>NC_142460.1:147006885-149506885 GCF_049115385.1 Moschus berezovskii
TCAAACTCACAACCATAGAGTCGGTGATGCCATCCAGCCATCTCATTCTATGTCGTCCCCTTCTCCTCCTGCCCCCAATCCCTCCCAGCATCAGAGTCTTTTCCAGTGAGTCAACTCGTCCCATGAGGTGGCCAAAGTATTGGAGTTTCAGCTTTAGCATCAGTCCTTCCAATGAACACCCAAGGTTGATCTCCTTTAGAATGGACTGGTTGGATCTCCTTGCAGTCCAAGGGACTCTCAAGAGTCTTCTCCAACACCACAGTTCAAAAACATCAATTCTTTGGCGATCAGCTTTCTTCACAGTCCAACTCTCACATCCATACATGACCACTGGAAAAACCATAGCCTTGACTAGACGGACCTTTGTTGACAAAGTAATGTCTCTACTTTTTAATATGTTATCTAGGTTGGTCATAACTTTCCTTCCAAGGAGTAAGCATCTTTTAATTTCATGGCTGCAATCAGCATCCGCAGTGATTTTGGAGCCCCCAAAAATAAAGTCTGACACTGTTTCCACTGTTTCTCCATCTATTTCCCATAAAGTGGTGGGACCAGATGCCATGATCATTGTTTTCTGAATGTTGAGCTTCAAGCCAACCTTTTCACTCTCCTCTTTCACTTTCATCAAGAGACTTTTAAGTTCCTCTTCACTTTCTGCCATAAGTAGCAGTAGAAAATTAGATGCATACCTTATTCTGTACAAAACAATGTTATTGATTATCTTATTAAAATATACCTGTTGATAGTCTTCACAAATATCTTTTTCTAATATAAATTTATTTATTTTAATTGGAGGCTAATTAATTTACAATATTGTATTGGTTTTGCCATACATCAACATGAATCCACCACAGGTGTACACGTGTTCCCCATCCTGAACCCCTCTCCCACCTTCTTCCCCATACCATCCCTCTGGGTCATCCCAGTGCACCAGCCCCGAGCATCCTGTGTCGTGTATCGAACCTGGAAAGTGATTCGTTTCACATATGATAATATATATGTTTCAATGCCATTCTCCCAAATCATCCCACACTCGCCCTCTCCCACAGAGTCCAAAAGACTTCTATACATCTGTGTCTCTTTTGCTGTCTTGAATACAGGGTTATACCATCTTTCTAAATTCCATATATATGCGTTAGTATACTGTATTGGTGTTTGTCTTTCTGGCTTACTTCACTCTGTATAATAGGCTCCAGTTTCATCCATCTCATTAGAACTTATTCAAACGTATTCTTTTCAATGGCTGAGTAATACTCCATTGTGTATATGTATCACATCTTTCTTATCCATTAGTCTGCTGAGGGACATCTAGGTTGCTTCCATGTCCTGGCTATTATAAACAGTGCTGCGATGAATATTGCGGTACACATGTCTCTTTCAATTCTGGTTTCCTCGGTGTGTATGCCCAGTAGTGGGATTGCTGGGTGGTATGGCAGTTCTATTTCTAGTTTTTTAAGGAATCTCCACACTGTTCTCCACTGTACTAGTTTGCATTCCCACCAGCAGTGTAAGAGGGTTCTCTTTTCTCCACACACTCTCCAGCATTTATTGCTTGTAGACTTTTGGATAGCAGCCATTCTGACTGGCGTAAAATGGTCCCTCATTGTGGTTTTGATTTTCATTTCTCTGATTATGAGTGATGTTGAGCATTTTTTTATGTGTTTGTTAACCATCTGTATGAATAACAAATGTCTGGAGAAATGTCTGTTTAGTTCTTTGGCCCATTTTTTGGTTGGATCATTTATTTTTCTGGAATTCAGCTGCAGGAGTTGCTTGTATATTTTTGAGATTAATTGTTTGTTTCTTTGTTTGATATTATTTTCTCCCATTCTTTTTTTTATTATTTTTTAAAATTTAATAAATGGTACAAAGCACAATGCCAAAAATATTAACAGTTAAAATTTCACCAAATAAAATACTATAGAATACACAGTTGTAAAAAGCTACATTAAGTTATTTTACAACTGCCTCAAGCTGCAAAAAGAAAAAAAAACCAATACCATACCTAAGTTTCTCCCATTCTTAAGGCTGTCTTTTCACCTTGCTTATGGTTTCCTTTGTTGTGCAGAAGCTTTTAATTTTAATTAGGTCCCATTTGATTATTTTTGCTTTTATTTCCAGTATTCTGGGAGGTGGGTCATAGAGGATCCTGCTGTGATTTGTGTCGGAGAGTGCTTTGCCTATGTTCTCTTCTAGGAGTTTTATAGTTTCTGGTCTTATGTTTAGATCTTTAATCCATTTTGAGTTTATTTTTGTGTATGGTGTTAGAAAGTGTTCTAGTTTCATTCTTTTCCAAGTGGTTGACCAGTTTTCGCAGCACCACTTGTTAAAGAGATTGTCTTTTCTCCATTGAATATCCTTGCCTCCTTTGTCAAAGATAAGGTGCGTGGATCTTTCTATTTTGTTCCATTGATCTATATTTCAGTCTTTGTGCCAGTACCATACTGTCTTGATGACTGTGGCTTTGTAGTAGAGCCTGAAGTCAGGCAGGTTGATTCCTCCATTTCCATTCTTCTTTCTCAAGATTGCTTTGGCTATTTGAAGATTTTTGTATTTCGATACAAATTGTGAAATTATTTATTCTAGCTCTGTGAAAAATACCGTTGGTAACTTAATAAGGATTGCATTGAATCTATAGATTGCTTTGGATAGTATACTCATTTTCACTATATTGATTGTTCCGATTCGTGAACATGGTATATTTCTCCATCTATTAGTGTCCTCTCTGATCTCTTTCACCAGTGTTCTATAGTATTCTATATATAGGTCTTTTGTTTCTTTAGGTAGATATATTCCTATTTTATTCTTTTCGTTGCAATGGTGAAAATAATTGTTTTCTTACTTTCTATTTCTATTTTCTCATTATTAGTCTATATGAATGCAAGGGATTTCTGTGTGTTGATTTTATATCCTGCAACTTTACTCTACTCATTGATTAGCTCTAGTAATTTTCTGGTAGAGTCTTTAGGGTTTTCTGTGAAGAGGATCATGTCATCTGCAAACAATGAGAGTTTTACTTCTTCTTTTTCAATTTGGATTCTTTTTATGTCTTTTTCTGCTCTGATTCCTGTGGCCAAGACTTCAAAAACTATGTTGAATAGTAGTGGTGAGGGTGGGCACCCTTGTCTTGTTCCTGACTTTAGGGGAAATGCTTTCAAATTTTCACCATTGAGGATAATGTTTGCTGTGGATTTGTCATACATAGCTTTTGTTATGTTGAGCTACGTTCCTTCTATTCCTGGTTTCTGGAGGGTTTTTATCCTAAATGGATGTTGAATTTTGTCGAAGGCTTTCTCTGCATCTATTGAGATAATCATATGGCTTTTATATTTCAATTTGTTGATGTGATGTATTACATTGATTGACTTGTGGATATTGAAGAATCCTTGCATCCCTGGGATAAAGCCCACTTGGTCATGATGTATGAACTTTTTAATGTATTGTTGGATTCTGATTGCTAGAATTTTGTTAAGGATTTTTGCATCTATGTTCATCAGTGATATTGGCCTGTAGTTCTCTTTTTTTATGGCATCTTTGTCAGATTTTGGTATTAGGGCAATGGTGACCTCATAGAATGAGTTTGGAAGTTTACCTTCCTCTGCAATTTTCTGGAAGAGTTTGAGTAGGATAGGTGTTAGCTCTTCTCTAAATTTTTGGTAGAATTCAGCTGTGAAGCCGTCTGGACCTAGGCTTTTGTTTGCTGGAAGATTTCTGATTACAGTTTCAATTTCCGTGCTTGTGATGGGTCTGTTAAGATTTTATATTTCTTCCTGGTTCAGTTTTGGAAAGTTGTACTTTTCTAGGAATTTGTCCATTTCTTCCAAGTTGTCCATTTTATTGGCATATGATTGCTGATAGTAGTCTCTTATGATTCTTTGTACTTCTGTGTTGTCTGTTGTGATCTCTTGATTTTCATTTCTAATTTTATTGATTTGATTTTTCTCCCTTTGTTTCTTGATGAGTCTGGCTAGTGGTTTGTCAATTTTATTTACCCTCTCAGAGAACCAGCCTTTGACTTTGTTGATTTTTGCTATGGTCCCTTTTGTTTCTTTTGCTTTTATTTCTGTCTTAATTTTTAAGATTTATTTCCTTCTACTAACTCTGGGTTCTTCATTTCTTCTTTTTCTATTTGCTTTAGGTGTAGAGTTAGGTTATTTATTTGACTTTTTTCCTGTTTCTTGAGGTTGCCGGTATTGCTGTGAACCTTCCCCTCAGCACTGCTTTTATAGTGTTCCACAGGTTTTAGGTTGTTGTGTTATCATTTTCATTCATTTCTATGCATACTTTGATTTCTTTTTTGATTTCTTCTATGATTTGTTGGTTATTCAGCAGCATGTTTTTCAGCCTCCATATGTTGGAATTTTTAATAGTTTTTCTTCTGTAATTGAGATCTAATCTTACTGCATTGTGGTCAGAAAAGATTCTTGGAATGATTGAAATATTTTTGAATTTAGCAAAGCTAGACTTATGGCCCAGAATGTGATCTATCCTGGAGAAGGTTCTGTGTGCACTTGAGAAAAAGTTGAAATTCATTGTTTTGGGGTGAAATGTCCTATAGATATCAATTAGGTCTAACTGGTCTACTGTATCATTTAAAGTTTCTGTTTCCTTGTTAATTTTCTGTTTAGTTGATCAATTCATAGGTGTGAGTGGGGTATTAAAATATCCCACTACTATTGTGTTATTGTTAATTCCCCTTTCATACTTGTTAGCATTTGTCTTACATATTGCAGTTCTCCTATGTTATGTGCATATATATTTATAACTGTTATATCTTCTTGGATTGATCCTTTGATCATTATCTCGTGTCCTGCTTTGTCTCTCTTCACAGCCTTTGTTTTAAAGTCTATTTTATCTGATATGAGTATTGCTACTCCTGCTTTCTTTTGGTCTTTATTTGCGTGGAATAACTTTTTCCAGCCCTTCTCTTTCAGTCTGTATGGGTCCCTTGTTTCGAGGTGGGTCTCTTGTAGACAACATATATGGGGGTCTTGTTTTTGTATCCATTCAGCCAGTCTCTGTCTTTTGGTTGGGGCATTCAGTCCATTTACATTTAAGGTAATTATTGATAAGTATGATTCCATTGCCATTTACTTTATTATTTTGGGTTAGAATTTATACACTCTTTCTGTGTTTCCTGTCTAGAGAAGATCCTTAAGCATTTGTTGGAGAGCTGGTTTGGTGGTGCTGAATTCTCTCAGCTTTTGCTTGTCTGTAAAGCTTTTAATTTCTCCTTCATATTCGAATGAAATTTTTGCTGGATACAGTAATCTGGGCTGTAGGTTATTTTCTTTCATCACTTTAAGTATGTCCTGACATTCTCTCCTGGCCTGAAGAGTTTCAATGGAAGATCAGGTCTTATACTTACGGGAATCCCCTTGTGTGTTATTTGTTGTTTTTCCCTTTGCTGCTTTTAATATTTGTTCTTTGTGTTTGATCTTTGCTAATTTGACTAATTGTGTCTTGGGGTGTTTCGCCTTGGGTTTATCCTGTTTAGGACTCTCTGGGTTTCTTAGACTTGGGTGATTATTTCATTCCCCATTTTAGGGAAGTTTTCAACTATTATCTCCTCAAGTATTTTCTCATGGTCTTTCTTTTTGTCTTCTTCTTATGGTATTCCTATGATTTGAATGTTGAGGCGTTTAACATTGTCCCAGAGGTCTCTGAGATTGTCCTCATTTCTTTTAATTCATTTTTCTTTTTTCCTCTCTGTTTCATTTATTTCTACCATTCTATCTTCTACGTCTCTTATCCTATCTTCTGCCTCCATTATTTTACTGTTGGTTCCCTCCAGAGTGTTTTTAATATCATTTATTGCATTATTCATTATATATTGACTCTTTTTTATTTCTTCTAGCTTCTTGTTAAACCTTTCTTGCATCTTCTCAATCCTTGTCTCCAGGCTATTTATCTGTAACTCCATTTGTTTTCAAGATTTTGTATCATTTTCCCTATCATTATTCGGAATTCTTTATCAGGTAGATTCCCTATCTCTTCCTCTTTGATTTGGTGGGCATTTATCCTGTTCCTTTACCTGCTGGGTATTCCTCTGCCTCTTCATATTGTTTATATTGCTGTGTTTTGGGTGGCCTTTCTGTATTCTGGCAGTTTGTGGAGTTCTCTTTATTGAGGTTTCCTCGCTGTGGGTGGGGTTGGATGGATTGCTTGTCAAGGTTCCCTGGTTAGGGAAGCTTGTGTCGGTGTTCTGGTGGGTGGAGTTGGATTTCTTCTCTCTGGAGTGCAATTTGAAGTGTCCAGTAATGAGTTATGAGATGTCAGTGGATTTGGAGTGAATTTGGACAGCCTGTATATTGAGGCTCAGGGTTATGATCCTGTGTTACTGGAGAATTTGCGTGGTATGTCTTACTCTGGAACTTGTTGACCCTTGGGTAGTGCTTGGTTTCAGTGTAGCTATGGAGGCATTTATTGAGCTTCTATCAATTAATGTTCCCTGGAGTCAGGAGTTCTCTGGTATTCTCATGATTTGGACTTAACCTCCTGCCTCTGTTTTTCAGTCTTATTCTTACAGTAACCTCAAGACTTCTCCATCTGTCTCTTACAATGGGGTTCCCTCTGCTTTATCTTCTTCTGTTTGCTGGTCTCTTCAGTGTCTAATTTCCACCTTGACACAAGGGGCAGATGTGAACACTTTTTTAGGCTCCCTTGTTCAGTCATGCTGTGGGGAGGGAGGGACGTGGCAAACAAATAACACTGGCATGTGCTCACAGTATCTCGGCCACATTGGGCTTGCCCCTGCTCATGGCGTGTGTGTTTTCCCAGTCTATACTGCTTAGGCTCTAGGGTGCTATGCTGGGAACTGTCTGAGGCTGACCCTGGGTTGTATGTACTTCCCAGAACTAAGCCACTCAGGTTCAGGTACTCAGGTACTCTACAAAGGCATAGATTCAGTTGGGCCTGTGTTTTGTGCCATTCCCAGGTCTGAGCAGCTCAAGTGACCAGGTGTTTGGTGAGCACGGTCGCTGCAACTTATCACCCCCCCATCCCTGCCACTCAGTTTTCTTGGTGTACAACCGGCGCACCTTCACAGCCAGAATCCCAAGAAGTCTTGGTTAGCAACGAAGCCTGCTTGCAGTTTGGTAGATAATGCCTCTCTGGAGCCGCGATTGCCCCCTTCTGGCTCTGGCTACTCTCCCCGGCTGTTCTGCAGGCGGCTAGCTCCGTTAAGTCCTTTGTTCTGTGAGCAGGCCTGGCAGTGTCTTCAGTTCAGTTCAGTTCAGTCTCTCAGTCGTGTCCAACTCTCTGCAACCCCATGAATCACAACACGCCAGGCCTCCTTGTCCATAACCAACTCCAGGAGTTCACTCAAAATCATGTCCACAGCGTTGGTGATGCCATCCAGCCATCTCATTCTCTGTCGTCCCCTTCTCCTCCCGCCCCCAACCTTTCCTAGCATCAGAGTCTTTTCCAGTGAGTCAACTCGTCGCATGAGGTGGCCAAAGTATTGGAGTTTCAGCTTTAGCATCAGTCCTTCCAATGAATACCCAGGACTGATCTCCTGTAGAATGGACTGGTTGGATCTCCTTGCAGTCCAAGGGACTCTCAAGAGTCTTCTCCAACACCACAGTTCAAAAGCATCAATTATTTGGCAATCAGCTTTCTTCACAGTCCAAGTCTCACATCCACACATGACCACGGGAAAAACCATAGCCTTGACTAGATGGACCTTTGTTGGCAAAGTAATGTCTCTGCTTTTTAATATACTATCAAGGTTGGTCATAACTTTCCTTCCAAGGAGTAAGCGTCTTTCATGGCTGCAATCAGCATCTGCAGTGATTTTGGAGCCCCAAAATATAAAGTCTGACACTGTTTCCACTGTTTTCCCATCTATTTCCCATGAAGTGATGGGACCAGATGCCGTGATCTTTGTTTTCTGAATTTGAGCTTCAAGCCAACCTTTTCACTCTCCTCTTTCACTTTCATCAAGAGGCTTTTGAGTTCCTCTTCACTTTCTGCCATAAGGGTAGTGTCATCTGCATATCTGAGGTTATTGATATTTCTCCCGGCAATCTTGATTCCAGCTTGTGCTTCTTCCAGCCCAGCATTCCTCATGATGTACTCTGCATTTAAGTTAAATAAGCAAGGTGACAATGTACAGCCTTGACGTATTCCTTTTCCTATTTGGAACCAGTCTGTTGTTCCATGTACAGTTCTGACTCTTGCTTCCTGACCTGCATACAGGTTTCTCAAGAGACAGGTCAGGTGGTCAGTATTCCCATCTCTTTCAGAATTTTCCACAGTTTATTGTGATCCACACATTCAAAGGCTTTGGCATAGTCAATGAAGCAGAAATAGATGTTTTCCTGGTACGCTCTTGCTTTCTCCATGATCCAGCGGATGTTGGCAATTTGATCTCTGGTGCCTCTGCCTTTTGTAAAATCTGCTTGAACATCTGGGAGTTCACGGTTCACATATTGCTGAAGCCTGGCTTGGAGAATTTTGAGCATGACTTTACTAGCGTGTGAGATGAGTGCAATTGTGCGGTGTCTTAGGTTAGGGCTTTTCGCAGGGTAGTTATCCCACAGTCTGGTTTGCTATCTCAAGTTAGTTCCCTCAGATTGCCCTGGGGCATTTGGGCCCGGTCCTTACTCTAAGCAACGCAGTCTGAACCTCCCTGCCTAGACCCCTCTTGCTGGTGGGAGATGCGGGCTTCTATGCTTCTTCTCTGCTGACCAGTTACCATAGGGCATGTAATCTGTGGGTTTTAACTATTTATTTATTTTTCCTCCCAGTTATGTTGCCCTCTGTGGTTCCAAGGCTAGCCACAGACTCTCCAGTGAGAGTGTTTCCTGGTGTTTGAAAACCTCTTTCTTTTTAAAGACTCCCTTCCTGGGATGGATCTGCATACTTACCTCTTTTGTCCCTCTTTTTATCTTTTATATTTTTTCCTACCTTCTTTCGAAGACAATGGGCTGCTTTTCTGGTTGCCTGATGTCCTCTGCCAGCATTCAGAAGTTGTTTTGTGGAATTTACTCAGAGTTCAAATGTTCTTTTGATGAATTTGTGGGGGAGAAAGTGGTCTACTCATCCTATTCCTCTGCCATTTTAGGACTGCCCCACAAATATCTTACTTAGTTGCATTTATTTGAGAGCAGAAACACAGAACCATGGATTACTTGGCATGGTTTCAAACAGTAGAAATAGGTGAAATAATATCATTTATACTTTAGGTTTTTCATACCCAGTTATTTTTACTCAATTATTTCATAGTATAGTTATGGATGGGATTAATGGAAGATTAAAAATGTGAAAGGGATTTCCTGGTGATTCAGTGGTAAAGAATCCACCTGCCAATGCAGGAGACATGGATTTGATACCTGTCTGGGAAAATCCCACATGCCATAGAGCCACTAAGCCTGTGTGGCATAACTGTTGAGCCTGTGCTTTAGAGCCTGAGAACCTAAACTACTGAGCTCACACACTGCAACTGGTTAAACTTGCCAGTCCTGGAGCCCATGTTCTGTAACAAGAGTAGCCACCACAATGAAAAGTCCACTTCTTGAAAGGAAGAGTAGCCCCCTGTTTCCACAACTAGAGAAAGGCCCGAGCAACAATGAAGACCCAGCACAACCATAAATAAGGCATTAAAAAAAAATGTGAACACAAACACTAAAGCCATAGCAATATAGATAATTCAAAATCAAGCAGAAAGACAAAATGACTGAACATTAAACATTAGTGTGTTCTGTGGAAAATTAAAGTAGAATTGCCCAAAAGAGAAGAGAGAAATCAGGAGGAAAAATTAAAGAAACAATGAAAAAAAAAAAAAAAGAAAAGCTTTAAGTTATATTTATGAAGTTCAAGAAATATGACAAAAACTACAAGAAACATCAGAATCAAACTTAGAGTCAGTGATAAAGAAAATATTTCAAAAGAAGCCAGAGGGGCAAAGGATATTACATCTTGAAGAAAATAAGTATGGTCTTCATCGGAAAGAGTGCAATCAAAAATACATTGGAGTGACATCTGGAAAGTTTTGGAAAAATAATCAAAGAAACAAATTTAGTTAACACAGTGTGAAAAAAGTGAAAATCTTAAATCTCTCAAAAAATTGAAACTGTAATTAAAATTTTTTAGGAAAAAACCTTCCATAATCAGACAACCTTAATAATAAGGTTTTGACAGGTAGTTTCTAAAATTCATACATAAATAAAATTCAGCTAGAATACCAAGAAAACTCAGGAACAAAAAGAAAAGTTGGAGGACTTGTTTGTAAGACCACTTGTTTGTAAGACTTGACTATGAAAATGAGATAGACAAACATATTAATGCAACAGAATAGAGGGCCCAGATATAGACTTATACAAAAGTCTATTTTCACATTTTTTTTCACAAAGATGCAAAGAAAAGTCAGTACAGGGAGAATACACTTTTGAACAAATGGTGTAGAACATCAGTTCAGTTCAGTTCTGTTCAGTCGCTCAGTCGTGTCTGGCAAAGTAATGTCTCTGCTTTTTAATATGCTATCTAGGTTGGTCATAACTTTCCTTCCAAGGAGTAAGCGTCTTTTAATTTCATGGCTGCAATCAGCATCCCCAGTGATTTTGGAGCCCCAAAAAATAAAGTCTGACACTGTTTCCACTGTTTCCCCATCTATTTCCCATGAAGTGATGGGACTAGATGCCATGATCTTTGTTTTCTGAATGTTGAGCTTCAAGCCGACCTTTTCACTCTCCTCTTTCACTTTCATCAAGAGGCTTTTTAGTTCCCCTTCACTTTCTGCCATAAGGGTGGTGTTATCTGCATATCTGAGGTTATTGATATTTCTCCCAGCAATCTTTATTCCACCTTATGCTTCTCCCAGCCCAGCGTTCCTCATGATGTACTTTGCATAGAAGTTAAATAAGCAGGGTGACAATATATAACCTTGACCTACTCCTTTTCCTATTTGGAGCCAGTCTGTTGTTCCATGTCCAGTTCTAATTGTTGCTTCCTGACCTGCATGCAGGTTTCTCAAGAGGCAGGTCAGGTGGTCTGGTATTCCCATCTCTTTCAGAATGTTCCACAGTTTGTTGTGATCCACACAGTCAAAGGCTTTGGCATAGTCAATGAAGCAGAAACTCATGTTTTTCTGGAACTTTCTTGCTTTTTCCATGATCCAGTGGATGTTGGCAATTTGACCTCTGGTGCCTCTGCCTTTTCTAAAACCTGCTTGAACATCTGGAAGTTCATGGTTCATGTATTGCTGAAGCCTGTCTTGGAGAATTTTGAGCATGACTTTACTAGCATGTGAGATGAGTGCAATTGTGCCGTGGGTATCCATAAATGAAAACAATGAAGAATATAGAAAATTCAGCTCATTGTATACTATAGTACTAAGTGCAACATGTAAATCTCTAAAACTTCTACAATTAAATATACGATAAAGTCTTTGCAATCTTGTATTATGCCAGGATTCCTTACAATAACAAAAGCATGATCCATAAAATAAAAAAGAAACTCTAAAAAAATTTTAAATTTTCTGCTCATTGAACCCAACACTATTAAGTGAAAGAAAAGACAAGTTCCAGATGAGGAAAAATATTTGCAGACCACATATTAGGTGAAAACTTGTATCTAGAATATGTAGAGAGAGAGTTCTCATAAACACAAACACATTAAAAAATGGGCAAATGATTTGAGTAACACTTTATCACAAAAGCTAAGTGGATAACAAATGAGCACATGAAAAGTTGAACAATATTATTAGAAAAACAGGAATTAAACCATAATGAAATACCACTACATAATTATCAGTATGGCTAGAATTCAAAAGACTGATCTTACCAAGTACTAGCGGGATTTGGAGTGGCCAAAACTCTTACACCCTGCTGGTAGAAATGAAAAATGGTACATTCACTTTGTGTAACATTTTCCCAGTTTCCTCAAAAGGAAGTATCATGATTCACATATGATCATGATTCCACTTTTCCAGTTTTTAGTATTTACCCAAAGAAATGAAATCATGTGTCCCTGAAGTGACTATACAATAATGTTCATAGCAACTAAATGTTTTAAATAAATTTTAAAAATTTGTAGTAATTGTGAACTGAATACCCAAATGTACATCATTTTATGAACAGATAAACAAACTGTGGTATATTGATGAACTGGGATGCTACTTAGCAATACTAAGATGGACTGTTGATATGAGAAAGTGTTGATGATCCTTCTAACCTAGGACTATTACCCTCTCATGAAAACCAAGAATTAATTATCTGATATTTTTTCTAATTTTTTTTAATATTTTATGTTAAAAAAAAGAAATGCTATAAACTCAGTGATTCTGTCAGTTTTTCAGATATTTAATAATTTGATCAGTGTTTTCACTAGTCTTAAGTGAAATTCTCAGAAAATTCTGAGAATTAAGCAAGACACAAAATGTGTGAAACCCAATGTTTTTGTGTTTTTTATATACTATATATGTAAAGCTATTATGCAGAAAGATCTTTCAGATCATTTCAGACCTGCAATATGTCTTTTCAGGTATTAATTCTATATTCTGCATATGCATTACAGGCTAAGAGAAAGTCAACTGCTACCTAGGTAGTTTATCTAATGTGTCTAATTCCAATACTAGAAAAACAGAATTATTTTTTTCCTAAATTACAAGTTAAAAAAGTCAGAGCACTTCCCAACATCATACACAAAGATAAACTCAAAATGAATTAAAGACCTAAATATAAGACAAGAAACTATAAAACTCTTAGAGGAAAGCACAGGCAGAATACTAGATGACATAAATCAAAGCAAGATCCTCTATGACCCATCTCCTAGAGTAATAGAAATTAAAACAAAAGTAAACAAGTGAGACCTGATTAAATTTAAAAGCTTTTGCACAGCAAAGGAAACTATAAGCAAAGTGAAAAGAAAACCCTCAGAATGGGAGAAAATACTAGCAATTGAAACAACTGACAAAGGAATAATTTCCAAAATATACAAGCAGCTCATACAACTCAATGCCAAAAAAACAAACCACCCAATTCGAAAGTGGGGAAAAGACATAAACAGACATTTCTCCAAAGAAGACATATGATGGCTAACAAACACATGAAAAGATGCTCAACATCACTCTTTATTAGAGAAATGCAAATAAAAACCACAATGAGATATTACCTCACACCAGTCAGAATGGCCATCATCAAAAAGTTTACAAACAAAATGCTGGAAAGCGTGTGGAGAAAAGGGAACTCTCTTGCACTGTTGGTGGGAATGTAAATTGATACATCTGCTTTGGAAGACTATATGTAGATTCTTTAAAGGACTAGGAATAAAACCACCATATGATCCAGCAATCCCAGTCCTAGGCATTTACCCTGAGGAAACAAAAATTGGAAAAGACACGTGTATCCCACTGTTCATTGCAGCACTATTTACAATAGCTAGAAAATAGAAGCAACCTAGATGTCCATCGACAGATGAATGGATAAAGAAGTTGTGGTACATATACACAATGGAATATTACTCAGCCATTAAAAGAACCTCATTTGAATCAGTTCTGATGAGGTGGATGAACCTAGAACCTACTATACAGAGTGAAGTGAGTCAGAAAGAGAAAGATAAATTTCGTATTCTAACACATATATACAGAATCTAGAAGAATGGTACTGAAGAACTTATTTACAGAGCAGCAATGGAGTAACAGACATAGAGAATAGACTTATGGACATGGTGAGAGGGGAAGAGAGGGTGAGACGTATGGAAAGAGGAATAAGGAAACTTATATTACCATATGCAAAATAGATAGCCAATGGTAATTTGCTGTATGGCTCAGGAAACTCAAACAGGGGCTCTGTATCAACCTAGAGGGGTGGTATGGGGAGGGAGATGGGAGGGAGGTTCAAAGGGGAGGGGATATATGTATACCTATGACCGATTCATGTTGAAGTTTGACATCAATAAAATTCTGTAAGGCAATTATCCTTCAATAAAAAATAAATTAAAAAATCAAATAAGGTGCCATCTTAGAAACCACTCTCCTACATCCTACAGCCTTTTAGGGGAAAAAAAAAAAAAAAAAAGCTCTCTGTGGGAAAACAAGGACAGGAACCTAAGGAAGGGAGCTCTTAGTATAATCATGTCTCCTGAAGTTACTCAAAACAGGTGAAAATATAGAAAATGACAAAACTATGGACTAACTATGTAACATGTGGAAGGTAAGTCTACCTCTTTAGAATTCTGCTTATCACTGAAAGATGAAAGGCTATGTCAAAGAATCCTAAATTTTCTTTTAGTTCCAGAATTATATAATGCTGTGAGTGCTAGGCAAAGTGAACCTCAGATACAGTGAAACACAGAGGTCTAAGGAAGATGTGCTTTCTTAGTCAAAACAAAAAGTTAAGCTTCTTGAATAGATGAATAGATCGATGTTTGATCCCTGTTCTATAGTCTGGACTCCCGAGAGGCAATATCTTCTGGAATTTGTCTTCTGTGAGTCAGTGATCGTGCTGTAAGAATTTTTTCTCAACTATACTGTGTGTTATTAAGTTATCTATTAAGGGATATAATTATTCACACACAAATGAGTTCACTTCACAGTAGCTTTTAAGTCTACTTTATAATATATGATTTATTTTTAATTAGAGGTCATCTGTAAAAACAGTTTATTAATGTATTAGCTTTTGATCTGGTCCCATCATTTCATGGGAAATAGATGGGGAAACAGTGGAAACAGTGTCAGACTTTATTTTTTTGGGCTCCAAAATCACTGTGGATGCTGATTGCAGCCATGAAATTAAAAGACACTTACTCCTTGGAAGGAGAGTTATGACCAACCTTGATAGTATATTAAAAAGCAGAGACATTACTTTGCCAACAAAGATCCGTCTAGTCAAGGCCATGATTTTTCCAGTGGTCATGTATGGATGTGAGAGTTGGACTGTGAAGAAGGCTGATCACCGAAGAATTGATGCTTTTAAACTGTGGTGCTGGAGAATCTTGAGAGTCCCTTGGACTGCAAGGAGATCCAACCAATCCATTCTAAAGGAGATCAATCCTGGGTGTTCACTGGAAGGACTGATGCTAAAGCTGAAACTCCAATACTTTACCACCTCATGCGACGAGTTGACTCACTGGAAAAGAGTCTGATGCTGGCACGGATTGGGGGCCGGAGGAGAAGGGGACGACAGGGATTGAGATGGCTGGATGGCATCACCAACTCGATGGACCTGAGTCTGAGTGAACTCCGAGAGTTGGTGATGGACAGGGAGGCTTGGCGTGCTGTGATTCATGGGGTTGCAAAGAGTCTAACACGACTGAGCGACTGAACTGAACTGAGCTGAGCCTTTTATAGATGAAAATTGGCTCCGAATTTGCAATCTACAAGCCTAGAATCCTCTTCAATATAATATAAGCTACTGTAAAAATATTTAACAAAAATTGAACATAGTTATTGGATAAGAACATTTATATCCCTATTTATCAGATTCACAGTCCATTACTGGTGAACAATTCATATTATTTTATAAAACAAAAAGATAAATTAATTTGTTTCTATGATCTAAGTATATAGTCATAATCAAACTACTAGCAAATTTTTAGCTAGCAATTTTTTTATATATCAGTTAATTAAAATAGCTGATATTGAATTTGATTATGTACATTTACTCCATTTAACCATTATAATAAGAGAGCTCCCTCAAAAATAATATTTAAAATTCATCATGAAATTTGAAGATTTTTTAAAATTGCCAAATAAATCCTTTCATGCTTTGCAAGGCAGCATGGCTCAGTGACTCAAAGAGAGATTGAAACTTGAAATTCTAATCTCAGCTTTAGTTCACATACTGAGTAATGCTGGGCAAAGCACTTAACCTCACTGATCCTTCATCTGTAAAATTGGATTTGTGGAAACATGGCTGTAAAGAGCTGTAAATAAATATAAGTAGCTATTAGAGAATGAATTCCAAGTTTACTCCATAAAAATCAAAAGAATCTAATGCTATTGTTTAGCATGAAACATTCACCCTAAAGCAAGCAGTTAATAGAAGTGCTATGAGTCATGGACTCTCTGTCAGCCTTTGTAACTCTGACACAAAGCTGATGAAATAATGAAAATAACATTGATTAAAATCAGCTCATGAAGATAAGGTTGAATTCAATATAAAGATAGAACATAAGTCTCGAAATATTAAGAATATTGCAATTCATATCTGTGATTATGCTTATTTATTGCTGTAAATATGATTTGATGCTTCTTGTACTTAACTTGGTTGAGGCAGAATAAGTGTATATATCAAATAAGTGATACCATTAACAATACATGCCAATATTAGGGAAGAATAATTTTAATTTTTTTGCTTCCATGAAATACGCTAATAAGGGAAATACAGATATTACCTCAGGACCACTCTTCTTGATGAGAGTTCCAGGGCAGGCATGATAGGAGCTGGGGGAAAATGAGAGGTATGATCCAAGGTACTTCTAAATAAAAGGCATGGCAGTATCCCCTGATCATAACCTTCTTCCCACTTATCTCAGGTGTTTATGTTCCTTGTGAATCCAGAATCTGAATTAGGTACTTTTTACTGAGTTTCAAAAACATGAAATAATTTTTCAGGAAGAAAAAATGACTATGTTTTGTTAGTGATTTAACCCATGACTTCAAGCTGTAACTTCTTATTGATTATTACCATTAGTATGTAGCATACTTTTTATTGTAGTATAAGTGCTTAACAATGTTATTAATTTCTTCTGTACAACAAAGTGAATTAGCTCTATGCATATATATATATCCCCTCTTTTTTGAACCTTTCTGCCACCCACTGCCCCATCTAATCCCTCTAGCTCATCACAGAGCATATGTATAGAATCTAGAAAAATGTTACAGATGAACCTATTTCCAGGGAAGGAATAGAGACTCAAACATAGAGAATGGACACATGGACATGGGGAGAGCAGAGGGGAGAGCAGGACAAATTGAGAGAGTAGGATTAACGTATTTACACTACTCTATTAAATAGATAGCTACTGTGACTCTGCTATAAAGCACAGGAAGCTCAGTAGTGCTCTGAAACATTTTAATGAAGTCATATAACATATGAAACCACAGGATTTAGTTGTAAGAAGGTGCTACCAACTACCATCAGAATAAGAGTAGGAGTCCATCAGTGCCTTTTTCCTGTCTATACTCTTCCAACTATTTTTGGTAAGATAGTGTCATATATTTCTTGCCTGGAGAAAATCCTGTGGACAGAGGAGCCTGGTGGGCTGCTGTCCATGGGGTCGCACAGTCGGACACGACTGAAGCGACTTAGCATGCATGCATACATGCATTGACATATATCAGGAAAAAGAAATCTTCCCATAATTAAACATGCCAGAATTTATACTGGTAACAAATCCAGCATTTTCTTAGTCTGCAAATGGCAAAATGCCTAACTCTCCATATTTGCCTACCATTTGCCACCTTACTTGCCTTTATCTGCTCATTTGGGAAAGAACAGGTTTTAGCCTCATAATTGCTGGGTGTGAGTTATGTAAGAGAGAGGTCATTCATTGATCAATAAAATATCATCATGACTTGAGCCTCTGGCATGGTTTAATTTCTTTATAGCTATACCTGGATATAGAAACTGAAGATCAGACCAGTGGCTTGAGGATTCACCTACCACAACTGAAGACAGCCAGCAGTTCATCAAAAGAATGTTAACTCAAAGAGTATTTAAATTCTCTTTATTAAATTTGCCTTTAATTGTAGGTAATATGAAATTATTAACCAAACCAACAATACCAATTGAGCTTATTTCCCCAATGATTGAAAAACAAACTACAACTGCTACAACATAAAATCATCAAAACAAAATATATTTCATCCCAAATTCTGTTTGAGAAAGTAGTAAAATATAATTTTTGACACAGTAGATTCTATTTTTATTGTGTGTTTGATTACAAAAATTGCCTTTATACTAAAGATTTTATATCTTATGTGCTTAACTTTATAGTTATTGAACTTCTATGTATTATTCTTCCATAGATTTTTCTTACTTAATACTTAGTTAAGCATATTTTCTGACATTAAACAAAATGGTAACTGAAAGTACAATAAACATACAGCCTACTGACACATGACAATAAATTTTAAAACTTCCCTCTTTTGAAATTATAAGGATAATACTGATATACTTCTATTTTAAAATCACTTTAAATTCTGAAATAGTATAACTTGTCTGATATACTTACGAACTTGCTAAGGAAAAATGAGCATAAACTTGATTTCAGCAAAACAATTATTCCCTTGATATTAATTGCACATTTGTGTATTTTCTTTCAAAAGTAGCTTGCAATTTAATGTCTTTGTGGATAATAGATTAATTACAGCATCAGTCTAATGAATTATTTAAAGCAAATCATAAAATCAAGAAACTGCTGCTGCTGCTACTGCTGTCGCTTCAGTCGTGGCCGACTCTGTGCGACCCCCTAGACGGCAGCCCACAGGCTCCCCTGTCCCTGGGATTCTCCAGGCAAGAATACTGGAGTGGGTTGCCATTTCCTTCTCCAATGCGTGAAAGTGAAGTCGTTCAGTCGAGTCCGACTCTCTGTGACCCCATGGACTGAAGCCTACAAGGTTCCTCCATCCATGGGATTTTCCAGGCAAGAGTACTGGAGTGGGGTGCCATTGCCTTCTCCCAAGAAACACTAGTGTATGTTTATTAGAAATCTAGGAAGAGGCACGACTTCAGGATTGCACAGAAGTGGGTGAAAATCTCAGTCCCTCCCTATTTCCTTACCAGTAAAGTAGAATATATTGTTTAGTCTTCAGGGTGTTCATGGAAATTAGAGATAAAAACATAAATTTTCTACCTCAAAATTAATGAGAAGAGTCAATGCATTGGAAGACACTCTGATACTGGGAAAGGGTGAGGGCAGGAGTATAAGCAGATGACAAAGGATGAGATGGTTGGATGGCATCACTGACTCAATGGACATGAGTTTGAGAAAACTCAGAGAGATAGTGAAGGACAGGAAAACCTTGCATGCTGCAGACCATGGGGTCACAAAGAGTCAGACATGACTGAGTGAATGAACAACAGCAACAAACCCCAGAACTAGCTATAGAGGGCACTGAACAGATATCAACTCAGGTTCTTAACTAGATGCTTACATCTTAACTAGATGCTCACAATTGACATGACTGAGCAGCAGCAGCAGATGCTCATTTAATGAGTTTGCTTGCGTTTCTGAGTGGGCTGCCGAGGCAGAAGAGGAAATATATACGTGACAGATTTGTTCTCTCAATGTTTCTGGGGAGTCTAGACTATGGTATTTGTTAACTAAGCTTTGAGAGAATATGGGATAAAAGTCCATTCCCAAGAACACCCTGGGTGTTACCATTTTCCCATCATATGGAGAAAGTCTTTAGTGAAAGAGAATGAAGCCAACCTGCAGAGAGAAGCAGATGCCTCTGTTTGTGTGTGTGTATGTGTGTGTGTGAAGGAGAAAACATACTCATTTTGTGTTTCTGAGTCACTTTCATATTTGTTTCTGCTCTTCTTTCAGTTTAATAATTTTTAATCTCTTACAATTTGTGAGCCAACGAAAGCCTTCACTTTTAACCTAAGTGAGGAAATTGGGCTTCTGCCACTTGCAAAGAAAAAGAAACAATTATTTCCATTATGCCTATGACATATGAACCTGGAGAAAATCTACATTTAAGTACCAAAAATGTATACCAGGTGTCTAGAGAGAGAAAGTCATGACCATTTGAATTCTCATATTCTTCTCCTATAAATTGGGAACCATTAAATCTGCCTTATAGTACCATGCTTTGTCAAAATTATGCATTTTATATTGATGATTTCTACTAATAGCAATAGTTAATCACTTTTTCTCTATGTATTCATATGCATATGGCCAGAAAACTATTGCCTTTATGTGGGGGGGAAAGACATCAAATACTGAGTTAACAAAGCCAAACCCACTGAACTAATTTAAAATTATGACTCAGAACTTCCTGGGTTCTAACTGTGGCTTCACTGTGCTATTATGAGATCATACTTAAGTAATTCAACCTTTCTGTTTTCTCATAGATGATGAAAGCTGAATTTGATCTCTCCATTGATGTAAAATGTCTCTTAAATTAGTTTGTTCATATTTATTATTTCTCTTCACTAAATGTCAATTACTAAGTTCAAGAGTATCTAATTTATTTGCAATTATTTCTCATTAAAATAGTATAAAATGTTTTCTTCAGATTTAAGTGTTTTTTTTTTTTTTCTCCTTTCATATCCTTGACTTTTCTTATTGGTATAAAAATCTTAAAAACTGGTCAGCAGTTCAAGATGAATTTAGATTATTTTAAAACACTATCAAATTCACAAACTAAACTCTGTATTCACTTAGGTATTTCTATTGTCTCTCAAAATAAGTATGGAATATTTTCAGCCTTGCTTTCTTAAGTAAGCCACACAATTGGTTGTTACCAGGTAATTGATAAGAACCTATTCTATTTAAGGGATCAAACAAAGAGATGCATATTTGACAACTTGCATTTTCCAGTTCAGCTACTAATTTTTAAAACCAGGAAAAGGAAAGCTCAGCATTTCTTTGAGAATAAGTGTCACTTTGTGATATCTGCACAACGTGTGCATGATATATATAGGCATTCACAGTACCAAAAATAAAACACAAGGTGACATAAGCATGATACTACCTCACTGTCATGTACTTACTTAGTAATTAAGATTTTATGATAATATGGCTAGTCTGGGGACTGGGGTTAGTACTGAGAAAAGAAAATGCACCCTGACACCAAACCCAGATGATGATTTTGTAACTTCTAAAATATAGGTATTATCACTTCACTTACCTGACATGTTTCCTAAGCTTTAAACCAAGAAGTTTGGCATAAATTATTTTTAGTATCCCTTTGAGTAATCCTAGTTTCAGTTATTTTGATTACATTACACAAGACTTAGATGCTTCCAAATATCAACTAGAACAAAATAGAGGTAGTACTTGACTTTCAGAGCATAATGCAATGTTTCAATCAATGTTTATAATGTATTAATAATATTAACAAGTAATTGAAAACCTGCAAATTACTCAAATATGTGATAAGTTGTTCAACAACCTAATTTTCATGAGTTAATACCTATGAGATTTTTTTCTTACATCACATAGGAAACAATAAACATTTACAATTTTATGGATGCAGACAAATTCTCTGTAATATATTTGCTGATAGCAGATTGATCAATATAGAATTACTTAAGAAATGTTTTACTTAATATTGTTTATATATTAAAATTACAATTCTAAGAATTTATCTTACGGAAAATTCAGATTTATTACAAAATTTATGGACAAGGATATTCTTTGAGAAATCATTGTGACATAAAGACAGAACTTTACAAAAGTATAAACTGAAAGAAATCTTTTCTCCCCAGCACATCCCACTTAAGAAGATAGTGCTTTTTCATTATTTGCCTTTCACTTTAGAAATTATATATCTGTCTACTTTTCTTAAAGCATATTTTCTGTTCTTAAAAAAATCATATCATATATTCTGTACTTCAATTTTATGTATATTTATACAGTGAAATTTATTTTGAGTCCTGATGGCTTTGTAAACTCTAACCATTGATTTAACAAATCCCAGTGGTTCCCTATGATAGGCATTTTGAAGTTTCCAGTTTCAGAATGTTATAAGCAATACTTCAATTACTTTTTAAAGGATATACAACAGGAAATTGCTTTCAAATACTTCTTATGTATTATATGTCACAGTGAAGAAAAATCACAATCAATAAATTTGAATTATTAGACACTTGAAGTGTTTTTTCTATTTTCATTCTGAAACTCACCTGAAAAATGATGCAATGACATCTTGCTTAAAGAAAGATAAAATTTGACTTTCAATGAGATTACCTTAAAGACTGATGGGTGAGAAAGTTGCCTTGCATTTCAGCTATAAATAATGTAACACAAATAAATAAGATGACACTGGAAACTCACATGTTATAAGAACTATTATATCAAAATTCCAATGATTTCAGTTCAGTTCAGTCAGTCAGTCGTGTCTGACCCTTTGCAACCCCATGAACTGCAGCACACCAGGTGTCCCTGTGCATCACCAACTCCCAGAGTTTACCCAAACTCATGTCCATTGAGTTGGTGAATCCATCCAACCATCTCATCCTCTGGTGTCCCCTTCTCCTCCTGCCCTCAATCTTTCCCAGTATCAGGGTCTTTTCAAATGAGTCAGCTCTCCAATGATTTACTTAAGATTAATGTTTCAGATAAAATAAAATTTTAAAGATTTGTAATTTAAAAATGTATCTTTTGGATGTTCTCCATATTGAAGCCAAATTGTAATTAAGGCATGTTTGTAAGAATAACTTTTTATGCACAACATTAGAATTTAAGCACATTTTCAGTTCTGTTCAGTTCAGTCGCTCAGTCGTGTCTGACTCTCCGCGACCCCATGAATCACAGCACGCCAGGCCTCCCTGTCCATCACCAACTCCCGGAGTACACTCAAACTCATGTCCACAGAGTCGGTGGTGCCATCCAGCCATCTCATTCTCCGTCGTCCCCTTCTCCTCCCGCCCCCAACCTTTCCCAGCATCAGAGTCTTTTCCAGTGAGTCAACTCGTCGCATGAGGTGGCCACATTTTACATTCCTTTAATTCCCCTGAAGACCAAGAGTTTTTACACATAGCAATTGAAAAACTAGATTGAAAAACTAGTTTCCCTTATTTTCTCTCCATACCAAATTATTTTTACTCAGAGATAGGCTTCAGGACATTGAAAAGGTCATGAGATATTGACAAACTGCAATGTGTTTCTCTAGGATATCAAAGAGCTATTGGCTGGTTTAGGAAACTTTTTAAAAAACAAACTTTGATTCTGTGTTAACACTAACCTTTATTGTCCTCACAAACAACTCTGCATTTAATTGTCATATTTCTACCCATTAAGGAAACAATAATTTGTTTGATTATGTATAGATCTTTTCAAGTTCACCTTTATCCATTCTTAGTAGTTGAGAAGGCGCTATGAAACTTCAATCAGAGCTCATGCTATTACTTGTGGACAAATGACTGGTTCTTCAAGCTTTCCTTATTTCAGTGGCAATCTACAAGTACTAAAAATATGCTAACAAAAAACCTTGGATAAATTAAGGTGATCATGCATCTATAAAACTTAGCACAGTTCTTGACCCAGCAAAATACTCAACAGTTATTATAATTAATTTTTTGAAGTATTATATCATTGAATCTACGTTCTAAATATTTTATAAATGTAAGCAAATCATTCACAAGCTTTGTGATTTAATTACTATTAGTTTTGAATTATATGTGATATACAGTCAAGCAAAACACATTAATTCACTGTGACACCTCACAGTACACATGCACAAACAGCCAGAACAAACACTTGGACCAGAATACAGGCATCCTAATTCCTAGTCCAGAAATTATCTCTTCACTGCTTTTTTCTTGGAGGTTTTATGGCACTGGTTAACAGCATCTAGATACTCAAGAGGTGACATATATAACACAGATCTCTAGGTCCTCATGGAGTTCCTGGACCAACAGCATCAGCCTCACCTGGGAACTTGTTAAAAATGTGAATGTTTAGACCTCAGTCCAAACCTACTGAATCTGAACTCTAAGGATCTGATCCAGAAATATGTTTTAGACAAGCCTTCCTGGTACCTGTGGCAAATATCCTAATTTGAGATCCACTGTGTCTATGCTGACTATGAGGGTGTGGTTTGCCAGAAAACTGCAAACATGACAATAAGTTCCTGTGAATGCTCAGCTCTGTGACAAATCCCAGGACTCAGTAACCCCTCCAAACAGGAAAAACTTAGCTTCTACCCCATCCAGCAAGGGAACCCCATCAATCCCTGGTAAGAAATGACCCAGAAAAAAACAGAGAAGAAATATATTTCCCTCAGAATTAAAACAAAACAAAGAAAATGAAAAAACAAAAAAAAATTCAGCCAAATTGACTGAGAAGAATCACATTTCATTGCTAGAAAGCTGAGTCAAAAAATGCTTCCCATGTCTACTGACACTCATCTGAAATGCAGTAATTCTGAGGGACAAAATTCTCAAGAAGTATAATAAACAGATTAACTGTTGGTTTTTTAGATGTTTGTTCTTAAATTACAAAAAAGGAATTTTTTTTTATTTCTAAAGCTTATAAAATGAGTAGTTTTGTATTTTCTATTTTCCATTCTGTTTGATATGGTAACCACTGGCCCTATGTGGCTATTTAAATAAAATTTTAAAATTACTAAAACTTAAGTAAAATTTAAAATTTATCTTCTCATTTGCTGTAGCATCATTTTAGGTACTAAATAACTGTATACAGCTAGTGGATACTATATTAGACAATGCATGTATAGAGCATTTCCAATGTCACTGATAATTTTTCTGAATATCACTGATTCAGACAAATAAATATCATGATTCATACTATGTGTAAGTACTTTAATGATAGGAATTTTTTCATTTATTTATTTCTTGGCCTAATTATTATTTATTTCTAATCTGCTTTGTGTGAGATGAGTGCATTGGAAGACTGATGCTGAAGCTGAAACTCCAATACTTTGGCCACCTCATGCGAAGAGTTGACTCACTGGAAAAGACTCTGATGCTGGGAGGGATTGGGGGCAGGAGGAGAAGGGGATGAAAGAGAATGAGATGGCTGGATGGCATCACCGACTCAATGGACATGAGTTTGAGTGAACTCTGGGAGTTGGTGATGGACAGGCTGGCCTGGTGTGCTGTGATTCATGGGGTCGCGGAGAGTCGGACACGACTGAGCGACTGAACTGAACTGAACTGAATCTACTTTGTACTATAAATAATTTAACGCAACATAGATAAAAAATGAATAAGCACCTGAAGTAACTGATAAACCAACTGTGCAATTGTAAAAAAAGACAAGAAGAAATATTAAAGTTACTAGACAAAAAACCATGCCTTCTGAACATCTTCTACAAGCACAATTGGAATTTATAGTAGGCAATGGCAAGCCACTCCTGTACTCTTGCCTGGAGAATCCCATGGACAGAGGAGCCTGGTAGGCTGCAGAGGGTCGCTATGAGTCAGACATGAATGAGCGACTTCACTTTCACTTTTCGCTTTCACACATTGGAGAAGGAAATGGCAACCCACTCCAGTGTTCTTGCCTGGAGAATCCCAGGGACGGGGAAGCCTGGTGGGCTTCCATCTATGGGGTCACACAGAGTCGGACACGACTGAAGTGACTTAGCAGCAGCAGCAGCAGCAGCAACAGCTAATTTAAGGAGGCTGAAAAAATATTTAAAAAATTTGGAAAGTTTACAAAGAGAAACTAATAAGTAGCCCATGACCCTAGGAGAAGCAGAGCTATTCAAATTCTAAGACCAATATTTATTTTGTTACTTCTAAAAAAAAGAACAATAGGAAAATGCGGCCTATCGTCAGCTCTAAATTAGAGTGAGAAACTTCTTCAAGCTATTTCATATAATGCCTTCCATGATAGCAGATAGAATCACATCGATGCTCATTTAACACTATGAGATAGCAAATTAATGGCTACAATTGGCAAACTGATGAAGGGTCTGAATTCTGAGAACTATTTTGGAATAACTAGTTTTATAAAGCCACTTTTTGTTATTTGATACATATATGATTTTCATAATCTTAGCATAGATATAGTTAGTCTGCTCAAAAGACATATTCACATAAATCTGCACACAATATAAAGGTTTCATATATTTTACACACATGTGTTCACACTCCAAGCATTTATTATCTAAGTAATGGGAAAAATTATATATTGTTTAGGATATATTATATAAAGACTATTTCTCACTCACAATTTGGATAGGTGAAAAAAAGAGATCTCTTCAAGAAAATGAAAGATATCAAGGGAACATTTCATGCAAAGATGGGCTCGATAAAGGACAGTATGGTATGGACCTAACAGAAGCAGAAGATATTAAGAGGTGGAAAGAATACACAGAAGAACTGTACAAAAAAGATATTCACGACCAAGATAATCACGATGGTGTGATCACTCACCTGGAGCCAGATATCTTGGAATGTGAAGTCAAGCGGGGGTTAGAGAGCATCACTACGAACAAAGCTAGTGGAGGTGATGGAATTCCAATTGAGCTATTTCAAAGCTTGAAAGATGATGCTGTGAAAGTGCTGCACTCAGTATGCCAGCAAATTTGGAAAACTCAGCAGTGGCCTCAGGACTGGAAAAGGTCAGTCTTCATTCCAATCCCAAAGAAAGGCAATGCCAAAGAATGCTCAAACTACCGCAAAATTGCACTCATCTCACACGCTAGTAAAGTCATGCTCAAAATTCTCCAAGCCAGGCTTCAGCAATATGTGAACCATGAAGATGTTCAAGCAGGTTTTAGAAACGGCAGAGGAACCAGAGATCAAATTGCCAACATCCTCTGGATCACGGAGAAAGTAAGAGAGTTTCAGAAAAACATCTATTTCTGCTTCATTGACTATGCCAAATCTTTTGAGTGTGTGGATCACAATAAATTTTGGAAAATTCTGAAAGAGATGGGAATACCAGACCACCTGACCTGCCTCTTGAGAAACCTGTATGCAGGTCAGGAAGCAAAAGTCAGAACTGTACATGGAACAACAGACTGGTTCCAAATAGGAAAAGGAGTGCTTCAAAGTTGTGTATTGTCACCCTGATTAACTAACTTATATGCAGAGTACATCATGAGGAACACTGGGCTGGAAGAAGCACAAGCTGGAATCAAGATTGCTGGGAGAAATATCAATAACCTCAGATATGCACATGACACCATCCTTATGGCAGAAAGTGAAGAACTCAAAAGCCTCTTGATGAAAGTGAAAGAGGAGTCTGAAAAGGTCGGCTTGAAGCTCAACATTCAGAAAACAAAGATCATGGCATCTGGTCCCATCACTTCATGGGAAATAGATGGGGAAACAGTGGAAACAGTGTCAGACTTTATTTTTGGGGGTTCCAAAATCACTGCGGATGCTGATTGCAGCCATGAAATTAAAATACCCTTGCTCCTTGGAAGGAAAGTTATGACCAACCTAGATAGCATATTGAAAAGCAGAGACATTACTTTGCCAACCAAGGTCCATCTAGTCAAGGCTATGGTTTTTCCCATGGTCATGTATGGATGTGAGAGTTGGACTGCGAAGAAGGCTGATCACTGAAGAATTGATGCTTTTGAACTGTGGTGCTGGAGAAGACTCTTGAGAGTCCCTTAGACTGCAAGAAGATCCAACCAGTCCATTCTAAAGGAGATCAATCCTGGTGTTCATTGGAAGGACTGATGCTAAAGCTGAAACTCCAATACTTTGGCCACCTCATGAGATGAGTTGACTTACTGGAAAAGACTCTGATGCTGGGAAGGATTGGGGGCCGGAGGAGAAGGGGACGACAGAATGAGTTGGCTGGATGGCATCACCGACTCGATGGACATGAGTTTGACTGAACTCCGGGAGTTTGTGATGGACTGGGAGGCCTGGCGTGCTGTGATTCATGGGGTCGCAGAGTCGGACATGACTGAGGGACTGAACTGAACTGAACTGAACTGAATTTATCAATGGTCTCAAGGTTATGTTCTTTAAAAAGTTCCAGAACATTGTGCTCTATTTTTTGTTTAGATGAGGTTATATGCTTCACATGCCAAGCAGAAATGTGGTTGTGTTGACTTCTAGTTTTGAAACTTGATGAGATTGAAAATCATGTCTACCTGAAAGGAAAATCAGCCTACCTCTCAATATAAATAAGTTGAAGGAATGATCATGAATGGAAACCTTTGCAAATACTCAGTAAATGTTTACTCAGTGGCAACACTAGTACTAGTGGTTAGCTATACAGTCCATGGAATTCTCCAGGCCAGAATACTGGAGTGGGTAGCCTTTCCTTTCTCCAGGGGATCTTCCCAACTCAGGGACTGAACTCAGGTCTCCTGCATTGCAGGCAGATTCTTTACTAGTTGAGCCATCTGGGAAGCAAAATGGTTGACAACTAGTGTGTAAAGATAATTGATTGGTACAATAGGAACCAATGGTACAAAGTCAGGCTGGATGGAGGTGTCCTAGGGCAGGTAAAAACTCTGATTTAACCCTGTCCATTTCAATGGAAACTACTGTCATCATATTTGTAGAAGTGGTTAAATGACTGACAGAATCTAAAATTTTTTAAAAATTGAATAAGATAAAACATTCAAATGTGATTGTTAATACTTAACATGCATAAAGGTGTTAATGTGCATCTAGATGATAAACTTAACTAATTAAGTGCATCTGGGAAGATTTTTGTCTTACAGCAACTCTTACAGGATTCTGTTTTACGTGCAAATTAATTACAAACCATAAATGATATGGCTGCTACAAAACCCAATGCCATTTTTGTCTGTAGTAATAGAAACCTCATGAAAAGGTCAGGGAGGGAATGAGAAATTATCACTTGGCTCTGCACTGATATTTTGTTTGGTTCTGAGCAGTACATTCAAAGCAGACACAGGAAGTTACTGATGTCTGAAAACATATGCTAAAATTGATAAAAAAATTCTGTGAACAATGTCACCTGCTTAGTACATGCAATAGCAAGAGATTGAGGCCACACTCAGAGCTGCTGGATGGAATCCAATCTTGCAAGCTAGGGATGTTAATTTGAAATGGTAATACACAAAGTAAAGAATCTGAGATTATTAGGGTAAGCTATCCTTATAGTGGAAAGTCATCATCATAGAAAAGGGAAACTGTCTTCCAGCTAAAGATAGTGAAATTGTCAAAGAGAAAGCAAGGCCCCATTCCTAAAGGGCTTGATTTTCTGAGGTAGATGTTAGGGCAGACTCTGAACAAAACGAGTCATGTATTCAAGACCAGGTAAAAAGCCTATGATTTAGAACTGTGGTGCTAACATAGAACTAGACTACCACTTTCAAAGATAAATATATGAGCCAATTTAAAACATTGCTGCCTAAGTTTAGATAAGAATTTACATCCATTATAGCAAATATGTGGGAACTGGACCAAATTCCACCCTCCTGCATCCTTGGCAAATATTGCTACATATTCTTGACATCCTTGCTCATTGAAGAGATATTTTTAGTATTACTTTAATTTTTAAAACAGGACTTCAGATCAACATGACATTTAGAAGAATTAGCAGATAAGATGAAACATAAGGATTGGGTAAATTGGGCTCAAAGAAGGTTGCAAAGGTTAGAAATGAAAAGGTGAATGTGAAAACAGAAAATTCATACAGACATTCTCCTTTTGGAAGGGAACTCTTTATCCACAGTTCATGAAAATTGTTTCCTCTCTGAGATAGTACGGCTAGAATTGAGAAACAGAGTAAATATGATAGTTAAGAGCCTGGACTCTGGAACTACTTTGATTCCTGACTCCATCAATTAGCACCTGCATTAGGTTAGCAAATTCTATAGCTTCTCTACACCATTCATTATCTGCAAAACAATATAGGGATGCTGTGAGAACTAATGCGTTAATACATTTGTATTAGTGACAGCATTACCTGACACAAAGTAAACACTCCAGATATATCATTTATTATCATTATAAATATTTAAATATAATTTTAAAGCAGTCTTTATGCAAAGCAATGTAGTAAAGTGTCTTAGCATAATTCTGGAGTGAGATTGTGCTAGATGTGGATTCTTGCTCTTCCATGTATTAGTGGGGTGATTTTAACCAGTTTAAGCATGTAACCGCCCTTGCAGAAAGGATAATCCTACCTCTTAATTTGTTGCAAGGTTTAAGTGCAACACACACAGATGTATATACATATATAAAGAACTTACAGTACAGAATTTGAAATAGAGCAAAATAGAGGAAGATCTTGATAAATGAAATGTATTAGGATCTTCGCTATTAATACAAGTTATGAACGTCAGTCAGCTCACTGTTTTTTCATTATAGAATGAACAAATGTTTAGGTCAGTAAAATTATATAAAAATCAAACTTAATTTGAAGTAAACTTTATTGGAAGTTGAAATCCTTGCTATATTTGCAAGAATATAAAACTTTTGACTCAAAAACATTAATTTTCCCATATGTTGCCCTCATTTTCAGCAAGAAGGAAGGCAAATCTGAACAACAGCATCTCAAAATATTTTATATATTAATATTTGGTGACAATCAATGATAATTGCATTTCAAAATGTTCAAAAAGCAGTTTCAAAGAAATAACTGTAGGAAGTTTGTTATTATTATTTAGGAATGTTGCCTCAAACTTATCTAAAGCCTTTGGCTTTTAAAATGTTTCCACAGTAATACTCAAAGCTAAAAATAAGTGAATAATGCATGATCAAAGGAGTACTTTTAATTGCATTGCTTTCACTTTAATAACTTGAAGCACCAAATTTAATAACCTCAAGCACTGGAGGAGTCTATCTAAATGTCAATGAAATGCCTATTAAAACAGAGATAAACAAAGCACAGATACCATAACATGCGTAGCCTGATTCTGATAAATTGCAATAAAATTTAACTGGGTACATTTATAGTGAATCATATCTAAAAATCTCAGTAACTTTTAGAAATGCTAATTTAGTCCCAGGTCATTATTTTGAGGATGTTTTGAAAAAATCCGGGGTATCTTTTCTTCTAAAATAGAATCACAGGTTAAAAAAAAAATCTGCTTAAACATCAAGTATGTTCATTGGAAAAAATAATAAAGTCTAGACAAACAAATCCAAAAAGCATTAAAGGGAAAAACAGAATTTTGCTTGAAGGTTTCTAGAACAGGTCCTGAGATGTATACCAGTTTGCTTAGAAGCTATTGAAATGACTGAAAAACATTCACTCATTCACATGAGATGTGGATCTGAGGACTCCTTAGCCACTTTGAATCCCTTGTGAATGAGTGACTTTCATAGGAAGAAAAAAGAGAAAAGCAAGCATTTGCTACAGAAGTGTTGTGATGTAGAGGTTGTTCTATGGTTTCTCTTTTCTTTAACTCTATCTCCAAATTCATTCTTTAGGAATTCTTATCTCCCAACACACCCTTTCCTATACAAGGTTCCCAGGCTGCTCTCTTCTTGTTTGGTGGTAACACGAAGAAAATATAGTATAAGTAATGGAACTTCCCTGGTGGCTCAGACGGTAAAGCATCTGCCTACAATGTGGGAGACCTGGGTTCGATCCTTTGGTTGGGAAGATTCTCTGGAGAAGGAAATGGCAACCCACACCAGTACTCTTGCCTGGAAAATTCCATGGATGGAAGAGCCTGGTAGGCTACAGTCTGTGGGGTCGCAAACAGTCAGACACGACTGAGCGACTTCACCTTACCTTACCTAATGGAACTATGACCTTGTTTTCTGAAAAGGTAGGCTTTTATCATACACTTTTATTATTATGGGTAAACTTGGGCAAATCTCTTAACTTGTGCTATCTTTGTGAAATAAAGAGCTTGTGTTAATTTTTTTTTCTGAATCTAGCTCAAATGCTAGTATTTCAATAAGCTGATATTAATGTACATAAATGGTGGCAGTAGTGGTAAAGAATCCACCTGCCAATGCAGGAGGCGCAGAAGACAAGGGAAGATCCCTTAGAGGAGGGCATGGCAACCCACTCCAGTAGTCTTACCTGGAAAATCCCATAGACAGAGAAGCCTGGCAGGCTACAATCCAAGGGATTGCAAAGAGTCCGACACGACTGAGCACATACACACACAAATATGTAGATGCCTACCCAACTGACTTAAAGATCATTTTTAGAATAGTTTTCTTTATCTATGTTGGCTGTACTGAGTCTTTGTTGTTGTGCGGGCTTTTCACTAGTTACTGTGCGCGAGGGCTACTCTCCAGTTGCCGTGTATGTGTTTCTCACTGTGGTGGCTTCACTTGTTTTGGAGCAGGTCTCTAAGGCCTTCAGGCTTCAGTAGCTGCGGAATGTAGTTTCAGTAGTTGCAGCTCCTGGACTCTAGAGCACAGGCTCAGTAGTTATGACACACAGGTTTAGCTGTTCCATGACACGTGGGATCTTCCCAGACCTGTCTCCTGAATTGGCAGGTGCATTATTTACCACTGAGCCACCAGGGAAGCCCAGACTTAAAGATGATTCAAGAAAAAGTTGTGTGATTTTTCAGGTAGTGTAAAATAATGGTGTGAAAAATTTTGACCATTAAGGTCAAAGCTCTCAATTTGAGAGCTTTTTATTAAGGAAAGAAGAAATAGTTTATTATATTCTTTACACACTATCTGTCCCATAACTGGACTTCCTTGGTGGCTCAGATGGTGAACCATCTGCCTACAATGTGGGAGACCTGGGTTCAATCCCTGGGTTGGGAAGATCTCCTGGAGAAGGAAATGGCAACCCTCTCTAGCATTCTTGCCTGGAAAATCCCATGGATGGAGGAACCTGGTAAGCTACAATCTATGGGGTAGCAAAGATTCGGACATGACTGAGAGACTTCACATCCCATAACTAAAAAGATATCCATATCTATCATCCTACTTATATTAGCCAGATAGGTTTAGTTTTGCTACCATATTTGGGCTCAGCAGCTTTAACAAAACAAGTTTAGTTCTTACTTATCTTACATGCCTAGTGTGGATTGCCATGGAGGCCTTGGCTCAAAGCTGTCACTCACAAACCAGGCTGTTTGGAGGCTTCATTCTGACACCTATTTCCAAATTACTATGGTGTGAGAGGAGCGGGCAAGAAAACTGATCATCAAAAATGAAATACCTAGTCCAAAAGTGAAACCCATTTCTTCCACTCACACATCAGTGGCCAGAAATAATTACAGGTGTATGTACAACCTCGACAGACAGGAAAATGCATGCTTAACATTTGATATTGGTTAAAATTAGCAAGCTGATTATCTATGTGAAATGTATCCAATTGTGCATCATTTTATTCATCTTTTTTTGTGAAGTACATTGCCTGGTTATCTTTTTCAAAATATCTATGGCAACTTTGACAGTTTTCTTTAAACTTGGACTCAACCAACATTTGAGATATTGAAACATCAAACTGCATTACAAGGATCATTGAACATAGGAACGTTTGAATATGAATCTGGAGGGAGGAGGGGCTCATTTTGGAAAGATCAGAATTTTCCAAAGAAGAAAGGATCCAGGAGTACAATAATTCACAACTATAGGTCCTAGAAGAACTCCACAATAAGAAGATATCTAATTATATCACACTAGAGATGTTTTCTAGTTCTTTAGTATCAATCACTCATGGACTGAGATTTATTGAAAACATCCTTGGCATGAAAAAGCCAAGTATCATGGGATACTTCCTAAATATGAGATGCTATCTCTCCAAAACAAAGATTGAAATGGATCACTCTTTCCTTCTGCAAAAATAACTTACACATAAAATAAAAGAATGTTCACACTTCAACTCTGTGATTATATTACAGTCATTAGATTAAATATTCAGAAATTATTTCAAATTGTTTCCTTTCTCATATAAATATTATTTTAAAGCATATCGTAATGAAAAGACACTCATTTTATACAGTATGGCTGAGTCATAGCTGCAAAGCAAACCTATGGGCTTTCTCTTACAGTTTTAAACCCCATTGCATTCAGACATCATTTATTTTGCCACTATAGCAAACCGCTCTAAACATATTATCCTGAGAGAAGAACTATTTCATAGTACTTCAGGGGATCTATAATGTTTCACAACACAGTTTGAAACATTCCAGAAATATAAAGAAAATGTTTAGAAGAGTTATCTCCTGCTTTCAAGAGAAGCAGTATTTATTTTAGTTAGGTGAAAAACTCCTCGTTTATAGACAAGTTCTGTTATAAAATTTTATTTATAGGTCTGTTAGTTGGGATTCTAAATATGTTTTCTCCAAGGTGCACTGCAATGTTATGTCTAGTTGTTGCTTCCTGCAAAATTCCACTTAACCCATATTGTATCTAAGCTAAATTACTGATATAGTCCCTCTGAACCCTGGATCTAATACAAAACTAACCAGAAGATACAAGAGGGAGAAAAGAGAGAAATGGAGTCTCTTAACCGTTGAAATTAAAAAAAATTTAAAAAATGTTTTTATTCCGGTTCTTCCTGTATAATTTTTTAGGCCCCTAACCTCCACTTCTTCTTGCCGTCTGCCCCAGGTACCTATGTCATATATTTGTATAATTTTAACTGTCCACCCTAAAGGAGATCAGTCCTGGGTGTTCATTGGAAGGACTGATGTTAAAGCTGAAACTCCAATACTTTGGCCACCTCATGTGAAGGGTTGGCTCTTTGGAAAAGACCCTGATGCTGGGAGGGATTAGGGGCAGGAGGAGAAGGGGACAACAGAGGATGAGATGGCTGGATGGCATCACCGGCTCAATGCACATGAATTTGGGTAAACTCCGGGAGCTGGTGATGGACAGGGAGGCCTGGCATGCTGCAGTTCATGGGATCACAAAGAGTAGGACACGACTGAGCGACTGAACTGAACTGAACCTTTAGAATAGATCAAGATGCTTCAGAATTAGCACATTAAGCAGAAATATGAAAGGGAATCCAAATAACTTTCCACATTTTCTCTGATCTTAGATTTCATGGAGATAAAAATATATTAAAGTAATTAGTATGACGATTTTTATGACCAATAAATACAACATATCTCAGTAAGTGACTCTGCAGTCAGCTCTAAAAAGAGAAACGGGCTTCCCTGGTGGCTCAGTGGTAAAGAATCATCCTTTAATTCAGAAGACACCAGTAGACGATGGTTCTATTTCTGGGTTAAAAAGATCTCCTGGAGGAGGAAAATGGCAACCCACTCCAGTATTATTGACTGGAAAACCCCATGGACAGAGGAGCCTGGCATGAAGTAGTCCAAGTGGTTGCAAGAAGTCTAAAAATACTGAGCAAATGAGCAGGCGTGCAATAAGAGAATAGATAATTCAGACATAAATTTGTCTCTAAAAGAGATGAATTTCTGTTAATAGCCTTAACATTCATAGAACTGTTTCAGTAATCTGAACTTTCCCTCAGTTCTACAAACTCATTAGAGATTTTAGTAGCTTTATTGCTCATCTAAATATTAATCTACAGATTATCTAAAAACTATATTCATTTCACAATTATAAATTTATTTGTGGAATTGCCTTTATCTAGCCTGTATCTACCCACTCCAGTGTTCTTGCCTGGAGAATCCCAGGGATGGGGGAGCCTGGTGGGCTGCCGTCTATGGGGTCGCACAGAATTGGACACGACTGAAGCTACTCAGCAGCAGCAGCAGCAGCCTGTATCTATCATAAGTTAATAATATAGAATTAAAACATTGCTTTCATGAACATACCAAAAATTGTAGAGGTTTATGATTCATGTAAATTTCAACATTTAATTTATTTGTATGATTGATTTGTATTTCTACAGACATAGGTAATTTAAACATGCTTAACAATTTTTTAAAGATTTCACCTTGTAAACACTAGAAATGCTCTAATTAAAATCATTCATAAACTTGATAGAAAAATAATAGAAAATTTAGATTTAAAAGTTGAATCATTCAAAAGATCTACAGATCCTTGTGATATTTAAAATTTCAAAAAAATAAGTATAAAATTCTATTGTCATATATGTAGTGTGATTATATAATGATGACACTCATTAGACCTTTTTGCTGAACAATAAGCCAGAACATGACTTATTGCACCTGTTCCATGTGTGCCAGGAATAGGCTCCAGAAAAAAGAACAAGACATAATGTGAAAATATATATTAATATACACATAAGTGACTAGGAATTAGCATTCAGAATTAAGGACTATAAAGTAGTCCTAAAGAGCAGTATGAAAAAAATGTAAAGGACTATGAATCAACATGGAAAAAAATCAAACACCATAAAGAACATTAATTACCTTAGTTTTAACAATAGCTTGGGAACTACCTTAGACTTTGAAACTTATAAATGAAATTACTTTGCCAATTAGTCTATTTCCATTTGCCTTTTTACCCAAACATAGTATGTCAGGTAGCTTCCTAATCTACCAAGAATGGATGTTATTCACTGCCTAATCACTTATATAAACAGTAAATGTGTGGATGTAAAATCACAAAAGCAGGAGTAGGTGAGAAGAGCTCTTAATGAGGCAGGTCTGACATTTGTAAAACAAAAGCAGGAGGGAAGGAGGATTACATGTGAAAAGTATGAAAACTCTCAGACCATAACTCAGTGCTAAGAAAGCTTTGGCTAGACACAGGGGAAATCCACTAGTCGAAGCCCCCTGTTATAGGAACCCCACATCCCATAGAAATGAACCTGCACAGTCATCAGCCGGGAACAATATAGAAAAGTATGACCTTGGAGGGATGATGTAGGGCTATAGGAGGTTGCAGTGGGTACTACTGTCAGCAAACTGTGCTCCCTAGAGTAGGAAACCTGAAGGGTAAATTTTCAAGGCTACCATAACCTGTATTATGGATTAATGATTATCAATAAGTTTTAATGTGTACCTATAGTAACCATTTGAGCATTTTATTCAATTGATTATTAACATTTAATTGTTTTATGATGTTTTTCATAGGGAAGGATATATCTATTACATTCAGTTAAGTTCAGATCAGTTCAGTGGCTTAGTCGTGTCTGACTCTTTGCGACCCCATGAATCACAGCATGCCAGGCCTCCCTGTCCATCACCAAATCCCAGAGTTCACTCAAACTCATGTCCATCGAGTCAGTGAAGGACTGATGCTAAAGCTGAAACTCCAATACTTTGGCCACCTCATGTGATGAGTTGACTCACTGGAAAAAAGACCATTCAGGTATGACCTAAATCAAATCTATTACATTACTAGATGATATTTAAGCGATGAAAATAGACTGAATACAATAAATTATAAGTAATACAATAATTCCAAATAAAATTTAAGTTTTCTGATAGATGTGAAAATTAAACATAATCCAGTTGAAATTCAAGAAAATAGTGTTGTGGAGGGTAGCACAGGAACTTGTGTAGGATAAGCAATGATTTGTCAGATTTTAAAAATTATTTGTGATTTATCAGAACTATACCATGATCAGGGTCATAGGAAAATGTGAATAGTATTTAAGGATTATGCAAATATATTTCAATATGTAACAATAAAGATCATGGCGACTTTTAAAAATTACAAATTAGGAAGCAGTAAATCAGGCCTGCTTTCTCCAAATCAAACTATAATATGATGTTTAAGATTCTTGTCCAGTGAGTCTTAAACGTGAAAATTATTTTTTAGTTTTTCAAGTTTTAGAGTGGGCAAGAGTGTTAGCTGTTGCATTATGCTCTTCAGGTTTGTGATGCCTCTTCTTCCTCAATCCATTTCTCCAAATAAATTATGTTTCAGGACCAGGAATCTTTTGAAAACCACCAATTCTTTTGGAAATAGATTTGGTAATGATAGAATAAATAAACACAATAGAAAATAACAAAAAATATTACCAAAGAAATATATGCCAAGACATGTCTTTATTTCATCCAATGTCATTAATTGCCTGAAAACATAGTAAACACGCCTTCAAGCTTTTGTCCCTTTAATCACTTTTTTATTTCTATAAACAATGGGATCCCAATGAGGACTCAGGCCATAAGTTAGCCAGATATCACAGGTTTGGTTCCTGGGAAGCAAATTCTGAAACAAAAATTAACACACAGGAAGTTCATTAGGGAATGCTCTTCTTATCAATAGATAGGAAAGGGTGTAGAAATAAGAATGATTAGATAACAGATAAGTTGGATTTCAATGTATTCTCATCAAAGGTGTTAGCCACAGTCTCAGGGAAAACTGAATCTACAGGGCATTGAGAGTTACCCCAACGGCTCAGTGAGTAGAGTCCACATGCAATTCAGGAGACACAGGAACCGTGGGTTTGATCCTTGGGTGAAAAGATCCCCTGGAGAAGAGCACATCAACCCACTCTAGTATTTTACCTAGGAAATCCCATGGACAGAGGAGCCAGGCAGGCTATAGCCCATGGAGTTGCAAAGAGTCTGACTGAAGCAACTAAACAAAACAAAACAAAAAGTTGGGCAAAGGAGGCTATCTCCCTTATTATTCACATTATTCACACCGTGCTAATCATTCACTGAAGCTGACCTGCTTCAGGAGGTGCTCATACCTTGTACAAAGCCACTCACTTCAGCTTAGACCAGTCTCAAAGAAGGCTGACAGCTGAAGGCTGTCTGTCAGCAACACTCTCAAGAAGGTAAAAGAATAAGTTCTTCCATTTTGAAAAAATATTAAGATAGTACTGTATGTCATAGCCTCCTGTATTCTTGTAAAGGAAATGACTACCTGGAGACTAAGAAGAAATACATGCCCATATAAGTATAGTCAGCTGATCTTTGACAAAGGAGCAAAGGCAGAACAATGGAGAAAAGATAACTTTTTCAACAAATAGTGCTGGAACAACTGGACATCCATATGCAAAAAAAAAAAATCTAGTCACACACTTTACATCCTTAACAACAATTAATTCAAAATTGAACAAAACACTAAATTTAAAATGCTACACTATAAACATCCTAGAAAATCTAAATGACCTTGCATATGATGGTAACCTTTTACATACAAAAGCAAAGCATGATCCATTAAATAAATAATTGATAAATTGGACTTCACTAAAATTTAAAACTTCTGCTCTTGGGGGGAGGGGTGGAAACTGTCAAGAGAAAGAAAATGCAAGCCAGAGATCAGGAGAAAATATTTGCAAAATTACATATGATAAAGAACTCATCCAAAACATACAAAGAATTGTAAGAACTCAATAATACAAATTAATAACCCAATTTTTAAAAAAAATGGGCAAAAGACCTAAACAGAAACCTCACCAAAGAAGATATACAGATGGCAGATAAGTATGTGAAAATGTGTGTAAGTTCATATGTCAGCAGGGAAATGCAAAGTAAACAACAATAAGGTACCACTACACACCTACTGTTGTTTAGTCACTAATTCATGTCTGATTCTTTGTGACCCCATGGACTGGAGCCCACCAGGTTTCTCTGCCCATTGGATTTCCCAGGCAAGAATACTGGAGTGTGTTGCCATTTACTTCTCCAACACACCCATTAGAACTGCCAAAACTCAATGCTGACTAGAATGTGGAGCAACAGGAACTCTCATTGATTTCTAGCAGAAATGCAATATCATATAACCACTTTGGGAGACAGTTTAGCAGTTTCTTACAAATTCAGGCATACTCTTAACCATATGATTCAGTAATTGTACTCCTTGGTATTTATCCAAATGAGCTAAAAATAAATGACTACAGAAACACCTACACACAGATGTTTATAGCAGCTATATATATAATTGCCAAAACTTGGAAACAACCAAGGTATCTTTCAGTAGATGAGTGGATAAATGAACTACATGGTATATCTAGAAAGAAAAATATTATTCAGTTCTAAAAGAAATGATATTAAATGTTGAGAAAAGATGGAGGAAACTTAAAAGCATATTACTAAATGAAAGAAATTAGTCTGATAAGGTTACATACTACATGATTCCAACTATATGACATTCTGTAAAAGACAAAACTATGGAAACGATAAAAGGATCAGAGTTACTAGGGTCCAGGAGAAATGGAGAAATAAAATCATTTTTAGGGCACTGAAACTACTAATCCCAGTAGAAAACTATATGCATGTCATTACACATATGTCAAACTCCACAGAATATACTTCCCAGGAGGTGCTAGTGATCAAAAAAACTTACCTGCCAATGCAGGAGACATAAGAGATGCGAGTTTAATCCCTGGATTGGGAAGACTTCCTGAAGAAGGAAGAGTCAACCCACTCTAGTATTCTTGCCTGGAGAATCCTGTGGACAGAGGAGCTTGACAGGCTACTGTTCATACTCTCCCAAAGAGTCAGACACGACTGAGTGACTTGCTACAAGCAGGAGCATGGAATGTAAACCACCAAGAAGAAACCCTAAGGCAAACTATGGATTTTGGATGATAATGGTGAGTCAGTGTGTGTTCAAAGATTCTAGCAAACGTACCTCTTTGGTGTAAGATATTGATAGTGGGGGAAGTTATTGTTTGGATAACTTAATAACTTACCAGATGCTTGTGTTAATTATATATATATATATATATATGTATGTAGGTATGTATGTATGAACCTGTGTGTGCTTGTGTATACACATGTGTATGCTTATTAGTTAGTTACTTCAGTTGCTCAGTCATGTCAACTCATTGCGACCCCATGGACTACAGCATGCCAGGCTTTCTTGTCCATCACCAAATCATGGAACTTGCTCAAACTCATATCCATCGATTCGGTGATGCCGTCCAACAATATCATCCTTTGTCATCCTCCTCTTCTCCTGCCTTCAGTCTTTCCCAGCATCAGGGTCTTTTCCAAGGATTCAGTTCTTTGCATCAGGTGGCCAAAGTATTGGAGTTTCAGCTTCAACATCAGTCCTTCCAATGATATTCAGGACTGATTTCCTTTAGGATTTTTGGATCTCCTTGCTGTCCAAGGGATTCTCAAGAGTCTTCTCCAACACCACAGTTTAAAAGCGTCAGTTCTTCAGAGTTCAGCTTACTTTATAGTCCAACTCTCACACCCATACACCACTACTGGAAAAACCATAGCTTTGACTAGACAGACCTTTGTTGGCAAAGTAATGTCTCTGCTTTTAATATGCTGTCTAGGTAAGTCATAGCTTTTCTTCCAAGGAGCAAGTGATTTTTAATTTCATGGCTGCAGTCACCATCTGCAGTGATTTTGGAGACCAAGAAAATAAAGTCTGTCACTGTTTCCATTGTTTCCCATCTATTTGTCATGATGTGATGGGACCAGATGCCATGATTTTAGTTTTTTGAATGTTGAGCTTTAACCCAGCTTTTTCACTCTCCTCTTTCACTTTCATCAAGAGACTCTTTAGTTCCTCTTTGCTTTCTGCCATAAAGGTGGTATCAACTGCATATCTGAGGTTATTGATATTTCTCATAGCAGTCTTGAATCCAGCTTGTGCTTCATCCAGCCTGGCATTTCGCATGATGTACACAGCGTGTAAGTCAAATAAGCAGAGTGACAATATACAGCTTTGTCATACCCCTTTCCTTATTTGGAACCATTCCATTGTTCCATGTCTGGTTCTAACTGTTGCTTCTTGACCTGCATACAGATTTCTCAGGAGGTAGGTCAGGTGGTCTGGTATTTCCATCTCTTGAAGAATTTTCCACAGTTTATTTTGATCCGCACAGTCAAAGGCTTTGGTGTAGTCAATGAAACAGAGGTAGATTTTTTTTCCCTGGGACTCTCTTGCTTTTTCTATGATTCAGTGGATGTTGGCAATTTGATCTCTGGCTCTTGTGCTTTTTCTAAATCCAACTTGAACATCCAGAAGTTCTCAATTCATGTACTGTTGAAGTCCAAAAATCCATGTCTCATAGCTGTTAGTAACTTTTCATGATTATTGATGAGTGTGTTATATGGTAGAACTATAAATATATATGAAGAATGGTAATTTTATTTGGTCATGTGTTTTGATCTACCAGGTATGTTCACTAACTTATTGCAATTTTTGGAGCACTGACACAGTGCCCAAAACATTTCTAGGTTTTAGGAAAATAATAGAGAACCAAATTTGATACTCTTCCTCATAGAGTGTACTTCCTTGTGATTAGTCACTCAGTCACGTTCAACTCTTTGTAACCTCATGGACTGTAGCCCACCAGACACCTCTGTCCATGGGGATTCTCCAGGCAACACTACTGGAATGAGTTGACATGCCCTCCTCCAAGGGATTTTTCCAAACCAGGGATCGAACACAGGCCTCCCACATTAGAGGTGGATTCTTCACTGTCTCAGCCACCAGGGAAGTCCAGAGCATAACTTCTGCTGAGTTGCGTATCACTCAGTCACAGAAGGAAATCAAGTGTTTATAGTAGTCTTTAAAACAAAAAAGAAAAACATAAGCTACTTCTACTCAGATTTTATTAAGTACTTTTAATTGATTTTTAAGTATTTAAATAATTTGCTTTGGAACTTTGAGAGTAAGATCCATTTCTTTCTACCTCATTTATTTCAAAGATGAATAATTGTATGTGTTAGGTTAATTGCTGCTTTAATTTGCATTATAACTTTAATTTTGCTCTTATGGGTAGAGTGAATTAATTCATATTTGTGCCAAAAAATCTAGCCTGTTCTTTTTTCTAGTTTATTTGTCAAAACAAATATTATAGTAGTACTCACAATTTGCCTGATAGATAATTTTCCTATTACTCTGTATCTTAAATATTTGTCTGTAACACAAGTTATTTTATGGTATTTTGTAAAATTTAAGAATTTATGGTAACATGTTAAATTCAAAATATGCTATTACTGGGGATTTCCCCAGTCGTTAGTGTAGTGGCTAAGACTCCATGTTCCCAATGCAGGGGGACTGGGTTTGATCCCTGGTTGGGAAACTAGATCCCTCATGGCACAATTAAGTGTTTGCATACTGTAACTAAAGATCCCACATACTGCAACAAATACCAAAGATCCGTATGCCATAACTATGACCCAACATGGCCAGATAAGTAAATATATAAATCTTTAAAAAGTATATGTCATCAAGATTCCTAATCTGTGGACGTTGCTTTGTGTTATATGAGTGATGGAAATTTTAATTGAATCATGATCATTACTACATGATTAAAATTGTGACCTGAAATAATAACAAGAGAGTAAGAAATAATGCAAAATGCACACGAAGTCAGCATTTACCATTCAAAAGCATCAGTTGGAAAGTCACTAAAATCACTAAGTCACTATACAAAATAATTTGTCGAGTAAATTTAGAAAACCTTGTGTTCTACCAAAGTGAATAGATCTCTTTGCTGAATAATTTCTCTGAGATTGTATTATGCTAATGTGAAATTTAAAGTTTTTAGACTGACATTGCATTTTCAGCTTTTCTCTTTGATGATTATGGTTATGACAATGATGATTCTTCTTATCCAACATGCTTTAAAAAGCCACAGGATACAATTTTAGAAGCAAAAACCTTTAAATAAAGCCTTTAAGCAATGTAATGCATTTAATTTGTTCTGGGTTATACTCACAACACTTTCAGAATTAAAATCTGACTACATAATTATATTTAAATAATGAATGATATAGGTACAAAATTTGTTTCTCTCTTATTTGTTTTTGAAAATAAGGAAAATCTGGGCATAGTATGAGGGAGAGGACAGTGGTGTTTTATATATAATCCAGGTCCATGAAAAATGTCCAGGCTGCCTAAGTTTTGATAAAAGAAACCATCAAACAAAAACACAGGTGTGAATAAATCAGAAAGAGGGCAGAGGTATAGAAAAAATTGAACTTAGGGAAGAAAGGGTTAAAATTGGTAGATGTGGCAAAACGATGTTAAAGAGGCAAAAGTATAGTTTAAAAATCTTGGGTATGATAAAATAAATAAATATAAATTATTGGCATAGGGATAGATAGGGACCTGAATTATGCCAAATGGTGAGAGGCAAGTTGTACAGGTAAGGTTTGTAATCCAATGCAAATGATTTAATTGGACAACTAAATCTATCAGATCTCCAGATTCCTACAGTAACAATTGTTGCAGCATGTATTGAGGTCTCCAGTAAAGCTTGCATATCTTTACCACTTCAACATATACAAAAAAGGAATATGTAAAATTATAATAAATTTCATTACTTGCAGTAGGCAATCATTTCCAGAAAATCTTGCTATGGAGTGACTGAAATATTTATCAAGTTGGATGTTATAGTTATTTGCATTGATGAGCACCTTTAATTGCATTTGCATATATGTCATTATAATTATTCAGCTTGCATATAAATTGAGTGATTGGATTATTTTACTGGAATACTTTAGAGAAATTACAGAATTCTAAAGGAAGGCATATTTTAACCTGCAAATACGTGACTAAATGTTCTTTTAAAATGAATTTTATTGTGTAATATATCAAATGCACCAATCTGATGTATCTAAGAGACATTTTGAGTTTAAAAGATGAGTAATAAAATAAATACACATGATGCAGTGTACAGACCACAAATAAAATATTATCAGAATCTTTGATGTCATCAAAATAACTCCAGCCAAATGCACCCTTGGTGGTGGTTTAATTGTTAAGTCATGTCTGACTCTTGTGACCCCATGGACAGTAGCTCATCAAGGTCCCCTGTCCATAGGATTTTCCAAGTAAGAATGCTAGAGTGGGTTTCCATTTGCTTCTCAGGGGATTTTCCAGACCCAGCGATCAAATCCAGGTTTCCTGCACTGCAGGCAGATTCTTTACCAACTGAGCTACCAGGGAAGTCCATAAATGCACCCTTCCGTTCCGTCACTCAGTCGTGTCCGACTCTATGCGACCCCGTGGACTGTAGCTACCAGGCTTCTCCGTCCATGGGATTCTCCAGGCAAGAATACTGGAGTGGGTTACCGTTTCCTTCTCCAGGGGATCTTCCCGACCCAGGGATCGAATGCACCCTTACTTCTCCAAAAATTGCCAACCATATTCAAATAACTTGAATTCTGAATCCATTTAATTACAAAATAATTACACACAGAGAATATACAAATAGAGAAAAGTGGATAAAGCAAAAATATAAATCTCAATAATTTATCACAAAACAAACCCCTGTAACCTCCAACCAGGAAAATAAATGAAATAAAATGAGAAGCATCAAAGCCCCTCTTGTACCCCCTCTCAGTCATCACACCCTACTCCTCCTCAAAGTTAACTGTATGCTGACTTCTGTGGCAATGATGACTTTGCAATTTTTTCAAAGTTTTTTCATCTCAATATGCATGTTTTAAGACTTTGGCCTAGTTTTATAGACTTTTGAACTTCATATAAATGGAAACAATATAATAAATGTTCTTTTTGATCTTGAATTTTTGTTTCAGTGTTATATATATCTTAAATTTATCTATGTTATCATGCATATTGGTATTTTATTTATTGTAGTATAGAATATCACTTATGCCTACTCTTGTAAAAAATTACTTAGTGTACATACACAATAAACTCTTTTGTCTGTTTCTAGGTGTGAAGTCTCAAGGTCATATAGCCTATGGACCACTACTTGTAAATACAGAAATCTGCTTTCTAAAGTGGTTGTACAAATTGTCTCTAAGTAGGGGAAAGAGCAATCAGAAGCATATAAAGTTTCCTATCTATATCTTTACCAACACTTGCTGTGTTATTAAATTATTTTTTAAATTTAATAAATCTCGTTTCATCTATAATTTTAATTAAAAATTTTAAAGTGAAATTTTTAAGTGACCTATTCATACAAATGGGCTTTCTTTGTGGCTCAGAAGTAAAATACCCACCTGCAAATGCAGGAGATGCAGGTAAAATCCCTGGGTCCAGAAGATTCTCTGGAGAATGAAATAGCAACCCATTCCAGTATTCTTGCCTGGAAAATCCAAAGGACAGGGAAGCCTGGGGGCTACAGTCCATGGGGTTGCAAAAGAGTCAGACACAACTTAGTGAATAAACAACAAAAAACAGCAATACATACAAATAAGATTCTATATCTCATTTAATCTATAGAAATTAATACATCTGCCAAAACAGAAGTCAAATCATGGAACAGACTATTACCAACATCTCAGAAGCAGTCTGTCTCCTTTCAGTCATTTCTACAGGTAACTATTTTATCAATAACCTCAGATATGCAGATGACACCACCCTTATGGCAGAAAGTGAAGAGGAACTAAAGAGGCTCTTGATGAAAGTGAAAGAGGAGAGTGAAAATGTTGGCTTAAAGCTCAACATTCAGAAAACAAAGATCATGGCATCTGGTCCCATCACTTCATGGCAGATAGATGGGAAACAGAGGAAACAGTGGCTGACTTTATTTCCTTGGTCTCCAAAATCACTGCAGATGGTGATTGCAGCCGTGAAATTAAAAGACGCTTACTCCTTGGAAGGAAAGTTATGACCAACCTAGATAGCATATTAAAAATCAGAGACATTACTTTGCCAAGAAAGGTCTGTCCTGTCAAGGCTATGGTTTTTACAGTAGTCATGTATGGATGTGAGAGTTGAACTACAAAGAAAGCTGAGAGCGGAAGAATTGATGCTTTTGAACTGTGGTGTTGGAGAAAGACTCTTGAGAGTCCCTTGGACTGCAAGGAGATCCAACCAGTCCACCCTAAAGGAGATCAGTCCTTGGTGTTCATTAGATAGACTGATGTTGAAGCTGAAACTCCAATACTTTGGCCACCTGATGTGAAGAGCTGACTCATTTGAAAAGACCCTGATGCTGGGAGGGATTGGGGGCAGGAGGAGAAGGGGACGACAGAAGATGAGATGGTTGGATGGCATCACCGACTCAATGGACATGGGTTTGAGTAGACTCTGTCAGTTGGTGATGGACAGGGTGGCCTGGTGTTCTGTGGTTCATGGGGTCACAAAGAGTCAGACATGACTGAGTGACTAAACTGTACTGAACTGAACACCATAGGTTAATTTGCCTGAAGGCACCAATACTTTACTTTTTCCTGTATTCATATTCTTATCTGGTAATTTCTCAGCACTCTTCCATTATAACTTTGGCTTGGTTGTGAGATGGTAGCAAAAATTATTTAAACAGAGACTTGAAATGCACTTGTTTAATTGTGTTTGCTTTTGTTTTCGCTCTCAACTATCAACACAAAAACTTCCACTGGGTAAAGTGACAGAGAATGAAAAGCACAAGACAAAGAATATGACCTCTCAGTGTTCCTAGATGAGGCCATCTATTTCACTGATGCCTGGTCTTGTTTTGTTATTCCTTACTTCTATTTTATTTATTAAAAAAAAATTTTTTTTATTGGAGGCTAATTACTTTATGATATTATATTGGTTGGTTTTGCCATACACTGACATGAATCTGCCCCGAGTGTACATGCGTTCCCCATCTTGAACCCCCCTCCCACCTCCCTCCCCATCCCATCCCTCTGGTTCATCCCAGTGCACCAGCCCCAAGCATCCTGTATCATGCATCGAGTCTGGACTGGTGATCGTTTCACATACATGTTTCAATGCCATTCTCCCAAATCATCCCACCCTCACCTTCTCCCACAGAGTCCCAAAGACTGTTCTATACACCTGTGTCTCTTTTGCTGTCTCGTATACAGGGTTAAGGTTACCATCTTTCTAAATTCCATCTATATGCGTTAGTATACTGTATTGGTATTTTTCTTTCTGGCTTACTTCACTCTGTATAATACGCTCTAGTTTCATCCACCTCATTAGAACTGATTCAAATGTATTCCATTGTGTATATGTACCAAAGCTTTCTTATCCCTTCGTCTGCAGATGGACATCTAGGTTGCTTCCATGCCCTTGCTATTATAAACAGTGCTGCAATGAACATTGGAGTACATGTGCTTCTTTCAATTCTGGTTTCCTCGGTGTGTATGCCCAGGAGTGCGATTGCTGGGTCGTATGGAAGTTCTATTTCCAGTTTTTTAAGGAATCTCCACACTGTTTTCCATAGTGGCTGTACTAGTTTGCATTCCCACCAACAGTGTAAGAGGATTCTTTTCTCCACACCCTCTCCAGCATTTATTGCATGTAGATTTTTGGATAGCAGCCATTCTGACTGGTGTGAAATGGTATCTCATTGTGGTTTTGATTTGTATTTCTCTGATTATGAGGGATGTTGAGCATTTTTTCATGTGTTTGTTAGCCATCTGTATGTCTTCTTTGGAGAAATGGCTGTTTAGTTCTTTGGCCCATTTTTTGATTAGGTCGTTTATTTTTCTGGAACTGAGCTGCAAGAGTTGCTTGTATATTTTGGAGATTAATTCTTTGTCAGTTGTTTCGTTTGCTATTATTTTCTCCCATTCTGAAGGCTGTCTTTTCACCTTGCTTATAGTTTCCTTTGCTGTGCAGAAGCTTTTGATTTTAATTAGGTCCCATTTGTTTATTTTTGCTTTTATTTCCAATATTCTGGGAGGTGGGTCATGGAGGATCCTGCTGTGATTTGTGTCGGAGAGTGTTTTGCCTATGTTCTCCTATAGGAGTTTTATAGTTTCTGGTCTTACATTTAGATCTCTAATCCATTTTGAGTTTATTTTTGTGTATGGTGTTAGGAAGTGATCTAGTTTCATTCTTTTACAAGTGGCTGACCAGTTTTCCCAGCACCACTTGTTAAAGAGACTGTCTTTTGTCCATTTTATACTCTTGCCTCCTTTGTCAAAGATAAGGTGTCCATAGGTGCATGGATTTATCTCTGGGCTTTCTATTTTGTTCCATTGATCTATATTTCTGTCTTTATGCCAGTACCACACCGTCTTGATGACTGTGGCTCTGTAGTAGAGCCTGAAGTCCGGCAGGTTGATTCCCCCGTTCCATTCTTCTTCCTCAAGATTTCTTTGGCTATTCGAGGTTTTCTGTATTTCCATACAAATTGTGAGATTATTTGTTCTATCTCTGTGAAAAATATCATTGGTAGCTTGATAGGGATTGCTTTGAATGTATAAATTACTTTTAGTAATATACTCGTTTTCACAATATTTATTTTTCCAATGCACGAACACGGTATATTTCTCCATCTATTAGTGTCCTCTTTGATTACTTTCAGCAGTGTTTTATAGTTTTTTATGTACAGGTCTTTTGTTTCCTTAGGTATATACATTCCTAATTATTTAATTCTTTTCATTGAAACAGTGAATGGTATAATTTCCTTAATTTCTCTTTCTATTTTCTCATTATTAGTGTATAGGAATGTAAAGGATTTCTGTGTGTTGATTTTATATCCTGCAACTTTACTGTATTCATTGATTAGCTCTAGTAGTTTTCTTGTAGAGTCTTTAGGGTTTTCTGTGTAGAGGATCATGTCATCAGAAATCAGTGAAAGTTTTACTTCTTCTTTTCCAATTTGTATTCCTTTTATGTCTTTTTCTGCTCTGATTGCTGTGGCCAAAACTTCCATAACTATGTTGAATAGTAGTGGTGAGAGTGGGCACCCTTGTCTTGTTCCTGACTTTAGGGGAAATGCTTTCAGTTTTTCACCACTGAGGATAATGTTTGCTGTGGGTTTGTCATATATAGCTTTTATTATGTTGAGGTATGTTCCTTCTATACCCCTCTTCTGGAGGGTTTTTTTCATAAATGGATGTTGAATTTTGTCGAAGGCTTTACTGCATCTATTAAGATAATCATATGATTTTTATTTTTCAGTTTTTTAATGTTGTGTATTACATTGATTGATTTGCGGATATTGAAGAATACCTGCATTCCTGGGGTAAAGCCCACTTGGTCATGATGTATGATCTTTTTAATGTGTTGTTGGATTCTGATTGCTAGAATTTTGTTAAGGATTTTTGCCTTTATGTTCATCAGTGATAATGGCCTCTAGTTTTCTTTTTTTGTGGGATCTTTACCAGGTTTTGGGATTAGGGTGATGTTGGCCTCATAGAATGACTTTGGAAGTTTCCCTTCCTCAGCAATTTTCTGGAAGAGTTTGAGTAGAATAGGTGTTAGCTCTTCTCTTCATTTTTGGAAGAATTCAGCTGTGAAGCTGTCTGGACCTGGGATTTTGTTTGCTGGAAGATTTCTGATTACAGTTTCAATTTCCGTGCTTGTTATGGGTCTATTAAGATTTTCTATTTCTTCCTGGTTCAGTTTTGGAAAGTTGTACTTTTCTAGGATTTTGTCCATTTCTTCCAAGTTATCCATTTTATTGCCATATAATTGCTGATGATATTCTCTAATAATCCTTTGTATTTCTGTGTTGTCGGTTGTGATCTCTCCATTTTCATTTCTAATTTTATTGATTTGGTTATTCTCCCTTTGTTTCTTGATGAGTCTGGCTAGTGGTTTGTCAATTTTATTTACCTTCTCAAAGAACCAGCTTTTGGCTTTGTTGATTTTTGCTATGGTCTCTTTTGTTTCTTTTGCATTTATCTCTGCCCTAATTTTTACGATTTCTTTCCTTCTACTAACCCTGGGGTTCTTCATTTCTTCCTTTTCTAGTTTCTTTAGATGTAGAGTTAGGTTATTTAATTGAATTTTTTCTTGTTTCTTGATGTGTGCCTGTATTGCTATGAACTTCCCCCTTAGCACTGCTTTTACAGTGTCCCAGAGGTTTTGGGTTGTTGTGTTTTCATTTTCATTCATTTCTATGCATCTTTTGATTTCTTCTATGATTTGTTCGTTATTCAGCAGTGTGTTGTTCAGCCTCCATATGTTGGCATTTTTAATAGTTTTTCTCCTGTAGTTGAGATCTAATCTTACTGCATTGTGGTCAGAAAAGATGCTTGGAATGATTTCAAATTTTTTGAATTTACCAAGGCTAGATTTATGGCCCAGGATGTGATCTATCCTGGAAAAGATTCCGTGTGCGCTTGAGAAAAAGGTGAAATTCATTGTTTTGGTGTGAATTATCCTGTAGACATCTTTTAGGTCTAGCTGGTCTATTGTATAATTTAAAGTTTGTGTTTCCTTACTAATTTTCTGTTTAGTTGATCTATCCATAGGTTTGAATGTGGTATTAAAATCTCCCTATTATTGTGTTGTTGTTAATTTCCCCTTACATGCTTGTTAGTAATTGTCTTACATATTGCGGTGCTCCTATGTTGGGTGCATAAATATTTATTATTGTTATATCTTCTTCTTGGATTGATCCTTTGATCATTATGTAGTTTCCTTCTTTGTCTCTTTTCACAGCCTTTGTTTTAAAATCTATTTTATCTGATATGAGTATTGCTACTCCTGCTTTTTTTTGGTTTCTATTTGCATGGAATATCTTTTTCTAGCCCTTCACTTTCAGTTTGTATGTGTCCCTTGTTTTGAGGTGGGTCTCTTGTAGACAACATATATGGGGGTTTTGTTTTTGTATCCATTCCGCTAGCCTTTGTCTTTTGGTTGAGGCATTCAACCCATTTACGTTTAAGGTGATTATTGATAAGTATGATCCCGTTGCCATTTTCTTTATTGTTTTGGGTTTGAGTTTATATACCCTTTCTGTGTTTCCTGTCTAGAGAAGATTCTTTAATATTTGTTGGAGAGCTGGTTTGGTGATGCTGAATTCTCTCAGCTTTTGCTTGTCTGTAAAGCTTTTTATTTCTCCTTCATATTTGAATGAGATACTTGCTGGGTATAGTAATCTGGGCTGTAGGTTACTTTCTTTCATCACTTTAAGTATGTCCTGCCATTCCCTCCTGGCCTGAAGAGTTTCTGTTGAAAGACCAGCTGTTATCCTTATGGGAATCCCCTTGTGTGTTATTTGTTGCTTCTCCCTTGCTGCTTTTAATATTTGTTCTTTGTGTTTGATCTTTGTTAATTTGATTAATATGTGTCTTGGAGTATTTCACCTTGGGTTTATAATGTTGGGGACTCTCTGGGTTTCTTGGACTTGGATGATTATTTCCTTCCCCATTTTAGGAAGTTTTCAACTATTATCTCAAGTATTCTCTCGTGGTCTTTCTTTTTGTCTTCTTCTTCTGGGACTCCTATGATTCGAACACTGGGGCATTTAACATTGTCCCAGAGGTCTCTAATATTGTCCTCATTTCTTTTAATTCATTTTTCTTTTTCCCTCTTTGTTTCATTTATTTCTACAATTCTATCTTCTAGCTCACTTATCCTATCTTCTGCCTCCGTTATTCTACTGTTTGTTCCCTCCAGAGTGTTTCTGATCTCATCTATTGCATTATTCATTGTATATTGACTCTTTTTTATTTCCTCTAAATCCTTATTAAAACTTTCTCGCATCTTCTCAATCCTTTTCTCTAAGTTATTTATCTGTAACTCCATTTTGCTTTCCAGATTTTGAATCATTTTCACTATTAAAATTCGAAATTCTTTATCAGGTAGATTCCCTATATCTTCCTCTTTTGTTTGTGTTGTTAGGCATTTATCTTGTTCCTTTACTTGCTGGGTATTTCTCTGCCTCTTCATCTTATTATACTGATGTGCTTGGGGTGGCCTTTCCGTCTTCTGACAGTTTGTGGAGTTTTCTTAATTGCATAGTTTCCTCGCTGTGTGTGGGGTTGGACAGGTGGCTCCTCAAGGTTCCCTGGTTAGGGAAACTTCTGTCGGTGTTCTGGTGGGTGGAGCTGGATTTCTTCTCTGTTCAGTCCTGCTGTGGGGAGGGAGGGATGCTGCTAGCTAATATCCCTGGCGTCTGTGGGGAGTGAGTGCAGTGTCTCGGCTACACCTGGCGTGTGTGCTTTCCCTGTTTATGCTGCTCAGGCTCTAGGTTGCTCTGTCGGGAACTGTCCGCAGCCAGTCCTGGGTTGTATGCACTTCCCAGGTTTGAGCGGCTCAGGTTCAGGTACTCGGGTATTCCACAAAGGTGCAGACTTGGCTGGGCCTGCGTTTTGTGCCTTCCCCAGTCCAAGCTGCTCAGGTGACCAGGCATTTGGCGAGTGCAGTTGCTATGATTTATTGCCTCCCTGGTCCCTGCTGCTCGGTTTTCTGGGTGTACAACCGGAGCACCTTCTCGGGCAGATATCGACCGGCCCGAACGCAAGAAGTCTTGGTTAGCAATGAAGCCTGCCTGCAGCTTGGTATGGGAAGCCTATCTGCAGCTGCGGTTGCCCCTTCTGGCGCTGGCTGCCCTCCCTGCCTGTCCTGGCAGGGGATGGGCGATGTGCCGACCACAGCTGGCTTGCTCTGCTCAGTCCTTTGTTTTGTGAGCAGGGCTGGCGAAGTCTTACATTGGGGCTTTTCACCTTTTCGCAGGCTTTTTACCTTTCCGTGGGGTCACTATCCCACAGTCTGCTTTGCTCCCGTTAATGCCCTCAGCTTGCCCTTGGGGCATTCAGGCCCGGTCCTCTCTCTAAGCGCTGCTGCCCGCGCCCCCCTGCCCAGCCCCTGCTTGCTAGTGGGGAGTGTGGGCGGTTGGGCTTCTTCTCTGCTGAGAGTTACTCTGGGCACTTAGTCTGTGGGTTTTATTTATTTCTTTTCTCTCCCAGTTATGTGGCCCTCTGAGTTTCCAAGGCTGGCCACATACTCGTCCATGAGTGTTTCCAGGTGTTTGGAAACTTCTTCTTTATTTTTTTTTTAAGCCTCCCTTCCCTGGACGGAGCTCCATCCCTCCCTCTTTTGTCTCACTTTTTATCTTTTATAATCTTTCCTACCTCCTTTTGAAGACAATGGGCTGCTTTTCTGGGTGCCTGATGTCCACTGCTGGCATTCAGAAGTTGTTTTGTGGGATTTACTCAGTGTTCAAATGTTCTTTTGCTGAATTTATGGGGGAGAAAGTGGTCGCCCCATCCTATTCCTCTGCCATCTTTTATCCTTCCCTTTCTTCTATTTTAATTTCTCTTCTTTTTTAAGGTTCTTGAAGTAGATACTTAGATCATTGTTTTTTAGACATTCTTCTTCACTAATGTGTACTCTTTGGGGATACATCTTCCTCTAAACACTGTCGAAAAACATCTTTCAAGGACTGATGTATTATAACAATGTTAACTAACTTGAAATGGTTTTTCATTTCCCTTGTGATGTTTTTCTTTACCTTTAAGCTATTTGGAAGTATATTCCTTAATTTTCTATCAGTTTGGGTTTTTTGTTGTCATTTTGTTACTCATTTATTCTCATTTCACTCTACTCCAGAAAATTCTATGGATGATTTAAGTTTAATAGAATTGAGATGAAGTTTATTGTATGATATTTTTAATAGTTTTGCATCATTTGTTTGAATAAGATCTTATTGTTCACCCTAGTTTAATGTGTTGTTTTATAATTTTTAGTAGATTGTTTTATTAAGTTGTGTTTTTCAAAAAATCTATTTCATTTTTTTTTCTTTTTGTCATTTATGGGGTGAAGTATATCCATATTTCTTCCTATGACATGGATCTTTTTATTTCACTTTTCGTATCAGTAATTTTTTTACTTTATTTTGAATGTATAGTATTTTATGCGTTCAGTTCAGTTCAGTTCAGTTCAGTCGCTCAGTTGTGTCTGACTCTCCGTGACCCCATGAACCACAGCACGCCAGGCCTCCCTGTCCATCACCAACTCCCGGAGTTCACTCAAACTCATGTCCACAGAGTCGGTGATGCCATCCAGCCATCTCATTCTCGGTCGTCCCCTTCTCCTCCCGCCTCCAACCTTTCCCAGCATCAGAGTCTTTTCCAGTGAGTCAACTCATCTCATGAGGTGGCCAAAGTATTGCAGTTTCAGCTTTAGCATCAGTCCCTCATGCGTACATGTGTATTATTTCAGTAAATTGACCTTGCATGCTAAATCGCTTCAGTTTTGTCCAACTCTTTGTGACCCTATGGACTGTAGCCCACCAGGTTCCCCTGTCCATGGGATTTTCCAGGCAAGAATACTGAAGTGGGTTGTCGTTTCCTCCTTCAGGGGATCTTCCCAACCCAAGGATCAAACCTGTGTCTCTTATGTCTCCTGAATTGGCAGGCAGGTACTTTACCACTAGTGCCACCAGAAAAGTCCCATAAATTGACCTTGGCAAATTAATATTAGAAAAAATGTCCTCTATTTGTCTGTATTAGCTATTTTTTGCTAGTGATTCTATCATTAGCATAGTTATACCATATGGGTTTGTTTTATCTACATTTTCTATATTTTTGAATAAATTTTGTATCTATTATACTCAACATTTTTAATTGGGGGATTTACTTTTAATGAAATCATAGGCCTATGATGAAATTCCACAGCTCTGAACCCAAGAATCAAGATGGCTTGTCTTGCTGCCCAATGAAATGAGTGAACATTATAGATGTTGTTTTCAGATAGAACCATAAAATTTCTACTTGAGATTACTGTAGAACTCTCTTTACTCTGGCAAACCAATCATGGAAGTATGGAGTTAGAACTTCCATAAACCTTGATTCTTAGATGAGGATGATGTAGAGAAGAATATCAACTCCAACAATCCATAACAGACAGGTACCATAAACAGGAAATGAGTGTTTGATCTTTTAAACCTCTGAAATTTTGAGCAATTTCATCGTAGTCTGCTTTAGTAATACAAGAAGTTTTAAGTCATGGATTCAATTACAGAATAATTTAAATTTTCTACTTTATCTTATGTCATTATTTGTCATTTTATTTTACTAAAATCTCTCATTTTTAAAAAATTAACATAAATTATTTGCAACATACTATCATGATCTTTGTAATATTATCTCTTGTTGTTGTTTAGTCACTTCGTCATGTCCAACTCTTCTGCAATCTCATGCACTGTAGCCCACCAGACTCTTCTGTCCATGGGATTTCCCAGGCAAGAATATTGGAGTGGGTTGTCATTTCCTTCAGGGGACCTTCCCGAACCAGGGATCAAATCTGCATCTTCTGCATTGACAGGCAGATTCTTTATCACTGAGCTACCAGGGAAGCCCAATATTGTCTGTAGTTATGACATTTTTTGTGTGTTTATGACAATTTTTTGTGCTTTCTCCTTATTTCCAGTTGATCAGTCTTGGAAGTGTTGCTCTTACAAGGTATTTTCTTGGTTAATGTTCTCTGCTGAGTGTGATATACAACAATTTCTGCTTTTATTGATCATTTAATATTTACTTACATCTGCATTCTCTGGGTTTAGATTTCTTCTTTGATAACTTCTTAAAATAACTCATTGATTCTACAGCCTATTTTTCTAATATATGACTTTATATTGGTATTTTTTCTTTGAAAATGGTCTTATCTGTCCTGGATAAAATATGCTAATTATGTTTCAGTTCAATATTTTTTCTACTTTCAAAATAAATTTCCTTTATGATGCATACATGTAGACATTTTACCTTAATTTCTAATCATAAAGGTGTTTTTATTCTTGGTGTTGTTTTGTTTCTAGATATCAATGTGGTCAGAGAAAATATGACAATTTCAATCCTTTGCGAGCTGAAGTCTCTCATGAGAAATCAGAGCTCAGAGTATGCTCTCATAGGACTCTTTGCCTAAATTTGCACCACTTGTGAGTCTAAAGTATCCTGAATGGAGAATTTGATTTAAAGTGATTATGTGTTGCTAGTGCCCCTGCATGTCTGGCAGAAGCAGATGTGGATCCCATCTGGACATAAAGTATTCCCAAAGAAAACATTTCAAGGAAAATGAGCAGACAATAGGCAGGCTAACAGATTGTTTGAAGAAACTAGGTACTTGGGTTTAGAAACAGCAACAGAAATAATAAAAAGCAGGGACAAAATTTCTAAAATGTCACTCATTATCATTTTCTGACATTGAATATTAAATTGCTGTGCCAATGCATTAAAACAATAAACAAGACTTTAAAAAAAAGAATTAAAAAAAATATAAATGTCAGATCTTTTTAAAATTTAGAACAACCACTATTGAACAAAATTTTATAAACTGTAACAATAAATTTATTTATAATCTAGTCGAGGCAGACAAAAATACAAAAGGAAAAGTTGGAAGATAAGGAGAATTGGGTGGGAAGTTCTAAATACATCTATTTACATCTAGAGAGATGAACTAGAATACAGAAGGAACAACACTTGAGAAGCTAATAAAAGCAATAATGATCAAATCCAATATGGGGAAAGTAGCCTCAGAAAATATATTGGACAATATAAGCAAAGGTTGATTAGAATTTTTCATATTGATAATGCTGCTGCTAAGTCACTTCAGTCGTGTCCGACTCTGTGTGACCCCATAGACGGAAGCCCACCAGGCTCCCCCGTCCCTGGGATTCTCCAGGCAAGAACACTGGAGTGGTTTGCCATTTCCTTCTCCAATGTGTGAAAGTGAAAAGTGAAAGTGAAGTCGCTCAGTCGTGTCCGACCTTTAGCGACCCCACGGACTGCAGGCTACCAGGCTCCTCCATCCATGGGATTTTCCAGGCAAGGGTACTGGAGTGGCTTGCCATTGCCTTCTCCGATATTGATAATAAAGAATGTATATAAAGTAAACTGAATTCCACTAAAAGCTTAGACAGAGAATATTACATGTGAACAGGATTGTAGAGAAAAGCAGTTAATTTAACACAGAGGGAAGACATGAGAAGCTCTCAGGAAGTGATTAACCATCAAGAAGTTTAAAAAGTCTCACAAGAAAGTATCTCTACTAGATTAAATTACTAGTGTTCTCCAACAAATTATCTATCAGGTCTTCCCAATACTATTTTTAAATAAAGAAAAAACCCTCAAGCTCCTTAGATTCTGACAATCCCAATGACACAAGTGAGTGTAAACCCTTACATAATAAATCTACTACCAAATCAAACTTGAAATAATTTAGAAGTATAATAATAGCAACTTCCTTAACTTAGTAATGATCACAGTATGCAAAATCCTAAAGGAAATAACATAAGTATTGGTGAAACTAGATGACTCCCTTTTGAAATCAAATAAGAAAGGGTATATTCTCTTATTCTACTATTTAATAACATGGTCCTGACATACCTGATAGATTCAAGAAATGAAAAGATAAAAGATATAGTTATTGTAATTGAGGAAACTAAATGATCATTAGTTAAAAATAATATATGATAATAACCAATGTGGAGAAAAACAAAAAAAAAATGTTGAAGGGTTTGAACTTGTACCAGGTTGTCAACTACAACTATATCAGTGGTAACTGTATTGATAATATAATAAACATAAGATGATTCACATGCTAACAAAAGCTAGCAAATGTGGAGACATGAACTAAGATCATGTAAGTCCACACAGAATTTTAAAGACATAAAATACAAAGTAATTTATCTAACTTAAAAGAGTAATATTCTGTACTCTTTGATAGGATATTTTACAATTATAAACATGTAAATTATCCTCAACTTTGTCCATAAAGTATTTATTTTATGAGTCCATTTGCAGACCTTAGAATGGTGAAAAAAAAAAAGACTACCAAGACCAAACATTGCTGAGGATATAGAACAAATGAAATTTTCATAAACTCTTGAAAAGTTATAATGTATTTTACCCTATAACCCAGAAATGTCATTCCTATTATCTCACGAAGAAAATACTTGAACAAGATTATTTTTAATATTCTTTTTCCATAATAACCCCAAACTGGAATTATCCAAATATTCCTAAGAAAAAACTGAATAAACAAATGTTTTTGTACTTATGTCATAAATTACTATTCCACTTTAGAAAGGGACACACTGTTGATAAGAACATGAGACGAATGAATCTCAACAGCTGTATGCGGACAAATGTACATAGTTCTTTATATGAAATATTTAGATATGTAAAAGTAATAAATGTTGCTGTCTCTTTGCCTTGGGAGGGGCTGTCTGGCTTACAAAGACTGACTGAGAAAGAACACACGTGAGTGTTTTGCATTGACTTATTCTATATTTTGATAGGGTAATATTTATAAGGGTGTAGTGGCTCAGATGGTAAAGAATCTACCTGCAGTGTGCGAGACCTGAGTTCAATCCCTGGGAAAATCCCCTGGAGGAGGGCATGGCAACTCACTCCAGTATTCTTGCCTGGAGAATCCCATGGACAGAGGAGCCTGGCAGGCTATGGGATTGTCCATGGGGTCTCAAAGAGTTGAATACGAATGAGCAACTGAGCACATGCATTTGTCAAAAGCCATTGAATAGCACATTTAAGGGTTTCCATTCTACTCTACTTAAATTACATCTTAATTCAATAATACATGCATTTAAAACATGACAAAAACATAAACAAATAAAGATAATGTACATTAAATTCTGTAGAATGATTTGCTATGGACATTCTGTGGAAAGGAAACAGAGAATAGAAAAAATAAATGGAAAAAAAGAAGTGAAAAATGAAGTTACAGGTTAGGAAGAAGGATGATAATATGTTATTTAATGAATATAATTCTGAAACCAAAAATACCTGATGTCCAAAAAGAAAATGAAAAAGAAAAATGTGTTTTTAGAAAATAGTGTTTCATGGATATTCTCACATATCTACAAAGCAAGGATTTTCTGATCAAAGTCAATGGCATTCTGTGTTAAAAGATGATTGAATGATAACCATGATTTAAAAGTTGGAAACAGTAAATTTCTTAGGAAAGATTGGCAGATTATTCACCTATAAAGCCATTTATGTACCTTTCAAAGGGTAGTAAACATAGGAAAATCCCAGAATATGGGGGTGGGTTGCCATTCCCTTCTTCAGGGGATCTTCCCAACCCAGGTCAAACTTAGGTCTCCTGCACGCAGGCAGAATTTTTACTATCTGAGCCACCAGGGAAGTCAATAAAATACACTGGGAATTCATAATTTTTAACTAGACTCAGTGATATAAGTGGAAAATCAGTTTCTTTGAGAAAGCTAGTGTCTGAAAATTTTATGCTATGTACAATTAAGAAACCCTTATGGCAGAAAGTGAAGAGGAACTAAAAAGCCTCTTGAAAGTGAAAGAGGAGAGTGAAAAGGTTGGCTTGAAGCTCAACATTCAGAAAACGAAGATCATGGCATCTGGTCCCATCACTTCATGGGAAATAGATGGAAAAACAGTGGAAACAGTGTCAGACTTTATTTTTTTGGGCTCCAAAATCACTGTGGATGCTGATTGCAGCCATGAAATTAAAAGATGCTTACTCCTTGGAAGGAAAGTTATGACCAACTTAGATAGTATATTAAAAAGCAGAGACATTACTTTGCCAAACAAAGTCCGTCTAGTCAAGGCTATGGTTTTTCCCGTGGTCATGTATGGATGTGAGAGTTGGACTGTGAAGAAAGCTGATCACCGAAGAATTGATGCTTTTGAACTGTGGTGCTGGAGAAGACTCTTGAGAGTCCCTTGGACTGCAAGGAGATCCAATCAGTCCATTCTAAAGGAGATCAGTCCTGGGTGTTCATTGGAAGGACTGATGCTAAAGCTGAAATGCAATACTTTGGCCACCTCATGTGACGAGTTGACTCACTGGAAAAGACTCTGATGCTGGGAAGGATTGAGGGCGGGAGGAGAAGGGGACGACAGAGAATGAGATAGCTGGATGGCATCACCAACTCGATAGACATGAGTTTCAGTGAACTCCGGGAGTTGGTGATGAACAGGGGGGCCTGGCGTGCTGTGATTCATGGGGTCGCAAAGAGTAGGACACAACTGAGCGACTGAACTGAACTGAACTGAACAATTAAGAAAAAATACTTGATACATCAGATTCACTAATGGTGTGTCAGACAGGATTATAATTGACTTCAGACTTGCTAAGTTACTGGACTAGTGTTTGGAAAATGTGCTTTTAATGGAGGTAAAAGAGGGTGATGTTTGTTCAAAAACTAGATGCTTTGAAGAGACAGATATAACTTAGATCTTATCTCTCATTGCAGTGTACTCCAATAACAATGTATAAAGTTATATATATATATATATATATATATATTTATCTATTAAAATAACTATAAATGTGTTAGTTGCTCAGTCATGCCCAGCTCTTTGTGATCCTGTGGACTGTAGCCCACCAGACTCTTCTGTCCATGGGATTCTCCAGGCAAGAATACTGGAGTGGGTAGCCATTCCTTTCTCCAGGAAATCTTATGGACCCAGGGATTGGAACCCCCCAGGGCAGGCAGATTCTTTACTGTCTGAGCCACCAGGGAAGCCTCTTAAAAAAATTAATTTAAAAAACCCACTATACTTCTTGTAAAAAGAAGGTAATATATTAAGAAAATAAATGCTTGAAGAAGAATAAATGTATTCACAAATTGAGGCTTTATGACTTTCAGCAGTAAATTATTCTTAGCAAAAATAGAATCATAGAAGGTATTATCACCATCATCATCATCATCATCACCATTATGCTATAATTAACTCCAGGATGTACATTTACCAAGATTCTCCCTGATGCAAACTTGTCTACCTTCCTTGAAACAATGCATCATATCAGGTCTCTATGACCATGCTCTTTGTCCTTAACTCCTTATCCCCACCTCTATTAATAGTTTCTTGTGTCTCTTCTTAACTAACTGGTGAAAAGCCAGAGGCTTAAAACAACAGAAATTTATCCTCTAACAAGTTCTGACACCCAGAATTTCAGGATCAAGGTGTCAGCAGGACTGCACACCCTCTTGGGACTCTAGGGGAGAACTCTTCCTCACTTCCTCCAGCTTCTGTGGGCTGTTGGCATTCTATGGCTTCTTGGCTTGCAGTCCCACTACTCTGTTCTCTGACTTTGTCTTTGCACTGACATTTCTATGTGAATTTTCCTTCTCTTTTTCTAAAAAGGTGAAATTTATAAAGTCTGTGGGGCAGGACGTGAACCTATCTTTTGGGGGGCCTCCATTCAAACCAGTGGCTTCCCAGGTGGCACAGTGGTAAAGATTCCACCTGCCAATGCAGTAGGTGCAGGCGATGTGGGTTCAATTCATGGGTTGGGATGGTCCCCTGGAGAAGTGAATGGCAACCCACTCCAGTATTCTTTCCTGGAGAAGACCATAGACAGAGGAGCCTCGAGGGCTACAGTCCATGGGGTTGTAAAGAGTCAGACGAGGCTAAGGGACTGAGCACACACTCATTCAATCCAGTACACCCTCCTTCTTCCATGAGTTGCATTCTCTACAAGGATGCAGGGAGTTAGGTAAGTTAGGACAATCTTAAAGCAGAAAAGCAATGACTTTCTCTTTTCTGTTAACTCAGCATCAGTAGATACACAATGAAGGATAAACCAATATGCTATCCCCAAATAGTGTTATATAATATACCACTGTCACTTCCAATTAATCTGTATCTTTTATGCATTCCCCTACCTATCAGTTTACTGATCTTCCAGACTAGCAGGGCTATTCTAATTTAAAAAACAAAAAGTCAGTAGACTCTGATTTTTTTTTTTTAATTAACTGTCAACTATTCATCATGAAAATTACTCCCAGTTTCTTAAAAGACATTTTCCATCTCTCTAAGCATTGTCCTGTAAATTTTTATCTTTGATGTTTTCTTCACAGGTGGTTTAGTAGGAAATTATGAGAAGCCACACTGGGAGCTGTCAGCTAGAAGCTACTTTAAATAAGATATTTGAATAAAACTTCCATGATTAACAGAATGGGGGATTTTTATTTACTATTGATGCTCTCTTCATTATTAGTAACTTTAGGTAATGAATGCATCATTGATGAATTCAGAATCAGTCAGTTCAGTTGCTCAGTTGTATCTGACTCTTTGTGACCCCAGCATGCCAGGCTTCCCTGTCCCTCACTAACTCCTGGAGCTTAATCAAACTCATGTCCATGGATAAATAATAATTAAAAATAGAATGTAAAATTTAAGCAGCTATGTAACATTAATTTCTCTACTTTTCTAAAATTTTAACTGTAAAATTTAAATTATTCTAGATTTTTCCCTATAGCAGATTGTAAACATTCAATAAAGTGTTCTTATTTCATCAAACAATTCTCCTGAAAATCAAGTATTTAATCTAAACATAAATGCATCAACAATGCAATGGTTCAATTCAGTTATTGTTAAACATTTGTCTCCCTTTAGAAACAGACTGTGTAATTTCTTTGCCATGAAGTACAATGCTTAGCAAAGTAAAAGAGAACATATTTTTCTTTTCCTTTCTGATTCGAAAATGTACACAGCTAATGTCTCTGGGTTTTCAATACATTCATCTCTTTCTAATGCTTTCTCTAAGTCATAAAATTGATTAAGACATATCATACTATCAAAAGAAAGTATGCATATAGTCATACAGAATTCAACACTGCCCATCTTTAATGCCTTGATAACACTTTGTATCTACATCTTTATTAATATTTTAGACATATTATATTGAAAATGCAACTGCATATCCTAATATATCAAGTTTTTGATCAGTCTAGCTCTATCAAGATGTTTCAATGGTTGATGGCATTATTCATTCAGTATTTTTAAACTGCCTAAGAATGGACTATTGAGTAAATAATATAGTTTTCCAAAATTATTTCTGTGCACATTTAGAGTGTAATCTGAAATCATTCTTTGAGAATATGCTTCTTATAGTGCTCATGCCCGCCATGGGAGTGTTTCTGAGAGCTATTATGCCATCATGAAAATGCAAAGAGAATTTGACTCAAGCTGCACATGAATAAATTAAACTGTCTGATTTATTTTCATAGGAGGAAAGAGAAAAAAATAGTTCAAGATACAGTGTCTCACTTCATTAGGTAACACATGCCAACAAACTCTCAATACAGTGAGTCAATAAGGGGAAAAATGATATTTTACAAAATGCATGGTTTCAGAGATGCTGAGAGCAGCTCCACATGCACAAGCAGATTCCTGAGGAAGTACAGAGAGGATTATAAATTTGATCTTTATTGTTCCCCATAGCACACATCACCACGGTTTGACATTCCCAATTCTGCTGCCTCAACACCACTGCATGGGAAGCCAAGTCTCTCTGATCATCAATGAGTCCCTGGGAGCAAGTTAGGTACTTTGAGTTTCTAATATTATACACTTCAAGAAATGAAACTCTAGGGTCATGAAAGAGCCAATGCATCTCCAGGCAATCTCAACTTACTCCCCAAAGAGTCCCCAAAGACTGTTCTGGAAAAGTCTAGCTTAATATTAACCAAGAACCACGGACCATCTGAACTTTTGATATGTGTCATAAAGATTTCATTAAGGGATACTAACTGACTTTGCTATCACCAAGTTTAGCTAATGAAATGACTTTACGAATGCATGCTTTTCCATTTTTCTGCTCCTCTTCTGCTTCTCCCTAGTTGAGTCTCCTTTCTGTACTTCCAAGATGTCCATATCACTATACAAGGTTAATCAGGGTGTGCTTTGCTCAAGATCACGACACAGCAGGCCTCTGAAAGCTAAAATCAGTCTGAGAAGTTTAGTATGAGATGGAATGTATTACTGAGCCAAAAAAATATCTAATTTTTTTTTCCAATATAAGTGTATTGTTTTAAAAGTTTTATCAGTTCAGTTCAGTTCAGTCGCTCAGTCGTGTCCGACTCTATGCGACCCCATGAACCGCAGTACACCAAGCCTTCCTGTCTACCACCGACACCCAGAGTCCATCCAAACCCATGTCCATTGAGTCAGTAAAGGAATCCAACCATCTCATCCTCTGTCATCCCCTTCTCCTCTGGCCCCCAATCCCTCCCAGCATCAGGGTATTTTCCCATGAATCAGCTCTTCACATCAGTTGGCCAAAGTATTGGAGTTTCAACATCAGTCCCTCCAATGAACACCCAGGACTGATCTCCTTTAGGATGGACTGGTTAGATCTCCTTGCAATCCAAGGGACTCTCAAAAGTCTTCTCCAACACCACAGTTCAAAAGCAATAATTCTTCTGTGATTGGCTTTTTTTATAGTCCAAATCTCACATCCATATATGACCACTGGAAAAACCATAGCCTTGACTAGTCAGACATTTGTTGGCAAATTAATGGCTCTCCTTTTCAATATGCTGTCTAGGTTGGTCATAACTTTCCTTCCAAGGAGTAAGCATCTTTTAATTTCATGGCTGCAATCAGCATTTGCAGTGATTTTGGAGTCCAGGAAAAAAAAAAATGTCAACCACTGTTTCCCCATCTATTTGTCATGAAGTGATGGGACCAGATGCCATGATCTTAGTTTTCTGAATATTGAGCTTTAAGCCAACTTTTTCACTCTCTCTTTCACTTGCACCAAGAAACAATTTAGGTCTTCTTCACTTTCTGCCATAAAGGTGGTGTCATCTGCATATCTGAGGTTACTGATATTCCTCCCAGCAATCTTCATTCCAGCTTGTGCTTCCTCCAGCCCAGAGTTTCTCATGATGTACTCTGCATATAAGTTAAATAAGCAGGGTGATAATATACAGCCTTGATGTATTCCCTTTCCTATTTGGAACCAGTCTGTTGTTCCATGTCCAGTTCTAACTGCTTCTTCCTGACTTGCATACAGGTTTCTCAAGAGGCAGGTCAGGTGGTCTGGTAATCCCATCTCCTTCAGAATTTTCCACAGTTTATTGTGATCCACACAGTCAAAGGTTTTGGCATAGTCAATAGAGCAGAAATAGATGTTTTTCTGGAACTCTCTTGCTTTTTACATGATCCAGCAGATGTTGGAAATTTGGTCTTTGGTTTCTCTGCCTTTTCTAAAACCATGAACATCTGGAAGTTCACAGTTCACGTACAGAGGAAGCCTGGTTTGGGGAATTTTAAGCATGTGAGATGAGTGCAATTGTGCGGTAGTTTGAGCATTCTTTGGCGTTGCCTTTCTTTGGGATTGGAATGAAAACTGAACTTTACAGTCCTGTGGCCACTGCTGAATTTTCCAAATTTGCTGGCATATTGAGTGCAGCACTTTCACAGCATCATCTTTTAGGATTTGAAATAGTTCAACTAGAATTCCATCACCTTTACTAGTTTTGTTCACAGTGATGCTACCCACTTGACTTCACATTCCAGACTCTCTGGCTCTAGGTGAGTGATCACACTATTGTGATTATCTTGGTCATGAAGATCTTTTTTTGTACAGTTCTTCTGTGTGTTCTTGCCACCTCTTCTTAATATCTTCTGCTTCTGTTAGGTCCCTACCATTTCTTTCCTTTATTGAGGCCATCTTTGCATGAAATGTTCCCTTGGTATCTCTAATTTTTTTGAAGAGATCTCTGGTCTTTCCCATTCTATTGTTTTCCTCTATTTCTTTGCATTAATTGCTGAGGATAGCTTTCTTATTTCTCCTTGCTATTCTTTGGAACTCTGAATTCAAATGGGTATATCTTTCCTTTTCTCCTTTGCTTTTCACTTCCCTTCATTTCCCAGCTATTTGTAAGGCCTCCTCAGACAGCCATTTTCTTTCTTTTTCTTGGGAGTGGTCTTTATTCCTGTTTCCTGTACAATGTCAAGAACCTCCATCCCTAGTTCATCAGGAACTCTGTCTATCAGATCTAGTCAGGAAAACAGCATTAATCTTTACTTGGAGTATGATCCAATGTAACTTCATACTATCAACTGATTAAGAAAAGAATAAAATTTGTATATCAGATGCATGTGGAGATATGGTAAGATCTGATGAAAATATGAAAGAAGTAATGAAATATGGGTTTCCTTGGTGGCTCAGATGGTAAAGAATTTGCCTGCAACATGGGAGGTTTGGGTTTGATCCTTGGCTGGAGAAGATGCCCTGGAGAAGGAAAAGCTAACCACTCCAGTATTCTTGCTTGAAGAATTCTGGAATGAAATATTTTTCCTCCCCTATAGAAGATAGAAAATGTATTTCAGAAATTGTCTTGTCCTTCTATTTCTTTGTGAGTTGTTTGAAAGTCATCATTTCCTATTTGATAGTAAATTTAATTATCACATTTAAAAGGGAAGGCATCAGTTCAGTTCAGTTCAGTCCCACAGTCGTGTCCAACTCGTTGCGACCCCATGGACTGCAGAACTCCAGGCCTCCCTGTCCAACACCAACTCCCAGAGTTTACTCAAACTCACATTCATTAAGTTGGTGATGCCATCCAACCATCTCATCCTCTGTTGTCCCCTTCTCCTCTTCAATCTTTCCCATCATCAGGGTCTTTTCAAATGAGTCAGCTCTTTGCATCAGGTGGCCAAAGTATTGGAGTTTCAGCTTCAACATCAGTCCTTCCAATGAATATTCAGGAATGATTTCCTTTAGGATTGATTGGTTGGATCTCCTTGCTGTCCAAGGGACTCTCAAGAGTCTTCTCAACACCACAGTTCAAAAGCATCAATTCTTCAGTTCTCAGCTTTCTTTGTAGTCCAACTCTCACATTCATACATGACCACTGGAAAAACCATAGCCTTGACTAGATGGATCTTTGTTGGCAAAGTAATGTCTCTGATTTTTATATGCTGTCTAGGACTGAAAGGAGATCCAACCAGTCCATTCTAAAGGAGATCAACCCTGGGTGTTCATTGGAAGGACTGATGCTAAAGCTGAAACACCAATACTTTGACCACCTCATGTGACGAGTTGACTCACTGGAAAAGACTCTGATGCTGGGAGGGATTGGGGGTGGGAGGAGATGGGGACGACAGAGAATGAGATGGCTGGATGGCATCACCGACTCAGTGGACATGAGTTTGAGTGAACACCGGGAGTTGGTGATAGACAGGGAGGCCTGGCGTGCTGTGATTCATGGGGTCGCAGAGTCGAACACGACTGAGCAACTGAACTGAACTGAACTGAGGTTGGTCATAACTTTCATTCCAAGGAGCTGCTGCTGCTGCTGCTGTTAAGTTGCTTCAGTCGTGTCTGACTCTGTGCGACCCCTGAGACGTCAACCCACCAAGCTCCACCGTCCCTGGGATTCTCCAGGCAAGAACACTGGAGTGGGTTGCCATTTCCTTCTCCATTCCAAGGAGCAAGCGTCTTTTAATTTCATGTCTGCGGTCACCATCTGCAGTGATTTTGCAGCCCCCCAGAATGAAGTCTGCCACTGTTTCTGTTGTTCCCCATCTATTTGCCATGAAGTGATGAAACTGGATGATCTTTGTTTTCTGAATGTTGAGCTTTAAGCCAACTTTTTCACTCTCCTCTTTCACTTTGATCAAGAGTCTCTTTAGGTCTTCTTCACTTTCTGCCATAAGCGTGGTGTCATCTGCATATCTGAGGTTATTGATGTTTCTCCCTTCAATCTTAATTCCATCTTGTGCTTCATCCAGCCCATCATTTCTCGTGATGTACTCTGCATATAAATTAAATAAGCAGGGTGACAATATACAGCCTTGACGTACTCCTTTTCTTATTTGGAACCAGTCTATTTGTACATGTCCAGTTCTAACTGTTGCTTCCGGACCTGCCTACAGCTTTCTCAAGAGGTAGGTCAGGTGGTCTGGTTATTCCCATCTCTTTCAAAGTTTTCCACAGTTTATTGTTATGCACACAGTCAAAGACTTTGGCATAGTCAGTAAAGAAAAGGCATACATACCAAATCACCGTTTTCATCCTAACAGAATAAAATCGCTGGTGGAGAACCGCATGTCTCAGTAAGGTAATAACTACAGTTTGGTTGTCTGGGGCCCTTGATTCTTTTTTTATTTTTAATATGGACAATATTTCTTTTTTTTTTTCCAATGAAACTCCAGTACTTTGGCCACCTCATGCGACGAGTTGACTCACTGAAAAAGAGTCTGATGTTAGGAGGTATTGGGGGTGGGAGGAGACGGGGACGACAGAGAATGAGATGGCTGGATGGCATCACTGACTCGATGGACATGAGTCTGAGTGAACTCCGGGAGTTGGTGATGGACAGGGAGGCCTGGCGTGCTGTGATTCATGGGGTCGCAAAGAGTTGGACACGACTGAGAGACTGAACTGAACTGAACTGAATGAAATATTAGTTTAGCCTTAATATGCATTCAAAATTTTAAAATATTAATTTATCTCGATGTGCTACATTTAGTAGTTTAAACTAGCTAATTACCTTATATATTCTATTCACCAAAATCTAGTAATATCACAATGCAATCTTTTTTCTGCATAAGTTAGGTTGATATTCAAATGTTTCCACTCTATGATTTTTAAATCATTTAAACCTATTTGTTTTAAGATTCTGAATTGTCTCATCTGTACTATTCTTGTGGTCCATCCACTCATATCATAATTGTCCTAAGATATTAAGTCGTAGTCGTTCTTTATCACTTTCCTGTTTTAGATATTTACTTACTGAACATTTTTTCATGAATTTATGATAATGTATAATATTCAGACAAGAGAACAAAGAAGCCCATGATACATGTCTTCAAAAAAATTTTCCTAGTTAGGAATCGACGTAGACAACTTTTAAAATCTTTATTGAATTCATTACAATATTGCTTCTGTTTTACATTTTGGTGGGATCTCAACTCCCTAGCCAGGGATTGAACCTGCACCCCCTGCATTGGAATGAAAAGTCTTAAACGCTGGACCTCCAGATAAGTCCCAATCCTTATTTCTTGAGTTTTTATCTTTGTTTAGCTGTTCGTAGTCCTTTGCCTCTTCATCTCATGGTGTCAAAATCTAAACATTTTACTTTTAGTCTTTGACACCTCTCACTTCCCTCATTCATCTAATGCTTTTTTTTTTTATTAAGGGGATCATTCAAAGAAAACTGCATGTTTTTTTTTTTTTTTTAATTTTACCAGGCCTTTCTACCTCACATGGCATTTCATTACATAGAAACCATAAAACTTGAATTTTTCATATGAAATTATATTTTACATAACACATTAAGCTAAAAATTGTAATTCATTGACCTTGCAAATATCATCCATTTCATTTTGATTTCTTTATTTGGGGGTTACATGATTTTTAATATTTTATAAAGACTCTTTTTTAGGTTCTGCCTTTCTACAAAACAAGCATTTTTAAAGTATTTTTTCAATTTAATTTTAAGTAGGTTACTCACTCAAATAGTCAAGAACAACAACACAAAATACATAGAATACAATGTTGACTATTTCTTCTCATCTCTGTTCCTTATTCACTCATTTCTAACTTCAACCATTTGCTAGAGACAAAAGAATCACTGTTTCCTTGGCTGTGGTTACTTTTTCTTTAAGAACAGGCATATAAATATAAGTAGAAATCCACATTACTCCCAATTTATACAGAATTATTGTACTATATCCACTGGACTGCATTTTTTCACTTGTCATATATCTCAGAAGTCTTTTCATATCAGAACATAAAGAGCTGTCTCGTTGTTTTGACAGCTGTAAAGTATTCCATTAAAGGATGCTCCTTCATTTGATTAAGCAGCTTCTGATTGATGGGCATTTAGAGTGCTTCCAGTCTTTTGCTATTAGATACAGTTGTGCTGTATCCTTCCTTAGGCATGCAATTTTATTTGGAGAATAAATATCTGGGTCTATTGGTATATGTATCTATTTTGCTAGATTATACCAAATTTCTCTGTGGGGGGGGTATCGTAACAATTTACCATTTTTCCAGTAATTTGAAAGTTTCATTTGTTTATCAACCTCATGAACAGGGGGTACTATTAAACTTTTGGATATGGTCAGTCATCAAGGTTGAAAATAGCGAATTAATATATTTCTCTAATTACAAATGTAGTGGCTCATTTTTTCATATGTGTTAGAGGCTTTTATATTTTCTTTTCTGAGAACTATACATGAATATCCTTTGTCTTTTTTTTTTTTTTTTTTGGTCTTTGTCTTACCCCTCATTATAGACTACATATTTGTGCCTTTCCAAATTGTGTATATTCAATTTTTAAGCCTCAGTGTTATTGTATTTTGAAATGGATCTTTTGGAGGTAATCAGAGTTAGATGAAGTCATGACAGTAGGGCTCTCATGATGAAACCAGTACCCTTATAAGAAAGACAAGGAGAGAGCCTCCTCTCTCTCCAAGAGCAGGCATCAAGAAAAGGCCACAGGAGCTCACAGAAAAAGTGACCAAGCCAGGAAGAGAATACTCACCAGAAACTGAACTCTGATGTATCTTAGTCTGGAACACTCCAGACTTATGAAAAAATGGACATTCCAGCATTATGAAAAAAAAATAATTAATTTCTGTTAAGTTACACAGTCTATGATATTTTGTTATGGCAACTAGAGCTTAATAATACAGATTTTGGTACCTGAGAAGTGAGGTGCTGCTACAATAAATACCTAAAAATATGAAATATTTTTAGATCTGGATATTGGGAGAAGCTGGAAGAGTTTTGAGGTGAATGCCAGAAATATGAATGTTTAAAGAAATCCTGCTGAGAGTTCAGAAGGGAAAGAGAGCTGGTGAGAAAGTTTCCATTTTCTTAGAGAAAGCACAAATAACCACGGCTGGAACATTGGGAGAAATACAGATCATAAAGGTCATCCCTGGTTTGGTCTCATACAAAAATAAGGAACATGTCATTGAAGACTAGAGGAAAGACAATTCTTGTTGTAAATTGGAAAGAACTTGACTTCATTGTGTTTGTTTCAGTGTTTTGTGAATGGTATTAATAGAATTAGTGAATGGTGAAATTGGACCTTCAGCTGAGGAGCTTTCTAGGGAAAGTGTTAGAGAGAGGCTTAGTTCCTCTTGACTGTTTATGATAAAGTTTGAGAAAAGAGATAGAAATTGAAGAAGGAATTGTTAAGCAAAATGAAACCAGAATTTAAAGATTTAGAAAATTCTCAACTTGCTACTATTTAGAAGAGAGCACCAAGGTGTGGCTGAGCAATAACTTGGTGAAGAGATTGTGAGTTTATACAAGTAGAAACACTGACAGTTTGATGTAAAGGAGAAAGACATGGGGCAAAATGAAGGAAGACTGTTGGATTTCTAAGATCCTATCGCATTACTTTGCCAACCAAGGTCCGTCTAGTCAAGGCTATGGTTTTTCCAGTGATCATGTATGGATGTGAGAGTTGGACTGTGAAGAAAGCTGATCGCCAAAGAATTGATGCTTTTGAACTGTGGTGCTGGAGAAGACTCTTGAGAGTCCCTTGGACTTCAAGGAGATCCAGCCAGTCCATTTTAAACGAGATCAATCCTGCGTGTTCATTAGAAAGACTGATGCTGAAGCTGAAAGTCCAATACTTTGGCCACCTCATGGGATGAGTTGACTCACTGGAAAAGACTCTGATGCTGGGAGGGATTGGGGGCGGGAGGAGACAGGGACGACAGAGAATGAGATGGCTGGATGGCATCACCGACTTGATGGATGTGAGTTTGAGTGAACTCCGGGAGTTGGTGATAGACAGGGAGGCCTGGTGTGCTGTGATTCATGGGGTCACAAAGAGTTGGACATGACTGAGCGACTGAAATGAACTGAACTCATGGCATCTTATTATGAAGCTATTAAACTGCAAGCCCATTATTTTAAGGACAATAGTAGAATGAACCCATAGGTCATCAGGGTTGACTCATCAATTTCAAAAGGGGAGTGAGTATCACCTCTGTTTCAAAAGACCCAAAGGTGGCTCCCTGGAGTCCTGGAGGCAGGACCCCCTCCTAGCAAAGCTGCAGAGGCAGGGACATTGACCCACTGGAGCCAGAAGGCAGTGCATAAAACCAAAGAGAATTCTTCTTGAGTTTTAAGATCTAGTGCAATTTGCCTTGCTGTTTTGCACTTGCTTGTGTATGTGCTGAGCTGATTCAGTTGTGTCTTGCTTCAGTTCAGTTCAGTTCAGTCCAGTCACTCAGTCGTGTCCGACTCTCCGCGACCCAATGAATCACAGCACGCCAGGCCTCCCTGTCCATCACCAACTCCCGGAGTACACTCAAACTCATGTCCACAGAGTCGGTGATGCCATCCAGCCATCTCATTCTCCGTCGTCCCCTTCTCCTCCCGCCCCCAACCTTTCCCAGCATCAGAGTCTTTTCCAGTGAGTCAACTCGTCGCATGAGGTGGCCAAAGTATTGCAGTTTCAGCTTTAGCATCAGTCCCTCCAGTGAACATCCAGGATTGATCTCCTTTAGAATGGACTGGTTGGATCTCCTTGCAGAATAAGGGACTCTCAAGAGTCTTCTCCAACACCACAGTTCAAACCTTGTTTCTAATTTTTTTTTTTCCTTTTGGAATGAGTATACCTATTGTATTTCACAGCATGTGACCTGTCCATTTTCACAGGTTTGCAGCTGAAGAGGAATTTTGCCTCAGGATGAATTGTACCTTGAGTCTCACTCATATCTGATTTAGAAGGGAATTCAAACTTTAGAACTGATGTTATGATGAGTTAAGATTTTGAGGGTTGTTGCCATGGAATGAATATATTTTGCATATGAGAAGTAGTTAAATTTGGGGGAGCCAGAAAGAGCATGTTGTTCAGGAGCAGCCCAAGATAAACAATGCACCCCCATCTGGAAGTTCTTTGTACACTGAGGGGATTAGTCCTTCATCTATAATACATTATAAATATATCATTTTATTTTTATTTTGCTCATTTATTATTTGCACCTAATTTTTGTATGTACAGGGTGTTGATGCTTATATAATTGAGCTCATTAAACTTTCTTCAAAGGCTTTAAAGTTTTGAGCCATTGTTAAAACAGTCTTCCCTACTCAAAATTTATAGAGAAATTAGTCTATTTACTTACTTAATTTTTTATTAAACAATGCATCAAATGTAATTTTTTTACTTATTTAAAATTTATCTTGGTATAAATTATAACTATAATTTGGTTTACATATATAAATTTATTTATATTTTTTAGATGGTGATTCATTGCCTCATCATTATTTCATAGTCTATTTTTGCCTACTTATTGGAGATGCTGTCTGTAACATTTAATAAGTAACATTTGTATTTAGTTCAAATTTAAAATCTCATTCTATTTGTTTGGCCTATGTGCTTATTCATGTGCTAGGAAGATATTGATTAATTACTAAATTCCATAATTACTTAATATTTACTGATTATAATCTCCATTCATGTCTTTTCTTTTTCCAAGTTCTCCTTATTTTTCTTGATTGTTGATTTTCCATAAATTCTTTCAGTAAATAAAGTTAATATTTTATTATTTATTTTAATTTTGCAAAAATTGAGAGAGAGTTGATATCTTTATGATAGAGTTTTTCTTACATAGATAAAAGGTAAGTCATTCTGTTTGTTCAGAACTTCTTAGAAGATCAAATATTTTGAATAACAGAAATGGAAGTCAATTTGGTGTTCCAGTTTGAATCTTTGGAAAGCCATTAGACAACATAGTAACTTGATATTAGTAGTAAAACATATACTAATCACTGTCAATTTGTGAATTTGAAGCTATCAAACTGTTACACATTCTCATACTTCTAGCTTTCTGATTTGAATTTGCAGTTATCTATGAGGTCTTTGCATTGATCACTGAGGAAGTCATTCTTATCTCTCCTTGCAATTCTTTAAAACTCTGCACTCAAATGGGTATATCTTATGTTTTCTCTTTTGTCTTTTGCTTCTTTTCTTTTCATAATTTGTAAGGCCTTCTCAAACTACCATTTTGTCTTTTTGCATTTCTTTTTCTTGGGGAAGATCTTGATCACTGCCTCCTGTACAATGTCACAAACCTCTGTTCATAGTTCTTCAGGCACTCTGTCTATCAGATCTAATCCCTTGAATCTATTTGTCACTTCTACTGTATAATTGTAAGGGATTTGATTCAGGTCATACCTGAATGGTCTAGTGGTTTTCCCAACTTTCTTCAATTTAAGTCTGAATTTGGCAATAAGGAGATCCTGATCTGAGCCACAGTTAGCTTCCAATCCTGTTTTTGCTGACTGTATAGAGCTTCTCCATCTTTGGCTTCAAAGAATATAATCAATCTGATTTCAGTATTCTCCATCTGGTGATGTCCATGTGTAGAGACTTCCCATGTCTTGTTGGAGAGGGTGTTTGCTATGACCAGAGCGTTCTCTTGGCAAAACTCTGTTTGCCTTTGTCCTACTTCATTCTGTACTCAAAGGCCAAATTTGCCTGTTACTCTAGGTATTTCTTGATTTCCTACTTTTGCATTCCAGTCCCCTATAATGAAAGGACATCTTTTGGGGGTACTAGCTCTCAAAGGTCTTGTAGGTCTTCATGGAACCATTCAACTTCAGCTTCTTCAGCATTTCTGGTTGGGGCATAGACTTGGATTTCTGTGATATTGGGAGGTCTGCCTTAGAAACGAACAGAGGTCATTCTGTTGTTTTTGAGATTGCATCCAAGTACTGCATTTCAGACTCTTTTGTTGACTGTAGTGGCTACTCCATTTCTTCTAAGAGACTCTTGCCCACAGTAGTAGATATAATGGTCATCTGAGTTAAATTCACCCATTCCAGGCCATTTTAGTTCTCTGATTCCTAAAAGGTCGATGTTCACTCTTGCCATCTCCTGTTTGACCACTTCCAGTTTGCCTTGATTCATGGACCTAACATTCCAGGTTCCTACGCAATATTGCTGTTTTATTATTGGTCTTTTCTTCCATCACCAGTCACATCCACAACTGGGTATTATTTTTGCTTTGGCTCCATCCCTTCATTCTTTATGGAGTTATTTCTCCACAGTTCTCCAGTAGCATATAGGGCACCTACCAACCTTGGCAGTTCATCTTTCAGTGTCCTATCTTTTTGCTTTTTCATACTGTTTATGGGGTTTCAAGGCAAGAATACTGAAGTGGTTTGCCTTTCCCTTCTCCAGTGGACCACATTTTGTCAGAAGCAGAAGATATTAAGAAGAGATAGCAAGAATCCACAGAAGAACTATACAAAAAAAGATCTTCATGACTCAGCTAATCAAGATGGTGTGATCACCAACCTAGAGCCAGACATCCTGGAATATGAAGTCAAGTGAGCCTTAGGAAGCATCACTATGAACAAAACTAGTGGAGGTCATGGGATTCCATCTGAGCTACTAAAAGTCCTAAAAGATGAAGCTGTGAACATGCCACACTCAATAAGTCAGCAATTTTGGAAAACTCAGCAGTGGCCACAGGACTGGAAAAGGTCAGTTTTCATTCCAATCCCAAAGAAAGGCAATGCCAAAGAATGCTCAAAATGCTAACAAAGTAATACTCAAAATTATCCAAGCCAGGCTTCAACAGTACATGAACCATGAACTTCCAGATGTTCCAGCTTGATTTAGAAAAGCCAGAGGAACCAGAGATCCAATTGCCAACATCTGTTGGATCATCGTAAAAGCAAGAGAATAACAGAAAAACATCTATTTCTGCTTTATTGTCTATGCCAAAGCCTTTGACTAAAGTTGGGTGTCCCCATGATCTCCAGCATGACAAGTGCTGGGTAGGATTAAGAGATTGTAATCTTAACTTGTTCACTGCAGTTGAGAATAGACATTATCATGTAAAGCTGGTGAAGCAGCCATATGTCTTATCCTCTTACTGTTCTGAGGGAATGTAAATCACTGACTTCCTCTCCAAAAAAGCAGGTTAGGATGTCCCCCATGGTAAACATTTCATTGTCATAGACCAACTTTAGGTAATAGAAAAAGGAGTGGGTTACCTGGTCCTGTTAGGGGCTTTAAGAGTATTTTCATAATAAGCAGGGTGAAGCAATGTTGCCTACAATGACAGGGCCCTGGTTGTAGGAGTTAGTAAGTGGCTTAAGAACAATTGATAAGGGGCAACAAACCAGATGTTCCATAAAACTGGAGTGGAGGTTAGATCTGGTGGTATATTTGTAACTTTAGGAGAAGGGTGGTAAGGGTTTGGGCCCAAACAGCCTGCCGGGCTAACTCCCAAAGTGGCAAACATTATCCTCAGAAGCCCAGATGCCCTTGAAGGGATGCCACAAACAGATGGGCTTCTAGCAGGCATTGTGTGCCTGTCACCCACTCTAGTGGGTTTACTGAGAGATGCTGTTGTTAAACATGTTGTAGGAAACATGTAAGATGAAGGTCTTAATATCTAGAGGGATTGGATATTATACAGTATTTCCCTCCCAAAGGCCAGTTATTTTATGGTTGACCCTCCAGAAGATTGTAGAGGCAACATTTTGGGCCTGGATGGGGCTCAGGCAAAGAGCATGAGACAGGAGGGAAGGGGGCAGGACACAACTTTTGAAAGAATGACATAGTCCAAGGCATAACGTAAACCAATTAAAATCAAATGGGTCCAAGAAGACAAGTCAAATTTCACTAAACCTTGATCCTCAATCTGCAAGCTAAATGACATATGCAGAGGTGCCAGGACAGTTCCAAGGCACTGTCAAAAGACCTAGGAGTGTTTGGTTCCCCAGTGGTTAGAATTGTCCTCCCACTCATTAGCATATGAAATCACCCAGCCTGGGAAAACTAACCACACTGCATTCCATGGCCACTGTGCCTGCCCTCTGCAATGGCCCACACCCTGTGGAGCGTGCTTCTCTCTAAATCCAACCAAATCCACCTCTTACCTATCACTGTGTCTTTCACTGAATTTTTTTCAATGAGACATCAAGAGCCTGAGCTTCATTAGGTCCTGAAGAGAGGCACCATGGGTTTTGGCTGGGCTCAAGTCCCGGGGGAGGGGAGCTGAAAGATGGCAGGAAAAAGCAGTGGGAAAAACTTGACAAGGACTTCCCTTCATAATCTGCCAGAGAATCTGTTAAATACCTGACCTGTGCTCAGTTTTCATTGGCCTGATCCTTGGCACAAAGAAGATTAAGGACAGAAGAAATCCCACCAGCTTGGGTAGCAGCTACTGGGGCCCAGCAGATAGTGGAGCCTTTGGGAAACACTGAGGAGTAGCTCCTGCCAGAATTCCTCAATTGCACCCACTGCCACTTGCCTGTTCATGGGGTGCTTGAGGAAACAAGAAATGAGAAATTGTAAAGGAATTAAAATATTGTTAGCCATATGTCCTTTCAGCCATAGGAACAAGCACCTCCTACCTTAACCAGAAGTCTTCTGCAATCTGAGACTGAGTCCCCTGAGCTTTCTGCTGAGTTTGTTTTTGCTGTCCCAGTTTCCAGCACGCTGGGCTTCTTGTCACTTCCCCCTGTGCTGGGTTTTCTTTGTACTCCACTTCCACCATGGGAACTGAATTGGGCTTCTGCTGTGCTTGGCTTCCACCTTGTGGTGAGGTTGCTTCAGCTGGGTTAAATCTGAGAAATGGCACCAGAGATGTTGGGGGAGATTGTAATTTCGTCAGTTTGGTCTTGTCACAACGAAAATTTGAAGCAAAGGACAGACCAGTGTTAGAGCCCCATGTTACAGCTCAGTTTTATTTAGAAAGTAAAGGAAAATGCATCCTTGAGATGTGCGGGCGGGCCAATCCAAAAGGCCTGAAGAGAAGAGAAGCCCCTGGCCCAATTTTGGCTCCTCTTTTTATATGTTTTTCTCCTCCCCCTGAGCCTGCCCTATGCAAATTGGACTAGGCAGGAGGGCTGTTTGTTTTACCAGAGGTTCTCACTCCCGTCCTAAGATCTTTCTTTGCTCTATTTTCATGGGTTTTTCCCTTCTTTGTCTTTCAGCCACTGCCATTCTGGACTTTTTTCCTATTCTAACTACCTAACAAAGGCAAATAGAAAAATAGTTGTAGAACAAAATGTGAAACAAAGCTGAGAATCACAAGTAGAAGACTTTTCATCAAACACTGTGCAAGCCATAAGGCCATGGAGTATATATTACAAAAAGTGATTTTTTCTGAATGTAAATTGCACCTTCTTAAATAAATGGCAGCCTCCGAAATGAATTTATTTTATCAAATGAAGTATCTTGAATGTTCCAACCAAATTGTTAGTAGTATTTAATCAATATTAATTAGAATAACTACTAGAAGTGGCAAAAATAAAAGGATAAAAACATATTAGAATGAGTAGCGGGATGATTTATCACATTTAAAGCATTCTTCTCTACACTAATGCAATTTGTAATACATTTTGTTTTTCTTCTTTCCATTTTTCTGAAAACAAAACAAAAAAAAAGAGTCAATAAGAATCAATATATTGTAATTATAAAACATTTTATTCAATTACTCTCATATAGTTCATACTGGCTTATGAAAAAAATGCATTTATTTAACAGGAATTCTAGTCTTTAAATACAATTATCATGTCAAACCTGTTTTCTGCTCACTGTTACTTTCCTCAAGGTAGTCTTAAAATATCTTGCGATTGCATTGATGTTTAGCTTTTCAAAGTAAGAATATTTCGAAACTGATATCGCCTCTTACATATTTAAAGATATTCTCTTAGATTTTGTAATGCAAGTTGTAGCTCAACTTCAGATCTATACAAAGCCAACTGGGATCCTATAGAAAATAATTCTGGCTAAGTTAAAGACAAAGGAAATTTATTGAAAGTAGGTCATTTAAATCACAAAACAAAAGGAGACACTGGAGAATTAAAATGAAACAGGTTGGGATTAGAGGAGGAATTGTCCCCTTGGGTATTGCAAGAAATAGATTAGTCGGGCTGTCATTTGTTCCTATACTATATCATTGACACTAAATTAGGAAGCCTTGAGATTGCTTCCAACAGGCAATGGAGGCTTTCACTGCTAGATTTAATTACAAAGTATTCAGGTTTCTCTGTGTCTTTTCCTTGAAATGCAATGTCTTGCACAAGAATGTTTGATTTAGTTATATGCCTTCAATCTATTACCTACAGTCTTTTTGTCTTTAGTTGATTTCTGGTCCAATCCACCAGACCCTATGTAATCTCTCTTAAGTAAAACTTATTGTGAGACTCTTCTACTACAATATTATATTAACTCTAAACTTCCTACTGTATGGAGCATGCAAACACTTCCATGGTCTGGACACTGCCTACATCTCTTCTACCAAATGCCCCTTATATCTCATCTTAAGCTACAGTTAACTCTTTGCAATTCTTCTACTATGCCTTGAGCTTTCAAATCTGTATTTTCACTGTTGTGACTCTTTCTACACAAAGCGTCATCCTTTTGCTGTCCAACTCCACAGATCGTATCATATATACATATATATAACTATCATTACACTTCTCTCACATTGTTTTAATCATTTATTGACATATAAATCTTGACTAATCTTGAATGACATGAGTAAGTTCTTTTTTGACCCAAATTTGCATTCTTTGTATGTAATTTGACAAATATTGATGCTTGCAAAAAGATGTTTTAATTTAAAAATAGGAGAGCAAATCATATATAATAGATAACTTTAGGTCTGATTGGAAAATGTTTACACCATTATAGAGGTACAGATAAAATTTTATGGGATTTCAGACGCAGAGGAGATTATTTTTGGCTTGGGGGAGAAATTTTCAAACAGATGTTCAAACTAGTAAACACAACATCAAGCGAATGTCAAGATACTCTGAAAGAAGATATATTAAAACAAAAACAAAACAAAGTCATAGATGTCTCTGATGGATTTAGCTAAATAAAGCATACCTAAAGGGCAGAATAAAAGCATTCCCTATAATTTCAAAACTGTGAAAAACAATTGGGATCAAAGCTAAATGATTATCGATTTAGAATCAAAAAAGTGTGACTGTGAGAAAGCAATGAGGCTTTTGGAAAGTAATGATGACAGATAAATATTATTGTTCTTTAAAATGACAAATGTTAACATTTTAGAACTCAAAGTTCTGTGAGTATGCTGACAGAAAATGTGTGGCATAATTTAATAGATTATTAAATATGGAGGGGTGAATGTCTCTAGAGTAAGTTCCCAGTTTGATAGAACTGAGAGGGCAGGTTGTGATCAAGAATAATTTCACTAAATGGCTTTGTAAATTCTACCTCGTTTTGTTTTAAAGACTGAAAAGTTTTCTGATCAAGTGGAATTGCATAGTTTAATTTTACTATTTATTCCCATATATATCTCTTCAAATGATATTACCTACATAATGAACTGGTTCTTAAGCAAACAACATTTCTCCTTCTTGAGCTGACATCCCATCAGCTTCTGACAATATGAGGCATGAGTGGAGGAAGATGGAATTTTCCTGTTTAGTCATTACTCCTGTCAGTATCTTTTCTGCAGTTGTGTTTTGTCGTTCATTCATATACAACTCTTTGCCAGCCCATGAACAGTGGCCTGCCAGGCTTCTCTGTCCAGGGGATTCTCCCGGTAAGAATACTGGTGTGGGTTGCCATGCCCCCCTCCAGGGGATCTTCCCAAACCATGGACTGAACCCAGGTCTCCTGCATCCCAGGCAGATTATTTACCATCTGAGCTACCAGGGAAGCCCAAGAATACTGGAGTGGGTAGCCTATTCCCGTCCTCAGGGGAACTTCCTGACCCAGGAATTAAACTGAGGTTTCCTGTGGTGCAGTCAGATTCTTTACCATCTGAGCTACTCCCAAAGCAGGTAGAGATAATTACAGCATCCATGGGTGGTGCTGGCAGTTAAGAATCTGCCTGCCAATGCAGGACCTCGAGGCGATGCAGCTTCCATCCCTGGGTTGGGAAGATCACCTGGAAAAAGGCACTAACAACCCACTCTAGTATTCTTGCCTGGAGAATTCCATGGAGAGAGGAGTCTGGCAGGCTACAGTCCATGAGGTCACAGAGTTGGACACGACTCAAGCAATTTACCATGCACGGCACACTCTGAACCATCTCCATTTACCTCCTCAAAGATCCCAGCCCAGCAACCACCTCCTCAGTTCTCAGCACCCACTCTGTGAGCTTCCAGAATGAAATGGCCCTAACTACCTTCCTTTTTGCCCCACATCTCAACCATTGTTCCTTGCTTTCTGCAGTTAATGTGGGTTATTTTTCCATTTTTGTCTCTTCAAACTTTCAAAATTTCTTTAGTCAATGCCTTTCATTAAATTCTCTTTCAAATAACAGGCATGGTTCCTGTCTTCCTGAATGACTTCTAACTACTAAAGATAACTTGTATCTTGGCCCAATCAATAGATTTCATGAAATGATTCAGGGTTTCATTATATAAAATGAGAAATTGCCATTTAGTAACTGGCTGAACAACGTTGCCAAGATGTATAAATTAATAGATTTAGAGGGATGAAATGAAATCTTTAGAGGCATGATCTATGAATTTCTGTTTGTTTGTTTTTTTTTTTCATTTAAAACATTTCCAATATCACATCATTATTGGCTAATTTAATGTTATCACAAACTAATAAATAAGTAAAATTGGTAGTGTATTCACAGTTGTCATTAACATTAAGCAGAAGTTGAATGACCATTGGTCAAAGATATTTGAAAATAAATTTATTTCTAGTGTGGCCAGTTGATCTCCCCTCTAAATCTAATGAACATTTTAAGTGTGAATTTGTTTCTCTCTTTTAGAGACTAAGTAGATAATTAGTTGTTCAATTTATAATTAATAGTTTAAAATCTTAACAGACTTAGCACACTCTTGGGAAATGGTTGTTTACAAACCTTAATATTATTACTACAGTCATGAAGAAATAGTACAAGTGTTAGTCACTCTGTCATATCCAACTCTTTGTGACCCCATGGACTGTAGCCCACTAGGCTCCTCTATCCATGGAATTCTCCAGGCAAGATTACTGAAGTCGGTTGCATTCTCTGCCCCAGGCGATCTTCCTTTCTCCAGGCGATCTTCCCAACCCAGGAATCAAAGCTGGCCTTCAGCATTGCAGACAGATTCTTTACCACTAAGCCACCAGAGAAGATCTACTAAAATCATATACACAAATAGAAAAAAGCTCATAAAAATATACTAAAATTAGTATTATAGTGATATGAGTATGTGTGACTTGGCTCCTCCAGCATCTAAACATGAAGGATGAGCAGAAGCTTCCCATTAAGTTTATATAAAATATTAAGTCTTTTCCTCTTTCTGAAACTTTGATATGGAGAAGAGAAATCCAGATACCTATCTGCTTTCCTGCTTTCAACTAGAGTCTATTTCCTACCATTGACATGAGCTAAAATAACTTACAATAAAAATAAGAAAGTTTATAGATATTTCAGAAATATTGTAACTATTGTTAATCTTTTAAAAATTTCTTTCTTAATATCAACGTACTGCAGGGGACTATTTTCCATCTTCATCTAATCTTAGTCTTTTGATATAGGTCTTGTTCTGGGCCCTGTAAGAAACATAGAAAGGAAAGATGCGATGAAAGGCAGCAGTGAAAATGATAATGTAATTTTTTGTTGTTTGTCCAAAACACATCCTATAATGTAGAATTAGAGGTAGAGTTGGAGCTTTTGTGTATTACAGTCATCCATAGTGTCCTCTTTTGGAGGGCAGAATATGAATACGCATTATTGTTGTTGCACTTGTTAACAGCATTTCATTTCAGAATGAAAGTGTGACAGAGAGAGCAAATGATCCAATAAAAGCCATGGTCCCTAACCATAATCACAGGATTGTGGTTTGCAAGGGGAGTTGGACACGAGTGAGCGACTTAACTGAACTGAACTGAAGTAGTCTGCAACCACATGTTTCAGCTTTCTTCACATCTGGATGTGGTCACATGACTTGATCTTGCCAAGGAGTTGAAGTTATACATACATGGGCTTCTTTGGTGGCTAAGATGGTAAAGAATCTGCCTGCAATGCAGAAGGCCCAGGCTCAATCTCTGGGTCAGGAAGATCCCCTGGAGAATGGAATGGCTACTCACTCCAGTATTCTTGCCTGGAAAATCCCATGGACAGAGAAGTCTGGTAGGTTATAGTCCATAAGGTTGCAAAGATAAGACATGACTGAGGGACTAATATTTTCACCATTCATATATATATTTATATGCATTACATTTATATTTAATTGATTTATTTATTCCTGCCCAAGGTGATTAAAAAGAGAAAGTGTATTTTCCATCTCTTTCTTCCTGCTGCATTGTTGCAAAGGAGCACAGTAGCCTGGAAAACATATTAATATATTGGACGTGTCAGAGTCACAAGATGGAAGGAATCCCAGAGTCAGAGACACCCACTGCTTGAAGAAGGGGAGTCTTTCCATCTGGAATATTTGTTTTGTCCTCTTAGAAAAGTGAAAATTAACTTTGTTTTCATGAGACATTAGACTACTCAGACTTGGTTCTGTTTGTTAACGTAGTTACTGTTACACCAATAATGTTAAACTCATACCTTACTTTGCAATAATTCTTTTAGCAGTTTTTATATAGCTTCATTTAAAAACATATATTATTATTTTATGTATCTTTAGGCACTTGGATATATGAATTTTAGAGGGGTCATGAGAAGAACTGTGATGTTTCTCTTATATTAATTTGGACCTAAATACAAGTCCACAATCCCACAGTCATGTTTCTGAAACAAACAAGCAAAAAAAAAACTGTGAAAACCAAGATTTTTTTTGTTTTGTCTTGTTACTATTTGTAACTCCTTTGGTGGAGAAACTTAACTTGACCTGAACTCAGTTTGTATTTAATCTGATCTGACATGAAGCTATAAACAATGCAAATGTTCATAAATTTTGCTGCATTAAGTGATTGTGTTTCATCATGGGATGACTCCCCAGACCATGCTGTCTGTGTGATGTAATAAGGGGTGTTTGTGCTTTATTATTTTTAATAATTTTCAAACACTCTGGATGCCAAAGCAGTTCAAAGCCCAGTTATTTCAGATGAAAGTGAGTGGACCTTAATTTTGTAATTCTTTCTAGCAATCTCAGATTGGCATGTGCCCACACAAAAATAACAGATGTGATAGATGACAAATAGATAATATCCTTGTACTAATTCTCAGAACTTGTTAATGTTATTATGTATTTCTGCTTAGTTGCTCAGTAATGTCTGACTCTTTGTGACCCCATGAACTGTAGCCTGCCAGGCTCTTCTGTCCATGGGGATTCTCCAGGCAAGAATGCTGGAGTGGGTTGCCATGCCCTCCTCCAGGGGGTCTTTCCAACCCAGGGATCTAGCCCAGGTCTCCTGCATTGTGGGTGGATTCTTCACCATCTGAGCCACCAGGGAAGTCCTAATGTTACCATAATTAGGGGGAAAAAAAGGATCTTTGCAGATATCATTAATTTAAGATTTTGAGATGAAGAGATCATTCTGGATAATTTAGATAGGTCCTAAATCCAATGACAAGTATGCTTGTAAGAGACACAGAGAGGAAGACAGACACAAAGGAGAAGAAGATGTAAAATACAGATTTTGGAGTGATGTGGCTACAAGTCAACGAATGCCAGAGAATGCCAAGAGCCACCAGAAGACGGAAGAGTCAAGGAACACATTCCCTTCTAGAACCTTCAGAGGGCCTGATGATAGCTTGAGTTCAGACTTCAGGCCTACATAAGTGTAAGAGAATAAATTTAATAAGTCTCCAAATTGTGGTGTTTTGTTACAGCAGTTGAAAATTAGGATGGATAGATATATAGATAAATCACAGATCAGTTCAGTTCAGTTCAGTCGCATCACAGATACGTGACATTAAACATTATTTCACAAGTTAGTATGAGCAAAAGTTTGTAGCTTTCTCTTCTGTTCCCCATACTTGCTTTATAGCATTTAACATAATCATTTTCATCTTCTGAAATGATTTATGAAGGTAAGAGATTTTGTTTCTGTTTGAAGATCTATGACAAGTTCATTTAGAAGGCAGCTTTTCAGTGTTACTTAGAAATTTCTGCTATTACTTCAAGGCTTCCAAGGCTTCAAGCTTTACTAGTGAAACAATAATTGCTTAAAGGTTATTTTTAACCTAGAAAATGTAGAGCAATACTTTCAATTATTTGTCTTTGGCTTTGTCACTCAGTAATTAGGGAGCAATTATAATATGAACTAAAACTTCAGGACAAGTGTTTCAGAGTCATCATCCATGAAACAACGAAGTCAAGACTTTCTTTGATTGTTTGATTGTTTTCCAGCTGCATGAATTCTTCATCATTTCCTTTCAAAGGCTCTCCTCTGTTTATTTTAAATTTGATTTGGGGTCCACATTTACATGCTTGTCTATAACTTGGTATTATAAGTTAAATATTAGTCCCCAAATAAAAGGATGCTTTTTGTCCCACTCTTTGCAACCTAAGGACTGAGGCCTGCCACATTTCTCTGTCCATGGGATTCTCCAGACAAGAATACTGAAATGGATAGCCATTTCTTTCTCCAGGGGATCTTCCCAAACCTAGGGATTGAACCTAGGTCTCCTGCCTTGTGGGTAGATTCTCTACATCTGAGCTATATATATGCATACACTATATACCTATATCTATATACTCAAACAAATATGTAAATTATATTTAGTACACAGTGATGGTGACTGCAGCCATGAAATTAAAAGATGCTTTCTCCTTGGAAGGAAAGTTATGACCAACCTAGCTAGCATATCAAAAAGCAGAGACATTATTTTGCCAACAAAGTTCCATTATTCAAGGCTATGGTTTTTCCAGTGGTCATGTATGGATTTGAGAGTTGGACTATAAAGAAATCTGAGCGCAGAAGAATTGATGCTTTTGATCTGTGGTGTTGGAAAAGACTCTTGAGAGTCTCGTGGACTGAAAGAAGATGCAATCAGTCCATCCTAAAGGAGATCAGTCCTGGGTGTTATTGGAAGGACTGATGCTAAAGCTGAAACTCCAATCCTTTGGCCACCTGATATGAAGAACTGACTCTTTTGAAAAGACAAGATGCAGGGAAAGATTAAGGGCAGGAGGAGAAGGGGACGACAGAGGATGAGATGGTTGGATGGCATCACCAACTCAATGGACATGAGTTTGAGTGAACTCTGGGAGTTGGTGATGGACAGGGAGGCCTGGAGTGCTGTGGTTCATAGGGTCACAGAGTTGGACATGACTGAGTGACTGAATTGAACTGAATTGACACAGTGACTAATGGCAACATAAATTACCCTTGAAAACTTATTTGAGTTCCCTTTTTACCTTTACTTCTAACTTCCTAGATAGTCTTAACAAAGTTAAATTTCTATTTTTAACTTGAGCTTGAATTGTTCATTGAGTTTCTCTAACTAAACCATTGATTCCACCAAGTCCATTTCTTTATACATTGCTACCCTGATTAGTCCAGACTATCTTGAGATCTCAATTGAAAACAGTTGTGAAGTATGCTTAATTTCAACAAAAACAATGGCCTTAATCACCCAGGTCCTGAGTTATTTAGAACTGGCATCTCATCCAATAAACAGTATTCAATTACGTTTGATATTTATCGAGAAGAGTATTCTACTCTATTGTCACTAAATGTTATTCAACCAAAGACTTTTAAGAAACCTTCAACTAACATTAGCACCATCACAATTTAAATGTCTATTGATCCTTTTTGAATTGCATATCTTTAGCAATAAAATAGAATCAAGCTGGCAAAACAAGCGTCTAGTGGAAACATCAATTATACTATTTTGTGTACTTAGTAATTGCAAAATTGTCAAGGAAGCCAAGTGCAAAATGGGTTGTAGCTAAAGTTTTCTTATCTTTCACTGGGTTCAAACCACATTTTAAAATTAACCACAGAACTCTTAGAGGATCTCTGCTTTACTCTGTGCTCCTCAATCCTGATTTGACTTCACTAGAGTAGAAAGCAGGGTGTCTTTATGATACAAAATAGGATTATATGGGTGTTCCTGTTACTTGTCTTGAGCACCTTGGAAGCAATATATTGCTTTTGAATTACGGGAAAAACAAATTCTAAAACTGAAAGAAGGTATAACTTCCTATACTATATTAGGCAAATGCAAAGTAGTAAACAGACTGGCGGGCAGCCGACTGGAACAATGTAATTTTTCATTCAACCTTGAAAAATATAAAAAAATATTCTTGCTGAAAAATCCAACCCTAGGATTGTAACTATTTTAAAATGTGAGTATATTTAACTACAGGTATCAGGAAACACATAGTATTTTCTAACCCCTAATATGAACATTGGAGAATGAAATGGCAACCCACTCCAGTATTCTTGCCTGGAGAATCCCATGGACGGAGAAGCCTGGTAGGCTACAGTCCACGGGGTCGCAAAGAGTCGGACACGACTGAGCGACGGAACGGAACGGAACGGAATATGAACATACTTGATACTATACACTATTTTCTCTATAGACAAATAATCTTACTGGCTGTGATACATATTGATAAAGTTTTTCTTAAGTCCTGGTGATATAGAGTCAGTTTCCAACCAATCTGTCTTTGTGATGGTGATTTTAAAGTCTATATCTTGTTCATCAGGAATTCATAACTCCACTTCAAGACTTGCTTTTGGAGCATAGTTAATATATAAATATAACAACCAGCATTTCTTATGAAAAAGATCTGATTTCTGTCAGAATGTTAAGTTTAAAGAATATTTCTAATGGCATCTATAGATGCATACAGATAACAAGAACTTTTCTAGGAAATGAAGATTCTAATCAGAAAAACTTACTTTTGAATCTCAGTTTTCCTACTTGAAATTTGTCAGTTCAGTTCAGTTCAGTCGCTCAGTCGTGTCTGACTCTTTGTGACCCCATGAATCACAGCATGTCAGGCCTCCCTGTCCATCACCAACTCCCAGAGTTCACTCAAACTCATGTCCATCGAGTCGGTGATGCCATCCAGCCATCTCATTTTCTGTCGTCCGCTTCTCCTCCCGCCCCCAACCTTTCCCAGCATCAGAGTCTTTTCCAGTGAGTCAACTCGTCGCATGAGCTGGCCAAAGTATTGCAGTTTCAGCTTTAGCATCAGTCCTTCCAATGAACACCCAGGATTGATCTCCTTTAGAACGGACTGGTTGGATCTCCTTGCAGTCCAAGGGACTCTCATGAGTCTTCTCCAGCACCACAGTTCAAAAGAATCAATTCTTCGGCGATCAGCTTTCTTCACAGTCCAACTTTCACATCCATCCATACGTGACCACTGGAAAAACCATAGCCTTGACTAGACGGACCTTGGTTGGCAAAGTAATGTCTCTGATTTTTAATATACTATTTAGGTTGGTCATAACTTTCCTTCCAAGGAGTAAGCGTCTTTTAATTTCATGGCTGCAATCATCATCCACAGTGATTTTGGAGCCCCCCAAAATAAAGTCTGACACTGTTTCCACTGTTTCCCCATCTGTTTCCCATGAAGTGATGGCACCAGATGCCATGATCTTTGTTTTTTGAATGTTGAGCTTCAAGCCAACTTTTTCACTCTCCTCTTCCACTTTCATACAGAGGCTTTTGATTTCCTCTTCACTTTCTGCCATAAGGGTGGTGTCATCTGCATATCTGAGGTTATTGATATTTCTCCCGGCAATCTTGATTCCAGCTTGTGCTTCTTCCAGCCCAGTGTTCCTCATGATGTACTCTGCATATAAGTTAAATAAGCAGGGTGATAATATACAACCTTGATGTACTCCTTTTCCTATTTGTGTAAACCTGGTGAAATTTCTGGACATCTCTGTGACACATTATTCATATAGAAAGCAAGAATGATACTTTAGATTTATTCATGTATTAAAGTAAATCATATGAAATCCCTATGCTACTTGGCACAGAGCAAGATTTCAATAAATGATGGATATTCTTATTAGATTAACATGGAGATATTTTTACCCATTAGAGATCTAGGAAGAAATGGGAAAGAAATAATGATCTGACAGGGACACTTGCCAAGTAGCCAAGGGTTAAAATAGAGCAGTGGGTCTCATACTGGACAAGCATCATCAGTATCACTTGATAACTTGTTGGAAATAAAAATTCCCAGGCCTTGTCCAGACCTACTGAATCATAAATTTTGGAGGGAGGGCCCAGTAAACTGTGTTTTAATAAGCTTTCCTGGTAGATCTGATATATGCTGATGTTTGAGAAGCCCCAGAGTAATAAGACTGAAATCAACCTCTGAGGAAATTGCATGCTCTGGGAAAAGTCATGGGTCAATAATACTGGGTTTTAGGTGATGAACAGTATGAAAAAGCAAAAAGATAGGACACTGAAAGATGAACTACCCAGTTCGGTAGGTGTCTGATATGCTACTGGAGATAAGTGGAGAAATAACTCCAGAAAGAAAGAAGATATGGAGCCAAAGAAAAAAACAACATGCAGTTGTGGATGTGACTGGTGATGGAAGAAAAGACCAAAGATATAAAGAGCAATATTGCATAGAAAACTGGAATGTTAGGTCCGTGAATCAAGGCAAATTGGAAGTGGTCAAACAGGAGATGGCAAGAGTGAACATCAACCTTTCAGGAATCAGCGAACTAAAATGGACTGTAATGGGTGAATTTAACTCAGATGACCGTTACATCTACTACTGTGGGCAAGAATCTCTTAGAAGAAATGGAGTAGCCGTCATAGTCAACCAAAAGTTCTGAAATGCAGTACTTGGATGTAATCTCAAAAACGACAGAATGATCTCTGTTTGTTTCCAAGGCAATCCTTTCAATATCACAGAAATTCAAGTCTATGCCCCAACCAGAAATGCTGAAGAAGCTGAAATTGAATGGTTCCACGAAGACCTACAAGACCTTTGAGAACTAATACCCAAAAAAGTTGTCCTTTTCATTTTAGGGGACTGGAATGCAAAAGTAGGAAATCAAGAAATACCTGGAATAACAGGCAAATTTGGCCTTCGAGTCCAGAATGAAGCAGGACAAAGGCAAACAGAGTTTTGCCAAGAGAACGCATTGGTCATTGCAAACACCCTTTTCCAACAAGACATGGGAAGACTCTACACACAGACATCACCAGATGGACAATACTGAAATCAGATTGATTATATTCTTTGAAGCCAAAGATGGAAAAGCTCTATATAGTCAGCAAAAACAAGATTAGGAGCTGACTGTGGTTCAGATCCCTTATTGCCAAATTCAGACTTAAATTGAAGAAAGTAGGGAAAACCACTAGACCATTCAGGTATGACCTAAATCAACTCCCTTACAATTATACAGTAGAAGTGACAAATAGATTCAAGTGATTAGATCTGATAGATAGAGTACCTTAAGAACTAGGAACAGAGGTTTGTGACACTGTACAGGAGGCAGTGACCAAGACCATGCCCAAGAAAAAGAAATACAAAAAGGCAAAATGCTTGTTTTAGGAGGCCTTACAGACAGCTGTGAAAAGAAGAGAAGTGAAATGCAAAGCAAAAAAGGAACGATATACCCATCTGAATGCAGAGTTCCAAAGAATAGGAAGGAGACATAAAAAAGCCTTCCTCAGTGATTAATGCAAAGAAATAGAGGAAAACAATAGAATGCAAAAGACTAGAGATCTCAGCAAGAAAATTAGAGATACCAAGGAATGTTTTCAAGCAAAGATGAGCACAATAAAGGAGAGAAATGTATGGACCTAACAGAATTGAAAGATATTAAGAAGAAGTAGCAAGAATACACAGAAGAACTATACAAAAAAGATCTTCATGACACAGATAATCACGATGGTGTGATCACTCACCTAGAGCCAGACATCCTGGAATGTGAAGTCAAGTGGGCCTTAGGAAGCATCACTACGAACAAAGCTAGTGGAGGTGATGGAATTCGGGTTGAGCTATTTCAAATCCTGAAAGATAATGCTATGAAAGTGCTGCACCCAATATGCCAGCAAATTTGGAAAACTCAGCAGTGGCCACAGGACTGGAAAAGGTCAGTTTTCATTCCAATCCCAAGGAAAGGCAATGTTAAGTAACATTCTAACTACTGCACATTTGTACTCATCTCACAGGCCTGCAAAGTAATGCTCAAAATTCTCCAAGCCAGGTTTCAACAGGACGTGAACCATGAACTTCGAGATGTTCAAGCTCGACTTAGAAAGTGCAGAGGAACCAGAGGTCAAATTGCCAACATCTGCTAGATGATCAAAAAAGCAAGAGAGTTCCAGAAAAACATCTATTTCTGCTTTATTGAACTTGCCAAAGCCTTGACTGTGTTGATCACCACAAACTCTGGAAAATTCTGAAAGAGATAGGATTACCAGGCCACCTGACCTTCCCCTGAGATATCTATATTCAGGTCAAGAACAACAGTTAGAACTGGACGTGGAATAACATACTGGTTGCAAGTCAGGAAAGGAGTACCTCAAGGCTGTGTACTGTCAGCCTACTTATTTAACTTATATGCATAGTACATCATGAGAAATGCAGGGCTGGATGAAGGACAAGCTGCAATCAAGGTTGCTGGAAGAAATATCAATAACCTCAGATATGCAGATGACACCACGCTTATGGGAGAAAGTGAAGAAGAACTAAAGAGCCTCTTGATGAAAATGAAAGAAGAGAGTGAAAAAGTTGGCTTAAAACTCAACATTCAGAAAACTAAGATCATGGCATCTGGCCCCATCACTTCATGGCAAATAGATGGGGAAACAGTGGAAACAGTGACAGAGTTTTTTTGGGGGGCTCCAAAATCACTTCAGATGGTAACTGCAGCTGTGAAATTAAGATATGCTTGTTCCTTGGAAGAAAAGCTATGACCAAACTAGATAGCCTATTAAAAAGCAGAGACATTACTTTGCCAACAAGTTCCATCTAGCCAAAGCTATTGTTTCTTCAGTTGTCATGTATGGATGTGAGAGTTGGAATATAAAGAAAGTTGGGCTCCAAAGAATTGATGCTTTTGAAAGCGGTGTTGGAGGAGACTCTTGAGAATCCCTTGGACAGCAAGGAGATCCAACCATTCCATCCTAAAGGAGATCAATCCTGAATATTTATTGGAAGGACTGATGCTGAAGCTGAAACTCCAATACTATGGCCACCTGATATGAAGAACTGACTCATTTGAAAAGACCCTGATGCTAGGAAAGGCTGAAGGCGGGAGAAGAAGGGGATGACAGTGGATGAGATGGTTGGATGACATCATCGACTCAATGGACATAAGTTTGAATAACCTCTGGGAGTTACTGATGGACAAGGGTCTGGCGTGCTGCAATGCATGGGTTCACAGATTTCAACACAACTGAGCGACTGAACTGAAGTGATGAGATGTGAGTTACACGGTTTTGAAAAGAAAATAGGACACATGATTTAGGACCAGCAACCTAGCTTAGGACCTTACAAGACATAACAAAATTGTGAAATATTGTGAGGAACAGAGTTTATTTCAAGTCATCAAGCATAAATAAGCTGGAACACTGGAGAGAAAACAGGGGCTACTGATGCTGTAAAACGTGGTTTCAGACTCTGGAAAACAAGGAAGAAATCAATTCCCAGAGTTAAAAATTCCCAGAATTAAGGAAAGAGGAGCCAAATTCTTATATCTGGGGTACCAGGTCAGATCCATGTGCACTCCTTTCCTTCATATCTAATCATCTGCCTCAGTGGTATATGTTAGCTGTAGTGTAGAATATAAGGTATATGGCAAGACGGAGACAGTGACTCCCACTAAAGAGAGAAAACGATGCACTGCCAGGGATGCAGAAAACACTGATGCACGAAAACCTTAATTTTCCTCTTGGGATCTTGGAGAGTACTTTTAAGAAGGGTTTTGTATTCTGTGAATTGAAATTTTGTTATTGATGCAAATCCAAGGACTAGTGAGCAACACAGTGAGAGCAAAAGTAAGAATAAGTGAGAGCCAGAGAGAACATCAGCACCAACAATAAAAATTTATTCATGCATCACTTGATTTCTGTGTTATTTTACTTTAAAAAAAATAAATTCAGAGCATATCTATGCAACATCAAAATGACAGTCAATGACACACCAACATAGGGTAAGCAATTTGCTTAAGAGCAAAATGACTCTAACTATGCACCCACTTTCATTCAGCTCTTTGCCCTAATGGTGCTGACTGTCAAAACTCAAATGAAATAACCATCAAAGACACTAGATCTACAGCAATGATAAAGGTGTTATTTCCTACTTTCTTTTAGAATATAAGTGACGATATTATTCTCACAATTCAGTGATGGTGCTGTCAAAACTCAAATGCAATAACCATCAAAAACATTTGGTCTACAGCCATGATAAAGGAATTACCTCCTGCTTCCTTTTAGAATAGGAGATAAAATATTGTTTTCACAATTCAGTGTCATAATAATTTCCATGACCCCTTATGTGACTATGTTCTACAAAACAGATAATATGCTAGAAACTTAGCACACAAGATGAATAGAGTATTACCTTTACCCACAAAAATCAATGTCACTTTTATTAATTAATTAACATTCTTCCCTTATTCTAGTGTGAAAGAAATCCCCAGTGACAAGGATTTCTGATTGCTCAAAAAATCTCTTGCAAGTGCTCCAGACCCTAAAGGGCTCACAACCTTATCTAGTAAATACAGAAATTTACTTGTTAGAGTTCTTATGAATCAAGTTGGAATTTCACGCATTTCCATAAAAAGGGTCACAGACTACACAAATATGTGACTGGAATACTGAAGCAAATAGTATGAATATATCTTCAGTCATTTATGTTCATATATTATTAATACATCAATGCCTAGACATGTACAAAGTATAAGTTTTAATCACTAACCACAGCTGTCTATGCAACAGTCAGCTTGCAATGATCCTCTTGTGCATCTTTACAGATACTATTTATACTTAGAAATGCTTGACTTGTGAGTTTTCTATTGTATAGATTTAATAATTTAACATCATTTCTGTTTGTTCCTGGCAAAAACCTATTTTTTTGCCTGGGTATTTCTTTTTTTTAATTTATTTATTTTAATTGGAGGCTAAACTAGGTATTTTCTTACTTCTTCTGAGCTTGTTTCCAAATATTTACAGTATATTTTTATATGTTTGTTTATTTAAATTGATAATAGCATTCAAAAAATGGTCCTGTAAAATATTCCTGTTGTTGAATAAAATGCACAATCAATCAGCCCTGACTACCTAAAGGGAACAAATGTTTTCCCAGAAATTATTGAAAAGGTATGTACTGAATTGGATCATTCAATATTTATCTTTCAAAGTGGTATTAAAAACATAAATGTCTTACATATATTACCTGGATTTTGCATCTTTCTGCATTTATCTGGGAAGAATATTTCCATAGAAAAGCATTAATATTGGAAATCAGTATCTGAAAACATAAACATCAAATACACCTTATTTAGAATGCATCCTATTTTTAATGCCCTGTGAATGTCTAAGAAATATTTAGTACATAGAGGAAAATGTAAAAGAAAAATCAATCATCCCCACTCATTCTACCATCTACAGAAATCCATTTGATAAATGTTTCTCTTCTAATGATTTTTCATATATTGTCTTGTAGTAGACAAATAAGCCTCTGTTCATGAACTCATAGTGTGTGCATTGCATCACTGCTTCAAAATTGATTTCATGTTCATATATACATGTATTTTCACATAAACATAATGGATTTTTTAAGTCCTCACAATAAAAAAGGGGGGTCTTTATTGTTTTTATCTCTATATTAGTAGTCTGAAACATAATTTAACTTCTAAAAAAAAAGCTCTAAATTTGATTACCATGTGAAACTATTTCCACCATTCCATAAAGTTGCTAGTTTATAACTGATTCCATAATAAAGCTATTTGATAAGGTTTTGAGATTATTTCAAAGCATTAAGCTTTATGCGGGCCATTAATTTGTAATGAAAAGAGGTAAGAAACCAAAATGACTATCACAGGAATTCTGGTATTGCTTTGCTCTCTAAATACTACCATTTGCTGAACAGCACTGTAGCTCTCACACTGGAAAATACATTACTCAGCATTTTCATGAACGAACTAAATATAGTTTAAAATAATTTTAAACAATTTTTAGTTTCTATATTATCCTTACACAAGTCTTATGTAGAAAAATATATATTTCTCTTGATTGACTTTTTTAAGTGTTCAAAATGGTTTTACTTACTTTCAAACATTTTTAATTGGAATGTAATTTCTTTGCAATGCTGTGTTATTAATAGTTTCTGCTGTACAGTGAAGTGAATTAGCTATATGCCAAGAGGCACATGAAAAGATACTCAGCATCACTAATTACTGGAGAAATACAAGTCAAAACTTCAATGAGGTATCACCTCTCACTAGACAGATAGAACATTATAAAAAGAAAAAAATCTACAAACAAGAAGTGCTGGAGAGGGTATGGAAATAGAGAACCCTCTTGTAATGTTGGCGGGAATGTAAATTTATATAGCCATTATGGAGAACAACATGGAGATTCCTTAAAAAACTGAACAGAGAACTATCATATAACCCAGCAATCCCACTACTAGACATATACCTTGACTCACTTTTTTAATGGTAAATACCTAACTTAGAACTAGAATATATATAAATTAATAAAGTATAAAAGAAACATTACCTTAGTGGAATCAATTTTCACAGAAAAGTATCATTTTAAAATCAGGAATAAACCATAATTTCAAGTTCAGAATGTCTCTTCTACTTGAACAAGCACCACAAAAACAGCACCGTATGGTTTTTCCTGTGGTCATGTATGGATGTGAGAGTTGGACTGTGAAGAAAGCTGATCGCCGAAGAATCGATGCTTTTGAACTGTGGTGTTGGAGAAGACTCTTGAGAGTCCCTTATACTGCAAGGAGATCCAACCAGTCCATTCTAAAGGAGATCAGTCCTGGATGTTCATTGGAAGGACTGATGCTAAAGCTGAAACTGCAATACTTTGGCCACCTCATGCGACCAGTTGACTCACTGGAAAAGACTCTGATGCTGGGAAAGGTTGGGGGCGGGAGGAGAAGGGGACGACAGAGAATGAGATGGCTGGATGGCATCACCGACTCTGTGGACATGAGTTTGAGTGTACTCCGGGAGTTGGTGATGGACAGGGAGGCCTGGCGTGCTGTGATTCATGGGGTCGCGGAGAGTCGGACACGACTGAGCGACTGAACTGAACTGAACTGAACTGAAGCTTACTGAGCTTCTTGAGAACCCACTCTGATTTCGTCAAAACCTAAACATCTTTAAAGTGAAGAAAATCACATTATTGACTCATTTAGAAGATACAGTTGAACAAGTACTTCCCTGGTGGCTCACTGGTAAAGAATTTTCCTGCAGTGCAGGAAACCTGGGTTCAATCCCTGGGTAAGAAAGATCCCCTAGAGGAGTGCCTGGCAATTCACTCCAATACTCCTTCCTGGAGAATTCCATGGAAAGAGGAGACTGGTGGGTTACAGTCCATAAGGTCTCATAGTTGAACATGACTAAAGCAACAAAGCAGCAGCAGCAGCACAGTTGAACAAAGCCAGGAAGTATAGATAAACAGAGCTGCATTTTAACATTATTTGAATCTACTTTGATCAAAACGTGCTTGGAAGGAAGGCAAGTGTGCACATGAAATTTCTGTTACATAAACCATCAGTTCCATAAGGGTGGTGCCATCTGCATATCTGAGGTTATTGATATTTCTCCCAGCAATCTTGATTCCAACTTGTGCTTCTCTAGCCCAGCGTTTCTCATGATGTATTTTGCATATATTTTAAATAAGCAGGGTGACAACATACAGCCTTGACATACTCCTTTTCCTATTTGGAATCAGTCTGTTGTTCCATGTTCAGTTCTAACTGTTGCTTCCTGACCTGCATACAGGTTTCTCAGGCAGCAGGTCAGGTAGTCTGGTATTCCCATCTCTTTCAGAATTTTCCACAGTTTATTGTGATCCACACAGTCAAAGGCTTAGAAACAGATGTTTTTCTGGAAATCTCTTGCTTTTTTGATGATCTAGTGGATGTTGGCAATTTGATCTCTTGTTCCTCTGCCTTTTCTAAAACCAGCTTGAACATCTGGAAGTTCACGGTTTGCGTATTGCTGATGCCTGGCTTAGAGAATTTTGAGCATTACCTTACTAGCATGTGAAATGAGTGCAATTGTGCAGTGCTGCTCTCACTATGCCAGCAAATTTGGAAAACTCAGCAGTGGCCACAGGACTGGAAAAGGTCAGTTTTCATTCCAGTCCCAAAGAAAGGCAATGCCAAAGAATGTTAACTACTGCACAATTACACTCATCTCCCATGCTAGCCAGTGGTAGAATTGATTTCCAATTCTGCTCCAAATGGCTCCAGCACCTAGGTTCATTTCTTTATACTATGTAAACCTTTGCTGTTAATTGAGTGAGTCCCACAATGGCAGATCAGGGTCAGATACCTAAGTATTCTGTTGATGAATCCAAGTATTTTCATAATACTAAACTTAAACAGATTTATCATAATAAAATTAATATACATGAGTCCCTTATGTAGCCATTCCAAGAGGTGCTTATCTTTTATCTCTTTCTTCTCAGCATTTTGAATCCTTACCCTTTTATCTACATGCCCTGCAGATATCCCAGGATCCTTGGATATAATATCAGTTTTTTAAAATAAAAATATGCCCTGAATTAGCAGATTAAAATAGTAAAGTAGATACTCCAGGCAATTCAGTCTCTATTGCCTTTTAAATAAACCATGTGATAAAAAATTCAATCTCATTTCCTTCCTTAACTATGTAAAATTGAAATAAGACCTAGTGCTCATGTTTGCAGAATGGAATACCCCAAATCACAAACATCTATGGTAATAATAAAGTAAAACTAATTTTTTTTTCAAGTTTGAGATACTAAAGAACCAATTTTTCAGAGCTTGTAAGAATTTAGCTACTTTGACTTAAAAATGTAGCTTAGCTTAGTGATCAACCTCAGAAGATAAACTTCTGCTAATATTAAGGGGAGCCATCACTCAAAAAAAGGAGGCACTGTATTGGTTCCAATGTAGTTTCAATAGGGCAAATACAGAATGTATGTATTTCAGAAGAACTTGGCCTTTATCCTAAGCTAATGATAAAGTTTGTGTGTAAGCATTAATTGTTCACCAGCCTCCAGAGAGTTTTCATTTTGTTGATCAGTATATTTAGTTGGCAAATTGTGTATCATATATTATACAGCCTAATTTATATTAATATTACATTTGTAAAAAAAATAAACAACTAAAGAAATTGAGAACATAGAATGGCAACAAGAAATTTCAGAGGAGAACTACATCTGTAATGTTTACGGAATATTATAAAACCAGTACTATACATAGCACAGTAAACTCTGGATATTTGGACCAAAAGAAGACAGAATAAGTCTTTCTTTTTTTATGGTCAGAATTTAAACATATTCTTCAAAAAAACCCCAAAACTCCAAAACATAAAAATCTGTATCTCTTCAGTTATTTTGTGATTGACAAAAAGACAGTTCTTTCTCCTTGAATCCCAGAAGGTTCTTCAAATATCTTGACATACGATTTTACAGAATTTATAGAATTCCTGTCCCTTATCCTCCATAATACTTAAAATAGAATTACTAAAAGAATACAGGGTAAAGATTAATACATTTTTGTATGAAACAGTTTATTTTCTTTTATGAGAACACTTGACTTATGCCACTAGAATTAGACCATTAAATATATAAAGGAAACATTGACAAATAATTATATATTTATGGACTTAATCTTTAATATTAAAATATCTATAAAGTATGGATTTCTAATTATGTTTCATTTGGTTCTTGGATATACAAAAATATCTTTCTAATAGAAAAGTGAAAAGCACACATAATATGATTAAACAGATGATTATTTTCTTCTTCCTTTTAGTTTAGTTTTATGACAGTGAGGATATTAAAAATTTGATTCAAGGTTAGAATATTACATCTTAGTAGATAAAAAATAGATAAATGCAGATTTTAGGTTTTGAATTCAGAAGTAGTAATGATAATAATTGGGCTTTCCTGGTGGCTCAAAGGTAAAGAATCTACCTACAGTGCAGGATACCCTGGGTTTGAACCCTGGGTTGGGATGATACCCTGGAGGAGAGCATGGCAACCCACTCCAGTATTCTGGCCTAGAGAATTCCCATGGACAGAAGAGCCTGGTGGGCTACAGTCCATGGGATCACAAAAAGTCGGACACGACTGAGTGACTCAGCATAGCACAGCACAGCACAGCACAATGATAGTAATTGCTGTTGTTTATGTTTCACAATTTTAAAAGATTTTCATATAATTATCACAGTGATATCTACAATTGTATATCTTTAATTTTTAAGCAATTTGAATAGAACCTATAAAAATTCTTCAGGAAATAGTAATTCCATGCCATTTTATGTGAAAATATAAGAAAATTAATTATTTAAACTTCTTTAATCCCTCATCAATTAGTTAAATTGAACCACAAGGATTTAAGTCAAATATGCAGTCAGACTGAATGACTTTTGTTTAGGAAAATTCAGATTTCAGACCAAAAATTTCACTAACACCTGGATTAGTGTACTCATAACTTACAACTTATCAACATGTATTTATGTTCATTCAAAGAAGATAGAGAATGCCTCTTCAAAATTCTGTTATATTTTTTCTTCATACCTATGTTCACCATTTTACCACAGTAAGTAATTCGAATAACCTTTATAAGCAATTATTTTATCTCCATTAAAAACTATGCCTAAACTAAACCTGAAAAATCTGCATCTGTGAAGATTTCATATTAAAGAAAAAATGTATTTATTTTTGGCAGAGGCACTTCTATTTCTTCAGTTTGAGTTAAACACCCAAACTTTTGGCTAAGAAGTTAAGATAAAATGTCACACAAACTTAACAAGCCTAAATCTATACTTGATCTTGCCCTCTAAACCTGCTCCAACCACAACCTTCTCAGTTAATGATAACTTTATGTTTTCTATTTGCTTCAAGTCCATATGTTTTTCTCTCAAACCGTAACTGTACTTTTTCAGGAAACCTGTTTCTGTCCTACAAAAATCATATCTGGATTCTGACTCCTCTCACCTCCATGGACACCACATTAACCCAAGCAGGGATAATTGCAATAGCCAACAACTGATCCTCCTACATCCATCCATAACCCCTACAGGCATTCTCAGCACAACAGGTCCCATGAGCTTTGTGAAACTTCAGATGAATCCATTGCTTTAATCAGATTATTTCTTGTCTCCTCTTTTAGTCAGTCTAAAAGTCACAATCCTTTCTATGGCCCAGAAGGCCCTACAAATCCTTATATCCCCTCACTTAGTCTTCCAATCACAGTGGTTTACCTGTGGATTATAGAACTGTATACAGAAATTTTTGCTGGAGGGTTTTTGCTCTGGTGGATTCCTCTGACACAAAAGCTCTTTTCTAAAATTTGCCTATTTATCCTCTTGTGAAAAATTATCTTAAATTTAGAAGTAAGGCAAAAAAATTTAAAAGATGAGTATTATGTCCCTTCATTGTCGTTTAAGAGCATTATTTGGCAGGCTCACCCAAGAATCATTCAAAAGAATATCCTTTGTTTGCTTCAGTGTTTACTATTGGGGACTGAAAAAAGATTTAGTGAAGATTTAATGAAATTGAATATTGACCTATAGATCTGTCACTAGTAAAGAGAGAAGTAATTTCTCCCCAATAGAAACAAAGGTCCCACAGGTTATGGTTTACAGTTCAGAAGATATCAACCAGTTTTACATTTAACCTGAGGAGTTTATTCTAACATTCCTTACTAAATCATCTATAAATCCCAAGTTTGCAAAATGCTCTTTGATGAGGCCATCTCACTGATCCATCATTAATTAATGATTGGAATAAGATCTTTGGTACATGCACATTTTATACTTGTATGAGAGTCATGCTTGAATGTTTTAAAATTACACTTTCAAGAGATGTTATTTTGTTCAAATATTTGTATAAAAATCACTTCTCAGTGAATTCTATACTTTTCATCTTATTTAAAAAATTTCACCATACAGCCTGTCTCTAACACCTCCTGTCACTTTTCTTTGCTATTTTCTTTCAAAATACTTCTGATATACTATACAATTCACTGTTAAATTATGCTATTTCTCCCTCTTTTTAGAATATAAACTATAAGCATGTCATTTTTCCTTCTTTTGACTCACTGATGTACATTTTGTTCTGCTATAACACAATACATCTGTTATAAAAATCACCACAAAATGCAAAGTTGCGTGATAAAAGACATGGGGTTTGTGAGCAAAATGAGATTAAAGACACAAACTCAGAAGCTTTGTCAGTGACACATTTAAAGAATGATGAGGTGGCGCTTAGCACGTATGCACAAGGTGACGCTAGTCGTAAAGAACATACTGACCAAAGGAGGAGACATGAGATGCCAGGTTGATCCTGGATTGGAAAGATCATCTGGTGGAAGGCATGGCAACCTACTCTGGTATTCTTGCCTGGAGAATCCCATGGACAGAGGAGCCTGGAAGGCTACAGTCAGTAGGGTTGCAGAGTCAGATGCAACTGAAGCAACTTAGCACGACACAGATTTACATGTGAAATGGTCAAGACATATATAAACTCTCAATAAATAAGGCACTTTACCTTGAAGAAAACTGAAGTTTGCTTGTTCAGGTGACCTCTAGAAGGGCTTCCCCTGTTGCATTATTATAAAGTAGTGGAAGGATTTATCTGAATTGAATGGCAAGTTAGCACATCAGATAGAGATGGATGTCACTCATAATACACATCAACTGTGATGTGTGAAGTGTGTACATGCGCACACTTGCATGCATGTGTGTGAATGTTGTGTGTTCCTATGAGATTTGGTTCATCAGGGTATAGTTTTCTCTAGTCACCAAGTGTTTCTTCCTAAGGAAACTATTCATAACCAAATGCAAAGCTGATATTATGCTCAAAACTTTCCCCAATAAAAGAATTGTGTTTAGATATATACATATTTTCAAAATAAGCATAATAAAACTGATTGTATTCCAATATCCTAGAATAATGCCTCGTACATAAGCATGCATGTTAGTAACATACACGTTAGTAAGTGACCTAAAAAGTGAATCAGTAAAATATATTTCCTTGTATCATAACCTAGAGTCCCCAGAAAAGGATAAGTAGATAGAAACTACTCAAAGAAAATTGGGTTTCCTTTCAGCTAATATGAGTAATATGAGCATACAAAATAAAATGAAAATTAATTGGAAGTCGACAGAGGATGAGATGGTTCGATGGGATCACCGATTCAATGGATATGGGTTTGGGTGGACTCCAGTAGTTCGTGATGGACAGGGAGGCCTGGCGTGCTGTGATTCATGGGGTCTCAAAGAATCAGACATGACTGAGCGACTGAACTGAACTGAATTGGAAGTATTTTATTTCAATGAGTTGCTAAATTATATGGAATAAAGATTGTCTAACCTAGAGATTAGTACCTGGCTAGGAGAAGGAAGGCATTGGAATATCCAGGATGCAGAATATTAGTTTGAAATACTATATTCAAAGTTTTATCAAAATTATACAATTTTAAAGCAACCACCAAAACAATTCTACTTATTTTAAAATAAACTAAAAGTAAAACATATTTTTATTTGTGGTGATATTTATGTAGTGAACTTTTCTGTTTCCCCTAGGGCTACTTATTATTTTAGATGAAAATGAGATTTTAAAATTTATCTAAAAGGACAACAGATTTGGAAAAAACAATAAGAACAACTCTACTTAGTATATGAAGAACTACATTAATTACTACTATCTTGAACCTGACTGCATTCCAAATAATTAATAAGATTATAAAAAATACATTATTGTGAAAGAAACAGTTACATGTCTGTAAGCTATTTGGCCAGAGGTTTAGTAACTACTCTGAATAGAACTTGGTAGAGTCCAAGGAACATTTCAATTTAGAGATTTCAGTTCACAAGGAGCATAAAGGCATTAACAAGCTTATTTCCTCAAACATTTGTCATACACTGCCTGTCTATTAAATCAGTATTAAAAATCTCATTACTGTCCTCCTCCGCATAAAACACACAATTCAGATTTCAACTTTCTTCTCGTTCCATGTTTTTCTGGATAGTAGAAGGAAACACTTAAATAACATCCAATATATGATTTAGAAAAAACAAAATGTTCACAGACAATCTACATTCTTTGTTAATTCTTAATGGTTAAAATTTAACCATCGATTTTCAGACTATAGCTATTGGAGATTACCTACCATCCATCTCCATTCAAAGAGCAAACATACAATTGCCATTTCCTCAAGCCATGCTAAATACAATACAATTTAAACAAGAACAGAGAGCTTATTAATAAATACAAGCTAGTCCCTCCTATCATCAGCATGCCGGTTTTGTGTGTTTGTATATGTGTGTTAGTTGCACAGTCGTGTCTGACATTTTGAGATCCCATGGACTGTAGCCTGCCAGGCTCCTCTGTCCATGGGATTCTCCAGGCAAGAATACTGGAGTGGGTTGCCTAGTCCTTCTCCAGGGGATCTTCCCAACCGAGGGATCAAACCCAGGTCTCCTGCATTTCAGGCAGATTCTTTACTGTCTGAGCTAAGTTTTAGTTCAGTTCAGTTCAGTTCATTTCAGTCTCTCAGTCATGTCCGACTCTTTGTGACCCCATGAATCACAACATGCCAGGCCTCCCTGTCCGTCACCAGCTCCTGGAGTTCACTCAAACCCATCTCCATCAAGTAGGTGATGCCATTCAGCAATCTCATTCTCTGTCGTCCCCTTCTTTTCCTGCCCCCAATCCTTCCCAGCATCAGAGTCTTTTCCAGTGAGTCAACTTTTCGCATGAGGTGGCCAAAGGATTGGAATTTCAGTTTTAGCATCAGTCCTTCCAATGAACACCCAGGATTGATCTCCTCTAGAATGGACTGGTTGGATCTCCTTGCAGTATAAGGGACTCTCAAGAGTCTTCTCCAGCACCACAGTTCAAAAGCATCAATTCTTTGGCTATCAGCTTTCTTCACAGTCCAACTCTCACATCCATACATGACCACGGGAAAATCCATAGCCTTGACTAGACGGACCTTGGTTGGCAAAGTAATGTCTCTGCTTTTTAATATGTTGTCTAGGTTGGTCATAACTTTCCTTCCAAGGAGTAAGCATCTTTTAATTTCATGTCTGCAATCAGCATCCACAGTGATTTTGGAGACCCAAAAAATAAATTCTGACACTGCTCCCACTGTTTCCCCATCTATTTCCCATGAAGTGATGGGACCAGATGCCATGATCTTTGTTTACTGAATGTTGAGCTTCAAGCCAACCTTTTCACTCTCCTCTTTCATTTTCATCAAGAAGCTTTTTAGTTCCTCTTCACTTTCTGCCATAAGGGTGGTGTCATCTGCATATTGATATTTCTCCCAGCAATCTTGATTCCAGCTTGTGCTTCTTCCAGCCCAGCGTTCCTCATGATGTATTCTGCATATAAGTTAAATAAGCAGGGTGACAATATTCAGCCTTGACATACTCGTTTTCCTATTTGGAACCAGTCTGTTGTTCCATGTCCAGTTCTAACTGTTGCTTCCTGACCTGCATACAGGTTTCTCAAGAGGCAGGTCAGGTGGTCTGGGATTCCCATCTCTTTCAGAATGTTCCACAGTTTATTGTGATCCAACCAGTCAAAGGCTTTGGCATAGTCAAGGAAGCAGAAATAGATGTTTTTCTGGAACTCTCTTGCTTTCTCCATGATCCAGCAGATGTTGGCAATTTGATCTCTGGTGCCTCTGCCTTTTCTAAAACCAGCTTGAACATCTGGAAGTTCACGGTTCACATATTGCTGAAGCCTGGCTTAGAGAATTTTGAGCATGATTTTACTAGTGTGTGAGATGAGTGCAACTGTGTGGTAGTTTGAGCATTCTTTGGCATTCCCTTTCTTTGGGATTGGAATGAAGACTGATCTTTTCCAGTCCTGTGGCCACTGCTGAGTTTTCCAAATCTGCTGGCATATTGAGTGCAGCACTTTCACAGCATCATCTTTCAGGATCTGAAAGAGCTCAATTGGAATTCCATCACCTCCACTAGCTTTGTTCGTAGTGACGCTCTCTAAGGCCCACTTGACTTCACATTCCAAGATGTCGGGCTCCAGACATCATGCCATCATGATTATCTTGGTCGTGAACATCTTTTTTGTACAGTTCTTCTGTGTATTCCTGCCACCTCTTCTTAATATCTTCTGCTTCTGTTCAGTTCAGTTCAGTTCAGTCGCTCAGTCGTGTCCGACTCTCCGCGACCCCATGAATCACAGCACGCCAGGCCTCCCTGTCCATCACCAACTCCCGGAGTACACTCAAACTCATGTCCACAGAGTCGGTGATGCCATCCAGCCATCTCATTCTCCGTCGTCCCCTTCTCCTCCCGCCCCCAACCTTTCCCAGCATCAGAGTCTTTTCCAGTGAGTCAACTCGTCTCATGAGGTGGCCAAAGTATTGGAGTTTCAGCTTTAGCATCAGTCCCTCCAATGAACATCCAGGATTGATCTCCTTTAGAATGGACTGGTTCTGTTAGGTCCATACAATTTCTGTCCTTTATCAAGCCCATCTTTGCATGAAATGTTCCCTTGATATCTCTAATTTTCTTGAAGAGATCTCTTGTTTTTCCTAGTCTGTTGTTTTCCTCTATTTCTTTGCATTGATCACTGAGGAAGGCTTTCTTATCTCTCCTAGCTATTCTTTGGAATTCTGCATTCAGATCCTTATATCTTTCCTTTTCTCTTTGCTTTTCGCTTCTCTTCTTTTCACAGCTATTTGTAAGGCCTCCTCAGACAGCCATTTTGCTTTTTTGCATTTCTTTTCCATGGGGATGGTCTTGGTCCCTGTCTCCTGTACAACGTCATGAACCTCCATCCATAGTTCATCAGGCACTCTATCTATCAGATCTAGTCCCTTAAATCTATTTCTTACTTCCACTGTATAATCATAAGGGATTTGATTTAGGTCATATCTGGATGGTCTAGTGGTTTTCCCTACTTTCTTCAATTTAAGTCTGAATTTGGCAATAAGGAGTTCATGATCTGAGCCACAGTCAGTTCCTGGTCTTGTTTTTGCTAACTGTATACAGCTTCTCCATCTTTGGCTGCAACGAATATAATCAATCTGATTTCGGTGTTTACCATCCGGTGATGTTCATGTGTAGAGTCTTCTCTTGTGTTGTTGGAAGACGGTGTTTGCTATGACCAGTGCGTTCTCTTGGCAAAACTCTATTAGCCTTTGCCCTGCTTCATTTAGTGCTCCAAGGCCAAATTTGCCTGTCACTCCAGTGTTTCTTGACTTCCTACTTTTGCATTTCAGTCCCCTATAATGAAAAGGACATCTTTTTTGGGTGTTAGTTCTAAAAGGTCTTGTAGGTCTTCATAGAACTGTTCAACTTTGGCTTCTTCAGTGTTACTGGTTGGGGCATAGACCTGGATTCCTGTAATATTGAATGGTTTGCCTTGAAAATGAACAGAAATCATTCTGTCGTTTTAAAGATTGCATCCAAGTACTGCATTTCGGACTCTTTTGTTGACCATGATGGCTACTCCATTTCTTCTAAGGGATTCCTGCCCATAGTAGTAGATACAATGGTCATTTGAGTTAAATTCACCCATTCCAGTCCATTTTAGTTCGCTGATTCCTAGAATGTCTATGCTCACTCTTGTCATCTCCTGTTTGACCACTTCCGATTTGCCTTGATTCATGGACCTAACATTCCCGGTTCTTATGCAATATTCCTCTTTACAGCATCGGACCTTGCTTCTATCACCAGTCACATCCACAACTGGGCATTTGTTTTGCTTTGACTCCATCCTTTCATTCTTTCTGGAGTTATTTCTCCACTGATCTCCAGTAGCATACTGGGCACCTACCGACCTGGGGAATTTCTCATTCAGTATCCTATCATTTTGATTTTTGATACTGTTCATGGGGTTCTCAAGGCAAGTATACTGAAGTGGTTTGCCATTCCATTCTCCAGTGGACCACATGCTGTCAGACCTCTCCAAAGACAAAACTATAGGAACAGGGAATAGATCAATGAATACTGGGGACAAGGAGTGAAGAAGAGATAAAGTAGACAGGGACATGAGAGAACTTTAGGGGTAATAAAATATTCCATATATTGATCATGATAATAGTTATATAAGTATATGCCCTGTTAAAACTCATAGAACTCTGCATTTAAAGGGTTAAATTCCCTGAATGTAATAAATCTTACTTGAAAAATAATTATCACTTATCAGCTTAGTAACTAATATGAATTATGGATTTATATACAGGCATATGTCAACTTACAGCTACCAATTTATTTACTCCTTATGTTCAATGTATTCTTCAAATTAATATGCAAACATAAAGTTATTTCATCTTCAGAAACTTATAAGGAAGGTACTACTGTTGTCACCATTTAATAGTTGAGCAAACAGAGGCTTGGGATTTTATATAACTCAGCAAGATCATCAAGTCTGTCAAGTGCAGTGCAAAACTTTAGACACAGACAACTAGAGTCAAAGACTAAGCCTACAACCTCATACACAGTTGTATATTTGTACATACTCAACAGTTAGAACTGGACATGGAACAACAGACTGGTTCCAAATAGGAAAAGGAGTATGTCAAGGCTGTATATTGTCACCTTGCTTATTTAACTTATATGCAGAATACATCATGAGGAACGCTGGGCTGGAAGAAGCACAAGCTGGAATCAAGATTGCTGGGAGAAATATCAATAACCTCAGATATGCAGATGACACTACCCTTATGGTAGAAAGTGAAGAGGAACTCAAAAGCCTCTTGATGAAAGTGAAAGAGGAGAGTGAAAAGGTTGGCTTGAAGCTCAACATTCAGAAAACAAAGATCATGGCATCTGGTCCCATCACTTCATGGGAAATAGATGGAAAAACAGTGGAAACAGTGTCAGACTTTGTTTTTTTGGGCTCCAAAATCACTGCAGATGCTGATTGCAGCCATGAAATTAAAAGACGCTTGCTCCTTGGAAGGAAAGTTATGACCAACCTTGATAGTATATTAAAAAGCAGAGACATTACTTTGCCAACCAAGGTCCGTCTAGTCAAGGCAATGGTTTTTCCCATGGTCATGTATGGATGTGAGAGCTGGACTGTGAAGAAAGCTGATCGCCGAAGAATCGATGCTTTTGAACTGTGGTGTTGGAGAAGACTCTTGAGAGTCCCTTATACTGCAAGGAGATCCAATCAGTCCATTCTAAAGGAGATCAATCCTGGATGTTCATTGGAGGGACTGATGCTAAAGCTGAAACTCCAATACTTTGGCCACCTCATGCGACGAGCTGACTCACTGGAAAAGACTCTGATGCTGGGAAAGGTTTGGGGTGGGAGGAGAAGGGGATGACAGAGAATGAGATGGCTGGATGGCATCACCGACTCTGTGGACATGAGTTTGAGTGTACTCCGGGAGTTGGTGATGGACAGGGAGGCCTGGCATGCTGTGATTCATGGGGTCGCGGAGAGTCGGACACGACTGAGCGACTGAACTGAACTGAACTGATAATATTTAGTAATATTTAGTTACATACATGCATGTTCACGTGCTTACGTGCTCAGTCGTGTCTCACTCTTTGCAGCCCCATGGAATGTAGCCCACCAGGTTCTTCTGTCTATGGAATTTTCCAGGCAAGAATACTAGAGTGAGTTGCCATTTTCTGCTCCAGGGTACCTTCTTGACCCAGGGATCAAAACTTTATCTCTTGCATCTCCTGCACTGGCAGGTGGATTTTTTACCAATGCACCACCTGGGAACCTGGTTATATACATAGTAATATATGTATGTAAATGTATTTTATGCTATATTAAATAAAAATTTTGGAAATGAAGATGCTTATGATATAAAATTAAGAAATTAAGGAGAAAATATTCACAGAGGGAATTTATATATATATATATATATAGAGAGAGAGAGTGTTGATGTATACCGTTATTTGTGGTAGTTATATTGATTTCAAATGGCATCAGTCTGCAACAGCTTGGAGTAGTGCTTGGGTTCCCAGCTAGAGACTGAGCCTCGGTCACAGCGGTAAAAACACCAAATCCTAGCCAATAGACCAATTAGATTCCTGGGCCTTCCAGGTTCAATCCCTAGCCCTTTGGCTTTGCAGAAAAGAATTTCCACAAAGATGCAAAGGAGTGAAGTAAGTATTTATTAAGAGGAAAAGGGTACCATACATGTGGATAGACACACAAGCAGACTCAGAGGGAGAGTCCCTGAGTTGTGCCCTCCTGGCAGTTTAAATACTTGTATGGGGTACTTCTTCCGGTTTTCCTTTGGCCAATCATTTTATTTGCCTGGCTCACAGTCCTGTGTTTGGGGAATGGGTGATATGTGGTCTGGGCAGGGCCTAATCTCTTCCGTTAATTGTCCTGCTATTCTCCTCTTGGAGTTTCAGTCAATAGAGAGTGAATCTCCAATTGCTTTACACTGTGGGGACCCATCTACATTCTTCCTCAATATTCTTTAAATTCTCCACAGACACTGAATTAGCAAATACTGATCACTGTCCCTAGGAGAAACACAGGGTTAAGTGCCTGTGAACCTGTGGTCACAATGTCTCCAACAAATGATGAATGTATAACCTTGCTTTCTGTATGTTTCTGTCTTGAAACATTTATTTGATACAGTTCGTTGATTCATTAAATCAAACTCACACCCTGCAGCATTATAATTCATGCAGGAAAGAAGCTTATCTAACACAAAAATTTTCTCCAAAAGGGACATCATAGCTTTCTCGCAGTTTGAAACACTAGATAACATTTCAACACTATGCTTGGGCACCATTTTAAACATCAAAATCATCAACAACAAAAAAGGGAAAAATGTGACGCCTATTATACAGCAGAAAGAAGTCTTACTTACAGTGTAAGAACCAAAACAAGTCAGTGATTCACCTTGACTAATCTAACTGGTGACTTTTGACTGAGGTCATTTAAATTTGTTCACCACTCTGCACATAAACACGTTAGAAAACGATCAAGAAAGCATTTCAAGTATTGATTTAGTTACAAATACAATTTAGTCCATAGGCATATAAGAAATTTGCTAGTAATGAGGATCAGTTCTGTGTGTGTGTGTGTATTATCTCTAATAAGGTTTTATTTTTGTTAGTATTACATTATGAACATTTTCACTTTCAAAAATTTTTGAAATTTTCATTTCAAAGATTATTTAAATTCATGCTTTTAAATTACTATGTTTGGTATATTATACTAGTATATTTATATGATTAATCAATTAATTGGATATTTTAGGAATCAAGAATTTGGACTCCTTTTTTATTACAATTTTTTCAGTGATCAAGTTCTCTTTTTTCCTGATCTATCTTCCACTAGAGTATATAAACTTCATGTAGTCAAAGATACTTTGTTATTTTGCTCACTATTAGAATCTCTTTCTTAGGGTCATCCCTAGAACATAGTAGATGTTCATTTAATTTTTGAGTGGATAAGTAAACACACTTAAGCCCCTATGGATGAAGAGATCTAGATTCATTGACTTACACTCTCAAGAAGAAAAGAAAAGAAAAATATTCCATACTTATATGTGTTAATAGTAAAACAAGAAGAGAATCCATGATAAAAATTAATCTTTAATTAATCCTTTCTATCTCAGAGCATATTCATCCATATCGGAGTAAAATAACAAAGTTTCTAATTCTAGATATTTGAAAGGGGACTAAATTCTGTTCATATTTTTTCAGAAAGAATTGAAAATAATACCTACCATTGTTAAAGTTTTGTATAATTTAATGTCAATATGGCAAAATAATATATTTATATATCTGAGTAAAAAATATTTGAGAAAGCCATCTGTATAGAAGGAATCTATAATGTGAATATTTTACGTATTCTGTTATAAAAATACTGCATAATCTAGTGCTGAACATAGTAATGATAAATACTTTAGATAAAAATAAAGGCTCTGACCAAGTGAACCAGAAAGAATCACTAAATTCATGTTTTGAGCAAAATGAATGTTGCTTATGATCAACCCAGATTAAGTTCAACAGTCTTTTAGCAAGGGAAGTTCTCACATGGGTAGAATCTGCTTTTTCATTTCCTCTTAAAGGATTAGTTACATAAATATCAATTTAATCAAAAACTAGGTCAGTATGGTTAAAAAAATATTTGAGTGAAACAGAAAAGTACTGTGGTACCTATTGATTAAATGGATGGTTTCTGTTTTGCTTTGGGAGAAATACAAATTAGGAATGCCTCTTTAACAACTTGCTGAGTTCCAACTGACATAACTCAAGCTCTGGAAACATAATTAATAGTATTATTTATTATGATTTATTACGTGCAATCCCATGGACTATTGCCTTCAAGGCTCCTCTGTCCATGGGATTCTCTAGGCAAGAATACTGAAGCCCTTCCCTTCTCCAGGGGATCTTCCCGATCCAGGGATTGAATCTTGGCCTCCTGCATTTCAGGCACATTCTTTACCATCTGAGACACCAGGGAAGCCCAGTTATTAGGACTGATAATCTACTTTTAGTTAACCATAATTCAATTTGCAATTTACATAAATATTTTGAGACTTTTTCTTCATCTTCCATACAGGTGCCTATAAGAAATGCTGTTTAGACTTTCAGTTGGATTTTCTGATATACATAGAAAATACGTTTAAAAAATTATGCTTATGGCTTTCTACTAGATATAGCACAAGAATATGTTTAGTGACCTTGACACAAAATATTTTCCATGAATAAAACTATGTTAAAAATATGCTTATGCCTTTCTACTAGATTTAGCACAAGAATATGTTTAGTGACCTTGACACAAAATATTTTCCATGAATTGGTAGGCACAGACTGGAATGAAAAGTGAATGAGAAGTGAAGAAATGAATATAACTTGTGGAAAAATCTTCAGTAAGCTAATTAATAAAAATGACAGAGAAAAAGAACTAATGTTGGAAAGTTGTTGCTGCTTTTAAAATTTATTTTAAGCTTTGGGGATAATAAAGAATGCCTATGTGCTTAGGTGGATGAACTATGAAAGAAAGAGAAAATATGAATCTGAGCATTCATTTAAACCGAGTATATAAGAAAGGCATTAGGGAGGTGGGAGGGGGGTTCAGGAAGGGGAACTTAAGTAAACCCAGGGCGAATTCATTTCAATGTATGGCAAAACCAACCAATATAATATTGTAAAATAATTTGCCTCCAATAAAAAATAAATTAATTACAAAAAAAAAAAGAAAGGCATCACTGTTAATTCTATTTCATCTAAATAATGTAATAAAGTGCTGGAGGAGTACTGATTTCAGATGATGGTATGCGAAAGAGATAATCAAAGAAAAGAAATATAAGTGACTTTTTTGTTAAAGAAATATTACCATATGCTACATCAGTAATAAATTAAGTTAAGGAATATATGTAAGTAATCTTTATGTTAATATATTTTTATATTTTCAAAAACAAAATAACAAGTAACTCTGAAATGTTGAATTGTTTTATTTAACAAGCAATTACCGTTATTAAATAAATGTGGTAAATCATCTGTCTATTAATTTGTTATGCTTTATTTATCCTTTATGGCTCTAGATAAAACGTAGAATATTCTCATTTTTAGATAAAGGGCTCTTAAAACTATGCTGTTGAAATTTGAATAGGATGAAAATTCAGATGAAAAACGGGACCCTAGGCAGATTATTGTAAACACATACAATAGAGAGCTATTAAAATGTAAGCACAGTGGCAGAAATAACTTCTGTGAGAATAAATCTAGTAAGCTAAACTATTATGTCACTTTTAATAGCAACATTAGCATGGATGATGAGTGTACGCATCAACAAAGGGCTTCCTGTAAAGAAGGTTGGTCTTAAATAGTGGTGATTTAGGCAGTTTTAACCAAAATGATTAAATTAAGAAATTTCCATTTTAGATTTGGCCTAGAGATCTTCTGGGAAAAAGATTATCCATGAATATTTTCACATTTCTGCATATAACCTAGACTTTATGAGCTAACGGCAAAGGTTAAAAGATGACAATATAGTGAATTCCTCTGGAGAGAATCAGAGACTTTTCTTTCCCAGATACATTTTCTTGAAATCCAGAGTCTTGAAGTTAGAGTTCTTTCTCCCTCTCTCTCCCTTCGTTTCCCCTCATACCTCAAACAGAAGGGGGAGTTGTACCACCCAACCCGATACCATCTCAGAATCTCATAATTTCAGCATTGCCCTCTGTTTTGCACCCCCATTGCACAGGTATGGCAACATGAGGATCGCATTTCCATGAAGACTGGCCTCTGGGAACTGATACTAAGATGCTCTCTGAGTAATAAGCTATCTGTTCTCTGATCCAGAGATCCGATGTTTTCTGTTAGAATATGAATTACAAGGAACAATTAGTTGTTTGTTGGTAAAGGACATAGCAGAGATAGGCTCAAAGTCATGGCCCTCAATTTTTGCCCAATGAAGATCTTGCTTTTGAATCAAAACACCATATATAAAGATTCAAGCCAACATCTTGACAGTTTTTGCCTGAGATTTCTCATTTCTTGCAAAATTAAATTTAAGATACATCTACTCTGGGGCTGCCTCACCCCACCCACCTAATTCTTATCTGGTTGAAGTGCTATCTATACCCTGTCAATTCATTTCTAGTGATGGAAACTATGTGAATATATGCATTTCGTAAGATTTGGGACTGAAATTAGCAAAAAGTAAATGTCTGGCTAGTTTTCTTTGTGTTTCACTTGAATTTGTGTATATTATGTTTTATTCACTCTTTAGAGGTATCTGTCTCTCAATGTTTCTTTCTACCTCTGTGTTTCTAGAGATGGAAACAATAATTCCTATATCATTTTTATATTTCCCTCTTGCTAAGTTAATTTATTCCTACTATCCCCAACCCCATCACATTCTTAACAGCATTTAACAAAGCTTTCTTTAAAATAGTTTTAAACTATCAGATGAAATGGGTATCTTGGGTATTGAACAGAAAGAAAAAAATATATATGGCACAAGATATATATTATACTTTATGATGTTTAAAAATAAAAATATTAAGTTCACACCAAATTAGCAATAACATATTCTCATAAATATGACAATGAAATTGAAATATTTTAATCATTTCAAATAGGTAAAATTATTTTTACAGATTTAGCATTCAGTTTAAATCATTAAATTTATAAATACAAATTACCATTTAATTTTTCATTTGATAAAATAGATTGCAACATTTAGAACTTATTAGAATAGACCTCATAAATCATAGCTTTTATTAAATATTGGTGACATGAATAAAACTGACAGACACCCTTCTTACTATTCACAAATGCTGTTACTATCTTTCTCAGCAAAGCTGTTTAGCAATCCTAATGGGGCCTAATCGTTTCTGGGTATGACACTTGTCTTAATAGTACTATAGCATTTTCATGAGTTGTATTACAAATCTCTGCCTGAAATGAATAGACTTATTTTTTTTTAATTTATTTTATTTTATTTTTTTATTTGCTATACTTTTTTTTTATTTTTTTAAAATTTTTATTGAAGGCTAATGCTAATTATTTTACAATATTATATTGGTTGGTTTTGCCATACATTGACATGAATCTGCCCCGGGTGTACATGAGTTCCCCCTCCTGAACCTCCCTCCCAGCTCCCTCTTCCCTTTATCCTCCCTCTGGGTCATCCCCCCACACCAGCCCCGAGCATCCTGTAACATGCATCGACCCTGAACTGGTGATTCGTTTCACATATGATAATATACATGATTCAATGCCATTCTCCCAAATCATCCCACCCTCACCCTCTCCCACAGAGTCCCAAAGACTGTTCTATACATCTGTGTCTCTTTTGCTGTCTCGTATACAGGGTTATCATTTGCATCTTTCTAAATTCCATATATATGCGTTAGTATATTGTATTGGTGTTTTTCTTTCTGGCTTACTTCACTCTGTATAATATAATAGGCTCCAGTTTCATCCATCTCATTAGAACTGATTCAAATGCATTCTTTTTAATGGCTGAAAAATACTCCATTGTGTATATGTACCACAGCTTTCTTATCCATTCATCTGCAGATGGACATCTAGGTTGCTTCCATGTCCTGGCTATTATTAACAGTGCTGCAATGAACATTGGAGTACATGTGTCTCTTTCAATTCTGGTTTCCTCGGTGTGTATGCCCAGTAGTGTGATTGCTGGATCATATGGCAGTTCTATTTCCAGGTTTTTGAGGAACCTCCACACTGTTCTCCATAGTGGCTGTACTAGTTTGCATTTCCACCAACAGTGTAAGAGGGTTCCCTTCTCTCCACACCCTCTCCAGCATTTATTGCATGTAGACTTTTGGATAGCAGCCATTCTGACTGGTGTGAAATGGTATCTCATTGTGGTTTTGATTTGCATTTCTCTGATTATAAGGGATGTTAAGCATTTTTTCATGTGTTTGTTAGCCATCTGTATGTCTTCTTTGGAGAAATGTCTGTTTAGTTCTTTGGCCCATTTTTTGATTGGGTCATTTATTTTTCTGGAATTGACCTGCAGGAGCTGCTTGTATATTTTGGAGATTAATCCTTTATCAGTTGCTTCATTTGCTATTATTTTCTCCCATTCTGAAGGCTGTCTTTTCACCTTGCTTATAGCTTCCTTTGTTGTGCAGAAGCTTTTGATTTTAATTAAGTGCCATTTGTTTATTTTTGCTTTTATTTCCAATATTCTGGGAGGTGGGTATTGGAGGATCCTGCTGTGATTTATGTCGGAGAGTGTTTTGCCTACGTTTTCCTCTAGGGGTTGTATAGAATCTGGTCTTACATTTAGCTCTCTAATCCATTTTGAGTTTATTTTGGTGGATGGTGTTAGGAAGTGTTCTAGTTTCATTCTTTTACAAGTGGCTGACCAGTTTTCCCAGCACCACTTGTTAAAGAGACTGTCTTTTCTCCATTTTATATTCTTGCCTCCTTTGTCAAAGATAAGGTGTCCATAGGTGCGTGGATTTATCTCTGGGCTTTCTATTTTGTTCCATTGATCTATATTTCTGTCTTTATGCCAGTACCATACTGTCTTGATGACTGTGACTTTGTAGTAGAGCCTGAAGTCCGGCAGGTTATTCCCCCTGTTCCATTCTTCTTCCTCAAGATTTCTTTGGCTATTCGAGGTTTTTTTTGTATTTCCATACAAATTGTGAGATTATTTGTTCTAGTTCTGTGAAAAATATCGTTGGTAGCTTGATAGGGTTTGCATTGAATGTATAAATTACTTTGGGTAGTATACTCATTTTTACAATATTTATTCTTCCAATCCATGAACACGGTATATTTCTTCATCTATTAGTGTCCTTTTTGATTACTTTCACTAGTGTTTTATAGTTTTCTATGTACAAGTCTTTTGTTTGCTTAGGTAGATATATTCCTAAGTATTTAATTCTTTTCATTGCAACAATGAATGGAATAGTTTCCTTAATTTCTCTTTCTATTTTCTCATTATTAGTGTATAGAAATGCTAGGGATTTCTGTGTGTTGATTTTATATCCTGCAACTTTACTGTAATCATTGATTAGCTCTAGTAGTTTTCTGGTAGAGTCATTATGGTTTTCTGTGTAGAGGATCATGTCATCAGTGAACAGTGAAAGTTTTACTTCTTCTTTTCCAATTTGTATTCCTTTTATGTCTTTTTCTGCTCTGATTGCTGTAGCCAAAACATCCAGAACTATGTTGAATAGTAGTGGTGAGAATGGGCACCCTTGTCTTGTTTCTGACTTTAGGGGAAATGCTTTCAGTTTTTCACCATTGAAGATAATGTTTGCTGTGGGTTTGTCATATATAGCTTTTATTATGTTGAGGTATGTCCCTTCTATTCCCACTTTCTGGAGGGTTTTTATCATAAATGGATGTTGAATTTTGTCGAAGGCTTTCTCTGCATCTCTTGAGATAATCATATGATTTTTATTTTTCAGTTTGTTAATGTGGTGTATTAGGTTGATTGATTTGTGGATATTTAAGAATTTTTGCATTCCTGGGATAAAGCCCACTTGGTGATGATGTATGACCTTCTTAATGTGTTGTTGGATTCTGATTGCTAGAATTTTGTTAAGGATTTTTGCATCTATGTTCATCAGTGATATTGGCCTGTAGTTTTCTTTTTTTGTGGGATCTTTACCGGGTTTTGGGATTAGGGTGATGGTGGCCTCATAGAATGACTTTGGAAGTTTCCCTTCCTCAGCAATTTTCTGGAAGAGTTTGAGTAGAATAGGTGTTAGCTCTTCTCTAAATTTTTGGTAGAATTCAGCTGTGAAGCCGTCTGGACCTGGGCTTTTGTTTGCTGGAAGATTTCTGATTACAGTCTCTAGTTCTGTGCTTGTGATGGGTCTGTTCAGATTTTCTATTTCTTCCTGGTTCAGTTTTGGCAAGGTGTACTTTTCTAGGAATTTGTCCATTTCTTCCAGGTTATTCATTGTATTGCCATATAACTGCTGATAGTATTCTCTAATAATCCTTTGTATTTCTGTGTTGTCGGTTATGATCTCTTGATTTTCATTTCTAATTTTATTGATTTGGTTCTTCTCCCTTTGTTTTTTGATGAGTCTGGCTAGTGGTTTGTCAATTTTATTTACCTTCTCAAAGAACCAGCTTTTGGCTTTGTTGATTTTTGCTATGGTCTCTTTTGTTTCTTTTGCATTTATCTCTGCCCTAATTTTTACGATTTCTTTCCTTCTACTAACTCTGGGGTTCTTCATTTCTTCCTTTTCTAGTTTCTTTAGATGTAGAGTTAGGTTATTTAGTTGACTTTTTTCTTGTTTCTTGAGGTGTGCCTGTATTGCTATGAACTTCCCCCTTAGCACTGCTTTTACAGTGTCCCAGAGGTTTTGGGTTGTTGTGTTTTCATTTTCATTTACTTCTTTGTATATTTTGATTTCTCTTTTGATTTCTTCTATGATTTGTTCATTATTCAGCAGCATGTTTTTCAGCCTTCATATGTTGGCATTTTTAATGATTTTTCTCCCATAATTAAGATCTAATCTTACTGCATTGTGGTCAGAAAAGATGCTTGGAATGATTTCAATTTTTTTTTAATTTACCAAGACTAGATTTATGGCCCAGGATGTGATCTATCCTGGAAAAAGTTCCGTGTGCGCTTGAGAAAAAGGTGAAATTCATTGCTTTGGGGTGAAATGTCCTATAGAGATCTATTAGGTCTAACTGGTCTTTTGTATCATTTAAAGTTTGTGTTTCCTTGTTAATTTTCTGTTTAGTTGATCTATCCATAGATGTAAATGGGGTATTAAAATCTCCCACTATTATTGCATTGTTGTTAATTTCCCCTTTCATACTTATTAGTAATTGTCTTACATATTGCGGTGCCCCTATGTTGGGTGCATAAATATTAAGAACTGTTGTATCTTCTTCTTGGATTGATCCTTTGATCATTATGTAGTTTCCTTCTTTGTCTCTTTTCACAGCATTTGTTTTAAAGTCTACTTTATCTGATATGAGTATTGCTACTCCTGCTTTCTTTTGGTCTCTATTTGCATGGAATATCTTTTTCCAGCCCTTCACTTTCAGTCTGTATGTGTCCCTCGATTTGAGGTGGGTCTCTTGTAGACAACATATATGGGGGTCTTGTTTTTGTATCCATTCAGCCAGCCTTTGTCTTTTGATTGGGGCATTCAACCCATTTACGTTTAAGGTGATTATTGATAAGTACAATCCTGTTGCCATTTTCTTTATTGTTTTGGGTTCGAGTTTATACACCCTTTCTGTGTTTCCTGTCTAGAGAAGATCCTTTAGCATTTGTTGGAGAGCTGGTTTGGTGATGCTGAATTCTCTCAGCTTTTGCTTGTCTGTAAAGCTTTTGATTTCTCCTTCATATTTAAATGAGATCCTTGCTGGGTACAGTAATCAGCCCAGACTTTTTTTTTTTTATTGTGCTGTTTGGGTTTGGCCTGATCACCTTGCATTCTTCATACGCACTCACACTTGGAACAAAGATGACTGAAATTTTGTTCTGAGTATAAATGGTCACTTGGACAGTCTAAACTCTGGACCCAACACTATATATATAATAGAAATGAAATATTTAATCCTATTTATGAACACGGAGCACACGCAACAAAGAAAAATAAAAGTAAGATTGATATTAGAGTGTAACCATGGAGGAGCATGTTCTAGAACTTGGGTTCCCATGGTTGTGAGCATCCATCCCAACTGTGGGTAAGAAAATTTCTTTCTATCCCAGAATATCATACCTTACTGGACTTTGTAATCCATATACCATAATACCCATGTGTGTGTGCATGTTCAGTCGTGTCTGACTCTTTTGAGACACCACAGACTGTAGCCCGTCAGGCTTCTGTCCATGGAATTTTCCAGGCAAGAATACTGGAGTAGTGATCCTGGACTCAGGGATTGAACTTGTGTCTTACTTGACACGCGTTTCCTTTACCGATTGTGCCACCGAGAAGCCATAATATCCATGGCATTATATTTAACAGGAAAAGGGAAGTAAGCTAGAATAAAAGCAACCCCATCATAGGTCTGAGAAGCAATTGCCTACTTTGTTCCATTTTTGAGGCCCAGACTCTGATTATTCTAATATAAGTACTACTAGTCATGAGTTCTGTTTCAGTTCAGTTCAGTCACTCAGTCGTGTCCGACTCTTTGCAACCCCATAAATCAGCACTCCAGGCCTCCCTGTCCATCACCAACTCCCAGAGTTCACTCAAACTCATCTCCATCGAGTCGGTGATGCCATCCAGCCATCTCATTCTGTGTCGTCCCCTTCTCCTCCCACCCCCAATCCTTCCCAGCATCAGAGTCTTTTCCAGTGAGTCAACTCATCGCATGAAGCGGCCAAAGTATTGGAGTTTCAGCTTTAGCATCAGTCCTTCCAATGAACACCCAGGTTTGATCTCCTTTAGAATGGACTGGTTGGATCTCCTTGAAGTCCAAGGGACTCTCAAGAGTCTTCTCCAACACCCCAGTTCAAAAGCATCAGTTCTTCAGCACTTAGCTTTCTTCACTGTCCAATTCTCACATCCATACATGACTACTGGAAAAACCATAGCCTTGACTAGATGGACATTTGTTGGCAAAGTAATGTCTCTGCTTTTTAATATACTATCAAGGTTGGGCATAACTTTCCTTTCAAGGAGTAAGCGTCTTTTAATTTCATGGCTGCAATCAGCATCCGCAGTGATTTTGGAGTGGGAAAAACAAATTAAAAACAATAATGCAAACTTCTTTCAAAACTTTCACTACTAAAGTAAAACAACTTTGTAATTGCCACTTAAAAGTACTATTTAAGAATGTTTACACATATTAATTAATTTTATCCCTTTATTTTTTCCTTCAAGTTTATAAGGCAGATTACTTGTATTATATGAGTGAAGGTAAATGATAATATTTCAAATCACTAATTAGGGCTGGAGGCATCACTATGTCTGATCTAGTGGCATTTCAATTACTCATGCAGGATGAGCACTTAGACACAGAGTCTGTGAACACTCTGATATTTGAATATGGCTTCCAGTACCACGATCTAGCTAGGGCTGTTGCCATGACATTTCAACCCCAAAATGCAAGCGATGATGGTCTCAAGGCAATGAGGAATAAAGTGCAAATGTCACTTTAAAAGGGGGTTGTTCCTGTCCATCTAGCTCTTCCTCTCAGGATTTCAAGGCTGCTTTCAATCAGTGTAGGGTTTTCCATTGTTTGTAACTTCATCAGACAGCTAGAAGTGATTCTAAGGGCAGTATCTTAAACCTTTGACATCTCCCCTGGGTATATGATTTCTTCAAAGACTTGCCCCAAGCCATGCTGATGGGGAGAGTTTTGTGATAGTTTCAGAACCTAAAATCAATTGAATTTTCCCAGGAAAAACTCTTTATAAACGAAAATTCCTCACAGAATTCCAAAATTGTAAATCTTTTGAAAAAAAAACAAAGACATGGTGCCTTAAACCTTCCATTTCAGGATGAGAAAACTAAGAGTTTATAAAGGTCACAAAAGTAATTTCTTAGAAGTAGAACTATGACTTAGCTCCTGACTCCTAGTCAAGTATTATTTTCCCTCAACTCTGCTCTTAAACTTAATTTCCTCATGAAATCCACTCTGTGACAGATATTTCTGAAATGAAAGAGCTATTTATGACAAAAAAGTTCTTATATGTAGGACATAATTATTTTTCACTCTTTCTCTAACAAGACAGTAAAATCTCATGCTTTTAAAAACATGGTATAATATGAAGGTATAAATAGATATGCAAGGACTAATATAAAATAATCTAATGCCAACTGTCAATAAGGGAATGCATTATAGGAAAAAAGAGTATTTATTCAATTTTTAATGTTGGCATGATTTTCCTTCTTCATTCTGTCAAAAGTACTTGTCATTACAAGGAAAGACAGATAATCAGATGCATTTTTAAGGTTGTAATCTGAGTTCAAACTTGATACCCAATACTCTTTGCAGGGAGCAAAATCCTGAAAGAGGACTTTTTTTTTTTTTTTTTTTAATGTAATGAATGTAACAAAGGGACTATTTTTAATGGTGAGGTCAAGGTTAAAGGAACTAAAGATGATGAAGCACCCCAGTCCAGCAAGAGTAGAAAGTCATTACCTCTCCCTTGCCTGACATGACAATAGGCGGGAGATGATGTCAGAACTTGACAAGAAGCAAGAGCTGGGATCAGCAGAAAGGTCACTCAACAGGATATGAGGTTACAGGCAGGAGGATAGAGCCACTGCCAAGGCCAGGCAGAAAGTAAAGGGAGAATACACACTCCAACTGCTCCCTCTCCTTTCAAATATTAATTTCCTGATAGTACCCCCGCTTGGCTGAACTCAAGCAGAGTCTAGAGGGGAAAGGAGGTAAAATGAAGCAGTCTGCACAAACCATGTTTCCTGGACAAGAGCAGAGGGGAAATGGGTAGAGAAAAGGTCTAGATGAGCAAACAAAATAACTGAGTCATTATTATCAATGCTGTGCTTTCAATCAGGGAATACAGTTCTAATTCAGTTCAGTTCAGTCGCTCAGTTGTGTCCAACTCTTTGCGACCCCATGAATCACAGCACGCCAGGCCTCCCTGTCCATCACCAACTCCCGGAGTTCACTCAAACTTATGTCCACAGAGTCAGTGATGCCATCCAGCCATCTCATTCTCTGTCGTCCCCTTCTCCTCCCGCCCCCAACTTTTCCTAGCATCAGAGTCTTTTCCAGTGAGTCAACTCGTCGCATGAGGTGGCCAAAGTATTGCAGTTTCAGCTTTAGCATCAGTCCTTCCAATGAATACCCAGGATTGATCTCCTTTAGAATGGACTAGTTGGATCTCCTTGCAGTCCAAGGGACTCTCAAGAGTCTTCTCCAAAACCAAGATTCAAAAGCATCAATTCTTCGGCGATCACCTTTCTTCACAGTCGAACTCTCACATCCATACATGCCAGTTCTAATTACTATCTCCTAATTAGAACAGTGAAATGAACACCATTCAAAAAGTATGATCAAATTACTCAGAAGGCAAAGGAAGTAGTATTAAGGCTGACAATTTGAGCTGGAGAATGTTTTACATGGTATTATAAAAACTGGATGCTGGAGAAAAAGAACTTAAGCAGAGAGACAACCACAGCATAGTGAATATATTAATACAACATTATTAATATAATAATAATAAGGAAAAGCTTAGTTTACTTTGAACATAAAGTCAGTGGAGTAACGGGGTATTTAGGAAATGGGGAAGTTGCAGGCTATGTGGCCCAAAAGGGCATGTTGAGATTAGATTTCTAAGAGTCTGAGATTAACTCTGTTAACAATGAGGAGAATACATAAGAGGATAGAGAGACCATACATTAAAAGATATTGTGATAATCTGATGTGTAGTGAGCATGACCTCCTGCATGTCTTGAAGAAATATTATTATATAGAATTAAATACATTTCATTTTCTGTTGAATTTGTGCAGATGTAGTACAGTCTCTATTGAATGGTAGGTACTTAATAAATTCTAATTGTAACAGGGAAAATTTCAGATTTTGTGGGGCATGTATATAATTTGGGAAATTGTGTTTAGAAGAAGAATAAAAATTAAGTAAAAAAATTATATACATGATTTTAGATGAGGTCATGTCATTAAGTGGCCCTACAGCCTAAACTTTATTAACTTCATAGTAAATCATTTTTCGCTCTGGATTGGATAAATGGATGCTGTCATAAGTATGCGGCTTCCCAGGTGGTACAGGGGTAAAGAATCCACCTGACAATGCAGGAAGCACAAGAGACACAGATTCAATCCCTGGTTTGGTCCCCTGGAAGAGGAAATGGCAATCCACTGGAATATTCTCACCTGGAAAAATCCCAAGGACAGAGGAGCCCAGCAGGCTGCAGTTCATGGGGTTGAGAAGCATCAGAGACAACTGAGCACACATTACCATATATTTGCACGATTGCAAAAAAAGTAAATTTTATAATGGAGAATAGTACTAAGTAAACAAAAGAAGTTATGGATACTTTTTCTCATTTTTAGAATAAATGGTTGAAAGGGAAATGGTGAAAAATTTAAGCCAATAAACTGTTCAGTAGTTAACTGATTCCAAAAATATTTATGAGTGAATTGGAGAAGGAAATGGCAACCCACTCCAGTACTCTTGCCTGGAGAATCCCAGGAATGGGAGAGCCTGGTGGGCTGCCATCTATGGGGTCGCACATTCGAACACGACTGAAGAGACTTAACAGCAGCAGTTGCAGCAGCATAATACTCCAGGAATTAGGCTAGAAAATATAGATGGGGAAAATGCACTCAATGCCTTCTTAGATAGCACATTAAAATGGGAGAAACATGGAATTCTAAGTTACAAGCTCTGGCCAATACATGGAAATGGTACTGGGAGAATACAGAAAAGAATTATCTTCATTAGTCTCAGTTCTCTATAGTTAGAATTATGATACAAAGTCAAATGGGAGGTGTAAGCTAGATCTCCGTTACCAGGGAACTGATATGATGACATTTTTATTTTGGAAAAGCCTTTGTTTAGCTGTCCAATGGGAGATGGATTGGTGATATTATTGCATAATATAATATATAGTTTAAATTATCTATATATGTATGGGGCTTCCCTGGTTTCTCAGAGGGTAAAGAACCTGCCTGCAATGCAGGAGACTTGAGTTCTATCCCTGGGTTGGTGTATATTATATACATAGTATAGTATATAGACAAACAGGGAAGCTACTGCATATATTAAAAAAGAAATAATAATAGAATTATGACATTCCGGTAGTCATGTATGGATGTGAGAGCTGGTCCATAAAGAAAGCTGAGTGTTGAAGAACTGACACTTTTGACCTGTGGTGTTGGAGAAGACTCTTGAGAGTCCCTTGGACTGCAAAGAGAACAAACCAGTCAATCAATCCAAAGGAAATTAGTCCTGAATATTCATTGGAAGGACTGATTCTGAAGCTGAAACTCCAATACTTTGGACACCTCACCTGATGTGAAGAACTGACTCATTGGAAAAGACCCTGATGCTGGGAAAGATTGAAGGCAGGAGGAGAAAAGGAAGACAGAGAATTAGATGGTTGGATGGCATCACTGACAAAATGGACATGAGTTTGAGCAATCAAGAGTTAGTGATAGATAGGGAAACCTGACATGCTGCAGTCCATGGCACTGCAAAAAGTTGGACATGACGGAATGACTGATCTGAAATGTGTAGTGAAGAAGGGAAAATCTTAGTAGGCAGAATAAATGGAGCTTGGTTTTGAAGTTGGACAATTATATCAATGGACGAGAGGAAAGGATGAACACCCAGTTTTTTAACTGACTGAATATTTGATGATGTCTTTAACCAAAGTATAGAATATGAAAAGTAGGTTAGATTGTGAAGAAATGTAAATGAGTTTGAGTTGAGTTAGGTATGTTGCATCTGATCTTCCTATAAGCAGTTGACTGCACAAATCTGGAGCTCATGGAAATATCTGCATTCAAGATAGAGATTTGGGTAATGGACATGCACATGGCATGAAGGAAGAGCACAAGCAAAGGCAGGATTCAGTTCAGTTCAGTTCAGTCGCTCAGTCGTGTCCGACTCTCCGCGACCCCATGAATCACAGCACGCCAGGCCTCCCTGTCCATCACCAACTCCCGGAGTACACTCAAACTCATGTCCACAGAGTCGGTGATGCCATCCAGCCATCTCATTCTCCGTCGTCCCCTTCTCCTCCCGCCCCCAACCTTTCCCAGCATCAGAGTCTTTTCCAGTGAGTCAACTCGTCTCATGAGGTGGCCAAAGTATTGGAGTTTCAGCTTTAGCATCAGTCCCTCCAATGAACATCCAGGATTGATCTCCTTTAGAATGGACTGGTTGGATCTCCTTGCAGTATAAGGGACGCTCAAGAGTCTTCTCCAACACCACAGTTCAAAAGCATCGATTCTTCGGCGATCAGCTTTCTTCACAGTCCAACTCTCACATCCATACATGACCACGGGAAAAACCATTGCCTTGACTAGACGGACCTTGGTCGGCAAAGTAATGTCTGCTTTTTAATATACTATCAAGGTTGGTCATAACTTTCCTTCCAAGGAGCAAGCGTCTTTTAATTTCATGGCTGCAATCAGCATCTGCAGTGATTTTGGAGCCCAAAAAAACAAAGTCTGACACTGTTTCCACTATTACTTTAAACTCTAAGCAGTCAAAATAACAAACCCTGAATAACAGTAGCTTAAATATGATAATATTTATTTTTCACATTAGAGCCATTTATTCCAGGTTTTATAATGGCAGTACTAAACCACAAAATCCCAAGTAATGTATTCTTTCATTTTATCTCACTCTGTAGCAAAATTACCCCCAAATGCAGTGACACAAAACAAACATCAGGCTCAGTCTGTGTGTGTGAGGAATTTGAATGGGTCATAGTCAGGACTGTGTGCTTGTTTGCTCTGGTGTTGAACATCAGCCAGAAGATTCAAAGACTGGGGGCTGGATTTATATGAACCCGTGTTTAGTATAAATCTGGTGGTTGTGTCTCTCCCATGCTGTCTTTCCCACATGATTTTCTCGGCATGGGGGAGTCCTAAGAATAAGTGAGAATGAGCCCAGGTAATTCTTCATCTCCTTTTATGATTTAGTCTTGCAGTGTCACTTTTATCGTGTTCTCTCCCTGCAGTTCATTGCAGTCTCACCCAGTTTCCAGTGGGAAGGAAACCACTCTTCTTCATTACAGGTGGTGGCAACAGGAACAGGCAACAGGTTCTGGAACTCTGTTTGAGATGTAAAATATTGCTCAGCTCATTTTTGGAAAAACAATCGATTAATACTACAGCTGGGATTCTTCCAGTGTATTCATTTCCCTCCTCTATAATGCGACTCTTATCCTCATGGTGCAATGTTTTCTGAATACAGGAAAGGTGTGTCCAGAGCTCTCCTAAGAAAATTACTAAAACTGACACAGAAAATATCCATTTATGTCTCATTGACTAGAAGGTAGTCACATCTTTACATCTAGGAGTAAGAAAAATGCAGAAATGTCTTATTTTGGGTGGTCATTTTTCCAAGTTAAGAATTAATAATACAGAGCGACTGAACTGAACTGAACTGAGGGAAAGAATAAACAAGAAATCTCTGTTATGAGAGAGAAAAATTAGTAATTACTAATATATGAAATATGCTTTTTTTCCACGTGCATTTTCCAACAAGGTTGCCACATTTCCATAGATAGTTACTTTGGGGGAAAAAAAAAGTTCTAGCTGCGATTTTGGTAAGAAATCAGTTCCTTACAGACACATAGCTTTTACTGTAATGTGTAGACTCATGAAAATTATGTTAGTCATCATTTTAAAACAAATTATTCTTAAAGACTGTCAATTTTACTGTCTGCTAACTTTCCTTCCTCTGCTTCAGAAGGCTGATTATTTGGCTTATTTGACATTGAGTTAAATCTGTATTAAAGTGAGGATTGTTGACAGCTGCATGGGTCAATTTTGAAAGATCAATTTTAAATGAATGGGTTGATGGAACAAGTTTACTTCAAATATCTTTTGCTGAGGTTTAGCAATGCCATCATTGATTCTGATCAGGGCTAAAAGCACTATGCTCTTTTCCCAAATAAAACATTTAAAGTACAGCTTTCTGAACATTGGAAAAAGGTGTAATAATGGAATAATAAAACAGACTCCCATTACCACCGTATTGAAAATGACAGACAAAATAATAGCGAGAGATATTGCTGGCTCTGTTTTTACCTATATACCATTATTTAGCAGGATTCCTCAGAACCCTATTTCCTTAACCCGTTAGCATGCAGTGCTAAAAAATGATGAAATAAACTTGGACAATTTTAATACTGCATGATTTATCAGAATCTTTAATATTCCAATGAATATAGTAAATCTCTGAGAAGAGAGACATTCTGCAATATTTTCTAAACCTATTTGTTCACAGATTTTCCTTCTCACAAACCATCTTAAAAGAAATAAAATGTCTTTAGTGTTCCCTCTGCCTTAAGAGAAATCACTTTCCTTATCCTTGTCTCTTCCTGTTTTGGTTATAAATATAATTTGAATCACAAACAGTTGTATTCATATTCATACCAGAATCACTCAAACATGTATGAATGTGTTAGATAGCAGGGGCACCTAGGTATGGGGAATACACACATTTAACTGATAAGGATATTTTTAACCTATGCCAAGGAACTCAAGAAGTAGTCATTTCTTTACCCAACTCCACTATCCTGTTTTGGGTGAGGTGCCATTCATCTGTGACTTCACAGCTCCCTGAAAAGTCCTCTGTTATAATATTTTCTTCATTATATAAAATTCTCTGTGCCCATGTGTCTCCCCTACCACTTCTTGAGTAGGCTGCTTGGAGGAGATTGTGCTTGGTTTGAGTTTTAGAAGATTGGCAGGAATTTAGTGATTGAGGAGGGGAGCTGAATATTTTAGATAGAATCAGGAGCAAGAATCTCAAAGTTGTAAAACTTAACAAGGAGTACAAGATGAGAGAGAATAGAAACCAAGTCTGCACCGGGGTTACAGAGAAGCTTGTATATAACTTAAAGCAGCCAGGACTTTATCTTGTTGTGTATCACTGAAGGAACTCAGCAGTGATGAGGTTTGGCAGTAGAATTCAATTTTCACTTTTAAAGATCATCTAGTCATAATGTAGAATATAAAATAATTTTGTATATTTATGGCTAGTTGGGCTTCAATGTGGATGACCTGGGTTCGATTCCTGGGTCAGGAAGATCCCCTGGAGAAGGGAATGGCAATCCACTCCAGTATTCTTGCCCAGAAAATCTCATGGACAGAGGAAACTGGCGGGCTACAGTCCATGGGGACACAAAGAGTAGACACAACTGAGCAACTAACACTAACACTTACTATGGCTAGTTAACCAGCAAAAGACTTGCTAAAGTATATTAGCTCATAGAATCATTGAGATGTCTAGAGAAACAGGTCTGAGATTAAATTTACTGGAGAAATATTCAGAACTTCACCACACATTAGGTTAGTGAAGGAACCTTCCCCCGGTGACAATAATCAACCCAGACTCTACAAAAGAATAGCCTGATGTTGAAACTTGGGCCACCACAGCTGCCACCACCTCTTACAGCATAACAGCCACCTCACTGCTCACTATAGAACTTGAATCGCATCCATATGTATCTAAGTGATGCAGTCCACATCACAAATCTACAGACTAACTGCATGGGAGACTAAGAAATATTGGCTCTGAAATTCTATCATTTGAAGGAGGAACTTGTAAGATCCTGTCAAAATGTAAAAGTCAAAAATTGTTCAAAAGATGGAGGCAGGCAAGAATAAAAACCATTTACTGAAAATGGAAGGCAGTAGAAGAACTAAGAAAAGCAATTGTCCAGGCATGAATGGTTAGCACAGTGGGAGTTAGCATGATTTCGATGGTGAGGAAGGGAAAAGTGAAAAAACAGTTAGGATATAAAATAGCGCATAGGTTATGATTGATACATGCTGGAATATGTGTCTCACTTTTGAATTTAAAACATCAAGTGATAGTAGGCCTTTCAACAAAATAAGGAGTACAAAGGAAGGCAGACTGTTTTGGGAATTTGAGGAGTAAGCAGGATAAATACAGGCTTATATTTAGAATCTGAGTCTTACTTTGAACATAATGAGTTTGGGTTAGCCATGTCTTAGTTGCTCAGTTGTATCCACCTCTTTGCAACCCCATGGACTGTAACCCGCCACTGTCCATGGAATTTTTCAGGCAAGAATACTGGGAGTAGGCTTCCATTTCCTTCTCCAGGGGATCTTCCCAACCCAGGGATTGAACCCAGGTCTCCTGCATTGCGGGCGAATTCTTTAGTGTCTGAAACACCAGGGAAGCTTAATATGAACATCCATTAAAAAAAATTTTCAGGAAAAAAAAAAAAAGATATATGTTTGACACTATAGAGCACTCAGGGATAAAATAATAGACCAAGAAGCATAAACATACAGGTGGAAGTTAAAACCCTAAATATGAATATAAAAGCCCAGTAAATATGAACCAGCCTATAGTAATCAAAACTATTATAAATAAAGAAATTGCAGGTCCTGAATTTTGTGTGTGTGTGTGATACTTACATGGTTTGCCTTACCACCAGCTCATATCTGAGCTGTGGCTTGGCATGTGGTTTTATAGGTTCCAGGGTAGTGTATTATTTGCTTCTGTAACAAATCACCACAATGAGTGGCTTAAAACAGCACAAATGTATTTTCTTTCTGTTCTGGAGGTAAGAAACCCAAACTAGGTCCCCCTAGACTAAAAGCATGATGTTCAGTTCAGTTCAGTTCAGTTGCTCAGTCGTGTCCGACTCTTTGCGACCCCATGAAGCACAGCAGGCCAGGCCTCCCTGTCCATCACCAACTCCCGGAGTTCACTCAAACTCATGTCAAGCATGATGTTAGCAGTGCTATTTTCCTTCTGGAGGTTTAGATGCAGAATTGGTTCCACAATTTTTCCAGCTTCAAGAGATTGCTGTGTATCTTGATAGCACCTTTCCTCCATTTTCAAAACTAGCAGAGTAGCATCTTCAAATCTCAACACTTCTGCCTCCCTCTTCCACTTATAACAACCAGTGTAATTATAGTTGACCATTGAACAACTCAGGAGCTAGTACCCTTGTAATTTATAGTAGGCAATCCATATACACGATTCCTCCACATCTGTGGATTCAGCCAACCAGGGACCATGTAAAGCTATAATACTACTGAAAAATATCCCACTATAGCTGGACCCATGTGGTTCAAACCCCCATTGTTCAAGGGTTCAGTGTACATTCTGCCTTCTGTAGTAGGAAAAGGTGTATTTCCACTCCAGTATTCTTGAATGGAAAATTCTGTGGACAGAGAAGACTGGCAGGCTACATTCCATGGGGCTGCAAAGAGTCAGACCTGACTGAACACATACACACATACATTCTGCCTAACGGAGAATGGAAGACACTCTCATTATTTTAAGTTCAGCTGCTTAGTACTTTTAATTCCACCTGCAATGGAACTGAAGATTGCCTTATTCACATAGCATGTTCACAGTTTTCAGAAATTAGGACATGGGTATCTTTAGAGACCTGAGAGCAGTATTCTACCTAACACAGATGGCAACAGGTTTTAATATTCGGGTAATATCCTTTCTGTTTTATCCTCCTTGCCCTTCTCTTTTGTACGCATGTACTATCATTGATTTTCTCTGTTTGAATTATCTAGAGGGGCTTCTGTATTCCTGACTAGGCACCGACTGAAGCAAAGATTTGAGATCTGGCTTTATTTGGCCAACATAAGAATTTTCCTGGTAGAGAAAACAGTGGGGACAAAGTCCCTGAGGCTTGGAAGAGGTGGTGCGTTCAAAGACAAATCTGAAAGCCAGTGTGGCAGGAGCATGGAGAAGGGGGAGCAGTCAGAGAAGGAAAGGGGCCGATGAAAGCCCAGAGAAGGACCTAGATTGATTCTGAAGGAGACAGGAAGCCACTAGAAGAGTGACTTAATTTGACTTAGAATCGAAAAGGATTGCTCAGATTACATAGAGACTAAAATGCCTGTTGTGTGTTTTAGACTTCAAGGTTCCTCCTTGAACATGTTAATAACACAGTTACAGCATTGTACCATATGGTTCTGAACTTATTCTGACCTCAATAGCCTTCTCAATCCTTGTTAGCATCAAAATCTTTTAAATATTTTATATGATTTGATTTTTGAAGTGTTCTTCTGGTCACTGACCTTTATTCAAAGTGAAGATACAGTATGCCTCAAGCATATCCTGTTCCTTTTCTTTATATGTATGGTTAAATTATGTGCTAAAAAACACCTTCAAACTGGAGCCTATTATACAGAGTGAAGTATGCCAGGAATAAAAACACCAATACAGTATGCTAATGCATATATACGGAATTTAGAAAGATGGTAACTATAACCCTGTAAGCGAGACAGCAAAAGAGACACTGTTGTACAGAACAGTCTTTTGGACTCTGTAAGAGAGGGTGAGGGTGGGATGATTTGGGAGAATGGCATTGAAACATGTATATTATCATATGTGAAACGAATCGCCAGTCCAGGTTCGATGCATGATATAGGATGCTCGGGGCTGGGGCACTGGGATGACCCAGAGGGAGGGGATGGGGCGGGAAGTGGGAGTGGGGTTCAAGATGGGGAAAACATGTACACCCGGGGCGGATTCACATCAATGTGTGGCAAAACCAATACAATATTGTAAAGTAATTAGCCCCCAATTAAAATTTAAAAAAATAAATAAATAAAACAAAAAACACCTCAAGTTGTCATTTCTGTTTTAAAGGTATTTCAATTTCTAAAGATTTAGGCAGCAAAAGAAAAACAACACAAAAAAGAAAATAAGTAAGCCCCTCAAGAGAGGGAGTGATTAGCATCTAAGCTTCTTAAGCATTGAAATTACTTTCTTCTGTATCTATCAGAGTGATCAATTCAGCTTCAAGAAAGAAAAGTTTCCTGTATTTTTTAAAAATATTTTTGCTAATGTTTCTTATCTTGGACAAAGTTTGTGCTGTCAACATTCAGAATGATCGATTTTCTTTTTTTTCTAAAACATTGCTTATACAGTGAATGTAATTCCATTAAGTTTCTGGGGAGTGGGGGAGAAACTGTTAAAATTCAGATTTATTTTAGAAAATGAAACAAATGAATACTCACTTTAAAATAAATTTCTTAGACCCTTAGATTGTATCTTGTTTTATCATCTTAGCTATTCCATTTTGTATAAGACTGTATAGAAATTCAATTAAATAACATTCTAAAAATTTTTATGGCTTAAAACTATTAATCTTCACATTGCATTTGAAAGTGAAAATTAAAGTTAAATAGGAATGATGAGTCATTTTCAACAGGATGATACTAATAAAATCATTCAGTTCAGCTCAGTCGCTCAGTTGTGTCCGACTCTTTCCATGAATCACAGCACGCCAGGCCTCCCTGTCCATCACCAACTCCCGGAGTTCACTCAAACTCATGTCCATAGAGTCGGTGATGCCATCCAGCCATCTCACTCTCTGTCGTCCCCTTCTCCTCCTGCCCACAATCCCTCCCAGCATCAGACTCTTTTCCAGTGAGTCAACTCGTCGCATGAGGTGGCCAAGTATTGGAGTTTCAGCTTTAGCATCAGTCCTTCCAATGAACACCCAGGACTGATCTCCTTTAGAATGGACTGATTGGATCTCCTTGCAGTACAAGGGACTCTCTTATGAATAGATATCAAAATATTAACAAGGTTTTAAGTGCATTGCAAATGCTATATATTGTTGGTAATAATTTTATTAGAGCTTAACATATATTTGTCACTATTCTATTGAGAATGAGTTCCAGATGGATTTCCCAAAAGTTACATAAAGTCAGGAAAAAGTAAATACAGTAGATTCTGATTTTTTCCAGAGGGGTGAACTCTGGAAAATAGAAATACTACTCTCAAAGGAAAAATAAACTTGCCTCTGGAAATCAGCTCACTCATATGTTATTTTCTGTCAATTTATATCCTTTTCTTGCAAATTCAATGTCAATTCAACTATTACATTTGAACTACAATGATAATTTGAACTGTATTAACATTTTTAACTGTATTAGCTATTCAGTTCAGTTCAGTTCAGCCACTCGGTCGTGTCCGACTCTTTTTGACCTCATGAACCTCAGCACACCAGGCCTCCCTGTTAATATTTCTTAAATGTGGATTTTTATGAGATACTACTTAAAAATTAAGTAATTTACATCAACCTTCTGCAATACATAAAGAATACAGTATGAAGGATAATTAACTATATTTGAAATTCTTTATCAAAAACTATATTAAATGATGTGACATATTTTTGTCAACTGTAAAGTGGGGATAATAATGAAACCGCACAACTCGTTGGACTTGAACCTGCTGTCTTTTAGTTGAGAGTACACACACCTGGTCTCAAGACTTAATGAAGATCAGGTTCTTGATGTATCTCGCCACAGAGAAAGGATTCAGTGAGAGACAAAATTATAGGTAGAAAGGGGGTCTATTTGGAGAGAAACATATTCTATAAACAGGGTGTGGGCCATCTCAAAAGGTGCTGAGAGGCCCTGAAATATCAGGTGGTTAGTTTTTATGGGCTGGATAATTTCATAGGCTGATGAGTGGGATGATTATTTCAACTATTTTATGGAAGGGGTGGGGATTTCCAGGAACTGGGCCATTGCCCACTCTTTGACCTTTTATGGTTGGCTCAGAACTGTCCTGCTTTCCTGGTGACTCAGATAGTAAGAAATATGCCTGCAATGCAGGAGACCTGAGTTCGATCCCTGGGTCAGGAAGATCCCCTGGAGAAGGGCATGGTGATCCATTCTAGTACTGCTGCCTGGAAAATTCCATGAACTGCGGTCCATGGGGTCACAAAAAGTCTGACAGGACTGAGGGAATAACAGTTTCACTTTTCACTTCAGAACTGTCATGGAACTGTGGGTGTGTCATTTAAATGCTAATAATTTACATCCATAGCACTGCAAAAAGTCAGACATGACTGAAGCTACTTAGCATGCAAACCCTCATCCTCTTTATACACCCATTGTAAATTAGTAGCATTTAAATGACACACCCACAGTTCCATGACAGTTCTGAAGTGAAAAGTGAAACTGTTATTCACTCAGTCCTGTCATGGCATCTGGTCCCATCACTTCATGGGAAATAGATGGGGAAACAGTGGAAACAGTGTCAGACTTTATTTTTTGGGGCTCCAAAATCACTTCGGATGCTGATTGCAGCCATGAAATTAAAAGACACTTGCTCCTTGGAAGGAAAGTTATGACCAGCCTAGATAGCATATTAAAAAGCAGAGACATTACTTTGCCAACAAAGGTCCATCTAGTCAAGGCTATGGTTTTTCCCATGGTCATGTATGGATGTGAGAGTCGGACTGTGAAGAAAGCTGATTGCCAAAGAATTGATGCTTTTGAACTGTGGTGTTGGAGAAGACTCTTGAGTGTCCCTTGGACTGCAAGGAAATCCAACCAGTCCATTCTAAAAGAGATCAATCCTGGGTGTTCATTGGAAGGACTTATGCTAAAGCTGAAACTTCAATACTTTGGCCACCTCATGCGACGAGTTGACTCACTGGAAAAGAGTCTGATGCTAAGAGGGATTGGGGGTAGGAGGAGACGGGAAGTCAGAGAATGAGATGGCTGGATGGCATCACCGACTCGATGGACATGAGTTTGAGTGACCTCCAGGAATTGGTGATGGACAGGGAGGCCTGGCGTGCTATGGTTCATGGGGTCGCAAAGAGTCGGACACGACTGAGCGACTGAACTGAACTGAACTGATGGATGGTAGCTCACCAGGCTCTTCTGTGCACGGGATCCTCTAGGCAAGAACACTGGAATGGGTTGCCATGACCTTCTCCAGGGGATCTTCCCCATCCAGGGATCGAACCCATGTCTTTTATAGCTCCTGTGTTGGCAGGAGGGTTCTTTACCACTAGTGCCTGCTGCGATGCTAATGAATTGCAATGAGTATAAAGAGGATCAAGGTTTATTGAAAGCCAAATATGCCATCATGGGCCTAGTGGGTTCTAACCAGTTTATGTCATATCCCCAACAGCTATGTCATTCTTTTAAAGGTTGTGTCCTGCCCTCTTCCCTCCTATTTCATTAACAGTACTCATTTTAAAATTATACTTTATGCTTGTTTCCCTTATATTGTTGTCTTCAAATCAATTAAATGAGGATGTTCTTTCATTAGGGCTTCCCTGGTGGCTCAGAGGGTAAAGTGTCTGCCTGCAATGCGGGAGACCTGGTTCGATCCCAGGGTCAGGAAGATCCCCTGGAAAAGGAAATGGCTACCCACTCCAGTATTCTTGCTTGCAAAATCCCATGGATGGAGGAGCCTGGTGGGCTATAGTCCATTGGATTGCAAAGAGTCAGACACAACTGAGCAACTTAACTGGTACTCACTCTTCTTTCATTGCCCCAGAATAAATTGACTATCTCAAGAATGTCACACAGTTTAATAGTGTTTTTTAATATATTTTTTAAAATGCAAAACATAGCTTCAATTTGATAATAAATTACAATCTTGAACATCTTAATCCATTAATCTCCACACTTCTTCCCACTCCTCCATATTAATAAAGTAACGATATTTCTGTGATTTAATGAGACTAATTTCTACAATATTTGCAACTCACTTTAAAAATACTTTATTATATACAGTGTGGTAGTATATGGGTGTTACCTTGGTTAAAATATAATCTTATACAGTTAGCAGGCTAATTCAGAATACATAGTGGTACATAGCTCTTTAGCATTATTTCATAAAAACTGTGTCTGAGATGGTTCTTTCAAGTGTTTTAATCTGAATCTGATCAACAATGTACATTTATAAAATTAATATTGCAAATGTCAAAAATGGATTTTTATTGTTAAAAATAATGTTCCATTGACTAGCATGATAAATACTTCAAATATGTTTTCTTTGATAAATTTAAATGTGTTTCAGTTGCGTGAAATGGCTAAAATATTTTGAAACATTTCCCACACACAGATTAGCAGTATATAGAAACCTAGAGAGGCAGGACAGAAACATGGTGACGGCACTAGAGGCTTGACTTTTAAAAAACACTGTGCAAAAACTAACATTGAAATTTTGAAACAGCAGCAGAGTGAGTGAATTTTAATTTTTGTTCATTGTTGGTGGTTTAAAGAAGTCCCCCCATGTAATTATTGTGAACACTTTGCTTTGTGGTCACTGTAACATTTGGGGTGGTGGGACAGGGAGGAAAAGTAACAATAGTCCATATGTCCCTGGCATCTATTCAGAGCAGTGTGCAGAATGTAATGCTCTTTTGTCAGAAACGTTTTATGATTTTTAAAATAAATTTAGTGAACCTAAAAAAAAATAAAATAAAATACACTGTATTCAACCACTTGGTTTATGTGAATCTGTGATGCCAACCCCAGTGGTTATAAAATCCTGCCTGACTCTGAAAAGTTGAGGATCTGACTTACATGAATTTTTTTAAGATGTGGTCAGGACACCTAATAAGACATAGCTGTTCATTCAAGCTGACAGAATGAACAGCTTGAATGGTTTTGTGCTTGCTTGCTAATAAACACATGATTAATAAATGTCAGTATGGGTGGCAGAGAATTTGGGACACACTTTTGTTAAAATCTATTATGCAGTTTGTGCGAGAGTAACTCATTTCCACCCACAACAAATATTTTTGAAGGCTACAATGCATTACTCAGCCAACTTGGAAACACAAGTAAATTCTACAAATTCAACTGTTTCTCCTTCAGATGAAAGAAAATGAAAACCAATATGAAAGGATGTGTTCAGTTCAGTTCAGTTGCTCACTCGTGTCCGACTCTTTGTGACACCATGAACCCCAGCATGCCAGGCTTACCGGTCCATCACCAACTCCCAGGGTCCACTCAAAACCATGTCCATCAAGTCGGTGATGCCATCCAACCATCTCATCCTCTGTCACCCTTCTCCTTCCTGTCCTCAATCCCTCCCAGCATCAGGGTCTTTTCAAATGAGTCAACTCTTCGCATCAGGTGGCCAAAGCATTGGAGTTTCATCTTCAACATCAATCCTTCAAATGAACACCCATGACTGATCTCCTTTAGAATGGACTGGTTGGATTGCCTCACAGTCCAAAGGACTCTCAAGAGTCTTCTCCAACACCACAGTTCAAAAGCACCAATTCTTCAGCACTCAGCTTTATAGTCCAAATCTCACATCCATACATGACCACTGGAAAAACCATAGACTTGTCTAGTCGGACATTTGTTGGCAAAGTAATGTCTCTGCTTTTTAATATGCTACCTAGGTTGGTCATAACTTTCCTTCCAAGGAGAAAGCGTCTTTTTGTTTCATGGCTGCAATCACCCTCTGCAGGGATGTTGGAGCCCAGAAAAATAAAGTCAGCCATGTTTCCAGTTTCCCCATCTATTTGCAATGAAGTGATGGGACCTGATGCCGTGATCTTAGTTTTCTGAATGTTGAGCTTTAAGCCAACTGTTTCACTCTCCTCTTTCACTTTCATCAAGAGGCTTTTTAGTTCCTCTTCACTTTTTGCCATAAAGGTGGTGTCATCTGTATATCTGAGGTTATTGATATTTCTCCCAGCAATCTTGATTCCAGACTGTGCTTCCTCTAGCCCAGCATTTCTCATGATGTCCTCTGCATATAAGTTAAATAAGCAGGGTGACAATATACAACCTTGATGTACTCCTTTTCCTATTTGGAACCAGTCTGTTGTTCCATGTCCAGTTCTAACTGCTGTTTCCTTACCTGCACACAGGTTTCTCAAGAGGCAGGTCAGGTGGTCTGGTAATCCCATCTCTTTCAGAATGTTCCACAGTATATTGTTATCCACACAATCAAAGGCTTTGGCATAGTCAATAAAGCAGAAATAGATGTTTTTCTGGAACTCTCTTGTTTTTTTGATGATCCAGCGGATGTTGGCAATTTGATCTCTGGTGCCTCTGCCTTTTCTAAAACAAGCTTGAATATCTGGAAGATCACGGTTCATGTATTGCTGAAGCCTGGCTTGGAGAATTTTGAGCATTACTTTGCTAGCATGTGAGATGAATGCAATTGTGTGGTGGTCTGAGCGTTCTTTCATATTGCCTTTCTTTGGGATTGGAATGAAAACTGACCTTTTCCAGTCCTGTGGCCACTGCTGAGTTTTCCAAATTTGCTGGCATATTGAGTGCAGCACTTTCACAGCATCATCTTTCAAGATTTGAAATAGCTCAACTGGAATTCCATCACCTCCATTAGCTCTGTTCATAGTGATGCTTCCTAAGGCCCACTTGACTTCACATTCCAGAATGTCTGGCTCTAGGTGAGTGATCACACCATTGTGTTTATCTGGGTCATGAAGATCTTTTTTGTACAGTTCTTCTGTGTATTCTTGCCACCTCTTCTTAATATCTTCTGCTTCTGTTAGGTCCCTACCATTTCTGTCCTTAATCAAGCCCATCTTTTCATGAGATGTTCCCTTGGTATCTCTAATTTTCTTGAAGAGATCTCTAGTCTTCCCCATTCTATTGTTTTCCTGTATTTCTTTGCCTTGATCATTGAGGAAGGTTTTCTTATCTCTCCTTGCTATTCTTTGGAACTCTGCATTCAAATGGATGAATTTGAATTTCCTTTTCTCCTTTGCTTTTCGCTTCCCTTCATTTCACAGCTATTTGTAAGGCCTCCTCAGACAGCCATTTTTCTTTTTGCATTTCTTTTCTTAGAGATGGTCTTGATTCTTGTCTCTTGTATAATGTCACGAACCTCCATCCGTAGTTCATCAGGCACTCTATCTATCAGATCTAGTCCCTTAAATCTATTTTTCACTTCCACTGTATAGTCATAAGGGATTTGATTTAGGTCATACCTGAATGGTCTAGTGGTTTTCTCCACTTTCTTCAATTTTGATTCTGAAGTTGAACTCCAGTATTTGGTCACCTGCTGTGAAGAGAAGACTTAGTGGAAAAAGACTGATGCTGTGAAAGATTGAAGTCGAAAGGATAAAGGGATGACAGAGGATGGGATGGTGAGATAGCATTACCGACACAATGGACATGAATTTGAGGAAACTCTGTAAGACAGTAGAGGACAGAGATGCCTGGCATGCTATAGTCCATGGGGTGGCAGGATGACTGAACAACAATAGACCAGTCTTCCATAGCCCATATGCCACATTTTGATAAATTTGGAAAAGCATCTTCTCTTTTATTTTAGTTTCATTTGCTACAAATTTGTTTTTTAAAAAAATCAATGTAGTTAGAACATGACACTTCCTACTGTAACAAATGAAGAAATGCAGCATTTTCTTTCATATCATTAGACTTCATTATTCTCAAAAACAAGAATCTTTGAAGGTTTGTCACACTGTGTCACACATGTCTACAACAGGGCATGGCACATAATTGCTAAATGTTTTGATGAATGAATGCATACTACAGTTTATCGCAAATCATTTCTACAACAACAATATAGTTAACAAAACTGACATCAATCAGTTCATCACAGGAAAAAAATATTTGATTTGGTCCAGTTGAGACATGTCAAATGATGTGTTAAGCTAGTTCTATATTTTTTTTTCAATAGTTCTGCTTCATCTTCTGCCCCAATTTGCCAAACTACAGTCTGCCTAGCACTTCATTTATTAGAACTAGTTATTCTGATTCAGCTGTGTATGTAATTAGTCAGGAATAACAAAAGTATAATTATTGACAAGTCAAGAGTATTTTGCTTACATCAGAGACACACACACTACTACTGAGCTGGATAAGTAGTTTTTTTTTTTTTAATTTATTTATTTTAATTGGAGGCTAATTACTTTACCTTATTGTATTGGTTTTGTCATACATTGACATGAATCTGCCCTGGGTGTACATGTGTTCCCCATCTTGAACCCCCCTCCCACCGCCCTCCCCATCCCATCCCTCTGGTTCATTGTGTGTGTGTATGTGTCTTTAGGGTGTAATGAGATAAATGTTATGATTAAAGCAAAACCCAGATAACTGTGGCCAGTTGGCTTTTACATTGAATTAGAATAAGGAAAAATTAGATCTTGGTATAAGTGGATTTACTCCTTGAAAAGTACATTACTATCATATACACAAAGGAAGTTGTTTTTCCTTTAAAATGAATCTGATCATACCTATTTAATGCCTGAGTTTGACATTCTGGAAAGGTTTGTTCAAAAGGCATTGTAAAAGACTATTGAAAAATTAATCTACTTAACTCTACAGAACAATGAAAATACATATTAAGGGTATCAAGCACTGCTATCTTCATTTTTTAAGTGTCTTTTGCAATTCCTATTCTTTTAGAAATGTTACCGAGGAAAGCTTTTCTGATATTTCTCATAAAACATATGCATGCATTTTAAATGTAAATTACTATATATATATATATATATATACACACACACACATATATGGTTTTCTGCAGACTTCCTTGGCATTTCATTGGTTAAGATTCCATCTTCTAATGTAAGGGGAATGGTTCAATTGCTGGTCAGGGAATTGAGATCCCACATGCAATGGGGCCCAAATTAAGTAATAATATAACCATGGTTTGCATTACTAAGCATAATCAGAAATAAACATAGTCTATGAACTATTATAATCTATGTCATCTAGGAATTTACCATTTACAAGTGTGACTTACCAAGCACAATAATGAAGTGGGAAGTGAATGCCTGTAGGAGAACTCCCTGAGAAGGTTCTATGGTGAGAACTATGTGTATTAGTAGGATGATGGTTTCTTCCTTCAAAATAATCACACACTATGCACTCTCTAATCTCAGGTGTGCTACTCACCTCTGACATCTTTACACTCCTTGCTATCCTTTTACTATCCCTAAAGGAAAATGAATTTTGTAAATCACCAAAACATCCATGTAAATGACTACATCTTGCTATAACTTTTCCCAAGCTGTAAATTTATTTCACTTAATTGTCTTTAATTGTATCTAGTTTCAGAAAGTTGAAGAAACTTATTTAGGCCGTAAAGAATGTGTGCAGCTGAAGAGCCATGAATCTGAGATGTCCTAGGTTCTGACGCTCTTTTGCTGAACATCATCTTACCTGCCTAACTTCAGGTGTAAAATATTCAAAAAGTTTCTTTCCCAAAAAATGGAAAACCAAAATTAACATTAGCAATAGTAATAATAGTATAAATGCAAATTCCTTTAGATTCACAGAGAGAATTAAAACAGTAGGTATACATATGCTAATATAATGTATTCTAATAATGTTACAATAAATGGTTATTATCAGTATGGACTAAAAATTATAATGTTGTGTTTATAAATCTTTGAAGAGTATTACCCTGATAGAATCCTATTACTGTGAATTAGATCTGGAAAGAAATGTGCCCTTCACAGTATTAACTAATCATATTAGTAATAAAAATGAATAATTAAAGATGTTATTCTAATGGGCCTTTAAATCACAAAGAGGTCATTGTTGTAAAATATTCTTCAAATGTGATCCATGGTGCCCAGTGATCAAAATGTTATGTGTTTGCTGAGTCTTCTCCACTGTGTAGCTCCATGAAATCTGAACAAGAGGATAAGTCAGAATCCAGGGCAATCTGGACTGAAAGATTTTTTTGCAATGAGCTTCATGTTCAGTGACATGAAAAATACTTGGGATAAATTAATTATATAAGACATATAAGGCATGACCTAAGGAAATTCAGAGTGGGAAAACAAGAGTGTGCCATTTAGATTTGGAAAAATGTATTGTAATAAAATAAAAGTTCATCCAAGATGTCATGCAAAATGCAGGAACACTGACATTGTGGGAAATATTATGATCATTTTTTAAAAAATGTTCCTTCTATGAACCAGAAAGGATTGCAAATATCTATTGGTTCATCAGAATTCTCATTATTACATATTATCAATCACTGTACAGAGGGTAACCTAAATCTCTAAGAGAGAAGACAAGACAATGACTTTTAAAAGTGAAGATGACACAGGACTTCCTTGGCAGTCCAGTGGTTAAGAACAGGAGGTGCAGGTTCGATCCCTGGTTGGAAAGCTAAGATCCCACATGTCTCATGACCAAAATAAATAAACAAAACATAAAACAGAAGCAATATTGTAACAAATTCAATAAAGACTAAAAATGGTCCCCATCAAAAATATCTTGGAAAAAAATGAAGATGACTGAAAAGGCCATCACTTACTATTCTAGAAGAAAGCAAGCAAAAGAAGGTCAATAATGAAAGTGAGAAGGGGGCACTATAACTTCATATATACTAAGTCAGAAAAAGGGGGAAATTTCAGTCAGCAAATTATAAACTAAAGTTTCCAAAGAATAGAAATTATACACTGAATGGCTGTTATTACACAGATTCAGAATTAGAGAGAGTCATGTCCAATCATTCAGGACCCTTTACACCTCACACAGAGAGTACAGGTAAAGCTAAGCTGTAGCATATAACATAGAAAAATGTACTGGAAAGAACATCAGCATTTTGAAGACATTATATCAATGAACAAATATATTGTACAGGTATATTTTCTTTTTAATTAGTCTCTCTTTCATTTTTTTTCCCTACCAAAAGCAGTTATTTTAAATAAACATATAATCATGTCCAATACTTTGGCCACCAGATGCAAACAGCTGATTCACTGGAAAAGACCCTGATGCTGGATAAAATTAAAGGCAGGAGAAGGGGGTAATAGAGGATGAGATGGTTGGATGGAATCATCAACTCAATGGACATGAGTTTGAGCAAACTTCAGGAGACGGTGAAGGATAGGGAATATTGGTATGCTGCAGACTATGGCATCGCAGAGTCAGACACAATTTAAGCACTGAACAGCAGCAATAATCACATTAGCTTTATGAATCTGAACTCTAACATTTTCAAAAGGACATGTCCCAGAAACAAAATAACTATATGACATGATGACTTTTACTGTAAGAAATGTACATATTTATATGGAGGAATTAAAAATGAAACTAGTTATTACCTGGATGTGGAAGAGGGTAATAAACTGGGGAAGACCTCAGAGAGGAAATGATATTTGAATGGACTTTGAAGGACACAGTGATTTATATGAACATTCAAGAAAAAGAAGTGGCATAAGTAAAAGAGTATTAATCATACAGAAACTGTAGAACTGCAAAAATCATCTAGCTTGCTTGATTAAAATGTGATCAGCCAGTTTTGTTGGTTTTCTAATCCTGTCCTTATACTGTCAATTTACTTTCCAGCTGCAACTGAATTAGACTTGCCCAGGTCTTGAGCCACTGCCCTCTAACTACTAGCTACTCCTTTCTGATGCCTAACTGCAGCCTAAAATTAATGTAGTTATCTCACTTTTGCTGTATGTTTTGGTTCCAGTGCACAGAGGCAGCCACATAGCATCTGGGCAGTGACGTTTTTCCTGTTTCTAGCCTCATATATCCAGTTGTCATAAATAGTGTCTATTTCTCTTTGCTACATAATTCCGGTCCCACTCTGAGACATGTTTCACCGTGCATTCTCATTTTCAAGACACTGTTACTAATAGTTCACTTTGAAACTGGTCGTTTTCTGATAATTGACTCACCCTCTTTTCTCTGATTTGCAATTACCACATAATTAATATGATTCATTTGGAAGCAATGCTGTTCTTATAATTAATACTTTCAACATACAAAAAAGAAATAATACTTTAGCTGGATGAAGGATTTTTTAACTTATGTCCTTAAAAGAATTTTACCAATGGCCTCACCATTAAACTGTGACATGTTCCATAAATGTATTTCTCACAGCTCAGTGCTCGTGCAGAAGGTATCCCTTCAGCATGGCACAACACTTGTTCTTCAGGATCACTTAAACATCATCTCTTTTGTCAAGGGTCCCTGACCAGTCTCTAATGGCCTCCCATTTGCATTAAGATATACATTTCTCATGCATCCACTTTAGAATTAATAGAATTGTTTTAAAATTTATTTTATTAGAATTAACTGCTTTACAATGTTGCATCAAATGTTCTTAGATGTAAGTCTTCACTACATGAACTCCTTGAGAGCAGCAACTCTGTCATTTGTTTCCATGATGCCATTCTTAGCATAGCACATGACACATAACCAGTGTTTAATAGGTATTCTTCAAAGCAACTTGAATGAATTCAAAGCATTAATAACCTCAAAGGTGGATATATATTTTTTAAGATAAATGCTAGCTTTGTTAAGAATGTGAGGGACTTCTCTGGTGATCCAGTGGGTAAGACTGTGTTTCCATTGCAGGGGACACAGGTTCAAACCCTGGCTGGGGAATTAAGATCCCACATACCATCTGGCACAGCCAGAATTAAAAAAAAAATTTTTTTAAATAGTGTTATAGTAAAGTGGGCAGATTATTAGATGTGGGGATGGAGAGGAAACATAGACAAAAAGGTAAGAAAAATCAAGGAAAGAACATTTTTACTGTATTACATGCATTTAAAAATTCCCCAACTACTTTGATTTAATCTAAGTAATGTGAAAAAATTAGTCAAAATACATTTTTTCCACTTTCTTTTATGCTGTTCTGCCCAGCATCATTCTGTAAATTTTCTCTCCAGAGAACAGTGAGACTTCGAGGTCATATCATATAAAGCACTAAATACAGAACAGTTATTATAATAAATGCAGTGTATCTGTATTCCTCCTGCACCCAAGTGCATATTTACATTATAATTGAATATGTATTTGTTGTACTCAAATCTGTTTGCTGAGACTTCAGTGAAGGTATCTGAAAAAAAAATAATTTTCTAATAGAATAGCTTGCATCGTAGTCCTTGTCATATTCAAGGATATATGAAAATCCATCAGAGCGCTAGAAAATATGGTCCAGAAATGTAATCTGTCTTTATTTAGTTTAAGCCATAGCAATGATCAACATCTGGAGTTCCTAAATGAGAAATGAAGTACATTCCTAAAGCAGACTTCAGCAAATATTACTTAAAATCTTACTGAATTTTAGTTCAGATACCTAAAGTTATAGTTAAATAATGTATGTGATTTTGTGTCCTTTTAATATATTTCATGCACATTCTTTTATCATAGGAACATTTATATTCCAGTTAAAAATGGCAAAGATCTTTCAATTCACTATTTCATATTTTTTAAAAATGGATGTAAACTCAGTATTTTTATATTGTAATAGCTAAGTAAGGAAAAGACGTGTCTTATTCTGCAAATATGAAAGGTATTCAACTAATAAATCTGCCCTTAATAATGATTTGATTATACGTAAAGTGTTAACTATTTTGATATGACTTTACATTATAGTATTATTAATCATGAATTCAAGCATTGTATTTAAAAATAATAATTTTGGCTAACTGACAAGGTGGAAACACTGTGAAGAAGCAAAGAGCTTAGTTGGAGATGAATCACTCTGTCTTGATGAGCCCGAGGTATCAGTGACTCATTCAAATGAAAATATCTGTCAGCTTGAAGAACAGCTGGATGGGTAACACATGGACTGTGGTTGCAACTATAAGTGACAACATACCAAAGTGACTATCAAAGTGTGGAAAAAGATGTGTGCCAAGGATGGAATCAGATGAAAGCAATGCTTAAAATATCATTCTCAAACATTTTCCATACTAATACACATGAGAAATGTCATTTTCAGATAAAACACATTCATATTTTACTGAATCTTTCCAAATATGTTTGAAGATATGAAGCATTATCACAATTAATAACGAGTACAAAGCAGTGTCTATTCTGTAAATTATGCCATAACTAAATCAGTTTCAGATTTATGCAATTCTTAGTTATTGAGTAAATCTCTGCTACTAAATAAATTTTTCAAATCATACTGGGAGTTTATACATTTTTAAGTTTACAAATGTTTAGGTTTTTTTAATGTATAAATTTTGGCCATAAGGAAGACTATAATGAGGACTGTAAGATCTCACATCCCACTTCAAATACTTTGATAAAATGAAGCCTATGCATGTGTCTACATATTTATATACATATAAGACCCTGGTGCTGGGAAAGATTGAGGGAAGGAGAAGGGGACAAGAGAGGATGAGATGGTTGGATGGCATCACTGACTCAATGGACATGAGTTTGAGTAAACTCCAGGAGTTGGTGACGGAAAGGGAGGTCTGGTGTGCTGCAGTTCATGGGGTCACAAAAAGTCAGACACGACAGCGACTGAACTGAACTAACTGAATCTGGATAGACTATATGATTCATCCATATCAGTGACTAATAATACACTTATAGAAGTATAAATGAGATATTAAAAATGTCCTCAGATGCCAGAAACAATGAAATACTTTAAAATCAAACACAAATATTATAGCAAATCAGAATAACATAAAAAAAGATTGGGGGTGCTCTCAGAGTTAAAATATTTTAAATCCAAATTTAATAGAGAAAGACAATAGAAGTAGTGGTTATTTTAAACTATTTCTGACCAAGAAGTTTATAGATACTTAAGGGACATTACTGTGAGAATAAAAATGAATATAATTCCATAGGAGTTGAGGGGGAAGAGAAAAATAAAAGATGGAGAAGAAAGAAAAAAAGGAAGAGAAAAATAAAATAAATTATTTCTAAAATATTATTAGAAATAAGGGGGGGAGAACAATACATAAATAGTGTAAATAGAGCTAACTGAAAAAGAGAAAATTGGAGAGAAATGTCATGCTATTGTGGTGCTGAAAAGCACAAGACAAGATATAATGAATAATTCCAGATTTGTCAGTAACCAGAACAGTGATAGTGAACCAAGCTATTAGTTATGAGGCAAAGACTTTAAGACTTCAACGAAAATTAACAAATATACAAATGTGTTACCATTTAATTTTAAAGGTCACTAAAAGCATAACAAATAGGAAAGATGAAAAGTAAAGAAATAATAAAATATATTTCCTAGGGTACATAAAACATATGAATGTGATACAATTAATATAATAAAATTAGATTTTAAGGCAAAATAACTGGTGTTGTTTAATAAGCATAAATATACCATACCACTACTCATTAATTAAAGAAACAAGAGATAACAATCCTGAACCTGCATGAGCATAACTAAAGACCTTATATTATGCATATCATGTACACCCGGGGCGGATTCATGTCAATGTATGGCAAAACCAACCAATATAATATTGTAAAATAATTAGCCCCCAATTAAAAAAAAATGGCTGAATTGCTAAATAATGCTCTAAATGCTACAATCAAAGAAAGTTGACCACTCTCTGAGAAATTCATGGATCTAATATTCATTTCAGCCATACAGTAGAAAAAGAAATAAAAAAGACAATGCCTTTTCTTTATTAAATAAATACATAATGTTTACTTTCAAAAGTCAGTATAATTTCACAAAGCAGATGACTAAGATTACAACATTACTACAGATAACTACAACCCATATTATTTGACTCACATAATAAAATACAAATAAAAACTGTGGCATCAGCTTCCTGCTTTGGTAGAGAGTACTAAGGCTGACATGAAAACTGTTACAGACAGAATGACAAGGCAAGCCACACAGAATTTAAAGTTGCGTGGTTAAATACATGGGACAGTTGCTGTGGTAGACAGGACTTAAAGGGTGAAAACTATAGAGATAGAGAACACAAAAGTAAGGAGATGCTCTGTAGATTCTAATAACCTAAGAATATTTGGCTATTCTACCACAGGAGAGGAATCTGAAGATCTATACAAAAAGCCCAGATAAAGACCACTCCTGACGCAAGAAACTAGCAAGCTTCCAGCAGTCTAATTGGATTGATGGAAAAATAATTACAGGCCTGAGGAGTCAGAAATCAACTCCATGGAGTCATGTTTTGAGAGTTTCTTCTAAGGGGAGAGGGAGTTCCTTCCCTGGTACTTCTGGCTTGCCATAGACTGTACATGGGCCTTCCACAAACTTGGTCAATTTTGCTGGTGGGCTGGTAGGATGCAGATACTGACAGTTAGAAATTAGTTTTTCCAGTGGTCATGTATGGATGTGAGAGTTGGACTGTGAAGAAAGCTGATCACCAAAGAATTGATGCTTTTGAATTGTGGTGCTGGAGAAGACTCTTGAGAGTCCCTTGTACTGAAAGGAGATCCAACCAGTCCATTCTAAAGGAGATCAATCCTGGGTGTTCATTGGAAGGACTGATGCTAAAGCTGAAACTCCAATACTTTGGCCACCTCATGAGACAAGTTGTCTCATTGGAAAATACTCTGATGTTGGAAAGGATTGGGGGCGAGAGGAGAAGAGGATGACAGAGAATGAGATGGCTGGATGGCATCACCAACTCGATGGACATGAGTTTGAGTGAACTCCAGGAGTTGGTGATGGACAGGGAGGCCTGGCGTGCTGTGATTCATGGGGTCGCAAAGAGTCGGACACGACTGAGTGACTGAACTGAACTGAAGGACACCAAAAGCTTGGGTGCATTGGGCAGGACCCCAACAGCATCTGCTATAATAACTGACACTTACATAAGATTTACATGCTCTGGGCACTGTATGTATATATTTATGTATGTGTGCTACTGGTAAAGAACCCACTCCCCAATGCAGGTAGACATTAAGAGATCCGGGTTTGATCACTGGGTTGGGAAGATCCCTTGGAGAAGGGAATGGCAACCCACTCCAGTATTCTTGCGTGGAGAATCCCATGGACAGAGGAGCCTGGCATGCTGCAGTCCACAGGGTTGCAAAGAGTAGGTCACAACTGAGCAACTTAGCATGCATAAATGCTGTGTTGTTGTTCAATTGCTAAGTAGTGTCCAACTCTTTGCAATCCCATGGACTGCAGCACACTAGGCTTCCCTGTCCTTCACTGTCTCCTGAAGTTTGCTCAAATCCGTGTCCACTGAGTCAGTGATGCCATCCAATGATCTCATCCTCTATCTTCCTCTTCTCCTCCTGCACTCAATCTTTCCCAGCATCAGGGTATTTTCCAATGAGTCAGCTCTTAACATCAGGTAGTCAAAGTATTGGAAATTCAGCTTCAGCATCAGTCCTTCCAATGAATATTTAGGGTTGATTTTCTTTAGGATTGATTGGTTTAATCTTGCAGTCCAAACGATGCTAAAGGGTCTTCTCCAGCAACACAATACAAAAACATCTATTCTTTGTCTCTCAGTCTTCTTTATGGTCCAACTCTCCTATCCATACATTACTACTGGAAAAATCATAGCTTTGACTATGCAGAACTTTGCCACCAAAGTGATGTCTTTGTTTTTTAATATCTGTCTAGGTTTGTCATAGCTTTCCTTGCATCCTTGCAAGGAACAAGTGTCTTTTAATTTCATGGCTTCAGTCACCATCCACAGTAATTTGCAGCCCAAGGAAATGAAATCTGACACTGTTTCCATATTTCCCCATATATTTGTCATAAAGTGTTGGGACCAGATGTCATGATCTTAGCTTTTGGCATGTTGTTTCAAGCCAAATTTTTCACTTTCCCCTGTCACATAAGACATAAAAGACACAGGTTTGATCCCTGGGCCGGGAAGATCCCCTGGTGGAAGGCAGAGTAGTCTACTCCCATACTCTTGCCTAGAGAATCCTAGGAACAGAGGAGCCTAGTGGGTGGCAGCCCATAGGGTAGGGTAACACAGAGTTGGACACAACTGAAGCAACTTAGGACATGTACACTAGGTTTGTCATAGATTTTCTTACAAGGAGCAAGTGTCTTTTAATTTCATGGCTGCGATCAACGTCTGCAGTGATTTTGGAGCCCAACAGAATAAAATCTGTCACTGTTTCCACTTTTCCCCTCTTCTAGTTGCCATGAAGTGACGGGACCAGATGCCATGACCTTAGTGTTTTGAATACTATGTTTTAAGCCAGCTTTTCACTCTCCTGTTTCACCCTCATCAAGAGACTCTAGTTTCTCTTCGCTTTCTGCCATTAGAGTGGTATCATTTTCATATCTGAGGTTGTTGATATTTCTCCTGGCAAGCTTGATTTCAACCTGTGATTCATCTAGCCCACAATTTAGCACGATGTACTCTGCATAGAAGTTAAATAAACAGGGTGACAATATACTCCTTTCCCAATTTTGAACCAGTTATTCCATGGGACTCCCTATAGCTCAGATAGGAAAGAATCTGCCTGCAATTCAGGAGACCAGGATTCAATCATCCCTAGGTTTCGAATATCCCCTGGAGAAAGGAATGTTAACCCACTCCAGTATTCTTGCCTGGAAAATTCCATAGACAAATGAGCCTACAATCTTTGGGGTCACAAAGAGTCAGACACAACTGAGCAACTAACACACACACAGTTTTGTTCCATGTAAGGTTCTGACTATTGCTTCTTGATCTGAATATAGGTTTCTCAGGAGATAGGTAGGGTGATCTGGAATTCCAATATCATTAAGAATTTTCCAGTTTGTTGTGATCCATACGGTCAAAGGCTTTAGTGTAGTCAATGATGCAGAAGTAGATGTTTTTTCTGGAGTTCCCTTGCTTTCTCTATGATCCAACAAATTTTGGGAATTTTATCTCTGGTTCTTCTGCCTTTTCTAAGATGTACCCAGCTTGTACATCTGGACATTCTTGATTCACATACTGCTGAAGCTTAGATTGAAGGATTTTCAGCATAAATGTACTACCATGCAAAACAAGTGCAATTTTCAGGTAGTTTGAACATTCTTTGGCATTGCCTTTCTTTGGGATTGGAATGAAAACTGATATTTTCTAGTCCAGTGGCCACTATTGAGCTTTCCAAGTTTGCTGACATATTGAGTACAGCACTTTAACCAAATCCTCTTTTAGAATTTTAAATAGCTTAACTGTAATTCCATCTCTAAACTAGTTTTGTTTGTAATAATACTTACTAAGGCCCAGTAAATTTCACATTCCAGGATGTCTGGCACTAGGTGAGTGACCACACCTTCGTGATTATCCAGGTCATTTTGACCATTTTTGTGCAGTTATTCTGTTTATTCTTGCACATCTTCTTAATTTCTTCCACCTCTGTAAGGTTCTTAGTGTTTCTGTCCTGAATTGTGCCCATCCTTACATGAAATGTTCCCTTGATATCTCCAATTTTCTTGAAAAGACCTCGAGTCTTTTCCATTCTATTGTTTTCCTCTATTTCTCTGCATCATTCATTAAAGAAGTTCTTCTTATCTCTCCTTGCCATTCTCTGGAACTCTGCATTCATTTGGGTATATCTTTCCCTTTCTCCCTTGATTTTCTCTTTTCTTCTTTCTTCAGTTACTTGCAAAACCTCCTCAGATAACCACTTCGCCTTCTTCATTTCTTTTTCCTTGGAATGGTTTTGGTCACTTCCTCCTGTACAATGTCATGAACTGTCATCCACAGTTCTTCACGCACTCTACCAGATCTATTCCTTGAATCTATTTGTCACCTACAGTGTATAAGTATAAAGGATATGATTTACGTTGTATTTCAATGGCCTCGTGGTTTTCCTAATTTTTTTTAAGCCTGAATTTTGCAATAAGGAACTCATGATCTGAACCACAGTCAGCTCCAGGTTTTATTTTTGCTAACTGTATAGAGCTCCTCCATCTTCAAATCAATCTGATTTTAGTATTGACCATTTGGAGATGTCCATGTGTAGAGTGATCAGACTGACTAGTCTTCTGTGATTATGATTTCAGTGTGTCTGCCCCCTGATGCCCTCTCGCAACACCTACCATCTTACTTGGGTTTCTCTTACCTTAGTTGTGGGGTATCTCTTCAAGGCTGCTCCAGCAAAGCACAGCCGCTGCTTCTTATCTTGGACTAGGGGTGTCTCCTCAAGCTGCCTCTCCTGACCTTGAATGTGCAGTAGCTCCTCTCAGCCCTTCTGCACCCACGCAGCCACCGCCACTTGGATGTGGGGTAGCACCTCTCGGTCACCGCCCCTCCTCCTCACCTCCCAGCTGCACATTCAGTTCTCCTTCCTGAGTGTCTCTGTAGCCTGTGTCCTCTTCTTCCTATTTGCTGCCAGTCTTCGTTCAAACTCTCATTCTCTCTGCCCAGATTGAGCATGCTCCTTGAAACCTACAGATGTTTCTCAAGAAGTTTCCATAATTGTATTAATCAGGGGCCCAGCAAGAAGCTGAGTCACATTCCAACATGGTAACGTAAGATACTTGAATGAAGGGACTTTTCACAAAGGTGTAAGGATGTTACCTGAAAACCGGGTTCTTCTCTTGGTGAGTGTCAAGCCAAAAAATCCAACGAAGAAAAAGAGAGGGAGAAGGAAGGATTTATTATTACTTGCAGCATGGACCACAGCTTTGTCTAACTCAATGAAACTAGGCCATGCCGTGTGGGGCCACCCAAGACGGGTGGGTCACGGTGGAGAAGTCTGACAGAATGTGGTCCACTGGAGAAGGGAATGGCAAACCACCTCAGTATTCTTGCCTTGAGAAACCCATGAACAGTATGAAAAGGCAAAATGATAGGATACTGAATGAGGAACTCCCCAGGTCGGTAGGTGCCCAATATGCTACTGGAATTCAGTGGAGAAATGAATCCAGAAAGAATGAAGTGATGGAGCCAAAGCAAAACAGTAAACAATTGTGGATGTGTCTGGTGATACAAGCAAGGTCCAATGCTGTAAAGAGCAATATTGCATAGGAACCTGGAATGATAGGTCCATGAATCAAGGCAAATTGGAAGTGGTCAAACAGGAGATGGCAAGAGTGAACGTAGACATTCTAGGAATCAGTGAACAAAAATGAACTGAAATGGGTGAATTTAACTCAGATGACCATTATATCTACTACTGTGGGCAGGGATCCCTTAGAAGAAATGGAGTAGCCATCATGGTCAACAAAGGAGTCCGAAATGCAGTACTTGGATGCAATCTCAAAAATGACAGAATGATCTCTGTTCGTTTCCAAGGCAAACCATTCAATATCACAGTAATCCAAGCCTATGCCCCAACCAGTAACACTGAAGAAGCCGAAGTTGAACAGTTCTATGAAGACTTACATGTTCATTTAGAACTAACACTCAAAAGAGATGTCCTTTTCATTATAGGGGACTGGAATGCAAAAGTAGGAAGTCAAGAAACACCTGGAATAACAAGCAAACTTGGCCTTGGAGCATGGAATGAAAGAGGGCAAAGGCTAATAGAGTTTTGCCAAGAGAACGCACTGGTCATAGCAAACACCCTCTTCCAACAACTCAAGAGTAGACGCTACACATGGACATCACCAGATGGTCAACACCGAAATCAGATTGATTATATTCTTTGCAGCCAAAGATGGAGAAGCTCTATACAGTTAGCAAAAACAAGACCGGGAGCTGACTGTGGCTAAAATCATGAACTCCTTATTGCCAAACTCAGACTTAAATTGAAGAAAGTAGGGAAAACCACTAGACCATTCAGATATGACCTAAATCAAATCCCTTATGATTATACAGTGGAAGTGAGAAATAGATTTAAGGGACTAGATCTGATAGATAGAGTGCCTGATGAACTCTGGACGGAGGTTCGTGACATTGTACAGGAGACAGGGATCAAGACCATCCCCATGGAAAAGAAATGCAAAAAAGCAAAATGGCTATCTAAGGAAGCCTTACAAATAGCTGTGATAAGAGGAGAAGCAAAAAGCAAAGGAGAAAAGGAAAAATATAAGCATCTGAATGCAGAGTTCCAAGGAATAGCAAGGAGAGATAAGAAAGCCTTCCTCAGTGATCAATGCAAAGAAATAGAAGAAAACAACAGAATAGGAAAGACAAGAGATCTCTTCGAGAAAATTAGAGATACCACTGGAATATCTCATGCAAAGATGGTCTCCATAATGGACAGAAAAGGTATGGACCTAACAGAGGCAAAAGATATTAAGAAGAGGTGGCAAGAATAGACGGAAGAAATGTACAAAAAAGACCTTCACGACCAAGATAATCACGATGGTTTGATCACTGACCTAGAGCCAGACATCTTGGAATGTGAAGTCAAGTGGGCCTTAGAAAGCATCACTATGAACAAAGCTGGTGGAGGTGATGGAATTCCAGTTGAGCTATTTCAAATCTTGAAAGATGATGCTGTGAAACTGCTGCACTCAATATGCCAGCAGATTTGGAAAACTCAGCAGTGGCCACAGGACTGGGAAAGGTCAGTCTTCATTCAAATCCAAAAGAAAGGCAATGCCAAAGATTGCTCAAACTCCCGCACAATTGCACACATCTCACACGCTAGTAAAGTCATGCTCAAAATTCTCCAAGCCAGGCTTCATCAATATGTGACCCGTGAACTTACCAATGTTCAAGCTGGTTTTAGAAAAGGCAGAGGAACCAGAGATCAAACTGCCAACATCCGCTGGATCATGGAAAAAGCAAGAGAGTTCCAGAAAAAACATGTATTTCTGCTTCACTGACTATGCCAAAGTCTTTGACTGTGTGGATCAAAACATACTGTGGACAATTCTGAAGGAGACGGGAATACCAGACCACCTGACCTGCCTCTTGAGAAACCTATATGCAGGTAAGGAAGCAACAGTTAGAACTGGACATGGAACAACAGACTGGTTCCAAATAGGAAAAGGAGAATGTCATGGCAGTATATTGTTATCCTGCTTATTTAACTTATATGCAGAATACATCATGAGGCTGGAAGAAGCACAAGCTGGAATCATGATTGCCAGGAGAAATATCAATAACCTCAGATATGCAGATGACACCACCCTTATGGCAGAAAGTGAAGAGGAACTCAAAAGCCTCTTGATGAAAGGAAAAGAGGAGAGTGAAAACGTTGGCTTAAAGATCAACATTCAGAAAGCAAAGATCATGGCATCTGGTCCCATTGCTTCATGGGAAATAGATGGAGAAACAGTGGAAACAGTGTTAGACTATTTTTTTGGGCTCCAAAATCACTCCGGATGCTGATTGCAGCCGTGAAATTAAAAGACGTTACTTCTTGGAAGGAAAGTTATGACCAACCTAGATAGCATACTAAAAAGCAGAGACATTACTTTGCCAACAAATGTCCATCTAGTCTAGGCTGTGGTTTTTCTAGTGGTCATGTATGGTGTGAGAGTTGGACTGTGAAGAAAGCTGATCACCGAAGAACTGATGCTTGAATTGAGGTGTTGGAGAAGACTCTTTAGAGTCCCTTGTACTGCAAGGAGATTCAACCAGTCCATTCTAAAGGAGATCAATCCTGGGTGTTCATTGGAAGGACTGATGCTAAAGCTGAAACTCCAAAACTTTGGCCACTTCATGCGAAGAGTTGACTCACTGGAAAAGACTTTTATGCTGGGAGGGATTGGGGGCAGGAGGAGAAGAGGACAACAGAGAATGAGATGGCTGGATGGCATCACCGACTCGATGGACATGAGTTTGAGTGAACTCCAGGATTTGGTGATGGACAGGGAGGTCTGGCGTGCTGTGATTCATGGGGTTGCAAAGAGTCGGACACAACTGACCTACTGAACTGAACTGATGTGTAGAGTTGATCTTGTGCTGTTGGAAAAAGATTTTGCAATGACCAATGTGTTCTCTTGATAAAACTGTTAGTCTTTGCCCTGCTTCATTTTGTACTCCAAGGCCAGATTTACCTTTTTCTAAAGGTAACTCTTGACTTTCTACTTTTGCATTTCAGTCCCCTTTGATGAAAAGGACATCTTTTTGGGGGTGTTAGTTCTAGAAGAACTGTCTTCATAGAACTGTTCAACTTCAGCTACTTCAACATTAGTGGTTGGTCGTAGACTAGGATTACTGTGATTACTAGGATTATTGTGATGTTGAATGTTCTGCCTTGGAAACAAACCAAGATCATTATGGTATTTATGGGATTGGACCCAAGTACTGCATTTTGGACTCTTTTGTTGATTGTGAGGACTACTCCATTTATTTCAAGGGATTCTTGCCTACAGTAGCAGATATAATGGTCATCTGAATTAAATTTGCCCATTCACATCCATTTTCATTCACTAATTCCTAAAATGTCAATGTTCACTTTTGCCATCTTCTGCTTGATCACTTTCAATTTACCTTGATTCACGGACCTAACATTCCTATGTTGCTCTTTACAGCATCAGACTTTACTTTCACCAAGGGACGCATCCACAACTGAGCATTATTTCCACTTTGGCTCAGCTGCTTCATTCTTTCTGAAGCTATTAGCAATTGCTCTCTGTTTTTCCCCAGTAGCATACTAGACACTTTCCAATCTGGGGAGCTCATCTTCTGGTTTCATATTTTTTGCTTTTTCATACTATTCACAGAGATTTTGTGGCAAGAACATTGGAGTTGTTTGCCATTCCCTCCTCTAGTGGACCACGTTTTGTTAGAACTCTGCAAAGCATGTCTCATAGCTTTATTGAGTTACACAAGCCCCTTCATTATGACAAGGCTGTAATCCATGAGTACATATGTATATCTCTTACTATATCCTTGCCATTGAGCTAATCACAGGGGATAAACAAGAAATGAAAAATACTGTCAGTCCTCAAGGAGTTTACTGTGGTTGAGTCAGATTTGAATAGTCTAGCCCATGTTTATTTCTGAATTGAGTACGGTCAAAGCAGATAATTCTGGAAGAAATGCTAACAAGTCCTTATATCAGATATATGAGTCATCCTACAATGGGTAATTTAACTAAGAGAAAAACCAAACTGTCAATATTTGTATGCAAAATGCTCAACTTTACCAATAACCAGAGAAATGCAAATTAAAATAGTTCACACCTATCATTCCAGCAATTAAAAAATGACAATGACGAAGATGCCAGTAGTGAATATTTAGTGTTTAATAAGCACCAGATGTTTTATGCTTGCTTATGAATTAATTCATTAGATCATGAAAAAGCTCTGTTCTAGAGGTTACTGTAATCTCTTTTCTATAGATAAGAAAACCAAGGACCAGATAAGTTATGAATAAGTGGTGAAGCTGGAATTCAAACCTCTTTGGAATGCAACCTTGAACATTTAATATCTTCACTATTTTCCTGACAGCCATAACAGAAACAACAGTAAAATGTTTACTCCTTAATCAGCTATTCTCTAGACATCATTCTAATCATTTTGTATTTATTAAACCATGTAATCATTACAATAGCTCTATGAATTAGGTATTGGGGATGAAGGATGTTGCCTGTCATTCTAGTAAACAATGAATGTTGCCAGCCATTAAGCCATCAGCCACTGGAGCTGCACACCTGGAAAGCATGCCTTGAGGGGTATTCAGGATGGAGAAAAACAGGATACTGGCCCTAGATAGTTAAGATTCATATCTAAGGAATAATATCAATAAGCCCAGACTCTTGCATCTTCCCATACACAGAAAAGCACTAATCATTCATTTGAAAATCTCTTTTGTGACTATCAATATATTTTTGATGTTCAACTATATGTTTTTGTTTTTATTTCCTTCCAGCAAAAACTCCCATATACTCTGGCTCTTCCCTTACCTCTTTGGAACAGTTCCTTAGAGATATCTGAGAGGCTACATCCCAAGCTATAGTCCTCAGTAAGGTCTCTGAGTAAAACATAACTAGCAACTTTCAAGTTGTACATTTTTCTCCAGTTGATAGTATTATACTATTCTCATTTTAAGATGAGGAAATTGGGACTTCCCTGAAGGTCCACTGGTTAAGAATCCTCCTTGCAATGTAGAAGACACAGGTTCATCCCTTGGTTGGGGAACTAAGATTCCACATGCCATAGAGCAACTAAGCCCATTTGCCATAACTAGAGAGTCCCAATGCCACAACAAAAGATCATGCACAATGCAACAAAGATCCTGTGTGCTGAAACTGAGACCTCACCAGGCCAAAAAAATAAACAAATATTTTTAAAAAAGAAGAAACTGAGGAACTGAGAAATTAAATTACTGCCCAATGTTTCATGATTAATAAGGAAACCAAACTTGACCTGGTCACAAAGGTCTCTTTTCAGCCCTCATTTCTTGTAGGCAAGACTCCAGCTTCCTTGACCTTCCCTGAATTCCAAAGGCAATATTTGAACAGCTGATAATCATGGGAGATTTCCTAAAAGAAATCAACCCTGATTTTCAGTGGGAAGAACTGATGCTGAGGCTCCAATACTTTGGCCACCTGATGCAAAGAGCCAACTCATTGGAAAAGACTCTGATGCTGGGAAAGATTGAAGGCAGGAGGAGAAGGGGATGACAGAGGATGAGATGGTTGGATGGCATCATCAACTCAATGGACATGAGTTTGAGCAAAATCCAGGAGATGGTGGACAGGAAAGCCTGGAGTGCTGCAGTTCATGGGGTCCAAAAAAGAGGTGCACACGACTTAGCAACTGAATAGCAACAATCAAGGGAGGAACAGCAGAGAAACCACTTGAGGCAAAATTCAAGGGACCAGAGAAGCTCATCAGAATTAGTAGAGCACTTGACACTCACCCTCATCTTGTCAGCAACCCCACCTCTGACATATTGTTATAAAGTGAAAGGCACTCAGCTGTCTCTGACTCTTTGTGACCCCATGGACTAACCAGTCCATGGAATTCTCCAGGCCAGAATACTGGAGTGGGTAGCCTTTCCCTTCGTCAGTGGATCTGCCCAACCCAGGGATTGAACCTACATCTCCCCCGTTGCAGGAAGCTGCTTTACCAGCTCAAATCCTCCTAGGTTGGGACACATATTGTTTTTCAAGGCAGGACCCTGCTATGCTCTCTTTGCCTGGCAAAACAATAAAGCTATTCTTTTCTACTTCACTCAAAACTTGGTCTCCAACATTAGATTTGGCACTGGTATACAGAGAAGCTGAGCTTTTAGTGCAATAAGTATTGGAACCAAGATTGAGTGCCAAGGCATATGCTTTTAACCACTCTATATTGTCAGTACCAATGTCAGTGTAGATGAAGGAAAGGTGCTGCTTTGTAGATACTGTAGGAGAAGGTGTACTGCATATAATCACTATGGGAAACATTCAGGTAATATTTAATAAGCCTGAAGGTGGGCATACATTATGACACGGAAATCTCAAATTAGTATACATTGTTTAGTTTTCACACATTTGCACAAACAAATGCTTTCAAATGACAAGTAAGAATTGGACACGAATTTGGGGCTTTCCAGGTGTTGCTAGTGGTAGAACCTGCCTACTAATGCAGGAGACATAAAAGACATGGGTTGGATCCCTGGGTCAGGAAGATACCCTGGAGGAGGGCATGGCAACTCAGTCCAGTATTCTTGACTGGAGAATCCCAGGGACATAAGAGCCTGGCAAGCTACAGTCTGTAAAGTTGCAAAGAGTTGGACATGACTTAGCTCACCCACATACACAATGGGTCAAGCATTTCTCACATTACTCTGCATGCTTTTTTGTAATTTAAAATATTTTGTCTAAAAAAATAATGTAACAAGAGTAGTATAAGTAAAAGTAGCACTAATATTAGTAATAACACAAACGGGAAGTAAATACACACAACAGTGCCAAATAGGCACTTGAGAACAACTGATTTCAGGTAAGGGTAGAGATATTGGGTAAGGAAAAAAAAAAAATCAGAAAGGCAAGTGAGAAGAGAATGGCAGAAATATAAAAGGAGGGGAAAGACAGACCATGGAAATTGTGGAAGGAAAAAACCTTCATGTAAGGAGAAAATGATCCATAATATCAAATGCAGGAAGTCCAATACAATTAAATATTTAAAATATCGTTGATTTTATTAAGAAATTTATTAGCTAGTTTTGGTGAAATTGTGGCAGTGGAAGCACTATTGCAATAAGTTAAGATGTCAAAGGGAAGTAAAGAATTTGAGTTAGGCTGTGTGAGGTATCTGTTGCATAATAAGAAATATGTTTGGTCTGTCTTTGGTTGCTGGCACATTCCTGGGAATTTCCTTATTGACAGAAGTGCCTTTTGGTTTTCAGGATCCTTTTGATACAGTATCCCTTTGATCACACCTGTGTTTATGCTAATTAGGTGACAAAGGGTGGGAACCTTACAAAGCTTGTGCATCCGATTGGCCATCGGAAACACCAAATATGTGATTATCAGTGGGGAATTCTCAGCCCTACTTGAACCTCAAGGTATGGAAGGGGAGCTGGAGAGTGGGTAATAAAAACTCTTCAACAACACTGTTTGGAGAGCTAGCTGTTCCACACACCCTGACTCCACAGGGACAGAAGCTCTTGTACACAATGATTATGCCAGATCTTGCCTATGTATCTCTTCACCTGGCAGTTCATTTGTAGTTTCTATAATAAACCAGTGAGCACAAGTAAAGTGCTGTTTGATGATCTGAGAGCCATAAGAACAGGCTCATAGAAATGGCTATTTATAGTCAGTCAGTCAGAAGTATGAGTGATTCAAGAGTGGAAACTGACATTTAAAGCTGAGACAGTCATGAGACTGAGCTCTTAACCTGCAGGGTCTACACTAATTCTAGGTAGTTAGTGTCAAAATTGAATTGAATTGCTGGACATCTGTCTCATATCAGAGAATTAGTTGTTGTCAGATGATACATCACAGGATCCCAGCTAAGAAGTCTGAGATAGAGTGAAGAGGGACCAGTGAGTAGCTGAAGGAACAAGGGAAGTTGCTTCTTTGTTTTTGCTTTTTTTTTTTTTGGTTCAGTAAGGTTTGGAAGTACAGTTGATCCTTGAATAGCATGCAGGTTGTAGCGCCAAACCTCCATGAAATAAAAAACCCACATGTAATTTTTCTGTCAGCTATTTGTATCCATGGTTCTGTATCCACAGATTCAACAATGGGAACATGTAGTACTGTGCTATATATTTAGTGAAAATGATCCATGTATAAGTGTACCTGCCCAGTTTAAACTTCTCTTGCTCAATAATCAACTGTGTTTTACAGGTTAAGGGAGTACTTGGGAAGGAAGGAACTTATTAGTAGACATTGAAGAGAGAAGCTAGATTCAGTCAGGAAGTGGTAGGGAAAAGGAAGTCATCAAAAAAACAAAAAGACTAGATTGGGAAGATTTAACCCTGGACTCTGGGAATAAGGAGGAATGTTATTGCTGTTGTTATTTTAAGAGACAATAAAATCATCTGATACATCTCTGATGGCTTAAATTCTTTATGAAAAATAGGAATTTTGAAATCTTCCATTAAGAATAGGAACCACACCTAGTTAAGAGAAAAGAAGTTTACAGTGACACTTAGGAAATGAGACAGATGATGAGTAAAGAAAATAATTGAGTGAAGTCCCTTTTCTTCTCATCTTTCTCTAGCCAACACAACAGAAAATAAAGATGCTGAAAGAAAAGAAAATTGAAACATTTTACAATTGATTCTCTAAAAACAGAGCTCACATGTTTATAAACACACAAAGTCTAAAGGGAAAATGCATACTTGATATGGGTGACGTTATTTACTGATAATATTTTGCTGACATTAGCTAATAGAGTTTTTTCACCCCAACAGAGATTTTAATTGTCTGTTTCTACCAAAGCACGATTTCCACTGAATTGCAGTATTCTTTAATTTGAAACTTTGAATTTCACTATATTGAACTGACTTTTATTGCAATTGATTTTTATACATAGAATAATGTATAGATTCAAGATAGATTCAAGTTGACATTACAAAAATGTATCAGAGAATATAGTACTTAACCTACACTGTCGTAAATAAATATGTATCTTAGAGAATAAATATCGATATACATTTGTTAACTAAGCAGATGTATCTTTAATACACAAAAATATTTTTGTATTAGGAGATAAACTACATTGAGATTTTTTCAATCCATATGTAATTGATTTTTTTCACATAACATAAATTAATTTGAAGCTCTAACTCCAGAAAATAACCTCCTGCAGTTACAATTTAAAATCATGTACAAGCATTGTTAGGATAATTATAACTTGTACTGACTTATGCTTGGAATAAAAACTTCCACATAATAGCTCATAAAAATAAAATATGTTCCACAGTTTTATGTTTATCATACCTCCAACACAGAATTCATTTTATTGTGTTCCATATACAAAGAATATAAACTATTTCACTCTTCAGTAGTTAAATAGCATTAAAAAATGTTTTTGTCCCTTTGTTTTGTTTTTTTAATGACTCCATGGTTTAAAAATGGCCATTTGATTTTAACATTTATTCATTATCACTCTGAGGGAGGATGACCTTCAAATAATTGAAAGTTGAAATTAAAAACATTTTAATCTTCATTAGCTTTTAATTAGAGCTCTCAAAATACTTTTTTTAAAGTTGAATTTTTCAGAGCAACCATTATGGAGGCCTTATTACTCAATACTTAATTTTATACTAGTTATTAACTTAAATTGGATAGGAAAACAACAGACAATACATTATTTCTACAAGTGCATATTTGTGAGATGTTGCAAATGAATATCATTAACATCTTTAGTGAATCTTTTAAGTGAATTAAAAGGTTTGTTTCCTAAAAGAGAGACTGAAATAGAATTACTCAATTGTAGTCTAAAAAAGTTCTGGATTAACCAATTTATAATTGATATTTAACTATATGAATTCAGAGTTAAGTGATAAATAACATATTTATTGGGCTTCCCTGGTGGCTCAGTGGTAAAGAATCCACCTGCCAAGCAGAAGACATGGGTTTGATTCCTGGGTCAGATAGATCCCCTGGAAAAGGAAATGGTTACCCACTCCAGTATTCTTGCCTGGAAAATCCTATAGACACAGGAGAGTGGCAGGCTGCAGTCCATGAAGTCACAGAAGAGTCGGACATGACTTAGTGACCAAACAATAATCACAACAACATATTTATTAAATCTAAATGCCTGAGAAACAAAGCTATAATATGGTGAATGGACGTGAGTCACATATTTAGATTATCTGGGTTAGCACAATTACATGAGTGTTGTGCTGTCAATGTATGCATATATATGCGTGTACTTATACATGTATGTATACATATATATCGGAGAAGGCACTGCAATCCACTCCAGTACTCTTGCCGGGAAAATCCCATGGACGGAGGAGCCTGGTAGACTGCAGTCCATGCAGTAGCTAAGTCAGACACGACTGAGCGACTTCACTTTCACTTTTCACTTTCATGCATTGGAGAAGAAAATGACAACCCATTCCAGTGTTCTTGCCTTGAGGATCCCAGGGACAGGGGAGCCTGGTGGGCTGTCGTCTATGGGGTCACACAGAGTTGGATACTACTGAAGTGACTTAGCAGCAGCATATATATATGGCAACGACAACCCACTCCAGTACTCTTGCCTGGAAAATCCCATGGGCGGAGGAGCCTAGTAGGCTGCAGTCCATGGGGTCGCTAAGAGTCAGACACGACTGAGCGACTTCACTTTCACTTTTCACTTTCATGCATGGGAGAAGAAAATGGTAACTCACTCCGGTGTTCTTGCCTGGAGAATCCCAGGGACAGGGGAGCCTGGTGGGCTGTCGTCTATGGGGTCGCACACAGTCAGACACGACTGAAGCGACAGCATGCATGCATATATATATATGTACACATATATTTTTTTCCCCAAGTACTCAATTTTTCCTGTAGTAACCAGATTACCCATGAGAAACTTGGAAAACTTTCTTATAAAAGCATTGAAGAATTTAGCAAAACAGAAGTGAATTACATGGATTACACAAAGAAAAAAAAAAGCCATGAGCTAAAAATCAGAACTTTTCCAAAATATAAGAAAATAAAATGAATGAAAAACAAATAAAATAAAGTTAAATTAGAGCCAGAACCACATTCCCCTCAGTCCTTTTTGATTTATGGTATTTTCCATCTTCAAGCTACTTTTGGAATATCTTCCTTTATTCAAGTCTAAGTGTAGAGAATGTGGTCTGAAACTTTATCCCAGATGTGTTCATTACAAAGCAAGAAAGTCCTCATCACATATCAGAATCAGAAAATTCAAACTAATGCAGCATGTTACCCATAAGGTATTAGACAAAAATTAAGGCAAATTAACATAATTGCAGACAATTTTGTTCATCTAAGTGACAGTGCCAAGGAAAGGTTATACAAGACCTGATATCCAAGTGATCCCATAATGGATATGTGTCTACATATTTCCCAGAGTAGATTCCTTCTGTTTATCTGGACAGCTCAAGAAACAAAAGGAATTCATATTTATAGAACATTAATATTCAACTACTCTATGTTTGGTGGTTTAGTCTCTAAGTCATGTCTGACTCTTGCAACCTCATGGAAAATAGTTTGCCAGCTCCTTAGTCCTTGGGATTCTCCAAGAAAGAATACTGGAGTAGGTTGCCATTTCCCTCTCTAGGGGACCTTCTTGACCCAGGAATTGAACCTGTGTTTCTTGCAACTGCAGGCAGATTCTTTACTGACTGAGTTACAAAGGAGTAGGGAGCTACTACTCTATGTGTGCTTCAACTGATAATAGAATTATTATCAATTCTATTCTTCATAACAATTGTGAGTGGTAGGTACCAGTCTCTATAGTAAAAGTCACGGGGTTCAAAAATGGTAAGTGACTTGCTTTAAGTGATAGAGCTTGAATTGAAACCAAAGTTTTTCTGATTTGAATTGGAATCTGTTCATTACAACCGTGTTTCCATAGTGTACTTTTTAAATAAAAATACTCTGGAAATTTAATAAATAGGAAATCCTTGAACCCTACCCTAGACCTACTGAATCAGTATCTGCAGGAGAATTCTGAGAAATTCTTATGTTTAAAAAAGTGTCAGGACCTTGCGCACATGCTGTAGATTCTCTTTTCTGTCCCAAATGCCATAATTGTCAAAAGAACATTTAAAATTTTAAATCAATCCATAATCATGCTATAAAAGAAAAACAAAAAAGCTATAGTGAATTAAGACTGTGAAAGTCCTTGAAAAATAGAATGTGAAATGGATAAGATGGAAGAATAAGCTGAATATTAATTAGATATGTGAAAATATTCATAAACTTAAAACTACTATAATTCACCCTGGACTAAAATTTAAATAAATTCTAGGTAATAACAGAAAATGTTCACAGAGATGTATGCTGCACCATCAGATACCATGACAATCTTGAGTTAGTCATCAAAGAAAAGCTGGCCTTGTAGAGGAGAATACATGTTACTTACATTCTGATGACTGTGAGGTCCAGGAAACAAGAAGGTCAAACGTACAGCAGAAAGACTTCACTAAAAGTCAAACTTTAAAAGGAGTTTCTATGGTAAAGAAATTAAACTTTCTGAGATATTCAGTGGTGTTTCCTGACCTATTTGATACAAATTTCTTCCAAGAAGAATCATTTCATATTAAATGCCAAGTGGTGGAATCAAGACTTACAGTATTTGTTGACAAAAATCCACATTGTATTTGCTAACTAGTAACTGATGTGTTTCATGGAGATCCATTTTATGCACACTGCATAGATTTTTCTCTTGTGTACTCAGTGCAGGACCATTGGTTATGCTTTTCCCCTTCACATCTGGGTAAGAAAAATAAAAATCATGACTCAAGTAGGTTCAAAATCCAACACAACAGAACGTCTTCTTTACTTGACATAAAGGATTGACTACAAGGGAGTAGCTATTTGAAGTTGACTGCATATAATGATGTCAGAAATGAGAGGGAGCCTGTAGATAAGCAGCAATACTGTTGGTTGGGGTGCCACAACATGGACAACTAGATATTTACACTTTATGCCTAGACTAATCTACTTGTCACCTACACATCACCTTTCTCTTTGCAGAATACTGTGATAAATTGGATAGAGAGAAAAGGAGTTGTTCTAAGTAGATGGAAAAGAATGGGCAACTTTCATCTATACCCATACTAAGAAAATGTTATCTGTTAACAACTGACACCCTCTGCCAGTCTCACTGAAAGTAGGCTAGTATATATGCTATAGTAAAATCTCCTGCAAGGAAGACTTATTATGGTCTAATAGGAATTATAAAATAAAAATTCAAGAGCACAGCCAAGAATTAGCTAACTGGATATAGAACAATACTGTGATAGAAAAGAAAAAAGCAGATATCCTTTGCCAAATTTTGACCCTAGAAAGAATTAAAACTAAGGGAACAGTCAGTTCCCAGGAGGTTGGACAAGAGAGCAGCACAGTCCTGAGAGCATACTAGGGCTATTTGAACTAACTATAAGATTGCCTCATACCCTGAAATGTGGTCCAGAGGTGGAACATGGCCCTAGTGGGCAGGTGGACCTCACTCCAATGATGAGAATATGGCTTGAGGTAATGTTAGTGGAGACTGATCATGGGGTCCAGTAAAGGAGACTTGATCATCCTGATCATCACCAAGGAATGAAGAAAGTCCTGAGTCCTCAGATTGAGAGGGCCAAGTAAGTGTCAGAGAGGATAACAAAAAGAAAGTTGCACTCAGATGCTTTTATAGATAAGTTATATCAATTTTCAATTTAAATAGATAACTATTTCTGCCAGATTAACACATCCTTTGAAAAAGGATCCTAAAAAAATAATAACTCAGCTGTTGTGAATGTGACAGTCCTTTGTGCAAAGCTTGGAGAATCCCAGGGACGGGGGAGCCTGGTGGGCTTCCATCTATGGGGTCACACAGAGTCGGACACGACTGAAGTGACTTAGCAGCAGCAGCAGCATGATTCATGAATGAGAAATTTAAAGGGAGAGAGAGGTAAAGAATTCTTAGAGTATTTTCTGCTTGAATCTAATCATTAATCTGTTACTGTCTACCTTACATATTACTGTAGACAATCTTATCTCCTTCAAGTATTGTAGGAATTCACAGCTATATCCTACATGTTAAAACATGTAAATCCAGGCCTCCTTCCTGAAATTTTCTCAGACATCAAGATACCTATATGAGATATCTCTAGAATTTTCCCAGCACTTTTCAAGCAAAATACATTCACAATCAAATGCTAAAATTTTCTAAAAATCTCCTCCTCAGATCTTCATCTGAGGAAAAAGCATCATAAGTGGCTCAAAAAAAAAAAATACTGGAATCTCCTTGATCCCTCCACCTCCTCCACCTTGTCCTACACAGCCATCACCCCATTCTATCACTTCTATTACAAATTCAGTTCAGTTCAGTTGCTCAGTCATGTCTGATTTTTTGTGACCCCATGGACTGCAGCATGCCAGGCTTCCTTGTCCATTACCAACTCCAGGAATTTACTCAAACTCATTCGGAGAAGGCAGTGGCAAGCCACTCCAGTACTCTTGCCTAGAAAATCCCATGGATGGAGCAGCCTGGTAGGCTGCAGTCTGTGGGGTCGCTAAGGGTCGGACATGACTGAGCGACTTCACTTTCACTTTTCACTTTCACACATGGGAGAAGGAAATGGCAACCCACTCCAGTGTTCTTGCCTGGAGAATCCCAGCGACGGGGGAGCCTGGTGGGCTTCCGTCTATGGGGTCACACAGACTCGGACACGACTGAAGTGACTTAGCAGCAGCAGCAGCAGCAGCAGCATGTCCATTGAGGCAGTGATGCCATCCCATCATCTCATCCTCTGTCATCCTCTTCTCCTCCTGTCTTCAGTCTTTCCCAGCAGGGTCTTTTCAAATGAGTCAGTTCTTGGCATCAGGTGGCCAAAGTGTTGGAATTTCAGCTTCAGCATCAGGCCTTCCAATAAATATTCAGGACTGATTTCCTTTGGGATGGAATTATAAAATGCACTGTAAATTTTATCCACCTCTATGTTCTGTTTCGAAATACCAAAAGAGCCTCCTAACTTGTTTGCCAGTTTTCACTACTGCCACATCCAAATCCATTTTCCATGGAGCAGTCAGGCTGATTTTTCCTTCTTCTCTTCTCTCTCTCTCTCTTTTTCTCTTATATTTTCTCTTATTTTCCTTTCTTTCTTTATTTAATACATCAGAAGTCTCATTACTTCCCTGCTGTAAACCCCTCTATAACTTCATATGGACTTAAAAATAATATCCCAAATCTTTGGCAAGCCCTTGAAAGCTCTGATTTTATCTCCTCACTCACTGCTCATCGCACTCCAACCACCCTGGTATTTTTCCTGTGAAAGTGTCAAACTACTGCACACTTATGGCCTTTGCATTCTTGTGAATAACTTTTCACCTGTCAGATATATATATATATAAAGGCAATTCTTCTGTGAAATATTTCCTCTCCACTTGAAAATAAAGATCACCAAATAATAAGCATTCTGGGTTCTTTTCTTTAATAATACTTATTAGAGATTGAACTTATACAATTATTTGTGATCTGATTTGTTAAAGTCCTTCTCTCCCATGAGTTTTTAATTTACACTATTTAATTTACGCTATCTTAAGTCTTATATTTGGCAAGAATTCAGTAAATATTTCTTTTAGTAATAGACAAATGATTGCGTGTTACCAATTTCTCAAAAGTTCATACATTGAAAGCTAAGTAAAATATAAAATAAAAGGCCAAACATTTTTTAATAGTCTTCAGCTGTAAAATCATGAAAGATAAAATTTATTAAGAAAAAACCACTCTCAGTTTAATATGCAAAATTGTGTTATGTTTTTATGTTAACTTTAAAAGTTAAATAAACTAAAATCTAATTTTTGCTTTCGCTGTTTTAAAGTGCTAGCTGAATGATTCAGTCTTAGAAAGAACTTCATCATAGACATCACATATAAGTCCCCGAAGACAGCATAAAATATTTAAACATTCAAATTAAATTAGACATTTAAAAACCATCAAAACTTAATTGCCAGTTGACAATGCTTGAGTACATTATTTGAAATATGAAAATGAAGCTTTAAAATAATGAATACTAGTCAGGAGCCCTCATATGAGAAATAAATATGAGTTGTTTAAGATATTTAATCACAATATTTTATAGGATATTTTAAATCAATGCTCAATAAAGATAAATCATTCAGTGTTTTAGAGTATTTTAAACAAGAAACTAAAAACTATCAGAAATCAAGTCATTAAAAAAAAAATCAATGAACGTGTGCATCATTTGTATTTCTTATGACAAGACTAGATTTTACTTTTTCCTTTTGCTCCCTGAAATTATGTTTCAAAACAGCCTGCTGCTGCTGCTGCTAAGTTGCTTCAGTTGTGTCCGACTCTGTGCGACCCCATAGACGGCAGCCCACCAGGCTTCCCCGTCCCTGGGATTCTCCAGGCAAGAACACTGGAGTGGGTTGCCATTTCCATCTCCAATGCAGGAAAGTGAAAAGTGAAGTTGCTCAGTGGTATCCGACTCTTAGCCTAGGGCCTTCCAATTCCTGATACAATTGCAACAGAAATTCAATGTAGTTTTTCCTGATATTAAAGATAAATCTAGTTATCAAAATGGCAAAATCTTTTTGTTACCACTTGATCTGCAGGCAGTCTAGAAGATCAGAGTTTTCTCAGAATTAGCTTGAATTTCTGTATAAGTAAAAAATATGAAGCTCTTCGGGGCATGAGGAAAAAATACATATCTTCTGCTACTGCTGTGTAAACATGATACTTGCAAAAGTGTAAAAAAGCTACAAAGTTCATGTGTGTGCTAAGTAGCTTCAGTCATTTCCAACTCTTTGAGAAACTATGAACTGTAGCCCGCCAGGCTCCTCTGTCCTTGGAATTCTCCAGTCAAGAATACTGGAGTGGGTTACCATTCCCTTCTCCAGGTAATCTTCCTGACCCAGAGATCAAACCCATGTCTCCTGCATTGCAGGCAGATTCTTTACTGTCTAAGCCATCAGGGAAGTCTCAAATGTATATATATAAGATCTATACAAACTCATTGGGGAGGGGTCTTTGTTAACTTTGAGAGTACAAAAGCATCATTAATCTAAAAATTTTGAGAACTGCTGCTCTGAATCATTTTTCTTTTTATGTTTATTTGTTTTATGCCATTTTAAATAAAATATCTATGACTTAGATGATTTTTTTAATATCAAATTTGAAAATGTTAAACTTTATGCACAGGTATAAAGGGGACAACAGAAAATGCAGCCCGTGCCTTTAGCAAGAGATTAGCTAGCATCATTTGGAGCCTGGGGTGGCCAGCAAAGTTCACAATAAATTCTTTCAGCTATAACTAAACACAAACACTGGCAAGCTACAGTCCATGGGGTTGCAAAGAGCAATCACCATGTCATGTATATAGGCTTCTTATCTATATACATTTACTAAGATTAAAATAAAAAGAAATAATATTAAAATTTGTTTTCAGTTCAGTTCAGTTCAGTCGCTCAGTCGTGTCCGACTCTCCGCGACCCCATGAATCACAGCACCCCAGGCCTCCCTGTCCATCACCAACTCCCGGAGTTCACTCAAACTCATGTCCACAGAGTCAGTGTACTTGGTTTAAAAGAGAAGTAATAAACTCATTATAGGTTAATATAAACAATGATTGTTATGAAAAACTATAGTATATCTCCAAAAAAACAGTAAGAAGGGCAGTATTGTTTTACACATGATTTAACAAAAGAGAACTTGGTTCTAATATTTACTTCTGAACTCTATCTCCTTGAGCATATTGCTTTAGCTGAACCTTAAGAATATTCAATAGCACATTTGTAGTTGGAAAAGGGAGGTGTTTTAATAGACTTTCCAGTTAATTGTGCATATTTTTCTTTGATGCTCTACAAAAACTCAAGTTTTTTGTTTGTTTTTTAAATTAGCTGAAATATGGATCCTGAAACCAGACCAATGAACTTTTCATGCCCTGCTACCTTCAAACCTCTTGTTTTATTTTGCATAGCTCTCTTACCTGCACATGACTTTGTCATATTATATATTGGTCATCTGGAAAACATTGATTCACTGAGTTATGTGGATCTCTCAAATGTTGACATGTTTGAGTAAACAATATTAAAAAAAATCACATTTGTTAATATAATACCACTGTATGTGTTCAGGGTTCAGTTGCGTCCAATTATTTTCAACCCCATAGACTGTAGCCCACCAGGCTCATAGGTCCATGGAATTTTCCAGGCAGGAATAATGGAGTGAATTGCCATTTCCTATTCTAAAGAAATGTCCTACTCCTGCCTTAGCAGGCAGATTCTTTAAAACTGTACCACTTGGGAAGCCCAGTACAACCACCAGTCTCCTCAGAAAATTTTAGTCCATAGTGGTTGTGTGTTCTGAATGTTCCGATTTTCACATAAAAACTTAAATTGTATCATTGACAATTTATCCTATCACTTGTTTTCCTTAAAATTACAGATTGAGCTACACTTTTGAAAAACTGTTTGCCAGTCACCGAGGTCTGAATGATTATGGCTTGCTTCTCAATCATTCTCTTCATTTTGTACCAAGAACAAAAGCAATTCAGGTCACAGCTCAAAAACGATAATCAAGTGTTTTTCCCCATAATTGTAATTTGGTATGTAGCAAAATTATTTTACGGATGTTTGCTATCTTGTTATACAGAATCAGTTCAGTTCAGTTCAGTTCAGTCGCTCAGTCGTGTTCAATTCTCCGCGACCCCATGAATCACAGCACGCCAGGCCTTCCTGTCCATCACCAACTCCCGGAGTTCACTCAAACTCATGTCCACAGAGTCTGTGATGCCATCCAGCCATCTCATTCTCTGTCATCCCCTTCTCCTCCCGCCCCCAACCTTTTCCAGAATAGCAAAAAGCTTATTTTCAAGGGTACAGATTTCATAAAATTAGTCATTATTATAATGTATTAATATTTTTTAAATATGAAATTGCCTTTTTCACAAAGAGAAAAATATTTTCTCTTCTGGAAGTGGTGAAGAACACATTTGGGGACTCCAATGATTAGTGCTAAGATTCTAGCAATTATTCCTAATATATCACTTGCACTATGAGTATCAGTTTAGTTAAGTCACTCATTCATATCCAACTCTTTGCGACCCCATGAACTGCAGCATGCCAGGCCTCCCTGTCCATCACCAGCTCCTGGAGTCCACCCAAACCAATGTCCATTGAGTTGGTGATGCCATCCAACCATCTCATCCTCTGTCATCCCCTTCTCCTCCTGCCCTCAATCTTTCCCAGCATCAGGGTCTTTTCCAATGAATCAACTCTTGCATCAGGTGGCCAAAGTATTGGAATTTCAGCTTCAACATCAGTCCTACCAATGAACACCCAGAACTGATCTCCTTTAGGGTGGACTGGTTGGATTTCTTGCAGTCCAAGGGACTCTCAAGAGTCTTCTCCAACACCACAGTTCAAAAGCACGAATTCTGCGCACAACTTTCTTTATAGTCCAACTCTCACATCCATACATGACCACGGGAAAAACCATAACCTTGACTAGATGGACTTTGTTGACAAAGTAATGTCTCTGCATTTCAGTATGTTGTCTAGGTTGGTCATAACTTTCCTTCCAAGGAATAAGTGTCTTTTATTTTCATGGCTGCAATCAGCATCTGCAGTGATTTTGGAGCCCAGAAAAATAAAGTCAGCTACTGTTTCCACTGTTTCCCCATTTTTTGCCATGAAGTGATGGGACTGGATGGCATGATCTTAGTTTTCTGAATGCTGAGTTTTAAGCCAACTTTTTCACTCTTCTCTTTCACTTTCATCAAGAGGCTCTTTAGTTCTTCTTCACTTTCTGCCATAAGGGTGGTGTCATCTGCATACCTGAAGTTATTGATATTTCTCCCGGCAATTTTCATTCCAGCTTGTGCTTCCTCCAGCCCAGCATTTCCCATGATGTACTCTGCATATAAGTTAAATAAGCAGGGTGACAATATACAGCCTTGAGATACTCCTTTTCCTATTTGGAACCAGTCTGTTGTTCTGTGTCCAGTTCTAACTGTTGCTTCCTGACCCGCATACAGGTTTCTCAAGAGGCAGGTCAGGTGGTCTGGTATTCCCATCTCTTGAAGAATTTTCCACAGTTTGTTGTCATCCACACAGTCAAAGGCGTTGGCATAGTCAATAAAGCAGAAATAGATGTTTTTCTGGAACTCTCTTGCTTTTTCCATGATCCTGCGGATGTTGGCAATTTGATCTCTGGTTCCTCTGCCTTTTCTAAAACCAGCTTGAACACCTGGAAGTTCACGGTTCTCGTATTGCTGAAGCCTGGCTTGGAGAATTTTAAGCTTTACTTTACTAGCATGTGAGATGAGTGCAATTGTGTGGTAGTTTGAGCATTCTTTGGCATTGCCTTTTTTTGGGAGCACTATGAATGTAAATATCACTAATATGAAAAAGGCAAACATGATCATAGTAATATTATGACGATTGTTTTGAACTGGTAGTTACACTGAAAAGGTCTAGGAATCAAGGTACTCACAGAAACTACTCTTTGAAAGTCAATGCAATAAATAATTAATTTAAAACATGGTTAATTAAACGGAAACAAAGGAGCTAGAATGGTATACAACTGTCTGAGTCTGGAAAAATTTGAGCATCAAGTTAATTTCAGTAAGAGAACATGGCCAATTGAATAAGTATTTGTGAAGTCACACCAACTAAATATGTAATTTAATAAGTGACAGAGAAAGAAAGTTCTGCTTTACTATCAGTTCAGTTCAGTTGCTCAGTCATGTCCGACTCTTTGGACCCCATGCATCACAGCATGCCAGGCCTCCCTGTCCATTACCAACTTCTGGAGTTCACTCAAACTCACGTCCATCGAGTTGGTGATGCCATCTAGCCATCTCATTCTCTGTCGTCCCCTTCTCCTCCTGCCCCCAATCCCTCCCAGCATCAGAGTCTTTCCCAGTTGGTCAACTCTTCACATGAGGTGGCCAAACTATTGAAGTTTCAGCTTTGGCATCAGTCCTTCCAGTGCACACCCAGGACTGATCTTTAGAATGGACTGGTTGGATCTCCTTGCAGTCCAAGGGACTCTCAAGAGTCTTCTCCAACACCATAGTTCAAAAGCATTAATTCTTCAGCGATCAACTTTCTTCACAGTCCCAAAAGCCAAATAATAATGGAGGAGGAAGAATGAAACTAGAAAATTATGTTAACCAACACAAAAATAATTGTGATACTCAGAATCCAAGACAGCCTCCAATTATTCCACTTCCTAATGATTACACCGCAAGTACTCCATTTTCACCTGAACAGCATTGCCTGGGTAATAAAAAAGATATAGTAAAAACTAAAGATCTGTATAGTTAAAGTCATTATTTTTCCAGCAGTCATGTATGGATGTGAGAGTTGCACCATAAACAAAACTAAGTGTGGAAGAATTGATGCTTTTGAACTGTGGTGTTGGAGAAGACTCTTGAGAGTCCCTTGGTACTGCAAGGAGATCAAATGTGGCAACCCTAAAGGAAATCAGTCCTGGATATTCATTGTAAATACTGATGCTGAAACTAAAGTTCCAATAATTTGACCACCTGATGTGAAGAGCTGACTCATTTGAAAAGACCCTGATACTGGAAAATATTGAAGGTAGAAGGTGAAGGGGACGACAGAGGATGAGACGGCTGGATGGCATCACTGACTCAGTGGACATGAGTTTGAGCAAGCTCTGGGAGTTGGTGATGGACAGGTATGCCTGGGGTGTTGCAATCCATGGGGTCGCAAAGAGTCAGACATGACTGAGCAACTCAACTCAACTGAACTGAAATGATGGTATGTGTCTTCTGAGGCTAACACATAAACCAACTGAACTTTCTATTTTATTCTCTTGTAGCATTCACTCCGGGGTTAAACACTTTTTTAGAAGGGCACATAAGCAGCCTGATGGAAAGTCTCAGATGGGAAGGAGCTGAGACCGTCTGCCAGCCAGTGAAGGACTGAGGTCTCCTGTCAATAGTTATGAGTCAGAATCTTGAAAGCAAATTCTTTAACTCCAACCAAGTGTTCAACTTGACTCTGGCTCCAGTCAACATCTTCATTGCCACCTATGAGAAATACTGGAATAGAACTATCTAGTAAAGCAGCTTCTGAATTCCTGACCCAAGAAACTGTGAAATAATAAACATTTACTCTTTTAAGATGCTACATTTCAGAGTAATTTTTTCACACAGCAATAGATAACAGTAATTACTTCATGCAAGCTTATCAATGGATCCTAAAACTAAAGATAAAAATATGCAGCATAATAACATGTGCATAGTTATGAAGTATCATCCCACTAATTGTATATTGATTACAAGGAGAAAATGGAGACAGAGAGAGAAGGAGGGAGAGAGAGGAGAGAAAAGAAGAGGAAGAAGAAGGGGAAAAGAAATGAGGTGACGAAGGGATGGAGAGAAAGAGAGTTTACAATTTTTCCATGATTGAAACTATGTCAAAATACAGACGTTTAAAAAAAGAGGAATATATGTATGCACAGTATATTACATGTATATCTATAATTTGGTACTTTAAATATGTATCAATACCTATAAGTTCAGATAATAATTGCCCTTCTGTTTTATGAAAATGTAACTTCTTGGATGGAAAGGGAAATCAATTTTAAATCAGACAAAAATTTTTTGGATTAATATTTTCATCTACCAAATAAATACATAGTTATATAATATATCACTTAGAATTTTCAAAAGTAAATAAGAATTAAAACATCCAAGCAGGTATATTTCAGAAGAGAAACCAAGCCATCAACATTCAAGTACCAAATCTGGAGGCCAAACCTCCAGTTTCTGATATTAGTTGATATTGTTATTGACTTACTAACTAGCTGACTACAGGCATGCTACTCGATTTGTCCATGGTCGAGATGGGGATAGTTACAAAAGTTATATTATTGTCTTGCTGTGAGGATTAAATGAATTAACATATGTAAAATACTTGGAACATTGTCTAGAACATAATGAGTGATATCTTACCTATCAGATTACTTTTTGTTTTGTTTTGTTCTTTAAATAGAAAATTTTGATCAAATTGAGACAAATGAAAGCAGATATTACTTATGAGCTTTCAATGAAGGCTTTGGAATGCCTGGCAAAGAATGTTTCGTGTGTTAACTTTGCCTGACATCTACTCATAGCATCCACAGAGAAGGATTCCAAACAGGCTTGAGTCAGGTCAGTTCATTTCAGTTGCTCAATCGTGTCTGACTCTTTGCAACCCCATGGACTGCAGCACACCAGGCCTCCCTGTCCATCACCAACTCCTCGAGTTTACTCAAACTCATGTCCATTGAGTTGGTGATACCATCCAAACATCTCATCCACTGTCGTCCCCTTATCCTCCCGACCCCAACCTTTCCCAGCATCAGAGTCTTTTCCAGTGAGTCAACTCGTCGCATGAGGTGGCCAAAGTATTGGAGTTTCAGCTTCAGCATCAGTCCTTCGATAGAACACCCAGGACTGATCTCCTTTAGAATGGACTGGTTGGATGTCCTTGCAGTCCAAGGGACTCTCAAGAGTCTTCTCCAACACCACAGTTCAAAAGCATCAATTCTTCAGTGATCAGCTTTCTTCACAGTCCAACTCTCACATCCATACATGACCACAGGAAAAACCATAGCCTTGACTAGACATAGACAAATACTATACCAAGGAACTAATACTTAAAATATTGTGGGATGTTTCAAATATTTTGAAAATTATCATAATTTACTTATGTCTTATAACTGCAATTGATGGGTTCATATAGAAAACTGTTAACCAAGATTTAGCATCTAGAAACAGTCATAGAGAGCAATGGTTCCTTATGGGGGACAATTCTGCCCCTGGGGATATTTGGCAATGGTTGGAGACATCTTTGATCCTAACAAGCTGAGACATTCTATTGGAATCTAGTAGGTAAAGAGCAAGGATGCCACCAAACATACTGCAGTGCACGGGATAACTCCCCACAACAAAGAATTACCCAGCCCCCAAATTGCTGAGACTGAGATACCCTGATGTAGAATAAACAGTTATAACATAATGTTTCTGTAATTCAGACTAAACAGTCTAAAAACACTATTTTAACAAGATCTCCAGTATTTGACTTTGTTTTTGGAGACAGTTTCCTGAGTAATTCTTAACTGTGTGGGGCTTTTTTATATGGTTATTTTTCATACATTCTCCTTTTCCTTTTCTTTATAGTTGAAGAGTCTCTGACAAACTTTTTCAATTCCATATGTTTCAGAATAGAGTTTTGTAAACCAGTAATCCTCAGTCTGCTCATAATAAGCAAAAATTATTATCCTCTTGAACATCAATTTCCTCTTTATTCAAATGAGGGAAATCTGATAGGATTAGTGGTTTCCAAACTGATTCACAGAATCCTAGGTGATGTTTTTAAAGTGCCTTAAGGTCAAGAAGCAGATTTAGCAAAGAGACTGTGGGCTTTTCATTCCTATTTCAACAGGGGGAGCTGTTCTATGTATAACTGTCTATATTAGTTTCCATTTGGACAAACCAATGTGTTTCTCTACTTAGGGATAACAGAGTCTCAAAACCTCTGTCCTATACTGTATAGAATCTCTCTGAAAATTTTAAAATAGATTACAACTTTTCCATGAAATTTTGTATGAATAAATGTTTTCCACATGCTTCACTGTCATTATTATCTTTTGGAAACTCTTTTACATTCAAAACCACATTATACTTGGTGAAGTACTGTATTTTTTTTATGGATAAGTTATTTCATACATATTAAAGGGGACATTTGGGCTTCCCAAGTGGCACTAGTGGTAAGGAACCAACCTGTCAATGTAGGAGACATAATTGATGCAGGTTCAACCCCTGGATCCGGAAGATACCCTGGAGGAGGGCATGGCTACCCACTCCAGTATTCTTGCCTGGGAATCCCATGGACAGAGGAGCCTGGAGGGCTACAATCCATAGTGTCTCTAAGACTTGGACATGACTGAAGTGACTTAGCACAAACACACATAAAAGAGACATTTACTAAGTTCCTTCTTTGTATGAAGCCTTGTACAAGACACTGAAAAGGATATGGCATTCTTTCTATTTTTAAGAAGCCAGCAACAGTTAGGAATAAAAGTTGTTTATCATAAATAAATGCGATAAAATTTGGTAGCATTTATAGGAATCATTGTGCTTTAAAGAAGGCATCTAAAGACATTCAGAAAAAGTTATTGCCACATGTAATGTGGGTTCAAACTTATCAGATGCTTTAACTCTTTTTAAAGAAAAATTGACAATAAAGACAATAAAGATGCTTTATATAAATTACTCTTTTTTACTTTTTTTTTTTTTTTTAGTCTGTACCACACAGCATGTGGGATCCCAGTTCCCCCACCAGGGATTGAACCTGTGCCCCCATGCAGTGGAAGGCTAGAGTCTTAACCACTAGACAGCCAGAGAAGTTCCAAAATTATTCCAATTTGTAAATATTATCAATTTGCTTAATACTATTTTACTACTGTGTAGGTCAAACAAAATACACTTATAGGTTACTACCTGATCCAAGGCTGCTAGTTTGAAATTATCTTCTAACCTTTGCTTGAAGAGTTAGGTCATTGATGAATCATATTCTGGAGCCAGTATCCTGACTATTGTTCAGTCACTAAGCTGTGTCTTTGCGATCCCATCCACTGCAGCAAGCCAGACTCCTTTGTCCCTCCCTATCTCCTGAAGTTGACTCAAATTCATGTCCATTGAGTTGGTAATGCTATCCAACTGTCTCATCCTCTGACACCCCCTTCTCCTCTTACTTTTAATCTTTCTCAGCATTACGGTCTTTTCCAATGAGTCAACTCTTTGCATCAGGTGGTCAAAGTACTGGAGCTTCAGCTTCAGCAACAGTCTTTGCAATTATTCTGATATGCTCTTTTGAATGATTTTATTCCAATGTGGCTGTGATAATGGCTAGGAGTATTAAGTCTTTCAACATGGAAGCAAATTCCAAAGTAGGTTTGGTTTGTTGTCCTTCCTTCCCTTGAGGATTTTAATTTATATGCACATCAATTTTGCATTTGAGGCTAAGAAGATACTGTTATGAACAACTGGAGAGCTATGACCTGACCTTATATATATTTGTCCCAATGAGTTGAGTTGCTCTTTTCACAGAAATCCCTTCTCCCTTAGAAATCCCTTATCCTTCAGGACCTCTCAGAAATACAAAAACGTATTTTAGAATTTAGGGCAAAATTTCTTGGTTGTGAAAAACAATTCCTTTATCCATTTTTATTCCTTTGTTCAGCTTTCTACTTCTGATATATAGATTATAATTGCATTCATGAAAAGGTAATTTTATTCACAAGCAATGAATTGTATTAAATTGTTTAGAGTGGGTTTTAGAATTTTTTTTCTTTAAAGGAAAAACTGATAACAGCTTTAATATTTTAGCTACATTTGAGGCAGTCACAAAGGAACAAAAGGTTAGTCAATATATCTGGCAACTTTGTCTAAAAAAAGAAAATCTACTCATAATAATTACCCCTGGTGGGTTGTTTAAGATATGAAATACAGCAGAAAAGATGTTGATTGATTGCTATGAATTTTTTCAGTTGTAGCTTTTGAAGCATGAAATACATTAGCATTGTCTCTTAATGCCTTCAACAATTGTTCTGAGTTGATATTTGTCTTATAAAAAAAGATGCTTAATTTATTCACAAAACAGCCAGTGACTGAACAATTTAATATGGATAAATAAAATGATCTCTAGATTTTCAACTGACACTTAACCAAAGGACATGGTCAGAAATATCTTGCACCATACATAATTGATAAAGGTGTAATTTAATGTTCATTATTGAAATACTTTTGTTCTTTACAAACCTTTAAAAATTATCAGCTTCCAGTAAAATTTATTGCATCATTATATTTGTAGTATAGAGGCACCTATTGTAAAAAATAATTGCCATGCAGTTAAAGGAAAATAAAATAGTGCTTCTTAGGCACTGCATTTAATTGTTTGATTTTTTTTTAGTTGTTTTCAGCATTAAATGGCATTCAAAGCAAGGTGACATAATCACAGATTTTACTGTATAGTTGGAGTATTTTCTTTAAAGAATATTCCTTGAATATAACATGATGGAAGCAAAAAGTAAGTGACTTATTTTATTGCAATCAGGAAATTTTAAGATACCAGTGTTTTAGGCACTCATATAATTTTGTTCATCTTTCTCTTACACCATGAATAGAGAATGGTCCAATTATTTCATGATTGAATGAAATTGTTCAACTTTTAGTATATTGCTCTCCTCAAGCAAGATCCATTGAGATAACAGTACCTGGAGGTATAATTATTGCATGAAAATATAAAACACTTTTTTCTACCCAGAAAACATTCACATGTGTCATCTCATTTACCATACTCTAAAACTTTATCCCAACAAATATTATTGGCATCATCAGAAAGGTGCAATAATCAGATTCAGAACCCAAAGTTACCCTCAGCAGCTTTCTGTTCATTCTGCCAGCTTATGTATCCATTGTTAATACTATTTATACAGTTTTATTAGATCTTTTAGGAAAATGAAAGTGTCAGAGTCTTTGTTTAAGTAACTTCATGGTTGCATGTGTATATTTTTAGAAAGATTGAGAAAGAGGCCAATTAAGACTGGAGAATTAGAAAACACTAGAAAACAGTCATATCCTTTACACATCTAAGGCCAAGAATTTGAGAAGCAAGTGACACACTCAAGACTGCATAACCCTGGGCTGAGAGAATATCAACAGAAAGTCGTGAAATGTCAGGGCCTTTCTTTGGTTCATCATTGTGCTTAATTACTGCTAATAAATTGCAAACAAATGAAGAGATGTCAAAAAAGACCATATAAGTAACTTACAAGAAATATGGTGATGCATTTTCTATTATGCGTGACAGATCACCAACATGTTTAATTCAAAAGAGAGAAAAAATATTTTTATATTGCCTTCTAAAAAGGAGGAGTTTGTTTAATGTAGGTTTCTTGTTGGAGAAGCACAATCATTTTGTGATACACATTAGGAACTGGACAAAATTAGAGAGCAATGCACATAAAGGACTTCCCTGGTAGCTCAGCTGGTAAAGAAACCTCCTGCAATGCAAGAGATCCCGGTTCGATTCCTGGGTCAGGAAGATACCCTGGAGAAGGGATAGGCTACCCACTCCAGTATTCTTGGACTTCCCTGGTGGCTCAGCTGGTAAAGAATCTGCCTGCAATGTTGGAGACCTGGGTTTGATGCTTGGGTTGGGAAGATCCCCTGGAGAAGGGAACCGCTATGCACTCTAGTATTCTGGCCTGGAGAATTCAATGGACTGTATAGTCCATGGGGTCACAAAGAGTCGGACATGACTTGCCTTTTATGTACATAAAAGAAAAATGCAAGTCAATCCCTAGAACAAATGTCTACAGGAAGGGAGAAAAGCCAGTGTTTGGTTGCAGAGCAGGGGAAAGTAAGGAATCAGTCTCTCTTAAAATCTGAAGGACAGCAGTAATTAGCTGTTGAAATAGGAGTTTCATGAATATGTTCACTTTTTTGAAACTTAGCAAGAATACTCCTACTTTGGGTTCTATTCAGTGCTATAATAAAGACTGAGAACTTAAAATCTGTATTAACTACATGCTGAATAAAACACTGAAAATAGCAATACCTCCAAAATAGCAATACCTCCCTCATAGATTTCTTTTAAATATTAGATGAAATATTATATCTAAAGATCTTAGTGTCTGGCACATGGTTAGTATTCTTTAATTATTAAATGTTTTATTATTAATAAAATTAATATTTCAGAGCAATAATTACAAAGATCTCTTAGGGGAAAAAAAATGGATTTGCCAGACTTTGACAGCCTAATTTATCTGTAGGAACAAACACAGATGGTCATCATACTTGTTGCCTCAAACCTGCTAGGATTTTCTACCTGAAAATAGCTTTGCCTGTGAACAGTCTGACTAATTATTTCTTTCTTGATCCATTCAGCAGCCATCTAAAAATAGTCCCCTTTAACTGAGCATATGCTTTTTGGGGTAATATTTCTTTCTTTTAAAAACATGTTAATTCATTTTCTTGTACATTATTTTAATGTCAGGGAAACTGCACCGATTTGCACAAATTTTGACCTCTTTAAAAATATTTTCATTATAAAAGTCTATTCCTTTTTTTCCTAATAGGATACTGTACAATTAAAAGCTAAGTTAATCAATAGTTTCATAAAGTTTAAGTCAATGAAAGCAATCTTTGAATAACTGATAGAAAAACAATTTAAATGTTTCAAGTTAAAAAGTCCATATTATTTAGTTAAGATGGTTATCTAATCTAAACATCTCAATACAGAAAATGAGGAGATTATACAAAGTGAAGTGAAGTGAAAGTCGCTCAGTCATGTCCAACTCTTTGTGACCCCGTGAACTATACAGTCCATGGAATTCTCCAGGCCAGAATACTGGAGTGGATAGCCTTTCAGGTCACCTCTAAATTCTCTTTAAATTAGATAATGTTATAAAGTACGGTTTTATAATATTCCCAGTACTCAGGGTTTTAACATGGCATGTGCAGTACATTATATATGCCATCTAAAAATGACTGAATCTTGTTTTCTAATCCTAAACATATTTAGTTTCCTTATAAACAGCATTAAAATTATAATGAACCAAACCCCAAATCAGGAATTCAAAGTCCCTGTATATGACCCTTTTTAGATACTAAACGGTTATGATTTTCGTCCAACTGCTTCTGCATCAAAGAGGGATTAAAACACATTTAAGCCATCACTATCATTGACACAACTAGCGAAAAACAAGACCTTTATCATTCTAGGCTTCAAGGCACATAAAATAGAAGCTCCAATATTTCAGAAGCATTTTTTTTCTAATTTCTCTGAACTTTAAATTTATAACTTATATTATAGCTAAAAATCAGGGTAATGTACCAACATAAATTGCATAGAATCGTTCTTTGCTTTTTCCTAACAACAGCAACAACAAAAACACCATGGAACCTGTTTTTGTAAACTCATTTTAAATTTAAGTAAGGATGGAAAGTATATAATTTTTTTTAAACTTTATGTCTTGATATCACATATTACTATATCAGTTAGGCTTTTTCCTTGCTTTGTTTTTGATAATGCACCATGTTGCAGATAAAACATTATTAGATCTGAAATGACAAAGTGCAGATTGGCATCTATCCTAGAACGTCAATTCCCTCAACACTTTACTTATATACAACACATCTATTCTCTCAAATTTCAGAAAAATCAATTATATTCAAATGTTTTGTTTGTAAAATGAGTTTTCACACTGAACCTATTAGCTTATAATTTTTTACACTACGCTTTAGAAAATTTTTTCTTATTCTTGGAGCTATATCATTAAACAGGTTAGTCTTACACATATTTTTAAAGCATAGAGACTTGTGCTTTTGTCTCTTGTCTATTTTTGTTTATTAAAAGTGTACTTTTAATACTCAGTAATGGTGAGCACTAAGCAAAAAATATCTATATTTTCACCAAAATCATTATAAGTTGGAGAATATAATAAAGTCTTTTACATTTCAGAGATTTTTTTACTTCAAGAGAAAGGACATTAAAATAGGAGTTTCCTCTGGGTTTTTACATGATTGACATGTATATTCTCTTTTGTCATTTTATTTGTTTCAGTTTATCAAGTTATCTATTTAGCATACATGCTAGACATGCTATACATGTTTATGTATAGCATTGCATTAGAATATGGAAATATGAGAAATAAATCATTTATATCATCTGTTTTGCCTGACTAAGGAAACAAAATTTTCTTTTACTTGAAAATATCAAATATCATAGAGAAGAATATTCTATAAAGTACTTGAGCCATGAAAACAGGCCAAAGAAAGAGGCTAATATTCTTTTCAAGCATTAAGTTAATCAGAGGTACTTTATAAAGCACTCACAGCATACCAGGGCAGTTTCTGAATTCACTAAAAATTAAAGCATATGCTCCCCACTCCTGTCACACAACAGATATATGACTAATCTTAAAAAAATGAAGTACATAAATAAAATTACAGTAGTTGAACTAATGGAGGGGTGTGTATCTTGACATAATGTTTTATCCTTAATTTTATTGACTTAAAAATCTTCATTTTGCTGAAAATAAGTATCAAGAAGAAGATCTCTGAATTTATACATTCTCACAAAAACAAAAAATGCATTTATTTATGATATGGTGAGTTTAAACATTTTCAAGAGAGGAAATAGCTATATCTACTATCATCTGAATTTCTTTCATTCTTCTCTGGTTTCTCTTGGACTCTCACATACATAAACTCAAAATCCACTTCTAAGACAAACTTAGAACTTTTTCTCCATTTAACAATAATTCAAGGAAAATATCATTTATGAGATTAATAGGTATATATTTAATAAGAAAGTGTGGCTACATTGTGAGACACTGAGCCATTTTAAATGTAGAAATGAAGATAGGTGTTATAGAGAATTTGCCTGTTCATTTAACTAATTTAGGAACATTTTTGCTCCAATGACATTAAAAATAGAAATGGGGAGCCAGCATAAAAATAAAGAATCTCAGGGTGATTATAGATTTTGAAGATGTAACCTAAAAAGTGCTGAGAATAATGAGACTTTCTGAAAGTCAGACATAAAAATTTCCTTAATGAAACCTTTCAAAAGGCTTCTTTGAACCCAAATAAATAATTAAAATAGTTTTGGTAAGAGCTAACTCTATGGGAATCAGAAACATATGGATTGGAGAAAAATTCCTTGAGGCCAAACTCATTAAAGGTTTTGCTAATGCAAAACATTTGAAAAACAGAGCATAAGCTAGCTGAATTTAAAACAACTCTGATTTTCACTAGATTTAATTACTGAGTAAAATGAGTCCACATTACTCCTTTATAACACCACTTTTTATTTGCAAAACCATACAAAATATCCATTAATTCATTCCAGAAACATTTATTCACTATTTATTTTATGCCATGATTGTTTTGGACTTTGGATATACAGCATTAAACTAGGCAAAATATCTGCCTCAAGGGGCTACATTCTAATGCAAAATAAGTAAATATAACATCAATATAACATAATATTAATGTGTTTTTCTAATGTGGCTTAATTTAATACATTTCTCGGTCAACTTGAACAAAAAAATCCTTAAAGAGGCAACAAAAGAGGAAGGGACATAAAGAATCCTCTCAGTACATGTAGTCAATATCGTTTTTTCACTAAGTTGCGACCACTCTTTTGTGATCTAACCCCATGAATTGTAGCTGGCCAATCTCCTCTATCCATGAGATTTCCCAGGCAAAAATACTGGAGTGGGTTGCCATTTCCTTCTCCAGGGGATCTTCCTGACCCAGAGATCAAAGCTGTCTCATGCACTGGCAGGTGAATTCTTAACCACCAAGCCACCAGGAAAGCCCAAATATGACCTATATTTACCAGCTAAATTATTTTTTTTACATCCTTAAGTAGCCAAATATATTCTTGCATTTATTTCTTTTTTAATCTCTGGTACTTATTGCTCTTAAATTCTTACACTTTAAAGTTCTTAGAACTATTAAAACTTTGTCAACATTTCTGCTCCAGGCAAAGTTTGAGTAGCATCATCTCCTATAACTGAGTTGGCTGAGCTAAATGTTGGTTGGGACACAGAGAGTATAATCAAGAATAAGCAAAGAAGCCAAGCAGTGTTTTAGCTCCTTTTAACCTGTGCAGGTGTTATGCTGTTTGATTTCAAACACATTCTCATGTTCAAGGTTAATCATAAAATCCCATCTCAAAGGCAAATTTAAGTGATTTCAGGATTAATGCTTTTAAATTCCCTGTAAGAATTCATTTTAAAAGGACTGGGAATATATTAACATTCTGGTCATTATTTTATAACGTATTTTTAAGGTTGATAATTAAAATAAGCATCAAAATCCATATCAACATACTTTTATCCAGATGTTATGTCACAATAGTGTGCCAGGTGCTATATGGTAAACAGAAGAAGCATAAGTAGTACATCCATCCCTCCAAAATCTTAAAACTACACCAAGGCTCCATAGGAGGTAAAATGGTACAGACAGTAGTGATACCACTCCTTGCTGTCCTGACACTGTTACATTTATCTTTGGGCACATGTCATGATGAAATGCAATAGTAGAGAAAAAGTAGCTTGTATTTATAGCCCAATTCTTCACAGTATGCATAAGACATTCACTTTCAGTAAGCATTGACTAAATTCTTCCAACATTGAGGAGTCTAAGTCCATACCTAACATAATTAGTGCTAGCTGCTCAGTCATATCCAGCTGTTTGCCACCCCATGAACTGTAGCCTGCCAGGCTCCACAGTCCGTTGAATTCTCCAGGCAAGAATTCTGGAGTGGATTGCTGTTCCTTTTTCCAGGGGATCTTCCTAACCCAATGATCAAACCTGTGTCTCCCGCATTACAGGCAGATTCTTTACTATCTGAGCCATCAGAAGAGCCCTAACACAACTACGGTAATTAGAAAGTGCTCTACAGGGAAAGTAAACAAGCTATGAAAAAGGGCAGATGTGGGAAGAGAAAATGAGGGGAATGAGTCAATAGCAGATTTATCTTACAAAACTGTCAACACAGACATGGACGTGGTCGAGTCACAGATGATAAGGACTCTGTTCTGGCAGCAACAAACCATAAGGAAAGAGTTAGGAGATATTTGGATGAATGGGCTTCCTTGGTAGCTCAGCTGGTAAAGAATCTGCCTGTAATGCAGGAGACCCCGGTTCAATTCCTGGGTCGGGAAGATTCCCTGGAGAAGGGATAGGCTACCCACTCCAGTATTCTTGGGTTTCCTTTGTGGCTCAGCTTTTAAAGAATGTGCCTGAAGTGTGGGAGACCTGGGTTTGATCCCTCAGTTGAGAAGAACCCATGAAGAAAGGAATGTCTACCTTCTCCAGTATTCTAGCCTGGAGAATTCCATGTAGCCCATGGGGTTGCATGGACTACAGGGAAAGTTAAAAAAGCTATGAGAAATGGCAGACAAGGGAAGAGAAAATGAGGGGAATGAGTCAATAGCAGAATTATCTCACAAAAATGTCAACACAGACATGGACATGGTGTAGTCACATGTGGGAAGGACTCTGTTCTGGCAGGAACACACCATAGGGAAAGAGTTAGGAGATATTTGGATAAATAAGTGTGGCTTAACCAATGAAAACCTCACTAGTTATTCTAGGGAACTTTGACAATTTCTGAAAAATATGTGGTGTCAGTTAAAGCTATGAATGAGGACCATGAGGAGAGTAGGGTTTTCACTACAATGAACCCTAAAGAAATTTTTTTAAACAATCAAAAAAAGAATGAGAGACAGCACAATCATCTGTATATAGACTAGTTCAGGGAAAATCACAACAGAAATGAAAATGAAAGAACAGGTAAGATAGTTCGTTTTATAATCATGGATTTTATGACAGATTAATCAGAGAAAGGAAAATTCCATAGAGATTTTGCTTGCAAAATGGAAGACATGGCACATCTGAAGGTAGACCTATATGATGGATATGGTGGAAAAATACATTTCTAAGTAAAATAAGTTAAGTGTGTGTTCAGTCAGTTAGTTATGTCCGACTTTTGCAACCTCATGGACTGTAGCCTGTGGCTTCCCAGGTAGTACGGTGGTAAAGAATCCTCCTGACAATGCAGGAGATGCAAAGACTCGGGTTTGATATGTACTTTATGTATAATTCCAAAGACAATTTAGGAAAGATCCTCATGACCAAACTTAAGGAAATATCATAGTAAGGAGATGGTAGGGAAATTGAGCTTCTGACTGATGTTCTAATTTGCATCTAATCAAACATTCTGCCAATGCCAACTTGCAAATCAGGAAATACAAATTTCAGGTCCTATTTTAGTCACTGGAGATTATCAAAGTAGCCAAGATATGATAGGCCATGATCTTATTTATAGGTTTGATTTGACTTTTAAGGAGTGAAAAAAGTGATTCTCCTAAGTTACCCTTAAGTTTAGGATTCTAGCAGCAAAGCATTAAACAGATAAACCTGAGAAGAATCAGGCTGAAATTGTTCTAGCAACACTGAATTAAAAGCAAACTTCTGGTAAAATTTAATAATGCAATCTTGGTATTTAAATATTAATAAGCAAATGATATAACTTCCTTATTAATGGTCCTAAACTCATTAAGAATTGTCCTCTTGAGAAAAATTTAAAGATCTTCAGAATCGAGAAAAATAATAAAGTCTGGACAAGAGTATTCCCTTATCTATAATGAAGTATTATGGAGTCCCTTAGAAGAAATAAACAGAAAATTGATAATAATATTCATTATAGCCTTTGCAGGCCATTAAGACAGTGAGCAAAGAGCCTTCTCTTGATCTCATTTGACCCTCATATTTAAAGCTCAACATTCAGAAAACTAAGATCATGGCATCCGGTCCCATCACTTCATGGCAAATAGATGGGGAAACAGTGGAAACAGTGGCTGACTTTATTTTTCTGGGCTCCAAAATCACTGCAGATGGAGCCATGAAATTAAAAGATGCTAACTCATTGGAAGGAAAGCTATGACCAACCTAGACAGTATATTGAAAAACAGAGACATTACTTTGTCAACAAAGGTCCATCTAGTCAAGGTTATGGTTTTTCAAGTGGTGATGTATGGATGTGAGAGTTGGACTGTAAAGAAAGCTGAGTGCTGAAGAATTGATGCTTTTGAACTGTGGTGTTGGAGAAGACTCTTGAGAGTCCCTTTGACTGCAAGGAGATCCAACTAGTCCACCCTAAAGGAGATCAGTTCTGGGTGTTCATTGATAGGACTGATTTTGAAGCTGAAACTCCAATACTTTGGCCACCTGATGCGAAGAGCTGATCCATTTGAAGAGACCCTGATGCTGGGAAAGATTGAGGGCAGGAGGTGGTGATGGACAGGGAGGCCTGGTGTGCTGGGGTTCATGGGTTCACAAAGAGTCGGAAAACACTGACAGCTGAATTGAACTGACCCTTATATCAGTGTCAGAGTAGATGGTTGAGCCAAAGTTTAAACACAAGTATCCTAATGAGAATGCCTAATTTGTTTACCCCTATACTACAGCATTTACCAAAGTCTATGAATTTACTTTTTTCATAAAATTAGTATTTTTCATATACATCGGTTAAAGCTGTTGCATTTCACATACCATAAACACATAGATATCAAGTCTGTACAGATTTTATCTGACTATTACCATGGCCCTACAGCATAGCAGAGGAAAAATAATTTTCCCTCTACCCTTTTGAAATCTTGGCTGAAAATTCTTGCAATACAAAACAGGTTAACAAAAGAAAAACAGAAGTTTATTATGATACAGGATGCTAGGGGCTGGTGTAGTGTACTGGGATTAACCAGAGTGATGGGATGGGGTGGAAGGTGGGAGGGGGGTTCAAGTTGGGGAACATATGTACACCCGGGGCAGATTCATGTCAATTTATGGCAAAACCAATACAATAATGTAAAATAATTAGCCTGCAATGAAAATAAATAAATCAAAAAATTAATTAAAAATAAATAAATAAAATGTATAGCTCATGTACAAATGGGAAATATCCTAGGAAAGTTAATGGTTCTCAGAGAGGTAGCTTTAGAATATAAGATCAAATAACATCTTAATATGCTCAGTGGTTTAGAATTTGCCAGCAAATCAGGAGAGGTGGGTTCAATCCCTAGGTCAGGAAGATTCCCTGGAGAAGAAAATGGCAACCCACTCTAACATTCTTGCTTGGGAAATCCCATGGACTGAGATGCCTGGCGGGCTACAGAACATGGAGTGGAAGAGCTAGACATGACTTAGTAACTAAACAACAACAACCATCTTAATAGGGAAAAGGAAAAATATATAGGCCTCTTAGAGGAAAGAAAATTATTTCTAGGAAAGATGAATGGAAACTTAAAAGAATAGTTGAGCGGTATGGAAGCTTCTGACATTTTGTCTGGGTGTGGTATCGACTTCTACTCTCTTGTTCTATATCAAAGTCAATATTTGCTGGCTGACAAAACTCCTAAGGAAGGGATTTGTGACAACTGAGTCCCTTTTGGAGAATCTGTCTATATAGACAGGTAAGAGATGTTCCAAGAAATCCTCTCCCTATATTTGCTGTTTTGCAGGGGCCTACTGTTTAAAATAATCAATACATAATCAAAATATACCAAAGTGACACATTTTTGGGTGGCACTACAATCTAGTACTTTGGAATGGCATATCCTTCAATATTTATGACTACTTCTTTAGAGATAATTAATATAAAATATTAACATTGTTCAAATTGTCTAGATCATGATGATTTTTGCTTTGGAGGGAACATGTAGATACATGATTATAATTTTCATTCATATAATTCCTTTAGAATATCTCTTCAGTTCAGTACAGTTCAGTTCAGTCACTCAGTCATGTCCAAATCCTTGCGACCCCACGAATCACAGCAGCCAGGCCTCCCTGTCCATCACCAACTCCCGGAGTTCACTCAAACTCATGTCCATTAAGTCGGTGATGCCATCCAGCCATTTCATTCTCTGTCATCCCCTTCTCTTCCTGCCCTCAATCCTTCCCAGCATCAGAGTCTTTTCCAGTGAGTCAACTCGTCGCATGAGGTGGCCAAAGTATTGGAGTTTCAGCTTTAGCATCAGTCCTTCCAATGAACACCCAGTTCATTTACCTTAGATAAAAATTCAATTTTTATTCACTCATGTTATTTATATTTCTCTTATAGCTTATGCTCCTTGCTTTTTGTTCATAAAGTAGTGAAAAGTTCCCAGTTTTTATTGTGAGATTTTCAATTTTTGAAAAGTTCAATGTAACACTCATTCTTTTAGAAAGAGTTTAAATAAAAATCTGAGTAAACCTATACCCAGTGGAATTTGTCTTCATACCATGTTTTTGGCAAGTGTCATTTTTTTCAAATAGCTTACAAAGGCTTAACAATAATTGCCTTACTTTTCTCAGCTTTACAACATCCCATAAAACTGCCATACCACTGTACAAAACTGAATAAGCTCAAAGTTGAACACAATGTGTAAACTGTAGAGGGTAGAGAAAAATAATATGCAATTACTGGGAGATTTATGGGCATATTTAATGTAAGACAGTGAATCTCTGCAAAAAGAACAATACAGCATTATGAAGTAGACATTATGGTTTGAACCCCACAAAGCAGTTAAGACAGCATGAACAAAAGCAGCGGTTTGGGCCAGCAGGGTACTGCCACTGCGAACATACTCCTCTTTATGAGAGAATAATACATTTGTCAGCCAGTTTGCCTCAAGATATTAGAAGACATAAAACATGTCACAGTGGTGTGTTTTGTTTTATGACAAATGAAAAAATGAACAACACTTGGAACATAGAGGTCTTTAGAGAAAGATCCATCTTGTTAAAACCTGTTATTATTTTCACCTTGAAACTGCAACATGTGTATATTGAAGTTTCCTTCAGTTGTTGCTGATATGATATATTGAATCTATAAAAGTGTAGGTTAGCACTTGTTTAGAAACTAAAATTAAGTGTGCTTTTTTTAATAAAATAGTATTGTGGTGATGGTTTAGTCACTAAATCGTGTCCAACGCTTGTGACCCCATAACTCTATCCTCCCAGGTTCCTCTTGTCCATGGGATTCTCCAGGTAAGAATACTGGAGTGGGTTGTCAGTCATGTCTGACTCCTTGTGACCCCACGGGCTGATTGTATAGTCCATGGAATTCTCCAAGCAGGATACTGGAGTGGATAGCCGTTCCCTTCTCCAGGGGATCTTCCCAAGCCAGGAATCAAACCCAGGTCTCCCCCATTGTATGCAGATTTTTTAACAGGTGACCCACCAGGGAAATCCAAGAATACTGGAGTGGATAGCCTATCCTTTTTCCAGCAGATTTTCCTGGCTGAGGAATCGAACCAGGGTCTCCTGCATTGCAAGCAGATTCTTTAACAGCTGAGCCAGCAGGAAATTTCCAAGTAGTATTATAATAGCAACAAATTGTCATATACTTTAGAAAATACATTTAATTTAGTAATTTTAGTGATTCATATCAGAATATTTACTGTACTCCTCTGAGACAAATAGTTAATAACTGTGTATACATTAAACTATGCAGAAAATACTGATCTGAACTCAACATAAGCCTACATAGAGAATTAAAACAACAAATGAATGCAACTAGGAGTTAGAAAATAGCGTCTATATAGTGGAGTATTTCTCTAAATGCAATGATAGAAATTATTTAACAGTAAAAATGATCTACAGTTATATGATTTGATGTTAGTTGATTATTAAATATGTAGTTTTGTGATAATCTAACTTTTCACCATTTCCTTCCTCACAGTAATAACCTTGTTTGCAATCTACCTTTCCTGCTTTTACTTTATCCATGAAAATGTATTCTGTTAATCAGTCCCTACACTTATCTGTTTCTTCTCTTTTCATTATTCATAGAAGTTTTAAAATCAAACTGTGAATATAAAGAAAATACTGTTTATTAATTTTTAAAAAAATAACACAGTTAATAGTCTCTTTCAAGGTTCTTAAAGCTCTAACTAACTTATTAACATTCCACTTCCCCGGTGGCTCAGACAGTAAAGAATCTGCCTACAAAAAGGAGACCCGCGTTTGATATCTGGGTGGGAAAGATCCACTAGAGAAGGAAATAGCAAGCCACTCCAGTACTCTTGCCTGGAGAATTCCATGCACAGAGAAGCCTGGCAGGCTACAATCCATACAGTCCATGGGGTCACAAGTAGTCAGACACAACTGAGTGACTAACACTTTCACTTTCGAAACTCCTGAATTTAGTACAATCAAGAAGCAACAGTTAGAACTGGACATGGAACAACAGACTGGTTCAAAACTGGGAAAGGAGTATGTCAAGGCTGTATATTGTCACCCTGCTTATTTAACTTCTGTGCAGATTGAAAGAAAGTGAAAGTGAAGTCACTCAGTCGTGTCTGACTCTTTGCCACCCCATGGACTGTAGCCTACCAGGCTCCTCTGTCCGTGGGATTCTCCAGGCAGGAATACTGGAGTGGGTTGCCGTTTCCTTCTCCAGATCTTCCCAACCCAGGGATTGAACCCGGGTCTCCCACATTGGAGGCAGATGCTTTACCATCTGAGCCACCAGGGAAGCTCAAGATTACATCATGGGAAATGCTGGGCTGGATGAATGATAAGCTGGAATCAAGATTGCCTGGAGAGATATCAGCAACCTCAGATATGCAGATGATAGCACACTAATGGCAGAAAGTGAAGAGGAACTAAAGAGCTTCTTGATGAGGATGAAAGAAGAGAGTGAACAAGCTAGCTTAAAACCCAACATTCAAAAAACTAAGGTCATGGCATCTGGCCCCATCACTTCATGGCAAACAGATGGATAAAAATTAGAAACAATGATGGATTTTATTTTCTTGGTCTACAAAATCACTGTGAATGGTGACTGCAGCCATAAAACTAAAAGATGCTAGCTCCTTGGAAGAAAACCTATGACAAACTAACACAGCATATTAAAAAGCAGAGACATCACTTTGCCAATAAACGTCCACATTGTTAAAGCTATTGTTTTTTAAGTAGTCACGTGTGAATATGACGGTTGGACCATAAGGAAGGCTGAGCACCAAAGAATCAATGCTTTTGAATTATGGTCCTGGAGAAGACTTTTGAAAAACTGTTGGACTGGAGAAGAACAACCCAGTCAATTCTAAAGGAAATCAACCCTGAATATTCACTGGAAAGACTGAAGCAGAAGCTCCAATCCTTTGGCCATCTGATGTAAAACTGCTTCATTGGAAAAGACCCCGATACTGGGAAAGATTGAGAGAAGAAGGAGAAGCAGGGATAGAAGATGAGATGGTTGGATGGCATCATTGACTAAACAAACATGAGTTTGAGCAGATTCCGAGATAACGTCCATGTGGATGCAAAGTGTCAGACATGAATTAGCAACTTAACAATAACAACAATTGACATTCTGAAATACTCCTTCAGTGAGTATTGAGCTCTTCCACGAAATCTAGCCCTTACCTCATGCTTAACTCCCACAGGTACCCCCAGCATAGCTATAAAAAGACTTTGAAAGAATCGCAATGTAAGGAAGTAATATTTGAATCTCACGAAAAGCAGCAACTCTTATGAACTTATTAAAAACATGGTTTTATCTTATTTATCTGAATGAATAAGACTATTTAAATTTCATTTTATTTCGAATAAAAAAGACTATTTAAATGCTTTGGATTCAGTTGAAAAAAATCTTAATCATTCTTAAAGATACTCTCCACTAATATTATGAACATTAGTAACAGTTTATGGAAGGCAATATGCACCCACAGGTCAGTGAGGGTTTCAGAAACTAAGTATGTGAATATATTGAAAAGTTTTTCCTTTTCATATGTATGTATGTGTATATACTTTAAAAAATACAAAATATTTCTGAATGTCAAATCATTCACAAATACATACTATATTAATAGCTTAAATATCTAATTGAAACCTAGTATGTTTCTGTTACTTACAACAAAGAATTATTTATTTTCAAATATACATTTTAATCTTAAAAGTTAGAGTAACTGAAATAATACTGAAGTGTTTTCACAAAAGCAGGATTACTTTGCTTTAATTCTCAAAATTAAATTTAATATAAATTATAATTGAAAAGAGCACATATTGGGAGAATTTTGATAACCCTGAAATTATTGCTGTATTTAATGAAATGGTATAAAAATGCATCAGTTCAGTTCAGTTCAGTTGCTCAGTCATGTCCGACTCTTTGCGACCCCATGAATCACAGAACGCCAGGTGTCCGTGTCCACCACCAACTCCCAGAGTTCATTCAACCTCATGTGCATTGAGTCAGTGATGCCCCCTAGCCATCTCATCCTCTGTCTTCCCCTTCTCCTCCTGCCCCCAAATCCCTCCCAGCATCAGAATCTTTTCCAATGAGTCAACTCTTTGCATGAGGTGGTCAAAGTACTGGAGCTTCAGCTTTAGCATCAGTCCTTCCAATGAACACCCAGGACTGATCTTTAGAATGGACTGGTTGGATCTCCTTGCAGTCCAAGGGACTATCAAGAGTCTTTTCCAACACCACAGTACCAAAGCACCAATTCGCCATTGCTCAGCCTTCTTCACAGTCCAACTCTCACATCCATACAGAACCACTGGGAAAACCATAGCCTTATCTAGACGGACCTTTGTTGGCAAAGTAATGTCTCTGTTTTTTAGTATGTTGTCTAGGTTGGTCATAATTTCCTTCCAAGGAGTAAGTGTCTTTAATTTCATGGCTGCAATCACCATCTGCAGAGATTTTGGAGCCCAGAAATATAAAGTCTGACATTGTTTCCACTGTTTCTCCATCTACTTCCCATGAAGTGATGGGACCAGATGCCATGATCTTAGTTTTCTGAATGTTGAGCTTCAAGCCAACCTTTTCACTCGCCTCTTTCACTTTCATAAAGAGGCTTTTGAGTTCCTCTTCACTTTCTGCCATAAGGGTGGTGTCATCTGCATATCTGAAGTTATTAATATTTCTCCCGGCAATCTTGATTCCAGCTTGTGCTTCTTCCAGCCCAGGGTTCCTCATGATGTACTCTGCATAGAAGTTAAATAAGCAGGGTGACAATATACAACCTTGATGTATTCCTTTTCCTATTTGGAACCAGTCTGTTGTTCCATGTCCGGTTCTAACTGTTACTTCCTGACCTGTATACAGGTTTCTCAAGAGGCAGGTCAGGTGGTCTGGGATTCCCATCTCTTTCAGAATTTTCCACAGTTTATTGTGATCCATACAGTCAAAGGCTTTGGCATAGTAAGTAAAGCAAAAATAGATGTTTTTCTGGAACTCTTGCTTTCGATGATCCAGTGGATATTGGTAATTTGATCTCTGGTTCCTCTGCCTTTCCTAAAACCAGCTTGAACATCTGGAAGTTCACAGTTCACATATTGCTCAAGCCTGGCTTGGAGAATCTTGAGCATGACTTTACTAGCGTGTGAGATGAATGCAATTGTGTGGTTTTTGAACATTGTTTGGCATTGCCTTTCTTTGGGATTTGAATGAAGACTGACCTTTTCCAGTCCTGTGGCCACTGTTGAGCTTTCCATATTTGCTGGCATAATGAGTGCAGCCCTTTCACAGCATCAACTTTCAGGATTTGAAATAGCTCAACAGGTATTCCATTATCTCCATTAGCTTTGTTCATAGTGATTCTTCCTAAGGCCTACTTGACTTCACATTCCTGGATGTCTGGATCTAGGTGAGTGATAATACCATCGTGATTATCTGGGTCCTGAAGATCTTTTTTGTACAGTTCTTCTGTGTATTCTTGCCACCTCTTCTTAATATTTTCTGCTTCTGTTAGGTCTATACAATTTCTGTCCTTTATCGAGCCCATCTTTGCATGAAATGTTCCCTTGGTATCTCTAATTTTCTTGAAGAGATCTCCAGTCTTTCCTCTTCTGTTGTTTTCCTCTATTTCTTTGCATTGATCACTGAGGAAGGCTTTCTTATCTCTCCTTGCTATTCTTTGGAACTCTGCATTCAGATGCTTATATCTTTCCTTTTCTCCTTTGCTTTTTGCTTCTCTTCTTTTCACAGCTATTTGTAAGGCCTTCCCAGACAGCCGTTTTGCTTTTCTGCATTTCTTTTCCGTGAGGATTGTCTTGACCCCTGTCTCCTGTACAATGTCACAAGCCTCCATCCACAGTTCATCAGGCAGTCTATCTATCACGTCTAGTTCCTTAAATCTATTCCTCACTTCCACTGTATAATCATAAGGGATTTGATTTAGGTCATATCTGAATGGTCTAGTGGTTTTCCCTACTTTCTTCAATTTAAGTCTGAATTTGGCAATAAGGAGTTCATGATCTGAGCCACAGTCAGCTCCTGGTCTTGTTTTCACTAACTGTATACAGCTTCTCCATCTTTGGTTGCAAAGAATATAATCAATCTGATTTCGGTGTTGACCATCTGGTGATGTCCATGTGTAGAGTCTTCTCTTGAGTTGTTGGAAGAAGGTGTTTGCTATGACCAGTGTGTTCTCTTGGCAAAACTCTATTAGCCTTTACCCTGCTTCATTCCGTATTTCAAGGCCAAATTTGCCTGTTACCCCAGGTGTTTCTTGACTTCCTACTTTTGCATTCCAGTCCCTTATAATGAAAAGGACATCTTTTTTGGGTTTTAGTTCTAAAAGATTTTGTAGATCTTCATAGAGCCGTTCAACTTCAGCTTCTTCAGCGTTACTGGTTGGGGCATAGGCTTGGATTACTGTGATATTGAATGGTTTGCCTTGGAAACGAACAGATATCATTCTGTCATTTTTGAGATTGCATCCAAGTACTGCATTTTGGACTCTTTTTTTGACCATGATGGCTACTCCATTTCTTCTAAGGGTTTCCAGCCCACAGTAGTAGATATAATGGTCATCTGAGTTAAATTCACCCATTCCAGTACATTTTAGTTCACTGATTCTTAGAATGTCAACGTTCACTCTTGCTATCTCCTGTTTGACCACTTCCAATTTGCCTTGATTCATGGACCTAACATTCCAGGTTCTATGCAATATTGCTCTTTACACTATTGGACCTTGCTTCTATCACCAGCCACATCCACAACTGGGTATTGTTTTTGCTTATAGCAATGTATAGCAAAACAAAATTATGATCCATTATATTTTAAAACAGTAAGTACTAAAATAACATATTCACATCTCATATTGCAGTGAAATCTTCAGGAAATTACAATATTATAAAGATTTGTTTTGTTTGATTTTAATTGATCTAAACTTCGAAGAGAAAACTACATTTATTATATTAATGAAATTAAAGTCTAGGTTAAATTAGTGAAATTAAAATATCTTTTCTATTTTTTACATGCTCATTAAAAACAAAATATTTAATTATTATAATTGGAAATAAATTGCTATTAAGTCACAGAGAAAAATCATACAAAATGAATATTTGAAAAGTAGAGTTGAAATAGTTTTTTATACCAACTATACTTCAATTAAAAAATATATACAAATTTATAGTCACTAAATGGACCTTATATTTTTAAGAATTTAAACTAGATTATCCAAATGTAACTATGTTATAAGTTAAATGAAATCAGTTCACTCAGTCAGTTCTGTCGCTCATTCATATCCCACTCTTTACCACCCCATGGACTGCAGCATGCCAGTCTTCCTTGCCCATCACCAACTTGCAGAGCTTGCTCAAACTCCTGTCCATTGAGTCAGTGATACCATCCAACCATCTCATCCTCTGTCATTCCCTACTCCTACTGCCCTCAATTTTTCCAAGCATCAGGGTCTTTTCAAAGGAGGCCATTCTTCTCATCTGGTGGCCAAAGTACTGGAGCTTCAGCTTCAGCATCAGTCCTTCCAATGAATATTCAGGACTAATTTCCTTTAGGATTGATTAGTTGGATCTCGTTGCAGTCCAAGGGACTCTTAAGAGTTCTCCAACACCACAGTTCAAAAGCATCAATTCTTCAGCACTCAGCTTTCTTTATGGTCCAACTTTCACATCCATACATGATGCTTTGACTGAACGGACCTTTGTTGGCACAGTAATGTCTCTGCTTTTTAATATGTTATCTGGATTGGTCATAGCTTTTCTTCCAAAGAGCAAGCATCTTTTAATTTCATGGCTGCAGTCACCATCTCCAGTGATTTTAGAGCCTAAGAAAGTTACGTCTGTCACTGTTTTCACAGTTTCCCCATCTATTTACCATGAAGTGATGGGACCAGATGCCATGATCTTAGTTTTCTGAATGTTGAGTTTTAAGCCAACTTTTTCACTCTCCTCTTTCCCTTTCATCAAGAGGCTCTTTAGTTCTTCAGTTTCTGCCATAAGGGTGGTGTCATCTGTATATCTATAGTTATTGATATTTCTCCTGGTAATCTTGATTCTAGCTTTTGCTTCATCCAGCCAGGCATTTCACATGATGTACTCTGCATATAAGTTAAATGAGCAGGGCGACAATATACAGCCTTGAGATACTTTTTCCCAATTTGGAACCAGTCTGTTCCATGTCCTGTTCTAACTGTTCCTTCTTGATCTGCATACAGATTTCTCAGGAGGCAGGTCAGGTGGTCTGCTATTTCCATCTCTTGAATTTTAGGATTTGAAATAGCTCAACTGGAATTCCATCACCTCTACTAGGTTTCTTTGTTGTGATGCTTCCTATGGCCCACTTGACTTCACATTCCAGGATATCTAGCTCTAGGTGGGTGATCACACCATCAGGGTTATCTGGGTCATGAAGTTTTTTGGGTTTTTTTGCATAGTTCTTCTGTGTATTCTTGCCACCTCTTAATATTTTTCTGCTTTTGTTAAGTCCATACAAGTTCTGTCCTTTATTGTGCCCATCTTTGCACGAAATATTTCCTTGGTGTCTTTAATTTTCTTGATGAGATCTCTAGTCTTTCCCATTCTATTGTTTTCCTCTATTCCTTTGAATTTTTCACTTAGGAAGGCTTTCTTATCTCTCCTTGCTATTCTTTGGAACTCTGAAGGGGCAGGGGGGCTGGGTCAGCATACCTGATTGTGGCATAAGCCCTCTTGTAGGAGGTCACCATTAACCCCACTATAGAGCCAGCAGAACTTACATGGGACTTTGGATACAAACTCTTGGAGGGCACAAATGAAACCTTATGCACACCAGGACCCAGGAGAAAGGAGCAGTGACCCCACAAGAGACTGACCCAGACTTGCCTGTGAGTGTCCAGGAGTCTCTAGCTGAGGCGTGGGTTGGTGGTGGCCTGCTGTGGGGTTGGGGTACTGAGTGTGGCAGTGTGTACATGGGACCTTTTGAAGGAGGCTGCCATTATCTTCATTACCTCCACCATAGTATGGTCTCAGGTCAAACAACAGGGAGGGAACACAACCCCGCCAAATCAACAGAAAATTGAATTAAAGATTTACTGAGCGTTGCCCCACGCATAAGAACAAGACCCAGTTTCCCCCACAGTCAGTCTCTCCCATCAGGAAGCTTTCATAAGCCTCTAATCCTTATCTTTCAGAGGACAGACAGAATGAAAACCAGTCACAGAAAAGCTAAATAAAATATGCATCTCTGCTCTGCTCAAATCTTTGGGATAATTAGTCTTTCAAGAATATTCTATAGTAAATTCAAAATACAGGTTGTTTTCCTTCAATTTTTCTTTAAACAAAGCACCTAAAACAAATACTAAAATAAGGTATTCTAGTAGAGTAGTTATTCTCACTATTAATTTGTTATCAACAATGACATGCCCTTAAATATTTCCAGGACTTGAAACTATGAATGAAAATGTTTTCTTCAGAAGATGTCTGTAAAATAGATTTGTAATAACTTTCCCCTAAATTTAACAATGTCTCATCATGCTTAAAGTGCCATAAAATTCACATGGCATTTTAATGTGAATACAGCATTTTGAAATATTTCTTTTGCAAAATTGTAGTAGTTACTTTTCTTTCTCTGCCAAACTTTATGAATGATGTATTTTTGCTGAATCTTTGAAAAACACTGGAAACATAATTTAAATTTTATTGCACATCTTTTGAAGTAAGAAATTCTTTTTTTCTCTACATGGATAAAAATGCCTGAGCATATACGCATCTTTAAAAAATAGGTTTTGGAACATTTTCACATTTTATATATCCATTTGATATTTTAATATTATAATTATACATTGGGCTTCCCTGGTGGCTCAGAGGTTAAAGCATCTGCCTCCAATGCGGGAGACCCGGGTTCAATCCCTGGGTCGGGAAGATCCCCTGGAGAAGGAAACGGTAACCCACTCCAGTATTCTTGCCTGGAGAATCCCATGGATGGAGAAGCCTAGTAGGCTACAGTCCACGGGGTCGCAAAGAGTCGGACACGACTGAGCGATGGAATGGAATGGAATGGAATTATACATTGCCTTTACATTGAAAAGAACATGATTTGGGCTTAACCAACAATATAAATATTATATGGAAAAGAAAACTAATTTCTCAATAAGCAAATCTAAAGAGTAGTTTCTACCTAGACAATTGAATTCTAATTGTTATTTTTTAATTGTACTCAATATCAACCTTATAGCCAATATTTGAAATTTGTTCATCACATGCACTTGTTCACTTAAAATTTTGAATATCTACTAGGGAAGGGAAAGTGATAAATACTCAGAGATAAAAATAACAACTTTGTAACTTTGGGGGACTTTATTATATAATAGAGAAATAGTTGTAAAATAAACAGTTTCAATGTTTAGAGAAATCAGAAAGGAGGCATACAAATTGGCGTGTGAATGTTTTTGAAAGATTAGTTCCTTTAACCTCAGTGGAGAAGTTGTGGCCAACTAAACAATAAACTAAAGCTTAAGCCTCTTCCATGTTAGGATATGATACAAATTTATATCACCTTTGTGGCCTGGGGTCAGTCACACAGAAATGAAAACTTAACTAGGTTAGCACCATAGAAACTCCTAGGTCTTCAGAAACCAGCAAAACCAAAATTGCTATGTGTTGCAACTGTCACAGTCCAGAACATACAGGAATCTTACAAAAATAACAATTGAGTCAATAATGACTTAGCCATAAAACATTACAAATCACTGAAGAAAATCACTATGAATGATAAACTGAACACTGTAAAATCTCAGAGCTACTACTATATATAACAGAAGAATTTCAAAATTTTTAAAAAATATGTGAATTAAGAAGGATTCAAATAATTTAAAAATAAAAGAGACAATACTGAAAGAATAGAGCAGAATGGAGAAGCAAGAAGCATGTTTTAACTAAATCTATGTTATAAGAACATCTAAAATTGGGGACTTCCCTAGCTGTCCAGTGGTTAAAAGTCCATGCTTCCAATGCTGGGGGCAGGGGTTAGATCCCTGGTCTGGGAACTTAGATCCACATGCTGAATGGTGAGGTTAAATAAATAAATAAATGAAATTAATGGCAATTCAAATTAAAACCTTATTTGACATGATTAATAGCATATTGCTACTGCTGCTAATAAGTCACTTCAGTCATGTCCGACTCTGTGTGACCCCATAGACGGAAGCCCACCAGGCTCCCCCATCCCTGGGATTCTCCAGGCAAGAACACAGGAGTGGGTTGCCATTTCCTTCTCCAATGTGTGAAAGTGAAAAGTGAAAGTGAAGTCGTTCAGTCGTGTCCGACCCTTAGCGACCCCACGGACTGCAGCCTACCAGGTTCCTCCATCCATGGGATTTTCTAGGCAATAGTACTGGAGTGGCTTGCCATTGCTTCTCCGAATAGCATATTACATGCAACTAAAGAGAGATCAAGTTAACTGGAAAATATTAGGAATATGTGTAAGAAACAAATTACACAGAATATAAAGCAATGATACAAAGATGTAAAGAGATGGACCCACTGAAGAGAAGATAGACACAGGTAATACAATGATAAGATGATAAGGTCCAGTATATGTTAAACTAGAATTAAAAAAATAAAAAAGGACAAAGTGAATAAGAGAGAGGCAGTCCACAAAAAATAATAACTCAGAAGAGAAGTGTCGTAAACTAATTAAATCCACGAGTATTTAGCTGAAGGAAAAAGAATATTATTTGGGACAAATAAGAATCAATAGATTTAACATGGCATAATTGAGGACAGCATGACAAATAGTCAAAAGAAAAGTCAAATGAATTTTAAATATATTACAATTAGACTTTCACCATATCTCTAATAAGTAATGGAGACAGGGCAGATAGAGAAACCATTTCCTCAGGGTACTAAGGGGAAAAGAGCAACAGGGTAGAATTCTATATTCAACTATTATAGTTGAGTATAATAGAAGTGTAATAAAATATTTTAGTCAAGAATGGAGGTGTAATAAAATATTTTTGATAAATATTAAGAGAGTCTATCTCTCTTAGATCTTCACCAAAAGAATTGCTAAAAAATATGTTTCAAAAATCAAAGCCAAAAAAATAAATAAAGATAGAATACTGAATCAAGAAAAAGATAGATAGCTATTTAAATATAAACATGTGTGTATTACAAGACAGAAGAAGGGACTAAAATTAGAAAGGATTTAAACATAATGAAATGAAAATTCTAGAAAATGACATTGAAAAAAAATGATATTGGATTTAAGACATTTTAATGACCTTGATAATGTGTGTGTGTATGTGTGCGCTCAGATTCTCAGTTGTGTCTAACTCTCTGCAACCAAATTTACTGTAGTCCACCAGGCTCTTCTGTCCATGGGTTTCTCCCAGCAAGAGTACTGGAGTGGGGTGCCATTTCCTTCATTATACAATTGGAAATAAATGATATTAAGTTTGATTTGTTATATAAAACATGAAGGACAAAATCTTTAAACATGTCCACTAGAAGAGAAAGTTAAATGTTGATCTGTAATACCAATATGGAGAAATGATTTAGAAAACAATTCAGTGCAGTCTCAAAAACGACAGCATGACCTCTGTTTCCAAGGTAAACCATACAATATTATAGTAATCCAAGTCTATACCCCAACCACAAAATACTGAAGAAGCTGAATTTAAATGGTTTTATGAAGACCTATAAGACCTTCTAGAACTAACACCAAAAACATATGTCCTTTTCATCATAGGGGACTGGAACGCAAAAGTAGGTGGTCAAGAACACATGGACAGTCAAGTTTGGCCTTGGAGTACAAAATGAAGCATGATAAAGGCTAACGGCACTTTGCTAGGACAACATACTAGCCATGGCAAACACCCTCTTCCAACAATACAAGAGATGACTCTACACATGGACATCACCAGATGGTCAATGCCAAAATCAGATTGATTATATTATTTGCAGTCGAAGATGGACAAGCTCTATGCAGTCAGCAAAAACAAGATCGGGAGCTGACTGGCTCAGATCACGAACTCATTATTGCAAAGTTCAGACTATAATTGAAGAAAGAAGGGAAAACCACTACACCATTCAGGTATGACCTAAATGAAATTCCTTACAATTATACAGTGGAAGTGACAAATAGATTCAAGGGATTAGATCTGATAGACAGAGAGCCTGAAGAATGATGGACAGAGGTTCATGACATTGTACAGGAGCCAGTGATCAAAACCACTCCAAGAAAAATAAATGCAAAAAGGCAAAATGGCTTTCTGAGGAGATCTTACAAATAGTTGAGAAAGGAAGAGAAGCAAAAAGCAAAGGAGAAAAGGAAAGATATACCCATCTGAATGCGTATTTCCAAAGAATAGCAGGGAAGGATAAGAAAGGCTTCCTGAATGAACAATGCAAAGAAATAGGGGAAAACAATTGAATGGGAAAGGCCAGAGATCTCTTCAAGCAAATTAGAGATATCAAAGAAACAGTTCATGCAATCAAAATAAAGGACAGAAACAGTAAGGACTGAACAGAGGCAGAAGATATTAAGAACAGGTGACAAGTATACACAGAAGAATTATACAAAAGATATCTTAATGACCCAGATAACCACGATGGTGTGATTACTTACCTTGAGCCAGACATCCTGGAGTGTGAAGTCAAGTGGGCCATAGGAAGCATCACTACAAACAAACCTAGTGGAGGTGATGGTATTCCAGCTGAGCTATTTCAAATCCTAAACGACGATGTTGTGAAACTGCCACACTTGCATTCCAATCCCAAAGAAGGGTAATACCAAACAATGTACAAACTACCACACAATTGTACTCATTTCACATGATATCAAGTACCGCTCAAAATTCTCCAAGCCAGGTTTCAACAGTACATGAACTGAGAAATTCCATATGTTCATGTTGGATTTATATAAAGCAGAGGAACCAGAGATCAAATTGCCAGCATTTGTTGGATCACAGAAAAAGCAAAAGAATTGTAGAAAAACATCTACTCCTGCTTCATCAACTACGTTAAAGCCTTTGACTGTGTGGATCACAACAAAAGTGAAAAATTCTTAAAGGGATGGGAATACCAAACCACCATACTTGCCTCCTGTGAAACCTGAATGCAGTCCAAGAAGCAATAGTTAGAACTGGACATGGAACAACAAACAAGTTCCAAATCCGGAAAGGAGTACGTCAAGGCTGTATATTGTCACTCTGCCTATTTAACTTGTACTCTATCAGATCTAATCCTTTGAATCTATTTTTCACTCCCACTGTATAATCATAAGGAATTTGATTTAAGTCAGACCTGAATGACCTAGTAGTGTTGCATACTTTCTCAATTTTAGCCTGAATTTTCAATAAGGAGTTCATGATCTGAGCCACAGCTAGCTTCTGGTCTTGTTTTGCTGAGTGTGTAGAGCTTATCCTTCTTCGACTGCAAAGAATATAATAAATCTGATTTTTGTATTGACCAGCTGTTGATGTTCATGAATAAATCATGTGAAATGCCAGGCTTGATGCAGCATAAGCTGGAATCAATATCAATAACATCAGATGTGCATAAAGTGAATATGGCAGAAAGTGCAGAGGAAATAAAGAAACTCTTGATGAAAGTGAAGGAGGAGAGTGAAAAAGCTGGCTAAAAGCCCAACATTCAAAAAACAAAGATCATGGCATCTGGTCCCATAACTTCACGGTAGATAGATGAGGAGACAATGGAAACAGTGAGAGACTTTATCTTCTTGGTCTTCCAAATCCCTGTAGATGGTGATTGCAACCACGAAATTAAAAGATGCTTGTTCTTTGGATAAAAAGCTATGACGAACCTAGACAGCATATTAAAAAGCAGAGACATTACTTTGCTGACAAAGGTCCATCTAGTCAAAACTATGGATTTTCCAGTATTCATCTGTGGATGTGAGAGTTAGACCATAAAGTAGGCTAAATGCCAAATAAGTGATGCTTTTGAACTGCGGTGTGGGAGAAGACTCTTGGAATGCAAGGAGATCAAACCAGTCAATTCTAAAGGAAACTAGTCCTTAATATTCATTGGAAAGACTTGAGGCTGAAGCTGAAACTCCAATACTTTGACCACCAGATACAAAATGCCAGCTTATTGTGGTATTGGAAAATACCCTGATGCTGGGAAAGATTGAAATCAGGAGGAGAAAGGGATGACAGAGGATGGGATTGTTGGATGCCATCACTGACTGACCATGAGTTTGAGCAAGTTCTAGGAGATTGTGAAGGAGAGGGAAGCCTGGCATGCTGCAGTCTATGGGGTTACAGAGTCAGACATGACTGGGTGACTGAACAACAACAGCAATTTAAATTAGGCAATAAAAAACAGCAAAACAAGTGTTTGTTTTACAAAACAGATATCTTATAGTTTACAAGTAAGTGTTTTACAAAAAACAAAAGTATGGCAAACAGTGGTAGCATTTTTTTTGATCAAGAAAGGTCTCACTAGGCTAGTTTGGAGAAAGATGCTTTAACTATTAAATCAAAATAGAGGTGAAGATATTTTCTGCATATCAGGATAATGTCTTTTAAAGCATGCAATGTTAGGTCGATATGGTTTTTGTAACACAATTAAAATAAAAGTAACAAAATAATTTGTAAGAAAAATTTTAAAGTCTAATTATGTGTAATTACAGGGAATGCTTATTAATGTTTATTAGTTGCTAAACCCTATTGTTTTACCAGAGATATGAACACTAGAGCTGTTTGTACTTAATACATGAACAGTAGTTAAGGTGATGAGAATGAAGTGGCTTGCAATGATCCACAATTGTGATTAAGAGATCATACACTTCAACCTATTTCTTTCAACTGAAAAGAATTTTTTAATGGCAAAATCTACAGTTAAGATGTATGTAGCACAAAACTTCAGAGTCATTTGATTTCCAGGTTCAACTACAACTTTATTTTATTCAACTACAACTTGTAAATCTTGACAGACCTCACGTCCATCCTTATAAAATAAAGCAAGAAAAAAATTAAAACAAATGACTTTTCTTTGACCTATCATAGAGTGACAACTTATATCTTAAGGGCAATCTGCCACACCAAAATCTGGAGATACAGTCCCATCAGAGAGTCAGGGGCAAGATCTGATTATGTCCTTACCTGGAATAGAAATTGTTGCCGCCAACGAGTGGTAGAAAAATGTAACTGTAATTTTGAAAAATTGCTGGAGATTGCATATGAACTAGCCTTACCATGAGAATCTCCTGGGGGCTACATTCACATAGCATCTCCAGCACGTTCACAGGCTCTATCTCAGATCCTCAAGCTGAGGATATAAAAATGATCCTCTCCTGGCTCTGGCAAGAAGAGAAGAGTAATCATTGTGAGATATGCCCAGAGCATTCTCCATTTAGAGTAATAGACTCCAGAGGAAAAGACTGAGTTGAGCCTTAACTCTGGTGGGGAAAATGCTATGGCTCCCACTCTAGCTCCCTCCATCTCTCTTGTCTCATTAAGAGGAGTTGGGGGGCTATACAACAGTGGATGGACTCGTGAAAATGCCCAAAGACATAGACCCATTAAGAGATAGAAATTTAATAATACAGAACACTTGCCCTCTGCCACATCTCGCCACCACACCAATAGGGCACACACACATCTAACCACACCAATGGGGCCCTCAAACATACTGTGAATTATAGCTGAAAGGTCTGTGAGACACAGACCCTCATTGATAAGGTGCATTTAAGAACACTCAAAGCCAATAGGGAAAACAAAGACAAGGACACTAAGGTTAAGTTGAAGCATAGGGTACATATTACTATAGCAAAATTAAACACAACCTAACTCCTAGCCTCCGCAGGAGGAGAAGGGGACGACAGAGACTGAGATGGCTGGATGGCATCACCGACTTGATGGAGGTGAGTTTGAGTGAACTCCAGGAGTTGGTGATGGACAGGGAGGCCTGCCATGCTGTGATTCATGGGGTTGCAAAGAGTCGGACACGACTGAACGATTGAACTGAACTGAACTTCTAGCCAGATTAAAATAAATCTTCACACTACTTTACCTTATTTCCTATCACCTAACACAACATGTCCAGTTGTTGGCAAAAGAATTACAAGTAAAACCCAAAGGCAAAGAAATGCACAACCTGAAGAGAAAAACCTATTGGCAGGACCAGATTCAGATATGATATAGAAGCTGGAATTATCAAATGTAACTTTAAATAACGATAGGTAACATGTTAAGTGCTTTGATAGAAAGACTAGACAACATGAAGTAAGCAGAGAGATTGAGAAATGAAAACTTAAAGAAATATTTTAAAAGAAAATACGAGGAATCAAATGCACTGCAACAGGAATGAGGAATGCCTTCAATGGGCTTATCAGTAGATTAGACACGACACAGGAAGAAATTAGGAAGCTTGAAGGTAAGTCAGTAAAGTGAGAAAAGGAGAAAAAAATGTGAAAAAGCAAAATGGAGCATCCAAGAATCATGGGACAATTTCAAAAAGTGTAGCATATGTATAATTGGAATGTGAGAAGGAGAAGGGAGAAGAAAAAAATACTTGTAGTGATACAGGCTGATAATTTTCCAAAATTAAGGACAAACACCAAACCAGAGAGAACACCAATCAGGATAGGTACAAAATGAACTACCTCTAGGCATATCGTACTGAAATTGAAGAAAATCTTAGACATAAAGAAAAGTTATTACAAATCAGGGGAGAAAAGCCACCTTTCTTACAGAGGATAAAAGAATAAGAATTATAGCACACTACTCACCAGAAACCATGCACGAAAGATGAGTGATATAAAATTTTTAAAGTGTTAGAAAAAGAAATCAATGAAACACCTGCTTATGTCTAGGGAAAATATCCTTCAAAAGAGAAGGAAAAATAGAGTCAGACCAAAAAAAACCAAAAAAAGTTAATTTGTTGCCAGTAGAAATTCTCAGCAGCTGAAAAATGTTAAAGAATTTTCCAAGCAGAAGACAATATTATAGGTTAAAAATTTGGATCTATCTTAGAAAAAAGAAGGATGAGAAAGGAATAATGAGATAAAAATAAAACCTCTATTTTTATATCCCTGATCAATCTAAAAGATAGCTGCTTAAATCAATAAAATATAATATACACTGGGTGAATTAATATGGATAAATGAAATAAATGTGAACACATTCACAAGAGACAAGAAAGTGGAATTGGGAATATTCAGATATAAGGAGACTTTACTTGCCATGGACATAACCACATGGTCAACACCAAAATTAGACTGATTATATTATTTGTAGCCAAACATGGAGAAGCTCTATACAGTCAGCAAAAAAAAGACTGGGAGCTGACTGTGGCTCAGATCATGAACCCCTTACTGCCAAATTCAGACTTAAATTGAGGAAACGAGGGAAAACCACTAGATCATTCATGTATGGCCTAAATCAAATCCCTTATGATTATACAGTGGAAGTGAGAAATAGATTTAAGGGACTAGATCTGATACAGTGCCTGATGAACTATGGACGAAGGTTTGTGACATTGTATAGGAGACAGATATCAAGACAATCCCCATGGAAAAGAAATTCAAAAAAGCAAAATGACTGCTGGGGAGGCCTTACAAATAGCTGTGAAAAGAAGAGAAGTGAAAAGCAAAGGAGAAAAGGAAACATATAAGCATCTGGATACAGAGTTCCAAAGAATAGCAAGGAGAGATAAGAAATCCTTCTTCAGTGATCAGTGCAAAGAAATAGAGAAAAACAACAGAATGGGAAAGACTAGAGATTTCTTCAAGAAAATTAGAGACACCAAGGGAACATCTCATGCAAAGATGGGCTCGATAAAGGACAGAAATGGTATGGACCTAATAGAAGCAGAAGATATTAAGAAGAGGTGGCAAGAATACAAAGAAGAACTGTACAAAAGAAATCTTCATGACCCAGATAATCACGATGGTGTGATCACTCACCTAGAGCCACACATCCTGGAATTTGAAGTCAAGTCGGCCTTAGAAAGCATCACTACGAACAAAGCTAGTGGAGATGATGGAATTCCAGTTGAGCTATTTCAAATCCTGAAAGATGATGCTGTGAAAGTGCTGCACTCAATTTGCCAGCAAATTTGGAAAACACAGCAGTGGCCACACAACTGGAAAAGGTCAGTTTTGACTCCAGTCCCAAAGAAAGGCAATGCCAAAGAATGCTCAAACTACCGCACAATTGCACTCATCTCATACGCTAGTAAAGTCATGCTCAAAATTCTCCAAGCCAGGCTTCAGCAATACGTGAACTGTGAACTTCCAGATGTTCAAACTGGTTTTAGAAAAGGCAGAGGCACCAGAGATCAAATTGCCAACATCTTCTGGATCATTGAAAAAGCAAGAGAGTTCCATAAAAACATTTATTTCTGCTTTATTGACTATGCCAAAGCCTTTGACTGTGTGGATCACAATAAACTGTGGAAAATTCTGAAAGAGATGGAAATACCAGAACACCTGACGTGCCTCTTGAGAAACCTGTATGTAGGTCAGGAAGCAACAGTTAGAACTGTACATGGAAAAACAAACTACTTCCAAAAGGAAAAGGAGTATGTCAAGGCTGTATATTGTCACCCTGCTTATTTAACTCATATGCAGAGTACATCACTAGAAACCCTGGGCTGCAGGAAGCACAAGCTGGAATCAAGATTGCCGGGAGAAATATAAATAACCTCAGATATGCAGATGACACCACCCTTATGGCAGTAAGTGAAGAGGAACTAAAAAGACTCTTGATGAAAGGGAAAGAAGAAAGTGAAAAAGTTGGCTTAAAGCTCAACATCAGAAAACTAAGATCATAGCACCTGGTCTCATCACTTCATGGGAAATAAATGCAGAAACAGTGGAAAACAGTGGCTGATTTATTTTTGGGGGCTACAAAATCACTGCAGATGCTTATTTCAGCCATGAAATTATAAGACACTTACTCCTTGGAAGGAAAGTTATGACCAACCTAGATAGCATATTAAAAAACAGAGACATTACTTTGCCAACAAAGGTCCATCTAGTCAAGGCTATGGTTTTTCCAGTGGTCATGTATGGATGTGAGAGTTGGACTGTGAAGAAAGCTGATCGCCGAAGAATTGGTGCTTTTGAACTGTGGTGTTGGAGAAGACTCTTGAGAGTCCCTTGGACTGCAAGGAGCTCCAACTAGTCCATTCTAAAGAGATCAGTCCTGAGTGTTCACTGGAAGGACTGATGCTGAAGCTGAAACTCTAATACTGAGGATACCTCATGCGAAGTGTTGACTTATTGGAAAAGACCCTGAAGCTGGGAAGGATAGGTGCAGGAGGAGAAGGAGATGACAGAGGATGAGATGGCTGGATGTCATCACCGACTCGATGGACATGGGTTTTGGTAAACTCCGGGAGTTGGTGATAGACAGAGAGGCCTGGTGTGCTGTGATTCATGGGGTTACGAAGAGTCGGATATGACTGACCAACTGAACAGTACTGAACTGAACTTACCTCCCATTGAAAAATTTATTTGAAGGAGAACTTACATTAATTAGAATTCATATTGTGACGCCTAAGGCAACTAAAGTTTTTAGAAACATAACTGGTATACTTCCCTAGTGACTTAGGTTGTAAACAATCTGCCTGCAATGTAAGAATCCTGGGTTCAATCTCTGGGTCTGGAAGATCCTGTGGAGAAAGGAATGGCAACCTACTCCAGTATTCTTGCCTGGAAAATTCCATGCAATGAGAAATCTAGCGGGTTACAGGTCATGGGCTTACAATGAGTCAGACACGACTGAGTGGCTAACATATTATGTATTGGTTTTAGGAATAACTTAAGATAGAATCATATATTAATAAAATGCTTAATTAAAATCAGAGAAGGCAGAAACTTGGGGGGCGGGGGGGTGGGGAACAAAGAATAAGTGGAAAGCAGTCACAAAAGGACAAATTTCATTCCAATAAACACTTCAAATGTTTAAATGTGAAGAGTTAAGTGTACTAATTAAAAGATTGAGATTGGCAGAGTGGGTGAAAAAATATGACTACATATTCTTCAAAGAAACCCACTTGTTACATGGAGACTCAGACAGCTTTGAAAAAGGGATGGAGAATAGGAGAAATATATAACATTCTAGAATTCATCAAAATAATGCAAGTTTTTTAATTTCAGAAAAGGGGATGTTTGAATGAGTAAGATTACCAGGGACAAGAAAGGCATTACATATTGATAAAGGATTCTTGAAGAACAAATAAGAATCCTAAACATGAATACACCTAACAACAGAACATGAAAAACATGAGACAAAAGTCAACAGAATTAAAAGAAGGAATTGCAAATTCTATCAATAGTCTTCCAAAAGAGAAGGGAAGGAGGGAGAGAGGAAGAAAATGAAGGGAAGGAGGGAGGGAGGAAGAAGAGACTTGAAGGGAGACTGGGGCAGAGGGAGCGAGGGAGGAAGGAGAGAGAAGGAGGAGAAAAACAGAAAGATTGAAAAGGTTTATGGATTGAAAAGAAATAAAGAAAATTTTCCTTTCCCAGATGATATACTGAAGTGAACTATGTAAAAATTTCAAAGATGCTGTAAGAAAATGCTTGTAATTAATCAGCAACTATAGCAATTTTTCACCCACTCCAGTACTCTTGCCTGAGAAATCCCATGGATGGAGGAGCCTGGTAGGCTGCAGTCCATGTGGTCGCTAACAGTCGGACACAATTGAGTGACTTCACTTTCACTTTTCACTTTCATGCATTGGAGAAGGAAATGGCAACCCACTCATGTTCTTACTTGGAGAATCCCTGGGACGGGGGAGCCTGGTGGGCTGCTGTCTATGGGGTCACACAGAGTTGGACACGACTGAAACAACTTAGCAGCAGCAGCAGCATAGCAAGTTTTCAGTATAACATCAATACAAAAGTCAATTGTTTTCTTATAGGATAGTCACTCCTTAGCCATGTATCATTTTTTCAGGTTTCAGTTATCCACAGTCAACCACGGTAAAAAAAAAATATTAAATGGAAAATTTCAGTAATAACCAACACAAGCTGATCGCCAAAGAATTGATGCTTTTGAACTGTGGTGCTGGAGAAGACTCTTGAGAGTCCCTTGGACTGCAAGGACATCCAACCAGTCCATTCTAAAGGAGATCAATCCTGGGTGTTCATTGGAAGGACTGATGCTAAAGCTGAAACTCCAATACTTTGGCCACCTCATGCGACGAGTTGACTCACTGGAAAAGAGTCTGATGCTGGGAGGGATTGGGGGTGGGAGGAGACAGGGTCGACAGAGAATGAGATGGCTGGATGGCATCACCGACTCAATGGATATGAGTTTGAGTGAACTCCAGGAGTTGGTGATGGACAGGGAGGCCTGGCGTGCTGTGATTCATGGGGTTGCAAAGAGTCAGACATGACTGAGCGACTGAACTGAACTGAACTGAATATCAGTTAATATCCTGATGTCAAATCAAGAATAAACTTGAGCAGGAAAGCTATAATATCTGCATTTAATGTATTTGTGCAAGCATTGAATAAATAAAAAAAATATTTACTTGAAGTACTATAAAACCTCACTGGCCTCAGTGACAGAACAGCTTAATTTCTTTCATTGTCTTGCCAATTTTTATTTCCTAAAAACTTCTATATAATGAAGAGTAAGCCTTGTGCTTGAGTGGACTAAAGTATTCAGCCATTCTGGAGTCACCTTTCCTAAAACACCCACATAAAATAGCTGAATGTCATGCTCTGAGCCATGAGAAGTCCAGAGACTTTCTGTTTACCTCCAAAGGATTTCAGGGGGGGACGATCTCTGATTCACTGCTGCCGATGCTTCCATCTAGATTTCCTGCCCACTCCCTCCTTCAGACTCTCTCCTCCAGCTTTCACTATGCTCCATATTGGATACGACTCCTTCTCCTTCATTTAAGCAGAAACAATACAAACAGCACTTTTCTTTGTACCACATAGAAGAGAACAAAAAGTAACTTCAGTTTTAGTGTGTCTTGCAATTGCCATCTGTTCTCTGCCATGAATTTCTTAGAAATCAACATCTTCTCAGGCCATCTCTCTCGCATTTTTTGCTCTATCTTCTCCTCTATGCTTCAGAGTTGGTCATAAAATCTCAAAACTCTTCTGATTATGCTATTCAGAGGAACTTAGTTTTCTTTTAGTTTTACCCTCCAAAAGGGAAGAAGATTTTTAATACATTCATCAAGGTTGTGTTCAAAGCAAAATCTCCTCTATTCTAACATGAACCATGCTGCTACAATAGTTTGTTTAAAAATGAGATAAATAAAAATATGATTACTACGAAAATTAAAAAATGGACCACCTATCCTTAAAATATCTCACCTAATATGCCAAAACTAATATTTGGTATCTGTATATATTAGACTTCAATATATACACTTAGAGTTATTGTCTGAATTAGACCTATTTCATTGATTTGACCTGAAGACCTATATATATATATTTTTTTTTTTTTTGCCTAAATTAAGCAAAAAAAAAAAAAAAAACTACTGAGAGGATACTGTGAGTAGTTAAAAAAATTACAGAGATAATCAATGAATCCTTAGGCAAGCTCTGAGGTAAAAGGTACTGGGAGTTAAGGATCTTCACTCAAGGGCATTGCTATGAGGCAAGTGAAGTCCCATCTTCATTTTTATATCTCTGTGTAAATTTCAACCCTCAAGTGAGAACATATAGTTGATTTGTCCTGTTTGAGCATTTAGTCATGGTCAAGTATTATGGGTATGAAAAGGAGAACTTAGAAGCACTGACATGGCCACAGGAGAAGTTCCTGGGAACTAGGAAGTCACACCAATTCGTGTCTACTTTTCCCACAAAAAATAACTCTGATAAGATGAATGACAATATTTTCATATACTTTAAAATTAGATGTGAAATTCTTTCTGTTGTTACAAGTAAAGAAATAATTTTCACTGAAATAAAATTTCATTTTAAAATGAGAAGCCTTTAAAAACACCTGTTTGATCTGAAAAGAAGAGCTAAAGTAAGGCACACAAGAATCAATGTCAAACTAAACTTCCTGATAAACTTATTCACAAAACAGTGTGTATTAATTTAGAAAAGGAAAAGCTAATCCGTCTAGTCAAGGCTATGGTTTTTCCCGTGTTCATGTATGGATGTGAGAGTTGGACTGTGAAGAAAGCTGATCGCCGAAGAATTGATGCTTTTGAACTGTGGTGCTGGAGAAGACTCTTGAGAGTCCCTTGGACTGCAAGGACATCCAACCAGTCCATTCTAAAGAAGATCAGTCCTGGGTGTTCATTGGAAGGATGGATGCTAAAGCTGAAACTGCAATACTTTGGCCACCTCATGCGACGAGTTGACTCACTGGAAAAGAGTCTGATGCTGGGAAAGGTTGGGGGCGGGAGGAGAAGGGGACGACAGAGAATGAGATGGCTGGATGGCATCACTGACTCAATGGACATAAGTTTGAGTGAACTCTGGGAGTTGGTGATGGACAGGGAGGCCTGGTGTGCTGTAATTCATGGGGTCGCAAAGAGTCGGACACAACTGAGCAACTGAACTGAACTGAACTGAACTGAATCTAAGGTTGGTAACAACACAGAAGAAAAATGAAAACAAGTGAAAGACTGTGACAATTAACTGTAGCCTTCAACTAAAAGGAAGATAGAAATTTTTAGAATAGTAGAATACTAGAATTCATCTGTAAAATATTCTGATAATTTAATGTAAAATATTCTTAAAATTTACCTTTTATTTCTAAATATTTAAAAGGAAATATGCCTAATTTTGTTTGTATTTATAGATATGAATCCTACTTTTAAAAATGTCCTAGAATAACAAAAATATAAATGTATTCATTTTTCATTGACATATAATGAGTTTTGTATAATACATTGAGTTACCCCAATTAGGCACATAAATCATGCTACATACCTCCAGGCAAGAATACTGAAGTGGGTTGCCATTTACTTCTCCAGGGGATCTTCCCAACCCAGTGATCAAACCTGGGTCTCCCACATTGCAGGCAGATTCTTTACCAGCTGAGCCACCAGGGAAGCATATATATCTCATATAGATTTGGCTAAAGAAAGCTGTGAAGCTGGCAAAATATATTTAATTTGTATTTGTATATGTAATTATAAAAACAGTGATTCCAATTTAAACAGCAGTTTCTGAGGACTAAGATTATTTCAAGTGTGAATTCTAGTTTTGTATTTATATGGAAACAGGTATTTATACGGAAAATTAAAATTAAAAGCAAATTTTTTGAAATTTCAGAAATAGACAATATACATGACTATGCATAATTATACCATAATCATATTGAAGTAATTACATTGTATCTAAGTCATGTATTAATAGAAATACATTATAATTTCTATAAAACTCAATTCCAGGCAAAATATATTATAACTGCCTTGTATAAAGAGGTTTTGTTTGTTTTTTGCTCTACTTTTTTAGAGAAAACTTAACTAATATATATGAATGATTAACGCAATGATAATAATTAAGGAAAATATTAATTTGTTCTTATTTTATATATGCACAGTACAGAAAAGAAGAAAAATTTCACTTTCATAAATAATTTGAGAATAAAAATGAAGACACATTGACACATCAATTATTTCATGTTGGTAACAAATGATTTAAGAAATAAAATAAATTTAAAAAAGGAGACTTAGTTTGAAATTGTATTTTCATAAGAGAAGTTTTGGCTTACATAATATTGGAATTAACTAAACATCATCAGTTCAGTTCAGTCGCTCAGTCATGTCCGACTCTCTGCGACCCCATGAATCACAGCACGCCAGGCCTCCCTGTCCATCACCAACTCCTGGAGTTCACTCAAACTCACGTCCACAGAGTCGGTGATGCCATCCAGCCATCTCATTCTCTGTCGTCCCCTTCTCCTCCCACCCGCAACCTTTCCCAGCATCAGAGTCTTTTCCAGTGAGTCAACTCTTCGCTTGAGGTGGCCAAAGTATTGCAGTTTCAGCTTTAGCATCAGTCCTTCCAATGAACACCCAGGATTGATCTCCTTTGGAATGGACTGGTTGGATGTCCTTGCAGTCCAAGGGACTCTCAAGAGTATTCTTCAACACCACAGTTCAAAAGCATCAATTCTTCGGCGATCAGCTTTCTTCACAGTCCAACTCTCACATCCATACATGACCATGGGAAAAACCATAGCCTTGACTAGACGGACCTTTGCTGGCAAAGTAATGTCTCTGCTTTTTAATATACTATCAAGGTTGGTCATAATTTTCCTTCCAAGGAGTAAGTGTCTTTTAATTTCCTGGCTGCAATCAGCATCTGCAGTGATTTTGGAGCCCCAAAAAATAAAGTCTGACACTGTTTCCACTGTTTTTCCATCTATTTCCCATGAAGTGATGGGACCAGATGCCATGATCTTTGTTTTCTGAATGTTGAGCTTCAAGCCAACCTTTTCACTCTCCTCTTTCACTTTCATCAAGAGGCTTTTGAGTTCCTCTTCACTTTCTGCCATAAGGGTGGTGTCATCTTCATATCTCAGGTTATTGATATTTCTCCCAGCAATCTTGATTCCAGCTTGTGCTTCTTCCAGCCCAGCGTTCCTCATGATGTATTCTGCATATAAGTTAAATAAGCAAGGTGACAATATACAGCCTTGACATACTCCTTTTCCTATTTGGAACCAGTCTGTTGTTCCATGTACAGTTCTGACTGTTGCTTCCTGACCTGCATACAGGTTTCTCGAGAGACGCCGGCCCCGGCGGCGCAGACGCAAGAGACGCCGGCCCCAGCGCAACCGACCATGCATAGAGGCGCGATGGTGAGGCGGTGGCCGAGAGGAGCTACCCCACGTCCAATAGGCGGTGGCTGCGCGGGCGCAGGAGGGCCGAGAGGAGCCACTCCACGTTCAAGGTTGGAAGGGCGGCCTTGAGGAGATACTCCTCATCCAAGGTAAGGTGCAGCGGCTGCGCTTTCTTGGAGCAGCTGTGAAGAGATATCCCACGCCCAAGATAAGAGAAACCCAACTAAGACGGTAGGTATTGCGAGGGGGCATCAGAGGGCAGACACACTGAAATCATAATCACAGGAAACTAGTCGATCTGATCACATGGACCACAGCCGAATGTGGTCCACTGGAGAAGGGAATGGCAAACCACTTCAGTAAACATCATCAGATACATTCAAAAGCAAAAAGTTTTAGAAGGGTATGTGCATGTGGGAGGTGGCACGTACTGGGCATAGCTTAAATATTAAGCTAACTTTTATCTACATTAAACATAGTCCAGACTCTTTAATTGTTTTATATATATATATATATATATAGTCACACACACACACTTGGAAATTATCCCTGCTTCAAAGTACATATTGTGCACAAGGACACACACAGATAATAAAGATTTAAGATTTAACTAATATGATAACTTTCTTTTATTTTAAAAATTGCATTTTCAATGAACATCTATCAATCTGCAGGCCTATAATATACTAGGATCTATGAGAGAAATAGCAAAGAATGGCCTGTATTACTTTATTGAGTAGTTTTTTCTATCTTAAAGTTCTTAATGGCAGAAAATTTTCTGTTTGTTCAGTGCCGTACGCCTCATGTTTACTGTGTGTCATCAACACAAAAGAGGCATTCAATATCTACTTAAAAAGTAAATGAATGAATGAAGCAAATTAGTAATATACTACTCAAGCAGATAGGGATGATATATGTAATACCTGAGTGTGCTGTATGTGTATACCATTAAATTGATCAAATTATGTTAATTTATATTAAAAAAATAGAAACTTAACTTTCAACCAGAATAACATTAAATCTGTACTCCTTTACCTTAGTGATTATGAACTGGGAAAAAAATTTAAACAGAAGTTTTCATTATTGCCAAGGTGGAATAAGGGCTTCCCTGGTGTTTGAGACTGTACAGAATCAGCCTGCAGTGAGGGACACCTGGGTTCAATCCCTGGGTTGGGAAGATCCCCTGGAAAAGTGAACGGCTACCTACTCCAGTATTCTTGACTGGAGAATTTCAAGGACAGAAGATTCTGGTGGGCTACAGTCCATGAGGTCACAAAGAGTCAGACATGACTGAGCAATTAACAAATACAAGGTGGAGTAACAGGTCAAGCAAGGTATTCCTACCTGCAAAAATTAAATATGGATAAGAGTTAAGAAAACAATAATTTTCAAGATAACGAATATGATGCAATAAAGAGAAATGGCTCTGAGAGACAGGAAATGAATGCTATAAGCCCTATAACTGTCCCCAGCTTACTGCCTAGAGAGTATTTCCAGACCTGTGAGTGAGAACCAACATGAGTTTGATGACAGAGAATTCAGAGTCTGGGGACACAGAATTAGTTAAGAGTTGTCCACATGCAGAGCACTGGAGGAAGTGCACAGAGATAGAAATTCAGAAATCTGCAAAAGTCTCTGTCTAGAAGTTAGCAAACATATGTGAGGAAATTATTTGAAGTCAGAGAATGAACTACCTTCAAATAGTTAAGAGTTAGTAATGCCCAATGTCCATAAGCACCGGGGAATAAGGCTTCTTCCTAACAGTCAGAAATGGAAAATCCTGTTATTCACAAGTGTTTTAGAAGAGTATATTTGCTTCAGCAATACAGAAAATTATCCCTAGACTGATTGCTACTCCTGTGCTACCTTAAAAAAAGTAAAATAAGATAAGAATAGCGTCTGAAAGGATCCAACTGTTTCTGAGTAACCGAACTGCATCCTGGAATGATGTTCAAGAATATAGGAAAGTAAAATATCTAGCATGCAATGAGTAAAATTTCACTAAGTATGGCAACCAATCAAAAACTTACAGGCTTGCCAAAAAGGCATGAAAACATGACCCATAGTGAAGGGGGGCTGGGAATCAATAAAAGCAATTCAGAGCAGATGTTAGAATTAGCAAAAACATTAAAATATTTCTGTAAGCTGCATTCTATATATTCAAAAGTTGAGTAAAGACATAGAATTAGTGGACAAAGACATTAAAATATTTTTGTAAACTATATTCTATATATTCAAAAGTTCAGTAAATACATAGAAGTTACAGAAAATGCTGATTAAACATATAGAGAGACAAACTACCATGACTAAGATAAAATATTAATTGAATGGAGTCAATAACAGATTGGTCTTCTCAGGTGGCACTAGTGGGAAAGAACCTGCCTGGCAATTCAGGAGACATCAGAGATGCGGATTCAGTCCCTGGGTGGGGAAGATCTCCTGGAGTAGGGCATGGCAACCGACTCCATTATTCTTGCCTGGACAATCCCATGGACAGAGGCGCCTAGTGGACTTCACTCCATAGGTCACAAAGAATCAAATATGACTGAAGCAACTTAGCACACAATAGCTGAAACTGCATTAAAAGTATGAATGAACTTTAGAGCATAGTAATTGATATTATACCAAATGAAACACAGAGCTGAAAGGGAACACTTTAAAAATGAGCAGAGTATTGGAGAGTTAAGAAAAACTTCAAGTGGTCTATTATACATATAGTTGAACTCAGCAAGAACACATACTATTTGGAGAAAAAATAGCTGAAAATCTTCCAAGCTGGATAATTATAAGTCCACAGATGCAAGAATCTCAACAAATTCCAAGAAGAAACATAAGATAACTATTCTAATGCACACCAAATCAAATTTATCAAAACCAATGTTGACAGAAGTCTTTAAAAGCAGCCAGTGACAAAGGACTTGTGATATGTGAAGAAACAAAGATGAGGATGATGGCATATTTATCAGAAACAATGTGAGAAAATGGTGGAGTAGCATATTTACTATACTGAAAGAAAAATGCTATCAACCTAGAAGTCTATAATCACTCAAACAATCTTTCGAAAACATAAGAAAAGAAAAAAGATTTTGTACACACGCAAAGGGGCTTCCCTAGTAGTTCAGTTGATAAAGAATCAGCCTGCAAGTTAAGAGACCTGGATTTGAAACATGGGTCAAGAAGATCCCTTGTAGTAGGAAATGGCCACCCACTCCAGTATTCCTGTCTGGGAAATCCCATGGGTAGAGGAACCTGGTGGGCTGCAGTCCATGGGTCGCAAGAGTCAGATGCGACTTAGAGATTAAACCACCACCACCAACCACACACGTGCAAAATCTGAAGATATTCATCACCAGCAGAACCACACATCAAGAATTACTAAAGGAGGTTCTTTAGGTCACGGGAAAAATTATCCCAGATAGAAATGTGGCTCTTGACAATAGAATACTGGAAATAATAACAACACTGGTTAAGCTTATAAAAATTTCTTTCATATAAATATCCCTAAAGCATGATTGACTATTTAAATAAAAATAATAATGTATATTGTGTGTTTTATATGTAAAAATTAAATATATTATCTCAATATTACAAAAGTCAACAGAGAAGAAATTGATAACCTACTATTGAAAAGTTCTTATACTGTAAGAATCCACTCTTACGAAGATGATTTTAATGATGTAATAAAGTACCTTTCAAATGATAATCTTCTGTACAAAAATAGATGTGCTTAATGGAAAATAAATATTTCAAAACTTGTCCAGAGAAGCAGGCAACCCCCTAAATTTAGAGTGGAAAGCACAGACTTATTGAAAGAGATATGGCAAGTCACTCTAGTATTCTTGCCTAGAGAATCCTTATGGACAGAGGAGGCTGGTGGGCTACAGTCTATTGGGTCACAAAGAGTTGGACATGACTGAGCAACTAAGCATAACACAGCCCCAGAATTTAGTCAAGTCTTGATGGATGTTTTTTATTTTAGTGGGGAAAAAACACATACTTTGAATGTTAAGAATGACAATTGCTACCATTTATTAGTATATACTCTATGCCAGCTATGGGTACCACTTTTAAGTTTCATTTTTTAATCATAAAAGAACAGTTTGATGTAAGTATATTCATCCAACTCTTAAAGATAATAAAACATACTTGGTAAGTTTAGAGCTTGTCTAAGTCCACACAGTTATTAAGTTGCTGAGCCAAGAGTCTACTCTGGATATGTCTGAATACAAACCATGTCCTCTTTAGTTCTCACAGTGATGTTCTTTAGATGACTAATAATTTGGGAGGTGGAAATGTATTTCGTAAGTACTTAATAAACTGGATTTACAAAAGGAAAGGCTTATGTGGCACAAACAAAGCAAAGACATTAACAACAAGGAAAAAGTAATAGAGGTAGCAAAGAGGTTGGAAGAGAATTAGAATAATTTATTTCACTAAATCTGTGACAGGAGAAAGCATCAGTAAGGAAGGTATGATCAGGGTCAAGGTTTCTAGAGATTCTAAGGAGAAGAGAGACTTTAAAAATTCTCTTCCATTTATCATTAGGAACTCACTTGTGTCCATACTTTCTAAGACTAGCTCTTAGGTAAAATTTCTGAAGCCATTGAGGAGAAAAAAGAACAGAGACAAAAAGAGAGAAAGAAGGAATAGATTGCAGGTATTGTACGTCTTAATTAAAATGTTTGAAAGGAATAAAATTTGGATGGTTGCCCAAAGAGAAAGGATATTCATATATGTTAAATTTTGTTGTTTATTTCAAGAAGAGACACCTTTTACATGTTTATGCTGCTGCTGCTGCTAAGTCGATTCAGTCGTGTCCGACTCTGTGCGACCCCATAGACGGCAGCCCACTAGGCTTCCCCATCTCCGGGATTCTCCAGGCAAGAATACTGGAGTGAGTTGCCATTTCCTTCGAAAGTGAAAAGTGAAAGTGAAGTCGCTCAGTCGTGTCCGACTCTTTGCGACCCCATGGACTGCAGCCTACCAGGCTCCTCTGCCCATGGGATTTACCAGGCAAGAGTACTGGAGTGGGGTGCCATCGCCTTCTCCATTTACGTGTTTATAGATGTAGGGGAAAATGACTAATAAAATGAAGACAATATGGTAGGACACGGTGGAGTGGCTGAGACATGAGGGCTCCAGAAAAAGTGAAAAGAAATAGGTTTGTGATCAGTGGTGAAAGCTCTAGCTTTCAAAATCATAATTATGCTTCTGTCTCTGTGCCTTAAAAGAAAAATAACAAATTCTTTAATTTGTCTCTACTTTCCAAAAGTGGCTAGGCAGTCATTAGTGCAATAGACAGTGAAGAAGAAAACAAGTGATCTTGTGTCTCAGAGTTCATAGTTCAGTAGCCATAACAGTTAAAGTGAAAGTGAAAGAAAGTGAAGTTGCTCAGTCCTGTCCGACTCTTTGCGACCCGGTGGACTGTAGCCCACCAGGCTCCTCAGTCCATGGGATTCTCCAGGCAACAATACTGGAGTGGGTTGCCATTTCCTTAAGTTTATTCACATCACAGTTAGATACAAAAAGAAAAATATTTTATTTCACTATACTTTTATTTATCCTTCTCAGTTCAGTTCAGTTCAGTCACTCAGTCGTGTCCGACTCTCTGCGACCCCATGAATCACAGCACGCCAGGCCTCCCTGTCCATCACCAACTCCGGAGTTCACTCAAACTAATGTCCATAGAGTCAGTCTAGTTAGTGCTTAATCCTCTGACAAGGAGTAGGCATGTTTTTTGTTGAAGGCAATTAGATGAATTCTGATTTGGTAATCTCAGGCCAGTTCATTAATTTGAATGATTTTTCTCTCAAGTTGGTATATGCTGAGATGACTCTTGTTAAATGCACAAAATTTCAGAAATATTTCCACTTCTCCTCTTTAAGATGTTGTCTGGGTATTTGGAGACTGTGGGTACATGTGGATTATAACCATATAAAATTTCATCATGGGAGCCACTGAGATCTGTTCAGCATCCTTGTGATCCTTGCTAATCTCTGCTGAGGTGTGACAGAACTCATTCCAGAGACGGGCTTCGAGAGCTCAAATCTGATGCTAACGTAACACACGGTCTCTGTTCTTAATTTAGACTATACTCCTGTTTACTCATCCATCTCCTTCTGCAGACTGACTACTGGTGTTCATATGTGTTCTGATTTTTCTCTAGCAACTAGTCTAGGAAACCTGTCCTTCAGCCCTCATCTCTAAGGGCACTTAATCCCCTGCGACATCTGCCTCTGACATTGTCAGTGGCCACCAGGCTACAGTATCAACTAAATTACTTGCCCCATTTACACACACACACACACACACCCCTCCATACAGCAGAGCATGATGGATTTATAGACCATTTTCCAACAGTGAGAAGACAAGGAGAGCTCAATAGGTCCTTATGTTTTCCCTTTACAAGGCTAAAACTGCTTTAGTTTGACCACATGCAAAGAGGACTATTGTTAAAGCCCTCAATAGAAGGTTAAATAAAAGACCTATTATCCTTGAAGGACTGAAAATCTTCCTAACAAAAATTTCTTCTCTAGAACTCAGGTCAGAAGCAGTCAGACATGTAATTCTACACAGATTTATTTGTATAGGTCATTTTCATGGAAATTGGGGGATTTTCTTGCTTGTTCTCATAGTTCTGAGACATCCCTTAAAAAAACTAGTACAATAAAATAAACTGACTTGCCTTAAGATAAAGAAAAAAAGGAAAATGAAGACATTTTGAAATGTTTATCTCTCAAATACATGGGATATTTACCAAGTATTCTCTAGTTAAAGCAGTGAAGAATATTGGATTTATGGCTGAAAGCTGATCAATAGCTGATTTCTTCTTAGAAGCCCCCACCTTTTTTCTTCCCCAGGGTAGTAATATCCACTGTTTTGACTTGGAGACACAGAATTGGAAGGGATATAAAAATGATATTTTAAAATAACATTTTCCAAATAAATTCATGCAGCCACCTCATTTGTAAAATTTTATATGCAGTCACCTCATCTGTAAAATTAAGTTAATAACAGTGCTTACCTTAGGATACATTAAAATTATCATAGTACCTGCATTTAATATGAATAGCAAACAAAGTTGAAAATGAGACTATTTACTGAAAGCCGGTGGAAACACAGGGAATACTTGGTAAAAGTAGAAATTATAGAATTATCCTTGAGGAAAAATTTTAAGTGTGAAAGAACCACAAAAAATGGAGTTGTGTAAACTCAAGGAATTACCTGGACTCTGATATTATGACTATATAGCATTGATGGAGCTTTCAGAGTCTTTGCATCTCCTCCATATACTTTATGTACAGACAGAAAAAAAACACAACAACCACAAAGAATTATTTGGTGGTAGTGGCCTAGGTTTTGGGGAAAAAACCCAATCACTACAAAAATATAAGAATATGGAGCTGTACCGTGTAACTGAATTCAGAGGGCATGTAATTAACTGATTCTGGAATAGGTGAGAACACAAGTGAAGTCAGAAGGATTATATGTCATATATATATATACACACACACACATATATATCTGTCAGGAGAGTGTATTCTCCTTGGTTCTGTCTCATCACAACAAAGATTTGGAGTGATGGACATTAAAGTCTTCTGTGCATCACAGCTCTCGGGTTTTGGACACACCATGTTATAGCTCTCAGGTCTTGAACAGACTGTGTTATAGACAAATCAGTTACAGCTCCATTTTATTTAGAAAATAGCAGGAGAATCCATCCTCGAGGCGTGAGGGCATGCCAAGCCAAAGACACAAAGAGAAGAGAGTTGGGGAGAGCACCAGCGCACAGGAGAGGGGGAGAGAGAGACCCCTGGCCCTTTAGCTCCTCTTTTTATATGTTTTTTCTCCCCCTGGGCCCACCCTGTGTAAATTAGGCTAGCCAGGAGTGTTGATTGTTCTACCTGAGGTCCTCACTCCGGTCCTCGGACCTTCCCTTGTTCTATTTTCACAGGCTTCCTTGTCTTTTAGCCCCACCAATCTGGACTCCTGTTTCCTATTCTAACTATCTAACATATCCAGTCCATATTGTGATTTGGGGAAACTGAAAACAACTGTTCTTTGTCACTAATTTAATTACATTTTATGAATTGTACGAATTGGGAACAAAGATGATGCAAGTCAAAAAAATTCTCTGCATGTGTCTGCTGTATTCTGAACCATGAGAACTGAATCAGAACTGTAAAATTGTACCGTGAATCTATGCTTTTATCACTTTCCAGATGACAGCATGGATCAGAAATTTCCCATGTCCCTTGTGAACTCTTTTAGTGACTGTTGTCATTGATCATATATCAAGAATATGTTGTGTGTACATAGCATATTTATAGAATAAACTGTCTTCAGAAATCAGCCCTCTCTCATGCTCTCTCTAGTCTAAAGATATGGTCATAATCATATGACAGTTTTTTTTTTCTCTTCTGTTGATTTGTACATCATGTAGATGTCAAGGAAACCAGCTATCAACTCTTTATGTTTTATCAAGACTCTCAAATGTGCCCCCATATCCTTTCTCTAAAGTCTTAGAGCTATGACCAATAAAGCAGAGTTAACTAAAAAGTCTTTTAGAGAGACTTTTCCTTTTCAAGAACCATCTACTACTAAAGGAAAGAGGATACAACAGGCAAACTTCTATACTTAAAAAAGGCAAAATTATCTAACCAACCACTTTAATGGACATTTTGGTCATTTAATGTATTAAAATTAGAAGTTGTCATTACAAATTTCTAATTAAATATTTGAGTTGATATGAGAAACAGTGAAAGCAAGACTCATTTTTACAATATTTCAGGTTAAATTTTGAGATTCCTATCAAGCACTACATTTAATGAGGTCCTTCAGGTGTTCCCATAGTGGACAATCTTCTCACAGAAAGAACATTCACTATTTAAAATACAACTAAAGAAAACATTTTGTTCAGTAATTCCTTATTACATAAATGCATTCTTCCCCAAATCTCTAATTCCAGAAAAAGACATCTGATATTCCTATAATGGAAACTGGTAACCTGAGCTCTTTCTGTAATTAGCACTTGAATTGAACTTAGAGCAACTTTTCTTTCTTTTTTTTTTTTTTTAAATTGGAGGCTAGTTATTTTACAATATTATATTGGTTGGTTTTGCCATACATTGACATGAATCCGCCCCGGGTGTACATGAGTTCCCGCTCCCGAACCGCCCTCCCACCTCCCTCCTCCCCTTATCCTCCCTCTGGGTCATCCCCGCATACCAGCCCCGAGCATCCTGTAACATGCATTGACCCTGAACTGGCGATTCGTTTCACATATGATAGTATACATGTTTCAATGCGATTCTTCCAAACCATCCTACCCTCACCCTCTCCCACAGAGTCCCAAAGACTGTTCTATACATCTGTGTCTGTTTTGCTGTCTCGTATACAGGATTATCATTTGCATCTTTCTAAATTCCATATATATGCATTAGTATACTGTATTGGTGTTTTTCTTTCTGGCTTACTTGACTCTGTATAATAGGCTCTAGTTTCATCCATCTCATTAGAACTGGTTTAAATGCATTCTTTTTAATGGCTGAGTAACACTCCGTTGTGTATGTGTACCAAAGCTTTCTTATCCATTCGTCTGCAAATGGACATCTAGGTTGCTTCCATGTCCTGGCTATTATAAACAGTGCTGCAATGAACATTGGAGTACATGTGTCTCTTTCAATTCTGGTTTCCTCGGTGTGTATGCCCAGGAGTGCGATTGCTGGATCATATGGCAGTTCTATTTCCAGTTTTTTAAGGAATCTCCACACTATTCTCCATAGTGGCTGTACTAGTTTGCACTCCCACCAACAGTGTAAGAGGGTTCCCTTCTCTCCACACCCTCTTCAGCATTTATCATGTAGACTTTTGGATAGCAGCCATTCTGACTGGTGTGAAATGGTATTTCATTGTGGTTTTGATTTGCATTTCTCTGATTATGAGGGATGTTGAGCATTTTTTCATGTGTTTGTTAGCCATCTTTATGTCTTCTTTAGAGAAATGTCTGTTTAGTTCTTTGGCCCATTTTTTGATTGGGTCATTTATTTTTCTGGAATTGAACTGCAGGAGCTGCTTGTATATTTTGGAGATTAATCCTTTATCAGTTGCTTCATTTGCTATTATTTTCTCCCATTCTGAAGGCTGTCTTTTCACCTTACTTATAGTTTCCTTTGCTGTGTAGAAGCTTTTGATTTTAATTAGGTCCCATTTGTTTATTTTAGCTTTTATCTCCAGTATTCCGGGAGGTAGGTCTTGGAGGATCCTGCTTTGATTTATGTCAGAGAGTGTTTTGCCTACATTCTCCTCTAGGAGTTTTATAGTTTCTGGTCTTACATTTAGCTCTCTAATCCATTTTGAGTTTATTTTGGTGTATGGTGTTAGGAAGTGTTCTAGTTTCATTCTTTTACAAGTGGCTGACCAGCAGTTTTCCCTTTTCAATGCACTCATTTCAAAAAGTTGGAGAACCAAGATTGTCAACAGAGGTCTACTGAATGTTTTCAAGTACTCAAAGAAAATTACTCAGGATTGTACTGCCAGCCAGTAATTGTTAAATATCTGCATATCCCACCTTTTCTGTTGTCCTTGGTATTTAAAAGGTCAAATTCATAGCACTGATATTCAAATTACACAGCACACACATAAATGTATTTCAGAACTTCACCTTAACAGAGTGATGTGAGTATTCAGAATAGCTTTGATTATCTGACATGTAAATAATTGTGATGGGCTTCCCTGGTGACTCAGTGATAAAGAATTGCCTGCCAATGCAGGAGATGCTGGTCCCATCCCTGGGTCGGAAAGATTCCCTCTTGAAGGAAATGGCAATCCACTCCTGTATTCTTGCCTGGAGAACCCCATGGGCAGAGGAGCCTGGCAGACTACAGTACATAGTGTCCCAAAGAGTTGGACATGACTTAGTGATTAAACAGCAACAACAAAGTAATTGTGACAATTAAACAAAGGAAAGAGAAACCGGTGTGCTATATTTGACATATGTAATGGGTGTGTGCTTAGTCACTCAGTCACGTCCAAGTCTTTGTGACCTCGTGGACTATAGTCTGAAAGGCTCCTCTGTCCATGGAATTTTCCAGGCAAAAACACTAGAGTGGGTTGCCATTTGCTTTTCCAGGGGATCTTCCCAACTCAAGGGTCGAACCCAGGTCTCCAGCACTATAGGCAGAGTCTTTAACATCTGAACCACCTGAAAGCCCACTTGTAGTGGGTAAGGAGAGGCATTCCTGGGAATTCTGGTAGGAACACGGCTCTTTCTATTCTCATAGCAAAGAAAACAGAGAGAAATAGGCATTAGGTATAAGAAGATAGTACTACACTCTCGTTTACCTGATGAGTGGCACACACAAGAGATAAAAGGAAAGATGACTGGAAACCAGAAATATTTTTAATGTTGAGCAACTCAGTATTAAAAAAAAAACAGGTATCTCAAAAAGAATGTTTATTTACATATTCAGTTTAATAGAGGAGAAATTATATGCAAATCATTTGAATATGAGTATTATATTACAGACGATAAAATTTTAAATGCCCCTTTCAATTTAGAAATAAAATCTTTTTTTTTTTTTAAATAGAAGATTCTCGTAATGTGGCCCTGGCTCAGATGGTAAAGAATCTGCCTGCAATGTGGGAGATCTGAATTCAATCACCGGGTCGGGAAGATCTACTGGAGAAGTAAATGGCTACCCTCTCTAGTATTCTTGTCTGGAGAATTCTATGAACAGAGGAGCCTGGCAGGCTATATAGTCCATTGGGTAGCAAACAGTCAGACATGACTGAGGGACTACCACACACACATGAGGCTCTAGTTTCATGACATGGGGCAGCCTGGCTTTTTATCCATTTTTCTCCTGGCCATGAGGCAGGTTGCCCTTGTCTTGTAGATAGTGACTGAGACTGATATAGATGGATGGCTAAACACTGTACCATGTTTTTTCCCACTGAGATAAATATGTATTCCCATTTTGCTGCTGGGGATCACTGGGATTTAATGGTTAATTATGGTAGTAAAGAAATCTTGGGTGTAATTGCTTTTACAAAACACAAAATTTTAGTCCAGAGCCCAAATAATAGCTGTTTCAGTTCAGTTCAGTCACTCAGTCGTGTCCAACTCTTTGCGACCCCATGAATCACAGCACACCAGGCCTCCCTGCATAATGTAAATATTATAAGCCAGTTACCAGATAAATATGCTAACTTAAACATTACTATATATAGATGATTTTGAAAATTTTTATTCTGTGTTCAGGCAGGAAAAAAACCTGGTATGTTTGGCCTTAGGGATATTTTCAAAACTTCCAGAAGAAAACAAGAAAGCATATCCTAAATGTGAAAGCAAAATTTACTTGCGTGTAAATTGTGGAGAGTAGTTTTCAGTTTGTTCTTTCCATTCTAACATTCTATAATTATAATTTACACTCTTGTTACTCAAAATATAGTCTGAAGACCAGAAGAATTGCCATCAAAGGGAGCTTGCTAGATTATGCAGACTAACAAGATTCATCTCAGACCTACTGATTCAGAATCTGCATTTTAATAAGGTCCCTTAGTGATTCCTTTGCACAATAAAGTTTCAAAGTATGGTCTAGATTATCATTCTTCATACCTGCTAGACTCTAGACTTTGCCTTCACCTTCAGGGTTATCTCTGGCATCTGAGTATTTGCTTTTTTTTTTTTTCCTTTTGAAATAAAGCCAAAAGCACTAGACTCGTAATAACATCTGACTTGTCTCTTTTCTTTAAGTGTGTATATGTGTGAACATGCCTAAGGAAAAAAAAAAAAAAAGATCACACATATACTTAGGCTTTTGTTTTAAACACATGACTATTCTAGCTTATGTTTTATCCCAGAAGTGAGAAAGAGAGCTTCTCAAGGCAGAGGGCTTATCCCTCAGTTTCACCCATCCATCTAATAGTAGTCGGGGAACAGCAATAGAGAAAAAAAGAAATAGAGCTTATTTCATCCTAAAGTTCTCTCAAATCATGAAGGGGTTCTTTCTACTGTCAATGGACAGTTTGCATCATGGGCTCCCAGCCGTGACATCAGGCGTTTCAGGCAGGAGATCTTTACTGAAGTGTCAAGTAAATGGCACTGGAGCCTATGGCCGTGGTTCTTATCAGTTGAAGCCAGATGTGCTCAGCTGTTTCATTCTCCACTTCACGCCAACCAATCAATTAACCTTGTTCAAAATTCAAACCAACAGTCAAAACTTTCAACAAAGTGCTTATACTTTTATGCTTATGCCTTCTATTGGTTTAGCCAGTAGCTCTTGGATGCTTTAAGGCAAGTCTTATTCCAGGTAATAGGCTCAGAGAGATTTCTTAGCATTTCCCCTGACACAGTCATAAACCTTTGAGTGATGTCCTTACTTTCTTCCTATTCTCAGTGTGCCTCTATATAACATAAAGAGAGTATCCCATGGCATATCTCAACTTTTCAAGGATTGTGACATGGAAGGTATACTCCTTGCCCTTTGAAAACAATTGCCATAATGTCATTTTCTAACAGAACATTGGGTTGTGTAGTACATGAGGTATACAGAAGAGCATGTCAAAGAGATCTTATGCATAGTGGTTACAAATTGCCAAGTAAACCATAGACTGGATTTATATTCCTTATATTTTTGTACACTAATTATTGTCTCTAACTTTAAGAAACATACTTCAAAGGAAATATCTCATAAATTTTCTTAAGGATTTACGTCCTTTTTTAGTAAATAATGTTTTGCTTAACTTCATTCCCATATAAAGTAGATTAAAATAAAAATACAGTTTCATAGCCTAGGAGTAAGTCTGATAACTCCACCAGAAGCATCTGGGAATGTTAAGATATCTCAGTCCCAGTGTAAACTCATCAGTGCCACTATGAACCTAAGAATGCCTGCATCACTGTGGTGATTCAACTATCAGCTGAATCAGCACTTCAAAGAGATACTTTAAGGCACTATTTTTAAAATGAATGATGTAAATGTGCCATTTTCATTTTAGTTGCTTAGCTTATTGCAAAACCACTGCAGAATTTTTTGCTCAGAAGACTGACCTCTATTTTTAGTTTACTATATGTGCTTAAGCACTGGCAATGTTTTCAAAACTAATTTGTATTTGAGAAATTTGGTAGTTAAAGAATATTTAAAGACAAATACTTCTTCACCAGAGTAAATCTCTTCTAGCATTAAAATATAAAATTCTAGACTATGTGGCCTGTTATCTGGAGTGGAAACCTTAAAAACTTTATCAGGAGGTTTGGTTCTCTTATATAATACAATAACAAGATATGGTAACCCCTCCTATGTAATAAATTTGAATGCTCAGGATAGTTTTTTGCAAGTCTAAGTGTAATCTATCATTACTTCAAGTCTCTCTCCAATTTATATGCATCCTTGTGTTTGAATCAAGTTGATTAAATGTCCATTTTTCTCAGAACATAGAAAACCTACATGAACCTTTCTTGGGATACAGATGCATTTAAGATAATATATAAATCACTGCTTGTCAAACATGAAGGCAAATTTAAGCTCACTATCTAGAAACACTTAAAGGCTTTTTTTTTTCTTTAACTGTCATTGTCTGTTATAAGGTGATTGTTAATGTGCCTTGTTAATGAAGTTAAATCAGTTCTTAGCAATTCAATTCTATAAAATGGCCCAAGTAGAAACAGCTTTGGGGAACCGGTAAGGTAAAGAATAGTGAAAACCATTCTAATTCTCCCATTCTTTGTTCATAATCCGCAAAAATTTGACCATGAAGGATGAACTGAAATTGCTTTCGTGAAAAGTGTGTATAATTCTTTTCAGCATTCCTCAGGAGCCATTCAAAATTCTGGATGGATTAATTAATAAGTTTGTGTAAACCTGAAAACTTAAACTATGTAAAACAGTGATCAATTGATACTTTGTGCTGAGTAGAATCAGGTTTGTTATATTTTCTCATGTATTTTCTTTGAGGGATAAAACAAAATGTGTTGCTTAATACTAGCAATATGCAACTAGACACCACAAATTTAGCTGATACACTGTGATTTAAAACTACAACCTCCTTTGATCTATTCTATTAACTAGCTGGCTTAGCCTAGTGTACCATAGATATTTGATATTATGGTATCAACATTATCATTCATTTATTTATTCTCCCAAGAGGAAAGAATTCTGCCTCTACTACATGTCATAATTTCTTTGAAATATCAGTGTTCTCATCCCAGTGGTGTCTCCAGGATAGCAGTCACAAGAACTCTGAATTCTCCATGGTTTTTGGTGTATATTTGTCAATATCAGGATAAAAATTGGATGACCAAAATCAGCTACTGAAATATTAATTGAAGACAGCATTTTAAATAATCATAAAACTATTTTATTTAATTAACATATGTATCAATACAACAGATATATAAGTGTCTGCTTCTGTTCACACATGTATGTAAACATTCAACTGCCTCAAATATATCAACTTAAAATCTTCATTTACTTCTGATTCATTCTTTTTTTCTGAATTATTATAATGCTAATTTCAATACACTCTACTCTTGACAGACCCTCTCCTCCTCTCTTTCTGTAGTATTTCAATATGCTGTCAAATACTTGCCTCTAGTTTATTTGCCTCATTCAAACCAATTTCCTCTCTCTCTTCCTCTCATTTGCTCTCACATACACACATACACACAAAGAAGCCATTTTAATAAAACATAAACATGACCATGTCAGTTTCCTACTTAAAAAGCCTCAGTTCATTTCAGTTCAGTCACTCAGTCATGTCCGACTCTTTGTGACCCCATGAATCGCAGCATGCCAGGCCTCCCTGTCAATCACCAACTCCCGGAGTTCACTCAAACTCACCTCCATCGAGTCGGTGATGCCATCCAGCCATCTCATTCTCTGTTGTCCCCTTCTTCTCCTTCCCCCAATCCCTCCCAGCATCAGGGTCTTTTCCAATGAGTCAACTCTTTGCATGAGGTGGCCAAAGTATTGGAGTTTCAGCTTCAGCATCAGTCCTTCCAATGAACACCCAGGACAGGTCTCCTTTAGAATGGACTGGTTGGATCTCCTTGCAGTCCAAGGGACTCTCAAGAGTCTTCACCAACACCACAGTTCCAAAGCATCAATTCTTCGGCGATCAGCTTTCTTCACAGTCCAACTCTCACATCCATACATGACCACTGGAAAAAACATAGCCTTGACTAGACGGACCTTTGTTGGCAAAGTAATATCTCTGCTTTTTAATATGCTATCTAGGTTGGTCATAACTTTCCTTCCAAGGAGTAAGCGTCTTTTCATTTCATGGCTGCAGTCAACATCTGCAGTGATTATGGAGCCCAAAAAATAAAGTCAGCCACTGTTTCCACTGTTTCTCCATCTATTTGCCATGAAGTGATGGGACCAGATGCCATGATCTTAGTTTTCTGAATGTTGAGCTTCAAGCCAACTTTTACACTCTCCTCTTTCACTTTCATCAAGAGGCTTTTGAGTTCCTCTTCACTTTCTGCCATAAGGGTGGTGTCATCTGCATATCTGAAGTTATTGATATTTCTCCTGGCAATCTTGATTCCAGCTTGTGCTTCTTCCAGCCCAGCGTTCCTCATGATGTACTCTGCATATAAGTTAAATAAGCAGGGTGACAATATACAGCCTTAACGTACTCCTTTTCTTATCTGGAACCAGTCTGTTGTTCCATGTCCAGTTCTAACTGTTGCTTCCTGACCTGCATACAGGTTTCTCAAGAGGCAGGTCTGGTGGTCTGGCATTCCCATCTCTTTCAGAATTTTCCACAGTTTATTGTGATCCACACAGTCAAAGGATTTGGAATAGTCAATAAAGCAGAAATATATGTGTTTTTTTTTTGGAACTCTCTTGCTTTTTTGATGATCCAGCAGATGTTGGCAATTTGATCTCTGGTTCTTCTGCCTTTTCTAAAGAGCCTCAGTGATTCTTTATTCTCCTATAAAGTTAAAATTCATATACTTCAGCACCTTTAAACTTATCCCCAAAAAACTCTGATATATCTGTTATTATTCTTTTGTTTATATCAACTCCTAACATGCATTTTCATTCTTCATTAAGTATGCTGCACATCATAGAATCAGGAGTATTAGTATTTTCTAAACCTTATCTATTTGTGGAGTATTACATAGATAGTATATTAAAAAGCAGAGACATTAATTTTCCAACAAAGGTCCATCTAGTCAAGGCTATGGTTTTTCCTATGGTCATGTATGGATGTGAGAGTTGGACTGTGAAGAAGGCTGATCGCTGAAGAATTGGTGCTTTTGAACTGTGGTGCTGGAGAAGACTCTTGAGAGTCCCTTGGACTGCAAGGACATCCAACCAGTCCATTCTAAAGGAGATCAATCCTGGGTGTTCATTGGAAGGACTGATGCTAAAGCTGAAACTCCAATACTCTGGCCACCTCATGCGACGAGTTGACTCACTGAAAAAGAATCTGATGCTGGGAAGGATTGGGGGTGGGAGGAGAAGGGGATCACAGAGAATGAGATGGCTGGGTGGCATCACCGACTCGATTGTCATGAGTTTGAGTGAACTCCTGAGAGTTGGTGATGGACAGGGAGGCTTGGCGTGCTGTGATTCATGGGGTTGCAAAGAGTCGGACGAGACTGAGCGACTGAACTGAACTGAACTGAACCTGTATTTTAAGTTATTTCTCTTAGGAGAAAAATCATCTTCAAGGAAATAGTACGGTTTTTATTATTTGTTTTCTGAAAAATAAATCATTGGCTAATTTATTCAGTCAATCTATAATTCGTTTTCACTAATTATTTATCGTTTCTATCATGTGTCACACTACTAAGCTCTATTAGATTAAAAAAAAGATATGAGAACTCTGCCTTCATGGAGCTTAGAACATAATAAAGAAGAAAGCCCATAGGAAAATTAGCGAACAAAAAATATATCATTGAAAACTCTAATTGTTGTAAAGAAAAAGAATAAGGCCGGAGAAACAAAAATGGGTAAGGTAGAACCCACTTTAGATTGAAAAAGTTAAGGCTATTTCACATCCATGCTGCCCGAGACAAGAATAAGCCTAGTGAGAAAAAGCAGTTCAGTAAAGCCTAATTCCAAAAGAGAAGAGTGTCCAAGATATAGCTGGAGAAGGTACAGGACCTAAAGCAGTTAAGTCCATAGACAATATTAAAAGGTTTCATTTAGAAGGTGGTGGAAAGACACTGTGGGTCAAGGAGAACAAGTAGATTACTTAAAAAAAAAAAAAAAAAAATATATATATATATATGTCTCCCATATGGTAAATAGGATGCATGGAAGCAAGAATGGAAGCCAGCAGCCAGTCAAGCTGCTGCTGCTGCTGCTGCTCCTGCATCGCTTCAGTCATGTCTGACTCTGTGCGATTCCATAGACGGCAACCCACCAGGCTCCCCCGTCCCTGGGATTCTCCAGGCGAGAACACTGGAGTGGGTTGCCATTTCCTTCTCCAATGCATGAAAGTGAAAAGTGAAAGTGAAATTGCTCAGTTGTGTCCGACCCTTAGCGACCCCATGGACCACAGCTTTCCAGGCTCCTCCATCCATGGGATTTTCCAGGCAAGAGTACTGAGTGGGGTGCCATTTCCTTCTCCGAACCAGTCAAGAGACAACTGCAATTGTATAATTGTGTAGATGATGTTGGCTTTGATTAAGTAGGTGGAAGGTAGTGGATATGCAAAAAAGGGGGCAAAGTGAAGCTTTCACTGAGCAATAAAATTTGCTGAATTATTGCAGAGATTAGTAAATTGACTAATTTAATATAAAGATCAGGGCTAAAATAAGAAGTGATTTCCAAGTTCATTTTAAATATTCTTGAACTTCTGAGATGTCAAGCAGAAGGTGAAAATACACAGATGGAATCTCTTTGGTCCTTCTTATGCTTGGACAAAAAGTCATAGAAACAAGGAGAGAAATCATGCATAACCTAAAAGTTAGAGTCACAGTGTACCTTTTGCTGAAGAAACAAGTAGCCTTTATGGGCACTTGGGTCACTGACTCAGACAATGAGGTAACATACCCCTAAACTGAGAAGACTATGTTTTTAAATGTAGGGAGTTAAATCAGTACTTCAGAGCCCAGCTATAGGTAGACAAAGATAAATTGTCTGATGGAAAGGACTATAGAAAGTCTTTTTAAAAAGCTTACAGTTTTAATGGAGCTGTTCTAAGTAATTCAGAAAATGTGTGCAGATGTAGTTCTAAAACATCCCTGTGGAAATCTATCTTTTAGGATTGTTTTCAGATTCAGTTGTTATAACCAGTGTGGCTTAGAAGAAATATTAAGTAAATAAACTTTATTGTCCCACCCTTTACTGTTATACTACCTGAGGAAGTTCACCTACAAATTTAGTTCTGAAGGTCAGCTTCTGCAATTTTGAAACCACTTGCTTTTTCTCATTCACAGTGTCATATGTGCATGCATTGTGCTCAGCTGCTTCAGATGTGTCCTACTCTTTGCGACCTTATTAACTGTAGCCTGCTAGGCTCCCCTGACCATGGGATTCTCCAGGCAAGAATAATTGGAGTGGTTCGCCATGTCCTCCTCCAGGGGAATCTTCCTGACCCAGGGATCAAACCCACGTCACCTGCATTGCAGGCAGATTCTTTACAGCTGAGCCACCAGGAAAGCCAGCAATGTCATATATGTAAAGCTTATTATTTCACATCTATCTAATTCAGTTCCCCCTCCCTCAACCGAGCAAATTTTGCAAATAAACATTGTCTATATTTTATATTCATCATGTATATTTTGCTAAATATAGTCATTTAATCCTAATGCTGAAATAAATAGGCAATCAGAAGCTTAATTATATTTATTGAAGCAAATTGTTGCACATGATTTTTCCAGTATACCTAAGTAACTACACACATTATTTTAAGTATATTTTGTAGCATTGTATAATTTTTAGAAAAGAGATTTTTCAATTACAAGTTAACATGCTAGCCAAAAAGGTTGTATAAATTTTAGTTACTATAAAGATCTAAATGTAAGACCAGAAATTATAAAACTCCTAAAGGAGAACGTAGGCAAAACACTCTCCGACATAAATCACAGCAGGATCCTCCAAGACCCACCTCCCAGAATATTGGAAATAAAAGCAAAAATAAACAAATGGGACCTAATTAAAATCAAAAGCTTCTGCACAGCAAAGGAAACTCTAAGCAAGGTGAGAAGACAGCCTTCAGAATGGGAGAAAATAATAGCAAATGAAGCAACTGATAAAGGATTAATCTCCAAATTATACAAGCAGCTCCTGCAGCTTAATTCCAGAAAACTAAGTGACCCAATCAAAAAATGGGCCAAAGAACTAAACAGACATTTCTCCAAAGAAGACATAAAGATGGCTAATAAACACATGAAAAAATGCTCAACATCCCTCATCATCAGAGAAATGCAAATCAAAACCACAATGAGATACCATTTCACACCAGTCAGAATGGCTGCTATCCAAAAGTCTACATGCAATAAGTGCTGGAGAGGGTGTGGAGAGAAGGGAACCCTCTTACACTGTTGGTGGGAATGCAAACTAGTACAGCCACTATGGAGAACAGTGTGGAGATTCCTCAGAAAACTGGAAATAGAACTGCCATATGATCCAGCGATCGCACTCCTGGGCATACACACCGAGGAAACCAGAATTGAAAGAGACACATGTACTCCAATGTTCATTGCAGCACTGTTTATAATAGCCAGGACATGGAAGCAACCTAGATGTCCATCTGCAGATGAATGGATAAGAAAGCTTTGGTACATATACACAATGGAGTATTTCTCAGCCATCAAAAAGAATGCATTTGAATCAGTTTTAATGAGGTGGATGAAATTGGAGCCAATTATACAGAGTGAAGTAAGCCAGAAAGAAGAACATCAATACTGTATATTAACGCATATATATGGAATTTAGAAAAATGGTAACCTGAACCCTGTATAAGAGACTGCAAAAGAGACATAGGCATTTAGAACAGTCTTTGGGACTCTGTGGGAGAGGGTGAAGGTGGAATGATTGGGGAGAATGGAATTGTAGCATGTATATTATCATAAGTGACCAGTCCAGGTTCAACGCATAAATTTTCCTCTGTTCATTTCAAAAAAAAAAAAAAAGATTAATGGGTAGTCCACGAAAATGTTTACCAGGTGTCTAATATCTTTTAAAATATGAACAAATAAATGACTTTAACCAAGTTGTAATAAAAAAAAAAAAAATTTTTAGTTACTAAAAACAACTGTCCTTACCAAAATAGCAGGTGCATAATTTTTAAAAAAAGGAGATCATGACCTATCTTATCTTGGATGATCACTCCAAATGCCAAGTGTTTCTTTCAACAAGAAGCTAAGAGATTCTCCCTCCTGATTAACAAACCAACAAGATTAGGGCTAGTTCACTCTTGACTAGATAGACAAGCTGATGAAATTTAGGGTGATTTATCCAGATACAGATACCCTAAAGCAGCTGGTTACTTCCAGTTTGGAACTAATCAGACTCATTCCACACATTTGCAGGACTGGGAACAAGAGTAAAAATGGAGGCCCACATGCCATAGACCTAAATAAAGCTATAAATCAAGTCAACAAACTACTTAATAATTATGCTCTATTCTCCTACTTTGATAAAATATATTTTTTGTAATATCAAATGTTTCAGTTCCTTTTCACCTTTTACTCTTTTCTGAGCTCTACTTTCCCATTTTTATTTTTCACTAGTGCTTGTACTTATACTCATTTTAGATATTTAAAGGATTAAACATAAAATGTAATTATGCTTTGTTACTTGTTCAGTCACTGAGTCATGTCTAACTCTTTCAGAGCCCACCGATTGCAACACACCAGTCTTCCCTATCCTTTACTGTTTCCCGGAGTTTGCTCAAATTCATGTCCATTGAGTCGATGATGCTATCTAACCATCTCATTTGCTGCCCCCTTCTCCTTTCCCATTCAATCTTTCCCAACATCAAGATCATTTATATTCAAAGAGTAAAAATTTGAATATATTCTAATCAAAATATAATAATAGTTAATTTAAAATTTTTAAAAATTCTTTTACTATTTAAAATAATTTCTTCTAAAATATTTGAACATTTCTATTAAAGGAATTTCTATTAAATTTAATAGACAATGCATTAATTGTAACTGAGAAAATAAAAATTTAAATAAAATTATTTGAATTTGATGTAATTGCTAAGATTAATCAACTATAATTATTTTAGAAAGAATAAGCTATCAGTGATTTTAGCATTCATTGTATACACTATGCAGGTATATACAGAGATTGCTAAACTTTTTGTGTAAAGGACAAGCTTGCAAAATTTTTTAGTCTATGGACTATACAACTCTGCCACAACTATTCAACTCTGTCAGTGCAGCATCAAAGTAACATATATGAATGAGTGTGACTCTTTTACAAAAAGAAACTTTCTACAAACAGACAACAGGTTAGATTTTGTCTTTGGGCCATGGTTTGCTGATCCTTGGCCTAAAATTACATATATACAAATGTAAGATTAACTTGTATTATTTAATATTGGTGCACATCTATTCAGCTATCATATGCACTGTTAAAATGCTAGAATAATTCACGAGTGCTTTCACAACAACTTGTGACATGGGCAGTTAAAAGAAGATAAATGGGAGAATCTATTTCAATCATATTACTGAAATTAAAGATTTGACAAGGTAATTAATTTGACTCTTCTCTTATAAGCATTTGTGTGGTTCAAATCCCTTCAATCTGTCCCTGAAGTAAAGAAAGCAAACCTTTGTGGTATTAAGAAGCAAGTTGACTTTTGTTTAAGAATACAAGCAAGAGTGTGTGGCCATACCACCTTGAACATGCCAAATCTTGGAAGTTAAGCAGGATTGGGGCTGGTTAGTACCTGGATAGGAGAATACATGCAAGAGATGTAGAGCATGTTCCTTGAATAGGAACAATTAAGTAGTATTGATAAAACTGTGCAAGTCCTAAGAGTCAAATACTGAGTGACCCAGGTCCCCAGGTGCTCACTAGTATTTTCGTGCCTGTGTGCATGTGTATTCTTAACTGCCTGCAAGTCGACTCAGCAGATTAAAATATTTCCAGAAAATAGCCTCATAGAAGTTTGACTGAGTCGAGGTTCTGCTACATGTTACCTGTGTGACCCTGAGAATGTTCCTTAGAATCAGAGAACTCTAAAAATAACTTAAACATCACTTATTCTGATTATATGAACACAAAGGACTTTCATTTGATCTGAAAAATAATAATAATTCAATACTTATTTGTTGAAACAGATCTCTCCACTCTCCAATTTATCGTTTAAAAAGCTGACAGATTAGTTTTCTCCAAACATCATGTTTGCACAATAGCAGAGTGGAGAAAATAAAGGTGAGACCATAAATGTAACAGAAATTCAGGCTCTTCCATCTAAAATATGATCCAAAAACAAGCTATATAATATCACTGCGTGACATTTTATGTGCACTTCTCACATCACTCTGAGCCTCCATAGAGCTGCATTATTACTGTTACCTGTGATTCAAACAGCATCCCAAAATATCAAGCTCTCGGATAGCTGCTATGGATAAAGAACCACTGCCATGGATAACCATGCAAGGATAGGACAGCACATATGCAAAGAATGCCACAGCAATGGGAGTTTTCCATTAAATATCAAAATGTATACAAAATCATTTAAAATTATTCATGGGATGACAGTAAGTTTAAGTAACAGACATTTAAATGTGGTAGGCAACCAGCTGAGTCCTACCTTTCCTCTTGAATCTGTAACAAGAGCCAGATTTCACTGCTGGTCAGGGTGGCTACCAGCTCCAGAAGACCCTCCACCTTGATGCTGAGGAAATATGACAGCATGTCAAATACTAAACTAGTTTTCACTTCATTCTTCCTCAATGCTAATAACTATCAAGGATTATCAGATTAGGAAAATGGGGTTCAGAAAATTTGTTTATGTCGATATAAATGTTGTTAATCTAGCTCTGTTTAAATCTAAATTCTCTACTGTGCAGCTGAGTACTATAAAGCAATCATTGAATGGAATCAGAGTGATTGAGTTGTAGTTGCAAATAGCAGTTACCACTGGGAGAACCAGCTTCAAAGCTCACTGTGAAGTGGTCAGAGAAGGTCCCTCTACCCTTTACCATACCCTCCCTATTCCAGTGTCTCTGGGGTCCCATTTCTCCCAGTTTGCAAGTTGTTCCATTCAAACAAATACTGATTCTCAGTTGGTTTACTGGGAGAAAGCACAGCTCTATTAAACTATTAATGACCTACTGTGGTCTCGTTTCTGACTTGGAAGCTACCAGTAAGTTACTTCTGGACCCATTTTTATATTTCCAGAAGATATTTTAAAAATTTCCTTTGATATTCAAAGAGACAAATTACTAACGGTAAAATTAAAGGAACAGTAATATAAGGTGAAATTTGTGAAAAATGAGATTTTCTGATATATCTGTATTTGTAATATTCAGTGTACTTACTTGCAAGGGAGAATCAAAAGTATCCCTACATTAGGTATTTTGAGTAGGGAAAAAGGAGTTTCCATTTTTCATATCTTTAAGAGCTTGGTGTTTTTTACAACAGCACATAAATTGCATGTACCCTTTTTTATCATTATTTGCAATATTCCTATTGAAAATTATTTAACTTCTAACACAGTTCAGTTCAGTTCAGTTGCATAGTTGTGTCCGACTATTTGAGACCCCATGAAAAACAGCACGCAGGCCTCCCTGTCAATCACCAACTCCCGGAGTTCACTCAAACTCATGTCCATCGAGTCGGTGATGCCATCCAGCCATCTCATTCTCTGCTGTCCCTATCTCCTCCTACCCCCAATCCCTCCTAGCATCAGAGTCTTTTCCAGTGAGTCAACTCGTCGCATGAGGTGGCCAAAGGATTGCAGTTTCAGCTTTAGCATCAGTCCGTCCAATGAACACCCAGGATTGATCTCCTTTAGAATGGACTGGTTGGATCTCCTTGCAGTCCAAGGGACTCTCAAGAGTCTTCTCCAGCACCACAGTTCAAAAGCATCAATTCTTCAGCGATCAGCTTTCCTCACAATCCAACTCTCACATCCATACATGACCACGGGAAAAACCATAGCCTTGACTAGACAGACCTTGGTTGGCAAAGTAATGTCTCTGCTTTTTAATATGCTATCTAGGCTGGCCATAACTTTCCTTCCAAGGAGTAAGCGTCTTTCAATTTCATGGCTGCAATCAGCATCTGCAGTAATTTTGGAGCCCCCAAAAATAGTCTGACACTGTTTCCACTGTTTCACCATTTATTTCCCATGAAGTGATGGAACCAGATGCCATGATCTTCGTTTTCTGAATGTTGAGCTTCAAGCCAACCTTTTCACTCTCCTCTTTCACTTTCATCAAGAGGCTTTTTAGTTCCTCTTCACTTTCTGCCATAAGGATGGTGTCATCTGCATATCTGAGGTTATTGATATTTCTCCTGGCAATCTTGATTCCAGCTTGTGCTTCTTCCAGCCCAGCATTCCTCATGATGTACTCTGCATAGAAGTTAAATAAGCAGGGTGACAATATACAACCTGAACCAGTCTGTTGTTCCATGTCCAGTTCTAACTGTTGCTTCCTGACCTGCATACAGGTTTCTCAAGAGGCAGGTCAGGTGGTCTGGTATTCCCATCTCTTTCAGAATGCTCCACAGTTTATTGTGATCCACACAGTCAAAGGCTTTGGCATAGTCAATGAAGCAGAAATAGATGTTTTTCTGGAACTCTCTTGCTTTCTCCATGATCCAGCGGATGTTGGCAATTTGATCTCTGGTGCCTCTGCCTTTTCTAAAACCTGCTTGAACATCTGGAAGTTTACGATTCACATTTTGCTGAAGCCTGGCTTGGAGAATTTTGAGCATGACTTTACTAGCGTGTGAGATGAGTGCAATTGTGCGGTAGTTTGAGCATTCTTTGGCATTGCCTTTCTTTGGGATTGGAATGAAGACTGACCATTTCCAGTCCTGTGGCCACTGCTGAGTTTTCCAAATTTGCTGGCATATTGAGTGCAGCACTTTCACAGAATCATCTTTCAGGATTTGAAATAGCTCAATTGGAATTCCATCACCTCCACTAGCTTTGTTCGTAGTGATGCTCTCTAAGGCCCACTTGACTTCACATTCCAAGATGTCTGGTTCCAGGTGAGTGATCACACCATCGTGATTATCTTTGTCGTGAAGATTTTTTTTGTACAGTTCTTCTGTGTATTTGCTACTCAAATTAAAAAAATCTGTAAATGATTACAGTCTTTTGCAAGCAAGGTGAGCTAAAAATACTATTCCTTCTGTTTAAAAAGTCAGGTATTAGCAATAGAGAAAAAACTTTGCCATTGCTTCCACTACTAAAAGAAAATTTTATGTGATCTGATGGTTAAGTCAGATTTTGGATTTAATATCCATTAATTCCATGAGAGACAGCACTATTCCCCAAACTGATAATGATCAGATGGATAATGTGAGAATTTCTCTCAATTGTGTCTTTCCATGAGAAAGTGGTAGCCTCTCATGCGTCATTATAAAGGGCACCTTTAATTCCCTTTCCTATGCCTTCTTGGTATTTACATTTGTAACATTGCACCATAATTGTATTTTATAAAACCCAAGACTCATTTAAATGCCAGAAAATTATGCCAAAGGGATTTCATTTACCACTGGCTGTGTAGGGCATAGAGTTATATAACCCCTATTAATGCTAATGGGAGTTCATGAATAAATCTTCAAGAATACAGAGAAAAATGTATCCCATGAAGGACATGAAATGAAGACAATAGGCTCACTAGAGCAAAATTAAATGGCAGTTTGATTTTCTGAGCTAATACCTCATAAAAATAGAAGTCACTTGCATTTAAAATCACTTAAGAATAGTGATTTCTTTAGTAAGAATTCACATATCTCTTTGACAACTTACTTCATATAATTTGCACCAATAACAAATTTTATTATCAGCAATTACCTATGGATTTCCAATATATGACGACCTGAGGAACATTTACACTGTATCTTGGTTTCTTGTAATTGTCTTTGAGTGAATATCTAGGTGATAAAATACATTGTTATAAATATATCATCATGAAATCATATACTTGTAGTTTTAATGCTACAAATTAAAAGGTACTACCTATATGAACTTCCATAGATACTAGAAGACTGAAACATTTTTATATGGTTTATTGACAAATGGTACACATATTAAAAAGAGGTTCGAGTCTTTTTAAACTAAAATACTAATATAAATATTATACAAGTTATTTTCATTAGGTTTTTCATGTTAAAAAGCTCTACACTGTTAAGATTCAAGCTTTTTATTTTGGATGATTCTTGTGTTTAGGTTTGCTTTTCTTTTTCAGTTCAGAACTAAATTGTTTCTGTAGAGCACTGAGATTATTTACATAGCTGATTTTTAGTGTTTAATGATTTTAATAGAAGAGTCTTCATATATAATGGAAGTAAAATAAAAGTACCTCTAATGTCAAATTTATGCATTTTAATCTAATCACACTTTTTTGAAATTGGTTCTATATTAATTTATTAGCATTTACTAAAATTGTACTTTCTAAGTAGGTCAACAAAATAAATGACTTTTGAATATAGAATATCTTCTACTAAAAAACATTTGAATCAGTTAATTTCTCTCAAAAAATGGTTAATTTATATTTCAATTATTAGGATGTCATATACATTATCCAATTTCCTATTCCACTTGCCTTTATGAAATAGAAGTTCCCTGAATAATATACCTCAAATTGAAATGCTATATTTATAAACAGATTAATAACAATTTATAAGTTAGGTGCAAAAGAGCTTTATTAAAATATATCTGTAATATAAGCTTTTAACTCTCTTAAATGACAACACCAGGAAATGGCAACCCACTCCAGTGTTCTTGCCTGGAGAATCCCAGGGACGGGGGAGCCTGGTGGGCTTCCGTCTATGGGGTCACACAGAGTCGGACACGACTGAAGTGACTTAGCAGCAGCAGCAAATGACAACACCAGCAACATCAAGATGAAATATTAAAACTGTAAGAACACAATACACCTACAACATATTTTAGGCTGTACTTTCAAACATATTATTTAAACTTTTTAAACATAAATTGAATTTAACACTGGGCATATACATTGTTTGCTAATATTCACCATGAGTATACCTATCAATTTGCTTCTTAATAAAAAGAAGTGATTCTCAGAATTCTCCAATCCAGGCTTCAACAGTACGTGAACCATGAACTTCCAGATGTTCAAGCTGGATTTAGAAAAGGCAGAAGAAACAGATATCAAATTGCCAACATCTGCTGGATCATAGAAAGAGCAAGAGAGTTCCAGAAAAAACATCTAGTTCTGCTTTATTGACTATGCCAAAGCCTTTGACTGTGCGGATCACAATAAACTGTGGAAAATTCTGAAAGAGATGGGAATTCCAGACCACCTGACCTGCCTCCTGAGAAATCTCTATGCAGGTCAAGAAGCAACAGTTAGAACTGGACCTGGAAAAACAGACTGGTTCCAAATCAGGAAAGGTGCATGTCAAGGCTGTATATTGTCACCCTGCTTATTTAATTTACATACAGAGTACATCATGAGAAATGTTGGACTGGATGAAGCACAAGCTGGAATCAAGATTGCCAGGAGAAATATCAATTATGCAGATGACACCACCCTTATGGTAGAAAGCAAAGAAGAACTAAAGAGCCTCTTGATGAAAGTGAAAGAGGAGAGAGAAAAGTTGGCTTAAAACTCAACCTTCAGAAAACTAAGATCATGGCATCTGGTACCATCACTTCATGGCTTTATTTTTTGGGGCCCTAAAATCACAGGAGAAGGTGACTGCAGCCATGCAATTAAAAGACGCTTTCTCTTTGGAGGAAAAGCTATAAACAACGTAGACAGCATATTAAAAAGCAGAGACATTACTTTACCGACAAAGGTCTGTCTAGTCAAAGCTATGGTTTTTCCAGGAGTCATGTATGGATGTAACAGTTGGAGTATAAAGAAAGCTGAGCACTGAAGAATTGATGCTTTTGAACTGTAGTGTTGGAGATGACTCTTGAGAGTCCCTTGGACAGCAAGGAGACCCAACCAGTCCATCCTAAAGGAGATTAGTCCTGGATGTTCATTGGAAGGACTGATGCTGAAGCTGAAACTCCAATACTTTGGCCACCTGATGCAAAGAACTGACTCACTGGAAAAGTCCCTGATGCTGGGAAAAATTGAAGGCAGGAGTAGAAGGGGCAACAGAGAGTTAGATGGTTGGATGGCATCACCAATGTGATGGACATGAGTTTGAGTAGGCTCTGGAAGTTGGTGATGGACAGGGAGGCCTGGCTTGCTGAAGTCCATGGGGTCGCAGAGTTGGACATGACTGAGTGACTAAATTGAACTGATAACAGAAGTATTTAGTAGAACAAGTGGAATGTCAGATGTCATCTGGAGGTGATATTCATGAAACGCTTGTACTTTACACTCAAAATATAATGAGTCCTAGGCACCTCACACCCTAATTTTCCATCATCTATACTTGATGGTAACACAAGTTCAAGGGGAAGGATAAGGCATCATATATGAAAGATCATTGTTAAAACAAAGATTACGTGATACCCAAAACAACATAGTGTAAAGAGAAAGGTTTTCAGGGTCAGCAAGAGGAGAGTGAAAAGGTTGGCTTGGAGCTCAACATTCAGAAAAAAAAGATCATGGCATCTGGTCCCATCACTTCATGGGAAATAGATGGGGAAACAGTGGAAACAGTGTCAGACTATTTTTGGGGGCTCCAAAATCACTGCGGATGCTGATTGCAGCCATGAAATTAAAAGACGCTTACTCCTTGGAAGGAAAGTTATGACCAACCTAGATAGCATATTAAAAAGCAGAGACATTACTTTGCCAACAAAGGTCCATCTAGTCAAGTCTATGGTTTTTCCCGTGGTCATGTATGGATGTGAGAGTTGGACTGTGAAGAAAGCTGACCGCCAAAGAGTTGATACTTTTGAACTGTGGTGCTGGAGAAGACTCTTGAGAGTCCTTGTACTGCAAGGAGATCCAACCAGTCCATTCTAGAGGAGATCGATCCTGGGTTTTCATTGGAAGCACTGATGCTAAAGCTGAAACTGCAATACTTTGGCCACCTCATGCGACGAGTTGACTCACTGGAAAAGACTCTGATGCTGGGACAGATTGGGGGCGGGAGGAGAAGGGGATGACAGAGACTGAGATGGCTGGATGGCATCACTGACTTGATGGACGTGAGTTTGAGTGAACTCCAGAAGTTGGTGATGGACAGGGAGGCCTGGCGTGCTGTGATTCATGGGGTCGCAAAGAGTTGGACACGACTGAGCCGCTGAACTGAACTGAACTGAGCCTGCCTTGACTCAAAGTATTTAGTAGCTGTGTAACCTTAAGTACATACTTAAACTTGCTTAGCTCCAGTTTGCTCTTCTGTATACTGGACAGATAATATCTACTTTTTAAGGTGATTAAATATAGAGATCATTTGTTAAAGATTTCTAACTTAGAAGGTAACCACCACATAACAATTATTATTCAAGTATGTGCTGATTATACATAGTAGGTGGATAGTAGATCACATTTTTTTCATCTTCCCTAATGAGATCAACGCATACCAAATTGACATCAGCACTGCCTGAGTTCATGAAGTTTCACATTTTTCCACCTTTATTTACCAATTCTGAAATATCTCTGATTTATTCAATGAGATCAGCACCTGATTCACCAACATTATGCATAGCAATCTTATCTTTGCTCTTTTCAGAATCTGCTTCCCCACTCTACATTTGAAAGGCACCTCAAATAACTGGTGGAATAGCCATTTATTTGGAAACTCTCTAGTGAATTATTTGGGCAGGACCCAACCAATTAATCACTATATACAAGCTGTTGAAATCAAGAGTAAAATAGTTAACTATTCACAGAAATAGAGAACAATGGACTATTTTTTTTTAGAAAATAGTAACCAATCTTCTAGTTCAAAATGTATCTAACCAAGAAAAGTAAGAAAAAGACAAATAAACAAACAAAAAATCCTTTCATCCTGGAACCCAAAACACCATACACTTTAACAGCCCAAGTGAGCTCACTTAAGATGAGGATAGATTATGACCCCCCTTGAAACCTGGTTTGCCCACTGCTGCTGCTGCTGCTGCTACGTCACTTCAGTCGTGTCTGACTCTGTGTGACCCCATAGACGGCAGCCCATCAGGCTCCCCCGTCCCTGGGATTCTCCAGGCAAGAACACTGGAGTGGGTTGCCATTTCCTTCTCCAATGTGTGAAAGTGAAAAAGGAAAGTGAAGTCGCTCAGTCATGTCTGACTCATAGTGACCGCATGGACTACAGCCTACCAGGCTCCTCCGTCCATGGGATTTTCTAGGCAAGAGTACTGGAGTGGCTTGCCGTTGCCTTCTCCGGTTTGCCCACTACAGAGCCGCTAAAGTATCTCTTTTAAGGTTAGAAACCAGTATGTTGGGTCTGGCATTGCTTAGATAAACAGAATGTTCATAGTGGCAGTCCCAGTCTCTTTGTAATTATTTTAGTCACTCAGTCATGTCCGACTCTTTGTGACCCCATGGTCTATAGCCCACAAGTTTCCTCTGGCCATTGGATCTCCTAGTCAAGAATACTGGAGTGGAATCCATTTCCTTCTCTAGGAGATTTTCCTGACCCAGCAATCAAACCCATATCTCTTGCATTGGCAGGCTATTTTTTATCACTGAGCCACTAGGGAAGCCCTAAGTCTATGTAATTACAAAGGAGAGGTGCTTTTTGCTATTATCAATTCAAATTTTTTATGAAGCCAAGTGTGCAACCCTGAAATGTCACAAGGAAATAAGTAGTAATGAACATAACATTTCATCCACACTTTGTATATTTACAAGCCAAACTTTCAGTTTTCTCATGTGTCTTGTTTCCTTTCTTTTCAAAGAAGATATAATCAAAACAAAATTCTTTAGGAAGTCTCCCATAATCTCTTTGATGTAAGAAAAGTCCAGCTGCAATTTATTCCCTCTTCCTTTATCTCCTGGGAAAAGGAGAAGTTGGCTGATTTAACCTAGTCCTAGCTTTTATTACAAGGAAGAAAAAAATAAAAATGTCATAAAGGATGAAATAAAGGTGGTAGAGAAATTTTTCCTTGAATACTATTGCAAGATTCTGTCTGGTCCTTTTACGTATCATATCTAATGTATTTTACAGAAACATAAAATCTCAATACTTGTTTTTAGATTCAACAGAATAGGCATATATTCCTTACTGTGAAGGTTTTAATGTAAAAAGGAATGCAATGAGAGCTGTCTTCTAGAAGCTACGACTTGTTTCACAAAAATCATTATGCTTATAAAGTGACAGTGGCTTGAAACTTGTACCAGAGTCATACAAGTCATCCTCCTATTGAGGAGACAAATTAATTGTTTATATGGTAGCAAAGCAATGGATGATGACAGATGGTGAAAATGTATAAGTATTAGGCCAGTAGCACTGGTACTAATGTTTGTGACCAAAAGGAAAAAGTGACCATATGCTAGGTAATCATCTTTTTCATTCAGTAATTATCTTTTCGGATATAGCTTCATTTTGCTCTTTTTAGTTTGCTTTATCTATATTATAACCCACTCCAGTGTTCTTGCTTGGAGAATCCCCATGGACAGAGGAGCCTGGTGGTCTATAGTCCATGGGGCTGCAAAGAGTTGGACACAAATGAGTGACTAAGCATAGAACTCAGTAAACCAAGATCCATAAGATACACTGACCTGAGAACATATCAGTATTTAAAACAATTTCTTTCAGATATGGTTTCAAGTGAAAAAAATTGGCTTTAAAAATGAGAACCTGTATATTGAGAAAAGGTACATTATAGCTGCCCAAATAACCATTGTTTTCCATTAGAAAGAAGTGAAAAAGAACTAGATGCTCAAGAAATGGCTTAAAGGATTTGGTGGCAATGGCACCTCACTCCAGTACTCTTGCCTGGAAAATCCCATGGACGGAGGAGCCTGGAAGGCTGCAGTCCATGGAGTCGCTGAGGGTCGACACAACTGAGCGACTTTCACTTTTCACTTTCATGCATTGGAGAAGGAAATGTCAACCCACTCCAGTGTTCTTGCCTGGAGAATCCCAGGGACGGGGGAGCCTGGTGGGCTGCCATCTGTAGGTTCGCAGAGAGTCGGACACAACTGAAGTGACTTAGCAGCAACAGCAGCCTGAGCAATTGTTATAATTACCCTGTTAGGGATGCTCCTTTGGAGGACTATAGATTTTATTCAGTTCTATTTCCAAAGTAGTTTTTGGATTTAAAAGTAGAATAGCTCAGTAAGTGTTGTTCTCACTGGGAGTCATTCCAACTCCCCAGAAGCTTCCATACAAAGACAGTATTTAGAAAACAATGAATAAAATAATCCTTTTAAATATTTATCTTGATTGGAAGTAGTTGAATTTATTCTGGATGTAATGTAGATTACTGTGAAAGAAATTCTAAGTTAAACTTCCTTAATATGCCTTGCTCTTGGGATCTCTATAAATATTTTAGACTACTGTATTTTTACATTTATTGGCATGTATATATGCTGCTTTATACAGTCCAACATCTTTGGCCCCTTCTTCTAGTAGTAACGTTTCATTTTGTTTGAGGGACCTGCATCTCCCCACTCTAGCAATGTGGAAGACTTATCCTAGTCACTTGATCCCTGCTCAAAGAATAATTGAGACTGTGCTATCATTCTGTTCTTCAACACTGGGTCAGTGTCAGAATCTTTCTTGGAGATTTTTCTTATGTCCTTTTTGGTTATAGATACATACATACATGAATACAATGACAGTTGAAGAGATTGAAAACAATACTAAGAAGGAAGAAGAAATGTGAGATTAAACATGGCTGTGCTGGCCTCTCCAGCTCTTGGGGAGTTTCTGCTTCTCTTGAACCTTTCTTGAACTTTCACTGCATGAATTGTCCCAGTTTCCTACCAATAAATCCTATATTTTCTAAAAGTAGTATGATTTTCAAATAAAAATTCTTTCTAACATAGAAATCATTCTGCCTTACTACCTGATGTTACTATAATATAATACATTTTAGAGTACCTTGTGCAATATTATCAAAATCATAGAGTAGGATGTCAACCTCAAAGGGTCGGAAGTATTTAAAATATTTATAAATGTAAGACTTAGATAGCAATTGCAGATTGTGTTCAGAATATGCATTGTTACTTCCAGATATGGAAATAATCATTGTTTATAAAAAATAAGCATTAGGATTAGTGCTTCATATTCATTGCTTCAAGTGGAATCTGTATTTGTGTGAAGTTCTGAACTACATATAGAAATATAGAATGTTATTAGCTACCTGTGAAATAGTTTTATGTGATTTTATATCTTAAGTTACTAAAGGAACTGAATTACAGTTTTGTTGTTTCTGTTGTTGCTATTTCCTTCTTAAAAAGTTGAGAGTGAAATTCTTTGCCAATTTGTGTAACACTCATTTTAGCATTTTTCCAAATATTATTATTTAACAGTGTTTATCTTATCCCCAACTTATTGTAATGATGTCAGAATTAGTTGTTCTAGTCTTTATGTTAACTAGAGAAATTTAACAAAGTGCTTATAACATAGGCACTGAGTAAATGTTAAGTATAACTTTTAATGGACATGCTTAGACTTTGAAGATATGAAATGTTAATTGTTTATTTCCTAGTACATTACCTTGTCTGTGGACAGTGTAAATCTGAAAAATACACTGCACATAAAGCTAGGTCTCTCCCACCAGAAATATTTCATGCCAAACAAGGAAGGTAGAATAATCTTATAAAAGGTAAAATTCCAAAAAAAATAAATAAATAAAAGGTAAGAACTAAAAAGCCTATTATTTTTATTCTAAGGAGTAAAATGGTATACTATAAATGTGTCAAAGAACTTTTTAGACATTAAAAGTTAAAAGTAAGTAAAGTATCAGATACAAGTACCAAAAACAAAGTGCAAGACAATTTAATTTTGTAGATAAATAGAAATTATTTATTGCCACCTTTTCATGGCAAAATTGACATGTTTGGTTTCTGGAAAAATAGCAATTTAAGAAATGTATGTGTTATTCTTCAACTCAGTGTGGGTAAAAGTGAGTCCCATTTTGGATTTAAAATCACCATTTCTCTAATCTGCATTTTGTGAAGATTACCAACCCAAGGATGACAAATGCATAACAACACTACTCTAAACATGTATATATGCTGGAATCTCACCCAGTTCTGTCTGCTCCCCTATTTTCTTTCACTTTCACTGTATTTTCTTTACTTCTATAGTTACGGAGGTTCTCATGGCAACAACAGCAGCAAATAAAGTCTACAATGAACCATGATGATCAGGTCATAGAAGAAACATGAGAAGGGATGATGTGATGAGACAGGTAAGTTAAGCTTAGAGAAAAGGCAAAAGGCTCAAACTATTCCAACTTCAAGTTATTTTCATTTCCCATAGCAGGTACCACATACTGCATAAATGAGCCTTCCAATGATTTCCACCCCAACATTTGAGACAACTTGGCACACACTGAGTAAAACATAAATAACTTTATCATTATTTTTACAAAGAAAATCAATGTTGTTGTTAAACCACTAAATTTGATAGAAGTTTTTACATGACACTAGGTAGCTGGCACACAGGAGAAGAATGATTTAAATGACTATGGACTTTGCTTCGAAATGATGAAAGGCATAAAACTTGAAAAAATATATTTAAGCTTTCAAAGATAAAGAAAATTATCAACCCATAATTACAGAAGCAGGGAATACATCCTTCAATATATGACAAAATAAAGATATATTTAGGTCAAAAATATTAATAGAATTTGTTCCCAGCAGAACTGTACTACTGGAAATATTTAATGCGGTGCTTCAGACTGCAACAGAAACTCAGATCTTTAGCAACAAATAAGAAGTATCAGAAATTTAAGTAAATTTGGCTGTATAAAACAAAGATTACCATCTTTATGTATAATATAGAGATATCATATCTTGGATAACTATACCATACAAGATGATGGAGTTAGGATAGACTAACAGTTGTGAGATTTTCCATACTTTAAGTGAAAGTTTATAATATTAACCCTAAATGGACTGCAGAAATTAGAGGGTTGATAATATAATCCCTGGAGAAACCAAATCATATGTAGCTGAAAATTAATGAATAAATGAAAATAGAATTATGAAAACAAGTGAGAAAAAAGTGCAGAGAAATAAAAAAGAGGTGACAGGCCAAATGAAATTATAAAAAATAAAACATTAAGCCTAAATGCAAGTATATAAGCAATCATATTAAATGTAAATTAATTATTGATATAATTAAAGGCAAAGAAGACCAGAATGGATATACAAAGAAAAATGCAATTCTTTGTTGTCAACTTTACTCTAAATATAAAATCTAATGTAAACCAAAAGTAAACTATCTATAGAAAGATATAGTGAATCAATAAGAAGAGAATCCTCTATATAAAATTGTACACATTTTATTTTTAACTATTTAATATATGACTCAGGCATCTCAAACCTTGATTCTTATTCACTATCCATGTACTTCCTTTGCCAGGCAGCTGGGGAATATTTTAATCCTATACTTTTTCTCCATGACACCTATTTTCACAATACCAGATGAGTTACAGTAGATGGAATTAGTGTTTCTAGAAGTCACACCTAAATTCAATGCTGATACTCAACTGTACTAAGAACTGTCAACTGAAAAAAAAAAGATGATGCACAACATGAGCGCATGAGTCAAGTTTTATTTAGGGCAAAATGAGGACTGCAGCCCAGGAGATAGCACCTCAGATAGCTCCAAGAGACTGCTCCAAAGAGGTAGGTGGGGAAGGTTAATATATAAGCTTTTGACGAAGGGGGATTTCAGTGAAATCAAGTGCTTACTTTACAAAAGGTTTTCTGCTGGTCACAAGGAGATGATGCCACCATAAAGGGATTTAGTGCTTTTCTAGATTTGAGGAGATGCAAGTATTGGGATCATGAAATCTGTTTCTGAAGACAGAGAATAAAAAGGTTGGATGAAATCACTGATTCAATGGATATGAGTTTGAGCAAACTCTGAGAAATGATGCAGGATAAGGAAGTCTGGTGTGCTGCATCCATGGGGTCACAAAGAGTGAATACGACCTAGTGACTGAATAACACAAAGATCTGTTCCACCAGGTTCCCTGGAGCACACAATGCCTCATCCTCCACCCTGAACTCCCTTCAGGGCAGGTCAAAGGTCAGCAGCTGAGGCAGCACAGGATTCAGTCTCAGCAGAGGCAGATGACAAATGCCCTTGACAAGTTCCAATTTGTAGTAGAGAGAACCACATCAATATATCCTATGAAAATGAAACCAAATTATCCTCAATTTACCTTTACCTTTGTCAGCATGAAATTCTGACATCACCAGATGTAAGAGAAGAAGGAACAGCCTCAGCAAACTAGTGTTAAACACCCTAAATTTATAGGATTTATTAAAAAAAAAAAAAAGATGGGCCTGTTTACATATTGCTATTTCAATTCAAAATTCCTTAGAAGAGGCCTGTGCACGTGCATGTAACTGACCTTGAAGCTTAAGCTTTGTTAATTACCCACCAAATCCACTTCTAATGATGCAAATCTGAACAAGTACTCCCAAGTACTATAAGAAAAATGGAAGCAAAAGTCCCTGGAATTTAGAAGAATTACATGGATTCAGACAATGAAAACATCAGCAGGAGCTATGATGGACTAGCTATGATGGTAGTGGCCCTTCCTCTAATTTATAAGCACCACATTGAGATCACTGTGTGACTCTGTCCAGTGAAGTCCCAATAATTATAGCATTTTGTTACCAAAGTTATTGCCCCAAAATCATACCCCTGCTGCTCTCTGGAATAGAAACCAATTATTCTTATCTAAGTTCCAGGAGGAAGCTGCAAAAAAGAAAAAGAAAAATAAATAAAAGAATTGGTTAGAACCAACTAGGCCCATGATGGATAAATATTTGGCTTCCAGTAGATCTCGAGTCTCATTATATATGCTCATGTTAATTGTAATACATTAGCACACTAAATGATCCATCCACCAACACCCTGACAGTTGAAGATTGCCACGACAACAACTGGAAAAGCTCACACAAGGACTGAAAAGGGGAGAGTTGCGTTGGTTCCAGCTCCAAACCACACCCGTGTTCTCAGATAATTCATGAATGTTCCTCCCACTCTTCCAAAATTGTTCCTTTTTACTTTAAACTTTAAACTCTTCTATATATTTGATGTCTCCACCTCAATTGGGTTAAAAAATTGATTTGTGAACTATCCATTCTTTGGCCAGTGAATAAAGGTTATGATGTTCTAGTCTCAGCATTGTTTTCATTATTGACTGCACGAATCTGATCAGAAAAAGAACCTCCCTGGCTGAGACAAAGGGTCTCTGCCCAAACAGATTCCATGGCAGGTCCAGTCAACCAACTGAGTAAAAACCTGACTTGTCCAACCTGGAAAGTTAGGAGTTAGATTAAAGATGACAAAATATTTTTGTTCCAGATCCAGACTGACAGATACAAATTAATAACCCAAAATAAAAAAGTGAAATGAGCACAGTGCATATTCCTGTGTTAATTAGTACTAGAAATCCTCTCCCCTCTTTTTGTTAAATAATACTGAAAATAAATGAAAAAAACCTAGCTATTTGTTCCAAGAAATACTTTCTCTTGGACACTAAGACTGTCAACCAACTAAAGAGCTTATCAAAACTTGCTCATTATGAATCAAGGCTTTTTCCTTTCTGTGCTCTCCAATCCAAAGTTAGTATATCTTAAACTATGTTCAATCATAAACTAGTTTCCTACTGTGCAAGATATACCTAAAAACCATCCACTCTGGATTCTGAAATGGAACAATGTCCCCTGACTTCTCCCTCTGAAACATCATCAAAGTTTTGTCAAAGTGGTATTCTCCTCTCCTGAAATGACTCTAATATATTTGGCTTTGCTTGATCAGTAGTTTTGCACAGTAAACATTTTGGCTGTTGACAGTGGACACTGGGAAAAGCAATAAACGAAGGACTAGGGAGTAGAAAGCAAAAGAAGTCCTCAGATTTTAAACAGGTGTCTTTCTCTTTGAGATACTTTATTCTATACTCTTTCATGAAGGAAGTGAAACCAAAGGTTTGACCTGAAGGTAATCTACATATAAAACAGATAGGTACCGCTTGATTAAAGTTAGAATATGGATAAAAATAAGGGCAAATGTGAACTTTGTATTTTTTTTGATATACGGAATTGTACTATGTTTCCTTGGTGGCTCAGATAGTAAAGAATCTTCCTGAGATGCAGGAGACTCAAACTTGATCCCTGGGTCAGGAAGATCCCCTGAAGAAGGAAATGGTTGTCCACTCCAGTGTTCTTGCCTGAAGAATCCCATGGACAGAGGAGCCTGGCAGGTTAAGGTCCATGGGATCACAAAGAGTCAGACACAACTGAGTGACTGTAGCTACTACTGGGAATATAGTAGATGCTTCCTGTGGTAACCCTTATTGAATAAAAGTAGGCAAGATACAGGATATAAGAACTTTCTCTCCATTTTCCTATGTTGATTAACTACAAAAATTGTTTTAATTATCTGTATTTCAGTTTCCCCATCTGTATAATCACAACACTTTCTAACTTATAATTATGATGAAGAGATAATATAGCATAATTACAGTTTAAAGACCTTTCTGAATTCTGCAAGAAACATTCAAAAGGAGTCTATACTAAAATTGGATTATTATTAAAAGCAATGCTTCTTACTCCTGAAATAATTAATAAAGGCACTTCATGTTATGATAAAATATCGCTTCACTAAGCACAGGAAAAAAAAAACTTAAAAGTGTTTTAATTAAATATAGGATTTTCATAACTGAAAGAAATAAATTTTGCCAAGCTATTTGTATATGCAAAGAATAGAATTCATAAACTGAAATTAGCTAAAGGTCAAGCATAAAATGAATCAATTCTTAAATACTAATTAGTGCTTTACCAAATTACATGAGAACATTTATGGATACAAAACTGAATAGTAAAGACTAAAAATGGAGAGTGTGGGTAGACTTAATAATTTATTCCTCCCACACTAATCAGGATTTATGACTGCTTCATTTCTCAAGTACAATTAAATAGTCTTCTCTTCCTTCTCTTCTTTTTTTCTTTTGTGAATAAGACTGTTAATAAAACTTTTAATTCATCGATGTTAATAACTAAAGGGGAAGTATTCATAATTGAGAGGAGAAACATTTGAAATTAAATTTAAAACCTTTTTTACTTGTTTATACACCACACTTCATTATCTTCATTATTTTGTGTCAATGAAGTCCTTTGTTCCAGAAAACAATGGATTCTCCAAATACAATCTTTTTATTAGATTCATTATTCCCCCATGACTTACTTTCAGCATGACAATTACATTTGTAGTTAAGGTCATTTGCATTTGAAAACTGAGATAATTGCAGTAAGCTATAAAAAGATTATTTTAGGATAATAAATTCCTTTAGGAACTATCTCAATTGTGAGGCTCAATTTGCTGCATCAGTTTCATGATGTGCAAATTCAGGAGGTACAGACAAAGTCATAACATGCATATGGCTGTTTCCTGGAAAGGACCACAGGAAGTGAGATCTCAAATGAACTGAATGTAGTTATAAAAAACAGATTATTTGGGGGAAGAGAAAATAAAAGCCCCCAAAAGTTTTTCTGATATCTCTTCCTATGATTACTTGATCTGGAAGAACAATAACTTGAAACCAGTTTTTCCAGAGCTCTTTCTCCAACAGCCCCTCCTCCATTTTTAGAACAGTTTTAGATTATAAAAATATTAGCAGTTTCCCCAGAGAATTCTGTACCGTTTACAAAAGGATTCCTTTCAAAATATAACTGCTTTCTGATAATGCACCTGCTCACCCAAGAGTTCTCACGGTGATCAACAATGTGATTAAGATCGTTTCCATGCCTATTAACACAATATCCATTCTACAGCTCATGGCCCAAAGAATTTTTATGACTCAAATGCAAGGAGATCCAACCGATCCATCTTAAAGGAGATCAGTCCAGGGTGTTCATTGGGAGGACTGATGTTGAAGCTGAAACTCCAATATTGATGCTTTTGAACTGTGGTGTTGGAGAAGACTCTTGAGAGTCCCTTGTACCGCAAGGAGATCCAACCAGTCCATTCTAAGGGAGATCGATCCTGGGTGTTCTTTGGAAGGACTGATGCTAAAGCTGAAACTGCAATACTTTGGCCACCTCATGCGACGAGTTGACTCACTGGAAAAGACTCTGATGCTGGGAAAGGTTGTGGGCGGGAGGAGAAGGGGACGACAGAGAATGAGATGGCTGGATGGCATCACCGACTCTGTGGACATGAGTTTGAGTGAACTCCGGGAGTTGGTGATGGATAGGGAGGCCTGGCGTGCTGTGATTCATGGGGTCGCGGAGAGTCAGACACGACTGAGCGACTGAACTGAACTGAACTGAACTGATGTGAAGAACTGACTCATTTGAAAAAACCCTGATGCTGGGAAAGATAGGATAAGGGGATGACAGAGAATGAGATGATTGGATGGCTGACTCAATGGACATGAGTTTGGTAATCTCTGGGAGTTTGTGATAGACAGGGAGGCCTGGTGTGCTGTGGTTCATGGGGTTGCAAAGAGTCGGACATGACAGAGCAACTGAACTGAACTGAAGACTATAGCTTGCATAGATAGTGATTCCAATGTTGCATTTGGGAAAAGTCAACTGAAAATTTTCTGGACAGGATTCACCACTCTAGATGTCATTAACAACATTGGTGTTTCATGGGAAGAGTTCAAAATTTCCACATTAACAGGACTTTAGAAATGATTAATTTCAATCCTTATAGATGACTTTGAGGGATTCAAGAATTTGTTGTTATTCAGTTGCTCAGCTGTGTCTGACTCTGTGACCTCATGGACTGCAGAATGCCAAGCTTTCCTGTCCATCACCATATCCCAGTGTTTGTTCAAACTCACATCCACTGAGTCAGTAATGTCATCCAACCATCTCATCCTCTGTCTCATCAAGACTTTAGCGGAAGAAGTAATTGCACATTAGAAATAGCAAGAGAACTAGAATTAGGAATGTAACCTTAATATGTACCTGGATTACTAAAATCTCAACATAAAATTTTACCAAGTGAGGAGTCTCTTCTTATGGATTATAAAGAAGTAGTTTCCTGAGATGGACTCTACTCCTGATGAAGATGCTGAGAAGATGGTTGAAATGACACAAAAATTTGAATGTAACATCAGTTCAGTCACTCGTGTCCTACTCTTTGCGACCCCATGAATCACAGCACGCCAGGCCTCACTGTTCATCACCAACTCCCGGAGTTCACCCAAACTCATGTCCATCGAGTCGGTGATGCCATACAGCCATCTTACTCTCTGTCGTCCCCTTCTCCTCCCGCCCCCAATCCTTCCCAGCATCAGATTCTTTTCCAGTGAGTCAACTCGTCGCATGAGGTGGCCAGAGTATTGGAGTTTCAGCTTTAGCATCAGTCCTTCCAATGAACACCCAGGATTGAACTCCTTTAGAATGGACTGGTTGGATCTCCTTGCAGTCCAAGAGACTCTCAAGAGTCTTCTCCAGCACCACAGTTGAAAAGCATCAATTCTTCGGCGCTCAGCTTTCTTCACAGTCCAACTCTCACATCCATACACGACCATGGGAAAAACCATAGCCTTGACTAGACGGACCTTTGCTGGCAAAGTAATGTCTCTGCTTTTTAATATGCTATCTAAGTTGGTCATAACTTTCCTTCCAAGGAGTAAGTGTCTTTAATTTCATGGCTGCAATCAGCATCCGCAGTGATTTTAGAGCCCCAAAAAATAAAGTCTGACACTGTTTCCACTGTTTCCCCATCTATTTCCCATGAAGTGATGGGACCAGATGCCATGATCTTCATTTTCTGAATGTTGAGCTTCAAGCCAACCTTTTCACTCTCCTCTTTCACTTTCATCAAGAGGCTTTTGAGTTCCTCTTCACTTTCTGCCATAAGGGTGGCGTTATCTGCATATCTGAGGTTATTGATATTTTTCCCGGCAATCTTATTCCAGCTTGTGCTTCTTCCAACCCAACGTTCCTCATGATGTACTCTGCATATAAGTTAAATAAGCAGGATGACAATATACAACCTTGATGTACTCCTTTTCCTATTTGGAACCAGTCTGTTGTTCCATGTCCAGTTCTAACTATTGCTTCCTGACCTGCATACAGGTTTCTCAAGAGGCAGATATCATAAACTTAGTTAATAATGCAGCAGGAGGCTTTGGAGGATTAACTCCAATTTTGAAAGAAGTTCTATTGTGGATAAAATGTATCAAACAGCACTTCCTGCTACAGAGAAATTGAATGTGAAAGGAAAATCAATTAATGTGGCAAAATTTGTTGTTGGCCTATTTTTAAAAATTACCACAGCCACCCCTACCTTTAGCAATCATCACCCTGCTCTGTCAGCAGCCATCTACATTGAGGCAAGACCCTTCACCAGAAAAGACAACAACCAGCTGAAGACTCAAATGGTGGTCAGCATTCTTTAGCAATAAAGTATTTTTAAATTAAGGTATGTACATTGTGAGGTTTTAGGATATGATGCTATTGTATACTCAATAGACCATAGTGTAGTATAATGTAAGCATCATTTTCATGTGCACTGGGAAACTAACCAAAATGACTTGCATTATTGTGATAATTGAAAAAGTGTGGTATTGTGATAATTGTGTGATTGAAACCAAGTCTGTGGTATCTCCTACATATGCCTGCAATTTCCTTTTGATTAGTGTTAGAATTGTGTATCTTTATTCATTCTTTTACTTTTAATCTGTCTGTATCTCTTTTGCTTAAAACTGATTTCTTATAGACAACATAAATTGGCTATTTTTTATTCACTTCTGCAATCTCTGTTTTAATTGTGCAGTTAGACCAGTCATATTAAAGTGATTGTTGGTATGGTAAAATTAGCATCACCCATAATTTTACCTGTTTTCAGTAGCAGACTTGTTCTTTGTTTCCTTTTTAATCTTCCCATCTTTATATGCCTTCACTTGTTTTAAGTGACCATCTCATATGATAACATTTTCTCCCTTCTATCAATATATCATTAATCCTTCTTTTTAAAAAGTGATTTAAACTAAGTTTCTTTCAGATAATATTGTGCAACTTCATGGGTAGGCCTGGTACCTTAGAATATTTACTACCCCTCCCTGTGTCTCATATAATATTGCTATCATTCCACTTATCCATTTTCTGTGAAGACGAAATACACTGTGATTATTATTGATTTGAACAAATAGCTATTAGATCAATTAAGAATGAAAACAGTAAAACATTTTACTTTACCTTCATTTATTTCTTCTCTGATACTCTTCACTTCATGCATATATGATTTTCTGACCATCTACATTTGTGGGTTTTTTTTTCTTTCTAGAACTTTAAGCATTTGCTCCATTCTTTCCTTGTTTACATCATTTTCTGACAAGAATATTTTGTAATCCTTATGCTTGTACTTCTCTAAGTAAGTTGCTCACCTCCTTTGACTGCTTTCAGAGATTTTCTTTGCTTTTAACTTTTCTTCTGTTCCAATATAATATGTAAATTTATATTAGAGAGGTGTAAATTTCTTGGTATTTATCCTTCTGGATATTTCCTGTATTCCTGACTCTGTGGTTTGATGTCTGTCATTCATTTTGGAAAATTCTGAACCATTGCTGCTTCTAATATTTCCTCTGCTCCTTGCTTCCCTTTCTGGTGTTCCAATTATGCATATATTTTATGTTTTATAATTATTCTGAAGATATGGGATATTCTTTTCTTTTTTTTTCATTGTTTTTATTAGCTTTTAAATTTTGGAAGTTTCTCTAAACATTATCCTTAAGCTCACCAACTCAATTTAACCATGCCTAGAGTACTAATAAGTGAATCAAAGGCATTTTTCATTTGACATGGTATTTTTGACTTTGAACATTTCTTTTTGATTCTTTCTTAGTGTTGTCATCTCTACATATATTACCTCTCTGTTCTTTTATGCTATCTATTTTTTATCCCATTGGAACCCTTAACATATTAAAAATATCTATTTTAATTCTCCATATCTGGTGATTTCAAGATTTGTGTCATCTGTATCAGGTCTAAATGTTTGCTTTGCTTTTTCAGCCTATCTTGTCTTGTTTCTCAGTCTGTGTTGTAATTTTTTTGAAAGCCATATCTGATGTTTTGGGAAATAGGAATTAAAGAAATTAGTCCTTTATTTCAAGGATTTATGCTAATCTGTCTAGAAGCTGGGCTGTGTTTAATATTTATAGTTCTGTAGCTGTCAAAGGCTTCAGTTTACTGTAATTTCCTGTTGTTTTTCCCCTCCTTTATCTTTGTATTTCCCGAAAGTCTCTGTTAAATAGAGTCAGTATCTTCCAGCTCTCCTTGTTCTATCTGTTGATGTTATACTGAAGTCCTATTGAATAGGGACTGCCCCTGGTGGCTCATAGGTAAAGAATCTGCCTGATAATACAGGAGATGTGGGTTCAGTCTATGGGTTTGGAAGATCCCCTGTAGAAGGAAATGGCAACCCACTCCAGTATTCCTGCCTGGGAAATCCCATGGCCAGAGGAGCCTGGTGGGCCACAGTCCAGTTGGTCACAAAAGAGTTAGACGTGACTTAATGACTAAAGAATAACAATACATGACAAATAATGCCAAAGAAGGATATGATAAAATATTATACCTATACACTAAACAAGATCCAAATGTGCATTAACTTTAATTTGACAGTTATTAAAATATATTCATGTGTGCATGCTCTTTTAAGTGAAAGTTGCTCAGTCATGTCCAACTCTTTGCGACCCCATGGCCTATACAGTCCATGGAATTCTCCAGGCCAGAATACTCCAGGCCAGAAGATTTCCTTTCCCCAGGGGATCTTCCCAACCCAGGGATCAAAACCAGGTCTCCCACATTGCAGGCAGATTCTTTAACAGCTGAGCTGCAAGGGAAGCCCAAGAATACTGGAGTGGGTAGCCTATCCCTTCTCCAGCAGATCTTCCTGACCCAGGAATTGAACCAGGGTCTCCTTCATTGCAGACAGATTCTTTACCAACTGAGCTATCAGGGAAGCCTGCATGTTCTTTTAAAGTGGTCACAAAAGAACTTTTCTATTTAACAAGTGGAAATTTCATTACAGTTTTGGTATTTTGTATATTTTAAGGAGAAGAAAGAATTTCAAGTAATATATTGATTTTAAAATAGCAACTTTGCAATAGGACAATGCAGCATGTCAATAGGGAGGAAAAATCTCCAAAAAATTCATCCATATTTTGATTTTCAATGGAAAATAACCGTAACACTCTTTGAGTCTATATTCTCAGCACAGATTTAAAATGTCCCTCTCTCTATTGCAGGAGTGGTCTTTGGTGGCTGCTTTCTGCTGATAAAAAAAGAAGAAGAAGAAACAAATTTGCTCAGTCCTGTCTGACTCTTTGGGATCCCATGAACTGTAGCCCACCAGGTTCCTCTGTTCATGGAAGTTCCTGGGGCAAGAATATTAGTGGGTCACCATTTCCTTCTCCAGGGGATCTTCTCCACCCAGGGATTGAAACTAGATGTCCTAGCATTTCAGGCAGTTTCCTTACCATCTAAGCCCCCAAGAAAGCCTAGGAGTCAATTCTGAAGGGTAGTGTGGGAGGGATCAGAGTCTGCTCAAATATAGAACTATCTGACCAACTTTTGAAAGAAACCAGGAAAACAACATCTTCTGATATGTATTTTGTTGTCAATTAAAATGTGCTGATTTGATGGATAAAACAAATCTTATAGATATGAATGTAATGCTTATGTTATAAATTATGATGTTAATTTCAGAATGCATCTTTGGAACAAGTCTACTAAAAGCAAAATTTGATACTGAACTCTTGAACTGACAAAATGAAAACAAAACTTAGTGAAGAGTCAAGTATATTTTGATCATTGAAATATAAAGTCACACACACACACACACACACATATATATATAATATTTCACACAATACATCTACCAATAATAAGCATCTTTACTTTGCCCTGGTATGGGGGCCATGCATACTAGTTTTTGTTTAACAACTGTGTGAAAAGTAAGTCATCAACTGCTTTGTCCATGGGTGCATGATTTATTAATTTGAAATTTAGAATTTGTTTCAAATTAGGTGAGAGAGAGATACTAATAAATACTGTAAATTATTATCATCTGGCATGCAATTTAATGTGCTCTAGTATTCCAGCTTGTGACCTCTCAGAATTGGAGGGATTGGATATAAGTCAGAAAAAAATAACTGAATATTTTAGCCTTTGGAATTGATACCCATTTCAAGCAATGTTTATGAGAAATTTAAACTGGATTACTTATTATTTATGTCCATAACTAAGAAAAAAATTGTAATTACAATTATACTTTTGATTTGAGAATTTTACTCTTTTGTTGGTTTAGTCACTAATATAAACTGCTTTGTTTCTTGTAGTTTGTTTTAAAAAAAAATGTGTGATTGGTTAATTGATAGGGGCAAGTAAGAAATGAGATTCTACTTTTCAAATTACATTTCAGTTGAATTAAAGCCTTCATGTTTATTGGAATAGTCTGAGCCTCTTGGCCACAGGCCAGTTTTCTTTGTTGTGTTTTAAACCATCGGTATGGGAAATAGGCTATGTAAATAGCTTAAACTGAGGAGGTAGGGAGTGTTTCACTGAAGTACAGCTGAACTTGATTCCTATTCTACAGAATAACTTTGAAAATTATTTGAACAACATTTACTAAACTATTTTGTCCTAAGCCAAAACTCGATGTTATGAGACACTATGTATGACAAGCAATGAAATCAAAGAAAAAATAATATGAATAAAAAAGTGTCTTGGGTTCTTCTGGTAGAAGTAGTATTTTCTAGTGGTTAAAGTGCAGGCTGTTAATTCAGGCTATTTTATTTGTTTAATTAATTAATTTTAATTGGAGGCTAATTATTTTACAACATTGTGGTGGGTTTTGCCACACATTTACATGAATCAGCCATGGGTGTACATGTGTCCCCTGTCCTGAACCCCTCTCCTACCTCCCTCCCCATCCCACCCCTCTGGGCTGTCCCAGTGTACTTGCTTAGAAACCCTATCCTAACACCTCCCCTCATCTCCAGCTATAGGATTTGCTGGGTACTTCACTTCATTATACCATGGGTTCAATCTCTGGGTCAGGAAGGTCTCCTCCCAGGCTTGCCTGTGATTCTCTATATTTTAAGATTGTTGCTTTTGAGATATTGATTTTTCCTGTGACCTCATTTCTCTGATTCACCTGGAAAAGCCATTGGTTTCAGTTTCTTTAGTTGCTTTCTTATGAGGATGGGAGGGATGACTTCCAAACTCTTTAGATATCAGAGCTTTTATCACTATGTCCATTTCTTTTTATTGACAAATCTTAATATATAGAATTTTAAATTTCTAGAGTTAGTATATGAAGGCATTTAAAGAAGAGCATATCTTGATCCATTACTGTTTCTTGTTGAGCAGAACCACTTTACCCTAGATAGCAAGTTCTCATATTTTCAACAATAAAGTTTCATAAACTTTTCAACAAGTTTAATTCACTATAGCATTTTGAATATATGGAGAAAATGTTCATATTGCCTATTATATTTCTACTTTCTTTAAGTATTTACTATTGTGTCCAGTACTAATCTCTCTTGTGGGTAAAAATTTGGCTTTCCTTTCATTTAAAATGCTACCCACTCATAAGCAAACACAGATGGGCAGGGTCAGATTATCTCTCTATGAACTGAACAAAGACACTCTAGTTTACTAAAGTCAGGTAGAGGGGCAGGATCCTCTGAGGCTGGCTATTATGTATGATTATAACAACAAAAGCAATGAAAAGCAAGTCAAAGAAACAATTTCCCACACGATATCAGATTTGTCTTCTTCTCTGCAACATAATGGCCTTGCTTATTCATGCTTATTTGTCTCAGTAGAAGTTTAGAACTCTAAAATTCAATAGAATTTCCAGTATTTTAGCCACCTGATATGAAGAGCCAACTCATTGGAAAAGACCTTGATGCTGGGAAAGATTGAAGGCAGGAGGAGAACGGAGCGACAGAGGATGAGATGGTGGGATGGCATCACTGACTCAATGGGAATGAGTTTGAGCGAACTCCTGGAGATGGTGAAGGACAGGGAAGCTTGGCGTGCTGCAGTCCATGGGTTCACAAAGAGTCAGACATGACTCAGTGACTGAACAGCAACAACAACAGAGCGAGATGTTGAAAATAATGATTTTTAGCATCTTCCTAGTAGTATACATCTGCCCAAGGTAGGATCATTTTAAAGATGAGTAAAGAAAGGGAAAAGAAGCTTTCTCCCTCACTTATGAATGGCACAAATCTCATTCATGAGGGCTCTGCCCTCAGTACCTAATCACTTTGCAAAGTCCTCACCACCAAGTAATATTGGGGGTTGTTTCAACATATACATTTTAGAGGGACACAAAAATTATTCTATAGCAGTAACTTGCACAGGCATATAGTCAAAGACACATATACAAAGTTTGAATTGGAAATGCACATACTAGTCATAATTTTTCTTATAGATAAGGAATTGAGGTTCAGAGGGATTACATGACTTACTGACTTCACAGAAAAAAACAAAACCATGACAGAATCCCTTTACAAAGGTGAACATTGTCAACTACAAATTGGCACTTGCCAAGAGCATTTCCCAGTGACTGAACAGCAACAACAAGGTCATTTACCATCTGCCTCTGTAGAGACTGAACTCTTGCTGCAGTTGCTGACCTTCAGCACCCTCTGAGGGGAATTCAGGGCACAGAGGGAGGCACTCTGTGCTCTAAGGAAGTTCATGGAACAGGTCTTTAGATATTTTTAGGAACTGGTTTTGTGATCCTAATCTTTGCATCTCTTCATATATAAAATGCATTAAATCTCTTCATGGTGACATCAGCTCCTCATAACTAGCTGAAAACCTTTTGCAAAGGAAATCCTTGATTGTATTGAACTCCCCCTTCACCAAAATCACATATAGTAATCTTCCCGCATGCCTCTTTGGAACAATCTCTCACAGCTATCTGAGGTTCTGTGAGGTTCTGCAGTCCTCATTTTGCTCCAGATAAAACTCAACTCACACTCTCACAATCATTTTAGTTAACAACATTCAAGGACAGGACAAGTAATTTGTCACCAAGTATACTGCGTTCTTTCTTGATAATTAATAATATATAGAACATTCTTGTGTTGATGAGCATCTTTCACATAATGTGAGTTTATTATACTTCACTGTACATAAAGAAGAGCCCTTAAAACTAACATACAATCACAATATCTCTACATGTAATAAAGGCCTTTAAAAACATTATAGCTGAGGAGAAACTGTGTGGATATTATAACTGAAAAGTAACCAAAGGCTATATTTCAAATCTGAGTAGCAAAAAGAAGAAACTGTACATTTTTATTTTTTGGCTTCAAAATAAAATAGTCAAATCAAACAGTATCTTTATATTCAGTTAAAAAGATGCAGATACCAACTGTGAAGAGCTAACATAATTGACTCAGAAGTAGACTCCTTTTCTTTTGTAATTAAAATTAATCTTCTCCAAAAATCTTTTGTTCCATTGAAGGCACCATATTTCAACCAATCTATCTTTCTTACGTCTCAGCTTGATGATGTATTATATTAATATATCATTAAAGAGACAGCTCTCAGAAATGATGTATTAGTACAACACATCACTGGAGAAATCAGTAAGGATGCATGACTCATTAGACCTCATACTTTTCTTTGAAGAATTTTTTTTTTTTTTGAATGAGTTTCTTGAATGTGGAGGATCACAACAGTGGCACATTTGATTACCAATAAATTATCCCAAGCAGTTAAAAATAAACATGCACAGAAAAATAAAATGAAGTCTGAGGAATAGGATTACCTGCTTTTGATAACAGTCCAAAATTATAAGATGGCCCATCTAAACAAAACTGAAGAAAGAAGGCAATAAAACTCAACAAAAAGCATTCTTTAAATCTCTAATATTTAATAGTCTACCTGTCATTCTTTAATAGATTTAAATAAGGAAAACAGTGCTTTATCAATTCCATCCCTTTAACATCATTAATGCTTCATGTATCTAAACTTCAGGCCTCATGGGACAATCTGTACCTAAAACAGCATGATTTATTACAGAATTATATTACCAAGAAGATAAATAATGCACTGTAGGAAAGCGTAGAAATTTAGATTGTCTTTGCTTGACCTTTAAACAGTTAACAAGCAAAGTCTTTAAGAATGGGTGCTGGATGCATAAAGCATGGAGGTTAAACATTAAAACACAAATTAACCAATACTCCTAAAGTCAAGCCAAGCCAAAAATCAACAGTCAGAAAATACTTTTTACACACTTCTTTATTTCTTTCATTGTATGCTTCTCATTTTCCTGTCCACTGGTCATCAAGGCTTTTATGAACTCCTAAACTGCTTGTTATATGGTGAAAGGTGAAGTGCAAAGAAAATGTAAGATGATAACATAATTAAAGAACTCCTTCTTTCCACTTATTTAACTTCTCTTGCAAATTTTCATTAAAATCTTATAGCAGTTTGATTTTGTAAGTGAATTACAAATGTTCTTTTCTGAAAGAAAGAATCTGACCTTACTTGGTCTAGTATTTTTACTGGAAAAGATAAATATTCAGAAATAGGACTTCCTATAAAAGATGAGACAGTGAGTTTAGTTTGGCAGAGTGTTTTAAATCAACTTTATATATTAATTGACAATTTGGATTCAAATAACTACTCCTTGAAATTGCTGTATGTGACAGTATCCATAATAATCCAGATGGAAAAATAATATGTTTTATAATGCAGAATTTAAAGAAAAGTAATCTTTAGTTACATCATTATTCTGCAATGCTTTTAAGGCATCATTAAAACAGTGTGATGCACATTTGGCTCAAATGTGCTTCACCTCACCTTCAGATTTTGCATACTGTGTAAAAAAATTACTTAATTGGCATTTCTGAAACAACCCTTAAATTAGAGTTCAATAAAATTAGTGTCATTCTATATATGCACATTTCTAAGCATTTTATTTAATTTTAAAAGGCAAGAGAAGATTGATCGACGTTTTATTCTATTTTGTAAAACCATTTATTTTAGGGAAATGTATAAAGAATTTTCTGTTTGCCTTAGAAAGTTCTTGCTTGGCCCTCAACACAAGCCTTAGTTACAATCTCCTCAATTCAAACAGCTAAAGGTTTTCTCATCTGAAATATCCTTTTGTGTGTACCCTGAATCTATGTGGCCTGCACCCAGCTTTAAAAGTTAGCTTCCTCATGATATGTCTCTCTTACTCTAGAAACAAATTAAAACTAATCCAGGGATTTCTCTTAGCCAAAGTCCTCTTTCCCAGAATTTCAGCAGATTGTAACTAAATGAATCAAGCAGGTGAGCACTGCCAAAAATAATTAATTTTAGTTCCACAAAGTTAAGAACTACATATGAAAAAATAGAATACAGACTGAAGTGATAATTTACCTACTCAATAGAAAAGATGTTTCCTTAAGAGCCTGGCCTACCAAAATCACATCTAACAGAGGATGTTTGGAGTAAGTTTTTATTTGTTATACAGCAGCTATGGAGTTGTTGACATTTGTACAAATTTCATTTAAAAGCCAGCAAAAATTAGTGAGCTAATTAGTCAGTTTAGGTACTATTAACTTAAAATTAAATTTTTATAATATCAATTACAAAATGTCGAAGCCAATTTTTTACATGTAGAAAAAGTCATTTGGCTGAAAACATATTTTAACTACTTGTCAGCTTTTCCCAATGATTCCTGGTAGTATTTTCCTGAAATAGTGTTGCAACTTTTTAGAATAATGGCATCTATGGTAAATATCTCTGTGATTTAGTGACCAAAGGTAATTTAGCCTTTTGACTAAATGAAATCAAAGTTGGCACAATGCATTGATTCTACTGGTGATCTAAAGAAAATATTTCTATATTTTCTAATTATTCTGAGATTACGGATTTTTTTAGTGTCCCCCTTCCCCAAGCCTATTTCCTAATAAGTATCATCAATTACACTAACCTGTGGGAGGAGACGGGGACGACAGAGAATGAGATGGCTGGATGGCATCACCGACTCGATGGACATGAGTTTGAGTGAACTCCGGGAGTTGGTGATGGATAGAGAGGCCTGGCGTTCTGTGATTCATGGGGTCTCAAAGAGTCGAACACGACTGAGCGACTGAAATGAACTGAACTGAACTGAATATTAATTCTTGGGCTTCCCAAGTGGCTTGAGGACTTTCCTGGTGGCTCAGAGGGTAAAGTGTCTGCCTGTAATGCAAGAAACCAGGGTTCGATCCCTGAGTTGTGAAGATCCCCTGGAGAAGGAAATGGCAACCCACGCCAGTATTCTTGCCTGGAAAATCCCATGGATGGAGGAGCCTGGTAGGCTACAGTTCACGGGGCCACAAAGAGTTGGACATGACTGAGTGACTTCACTTTCACTTTCCCAGGTGGCTCAGTGGTAAAGAATCTACCTGCCAAGCAGGATACATGGGTTTGATCCCTGGATCAGGAAAAATCTGCTGGAGAAGGCAATGGCAACCTACTCCACTCTTCTTGCGTGGGAAATCCCATGGACAGAGGAGCCTGGAGGGCTACAGTCCATAGGATTGCAAAAGAGTCAGACATGATTTAGCAACTAAACAACAAATATTAATCCTGAGTCTAGATTCTGTGAAACACAAATGGTAGGTTCCCCTTATGACAGTAACATATATAATAGAAAGGTGCATATCACATTTGGAACATCTTCAAAACACTATTTAAGGAAAATAGGATCAAAGTGAACATTCAGGGGTAAGAAAGAAAAGTATCATGAAAACTGATATAAGGCTCTTTTTTTTATTTAAATAAAGAAAGATTTGTTGCTTAGTATAGCTCACTTAATTCACATTTGTACAGTGTTCTGTCAATATCCAAAATGTAAATATCATGGGCCAACTTTTGGCTTTTACTGAACTTGTGTGAATATGCATTTCCTTTTCTGACTCATGCTCCCATGGATCCCTACTCACACACATTTGTTTTTGATGCTTTATCATTATCACTGTAAACTCCCTTAATTTCTTAAATCACTCCAGAATCTCTGCTAAAGACCCTGATCTTTTCTGTGGGTACATATTTCCTTCAGTTCTTTTAAGTAGTTGCTGCTCATTATTTTCCATCCCATGCAAGCAAGAGTCATGCACTAAGTTATTACTTCTCCCCAAACCTCCCAAGATGTATTTGAGGTTCCCCTCATTTTCCCCTGCCCTCTGTCTCCTTATATTCAATTCATCTGCTATCTTCCTATTGCTCCTTTCATATATTGGAGATTTCTTTGTCTTTTTTTACTCCTTGCACATAATCAGATGATCTTCAGCATTTCACTGCACAGTCATTTAATATCCTCACCCTCAGGTGCATTTCTGGTGGCTGCACTCCCACTGAACCTGTCACTCTCAGCCCTAACTGCATGTTATCCTTCCCAGGAAACAGGAACTCTGTGGTATAAGAGCCAAACCTGCTTTCCTCTGAGTTCAACCTTCCCTCCTGACAAATCAAAATGTGCATAGTAGCAGCTTCATTCGTGACCCCAAATTTAACTGAAGTGCTCATCCCTCTCAACTCTATTTAGAAGGCCAGTTCTTCAAGAGATCCTTTGTCTCTAATGGAATCAGTCTGTCACTGATTATTGCTATTATTTTCATTATTATTATTACCATTCTGTAATTTCAATTAGAGATATTGGGAATCAAATTACTATTGGCCAAAATGGCCTGTTTTCCTTAGAGGGAAAGTTTGATTTGGTGTCAGGTTAAAGGTTTCCCTGGTGTCTCAGATGGTAAAGAATCCACCTGCAATGCCAGAGACCTGGGTTTGATCACTGGGTTGGGAAGATCCCCTGGAAAAGGGAATAGCTATCAACTCCAGTATTCTGGTCTAGAGAATCCCATGGGCAGAGGAGCCTGGCAGGCTACAGTCCATGGGGTCACAAAGAGTCAGACACAACTGAGAGACTTTAAATACACACTCCTTATATTGGACCCCTTCCAACCTGTAAGACACCATGATACATCTTGTCTAAATCTAATTTATATTCCAAATATAGTTTTGCCTTTCCAGCCACTAGCTCTTCAACCAGCATCAATACCCAAGAACTGATGCAATGTATGACCCACTAGTCTGGATTCTGTTTAGTCTCTCAATGAGCCAGGAGACCTACCTTATAATTAAGGAAGTACAGCAGTGATGTATGACAGTGTGATCCCCCAGTTTGATCACATGCCACACCTCCTAGAAATGATCAGTCGGCAAGAGTGATTGAGAAGCTGAGTGCACAGCTCAGGTGACAGCATGGAAATGATACCCAGTGGTATGCTACATTTTCAGGATAGGAGCATTCATTTTCTAACAGCTGTGAGAATGTTAATTTCTGAAAAGTTTTCAGCCATGTGTGCACTGCTCCTCCACCTCTGCCTCTGCCTATGACTGTCATGAATGTTAGCCAGTGATGAGAATTTTTACAAAGTCACATGCCCTTCCCTTCTAAATATTGGTGATTGAAAGTGCTAATGCCTGGTATTATATCCCCCAAACGGGACAGCTCTTGGTTATTCCAGCTCTAAAGTTTCCCTTAAAATTGGCTAAATCTTTTGTTGTATCTGCCTGGCAATACTTTCCAATCCCACTTTCTCATTTTTCTACTAGTATTGATGCTAAAAATATTCCTCAATAAAATTATTTCATGCAAATCTTCATCCCATAATGCACTTCCTGGGAAAACTGACCTTCATTACTCTCCTGGAGGCTGAGAAATGTGAACTTTAATGTCAGTAGCAATGTGCCTAGCTAAAAAATTCAGTGTTCTAAGAAAGAATGGTATACTAGTTACTGGGAATCTTTCACGGTCACACTAGTCTAGTATATATCTAATATATAAAGCTTTGGGGGACTTCCCTGGTGGTCCAGTGGTTAAGACTCTGCTTCTTCTGCAGGGGACATGGGATTGATTCCTGGTTAGGGAACTAAGATCCTGTATGCTGTGCTGTACAGCCAAAAAATAAGTAAATAAAATGTAAGCTTTCTAGGAGCAAGAAGAATTTGTTTTCCATAGTGGTACTGAAACTGATAAATAGAAGCTAATCTATAAATATATCTTGACAAAATAAATGAATAGAAGCTGTATTTTATATATTTATATCTATATATGTATTGGCTTCTCAGGAAGTTCCCCTGGAGAAGGAAATGGCAACCCACTCCAGTATTCTTGCCTGGAGAAACCCATGGATGGAGGAGCCTGGTGGGCTACAGTCCATGGGATCGCAAAGAGTCGGACACGACTGAGCGACTTCACTCTACTTCACTTCATTGGCTTCTCTGGTGGCTCAGTGGTAAAGAACCCACATATCAATGGAGTACAAGTGGCTTAAATCTTTGGCTTGACAAGATCCTCTGGATAAGGAAATGGCAACCCAATCCAATATCCTTGCCTGGAAAATCCCATGGACAAAGGAGCCTGGTGGACTATAGTCCATGGGGTGGCAAAAGAGTTGGACACAACTTAGCGACCAAACAACAACATATGCATTTGTACAATTTTCAATTATAATGTCCTCACAATATGACAGAATTTTTAAAAAATAAGATGACTATGAAGATAATGGTAGTGATTATGTTTTGCTATTTGAGTAAGAGAGATTGCAAATACCAAGAAATTATACACTTAATGTTGTAAAGAAGAGCCACTTTTTAAAGCAAAGCATAGTAATTCATGTATAACATTTTTCACCTAAAGTTACTCATGGCAACATAAGTGACAAGGCTTCAAATATTCAGAGAAACATCAGTTAATCATCAGGTTTGCTGCCTTGTGTGATTCAAAGAAAATTTTTCTTGCCAAGGGTGATTCTGTTCAAATAGACTTTGCAGCAAGGAAAGCAGTAATTGCATAAAAAAGGAAAACAGATTTTCAATCAAATCCTAATGCAATTTCCTATTTTTTGAAACAAGTTTTCATCAATATTAACAGGCATCAATTTTTTGCAACTGGAATTGAGTAAAATGTTGCAGTTTTTTAAAATAGCATTTGTAAGCCAAAGATGTAAAATAAAAACAAAGCAAAATTAATACAAAGTTTCTAAAGCTGGATGTTTTTCAAAATGTCTCATTTACTAGCTATTTTCCCTTTCTGTCTTATGAAGATATCTTCACGTTAATACATGTAGAATAATGGCCAACTACTTCCCGCCACCCCAAATGAATCATAAGCAGTTGATCATAATCCATTCCTCTGAAGAATACACTCACTAGCAGATAATGATGGTCATATAACAGGGTTGTGGCCAGTGATCACGTGAAGGAAGGCCTACTAGGAGGGCACCAGGAAAAAAAAAATCCTTTTTGGCAAAATGGACAGGAGTGCAAAAGTGGCTTACTTTTGCCATCTCTTCCCTTCTTCCTTCATACATATGATAGCTGCTATGAAAATGTAGCATTTGAAGCTAAAAGAATTATTTTGTGTTCCCTTATAAGGGAGAAAAGTTAATGACATGTCAGACTTTTACTCTGATAATATTGAGCTGCAAATTAAACCCTAGAACTACCTTTTTCAAGATTTCCTGTTAAGCAACCAACAAATAATCATAATGGGTTAAGTCAGAACTATTCAGATTAAAATCGCTTTTCCCTAGAAACTCCCATAGTTTGAAACAATTATTGAGAGTTTACTATGTGTTGTGTTATTATAAATAACTTATGTGTACTAACTAGTTTTCACGACCATTTTTTAAAGTGCGTACGGTTACTATCTTCATGTTAAACACAAAGAAAATGAGCTGTAGAGAAAGTGCCCAATATCCCATAGTTAATAAGTAGTGAATAAAAAATTAAAATCAAACTATTCAAAGAATTTTCAGACACCAAGAAGCGAAAAACTCATAACCATGGTATGTTCACCATAAAAATGTTAAAGAAAATCCTTTTGAATGACCCCACATGGAAATCTGGATCTACACAAGGAAACAAATCAACCAATGAACCTGTAAGTGGTAACCACTTTGACAAAGAGGTAAGATTTTTCTTTTTCTTAGTCAAATCTCTTTCAAATATAATTGATATTTTAACAAATAATTAAAGTCTAGCAAAGGATTTATAGAACATATAAAATAAACTGGAACTGAACTGAACTGAACTGAAGGCAGTAATAGCTCAGAGGTCAGGACAAGATAAATGAAAACATACTATTATAAGTCTCTCATACTCTATGTGATATAGTGTAATGCCATTTGAAGTAGGGCATGATTGATTTAAGACAAATACTCTAAATCTTCATACAACCACTAAAATAATCAAGAGTTATAACAAAGAAGTTAGCAATAAGATGGAAAAAAAATTATTGTTATATACCACATATATGAGTCATAAAATATGTATGCTAGGTATGAAGTACCAAAGAAGAATACATACTGTATGCTTACACTTGTATAATATTCTATAAAATTAATGCATTCTATATCATCGACAAATCTATATGGTGAACAAACCTGAGCAGTTGCTAACTGGGCAAGGATAGTGCATAGGCATAAGAGAGAAGGTTTAAAAGGAGACACCAAGGGATTTCTGTGTGTTGATTTTATATCCTGCAACGTTACTGTAATCATTGATTAGCTCTAGTAGTTTTCTGGTAGGGTCTCTAGGGTTTTCTGTGTAGAGGATCATGTCATCAGCGAACAGTGAAAGTTTTACCTCTTCTTTTCCAATTTGTATTCCTTTTATGTCTTTTTCTGCTCTGTTTGCTGTAGCCAAAACTTCCAGAACTATGTTGAATAGTAGTGGTGAGAGTGGGCACCCTTGTCTTGTTCCTGACTTGAGGGGAAATGCTTTCAGTTTTTCACCATTGAGGATAATGTTTGCTGTGGGTTTGTCATATATAGCTTTTATTATGTTGAGGTATGTCCCTTCTATTCCCACTATCTGGAGGGTTTTTATCATAAATGGATGTTGAATTTTGTCGAAGGCTTTCTCTGCATCTATTGAGATAATCATATGATTTTTATTTTTCAGTTTGTTAATGTGGTGTATTACATTGACTGATTTGCAGATATTGAAGAATCCTTGCATTCCTGGGATAAAGCCCACTTGGTCATGATGTATGATCTTCTTAATATGCTGTTGGATTCTGATTGCTAGAATTTTGTTAAGGATTTTTGCATCTATGTTCATCAGTGATATTGGCCTGTAGTTTTCTTTTTTTGTGGGGTCTTTACCAGGTTTTGGGATTAGGGTGATGGTGGCCTCATAGAATGAGTTTGGAAGTTTCCCTTCCTCAGCAATTTTCTGGAAGAGTTTGAGTAGAATAGGTGTTAGCTCTTCTCTAAATTTTTGGTAGAATTCAGCTGTGAAGCCGTCTGGACCTGGGCTTTTGTTTGCTGGGAGATTTTTTTTTTTTTGAACAGAGGAAAATTTATGCGTCGAACCTGGACTGGTCACTTATGATAATATACATGCTACAATTCCATTCTCTCCAATCATTCCACCTTCACCCTCTCCCACAGAGTCCCAAAGACTGTTCTAAATGCCTATGTCTCTTTTGCAGTTTCAATTTCCGTGCTTGTGATGGGTCTGTTCAGATTTTCTATTTCTTCCTGGTTCAGTTTTGGAAAGTTGTATTTTTCTAGGAATTTGTCCATTTCTTCCAGGTTATTCATTTTATTGCCATATAATTCCTGATAGTATTCTCTAATAATCCTTTGTATTTCTGTGTTGTCAGTTGTGATCTCTCCATTTTCATTTCTAATTTTACTGATTTGGTTCTTCTCCCTTTGTTTCTTGATAAGTCTGGCTAGTGGTTTGTCAATTTTATTTATCTTCTCAAAGAACCAGCTTTTGGCTTTGTTGATTTTTGCTATAGTCTCTTTTGTTTCTTTTGCATTTATCTCTGCCCTAATTTTTACAATTTCTTTCCTTCTACTGACCCTGGGGTTCTTCATTTCTTCCTTTTCTAGTTGCTTTAGATGTAGAGTTAGGTTATTTAGTTGACTTTTTTCTTGTTTCTTGAGGTGTGCCTGTATTGCTATGAACTTCCCCCTTAGCACTGCTTTTACAGTGTCCCAGAGGTTTTGGGTTGTTGTGTTTTCATTTTCATTCATTTCTATGCATATTTTGATTTCTCTTTTGATTTCTTCTATGATTTGTTCGTTGTTCAGCAGCGTGTTGTTTAGCCTCCATATGTTGGCATGTTTAATAGTTTTTCTCCCATAATTGAGATCTAATTTTACTGCATTGTGGTCAGAAAAGATGCATGGAATGATTTCAACTTTTTTGAATTTACCAAGGCTAGATTTATGACCCAGGATGTGATCTATCCTGGAAAAGGTTCCATGTGCACTTGAGAAAAAGGTGAAATTCATTGTTTTGGGGTGAAATGTCCTATAGATATCAATTAGGTCTAACTGGTCTATTGTATCATTTAAAGATTGTGTTTCCTTGTTAATTTTCTGTTTAGTTGATCTATCCATAGATGTAAGTGGGGTATTAAAATCTCCCACTATTATTGCATTATTGTTAATTTCCCCTTTCATATGATCCAGCAATCGCACTCCTGGGCATACACACCGAGGAAACTAGAATTGAAAGAGACACGTGTACTCCAATGTTCATTGCATCACTGTTTATAATAGCCAGGACATGGAAGCAACCTAGATGTCCATCTGCAGATGAATGGATAAGAAAGCTTTGGTACATATACACAATGGAGTATTATTCAGCCATTAAAAAGAATACATTTGAATCAGTTCTAATGAGGTGGATGAAACTGGAGCCTATTATACAGAGTGAAGTAAGCCAGAAAGAAAAACACCAATACAGTATACTAACACATATATATGGAATTTAGAAAGATGCAAATGATAACCCTGTATACGAGACAGCAAAAGAGACACAGATGTATAGAACAGTCTTTGGGACTCTATGGGAGAGGGTGAGGGTGGGATGATTTGGGAGAATGGCATTGAAACACGTATGTTGTCATATGTGAAACGAATCACTAGTTCAGGGTCAATGCATGTTATAGGATGCTCGGGGCTGGCATGCGGGGATGACCCAGAGGGAGGATAAAGGGAGGAGGGAGGTGGGAGGGGGGTTCAGGAGGGGGAACTTATGTAAACCCAGGGCAAATTCATATCAATGTATGGCAAAACCAACCAATATAATATTGTAAAAAAATTTGCCTCCAATAAAAAATAAATTAATTACATAAAAAAAATAAATAAATAAAAGGAGACACCAGAAAATGTATGGGGTGACTGTTTTACAAATGAATATATTCATTGGTAGCACTGATGCTGAAGCTGAAACTCCAATACTTTGGCCACCTGATACAAAGAGTTGACTCATTTGAAAAGACCCTCATGCTAGGAAAGATTGAGGGCAGGAGGAGAAGGGGACGACAGAGGATGAGATGGTTGGATGGCATCACCGACTCTATGGAAATGGGTTTGGGTGGACTCCGGGAGTTGGTGATGGACAGGGAGGCCTGGCGTGCTGCGGTTCACAGCGTCACAAAGAGTCGAACACGACTGAGCAACTGAACTGAACTTATATATATATGTATATATATAAACATCAAATTGTATACTTTATATACTTACAGTTTATAGTGCATAAAATTATGTGCACAATAAAATTTTAGTGAGAAAATTATATCTCTCTAAAACCACTGAAATAAAAACAAATGAAAATATTAGTGATAAGGATTCTCTTAATCTTAAACCAATAGAACATTTGAAAAAATTCAGATTATACATAATCTCAAAATTGTCAATAATAGATTTCCTCATCACTCTTGTAGTCAACAGAAAAATTTTTAAAAATTGTTCTTCAGTTCAGTTCAGTTCAGTCGCTCAGTCGTGTCCAACTCTTTGCAACCCCATGAATCACAGCGCGCCAGGCCCCCCTATCCATCACCAACTCCCGGAGTTCACTCAAACTCATGTCCATCAAGTCGGTGATGCCATCCAGCCATCTCATTCTCTGTCGTTCCCGTCTCCTCCCACCCCCAATCCTTCCTAGCATCAGACTCTTTTCCAGTGAGTCAATTCGTCACATGAGGTGGCCAAAGTATTGGAGTTTCAGCTTTAGCATCAGTCCTTCCAATGAATACCCAGGATTGGTCTCCTTTAGAATGGACTGGTTGGATCTCCTTGTAGTTCAAGAGACTCTCAAGAGTCTTCTCCAGCACCACAGTTCAAAAGCATCAATTCTTCTTAGTTTTTAAAATTCCAATGGGAAATAAGTAGATAAAAAGAATGAAACCTCTTCACTTCAGGGATTTTATTAAATTTGGATGGGTTGAAGGAGGTATTAAAAACCATGTCTATAAAGGTATAAAGAAGCAGCGGAACTATTGAAGTTAGAATGTCAAAACAGCGTAATTCTAGCACCCTATTTGTATTTGTATTTGCCTTTCTTTATCTGAATTATCTCACTTACCACAATCCCCTCTAGGTCCACCACTTTGTTGCAAATGGCAAAATTTCATTCTTTGTTTATGGCTGAGTAACTTTCCATTGTGGATGTATACCATATCTTCTTTATCCATTTGTTTGTGGATGGACACTTAGGTTGCTTCTATATCCTGGTTATTGTGCCTCTATGAAAATTGAGGTGCATAATATCTTTTTAAATTAGTCTCTTTGTTTTCTCTAGTTTTATACCAGAAGTGGGATTTCAGAATCATACAGTAGTTCTATTTTTATTTTTCTGAGGAATCTACATATTATTTTCCATAGTAGCTACACCATTTACATTTCCACCAATAGTGCAAAAGGATTACCTTTTTTCCATGTTTTTGTCAACACTTGCTATTTATTCTCTTTTTAATAACAGTCATTCTCACAAGTGTGACATGAATATCTCATTGTGGTTTTGCATTTCCGTAAGGATTAGTGATGTTGAGCATCTTTTGATGTGCCTGTTGGCCATCTGTATGTCTTCTTTAGAAAATGTCTTTTGAGATACTCTGCCCATTTTTAATTTTCTTTTTTGATGTTGTATAGATTTTGGACATTAATCCCTTATTGGATATTCCGTTTTCAAATATCTTCTCCCACTCAGTAGGTGGCCTTTTTGTTTGGTTGATGGTTTTCTTCACTGTTGTAGTCCTATTTATTTATTCTTACATTTGATTCTTTTGTCTGAGGAGACATATCCAAAAAATATTACTAAGAAGGATGTCAAGGAGTTTTCTGCCTATGTTTCCTTCAAGAAGTCTTGTGGTTTCAGTTCCTACAGTTAAGTCTTTATCCATTTTGAACATGTTTTCATGCATGGTGGGAGAAAACAGTCCAGTTTGATTTTTTTGTAAGTGACTGTCCAGTTTTCCCAACATCATTTATCGAAGAGCTTTTCTTTTCCTCATTGTGTATTCTCACCCCTTTTGTTTTAGTTTAATTGCCCATGAAAAAGTGTGTTAATTTCTGGACTGCTCATTCTATTCCATTGGTCTAGGCATTTGCTTTTGTGCCAGAACCATTCCACTTTGATTACAAAGGTAGTACAGTTTGAAATTACAGAATGTAATATCTCCAGCTTTGGTGTTCTCAGAATTGTTTTGGCTATTCAGGGTCTTTATATCTCTATACAAAGTTTGGAATATTTGTTCTAGCTCAGTGAAATATTCCACTGATATTTTGTTAGGGATTGTACTGAATCTGTAGGTTATCTTGTTTAGAATGTTCCTTTTAACAATGTTATTTTTTTTTCAATCCATGAGCACAGAAAATTTCCATTTCTTTGAGTCATCTTCAATTTTCTCTTATCAATGTCTTATAGTTTTCCAAGTACAAGTTTTTTATCTCCTTGGTTGGATTTAGTCCTAGGTGTTTTATTCTTTTTGAAGTGATCATAAATGAAATGTCTTTTTTAATTTCTCTTTCTGGTAGTTCATTGTGAGTATACAGAAATACAAAAATATCTGTATATTATTATTATATCTTGTAACTAACAAATTCACTGATGAACTCTGATAGTTTTTTGGTGGTGTCTTGAACGTATTCTATGTATAGTATTTTGTCATCTGCAAACAGTGAATGTTTTACTTTTCCTTTCTAATTTGAATTCATTTTTTGGTTTCTTTTTTTTTTTTTTTTTTTCCTTTTCTCATCGCTATGGCTAGGATTTCCAATACTAGGTTGAATAAAATTGGTGAGAGGGGTCATTCTTGTCTTATTCCTCATCTTGGAGTGCTTTCAGCTTTCCATTGTTGAATAAGTTAACTGTGGGTTTGTCATACATGGCCTTTATCATGTTGAGGTATGCTCCTTCACTACCAGCTTTATGGAGTGTAATTATCATAAATGGATGCTATATTTTGTCAAGAGACTTTTCTAAAGATATTGAGATGATCATACGATTTTCAGTCTTAATTTTGTAATGTGATATGTCACATTGATATGCAAATTTTAAACTATACTTGCATTCCTGAGATAAATTCCACTTCATCATGGTATGCGATCCTAATACTGTATTGTTGAATTTGGTTTGTGTATATTTTGTTGAGGATTCTTGAATATACGTTCATCAGTCATTTTGGCTGATAATTTTCTTTTCTTATGGCATTTTGTCTAGTTTGGTATCAAGGTGATGATGGCCTTGTAGAATGAGCTTGCAGTATCTCCCTCTGCAATTTTTTGACCACTGGTGATCAAGTTTAGGGCTCAGGAGGTTCTGAGACTAGTGTGGTCAGTGAGGCCAAATTTCAGGGTGGCTTGGGGCTTAGAGGTCTAGTGAGGGGGTTGCTGTTCTCCCTAGCCTAACTGCTTGGACTGAGTCATCCCAGAATTGGTGCTGACAGACTGGCTGATGAGCCTGGGTCCCAGGGCTAGTAAACTAGCAGGTAAATTCTAAAATTACTGTTGCCAGCACCAGTATGTACTGGTAGATTGACCTTCCTCAAATGGATGGCACCTGTTGGACTACATTGGATCTTTAAATACCTTTAATTTTGGTATGCCTTTAGGTGGTGGTGAGAGCAGAGCCTTCCTCCTCTGTCATATTGGCCACACCTCGCTGAGCACTTAACTTTTGACTATCATTTTTTAATCTAATTTACTACTTATTCTTGGATCTGCACACTACTAATAAAGATACTGGTCAAACTGAATAAGTACTCTTGTCCAGAAAGTGAAAAAAGGTGAAAGTTGCTCAGTCGTGTCCAACTCTTTGCGACCCACGGACTCTATACAGTCCATGGAATTCTCCAGGTCATACTACTGGAGTGAGTAGACTTTCCCTTCTCCAGGGGATCTTCCCAACACAAGGATTGAACACAGGTCTCCCACATTGCAGGCAGATTCTTTACTAATTCAGATACAAGGGAAGCCTACTCTTGTCCAAACTACTTGTAAAAGTTTTATGGAGAATATGGCACTGTGTATAGTTTGGTTCCATGTTCAGAAACAGAGAAGTAAAATAAAATTTCTTTTCTTGGAAAAAGTAAATAGGCAGTAAAACTCTAAAGACTGCATGGAAATGTGTAATATAAAATTTAGGATGGTGTTTACCTCTTAGGGAGGAAGAGAAGAGTATGTAATTACTGAGGGGTAACGAAGGGTCTTGTGGCCTCCAGGTAAGATCTGCAGTCTCTTTACTTTAAAAAAATCTATTCATACCTGTACCTATACATGACATACATACATATGTGTGTGTATTTTAAGATATACATTTTTAAGACTACACCTTTTACTTAATATTTCGAGTCTCAGTTTTCCATGGGGATTTCAGATTATCTTTCTTATTTATCATAATATGCTGATAACATGTAAAATTTAGTTTCCTGTATTTGGCACCTGCCTAAGGGCAATTTCAGCTCGTTGGTTTGCTTTTAAATTTGCTTTCAAATTTGTGCATACCTGCACATGTGTGTAGGGGGAGTTAGGGTGCAGGTAGAAGGAAATTCTTGGGAGTTTCTGATGCCATCTTCAGAGTTTGCAGAGTTTGACAGATCATTTAGAAATATGTCTTTTTTAGTTTTTCCAAAATCTAGGTGTTTTATGAGAAGAGGGATTGTTTACTCTGCTGCCTAGAAGATTTTGGAAGGCTTTAATTTTTTAAACTGTGTATAAAAAAGAAGAAAACAAAAAAGTCATTTTTAGTTTGCAAATTGACCCAAGGAAAAGAAAACAAGACACCATATATGTACATACACATACACACATACATACATTAGATATATATATATATATACACACACATATATATGTATATATATAGATAATATCTGTGTGTTATACAGCTATATATAAATAGGGCTTATATAATAGGGCTTATATATATATATATATATATATTAGGGCTTCCCAGGTGGTGCTAGTGGTAAAGAATCTGCCTGCCATTATAGGAGCTGCAAGAGATATGGGTTCAATCCCTGGGTTGGGAAGATCTCCTGGAGTAAGAACTGGCACCTCACTCTACTATGCTTGCCTGGAAAATTCCATGGGTAGAGCAGCTTGGTGGGCTATAGTCCATGGGGCCACAAAGGGTAGAATACCACTGAGCAACTGAGTATATATATATATACACGTGTGTGTGTGTGTGTATGCATTCTAAGTTACTTCATTCATGTCAGAATCTCTGTCTATATATATACACACCAGAGTTAATGTTATAAAATTCCAAATATATGGAATTTTAGCTCTACATAGTTAGCTCTGAGTTTTTATCTTTATCAGGATCTTGTTCACTGTTTTCCTTAGTTTGTTTTTTTTAATCCAAGTTTTTCCTAAAAGACTGTTTTTAATGTAAATATATAATGCTTTTAGAAAAACACACAAAACAATGGTCATTAGCTTCAATTAAAAATTAGTGAGGGATTTTACTTCTTTCTTTTCACAACTTTGACGAACTTCTTATAGAATATTTACATCTCATTTTTTTCTACATTGACTAGAATTGTTATTTCTTTGAATAAATCCAAAGTTGAATCAAATGTAGAAAAACAGAATACTACATCCAGATACATTGACTCTGAGTTTGTTTGTTTGTTTTTTCACAAAATGGGAAATAAATTTCTATTTTTTATTTCATTGAATTTCAGACTTTCATTTTTATATAAGTCATAAAATACCCTCAGAGCAGTCAATATAGTGAAAATATTGTAGCGCTTATATGGAAATGTTAAAAAATAATACATCTGAAAGTGACAAGTTTAAGAATTCCATGAGAGAACTTAAAATGCAACATAACAGCTAAACTCCTGAAATCTTAGCTAAAATTTTATAATTAAAAATAGCTATGGATTCAGTATCCTACAAAGTGAATTCTCCTTTATGCATATGAACCAATGACTTAAAAGTGGATGCAAAGGTATATCAAAGTTTCCTGATCTAAGGTATGAAAAGTAAGCAGAAAAACTAAATTATTGATTACATTTAAAATCACATTAAGATAGCCTTAGATTTCTCAACAAGTGACAAGCCTGAAGAGAACATTGTCAACACATTTATGATATAATAAAGAAGAAAGATGAGGAAATGATATATTTTTAACAAAGTGCTCTTTTGCACATTTTAAATAGTGAGATGAACATAAAATGAAATTTCAATTAATTTCATTAGAGTTATTTTGCAGTCAAGTATTCTAGTGCTAAACTATCATATTCAATGTGAATGATATTCATCAGCACAGAGTCAGAGTTACGTGATGCTATCTTTTCATGCCCAACATCAAGTTATTTAAAAATCCCTGTTCTGTGTTTACTTAGTCCCTGTTTCAAAACAATGGTGAAGCTCAGCGACATACAGTGATTGTGTCCTGCACATGTTGGAGCATCTGGTTTTGGAATACCCATCACCTGGGTAAATAAGGAACTCCCTTAGAGTAACAACACCATAAGTAATGGAAAATCTCTTTAAGCGGCAAGCATGGGGCCTAGTCCTGAACTGTAGGCAAAGCATCACATTAGACGATGGGGCCTGACCCAGGTCTAAGATCAAGCAGCTCACAGAACACATGTTGTGGTCAAATGCAGTCTAAGCATCATGATTTCAGTGGCCACAGGGCCCACACAGAGGCAAGGATAGTAAATCAACGAACAATCCTCATGTGTGCTTACCACTGTGAAAGGTACTTGTGCTGAGCCATTGATTTCTTTTATCCAAACCTAATTGTTGACCATAGTCACTGACCCTATTATTTTATCTTCAAACTATCAGGTTTTTAAGTAGATCAGTTTACCTAAAATACATGAAAAACAATTTCTCTAAAATATACCTGGATACATCATAGAAAACTAACTTCCATGTTCCCAATCCAACATTTTAGATATTTTATTGAGATAAAAAAAAATTATGTTAAAATAAAATTCTGATCAATTTCCCAGTTATCCTGTTACAGGGGCTACCATGTGGTGGTGGTTTAGTCTCTAAGTCGTGTCCAACTCTTGTGACCCCCATGGACTGTAGCCTGCCAGGCTCCTCTGTCCATGGGATTCTCCAGACAAGAATACTGGAGTGGTTGCCATTTCCTTCTCCAGGGCATCTTCCTGACCCAGAAATAGAACCTGGGTCTTCCCCTTTGCATAGAACATCATTTAAAAGTGAAATGTTAATTGCCAAAAGACTACTTAACTTTTGAGAGAAGGCATCCTAAAATGGGAAGCTTCATGTAAGGGAGTAAAATTCACTTCTTAGTAAATATCATGATTAACATATGTTTCACCAATAAAATCTTGAGTGCTCTTAAAATCAGAGTGGCTGGCTTCCATAGAACTCTATATCCACTCATATATTCATATGCTTATAACAGCATATGCTCCTTTAAAAGTGCATATGTTAAAATAAAGACTTTATTAAAATGCACTTATTTTAGCATGTGTAAAGAGATTTTGACAAACTAACTCCTCCCCCATCTTCAGGACAAAGAACTGTCTTAGGCTGAACTCTTCCTTTGTGTAATTTTTTCCTGATTTTCTTGGAATGTTTTAGCAAAATTTCCCTGATTTCAGAACAGATAAATTAAGAAAAAAATGCAATCCTAGAACTTAGCTCCCACCTTTATCAATATTTTGTGGGGCAATGTGTTTTCATTTAAAACCTTTTCTCTCAAAGTGATATTTTAAGAGAATCATCCTGTGTAGAGAAAAGAAAAGAGTTTTTGGCGAAATGCAGTATTGCCAACAGAGCACTCTAAAATGGAGCTGGGAAGCCATGCGGGAAGAATGACTTAAGTGTGTCTTAACCTAGATGTAATTTGAATTTTTGACCACACATTGTCCTAACCCAGAACATCTGCTAGAAATTCAAGATACTTATCAGACTCTTACCCTAAACAACTCATGACAGCCTCTTCCTTTATGACAAATATTTATTTTTCTGTGTCAGAGTACAGCCTCACAGCTTTTGCCTTTACAAGCCCCTGAAGTTATTTTTCAAAACACTTTCCTCGTCTTACCAGAATCAGTATCTCCCAAATTTCAATTATTAAAATTAGAAATAGAGCTCTTTTATTCTTTGCTGCCACAATATTATTATTTGACGATCCTCAGTATGAATTTAAGACTAAAGCTTGGTAAACTACTGCATGTATGGGCTATACCATAAAATCGTCTCTTACTCATATACTGGGCATATTCATTATGGTTTATCTTTGCTCCTCTTTCATGCTCTATTGTCCTTTTTAGCAACAGCTGTCAAATGCCTTTCCTTGTGAGAAAAACTGACCTGGTCCAATGACTAGTTAGTTAGTTTTGGTTTCGTATTTTTTTTTCAGATATTTGACACTTGACACATCAATTTCACTAAATGTTGATTGACATTTAATATATGATGGTATGAAAAGGAGAAAAAAATTGTAAGTCAATTTTGCTTAGTGTTAGGAGCCCTAACATCTGAGTAGCCAGGATAGGCCTGAGACCTTGCTTAGGCCTAAGTTTTGATTTCCTGGAGAGAGGGTGGAGGCTAAGTCCACAGAAACTCCTCCCTAAGAAGATCCCACCGGCGCCAAAATTAAGAAACTCCTCCCTAGAAAAGTCCCACCGACGCCAAAAGTCGGGCCAATCAGAGTAAAAAGGGAAATCCCGGCCAATGAGCTTCTGCCAGCTTGATCTTTTGAACAGAAATAGGTGCTTATATAACCTGAGATTATAAAAACCGCTGTGACCTGGGCTCGGGGCTCTTGTCCCACTCCACTGCGCTGGAGGAGGCATGAGCCCTAGCTCGAGCTTTTGCATTGCTGCGAGTGTCTTATTCTACCAGTATGGGGGGACCGGACTCAGGGCATAACATTTGGGGGCTCGTCCGGGATCCCTCTGACTGGTGAGAAGAACGCTCTCCCGGCAGAAGGGGTTCATCAGCCTGGAGGAGGGCTGATTATAGCATCGGTGCAAGGTCTGTTCAGGGGCGATCGCCGTAGCCAGCATAAGGCCGAGGCCCAGCATTCGCGCTGGAAGGCAGCTGGATCTGCAAGGTCAGGGGCGAATTGATCCCCATAGCCGGCATAAGGCCGAGGCCCAGCATTCGCGCTGGAAGGCAGCTGGCTCTGCGGGAGAGAGAAGGTCTCTCCCGATCCGGAATCTGGTGGGCGGTGGACGCCCTTCGGTAAGGTTACTTTAAACTGCAGGAAGCCTCAGAGGTCTCAGAGACCTAGTAGTGTGTTTTCGGCGGACGTTTGTCTGTCCTCCGTTTGTCGTGTTATCGTGTGTGCCGGCATTGTCTCTGTCTCTCTCCTGTGTCTTTTCTCTCCCGTAATCTGTTCTGTGGTCATGGGTCAAGGAAGCTCTACCCCGCTCTCCCTCATGATGGATCATTTCTCTGAGTAAATCTAGGGCGCAAGACTTGTCTTTGCTAGTGAAGAGGAATAAGCTGGTGACGCTCTGCTCCTCGGAGTGGCCCACTTTTAATGTTGGGTGGCCGAGAGAGGGAACCTTCAGCCTGCCCACCATCCGGGCTGTTGGGGGAAGGTTCTCATGCCCGGCCCTTCCGGCCACCCGGACCAGATGCCCTATATCCTGGTCTGGCAAGATCTGGTGGAAAACCCACCAGCATGGATAATGCCTTTTGTTTCTATCCTTTTCACCCATAATCCCACCTGGGATGACTGTCAGTAGCTGTTACAGGTGCTCTTCACCACGGAAGAACGGGAGCGGATTCTATCGGAAGCTGGGAAACATGTCCCTGGTGTGGACGGGAGGCCCACCCTGCAGCCGAACCTAATTGATGAGGGATTTCCATTGACCCGGCCCCAGTGGGACTTTGAGCGCGCAGAAGGTAGGGAGCATCTCCGAGTGTACCGCCAGACTCTTATGGCAGGCCTCCGAGCAGCTGCCCAGAGACCAAGGAATTTGGCTAAGATAAAGTTGTTCAGGGATTGGTTTTGGCTATGGAGATTAAATGAAAATTACGCTGCGAATACAATCCCTAGAGCTCGGGTCAAGTAAAAAGGAATTGGACCCTAAAGGAAACATTGGCAAAACTGGCAATAGAGACTGGCGGGGACTGGGTGACTCTCCTTCCTTATGCCCTTTTATTGTTTATGGGGTCCCTCCGCCGACCCCCTATAGAATTGGTCCAACTGTTTTATAAACTAGTAAATTTTACATTGTAATGTCTAATTCATGACTAAAGACTCACACTGTGTCTGTCTTAATATGTCTTGGTATGTCTTTGTCTCTGAGTAATATTTTTGAAGTTAATTTGTAAATGAGCTCTATTTAATTGGCTTAAAGGGTAAGCGCTTACAAATCAGATAATTCTAAATTAATAAATTCCAGGTTCAAGTAAAGTGGAAAATATTCAGTATTAAATACCTGATATTAATGTTTGTTGATCTATCTAATATAGACATGTCTTAGAGTAATTAACACTAAGTAGAATATTTTCCGGAGAAGGCAATGGCAAGCCACTCCAGTACTCTTGCCTAGAAAATCCCATGGCTGGAGGAGCCTGGTAGGCTGCAGTCCGTGGGGTCGCTATGGGTCGGACACGACTGAGCGACTTCACTTTCCCTTTTCACTTTCACACATTGGAGAAGGAAATGGCAACCCACTCCAGTGATCTTGCCTGGAGAATCCCAGGGACGGGGGAGCCTGGTGGGCTTCTGTCTATGGGGTCACACAGAGTCGGACACGACTGAAGTGACTTAGCAGCAGCAGCAGCAGCAGCAGAATATTTTCATTGTACCTAGGTTCAGTGTAAATTAAATATATCTGTTACAAGTTTGTCGACAAAGAAATTACCTTGAGTGAAAAAAAAAGACACAAAAACTTCTAAGAAATGTAAATGAGAAATGAGCTTTTAGATAAACTCTATTAAGATTAAAAATATCTGTCTAAAACAGTTTCTCTAGATTTTGGTAACCTGAATTTCTAATGTTGTGCTAAATTAAGTAACAAAAGTTTATTGAATAGCTAGGTCATTTCCAAATAAAATAAGGTTCTGAAACATTCACTACTGAATACTAACTTACAGAAAAACTAAAGATTTTAGACTATTAACAAATAATGTTTGATGCCATCCTGAGATGTTTGCTAAAATTTTTTAAGTTATCACTGGTATTTATGTTCACCAATCTATAGAATGCTAATATAAAGGTCAATTCTTGGTTGCTTAAGGGAAGTAAGATGTGTGTGTTCAGTAAAGAAGGTATGAATAATGAAGTTACATTTTATGAAGGAAAAAGGTAATAGGTCTGACTTACAGTTGACTGTTTCAGGATGGGAGAACAAATGGGTACAGAAAGTGATAAAATGGTTTTGTGGAAAGTGGACCCCAAGGAAAGAGTTTTTGTGTATAAACAAACGTTTTCTTGAGATGTTAAACTGCATTTGACAATAGATCTAAGATTATTTGCCTCTTAAATGGTCTGTTCTATATTTGCCTCTGAAATCCTATATTGTTACTATGGCTGAGTGAATAGCTATTGTTTCAGTGACCTATAATCCCATCTGACTGAATGTTCTAAACCTTTCTGATATTTGTTGACAAAACTTCCTAAATCAATCTGATGAAGCACTTTTGGCTTCTAGCTGACTTTGGGATGCTTCAGAGGGCCCCTGAAACATCCCAAAGGGAGATATTATACTAATTGGGTTCAACTTCCATGTTAAATTACATGGGAAGTACTGTCAAGTGAATAATAAGTCTCGGGTATATTGTATGGTAAATGTTACTAATACAGATATCCTAGAAACAATTTATATATAAATTCTGATATATTCAGGTAAAATGTTGCCATAATTCTGATTACTATCTTAAAGTGTTGTCACAGCACTAACCAAGTTTCTTGTGAAAATGCTTCCTCTTCCAGAAGGTTTATAAAAAGGACTTTTGGATAAATACAAGTTTCTGAACTGGGTAAGAAATTAAAAGATTCTAGTGAGAAACCTGATGACTGTACAAAGGTTAACAAAAGGACCGAATGAACTGGCAAATATGCTTATAACTTTTATGGTTTCTGAAAAATTAGTGGTTTGAATCTGTGTTTTCCAGATTTTAGGAAACCTTTCCCTCAAACTAATTATGACTTAACAGCAATTTGGTAAAATGGTATTTAATAGGCAAATTGAAGCATTTAATATTTTTCTCTGTCTGACCCCTTCAGAGACTGGAAACTCTTAGGCTTCCAGTAACTTTATCAGATAAACTAAGAAGGTTATCTCACTAACAGGTACAGAAATCTTAGTTTGGGATACCTTAAGAAAGGGAGGAATTCACTCACATCTGTTACGCAAAATCTGTGATAAGCCTTTGAGATGACTTTCTCTAACCCTGAAAGGTCTTAAAGTTAAGTTTGAGACTCCATAAAAGTTTCAGAAAAAAAAGAAAAGTCTATGGTTATATAAATAATCAGGTCAAGTTTATTGAGAACAGATTTATTTTGTAAACAAGTCTTAATTTGGTTATATTTGGTAAAAATGAGAGTAATTTTAGGGAAAAAAAATGATGTTTCAATGAGTGTTAAATCCCAGTTTGTTAATGGAAGTCTGTATCTACTAAGACTCATTTCCTGAATGGATCTTTGCTGTTATGTGATATTAATATAGGATTTGGTTGAGTTCTTGAAGAGCACCCTAAGTTTGTTTCTGAAGCTTGTCTCAGTGATCTATCTTTGGATGAAGATCAGATGCCTCATGACCTGCAACCAGGACTAGAAAAAGACGTAATTTAAGGGACTGTCTCCAACCTGGATGGAAGGACTTTTTTCAGAAGAAACTACACTACACCAGGATGAGAAGACGACGACATCAGAGGTAGACAGCTTGCCCAAGATGCTGGACCTGATTTGTATGATTATTTATGATGTTTTCTTGACTTCTTAGATCTCTGCATATAAATCAAATGCTTTTCTACCATAGGCCTGATCCTATGCTAGTTTTAGAAATTAATCCAATTGTCGGGTTTGTAGACATGTAAAAGCTCATTCTGCTTATACAAAAACTCTGTTAGACTTGTGCCATCCTAATGTCCTTAAACCATGGCAACAGTCTGCTTCTAAATTGGAAAATGAAAAACAATAGCTGGAAATCAGAGTCAGGGCTATGGGAAATCCAAGAGGGCTGCTTGGCTTTTCCCAGCTCCCTGACAAACCTCATTTTTTTATTGGATGGGTTAAAGCTTCCCTGGCTACAGGGCCTCCATAATGAAAAATCACGGAATATTAAGTTTTGTAAATTGTTAAATTAAGTTTCTAGTTTTGTTAATGTCTAGTGTTTACTAAGACTCACGGCTGAAACAGTTCCTTGTTACGTGATACTGCTAAAAGATTTAATTAAGTTATTAAAAAGGACACTCTAGGTTAGTTTCTAGGGCTTATCTCAGTAACCAATCTTCAGATAAAGGTCAGATGCTCCATAATGTACAACCAGGAGATTAACACCAGGCTATAGTCATTTAACAAATGAAGTCAGGTGACTTGGGGTATACCAGGCTTTATCTAAGAAAAGTTCTTGACTTATAATTCTTATTTTACTCTTAACTGCTAGCTATGGCTATATTATTTTCTATGTCACTTGTTTCACTGAGCCTGTGATATAATGCTGATATGCAGTTCCATATGAGATCAATAATTGTAATAGTGTGACTCTGGTTATGAGAAAAAGCAACAAGAGGGAATATTTTCCTGGACCAGGAGGCTAGTGAGACAGTGGTCCAGAGACTTTTGCTACTTGCAAGGCCTGGTCCAGTTTTAGCACACTGAGTGGCCCATCGCTTCCCTAGACCTGGGAATGAGCCTTCCCAGCAACGCGGGACACAATGGCCATGAAATGGTGTCACATGGTCGGATATGTGGCTATGAAGAGACCCTGCTGACTAGAAGTTGGTACTTGCCAGCTGCCTCTACAAAGATTATGTCATGACCATTGCAAGCTGCTGACATTCAACACCCCCTGAAAGAAGTTCAGGGTGAAAATCAGGAATGAGGCACTCTGTGCTCTGAAAAAACTGGCAGAACAGGCCTTCAGATAGTCAGATCTTTTCAGAAAAAGGTTTTATGAGTTCCAATTCTTGCATCTTCTCATACCTAGAAAAACACTGACGTCATTAATGGTGACATCTGCTTTGGCTATTAAAAAAATTTTACTATTAAAAGTCAAAATAGAGTAGCTATGGTTCAGACATCCTGGGAAATAACTATTTCCCAGATATCCTGAAAAATGATATTATGGGTGTGATTTCAGATTAGACGCTGTAAACTAATGTAGAACTTAATGCTTCTGTAATGCAATTTTTGCTTCTGTACTTTGCTTGCTGCTTGCTGCTCGTAAAACCAAAGTTACTCCATTTTAGATAAGGTTGTCTTTAAGTAAAGATTCCTAAAATTGTTTTTGAGTAAGGCTGTATAAAGATCCCTGGATCAAACTCTACCCACGGAGGAAGATTCCTCCGTTTGAACAACAGAAAAGGGGGGAGATGTTAGGAGCCCTAACATCTGAGTAGCCAGGATAGGCCTGAGACCTTGCTTAGGCCTAAGTTTTGATTTCCTGGAGAGAGGGTGGAGGCTAAGTCCACAGAAACTCCTCCCTAAGAAGATCCCACTGGCGCCAAAATTAAGAACTCCTCCCTAGAAAAGTCCCACCGGCGCCAAAAGTCGGGCCAATCAGAGTAAAAAGGGAAATGCCCCAGAAAAACCCCGCGCATGTATAAACTGGCCAATGAGCTTCTGTGCGTGCATGAACTGGCCAATGAGCTTCTGCCAGCTTGATCTTTTGAACAGAAATAGGTGCTTATGTAACCTGAGATTATAAAAGCCGCTGTGACCTGGGCTCGGGGCTCTTGTCCCACTCCACTGTGCTGGAGGAGGCATGAGCCCTAGCTCGAGCTAGAAATAAACCCCATTCCTGCTTTCGCATTGCTGCGAGTGTCTTATTCTACCAGTATGGGGGGACCGGACTCAGGGCATAACATTATAAATGAGCTTATTGTGAATTGTAAATGCATTAGTCTTTCTGATGATTACAGTAATTCAAACATTAATCTCTGATATTTTATAAGAAAAAAATTTACATGATCAAAGAAAGAACTTACTTCCAGTTATTTGGGGTAATAAAAATATGACTTATTATAAATTTGATTTGAATTTTCTAAGCAAGTTTTTATTTTGCCCTTCAATTTTAAATTTAAAAAAGAAAGAAATGTCATAGGAACAAAATCCTCTCTTAAAAGATCAGACAAAGTTACTATGATGGACCCAAGAAATTGAAAGAGTTTTAGTACTCTTTCATATTTTCCTTACTATAATGCAAACACCCCAAATAAAAACAGTAAACAAAGAAAAGCATTGTGTTTGTCATAAGATATAATTTCAACACTAATAGCTTAGACTTTTGCAATTTGGCTGTTCCTTTACACCACTTCTATAGAAATAATGCAGCCATCTTAGAGTAGATAACTGAATTTAGATTTTTCATTATTTGTTAAGATGCTTAGGGTGTAATTAACTTAATTTCTGATTGTATATTAAGTTAAAAAAACTAAAAGATGAGTTTAGAGAATGAAAACCAGTTAATATAAACTAAATCATTTACATCTTTCCTATCATTTTCATCAGTATATAGTGGTTCTTGAAAATAATGAAAAATTACAAGTAGAAAGTAGAAAGAAATAGGAAATACAACAATGAAAAGGAGGATATTGTTGCTGTAAACAAGCTTTGTCTGCTCACTGCACAACAGGTCAATAATGGGGAGACAAAGCATTGAAGTAAGTAATAGTGATTTATTCAGAAAGCCAGAAGTCCAAGAAGACGGTAGTCTAGCACTCTAGAGTACCATCTCAGTGGGATCTGGATTCCAGTTTCTTTTATAAAACAGAGTAGAGGGAAAGGTGAAGAAGTAAAGTAAAAAGACCATTAGTCTTGCAAAGTATCTCTTGGCTTGAACCACATTCAGAAGGGGGTGTATTAATTTCTTCTTTACTGTGCCATCCACAGGTGGGCAGGGTCAGAATGTCTCTCTGTAAGTTGAACAAAGTCACTTTAGTCTAACATTCAGGCAGAAGGTCAGGTTCCCAGAGTAAGGCCATTATGTATGCTTACAGCTATAGACGGCATCATTTTAGTGATTATAATAACAAAGGCAATGACAAGCAAAGGTTAAAGTAAAAGAGACAGATCCAACATGGATACAGGTCTTGCTCTTCCTTATTACAATATCTTTGAAGACATGTGAACCTGACATTCTACACATGGGAAGGCAAAATCACTACTCACACACTTTTTGTTTGATTTTATTTTGTGTTTACTATTATGTTTTGGCAATACATAATTGAAGAAAAACTTTATAGTACATATTATTTGTCCAACTATGGTCACTGACCATATTTTTATTTTTTATTTTTTTCCTAAATAAATTGCCTAAAGTTTGTCTTTTCTTTTACTTTTTTTTTCTTCTTTTGTTTTCTAGAGATATCACAGAATTCTGCTTCTGCTGCTGCTAAGTCACTTCAGTCGTGTCCAACTCTGTGTGACCCCATAGACAGAAGCCCACCAGGCTCCCCCGTCCCTGGGATTCTCCAGGCAAGAACACTGGAGCAGGTTGCCATTTCCTTCTCCAATGCAAGAAAGTGAAAAGTGAAAGTGAAGTCTCTCAGTCATGTCCAACTCTTAGCAACCCAGTGGATTGCAGCCTACCAGACTCCTCCATCCATGGGATTTTCTAGGCCAGAGTACTGGAGTGGGGTGCCATTGCCTTCTCCTCACAGAATTCCATAGGGTAGCAAAAATGTGTCACCTCAAGATGTGTCTCTTTTAATATAAATTGTTTCCAGCTGAAAACAGTCAAGGCCTGAAAGACTCAGGAAGAAACTTTGACTGTCCCTCTTGCTGTTATTGTTAAGTCCCTCAGTCCTGCCTGACTCTTTGAGACCCCATGGATTGCAGCAAATCAGGCTTCCCTGTCCTTCACCATCTCCCAGAGATTGCCCAAATTCATGCCATCCAACTGTTAGGTAGTTAGAATAGGAAACAGGAGTCCAGAATGGTGGTGGCTAAAAGACAAGGAAGGGAAAAGCCCATGAAAATAAAACAAGGAAAGTCCGAGGACCAGAGTGAGGACCCAAGTAGAACAAATAGCACTCCTGGCTAGCCCAATTTACCTAGGGCAGGCCCAGGGGGAGAAAAAAAAATCATATAAAAAGAGGAGCCAAAAGGCTGGGGTTCTCTCTCTCTCCCGCACACTGGGATGCCCTTCTTCTTGTGTCTCTGTATTGACATGCCCTCACGCCTTGAAGATGGATTTTCCTGCTATTTTCTAAATAAAATACAACTGTAACATGCAGCTGTAACACTGACTTGTATAAGAGCTATAACATGGTCCGTTCAAGACCTGAGAGCTATAAATCGGTTTCTCCAAGACCTGAGAGCTGTGATACACCGAGGACTTTAATGTCTGTCATTCCAATTCTTTGTTGTGATGAGACAGAACTGAGGAGCATACACTCGCCTGACACAACCATCTCATCCTCTGTCATCCCCTTCTCCTCCTGCCCTCAATCTTTCCCAGCATCAGGGTCTTTTCCAATGAATCAGCTCTACATGGCAGATAGCCAAAGTATTGGAGTTTCAGCTTCAGCATCAGTCCTTCCAATGAATATTCTTTTTTTTGTGTGTGTGTGTGTGATCAGTACTGGGTTTAGTTTTATTTTTTTTTTCATTTTTATTTATTTATTTTTTTTACAGTTAAAAGTATTTTTATTAAAAAAGCACAAATGCAAAGAAATGAACAGAGGAAAATTTATACGTCGAACCTGGACTGGTCACTTATGATAATATACATCCAATGAATATTCAATGTTGATTTCCTTTAGGATGAACTGGTTTGATCTCACTGCTGTACAAGGGACTCTAAAGAGTCTACTCCGGCACCACAGTTTGAAAACATCAGTTGTTTGGTGCTCAGCTTTTTTATTGTCCAGCTCTTTCATCTGTACAAAACTACTGGACTTTCCTTCTATCTTTCTGAAAAATGTAGATAGAGGATCTGTTCCAGGAAGAATGCTATTGATGCCAAAAAAAATGAGCCTTTCTGGGTGCCAATGCCAAACTGAATCTCAGAAACTGTTTTGGGTGAAGTAGAAAAGAATAGCTTTATTGCTTTGCCAGGCAAAGAGGGACAAAATGGGCTCCTGCGCATGAAAATTATGTATCCCAACCCAAGGAGTTGGCTGAGGAGTTTTATTGCAAAGGCTCAAGGGTGGGATTTGTATTGAGATTAGTGTTTATGCAGGGTTTGCCTTTCTTTAATTTCCTCTCATGTATCTCTTGATCAGCTTCCCTGGTTCCTTTAGTCTGGCCTCCTCAGGTGGTCCTCTCTGCTATGGAGAATGGGGCAGCCTCCATTCATTGGGTTTTAATTTTACATAGAGTCTTAAAAACATTGCTATGTGTATCCCTCTTCACAGCTGCTCCAGCAAAGCGCAGTCACTGCACCTTACTTTGGACAAGGGGTATCTCCTCAAGGCCGCCCCTCTGGACCTTGAACATGTATTAGCTCCTCTTGGCTGCCACCCCGGACCTCAGGCATGGAGTAGCTCTTCTTGGCCACGCTTCTGCGCATGGTCCGTTGCACCGGAGATGGTGTCTTGCGTCTGCGCCACTGGAGCTGGTCATATAAGAAAGCCTTCTTCAGCGATCAATGCAAAGAAATAGAGGAAAACAACAGAATAGGAAAAACAAGAGATCTCTTCAAGAAAATTAGAGATTCCAAGGGAACATTTCATGCAAAGATGGTCTCGATAAAGGACAGAAATGGTAGGGACCTAACAGAAGAAAAAAGATATTAAGAAGCAGTGGCAAGAATACATGGAAAAACTGTACAAAAAAGATCTTCATGACGAAGATAATCATGATGGCGTGATCATCACCTAGAGCCAGACATCTTGGAATGTGAAGTCAAGTGGGCCTTAGCAAGCATCACTATGAACAAAGCTAGTGGAGGTGATGGAATTCCAGTTGAGCTACTTCAAATCTTGAAAGATGATGCTGTGAAGGTGCTGCACTCAATATGCCAGCAAATTTGGAAAACTCAGCAGTGGCCACAGGACTGGAAAATGTCAATCTTCATTCCAATCCCAAAGAAAGATAGTGACAAAGAATGCTCAAACTATCGCACAATTGCACTCATCTCACACACTAGTAAAGTCATGCTCAAAATTCTCCAAGCCAGGCTTCAGCAATATGTAAACCGTGAACTTCCAGATGTTCAAGCTGGTTTTAGAAAAGGCAGAGGCACCAGAGATCAAATTGGCAACATCTGCTGGATCATGGAAAAAGCAAGAGAGTTCCAGAAAAACATCTATTTATGTTTTATTGACTATTTCAAAGCCTTTGACTTTGTGGATCACAATAAACTGTGGAAAATTCTGAAAGAGATGGGAATCCCAGACCACATGACCTGCCTCTTGAGAAACCTCTATGCAGGTTTGGAAGCAACAGTTAGAACTGGACATGGAACAACAGACTGGTTCCAAATAGGAAATGGAGTATGTCAAGGCTGTATATTGTCACCCTAGTTATTTAACTTATATGCAGAGTACATCATGAGGAACGCTGGGCTGGAAGAAGCACAAGCTGGAATCAAGATTTCTGGGAGAAATATCAATAACCTCAGATATGCAGATGGCACTAACCTTACAGTAGAAAGTGAAGAACTAAAAAGGCTCTTGATGAAAGTGAAAGAGGAGAGTGAAAAAGTTGGCTTGAAGCTCAACATTCAGAAAACTAAGATCATGGCATCTGGTCCCATCACTTCATGGGAAATAGATGGGGAAACAGTGGAAACAGTGTCAGACTTTATTTTTGGGGGCTCCAAAATCACTGCAGATGCTGATTGCAGCCATGAAATTAAAAGACACTTACTCCTTGGAAGGAAAGTTATGACCAACCGAGATAGCATATTAAAGAGAAGAGACATTACTTTGTCAACAAAGGTCCATCTAGTCAAGGCTATGGTTTTTCCAGTGGTCATGTATGAATGTGAGAGTTGGACTGTGAAGAAAACTGATCACTGAAGAATTGATGCTTTTGAACTGTGGTGTTGGAGAAGACTCTTGAGAGTCCCTTGGGCTGCAAGGAGATCCAACCAGTCCATTCTAAAGGAGATCAATCCTGGGTGTTCACTGGAAGGACGGATGCTAAAGCTAAAACTGCAATAGTTTGGCCACCTCATGCGACGCGTTGACTCACTGGAAAAGACTCTGATGATGGGAGGAATTGGGGGTGGGAGGAGAAGGGGACAACAGAGAATGAGATGGCTGGATGGCATCACCGACTCAATGGACATGTGTTTGAGTGAAGTCCGGGAGTTGGTGATGGACAGGGAGGCCTGACGTGCTGTGATTCATGGGGTCACAAAGAGTGGGACACGACTGAGCAACTGAACTGATGTGTATCACTAAGGTGGAACCAGTACCCTGCCCCAAGGCTGCACCATTGTTCCTTGGCTGTTTTTCTTTTGATTCCACATCTCTTCCCTTCTCTGATTAGCAATTATTGAAATCTGCCTTTGGAACTCAGGAAAGATCAAGGACTCTGAATAGAAAATACTGTGCCCAGGATACTCCTCAGGGTCCTGTTCATTTCACTGTTGAGAAATGGAATATTTCCTGTCTTATCAGTAAACCTGCCATCTTGCATCATCAGACTGCAGCCACTCCCTAAAGTGAGCTCTGAGAAACTTATGATATGAAAATCAAAGAATACTGACCCCAGATAGCTGAGATACATATGAAAGGAATGATTTCAGTGAGCTCAGACTTTAGTATCTTCTTATACACAGAAAAGGGCTAAATTTCTTAACTTGGGATATCTTGTTTGCTTTAATTAACAATAACCTATTGATGTTCAGACTACCTGTCCTTTGTTGCAAAACTTCTATATAACCTGGCTCTTCCTCCCACCTCTTCAGAGTAGTTCTCTCACGGCTATTGGAGATGCTGCCTCCCAGGCTTAAGTACTAAAAATTTTCCCCAAAGAAAATATAACTCTCAATTTTTAGGTTGTGACTATTTTTAAAGTCAGTACTATCACCATAGGCAACTGGTATCAATTAGGTGTATAGACAGGAAAATTCTCTGTTAAGATTCTTCTCTGTGGCCCAGGGTCTCTGTGTGGTCCAGCAAATATCAGTTTATCAAACATTTACTTTTCCATCTCCTTGTGAATTGTATTCTTCCCCTTTGAAGTCACTTCTTCTAACATCCTCATTATCTTTATCTGGAGATTGTATGTAAGGTGAGGATTTCAAATTAGCAAGTAATTTAGTCTTCCTGGAGTTTTTCCATATATACCTATAATCAAACTTTTATTTAAGTTTTTCCTGTTAATCTGTCTCCCACTAATTTTAAACTTAGTGTCAGGCAAGTAAGTGTATTCTCCTCGATTCTGTCTCATCTCAACAAAAATTCGAAGCTATGGACATTAGAGTCTTTGGCGTGTTGTAGCTCTCAGACAGACCGTGTTATAGCTTTTGGGTCTTGGACAGACCGTTTTATAGCTCTCAGGTCTCGAACAGACTGTGTTATAGCTCTTAGAGAGATCAGTGTTACAGCTTTGTGTTACAGCTCAATTTTTTTTAGAAACTGGCAGGAAAATACATCTTCGAGGTGTGAGGGCATGCAGACCCAAAGATGCGAAGAGAAGAGAGAAGGGCCCCGGCCCTTTGGCTCCTCTTTTTGTATGTTTTTTTCTCCCCCTGGGCCTGCCCTAGGTAAATTGAGCTAGCCAGGAGTGTTATTTGTTTTAACTGAGGTCCTCACTCCGGCCCTTGGACCTTCCTTTGTTCTATTTTTGCAGACTTTTCCCTTCCTTTTCTTTTAGCCACCGCCATTCTGGACCCCTGTTTCCTATTCTAACTACCTAACATGTAGATAATCCAAAATACCTAAAAATGTGAAGGAACATTTCTTCCTCCTTGAAAATTCTTTGTTAATTCCTATTAAAGGAACTCTTCTGTATTTCATCTCTATAGTTTTACTTTTCACCATAAGAATGGGAGTTAGGGGCAGGGAACAGTATTTGAGGGTTGGTGACAGTAGACTCATAAAGGATACAGATTTGACTCAGAAAAACATGAAAATTTGGAAACTACTGTTAAATTTAAAATACTGGTCAAGCACTATGCTAGGTGCATAAGGAATGTACACAATGTAATCTGTATTTTCTGAGTTTCTGCTCTGGGCCAGACACAAGTCCTGGAAATACAGCAAAGAACAAAAAGGTCAAAATCTCTGGTCATATCCAGAGTATATTCTAGTTGGAGAAGAGAGAGAGATGATAAACAAATAGACAAAACCACAATCTCAGCTTAGTCCCTAGTGAAATATAGGGAAATTAAAAAGGGTGATGTAATAGAGAGTGATTAGTGTCTTAAAGTCACCTGAAGAGGTGACAATTAAGTCAGCACGTGAATAACTGGAAGCCAGGCATGTGAAGGTCACAGTGTGGATCTGTGCATTGGTGTGAGTCAACTTTGGTTAGTAAATAAACATGATCAGAATTTGAAATTCATGAGGATTTCTGGCGATGCTTGTAATTTAAACATTACTACTGATATTTTTATTTAAGAAAATGCTCATATGACCAAATATAGATGGAATGGTTTATGCAAAATCTCTAAACAGCAACTTTGAAAAAATCTAAAGAGAGTGTCACCCACAAAAGTAGGGTGGGCAAGGTAGGTCAGAGGCTTGTGTTTCAAAGAGAGAGAGAGAGATAATTCAGAACTCTGTAAGCCAGGATAATGAATTTAGTTTTGTTCTAACTTTTAAAGTCACTGGAATTTTTAGAGCAGAGAAACTACATGATCTGATTTACCTTTGAAAATATTATCTTGTTTTCTTGATGTAAATTGTATTGCAAAGACCCTAATTTCCAAGAGAGCTGTGCTCTTTATCCGTACCGTTCCGTCCCTCAGTCGTGTCCGACTCTTTGCGACCCTGTGGACTGTAGCCTACCAGGCTTCTCCATCCATGGGATTCTCCAGGCAAGAATACTGGAGTGGGTTACCGTTTCCTTCTCCAGGGGATCTTCCCGACCCAGGGATCGAACCCGGGTCTCCTGCATTGGAGGCAGACGCTTTAACCTCTGAGCCACCAGGGAAGCCCGTGCTCTTTATTAGACTAAATTGAATGAAGTAGGACAAATTTTGGGGGAAAATCCAGAGTTCCATATTGTCCAACACATGTTCAAGATGCCATTTAGACAATCACATGAAGATGGCAAGGAAATACTCTGATTTACAACTATAAGATTTCAGGGAACATTTTGCACAATGATCTTGTGATGGTTAGATGGGTAGATACGATCCGTTCCGTCGCTCAGTCGTGTCCGACTCTTAGAGACCCCGTGGACTGTAGCCTACCAGGCTTCTCCGTCCATGGGATTCTCCAGGCAAGAATACTGGAGTGGGTTACCGTTTCCTTCTCCAGGGGATCTTCCCGACCCAGGGATCGAACCCGGGTCTCCCGCATTGGAGGCAGAGGCTTTAAACTCTGAGCCACCAGGGAAGCCCAGATGGGTAGATAGATAGATATAAATAATGTAAATAACCTATGTTCATTATGTAAATAGATGATGAACCAAAATGAGCCCAGGATAAACTGGATTTTCTTTTCAACCTTTATAGTCAAGGAGGCACCTTGTATAGTACAGGTTAAATGTGGGATTAAGCAACATTTTTTTATAAGATAGGAAATGTCAATATACATGTATATTAATAGAAAGGATCCAGTAGAGAAGGGGACATAGTATTAGGATAAACGCCAGATCAAAAACTTTGAAAAGGTGAGAGTAGGACCCACAGTTCCATTGGAGGTGTTGGTCATTGAAAGAATCAGGATACCACCTGCTTGACTATAAAGGGAAAACTGAGAATCTGGAAAGCAGATGTAGTCAGATCTTGAGAAACATCTTAATCACTAAACTTGTATCATCCTGCTAATTCTACTTTGATTTTAATCTACCATAAGTACCGACCAGAATATCAGGAGCCCGCCTAAACACTGGCAGGAGTTTATATGTGTGTGTATTGACTTTTCTTTGTGTAATCCAATGTTTCTAGCATCTTTTGCTTATGGCAGTGTAAGGATCCATCCCTGGCTCTGCTTGTTCCTGCACAGAGGTCAGTAGTTGCTGAACATCATTGTGTTTACTATATGTCTTTGCTTCCTTTCTTTTTTCCCTCAAAGCTTTTAACAGGCAGACATTTTCAACCCACAGGTCTTTTGCTTGTGATAGAGATTAAAAAAAAAAAAAAAAGAGCAACAAAATCTAACAAGCAAACCAAAAACTGCTCTGAGCATTTGTAATCATCTTTCTCCAGTTGCCTAAAAAAAGAGGAGTGTTTCTGTTGTGTGTTCAGTGTTAACAGGATCTGGTTTTGACTGTAGGAGGGGAGATGGTGAGAACCATGAGAAACTAAGAGGGACTAGGATGGCACAGAAAGGCTATGGGGTGAAATCCAGGAAGAAAAATCTAAGAAGGTGCAGGGGTAAGAAAATAGAAACAGTCTGATTACTGTGGATTCTTTTGGGAATTTGCCAAGCGAAGGAAAAGGAGCAAGAAAGAGAATAAGCAGCTGCATTGATTTTAGTAGGGATTTTATTTTATTTTTTACATTTTTTCTACCTTCAGTGTTTATTTATTTATTTTTGTTGTTGTTGTCTCTTACTGCAGAATATCAATTTATTTATTTTTATTTTTTTTACTTCACAATATTGTATTGGTTTTGCCATACACTGACATGAATCCGCCTCGGGTGTACATGTGTTAGTAGCGAAACAAAAGGACAAGTTTCTCTGTTGCTGTCAGCCCTTTTTCTCCATTTTCCTTCTCAAGAGAAAGTTCTCTAAAAGACTCATGCTACTTTGAATGATTTTGGAAGTATGTTTTTTTTGTTTTGCTTTTTGCATTTGACACAATGCTTGTCTCACGAACTCCCCTTTTTAGAATTCAAATTCAATCAGTTCATATTTGATTGGAGCACACTTAGGTGTGAGGCTGAGTGCCTCAGAGAGAGTGAATAAAGTTCCACCCTTGTTCTCCAGCAGCCCCCTCCGCTGGTAGAAACAGATATATGCATACACTGCCTTTCTTATCTGTCAACTGTTATGGAAATTCAAAGAGAATTAGAATAGTCTTTTAAGGGAATTTGATGATTTACAGAGGTACATTTAAAAAAAAAAAAAAGATTTGTTTCATCTAACAGTTTCTATTTAAATTGGTATTCATTGTGAGATATTTTTCCAGAAGATGGCATCTTTCCAAATGATCACTGGTAGATTGAAAGTGAAAGTATTAGTTGCTCAATTGTGTCAGACTGTTTGTCACCCCATGGACTGTAGCCTGCCAGGCTCCTCTATCCATGGGATTCTTCAGGCAAGAATACTGGGTATTCTTGAGTAGCCATTACCTTCTGGAGGGGATCTTCCCGACCAGGAAGCCACCGTTGGTAGATTAGTTCTTATTTAAATGCATCCTTTGAAGGTTGTTTCAAATGGTTTATAATAACCCTAAAAATCAAGGAATGAAAATAGTCACTTTGGGTCTGGTGCTATTTTCTCTTCATTCTATCCAAAAGATACCTGCTGATCATTCAGTTCAGTTCAGTCGCTCAGTCGTGTCTGACTCTCTGCGACCCCATGAATCACGGCATGCCAGGCCTCCCTGTCCATCACCAACTCCCGGAGTTCACCCAAACTCATGTCCATAGAGTCCATAGAGTCGGTGACGCCATCCAGCCATCTCATTCTCCGTCGTCCCCTTCTCCTCCCACCCCCAACCTTTCCCAGCATCAGAGACTTTTCCAGTGAATCAACTTGTCGCATGAGGTGGCCAAAGTATTGCAGTTTCAGCCCTAGCATTTGTCACAGCATCAGTTCTTCTGCGATCAGCCTTTTTCACAGTCCAACTTAGGTTTAAAAAATACATCCAGTGTTTTTAGAGTAAGACAAGACTCACAAGATCACCTCAGTTTCCTACTTTTAACTTACAAAGAGTGTTGCTTTTTAACAAGTTCTTGACATTGCTTTCAGAAATTTCTCTTGTCCCTACTGTCTAGATGTACATATTTACTCTTTCCCCTCCTTAAGAGAAGGCTGTGACTAATGTATCTGATGCTTTTGAACTGTGGTGTTGGAGAAGACTCTTGAGAGTCCCTTGGACTGCAAGGAGATCCAACCAGTTCATTCTAAACGAGATCAATCCTGGGTGTTCATTGGAGGGACTGATGCTAAAGCTGAAACTCCAATACTTTGGCCACGTCATAGGAAAAGTTGACTCACTGGAAAAGACTCTGATGCTGGGAAAGATTGGGGGCAGGAGGAGAAGGGGACGACAGAGAATGAGATGGCTGGATGGCATCACCGATTCGATGTACATGAATTTGAGTGAACTCCGGGAGTTGGTGATGGACAGGGAGGCCTGGTGTGCTGTGATTCATGGGGTCGCAAAGAGTCGGACACGACTGAGCGACTGGACTGAACTGAACTGAACTGATGTGGCATAGAGTAGTAACTAAACAAATTGCTGAATGAATGGCTAATGTGAATTTTTGTATCCCTCACATTGCCTAGTAAAATAATGCCTTACATGTAGAAGACACTCGAGTTAATTTAAAATGATTACTATCACTTCTAACCAGCCATATGAATAGTGATGGTTGTCAAAACTAAAGACTTTGTCCATTTTCCTTTATATACTAGTTAATGATATTCATTCTATTGGTAGGGTGCTTACTATATGGTTTTGCACCTAAACAGTGCATCTCAGTTTATCATTTCATCAATGAGTATCAACTTTCACCATATTAGCTGAATTAATGAATTAATTCAGTTGAATTAATCAATATATGCCTTTCCAAACTAAGGGGGAGTTGAAGAGAGGAAGTCATAAATAAGAGCCCTTGAAAACAATTTTTCATAGCTTATTATGGTACTGAAAATATATCAGACACCATATAAAATCCATGAGGAAGTTTTGCAAAAACTAATTGAGAAAAGATTAGATGTTGAACACTAATGATAGAATGATTCTTGTCCTAAAGTCACCAGAAGACTTATTTTACGTAACTCAAAGATTGCAGATTTAGGAAACTCAAAGTGATTCTTTTTTTTTTTTTTTAAGTAAATACTTGATTTTTAAATTTATTTATTTAACACAATGAAATTATATTATGAATTAAATGTAAAACTATAAGAAATCAGATAGACATAGACTTAAAAAAAGGTGTGTGCTAAATAAATAGGATTTTTTCAAATTGGAGAAAATGGAGAGAAATGGAGAGAAAACAGGGTTTCTTAGTGCAGTTCTAAATTTTAAATCACTAAATTCAATTTGATAAGAATGATTTATCATTTTAATGACTTTTTCATTTAACTGCTGCTGCTAAGTCACTTCAGTCGTGTCCAACTCTGTGCGACCCCATAGACGGCAGCCCACCAGGCTCTGCCGTCCCTGGGATTCTCCAGGCAAGAATACTGGAGTGGGTTGCCATTTAATAGCAATTATTTCATGAAATAATGCACACTAATTGGATCTAGTTATACTGCTTAATTTTCATTTCAAAATGTGAACTTTACAACCTATATCCTAGATCTCCAGAACATGGGGATTCCTTTTAATCAAAACTCAGAAAACCTTTCACTTACCTGTCAGAGTTCTCAACTTGAAATTTGGTCTCATACAGCTGCTGTGAAAGCTTGACAACTGGTATTTGAAAAGGTTGACCTAAGGAACATTATAAACATTTATTTCCATAGATTTTTTTAAGCTTTTACCTTCTAAGAAGACAGAGAGCAAGCCAGGTAACTGAACTATATTATTATGTTCTTAATAGAAACACTTTCACTGAAGTAGGATTTAACATTTTGCTTTAAGGCTTATAAATGGTTGACCGAAGAAAAAGTTTACAGTTATCATCTATTATAGTGTTCAGCATGTCTTATACATAGCACTTGCTAGTAAACTTCCCTTAAACTCAATGAAAGGTGTATTTTGTTTTCTTTTTATATTGTTTGACATTTCTTTTCTGATAATCTATGCTTCCTCATGATAAATAATGTGAGCAATATTATACAGCCACCTAGTATTTCATCCTGGTTGCTCAGAAAAATAATATTGAGTTTAATGTTCACTCAGTTTATTTTTCCTTGCTTAGGATGCTTCTAATTCTTTTAGACATTAAACAAGATTTAAATTATTCTCAAAATAAACAGCTTTTAGTCTAGTTTACTCAGATTTTAAAATTTATGTTTTAATATTGTGTATAAATAATATAAATGAATATTTGGTTTTGCTAAAATTTAGTTGGCATATATAACCATCTATGTATCACAAATTCATCACAACAAAATAATACCTGATCAATAGTAAGACTATCACCAGGGATATATAGTTTGAGTTATGAACTGAGCAAGGTTTTAGATTCTTTAGTTATGAATTTATGTCCTGGTTTCTTCACTTATTAACTGGTTTTCTCATTTTGGTCAATTGGCCTAACTGTCTAAGCTTCAGTTTTTAAACTTACAAAACAAAAATAAATAATAGCATCTAACAATAATTTCTTCAGATATTTTAAACAAGACACGGATGATATATTGACTGAAATTTTAGAATGTATGCTTCTCCTTTCAATATTATCCTTTGTGATTCATGAACAGTAATCACTTTCCTGTTAAAACTACAGTTTTATCTAAGCATTTAATCAAAATTTAAGAATTAAGTGACTTTCTTCTTAGAATCATGCAAATTTTTTAAAAATAATTTTACTATTTAAAAAGCAAAATAATTTCATTTTCATTATATAGTTCTGATAATTGTAGACATTTATATTCCTGGATCTGTGATAATCTTTCATTCTACTGTTTTATGGATTTATATTTTCATCTACTTGGATCTCTAATGTATCTATCAGCTTACTATTACGTGTGGAATTAGAATAACAGTGTTATTGTAAAGGTTTAATCCTAGTGAATATTTTTTCTAAATGGAAGCTTCACACAAATGACCTATGCATAAGTACTATGTCCACAGAACTTTCTCTCCTAACACAGAAAATGAATACCCCTCTTATTTCCAAAATTTATTTAAAACTACTTGAAAATAGTTGACATCTGGAGAAAAAACCTTTGTAATCAATCTCTAATATAGTATAAATGGATAAAAATAAGTCATCTTTGTTGAGTACTTATAATCCATCCTTAGATTACTAATTGATGCTTAAAACAAGTATCTAAGGCTGATACTGCATTATTTGACTATTCTCAATGAGGAAATTCAAGCACAAAGTGATTTGTGATTTGCCCAGAACTATTCAGGAAAACGAGTTGCATGGAATTTATACCTATCTGATCCAGAAATCAATGCTCTGAGATGCTAAACTAGTAACATCTCCAACATATTTAGTTGTGCTCTAAATTTAAGACATAACTGAGTGCAAAGGGACTGAATGGGACATTTGAAGGTTTTGCTTTCTTCTCAGCCTCTGCTAACAATGAATTAAGGATCCTTAGGTAAGTCATCTTACTATTGAGAAATCTTTTTATTTTTTCTGCATGTAAGTACAAAGTTAAAACTTAGGCTCTCTACATACCCATCTGATTATTAAGACTTATGCATACCTATATCTTTGCTTCCTAGATCACACTCCAGTTCAGTTCAGAGGCTCAGTCGTGTCCAATTCTTTGCACTGATTTCGAAAGAACAAAACAACATCAGGATAGTCACATAAGAACATTGATCCTATATCTCTAGAGAGAATATTAGCTATTCCTCAAGCTCTCAGGCACATCAGGAATCCAGTGATAACATTCAACATAGAATTATTAATTCTTCATAAGCTATCTCAGCCAGGCAGGTTGTTTTTTTTTTTTTTTTTAAGCTTTTGTCCAAAGGGAGTGGAAATTTGAGTAGCAGGGAAATTTTTGAGTCTTGAGAAATAGAAAAGGAATGCTTTGGAAGACTCTCCTGGAAGCTCCTTCTTAAAATATAGCTATAACATACCTGAAGGTAGCTTCAGTTATAAGCAGAAAAGATCGAAGTTGTCAAATGTCTGATGTTCAATTTTTCATAAACAGATGCATTAATGTCTGCAGGCTCTTGCAAATTTTTATCTTATTGCCCTATGATTCAGTCATGAATTAATAACATCTACACTTCAGGGAGCTGTTGGATATAACTTTTAAAATAAGAACAAGATCCCGTTCAGTTAACTTTCATAAAAATCATTTTTGTGATTTATTATATGTGCCTGCAATAATGATTTCCCAAATGTATTGAAATTGAGCATATAGACGATTAACCATTAGGTGGTGATGTTTTACAGAGTCCTATGTATGCTCTGAAACAAAATTGCTTTTTTAACTAAATATTCATATGAAAATTCATTTGGGAAGATTGTTTCAGTCTTAGCAACATCAGCAGAGCTGACAGTGAAACATAAAATAAAAGTAATAATTACTGTGTATGTATTTAGGTGCTGCTGCTGCTGCTAAGTCACTTCAGTCGTGTCCGACTCTGTGTGACCCCATAGACGGAAGCCCACCAGGCTCCCCCTTCCCTGGGATTCTCCAGGCAAGAACACCGGAGTGGGCTGCCATTTCCTTCTCCAATGTGTGAAAGTGAAAAGCGGAAGTGAAGTCGCTCAGTCGTGTCCGACCCTTAGCGACCCCACGGACTGCAGCCTACCAGGCTCCTCCGTCCATGGGATTTTCCAGGCAAGAATACTGGAGTGGCTTGCCATTGCCTTCTCTAGGTACTTTTAAGTCTTTTTTCACTGAATTTTCAGGACAGAATTATGAAGATGGAGGAGAGGCTGAGAAGAGGTTGAACGACATATCAAATGCTGGTTTCTGACAAACCAGCATTAAATCCCTTACAGTGACTCTTACCCAACCCTGTGGAATTTCCTTCAGTCTGTGCAGTGTGAGTATTATATATTTACGCAGATGTTTTGAGATGATTTTGAACTATGTAAGTACAAGTTAAAATAATGTAACATCGAATAGTGTTCACACTGGAAAGATATAATGTTAAGCTGAATTGAGTTTATTTTCCTTTGTGTTTCTCCTCCTCCTCTTCCTCCTCCTCCTTCTTCTTTTTAATAAATGGTTTTCATGTGTTTTTTTCACCAAAACATGAACCCTCTAGAGCCTGGGATTCTATCATTTATATTTTCTCTTTCCATTTGATATGATGAATAGGAAAGCCATTTCATAAACTACTGCTGAATGAGCATATGAATAACTGAAAAAATTAATTTTTTGTGGTCAACATGCCCATTATTATGATTATTACGATAGGCCACAATTACGATATTGTGCTGGCCATAACATATTTATTTCAGTCATAATAGAAGTGCTATTCATGTATTTCCTCCATTTTATAAACAGAGAGACTGAAGCTGCCAAAGTATAATTAACATTTCCATGAACATGTACTGATAGAAAGTGGCATAGAACAGTGTGAACAGAGTTGCTTCTACCTCCAAAATGTGCTTACAGACTCGTGTGCCATGACACCTTATAAATGATCTCTTTCGATAGCCCCATTATGAAATTACCATGAAGTCAATTGACTCTATCACAGAATCTTAAATTTCCCCTGCTAAATATATCAGAACAGAGACATACCTCAAAATAAACTAAGTCACATGAGTGATGGATATGATTCCATATTTATAATATAACTTAAGAATTAGAAATATGCTTGTGTCTATTGAAGGGTCATATGGTGAAAAAAAAGATTTTGTTTATTTAAAATGTACATTATTCCAAACCAAATTTCAGAATGATTCCAAACAATATATTAATATTTAAATAGCAAATATTATAAGATAGTAGGAAAGCATAAATAGGAAATTTGATAGAATTGAGAAAAATATTTGTATGTAAAACATGCTATTAAGAGTGTACCAGAGTTTACTCAGCAAAGCAAAGAATATTATAAGGATTAAACCGTACACAAAAGTGGAAAGAGCTAGGAAAGAAGACTCTGAAAGAGAGATTCTGAGAATCAGAGAAGTTGCTAAATTGCTTAGTATTTCATCTGAGGCACTTGTGTGAGTTAAAAGTTTGTGGTGTTGATGCCCTCCAGCCAAGACCACCAGGAACATAGCTGAACAATTTGAATAAGCTGGGATTAGTATTCATTGCAGCAAGGGGGATTCACATCATGGAAAACATTTCAGTAAGACTGTTGGAAAGGAATTGCTGTAAGATTTTGATTTGTGTTAGGTGATTGGGGGGCAGGTTTATGCAAGCATGTCTTTACTGTGGAAGCAAGGATAATTCAGTGATTCACTATTTTAATAAATCTTATCTAGAAGGAGAGAAGACTAGTTCAATGCTATAGCTATAGTTGGCAAAGAAGCAGCAATTACTTATAGCAGCTAAAATTAGAGTATATGTGGTCATTCTTATGCTTTGGATAATGTTATTTTATGTTCAGACATGAATATGGGGTGATCTTGTTTTTGTTTCAATCCACTAAGGCCAGAGAGTGATATTGTTGATGGTTGTGAAATTATTTATTTTGAACAGGAGAATATCAAGACCTTGTTATTCCAGTCCAACTCTTAGAGGTCAAGGGCTCTTTTCTCTTTCCCCACAGCTTGCAGAGAAATGCAAAGTGTAATCATGAGAGGGATATTTATGAAGTGGTTTAAGAGAAGCTGTTGCCACCATAGAATTACTGCCTCTTTGGTTCTGAAAATGAGTATCTAGAGGTAGAGCTGCTGTTGGATGGCTGTGCTAATAGTCAATGGACATGGAGTGGAAGAGAACAAGGAGAAGCTGAATCAAGCCAGGTATCTCTGCTCTAAGTTGGAAACTATTGCTATCTCAATTTATGGATAAAGAAACTGAGTTACAGAGATCCTAAGTCACCCACCAACAGTTACGAAAGTACTAACTAGAGGTGCCAGGATTCGAAGAGAATCCATAGTCTAAAGTATGTGTTTGTACTGGGTCTCAAAATGAACAATAAATGCATAAAAATCATTAAAATGGACGGTGCTTAGGAAAATTCCAATCAGTGCAAAATTTAAAAAAAAATTAAATCCTAATCTCTCTGAAGGTGGACAAGGGATTATGAAGAAGGACCTTCAGATACACTGCTGGTTTGACAATGGATTACAGTAACTTTAGAAGGTCATTGTCAGTATCCATCAGAGAAGTTTACATGACACAACAACTATGTCTCTAAAAATTGACCCTATAAAAATAAAAGCATCAGTGTCTAAAGAGAAGAAAAGCAAATAGCTAAGTAAATACTTATAATAGCATTATTTATAATGACATAAACTGGGAAACAGCCTGTATGTCCCTTAATAGAGGAATAAAGAATAAATTATATTCATGAATTCTATCAACATTCCAAAGCTATACAAATAATTAGATCTTCTATGAATGTAGAAAGATACTCACAATGAACTCATAAAAAGGAAAAATATTCATAGTGCAATCTCATACTTAAACAAAAAAGGAATATTGTCCATGTATATTGATGTCAACAAGAGAAAATATGGAAAATACATACCATACTGTCAATCTTGCCTTATTTCAGGATAAAGAATTGGGAAAACAGGAAACATATTGAAAGAAGCTTAATGAATTTTCGCTCATTTTTCTTTATATTTTTCATTTTTAAACATTAGCTTGAGTGCTTATAACTTTGTATCTTAAAACATAACAAGTATAGAATGCCTGTTAGGAGGCTAAAGGAATTTTATATTCCTTGAGAAGATTTAAAATAATTATTATTGAAGTAGAATTGGGACAAAGAGATAGTTTTGATTTTAAAATCCTTCGGTTAATAAATTTTTTTGTAAGGGAATTAGAATCTTATAAAATAAGTTGATATTGTTACATTTCACAATAAATAATCTCTATAAAATACAGCAGTATGAAAGAAACCTGAGTCTGAGTGGTCAACTGCTGGCAGTAGAGAGATATAGATATACTATATATATATATATATATGGGCTTCCCTGGTGGCTCAGAGGTTAATGCGTCTGCCTCCAATGCGGGAGACCCGGGTTCGATCCCGGGGTCGGGAAGATCCCCTGGAGAAGGAAACGGTAACCCACTCCAGTATTCTTGTCTGGAGAATCCCATGGATGGAGAAGCTTGGTTAGGCTACCGTCCACAGGGTCGCAAAGAGTCGGACACGACTGAGGGACGGAACGGAACAGAATATATATATATATATATATATGGGCTTCCCTGGTGGCTCAGATGGTATAGAATCTGCCTGCATTGCAGGAGACTAGGGTTCAATCCCTGGGTTGGGAAGATCCCCTGGAGAAGGGAAGGGCAACCTACTCCAGTATTCTTGCCTGGAGAATTCCATGGACAGAGGAGCCTGGTGAGCTACAGTCCATGGGGTCACAAAGAGTGGGACATGGCTAACACACACATAAACACATATATCTAGGAAGGGATTGATATTTTTACATTCTAATTTCATTTCTATTTCAGAAACAACAGATTCTACATTGGTCCATCAGACTGGTACAGAACAGGCAATTTTTAAAAATAGCTCTAGTCTAAATATGTTTAAGGGAATCAGAAAATGTCTTAGCTGTATCCATTAATGGAGTCTAGGACAGTCTTTGTATTTAAGTAATATTTATATTTTTGCCATAGCCCCATCATGAAAACTGGTACATGAGAAGTTGGATGGGCTAATTATATTTTCTTCAGGTCATTGCCTCTCATTTTAAAAATTAATAATCATACATACATAACATATATATATATCCATAATGTAAGCTGCTTGCATAATTAAACACATTGAATAATATTTATTAAAGCATAGTATTCAGATCATTACCTTCCATAGAAAGAGAAAACTTGGAAGAACCACTTAGAAAATTAATTTTTCAGCATCTAAAATCCCAACATATAAACTTGTTTGAGGCACACATATTCACTTTATGTGAGGCATATGTCTGTGTTTTACTCAAATATAACCTCTGTTTTACTCATGTAATTGATCAACATATTTGGGTAAAGTGATAATGGATTTGGGTAAATTAAGTCAAACTTAATAGGTGAATAATCTAATGGTTATTTCATTCTAATATTAAGCCACACAGGGAGCTGTGAAAGAAGTCAAAATCCCGGTGTGGTACCCTCTATTTACTCTCTACAATTCACCTCTAAAGAGTGTTAATTTCTAAAGTTATTATATCTTTCAAAAACATTTTCTTAAAGACTATGAAAATCACGTCAAAATGGAATATTTACAATTTGACTGAAGTGACCAATTTAACAAATACAGTGTGATGTCTTATTTTGTCCTTCAAAGTTTACAACAGGTCCAATATGTAATAGTTAAAATAACATAAACAATAAAGATGGTCTCAGTTCAGTTCAGTTCAGTTCAGTTCATTCACTCAGTCGTGTCCGACTCTCCGCGACCCATGAATCACAGCACACCAAGCCTGCCTTTCCATCACCAACTCCCGGAGTTCACTCAAACTCATGTCCACAGAGTCGGTGATGCCATCCAGCCATCTCATTCTCAGTCGTCCCCTTCTCCTCCCGCCCCCAAACTTTCCCAGCATCAGAGTCTTTTCCAGTGAGTCAACTCGTCGCATGAGGTGGCCAAAGTATTGGAGTTTCAGCTTTAGCATCAGTCCTTCCAATGAACACCCAGGATCGATCTCCCTTAGAATGGACTGGTTGGATCTCCTTGCAGTACAAGGGATTCTCAAGAGTCTTCTCCAACACCACAGTTCAAAAGCATCAATTCTTCGGCGATCAGCTTTCTTCACAGTCCAACTCTCACATCCATACATGACCACGGGAAAAACCATTGCCTTGACTAGACGGACCTTGGTTGGCAAAGTAATGTCTCTGTTTTTTAATATAGTATCAAGGTTGGTCATAACTTTCCTTCCAAGGAGTAAGAGTCCTTTAATTTCATGGCTGCAATCAGCATCTGCAGTGATTTTGGAGCCCCCAAAAATAAAGTCTGACACTGTTTCCACTGTTTTTCCATCTATTTCCCATGAAGTGATGGGACCAGATGCCATGATCTTTGTTTTCTGAATGTTGAGCTTCAAGCCAACCTTTTTACTCTCCTCTTTCACTTGCATCAAGAGGCTTTTGAGTTCCTCTTCAATTTCTGCCATAAGGGTGGTGTCATCTGCATATCTGAGATTATTGATATTTTTCCCAGCAATCTTGATTCCAGCTTGTGCTTCTTCCAGCCCAGTGTTCCTCATGATGTACTCTGCATATAAGTTAAATAAGCAAGGTGACAATATACAGCCTTGACGCACTCCTTTTCCTATTTGGAACCAGTCTGTTGTTTCATGTACAGTTCTGACTGTTGCTTCCTGACCTGCATACAGGTTTCTCAAGAGGCAGGTCAGGTGGTCTGGTATTCCCATCTCTTTCAGAATGTTCCACATTTTATTGTGATCTACACAGTCAAAGGCTTTGGCATAGTCAATGAAGCAGAAATAAATGTTTTTCTGGAAATCTCTTGCTTTCTCCATGATCCAGCGGATATTGGCAATTTGATCTCTGGTGCCTCTGCCTTTTCTGAAACCTGCTTGAACATCTGGGAGATGTTCACGGTTCACATATTGCTGAAGCCTGGCTTGGAGAATTTTGAGCATGACTTCACTAGCGTGTGAGATGAGTGCAATTGTGCGGTAGTTTGAGCATTCTTTGGCATTGCCTTTCTTTGGGATTGGAATGAAGACTGACCTTTTCCAGTCCTGTGGCCACTGCTGAGTTTTCCAAATTTGCTGGCATATTGAGTGCAGCACTTTCACAGCATCATCTTTCAAGATTTGAAATAGCTCAACTGGAATTCCATCACCACCACTATCTGTTTGTAGTGATGCTTTCTAAGGCCCACTTGACTTCACATTCCAAGATGTCTGGCTCTAGGTCAGTGATCACGTTATCGTGACCATCTTGGTCATGAAGATCTTTTTTGTACAGTTCTTCTGTGTATTCTTGCCACCTCTTCTTAATATCTTCTGCTTCTGTTAGGTCCCTACCATTTCTGTCCTTTATCGAGCCCATCTTTGCATGAAATGTTCCCTTGATATCACTAGTTTTCTTGAAGAGATCTTTTGTTTTTACTATTCTGTTGTTTTCCTCTATTTCTTTGCATTGATCACTGAGGAAGGCTTTCTTATCTCTCCTTGCTATTCTTTGGAACTCTGCATTCAGATGCTTATATCTTTCCTTTTCTCCTTTGCTTTTTGCTTCTCTTCTTTTCACAGCTATTTGTAAGGCCTCCTCAGACAGCCATTTTGCTTTTTTGCATTTCTTTTCAATGGAGATGGTCTTGGTCCCTGTCTCCTTTACAATGTCACGAACCCTTTGCTGGAGCGGCTGTGAAGACATTTTCCACTACCAAGGTAAGAGAAACCCAAATAAGATGGTAGGTATTGTGAAGGGGCATCAGAGGGCAGACACAGTGAAATCATAATCACAGGAAATTTGTCGATCTGATCACATGGACCACAGCCGAATGTGGTCCACTGGAGAAGGGAATGGCAAACCACTTCAGTATACTTGCCTTGAGAACCCCATGAACAGTATCAAAGGGCAAAATGATAGGATACTGAATGAGGAATTCCCCAGGTCGGTAGGTGCCCAGTATGCTACTGGAGATCAGTGGAGAAGTAACTCTAGAAGGAATGAAGGGATGGAACAAAAGCAAAACCAATACCCAGTTGTGGATGTGACCAATGATAGAAGCAAGGTCTGTAAAGAGCAATATTGCATAGGAACCTGGAATGTTAGGTCCATGAATCAAGGCAAATTGGAAGTGGTCAAACAGGAGATGGCAAGAGTGAATGCAGACATTCTAGGAATCAGTGAGTTAAAATGGACTGGAATGGGTGAATTTAACTCAGATGACCATTATATCTACTACTGTGGGCAGGGATCCCTTAGAAGAAATGGAGTAGCCATCATGGTGAACAAAAGAGTCCGAAATGCAGTACTTGGATGCAATCTTAAAAATGACAGAATGATTTCTGTTCATTTCCAAGGCAAACCATTCAATATTACAGTAATCCAGGCCTATGCCCCAACCAGTAACGCTGAAGAAGCCGAAGTTGAACGGTTCTATGAAGACCTACAAGACCTTTTAGAACTAACACACAAAAAAGATGTCCTTTTCATTATAGGGGACTGGAATGCAAAAGTAGGAAGTCAAGAAACACCTGGAGTAACAGGCAAATTTGGCCTTGGAGCACGGAATGAAGCAGGGCAAAGGCTAATAGAGTTTTGCCAAGAGAACGCACTGGTCATAGCAAACACCCTCTTCCAACAACACAAGAGAAGACTCTACACATGGACATCACCAGATGGTCAACACCGAAATCAGATTGATTATGTTCTTTGCAGCTAAAGATGGAGAAGCTGTATACAGTTAGCAAAAACAAGACCAGGAGCTGACTGTGGCTCAGATCATGAACTCCTTATTGCCAAATTCAGACTGAAATTGAAATAAGTAGGGAAAACCACTAGAACATTCAGGTATGACCTAAATCAAATCCCTTATGATTATACAGTGGAAGTGAGGAATAGATTTAAGGGACTAGATCTGATAGATAGGGTGCCTGATGAACTCTGGACGGAGGTTTGTGACATTGTAAAAGATGGTCTACCAAGCTTAAAATATTATGGAGCTGTTGTACTGATTGAAACAGAAGTACAGTTACAAAATATATACCGTGAGTAATTTTATGTCAAGTGTAAAATCTGCCATAGTGTGAAAATCTTGAGGTAACCTTGTCCCACCTGAAATGCAAATACTTTTAGACCTAGTGGCCCATTCATTATGATGGCTTTTGAGCTCTGTTACAAGAGACAGTCAATGAAAATTATCTGTTAACCTACTTGGAAAAAGCCATCCATAATTAATATCTGCAGATAAATAGCATTCACATTTTGACAAGGAGCATCAGCACCAATAACTCTTCCACCCAGACAGTTTTATGTGTCTTCTCTACACTAATTATCATTTTGGAAAGCTTTCAAGTGATATCTCTTATTACAGTAGAATGGTTTTCTGATAAAGTTCTGATACACATGCCCTTATTTAAGGTGAGTTCTAAGACAGCTAGGCCAAAGTTAACAAAGTCAAGTGTATAAATTTATAGGTACCCAGTTGAAGAACTCCATTTGTTAAAATACACCTCATAGCAAGAAAACCACTACTTAAGGAAATTATTTATTCCTGTAAAAAGATGCTCTCAGAAGTCAGACTATATAGGAGTGAACACATATTTCTGTGGAAGATATTTGACTTTTTGATAATCAGATCTTATATTCTCTTTAATGCACTTGACATTTATATAACCCACTCCAGTATTCTTGCCTGGAGAATCCCATGGATAGAAGAACCTGTCCATGGAGTCTCACAGAAATGGACATGACTGAGTGAATGACACTACTACACTAAACACACAAATGATGGTGATTTATGTGAAAAAGACTACAACATAGGGATGAAATTAAACACAAAATTAAGAAAAAGTTTGGGCTTCCCTGGTAGCTCATATGGTAAATAGCCTGGTTAAATGCAGGAGACCTGGACTTGATTCTTGGGTCCAGAAGATCCCCGGGAGAAGGGAATGGTAACCCACTCCTGTATTCTTGCCTCGAGAATCTAGATGAACAGAGAAGCCTGGCACGTTACAGCCCATGCGATTGCAGAGTCAGACAGGACTGAATGACTAACACTATACTCTAGCTTTAAGAAAAGTTTAGTCATATATTTTAACCTCTGGGAAATAAACTTAAGCTATGAATAAGAATAATAATTTTGTTCAAAATGCACAATGGTTTATTTGCTCTCTAAAGCGTTTGCTTCTCTTTTTCTTACTTTTGTTAAATTTATGTCTAGATTCTGTCAGTTCAGTTCAGTCTCTCAGCCATGTCTGACTCTTCACAACCCCATGGACTGCAGCACACCAGCATCCCTGTCCATTGTCAACTCCAGGACATTACTCAAACTCATGTTTTTTGAGTCAGTGATGCCATCCAACCATCACATCCTCTGTTGTCCCCTTCTCCCACCTTCAATCTTTCCCAGCATCATGGTCTTTTCCAATGAGTCAGTTCTTTGCATCAAGTGGCCAAAGTATTGGAGTTTCAGCTTCAACATCAGTCCTTCCAATGAATAATCAGGACTGATTTCTTTAGAATGGACTGCTTGGAACTCCTTGCAACCCAAGGGACTCGCAAGAGTCTACTTGATCAACACAGTTCAAAAGCATCAATACTTCTGCGCTCAGCTTTCTTTATAGTCCACTCTCACATCCATACATGACGACTGGAAAAAACATATCTTTGATTAGAAGGACCTTTGTTGGCAAACTAATGTCTCTGCTTTTATTTTTATTTATTTATTTTTGTTGTTTATATATATTTTTTTCATCCAGTCTTTTTTTTTTTGTAATTAATTTATTTTTTATTGGAGGCAAATTATTTTACAATATTATATTGGTTGGTTCTGCCATACATTGACATGAATTCGCCCCGGGTTTACATAAGTTCCCCCTCCTAAACCACCCTCCCACCTCCCTCCTCCCTTTATCCTCCCTCTGGGTCATCCCCGCATGCCAGCCCCGAGCATCCTATAACATGCATTGACCCTGAACTAGTGATTCGTTTCACATATGACAACATACGTGTTTCAATGCCATTCTCCCAAATCATCCCACCCTCACCCTCCCCCATAGAGTCCCAAAGACTGTTCTATACATCTGTGTCTCTTTTGCTGTCTCGTATACAGGGTTATCATTTGCATCTTTCTAAATTCCATATATATGCGTTAGTATACTGTATTGGTGTTTTTCTTTCTGGCTTACTTCACTCTGTATAATAGGCTCCAGTTTCATCCACCTCATTAGAACTGATTCAAATGTATTCTTTTTAATGGCTGAATAACACTCCATTGTGTATATGTACCAAAGCTTTCTTATCCATTCGTCTGCAGATGGACATCTAGGTTGCTTCCATGTCCTGGCTATTATAAACAGTGCTGCAATGAACATTGGAGTACATGTGTCTCTTTCAACTCTGGTTTCCTCGGTGTGTATGCCCAGGAGTGCGGTTGCTGGATCATATGGCAGTTCTATTTCCAGTTTTTTGAGGAATCTCCACACTGTTCTCCATAGTGGCTTACTAGTTTGCATTCCCACCAACAGTGTAAGAGGGTTCCTTTCTCTCCACATCCTCTCCAGCATTTATTGCATGTAGACTTTTGGATAGCAGCCATTCTGACTGGTGTGAAATGGTATCTCATTGTGGTTTTGATTTGCATCTCTCTGATTATGAGGGATGTTGAGCATTTTTTCATGTGTTTGTTAGCCATCTTTATGTCTTCTTTGGAGAAATGTCTGTTTAGTTCTTTGGCCCATTTTTTTATTGGGTCATTTATTTTTCTGGAATTGAGCTGCAGGAGCTGCTTGTATATTTTGGAGATTAATCCTTTATCCGTTGCTTCATTTGCTATTATTTTCTCCCATTCTGAAGGCTGTCTTTTCACCTTACTTATAGTTTCCTTTGCTGTGCAGAAGCTTTTGATTTTCATTAGGTCCCATTTGTTTATTTTTGCTTTTATTTCCAGTATTCTGGGAGGTGGGTCATGGAGGATACTGCTGATTTATGTCGGAGAGTGTTTTGCCTACGTTCTCCTCTAGGAGTTTTATAGTTTCTGGTCTTACATTTAGCTCTCTAATCCATTTTGAATTTATTTTTGTGTATGGTGTTAGGAAGTGTTCTAGTTTCATTCTTTTACAGGTGGCTGACCAGTTTTCTCAGCACCACTTGTTAAAGAGACTGTCTTTTCTTCATTTTATATTCTTGCCTCCTTTGTCAAAGATGAGGTGTCCATAGGTGCATGGATTTATCTCTGGGCTTTCTATTTTGTTCCATTGATCTATATTTCTGTCTTTATGCCAGTACCATACTGTCTTGATGATTGTGGCTTTGTAGTAGAGCCTGAAGTCCGGCAGGTTAATTCCCCCAGTTCCATTTTTCTTCCTCAAGATTGCTTTGGTTTTTTGTATTTCCATATAAATTGTGAGATTATTTGTTCTAGTTCTGTGAAAAATATCGTTGGTAGCTTGATAGGGATTGCATTGAATGAATAAATTATTTTGGGTAGTATACTCATTTTTACAATATTTATTCTTCCAATCCATGAACATGGTATATTTCTCCATCTATTAGTGTCCTCTTTGATTGCTTTCAGTAGTGTTTTATAGTTTTCTATGTGCAAGTCTTTTGTTTCCTTAGGTAGATATATTCCTAAGTATTTAATTCTTCTCGTTGCAACAGTGAATGGAATAGTTTCCTTAATTTCTCTTTCTATATTCTCATTATTAGTGTATAGGAATGCAAGGGATTTCTGTGTGCTGATTTTGTATCCTGCAACGTTACTGTAATCATTGATTAGCTCTAGTAGTTTTCTGGTAGAGTCTCTAGGGTTTTCTGTGTAGAGGATCATGTCATCAGCGAACAGTGAAAGTTTTACTTCTTCTTTTCCAATTTGGATTCCTTTTATGTCTTTTTCTGCTCTGATTGGTGTGGCCAAAATTTCCAGAACTATGTTGAATAGTAGTGGTGAGAGTGGGCACCCTTGTCTTGTTCCTGACTTGAGGGGAAATGCTTTCAGTTTTTCACCATTGAAGATAATGTTTGCTGTGGGTTTGTCATATATAACTTTTATTATGTTGAGGTATGTCCCTTCTATTCCCACTTTCTGGAGGGTTTTTATCATAAATGGATGTTGAATTTTGTCGAAGGCTTTCTCTGCATCTATTGAGTTAATCATATGATTTTTATTTTTCAGTTTGTTAATGTGGTGTATTACGTTGATTGATTTGCGGATATTGAAGAATCCTTGCATTCCTGGGATAAAGCCCACTTGGTCATGAGGTATGATCTTCTTAATATGTTGTTGGATTCTGATTGCTAGAATTTTGTTAAGGATTTTTGCATCTATGTTCATCAGTGATATTGGCCTGTAGTTTTCTTTTTTTGTGGGGTCTTTACCAGGTTTTGGGATTAGGGTGATGGTGGCCTCATAGAATGAGTTTGGAAGTTTCCCTTCCTCAGCAATTTTCTGGAAGAGTTTGAGTAGAATAGGTGTTAGCTCTTCTCTAAATTTTTTGTAGAATTCGGCTGTGAAACCGTCTGGACCTGGGCTTTTGTTTGCCGGAAGATTCTTGATTACAGCCTCTAGTTCCGTGCTTGTGATGGGTCTGTTCAGATTTTCTATTTCTTCCTGGTTCAGTTTTGGAAAGTTGTACTTTTCTAGGAATTTGTCCATTTCTTCCAGGTTATTCATTTTATTGCCATATAATTGCTGATAGTATTCTCTAATAATCCTTTGTATTTCTGTGTTGTCAGTTGTGATCTCTCCATTTTCATTTCTAATTTTATTGATTTGGTTCTTCTCCCTTTGTTTCTTGATAAGTCTGGCTAGTGGTTTGTCAATTTTATTTACCTTCTCAAAGAACCAGCTTTTGGCTTTGTTGATTTTTGCTATGGTCTCTTTTGTTTCTTTTGCATTTATCTCTGCCCTAATTTTTACAATTTCTTTCCTTCTACTGACCCTGGGGTTCTTCATTTCTTCCTTTTCTAGTTGCTTTAGATGTAGAGTTAGGTTATTTAGTTGACTTTTTTCTTGTTTCTTGATGTGTGCCTGTATTGCTATGAACTTCCCCCTTAGCACTGCTTTTACAGTATCCCAGAGGTTTTGGGTTGTTGTGTTTTCATTTTCATTCATTTCTATGCATATTTTGATTTCTCTTTTGATTTCTTCTATGATTTGTTCGTTGTTCAGCAGCGTGTTGTTCAGCCTCCATATGTTGGCATTTTTAATAGTTTTTCTCCCGTAATTGAGATCTAATCTTTCTGCATTGTGGTCAGAAAAGATGCATGGAATGATTTCAACTTTTTTGAATTTACCAAGGCTAGATTTATGGCCCAGGATGTGATCTATCCTGGAAAATGTTCCGTGTGCACTTGAGAAAAAGGTGAAATTCATTGTTTTGGGGTGAAATGTCCTATAGATATCTAATAGGTCTAACTGGTCTATTGTATCATTTAAAGTTTGTGTTTCCTTGTTAATTTTCTGTTTAGTGATCTATCCATAGATGTAAGTGGAGTATTAAAATCTCCCACTATTATTGCATTATTGTTAATTTCCCCTTTCATACTTGTTAGTAATTGTCTTACATATTGCGGTGCTCCTATGTTGGGTGCATAAATATTTATAATTGTTATATCTTCATCTTGGATTGATCCTTTGATCATTATGTAGTTTCTTTCTTTGTCTTTTTTCACAGCCTTTGTTTTAAAGTCTATTTTTTCTGATATGAGTATTGCTACTCCTGCTTTCTTTTGGTCTCTATTTGCATGGAGTATCTTTTTCCAGCCCTTTACTTTCAGTCTGTATGTGTCCCTCGTTTTGAGGTGGGTCTCTTGCAGAAAACATATATGGGGGTCTTGTTTTTGTATCCATTCAGCCAGCCTTTGTCTTTTGGTTGGGGCATTCAACCCATTTACGTTTAAGGTAATTATTGATAAGTACGATCCCGTAGCCATTTTCTTTATTGCCTTGGGTTCGAGTTTATACACCCTTTCTGTGTTTCTTGTCTAGAAAAGATCCTTTAGCATTTGTTGGAGAGCTGGTTTGGTAATTCTGAATTCTCTCAGCTTTTGCTTGTCTCTAAAGCTTTTGATTTCTCCTTCATATTTGAATGAGATCCTTGCTGGGTACAGTAGTCTGGGCTGTAGGTTATTTTCTTTCATCACTTTAAGTATGTCTTGCTATTCCCTCCTGGCCTGAAGAGTTTCTGTTGAAAGATCGACTGTTATCCTTATGTGAATCCCCTTGTGTGTTATTTGCTGCTTTTCCCTTGCTGCTTTTAATATTTGTTCTTTGTGTTTGATCTTTGTTAATTTGATTAATATGTGTCTTGGAGTATTTCGCCTTGGGTTTATCCTGTTGGGGACTCTCTGGGTTTCTTGGACTTGGATGATTATTTCTTTTCCTATTTTAGGCAAGTTTTCAACTATTATCTCCTCAAGTATTCTCTCATGGTCTTTCTTTTTGTCTTCTTCTTCTGGGACTCCTATGATTCGAATGTTGGAGCGTTTAACATTGTCCCAGAGGTCTCTAATATTGTTCTCATTTCTTTTAATTTGTTTTTCTTTTTTCCTCTCTGTTTCATTTATTTCTACAATTCTATCTTCTAGCTCGCTTATCCTGTCTTCTGCTTCTGTTATTCTACTGTTTGTTCCCTCCAGAGTGTTTCTGATCTCATCAATTGCATTATTCATTGTATATTGACTCTTTTTTATTTCCTCTAAGTCCTTCTTAAACATTTCTTCCATCTTCTCAATCCTTTTCTCCAGGTTATTTATCTGTAACTCCATTTTGCCTTCAAGATTTTGAATCATTTTCACCACCAAAATTCGAAATTCTTTATCAGGTAGATTCCCTATATCTTCCCCTTTTGTTTGTGTTGGTGGGCATTTATCTTGTTCCTTTACTTGCTGGGTATTTCTCTGCCTCTTCATCTTGCTTATAATGCTTTGCTTGGGGTGGCCTTTCCCTCTTCTGGCCATTTGTGGAGATCTCTTTATTATGTAGTTTCCTCTCTGTGTGTGGGGTTGGACAGGTGACTTGTCAAAGTTCCCTGGTTATGGAAGCTTGTGTCGGTGTTCTGGTGGGTGCAGCTGGATTTGTTCTCTCTGGAGTGCAATGAAGTGTCCAGTAATGAGTTATGAGATGTCAGTGGGTTTGGAGTGACTTTGTGCAGCCTGTATATTGAAGCTTCAGGCTAGTTTCCTGTGTTACTGGAGAATTTGCGTGGTATGTCTTGCTCTGGAACTTGTTGACCCTTGGGTGGTGCTTGGTTTTAGTGTAGGTATGGAGACGTTTGATGAGCTCCTATCAATTAATGTTCCCTGGAGTCAGGAGTTCTCTGGTGTTCTCAGGATTCGGCCTTAAGCCTCTTGCCTCTGGTTTTTGGTCTTATTCTTGGAGTAGCCTCTAGATGTCTCTATCTGTCATTTCCAAGGTGGTTCCCTCTGTTTTAACTTCTGTTTGCTGGTCTCTTCAGTGTCTAATTTCCGCCCTGATACTAGGGGGTTGGTGGACACTTTTTAAGGCTCAGTTGTTCAGTCCTGTTCTGGGAAGGGAGGAACGCTGCAGTAGAATATCTCTGGCGTCTGTGGGGAGTGCTCGCAGCGTCTCGGCCACACTGGGTTTGCCCCCGCTCACAGCACGTATGCTGTCCCAGTCTATACTGCACAGGCTCTAGGTTGCTCTGCCGGGAACTGTCTGAGGCCGGCGCTGGGTTGTATGCACTTCCCAGGTCTGAGCGGCTCAAGTTCAGGTTCTCAGGTACTCCACAAAGGCACAGACTTGGTTGGGCCTGCGTTTTGTGCCTTCCCCGGTCCGAGCAGCTCAGGGGACCAGGTGTTTGGCGAGCGCGGTCTCTGCGACTTATCGCCTCCCCAGTCCCCGCCACTCAGTTTTCTGGGTGTACAACTGGCACACCTTCTCAGGGGGATATCGACCGGCCCGAGCCCAAGAAGTCCTGAATAGCAACAAGCCTGTCTGCAGTTTGTATCAGATGCCTTTCTGGGGCCGCAGTTGCCTGCTCCGGCTCTGGCTGCGCTCCCTGCCTGTCTCGGCGGGGGATGGGGGATGGGCCAGCCGCAGCCGGCTCACTCTGCTCAGTCCTTTATTCTGTGAGCGGGGCTGGCTGAGTCGTAGGTTAGAGCTTTCCGCCTTTTTGTGGGGAAGCTATCCCACAGTCTGCTTTGCTCTCCCCAGTTCTCTCAAATTGTTCCCACGGCATTCAAGCCCAGTTCTCTCTCTAAGCAGTTCAGCCAGCTCCTCCCTGCCCAGCCCCCGCTTGCTAATGGCGAATGCAGGTGTCTGCGCTGCTTCTCCACTGGGAGTTACCGTTTGGTGGGTAATCTGTGATTTTTTTAAAAATCTTAAAAAAAAAAGAGGGTTATGTGGCCCTCTGAGCTTCCAAGGCTCGCCACAGATCGCCAGTGAGAGTGTTTCCTGGTGTTTGGAAAGTTCTCTCTTTTTAAAGCCTCCCTTCCTGGGACGGAGCTCCGTCCTTACTTCTTTTGTCTCGCTTTTTATCTTTTATGTTTTTTCCTACCTCCTTTCGAAGACAATGGGCTGCTTTTCTGGGTGCCTGACGTCCTCTGCCAGCATTCAGAAGTTGTTTTGTGGACTTTACTCCACGTTCAAATGTTCTTTTGATGAATTTGTGGGGGAGAGAGTGGTCTCGCTGTCCTATTCCTCCGCCATCTTGTTCCTTCTCCTCAATGTCTCTGCTTTTAAATATGCTGTTTAGGTTGGTCATAACTTTTCTTCCAAGGAGCAAGCATCTTTCATTTTCATGGTTGTAGTCACCTGCTGCAGTGATTTTGGAACCCCCAAAAATAAAGACTCTCACTATTTCCCCATCTATTTGCCATGAAGTGAGGGGACCAGATGCCATGATTTTACTTTTCTGAATGCTGAGTTGTAAGCCAACTTTTTCACTCTCTTCTTTCACTTTCATCAAGAGGCTCTTTAGGTTTTCTTCACTTTCTGCCATAAGGGTGGTGTCACCTGCATATCTGAGGTTATTGATATTTCTCCTGGCAATCTTGATTCCAGCTTGTGCTTCATCCATCCCAGCGTTTCTCATGATATACTAATCTACATATAATTTAAATAAGCATGGTGACATACAGCCTTGATGTACTCCTTCCCTATTTGGAACCAGTGTGTTGTTCCATGTCCAGTTATGACTGTTGCTTCTTGACCTGAATACAGATTTCTCAAGAGGCAGGTCAGGTGGTCTGGTATTCCCATCTCTTGAAGAATTTTCCACAGTTTATTGTGATCCACACAGTCAGAGGTTTTGGCATAGTCAATAAAGTAGAAGTAGATGTTTTTCTGGAACTCTCTTGCTTTTTTTGATGATCCAGTGGATGTTGGCAATTTGATCTCTGGTTCCTCTGCCTTTTCTAAATCCAGCTTGAATATCTGTAAATTCATGGTTCACATACTGTTGAAGCCTGGCTTGGAGAACTTTAAGCATTAGTTTACTAGCGTGTGAGATGAGTGCAATTGTGTGGTAGCTTGAGCATTCTTTGGCATTGCTTTTCTTTAGGATTGGAATGAAAACTGATCTTTTCCAGTTGTGTGACCACTGCTGAGTTTTCCAAATTTGCTGGCATATTGAGTGCAGCACTTTCACAGCATCATCTTTCAAGATTTGAAATAGCTCCACTGGAATTCCATCACCTCCACTAGCTTTGTTCATAGTGATGCTACCTAAGGTCCACTTGACTTTGCATTTCAGGAAATCTGGCTCTAGGTTGGTGATCACACCATAGTGATTATCTGAAGATTTTTTTGTATAGTTCTTCTGTGTATTCTTGCCACCTCTCCTTAATATCTTCTGCTTCTGTTGGGTCCATACTATTTCTGTTCTTTATCAAGCCCATCTTTGCATGAAATGTTCCCTTGGTATCTCTAATTTTCTTTTTTTTTATTAATTTTTATTTAATAAATGGTACAAAGCACAATGCCAAAAACATTAACAGTTAAAATTTCACCAAATGAAAAAATACTATAGAATACACAGTTGTAAAAAGCTACATTATGTTATGTACATTAAGTTACATTAATTTTCTTGAAGAGATCTCTAGTCTTTCCCATTCTATTGTTTTCTTCTATTTCTTTGCATTGATTTGATATTCTTTGGAACTCTGCATTCAAATGGGTGTGTCTTTCCTTTTCTCCTTTGCCTTTTGCTTCTCTTCTATTCACAGTAAGACCTTCTGAGACAACCATTTTGTCTTTTTGCATTTCTTTTCCTTGGGGATGGTCTTGATCCCTGCCTCCTATAGAATGTCACAAACATTGGTACACAGTTTTCCAGGAACTCTGTCTATCAAATCTAATCTCTTGAATCTATTTGTCACTTCCACTGTATAATCATAAATGATTTGATTTAGGCCATACCTGAATGTTCTATAAAGAAAGCTGAGAGCAGAAGAATTGATGCTTTCGAACTGTGGTGTTGGAGAAGACTCTTGAGAGTCCCTTGGATTGCAAGAGATCCAACCATTCCATCCTAAAGGAGATCAGTCCTGGGTGTTCATTGGTAGGACTGATGATAAAGCTGAAACTCCAATACTTTGACCATCTGCTGCGAAAAGCTGACTCATTTGAAAAGACCTTGATGCTGGGAAAGATTGAGGGCAGGAGGAGAAGGGGACAACAGAGGATGAGATGGTTGGATGGCATCACTGACTCAGTGAATATCAGTTTGGGTGAACTCTGATAGTTGGTGATGGACAGGGAGGCCTGGAGTGCTGCAGTTCATGGGATCACAAAGAATTGGAGATGACTGAGCAACTGAACTGAACTGAATGGTCTAGTGGTTTTCCCTACTTTCTTCAATTTAAGTCTGAATTTGGCAATAAGGAGTTCATGGTTTGTTTTTCACAATCAGCTCCTAGTCTTGTTTTTGCTAACTGTATGGAACTTCTCCATCTTTGGCTGCAAAGAACAGAATCAATTTGATTTCGGTACTGACTATCTGGTGATGCCTGTGTAGAGTCTTCTGTAGAGTCTTCTGTGCTGTTGGAAGAGGGTGTTTGCTATGACCAGTGTGTTCTTCTGGCAAAACTCTATTAGCTTTTGTCCAGCTTCATTCTGTACTCAAAGGCCAAATTTGCCTATTATTCCAGGTATTTCTTGACTACCTATTTTTGCATTCCAGTCCCCTATAATGCAAAGGACATTTTTGAGGTGTGTTAGTTCTAGAAGTTCTTGCAAGTCTTCATAGAACTGTTCAACTTCTTCAGCATTACTGGTCAAGGCATAGACTTGGATTTCTGTGATATTGAATGGTTTGACTTGGAAATGAACAGAGATCATTCTGACATTTTTGAGATTGTATCCATGTACTGCATTTCAGACTCTTTTGTTGACTATGATGGCTACTCCAGTTTTTCTAAGGGAATCTTGACCACAGTAGTAGATATAAATGATCATCTGAGTTAAATTCATCCACTCCAGTCCATTTTAGTTAACTGATTCCTAAAATGTCAGTGTTCACTCTTGCCATCTCCTGTTTGACCAGTTCCAATTTGCCTTGATTCATGGACCTAACATTTCAGGTTCCTATGTAATATTGCTCTTTACTGAATTGGACTTTATCCATCACCTGTCACATCCACAACTGGGTGTTATTTTTGCTTTGGCTCCATCTTTTCCTTCTTTCTGGAGTTATTTCTCTACTGATCTCCAGCAGCATATTGGGCACCTTGCCAACCCAGAGAGTTCATCTCTCAGTGTCCTATATTTTTGCCTTTTCATACTGTTAATGGGGTTCTCAAGCAAGGATACTGAAGTGGTTTGCCATTCCCTTCTCCAATGGACCATGTTTTGTCAGAACTCTTCACCATGACCTGTCTTTGGTGGCCCTGTTGGAGAAGACTCTTGAGAGTCCCTTGTACTGCAAGGAGATCCAACTAGTCCATTCTAAAGGAGATCAATCCTGGGTGTTCATTGGAAGGACTGATGCTAAAGCTGAAACTGCAATACTTTGGCAACCTCATGCGACGAGTTGACTCACTGGAAAAGACTCTGATGCTAGGAAAGGTTGGGGGTGGGAGGAGAAGGGACGACCAAGAATGAGATGGCTGGATGGCATCACCGACTCTGTGGACATGAGTTTGAGTGAACTCCGGGAGTTGGTGACGGACAGAGAGGCGTGGCGTGCTGTGATTCATGGGGTCGCGGAGAGTCTGACACGACTGAGCGACTGAACTGAACTGAACTGAACTGAAACGGCATGACTCCTAGTTTCATTGAGTTAGAGAAGGCTGTGGTTCATATGATCAGTTTGGTTAGTTTTCTGTGATTGTGGTGTTCAGTCTGTCTGCCCTCTAATGGAGAAGGGTAAGAGGCTTATGGAAGCTTCCTGATGGGAGAGACTGGGGTAGTGGTTGTTTAGCTGCTTAGTCTTGTCCTAATCTTGTGACACCATGGACTATAGCCTGCCAGGCTCCTGTGAACATGGGATTTCCGGGCAAGAATACTGGAGTGGGTTATATTTCCTTCTCCAGGGGATCTTCCCAACCCAGGAATCAAACCCGGGTCCCTGCTTTTCAGGAAGATTCTTTACCCACTGAGCTATGACTGACTGAGGGGGAAACTAGGTCTGTTCTGATGGGTGGGACCATGTTCAGTAAATCTTTAATACAATTTTCTGTTGATGGGCGGGGCTCCTGTTATTTCAGTTCACTTCAGTTCAGTTCAGTCATTCAGTCATGTCCGACTCTCCGCGACCCCATGAATCACAGCATGCCAGGCCTCCCTGTCCATCACCAACTCCCGTTATTTACCTGGGGCCAAATTATAGTGGAGGTAATGAAGATAATGGTGACCTACTTCAGGAGGTCTCATGCATGCAAACTGCTGCACTCAGTGTCCCCAGCTCTGTAGCAGGCCACCGTCTTCCCATGCCTCCGCTGGAGACTCCTGGACTCTATGGGCAAGTCTGGGTCAGTCTCTTGTGGTGTAACTGCTCCTTTCTCCTGGGTCTTGCTGTGCACAAGGTTCTGTTTGTCTAGATTATATTTTTGTAAATTTACTAATGTATCAAATAAATATAATATGAATGTCAAATTATATTATATATCATTCATTTAGTTAGCTGTTATATCACTCAAGAAACACCTCCCTCAAGAAATTTCTATATATAAGAAGCATACAGAATGGGAGAAAATAATAGCAAATGAAGCAACGGATAAAGGATTAATCTCCAAAATATACAAGCAGCTCCTGCAGCTCAATTCCAGAAAAATAAATGACCCAATCAAAAAAAGGGCCAAAGAACTAAACAGACATTTCTCCAAAGAAGACATAAAGATGGCTAACAAACATATGAAAAAATACTCAGCATCCCTCATAATCAGATAAATGCAAATCAAAACCACAATGAGATACCATTTCACACCAGTCAGAATGGCTGCTATCCAAAAGTCTACATGCAATAAATGCTGGAGAGGGTGTGGAGAGAAGGGAACCCTCTTACACTGTTGGTGGGAATGCAAACTAGTACAGCCACTATGGAGAACAGTGTGGAGATTCCTCAAAAAACTGGAAATAGAAATGCCATATGATCCAGCAATTGCACTCCTGGGCATACACACCGAGGAAACCAGAATTGAAAGAGACACATGTTCATTGCAGCACTCCAGTGTTCATTGCAGCACTGTTTATAATAGCGAGGACATGGAAGCAACCTAGATGTCCATCTGCAGACGAATGGATAAGAAAGGTTTGGTACATATACACAATGGAGTATTACTCAGCAATTAAAAAGAATGCATTTGAACCAGTTCTAATGAGGTGGATGAAACTAGAGCCTATTATACAAAGTGAAGTAAGCCAGAAAGAAAAACACTAATACAATATACTAATGCATATATATGGAATTTAGAAAGATGCAAATGATAACCCTGTATACGAGACAGCAAAAGAGACACAGATGTATAGAACAGTCTTTGGGACTCTGTGGGAGAGGGTGAGGGTGGGATGGTTTGGGAGAATGGCATTGAAGCATGTATATTATCATATGTGAAACGAATCGCCAGTTCAGGATCAATGCATGTTACAGGATGCTCGGGGCTAGTATGTGGGGATGACCCAGAGGGAGGATAAGCGGAGGGAGGTGGGAGGGGGGTTCAGGAAGGGGAACTCATGTACACCCAGGGCAGATTCATGTCAATGTATGGCAAAGCCAACCAATATAATATTGTAAAATAATTAGCCTCCAATAAAAATTAAAAAAATTAAAAAAAAAGAAATTTCTAAATATATCTAATTTGTAACACTCTATTTCAGTTTTTCTGATGCCCAAAGACAACCACTATTAAATCATGTTACATAGTTTATCTATATATAATCTACTATTAGTAGGATATAAACATCTTTGGAAACTATATTGAATTCAGCCACCAGAGTACCACTTAATGGCATCTCATAGAATGTTTCATGATTTAATGAGATCATTTGTTTTTATTTCACCATAATGATATATCATAACAATTTATGTTAGATCATTACAAATGTTGCAACAGATTCAACTTCAAATTTCAAGTCTGTCAAACTATCAGTTGATAAAAAGAGTAAGCTGGCAGAGCTTCTTATCTTAAAAAATGTGATATAAAATATAAATTTAATGAAAATTTTATTATTATGAAGGCCAATGATATCCTAAGAAGCAGTCAAATACATTTAGAAAAAAAGGAAGTTTGAGTCATTTAAAAAATCTGGTATTACAAGATCGTCAGCACCAAAATCAGATTGATTATGTTCTTTGCAGCCAAAGATAGAGAAGCTCTGTACAGTTAGCAAGAACAAGACCAGGAGCTGACTGTGGCTCAGATCATGAACTCCTTATTGCCAAATTCAGACTTAAATAGAAGAAAGTAGGGAAAACCACTAGACCATCCAAATATGACCTAAATCAAATCCCTTATGATTATACAGTGGAAGGGAGATATAGATTAAAGGGACTAGATCTGAAATATAGAGTGCATGATAAACTATGGACATTGTACAGGAGACAGGGATCAAGACCATCCCCATGGAAAAGAAATGCAAAGAAGCAAAATGGCTGTCTGTGGAGGTCTTATAAATAGCTGTGAAAAGAAGAGAAGCTAAAAGCAAAGGAGAAAAGGAAAGATATAAGCATCTGAATGCAGAGTTCCAAAGAATAGCAAGGAGAGATAAGAAAGCCATGCTTAGCGATCAATGCAAAGAAATAGAGGAAAAAAACAGAATAGGAAAAACTAGAGATCTCTTCAAGAAAATTAGAGATACCGAGGGAACATTTCATGCAAAGATGGGCAAAATAAAGGACAGAAATGGTATGGACCTAACAGAAGCAGAAGATATTAAGAAGACGTAGTAAGAATACACAGAAGAACTTTCCAAAATGATCTTCACGACCAAGATAATAATGATGGTGTGATCACTTACCTAGAGCCAGACATTTTGGAATGTGATGTCAAGTGGGCCTTGGAAAGCATCATAATGAACAAAGCTAGTGGAAGTGATGGAATTCCAGTTGAGCTATTTCAAATCTTGAAAGATGATGCTGTGAAAGTGGTTCACTCAATATGCCAGCAAATTTGGAAAACTCAACAGTGGCCACAGGAAAAGATCAGTCTTCATTTAAATCCCAAAGAAAGGCAATGTCAAAGAATGCTCAAACTACTGAACAATTGCACCCATTTCACACACTAGTAAAGTCATGCTCAAAATTCTCCAAGCCAGGCTTCAGAAATATGTGAATCATAAACTTCCAGATGTTCAAGCTGGATTTAGAAAAGGCAGAGGCACCAGAGATCAAATTGCCAACATCCGCTGGATCATGGAGAAAGCAAGAGAGTTCCAGAAAAACATCTATTTCTGCTTCATTGACTATGCCAAAGCCTTTGACTGTGTGGATCACAATAAAATGTGGAAAATCCTGAAAGAGATGTGAATACCAGTCCACCTGACCTGCCTCCTGAGAAACCTGTATGCAGGTCAGGAAGCAACAGTTAGAACTGAACATGGAATAACAGACTGGTTCCAAATAGGAAAAGGAGTAGGTCAAGGCCGTATACTCACACCCTGCTTATTTAACTTATATGCAGAGTACATCATAAGGAATGCTGGGCTGGAAGAAGCACAAGCTGGAATCAAGATTGCTGAGAGAAATATCAATAACCTCAGATATGCAGATGACACCACCTTTATGGCAGAAAATGAAGAGGAACTCAAAAGCCTCTTGATGAATGTGAAAGAGGAGAGTGAAAATGTTGGTTTAAAGCTCAACGTTCAAAAAACTAAGATCATGGCATCTGGTCCCATCACTTCATGGGAAATAGATGGGGAAACAGTGTAAACAGTGTCAGACTTTATTTTTGAGGGGGCTCCAAAATCACTGCAGATGCTGATTGCAGCCTTGAAATTAAAAGACGCTTACTCCTTGGAAGGAAAGTTATGACCAACCTAGATAGCATATTAAAAAACAGAGACATTATTTTGCCAACCAAGTTCCATCTAGTCAAGGCTATGGTTTTTCCAGTGGTTATGTATGGATGTGAGAGTTGGACTGTGAAGAAAGCTGACCACCGAAGAATTGATGCTTTTGAACTGTGGTGTTGCAGAAGACTCTTGAGAGTCCCTTGGACTGCAAGGAGATCCAACCAGTCCATTCGAAAGGAGATCAGTCCTCGGTGTTCATTGGAAGGACTTATGCTAAACCTGAAACTCCAATACTTTGGCCACCTCATGTGAAGGATTGACTCACTGGAAAAGACTCTGATGCTGGGAGAGATTGGGGGTGGGAGGAGAAAGGGACGACAGAGATGAGATGGCTGGATGGCATCAACGACTCGATGGAGGTGAGTTTGAGTGAACTCCAGGAGTTGGTAATGGACAGGGAGGCCTGGCTTGCTGAAGTTCATGGGGTCTCAAAGAGTTGAACATGACTGAGCGACTGAACTGAAGTGACCTGAACTGAAAAATCTTGTATAATTTCTAATAGGTGTCATAGAGGAATACTTTTAATGTTGATGATGTCTTTATAAATTTTTAGGGTATCGTTTTAAATAACTACAAGGAAAATTCTTTCCATTATCAAACACAGACATTCCTATGTTTCTGAAACATTCCAAATAAATAAATAGGCAAATCTGTATTAAAATCAATATGAAAGAATTACCAGGAGAATACTAATTTCACTGTCACCTTTTTGACTTCTACATTCCTTCACCGATATCTTGAAGAGCCAGGTTCCTTCTCTGAATACATTTTAGTAGAACTCAGTTCAGTTCAGTTCAGTTGCTCAGCTGTGTCCGACTCTTTGCGACCCCATTAATGACAGTTGAGTAGTTGGGACAGAGATGTGAAAAGCCAAGAATATTTAGTATCTAGCTCTTTACAGAAGGCTGTTATCAATCCCTGATCTATGGTCACTGAAGAGATTCCCATTTATTTTTTGAGGAAAATGAAGAGTCACTGTGGGGAAGGGTTTGAGCAAACCAGTCACATAATGTTTAAAACAATTATTTTCCTATTTTGTGAAGGGGGATGGGAGTAGAAGGAGACACTTGAGGAACAAGTGCTGAAATCAAGTCGAGAGATCATGGTGATTCAGATATCATGGTAGTTGTAGAAATGCTGAAAGAGAAAACCTTGAGCAGTCTGGTTAAAGAACTCTGGACCTTAGGGACTGTGCTGAAAAGTAAATGAGGGCTCAAAAGGAAATGAGGAACATATTAATATGTTGCAATAGAAACCAACACACCCCTCTGGTTGGAACACTGCAATTCTATCCTGAGGCCACCTGAGACCAGACTAGAACTCTTAATTTCTGTATCCTGACCAATGAATGCTCTAAGATATTTTACTTTCTAATTTACTGTATAATTTTCTGAATGTGTATGCTCCACAAAAGCAGATATTTATTGTCTCAATTAATATGCTTTTTAAAAGAGAAGAAGAAAGAGGAGGTACAGAAGGAAACAAAAAAGCATTCTAATAGTAGTTCTGGTAATCAGAGTGTTCAGATCTGTGAGTACTCCTCATACCTACCTAAACACACTGACACAGACACTCTGATGTTTTAACAAAATATGAAAAGAAACAGTAAGCCATACATTCTCCAAAGATATTGAACAAGATGGCAGTGTACTTGAAAGCATATAAAAAATGTCATAAGCAGAATGTCTCATGTTGAAACATTACTATCTTCATTTTGATGAGATATCTCAGATTTCCAAATTAAAATGGTGGTGATAATGATTTATGACATTAAAAGGCGTGTATAACCTATTTATGATAAAAATACAGCTTGATTAGATATTCCCCTGGAGTTTAAATTGGTACTTTGATCTCATGAATATTCTTTTATGGATGTTATTTACTAACAAATTATTTGACTACCAAGGAGACTCAATCAGCAGTTCTCAGCTTGATTTGCAAAATCATAAACCTTTTCAGAGTCACGAATACTTCATGACTTTATCTTGTATAGATGTATGGCATTTTCTAAATTTTAAGGTTTATAAAAATGAGACTATTCCTATGCAAGATCAATCAAAAGAGGAAACATAATATCAAATGAATGAAATATAACCATGGATGTGAAAAAAAATAGTAAGAAGTATGTACAACCACCACAAATATGCCTATTTACTATTTTTTATTTCTAATATGTCTTAAAGAGATGTAAATACCAGAACACCTTCCCTGTCTCCTGAGAAATCTGTATGCAGGTCAAGAAGCAACAGTTGGAACAAGACATGGAACAACAAACTGGTTCCAAATTGGAAAAAGAGTACGTCAAGGCTGTATATCGCCACCCTGCTTATGAAACTTATATTTAGAGTACATTGTGTGAAATGCCAGGCTGGATGAACCACAAATTGGAATCAAGATTGCAGGAAGAAATATCAATAGCATCAGATATGCACATGACACCACCTTAACTGCAGAGAACGAAGAGGAACTAAAGAACATCTTGATGGATGTGAAAGAACAGAGTGAAAAAGCTGACTTAAAACTCAACATTCAAAAAGTTAAGATTTTGGCATCTGTTCTCACTTTGTGGCAAACAAATGGGAAAAAAGTAGAAACAGTGACAGATTTTGTTTTCTTGGTCTCCAAAATCACTGTGGATGGTGACTGCAGCCATGTAGTTAAAAGACACTTGCTGTTTGGAAGAAAAGCTATGACAAGCCTAGACAGTGTATTAAAAAGCAGAGACATCATTTTGCTGACAAAAGTCCGTATAGTCAAAGATGTGGTTTTCCAGTCATCATGTATGAATGTGAAAGTTGGATCATAAAGACGGCTGAGTGACAAAGAATCAATGCTTTCCAACTGTGGTGATAGAGAAGACTTTTGAAAGTCTCTTGGACTGCAAGGAGATCAAACTAGTCACTCCTAATGGAAACCAACCCTGAATATTCATTGGAAGGACTGATCCCAAAGCTGAAGTCCCAATACTTTGGCCAACTGATGTGAAGCATCGACTCATTGGAAAAGACCCTAATGCTGGGAAAGATTAAGGGCAAGAGAAGAAGGGTGTGACAGAGCTTGAGATGGTTGGATGACATTATCAACTTAATGGACACAAGTTTGAGCAAACTCAGGGAGATAGTGAAAGACAGGAAAGCCTGGCATGTTGCAGTCCATGAGGTCACAAAGAGTTGGACATGACTAAGCAACTGAACAACAACAAAATTCTCATAGCGTGTAATTTCAATGAGAAATAAAATGAAATCATACATGTATTTCTTCTGTGTGTGTCTGTAAATTTATACATACATATACATATATATATATATATACATGAACTTTGTGAAATACTGGGATTTTTTTGTTCATCATTCTATTAAAAGTGTGACTATAGGGATGTCTTAAATTTTTCTCAGGTCTTGAGTTAAAAAGACCGAATTAAAATATCCTAAGATTACTCAGAAATAATGTTAAAATGACTATAAATTGAAACCTTCCTATATCCCAGTGTTCCTGTACTGATTTTCCACATGACCAAATGGATTAATTAATATGAAATTGTTATAAAACCATACCTTGTTAAATATATGGAAGAATATTCACTTGCTTAGCAAGCAGTTGGGGATTTTTCAAATTAAAGAGTTGCAAAATTAAATCATATATATTTATTTGGATGAATTCCCATCCCTAGGATCCCTCTGTAGTTCTAATATTACAATTCAACACAAATCAAACTTCATATCACATTTATAAAGTCAGGCTTTCTTATGACATTACCATTTAATTTAAAAGACAATTAGAAAAGAAAACATATTCACAAATATCTCATATAGTTATTACAAACATTTGTTTGAGATGAGTTTCTCAGTTCAGTTCAGTTTAGTCGCTCAGTCATGTCTGACTCTTTGCGACCCCATGGGCTGCAGCATGGCAGGCCTCCCTGTCCATCACCAACTCTTAGAGTTTACTCAAACTCATGTCCATCATTTTATGTGATACTATCCAACCATCTCATCCTCTGCTGTACCCTTCTCCTCCCATTTTCAATCTTTCCCAGCATCGCAGTCTTTTCCAATGAGTCAGTTCTTCACATCAGGTGGCCAAAGTATTGGAGTTTAAGCATCAGTTCTTCCAATGATTATTCAGTACTGATTTCCTTTAGGATGTACTGGTGGGATCTCCTTGCAGTCCAAGGGACTCTCAAGAGTCTTCTCCAACACCACAGTTCAAAAGCACCAATTCTTTGGTGCTCAGCTTTCTTTATAGTTCAAATCTCACATCCATACATGACTATTGGAAAAAGCATAGCCTTGACTAGACTGAGCTCTGCTGGCAAAGTAATCTCTCTGCATTATAATATACTGTCTAGGTTTGCCATAGCTTTTCTTCCAAGGAGCAAATGTCTTTTAATTTCATGGCTGCAGTCACCATCTGCAGTGATTTTGGGGCCCCCCAAAATAAAGCTTGTCACTGTTTCCACTATTTCCCCATCTATTTGTGATGAAGTGATGGGACCAGATACCATGATCTTACTTTTCTGAATGTTGAGCTTTAAGCCAACTTTTTCACTCTCGTCTTTCACTTTTATCAAGAGGCTCTTTAGTTCTTCTCCACTTTCTGCCATGAGAGTGGTGTTATCTGCATATCTGAGGTTATTGATATTTCTCCTGGCAATCTTGATTCCAGTTTGTGCTTCATCCATCCCGGCATTTCTCATGATGTCCTCTGCATATAAGTTACACAGCAGGTGACAATATACAGCTTTGATGTACTCCTTTCCCTATTTGGAACCAGTCTGTTGTTCCATGTCCAGTTCTAACCATTGCTTCCTGACCTACATACAGATTTCTCAAGAGGCAGGTCAGGTGGTCTGGTCTTCCCATCTCTTTAAGTATTTTCCAGGGTTTGTTATGATCCACACAGTCAAAGACTTGGGCATAGTCAATAAAATAAAATGTTTTTCTGGAACTCTCTTGTTTTCTCGATGATCCAACAGATGTTGGCAATTTGATTTCTGCTTTTTCAGTTAAGATTTTATATCATGGTGAATAGTTTTTTTTGTTTTTGTTTTTTTGACTGTCAGATGGATGACTTCAGTTCAGCTCAGTCGTGACCGACTCTCCATGACCCCATGAATCACAGCATGCCAGGCCTCCCTGTCCATCACCAACTCCCGGAGTTCACTCAAACTCATGTCCACAGAGTCGGTGATGCCATCCAGCCATCTCATTCTCTGTCGTCCCCTTCTCCTCCCGCCCCCAACCTTTCCCAGCATCAGAGTCTTTTCCAGTGAGATGGATGACTATCAGTGCAATAATCTTGATGGTCCTTGGAAATAACCAGAAAAAAGGAGAAACCACCTATCTATAAGTTTGTGTAACTTGATAATATAATTTCAAACAAGCCTTTTTAAAATTTTATTTATTTTTTTAATTGTCAATTATTCCATGCACATCTCATTTGTGCTCAACTTCATGATCACATTATCTGATATATTATATCTTTATTAATGGAACATGCCTAGTCACATAAGAACAGAAGATAAAAGTGAAAGATAATCTCTCAGTCATGTCCAATTCTTAGCAACCCCATGGACTGTTGCTCATCAGGCTCCTCTGTCAATGGGATTCTCCAAGCAAGAAAATTGGAGTGGGTGGCTATTCCCTTCTCCAGGCAATCTTCCTGGCTGAGGGACCAAATCTGGGTCAGAAGAGAAATATCCACCAACTCAGTCTCCCTCATGTATCACCCAGCACACAGCAATATTGATCACACTGTTATGCCAAATAGTTAGAAGCATAGGTGATATTCAACATCTTTCACAACCAGTGTGGTCAGAATAAAGCTAGCCACTGTCCAATACCTGATGAACGTCACCCATAGATGCAAGATTCCCTCTGATTATCAAACAGCATTAAGCAGGCAACTACTTGAATGTTGCCTCAGGTGAAGGCTGTGAATCTAACTTTTTTCCAACAATAGCAGTTATAAGTATAACGGTATTCTTTAGTGATAATAGCTGTTGTTCATGGAGTACTTGCTGTTGCACAGGTGCTCAAAATATATTATCTCATCTAAAGATTTTGAACCAGGTTCTAAGTGGCTGAGTCTAGAATTCATGCTCTTAACCACTACCAGTTATCTTGCCTCTGCATGGACTGGAAAATCAACTTTATTAAACACAATATCTGTAATCTTTCTATAAAATGTGGATAGTAATACCAATCTCACAGTAATAATAGAAACAAAGCTCAAAGAATATATAGTAGATGCTACAAAAATGTCAGTTTCCTTTCTCTCTCATAAATGTATCTCATGAAAACATGTATGAGTCATCTCTTAACATAATAAATATGTGAGCCTATTAAGATTCCATAGCTTTGACAGATTTATTACCATCTAGTTTTTATTTTGCTTTTTTTTCTTTTATAAAGAGGCACCAGGTCTTCATTGTGACAGTCTAATGCCCATGAAGAGAAATATTAGAATTTTTCCAATAGCATTCAAAATAACTGGAAGAATATGTACCATCTACTAAGCTTCATGAGCCAGATACTATGCAATCTGTTCCCCATACATTATCTCATTTAATCTTATAGATCTATTATTCTTATTAATTGAAATTAATATTACATATAGGAAAACAAAGCGATGAGTGATTTTTGCAATTCACATATGGGTCCATAGCTAGCAAATAGTGGCAGATCAGAGATTTAAATCCAAGTCTCAGATGCCCATGCTTTTAATAGCCAAGGTGTACTTATTCTCTAGTAACAGAATGTAAATTTTTCATTTTGCTATTGCTACATATTTATTTCTCTATTTTAATGTTATCTCAGTACAGAAATTGGAAATTAATTCAAAATGCATTTCACCTAAAAATATGCAATCATATATAATTGCATTTTGACATATATTCCAAAAATATAGGGAAATGTCTCTTCATTCTACTTCATATTCTGATAAAGTATGCCAGTATGAAACAATGGAATATTAATTACCAGAATCATACCCTTTCCTGTGCCTTTAAAACTGGCATCTGTTTCCTATATTGTAATAATTGTGGCTAAATTGGTTTACAAGTACCCACTGGCTGGTGTGATTCACTTACTTTGCACATTACTAACATCAGTGGTTTGAATACAAATGGGTCATTTATTCCCCGAGAACAATTTTTTACATGTGTTGTTGAATAAGCATTTCTGGAAATTTAACTGTAGAAGAAAACACAGCAGTTTTGGAGAGACATCTAGGAAGCTATGTAGCTTTCAAAAACAGACGTTTTAAATTATTATTATTTTGCCTAGACTCTCTCAGCACTTTCTGTCTCATATATGTTGCACAAATTCTATTTATCTGTCCTTAAAATGAGATTCTTCCAAATTCCACCCCAAATTATGTGGTTGTTGCCACCCCTTTCCATCTTCTCTGATGCTGAATTTTCAGCTTCTTTTAAAATTCTGAAATCATACAATTTATATTTATTTAGTTATGTCTTCTGGATCACAATGAGCACAAAGGCCTGGTGCCAATCAATTCATTAGAAATCCCCACTTCCTCTCAACAACCATGGTGGGTGTTTCCATAAAATATTCCTCACCAGCAAGTGAAAGACTTGCCATGACAGAGGTGGCTTTTCTTCCTGGAGCTGGTATACGCTCACCTCTGCTAGAGTTTACATTTATAAACAATGATTATATTCAGCTGTTTAAAATGTAAAATTTAGAAAGAACTTTCACAGGCATGTTCACACTGCCTTAAATTCTTTTTGAACAAGGCAAGATACACATATGAAATGAATTAAGAGTTTTTTAAAGTTTTACCTTCCCAATAAGTCTGGCAAGAATGCAGATCAGGATATTAATAGTTCCATTGAACACATGAGAAGCTTTAGGCTCCAAGATGTTACATAAATTGTTTCAAAATTATATAGTGAGTAACCATTGGATGGTTGCTATTTGGAAGCAAAACTATAACAAACTTAGGCAGTGTATTAAAGGTCTGTATAGTATGTACGTCCAACAGGCGGTGGCTGCGCGGGCGCAGGAGGGCCGAGAGGAGCTACTCGGCGTTCAAGGTCAGGAGGGGCGGCCTTGAGGAGATACCCCTCACCCAAGGTAAGGTACAGTGGCTGCACTTTGCTGGAGCGGCTGTGAAGAGATTTTCCACGACCAAGGTAAGAGAAACCCAAATAAGACGGTAGGTATTGCTAGGGGGCACCAGAGGGCGGACAGACTGAAATCATAATCACAGGAAACTAGCTGATCTGATCACATGGACCACAGCCGAATGTGGTCCACTGGAGAAGGGAATGGCAAACCACTTCAGTATACTTGCCTTGAGAACCCCATGAACAGTAACAAAGGGCAAAATGATAGGATACTGAATGAGGAATTCCCCAGGTCGGTAGGTGCCCAGTATGCTACTGGAGCTCAGTGGAGAAATAACTATAGAAGGAATAAAGGGATGGAGCAAAAGCAAAACCAATACCCAGTTGTGGATGTGACCAGTGATAGAAGCAAGGTCCGGTGCTGTAAAGAGCAGTATTGCATAGGAACCTGGAATGTTAGGTCCATGAATCAAGGCAAATTGGAAGTGGTCAAACAGGAGATGGCAAGAGTGAACGTTGACATTCTAAGAATCAGTGAATTATCCAACCAGTCCATTCTAGAGGAGATCAATCCTGGATGTTCATTGGAGGGACTGATGCTAAAGCTGAAACTGCAATACTTTGGCCACCTCATGCGACAAGTTGATTCACTGGAAAAGACTCTGATGCTGGGAAAGGTTGGGGGCGGGGGGAGAAGGGGACGACAGAGAATGAGATGGCTGGATGGTATCACCGACTCTGTGGACATGAGTTTGAGTGAACTCCGGGAGTTGGTGATGGACAGGGGGGCCTGGTGTGCTGTGATTCATGGGGTCGCGGAGAGTCAGAACCGACTGAGCGACTGAACTGAACTGAATTGAAGTTACTTTAGAGTTGGTAATGCTTCAAAATGATGAATGCCTTAGACAACCATGGACCATCTGTGGTCCAGCACAGGAAAAGAACTGCCAAGAGACTAGGGAGAATGAAAGAAGATGTTTTTAATGAAAAGGAAGAAATTGAGATAGGTATTGGGTATCTTACATGTTCCTACGAAAGCACCTTATGTCTTAATATCTGTCTTGAACAAATTAACAAATAATACAAGGAAATGGCAGTGGAGATCAAAAGGTTACCTTTATGATTGAAAAACAAACCAACAAACATGGAGTCATAATTGAGTGTGAGTCAAAATACACTTGTTAGCTAAAACCAGAATTAGGCTGCTTTACAAATCCAGACATAGACATGCACCTCACCTCCTATAAACAGAAGAGGGTTTCCCTCATCTGCCATTAAAGATCCATCAAGAGAAGACTTCCTGCACTCTGTTGCCTCCTGAGAGGGAGAGAGGTTGGGGCAAAGTCAGGCATGCAGGTTTCTTATTCCCAAACATACTGATGAGAAAAAAGAAAAAAAAAAAACATCTATAAACCATAGAATGGAGAAACAGGAAATAAATAATACAAACATTTGGCATGGATAAAAAGGATTTCCCAATAAAAATAGAAAAAAAATGCAAACTGCAGCAACAAAAGAAAAGTAACATTTGAGCTGTAGATGTGTTCAGTACTCAATGAACATGTCAGAAAAAATAATGAATTTTTACCTGAAACCGACAAAATAAAGGCATTAACTTCAATACAAATAGGACTGTTAGAGTGTGTGTGTTCCTTCTATGTCCTACACCTGCTAGGCACTCAAAATGAAATATTCCTTTTAAATTCTCATGATAACACTACGCAAGAGGTCTTTCATTTTAACACTGAGATGGGAAAATCAGATAAATTTAGTCATTGCCTGTGTCAAGAAACTGATACATAGAAGAACTGGGAATGGGATCCCAATCAGTGTGATTATAATTTCCAAGCATAAAGTAACACACATGATAGCAAGACAATTCTCCCATTAATGTAGGTATCAAACTATTATAACAATGTGCTTGAAAGCAGAAAATAAAACTAAGGAGCAACTGAAGACTCAAATGAGAAATAATGATAGCCTAGTGTCCTCTCCCTTGTGAGACTATATTAAAGCATATTTTGTTAAAGAAAATCATGACTCTTGGAAACGTAAAATGAAGTCATGTTAAAAGATTTTATTCTTCTTATTAATTAAATCACCAGTAAGACATTTAAAGGACTTCCCTGATGGCTCAGTGATAAAGAATCCACCTGCCAATGCAAGTGACATGGGTTCAATTCCTGGATAGAGAAGATCTCTTAAAGAAGGAAAGGGCAAACCATTCCAGTATTTTTGCTTGCCTAGGAAATCCCATGGACAGAGGAGTCTGGCGGGTACAGTCCATAGGGTCGCAAAAGAGACATAACTTAGTGACTCAGCATGCACACAAGACATTTAAAACAGTTCAAAGATCATTTGATAAACTATATGTGTATGGGCAGCTTATCAAAATAAGATAAAATTGCTAAATTAGATTATTTTAAAGTGGTAAATATCTAACGGAGCCATAAACCATAATTACTGATGTCTGAGCGACTTCACTTTCACTTTTCACTTTCACACATTGGAGAAGGAAATGGCAGCCGGCTCCAGTGTTCTTGCCTGGAGAATCCCAGGGACGGGGGAGCCTGGTGGGCTTCCGTCTATGGGGTCACACAGAGTCGGACACAACTGAAGTGACTTAGCAGCAACAGCAATCCATTGCACAGCACAGAAATTATATGCAACTTTACTGAATAAAATTCTAAAATTTGGTTTTTGTCCCACCCTTATAGTTGTAAAAATTGTCTGATAAGCAAAAAGTCAAGCTTTTGTGAAAAAGAACAGAGTAATCCCTTTCTCCTGTTTCCAAATTTCAAATAAATACACTAACAGATATATGTAAATACTTGCTGATTAGAACCATTTTTTTTCTTGGTCTTTCAAAGCTGCTCTGCTATCCGTTCAGTATTGGAGATATGCAGAAAAGTATTTGTCTTTGGCAGCTCACTTTAAAAATCGTGCCACTTTCAGTCATATAATATGATGTCACTTATTGGATTGCATCTTTCTTTTTTATTTTCAAAAACTTTTTATTAGAAAACTGAAATTTACAATGTGTTTATATCATTCACTGAGTACATGGCATTTAAAAACAACATAATTACAGAAAGATAACAAAAATACAAAGTCTTAAAACCTACAGGATATGGAAAACATTACCCACTGAGGCCTTAAATGTAGTAGACTTTACATAAAAAGGAAAAGCAATGAGTATACAAGTATATAGCCAGTTTAAGAAGTTAGCAAAATAAACATAATAATCATAAAGAAAAGAAAGCAACTAATACATACAGGTATTAACACAATAAAAATAAAGATAAAGTTGAGAGACTCAACAGAGTCAAAGCTGCCTCAAAAAGCTTCTCTAAAAAGGGAAACATCAGGTAACAATAATCAATAAGAAAAATCTTGCAAATAAACAATACTCAGAATGGGAATTACTCATAGAAGCATTAAGAATATAAATAATAGAAACAATTTTATGCCTGTACATTTGAATATTAGTTGTCTTGTATACAGGGTTATCATTGCTGCTGCTACTGCTGCTAAGTCACTTCAGTCTTGTCCGACTCTGTGTGACCCCATAGACGGAAACCCACCAGGCTCCCCCATCCCTGGGATTCTCAAGGCAAGAACACTGGAGTGGGTTGCCATTTCCTTCTCCAATGTGTGAAAGTGAAAAGTGAAAGTGAAGTCTCTCAGTCGTGTCTGACCCTTAGAGACCCACAGACTGCAGCCTACCAAGCGCCTCCATCCATGGGATTTTCTAGGCAAGAGTACTGGAGTGGCTTGCCATTGCCTTCTCTGAGGGTTATCGTTACTATCTTTCTAAATTCCATATATATGTGTTAGTATACTGTATTGGTGTTTTTCTTTCTGGCTTACTTCACTTTGTATAATAGGCTCCAGTTTCATCCACCTCATTAGAACTGGTTCAAATGTATTATTTTTAATTGCTGAGTAATACTCCATTGTGTATATGTACCAAAGATTTCTTATCCATTCATCCGCAGGTGGACATCTAGGTCCTGGCTATTATAAACAGTGCTGCGATGAACATTGGAGTACATGTGTATCTTTCAAATCTGGTTTCCTTGGTGTGTGTGCCCAGCAGTGGGATTGCTGGGTCATATGGCAGTTCTATTTCCAGTTTTTTAAGGAATCTCCACACTGTTCTCTATAGTGGCTGTACTAGTTTGCATTCCCACCAACAGTGTAAGAGGGTTCCCTTTTCTCCACACCCTCTCCAGCATTTATTGCATGTAGATTTTGGATAGCAGCCATTCTGGCTGCCGTGAAATGGTACCTCACTGAGGTTTTGATTTGCATTTCTCTGATTATGAGTGATGTTGAGGATCTTTTCATGAGTTTGTTAGCCATCTGTATGTCTTCTTTGGAGGAATGTCTGTTTAGTTCTTTGGCCCTTTTTTTGATTGGGTCATTTATGTTTTTGGAATTGAGCTGCAGGAATTGCTTGTATATTTTTGAGATTCTTTGTCAGTTGCTTCATTTGCTATTATTTTCTCCTATTCTGAAGGCTGTCTTTTCACCTTGCTTATAGTTTCCTTTGCTGTGCAGAAGCTTTTAATTTTAATTAGGTCCCATTTGTTTATTTTTGCTTTTATTTCCAATATTCTCAGAGATGGGTCATGGAGGATCCTGCTGTGATTTATGTCAGAGAGTGTTTTGCCTATGTTCTCCTCTAGGAGTTTTATAGTTTCTGGTCTTACATTTAGATCTTTAATCCATTTTGAGTTTATTTTTGTGTATGGTGTTAAGGATTGTTCTAGTTTCATTCTTTTACAAGTGATTGACCAGTATTCCTAGCACCACTTGTTAAAGAGACTGTCTTTTCTCCACTGAATATTCTTGCCTCCTTTGTCAAAGATAAGGTGTCCATAGGTGTGTGGATTCATCTCTGGGCTTTCTATTTTGTTCCATTGATCTATATTTCTGTCTTTATGCCAGTACCATACTGTCTTGATGACTGTGGCTTTGTAGTAAAGCCTGAAGTCCGGCAGGTTGATTCCCCCAGTTCCATTCTTCTTTCTCAAGATTGCTTTGGCTATTCGAGGTTTTTTGTATTTCCATACAAATTGTGAAATTATTTGTTCTAGCTCTGTGAAAAATACCGTTAGTAGCTTGATGGGGATTGCATTGAATCTATAAATCATTTTGGGTAGTATACTCATTTTCACCATATTTATTCTTCCAATCCATGAACATGGTATATTTCTCCATCTATTAGTGTCCTCTTTGATTTCTTTCACCAGTAATTTATAGTTTTTTATATATAGGTTTTTTTTTTTGTTCTCTTTCTTTTATATTTTCTACCAGATTACCTGGTTTGGTTACTTTGATTGGATTACAAATTATTCTTGCCAATTAACTACATAACGTACTTCCCTGTAGCTCAGACAGTAAAGAATATGCTTGCAATGAAGGAGACCCGGGTTCGATCCCTGAGTCCGAAAGATCCTCCGGAGAAGGGTATAGCAACCCACTCCAGTATTCTTGCCTGGAGAATCCCATAGACAGAGGAGCCTGTTGGGCTACAGTTCATGTCACCACAAAGAGTCAGACACAACTGTATGACTAACACAACTATTAACTACCCAAAAAGAAGTGTTTCATTCAAAATAAAAAATGAAAAAATAAAACCAAACAAAACACACATAAGTTCTCTCCCAGGACTTTTCTGCCCTAGACCATGGACTTTCCATGGTCTACAGTCAACATCAGTGTCATTGACAGTAAGCATAAGGATTCCTTGAGGACTTTCTTCCATGAATTATGGAGCAGGAGTGACCATTGTCAGCTCCTGGTTGACTCTTTTAGAGAGTCTACTTTAGGGTGACATGCAGTCAGCTAACATCTGTATTGCTACTTTCTTCTCAAAAGCATTTATCTCTTTTTACCTCTTACATCTTATCAAACATATCTTATTACGGGCTTCCCTGGTGGCTCAGAGGTTAAAGCGTCTGCCTGGAATGCAGGAGACCTGGTTTTGATCCCTGGGTCAGGAAGATCCCCTGGGGAAGGAAATGGCAACCCACTCCAGTACTCTTGCTTGGAGAATCCCATGGAGGGAGGAGCCTGGTGGGCTACAGTCCATGGGGTCGCAAAGAGTCGGACATGACTGAGCGACTTCACTTCACTTCTTCTATGCAGTTCCCTATGCCTTTACCCCCTTTATCTGTGCTCTGAATATAATTGTTCATATGTCAATTTCACTGTGAAGATAGCTCAGTTCTCCCTTTATGCACTAATAGCTTTTAACACACTTCTAATTTTGTAAAATGCATTATTTCATTTTTGTTATAACTATCATAATTGCACTGGTAATTTATCATGTGGAAAGGTAGAAGTAAGTGTATGTATGTAAGATTTTTATGTTATGAAGTCCAACTCCTTATGTTCAGATCCTGTTCAGAGGTTGAACCCCTTCATGAAGCCTTCTATCCTCTGCCTAGGGAAAAATATCTTGTCCTTGTAGAGATGATAAGCTTGGTAAAGAGCTGTGAGATGAAAGAGGAGTGGTGAGAAAAGCAGCAGTAGAAAAGCAGAAATAAAGAATACATCTTTTTGTTGTTGCTTTAGTGGAAGCACTACCAGAAATTTTTACTTAAGTCAAAATTTTCCATATGTCCACCAGAAACATCAGTCATATTTGTAACTTAAAATATTTGGTGGCTCAGATGGTAAAGAATCTGCCTGCCAATGCAGGAGACACAGGAGATGCAGGTTCCGTCCCTGGGTTGGGAAGATCCCCTGGAGAAGGAAATGGCAACCCACTCCAGTATACTTGCCTGGAGAATTCCATGGACAGAGGAACCTGGTGGGCTACAGTCAATGCTTGCAAAGAGTTGGAACGGCTGAGAGACTAACACTTTCACTTTCAAAGCAATTTCAGAAAGAAATGTTTTCTCAAAAGTTCCTTGTTCCCAAGATTAATTTCCCTATACTAGATGTTACATTCCCTACAGAAGCCATCCTTTTGAATCAATGAGTCACCATCTGAAAGAAACAATGTTTATATATAATTTTTCTCTCTTACAAAGAACAAAACTGCATGTCTTGTATTTGGCAAAATTGATGAATGTTTACATGGCCCATAAAGTAATGAGATTGCTAGATCACTTTGTACAGACTATAATCCTAAGAATTTCCAAGACAATGTTTTCCCGTCAAATTTTATGCAAATTATAATGAATTATGATAATTAATTTCAAATGCAGATTTTCTGCTGAGAAAAACTTTGATTCAAACAAATGTGTTTCCAAGGCAATGGAATTACAAGTTACAAATATCTAGTCATTTATTAAGAGCCTTTTATTCAGGTTCAAGTGCTTGAACACCAGCTGGCTGTCAGAAAGATTTATCAAATTCTTTCTATTAAAAAATCATAAAGTTTAAGGGTTTCTATTAATGTATCAGTAAGTACTCCTTATTATCTGAATAAGCAAGTGTACGTCACTGAGAAATTGAAGCATTGTGGTACCTAAAGCCTGTAAGTAAAATATCCTTAATGGAATAATAAATCACATTTCTCCATGTGGCTACTCTAATATCTACATCTAGAACTTCAGATGAGTTGATTTTTGTTTTATGCTTCATCCAGAAAAATAAAAAGCTCTTTTAGCACCCAGGCATAGGGGCAACACTTTTTTATCCAATTCCAAAAGTCACTCAGAAGAAAGCAGTGAAAATGAATGTTGGAAGCAGAAGACATGGATCCAAGTCAAGACCCCAGACACCGATGAGTTTAACAGATGAAAACAAATTTTATCATTTCTATCTTAGTCTATGTAGTTCAATCTCCTCCAGTTTCCTGGAAGAAGATACTCTCAGGGTAGTCCTCACACATACAAAAGAATGTTTTGTTCATAGCTTCTCAGTTCAGTTCAGTTCAGTTCAGTGGCTCAGTCGTGTCCGACTGTTTGTGACCCCATGAATCACAGCAAGCCAGGCCTCCCTGTCCATCACCAACTCCCAGAGTTCACTCAAACTCATGTCCATCGAGTCGGTGATGCCATCCAGCCATCTCATTCTCTGTCATCCCCGTCTCCTCCCACCCCCAATCCCTCCCAGCATCAGACTCTTTTCCAGTGAGTCAGTATGCTCCTAATCTTATTAAATTGTAATACTGAGATGTGTTTGTTTGATACATAAAGAAAGAAACATAACTTCCTGTGACAATTGGTCAGTTAATACTAATTCACTCTAACTTCAGTTATTCTTCACATTAAAAAAATTACAAAAATATAAAGAATGTGACATCATATAAATGCACATCTACTTAGAATTATAGTCTTAAACCTTAAAACTAAGATTTTCTATGCAACGGTTAAAAAAAAAAAAGACACTGTCTTGTTGGAGAGTAAAATGGTTAAGAATAATGAAGAACTATTCCTTCATCAACATTTTGACTCTGTAAACTTATCTAAAGCAAAGCAATAACCATGGAGCACAAGAGAGACAATCTACCAAATGACTTTTGGGCAAAAGTTAAGAATATAAAATTCCAAAATAATGGTCTGAAATCTGAATCATTCCTTTAGGAGCAAGTATGAGCTTAAAAATATCCATGAAAAAAAAAGTGCTTTAAATACATTTTAAAGCTTACAAATCAAAGCATAAATCATGATGCTTCCCAGAGTTGCTGCTGAAGAACAATTATCAGAGAATATTCATTGAGCATATTTGGGCCATCAATATGAACAAACAGTGAACTTACAGTCTAGTGGTGGACAAATGATAAATGTTCACTAATAATAACACAAATCAGAGAATGACAGTTACCCTCACAGAATTCACAAATAGATTTCTACAGAACATGAAGGAGAAGGAGACAATACTCTTTCTAAGGAACAGAGTCTTTCCAGAAATGTCTGTATTTGTGTTGGGCATTGAGAATGGATTAAACTAAAACATTTAGAAAAGTAGGGAATTTCATGAGCAAAGGAATAAGAGTGAAGTCATGAATATTAGAATTAAAGGACCAGGCTTAGAAAAGAGCAAGAATAATTTGTGTTTGGATAAAATGCAGGCTCTATGCAGGGGGTTGTTGGCAAGTAGACTGAAATAAGAGGCTAGAATCTGGTCTGAAGATCCTAAGACCCCACAATGAATTGTTTGCATTCAGTTCGGTAAGTTCTGAAAGTCTTTAAATATGGAACTGATATGCTCTAAACTGTAAAAGAGAGTAGAAATCAAAAACTAATTATCTTGCCACATCAATGCTCTTATCAATCGTACACTGAAAATCTAGATTGAACCAGATTAGTATACAAAACAAGTAAGTATTATATTAAGGCTGTGCCACAAATGCATTGTTTAAGGTTATTTTTGAAGGAATATACTTCAATGCATTACTTGAACATTCTAGCCAAGAGGAGGAAGGGTATACTTTTGAAGTATATGAAAAAATATTTGTTTAAGTCTCTGAATATCTGGAGTTTCTGATTTTGAGTTATAACTTCAGAGAGAGCAGATTTTTTACTTCAGAAAAAAATATGAGGAAAGTAATTGGAGATGTAATTTTTAAATTTTGAATATTCTATGGCAAGAGATATGACTAATAAAGCATATATCCACTAATATCAACATGTCCATTTTTTAAAATCTAGATTTTAAAAAATAATTTTAACTCTGCCCCCCCGCCCCCCATTTCAAATGGAGACTTGAGAATTTTCTGAACAGACAAATCTGTTTAGACTACATAAGCAAAAGAAAGGGGCTTCCCTGGTGGTTCATACGTAAAGAATCTGCCTGCAATGCAGGAAACTTCTATCCCTCGTTTGGGAAGATACCCTGGAGAAGGAAATAGCAACCTACCTCAGTACTTTTGCCTGGGAAAACTGATGGACAGAGAAGCCTCGTGGGCTACAGTTCTTGGGGTCTTAAAGACAAGACTTACAACTAAATAACAACAAAGTGTAAGTATATAGGTATAGAAAAAGACCTATATATAGAAAAAGAGAAAGGAAGAATTTTGAATTTTTGTATAAGGGCAAAATTTGCATATAACATATATTCACTGAATGATTACATTCCATTATATGACATGAGTACTACTCATGTATAATTAATATATTCTACTAAGACATAAACACGTGATTCCACAGTAAATTACTTGTGAGTGTTGTCTATTTCTGGTCTTGAACAAAAGCATCTTACAATTTCCAAGTTGTTAAGTTCGTGACTTTCTCCTCCTCAGAGAAAACTTTGTTGACTGTCTCTCTATGGTAGGTTCTCTCAGCAATGCTCTATTGCAAAACTCTGCCTTTGATAATGGCAGTCTTAGTGTAATTCTTAAATTTATGTGTTGGCCACCTCTTCCAGTAGACTGAAAGCACTCCAAGGTCAAGGGCCTTACCATGCTATGTTCTATTATATTTCTGGTTGCCCTGAACTTGACATTTAATAAATATTCAAGTAAAATGTAATTTTCTCCAGAAATTTAATAGAATAAACATTTTAATCAATTATTTGAATGTCTATATACAGTCAATGCCTGAAATTTACAATGATTTATTATTAGTAAAAGTACTTCTTATGTTTAAATAAGGACATTTTATATAAAATAAGGAAAATGAAAAAGAAATTATTTACATTTAAATTGATCATTGCTGGAAAACAAAATTGAAAATATAAAACAAACTTTACTTTTATTCATTCACATTTTTATTGGATCATACTATGTTCAAGGCACTGTTAGCTCCTATGGGAGAGGCAAAGATAAATAAGATGTAGCTCCTCCTTGAAAGAATGAATAATACAGGACAGATATGACACAAAGATACAGTAATTCAAGCTAGAAAATGACAATTGACTTTAGAGATTTGTTGCAGGAGTGTTTCTCAAACTTCTTTTTATTTCAACCCACAGTAATAAATTTATTTTACACTGTGTCTTATACATAATACTGAAACAAATGTGTCACAAAATAATAGTTCATCTTTATTCTATATAATACTGTCCAATATTTTCTATTTTATTGTTATTGTTAATATATATTAATGTATTTTATTCTATTTTTTTAATAGTAAATGTTCATTATGCTACTTACATATCACAGTAGTAATCAACAGACAGTTTGAAAATACTGAGATAGTTGGAGAATAAACTTCTTCAATGAGTTAATATGCTAAACATTGAAGTAAAAAAGTGTATAAAGTTAATACATGTGAATTTTACAAAAAGGAATCATTTCAGACAGAAGGAAGTACACAAATAAAAGTATTGGGAAAATATGTGAGACCTGAATAAGTAAGAGCAAGAAGTTCAGTTTGGCTGATGTTGTAAGTAGAATTCTAAGATGGTCTCTAAGATTTCTGCATCCTGATATGAAATACTTTGTGTAGTATACTGCTCTTGAGTGTGGTATAACCTGTGAATATCAGGGCATATCATTTCCATGATTATATTACTTTTTCTGACAAACAGGACTTTTCTAGATGTAACTAAAATCTCTTATCAAAGAGAGAGTGTCCTGGACTTCCCTGGTAGTCCAGGGTTTAAGAATATGCCTGCCAATGCAGGGAACATGGGTTCAATTCCTGGTCCAGGAAGATTCCACATTCCATGGGGCAACTAAACCTATGCACCACAACTGCTGAAGCCTAAGAGCCCTAGAGACCAAAACAAAAGAAGCCACTGCAAGAGAAACCCACATACACGCAACTAGAGAGTAGCTTCTGCTTGCCACAAGTAGAGAAAGTCCGGGCAACTATGAAGACCCAGAGCAGCCAAAAATAAAAATAAATTCTGGAAATGAAAATAAATAATAAAGTATTTGTTTAAAAAAAGAGAGTTTGTCATGGTTGAGTCTGAACTAGTCAGGTGATGCCTTCAAAGAAAGTTCGAACTCTGAGATGCTCTTCCTGATTACTATGAATATTCAGGCTTCATAAGCTCAGGCTTCCTGAACTTATGCTGCAAGGGAATGAATTCTGTAAACACTACAGGAGCTTAGAGGAAGACTCTGAGTCAGCTCAGCCAACACCTTAGGATTGTGAGATCATGAGCAGAGAACCCAGCAGAGCCCACCAGACTTCTGCCTTACTAAAGGGTGCCACCATAAGAGGGTGTTGTCTTAAACCATTAAGTTTGTGATGATTTCTTACCCAGCCATAGAAAACAGCTGCCATGTGGGTATGCAAAGAAAAAATGAAAGAAATTCTTGGAAAGATAACTGAAATTCAGATCATAAGGTGCCATGAAAACTTGTCAAAATGTTTCTTTTTTAGAAAACATTAAGCTATAGACGATTTATAGAGGATGAAATTGCTTGGAAAGAAAACACTGGAAGAGATGTCCCCATAATCATGCTATTCTCCAAGTTATCATTTAAATGGATTTTGTTTTCATAGTCTAGTGGTTTATTTATGAGGCAGATAGAAATATAAATATTAGTTTTATGAATAAGAATGGTTAATGGAATGGATATGAATATTACTGCTAAAACACTATGTGGACAAATATATTAATATCATAATTTCTCATGATTTCTAGATTATTACTAATCTTTTAGATATCAATTTTTCAAAAATAAGAATATCAATCAGATACATCAAATTTCTGCCATGTTGTAGAAAGTCAGAAAATGGATCATATTTTTTTTCCACTAATATTTTATTTCTTTCCTTGACATAAGACCATGGCATTAACAAGTCACCTTTTTAACTTAATATAATATCCATCTTTCCATTAAAAGAATGCAATATATTACCTGTTATTAAATGACTGAATTAAGGTGTAGAAGTCCTCAGACTTTAAGAAAACTGAGTGGGGACTGGAGTGGCCAGAACAATAACTGACATCCATGATCCATCCACTTTGATCCTTTTACACCCATGTACCACATATATTTTATCCTTTTCTCTTTGTCTTATGATGTGAAATGCTTGGGAAATCCTACCTTAGGGACTATTCTGCCTTTCAAAATACAATTATGGTTTCTACATCCCTCAGTGAGCAGCCTAGTGCTGGTGACATTTTCAGAGCTCTGTCAGTCAGGAAACTAGTATATGACTCATACTTTTGACTGTATATATTGAGTTGAAATATTTCCTGAAATGCACAGTGAATCTCTTTAAGAACTAGTGTCTCTCAGGGGAAACTAACAATTTGCATATCATTCTTTCAAAATTTGCAGACTTGCTGGTAATCTTGTCTAGTATTAAGATTGTACTAATTTAAAATAGATAACCTCCAAACTGGTTAAAAAGGAAAAAAAAATTTAAAAAGCCTGTCTTTATTCCACAACATGAAATAGTATAAAGTCATTATTAAATGCATGCATTTGGTTAGCATGCAGTCAAATTCTGTCCTTCACAAGCAGAGTGAACTACAGTGTGATAATAAATAGCTAAAATGCAAATACACTCATATTCTTACTTATAAAGGTGGTGGTATTCTCTTTTAATATGTGGAAAATTATCAGCCACACAAAAATCTTTATTGTTGTTACTTACATATTTTATGTACTTTCTCAACAGCAACTTCAGTCAGCCTGCAAAGTGTCTGACTTAAATTTTACCTTTGGGATAAAAAATCTGCTGCACCAGAGCACTGAACACCTTTTTGGTGGGGAATTGAATAGGAGTATTCTCAGATACTAGACAGAAATTTGTGGTCATCTTTGATATAGTTCCTGACTGTATTCTATGTACTTGATTTGTTGCTAAGCCTTATTGATTTTTCCTTTAAATTAAAAAAAAAATTCTATAGTTTCACATTATTTCCACTGTCAGTAGTCCAAGTCAACCTGTTATCTCCTCCTAAATGTCTGGATGACTATAACAGTGCTTTACCTAAATTGACTAATGTATCTCCTGTATTAGAGAGAGAGAATCTCCTAAATATTGCTTATACCAATAATGCTGATGTTGCTCAGTCACTCAGTCATGTCCAACTCTTTGAGACAGCAGGGACTGCAGCATGCCAGGCTTCCCTGTCCTTCACCATCTACCAGAGTTTACTCAAACTCATGTCCATTGAGTCGGTGATGCTGTCCAACTATCTCATGCTCTGTCATTCCCTTCTCCTCCTGCCTTCAATCTTTCCCAGCATCAGGGTCTTTTCAAATGAGTCAGTACTTTGCATCAGGTGGCCAAAGTATTGGAGTTTCAGCTTCAGCACCATCCTTTAAATGAATATTCAGGATTGATTTCCTTTAGGTTGACTGGTTTGATCTCCTTGCAGTCCAAGGGAATCCTAAGAGTCTTCTCCAACACCACATTTCAAAAGCATCAAGTCTTCAGGGCTCAACCTTCTTTATGGTCCAACTCTCACATCCATACATGACTACTGGAAAAACCATAGCTTTGACCATATGGACCTTTGCTAGCAAAGTAATGTCTCTGCATTTTAATATGTAGTCTAGGTTTGTCATAGCTTTTCTTCCAAGGAGAAGAAAATTTTAACTTTAATTAAACTTTTAAATTTTAAATTAAAATTTAAATTTCATGGGCCCAGTCACCATCTGCAGAGAAAAGGACCAGCATACCAAAAACTGCCATTGATGGCAAATCTCAAAGTCACTTTCTAGCATTTTAGAATCTCTATGCTGTCATACCCTACTTATTAACTTCTTTATACTATTAGTCCTCCAAATGTATTTAAATACTGTTAGACTGAATTCTTTAAGCTATGATGACCAACCATGATGTATATAAACACAGGGTATATTGAAAAATTAGTAACATGGAAATTTAAAGTATCAAGTTTTGACTGATAATACAAAGACTCAGAGTATTTAATTCAAAGAAGCAGAGACACTTCTTAGTGTTAAACTTTACTAAAAACTCAAATAACACTGATAATAAGACATAGGCCAAAACATAGAGAAGTTTGAAAGTATCAATTTGCTCCTCAGATAGTTTTTCACCACATTAGGACTTACACTGTTCCATATTTAACATATGAAGTACAAAGTGATACATGTGAGACATGGCTGAAAAAAGGAGATATTTCAGTCATGATGCAACTTCATTTTATATTTGTAGAGAAGATATGATATTCCTAGCAGGTCATGACCCATAGATTCATAAATCCTAGATTTATTTACCATAAGCAAATTTCAGAGCCCAGGGACTCATGTTAAATGTATTCCATAGATGAAGATTCTTCATTTTTTTTTTTAAATCAATTATTTTCATAGATTTGGCATGGCCATTTCTTTTCTTTACTGCCAGGGACATTAATCCTCTGGAAAGTAGAGTGAGTTGAAGCAGTCACTAACCTTTCACTTTCAGTTTACAAATAACTAATTCTTATATTTCATAATGGCATCTCTTGAGTGGAAGAGAAAGAGGCAAGATTACGGAAGATTACCAGGGAGTAGTAGATAACTGTGGATTCAACCATTATGTCAATGTGCATATCTATTCACATAATCTGCTGAATATTTGTGGCCAACAGGAATTAAGAAACTGACATGTTATGAGCCTCTGAAAGTGATTGTAAGCTTTAATTCTTTCAGAAGCTGTGGCTTTAAAGGAAATTTGTAAAATCGTCTGATATTAGATAGACTGGTACTAATAAAGTAAAAGACTCATTGAAGGGTCCACTCTGCACCTATTATCAGTTGAATTTAAATATTTAAATTATTTGAAAAAGAAGTGTTAGTCACTCAGCCATGTCTGATTGTTTGTGACCTTATGGACAGGTCTATATGGAGTAGGTTGCCATTTTCTTCTACAGGGGATCTTCCCAAGCCAGGAATCCAACCCCTGTCTCTTTTGCCTCCTGCATTGGCAGACAGGTTCATTACCACTGCACCACCTGGAAAGCCTGGAAAACCCCAAAATTATCACAGTACAAAAAGATTACAAATATATCATCATATTTTTAAAATATTTTTTAAATTGAGAAGAAAACAAAAGGAAATATACTATTCAAGTCTACTTTAAAAGCTTTTCATTTATGAGCATATTCCACAAATACTGAAAATTGAAAAGAATTAAGATGAGAAGAATAATAAGAATAATAATAAGAATTAAGATGAGAAATTGACTACAGGAAACTTTCAAATAGTGCTCTGATGTATTTTGGTGTGGATTTAACAGCTGAAATAAAGGGAGGTTTGGACACTGTTTTCACAAATAAGGAGCTAAAAAAGTAAAATCAAAGTTAAAATTGTCATTAAAAAAGAAACCCATAATACCAATATGTAGTAGAATATTATTAAAGTAGTCTTAGAAAATAAACACACTAGAAATCAAAACAAACTTATGGTGCACTAGATAAAACAACTGGCATCAGAAATAAAACCAAGGACAAAAAGACTTCTGTTATTTTAGAACTGAGAGTCTGTGGGCAAGGCCCTCAGTAGATACTGCCAACAAAGGCCCATTGGAAGAAGCAACATCCCATGTTGCATAAGAAACAAAAGGCAGCTGTGCAGAATTCACCCAATTATGCTCTGAGGGCAGTGTGACTCTATTTTTCTCTAAATTTTCAAGAGAGTTTATTTATATTTATAAATATAGGTGAACAATAATTCAGCTTTTTTGTAGAAAGAGTTCTACCTCCATAGAATGTCAGGTCTTCAGAGTAAATTTTAGAGGGATTTTCACAGAAAAAAAAGAAGGAGGCAACTAACCAGCTTTAAAAATGAAATAAAACAAGGAATTTCATTTATAATTTAAAAAAAAATTGGGCCAAAATATGAACAAATAGAGTGAAAAACAATCTTGAAGTAGATAGTAAATTATAGAAAGCCTGAAAGGGAAATGATTTGTTTGCCTTGGTTTACTAGAACCACTCAAGTATGTGGAATTGCCAACATTTCTAAATCCTTTCCCAAGTCCGAACTATAACTCATTCAGTGACTCTTCTCTAAAAGATACTTCTTTCATCTCTTGTTAGAACCCCTAAAATATAATAGGTAGAATCTACTTTGAAACCAAACCTACCCAGTAGTATACTATAGAAAGATTATTTAATTTTTTGAAAAAGTTTCTTTTAAACTTGATCATTTTATTGCTGATCTTGACATTAACATATATATATACACTATGCATGATTCAAAAAAATAAAGGAAAAATCAGAAGAATCATCTATGGTCCTAGAATCCTTAAGGGGAAAAACTCCATGATACAAACAAAATGTGAGGAATAATGTGCATATGAATACAGATTAGTTCTCCCAAGATTATCACAATCTTTTCATTTGTCCATGAAATGTTAGGCTATGCTCTGACATTATTACCAGCATGGCACATGTCCATGACCTGTTGCCTCTCATAGACTATCTCTTGATTTATTAAAGACTTATTCTCCTTGCCCCAGAGCAATTTCAACGTTAGGAAAATGAACCACATAATCTTCAACACCTCTAATGGATAACCATTAAATCTGATGGTACCCTATGAAGAATAATCCTATTGCTAACTGAAAACATTGAATATGTTTTAGCTAATTGATTGTGAAAAATTGTTGCTTTCTCTCCCTTCTATTACCATCCACAGTCAAACACTCTCAATTTATCACATCTATCATCCTTAACCAAAGGAGGAGTAATTCACAATTATCTTTCTGAGGTGTAAGAGGTACTCATATACAGATTCTGATATTTTGGAGGTTCTATTAATGTTCTTAAGTATTACTTTTTGTTTTGACATCTAAAGTAACAATGACAGTCTGAGGAGGCCATAACTAATCTGCAATATCCAATCTTCACCAGAAGTCAACCAACTCCAATAGCTATAATTATGGCCTATTTTAAAGAGTATGCCAAATTACTAAAGATAAAAGTATAAGTATATGTATATTATCATATGTGAAATGAATCGTCAGTCCAGGTTTGATGCATGATACAGGATGCTCGGGGCTGGTGTACTGGGATGAACCAGAGGGATGGGGTGGGGAGGAAGGTGGGAGGGGGGTTCAAAATGGGGAACAACAGCAAAAAAAGTATAAGTGTGTATATAGTATATTATGGAATGATTATTACTTGATACATTCATGATACCAAATAAATTGTTACAGTAAAGTTAAAGGATCATGGTATATATAGAAAATGCTTCAACAGATAACCATGCTAAACTGATATGTACGACTAAAGTTATGTTTATGTGAAAGAAAAACCCACATCGAAAATTAGGGATCTCATTATAAACACACAATATGTGGTCTTAATTCAATAAAAATCTGAAAATGATTGAGTTGTTGGGTTTGTAAGACTAAGATCTGGCAAAGCCAGAATGGCTGCCTGGCAGCACCAGATAAAACTTCAAGTGACACTTGCTCAAAATTCTCCATGAGACAATCTGTCACAATAAATACATATTGATCATGATATGAAGTATTAATTATGGAAATTTTTGAGAATAATAGAAGATCTAGTCATCATATGCTGCAAAGTGTAATCATACAAAAATTTTAACGGTTGTACATAGATTAAAACCATATCCAGAAGAATGCTTTGAACATCTGTAAATAGTTTATATAATTGCTTATTAGTTATATAAATATTCTATTAATGGAATTCATATATTTGAATAGACTTGAAACATTATATTGTCAAAATCACAGCACTTATAGTGGAAAAAAACAGATAACTATAGATATCATATTTCTTATCTAAGATATTCCATATTATCTGCCCAGCAGTATAGAAACACATATTACTGGGATAATTATTATGAATTATGCAAGTCTGGTCTCTTGCTTAATAACTTGACTCTATTTTTAAACTCTGGAAAAATGGAAAGACTGTATAAAAAATTGAAATTTGATACCTTTAGATGTGATCCTAGACAGAATACAGAAAATGAAGATCAACAGAAGTTATCTAATGACTCATGATCTTCAAAACAAGTTGATACCTTCCCTAAATAGTTTCTTCCTAAGACCAATGGAACACCTGAAATTTTTGATTTTCTCATTAACCTTTGTTACTGTGCTCATATATTTCTTCTTTATGTGTGTGTGTGTGTGTATAATTTCCCTTTTAGATTCACTAAGGAAGCAGAGTACATCATGAGGAACGCTGGGCTGGAAGAAGCACAAGCTGAAATCAAGATTGCTGGGAGAAATATCAATAACTTCAGATATGCAGATGACACCACCGTTATGGCAGGAAGTGAAGAGGAACTAAAAAACCTCTTGAGGAAAGTGAAAGAGGAGAGTGAAAAAGTTGGCTTAAAGCTCAACATTCAGAAAACTAAGATCATGGCATCCGGTCCCATCACTTCATGGGAAATAGATGGGGAAACGGTGGAAACAGTGTCAGTCTTTATTTTTTGGGGCTCCAAAATCACTGCAGATGCTGATTGCAGCCATGAAATTAAAAGACGCTTACTCCTTGGAAGGAAAGTTATGACCAACCTAGACAACATATTAAAAATCAGAGATATCACTTTGCCAACAAAGGTCCGCCTAGTCAAGGCTATGGTTTTTCCAGTGGTCATGTATGGATGTGAGAGCTGGACTGTGAAGAAAGCTGAGCGCCAAAGAATTGATGCTTTTGAACTGTGGTGTTGGAGAAGACTCTTGAGAGTCCCTTGGACTGCAAGGAGATCCAACCAGTCCATCCTAAAGGAGATCAGTCCTGGGTGTTCATTGGAAGGACTGATGCTGAGGCTGAAACTCCAATACTTTGGCCACCTCATGTGAAGAGTTGACTCATTGGAAAAGACCTTGATGCTGGGAGGGATTGGGGGCAGGAGGAGAAGGGGATGACAGAGGATGAGATGGCTGGATGGCATCACTGACTCGATGGACATGAGTCTCAGTGAACTCGGAGTTGGTGATGGACAGGGAGGCCTGGAGTGCTGCGATTCATGGGGTTGCAAAGAGTTGGACACGACTGAGCAACTGAACTGAACTGAACGGGTCTGGTTGCCATGATCTTTGTTTTTTTTTAATATTTAGTCTTAAGCAGGCTCTTTCCTCCTTCACCCTCATTAAGAGGTTCTTTAGTTCCTCTTTGGTTTTGCCATTAGAGTGGTATCATTGGCAAATCTGAGGTTACTGATGTTTTTCCCACCTACCTTGATTCTAGCTTGTAATTCACTAAGCTTGGGATTTCTCATGATGTGCTAAGTGTATAAGTTAAACAAACAGGGTGACAGCAGACAGCACTGTCATACTCCTTTCTTGATCTTGACATAATCAGTTGTTCCCTACAGGGGTTCAAACTGTTGTTTCTTGACCTCCATACAGGTTTTTCAGGAGACAGATATAATGGTCTGGTATTCCCAAGTCTCTGAGAGCTTTCCACACTCAAGATCCACACAGTCAAAGGATTTAGCATAATGGATGAAAGAGAGAGTATTTGTCATGATCCACACAGTCAAAGGATTTAGTATAATCAATGAGAGAGATTTTTTTTTTCCTGAAATTCTCTTGCTTTCTCTATAATCCAGCAAATGTTGGCAATTTGATCATTAGTTCTTTGTTTTCTAAACCCAGTGATGCTTAGACCAGTGAAATTAGCTTAAAATGGGGGTCAAATCTATTATCAAATGAGAATGCAAAAGGATGAAGAAAATAAAACATTAAAAAAATAATCACTCCAACTTGTTCTATATTCTGAGACTAAAAATAATAAAATAATTCCTCTTTAGGGATATGCTTTGAATACCATCTCCACTTACCATAAGGTTAAATTGTAGACTCTGAGGGGAAGTCTGAAGAGCAATTTTTGAAGACTGGAATTTGTATTTGCTTTGTTTGTTGCTTTTTTCACCTTCTATTTTTGCCATGTTGTAAGATTACTGTCTGATTAATTGGATACATTAGCACCAACACAGCATCTGGTTATCAGTGAAAACTTGCATTCACAATTTCCTTGATGAAGGTACAAGCAAATGAAATAACTCATCCTGAACAGCCAAAATGCCATTAACCTTGTCAAGTTCAGAATTCAATGTATTTTTTAAAAATTTAATGTCTGTCTAGATGACAAAATTTGAGCTCCTACTGATGAGTTCAAAATAATTGAAAATGCTTGATTGTCTAAGAAACAGAAATATCACAGAGCAAAATTGATTATAATTATATATTATATAAAATATAGTGATATTAAATACTTTAGAAGACAATGCCACCTGGAAAGAGCTTATAAAAATGTTTGGATGTACAATCTGTAATTCTCTACATTCTCAATGATGCCATAGTTATCATGTAATAATAAATCATACCAGATTGGGAAAGACATTGTGTTAAGTTCAACATAGTACAAACATGAATTAAACATGAATCTCAATTTAAGGAACTCAAAGTTTAGTCAGAGACACATCTACACATAATATGTACTGGACTATAAATTGTAAGTGCTATAATAAAACTATAAAAATGGGTGTCAACAGAAAGAAGAAAGTTATTTATTCTTTCTAGTTTATGCATTCTTATTTTTGGTTTGTTACTACAGTGTCTGAATTAATATTTTTCAATCCCAATTACACAGCACAATTACTTTGGGGTAATTTGTAAAAAAGGCAAATGTCCCACAACTGGAATTATGAAGATAGTCTCTTCAATGAATGGTGTTCAAAAACTGTATGGTCACATGTAAAAGAATGAAATGACCTTTGTTTTACACCATACACAAAAATTAACTTTAAATGGACTAAAGTTTTGAGCATAAGACCTGAAAACCATAAAACTCCTAGAAGAAAGCACAAGCAGGAATCTCCTTGATAGTGGTATTAGCAACTACTTTTTTTTTTTGAGGGGGTGGTGGATTTTACATCAAAAACAAAAGCAATCAAAGTGAAAATAAACAAATGTGACTACATCAAACTACAAAGCTTCTTAACAGCAAAGGAAACTGTCAACAAAATAAAAAGACAATACACAGATTGAGAGAAAATATTGTCAAACCATACATTTAATAAAAAATTAATAACACTCTTCCCAGTTGGCTCAGTGGTAAAGGATCTACCCGCCAATCAGGAGATGTCAGTTTGATCCCTGGGTCTGTAAGGTTCTCTGGAGAAGGAAATGGAAACCCACTCCAGTATTCTTGCCTGGAAAATCCTGTGAACAAAGGAGCCTGATGGGCTACATTCCATAGAGTTGCAAAGAGTCAGACAGGACTTAGTGACTAAACAACAACAACAACTCAAAATAAAAAAAAGAACTCATAATTCAACAGCTAAAAATCAAACAATTTAATTAAAAAATGAGCAGACTATCATAAGAGACATTTTTCCCAAGATATACAGATGGCTAACAGGGACATGAAAAAGTGCTCAAGATGACTAGTCATCAGGGAAATGCAAATCAAAATCATAAGGGGATATGACTTCACACCTGTTAAAATGGCTGTTATTAAAAAGATAGGAGATACAAAAAGTGTTGGCAAGAATGTGGAGAAAAAGGAACCCCTGAGCACTGTTCGTAGGAAATTAAATTGTTGTAACCACTATGGAAAACAGTACAGAGTCCTCAAAATATTAAAAGAGAACTATCACATGACCTAGCAATTCCTTTACTGCATATTTATCCAAAGAAAACAAAAACACTAACTGGAAAAGATATATGCAACTTTATGTTCATTGTGACATTATTCATAATGGCCATAATATATATGCAACCTAAGAGTCTGTCAATAAATAAATGGATAAAGAATATTCATCCAAAATATTATTCACCCAGAAAAAAGGAAATTTTGTTGCTCGTAACATTAATTCACCTGGTGAGTATTATGCCGAGAGAAATAAGTCAGACAGAAAGACAAGTATTACCATGTAATGTCACTTACATGTGGAGTCTAAAAATGAAAATAAACTCATAGAGAACATATTTGTGGTTACCAGAGGCAGGAGCAGAAATGTGTGTAAAGGGAAATGTGTGTAAAATGGGTAAAGGGAGTCTAAAGCTACAAATTTCCAGTTATAAAATAAATAAGTGTCGAGGATGTAATATACAGCATGATAACTGTAGTTATTAACACTGTATTGTAAATTTCAAAGTAGCTAGGAGACAAGATCTTAAATGTCTCATCACAAGGAAAAAAATTGTTAATAATGTTGTTGGTGGATGTTAACTAATTTTACTGTAGTGATCATTTCACAGTATATACAAGTATCAAATCATTATGTTTACACCTTGATAGAAGAAATATTCACATATTGAGTTATGTGGAAGTCATTATCTCTTATACATTATTTAACTTTATGATAACTAGAACACACTGTATTGTGCCCTGTCAAACATGCACTGTACACATGCTTTAATCATTGTGGACAAGAATGAATTAAAAAAAATTAAGATGGAGTGACTGTGGTTCAAATGCCCCGAGTGGGTCTCAGTGGCCATTTGGGACATGTATCTATATTACTGATAACATGAATTTTCTGAACTATATCAGACAAGGATAACATAAGTCATTCTCAAAACAGTATCTGCTAGCAGCTGCCAGTTACAACCCATAGTCTCAAGAGCTCCTTTTGTAATTATGTAATCTTCAACCCCAAACAATCTCTCCTTAAAAAACACTCTTAATGATCAGTTTCAATCCTAGTTCTTGACATCTTGTGTGAGTTTGGTTTTTTGCCTTTATAATCACATTTAATAGCCCAGTGGACTACAAGCACTTCTTGGATCTGTGTCTCTTGTGTTATACTCTTCAGTTTGGCTCAAAGAAAGGTCTTTTTTTTTCTTACCGATTATTTTTGTTGACAACCTGAATCTAATAATGTTATATATCAATTATACCTCATTATTTTTGAAAAAGCATACATATACACAAAGAGAACTCAATTAATATTAGGAAGACCACAAAATATAAAGTTCAGTTGGCAAACACTGAGGCTTTAACAACTGAATAGTGATGCCAGCAGTTCATGCCCATCTAATGCTTGTAGTGACTGGTTCCAAGTTCTGAGTTTCAACAGAATGGCATGGAAGGCAAATGGCAGGAGACTCACCAGGTTGTGCAGGGTCTTCCTGAGAGGCTCCAACTCATGCTTCCCCATCTGGCTCTTCTGTAAGGGCCCAAAAGTGCTCCCTGCCCACTTAACAGAGCTTACCACATGGAGTTGGCATTCTGCCTTCATGAAGATTAAGTTCTCCATTTTCCTGGGACTGAACAGAGCAGACACCTGGGACAAAGAGCAGAAAACCATCAGCTCATGTGTGTGTGCACAGGTACCCATATTCATACATGTGCACACTTATATTTATACATGACCAGGGAAGTTTAAACATAGAAAGAGCTGGAAAAATGACTGCATTTTTATTTTTCTCCCCAGAGGAAAATTCACCCCAAACTTGTTGGCTATGTACCCATTTCTGCTGCTGCTGCTGCTGAGTCACTTCAGTCGTGTCCGACTCTGTGTGACCCCATAGACGGAAGCCCACCAGGCTCCCCCGTCCCTGGGATTCTCCAGGCAAGAACACTGGAGTGGGTTGCCATTTCCTTCTCCAATGTGTGAAAGGGAAAAGTGAAAGTAAAGTCGCTCAGTCGTGTCGGACCCCTAGCGACCCCACGGACTGCAGCCTACCAGGCTCCTCCATCCATGGGATTTTCTAGGCAAGAGTACTGGAGTGGCTTGCCATTGCCTTCCCCGACCCATTTCTAGTGAAAAAGATATTAATCATTTTTTTTTCTTAATTTCAGTGCTTAGATTAAGGAAGAAATAGCAAGTATTTAACTACAAGAATGGGGGCTTCCCACGTGGTACTAGTGGTAAAGAACCTGCCTGCCAGAGACATGGGTTCAATCCCTGAGTTGGGATTGGCAAACCACTCCAGTATTCTTGCCTGGATCATCCCATAGACAGAGGAGCCTGGTGGGTTACAGTCCAGTCCATAGGGTCACAAAGAGTTGGACATGACAAGCTACTTAGCACACAATCTTAAGAATAAAATATTGCAATACAGAGGGCTGAAAATTTACCTGGGATACAAAATATAGAAAAGATAAACAGGCCATAACCAGAATAATGAGTCACTGGTAGGGAGTTAAGATAGGTGTTGTGAAAAATTCCAAGTGATTTTACTATATGCAGCAAAGATTAGAACATTCTTTTCATCAACTTCTTTTCTAACTTCCCTGGGACTTTCCTGGTGGCTCAAACAGTAAAGAATCTGCCTGCAATGAGGGAGACGTGGGTACAGACCCTGGGTTGGGAAGGTCCCCTGGAGAAAAAATGGAAAACCACTCCAGTAATTCTTGCCTGGAGAATTCCATGGGCAGAGGAACCTGGCAGGCTACAGTTCACGGGTCGCAAAAAGTTGGACATGACTGAGCAACTAACACACTTCTCTAACTTAAACCTGGTTTTCATCTGATGACAATGTTATCCTGAAATCACTCTTAAGGGGTGACCACTTTTTTTGCCATTTAAATGTCTTTTTTTTTGTTGTTTAAACTATAGCTGAATTACAATATTAGTTTCAGGGATACAACATAGTGTTGTAATATTTTTAAACATTACAAAATGGTCACCATTATGAGTCTAACTACTATCTGTCACCATACAAAATTATTATAATCTTATTAACCATATTTTCTATGCTGTTCATTCCGTTCCGTTCCGTTCGGTCGCTCAGTCGTGTCCGACTCTTTGCGACCCCGTGGACTGTAGCCTACCAGGTTTCTCCATCCATGGGATTCTCCAGGCAAGAATACTGGAGTGGGTTACCATTTCCTTCTCCAGGGGATCTTCCCGACCCAGGGATCGAACCCGCGTCTCCCGCATTGGAGACAGACTCTTTAACCTCTGAGCCACCAGGGAAGCCCATTACATTCTCATAACTAATTTATTTTATAATTGGAATTTTGTATGTCCTAACCATCTTCACCTATTTTACCTATTCTCCTAAACCCTTTCCCTTAGTTTGCTCTCTGAATCTATAAGTCTGCTTCTGTTTTATATTTGTTCTTTTGTTTTGTTTTCACATCCCACATATTATCTTTTACTTGATTTTGTTTTGCTTTGTTTTAAGATCCCAAATATAATTAACAAATATTTCCATCCCTTTTTATATATATTTAGACTTTTTCACAATCATTAACTATACACTTTCTATAATCCTTTTTTATTTATAAGTTTAAAGTTATACTCCACTTAGTTATTACAAAATGTTGGCTATATTCCCTGGTTTGTACAATGAATACAGTTTTGTAGCCTAACTTAAACCTAATTGTTTGTACCCACTACTTCCCTATCCCAATAGTGCCCTTCCCCACCCACTAATAACCACTAGTTTGTCCTATATATCTGTGAGTCTGCTTGTTTTTAGTTGTGTTCATTAGTTTGCTATATTTTCTATTGTTCATGTATTATTGAAAGCTTGCAGTATTTGTCTTTCTCTGTTTGACTTATTTCACTTAGCATAATATCCTCCAAGTCCATCCATGTTGCTACAAATGGTAAAATTTCTTTCTTTTTTATAGCTGAATAATATCCCATTGTGTGTGTGTATGTCGTTTTCTGTTGTGTAGTATGTATATACATACCACAGCTTCTTTATCCATTCATCTCTTGATGGACTTTTAGGTTGCTTCTATATCTTGCCAATTGTAAACAGTGCTATAAACATTGGACACATAAATATTTTCAAATTTGCTAGATTATAAGGTAGTTCTGTTTTTAGATTTTTTGAGAAAGGTCCATGTGTTTTTCCACAGTGGCTGAATCAGTTTACACTCCCACCATTTTACAAGGGTTCCCTTTATTCCACATCTTCTCAAATATTTGCTTTTGTATTCTTTTTAATGATAGCCATTTTGACAGGTGTGAGATGGTGTCTCATTATGGCTTTCATTTGCATTCCCTGATGATTTACAATGTTGTGCAAATTTTCATCAATATACAAAAATCTGTTCCATTTGTATAAATTAACAGCAAATTATCAGAAAGATAAATAATGCCATTTACCATTACATCATAAAGAGAATATAATACTCAGGAATATACCTATCTAGGAGGCAAAAGACCTATACTCAGGAAACTATAAGATACTGATGAAAGAAATTGAAGATGACACAAACAGATGGAAATATATATCATGTTCTTGGATTTGAAGAACATGATATTTGGATAACACAATATGAATCAATATTGTTAAAATGACCATGCTACCCAAGGGAATCTACAGATTCAATGAAATCCCTGAAAAATTACCAATGGCATTTTTTCACAGAACAAGTACATATGATTAAAAAATCTGTACAAAACACAAAAGTCAAAATAGTCTTGAGAAAGAAGAACAGAGCTGGAGAAATCATGCTTCCTGAAGTCAGACTAAACTGCAAAGCTATAATAATCAAAATAGTATGATACTGACATGAAAAAATAAATCAATGGAACAAGATAGAGAGATCAGAAATAAATCCATGCACTTATGGTCAATTAATCTATGACACAGAAGTCAAGAATACAAAATGGAGAAAAGACAGCCTTGTCAATAAATGATGCTGGGAAAACTGGACAGCTACATGTGAAAGCCAAAGATGGTTGAACTCTATACATTCAGCAAAACAAAACCAGGAGCTCTATACACTCAGCAAAAACAAAATCTGGGGCTCAGATCAGGAACTCCTTATCGCAAAATTCAGACTTAAATTTAAGAAAGTAGGGAAAACCAATAAGTCATTCAGTTATGGCCTAAATCAAATCCCTTACAATTATACAGTGGAAGTGATAACCAGACTCAAGGGATTAGATCTGATACACAAAGTGCCTGAAGAACATTGGATGGAGGTTCATAACATTCTACAGGAGGTGATGATCAAAAACATCCCCAAGAAAAAGAAATGCAAGAAGGCAAAATGATTATCTGAGGAGGCCTTACAAATAGCTGAGAGAAGTGAAAGATAAAAGAGAAAAGGAAAGATATATCTATCTGAATGCAGAGTTCCAAAGAGAGCAAGGAGAGATAAGAAAGCTTTCCAAAGTGATCCGTGCAAAGAAATAGAGGAAACAATACAATGGGAAAGACTAAAATCTCTTCAAAAAAATTAGAGATACCAAGATAACATTTCATGCGACTTTGGGCACAATAAAGGACAGAAACTGTACAAACCTAACAGATGGCAAGAATACACAGAAAAACTATAGAAAAAAGATCTTAATGACTCACATGACCACAATGGTGTGATCAATCACCTAGAGCCAGATATCCTAGAGTGTGAAGTCAAGTGGGCCTTAGGAAGCTGAAGCATCACTACAAACAAAGCTAATTGGGATGATGGAATCTGAGCTGAGCTATTTAAAATACTAAAAGGTGATGCTGTTAAAGTGTTGCACTCAATATGCCAGCAAATTTAGAAAACTCAGTAGTGGCCACAGGACTGGAAAAGGTCAGTTTTCATTCTAATACCAAAGAAAGGCAATGCAAAAGAATGCTCAAGCTCCTGCACAATTGCACTCATCTCACATGCTAGTAAAGTAATGCTCAATATTCTTCAAGGCAGGCTTCAACAGTACATGAACCATGAACTTTAAGATGATCAAGCTGGATTTAGAAAAGGCAGGGGAACCAAAGATCAAATTGCCAACATCGGTTGGATCACTGAAAATTCAAGAGAGTTCCAGAAAAACGTCTACTTCTGCTTTATTGACTATGTCAAAACCTTTGACTGTGTGTACCACAACAAACTGTGGAAAATTCTTCAAGGGATGGGAATACCAGACCACCTGACCTACCTCTTGAGAAATCTGTATGCAAGTCAAGGAGCAACAGTTAAAACTGGACATGGAACAATAGACTGGTTCCAAATAGGGAAAGGAGTATATCAAGGCTGGATATTGTCACCCTGCTTATTTAACTTCCATGCAGAATACATCATGCAAAATGCTGGTCTGTCTGGATGAAGCACAAAGTGGAATCAAGATTACTAGGAAAAAGATCAATAACCTCACATATGCAGATGACATCACCCTTATGGTAGAAAGTGAAGAACTAAAGAGCTTCTTGATGAAAGTGAAAGAGGAGAGTGAAACAGTTGGCTCAAAACTCAATATTCAAAAAACTAAGATCATGTCATCCGGTCCCATCACTTCATGGCAAATAGATGGGAAAACAATACCAACACTGACAGACTTTATTTTCTTGGGCCCCAAAATCACTGTAGATTATGACTGCAGCCATGAAATGTAAAAACACTTGCTCCTTGGAAGAAAAGCTATGACAAACATAGACAGTGTACTAAAAAGCAGAGACATTATTTTGCTGACAAAGGTCCATATAGTCAAAGTTATGGTTTTTCCAGTTGTTGTGTAAGAATGTAAGAGTTGGATCAAAAAGAGGACTGAGCATGGAAAAATTGATACTTTTGAACTGTGGTGTTGGAGAAGAACTTTTGAGAGTCCCTTGGACTTCAAGGAGATCAAACCAGTCAATCCTAAGATAAATCAGTCCTGAATATTCATTGTAAGGACTGATGGTGAAGCTAAAGTTCCAGTATTTTGGCCACTTTATGTGAAGTGCTGACTCATTAGAAAAGGCTCTGATGTTAGGAAAGATTGAAGGCAGGAGGAGAAGGAAACGAGATAGGACAAGATGGTTGGATGGCATCACCAACTTGATGGATATGAGTTTGAACAAGCTCCAAGAGATGGCAGAGGACAGGGGAGCCTAGGGTGCTGCAACCTATGGGTTCACAAAGAGTTGGACATCACTGAGTGAACAACAACATGTAAAAAATGAAGAATAAAATTTGAACTTTCTCTAACACCATATGCACAATGGATTAAATTTCTGAATGTAAGGCCAAATACTATAAAAATCTTAGAGTAAAGCATAGGCAGAAGACTCTGACATAAATTTGCAGCAAAATCTTTCTTAATCCACTTCCTAGAGCGATGGAAATAAACAAAAATAAACAAGTGGGACATAGTTAAACTTAGTGTTAAAGGCATTTCTAATTGATATCCTGATCATCCTCAAATTATGCTACTTTCAGTCAAAGTAAAATGCCAGTAAAAGTCAACATCACTTTTTTTCAATTGTTCCATTGAAAAAAATCTTTATCAGTCCTGATTCCTGTCTTTTTCATGCATTTCATTTCTAGGCTGTAAGCAATTTTGCTAGCTTTACAGATAATGTTTTTATCTAGAATCTAACCACTCTCTACCACTTCAACTACTACCAATCCAGTTAAGTCAACGTTCTCTAGACTAGAAACCATAGCCTCTAATCAATTCTCCTCCGTCCATCCTTTTCTCCTTGTAAACTATTTTCTATGTTGTGAGTGGAGTCATTCTTTCTAAACTACAAATCCGATCATGCCACTCTTCTGTAAAAAACATTGCAAAATATTAGAGAAGAAAATAATAATGTTAATTCCAAATTTTCCTATTTGTCTCAGCAAAAGGCATATTTTTTTCCAATGGCCCAACTTTAGTTAAGGTAATGCTAGATGCCACAGCAAACAGGGCCAGAAAAGTATAAAGGCTTAAATAAAATAAATGTTTACTTTTGATTCTCTAAGTGCTAAAACATACATTCCTGATTAGAAGATATTTTCCTTGCCCATGTCAGTTCAGGGCCATAAACTCAATTTTGTGTCTCCAGCCTCTTAAGCATGTGGATACCATGGTCACTATGCTTTTCTGTCTCATGTCAGTAAATGAGGAAAAGAGTATGATGATCAAAAGTCCTGGGAAGGAACACATTACCTCATTTCCTGTTCTATTGGATGCACGTCATGTGACCACTTCTGATTCAAATAACACTGAGAAATATATAGTCTTTATGACCCATCAGAAGAGGAATGCATTTTGGTAAAGAAAGCTTTTGTAACAAAGTACTCAAGGCCTTGTGATCTGGCTTACTCTTACCTCTCTGATCTGAATTCCTACCATTCTCCCTTTTGGACTCTCAGTTCTGTATGGTTGCCTCTTTACAGTCCTCAAACAATGTGAGTGTGCTTGATGCCATTGCTGTTTAGTTCTCCCTTTTTCTTGAGTGCCCATCTCCAGATTCACCCTTAGGTATGTACATTCCTCAGTTCAGCTCAGTCCTGTCCGACTCTTTGCAACCCCATGGACTGCAGCATACCAGACTTCCCTATTCATCACCAACTCCAAGAGCTTGCTCAAATGCAAGTCCATTGAGTCAGTGATGCCATCCAACCATCTCACCCTCTGTCATCCCCTTCTCCTCCCACCTTCAATCTTTCCCAGCATCAGGGTCCTTTCCAGAGTCAGTTCTTCACATCAGGTGGCCAAAGTACTGGACTTTCAGCTTCAGCGTCAGTCCTTCCGATGAATATGCAGGGTTGATTTCCTTTAGGACTGACTGGTTTGATCTTCTTGCAGTCGAAGGGACATTCAGGAGTCTTCTCCAGCACCACAATTCTAAAGCATCAATTCTTCAGCAGTCATATTTCTTTATAGTTCAACTCTCACATCGATACCTGACTACTGGAGAAACCATAGCTTTGACTAGATGGACCTTTGTCGGCAAAGTAAAGTCTTTGATTTTTAATATGCTGCCTAGGTTTGTCATACATTCCTTAGATGTCACCTAATCAGCAAGACCTTCTCTGATTCTCTGTTGACTATAAACTAGAAATTATAACCACCAATATTCCCTACTACTTCCTATTGTTATTTTTTTCTGTAGAGCTCATATTTATTTGTTTATTTAGTGTTTTATCTATCTCCTCTTGCTTTATCTACAATCCATTAATAATATATTAACCATTCACTAAATTCTTACTAAAATTATAGATTAATTGATGTACCAATAACCTGATTCTTCCAGTCTCAATATATCATCTTGAACATCTCAATTTTCTAATTACTTCAAAAATAAGGCTATCTCCCCAATGGCATCTGTCTTCATATACCAGTGTGACAGCTTCTCCCTCAGTTTTTCATACAATTGTTAACAAGGTAAAAGAATGGGTGAAGTTTTAATTTGGCTGAAATGGCCTAGGGTTGAGTTGGGTCAACAGAGTTGAGGTTAAGGCAGATTAAATGTGTAATTGTGAAATCAGTTATTTGTTTTAAATTAAAACTTGCCCCAAATTCCTTTGTAGACCAATTTGTTAGGTTTCATAAGCTTATTTACTAAAGCAAAGAATCCTAAGTAATCAAAAATGCACAAGTGTAGCCCACAAGTATGTGATGTAGATGTCCATGTGTGAAATAATACATTTTTTTGTGGTAGGGAGGTAGATATGTCTTTTTCTGATGGTTTGTCTAGTTTAGATTGTAATACAGGATTTTTAAGTGACAAAAATTTACTGTAATACAAATGCACATTTTTATATTATGTGGTAAAATAATTGACCACAGTATACTGGAGAATATGTGTGTGTATATATATACACAGACTTACAACAAGAGAAATTAGAGGTTAGTAACATCAGAATACCAGAAAATTGTGGTTTCTAACATTTGATATAATTCCTGGAAGAATTCGCTTCTAAAGCATTGCTTCTAAGAACCACAAACACTGTATTTTTATATTACATTTCAACTGATTATATTAATCTGATTACCTCATTTCTCAAACTCTTTAGCTTCTCTGCTTCTATAGTACTATCTAATAATAATTAGATAATCTTGCCTTTTTTTTTTTTTTTTTTTGCACTGACAGAATCAGTGAGACTCCAAATTTAGTTGTCGGGTCTTACCTAATGTTATTCTAAATATTGCATGATTTAAAATATATATTTTTTTAATTACCCATTATCTTTTCTTTTTTTAATGAAAAATGCTCCTTAAGATCTTTCATATACCTGTGGTTTGCTTGGGAAGATGTATCTAAAATGTTGGAAGCAGGCTGTCTGTCAAGATTACATTTTATTCAGTCACTAAACTTTTCAAAGACCACTTTGTGACAAAGTAATGAGGAATCATCAAAAAATTTTAGGAAGAAGGGTGACATGAATCGGCTAGTGTTTTAGAAAGTTTCTTCTTTCTGGATAATGATGACCATAAGCAAGGAAGGTGAGAGACTATAATACCAGTGTGGAGGCACTGAAGTGACATATTTTAAAAAATGATAACTTGCAAGATGATTTTTACTGCTGAGAATTGAGAAATAGATGGAATAATAAGCTATAAAATGGTAGAAGATGAACACTGGGTGATCAATTGGATAAGATTTGCCATGGTAACCTGTCTAGCCTTGGTCAGCCTTCATGTGACAGACATAACATATTTAGACTCTCAGAAATTTCAAAATATTTCCATTTTTTTTTTATCTCAGGTACAGTTTCCCTGTAAATCCAGAAAGAAGTAGTTAAGAGATATTTCATTTCCTCTTACAGTTGACTTTTTCCCAGGATTTGACAATAGAAACTTCCATTATCTTAAAGGGAAACTCAACCCACTCACATAAAGCACTATCAAGTCTATGGCCCTCAGGATAAATAATACTTGCATTAGTTGACCATATGCTTCCAAGATTCTGGATTCAGTCCAGTTCAGTTCAGTTCAGTCGTTCAGTCATGTCCAACTCTTCACGACCCAACAAACTGCAGCACGCCAGGCCTCCCTGTCCATCACCAACTCCCAGACTTCACTCAAACTCATGTCCATCAAGTCGGTGATGCCATACAACCATCTCATCCTCCGTCCTCCCCTTCTCCTCCTGCCTTCAATATTTCCCAGCATTAGGATCTTTTCCAATGAACACCTTTCGCATCAGGTGGCCAAAGTATTGGAGTTTCAGCTTCAACATCAGTCTTTCCAATGAGCACACAGTACTGATCTCCTTTAGGATGTACTGGTTGGATCTTCTTGCAGTCCAAGGGACTCTCAAGAGTCTTCTCCAACACCACAGTTCAAAAGCATCAATTCTTCTGTGCTCAGCTTTCGTTTTAGTACAACTCTCCCAACTATTAATGACCACTGGAAAAAGCATAGCCTTGACTAGATGGACCTTTGCTGACAAAGTAATGTCTCTGCTTTGTAATATGCTATCTAGGTTGGTCATAACTTTCCTTCCAAGGAGTAAGCCTCTTTTCATTTCATGGCTGCAATCACCATCTGCAGTGATTTTGGAGTCCAGAAAAATAAAGCCAGCCACTGGTTCCACTGTTTCCCCATCTATTTGCCATGAAGTGATGGGACCAGATGACATGATCTTAGTTTTCTGAATGTTGAGCGTTAAGCCAGCTATTTCAGTCTCCTCTTCCACTTTCATCAAGAGGCTCTTTAGTTCTTCTTCACTTTCTGCCATAAGGGTGGTGTCATTGGCATATCTGAGGTTATTGATATTTCTCCTGGCAATCTTGATTCCAGCTTGTGTTTCCTCCAGCCCGGCGTTTCTCATGATGTACTCTGCATATAAGCTAAATAAGCAGGGTAACAATATACAGCCTTGACGTACACCTTTTCCTATTTGGAACCAGTATGTTGTTCCATGTCCAGTTCTAACTGCTGCTTTCTGACCTGCATACAGGTTTCTTTTTTTTTTTCTAATCAAATCTCAGAGGATTTTAATTGCAATTAAAGTAGATAATTAATTACAATATCTATGTGGAAATTAAGTACAATGGTAAATACTGGACCACATATTCTAGAAGAAGAATTAAAGTCAATGGTGTACACTAACACAGACAAATAGACTGATGGAACACAAGACAGAGTCTAGGACACTTACTCATATATACCTGATTTATGATAAAGAGCATTTCAGAGTGAAAGTACAACCTCTTCAATAAGTGATACTTAGTCAATTGCATTTTCAAATAAGAGATTTTTGATCACTACCTCATACAATAAACAAAAATTCAATTGTAATTAGATCCAAATATGAAAGATGAAACTGCAGTGTCTAGAAAATAATGAAGAAGATTATTTTATAATCTCAGGAAAGTCAAGCTTTTTTAAATATAACATAAAAATCAACACACAAAAGATTAATAAGTTGAACTATAAGAACTATTAATAAGAACTACTATTTATCAAAAGACACAATGAAAAAGCAAACCACATATGGCTGGAGAATATCTGTAATGTGTATATAAAATAACAGAAACATATCTAGTATATACTGAAGAACTATAAATCAACAAGAAAGTATGGATAAACCAGTATTTTTTTTTTTCCAAGTGCAAACCAGTTGGGAATTTATTTTTTTATTTTTATTTTTTTTGATAACATGATCATTTTTAATGTATTCTTTCATCAACATTATTTTTTTTTACAGTTCATAACTTTTATAAATAAAATAAATTAAATGTACAGTGAATAAGTTCTCTGAAATATTCCAATATTTCTGCAGGTTTAGTAATATCGTAAAATACATTTCAACTAAAATTCACAAATCTAAAAACCTGTTAGGCATTTTTAGGCATTTTAAGTTGGAAATGAAGACCAATGTTACATCGTAATATGCCAATTACAAAAAGTACTTCAAATAGCAAATACTACAGTTTGTCCCAAACTTTAAAAACTATTCATGAACTCAACACTGAACTATTGATGGCTATGAGAATTGTTTCCTAGCCTTTTTGAAAATTTCAACCCATTTACATTTAAGGTAATTATTGATAAGTACGATCCCGTAGCCATTTTCTTTATTGCTTTGGGTTCAAGTTTATACACTCTTTCTGTGTTTCCTGTCTATAGAAGATCCTTTAGCATTTGTTGGAGAGCTGGTTTGGTGATGCTGAATTCCCTCAGCTTTTGCTTGTCTGTAAAGCTTTTGATTTCTCCTTCATATTTGAATGAGATCCTTGCTGGGTATAGTTATCTGGGCTGTAGGGTATTTTCTCTCAACACTTTAAGTATGTCTTGCCACTCCCTTCTGGCCTGAAGAGTGTCTGTTGAAAGATCAGCTGTTATCCTTATGGGAATCCCCTTATGTGTTATTTGCTGCTTTTCCCTTGCTGCTTTTAATATTTGTTCTTTGTGTTTGATCTTTGTTAATTTGATTAATATGTGTCTTGGAGTATTTCGCCTTGGGTTTATCCTGTTGGGGACTCTCTGGGTTTCTTGGACTTGGGTGATTATTTCTTTCCCTATTTTAGGGAAGTTTTCAACTATTATCTCCTCAAGTATTCTCTCATGGTCTTTCTTTTTGTCTTCTTCTTCTGGGACTCCTATGATTCGAATGTTGGAGCGTTTAACATTGTCCCAGAGGTCTCTAATATTGTCCTCATTTCTTTTAATTCGTTTTTCTTTTTTCCTCTCTGTTTCATTTAGTTCTACAATTCTATCTTCTAGTTCGTTTATCCTGTCTTCTGCCTCTGTTATTCTACTGTTTGTTCCCTCCAGAGTGTTTCTGATCTCATCTATTGCATTATTCATTGTATATTGACTCTTTTTTATTTCTTCTAAGTCCTTATTAAATCTTTCTTCCATCTTCTCAATCCTTTTCTCCAGGTTATTTATCTGTAACTCCATTTTGCTTTCAAGATTTTGAATCATTTTCACCATCAAAATTCGAAATTCTTTATCAGGTAAATTCCCTATATCTTCTTCTTTTGTTTGTGTTGGAGGGCAATTATCTTGTTCCTTTACTTGCTGGGTATTTCTCTGCCTCTTCATCTTGCTTATATTGCTTTGCTTGGGGTGGCCTTTCCCTCTTCTTGCAGTTTGTGGAGTTCTCTTTATTATGTAGTTTCTTCGCTGTGTGTGGGGTTGGACGGGTGACTTGTCCGGGTTCCCTGGTTAGGGAAGCATGTGTCGGTGTTCTGGTGGGTGGAGCTGGATTTCTTCTCTCTCCTTTAGAAGACAATGGTCTGCTTTTCTGGGAGCCTGATGTCCTCTGCCAGTATTCAAAAGTTGTTTTGTGGACTTTACTCCGCATTCAGATGTTCTTTTGATGAATTTGTGGGGGAGAAAGTGGTCTTGCCATCTTATCCCTCCGCCATCTTGTTCCTTCCTCCCCAGAACACTGGATTCTTATATTCCACTTGGTCTTGGAGTATCTCTTCCCAGCTGCTCCAGCAAGGTGCAGCCGCTGTACCTTACCTTGGACGAGGGGTATCTCCTCAAGGCCACCCCTCCTGCTTTGAATGTGGATCAGCTCCTCTCGGCCCTCTGGTGCCCAAGCAGCCACCGCCTCCTGGACGTGGTACAGCTCCTCTCGGACAACGCCCTAACCCTGGGCGCGAGGCAGCTCCTCTCAGCCACAATTCTGCACGTGGTCAGTTGCGCCAGAGCCGGGCGTCTCTCGCGTCTGCGCAGCCGAAGCCGGGCGTCTCTCGCGTCTGCCATACAGGTTTCTCAAGAGGCAGGTCGGGTGGTCTGGTATCCCCGTATCTTTCAGAATTTTCCACAGTTTATTGTGATCCATATAGCCAAAGGTTTTGGCATAGTCAATAAAGCAGAAATAGATGTTTTTCTGGAATTCTCTTCCTTTTTCATGATCCAGCAGATGTTGGCAATTTGATCTTTGGTTCCTCTGCCTTTTCTAAAACCAGCTTGAACATCTGGAAGTTCATGGTTCAAGTATTGCTGAAACCTGGCTTGGGGAATTTTAAGCGATTATTAATTCTCAAAAGAGACCATATGTGGCTCAGCAACAAAGGGTTCCACGTAGCACTGTGCCGAGTTCAGGGCAGTTGTTTTCCACTCTTTACACTGGCAAGAAATGAACATACACTAGCCTGCACATAATCTGTACTGCCACATGATCTTCACTCTTAACCTCCTGTGACCAAGAGCTGTCAGAAGCATTCAGATATCTGAAGAGGATAAAATATTTTTCAAGTCAAAATCATTCTACATCTAGATATGGGAGAAGGAAAGACATTTTCTATATTTACTGTGCCTAACTGTGCTGAAGACACACAGAATTCATATTCTTACTCAAAATGTTCCATACACACCGCATCTCAATCTAAAGTTAACTGCATTTGTGTTAGATCTTGAGTGAAAATTTCTACCAAACAGTTACATTTTGCTATATACATGTGAAAATAAAAGATACATTAAAGAACTTATGCTAATCACTATTTTCCCCAAATGTAAAACTTCCAAAACCAAGGAATGAAAGCTGCTTGTTTTGTTCAGAGTGGTTAAGTCCTAAGCTACACCAAATACTCCAGTGTATTAACTAACACATTCAGGTTCATTTCCAAAATTAAGAGGCATTGATGGAATTCATACTACCCATCAGAAATATCTTCACATGTAAATCAAAAGTTGTTCGTGGTATTTGTATGTGTGTATTATATTCCTCTTTTATAGGCCCTCTCAATGATGGTGATTTGTGTTTATTCTCTTATGTGCTAACACTTAGAACATCCTGTTTAGTCTACTCCGAAGTTCTGGAATCAGTCTTGTGTTTTCTACTCCTGATGCCACTAGTCTAGATCATGGCTTTATTATTATATTATTTTAATGGAACACATATTATTGTACTCACCTCTTAACTAGCCTCAATACTGTAAATTTATTCAGCAGACTTACTTATCTCCTATATTACTATTTGAGTTATTTACGTAGAAGCAGTTGAGACCATATCCCTTCCAGGTCCCTCATACCCATTTTACCCAATAATATTCTGAGTCTTCTAGAGTCTTGTCAGGTCCAAGGCAGGGTATACTAAGAATGCATGAAGTTGCTTGGTAGAGACTGTGGGAGCTAAAGGTCACAGATCAAGATTGGAATCATTCAAACATTTTAGAAATATTTTCAGGTCACATTAAGCAACCATAGAGACTAAGCATAGTCCACGGATCTTAGGTATGCAATCTCTGAACCTAGAAAATCTGGTTATATTTTTTTCTTCCTAGATTCTACTCTTACCTATTTTTCTTCCTAGATTCTACTCTTACATATTTCTCACCAAGCCAGACTGTTTCATGGGTCCACACTCTTTATGATCTGTATTTTACTGCTTTTCACACATTAATTCACAAAGGATTTTCAAACTACAATGGTCTCTCCATCTCCTTAGCTACAGCAATATTCATTTCTGCTTAGTTTGAACTCAAATGAAACACTATCCCAGAAAGAGTCCATAATTTCAGTTAGAATCAAAGATGTCTGATCAGAAGTTCTTTGTTATTATTTACTTTGGCCCTCAAAGCAATTATATATATATATATATATATATATATATATATATAATACATATTTAAATATATATATTTATTCAGTTCAGTTCAGTCACTCAGTCATGTCCGACTCTTTGCAACCCCATGAATCACAGCACACCAGGCCTCCCTGTCCATCAGCAACTCCCAGAGTTCTCTCAAACTCATGTCCATCGAGTTGGTGATGCCATCCAGCCATCTCATTCTCTGTCATCCCCTTCTCCTCCTGCCCCCAATCCCTCCCTTCATCAGAGTCTTTTCCAGTGAGTCAACTCTTCACGTGAGGTGGCCAAAGTATTGGAGTTTCAGCTTTAGCATCAGTCCTTCCAATGAACACCCAGGACTGATCTCCTTTAGAATGGACTGGTTGGATCTCCTTGCAGTCCAAGGGACTCTCAAGAGTCTTCTCCGGCACCACAGTTCAAAAGCATCAATTCTTCAGCGCTCAGCTTTCTTCACAGTCCAACTCTCACATCCATACATGACCACTGGAAAAACCATAGTCTTTATATATATATATATATATATATATACACACACACACACACACACACACACAATGGAGAAACAGTGGAAACTGTGTCAGAATTTTTTTGAGGGGGGCTCAAAAATCACTATGGATACTGATTTCAGTCATGAAATTAGAAGACTCTTACTCCTTGGAAGGAAAGGTATGACCAACCTAGATAGCATATTAAAAAGTAAAGACATTACTTTGTCAACAAAGGTCCACCTAGTCAAGGCTATGGTTTTTCCAGTGGTCATATATGGATGTGAGAGTTGGAATGTGTAGAAAGCTGATCACAGAAGAATTGATGCTTTTGAACTGTGGTATTGGAGAAGACTCTTGAGAGTCCCTTGGACTGCAAGGAGATCCAACCAGTCCATTCTAAAGGAGATCAGTCCTGGGTGTTCATTGGAAGGACTGATGCTAAAGCTGAAACTCCTATGCTTTGGCCACCTCACGCAAAGAGAAAAGACTCACTGGAAAAGAATCTGATGCTGGGAGGGATTGGGGGCGGGAGAAGGGGACAACAGAGAATGAGATGGCTAGATGGCATCACCGACTCGATGGACATGAGTTTGAGTGAACTCTGGGAGTTGGTGATGGACAGGGAGGCCTGGCGTGCTGTGATTCATGGGGTCGTAAAGAGTCGGACACGACTGAGCGACTGAACTGAACTGAACTGATGCATAACTCACACAGTTATTTTCCTCTATATAGATAAAATGCTCTGGCTTTCAGGGAATATATTTGATGATCTTGTGTTACTTTCACTTACTAATCTAGTAATTTGGATATTGCAGATCTTCAGTAAATTTTTGTGAAAATAAATTTGTGAAAGGGAAGCATCTGAGTGACTAGAATGCATGACTTATGTATCTACAAGAATTTGGACATTTATAAGACTTCATTTATTACCTGAATAAATCTTAGCCGTTATCAAGATTCCCTGAGTCTCAATTTGTTCAGCTCTAAAATTATGCTAACAAAGCAGTCTTCTCAGAGTTGATACAGGATTAATCATAATCTAGTACATATAAAGTCCATGACATGTAGTATGTACATAGGAAACATTAGCCTTTATTACTAATATTAACCTTTGCCTAAGTAAAATAACTTTTTGTTTTTTCATTTTTGTCTCTTTAAAATTCCTCTCAGTGGGGTGGTTCATATCAAGCTCTTAATTTGACATAAATTAATCTACTGCTCTGGGGCTTCCCAGGTGGCACTAGCCATAAAGAACCCACCTGCAGGTGCAGGAGACATAAGAGACAAGGGCTTAATCCCTGGATTGGGAAGATCCCCTGGAAGAGGGCATGGCAACCCACTCTAGAATTCTTACCTGGAGAATCCCATGAACAGAGGAGCCTGGCAGTCCATTATGTTGCAAAGGGTTGAACACAACTGATGCAACTTAGCATGCATGTAGGCACACAAAGTACTGCTGTATCCAGAATAATTTTAAAACTAAAGCATGTGGAACTGAAACACTGTATATGATTGAAGATTGTTTAATAGTACCTGATAGAATGTATAAAACTTGATGGAAAGTGCCCAATAAATTGAAAACAATTCCCAGTTGTTTGATAGCTATATATCTATATGATAAATCAGGGACTGTGTTATGAATTTTGACTCATTTTATAATTTAAGATAATTTCACTAGCAAGTAACAGAAAATAAAATTAAACCTGGTTTAAAGGGACTAAGTCTAGAAGGTAAGCTCCAAGGATGTTTTGATCAGATTTCAGATTCACTTTTTGGCAATTTCATTTATTCTGATCTTTCTTGTTTATCAGTTTCCTCCACGAGATTTGCTTCAAAGGAAGCAAAGTACTTGAGGCAGCTTTAATTCTACATATACATAATACAGTTTTAAAAAGAAATGAGATACTACTCACCACCACCAGCATCATTTAACGACTTTTCTGAGCTTTATTCTCATTGAGCAGACAAAGGTGATGACTCGTTCCCTGAACTAATCAGTGAAGTTACCTTAGCTGATAGCTGAAGAGCTTAGGTGAATCAGTGCCAGTCTAGCAACTAGGGATAGGTCAATATAATAAAAATAAACAGCTATTACACAATGGTAAGATTAATATGGGGAATTCTGGTGAGATAATCACTGTTGTAAATGTGTGTGTGTGAAGATTGTCACTTAATTTTTCAATAGTCATCTGTGTTTGGTTTAGTTATAACCATTATAATTGCTATCAATATATCATTTCAAATCCTATATTTCCTTTTATATAATATGGGAACAGAAACCAGTTCTCAGGAATTTTTTTTTTTTTAGTATAAAATCATCCCTTTAAATTAATTATTCTAGTTTTTTTTTTTTTTTTACTTTTTAATCCTTTGTTAATCTGAATTTCCTTAACAAAGGATCTTAAGTGTTTCAGTGTTTTATTTAGAGAGTAAACATCATAGAATTTACAAATACTTATTTGGAGAAACAAGTAACTATGATATACAAAACAAAAAGTTCCAGAAAGTTTTCCTTTTCTTAATTTTAACATCCAAACAAAACAGATCTAAATTTCTTAAAGTCTTCTATTACAAATTGCTGATATTGTTAAAGTCAACTTAAAATATCTAAATAAAAGTGATTTTTTTTTTTTCATCATGTGTCAGGGAATGTTTAACAGGAGGATTCCTATGTGCTGTTTCTCATAAATTCTCTGTTCATTATCAGTTTTTCTTCCGAGAACGAGTAGTTCTGCATGCAGCTCTCAGGACTGAGATCATGAGAAATGGTATCTGCTTGGATTCCTTTCAGTAACTCCCTTCAGTGACTCTTTTCAGCGTCAGCGACCTTGTATGCATTAGACTATCCATATTGTGACTATAGATAAAATTTCATCCTGTGTAATAGCTGAGTAATCATCTTACTAAAAATATATAAGCCTGCATTTCTGCTAATAAAATACCTTTGCTCCATCAGAGCTTGGGTTCTTGTGTCTTTCTTTCTCTCTCTCTCACCAAAACCCCTCTCTCCCCCTTCGGCTCTCTCTTTCACTTTCTTATCTTCGACTCCAGACCACCAGGTTCTGGTCCATTAAAGGACCCCAACAATCATGTGAATATATTCAGACTCTGAAAAATCTCTGACTCAGTGGCTTAACTGCTTAGTAAACTAGAATCTTAGAAACTAGAAGCATTTCCCTGTGAATTTAGAGAATCTATGCCCTCTAAGTAACTAAGTAGCTGATCTCAGCTTTTTTTTAACTCATGCTTCCACACTCACATCATAAAGAAGGATAAATGGGAGGTAAGGAACATGGTACCTCTGCTTGCCTACAACAGTATACCATGATCAGTCTATGAGTGGGGCTTCCCAGGTGGCTCAGTGATAAAGAATTCACCTGCCAATTCAGGAGATGTAGGAGGGGTGGGTTCAATCTCTGGGACAGGAAGCTCCCCTGCAGGAGGAAAGGAAACCTCACTTCAGTATTCTTACCAGGGGAATCTCATGGACAGAGGAGCCTAGTGCATGACAGTCCATGGGGTCGCAAAGAGACACAACTGAATGTCTTAGAACGTGAACCTGTGAGTGTTTTGACACAATGATTATAGATGCCATTGATTATTGTCATTTATAAGGGGTGTGCTGGTTCTGATCATGTATTATATAGGAATTATAAAGACTCCCTGACCTTGTATATATGGATTTCAGAAAGTTAATCTGTTAGTATATTTTCCAAAAAAGATTGCCATAACCTATTTCAAAGTAATATATATTTGTATAATGAAGATGGTTCCAGCTGCAAAGAAGAGTGCCAACATATAGAATATAGAGAAGGATAGAAAAATCCCTGAATCCTAATCAGACCATGAAAGATGGCCCACAGTCCCACAAGGGACCATGGTGTCCTCATAGGTAAATAAAATATTACTGCTCAAATAACAACACATGCCTCCCATTCTGAACTGCATAAGAAAGTATATTTTTTTCCATATTTCTCAAAGTTTTGTGCATGTTAATTAAATCAAAACTCTGCTGGGATAAGATTAAAGTCTTACATATTTCAGTAGTTACATAAATTAGAGTGTATTTAAAAGTAATTTAAAGAAAAATGAATGTTTCTTTGAGATTCTGAATATGGAAAAATCTAACCTCTCTAGCTTTGAAAGCCCCTCATAGTTTTTCAGATACAGAAAGGAGTTCCATATGCCTGATTATTGACAATATATCAATTCATTCAGGTATGTATCAGCAGCTCTTCTCAACAGAAAAAGTTTGTAGGGTTAATTAAGCACACTGAAATTGAAGAGAGAAGATTTAAATACACTGTGCTTAATGCAAAAACACTTTGCTTATTCATTTTTGGCAGAAGTCTTAGGAAGATACGCATATGCATATGTCTGTGTGTGCATGCACAGAAATACCAAAAGATTATTCTGGAATCTTTTGTCTAAGATAGGCCTAGTAAATAATCACCCATATACAACTTTGAATATTTTTTTTTTTTTTGTAAATTAAAAGCAAAATAATGCAATATATGACACTCCGTGGGAGACAAAGTAGGTCATTAACTTTTGCTCCAGCAATTTCTATTTAGCAAACTCCATTAGCAAGAAGTTTCTGATTTCTGTCTGATGAGTAGAACAAACCAAAGCATTTCTTTCTGTGTGTACTTGTTTTAATAGAGTGAATCAGTAAACGTTGTAAAAATTGGGGCTTCTGTAGTATTAGCAAGGGAGGCAAACAATTTTTTTATCAACTTATTGTCAGTCATTCATTCTACACAAACTTCTTGTGTAGTGTGGTTCATATGTGAAGGTAATAAACTGACTTACAGCAAAATTCTCGGCTGCTATGTGGAGATGAAGCTTCTATGCTATAAAATACTGCAATAGGAAATGTCAGAGGCTCCAAAATTTATGCACAGTGGCGGGGGGCGGGGAACAGTTTCAAGTAGTATTCAAACTGGACAGACTCTCCTTCTGAAAACTAGAATCCCATACAGTAAAAACATGTTTTTATTCAGTGTACAAGCTGAAAATAATTTTGCTATCTCAGCTGCAGATTTGTACAATCTCACTTTATACCACCACCTTCACTTCCACTACAGTAGACTTTTTTCTCTTCCTCTCCTCTCCCTTTTCTACTCCATCATGACTACTACAGGAGTAGAGCTAATGAGGTATAGACGGAAATCAGAACCAAAGAGAACAGACAGAACTAAGCAAAGAACGAACACTGAAAGAAGGCATTTTCCAGGTCTCAGGAAACAGACATTTTTTGGAAACAGACATTTTTTGGAAAATGCATCATAGGAAAATGAAGCATCTTAAATCCCAAGATCACATGGATTGGAATCATTAGGGATGAGAAAAGCCAGGAACAAAGGCAATGCTGAAGAATCTCCACTTAACTAAATTCAGATGTTTGAATAATCACGTCAGGAAATATTTTCTGCAATTAATAGAGAAGACAAAACAAGGAAACTGCCATTTGATACAAACAGACATGGGGAATGGAGGAGTTTGAATAGTTTTACTAACTGACATTAACAGGAAACAAGCCCTAATGAAGGTGGAGAGTTATTACGGAATCATGAAGGATGTTCTCATTCCTTGGGTTCCCCCAATTATTGGAGAAAAAGGGAGAAAAATTAGTGAAGAAGAGAGAGCATGGTAAACAATAAAGTCAGAAATGGACCATAATGCTATATCTCTGACACAAGAGAGGACAGGATCAGAGCAGCATGTACCTTTTAGGACGGCAGGGGTCACTACTGATCATTCATCCCTGATATGTAAATTCTGTGAATATTCACAATGCAGACACATTCAGATACTGCTAGGATTCTGATATTTCTATCAGTCTTTCACAGTAATTTGAATAATAAAACACCATATTTCTTTTTCACAATGATTTAATTGCTTGGTGCCTGTGAAATTTGTTTCTGAGAATTCACCCACACAAAAATAAATTGCAAAGAACAGTATATACCCTTCTGAAAAACTCCTACTACTGCTAAGTCACTTCAGTCGGGTCCGACTCTGTGCGACCCCATAGACGGCAGCCCACCAGGCTCCACCATCCCTGGGATTCTCCAGGCAAGAACTGGAGTCGGTTGCCATTTCCTTCTCCAACCTGCTGCTAAAAGCAAAAGGCATTACACAACCATGTGATCATGAATTATCTTCATATAAACTATATGTTCCAGAATCATCTTTTAATGTACCATAGCTGACAAAATAAAAAACATTGCACTGGTGGGCAAACAGGGATGTGAACCCAGATCGGATATGTGATGTGTTGTCCTCATTGTCTTGGGCTAATTTTTAGATGTGCTGTAATAACAAGCTGAGTCTAGGCATCTGATGGATGGGACAGCTGGGCAGTTGAGTCAGTACTTCTGGCACTATCACACTGCAGGTGCAGAACTGAAACTCTCAAACACATGAGAACAGTTGCCTTTGGGCCAGCTATGAGCTTGACCTCATTTCATATAGCAGCTTTTCTTTCTCATCCACAGCACAGCTGAAGTTTAGAAAAGAATTCATTTAGCTCAACTTTCAAACAAGTTGATTTAAAGCCTACTTTCCGAACTTGCCTTTGAAGACAAAATACCATGCATTTTTTCTTTGTTGTTTAAAAGATCTGTGAAGAATTAATTACCCAAACTTTTAAAAAGTGTGAATAAATTCCATACACCTGTTTCTAGCATAGACTGTATTTAAGTTCTACACTAAGTTCTTTGTGAAATTTTGAAATCATTTTTCTGTGCATTGATTTTTATTTTGATAAGAAGTTATCCCTGATTAATGAATAATTTGATATATTTTTATTATACTACACAAATTTACATCACACGTAGAAGTATGTGATGACCTGCTCAGTTTTTTCCTATTAAAAGCATTATTATATTGAATTGCTGAGTCCAAAATTATTGTTATGTTTAGTCACTAAGTTTTGTCCAACTCTTTGTGACTCCATTAACAGCAGCATGCTAGACTCCTCTGTACTCCAATATCTCCTGGAGTTTGCTCAAATTCATGGTCATTGAATTAGTGATACTATCTAACTATCTCATCCTCTGCCATCCAATCCTCCTTTTGCCTGGAATCTTTCCCAACATCAGAGTCTTTTTCAATGAGCTGGATTGTCACATCAGGTGGTCAAAGTATCGAAGCTTCAACTTCAGCATCAGTCCTTCCAATGAATATTTAGGGTTGATTTACTTTAGGATTGACTGGTTTGATCTTCTTACAGCCCAAGGGACTCTCAAGAGTCTTCTTTGGGACTACAATTTGAAAGCATCAATTATTTGGCACTCAATCTTCTTTATGGTCCAACTCTCACATCTGTACAAGACTACTAGAAAAATCATAGCTTTGACGATATAGACTTTTGTTGGCAAAGTGATCTTTCTGCTTTTTAAGACACTGTCTAGATTTGTCGTGACTTTCCTTCCAAGGAGCAAGTGTCTTTCAATTCCATGGCTGCAATCACCATCCACAGTGATTTTGGAGCCCAAGAAAATAAAATCTGTTGCTGCTTCCACTTTTTCACCTGTCTACTTGGCATGAAGTGATGGACATTGATGAAATGATCTTAGTGTTTTAAGTTTAGTTTCAAACAAGATTTTTCACTCTCCTCTTTTACCCTCATCAAAAGGCTATTTAGTTTCTCTTTACTTGTGCGATTAGAGTCCTATTGGCTGCATATCTGAGGTTGTTGATATTTGGCCCAGCAGTCTTGTTCCAGCTTGTCATTCATAAATTATGGCATGATGCATGATGTATTCTTCATATAAGTTAAATAAGCAGGGTGACAATATACAACCTTGAGGTACTCATTTCCTAATTTTGAACCAGCCAATTGTTCCATGTCCAGTTCTGTCACTTCTTGACTTGCTTACAGGTTTCTTGGTAGACAGGTAGGTGATCTGGTATTTCCATCTCTTTAAGAATTTTTCACAGTTTCCTGTGATCCATACAGCCAAAGATAGAGATGTTCCATACAGCAAAAGCAAGACTGGGAGCTGACTGTGGTTCAGATCATGATCTCCTTATTGCCAAATTCAGAATGAAATTGAAGAAACTGGAGAAAATCACTAGACCATTCAGGTATGACCTAAATCAAACCCCTTATGACTATACAGTGGAAGTAAGAAACAAATTTAACGGACTAGATCTGACAGACAGAGTGCCCAATGAACTATGGATGGAGGTTTGTAACATTGTATAGGAGATAGGAATCAAGACCATCCCCAAGAAAAAGAAATGCAAAAAAGCAAAATGGCTGTCTGAGGAGGCCTTGAAAATAGCTGTGAAAAGAAGGGAAGTGAAAAGCAAAGGAGAAAAGGAAAGATATACCCATTTGAATGCAGCGTTCCAAAGAATAGCAAGGAGAGATAAGAAAGCCTTCATCAGCAATCAATGCAAAGAAATAGAGGAAAACAATAGAAAGGGAAAGACTAGAAATCTCTTCAAGCAAATTATGCATACCAAGGGAACATTTCATGCAAAGATGGGAACAATAAAGGACAGAAATGGTATGGACCTAACAGAAGCAGAAGATATTAAGAAGAGGTGGCAAGAATACACAAAGATCTCACGACGCAGATAATCACAGTGCTGTGATCACTCACCTAGAGTCAGACATCCTGGAATGTGAAGTCAAGTGGACCTTAGGAAGCATCACTAAGAACTAAGCTAGTGGAGGTGATGGAATCCAGTTTAGTTATTTCAAAACCTAATGGATGATACTGTGAAAGTGCTGCACTCAGTATGTCAGCAAATTTGAAAGACAGCAGTGGCCACAGGACTGGAAAAGGTCAGTTTTCATTCCAATCCCAAAGAAAGGCAATCCCAAAGAATGCTCAAACTACTGCACAATTGCAGTCATCTCACATGCTAGTAAAGTAATGCTTAAAATTCTCCAAGCCAGGCTTCAGCAATCTGTGAACCATGAACTTCCAGATGTTCAAGCTGGTTTTAGAAAAGGCAGAGGAACCAGAGATCAAATTGTCAACATGTGCTAGATCATCGAAAAAGCAAGAGAGTTCCAGAAAAACATCTATTTCTGTTTCATTGACTATGCCAAAGTCTTTGACTGTGTGGATCACAATAAACTGTGGAAAACTCTTCAAGAAATGGGAATACAAAACCACCTGATGTGCCTCTTGAGAGACCTGTATGCAGGTCAGGAAGCAACAGTTAGAACTGGACATGGAACAACAGAATGGTTCCAAATAGGAAAAGGAGTACGTCAATGCCGTATACTGTCACCCTGCTTATTTAACTTCTATGCAGAGTACATCATGAGGAATGCTGGGCTGGAGGAAGCACAAGCTGGAATCAAGATTCCTGGGAGAAATATCAATAACCTCAGATATGCAGATGATAACACCCTTATGGCAGAAAGTGGAGAGGAACTAAAGAGCCTCTGATGAAAGTGAAAGAGGAGAGTGAAAAGGCTGGCTTAAAGCTCAACATTCAGAAAACTAAGATCATGGCATCCAGTCCCATCACTTCAGGGCAAATAGATAGGGAAACAGTGGAAACAGTGGCTGACTTTATTTTTCCTGGCTCCAAAATCACTGCAGATAGTGATTGCAGCCATGAAATTAAAAGACGCTTACTCCTTTGAAGGAAAGCTATGACCAACCTAGACAGCATATTAAAAATCAGAGATTACTTTGTCAACAAGGTCCATCTAGTCAGGGCTGTGGTTTTTCCGTGGTCATGTATAGATGTGAGTGTTGGACTATAAGGAAAGCTGAGTGCTGAAGAATTGATGCTTTTGAACTGTGGTGTTGGAGAAGACTCTTTAGAGTCCTTTGGACTGCAAGGAGATCCAACCAGTCATTCCGAAAGGAGATCAGTCCTGGGTGTTCATTGGAAGGACTGATGTTGAAGCTGAACCTCCAATACTTTGGCCACATGATGTGAAGAGCTGACTCATTGGAAAAGACCCTGAGCTGGGAGGGCTTGGGGGCATGAGGAGAAGGGGATGACTGGGGATGAGATATTTGGATGGTTTACTGACTCAATGGACATGGGTTTGGGTGGACTCTGGGTGTTGGTGATGGACAGGAAGGCCTGGTGCGCTGCGGTTCATGGGATCTCAGTCAGATACGACTGAGTGACTGAATTGAACTGAAGGATTCCGTCAAAGTCTTTAGCATAGTAAATGAAGCAGAAGTTTTTTTTTTTTTTTTCTTTTTTCTGGAATTTTCTTGCTTTCTCTATGATCCAATGAATGTTGTTAATTTGATCTCTGATTTTCTGCCTTTGGAAATCCAGGTTGTGTATTTGGAAGTTCTTGATTCACGTACTATTAAAGCCTGGCTTGAAGGATTTTTAACATTACTTTTCTAACGTGAAATGAACACAATTGCCTGGTAGTTTGAACACTATTTGGAATTGCCCTTCTTTGGGATTGGAATGAAACTGATTTCTTCCAGTCCTGTGGCCACTGCTGAGTTTTCCAAATTTGCTGACATATTAAGTGCAGCAATTTCACAGCATCACCTTTTATGATTTGAGATAGCTCAGCTGGAATTCCATCACTTGGGATTCCATCACTAGCTTTGTTTGCAATAACGCTTCCTAAGGCACACTTGACTTCACACTCCATGATATCGGGCTCTAGGTGAGTGACCACTCCATTGTGCTTATCCAGGACATTAAGAGATTTTTTGCATAGCTCTTCTGTTTATTCTCACCACCTCTTCTGAATCTCTTCTGCTTCTGTTAGGTCTTTACAGTTTCTGTTTTTTATCATGCCCATCCTTGCATGAAATATTCCCTTGATATCTCCAATTTTCTTGAAGGGCTCTCTAGTCTTTCGCATTCTATCGTTTTCCTCTATTTCTTGGCATTGTTCATTTAAGAAGGCCTTATCTCTCCATGCTATTCTCTGGAAATCTGCATTCAGTTGGGTATATCTTTCCATTTCTCCCTTTCTTTTTGCTTCTCTTCTTTTCTCAGCTATTTGTAAAGCCTCATCAGACAACCAATTTGTCTTCTTGCATTTCTTTTTCTTTGAGATACTTTTGCTCACTGCCTTCTATACAATGTTATGAACCTCTGTCCATAGCTATTTAGGCAATCTGTCTACCAGATCTAATGTTTTGAAGCTATTCATCACCTCTACTGTATAATTATGAGGAATTTGATTTAGGTCATATCTGACTGGCCTAGTGTTTTTCCCTACTTTCTTCAATTTAAGTCTGACTTTTGTAATAAGGAGCTGATGATATGAGCCACAGTCAGCTCCACCTTTTGTTTTTGCTGACTGTATAGAGCATTTCTATCTTTTGCTGCAAAGAACATAACCAATCTAACTTTGGCATTGATCATCTGGTGATGTCCATGTGTAGAGCTGTCTCTTGTGTTGTTTGAAGAGAGTATTTCCTATGACCAGTGGGTTCTCTTGGCAAAACTCTGTTAGCCTTTGCCCAGCTTCATTTTGTACCCCGAGGCCAAACTTGACTGTTACTCCAGGTATTTCTTTTTTTAAATTTATTTATTTTTCGTAAATGATAACTGCTTTACAGAATTTTGCTGTTTTTTGTTAAACTTCAACATGAATCAGTCATCAGTTCAGTTCAGTTCAGTTCAGTCGCTCAGTCGTGTCCGACTCTCCGCGACCCCATGAATCACAGCACGCCAGGCCTCCCTGTCCATCACCAACTCCCGGAGTACACTCAAACTCATGTCCACAGAGTCGGTGATGCCATCCAGCCATCTCATTCTCCGTCGTCCCCTTCTCCTCCTGCCCCCAACCTTTCCCAGCATCAGAGTCTTTTCCAGTGAGTCAACTCGTCGCATGAGGTGGCCAAAGTATTGCAGTTTCAGTTTTAGCATCAGTCCCTCCAATGAACATCCAGTATTGATCTCCTTTAGAATGGACTGTTTGGATCTCCTTGCAGTATAAGGGACTCTCAAGAGTCTTCTCCAACACCACAGTTCAAAAGCATCCATTCTTCGACGATCAGCCTCCTTCACAGTCCAACTCTCACATCCATACATGACCATGGGAAAAACCATTGCCTTGATTAGACGGACCTTGGTTGGCAAAGTAATGTCTCTGCTTTTTAATATACTATCAAGGTTGGTCATAACTTTCCAATCAGTCATAGGTATGCATATATCCTCTCCCTTTTAGACTTCCACATATCTTGATTTCGTACTTTTGCATTCCAGTCCCCTATGATGAAAAAGACCTCTCTTTTTGGTGCTATTTCTAGAAGGTGCTGTAGGTCTTCCTAGAACCAGTCAAACTTAGCTCCTTTGGCATCAATGGTTGGAGAATAGACTTGGATTATTGTGATGTTGAATGGTTTGTCTTGGAAATTTACCAAGATGATTCTGTCACTTTTGAGATTGCACCCAGTACTGCATTTCTGACTCTTCTGTTGACTGCGAAGGCAAATCATTTTTTCTAAGGGATTCTTGCCCACAGTAGTAGATGTAATGGTCATCTGAATTAAATTCACCCACTCCCATCCATTTTAGTTCACTGATTCCTAAGATGTTGATGTTCATTCTTGCCATCTCCTGCTTGACCACATTTAATTTATCTTGATTCATGGATCTGACATTCCAGATTACTATGTAGTATTGTTCTTACAGCACTGAACTTTACCTTCACCACCAGACACATCTTTGACTGAGCGTCATTTCTGCTTTGCTCCAGCCACTTCTTTCTTTCTGGAGCTATTAGTACTTGACCTCTGCTCTTTCCAGTAGCACATTGGCCTACCTTCTAACCTTGGGGGTGGGGGGTGGGGGGCTTATTTTCTGGTGTCATATCTTTTATCTTTTCATATTGTTCATGGAGCTCTAGTGTGCCATTACCTCCTGCAGTGGACCAGATTTTGTCAGAAGTCTTTACTATGACATGTCCATCTTGGGCGGCCTGCATGGCAAGGCTCATACTTTCATTGAGTTACACAAGTCCCTTTGCCAAGACAAGGCTATGCTCCATGAAGGGGAGTCCAAAAATGGGACCTCAGAAATTGCAAATTTTTAGCAAGAGGTATCTGGATATCTTTCCATAATTAGAAACAACATTATAAACTTTATGTATCTGAGAGTTCTAAAAACTAGAAAGTGTCTTAATGCTGAATAATAACAATTTGCTGAAAATCTCTTTTACCCCATATTAAGGCAGAAAAACTCAGTGATGGTTAAACCAAAGAGTTTCAACCATTTCAGATATCTAGTAGAAGCTATTCAGTTTAAGTCCTAATGTCATTAAATGGGAATGACAATGGAAAACCTCTGAAAAGCAATTTGACGGAATGGTTATTGAGCTTAGTTAGATAAGACATTGACATTTTCTCCATGACTCTATGGAGTAAAGAAGCAACTTTCCACTAAAAGTCTTTAGACCATCTTGTATCTTGTCCCTTCTAACATTAGTATACAGAGAATGCTGGATATTCCAGAGAATAGAGACACTAATATCTTATTCCTTATTTTTAATTGTTGTGACATTTTTCTTTGATTGCTAAAATCTTTGTCCATAGACAGCCTTAGTGGCTCCCTCCCTACTAGCCCCCCGCCCTCCAGAGTCATACCTTTTCCCACACATGCCTATCATATACTAGACCTGATTATGTTCTATGCTAAATGAGGGAAATTTATCCCAGTGAATGTTTTTTCAGTATAAAAACTGTGAAAGGATTTGTTTGTGATATGAGGATAACTAAATATCATCTGCTTTCAGCGATATGGTCAGTCAAAGAGAATGTGATGTATTCACAGATAATACATTGACGAGAAACTGTTTAAAGAGGTAATAAGATGGGGTGAGAGAGAAGCATGATTCTGGGTTGTCATCAGGAAGACCTCCCAAGTGAATTGGTTCAGAGTGACTGTATGGAACTGACAAGCAGGGGTTGAGGGGTTAAAATTGCAAAGACTTTCCCATAGAGGAAATAGTACGATCAAAGGCTCAAAAGTAGAAAAGAGCAGGAAATTCTGAGAGAGCATAAAAAAGAAAGGAGACTCTGTACTTACTAATCTCTGCTTATGATATATTTTTCTTAACCCTACTCATTCTTTAAAACTTTTAGATCATCTCAAGGAAGTCTCAGAAACAGACATCACCAGGCCAAATATATATTTCTATCATACACTTTCAGCATATACCATGTTGTACTATAATCCATCTGCATACATAATTGACTTTGAAATTAAACTGTACATCTTGAAAGCATAAGATATGTGACTTAATCATCTCTATAAATATGTATCTTGAAATCATAGTCCAGTGCCTGACATTTTGTAAATATTTATTGAACTGATGAAAAGTTAAGTGCTCAAATACTTCATATTAAGACACATATCCACATATATCATCCTTTTTAATACTTACTGTATATATCAGAGATAGAGCTATATATTCAAAATGTTTCTACAGTATGTACTTGAAGGTGAAATTGAAATTGAAGTCACTGAGTCGTGTCCGACTCTTTGCAACCCCATGGACTGTAGCCTGCCAGGCTCCTCCATCCATGAGATTTTCCAGGCAAGGGTACTGGAGTGGGTTGCCATTTCCTTCTCCAGGGAATCTTCCCAACCCAGGGATAAAACCCGGGTCTTCCACATTGCAGGCAGACTACCATCTGAGCCACCCGGTATGTGCTTAGATATTACTTATACATGGTTATATTTTATCTATCATATTCAGGCTTTTGGAAAATAATTTTGTTCAAAATGAAAGTCTGTACTGTCAAAGAGTTGCTCTACATGCACATCAAATACATGATTCTAGACAAAAAATGCAATTGCAAGTCAATGTTAAAACATTTAACTTTATACTGAAAATTTTATACCTATGACATAATGCTCCATATTGAGACTGCATTCAAGTTTCCCTTTGCACCTGCTTCCAGTCTGGGATTCTGAATGTTGCAGCCCCTCTTTTACCCAATACTACCTGTAAGACTCTGGTAACAGTAACTGAACTCAGCAATAATGCAACAAACCTGATTGGAACTAAATGTGAGTGTGTTAATAGTTAATCTCTTCTTTGAATAGGTGTATACAAATCTTTCTTTCTCAAGACTAAACAGAATATTACATTTTTTATAACATCAGTGTCTTCTTTGTATTGTTAGTTTCAAGTATTAGGGACTATTTTATTTCTCTTCAAGGTTAAAGCAATTAAACCCCACTGATGATCCGTCCTCTAAAGTTAACTCTGTTTTTTGGCTATTTTTAAATTTATCCATGTTGCTTTAATTTTTAGTTATAAAATATCAATATTTATTAACACACTTTAAAATTAAAGTATTTAAACAACACCGTAATAGTGAAAATTCCCTTTGATTACTAGCTCGTTCCAATTCAGTCCTTGCCCCTGTTATAACCATTGACATCGTTTTGCTGTGTATCCTCCCAGAATTTTTAAAATGTTTTACATACCTATATTGTACTCATTGAAAGCGTAGCTTGTGTGTGTTGCTATATTTTATATTAGTGGTGTCACAATGTAGATACTATTCTGCCCCTGGTTATTTTTTATTTAATATCTTAAAGCTCCTCACATCAGTACATATAGATCTACCTTTTGTTTTTTTAATCTCTGCTTAATATTCCTTGATGAGGTTCTACTTAAATCACATAGTGTGGGATGGATTTCCTCATCATTTCAATGAATGATGGGTGCCTATCCCTTCTCCAGAGGATCTTCCCAACCCAGGAATTGAACCGCAGTCTCCTGCATTGCAGGTGGATTCTTTGCCAACTGAGCTATTGGGGAAGCCCACAAATAATACATTTATTTATGCCAAATTATTATCCAAAAATTTACCAATTTTTAATCCTACTTGTGTGTGCATGCTAAGTTGCTTCAGTTTTGTCCAACTCTGTGCAACCCTATGGGCTGTAGACTGCCAGGGTCCTCTGTCCATGGGATTCTCCAGGCAAGAATACCAGAGTGGATTACCATGCCCTCCTCCAGGGGAACTTCCCGACCCAGGGATGGAACCTGAGTCTCTTATGTCTCCTGCATTGCAGGTAGGTTCTTTACCACTAGCACTACCTGGGAAAGTAGTTGATAAAAATATTGCACTGAAATATTAGCTAATTTTCTGTTGCAAGTTTTACAAAAATCTTCCTCATATACTTTACTTATTCTTTTTTTTTTTTTGCAAGGATGGTTCACTTTTAGTGACTTTATCAATATAATATGCTGTTAATAGAGATCGAAGGAGGAAAGTCATATAATTCTTTCACTGTCAATAAAAGGTATTCCAAAATAGTATTTGATGAAATTTAACAGATACATTGTATAAAAAACTCTTAGTCAAATGTTGACAGAAATAAAATGATACTTCCTAATATGTATATATATATATATATAATTTCAAATCAGAAACCATTTGATCTTTGCTAAGATCAAAATATTAGTTTCCTAAGTACTTGTCCAGTTACTCAGTCATGTTCAACTCTCTGTGATCCCACGAACTGTAGCACGCCAGGCTTCCCTGTATTTCACCATCTCCTGGAGCTTGCTCTAACTCATGTCCATTGAGTCGGTGATGCCATCCAACCATCTCGTCCTCTGTCATCCTCTTCTCCTCGTGCCTTCAATCTTTCCCAGCATCATGGTCTTTTCTAATGAGTCAGTTCTTTGCAGCAGGTGGCCAAAGTATTGGAGTTTCAGCTTCAGCATGAGTCCTTCCAATGAATATTCAGGACTGATTTCGTTTAGGATTGACAGGCTTGATCTCCTTGCAGTTCAAGGGACTCTGAAGAGTCTTCTCCAACACTACAGTTCAAAAGTATCAGTTCTTTGGTGCTCAGCCTTCTTTTTTTTTTTTTTTAATTAATTTATATTTTATTGGAGGCAAATTATTTTACAATATTATATTGGTTAGTTTTGCCATACATTGACATGAATTCACCCCAGGTTTAATCGTATTTTGGGAGTACTTTGCTTTACCATTTTTTAAAGTTATGTAATTAAATTAATAATTTTGCTTTGGTATTCTATATTATAATTAGGAAAGCATTACCTACTCCCAGATTCTATAGTCTTAATGATTTGAGATTGTTTAAAGATTTTGTTTGTTATGAAAATCTTTATTGATCTTTTTACAATATTGTTTCTGTTGTTTGTGTTCTGTTTTTTGGCCATGAGGCATGTGGGATATAGTTCTTGAACGAGGGATCAAACCTGCATCCCCCGGAACTGAAAAGTGATGTCCTAACCACTAGACCTCTAGGCAAGTCCCTCATTTGAGTTTTTTACCGCTTTCATAATTTATTCCACTTAAAAATTATTTTTAAAAGCATTCAATTAGTGATACAATGTTTTTGCTCAAGGGATAACAATTGCTGCAACAAACTTACAAAATTTTATTATTTTTATTACAGTCTAAACTGGACCTAGCAGAAGCAGAAGATATTAAGAAAAGGTGGCAAGAATACACGGAAGAACTGTACAAAAAAGATCCTCACAACCAAGATAATCACAATGGCGTGATCACTGACCTAGAGCCAGACATCTTGGAATGTGAAGTCAAGTGGGCCTTAGAAAACATCACTACGAACAAAGCTAGTGGAGGTGATGGAATTCCAGTTGAGCTATTTCAAATCCTGAAAGATAATGCTGTGAAAGTGCTACACTCAGTATGCTAGTTTGGAAAACTCAGCAATTGCCACAGGACTGGAAAAGGTCAGTCTTCATTCCAATCCCAAAGAAAGGCAATGCCAAAAAATGCTCAAACTACCGCACAGTTGCACTCATCTCACATGCTAGTAAAGTCATGCTCAAAATTCTCCAAGCCAGGCTTCAGCAATATGTGAACTGTGAACTTCCAGATGTTCAAGCTGGTTTTAGAAACGGCAGAGGAACCAGAGATCAAATTGCCAACATCCGCTGGATTATGGAGAAAGCAAGAGAGTTCCAGAAAACATCTATTTCTGCTTCTTTGACTATGCCAAAGTCTTTGACTGTGTGGATCACAATAAACTGTGGAAAATTCTGAAAGAAATGGGAATACCAGACCGCCTGACCTGCCACTTGAGAAACCTGTATGCAGGTCAGGAAGCAACAGTTAGAACTGGACATGGAACAACAGACTGGTTCCAAATAGGAAAAGGAGTACGTCAAGGTTGTATATTGTCACCCTGCTTATTTAACTTCTATGCAGAGTACATCATGAGGAACGCTGGGCTGGAAGAAGCACAGGCTGGAATCAAGATTGCCTGGAGAAATATCAATCACCTCAGATATGCAGATGACACCACCCTTTATGGCAGAAAGTGAAGAGGAACTCAAAAGCCTCTTGTTGAAAGTAAAAGAGGAAAGTGAAAAGTTTAGCTTGAAGCTCAACATTCAGAAAACAAAGATCATGGCATCTGGTCCCATCACTTCATGGGAAATAGATGGAGAAACAGTGGAGACTGTATCAGACTTTATTTTTGGGGGCTCCAAAATCACTGTGGATGCTGATTGCAGCCATGAAATTAAAAGACGCTTACTCCTTGGAAGGAAAGTTATGACCAACCTAGATAGTATATTGAAAAGCAGAGACATTACTTTGCCAACAAAGGTCCGTCTAGTCAAGGCTATGGTTTTTCCCGTGGTCATGTATGGATGTTAGAGTTGGACTGTGAAGAAAGCTGATCACCAAAGAATTGATGCTTTTGAACTGTGGTGTTGGAGAAAACTCTTGAGAGTCCCTTGGACTGCAAGGAGATCCAAACAGTCCATTCTAAAGGAGATCAATCCTGGGTGTTCATCGGAAGGACTTATGCTAAACCTGAAACTCCAATACTTTGGCCACCTCATGCGAAGAGTTGACTCACTGGAAAAGACTCTGATGCTGGGAGTCATTGGGGATGGGAGGAGAAGGGGACAACAGAGAATGAGATGGCTGGATGGCGTCACTGACTCGATGGAGATGAGTTTGAGTGAACTCCGGGAGTTGGTGAATGACAGGGAGGCCTGGAGTGCTCTGATTCATGGGGTCGCAAAGAGTCGGACACGACTGAGGAATTGAACTGAACTGAACTGAAAGTCATCATCCAAACTGAAGCTGAAAAAGTAGCACAGATATTATTTAGTCAATGGGAAACATGGCATGAAATATGGCAGTTGTGCTTTTTGCCCTGAGTTCTGTCTTATGCAGTTAGAGTTTGTGCACCCATTGTCTGTTTCTTTGAGCACCCCTACCTGCCTTCCCCACATACATGTCCTTTCCCAAACTTCCTATATGAAATAACATTTTTGTTGTTTTTAATGTATTTCTTTGGAAATACCAGATAACTAATCATTTTAAACCTTCTCTCAGAAGTCATCAATAGTTTAAGTTGCTCTTACCTTTTGTGACTACCCATCTGCTTAGACTTACCCCTTCCATTTTATTGTGTCTGTATATTAAGCTTTACAAAATTTTAGCACAACTCAATGCTACATTTTCTCTCCATCATAAAGTTTCCTTCCCAAATAAGATGAGAAATATTAGTATCCTTTTACCAGTCTTTTCCTTTCTAAATGTTTTAAACCCTACAGAGCAGCCTCATCATTGAGATCTTCTGATATTTTATTTCCAAATTGCTATTACATTTAAATTTTTAAAAATAATATATTAAGATACATTTTAAATTGCTTTTATATCACATTCCTGAGCCTTTTATTTTTAAGTTTACTGGTATGTATACTCTAGAAATTGGGCAGCAAGGTTTTCCCTCAGAACTCTCACTGTGTTTCTCTGCTTTCCTCAAACATCTAGAAATACCAATAAGATGTCTGATGATAATCTAGTTTTCATTATTTAATGTAAATCTATTCATTTCCACTGTAAGGGGTTAAGGAGTTCACCTTCAAAACTCAATACTCTGACATTTGGTCCTCCATGTGTCTAGAGATGAATCTCTTAAATTCATCCTATTCATTGCTTAGCAGATTCTGTCAGTCTAAGGATGCTGGCTTTATCTCAAGTTATGAGGGGTTTTTCCATTATATTTTTAATGTTTCCTCCCCTCCATTCTTATTATTTTAAAAAATTTTCTCTCTGATGAATACTAGTTCACCTGAATTATTCTGTGCCTAAGGAGATCCAACCAGTCCATTCTAAAGGAGATCAGTGCTGGGTGTTCATCGGAAGGACTGATGCTAAAGCTGAAACTCCAATACTTTGGCCACCTCAGGCGACGAGCTGACTCACTGGAGGGACTGGGGGCGGGAGGAGATGGGGGCGACATAGAATTAGATGGCTGGATGACATCACCAACTCGACGGACATGACTTTGAATGAACTCTGGGAGTTGGTGATGCCTGGCGTGCTGTGATTAATAGGGTTGCAAAGAGTCGGACACGACTGAGTGACTGAACTGATCTGAAACGAACTGAAATTTCCTTTCACTTTTCTCATCTGAGCTCACTACTTCAGTTCACTGATATGTTCCTCAGCTCTTTCTCCTCTCATGTCCTTGGGCCTTTCCCAGGCCACCCAGTGTCTCCTCACTCTCTGTGTTCATCCCATTCCAGAAAGTCAGTGTATATTTCAGTAACTAGACATCCAAGTCTCTCCAGCCTCTCTCGGAGATTAGTCGATAACTGATTATTCCTCATAAGAGTGAACCCTGATGATCACACTAGAATGTTTGCAATTCCATTACCCTGCTTTCCTGTGTGAACAGCATGTAGAGGCAGAGTAAAAATGCAAGTGAGGTAATCATGTTCCCATTACAGAAGTTATATCTTTTATTCTAAGTTTAATCTTACTCAGCTTGACAGTGACCATTTAATAATTCTCTCTGGTAGTGTGAATTTTGCTGAAATGTGACAAAAGAAAGTGTGTGAAGAAAAAGTGTCATGAAATTGCAAATGGAAGTGACAGCAAGTGACAGAATTGGAAAGAATATTTGATTGTACTTGAGCTAATGGTGATACTGGTTTCATGCTCTGATAGATCATAAAGGACAAGGCAGCATAATGGCATTTCATTTCCACTTAACATTATGGGTGTAATACAAGTACTTTCTCTTTTAGATGCCTTCTTTCAAAGTAAGGTGAACTGAAGACATAGAAAAGAATTACATATAAATCATATCTATTTGATGTGCATGAGAGCCTCTCCAAAGAAATGCCATATAAACTATCATTACTATTAAAACATACCTCACAAAATAACTTCTCAATAAACTTGATGGAAATTTAGAAAGTGGATGGGAACAAAAGCAAATAGATGCACAGGCCTGAAATAACAGTATTATCATAAGCCTAGATACTGTAGCACTCTTTATCATTAGCAACGATATGACCAAAGTATTTATTTAACTAATCTCCCAATTCACCCACCTTCCCCTTCCCCTCTCTATTTTCACATGTATGCTCTCTATAGCTCTATTCCTGTCATGCAAACAGATTCATCTATACCCTTTTTCTAGATTCTACATATATGTGTTAATATATGGTATTTGTTTTCCTCTGATTTACTCCACTTTGTGTGATAGACTGTAGGTCCATTCATATCGTTAGAAATGGCTCAGTTTTGTCCCTTTTTATGGCTGAGTAGTATTCCATGTTCACCTATAGCCAGACATCCTGGAATGTGAAGTCAAGTGGGCCTTAGGAAGCATCACTATGAACAAAGCTAGTGGAAGTGATGGAATTCCAATTGAGCTATTTCAATCCTAAATGATGATACTATATACTGTCACCCTGCTTATTTAATTTATATGCAAAGTACATCATGAGAAACACTGGGATGGATGAAACTGGAATCAAGATTGCTGGGAGAAATATCAATAACCTCAGATATGCAGATGACATCAGCCTTATGGCAGAAAGTGAAGAAGAACTAAAGAGCCTCTTGATCAAAGTGAAAGAAGAGAGTGAAAAAGTTGGCTTAAACTCAACATTCAGAAAACTAAGACCATAGCATCTGGTCCCATCACTTCATGCGAAATAGATGGGAAAACAGTGGAAACAGTGAGTGAGTCTTTTTTTTGGTTCCAAAATCACTGCAGATGGTGACTTCAGCCATGAAATTATTTCTCCTGGCAATGGTGATTCCAGCTTCATCCATCCCAGTGTTTCTCATGTATAACACAGGGAGCTCAGCTTGGTGATCTGTGATGATCTAGACAGCTAGGATGGAGGGGTAGTAGGGAGTGTCAAAATGGGAAGGATATACATATACATATAGCTGATTGGCTCGGCTGTACAGCAGAAACTAACACAACATCGTAAAGCAATTATACTTCCATTATATAACAACATTTTAAAAAATTAAAAAAATAAAATTATGGGGAATAATAAAAAAAATACTATTTAGGCCATCATTTTCTGAGTACTTCAGTAATAATAGAAATGGTTACTCTTCTCAAGAAGCTTAGGTTCCACATATAGTTATGTTCAGTCATTCAGTCATGTCCGACTGTTTGTGACCCCATAGACTGCAGCACACCAGGTTTCCCTGTCCATCACCAACTCTTGGAGCTTACTCAAATTCATGTCCATTGAGTTGGTGATGCCATCCTACCATCTCATCCTCTGTCATCTCATTCTCCTCTTGCCTTCAATTTTTCCCAGCATCAGGTTCTTTTCCAATGAGTTAGTACTTCGCATCAGGTGGCAAGGTACTGGAGTTTCAGCTTCAGCATCAGTCCTTCCAGTGAATATTCAGGACTGATTTCCTTTAGGATTGACTGGTTGGATCTCCCTGCACATATAGCTGATCTGATCACATGGACCACAGCCGAATGTGGTCCCCTGGAGAAGGGAATGGCAAACCACTTCAGTATACTTGCCTTGAGAACCCCATGAACAGTAACAAAGGGCAAAATGATAGGATACTGAATGAGGAATTCCCCAGGTCAGTAGGTGCCCAGTATGCTACTGGAGCTCAGTGGAGAAATAACTATAGAAGGAATAAAGGGATGGAGCAAAAGCAAAACCAATACCCAGTTGTGGATGTGACCAATGATAGAAACAAGGTCCGGTGCTGTAAAGAGCAATATTGCATAGGAACCTGGAATGTTAGGTCCATGAATCAAGGCAAATTGGAAGTGGTCAAACAGGAGATGACAAGAGTGAACGTCGACATTCTAGGAATCAGTGAATTAAAATGGACTGGAATGGGTGAATTTAACTCGGATGACCATTATATCTACTACTGTGGGCAGGAATCCCTTAGAAGAAATGAAGTAGCCATCATGGTCAACAAAAGAGTCCGAAATGCAGTACTTGGATGCAATCTTAAAAATGACAGGATGATTTCTGTTCGTTTCCAAGGCAAACCATTCAATATTACAGTAATCCAGGCCTATGCCCCAACCAGTAATGCTGAAGAAGCCGAAGTTAATCGGTTCTATGAAGACCTACAAGACCTTTTAAAACTAACACCCAGAAAAGATGTCCTTTTCATTCTAGGGGACTGGAATGCAAAAGTAGGAAGTCAAGAAACACCTGGAGTAACTGGCAAATTTGGCCTTGGAGCACGGAATGAAGCAGGGCAAAGGCTAATAGAGTTTTGTCAAGAGAATGCACTGGTCATAGCAAACACCCTCTTCCAACAACACAAGAGAAGACTCTACACATGGACATCACCAGATGGTCAACACCGAAATCAGATTGATTATATTCTTTGCAACCAAAGATGGAGAAGCTGTATACAGTTAGCGAAAACAAGACAAGGAGCTAACTGTGGCTCAGATCATGAACTCCTTATTGCGAAGTTCAGACTTAAATTGAAGAAAGTAGGGAAAACCGCTAGACCATTCAGATATGACCTCAATCAAATCCCTTATGATTATGCAGTGGAAGTGAGAAATAGATTTAAGGGTCTAGATCTGATAGATAGAGTGCCTGATGAACTCTGGACGGAGGTTCGTGACATTGTACAGGAGACAGGGACCAAGACCATCCCCATGGAAAAGAAATGCAAAAGAGTGAAATGGCTATCTGAGGAGGCCTTACAAATAGCTGTAAAAAGAAGAGAGGCGAAAAGCAAAGGAGAAAAGGAAAGATATAAGCATCTGAATGCAGAGTTCCAAAGAATAGCAAGGAGAGATAAGAAAGCCTTCCTCAGTGATCAATGCAAAGAAATAGAGGAAAACAACAGAATAGGAAAAACAAGAGACCTCTTCAAGAAAATTAGAGATTCCAAGGGAACATTTCATGCAAAGATGGGCTCGATAAAGGACAGAAATGGTATGGACCTAACAGAAGCAGAAGATATTAAGAAGAGGTGGCAGGAATACACAGAAGAACTGTACAAAAAAGATCTTCACAACCAAGATAGTCACGATAATGTGATCACTGACCTAGAGCCAGACATCTTGGAATGTGAAGTCAAGTGAGCCTTAGAAAACATCACTACGAACAAAGCTAGTGGAGGTGATGGAATTCCAGTTGAGCTATTTCAAATCTTGAAAGATGATGCTGTGAAAGTGCTGCACTCAATATGCCAGCAGATTTGGAAAACTCAGCAGTGGCCACAGGACTGGAAGAGGTCAGTCTTCATTCCAATCCCAAAGAAAGGCAATGCCAAAGAATGCTCAAACTACCGCACAATTGCACTCGTCTCACATGCTAGTAAAGTCATGCTCAAAATTCTCCAAGCCAGGCATTAGCAGTATGTAAACCGTGAACTCCCAGATGTTCAAGCAGGTTTTAGAAAAGGCAGAGGCACCAGAGATCAAATTGCCAACATCCGCTGGATCATGGAGAAAGCAAGAGAGTTTCAGAAAAACATCTATTTCTGCTTCATTGACTATGCCAAAGCCTTTGACTGTGTGGATCACAATAAACTGTGGAACATTCTGAAAGAGATGGGAATCCCAGACCACCTGACCTGCCTCTTGAGAAACCTGTATGCAGGTCAGGAAGCAACAGTTAGAACTGAACATGGAACAACAGACTGGTTCCAAGTAGGAAAAGGTGTACGTCAAGGTTGTATATTGTCACCTTGCTTATTTAACTTCTATGCAGAGTACATCATGAGGAACGCTGGGCTGGAAGAAGCACCAGCTGGAATCAAGATTGCTGGGAGAAATATCAATAACCTCAGATATGCAGATGACACTACCCTTATGGCAGAAAATGAAGAGGAACTCAAAAGCCTCTTGATGAAAGTGAAAGAGGAGAGTGAAAAGGTTGGCTTGAAGCTCAACATTCAGAAAACAAAGATCATGGCATCTGGTCCCATCACTTCATGGGAAATAGATGGAAAAACAGTGGAAACAGTGTCAGACTTTGTTTTTTTGGGCTCCAAAATCACTGCAGATGCTGATTGCAGCAACGAAATTAAAAGACGCTTGCTCCTTGGAAGGAAAGTTATGACCAACCTTGATAGTATATTAAAAAGCAGAGACATTACTTTGCCAACCAAGGTCCGTCTAGTCAAGGCAATGGTTTTTCCCATGGTCATGTATGGATGTGAGAGTTGGACTGTGAAGAAAGCTGATCGCCGAAGAATCGATGCTTTTGAACTGTGGTGTTGGAGAAGACTCTTGAGAGTCCCTTATACTGCAAGGAGATCCAACCAGTCCATTCTAAAGGAGATCAATCCTGGATGTTCATTGGAGGGACTGATGCTAAAGCTGAAACTCCAATACTTTGGCCACCTCATGCGACGAGTTGACTCACTGGAAAAGACTCTGATGCTGGGAAGGGTTGGGGGCAGGAGGAGAAGGGGACGACGGAGAATGAGATGGCTGGATGGCATCACCGACTCTGTGGACATGAGTTTGAGTGTACTCCGGGAGTTGGTGATGGACAGGGAGGCCTGGCGTGCTGTGATTCATGGGGTCGCGGAGAGTCGGACACGACTGAGCGACTGAACTGAACTGATTATTCAAATAATCATATAAAATGGACACAATTACAAACTGAGACTGAGCAGAGTGTCCAGAGGGAAGGGAGTGTTATATATGATGAAAGTGAAAGTTAGCTGTTCAGTTGTATCCAACTGTTGGAGACCCCATGGACTGTAGCCCATCAGTCTTCTCCATCCATGAGATTTCCCAGGCAAGAATACTGGAGTGAGTAGCTACCCCCATCTACAAGGAATCTTCCTGACCCAAGGATCAAACCCAAGTCTCCTGCATTGCAGGCATATTCTTTACCACCTGAGCCAATGATAGTTTTCAATTAAAGAGGCAGAAGAGACAGGTGTATTAGGGTGAGCTTTTCTTGGAGGAAAAAAAAAGTACTTAAAGGCTGTTCCAAAGGGATGAATATGGTATAAGTGGAAGAAGGAGAGGTTGGTGAGAATTCTAAATACATTATGTGTACAGACCCTATGGCAAGAGAAAATGAAAGAAAACTTTAAGACTGGAGAGCAGTGAGACAGCAAGAGGGAGTGACACAAAAGGAGAGTTGCAGCTGGGAAAGAATTCTGCAACACCACGTATTCTAGACTTTTTTCTAAGAACAGTGGGGAAGCAATAAAGGGATTTCAATCAATTCATTAAGAAGCATGGCAGTATTAGATTTTTGTGCTGAGAACAGAACAGCAGGTACACTCTGAAGAAGAGACTGGACACCAGGCAATCTGGTCAGGGGATATTGCTATAGACTAGATGGGTGAAAATAGAAGTTTGAATTAGGTAAGTGGTGATTGAAAAGGAAATAAATAGGAAACGTGAAGATGTAAAATTGTTAGAGCTGGATAATGGAATAGCTAAGTGAGCTGAGAAAAGCCAGTGTTGATAAGTTTTAGACTTTGGACTTTTGTACCTATGTGAAATGTGGTCAAACTCACCAAGACAGGAAATGTTAGATTAGAAACAAGAAACCATACTTGATTATTGCCTTGTTCTTTATTTTGGGAAAGAGTATTTATAAGAGCAGGAGTATAGTTTTGGGATATACTGAACTTGAGATGAAACTGAAACATCCCAGAAGAGTGAGAATTTTCACTGGGTAGTTGGATGCATACGTCAGGTGCTCAAAGGAGATATTGGGTCTGGTGATATATATTGACTAGTTATTATTACATGGCTGATACATGATAACAAGAAAAAGGACAAAACTGTCTCACAAAAGGCAACAGAGGGAGAAGAAAGACCCTGGAAGGTCTATTCATTCTCTGGGTTAATTATAATGACTTATGAGAATGTGACATGTGATGGGTAACTTAAGAAGTAGAGGAAAAATAGGAAATGCATTGTGTCATAAATGCTAATGGAAAAGAATGTTTTGTGAAGAAAGGAATGATTAGTTCAAACACTGATGAGAGGTCAAATTTTAGAATAAGACTAAAAATCATCCTTTAGCTATAGAGACATAAAGATTATTAGTGTCCTTGGCATGAGACACTTTGATAGAATGGTGGGGAATGTTTGTTTGAAAAATGACTAAAACATCTCAATGAATACTCAAAATAAAACTTACAACAAATATTATTTCCTCCCATTTAACTATTTTAGAACAAAGATTCAAAGTAGTTACTTCTTGTTCATGTTTCCAGTGTCTGAGTCAGTTGTTTTCATTGTTTAGTTGCTAAATCATATTGGACTCTTTTTTTACCTCAAGGACTGTAATCCACCAGGCCCCTCTGTCCATGGGATTTCTCAGGCAAGAATACTGGAGTGGGCTGCCACTTCCTTTTCCAGGGAATCTTTCTGACCCAGGGATCGAATCCACATCTCCTGCAATGGCAGGCAGATTCTTTACCACTCAGTCACCGGGGAAGCCCACCTGAATCAGTATTTCTATCAAAAGTCTTTCACTCAGTATACACCACATGCACAACTTTTAGAAATATGCATATTCTTATGTTAACTATGAATCATTCAGAAAAGAATGAAAACCATTCATTAATATTTCTCTTTCCCCTTTCCCCATACATTATCTTATATACAATCTCTCCATCTAGTTAGTTCCAGTTAACTTCTACTATTTCTCTACTGGCAATTAGGTCAAAGGAAATAAACTTCTTCAACCTGAAGAAACCAACTGAAACTTGACGAGAGCAATTGAGACGCTTGCTTGCTACAAGAATTAATAGTAACAACGACCAGATGGAAACAAGCTAATAACCCTTAAGGAAGAGAAAGTAATCACCTGAAAAAGAAACTTAAAAAGAATCTAACTGCTATTTAGAAAAGTTCATCATTTTTCATGTTTTTTAGCTGGCAAAAATTCTAGTCAAGTTCCCCTGCAATGAACAGCACCCATGTAGACCTCACCTATGTCTATTATATTCTTAGTATCACTATTAATAAGAATAGTAAATAATAGATGGAAATATCTAAGAATTACTAGTATCTTTTTACGACACCAAAACAAATCTCTTATGAGGACTATTTGATGAATAAGTAAGCTTACAAACACATTCCAATTTGTAAGCTTACAATACATATTCCAAAATTGCAATACAATTTCATATTCTAGAAAAAAATCTGTATGCTGCATTTCAATTATAATATGGTGGTTCATATTTGACAAAATACTTTTACATACATTTTAGTAAAGAATGGCATTTGTCCAGCAATTTGCAATGGGATTTCATATTGTCTAGCTTAAACCTTAAAACAACCATGTGAAGTGGATATTAATATCCTTATTTTGTTGATAAATTTTCTTGGAGGTGTTCGGAGATTTGCTACTTTAGCTTCCTAGTGGCTCAGATGATAAAGAATCTTCCTGCAGTGCGGGAGACCTGGGTTCAATCTTTGGGTTGGGAACATCTCCTAGAGGAGGGCATGGCAACCCACTCCAGTATGCTTGCCTGGACAATCGCCATGGACAGAGAAGCCTGGCAGGCTACAGTCCACGGGGCTGCAGAGAGTTGGACACAACTGAGTGACTAAGCACAGCAGAGCACAGCAAGTAGAAAATCATGGATTCAGCACATGACTACTGACTACAGATTTAGTGCCATTTCCACATACAATAGCTACTTAAGAAAATTCTTGCTCATCTTATTTCTTCAGGTATGGCTTTATTTATTTCCCAACATTTTTGAATATTTAGTTAAATGAGAGTAGATTTCTCATGTTTCTTATGCCATTCTACAAATACCAAAACAATTCACGTATTTATTATCATATGCTATCAGCCAAAGATGGAGAAGCTGTATACAGTTAGCAAAAACAAGACCAGGAGCTGACTGTGGCTCAGATCATGAACTCCTTATTGCCAGATTCAGACTTAAATTGAAGAAAGTAGGGAAAACCATTAGACCATTCAGATATGACCTAAGTCAAATCCCTGATGATTACACAGTGGAAGTAAGAAATAGATTTAACGGACTAGATCTGATAGGTAGAGTGCCTGATGAACTCTGGACGGAGGTTCATAACATTGTACAGGAGACAGGGAACAAGACCATCCCCATGGAAAAGAAGTGCAAAAAAGCAAAATGGCTGTCTGAGGAGGCCTTACAAATAGCTGTGAAAAGAAGAGAAGCGAAAAGCAAAGGAAGAAAGGAAAGATATAAGCATCAGAATGCAGAGTTCCAAAGAATAGCAAGGAGAGATAAGAAAGACTTCCTCAGCGATCAATGCAAAGAAATAGAGGAAAACAACAGAATAGGAAAAACAAGAGATCTTTTCAAGAAAATTAAAGATATCAAGGGAACATTTCATGCAAAGATGGGCTCGATAAAGGACAGAAATTGTATGGACCTAACAGAAGCAGAAGATATTAAGAAGAAGTGGCAAGAATACACAGAAGAACTGTACAAAAAAGATCTTCACAACCAAGATAATCACAATGGCATGATCACTCATCTGGAACCAGACATCTTGGAATGTGAAGTCAAGTGGGCCTCAGAGAGCATCACTACGAACAAAGCTAGTGGAGGTGATGGAATTCCAGTGGAGCTATTTCAAATCCTGAATTATGATGCTGTGAAAGTGCTGCATTCAATATGCCAGCAAATTTGGAAAACTCAGCAGTGGCCACAGGACTGGAAAAGGTCAGTCTTCATTCCAATCCCAAAGAAAGGCAATGCCAAAGAATGCTCAAACTACCGCACAATTGCACTCATCTCACACGCTAGTAAAGTCATGCTCAAAATTCTCCAAGCTAGGCTTCAGCAATATGTGAATCGTGAACTTCCAGATGTTCAAGGAGGTTTTAGAAAAGGTAGAGGCACCAGATATCAAATTGCCAACATCCGCTGGATCATGGAAAAAGCAAGAGAGTTCCAGAAAAACATCTATTTCTGCTTCATTGACTATGCCAAAGCTTTTGACTGTGTGGATCACAATAAATTGCGGAAGATTCTCAAAGAGATGGGAATACCAGACCACCTGACCTGCCTCTTGAGAAACCTGTATGCAGGTCAGGAAGCAACAGTTAGAACTGAACATGGAACAACAGACTGGTTCCAAATAGGAAAAGGTGTACGTCAAGGTTGTATATTGTCACCCTGTTTATTTAACTTCTATGAAGAGTACATCATGAGGAACGCTGGGCTGGAAGAAGCACAAGCTGGAATCAAGATTGCCAGGAGAAATATCAATAACCTCAGATATGCAGATGACACTACCCTTATGGCAGAAAGTGAAGAGGAATTCAAAGGCCTTTTGATGAAAGTGAAAGAGGAGAGTGAAAAAGTTGGCTTGAAGCTCACCATTCAGAAAACAAAGATCATGGCATCTGTTCCCATCACTTCATGGGAAATAGATGGGGAAACAGGGGAAACAGTGGAAACAGTGTCAGACTTTATTTTGGGGGCTCCAAAAGTACTTCAGATGCTGATTGCAGCCATGAAATTAAAAGATGCTTGCTCCTTGGAAGGAAAGTTATGACCAACCTAGATAGCATATTAAAAAGCAGAGACATTACTTTGCAACAAAGGTCTGTCTAGTCAAGGATATGGTTTTTCCTGTGGTCATATATGGATGTGAGAGTTGGACTGTGAAGAAAGCTGATCACCGAAGAATTGATGCTTTTAAACTTTGGTGCTGGAGAAGACTCTTGAGAGTCCCTTATATTGCAAGGAAATCCAACCAGTTCATTCTAAAAGAGATCGATCCTGGGTGTTCATTGGAAGGACTGATGCTAAAGCTGAAACTCCAATCCTTTGGCCACCTCATGCGAAGAGTTGACTCACTGGAAAAGAGTCTGATGCTAGGACTGATTGTGGGTAGGAGGAGACGGGGATGGCAGAGAATGAGATGGCTGGATGGCATCACTGACTCGATAGATATGAGTTTGAGTGAACTCCGGGAGTTGGTGATGGACAGGGAGGCCTGGCGTGCTGTGATTCATGGGGTCGCAAAGAGTCGGACACGACTGAGTGACTGAACTGAACTGAACTGAACTGAACACATCTACAGTATACAACAGATAATGTTAATTTTACAGGCACCATCTACTTAGCATAGCTCTTTCATAGTTTGGCATCCAGGCTGAAAATTCGTCTTCAATATATACATATATACTGGAAAATAAGCATACTAGAAAACATCTCCATTTTTATTTTTATTTCCAAACAGAAACATTTTTGGTTATTACTGATATTTGTAGTTAATAGATAATGCATACTCATAAAATTCAAAAATTATATCATCATTGTTACAAGTGAATTAGGATAGGAATAATTTAATTGCACTATAAAATGGTCTTAAAATCATACACTAGATAATATGTGAAGACCAGAAAGATAAGAATAAATGTACATCACTGAATGAGTTTTCAAAGTTTAATATGCTAATGAAATTTTGCAGTGGACAGAAACATTTTAAGAGCATATTTAATCAGATTCTGGTTTCTATAAAATTTCTGAGATTCATTTTTAGCAATTGAATAAGGCCATGCAAAGTGTCTTTTAAAATAACAATTCAAATATTTCTAATAAAAATACTTTTAAATGTTCTTAGAAGAATTTTGAAAGTAAAAAGTCACCTAATATTCAAGTTGCAAGCATTATCATTCATAGGTTAATGGGTTTTTATATAAAATTTAATTTCAAACATTCTTCCCACAGAGAACATCATCTCATATTTTCATCTATAAGCAAGCTTTACTATAATAAGAGTAAAGTAAACTGTGACTTTTCCAAGGAAAAAGTGCATTATGAGGACAAAAGTTTTACTTTTTGAAATTAAAAGATTTTCTATACAGAATTTTTTTGAATTTCAGTAATAGACTCAGCATAGTTAAGGGAATTTATATTTATTGGGGGCCTTTGTTCAGTCACTAAGTCATGTCTAACTCTTTGGATCCCCATAGACTGCAGCACGCAAGCCTTCCCTCTCCTTAAGTATCTCCCAGAATTTGCTCAGTCTCATGCCCATTGAGTCAGTGATGCCATTCAACCATCTCATCCTCTGTCATCCCCTTCTCCTCTTGCCCTCAATCCTTCCCAGAATCAGGCTCTTTCCCAATGAGTTTGCTCTTCGCATCAGGTGGCCAAAGTATTGGAGCTTCAGCATCAGTCTTTCCAGTGAAAATCAGGGTTGATTTTCTTTAGGATTGACTGGTTTGATCAACTTGCTGTTCAAGAGACTCTTAAGAGTCTTCTTACTATGAGCCAATAAATGTGCTGGGTCCTTCAAATATAATACCTAATTGACAGAGTCTATTTCTGGTCTTTTATCAGCTTTAGGGATATAGGATATTGAACTTCAATATAAATAAGCTTTAAGTATGTTATTGCATATAATTGTAGGAGTGATACTCAGGGATGATTTTCCATTTACCATCCATCCATATCCAAAATACACACACACATATACATAATATTACTCACTATTACTCATCTCTTTTAGCTTTACAATTATATGTTTGTGAAACTGGTTTGACATTTTATGAATGCTGTATCTGAATACTCAACAATACCCCTGAGAGATATTAATTTTAGTTTAAATTTATGGTTGAAGAAATTGAGGCTCAAATATAATAAATGATCCTGCCATGGTCAATCAGCAAGTAAATTTATAGTGAAAATTTGAACTTGGTGTTTCACAAAATGTGCCCTTGTAAACACTAATATATTGCCTCCTGCCAGATCTTAGCAGATTATAGCAGTAAAGTTCATGGACCGATCAGCTCCCTCCCTCATAATAGTAAGGAATGAAGTCTTAAGGCTGCAGTATATTTAACTGCTTTCCTTATTTAGCTGCCTTCCTTATCACTCTCAAAACTGAATTGCAAGGCTCTCTATTTCCACCCTGCCAATTTTTTGTTATGCATCCCTAATCCTTCATTTTTCTAATTATCACCAGTTTCTAAAGGGGATAACAGTTTGATAAATTTAAAATGTGCCAAGGAATATTCAGAAACCAGGGTTCAAAATCTGGGAACCATGCTAGAAAATGCATATTTATTCATTTATATACTATTTCAAGTCTTGATTTAATGTTTAGTGTTCATCCAGGAGCAAAAGTAAACTTCCATTTGACTATTATTAAGTGTACACTTTTCACTTTGGTTGCAAAGTATTTGCCTTTTCATATATTTTGTATTCAATTCCACTGTAGAACAGTGAAGTAGGAAAATGTGTATATTATTTTTTTCACATATCACATTATGCACATTAACATTTGTCTTAAAATGGATACAATCAATTTAAGTGGGATTTTCTCTTTTCCTTGAACCAATTCAATAGTAAATGACAGATACATATACTCAGATAAGAATGACTTAATATTGATGATGGTTTGGCTGAAGGAATTGAAAAGAATATTTTATATTTTGCAGATTGTTCCAAAGTCAGGTGAAGTTGGGTGATTCCTTGAGAAAGAATATGATTCACAGAAATTATTTAAAAATAAGATTCTACCAAAGACCTTTAGGTTAAGTAAAAACATGTCATGAATACTTTTTTTTAAGTGTTTCAGAGAATTGTGGCACACAGACTCTGACATGACCTCCACCTATCTCTGCCTCCTAGTATTCACATCTTTGTGTGATCCCCTCCTGTTTTATGTGGGTGGAACCTGTGATTCACTTCTAACCAACAGAATACAGCAAAGGTGCTGTGACAGGATGTCGCTTAAGTGATTAAGCTTCAGAAGATTTCAACATCTGTCTTACTAGACATGTTGTCTCTTGCTGGCTATGATAAAGTAAATGCCCATCTTAGGAAGGTTCATGTGGAAAAGTAGCAAGCCTATCCTTGGGCAACAACCAGTCGTCAAGTGAGGGCAGCCCTTGGTTGACAGCTAGCAGAGAACTAAGCACTCACTCATCCTGGAAGCATTCCCTCCTCAGTTTAACTTTATGATGAGACTGCAGCCATGACCAGCACCTTGATTTCAGCTTTCAAACGAGATATTGAAGCAGAGACCTGAGCAAAGCCATGCCCAGCTCCTGACCTACAGAAACTGTGAAATAAAAACATGTATGCTATTAATCTACTAATTTGTGGCCTTTTGTTAAAAACTAATAAATAATTAAAACAAAGACTACTAAGTGAAAGAAAAATATTGGCTTTGTTGGCATCACCCATCAGATCTGCCATCCTAGGCATCAGACAGGTCTTATGTGTACTTTAGGATTTACAGCTGAGAAACTCACAGACATTCCATAGAAAATGAAAGGTATAATTGTCAATCTGGTTTCTGGGTATAGTTTGAATACTTGCGATAAATATCAATATGTTGCACTTAGGATTAGATTTGTTTGTATGCATAAAACAGATCAAATAAATTGGCTCAAACACAAAAGATTATACTTTCTTATAAATACAAATCCTGATATAGTCAGTTCAGGGCAGGTTTATGGGCTCCATTGTTGGCAAGCTTATAAGCACATTAAACATCCCCCCAGGATCAAAGGGGATTATTTAAGCTCAAGGCAACACCTGGTAGAAATAAAAGGAAAGGGAGAAATATCAGGAGCAATATACAATGCTTTTCCTTACACTTAATAGGACAAAATTTAGTTAAATAGCTATACCTAGGTTCCAGAAATCTACAGAAATCTAGTTTTTTAGCAGGACTCACTGTCATCCCAAATAATTATTGTTTGTTTAATTTCTAAATTGTGTCCGACTCTTTTGCAACTCCATGAACTATAGCCATCAGGCTCCTCTGTCCATGGCATATTCCGGGCAAGAATACTGGAGTGGGTTGCCAATTCCTTCTCCAGGGGATTTTCCTGACCCAGGGATCGAACATGCACTCCCGTGTCTCCTGCATCGGCAGGCAGATACTTTACCACTGAGACACTAGAGAAGATAATATTATAGTGAAGATAATCCCAAATAATATTACATTTTTAACACTAAAGAGGAAAAGAATGTTGGAATTCTTAGAGTCAATTAGCAATCTCTACCAGGTTAGGAAGATCTGCTGGAGTAAGAAATGTTTTTCCACTCCAGTATTCTTGCCTGGAAAATCCCATTGACAGAGGAGCATGGTGGGCTACAGTCCCTACACACCCACACCACATAATTACATTTCTAACACTATTAAATCCTGAAGAATGCTTTCAGTATAAAATTAGGTGATATAGATGAAATTATACCTGAATTATATTTATAGTTATACAACCATAGAATGAGTTAATGATAAAGTAACATAGCTAGTAAGTGATACCATTTAATTTATGACAATTGAATTATAATATCATAACTGCACTCAAAACCTCTGCATTTAAGTTATTACACATGCAAAAACACTATCCTAATACCAAATAAAATCAAAACCAGACACTTAAGATTTATAGATGGGCTCTGAATAATGTTGTATAAGCAAAGTTAGATTATACTTTCAAAACATAAGGATGGCCCTAATATGTCATGTTTTAAATAAATCATCATTAATAATTGAGACTATTTCTTTACCACTATTTCCACTTTTAAACTAGCTGACTTTGGATAATCTGTGTACATTTGACCAAGAATGACATCAACAACAAAAATAGAAAAAGGAAAAAAAAACAGGAAAAAGTAACTGAAAAAAATACAGTTAAAGTGACTATTTTTTTCAGGAGACCAAACAAATTTACGTCATTGAATAAATGGCCTAGCCTGAATATTATATTGATCTCTGAGAGTTATTCCATGGCATTTTGTTATTGTTTTATTTGTAAATAGCCATATAAATGTGGATTTTTAAATATATATAGCAATTCTATTTCTAGGCATTTATTTGGGGGGTAAGAAGTATGGCACTTTTAGTAATGCAGCATGAGTGATAATGTAAAATATAAATAAGACAGCTGTTAAACCATAAGGGATTAGTAAATAATTTACAGTTTAGGCATAAAATAAATACTTTTCAGACTTTTAGAAAGATGAGGTTGGAAAAATAATTAAATTATATTTATACTGTACCCACTCCAGTACTCTTGCCTGGAAAATCCCATGGATGGAGGAGCCTGGTGGGCTGCAGTCCATGAGGTCGCTAAGAGTCGGACACGACTGAGCGGCTTCACTTTCACTTTTCACTTTCATGCATTGGAGAAGGAAATGGCAACCCACTCCTGTGTTCTTGCCTGGAGAATCCCAGGGACGGGGGAGCCTGTTGGGGTAACGTCTATGGGGTCGCAAAGAGTCGGACACGACTGAAGTGACTTAGTAGCAGCAGCATACTGTATCATTAGTTCAACAAATATTTATCAAATGGATCTTTACGGATTATCTTCAGGAAAATCTCCCATCATTACATTTAAAACACTCATTGTTCAGAGGCTCTTTATATGTGATCATTTTTCCAACACATCACTATATTATGAAAGAAATATTCATTAAGAGAGAGTTAGTAGTAAATGCAAAATGTCTGCTTAAATATTTATCTTTAATTATAACATAATAAATACAAAGATGAAGAATGTTGGCTCTAGTATAAATGAACTTAGAGTAATTTATTCTGAGGTTAAGAAACATAGCATTAAAGTAACAGGAATTTGACAGGTGAAGTTTAAAAGAAGTGTGTGCTCTGTGATCCCAGTTTTCTAAATTAATTTTGATAAAGGTCTGAAAGGACAGCACTATCCTAAGTGATAGATATATAAATTTTTTGTTTATTTGTTTTAAATTTGTCTTCAATTTATATATATGGTTATTTGGGTTACATTTCACTGAATCCAGATTCCTTTTGTAAAGGATTTTTAAAATATCCATCAATAGCCTCTAAAAAAGCATGCAGTACTATTAGTACTATTACTGCTATTTCTACTAATACTAAGCCACCAAAGATTTATGAGCATCAGTTTCCTAGATTTCTACACTTGTTTTCTAAGAGGAACACATATTACCCATAAAGGGATTTCAATGTAAATATATACTATAGGCATCCCAGAATTTTTATAGCATGGAGAAGATTTAACATGAAAAGAAACAGCAATGAAGGAAATAAGAGTAATATATAGGAAAAAATGACATATTCTATATACCAAATTCTGTATTAATTGGCATAGGTTTTGCTTACTTTAAAATAAAACACTATCCATGTTAACTTTGGAAATAAAAAGAAAAAAAAACACTACATATATGAAGAAAAAATTCACATTATTTGTATTTGTGCCATCATGTTTCCAGCAATATTTTAACACACCTACTTTCAATCTTTTGCTATATGAAAGTAGTGACAGTGTAATTGAAAGAGGGAACAGGAAAAATTTGGTGGCAGTTTTACGGTTCACAACCTCTCTCCAGAATCTTTGTCCTGTCATAAAGAGAAAAATTAGGAATGATACTGAATATCAGAATTAATTATTAATTAATACGTAAAGAACTTTCAACTTCAAAATGCTTCCTAAGGCCCACTTGACTTCATACTCCAGGATGCCTGGCTCTAGGTGAGTGACCATAATATTGTGGCTCTATGGGTCATTAAGACTTTTTTGTATAGTTCTTGTACATATTCTTGCCACCTCTTCTTAATCTCTTCTGCTTCTGTTAGGTTCTTATCATTTCTGTGCTTTATTTTGCTGCTCATCAGCAGTGGATCAGCCCCAGGGCAGACAGCAGCAGCAGTAAGGCTGGGTGCCCTCCGCTCCTGAGATTCCTTCAACATCTGCTACAGCTTTCCCTGTACCCTCTTCCCAGTGACTCTAGCAGGGCCTTTGCCTTGGCCCCTGGGCGGCACATTTACCAACACCCAAAGGTCAGTGAAGGTACCAGCAGTGGGATAACCAGGGTGCTGGCTTGTCCTTAAGCTACGTGGAATGGCTAAAAGGCATGTCTCTGCTAGTTAGGGCCTGATAAAACAAGGTCCACTGGAGAAGGAAATGGCAAATCACTTCAGGATTCTTTCCTTGAGAACTTCATGAACAGTGGAAAAAGGCAAAAAGATATGGCATTGAAAGATAAGCTCCCCAGGTCGGTAGGTATCCAATATGCTATTGGGGAAGAGAGGAGAAATAGCTCCAGAAAGAATGAAGAGGCTGAACCAAAGCAAAATAACACGCAATGGTGGATGTGTATGGTGATGAAAGTAAATTCAGATGCTGTAAAGAATACTGCATAGGAACCTGGATTGTTAGGTCCATGAATCAAGGTAAATGGGATGTGGTCAAACAAGAGTGAACGTCAACATCTTTGGAATCAGTGAACTAAAATGGATGGGAATAGTAAATTTAATTTAGATGACCATTATATCTACCACCGTGGACAAAAATCCCTTAGAAGGAATAGAGTAGCCATTATATTCAACAAGAGTCCAAAATGTGGTTCTGTTCAGTTCAGTCGCTCAGTTGTGTCCAACTCTTTGTGACCTCATGAACTGATGCAGGCCAGGCCTCCCTGTCCATCACCAACTCCTGGAGTCTACTGAAACTCATGTCCATTGAGTTGGTGATGCCTTCCAATCATATTATCCTCTGTCATCCCATTTTCTTCCCGCCTTCAATCTTTCCCAGCATCAGGGTCTTTTCAAATGAGTAGGTTCTTCACATCAGGTATTAGAGCCAAAGTATTAGAGTTTCAGCTTCAGCATACTCTGGTTTCTCTTCAAAATGCAGTACTTGTATGTAATCTCAAAAACAGAATGATCTTGGTTCATTTCCAAAGTAAACCATTCAATATTACAGTAATTCAATTCTATGCCACAACCACTAATGCTAAAGAAGCTGAAATTGAACAGTTCTATGAAGACCTACAAGACCTCCTAGAACTAATACCAAAAGTAAATAAATAAATAAAACTCCTTTTCATCATAGGAGACTGGAAAGCAAAAGTAGGGAGTCAAGGGTTACCTGGAATAAAGAGAAGTTTGACTTTGGAATACAAAATGAAGCAGGGAGAAGGCTCACAGAGTCTTGCTGAGAGAACACACTATTCATACAAACAACCTCTTCCAACAACACAAGATGACTCTACACATGGACATCATCAGATGGTCTGAAATCAGGTTGATTATATTCTTTGCAGCTGAAGATAGAGAAACTCTATATAGTTAGCAAAATCAAGACTGGGAGCTGACTATAGCTCTGATCATCAGTTCCTTATTGCTAATTTCAGGCTCAAATTGAAGAAAGTAGGGAAATCCACTAGGGCTTCCCTGGTAGCTCAGCTGGTGAAGAATTCACCTGCAATGCAAGAGACACAGGTTTGATTCCTGGGGTGGGAAGGTCCACTGGAGAGGGGATACACTACCCATTCCAGTATTTGTGGGCTTCCCTGGTAGCTCATAAGGTAAAGAATCTGCATGCAATGTGGAAGACCTGGGTTCGATCCCTGGGTTTAGCAGATCCCCTGGAGGAGGGCATGGTAACCCACTCCAGTATTCATTTCTGGAGAATCCCCATGGACAGAGGAGTTTGGCGGGCTACAGTCCATGGGGTTAAAAAGACTCAGACACGACTAAGCACAGGACACCACAGGGAAAACCACTAGACCATTCAAATAGGATTGAAATAAAATCCCTTATGATTATACCTACTGTTTTATTTGGGTTCCCTTACCTTGGTTGTGGGGTATCTCTTCATGGCTGCTCCAGCAAACTGCAGCCACTGCACCTTACCTTGGACGAGGGGTATCTATTCACGGTTGCCCCTCCTGATCTTGAACGTGGAGTAGCTCCTCTCAGCCCTCCTGAGCCTGCACAGCCACTGCCACTTGGATGAGGGGTAGCTCCTCTCGGCCGCCGCCCCTGGTGTCAGGGGTGTGGAAGCTCTTCTCTGCCATGCTTCAGTGTGTGGTCAGTCGCACAGACCGGCCTCACATCTGTTTTAGAACAAACACCCAAAAAAGATGTCATTTTCATTATAGGGGACTGGAATGCAAAAGTAGAAGTCAAGAAACACCTGAGTAACAGGCAAATTTGGCCTTGGAGCACGGAATGAAGCAGGGCAAAGGTTAATAGACTTTTGCCAAGAAAACGCACTGGTCATAGCAAACACCCTCTTTCAACAACACAAGAGAAGACTCTACACATGGACATCACCAGAGGGTCAACACCAAAATCAGATTATATTCTTTGCAGCCAAAGATGGAGAAGCTCTATACAGTTGGCAAAAACAAGACCAGGAGCTGACTGCAGCTCAGATCATGAACTCCTTATTGCCAAATTCAGACTTAAATTGAAGGAAGTAGGGAAAACCACTAGACCATTCAGGTATGACCTAAATCAATCCCCTATGATTATACAGTGGAAGTAAGAAATAGATTTAAGGGACTAGACCTGATAGATAGAGTCCCTGATGAACTATGGATGGAGGTTCGTGACATTGTACAGGAGTCAGGGACCAATGACATCCCCATGGAAAAGAAATGCAAAAAAGAAAAATCAGCTGTCTGGGGAGGTCTTACAAATAGCTGTGAAAAGAAGAGAAGTGAAAATCAAAGGAGAAAAGGAAAGATATATGCATCTGAATGCAGAGTTCCAAAGAATAGCAAGGAGAGATAAGAAAACCTTCCTCAGTGATAAATGCAAAGAAATAGAGGAAAACAACAGAATAGGAAAGACTAGAGATCTCTTCAAGAAAATTAGAGATACCAAGGGAAAATTTCATGCAAAGATGGGCTGGATAAAGGACAGAAATGGTATGGACCTAAGAGAAGCAGAAGATATTAAGAAGAGGTGGCAAGAATACACAGAAGAACTGTACAAAAAAGATCTTCATGACCAAGATAATCACGATGGTGTGATCACTGTCCTAGAGCCAGACATCTTGGAATGTGAAGTCAAGTGGGCCTTAGAAATCATCACTACGAACAAAGCTAGCGGCAAATTTGGAAAACTCAGCAGTGGCCACAGGACTGAAAAAGGTCAGTCTTCATTCCAATCCCAAAGAAAGGCAACGCCAAACAATGCTCAAACTACCGCACAGTTGCACTCATCTCACACGCTAGTAAAGTCATGCTCAAAATTCTCCAAGCCAGGCTTCAGTAATATGTGAACTGTGAACTTCCAGTTGTTCAACCTGGTTTTGGAAAAGGCAGAGGAACCAGAGATCAAATTGCCAACATCCACTGGATTATGGAAAAAGCAAGAGAGTTCCAGAAAAACATCTATTTCTCCTTCATTGACTAAGCTAAAGTCTTTGACTGTGTGGATCACAACAAACTATGGAAAATTCTGAAAGAGGTGGGAATACCAGACCACCTGACCTGCCTCTTGAGAAACTTGTATTTAGGTCAGGAAGCAACAGTTAGAACTGGACATGGAAAAACGGACTGGTTCCAAATAGAAAAAGGAGTACGTCAAGGTTGTATATTGTCACCCTGCTTACTTAACTTATATGCAGAGTACATTATGAGGAATGCTGGGCTGGAAGAAGCATGAGCTGGAATCAAGATTGCCGGGAGAAATACCAATAACCTCAGATATGCAAATGACATCACTCTTATTGCAGAAAGTGAAGAGGAAATAAAATGCCTCTTGATGAAATTGAAAGAGGAGAGTAAAAATGTTGGCTTGGAGCTCAACATTCAGAAAACTAAGATCATGGCATCTGGTCCCATCATTTCATGGGAAATAGATGGGGAAACAGAGGAAGCAGTGTCAGAATTTAGTTTTGGGGGCTCCATAAATCACTGCAGATGCTGATTGCAGCCATGAAATTAAAAGACGCTTGCTCCTTGGAAGGAAAGTTATGACCAACCCTGACAGCATATTAAAAAGCAGAGACATTACTTTGCCAACCAAATTCCGTCTAGTCCAGGCTATGGTTTTTCCCATGGTCATGTATGGATGTGAGAGTTGGACTGTGAAGAAATCTGACTGTGAAGAAATCTGGTCACTGAAGAATTGATGCTTTTGAACTGTGGTGCTGGAGAAGACTCTTGAGAGTCTCTTGGACTGCAAGGAGATCCAACCAATCCATTTTAAAGGAGATCAATCCTGGGTGTTCATTGGAAGGACTAAAGCTGAAGCTCCAATACCTGGCCACCTCATGCGAAGAGTTGACTCACTGGAAAAGACTCTGATATGGGAAGGGCAGGAGGAGAAGGGGACGACAGAGAATGAGATGGCTGGATGGTATCACCGACACGATGGACATGAGTTTGAGTGAACTCCGGGAGTTGGTGATAGACAGGGAGGCCTGGCGTGCTGTGATTCATGGGGTCGCAAAGAGTTGGACACGACTGAGTGACTGAACTATGATTATACAATGGAGGTGATGAACAGATTCAAGAGAGTAGATCTGGTAGACAGTGTGCCTGAAAAAGTATGGATGGAGGTTTGCGACACTGTAGAGGATTCATGCGGAGAAGGCAATGGCAAGCCACTCCAGTACTCTTGCCTAGAAAATCCCATGGATGGAGGAGCCTGGTAGGCTGCAGTCCATGGGGTCACTAAGGGTCGGACACGACTGAGCGACTTCACTTTCACTTTTCACTTTCCACTTTTACACATTGGAGAAGGAAATGGCAACCCACTCCAGTGTTCTTGCCTGGAGAATCCCAGGGAAGGGGGACCCTGGTGGGCTTCCGTCTATGGGGTCACACAGAGTCGGACATGACTGAAGTGATGCAGCAGCAGCAGCAGCAGCAGCAGAGGATTCATGACCAAAACCATCCCCAAGAAAAAGAAATGCAAGAAGGCAAAGTGGTTGTCTGAAAAGGCCTTCTGAGTAACTGAGGAAAGAGAAATGTAAAGCAAAGGAGAAAGGGAAAGATATACCCAATTATATGCATAATATGTTTAACCATGCATCATATATATTTACATACTATTACAAGTAATTCATATGCTATATATAATATGATTTGGAAAATTACATTAGATTACAAGTCAGTGAATTATTGGCAGCAGCAGCAGCAGCAGCACTTATGTAATCACTGTTCAACTGAAGAATTAATGCATTACAAATCTTCCAGTATCCCCTCATTATCTTTTCCAGTTACTGTCCTTTATTTCTTCCCAAATTTATATACTATCCTAACTTCTAAAATTAAAAAAGTTCACCACGGATGATCACTAGAGCTGAAGTTTAAATCTAGTTTTGTCTGATGCTGTTCGTGTTCTTTCCATTGTGTCATCCTATTTTTGTATGTTGGGGGGGATGTAATTGTAAAGCTGTATGCTCTAGAACATACAGGGCTTTCCCGGTGGCTCAGAGAGTAAAGAATCTGCCTGCAATGTGGGAGCCGTAGGTTTGATCCCTGGGTCCGGAAGATCTCCTGGAAAAGGAAATGGCAACCCACTCCAGCATTCTTGCCTGGAAAATCCCATGGATAGAGGGGCCTGGTGGGTTACAGTCCATGGGGTCACAAAGAGTCAAACATGACTGAGCGATTAACACTTTGACTTTACTTTCATAGATCATTTAAAACATATTGGACATTATAAAGTGGATATTTGGTACCTGGACTTGGGTTTTTCTTACAGCTAGTGAATGATTACATGGACCAAGAAAACAAGTCACTAAATAATACTGATCATCTCCTGGTCATGGACCACTCTGAATGCAGTGGACACAGAGGTGAAAAAGAAAAGCAGGGTATTACTCTTGGAAATTTGTACCTAACTGGGTATAGGAAGAAAATAAAAAGTAAATACATTTTAAAAGTCAGCTCATTCTCCCCAATCATTCCACCTTCACCCTCTCCCACAGAGTCCCAAAGACTGTTCTAAATGCCTATCATAAGTGGACCAGTCCAGGTTCGACGCATAAATTTTCCTCTGTTCAAAAAAAAAATAAATAAATAAAAGTCAGCTCAGTGTTTGCTGAATGCGGTAAAGAAAGTAAACACAGGTATGTGATGGGAAGTAATGAGGAGAAGCAGTGGAGGTAGGATGCGGGGTGAGATTAAGGCTACAAAGAAGCCCAGCCATGTGCCATGCCTGAAGAATCAGACTCATAGAAGGTCAAAGGCACTAAGACAAGCAAAGCTTCCATGTTTTCTCAGAAAAAACAGAGCAACACAGCTGAGCTAAATAAACAAAGAGGAGAAGCTACAGAATGCATGCAAGAGATAGGCAAGAACTGGCTGTGGAAAGATTTAGCGGATGTGAGGGGATGTCTGGGTTTAATTCCGTGATTTTATTTAGCAATGTCTGAACTGGTATTAGTCTTTAAAAGAGCTCTCTTACTTCTGTGTGAAGACTGAGCTATTTCAGAGTGAGAATGGAAGTGAGCACCCCCTGAGGAGGCTAATGAGTGATCTAGGCAAAAATATATGGTATCAAGGACTAGGGTGGAGTCTTGGAGGTAGAAAACTAAATAATGAAGGGATTTTAAGGGCATGGTTGCTGGACTGGAGGCAGGTAAGGCAGGATGAATTAAAGATACTTTCAGGGCTTCAGGCTAGAGTGGCTTGATGTATTGCTTTGGGGAGTCACATTATTACCTAGTGAAGAAGTTAACAGGATTCAGAAGACATGTTACAATAGCTACAGTTTTCAAATACTTTGCTCTTCACAAATTAGACAGTTTTCCTGTTGACATCGTCACTCATTTACATTAATGCTGATGTGCTTTCTTAAGTGAGAAAATGAGAAATGGATCTAAAAATAGCACAGAGTGTCTCACACATGTGAATGGCACAAGTGATAGTGTGTGTGTGTGAGAGAGAGAGAGAGGATGGAAAGAAGGAAAGAAAGAAGGAAGGAAGAAAGGGAGAAAGAGGAAGGGAAAACATAGAAAGAAGACTGACTTTGAAGACAGTGTGTTTGCTGGGGTGAGGTGAAATTGCTAGCAAAACAGCTGGCCTGGAGGTATCAAAGAAAGTGATTTTAGAGGACTGGAAGTCCTGGGCCTAATTTAGATACAGTTATATCAGATGAAGTTGTTATGCCGTTGATTTTAAAGATGGTTTGTAAAAGTCAAAAACATAATACAGTCTAACCTCAGTATTATAACTAATGCTTACTCTAAAGTTAAGAATGATAGTTTGTGATTTCAAATCTAAAGGCTAGGTTCAGGATAACTACTATTTACACAGGAATTGAGGATTGAGATAGGAGACAGCCCTGTGTAAGAGAGATAGGAATTATTCTAAGGTTTGTCAGGATACTGCCATCTCAGGAGGTTATGAGACTGCCTGGTCAGAAGAGCTTGAGAACTGTGGTATCTGAGACTGTCAAAGTTGAGATATTATGAAAATTGAATAAACTTAGAGCAGATTAATTGTTAAAGATAAGATTCATCCTCAATTGTATTCAGTCAGTCAGTTCAGTTCAGTCGCTCAGTCGTGTCCGACTCTCCGCGACCCCATGAATCACAGCACGCCAGGCCTCCCTATCCATCACCAACTCCCAGAGTACACTCAAACTTATGTCCACAGAGTCGGTGATGCCATCCAGCCATCTCATTCTCCGTTGTCCCCTTCTCCTCCCGCCCCCAACCTTTCCCAGCATCAGAGTCTTTTCCAGTGAGTCAACTCGTCGCATGAGGTGGCCAAAGTATTGGAGTTTCAGCTTTAGCATCAGTTCTTCCAATGAACACCCAGGACTGATCTCCTTTAGAATGGACTGGTTGGATCTCCTTGCAGTATAAGGGACTCTCAAGAGTCTTCTCCAACACCACAGTTCAAAAGCATCGATTCTTCGGCGATCAGCTTTCTTCACAGTCCAACTCTCACATCCATACATGACCACGGGAAAAACCATTGCCTTGACTAGACGGACCTTGGTTGGCAAAGTAATGTCTCTGCTTTTTAATATACTATCAAGGTTGGTCATAACTTTCCTTCCAAGGAGCAAGCGTCTTTTAATTTCATGGCTGCAATCAGCATCTGCAGTGATTTTGGAGCCCAAAAAAACAAAGTCTGACACTGTTTCCACTGTTTTCCCATCTATTTCCCATGAAGGGATGGGACCAGATGCCATATATTTGTTTTCTGAATGTTGAGCTTCAAGCCAACCTTTTCACTCTCCTCTTTCACTTTCATCAAGAGGCTTTTGAGTTCCTCTTCACTTTCTGCCATAAGGGTAGTGTCATCTGCATATCTGAGGTTATTGATATTTCTCCAGGCAATCTTGATTCCAGCCTGTGCTTCTTCCAGCCCAGCGTTCCTCCTGATGTACTCTGCATATAAGTTAAACAAGCAAGGTGACAGCATACAACCTTGACGTACACCTTTTCCTATTTGGAACCAGTCTGTTGTTCCATGTACAGTTCTGACTGTTGCTTCCCGACCTGCATACAGGTTTCTCAAGAGGCAGGTCAGGTGGTCTGGTATTCCCATCTCTTTCAGAATGTTCCACAGTTTATTATGATCCACACAGTCAAAGGCTTTGGCATAGTCAATGAAGCAGAAATAGATGTTTTTCTGGAACTCTCTTGCTTTCTCCATGATCCAGCGGATGTTGGCAATTTGATCTCTGGTGCCTCTGCCTTTTCTAAAACCTGCTTGAACATCTGGGAGTTCACGGTTCACATATTGCTGAAGCCTGGCTTGGAGAATTTTGAGCATGACTTTACTAGCGTGTGAGATGAGTGCAATTGTGCGGTAGTTTGAGCATTCTTTGGCATTGCCTTTCTTTGGGATTGGAATGAAGACTGACCTTTTCCAGTCCTGTGGCCACTGCTGAGTTTTCCAAATCTGCTGGCATATTGAGTGCAGCACTTTCACAGCATCATCTTTCAAGACTTGAAATAGCTCAACTGGAATTCCATCACCTCCACTAGCTTTGTTCGTAGTGATGCTTTCTAAGGTCCACTTGACTTCAGCCTGATCCAAAATAGCTATTTTTGCCAGAAATTATTTTAAACCAAAGATTTCTTTGGAAACTACCTCATAACAAATTCAACTTAATTTTAAATTGATATACAAACACAAAGCCTTAGAAACTACATTCATTTCAGTTCAATTCAGTTCAGTTGTTCAGTCATGTCCGACTCTTTGCGACCCCATGAATCACAAAATGCCAGGCCTCCTGTTTATCACCAATTCCCGGAGTTCACTCAGATTCATGACAATCAAGTCTGTGATGCCATCCAGCCATCTCATTCTCTGTCTTCCCCTTCTCCTCCTGCCCCCAATCCCTCCCAGCATCAGAGTCTTTTCCAGTGAGTCAACTCTTTGCATGAGGTGGCCAAAGTATTGGAGTTTCGCTTTAGCATCAGTCCTTCCAATGAACACCCAAGATTGATCTCCTTTAGAATGGACTGGTTGGATTGCCTTGCAGTCCAGGGACTCTCAAGAGTCTTCTCCAACACCACAGTTCGAAAGCATCGATTCTTCAGCGATCAGCTTTCTTCACAGTCCAACTCTCACATCCATACATGACCACTGGAAAAACCATAGCCTTGATTAGATGGACCTTGACTGGCAAAGTAATGTCTCTGCTTTTTAATATGCTATCTAGGTTGGTCAAAACTTTCCTCCCAAGGAGTAAGCGTCTTTTAATCTCATGGCTGCAATCAGCATCTACAGTGATTTTGGAGCCCCCAAAATAAATTCTGACACTGTTTTCACTGTTTCCCCATCTATTTCCCATGATGTGATGGGACCAGATGCCATGATCTTTGTTTTCTGAATGTTGAGCTTCAAGCCAACTTTTTCACTCTTCTCTTTCACTTTAATCAAGAGGCTTTTTAGTTCCTCTTCACTTTCTGCCATAAGGATGGTGTCATCTGCATATCTGAGGTTATTGATATTTCTCCCGGCAACCTTGATTCCAGCCTGTGCTTCTTCCAGCCCAGCATTCCTCATGATGTACTCTGCATATAAGTTAAATAAGCAGGGTGACAATATACAACCTTGACGTACTCCTTTTCCTATTTGGAACCAGTCTGTTGTTCCATGTCCATCCAGTTCTAACTGTTGCTTCATGACCTGCATTCATGTTTCTCAAGAGGCAGTTCAGGTGGTCTGGTATTCCCATCTATTCCCGAATTTTCCACAGTTTATTGTGATGCACACAGTCAAAGGCTTTGGCATAGTCAATGAAGCAGAAATAGATGTTTTTCTGGAACTCTCTTTTTTTTTCCATGATCCAGCGGATGTTGGCAATTTGATCTCTGGTGCCTCTGCCTTTTCTAAAACCTGCTTGAACATCTGCAAGTTCGCAGTTCACATATTGCTGAAGCCTGGCTTGGAGAAATTTGAGCATGACTTTACTAGCGTGTGAGATGAGTGCAGTTGTGTGGTAGTTTGAGCATTCTTTGGCATTGCCTTTCTTTGGGATTGGGATGAAGGCTGACAGTTTCCAGTCCTGTGGCCACTGCTGAGTTTTCCAAATTTGCTGGCATATTAAGTGCAGCACTTTCACAGCATCATCTTTCAGGATTGGGCATTGTTAATCTCTTAGATTATGTGAGTCCCTGTTTACCTTCTCCAAGATATAAAAAGTTCAGCTTGATTTCATCAATTCACCAAAGCAGTTATTTTTTTATTTTTTAAGTTTAAACTCTTCACTAGGTAAAACTGAGAGTTAGTTAAATTGAAGCATCCACCTGTACTTGCCCTAAGAAACCCACAGATGCAACACCAACCAAAATCAGCTGAGGTGAGTATCACAAATAACAGTCTATTCCCTTCCTTGTTTCCCAAGCCCAGTGGCATTAACAGAGAAAAAATAAAGAAAGAAATAGAGTAAGAAAGAAAAAATGGCAACTAAATGACAGATGCCAACTTGCCAAATAAAACTTGAGTATTCTGCAAGAGGACAAATAGAAGTCTTTTGAACAACTAATCAAAAAAAAAAAAGTAGAAGGGAACCTGCAGTAAACTCCTAAGAATGTTGATTTTCCTCTGATGTTCTTAAGGTTAAGTTGATGTGACAGAGAGTGGTCCACAGTTATTTCAAACTTCACAGTGCTGGAGCTAAAAGCCAATTTAATTAGCAGTTTTTATCTGGCCACTTGGACTTTTATTACTCTAGAACAAGGTTTTAAAATAGTAATGGATTCTTCTATAAGTTTAAAATTGAGTATTTTTATTCTTTCTGTATATCAGTAAATTTTTTAAACTCTTTAGTTTTTTAAATGTGACATCTATTTCCTACACTGTCACTTTATTTCAAGATAAATGGTTGTTTCTTTTCATAACACAGAAACAAGGGAATATAAAGTATATGAAAACAAAATTTACCCTAGAATCACTATAGGCATGTTGTAGGTGAATTTCAAAAATTGCCTTAATACAGAAACAGAGTCAACTTTGTCTATACCATAGGCCACAGTCTCTAACAGAGGCCCTGTGTGATGTTATTTCAGGTGAGTCTGGGGAGGAATCGTTCAGTCCTTTCCCAGGTACCATATACATTTCCACCATTGGCTATCCTTAATGAGCACCAAGGCGTTGTTTCTCAACATTCTTCTCAAATGAATCAACTTCTGTCAGTTTTATTTACAATATCCTCTCTGATCTTACTTTTTCTTCAGCCCACCTTTAGTCGATGCATAGCTGGAATGTCATTCTTCCGAGCTCAATCTTTTTGCTAGCTTTACTTTCACATGAAAATGTTTGCTTTGGGGTGGGAGCATTTACAGATTACAGAATGGAGTTAGTTACCTGTGTTTGTGCTTAAAAGAGGTGATTATATTGATATATATGAAATCTCCATGAACTGCATATAGAAGTCAGGGGACTACAGATAAGGTACTAATTGCCAGCCATGTGCCTCCTCTTGTCCCCTCAGTGGTCAGGTTTACAAGGACAAATTGAGGGCAGTGAGATGCTGCTTCTAAAAATATTCTCAGTTCAGTTCAGTTCAGTTCAGTCGCTCAGCCGTGTCCGACTCTCCGCGACCCCATGAATCACAGCACGCCAGGCCTCCCTGTCCATCACCAACTCCCGGAGTACACTCAAACTCATGTCCACAGAGTCAGTGATGCCATCCAGCCATCTCATTCTCCGTCGTCCCCTTCTCCTCCCGCCCCCAACCTTTCCCAGCATCAGAGTCTTTTGCAGGGAGTCAACTCATTGCATGAGGTGGCCAAAGTATTGCAGTTTCAGCTTTAGCATCAGTCCCTCCAATGAACATCCAGGATTGATCTCCTTTAGAATGGACTGGTTGGATCTCCTTGCAGTATAAGGGACTCTCAAGAGTCTTCTCCAACACCACAGTTCAAAAGCATCGATTCTTCGGCGATCAGCTTTCTTCACAGCCCAACTCTCACATCCATACATGACCACGGGAAAAACCATTGCCTTGACTAGACGGACCTTGGTTGGCAAGGTAATGTCTCTGCTTTTTAATATACTATCAAGGTTGTTCATAACTTTCCTTCCACTCATGTGTTAAACAATCATGCTTGAATGCATAATATCTGTTAGACACAGACAAAATATAAAAGCAGCAAACTCTGTACCACATTTTTTGGTCTTTATAGTAAGGACATGTTTTAAAATTTTGGTGCCTTTTAACTTTCAGTTTGCATAAGGATTCATTTACTGCAAAATGCCCCCAGTGTTGATAATGCCAGCTACTGCTTGCAAACTTCCTTTTTCCTTTGCACTAAAGAGCAACAGCATGGAAAACTATCAACTCTAAAACATTTCATGATTAGAAAGATTAAAAAAGCAATATAATTTTAATAGATTTTAAATATTTATATAGTGGAGGGATTTTGTTGTTTAAAGCTATTCATAGTATGTCTAGCTGCATGGCATTTTACAAGTATCTAGGGGTTGAATCTGGAGAAGGCAATGGCAAGCCACTCCAGTACTGTTGCCTAGAAAATCTCATGGACGGAGGAGCCTGGTGGGCTGCAGTCCATGGGGCCTCGAAGAGTTGGACGCGACTAAGCGACTTCACTTTCACTTTTCACTTTCACACATTGGAGAAGGAAATAGCAACCCACTCCAGTGTTCTTGCCTAGAAAATCTCATGGACGGAGGAGCCTGGTGGGCTGCAGTCCATGGGGCCTCGAAGAGTCGGACGCGACTAAGCGACTTCACTTTCACTTTTCACTTTCACACATTGGAGAAGGAAATGGCAACCCACTCCAGTGTTCTTGCCTGGAGAATCCCAGGGACGGGGGAGCCTGGTGGGCTTCCGTCTATGGGGTCACACAGAGTCGGACACGACTGAAGTGACTTAGCAGCAGCAGGGGTTGAATCTGTAATCTAAAAAAAACTGAGATTTTTGGTTTTTCATTAATATTGAGCATCCAAACTACATTGAAAATATATACACATCCACAAAGATTACACCATTTAGATTAGTTTTCTTCCCTTAATTCTATTCAGATATTTTAAAACACTCACACATACAGCCACAATGTCTTAATTTGGTGTCTTTTACTGAAATTAAATTGCTGCTGGATCCAGTTCTAATTTTCATATTTGTTTAAATATGTACATTGTGGAAATAAATGAAAAATATTGAAATGAAAACAGAGGCAGTTCAGAATTTGCTATCACAAGGGAGTCTGTCCATCACTTGTGTTTGGCAGAGACTCAAGTAGCTGGGAGAGTAGGAAAGTTTAATAGCTTTTTTTTAAAAAAGAAAGACTTCAGGTGTGACTGATTGGAGGTTGTTGGCTGGGAAGGTTGGAAGAAGGTTAAACTAGAAGCAGGGCTTCTTGCGTGATAAGCTTGGGGAACAAACTTGTCTTTCTCTACCTGGTCCTGAGCTGGAAGCAGGAAGCCATATAGGAAAGCTAGGAGTCATAGGCTAAGTTCTGTCCATTTGGCGCTGGGTTATACAAAGGTTGTGATTTGGCTTCCAAAGCTGGTTGCTGCAGTTTGGGGGCCAAAGTGAGTGCTAATGTTATATATGACCTCACCATTGTTCATTTGTATGTTCAGAATCTCAGGGTTATATCTAAAATAAAACAATCTTTTGCTGATTAGGTACCACAAAAATGTAACTCAACATTGATCATTATTAGAGAAATGCAAATCAAAACTACAGTGAGGTATCAAATCACACCAGTCAGAATGGTCATCATCAAAAAATCTACAAACAATAAATGCTGGAAGGAATATAGAGCATTTGCACTTTTGGTGGGAATGCAAATTAATACAACCACTATGGAGAGCAGTAAGGATATTCCTTAAAAAATTAGGAATAAAACTATTAATATTTTGCAAAATTAATTGCAATCATCATAGCAATCCCATTACTGGTCATATACCCTGATAAAATAATAATTCATAAAAGACCCATGTAACCCAATGTTCTTTGTAGCATTATTTATAATAGCCAGGACATGGAAGCAACCAAGATGTCCAAAGACAGATGAATGGATAAAGAGGTTGTGGTACATATATACAATGGAATATTACTTAGCCATAAAAGGAACACATTTGAGTCAGTTGCAGTGAGATGGATGAACCAAGAAGCTGTTATACAGAGTGAAGTAAGTCAGAGAAAAACACTTATCATACATAAACACATACATATGGAATCTAAAAAATGGTACTGATAAACCTATTTGCAGAGCAGGAATAGAGACGTAGATGTAGAGAACAGGCTTGGGGATACAGGGCAGGGAAGAAGAGGGTGGGAGGAGCATGGGCTTATATACACCCCATGGACTGAAGTCCTTTAGGCTCCTTTGTGCATAGGATTTTCCAGGCAAGATTACTGGAGTGGGTTGCCATTTCCTTCTCCAGGGGGTCTTCTGACCCAGGGATTTAACCCATATCTCTTAAATGCCCTGAATGCAAGCAGGTTCTTTACCACTAGTGCCACCTGGGAAGCTATATATACACCACCACGTGTATATATATGTCAGTATATATAGATAGATAGTGGGAAGTTGCTAAATAACACAGGGAGCTCATCCCAGGGCTCTGCTCTGTGATGGCCTAGAGGGTGGGATGGGGGTGGTGCGAGGGAGGCTCAAGAGGGAGGTGATATGTATATATATGTGTGTGTGTGTGTGTTGATTCATGTTGTTGCACAGAAGAAACAAACACAGCATTGTAAAATAATTATCTGGCAATTAAAAAATTAAAACGGAAAAATAACTGTCTTTATAAGGTATCGTTGGGATGCATTTCTCCATGAGTTTCTTGTTTTTCTGAAAATCTTGCAAGCAGAGACATAGACACCTTTTTTATTATTTTTTTTTACAGATTATTTTTCAAGGATGTTTGTATAAGAATTTTAGAAGATATAGACAGTAGCTCCATCCAGAGGGGAATATAGGTATGTTTACAAGCAAGTTCATCAAAGCTAATGTGAGCCTCCAGGAAAAAGTTTGGAGAAGTTTGCTTTAAAAATCATTTTATGGAGCCTAAGTTTAAAGCCTAAGTTTAATCCTCCTCAGCACAAAATTACTGAGTGTGTAACATTCAGTGGGAGGTCTTTCATGTGCTGTTGTGGCATTTGGGGGCAAGGGAGACTAAAGTTAACAGGACATTTAAGCTGCTTGCTGTGCTTTCAGAGTTAAAGTCCTTTGTCTCTGATTCAGGAGTATCATGTCTTCTACAACATCCAAGAAACTGTTGGAGGATAGCTTGTAAGCATAAAAGCAAGGCAAAATGTCAAACTCTTCTGCTCTTTACAGGAATTAGGTATTGAAACTCAAATAATAAAATTTATGAGTTTGTGTGTGTGTGCTCATTCATGTCTGACTCTTTGTGACCTTATGTACTAGAGTCCACTAGGCTCCCCTGTCCATGAGATTTTCCCAGCAAGAATAATGGAGTGGGATGCCATTTTCTCCTCCAGGGATCTTCCCAACACTATTATCTATTTCTTCCTCTGATTTAGGTATATAACCAGGATTACAAAATAATGCATACAAATGTAAAAAGCACCTTAGAAAAAACTCATATAAATTAATTCAGACTGTCTTTTGTAAATGGAAAGCAATTTAGTGCTTAAGGACAGGTGGGGCTAATGAAACAAGACTTCGGACTGTGTTTGTCAAGATAAATGTGAATGACTCTTCCCCAGGTGGTTGGTATTAAAATAAGGCCAATCATCAAAACTGTGTAAGAATGCAAAAGATTACAGAAAAGGCTCAGACTTAATTTATGTCTAACACTTACTACTTCATCTTTCTCCAAATCTCATAAAAAATAATTGCAGCAAAGGTACCAAACATCTCTGCTTCATGATAAACTATCAGTGCACCTGGCATATCTAAATTGTTTACTTACAAGCAGCCAACATTTTTATCTCAATGAATGTAACTTAACCAAAAAAAGAAAATTCATATGCTTAAAATACATATGAATAGTCAGCCATGGCTTTGAAAAATAAATGACATTTTAAAAAATTTATTTACATTAGATAGCTTTTAAGTCTCTGCAATACATTGGAGCACACACTATCCCATAGCATTTTGCAAAGTCCTATTCAATAATGAGCCCTTCTCTAACTCAGGTTATTATTAATCAAGTTTGTTAGTCTAACATTTTTGTTGTCTGAGAATTTTAAATCAATTCTAATTTATCCAATAATAAAGCTTGAGATTATGTACATAGACTGTGTACTTTTGAAAGAATGACCCAGAGCTTGGATTAAAATATTCAGATACAGAGTTTTCCATGTGTTAAGCCACAGAGGGAAGGACATTCCTAAATCTGCCAGGACACTGTATTTTCTTGTTGAGAAGGAAAGCCAGTACACTTTAAACTTCAAGACAAACTACTTTTTAAAATAAGAACTAAATATATGAGCAATGGATAGATGACCTTGAAAGTGGCCACCACACAAAGTTTCTCATTCTTTAGAAAGTATAATATGTAATCGATGTGATAAGATTACAATGTTAATTTTCAGGAATTGGAGACAACTTCAGACAAATGTCCTGAAAGTAAAATGAACAGTAATCACATATGCAAAGAGAATGCTTATGAATGTTGTGGTGGTTTAGTCACTAAGTTGTGTCCAACTCTTGCAACCCCATGGACTGAAGCCTGCCAGGCTCCTCTGGCCATAGGATTCTCCAGGCAAGAATATTGAAGAGGGTTGCTGTTTTCTTCTCCAGGGGATCCTCCCGACCCAGGAATCAAACTTGGGTCTCCTGCATTGCAGGCATATTCTTTACTGACTGAGCTATGAGGGAAGCCCCGCTTATAAGTATATGGGGCCCCAAATATCCCCTGGTCTAACTAGGAAGACATAGAAATCACCCTCAAAACTCTACCATATTCAAATACATGAGTAAGAGTTGTGCTTCCATAAACATTTCCAATATAATTTAAACAGAATGTAAAATGAGAAATTTAAAAGATAGAAAATTAAATTGTTTTCCTATTGTTCAGCAGACAATTTTAATGTCCAATTCCAAAAGACCAACTTTATTTCATCATGAACATTTTTAATATAAATCAGGATAAGTCACTGATGCCCCAATTGAGCTCACCCAGCATCCCCTGTCTTGTTCCAAGCTTCTAAAGCTATCTTCAGATTTGTAGTTTAGTCTCCTGAGCGGCAGAGGGAAGAACTCTTTGCAGGGGAACAGCACTAGTTCTTGAACCAAATGATCTAATGACATGTCATTTTGGTCTTTTACATTGCTATGAGCTTATCTCCCACAGACTGAGAAACTATAAAATAAAACCATTATTTTTCTCAACCTGAAATATTAAGGACCAAATCTGGGACCGTGGTGATCCCACATAGTTACTGGTGGAAGAGTTTAGCTGAACCAGCTCATCTGTTCCTCTTCATTGACATAATGAGCTATTAGAATAGTTTTCCTATAAAATATAGTTGGTGCTTAATGTGAAACTCAAAAGAGGAAAATTTTTCCAAAGAAAATCCCAGACGAAAATATAGTTAATCTGAGTAGAAGTGACTGTAAGCCCCCCCTCACAAAAAAAAAAAAATGTTTAAAGAGATAAATAACTGTTCAAATTGAATGTTACTTGAAACATTTTGAAACTAGTTCCAGAGGTGGGATGGTGTTGAAAAAACAAGAAAAGGGTAGATTTGGATGTAAATTGAAAATCCAAGAGTGTCTGATGCAGATACAGATTATATTTTGGGAAAACCACCTAAGAAGAGGTGTAAAGTTCTAGATTTGTTCAACTCCAAACAAAGGTTGGAGAAAAGATTCTGCCACATGGCTGAGCAACAGAGCTGTTTGAATCACTGCTATGTACACAGAAACCTAGCAAGATGGTAGACTCCCCATCTCTTTACCAAACCAAATGGTCACCTTGAGGTGGGACCTAATCCTTTTGATGGCATGTAACCTTACATTACACCTTTCCAGGTGGCACTAGTGGTAAAGAACCCGCCTGCCAAGGAAGGAGACATAAGAGATGCAGTTTCAATTCCTGGATTGGGAAGATTTCCTGGAAGAGGGCATGGCAACTCAATCCAGTATTCTTGCCTGGAGAATCCCATGGACAGAGGAGCCTGGCAGGCTACAGTCCATAAAGTTGCAAAGAGTTGGACATAACTCAAGCAAATTAACATGCACACAACCTTACATTTTAGTTTTGGTTTATTTTAAATAATTCAAGTTTATTTTAAATAATTTTTCCTCTTTGGAACAAAGCTTCTGTTATGGCTAAGGCTTCATATCAGGGGTTAAAAAATTAATCTAATACATCATCCTAACAGGCAGTAAGAATCAATCTGGATGAGAATATTCTCTCAATAGTGGTTCTTAGTTGATTTGTTAAGAAGTGGTAAGAAGTGGGGCATAGAACCTATAGGTTACTACAGAGGAATAGGTACTTAAAGGCAGATCCAGCATCTGTGAACAACAGGTTGGCAGGGAGAGTATAATCTGGGCCTCCTAGGCGGCTCAGTATTCTTATCTGAAGAATCCCATGGATAGAGGAGCCTGGTGGGTTACAGTCCATACGGTTGCAAAGAGTTGGACATGACTGAAGCGACTGCACACACACATGCACAGAGCATAATCTAAAGTATAGTATTAATATTAGGAAGAGACTCAGGCAAGCTTTGTTTATCTTCAGAGACTTTCAGCAAGGGTTATATGAGGATGCTTTTAGGTGCACAAAAGAAACCAAAGCAGCATCTGTAAGAAGTAAGTATCAGACAGGTGAGAAATGGTTGTCATTAAATAAGGAAATCTACGGCAATTAATTATTAGGGTAAATGGGACTGGGGTCAAAGTTAAAGAACTGCAGCATCCTGAAGAGATAGCAGTAGTCACATAGGGTCCCCAACTGAAAAGAAGCAAGATTCTAAGTATCTGAATAGATTCAAGGCTCATGCTCACACGGTGTTTACAAATTCAGTCAGGCCTTTAGTCTTTGTTCTTCTAAGATCCAAGGAACTCTTCAATGTAGCATCATGTCTGTACATTATCTGCTGCCCTAAACTTATTACTTCATTTTCCTTATTTGTTTACCACATTGACCGTCTTGCAACCTCCTTCTTTCAACACAAAGCACAGTTTCTCTTGTCCACAAATCTTGAATTTGTGAACTCAGTGCTGATTTCCTGATTGTTTTAGTTTACTGGTTGACCACATTGGATTTGGCAGCCTTTTCTTTACACGTGTTTCCTGACTCACACTCTGGATCCCATCTGTTCTACATTGTGGTATCGAGTCTTGGATCCCAACACATCACTGCTGCTCCTTAGGGAACCTTACTCCACTTGCTATTATAGAGTACAAATAATCATGATTTTCCTCCACTCAGCATCTGCCGCCTAACAAACAATATCATACATAGTGAAAAGGACAGAGAACAGGCTGTCAGACTCAGAAGATAAGCTTCAGCATAAATGAGTTAGTTACTGTAGCATATAAGCAAATTTTGTTGACTCATGTCTCCATTTGCTTAACTTTAGGATTCTTGATCCTTTGTATTGCCTGTCCTCTGTATGTATTGATATTTCTGGGAGGCTCTGGAAGGATGACTTACAGGTACTCTATTCCCCATGTATCCACAGTAGACATCAGGAACTAAAATACATCCCAAACAGTCCAAGAGCCATATCTGCTGAGCTGGGCATGGTGGGACATCCACTGTACTCTACTGTTCTGTTATGGGGGTAGCTGCCTGCTTTGCTTGGTTATACATTTTGATGGTGAATATCACAGATATTTCACTTCAACTTCCAAGTATTCAAGTCAGAGTCTGAGAGGCCAAATATGCAATCAGAGTTTACAGCAGAAACAGAAAGTACATTTCTTCCCATTGGGTTACAGTATTTTCAACAGATTCCAAAGCAAGCATTTCTGTGTTCCAAGATGTAGCAGCATCGTTTTTTGCTTGGCTTTGTTTTTATTTTATTTTATTTTTCCTCTTAGCCTGCTCTTTTCTAGGACTTAAAGGGCTGGCTTGAGGACAAATTCAGTTGAAAGACAATGCACTGTGTCCAGATTGCCTGTCCGCCTCAGGACTATTAAGAATTAGTTATAAAAACTCAATGTTCTGACTCCATTCCACAGAATGTGTTCAGCCATGCAGTTCCACACATTTGCTGCTCATGTTCCTTCTCTGAACAGGTGGCTTGAGGAAGCAAGAACCGTGTTCTTGGAATTCGGTCTATCTTATGTTAATCAAGGAAGGCTGACGTTGGTAGACCGATAATTAGAGAATAAACAGATGCTTCTTAAGTACACTGATGTACTACAGAGGTTCTCAGGCCGAGCTATGTACCAGAATCACAATTTCACAATTAAAGGTGAAACTCAAGGACTTTATACAACTAGTGAAAAGTCAAATAGCAAGTGAATTATGGTCTGACATGGGATTGAAACTGAGGTTTATTCAAGTCCAAAGTCTATGTTCATTTTGCAGTGCTACACTGCCTCTCTGTAACCTATTTTTTTCCTACTAAGGAATTAATTGACTTTAGATCTAAGAAAAATATAGAAGCAACATTAAACTCGACTTGTCAGAATTTTCCTCTATGTAAAAACTGCATCATTTGAAATGTTTCTTGGGGAGTATAATATCTGAATATTATCAGGGCATGTGAATGTCATATATTATGTATTTATGAATGTGAGTTATGAAAATAAAAAAATGTCCATGAAACTATAGTCATGATTTTGATGATATATGATGAAAATGGCTTCTAGAGTGATGGAAAGTGGATTAGAATATAAAGGTGCATATATAATAACAGTTTGATCTAGTACTGCTGATTAAGTTAATTCCTTCTGATGGGCTGAGAGAAAATGCAAGCAGACAGACAGCTTTGTGACACAGAGCACATCATAAGAGTTTAACTGAATTTTTCACCCGATTTGAGCTGCATAAATTACCTGATCACTCAGTTTTCCCTTTGAAATTCTCCCAATGGGGATTCCACAAACTCCCAATTAACCTTAACAAGAGAGCCAAGCTACTCAAATTGCTTGGGTAATTCACGTTTCAAATGTAGTTCATTGTTTTGCTCCATTAGAGCTTGGAGACCAGACAGCTACTCAATACCTTGTTCTTTAGTAACAAAACCCAAGTATTATTCTAGATAACAATTTTCCTAGCCAAGAATCTATATTTCCTAGTCTTCCATGAAGCTAGAGATGACTAATGAGAAAAAAGTGGAGATTGGTAGGTAAAATTAGGGGAAAGCTCTTTTAAAAGCAGACAGAGCCGGCATACACCCTCTCCCTTATTCCTGCTGCTTCCCTGAAATGCAGGTTATGATGGAGAGAATTCACTCAATCAGCCATTTTTGGAGAGTTCACTCCATCACTTCCACATCTGGAGGTGATTCTAAACGTGGAAGACTTATGCAAAGAATGATGAAATGAAAAAAGAGAGAAAAGGTGATTAAATCACCACATAGCAGTTAAATAGCTCTGGACTATATTTCTATTTTTCCTGTATGAGAGAGAAATAAACCTCTCTCATGTTGAAGCCACAGTTATTTCTGTTGTCACCTGCAGCCAAATGCAATTCCAAGCTGATAGTATACATAGTCTTTTCTGCCTAGGGCTACCTAGTGCTCAAGGAACAAAAAGGTCATCAAAGCAATGTCGTTAATGATATATCTAGGATGTTGACTTCTTTATCCTTAAGTTCTCATCATTTGTCTCTTTTGTTATCAACTGAAGGTTGTGTTGTTATTTGCCAAATGAAAGTACATTGTTTGAATAGGGAAAACAGAGTTTAAGGTGATATTGACAGTCAGCATGGTTTAATGAAAATAGGCTTGGGATTTAGAATCAGTGAGTTGTGAATTCAAATTCCACTTCTAACAATTCTCAGCTGTACAAATTATTTGGTTTTTCTTGGGGTAAAATAGGAATAATAAGAGCCACTTCATAGGGTAGATATTAACATAAGACTATAAAGTATCATGATACTCGATATTAGCATGTATTGTTTTTATTGTTTAATTCCTATAACAAATCCTTTCCAAAGCTTAGGAAGAGATTGTTAGGGTCACAGTAAAATTTTCTATCATTATTCATTTGAGTGAACCACTATTTCTACAAATCCTGAGCTCTTTCTATCACCTATATTTTATATGTGCTTGGTTTTCCCTATAATTCTATTTTTTTTTGCCATCTCAGCTCACTACCAGAGGCCACTCTAGACAACGGCTGATCAAAAAATATTTGAGATTGCTGCTCGAACTGTATCTACTCTCACAAATAGAAAACATATAAAGTTGGGAGGTGGGATGGATTTCATTAATTGAGATTCAGTGATTTCTTTGGCACTGAAGCTCTGTGTACTATAAGGCCTGAACTAAGAAAGGCCATTTTGACTACTTCTATGAATAGGCTTTCATTATTGTAGTTATACACTAGGTCTTATTCCATTCTAATTCATTTTAACTGCACATTTTGCATTAATTTTAGGACAACTTAGCAGATGTACAGAGATTGCTTCCATGCACACTCTTGTAGACACTGAATCCTTTATCACCAGTATCACAGTGTTTTTCATGGATATTTAAGATTGCTTTTGGTATTGTATTAGAAAATGAACAAATCCAATTTTATTTTGGTTATGGGTGTCAGATTAAATTCAAACTGCATTGTAAGCTACTAAACCAATTAAAAACTTCTCCTGATCTTCTTATTTAGTAATATGTGAAAAAAACCCAGTAAGCCATTTCTAGTTAGTGCCATTATAATTTTAGCATGACTTCAGCATTTGGAAACATAATTAGATAATTAATTTCACATATATTACTACATATTAATCATCAACATGAGGTATTTTAAAAACAACATTCAAGTCAGTCTTTGAAATTAGAGATTACCCAAAAAAGTTTAAATGGTAGTTAGTACCATTAATGTCTGACTATAAAACAAGTGTAAGATATACAAAATGATTATACTTAAATAATAGTATATAAAAATAAATTTCAAAAAAATGCTAATATTAAATAATAGTGCACTGATGCACATTATCAAAATCTAGTTCCAAAGCATACTGAAAAGGTGATAAATTCACAATATATTTCACATTTATGTCCTGTCACTGATGACAATCACATTAAATGATTAAGCAAAAACATGGACAATTATATAAATAGGAAATAAATCTAGAATAGTGAATAAGTGGTAGTACTTCATACCAAAACAAATACTTACCCATATTCATATGTATAAAAGACACCATACTTATTTCAAGTAATACACATTGAAATTATTCTATATTCAGGTATTAAATCAGGTCTTGGGGATCCAGTACTCTTGCCTGGAGAATTCCATGGAGGGAGAAGCCTGGTAGGCCACAGTCCATGGGGTCGCAAAGAGTGGGACATGACTGAGCAACTTCACTCACTTTGGGGATTTTAATATTACCAATATATAGTTCCTGCCTTCAGAGTGTTCGCTGTCTAATAAGAGATAATTCTAATGCAACATAGTAAATTTTCGAACTGATATATATACATATATATACACACATATGCACATAAGTATACAAATACACACATATTCACACGCAATATTGTATGCAAAGACATAAAGACATGTACTTAATTCAGCTGCAAACTTTATAGAAGGCTTTCTAAAGATATAATATTTAATCAAATTTAGACTGACTTTCTCAACACCACACACATTCTGTTGACTCTTCAAATTTGTTAAAATACTCTCCATGAGGACATAACCAAGAGTCTTCTAGGAAAGAGGAGCAATGTGAGCATACACTTTCTTCCTGTCCTCTGACAATCCTATCCCCAGTCACCATCAACTGAAAGCTAAAGGAAAGGACTAACAGAAAACACCATTAAGAAAGAAATGTGAATTAGAAGTAGAAACAAACAAAAGAGGTGTCACACATTTGCCACAAAAATGGAAGAATTTTTCTTTGGAACTAAATAACATTAAAATCCTAAGAAAAATAATATAACTACCTGAAAATTGTTGCTGCTTGACTTGTTAACTAAAGGGTGCTGACAAAAGAAATAATAACTCTAAATATAGAGCTTTGTAGTTTTCCTATATAGATACTTTGCATATTTTGTTAGATTTACATCTAAGTGTTTCATTTTGGGGGAGTTAATTTAAATGTTTTCATGGTTTTAATTTTTAAATTCCACTTGGTTATTACTAGTATAAAGGAATGCGATCGACTTTTGTATATTAACCCTGTGTCCTACAATCTTGCTGTAATTTCTCATTAGTTGTAGGAGTGCTTTAGTCAATTCTCTCAGATTTTCTACATATTAAACCATGTCACCTGTGAGCAAAGACAGTTTTATGTTTTCTTTTTCAACCTGTATATATGTTATCTCTTTTCTTATACTGAATTAGCTAGTACTTCTAGCTAATGTTAAAATGGAGTGGTGAGAGGGAAGATCCTTGCCTTTTACCTGATCTCAGCAGGAAAGCTCGTTATTAAGCATGATGTTAGTGGTGTCTCTTTTATCAAGTTTAGGGAGTTTCCTTCTATTCCTGGTTTACTGACAGTTTATATCATGAATGGGTGCCGGATTCTGCAGATGCTTTTTCTACAGCTGTTGATCAGTTCAGTTCAGTCACTCAGTCATGTCTGACTCTTTGCAACCCCATGAATCGCATCACACCAGGCCTCCCCGTCCATCACCAACTCCCGGAGTTTACCCAAACTCATGTCCATCAAGTCGGAGATGTCATCCAACCATCTCATCCTCTGTCATCCCCTTCTCCTCCTACCCTCATTCTTTCCCACCACCAGGGTCTTTTCTAATGAGTCAGCTCTTCGCATCAGGTGGCCAAAGTACTGGAGTTTCAGTTTCAACATCAGTCCTTCCAATGAACACCCAGGACTGATCTCCTTTAGGATGGACTGGGTGGATCTCCTTGCAGCCCAAGGGACTTTCAAGAGTCTTCTCCAACACCACAGTTCAAAAGCACCCATTCTTTATAGTCCAACTCTCACATCCATACATGACCACTGGAAAAACCATAGCCTTGACTAGACGGACCTTTGTTGGCAAAGTAATGTCTCTGCTTCTTAATATGCTGTCTAGGTTGGTCACCTACTCCAGTGTTCTTGCCTGGAGAATCCCAGGAATGGTGGAGCCTGATGGGCTGCCGTCTATGGGGTCGTACAGAGTTACGGGGTCGTACAGAGTCAGACGTAACTGAAGCGACTAAGCAGCAGCAGGTTGGTCGTAACTTTCCTTCCAAGGAGTAAGCGTCTTTTAATTTCATGGCTGCAATCACTATTTGCAGTGATTTTGGAGCCCAGAAAAATAAAGTCATCCACTGTTTCCACTGTTTCCCCATCTATCTGCCATAAAGTGATGGGACGGGATGCCATAATATTAGTTTTTTGAATGTTGAGCTTGAAGCCAACTTTTTCACTCTCCTCTTTCACTTTCATCAAGGTATGTTCATGTAATTTTTTTTAAGCCTATCAGTGTATTGGATTGTATTGATTGATTTTTGAATGTTTGCTGAACTAGGCTTGCATACCTGAATAAACACCAGTTGGTCATGGAATATAATTTTTTTCTATATATGGCTGAATTTAAATTGCTAATATTTTGTTGAGAAATCTTGCATTTATATTCAATGAGAGTTATTAGTCTATAGTTTTGTTTTCTTACAATGCCTTTGGTTTGTGTAATAAGGTAAAGGAAAGGAAAGCAAAGTGAAGTCACTCAGTCATTTCTGACTTTTGTGACCCCATGGACTTTAGTATACCAGGCTCCTCCATCCATGGGACTTTCCAGACAAGGGTACTGAAGTGGGTTGCCATTTCCTTCTCCAGAGGATCTTCCTGGCCCAGGGATTGAACCCAGGTCTTCCATATTACAGGCAGATGCTTTAACATCTGAGCCACCAGGGAAGCCTCAATAAGGTAAGGCTAGCCTCATAAGTCAACTCGTCGCATGAGGTGGCCAAAGTATTGGAGTTTCAGCTTTAGCATCAGTCCCTCCAATGAACACCCAGGATTGATCTCCTTTAGAATGGACTGGTTGGATCTCCTTGCAGTATAAGGGACTCTCAAGAGTCTTCTCCAACACCACAGTTCAAAAGCATCGATTCTTCGGCGATCAGCTTTCTTCACAGTCCAACTCTCACATCCATACATGACCACGGGAAAAACCATTGCCTTGACTAGACGGACCTTGGTTGGCAAAGTAATGTCTCTGCTTTTTAATATACTATCAAGGTTGGTCATAACTTTCCTTCCAAGGAGCAAGTGTCTTTTAATTTCATGGCTGCAATCAGTATCTGCAGTGATTTTGGAGCCCAAAAAAAAAGACTCTGATGCTGGGAAAGTTTGGGGGCGGGAGGAGAAGGGGACGACGGAGAATGAGATGGCTGGATGGCATCACCGACTCTCTGGACATGAGTTTGAGTGTACTCCGGGAGTTGGTGATGGACAGGGAGGCCTGGCGTGCTGTGATTCATGGGGTCGCAGAGAGTCGGACACGACTGAGCGACTGAACTGAACTGAACTGAACTGAGCCTCATAAGTAAACCGTGAACTGTAAACCGTGAACTCCCAGATGTTTAAGCAGGTTTTAGAAAAGGCAGAGGCACCAGAGATCAAATTGCCAACATCCGCTGGATCATGAAGAAAGCAAGAGAGTTCCAGAAAAACATCTATTTCTGCTTCATTGACTATGCCAAAGCCTTTGACTGTGTGGATCATAATAAACTGTGGAACATTCTGAAAGAGATGGGAATCCCAGACCACCTGACCTGCCTCTTGAGAAACCTGTATGCAGGTCAGGAAGCAACAGTTAGAACTGGACATGGAACAACAGACCGATTCCAAATAGGAAAAGGTGTACATCAAGGCTGTATATTGTCACCTTGCTTATTTAACTTATATGCAGAGTACATCATGAGGAACGCTGGGCTGGAAGAAGCACAAGCTGGAATCAAGATTGCCAGGAGAAATATCAATAATCTCAGATATGCAGATGACACTACCCTTATGGCAGAAAGTGAAGAGGAACTCAAAAGCCTCTTGATGAAAGTGAAAGAGGAGAGTGAAAAGGTTGGCTTGAAGCTCAACATTCAGAAAACAAAGATCATGGCATCTGGTCCCATCACTTCATGGGAAATAGATGGAAAAACAGTGGAAACAGTGTCAGACTTTGTTTTTTTGGGCTCCAAAATTACTGCAGATGCTGATTGCAGCCATGAAATTAAAAGACGCTTGCTCCTTGGAAGGAAAGTTATGACCAACCTAGATAATATATTAAAAAGCAGAGACATTACTTTGCCAACCAAGGTCCATCTAGTCAAGGCAATGGTTTTTCCCGTGGTCATGTATGGATGTGAGAGTTGGACTGTGAAGAAAACTGATCGCCGAAGAATCGATGCTTTTGAACTGTGGTGTTGGAGAAGACTCTTGAGAGTCCCTTATACTGCAAGGAGATCCAACCAGTCCATTCTAAAGGAGATCAATCCTGGGTGTTCATTGGAGGGACTGTTGCTAAAGCTGAAACTGCAATACTTTGGCCACCTCATGTGACGAGTTGACTCACTGGAAAAGACTCTGATGATGGGAAAGGTTGGGGGCGGGAGGAGAAGGGGACGACGGAGAATGAGATGGCTGGATGGCATCACCGACTCTGTGGACATGAGTTTGAGTGTACTCCGGGAGTTGGTGATGGACAGGGAGGCCTGGCGTCCTGTGATTCATGGGGTCGCGGAGAGTCGGACACGACTGAGCGACTGAAATGAACTGAACTGAACTGAGCCTCATAAGATAGTTACAAAGTATTCTCACTCTTCCTATCCTCTGAAAGATATTATAGAATAGGGGTATAATTTCTTCCTTAAATGTTTGATAGAATTCAGGGGTGAACCCATCTGGGAATGTGCTTTCTGTTTTGGAGGGTTAATAAGTACTGATTCAGTTTCTTAAAACTGAATTCAGTCTCTCAAAGAGATATTCAAATTCAAATTCCCGTTTCTCAAGTGAGTTCTGACAGGGTGTGTTCCTCAAGGAATTGGTCAATTCATTTGAGGTTATTAAAAATTTTGGAACAGAGTTGTTAAATAATATTCCTTAATTACCTTTCAATGCCTTATATCCTCCTGTCTTATGCATCCACAAAAAGTTTCAGATATTTTAGTGAATTCAAACATTTTATTTGTTGTTAGGACAGAATGATGACTCCCATGATGGTTATATGTGGAACCAGGGATAAGAAGTCCTACCAATCAATCCTTAAAGTTTTAAATAACTTTCTTTATTTGTTGTTAGGACAGAATGATGACTTCCATGATGGTTATATGTGGAACCAGGGATAAGAAGTTCTACCAATCAATCCTTAAAGTTTTAAATAACTTTCTAATGTTCCTATTAAATTTTTATGGTTTTGCCTAATTTTTATGTAAAATCAAACAGTTTTATAACTTGTTTAGTGTTTTTAGGAAAATTTTATCCTTTTTTAAGATTTTTGGTGTGGGTAGTTTATTTAAATTTATCTTTGGAAAATACACTTTTAAAAAATTATTTACCTTTATTAAGCTCTTTAATATGTCAAAATTTCTACCAATTATAAAATTGTATTCAACAGTATAATTTTTGTCAGAGATAAAATTTTAAAATTCATTAATGTTAGCAACACATACAGAAACCATAATTAAATGGAAATGAATGATAAATTTGAGATCTGGAAAATGGGTAGAAATGTTAAAATACATATACAGTATATGATTGTGTCTTAGTCCATAATGTTAATAAAATTCCTTTAGATGATAAAAATTAAACAAAACACTAATGGCACAAAATAATAAAAATATTGTTTTTATATAAACTGATTCTTTCTATTTATATTCTCTTTCAACTACTTTGATCCAGACACTTTCTTTAAAAACAAATGATGTATTTACAAACAGCTACAGCAACAAAAGTTTTAGGGTATTTTGGCTCTTCCCATACTCAAGATTTCTCTAAGATAAAAGGTCCCTTGCTTGACATTACAACCTAACCCTGATAGGCCTCAAATTTATGTATTTATGATTACCTTTTTTAAAAAAATTAAAGCTACATTATCCACTATATTGAGTCTTAGATTCTATAAAGTAAGAATCATGATTGTTTTTGTCACTATTGTATACAATGGAGTTTAACACAATGTTTGACAAGTGGTAGGGCTTAATATATATTTTTAAGTGATTGAGCATTGCATATTGATGACAGCTTCCTTCTTATTATATGAGCTTTAGAAAAGCCCCCATTCAATTCACATATGCTTTCTGCAGAATATTGTTGCTTTCAAATTTGAAAGAAGGGAGATACAGAAAGAGATGGTGAAAGGAAATGATCTCAATAGGATATCTCCCTCCTGTTGATGGAAAGATTTAATAAGGTTTAAAGGAGCTCTACAAAACATCATGTAAAGATACCTCAGCTCTTTTATATTACACAAAAGAGGAAATCCAGAACAACCAGCATGTGTAGAAATTAAAATTGTCCTGTAACTAATTCTATATTTTTTGTGAAGTTGCTATCAAGAGGGAAATGCAAGCCATCAAAATTATTTGAGGACTTTCTCTCAAATGTGGCATTTTTAAATCAAGTACCATGGTCTACATGGGGAAAATTGATAATAAGGGACAAAGACACACTTTTCTAAGTGGACATATTTTATAAACCTCCACACATGAAATGTTACTTTGAGTGGAATATCTTCATCTTAGCACAAAATAGAAACAGAGGTAAAGTTGATTGCCTCAAATATTTTGCCCCTAAAATTCATTCATGTCAGATAATCATTTGAGGAAATCATGCATGAAAATAATTCTTGTTCTACCTTTCTATTTCAGTCACTAAAGTCTGAAATTAATTTGACTGATTTTGAAATTATTTGCAAATACACGTCTTTAGGGATTGAAAATCAGGATAAGAAAGCACACTTTTCTGTTATAGAATGTATATGCAGATATAATAATTCATTAATACAAAAACAAGGCACTAGTGCCTAATCTGAAATTCTTCATATTAAAGATTTGAATAAGTATAGTTTATCATCAGAAAATGATGAAAGGGATAGACTGCTTCTGAGGAATAAATTCAAGTTAAGGATCTGTTAGGAAGCAGTTTATCCCTCCAAAATTGACATCAGCATTTTGAAGTCCCACAGAAACTCCAAATTTAACATGTCCAGTGCTAAACTCATTTTTACTCTCTCTCCATATTTATTTTTATTTACATTACCTGTGTCTCAGAGAATGGAAATACCTATTACCTAGTCTCCCAACCAGGAATATGGAACAGACATTTTATCATTCCTCTCTGTACACCGGCACACTAAATCTTTTAAAGCCATCCATTTATCCTCCTTCCTTTCTATTTCTGAAGTGTACCTCTTTCTCTCCAGTTCTTCAGACAACACCCATGTTCCAATACTCATCATTCCACGCCCCTAATTTTTGTAACAGCCTCATAACCTGTATCCCTAATTTCAGTCATAGTCCTTTCTAACTGATTCTTCCACAGTGCCTGAGGACATCTTTTTCAAAATATGAACTGTAAATGATTCTTCTGTTAAAATTATTCACTAACCTCTATGATTTTTGGAATAAAACCACTTTTTCCCATGACACTGTGGCTTTCATGTGAGCCATTGTTAGATCACTAGTTTCATCATATATCTCAAGTTACCAAATTCAGACATCACCCGATGATCAATACCAAAATCAGACTTTTCTTTGCAGATATTCTTTGCAACCAAAGATGGAGAAAAATCTATACAGTCAGCAAAAACAAGACCGGGAGCTGACTGGAGCTCAGATCATGAACTCCTTATAGCAAAATTCAGACTTAAATTGTGAAAAGAAGAGAAGTGAAAAGCAAAGGAGGAAAGGAAAGATATAAGCATGTGAATGCAGAGTTCCAAAGAATAGCAAGGAGAGATAAGAAAGCCTTCCTCAGTGATCAATGCAAACAAATAGAGGAAAACAACAGAATAGGAAAAACAAGAGATCTCTTCAAGAAAATTAGAGATTCCAAGGGAACATTTCATGCAAAGATGGGCTCGATAAAGGACAGAAATGGTATGGACCTAACAGAAGCAGAAGATATTAAGAAGAGGTGGCAGGAATACACAGAAGAACTGTACAAAAAAGATCTTCATGACCAAGATAGTCACGATAATGTGATCACTGACCTAGAGCCAGACATCTTGGAATGTGAAGTCAAGTGGGCCTTAGAAAACATTACTAGGAACAAAGCTAGTGGTGGTGATGGAATTCCAGTTGAGCTATTTCAAATCTTGAAAGATGATGCTGTGAAAGTGCTGCACTCAATATGCCAGCAAATTTGGAAAACTCAGCAGTGGCCACAGGACTGAAAAAGGTCAGTCTTCATTCCAATCCCAAAGAAAGGCAATGCCAAAGAATGCTCAAACTACCACACAATTGCATTCATCTCACACGCTAGTAAAGTCATGCTCAAAATTCTCCAAACCAGGCTTCAGCAATATGTGAACCGTGAACTCCCAGATGTTCAAGCAGGTTTTAGAAAAGGCAGAGGCACCAGAGATCAAATTGCCAACATCCGCTGGATCATGGAGAAAGCAAGAGAGTTCCAGAAAAACATCTATTTCTGCTTCATTGACTATGCCAAAGCCTTTGACTGTGTGGATCACAATATACTGTGGAACATTCTGAAAGAGATGGGCATACCAGACCACCTGACCTGCCTCTTGAGAAACCTGTATGCAGGTCAGGAAGCAACAGTCAGAACTGTACATGGAACAACAGACTGGTTCCAAATAGGAAAGGGAGTGCATCGAGGCTGTATGTTGTCACCTTGCTTATTTAACTTCTATGCAGAGTACATCATGAGGAACGCTGGGCTGGAAGAGGCACAAGCTGGAATCAAGATTGCTGGGAGAAATATCAATAATCTCAGATATGCAGATGACACCACCCTTATGGCAGAAAGTGAAGAGGAACTCAAAAGCCTCTTGATGAAAGTGAAAGAGGAGAGTGAAAAGGTTGGCTTGAAGCTCAACATTCAGAAAACAAAGATCATGGCATCTGGTCCCATCACTTCATGGGAAATAGATGGGGAAACAGTGGAAACAGTGTCAGACTTTATTTTTTTGGGCTCCAAAATCACTGCAGATGCTGATTGCAGCTATGAAATTAAAAGATGCTTACCCCTGGGAGGAAAGTTACGATCAACCTTGATAGCATATTAAAAAGCAGAGACATTACTTTGCCAACAAAGGTCCGCCTAGTCAAGGCTATGGTTTTTCCCGTGGTCATGTATGGATGTGAGAGTTGGACTGTGAAGAAAGCTGATCGCCGAAGAACTGATGCTTTTGAACTGTGGTGTTGGAGAAGACTCTTGAGAGTCCCTTGTACCGCAAAGAGATCCAACCAGTCCATTCTAAGGGAGACCGATCCTGGGTGTTCATTGGAAGGACTGATGCTAAAGCTGAAACTGCAATACTTTGGCCACCTCATGCGATGAGTTGACTCACTGGAAAAGACTCTGATGCTGGGAAGGGTTGGGGGAGGGAGGAGAAGGGATGACTGAGAATTAGATGGCTGAATGGCATCACTGACTCTGTAGACATGAGTTTGAGTGAACTCCGGGAGTTGGTGATGGACAGGGAGGCCTGGCGTGCTGTGATTCATGGGGTCGCAGAGAGTCGGACACGACTGAGCGACTGAACTGATGCAAAACCACTAGACCATTCAGGTGTGACCTAAATCAAATCCCATATGATTATACAGTAGAAGTGACAAATAGTTTAAGGGATTAAAACTGATAAACAGATGCCTGAAGAACTATGGACAGAGGTTCGTGACATTGTACAGGAGACAAGAATCAAGACCATCCCCAAGAAAAAGAAATGCAAAAAGGCAAAATGGTTGTCAGATGAGGCCTTAAAAATAGATGAGAAAAGAAGAGAAACTAAAGGCAAAGGAGACAAGGAAAGATATACCCATCTAAATGCAGAGTTCTGAGAATAGGAAGGAGAGATAAGAAAGCCTTCCTCAATGATCAATGCAAAGAAATAGAAGAAATCAATAGAACGAGAAAGACTAATCTCTTCAAGAAAACTACAGCTACCAACGGAACTTTTCATGCAAAATGAGCAAAATAAAGGACAGAAATTATACGGACCTATCAGAAGCAGAAGATATTATGAAGAGGTGGCAAGAATACACAGAAAAACTGTACAAAAAAGATCTTCGTGGCCCAGATAACCATGATGGTGAGATCACCAATCTAGAGCCATACATCCTGAAATGTGAAGTCAACTGGGCCTTAGGAAGCATCACTATGAACAAAGCTAGTGGAGGTGATGGAATTCAGTTGAGCTATTTCAGATCCTAAAAGATGATGCTGTGGAAGTGCTGCACTCAATATCTAGCAAATCTGGAAAACTCAGCAGTGGCCACAGGACTGGAAAATGTCAGTTTTGATTTCAATCCCAAAGAAAGGAAATGCCAAAGAATGCTTAAACTACTGCTCAAGTGCATTCATCTCACATGCTAGCAAAGTAATGCACAAAATTCTATAAGCAAGGATTCAACAGTACATGAGCTGTGAACTTCCAGATGTTCAAGCAGGATTTAGAAAAGACAGAGGAATCAGAGATCAAATTGCCAACATCTGCTGGATCATTGAAAAAGCAATAAAGCTCCAGAAAACATCTACTTCTACTTTACTGACTACACCAAATTCTTTGACTGTGTGGATCACAACAAACTATAGAAAATTATTCAAGCAATGGGAATACCAGACAACCTGACCTGCCTCCTGAGAAATCAGTATGCAGGTCAAGAAGCAACAATTAGAAACAGACATGGAAAAACAGACTGGTTCCAAATTGGAAAGGAGTATGTCAAGGCTGTATATTGTTACGCTGCTTATTTAATTTCAATGCAGAGTACATCATATGAAATGCCAGGTTGGATGAAGCACAAGCTGGAATCAAGATTGCTAGGGGAAATATCAATGACCTCAGATACGCAGAAGACACCACGCTTATCAGAGAAAGTGAAGAAGAACTGAAGAGCCTCTTGTTAAAAGTGAAAGAGGAGAGTGAAAATATTCACTTAAAAGTCATCATTCAAAAAATCGAGATCATGGCATTCAGCACCATCACATCATGGCAAATAGATGGGGAAACAATGGAAAAAATGAAAGACTATTCTGGGGGGCTCCAAAATCACTGCAGATGGTGACTGCAGCCATGGTATTAAAAGACGCTTACTCCTTGGAAGAAAAGCTATGAGCAACATAGAGAGCATATTAAAAAGCAGAGACATTTGACAAAGGTCCATCTTGTCAAAGTTCTGGTTTTTCCAGTAGCCATGTATGGATGTGAGAGCTGGACTATAAAGAAAGCTGCGTGACGAAGAATTGATGCTTTTGAACTGTGGTGTTGGGGAAGACTCTTGAGAATCCCTTGGACAGCAAGGAGATCCAACCAGTCAATCCTAAAGGAAATCAGTCTTGAATATTCATTGGAAGAACTGATGGTGAAGATGAAACTTCAATACTTTGGCCACCTGATGTGAAGAACTGACTCATTGGAAAAGACCCTGATTCTGGGAAAGATTGATTGCAGAAGGAGAAGGATACAACCAAGGATGAGACAGTTGGATGGCATCACTGACTTGATGGACATGAGTTTGAGCAAGCTCTGGAATTTGGTGATGGCCAGGGAAGCCTGGCATTCAGCAGTCCATGGGGTCACAAAGAGTCTGACAGGACTGAGCGACTAAACTCAACTGAACTGTCCAAAGAACTGAAACACAGCTTTTCTCATCCTGGATTAGCCTCCTTCTATCTGAAATTTTTACCATCTTAGTTTTCCTGAAAGATTCGTTGAGTCACTTTCTCTGATTCATATTCTCCAACTTCCTTTCTTCATAATCCAGACTTAACCAAACGGTACTTAAGCTCTAATCATTTTTTTATTTTTTATTTTTTCTTATTTTTAACACATACTACTTTAACCTCTCAAGAGCAGGTAGAGCTATATGTAACTCTTTGTATCTCAACAATTCTTCATGAAGATAACACATCCATTTATTGTGATAATGAATACCTTTCCACTCTGAAGAAAACTGGAAGATACCTTCTCTCCAGTTACACACAAATAATCTGATGATACGGAATATAATATAGGTAAAAATTAGTCTATCCCTTGCATCATAATTTGATATCTATATTAATAACTACTTGATTGTTCTAATAAATTTTCATCTCATTAGACCATAAAATATTTTAGCATGTTTAATATATTCAATGATATTGAGTTATCCCTGATTCAGTTTAAATATGCATTTACAGAGTATATTTGGTTGGGAAAAAAAATTTTGTATGACTAAAATCATTATCTATTGTTTTTATAAATGGCAACTCTTTAGACATATTCACCTTCTGTATATACATGGATAAACATAACCATTAACTTATTTAAACTATTTTAGCTTTTACTAAATTTGAAAATTTATAGCATTTGCTGCTGCTGCTGCTAAGTCACTTCAGTCGTGTCTGACTCTGTGTGACCCCATAGACGGAAGCCCACCAGGCTCCCCCGTCCCTGGGATTCTCCAGGCAAGAACACTGGAGTGGGTTGCCATTTCCTTCTCCAATGTGTGAAAGTGAAAAGTGAAAGTGAAGTCGCTCAGTCGTGTCCGACCCTTAGCGACCCCATGGACTGCAGTCTACTGTCCTCATACATGAAATAGAGAAGGAAATGGCAACCCACTCCAGTATTCTTGCCTGGAAAATCCCAGGGACAGAGGAGCCGGGTGGGCTGCCATCTGTGGAGTCGCACGGAGTCGGACACGACTGAAGCGATTTAGCAGCAGCAGTATATATGAAAAGTTAAAAAATGTACTTAGTCCTTTTATGAATAAAAATTGTCACTATGTGCCAGTTTCTTTTCATGCAATGTCACCTCTCAGTCCTAAAAGTTTTAAACATTGTCTTTGAAAACTTTTAAAGAATGATTATGTGTGTCATTTTAAACCTTGTCTATGCTGTGATTCATGGGGTCGCAAAGAGTCGGACACGACTGAGCAACTGAACTGAACTGAAAACTTTTAAAGATGATGTATGTCAACATACATAGTTCCTTCTGACTCTTGTTTTTGAGCAAAGATTTATTTTGGCAAAACAGTTAATATTTTCTAAGTTGTCTAACAGTTATTTGTATATGTATACTATGCTTTATAATGATTAAGGGAAGAAACAGATGGAAAAATACTATTTTTTCTATCTAAATTTTGTGCAAGATATTTTGTGTATATCTCATTTAGTAATAAATGTTTAGGAAGTTACAGCTGTCATATTTAATATTAAATGATAATCTTATTCCAGTGACTCCTTGGAAGGAAGTATTACTGTTATCACATTAGTGAAGAGAAACTCTATTAACAAAAGTAAGTAATTTAACAAATAGAACCAAGATTTAAAAGTATTAAATTACAGATATTTATTAGTCATTAAAAATAAAATATGTCTTTATTTCTCCAACTATTAATTCTGTATAAAACACTATCATATAAAGGTTTACCCCACATAATGCCATTTCTCCATATGTTTATCATCCTGCTAAAAACAGCCATTCAGGTTACAGTTATATTTCTATTTTGGTATTTCTTTTCTTTCCCCTCACTACTTTCTCATTACACTTTCATTTATGACTTTGTACTATAATGTTTGTTATTTTTCAAGTTATTTCTTTCTTTTAATTCTAAACAGAAAAAGACAACTACAATGTCATTTTTAGTCAAGAGGTTTGAGGAAAGTTTCCTTGCTGCATGCAGTTGAACCAGATAGCTTTTCTTTATCTCAAAAATAAGATAGTTGTACCTATATCCTGTACAATAATGGGAACCCACTACCAAATAGGTATCATTTTCTCTTATTCAGAAGAAAAACTGAAAGTCAAAATTGTCTTTTCTATTCTATAACAACTGTGTAAGACTTAGAGTACTTCGTGCAGAATTCAAAAATAGTTTGACTAGATTTTTGTGAAAAATACTTCAAAGATCAAAGTGATAGTCAAATGTTTAAGCTTTACGTAAAATGAATATAATTATATCTTGTAAGGACACAAAATAGCCAAAGACAAACCTTAATTGCTACTACTTTTTGGTTATATAGTTTCAGAAAATAAGAAACAATGATAAAATATGAAGCCTAGATTTAAGGTGAATTTATAATGCTTTCATATTGAAGAATTGTCAAAAAAATGAGTAAAAGTATTTGACTTAAAATGGGACTGACATAAGTATTTCCCTTCTAAATCAGGTTTTTTAAGTGACTGTGTTGCCTAGCACCACCTTACATAAATTACAATAAATTAATTTATACAATTTTTGTCAAATGACCAAGTTTGTTGGGGTGATTTGTGATAACTGACAAAACATAATTGCGAAATTCTCTAGTATAATCAGAAATCAGTTTAAGATAATATTGTCAAAAATTAAATTAAATGTCCATTATACTATAAAATGTTAGCCACAACTACAAAAATGTATCTTTTTAAAACAAACATACATTTGAATTGCAGCAAACTTATTTGGAGTCAAAGCCTGATCTGAAAATTGTGTAAGGCTGTATCTGGACTATAAGGCTATATCTGGAGAGAGGAGAGTGAAAAGCTTAAAACTCAACGTTCAAAAAAATAAGATCATGGCCTCTGGTTTCATCACTTCATGGTAAACAGATGGGTAAAAATGGAAGCAGTGACAGATTTTATTTTCTTGGGTTCCAAAATCACTGTGGACTGCAACTTCAACCATGAAATTAAAAGACAATTGCTCCTTGCAAGGAAAGCTATGACAAACCTAGACAATGTATTAAAAAATAAAGACATCACTTTGGCAACAAAGGTTTGCACAGTTGAAACTATGGTTTTTCCAGTAGTCATGTATGGATGTGAGAGTTGGAACATAAAGAAGGCTGAGCAATAAATTGATATCTTCAAATTGTGCTGGAGAAGACTGTTGAGAGTCCCTTGTACAGCAAGGATATCAAACCGGACAATCCTAAAGGAAACCAACCCTGAATATTCTTTGGAGGGACTGATCAGTTCAGTTCAGTTCAGTCGCTCAGTCGTGTCCGACTCTCCGCGACCCCATGAATCACAGCACGCCAGGCCTCCCTGTCCATCACCAACTCCCGGAGTACACTCAAACTCATGTCCACAGAGTCGGTGATGCCATCCAGCCATCTCATTCTCCGTCGTCCCCTTCTCCTCCCGCCCCCAACCTTTCCCAGCATCACAGTCTTTTCTAGTGAGTCAACTCGTCTCATGAGGTGGCCAAAGTATTGGAGTTTTAGCTTTAGCATCAGTCCCTCCAATGAACATCCAGGATTGATCTCCTTTAGAATGGACTGGTTGGATCTCCTTGCAGTATAAGGGACTCTCAAGAGTCTTCTCCAACACCACAGTTCAAAAGCATCGATTCTTCGGCGATCAGCTTTCTTCACAGTCCAACTCTCACATCCATACATGACCACGGGAAAAACCATTGCCTTGACTAGACGGACCTTGGTCGGCAAAGTAATGTCTCTGCTTTTTAATATACTATCAAGGTTGGTCATAACTTTCCTGCCAAGGAGCAAGCGTCTTTTAATTTCATGGCTGCAATCAGCATCTGCAGTGATTTTGGAGCCCAAAAAAACAAAGTCTGACACTGTTTCCATTGTTTTTCCATCTATTTCCCATGAAGTGATGGGACCAGATGCCATGATACTGAAGCTGAAACTCCAATACTCTGGCCACCTGATATGAAGAGCCAACTCATTGGAAAAGACCCCGATGCTGGGAAAGATTGAAGGCAAAAAGAGAAGAGAGCGGCAGAGGATGAGTTGGTAAGATAGCATCACCGACTCACTGGACAGGAATCTGATCAATTTTGGGAGATAGTGAAGGACAGGAAATCTTGGTGTGCTCTAGCCCATGGGGTTGCAAAGAGTTGGACACAACTTAGTGACTAAACAACAATCTGACTTTATTTATCTTGGTTTGTAAAAATACTTTTATTTTCCCTCTCTTTACTGCTAAGTCCTACCACTTCAAGCCCTGTGAGGAGTGATAAATGATGTGTGAACAATCTTGAATTTCCAAAATCCAAAACCTGTGATATTAGTAACATCATGGCCTCAAAGCTTGAAATACGGCTTTTATAACCTTGCTATGATTCTAAAGCAGCAATATTTCTTTTTTTCTTTTAGTCTGCTTTATAATCAAAATTATGTATGTTTTAACACGGATCTGTGCATTTTTGCCATTTTACATAAGCTGGCAAAAATATATTCTACTATTTTGTCATCAGCTTATTGAAAAATGTTTCCATATTGAAAAAAAAGAGGTAATCTATACTAAAGAAGAAATTCTAAATACAACATGGAAGAGTGAACTTTCTTTTGTATATCTTGAGAATGGAAAAAAAATATGTGATATGCTCTTAAAGACAGAGTGAGAAGACTGACAATATAGTAGATGGGCAGTCCCTGAGCAGAGATAATTTGTATTTATACATTATTTAGTCCATATGTGTGAGCAGTAATTGGTATTCCTACTGCTACTTTTGCTACTTCTAAAGCAAAAGACCTTATGCTCAAAGTATAAGAAATTCCTATCCTAACTATCCTGGGATATTTAAAACTGAAGCCTGAGTTTCTTGCTGCTAAATGCCGAAAGAGACAGAAAAAGCATTTGACCAAATCCAATATCTTTTCCTGATAATAATTCACAGAAAATGAGCAGAAAAGGGGAATTCTCTCAAATCGGATATGGGCATTTATGAGAATTTGATAACTAATACTGTCTTTGATATTTTCCTATAATCAGAAATATTGATATCTGTTATCCCCACTTCTATTCAACACTGTATCAGAGCTTACACAATTTCAAGAAAAATAAATAAAATAAAGTTTGTAAAGAAAGAAGTCTTTAATCACAGTGACATGTAGAAAACACAATGGAATCTATCAAAAAGCTATTAAATTCAGTAAGTGCATTTAAGCCTTATACATCTTTATGCAGCCTTATAGCAATGTATAAGAACTCAATATCAATACATAAAAATTAATCTAGAGTATATATACTAAAATCAAATGATAAGAAATTTAATGGAAGCAGCAATAATACACAAAAGAGCATCACAAATATGAAACCATTAGACATAAAGTTAGAAAAATGTGTGCAAGACCTGTGCACTTAGTCTATAGTGATAATTAACTTTGATTGTTTTTCAAAGATGTCACTCCTCCCTTGCAGGGTTTCCCTTAAAAGGTACTTGATGTATTTATGACTCCATTAGTTGTTGCCTCTGTAAATTAGATGGTACATCTCACTTTATAACTGATATATTATGGCTGTTATGCTGATTGAATGGGCTTCCCTGGTAGCTCAACTGGTAAAGAATCCATCTGCAATGCAGAAGACCCCAGTTCAATTCTTGGGTTGGGAAGTTTCCTGGAGAAGGGAATGTCTACCCACTCCAGTATTTTGGCCTGGAGAATTCCATGGACTGTGGAGTCCATGGGGAGGCAAAAACTCAGACATGACTGAGTGAGTTTCACTTTCATGCTGATTCAATGAGATAAGACCAGAATGCCCTTTCAACAGTATCTGCCAAATAGTAAGTTTCCCAACTATTTTATTTGTATTTGAGAAATTTGAGTTAAAGGGAGATAAGAGTACATGATCAGTCTTCCAGTAGACACATACTTGTTTTTCAGACCACTATAATCTAACTTCTACCTCTATCCCTCACTGTTACAAAAAGGGAAATACAATTAGTACCTTATTAAATTCCTTTTAATTGATCTGTCTGTGGTATTTGTCTTTATTGACCTCTTCTTCCTGAAACTCATACTCAATCAACTTTTATTACCCCACAATATTCTAGTAGACTAACTCCCTTTTCATTTCTCTTCAGTCTCCTTTTTGGGTTTTGATAACTTGATAAACTGTCTCTAAGGTGAGGTTTCCTGAAACTCTAAATTTGACCCTCTCATTTTTTCTTCTCTTCCCATATTTCATACTCTTCTATGATGGTCTCTTTGACTTATGTATTTAATTTCTTCTATGTAGTGATAACACTCAAAAAAGATGTCCTCTTCATTAAGGTCAGGAAGCAACAGTTAGAACGGGACATGGAACAACAGACTGGTTCTGAATAGGAAAAGGAGTACATCAAGGTTGTATACTGTCACCCTGATTATTTAACTTATATGCAGAGTACATCATAAGGAACGTTGGGCTGGAAGAAGCACAAGCTGGAATCAAGATTGCAGGGAGAAATATCAATAACCTCAGATATGCAGATGACACCACCCTTATGGCAGAAAGTGAAGAGGAACTCAAAAGCCTCTTGATGAAAGTGAAAGAGGAGAGTGAAAAGGTTGGCTTGAAGCTCAACATTCAGAAAACAAAGATCATGGCATCTGGTCCCATCACTTCATGGGAAATAGATGGGGAAACAGTGGAAACAGTGTCAGACTTTATTTTTTGGGGCTCCAAAAACACTGCGGATGCTGATTGCAGCCATGAAATTAAAAGATGCTACTCCTTGGAAGGAAAGTTATGACCAACCTAGAGAGTATATTTAAAATCAGACATTACTTTGCCAACAAAGGTCTGTCTAGTCAAGGCTATGGTTTTTCCCGTGGTCATGTATGGATGTGAGAGTTGGACTGTGAAGAAAGCTGATAGCCAAAGAATTGATGCTTTTGAACTGTGGTGCTGGAGAAGACTTGAGAGTCCCTTGGACTGCAAGGACATCCAACCAGTCCATTCTAAAGGAGATCAGTCCTGGGTGTTCATTGGAAGGACTGATGCTGAAGCTGAAACTCCAATACTTTGGCCACCTCATGCGACGAGTAGACTCACTGGAAAAGACTCTGATGCTGGGAGGGATTGGGGGCGGGAGGAGAAGGGGACGACAGAGAATGAGATTTCTGGATGGCATCACCGACTCGATGGAGATGAATTTGAGTGAACTCTGGGAGTTGGTGATGGACAAGGAGGCCTGGTGCGCTGTGATTCATGGGGTTGCAAAGAGTCGGACACAACTGAGCGACTGAACTGAACTTATTACTTATTCTAATTCAAGCATGATGCTAAACCTTCGAAAATAAGTTTGGTTAAACTTCAAAATAATGTGACATGAGATGATTAATAAAAGTACAGTTCAAAACACCTGTTTACTCTAACTCATCCTACCCTAGATTTTCCACTTTTTATTTAATAGTTTGAACTAAAATTTCACCCGAAGTTATTTTTTATCCATCTTGTAAATATAGTTTTTGAAATAGAATATAAGCTCCACATGGTCAGGTATAAAGTTAGTCCATCCTTCCTTCCTCCCTTTTTTCCTTCCCTAACTTCCTATTTGCATTCTCTTCTTTTTCCATGATTTATCCAACTTTGGTCATGTATATTGATATGCATCATTAAATTAAAACACAAACGAAAAGTTGGATAATTTCCAAGTATAAGTTTGAGAAACAATTATATGTAGAAATGCATGTAAATGTAGCTGGTGTACGTTACAGATGGTAGGTATTTGTTTAGACTATAAATAACACATGAAAACTAAAATCCTATGATGCTCTGAATTCATCAGTTTTACTATTAAAAATTAAGCCTTATAGGTAATAATAGGGTAGAGAAGTTGCATTTGAACTCCATGATTTCATTCACATGATTTCATATTTAAGGGTATGGAAACCGCTACATTTGGAGATGTCACTTATAGATGTAACTTGAATAAGTAGGATAATTGAGATCGTTTTGTTAAGACACAGTTATTAATAATGTTTTGTTTTAATTTTATTTTCAACTTGAATATTTATGAGAAAATAATGGAATCAACAAATGAAAAACAGCTGTCAAAAGTACCAAATAATACTAGCCTGTAAATGCTAAATTTTTATGACTGTATCTATAAACATTGAGCCATGACTTTTACTAGAATAGAAAAATAATTAAATTGAGTCAAAATCTTGATGACTTCATGACATGAAAGTGGAGTATATTATTTAGAAAACGTTAATGATATATTTAATGGCTCTAGGGAAATATAATGAAAAAAGTTAACGATAAAAATGAAAATCATTTTGCAAAATTTTCAATCAAAATATCAAACATATACTTAACTTTGGATTACAACCATTTAAATTGAAAGAAAACACATAACACTGAAGTTCAGGAATAAATGTAGTAAAGTAGGAATTTTATGCATCCTGAAAGATGTGTTGCCTATGTATAGAATTTTAGTGAGAGGGACGTGAAAAAGAAGGCTGCTGGACTTAAACTACTGAAATTTGATGATATAAAGTTTATTTTTGTTGAGTTTTAGGTCTAGAATTCTTCTTATATTTTATTATTTTGCTATAATATAAGAGAAATTATGTAGACGGAATGGAGTCACAAGAGTCAGACATGACAGTGACGAAACCACCACCAAGAGAAATTAGACTCATTTCAGCTTGGAGACAAAGCACAATCTTAATAAGAAAAATCCATCTATTCTCATAAACCTGGTTCAAGTTTGTAAATGAATAGCTTTTCTTTCAGATATACTCTTTTTCTTTCTTTCAATATAGTAACATAATGGTATTGACTTCTCAGATGAGAGAATAAGATTTAGGGACTCTCTGGAAAACTAGAACCGTATGTGTGTAAGTAGTGAATGACTTGCCTGTGAAGATCTGCTTGTGTTTAATACCATCATCACAAAAGACTACGGGTCTTCAGGGAAAAGCATTTTAGTGCTACTTTTGATGTATCTGAAAAAGCATCAATATTCAAAGCTGTTTCTACAAAATAAAGTAAAAACAAAACAAAAGCCAAAACAGAAAAGACATGGACACAAAAGACATATTGGAACCATTTTTGATGGAGCTAATTTGTGGACCTGTGTTGGAATTGAAATATTTATGTGTTATAAACTTAGAATGAATACATAGATTTTTAGGTATATATGGAGAAAGGTGATCTGTTTATCATGCCTCTCTCTCCAAAAAAAAAAAAAGCGGTATTTAAAAAAATCTTTATTCAATTTCTCTCTATGGTAAACATCTATAACTTAATAGTTTCTATTAATCCTTAAAATAGTTTAAAACATTATTAAAATGTTTGCATGGAGAGTCTTGAATTTTGAAAGTAAGCTTAACCAGGGTGGGGACAAAATGGCAGAGTAGGAAGATCCTGAGTGCACCTCCTCCGACAGGCACACCAAAAGTTTACAGAGAAAGTATTGATGATAATGAACAGAAGACTAGCAGAAAAGAGCTTCCAAACCTGAAGATATAAATAATAATCTATAAGAAGTCAAGTAAAAGGGACATGGAAGAAGTGAAAGAAGTGAAAGTCACTCAGTCTTGTCCGACTGTTTGCGACCCCATGGATTATACAGTCCATGGAATTATCCAGGCTAGAATACTGGGGTGGGGAGCCTTTCCCTTCTTCAGGGGTTCCCAACCCAAGGATCGAATGCAGGTCTCCCACATTGCAGACAGATTCTTTACCAGCTGAGCCACCAGGGAAGCCCAAAAGACATACACAAGTATAATTCAGACACAAATATGGGGGTAGGCAACCCACGGACTGGAGAATAATCACAATGGCAGAGGTTCATCCCAGGGAGCAAGGGGTCTGAGGTCAAGATTTAGCTTCCCAGTCTAAGGGCTGTATGAGAAAGACAAACCCCAAGAATATCTTGCTTTGAAGATTAGTAAGGCTTGCATCTTTCCTTTTCTCCTTTGCTTTTCACTTCTCTTTTCACAGCTATTTGTAAGGCCTCCTCAGACAGCCATTTTGCTTTTTTGCATTTCTTTTCCATGGGGATGGTCTTGGTCCCTGTCTCCTGTACAATGTCACGAACCACTGTCCAGAGTTCATCAGGCACGTTATTATTCAGATCTAGTCCCTTAAATCTATTCCTCACTTCCACTGTATAATCATAAGGGATTTGATTTAGGTCATACCTGAATGGTCTAGTGGTTTTCCCTACTTGCTTTAATGTCAGTCTGAATTTGGCAATAAGGAGTTCATGATCTGAGCCACAGTCAGCTCCTGGTCTTGTTTTTGCTAACTGTATACAGCTTCTCCATCTTTGGCTGCAAAGAATATAATCAATCTGATTTCGGTGTTGACCATCTGGTGATGTCCCTGTGTAGAGTCTTCTCTTGTGTTGTTGGAAGAGGGTATTTGCTATGACCAGTGCGTTCTCTTGGCAAAACTCTATTAGCCTTTGCCCTGCTTCATTCCTTGCTCCAAGGCCAAATTTGCCTGTTACTCCAGGTGTTTCTTGACTTCCTACTTTTGCATTCCAGTCCCCTAGAATGAAAAGGACATCTTTTTTGGGTGTTAGTTCTAAAAGGTCTTGTAGGTCTTCATAGAACTGTTCAACTTCAGCTTCTTCAGCATTACTGGTTGGGGAATAGGCTTGGATTACTGTAATATTGAATGGTTTGCCTTGGAAACGAACAGAAATCATTCTGTCATTTTTAAGATTGCATCCAAGTACTGCATTTCAGACTCTTTTGTTGACCATGATGCCTACTCCATTTCTTCTAAGGGATTCCTGCCCACAGTGGTAGATGTAATGGTCATCTGAGTTAAATTCACCCATTTCAGTCCATTTTAGCTCACTGATTCCTAGAATGTTGACGTTCACTCTTGCCATCTCCTGTTTGACCACTTCCAATTTGCCTTGATTCATGGACCTAATATTCCAGGTTCCTATACAATATTGCTCTTTACAGCACCGGACCTTGCTTCTATCACCAGTCACATCCACAACTGGGTATTGATTTTGCTTTTGTTCCATCTCTTCATTCCTTCTAGAGTTATTTCTCCACTGATCTCCAGTAGCATACTGGGCATCTAACGACTGGGGGAATTCCCCATTCATTATCCTATCATTTTGCCCTTTGATACTGTTCAAGGGAAAGATATAAAGAAAAGGAAAGATATAAGCATCTGAATGCAGAGTTCCAAAGAATACCAAGGAGAGATAAGAAAGCCTTCCTCAGTGATCAATGCAAACAAATAGAGGAAAACAACAAAATAGGAAAAACAAGAGATCTCTTCAAGAAAATTAGAGATTCCAAGCGAATATTTCATGCAAAGATCAGCTCAATAAAGGACAGAAATGGTATGAACCTAACAGAAGCAGAAGATATTAAGAAGAGGTGGCAAGAATACACAGAAGAACTGTACAAAAAAGATCTTCATGACCAAGACAGTCACGATAAACTGTTCACTGACCTAGAGCCAGACATCTTGGAATGTGAAGTCAAGTGAGCCTTAGAAAGCATCACTAGGAACAAAGCTAGTGGTGGTGACGGAAATCCAGTTGAGCTATTTCAAATCTTGAAAGATGATGCTGTGAAAGTGCTGCACTCAATATGTCAGCAAATTTGGAAAACTCAGCAGTGGCCACAGGACTGGAAAAGGTCAGCCTTCATTCCAATCCCAAAGAAAGGGAATGCCAAAGAATGCTCAAACTATGGCACAATTGCACTCATCTCACACGCTAGTAAACTCATGCTCAAAATTCTCCAAGCCAGGCTTCAGCAATATGTGAATGTGAACTCCCAGATGTTCAAGCAGGTTTTAGAAAAGGCAGAGGCACCAGAGATCAAATTGCCAACATCCGCTGGATCATGGAGAAAGCTAGAGAGTTCCAGAAAAACATCTATTTCTGTTTCATTGACTATGCCAAAGCCTTTGACTGTGTGAATCACAATAAACTATGGAAAATTCTGAAAGCAATGGGAATACCAGACCACCTGACCTGCCTCTTGAGAAACCTGTATGCAGGTCAGGAAGCAACAGTCAGAACTGTACATGGAACAACAGACTGGTTCCATATAGGAAAAGGAGTACGTCAAGGCTGTATATTGTCACCTTGTTATTTAACTTCTATGCAGAATACATCATGAGGAACGCTGGGCTGGAAGAGGCACAAGCTGGAATCAATATTGCTGGGAGAAATATAAATAACCTCAGATATGCAGATGACACCACCCTTATGGCAGAAAGTGAAGAGGAATCAAAAGCCTCTTGATGAAAGTGAAAGAGGAGAGTGAAAAGTTTGGCTTGAAGCTCAACATTCAGAAAACAAAGATCATGGCATCTGGTCCCATCATTTCATGGCAAATAGATGGGGAAACAGTGGAAACAGTGTCAGACTTTATTTTTTGGGGCTCCAAAATCACTGCAGATGCTGATTGCAGCTATGAAATTAAAAGACGCTTACTCCTTGGAAGGAAAGTTATGACCAACCTTGATAGTATATTAAAAAGCAGAGACATTACTTTGCCAACCAAGGTCCGTCTAGTCAAGGCTATGGTTTTTCCAGTGGTCATGTATGGATGTTAGAGTTGGACTATGAAGAAAGCTGATCAGCGAAGAATTGATGCTTTTGAACTGTGGTGTTGGAGAAGACTCTTGAGAGTCCCTTGTACTGCAAGGAAATCCAACCAGTCCATTCTAAAGGAGATCAATCCTGGGTGTTCATTGGAAGGACTGATGCTAAAGCTGAAAATCCAATACTTTGGCCACTTCATGTGACGAGTTGACTCACTGGAAAAGACTCTGATGCTGGGAAAGGTTGCGGGCGGGAGGAGAAGGGGACGACAGAGAATGAGATGGCTGGATGACATCCCCGACTCTGTGGACATGAGTTTGAGTGAACTCCGGGAGTTGGTGATGGAAAGGCAGGCCTGGTGTGCTGTGATTCATGGGGTCGCGGAGATTCGGACAGGACTGAGTGACTGATCTGAACTGAACTGAAGGCTTGCATATAGGAGAGACAGAGGGTTATACGAAACAGAGACTCCACTATTAATGGGTTCACACAATATTTTACACACTCCATGACCCAGCACAGAAGCAACTATTTGAAAGAAGCCTAAATCAGACACACTTGCTGATCTTGGTGAGCCTCCTAGAGAGACAGGAGGTAAGCAAGACTCCTGGGAATGTAGATGCCAGCAGCAGCCATTTTTTTTTTTAATTGTATTTGTTCTATTACAAGGACACTGGTGCTGGCTATCACCATTTTTGAGTCCTCTCTCTAGACTATTAGTGTAGTACTTGCCTGCCCACCAGCCAGTCACCACCAGTCCTAGCACTCTTGGTCCCAGGGAACCAACCCTTCACACTAGTGGACCAGCACCAAACCTGCAGCCAGGTTTCCTGAGACCTTGCCCTGGCTTACAGCTCTGAGGATCAGAGGGGAATGTGCTGCTGGGCTTTATATAACATATCCTATATTAGACCACTTATGAAAGGCTGAGGAAACTAACTGACCTATCTAACATAAAGAAATAAAAATAATTAGGAAAAATTAGGTGACAGGGGAATATGACCCAAATATGACAAAGGAATATGAAAGAACAAGAGAAAACCCCAGAAGAAGAACTAAGCAGAGATAAGAAACTTATCCTCTAAAAAGTCCAAGGTAATGATCAAAATGATCTCAACAAACTCAAAGAATAGATGAACACAGTTTAGCAAAGAGAAAATATAAAGAAGAATCATGGATGAAGAATATAATAAACTAAACTTAAAAAGAGTCTAATGCTGGGAGGGATTGGGGGTGGGAGGAGACGGGGATGACAGAGAATGAGATGGCTGGATGGCATCACTGACTCGATGGACATGAGTTTGAGTGAACTCCAGGAGTTGGTGATGGACAGGGAGGCCTGGCGTGCTGTGATTCATGGGGTCGCAAAGAGTTGGACACGACTGAGCGACTGAACTGAACTGAACTGAACTGAAACTTAAAAATATTCTAGAGGGAATCAACAGTTCACGAGATGATACAGAGGAATGAATCAGCACACTGGAAGACAGAGGACTCTAAATCACCAAGCTGAACATTAAAAAAGAAAAAGCAACTAAAAACAAAATGAGGATATGCACAAACAGGAAGTGTGCTATGGCCATGGAGGATAATGGCAAAGAACTTCCCAGAGCTCAGGACCTCAGAGGACAGTAGTCATGAGGCCATCTTCCACTGCATTCCCTTTTCCCTTACTTCGTGCAACTCAGCTTTAACTACACAGATATGGACAATGTCTTAGGGCTTGTGGAGAAAAAAGAAAAATTTGGGTTACAGAATGACTACATAGAACAGAGAAACCAGCCAAATTGGAAAGCTGGCTTTATGTTATTCATACAAGAGAAAAAAAAAAAAAAACTTATATCTTCATTAAACCATTCAGTTCAGTCACTCAGTCATATCAGACTCCTTGCGACCCCATGAATCATAGCACACCAGGCCTCCCTGTCTATCACCAACTCCTGGAGTTCACTCAAACTCATGTGCATCAAGTCGGTGATGCCATCCAGCCATCTTATCCTCTGTTGTCCCCTTCTCCTCCTGTCCCCAATCCCTCCCAGCATCAGAGTCTTTTCCAGTGAGTCAACTTGTTGCATGAGGTGGACAAAGTATTGGAGTTTCAGCTTTAGCATCAGTCCTTCCAATGTACACCCAGGAATGATCTCCTTTAGAGTGGACTGGTTGGATCTCCTTGGAGTCCAAGGGACTCTCAAGAGTCTTCTCCAACACTGCATTTCAAAAGCATCAATTCTTCAGCGATCAGCTTTCTTCATAGTCCAAACCTCACACCTATACATGACCATGGGAAAGACCATAGTCTTGACTAGATGGACCTTTGTTTGCAAAGTAATGTCTCTGCTTTTTAATATGCTATCTAGGTTGGTCATAACTTTCCTTCCAAGGAGTAAGCCATACTGATTTCTTTAAAATGAGGATAGTTTAACAAACTTCTTGAAAAACATTGAACATATCAAAACTTCTGCTATAAAGTTCTCAGAATAAGAGATAAAATGGAACAGAGAACTTATTTGAAGAAATAATAGCTAAAAACTTCCCTAATCCAGAAGAGGAAACAGACATCCAGATCCAGGAAGCACACAGAATTCCAAACAAAATGAACCCAATAAAGTCCAAACTTAGACACATTATAAATAAAATGGAATAATTAAAAATAAAAAGAGAATCTTAAAAGTTGAAAAAAAAGAAAAAAAAACTAGTTATGTTCAAAGGAATCCCCTTAAGACTAAGACTATCAGCTGATTTTTCAGCAGAAACTTTGCTGACCAAATGGGAATGGCATCATATATTCAAAATGGTGAGGGAAAAACACCTACAATCGAGAATACTTTATCTGGTAAGTCTATCATTTAGATCTGAAGGAGAGCTAAAGAGCATTTTAAGACAGTTACTGTCTACTGAAAGAAAGAGTTCAGCTCCAATACAAGGAAGCCTGGCATGCTATATTCCATGGGGTCACAAAGAGCTGGATATGACTTAGCAACTGAACAACAACAAGCTCCCACCTTTGGAAACTAGAGAAAGAAGAGCTAATAAAAATTGTTTATAAAATTAAAAAAAAAAACTTTATAAGAAATGTTAAAAGGACTACTCTAAGGAAAAAAGGCCACAATAGAAATATGAATATTACAAAAGAAAAAGACCTCATTGGTAAAGGCAAATGTACAGTAAAGACAGTTGATCAACCATTTGTAAAGCTAATAGGAAGTCTCCAGACAACAGTAGTAAAATCATCCATATCTACAGTATGTAGTAAAGGAAACACACAGACACAACTAATTTAAATATGTCAAAAATATTAAATGTGGTGGGTGGGAGGGGTAAAAATGCAGAGTGGAAAGAGTATATTTAAATTCAAGAGATCATCAACTTAAAATAATCTTATTTATGCATGCATATATGCATGCATACATGTATACATCTATTTTTTGTAGTGGTTGTTTTATATATAAATCTCATGGTAACCACCAGCCAAAAATCTCAAATAGGTACACACATACACAAAAGGGAAAGGAATCAACACATTAACACTAAAGATAGTCATCAAGTCACAAAGAAAACAATAGAAGCAGAGAGAAACACGAAAGAACTTCAAAAACAGTTAACAAAATGACAATAAGTATATACATATCGACAATTACTTTAAATGTAAATGGAGCAAATGGGTCAATCAAAGGACATAAAGTGGCTAAATGGATAAAAGGAAGCAAGACCCATACATATGCCACCTCTAAGGGACTTATTTCAAACTTAAAAGACATACACAGACTGAAAGTGAGGGGATGGAAAAAAGTGTTTATGAAAATAGAAATGAAAAGGAAGCTGGGGTGATAACACTTACCTCAGACCAAATAGTTTTTAAAACAAAAACCATAAAAAAGACAAAGAAAGGCATCACTTATTTGTGTGATGAAGTGATCACACAAGAAGATCAATTCACCAAGAATATAAAACAAAAAAATATATACATGTACCTTATGTAGAAGCAATGAAATAGATACAGCAAATAATAATAGACATAAAGGAAGAAACTGATAATAAGATAATGTAGAAAATCACTCCATTCATATCAATGGATAGAGCATCCAGAGAGAAAATCAGTAAGAAAATGCTGGCCTTAAAAACATATTAGACAAGGTGCACTTACTAGATACATCTAGAACATTCCATAAAAAAGCAGTAAAATATATTCTTCTCACATGTACAAGGAGCATGCTATAGGATAGATCACATGCTAAGTCACAAATCTCAGTAAATTTAAGATGACTAAAATCACATCAAGCATCTTTTCTGACCACAATGTTGTATGACTACAAAATCAACTACAAGAAAACAAACTACAGAAGTCACAAACATATGAAGGCTAAATGATATGCTGGTGGACAACCTAGAAGAAACGGATAATTCCTAAAAATGTACAATATCCTAAGATTGAATCAGGAAGAAATAGAAAATATAAACAGACATGGTTAGTAGTAATAAAATTGAATCAGTAATCAACAATTTCCAACAACAAAGTCCAGAACCAGAGGACTTCATAGGTGAATTCTACCAAAAGTTTAAAGTATACACCTATCCTTCTCAAATTATTTAAAAAAATTGAAGATGAGGAAACACTTCTGAATTCTTAAGGACAACAACATCCTGATACCAAAATCAGGCAAACATTTCACACACACAAAAATGACAGGCCAATATCACTGATGAACATAGATTAAAAAATGCTCAAGAAAATATTAGCAAACTTAATTCAATAATACATTAAAAGGATCATATACCATTATCAAGTGAGATTTATTTCCAGGGATGCAAGAATAGTTCAATATCCACAAATCAATTAATATGATACATTCCATTAAAAATTTAAGAAGAAAAGTCATATGATCATATCAATATATCAGGAAAAGCTTTGGATAAAATTTATCATTCATTCATGATAAAAAATGCTCAATGAAGTAACTATAGAAAGAACATGCCTCAGCACAATAAAGGCCACATATGACACACCCATAACTACCGTTAAGTAAGTGCTCAGTTGTTCAGTCATGTCTGATTCTTTGAGACCTTATGGACTGTAGCCTGTGAGGCTTGTCTGTCCATGGGATTTTTTAGGCAAGAGTATTGGAGTGGGTTGCCATTTCCTTCTCTAGGGGATCTTTCTGGCCCAGGGATCAAGCCCACATCTCCTGTGTCTCCTGCACTGCAGGCAGATTCTTTATGGCTGAGCCATTGGGGAAGTCCCCACTACCAGCATACTCAATGGTAAAAAGCTGAAATCATGTCCTCTGTTATCAGGAACAAGACCAGGATTCCTACTCTCACTGTTTTAGTCAGCATAGCCTTGAAAGTCCAAGCCACACGAATCAGAAAGAAAAAGAAGTAAATTAATCTTAATCAGAAATGAAGAAAAATCTTCACCTTATAAATGATATACTATCATAGGAAGGACTGATGCTAAAGCTGAAACTCCAATACTTTGGCCACCTCATGCGACGAGTTGACTCACTGGAAAAAACTCTGATGCTGGGAGGGATTGGGGGCAGGAGGAGAAGGGGACGACAGAGAATGAGATGGCTGGATGGCATCACCAACTTGATGGACGTGAGTTTGAGTGAACTCCGGGAGTTGGTGATGGACAGGGAGGCCTGGCGTGCTGTGATTCATGGGGTCGCAAAAGTCGGACATGACTGAGCGACTGAACTGAACTGAACTGATACATAGAAAATCCTAAAAATGCCACTAAAAAGTGATTGCACCTCATCAATGAATTGAGTAAAGTTGTAAGATACAAAATTAATGTACAGAAATCTGTTGTGCTTCTATAAACTGACAACAAACTAAAGAAAGAAAATTAAGAAAATAATTTCACTTATAATTGCATCAAAAAGAATAAAATATCTAGGTATAAATCTAACCAAGAAGCTAAAAGACCTATACTTGGAATATTATAAACCACTGATGAAAGAAACTGAAGATGATACAAACAAATGGAAAGATAATCAAGCTCATGTATGATAAAATTAATATTGTTAACTGACATAAAATGTCTTGGGGGCAAGGCAATCTACCAATTCAACTCTTCTCAAGATACCAATGGCATTTTTCACAAAACTCTAACAAAGATTTCTAAAATGAGTATGAAAACACTAAAACCCTGGATAGTCAGAAGAATCTTGAGAAAGAAAAACAAAGTGAGAAGCATTAACTTTCTGGTTTCAAAGTATAATAACTAGGCTACAATAATAAAAACCAGTAAGTGACTTGTACAAAAATAGACATGTTGGTCAATGGAACACAATTGAGTACCCAGAAACAAACCTAAGCTTATTTGGCCAATTATAAAAGCAAAAAAAAAAAAAAACCTAATAAATGGGCAGAGGACCTGAATAGAAATTTTTCCAAAACAAAAATACATAAAACCAAACAGCACATGAACAGTTTACTCATCACTAATCATCAAAAAATTGCAATAAAATCACAATGAGATATCACTTCACCTCTATCAGAATGGCTGCTATCAAAAAGACAATGAATAGCAAGTGTTGGTGAGGATATTGAGAAAAGGGAAACCTGTGCACTGTTTGTGGGAACGTGAACTGGTATAGTCACTATGGAAAATATGTAATTCTCCTAAAATTTAAAACTATAATTATCAAACAATCTAGAATTTCTGCTTTTGGGTATTTTTCTGAATAAAACCAAAACACTAATTTGAAAATACATCAGCATTCTCGGACTTCCCTGGTGGCCCAGTAGTAGGGAATTTACTTTGCAATGCAAGGTATACCGGTTTGATCCCTGGTCCAGGAGGATTCCACCGCTCTAGGGCAATTAAGCCCTCATGCCACAACTAATGGAGAAGGCAATGGCAAGCCACTCCAGTACTCTTGCCTAGAAAATCCCATGGACGGAGGAGCATGGTAGGCTGCAGTCCGTGGGGTCGCTAAGGGTCAGACACGACTGAGCGACTTCACTTTCACTTTTCACTTTCACACATCAGAGAAGGAAATGGCAACCCACTCCAGTGTTTATGCCTGGAGAATCCCAGGGACGGGGAAGCCTGTTGGGCTTCCATCTATGGGGTCACACAGAGTCGGACACGACTGAAGTGACAGCAGTGGCAGCAGCAGCAGCCACAACTAAGACTCAGTTCAGTTCAGTCGCTCAGTCGTGTCCAACTCTCTGCGACCCCATGAATCACAGCACGCCAGGCCTCCCTGTCCATCATCAACTCCCGGAGTTCATTCAAACTCACCTCCATTGAGTCGGTGATGCCATCCAGCCATCTCATTCTCTGTCCTCCCCTTCTCCTCCCGCCCCGAACCTTTCCAAGCATCCGAGTCTTTTCCAGTGAGTCAACCTGTCGCATGAGGTGGCCGAAGTATTGAGTTTCAGCTTTAGCATCAGTCCTTTCAATGAACACCCAGGACTGATCTCATTTGGATGGACTGGTTGGATCTCCTTGCAGTATAAGGGACTCTCAAGAGTCTTCTCCAAACCCACAGTTCAAAACCATCAATTCCTCGGCGATCAGCTTTCTTCACAGTCCAATTCTCACATCCATACATGACCACCGGAAAAACCATAGCCTTGACTAGATGGACCTTTTGTTGGCAAAGTAATGTCTCTGCTTTTTAATATAATATCTAGGTTGGTCATAACTTTCCTTCCAAGGAGTAAGTGTCTTTTAATTTCATGGCTGCAATCAGCATCTGCAGTGATTTTGGAGCCCCAAAAAATAAAGTCTGACACTGTTTCCACTGTTTTTCCATCTATTTCCCATGTGATGGAACCAGATGCCATGATCTTTGTTTTCTGAATGTTGAGCTTCAAGCCAACCTTTTCACTCTCCTCTTTCACTTTCATCAAGAGGCTTTTGAGTTCCTCTTCACTTTCTGCCATAAGGGTAGTGTCATCTGCATATCTGAGGTTATTGATATTTCTCCCAGCAATCTTGATTCCAGCTTGTGCTTCTTCCAGCCCAGCGTTCCTCATGATGTACTCTGCATATAAGTTAAATAAGCAAGGTGACAATATACAGCCTTGATGCACTCCTTTTCCTATTTGGAACCAGTCTGTTGTTCCATGTCCAGTTCTGACTGTTGCTTCCTGACCTGCATACAGGTTTCTCAAGAGGCAGGTCAGGTGGTCTGGTATGCCCATCTCTTTCAGAATGTTCCACAGTATATTGTGATCCACACAGTCAAAGGCTTTGGCATAATCAATGAAGCAGAAATAGATGTTTTTCTGGAACTCTCTTGCTTTCTCCATGATCCAGCGGATGTTGGCAATTTGATCTCTGGTGCCTCTGCCTTTTCTAAAACCTGCTTGAACATCTGGGAGTTCACAGTTCACATATCGCTGAAGCCTGGCTTGGAGAATTTTGAGCATGACTTTACTATCGTGTGAGATGAGTGCAATTACTGAGCCCTAAAAAGAATGAAATCTTGTCATTTGTGACAACATGGGTGGACCTAGGTATTACACTAAATGAAATAAGTCAGGAAGAAAAAGACAAACCCCATATAATTTCACTTATATGTGTAATCTAAAAACCAAAACAAATGAATAAACAATATAAAAAAACAGACTGAAAGATACAAGAAAACATGCAGTTGTTTTTCAGTGGGAAGTGGGGTGTAAGATTGAGTGGAATAGGTGAGGGTGATTAAGAGGTATAAACTTAAGAGTTATAAAATAAATGGGTTACATAATGAAACGGATTCCATAAAGAATACAATCAATAATAACATGTTAATTTTGGTGACCAGTGGTAACTAAATTTATGGTGGTGAATGTTCTGTTTCATAGAAACATCAAATAATTCTGTTGTGCTCCTGGAACTAACATAGAATCATATTGTATATTGATTATACTTCAGCTTAAAAAGAAAGGAAAAAATGACATTAAGCTTGGATAAAATGTGCAAATACAGATAATTTCAATGCTTTAAAATTTTTCTTCAATTGTTCTATGATTTTCTTTATGATTGAAAATGTAGAATTAAAATGGCTGATTGTTTAAAAATTATAAGTAATTTTTCTTAGAATTTGATGAAGAAAACTAAAACCTTATAAAGAAAAGTAATTAGTGTTACATGATACACTTCATATAATGTATATATTTTCATATTTCATACTTCTATACATAAGATATGGAGAAGGCAATGGCAAGCCACTCCAGTACTTTTGCCTAGAAAATCCCATGGATGGAGGAGCCTGGTAGGTGGCAGCCCATGGGGTCGCTATGGGTCGGACACGACTGAGCGACTTCACTTTCACTTTTCACTTTCACACATTGGAGAAGGAAATGGCAACCCACTCCAGTGTTCTTGCCTGGAGAATCCCAGGGACGGGGGAGCCTGGTGGGCTTCCGTCTATGGGGTCACACAGAGTCAGACACGACTGAAGTGACTTAGCATAGCATAGCATAGCATAGCATACATAAGATAAATGTTTGTACATGCCAGCATAATGTACCTTGGTAATTTTAGTGCAATTGTCCTTTAAATAAAAGATTATCAAGTAAATACACATGATGTTGAAATTTACTTCTATAAATTATTGTGGTTTTATGTATGATTAATCAGGGAATTACTTCATATTCTCTGACCATGATAATATGTTTTGATATTTAATATGCAGCTACTACCCACTTCTATAGTTTGATACATTGTGCTTTGAAATGTATGGATTTTTTTCTTCATTCAACTTTTTGATTTTCAGATAAAAATTGTATAAGATATTTTTATAGATACTCAAAACGGTGAACTCTGAAACATTTCCTGGAATAATTTTGATGTGATCATAACTGATGTGTGAACTCCATGGAAACCAATTTCCATTCTTTCTAAAGTGATCTAACAATACACGTGATAGTGCACTCTAAGCTAGCACTGTTCTTCTGTTGATAAGCAGTATTCCAACTTTATTTTCTAGAGATGTTTTCATTGTGTATTCTTTAACCTGTCATTTTGTAAAGTTTCTAATTTCTCCCTATATAAAGAAGAGATTATGAGACTGTAGTGTTGGTGGAAATAATATTAAAAGACTAGAGGAAATCTCTATTAAGAGATTTCTAGTAATGTGACACATTACTCTTCACCCTTATGTGAAAGACCAGAGTAAATCCAACACGACTAATCACAAATATCTTTCTATCCTTGCACAGATTAGAGCCTTATTAGAAAACACAGGTTCTGATAGGAAATATTTACATGCCAGTTGTCTCTCTGGAAGTACCGTGACTCTCAATAAGCAGCAATTATTTATTCAAATTATCAATGATGGAACTTTAAAGTTAATGGAAATAAATTTCCACAAACGTGTTTTAAACCACAAAGTTATTATCTTACAATTCTGTAAATGTAAGTCTGAGACAGATCTCACTGGCTAAAATCAAGGTCCTATGAGGAATGGAGATTTTAGGAGAGTTCTCTTTCCTTGCTCATTCAGATTGTTGACAGATTCAGTTCCTTAGAGTATTAAGACCCTTGTTGTTAGAGGTGCCAGACTGTCATTAGAGGTGTCAGATTGTTGTCAGAGGTCCCAGCTTCGAGGGGTCACCTGCATCACTTATCTACCTGCTATATCTTCAAAGAGAGCAACTGTGGATCAAGTACTTCTCACACTTCAAATCACTCCTTTTATCTCATCTCTGTCCCATTCTTGTGCCCATCTCTTTTGCTTTAATAGCCCATGTAACTAGTTTGGGATCACCACCAGAGTCCAGGATAATCACTCCAACTCAAGATTTGCAACCTTAATCATATCTGCCAAGTCCCTGTTGCCATGTAAAGTAACATAATCCCAGGATCCAGGCTTTATAATATGAACACCTTTGGGGGACCATAATTCTGACTTCAGTAATAAAAATAGTAAACACTAATTCTGTACACAAACAATTTTCAAGTGTTTTATATATATGAACTGATTTAAACCTTACAGCAACTCTACGAGGAAGATATTATTAGTATTTCCATCTTATAGATGAGGAAAATGAGACAGAGAGATAACGCAACTTGTCAAAAGTCACTCAAGTAGAAGGTCAAATAATCTTCCAATAGTCATACAGTTATAAATCCAGAATCTAAATCTGTTAGTTGACAGATTTTATTGTTGCTTTTTCCCTGCTCTGTCTTAAAGAGAGTCAAGCCATAGCTTTGAGCAGAAATAATTAAGGTAAAAAAGTTTAAAAGTATCTTTCTAATAATTCATCCTAGAATTCTGACTGAAATCAATATAGGACTTATTAGCTGAGAATTTGTAAATATCTAGTCCCTATTCAAATAAAATGAATTAGGTTTTCTCCACATCAAGTTCAGGCAGATTCACCAGCTTCATTATTTCCTAGAAACCCTCATGATGTCTCAACTTGAAGCTCCATCAAAGTTAAGATATTTAACCATGCAGGGTCGGTCCTGAGTGAGTGTGAAGACAAATATATTTCAACAACTAGGGCTGTCTTGAAATTGTAGAAGCTTCCTAATAAAGTGATCATTCTTTTTCAAGGGCCTATGGCCTCAGAAAACAAGACTGGTGGAACAACAATCAATCATTTGCTGGAATTTTGCTATCAGAGTGTGTGTGTGTATGTACATATGTGAACACATGTGTGTGTGTGTAAGTCCAGTAAAGAAGTACAGCTGGCCATACTTCAAAGGAAAACTTAAGTAGGATAGTTATTGTTAACAAGTATGAGTTATTTACTTCTAGCTCACCTAAAAAATTATTTTAAAATAAATCTTTAAATACAGAAATTAATATAAGGACGTTAACTTTGAAAGGTAAAACATGTTCTATTTGTGTCCTATATGTTAGTAAATAAATATTATAACCACACGGATATATAAAATAATAAATGTTTAAAGCACAAACCAATGAAATCCAATAGTTTTAAGGTTAGTGGTGCCACATTCCACCATTTGCTTCTGTCACTACAGTAAGAAAAACATGCCCTAAGGTATTTCAACTGTTTAACTGTAAGTTGCAATAAAAACCCCATTACACACCCTTATGAAAATCAATGAAGTCAATACAGCTTTAAAAATAATCTTGTTTGTAAATCCATGTACATTACAGTACAGAATCCTATATTCTCAGTGGTATATAACTAGATTTTAGTTATTATGTTACCAACAGAATAAAGTCTATAGCTTACAGATGAATATGTTTGCAACCATGAAATAGTTCATTATTTTCTCAGCTAAAATAATAACTTTCTTGATCCCCTTCTTCTTTCATTTATTCTGGAAACATATTAGCAGCAACACACACCATTCTTGAGCAAAGAACAAGGAGCATAGCAAAGAGGTTGGGTTAAAGGAGGAAGAGAGCAAAGAGGGAAAGTGAATCACAAATATTTTGTACTGTAAAACTGGCAGATGATTGTACATCCTGTTAGCAAATGTAAGTCTCCATTTCTTTTAAACATAGTATCTTCTATTCAGTTTCTTAAAAGGGAAAAAAAAAACCGTGCATCATCAACTAATGCTATGTTTTATCCCTAAAGAACAGTCTTTCTAGCACTCATACAAATAATTTAAATATTAGGATGATATATCTGCAAACAATTATTTATTACTATTAATTGATTTCATCATGAAGTCCTTTAAAGTCTATAAACATCAGAATCATGTTTGTATAAATAACAACTCTGTTTCTATTACACTTACTAAGATTACTCCAGACAGTTTTCCTTTATACGACTATTTCAAAAGCATGTTTGCTTTTAGTAAGAATTTATTTATTTTTCTTTTTAAATTTGGTCATGATCCACCTAAACTAAATAAACAGAAAATGCTTTGCAACTCTATATACAAAAATAAAAATGGAGTTTATTAGTCTTTCTCACTGTACACCATGGTATTAAATTCGTCAGAATTCTTAACAAAAAACATAAACCTCTTGATATTTCCTTTTTCATTTTTTTCCCCTTAAAGAACTCTCACATGCTACCAGTGTGAGTCTCACTGAATTGAAAGGTCAAGTTATTAGCAAAAGCTGATCTCTGTAATGTTACTTTGTCTCCAAAGAAAACTAAAATGACTCCTGGTGATACTCTGATGGTGATATGCTCATCCCAGAGAGTTAAGAAACTGAAATTAAAAGGTCAGGAAGTCTTTGGGGATGCTGAAAAAGCAATGTGGTATAAGGGATAATCTTCTACCCATGCTCAGTCCTGTCTATAAATACAGTTCTCTAAAGGCAAAGCTAATTCATCAGAATTAAAATCAACAAGAGGACCTTTTGAAAAAATAATTCATGTCCTGGGTAATGGTTATAAGAATACTTGTTTTGGATTCAAGATAAAAGAGCTAACCCCCATTCTGTCACTGATTTTTTATATGACCATGAACAATTTGCTTTATTTTAGGCCTTAATTTCTTTATATAAAATGAGGATTGGGGATCATTGAGTGAGTAAATAGAAATATTTATACTTTCCATCCTTAGTGTTTAAAATGTAGAATTTAGGTGGATTACTCACTGAGGGTGTCACACCTAGCTGATCTCTAAAATCCTTTCCAGTTTTCATATTATGATGTTAAGCCACATGAATGTCTCCCCAGTTCATATCCTCTATGATTGTTTCAATTTTTAATAAATGTGAATCAGATGCCTCCTCTGTACCAGAGAGTTATGCATTAGAACTGTGAGAATACAGAGCCATAAAAGACATACAACCACCCTTAAGAAGTATGTGCTTGTGCTGTCACGTCAGTCGTGTCCGACTCTTGGCGACCCTATGGACTGCAGCCTGCCAGGCTACTCTGCCCATTGGACTCTCCAAGCAAGAAAACTGGAGTGGGTTGCATGCCCGCTTCCAGGGGATCTTTCTGACCTAGAGATCAAACCCTTGTCTCTTACATCTCCTGCACTGGCAGGCAGGTTGTTTACCACTAGCGCCACCTGGGAAGCCCCCTTAAGAAGTATAAAGTTCAGCAAATGGAGAAAGATGTGTAAATAGGTTAGTGCAATAAAGAATTGCAGGTGTGCTGAGAGAGCTATTAAGTTAGAATCAGGGAACTACGGAAGAAAACTAGTTTTATCTGGGGCAATTTGAGGTGATTAGTCCAGAAACATTTTATGTAAAAAATGATATTTGATATTTTCAGAAAGATGACAAGGGGTGGGTCAGATGCTTAGAAGAAAGGCATTCCCAGATGAAATAATAGCTAAAGCATAATGACTCCATGAAACATCTAGGCATGTTTAGAGTAACTATTAACAAATCAATAATGCTGGGGGGTAGAATTTGAGGGTAAATAGAGCAAGAGAGAATCCTGGAAAGATAGGCAGAAGTTAAATTTTGTATAATAGAATTCTTTCTCGGAGAAGGCAATGGCAAGCCACTCCAGTATTCTTGCCTAGAAAATCCCATGGATGGAGGAGTCTGGTAGGCTGCAGTCCGTGGGGTCGCTAAGGGTCGGACACGACTGAGCGACTTCACTTTCACTTTTCACTTTCACACATTGGAGAAGGAAATGGCAACCCACTCCAGTGTTCTTGCCTGGAGAATCCCAGGGACGGGGGAGCCTGGTGGGCTTCCGTCTATGGGGTCACACAGAGTCGGACACGACTGAAGTGACTTAGCAGCAGCAGCAGCAGTAGCAGAATTCTTTCTGAAACAGTTTGAGCTATATCCTATAGACAAAAGGATTGGAAGGAAGCAATAATATAAATAAAGTACCAGATTTGGTATTAAAGAAAACTGCTTAAGGAGTAGAATATTAAGAAGCTATTACTGATTTGATATATGAATTTAGTGCAGTTAAAGTATAATTTTCCAAAGGCAAAACTGTGAAACTCATACAAACAGCAAATTAATACAAATAAATATTGTACTCAACAAGTACTGTTTGTGAGGAAAACATTAACATTTGAGAAACTAGTTATTTATAAGCAACTTTAAAACATGCTAGGTTAGATTTTTTTTATTAATTTTAAAACTGATTAATAACCAAAAAGGCAATAAAATACAAACTTTGAGTTATACCTTCCATCAAATTGAAATGATTTGCATTTCTACAGGGCAAAAATAAAAAAGCTAACATTTAACTTCACTAAATCTGAGACCTTTAATCAACAGCATATAGTGAATTGAAAAGTATCAGTATATTTCCCTAAACTTTGAATGAATCCATGTTCCTGTATGAAAACACATGTCATCCACCTTCTTGCCCATTTCCATCTGTGATAAATTTTTCTTACTTAGGAAAACTATATTCTCTGCATTTTAATGTTTACTGTCCCTTCCACTAAGTTTATGAACCATTTCACTACATGTAATTAAATAATTTAACATATGCATTAAATACTATTATATCCTATCATATTGTATAACTTATTTTGAATTTTCAGAGAAAATGTGCCACTTGAGAAAAGCTTCTTTTCTCTGAGAATCCTTATAAACAGCATTAAGCAGTGAACTCTATTATTTTTGAAACCTGTTTTCAGAATATCTGTTTTGTCAAACACTGTAATATATTATACTTTTAAAAAGGCAGCTTTTTTTCCATCATACAACCAGTTAGCTCACTATGCAAGTTTTCCTCTGAATAAACTGCAATCCTGGGTTTCTGAGGCCAGTGTTCTATAGGAGAAGCATGTGGATCTTAGGCAGGGCTATTATGTCACTGACATTGCTCTGCTCATCAGTAGCTCTTAGATTATACTGAAAGTAACAAGGAAGACTTGTGGGTTTTATTGGGTTTCCCTTGAATGTGGACTCTGTGGCCAGGAATCCAGTATGTGCCATGTTGAATAAATCTGCTAGTATCCCTGCCTGTGGATGCTCATCCTGAATTTGTTTAAAAAAAAAAAAAATTCTGTGAAATCAGCATCTTGACCATGCCTTACAGGATAATGACAATATTTTTATAGGAGAAACTAAAAGCTTGAAACTCATGATTTACTCCCACATTCCTTAGTAGGAAATATGAGTATATGTAGCAACATACTTTATATGTTGATAAGAAAGAAAGTGAAGTTGCTCAGTCATGTGCAACTCTTTACAGCCCCATGGACTGTAGCCTACCAGGCTCCTCTGTCCATAGAATTTTCCAGGCAAGAGTACTGGAGTGGGTTGCCATTTCCTTCTCCAGGGGATCTTCCCAACCCAGAGATCAAACCCGGGTCTCCCACATTGAGGGCAGACACTTTACCATCTGAGCCACCCGGGAAGCCCTTTATATGTTGATATGGTTTTATTATTACAAATGAGAATTAGTCGCCCTTAGTGAAAAATATGAAAAGTCCATTAAACACCAAATAGAAGAAATCCAGAGACCAACTGGTCCAAACTCTATGTAATTGTATTTTGAACAAATGTCTTTCAATAGTTAATTGCTTTATATCTAAAGGCCTAGTGCAGCAAGTCAATAAGTTCTCCTTCCCAGTTGTTTATTTTCTAAGTAATCTATCTTGGATAATAAACATGCTACATAGTTGAAAGTTAATTTCATTCATTCATGGAACAAATATTTATCAAATCTTTTTTCCTCTCCTACTATTTCCTCTTTATTTACTTAATGGTATTTTTGTGTGTGGTAAAAGGACTCTTATCCAAAAATAGCTATAAAGTGTTTTGCTACTGTTACCAGCCAATTAACAATTTCTGGAAATAAAAATAAACTCTCGGTAATTAAGTCTAACCTTTTTTGTTTTAACAGTGTTCACAGAATACCACCTACAGAGGCCTTGCACCTTGCCCTGGCACCTGGATCTGGAGTACTGTAACTCCAGGAGATACAGGAGGACAGAAGGGCCTGGGAGGGGCCTGTGTACTGGCCAACACGTTGTGCTGTTTTCTAACATTGACATAAGTGGCCCAAATGAAGAAAGTGGGGACAGGCTACAGGAAAAAGTTACTTGCTTGGCAGAAAACAGTCAGCCTAATTTGGCCAAACACTTTTGGAGCCAGTGAATAAAACACAGGCTCCCTAATGTCACTCAATTTGTATCATTCCTGGGTTCCTGAGGACCATTATTTTCTTGCTAATATGTGAGCCATGCATCCTAGACTGTCTGGCACCCTTTATCTCCAAAATGTTAGATCTATAAAACTCCAAGCAATGGTTGCTCAGGGATAGAACCATTTAGGGCTAAGCCCTGCTGATGATCAAACATATCTAAAGGCAGCCTTGGAGGAGACGCTATGCTCCTCTCCCTGGGGATTATCACAACACCCAAACCAAAAGGATAATTATTATAGAATATGGACCTGTTGCCCTATCATTTCAGTTCAGTTCAGTTGTTCAGTCGTGTCCGACTCTTTGAGACCCCATGAATCACAGCACGCCAGTCCTCCCTGTCCATCACCAACTCCCAGAGTTCACTCAAACTCACTTCCATCGAGTCGGTGACATCATCCAGCCATCTCATTCTCTGTCATCCCCTTCTCCTCCTGCCCCAATCCCTCCCAGCATCAGAGTCTTTTCCAGTGAGTCAACTCTTCGCTTGAGGTGGCCAGAGTATTGGAGTTTCAGCTTTAGCATCAGTCCTTCCAGTGTACACCCAGGATTGATCTCCTTTAGAGTGGACTGGTTGGATATCCTTGCAGTCCAAGGGACTCTCAAGAGTCTTCTCCAGCACCACAGTTCAAAAGCATCAATTTTTGGCGATCAGCTTTCTTCACAGTCCAACTCTCACATCCATACATGACCACCGGAAAAATCATAGCCTTAACTAGATGGACGTTTGTTGGCAAAGTAATGTCTCTGCTTTTTAATATGCTGTCTAGGTTGGTCATAACTTTCCTTCCAAGGAGTAGCATCTTTTAATTTCCTGGCTGCAATCAGCATCTGCAGTGATTTTGGAGCCCCCCAAAATAAAGTCTGACACTGTTTCCACTGTTTCCCCATCTATTTCCCGTGAAGTGATGGGACCAGATGCCATGATCTTTGTTTTCTGAATGTTGAGCTTCAAGCCAACCTTTTCACTCTCCTCTTTCCCTTTCATCAAGAGGCTTTTGAGTTCCTCTTCACTTTCTGCCATAAGGGTGGTGTAATCTGCATATCTGAGGTTATTGATATTTCTCCCGGCAATCTTGATTCCAGCTTGTGCTTCTTCCAGCCCAGCGTTCCTCATGATGTACTCTGAATATAAGTTAAATAAGCAGGGTGACAATATACAACCTTGACATACTCCTTTTCGTATTTGAAACCAGTCTGTTGTTCCATGTCCAGTTCTAACTGTTGCTTCCTGACCTGCATACAGGTTTCTCAAGAGGCAGGTCAGGTGGTCTGGTATTCCCATCTCTTTCAGAATTTTCCACAGTTTATTGTGATCCACACAGTCAAAGGCTTTTGCATAGTCAATAAAGCAGAAATATTTGTTTTTCTGGTACTCTCTTGCTTTCTTGATGATTCAGCGGATGTTGACAATTTGATCTCTGTTGCCTCTGCCTTTTCTAAAACCTGCTTGAACATCTGGAAGTTCATGGTTCACGTATTGTTGAAGCCTTCAGTTCAGTTCAGTTCAGTCGCTCAGTCGTGTCCGACTCAGCGACCCCATGAACCACAGCACGCCGGGCCTCCCTGTCCATCACCAACTCCCAGAGTTCACTCAAACTCATGTCCATTGAGTCGGTGATGCCATCCAGCCATCTCATTCTCTGTCGTCCCCGTCTCCTCCTACCCACAATGGCTCCCAGCATCAGAGTCTTTTCCAGTGAGTCAACTCGTCGCATGATGTGGTCAAAGTGTTAGAGTTTCAGCTTTAGCATAAGTCCTTCCAATGAACACCCAGGATTGATCTCCTTTAGAATGGACTGGTTGGATGTCCTTGCAGTCCAAGGGACTCTCAAGAGTCTTCTCCAGCACCACAGTTCAAAAGCATCAATTCTTCGGCGATCAGCTTTAAGACAAGGAGGTATGTGTCACCGGCAAAGCCTATTAGCAAGTCCTGGAGAATAAAAATTGAATCTAGGTAATGAAATAAAGGAGAAGACAATGGCACCCCACTCCAGTGTTCTTGCCTGGAGAATCCCAGGGACAGGGGAGCCTGGTGGGCTGCCGTCTCTGGGGTCACACAGAGTTGGACACGACTGAAGCGACTTCGCAGCAGCAGCAATGAAATAAAGCCTGACCTTTTGATTTCTTTTCCTTTATGCTTCCTTTAGTCTCACTTGCGCATAGGGGGCCTCATGCAGAGGACTTACATCTGTTGCTGCTCACTGACAAACAGCTGTGCCGGCATTTCAACATGGCGGTGGAGGAACTTCTGTGCTGAGACTCTGCGTGGGAACCAGGCCCTGAGATCAGGAGCATGAGCATAGAGAGGGAAGCCTGGCGTGCTGCAGTCCATGTGGTCGCAAATAGACACGATTTAGTGACTGAGCTGAACTGATCAATTTCAATTACAGAAAGTCATGTTGACTTCCCGCTGCGAAAAACTTGTATTTTTGTTAGTTATGCTTCAGTTTTGTAGAATCTAAGTTGACAGCATTTGTATACTACTGTGCATATCAAAATTTTTTCAACAGTTCACAATATTCAATAGCCTACCTATTTTTTTTGAAGTATAATTGATTAGCAGCACTGTGCTAGTTTCATCAAAGCGAGTCAGTTATACGTATACATGTATCTATTCTGTTCAAATTCTTTTCCTATTTAGGTTATTATAGGATATTAAACAGAGTTTACTGTGCCATACAGTAGGTCCTTGTTGGTTAACTGAACTGAACTGAACATATCAGTTGCAATCTCCAATCTATCCCTCCTTCCCACCAATCTCCCTGCTCTGCCCCAGTAACAATAATTTCATTCTCTAAGTCTGTGCGTCTGTTTCTGTTTCACAAATACATTCATTTGTATCATTTTTTAAAGATTCTGCATATAAGTGATGTCATATATTTGTCTTCGTCTGACTTACTTCACTTAGTATGATAATCTCCAGGTCCATCGATGTTGTTGCAATTGGCACTATTTCATTCTTTCTGATTCTACCTAAGTCTTTTGGACACAGTACTTGTTTTCTTTCTTATTAATTATTAATGTTTTAGTATTTAAATTGTTTCTAGGTTTTGTTGTTTGTTTTTTTTTGGTGGATTTTTCTCTAACCAGGGAATTACTACTAGTAACAAGAAAAATATTTGTTTCATAGTGGAACTGTAGCTTGTCAGATATGGTAATTGGATCACTTTTCATTTCAGGGTTCAGTAGTGATTATTTTAATGCATCAGGCATTGAATGTTGCTGAGAAGTGTCTCGGGGCAGTGTGTTTTGACTCTTTCTCTTGAAAGGTTTTCTTTCTCTCCATGGATTCCCAAAATATTCTCTTTCTACAGATTTAATAAATCAATTAGAATTAATATTAGATTTAACAAATCAATTAACAAATATATATGGAATTTTTCTAGAAATAAATATGCTTTTTCATACTGCAAATTAGTTCTTTATTTTAGAAAATGTTGCTCATATTATAGTTCTAAGTTTTTTTTTTTTTTTTTTTGGTTGTTATGCTCTGTGTTCTGGATAAATCAATAATTCTTCAGCGAGATCCATTTCACTTCTATATGATTTTGCTTCTCAGTAATAGATTTAATCTCTGTCTTTTTCATATGTGGTTGCTGCAGTTATCTGAAATTTTTAGTCAATGATAGCAATTTATTTTCAAATGCTGATATATTTCTTGTCATTCTAATTTTTTTTCCAGCATTTTTGTGGTTATCTTGGTTCTTTTGTTCACGTTTTTAGTTTGCCTTTATTTCTTTTTCTTTTTCATTAACATACCTATGTATCTTGTTCTGTTGAATTATATTATTGTTTCATAGCACAAAGCATTTATGGACAAATTATTTCTGTTTCCCAAGTTTTCATTTCTCTGGCCAGGGTTAATTTTTACTGCCTTTTACAAAATACAGTTATTCTCTGATCATTAAAAAAAAAAAAAAAATCTTGCAATTTAAAAAAATCTTCCTCGTGGTATTTCTCTTTACTGTGACATGGGGAGCAGAATCTTCTTTCCCTTATCCCAAAGTTATAGACTAAGTCCCCTTAACCAAGACAAAGCTAGGTGGCCTGTCATTTTCTCTCTTCTCTATTTCCCTTTCATTTTCTAAGACAATGCATGGAAGGAGGAAGAGAATTCAGTCAAGGCAGGCTCTGGCATATTTTTTCTCATCTTGTACCATTACTGTGGAAAACATTTTTGGATTTCAGATTGTACGACTAGGAAACAGTACTTATACAAGACAGACAAGAGAACAAAATGCTATTCGCTTACTTATTTTTTCTGTTTCTCTCTTGTAACTCTTTACCTCAACTTCATCCCAAAAAGCAAAAAAAAAAAAAGGGGGGGGGGTGGCTATTTACTCAGTTTGCTTCACATATTTGTAAAACTCATTAAGAATTATCAATGTTTTCTGAACTTATTAGCATGGCTTCTGAGGGCTATTGGTAGAGTTAGGGAAATTGCTACCTCTTAAAAATGTTTTTCCGTCTTCAAAATCTGTGGACTGGCTCTGTGAATCGCTGTTAAATGTTTCTATGGTAAATACCTTGTTAAACAGTGGACAGATGTTTCCCAGTGGAAATTAATTGCTAAGAAAAAGAAATAAGGAAGGTTATTAGAAGACTGTAAAAATGCCATGTATTTGAAATTGGACAGTAAATAACCTATTTTATCAAGGGAGTATTTCTCCTAAAAATCATTTTCCATCTAGTGCCAGGATTCAGGGACTGTTCTTAGTTCATCTCTTTGATTTTACATAGGACCAGTAGTTCTCAACTCTGCTTTCACATTCAACTTACCTAGGGAGGATAAAAAAAAAAAATTGTCTCTACTCAGACCCAAACCTTGACCAAAGGAAAAAATAAAATTCTATGGTGAGACTCAGGCATTCATATGTGATTCAGATTAACAGTGAGTGTTGGAAGCCACCAGTGTACACAACATTAAAGCTGTTTACATAATTTTTAAATATACCTTTGAACGCTATTTTGTTCTACCCAAACTAATGTTTTACTAAGTATTAGTAACTTTCAATTACTACTATATAAGCTTCTCTTCTAAGATATGGAAAAAAAACCAAACAAACACATATTAGTTGAACCTAGGAGAATTTCTAAGAAATCTAATATTACATGGCAGAGCAATTCTTTCATCGACTAAATATGTTCTATTGGACTTTTCATGTATAATTATGTAGTTAGTTATCTAATGTCATATACTATTCACAGTGTTACAATTGGGAACCACTGGTATTGGTTTCCCAAAAATTAAATCAACATTGTATGAGAATATCTAAGCACCTGTCCTTGAAGCAAACAGTTAAGCAAGATGTTAACATCTTCACTCCACCAACCCTGTTTTAAAAATATGGTAAATCAGTCTGTAATGGATTCCAATAATATTTTTCTGTTAGACTTTACTTAATAATAAAAAAGAGAAAGAAAAATCTTTGATGTGCTTCAGAGAATGTCTACCAACACGATATATTACTGTACAGTTTAAATCCGAATAGTGTGCACTAAAGCAATTTAAAATTTCAGTAGGGAGCATACTCTATTAGTCGTTTCTGTTGTATCACTTGGAGCTTGAAAATTATGTAATAAGTGATCCAACATAGTTTCACCCAAAGAGATTTACTGATGGACAAGGATGTAGTAATAAGTAATAGAACAAGTTGAAAACCATGGTCAAAAGTTTATGTTTGTCAGCTGAAGAGTAATAAATGATTGTATCCGCTTTGGATCAATGACCAACATTTTATATTCTAAGATAATATTTCCAAACATCCCTTTCCAGATAGCCTAATTTAAGGGCTCAAATATTAAGCCAGAGCATTCATGAAACCCACAACTGGGAGGAAACCAGTGAAATATCATAGTTTAGTTCTATGAGACCTCTCAGAATCACAATTTCAAATTTATCAAGGGATTTGACAATTATATTTTGTGAATCCTATGGGCCTACATACCATTTCTGAAATGGAGAGTAAAGACTTTGCTTCATGACTTTTTGGTTCATAAATCCCTGGATGTTGGTAGCTATTCTAATACTGACATCTCTTCCTGAGAAGATTTTTTATGTGTCCAATTAATCATAAGGCCATAGGATTTGACCTTGCCTTACCTAGAACTAGATCCTGTATGTAATGCTTATTCATTGCTCAATACTGGATAACTTACTTATTCTTTTGAGCCTCGGTGACTCTATAGAACTACAAAGATAAGAATACCTTCCTCACAGGTGTGTTTTTGATATCTATGTATTTTCTTGGTGTTTGCTTGTTTTTTTAAATAATTTTATTTATTTATTTATAGCTGTGCTGTCTTCATTGCTGTGTGGGTTTTCTCTAGTTGTGGAGAGTGAGGGCTCTTTGGTAGCTGCCTTGCTCAGGCTTCTCATTGTGGTAACCGCTCCTGTTGCAGAACATTGCTTCTATGGCACAGGCTCAGTAGTTGTGACACATGGACTTAGTTGCTCTTGGACACGTGGGATCTTTCGAGATCAGGGTTGGAACCCTTGATGCCTGCACCGGCAGGTGGATTATTTACCACTGAGCCACCAAGGAAACCCCTTAAGTACCTATGTTTAAGATAATGCTTTCTGTATGGAAGATATTATCTGTCACTCAGTAGTTGCAGAGTACCTTAAAAATTTAAAGCATGTTATTAACAATGTTATTAATAATAATTACAATGATATTGTTCTCAAAATTCACTGACCCTCTACATTAGAATTTAAGATAATTCTAATCATTTCCAAATTAGTCTGCTGGAAACAAAACTTAACTGCTAAAAAGGGAACTTACTTATTTAAAAAGTAGGCCTGGTTTTGTGAAATGTTACATTCAAACAAGTTCAACATTTGGAATTTTGACTGGTTATACTTCTTGTTGGAATCCTACATATATTTCCATTTGCTTTTCACCATTTCATATGGTTGGTTCAGAAAATTCTTACCTCTGTAGATCAAGTTTAGGGGAAGATAAGCGAAGACTCTTGAGAGTCCCTTATACTGCAAGGAGATCCAACCAGTCCATTCTAGAGGAGATCAATCCTGGATGTTCATTGGAGGGACTGATGCTAAAGCTGAAACTGCAATACTTTGGCCACCTCATGCGACGAGTTGACTCACTGGAAAAGACTCTGATGCTGGGAAAGGTTGGGGGCGGGAGGAGAAGGGGACGACAGAGAATGAGATGGCTGGATGGCATCACCGACTCTGTGGACATGAGTTTGAGTGTACTCCGGGAGTTGGTGATGGATAGGGAGGCCTGGCGTGCTGTGATTCATGGGGTCGCGGAGAGTCGGACACGACTGAGCCACCGAACTGAACTGAACTGAAGTGAATAATTTGATTGTGGTCAATTTTAGTCTTGATTAAGCAATCCAAATGGATCCCTTTGCTACCTGCTAAAGAGTCCCTTAGTAGATTCCAGGATTGAAAAATATTTGTTATGAAGTCTTCTAAAATATCTAAGAAAATTAAACCAGTATTGATCTTGTTCTGCAGGAATGCTAAAGATTTTTTTAACAGAAAATCTCATTAAGACTTTAGGAGCTGCCCTTTACTGCTACTGTTATTTTAAAATATCTTTTGTACAATACTTTCTTCCTAATTAAATGGCCTCAAGTGTAGAGGAATCTATGCAATTATCTGAGACTTACATTTGGTAAATAAAAATAACTATGTGGCAACAAAATGAACCTCACTGCCATACTCTTGGTGACTGGCAGGAAAGAATGTTTAATTTGTACTAAAGCATTTGAAAATCTATAAATACAAACTGTACTTAGTTTCTTTTTTGTTTTTAAGGGGCAATGTTTCTGTTCTGTGTTTGTTTTTGTTTTGTTTTTTCTGCTCATATAGATTCACTTAATGGCTGTAAAGCATATTCAAAATAAAGATAAAGATGATAAATTTTGATGATTGGAACTTATTTTAAGAAATCATAATAATCTAACACTTTATGTCAAATGTACTTTTAAATGATATATTATTATGAGAAATAACCAAAGCCCTAAGACTCAGTTCAGTTCAGTTCAGTTCAGTCGCTCAGTCATGTCCGACTCTCCGTGACCCCATGAATCACAGCACGCCAGGCCTCCCTATCCATCACCAACTCCCGGAGTTCACTCAAACTCATGTCCACAGAGTCGGTGATGCCATTCGGCCATCTCATTCTCTGTCGTCACCATCTCCTCCCGCCCCCAACCTTTCCTAGCATCAGAGTCTTTTCCAGTGAGTCAACTTGTCTCATGAGGTGGCCAAAGTATTGCAGTTTCAGTTTAGCATCAGTCCCTCCAATGACTACAGAGGCTTAATTAATTTTCTTTTATGAATATAACTAGAATTACAGTCCTGGCAAGAATACACAGAAGAACAGTACAAAAAAGATCTTCACAACCAAGACAGTCACGATGGCATGATCACTCACCTAGAGCCAGACATCTTGGAATGTGAAGTCAAGTGGGCCTTAGAAAGCATCACTACGAACAAAGCTAGTGGAGGTGATGTATTCCAGTTAAGCTATTTCAAATCCTGAAAGATGATGCTGTGAAAGTGCTGCACTCAATATGCCAGCAAATTTGGAACACTTAGCAGTGGCCACAGGACTGGAAAAGTTCAGTCTTCATCCCAATCCCAAAGAAAGGCAATGCCAAAGAATGCTCAAACTACTGCACAATTGTACTCATCTCACACACTAATAAAGTCATGCTCAAAATTCTCCAAGCCAGGCTTCAGCAATATGTGAAACAAAAACTTCCAGATGTTCAAGCAGGTTTTAGAAAAGGCAGAGGCACCAGGGATCAAATTGCCAACATCCACTAAATCATCGTGAAAGCAAGAGAGTTCCAGAAAAACAGCTATTTCTGCTTCATTGACTATGCCAAAGCCTTTGACTGTGTGGATCACAATAAACTGTGGAAAATTCTGGAAGAGATGGGAATACCAGACCACCTGACCTGCCTCTTGAGAAACCTGTATGCAGGTCAGGAAGCAACAGTTAGAACTGGCCATGGAACAACAGACTGGTTCCAAATAGGAAAAGGGGTATGTCAAGGTTGTATACTGTCACCCTGCTTATTTAACTTATATGCAGAGTACATCATGAGGAACGCTGGGCTGGAAGAAGCACAAGCTGGAATGAAGATTGCCGGGAGAAATATCAATAACCTCAGATATGCAGATGACACCACCCTTATGGCAGAAAGTGAAGAGGAACTCAAAAGCCTCATGATGAAAGGGAAAGAAGAGAGTGAAAAGGGTGGCTTGAAGCTCAAGATTCAGAAAACAAAGATCATGGCATATGGTCCCATCACTTCATGGCAAATAGATGGGGAAACAGTGGAAACAGTGTCAGACTTTATTCTTGGGGGCTCCAAAATCACTGCAGATGCTGATTGCAGCTATGAAATTAAAAGACGCTTGCTCCTTGGAAGGAAACTTATGACCAACCTAGATAGCATATTAAAAAGCAGAGACATTACTTTGCCAACCAAGGTCCCTCTAGTCAAGGCTATGGTTTTTCCAGTGGTCATGTTTGGATGTGAGAGTTGGACTGTGAATAAAGCTGATCACTGAAGAATTGATGCTTTTGAACTGTGGTGCTGGAGAAGACTCTTGAGAGTCCCTTGGACTGCAAGGAGATCCAACCAGTCCATTCTAAAGGAGATCGATCCTGGTTTTCATTGAAGGACTGATGCTAAAGCTGCAACTCCGATACTTTGGCCACCTCATGCGATGAGTTGACTCACTGGAAAAGACTCTGATGCTGAGAAGGATTGGGGGCGGGAGGAGAAGGGGATGATAGAGAATGAGATGGCTGGATGGAATCATCAACTCGATGGACGTGAGTTTGAGTGAACTCCGGGAGTTGGTGATGGACAGGGAGGCCTGGCGTGCTGTGATTCATGGGGTTGCAATGAGTTGGTCACGACTGAACGACTGAACTGAACTGAACTGATACATGCAAATAGTCTTCCCTGGCAGCTTAGCTGGTAGAGAATCTGCCTGCAATGCAGGAGACTCCGGTTTGATTCCTGGATGAGAAGATCCCCTGGAGAAGGCATACACTCTGCATTCCAGTATTTCTGGGCTTCCCTCGTGGCTCAAATGTTAAAGAATTCACATACAGTGCGGGAGACCCTGGTTTTGACCCCTGAGGTGGGACAATCTCCTGGAGGAGGGCGTGGCAACCCCCTCCAGTATTCTTGCCTGGAGAATCTCCATGGACAATGGAGCCTGGCAGGGGGTCCACAGGGTCTCCAAGAGTCAGACATGACTGAGAGACTAAGCACAACACACAATGTACATTCAAATACTGTCTTTAACTGTCATACTTAAGACTATTTAGCTTTTTTTTTTTTTTTTTTTTTAACTTATCAGAACATAAGTTACCCCCGAGGAATAACACATTTGAAGGAGAGACTCCATTTGAGAGCCCAAAGGAACAGCTTACCATATGAGGTTAGTTTAGTGTGAGGTTCCACTCTTTCTTGAATTTGGGGCTACTCTTAAAAATAAATAAATAAAATAAACAAGCAAAAAAACATTATAATCATGCCTTTCTAGGCACAGCGGCAATTCATCTGCACTGAGTAACTACCAGAAAGCCTCACGTGGACCTGACAGGGGCAGCGATGAAAGTGTCAACACCTGCTGGGTACCAGGTGGACAGGATGCTCTCCAGCCCAGCAGTGCCCTGGCTTGGTGCTACGGAGCTGCACATGCACCACCACTGTCATGTGCTGAGGCACTGAGGAAGTGACAAGTCAGTGGTCTTCCCTCGAGAGCAACTCTGAATTGGGGAGTGCTCATTGTAAACGTTTGCATCCACAGAGCCTAGCAAAGGGTCTAGTAAACATTAGTGAACACTAGTCTACTTAACAACTGAGTATTAAACACAAATGAGAATTGTGAGACACCAAAAAATAGGTCTTCATGTGTTGTGTGTATGCGTGTGTATGTACCTAGGGATGTGAGCTCATATATAAGAAAGACGGACAAAATGATTGACCAAAGTGATAAAAAAGATTGAGTACCTACTTTTAGACTTCCTTATTCTTTTTTTATTTTGTTTCTTTTTTATCTTTTAATTTTTTTTCTTTTTCTTTTTTTTTTTAATTTGTTATTGGAGGCTAATTATTTTACAATATTATATTCGTTGGTTTTGCCATACATTGACATGAATCTGCCCCAGGTTTACATGAGTTCCCCTTCCTGAACCCCCCTCCCACCTCCCTCTTCCCCTTATCCTCCCTCTGGGTCATCCCCATGCACCTGCCCCAAGCATCCTGTATCATGCGTCGAACCTGGACTGGTGATTTGTTAATAAGACATTTATAGGAGACTTGGAAAATATTGAATAAAGTTACAAATTGTTCCAACATATGTTACTATTATTTTTAAGTAGGCAAATTAAGATTTTTAGTTGATATTTCAATATCAAAATCTCAAAAATTAATAGAATGAACACATAGGAAAGTAGAAGAACATAGTAGACCTGAAAAGCACTATGAGCAGTTCAGTATAATTGAGATTTATACAGTTTTCACACAACAGCAGGATACAAATTCTATCCAAAGTCCCATAGTAGACTTGCTTATTTTTGCTTTGAACCATGCAATAAAGGACCGAAATGGTATGGACCTAACAGAAGCAGAAGATATTTAGAAGATGTGGCAAGAATACACGGAAGAACTGTATAGAAAAGATCTTTATGACCCAGATAACCACGATGGTGTGAACACTCACCTACAGCCAGACATTCTGGAATGCAAAGTCAAGTGGGCCTTAGGAGGCATCACTACAAACAAAGCTAGTGGAGGTGATGGAATTCCAGTTGAGCTACTTCAAATTCTAAAAGATGATGCTGTGAAAGTGCTCTACCCAATATGCCAGTAAATTTGGAAAACTCAGCAGTGGCCACAGGACTGGAAAACCTCGGTTCTTATTCCAATTCCAAAGAAAGGCAATGCCAAAGAATGTTCAAGCTACTGCACAATTGCACTTATCTCATATGACAGCAAAGTAATGCTCAAAATTCTCCAAGCAAGGCTTCAGCAGTATGAGAACTGAGAAATTCCAGGTGTTCAAGCTGGATTTAGGAAAGACAGAGGAGCCAGAGATCAAATTCCCAACCTATGTTGGACGATCAAAAAAGCAAGAGAGTTCCAGAAAAAAGCAAGAGAGTTCATGAATTCTACTTCTGCTTTATTGACTACTCCAAAGACTTTGACCATGTGGATCACAACAAACTGTGGAAAATTCTGAAAGAGATGGAATACCAGACTACCTGACCTGCCTCTTGAAAAATCTGTATGCAGGTCAAGAAGCAAAAATTTGAACTGGACATGGTACAACAGATTGGTTCCAAATTGGGAAATGAGTATGTCAAGGCTGTATATTGTCACCCTGTGTATTTAACTTACATACAGAATACAAAATGTGAAATGCCCAGCTGGATGAAGCACAAGCTGGAATCAAGACTGCCGGGAGAAATATCAATAACCTCAGATATGCAGATGACACCACCCTTATGGCAGAAAGTGAAGAAGAACTAAAGAGCCTCTTGATGAAAGTGAAAGAGGAGAGTGAAAAAGTTGGCTTAAAGCTCAACATTCAGAAAAATAAGATCATGGCATCTGGTCCCATCACTTCATGGCAAATAGATGAAGAAACAGTGGAAACAGTGGCTGACTTTATTTTTCTGGGCTCCAAAATCACTGAAGATGGTGACTGTAGCCATGAAATTAAAAGACACTTATTCCTTGGAAGGAAAGATATGCCCAAATAGACAGTATATTAAAAAGCAGAGACATTACTTTGCCAACAAAGATTTGTCTAGTCAAAAATATGGTTCTTCCAGTAGTCATGTATCGATGTGAGAGTTGGACTATAAAGAAAGCTGAGTGCCTAAGAATTGATGCTTTTGAACTGTGGTGTTGGATAAGACTCTTGAGAGTCCCTTGGACTGCAAGTAGATCCAACCAGTCAATCCGAAAGGAAACCAGTCCTGTTGTTCATTGGTAGGACTGATGCTGAAGCTGAAACTCCAATATTTGGCCACCTGATGAGAAGAACTGACTCACTGGAAAAGACCCTGATCTAGGCAAGATTGATGGCAGGAGGAGATGGGGCTAACAGAGGTTAAGATTGTTGGATGGCATCAGAGACTCAATGGGCATGAGTCTGAGCAAGCTCCAGGAGTTGGTGATGGACGGGGAAGCCTGGTGTGCTGTAGTCCATGGGATCACAAACAGTCAGACATGACAGAGCGACTATACTGAACTGATTCTTTTATTTTATTTTCTTCAGAATAATATATGCTATCAATGGAAAGCAGATGTACAAAATGTCACTGAATTTTTGAACTGTTATAAAGCAGTAGTCTTCACAATTAGGAACCTAAACACCCAAGAATGAACAAAGATTTTCTAGCAGGTATGTGAAGAGGATATAGAAATCTTCTTAAAAAAAAAATCAATTTCCAGACCCTTAAATTCACTAGGTGTCCTTTCCAGAAATCAATCTTCCAGAGAACATCTGTGATTTTCCAACCTTTTTTTTTTCACCTCCCCTTTCAAAATTACTCTTTACCACTGTACAAAGGAAAAGGGTACATCTCATCCACTGTACATAATGGGGAACATTGCCACAGTTTGAAAATGCACATAGGTACCAAAAGAGCATTCTACTTAATACGATAGATACAATGGTTTTGTAGGTAGCATCATGATAGCAAAATAAGGAAAAAATATTGAAGGGGAAGCACCTTATTTCATCCAGTTAAAACAGTAAGTGTACAGCTTTCTATATGTTTGATCTTAAATATTAAGATTCCTGCTATGGAAATTTAAAAAATGATTACATGTGAATTAAAGTTCAAATTAAAATAAAGACAGATGTTTGCATGGAAATCCAGTTTGATTTTAGCTAAGAGCTGCTTTTATTATTTAGGTTATATGATGGCTTTTCCCCAAATTTGAAAAGAAATCTCACCTTACCATTACAAGTGAAGTTCAAATATTTAAGTTCCACTAAATACAGGATTGAATTAATGCAAGCTCAACTAAATGACCAGAAGGAAGATACTGTGAATTATGGAAACCAGCAAACATTCCCTCTGAGTTTGTGGTATCAGTGGGTTTCAGTGTCTGTTTAAAGGAGAATCTACTCAACAAAATGTCAGAAACTTTTACTGTATATAAAATTAAGATAATAAATTATTGATAAGTTTAAAATGTTCAAGAGCATACAGAGCTTTTTCCAAAATTCTTTTAGGACCTAAAACAAAAAAAGTTTGAATATCACAGCATTGTCTTCAGTCTGGTTTCTAACTTCATTCTTAATCTGTGTGATAGTCTTGTGAGCATTTATAATTGCCTGGAAAGTCTTAACATAGCATTGATAGCACCCTTTCCATTCCTCTGCATCTTTTGGAATTCAAGGTAGTAGGAAGTAAGGTAGAGACATCTGCATTTAAAAGGGGATAGCTAAAAGTTAATAATAAATTAATTAATTAAAGAGGCTCTCTATGTTTCTAAAATGTTTGGCAGAGTATATCAGTTGTCCTCTGTTAACTTCTGACTCCAATAAATCATTTACATTTTATGTAATTTTTTTATATAGTAGGGTTTAAGTCTACATCTTGCTGTTTGCTTCCTAGTTGCCACACATATTTCCCCCTTCCTTTATTCTCTCTTTCATGATTTCTTTTGGATTAATTTTTCATATATACCAGTTTAATACCTCTATTGACATTTTAGCCATGCTTCTTTGCATAACTAAGTAGTTGCTTTAGGGTAATGTTTCTTACTAGGAGCAATATTGACATTTAAGGCTGGATAATTCATCATTATGAGGAGCCATCCTGGGTGTAATATATTCAGAAGCACCCTTGACCTTTGCCCTTTAGATGTCAGTAGCACCACCATTCGGAGAAGGCAATGTCAAGCCACTCCAGCACTCTTGCCTAAAAAATCACATGGACAGAGGAGCCTGGTGGGCTGCAGTCCATGAGGTCACGAACAGTCAGACACGACTGAGCAACTTCATTTTCACTTTTCACTTACACACACTGGAGAAGGAAATGGCAACCCACTCCAGTGTTCTTGCCTGGAGAATCCCAGGGACGGCAGAGCCTGGTCGGCTGCCGTCTATGGGGTCTCACAGAGTTGGACACGACTGAAGCAACTTAGAAGCAGCAGCAGCACCACCACCACCACCATTGCAGGGGACCAATAGTATTTACAGATTTTCCAAAAGTCCTGTGAGGGAAAAAAAAAATCACATGTTTAGAACTAATTGGCTACAGGGTACAGAATGTAATGACAGTTTGAAACTTGGCATGGCCAGAAAATTCATTTGGATTTTTCGGTAAGTTATTATGAAAATCCTGGATGACCTTTTTGACCAGTCCAATACTCTACCCCTGTACTGACTACATTGACTCTAAGAATTCTTTGAAATAAATATGATCATTATCCTCATTTTCAAGGTGAGGAAAGTAAGGAAGTGAGAGGTTCAATAACGCCCGAATTTACAAAACTAGAATCACTATATTGTTTTGGTTCTTATAAAAATGGCATACTTTTATTTTCAATTTTCTTTTCCTCTTGAATTTTTTATAATTTGTTTAAGAATCTGTGAACTAATTCCCCAACTCCACTTTTTATTGTTTTTACAATTAACACCTTATTAACTGTGGACAGGTGTTTCCCAGTGGGGGATTCAATTCCAACCAGGTGTTAATGAAAAGAAACAAGAAAGTTTGGTTAATAAGACATGGGAAAATTGCCATGTATCTAGAATAGGACTGCAAATTAGCTTGTTCTATCAAGGGAGAGATGTATTTCCTTTTAAAATAGCTCCTTGCTTTCTGTCAAAATTCAATAACCTTTAGAAATTCTTTGATTTTTACTTTAGTTAAGCAACATATAATTTACTGATTCGATTTATATAGATATAGCCTTGATTATTGATTTTTATCAGAATGAATGCTTTGTGAACTTACTTTGAATATACATTGTTAAATAATATATTTTATAATGAAAAAAATTAGAATGGGAGAAACATAAGAAGATGGAGAGACATTAATATTTCATGACAGAACTAATGACTTTTTCACAGGATATACATGTTATTTCAGTCTTTTGCTATATGCAGTCATGGAATTATGTAATGTACCATGACCTTCAATGAAACCAAATTCTTACGTTAAGGATTTTATGAAGGGGTTGTATTGAAATTTCCTTTGAACTATCCAAGTTAATGGAAAATTGTTAGGCATCTTTTCACAAAGATAGTTACAGCAAGTAGGTAGAATATTTCTCCCAAACTGATTTTGATTAATTTCAAAATGAAGCCAGACTATCTGATTTAAAATGAAAATAATGATGTAGCATTTTATGCCTATATGCTTAATAAAAATGAAAAATATCTACCAATTCTATAGAAGATAAAATGAATTGTGTAACTCTATACATATCTGATAGAAAATAAGTTGCTTAAAACACACCAAGAAAAGTGCTGGGAATGATAGTCAAGAAAAGGGAGGGCATGATGATACCTTAATACATATCAAGTGATAAAATCACACATGGATGTATTTTGTTACATGATTGCACGCTTCTGAAGTAATCACAGATTTTGACAAGCTCATATTCTAATGCATTAAAAAACGTAAAAGTAAGTATTTGCAGTTTAAAGGAAGGTGGTCAAAATAGATCTCACTGAAAAGATAACATTCAAATGAAGACCTGAAGGAAGTAAATATTTTTTGGTTTTCTTTTTAATGCTTAGATTAATTCATTTGAAATTTGAAAAGACCAGAAGATAAGATATTTTTTCCCTCCTCAAAAAAGGATGGTCAATACTGTCAAACCCAAAGCTAAATTTCATCTATTGTATTTCTATGCCAACATTCAGTTCCGTTCAGTTCAGTCGCTCAGTCGTGTCCAACTCTTTGCGACCCTGTGAATCACAGCAAGCCAGGCCTCCCTGTCCATCACCAAGTCCAGGAGCTCACTCAGACTCACCTCCATCGAGGCGGTGATGCCATCCAGCCATCTCATTCTCTGTCGTCCACTTCTCCTCTGGCCCCCAATCCCTCCCAGCTTCAGAGTCTTTTCCAGTGAGTCAACTCTTCACATGAGGTGACCAAAGTATTGGAGTTTCAGCTTTAGCATCAGTCCTTCCAATGAACACCAAGAACTGATCTCCTTTAGAATGGACTGGTTGGATCTCCCATAAACAGTATGCCAGCATTCAGTTCAGTCCTCAGTCGTGTCCGACTCTTTAGGACCCCATGAATCACAGCACGCCAGGCCTCCCTGTCCATCACCAACTCCCGGAGTTCACTCAAACTCATGTCCATCGAGTCGGTGATGCCATCCAGCCATCTCATTCTCTGTCGTCCCTGTCTCCTTCCGCCCCCAATCCCTCCCAGGATCAGAGTCTTTTCCAGTGAGTCAACCCGTCGCATGAGGTGGCCAAAGTATTGCAGTTTCAGCTTTAGCATCAGTGCTTCCAATGAAAACCCAGGATCGATCTCCTCTAGAATGGACTGGTTGGATCTCCTTGCAGTACAAGGACTCTCAAGAGTCTTCTCCAGCACCACAGTTCAAAAGCATCAATTCTTCGGTGATCAGCTTTCTTCACAGTCCAACTCTCACATCCATACATGACCACGGGAAAAACCATAGCCTTGACTAGACGGACCTTGGTTGGCAAAGTAATGTCTCTGCTTCTTAACATGCTATCAAGGTTGGTCATAACTTTCCTCCCAAGGAGTAAGCGTCTTTTAATTTCATGGCTGCAATCAGCATCTGCAGTGATTTTGGAGCCCCCAAAAATGAAGTCTGATACTGTTTCCACTGTTTCCCCATCTATTTCCCATGAAGTGATGGGACCAGATGCCATGATCTTTGTTTTCTGAATGTTGAGCTTCAAGCCAACCTTTTCACTTTCATCAAGAGGCTTTTGAGTTCCTCTTCACGTTCTGCCACAAGGGTGGTGTCATCTGCATATCTGAGGTTATTGATATTTCTCCAGGCAATCTTGATTCCAGCTTGTGCTTCTTCCAGCCCAGTGTTCCTCTTGATGTACTCTGCATATAAGTTAAATAAGCAGGGTGACAATATACAACCTTGACGTACTCCTTTTCATATTTGGAACCAGTCTGTTCCATGGCCAGTTCTAACTGTTGCTTTCTGACCTGCATACAGGTTTCTCAAGAGGCAGGTCAGGTGGTCTGGTATTCCCATCTCTTTCAGAATTTTCCTGTTTATTGTGATCCACACAGTCAAAGGCTTTGGCATACCCATATGTTTATGAGCCTATTTCTGGAATTCTTTCATAATGCCATTGATATATATTTTTTTTTTCTATTGCTGACTTAAGAACACATGGTTTTATTATACTATAATTTTTATTTATATGTAAATATGATTTATAACTTACAGATTTATATTATAATGCACATCATAATTATTTTTTTGAGGCTTGAAAAGATACCTCAATCTTTTTTGTGTTTTTACCTATATATGGCTTTTCTTAGGTTTTTTGCCTATACTTATCAGAAATATGTGTGTTAGAAATAACCTGTGTTAGGAATAATCTATAGATAAGGGAGATTTTTATTATATGAAAGTTATAGATGACTTTTGGGAGAGCTGACATTTTATACATTAAATATATAATATACTATGTCATTTAATCTGATTTTCATTAATAACTTCATCAAGCTTTATTCATTTATTTTTAGGCTTATTCTTTGCTAGTTTTACATTTTTTGCTATTAAAAATATAATTTTGTCTATTATTTATTAATTCATTATTGCAGGCTTATTACACATGTATATTGATGTGTGTATAGCCATGTTGCTAAAACCTCTTATTAGTTACAACAATTTGTCAATTTATTTTCAATCTCTGGAGAGATATTTTTATTGCTCATAAATAATGACAGCTTTCCTTTTCTTTTCCTTCTTTTGAAATATTATAGGACTGAGTATAAATGCTATAACAATGTTAGAATTTTGTCCTGTTCTTGATTTTAATGGGAATATTTACATTGTTTAACTGTTATATATGATAATGACTGTGTTTATAATTGAATACTTGTATCATATATGATAAATTTTCCTTTATTGAAGATTTGAAAAGATATTTTGTAAAAAATTTATGTAGAATTTCATCAGATGTTTTGCCTGCAATTGTGTTTTTGCAATTTTGATCTGTTAATGTAAAGGGCATTTATAGATTTTTAAGTGTTACACAATCTTTTATCCCTAGTTGATTGTGCTTTCTTTTTATTCAATGGTAGATGAATCTGATAATACAAAAAAAATTTGCTTTCATATTTACAAGAATTTCCCCCTGCTTTTTTCTATATTGAAGTAAATCAATCTCTTCAAAATGAATTCAGCCATTTTTCAGTTTTTTGATAGTCTATAATAACTTTATATTTAAGAAACATCTACTCTTTGAAGCCTTTGACAGTGTGGATCACAACAAACTGTTGAAAATTCTAAAAGAGATGGGAATACCAGACCACCTTACCTACCTCATAAGAAACCTGTACGCAGGTCAAGAATCAGCAGTTAGTACTGGACATGGAATAAAAGACTAGTTCAAAATTGGTAAAGGAGTACAACAAGGCTGTATATTGTTACCATGCTTATTTAACTTATATGCAGACGGCAAGCCACTCCAGTACTATTGCCTAGAAAATCCCATGGATGGAGGAGCCTGGTAGGCTGTAGTCCATGGGGTCGCTAAGGGTCGGACACGACTGAGCGACTTCACTTTCACTTTTTACTTTCACACATTGGAGAAGGAAATGGCAACCCACTCCAGTGTTCTTGCCTGGAGAATCCCAGGGACGGGGAAGCCTGGTGGGCTTCCGTCTATGGGGTCACACAGAGTCGGACACGACTGAAGTGACTTAGCAGCAGCAGCAGCAGCAGCAGCAGAGTACATCATGAGAAATGCTGGGCTGGATGAAGCTCACACTGGAATCAAGATTGCCAGGAGAAATATCAATAGCCTCAGATATAAAGATGACATCAATCTAATGACAGAAATTGTAGAAGAACAAAATAGCCTCTTGATGAAGGTGAAAGAGGATGGTGAAAAAGCTGGCTTAAAACTCAGCTTTCAAAAATCGAAGATCATGGCATCTGGTCCCATCACTTCATGGCAAATAGATTGGGAAAACAATGGAAACAGTGAAAGATTTTATTTTCTTGGGTTTCAAAATCACGGTGGACTGTGACTGCAGCCATGAAATTAAAAGACACTTGCTCCTTGGAAGAAAACTTATGATGAAACTGGACAACGTATTAAAAAGCAGAGACATTACTTTGCTGACAAAGGTCTGTATAGTCAAAGCTGTGATTTTTTTCAGTATTCATGTACATTTATTAAAGTTGGACCATAAAGAAGGCTGATGCTTTCGAACTGTGGTGCTGGAGAAGACTCCTGAGAGTCCCTTGGACTGCAAGGAGATCAGACCAGTCAATCCTAAAGGAAAGCAGTCCTGATATTCATTGGAAGGACTGATGCTGAAGTTGAAGCTGTAATACTTTGGCCACTTGATGTGAAGAACTGACTCATTGGAAAAGACCTAGATGCTGGGAAAGATTGAGGGCAAGAGGAAGAGGGCGACAGAGGATGAGATGGCTGGATGGCATCATTAACTCAATGGACATGAGTTTGAACAAACTCTGGGAAATAGTGAAGGACAGGGAAGCCTGGCATGCTGTAGCTCATGTCATAAAGAGTTGGACACAGCTGAACAACAGCAATTCCTTGAAGATTCAGTACAAGTTAATGCAATTATCTGAGGCTGGTATGTCATTTTGAAATTAAATGTCAGTTTTTAAATGTGTGGGTATTGGTAATTTCAGGTTTTCTAATTCATGGGATGTATTTGCTGAGCCCATTTTTTCTTTAAATTGATCCAGTTTACCTTATTTTCAAAGGTACTGTTTCAGATATATATATATATATATATATATTTAAAAACCATAAATATATATCTAAATATACCTGTAGATATACATATATATACACACACAGGTGTATGTATATATATATATATTAAGAGTTATTTAAGTATTACACAGATAGACAGAAGGTAGATAGATATTGTTGACCTTTGAAAAAATCTGGGGTGAGGGATCAGTTGAAAATACAAGTATAACTTATAGCCAGACACTACACACAGAGTTTCTCCATGTCATTGGTTCCTCTGTATCTGTGGTTCTGCATCCTGGATTCAGCCAATCATTGATTATGGAGTTCTCTGGCTTTTATTATTGAAAAAAATCTGCATTTAAATAGGCCCATGCAGTTTAAACCCGTGTTGTTCAAGAGTCAACTATATATTCAAAATTTTTAAATTTATCTGTATCTCTAATTCAGTTCAACTCTCAGACAAGTATATGACTTATTTGAACACTCTAGCTTTTATTTTTTTGTCCACATTTGCAAAAAATGATGTCTACTTTGGTAATAGTTCGGTCTTTTGGAATGACCAGATTTGAAGTGTGTTGATCAGTTGCATTACAGTGTTCATTTTAAAAAATGATGTCTGCTTTATTAACTTCTTTTATTTTAGTTATTAGAGAAATTCAAAGAGATGAAAAGAGAGATTCTGGGCTAGAGATCTAAGATTCGGGTGGTTCGCAGAACAAAAAAAGAAATGCAGAAGTTTCAAAGGGAGCCTTAGCGGCCAGAGATTCCTTGTAGCAACCCATGATGAAGCATGAGTAAAGTGCTTAATGAAAGGCAGCATTGTTACTTCATTCAGTAGGCACTGGGGCGTTAGAACCAATGGCTTCCGGCCACTGCCCACCTTGTTTGGTCAGTTGTCTCTCATGCCTGTGCCAGAAGGATTTGATCATTATTTGCATTATTTCTCCCACTAACAAAACTGACAGTGAAAACGGATTTTAATCAGGAAATATAATGGATGTAGGAATTATATTTTTAAATCATCAAAAAAATTAAGTTTAAATACACAAATATATGTTGTGTAACTTTCACTTAATCTGAGGACAGGCACGTGAGTGGGTCTTTGATATCTCCAGAAAAATAAACTATGTGAATACAATTACCATATTGAAAATATTCCTCCAAAGTTTTAATTCCCTATCATTTCTCCTCCATTTGTCTGAAGCTGCTATTTGGAATTTATAATAATTCATTTCTTTGTTCCAGACAGTGTGAATATTTTTATTCAGATTAAAAGTGTACTACTATGAAAAGTTTAGAGGGGAAAAAACTCAGAAAACAATAAAAATATTCCCTGAAGCTAAAAATCAGATTATAGAATTAATAAGCTTCAGTGAATTCATATGTGCTACAACTGCTGCAGAAATGTGAAAATGTCATCAGGTGAAATGCAATTTAGATAATGTCTATGTGTTTATTATTTCTCTAATATTGCATATATCTCCCAAAATTTTATTATGTACTGTGTAAAACTCTGAAGACCAGATTGCACAAAGATCATCATATAAAAATATGGACTATCAAGCATAGAAAGATGAATGTGATTTCCTTTCTGCTTAATGTCCCACTAACCAGATATAAGAAAATGTATAATAAATTTGAAATTAAGAAGCTAACATATTCTACTCCCTAAAGGACTTTAAATCTTCTAATGAAGGAGACATATCCTGCTGAGTTTCTTCTCAGAAACCCAAAAAGTTTTTGTAAAAATGAACAGACCCAGAAAAGGAAATTTTCAGGTAAATTCTTTGTGTAGTTTAGTAAGATAGTTTCCTCATAAGCAGCACTTAAGTCCTTCATTAAAAAGATCAATAAGGTACTCCAAGATATAGTTTAGTGCAACAGCCACTAATTAGGCCTTGAAGAATACTGTATGGCTAGAAGAAATCATCAATATAAAAGCAAAATGAAAATGGATGTAACTGGAAAGTAACTTGAAAATGAATAATGGTTTCATTATGCACTGTAAAGCACACAACACTGTGGACTGAATGTGTGTGATCAAAAAGTTATCAAAGAATTATGAATGTAAAACTTTGTCAGATACTTTTTAGCAATGTTATTTTATTCATTAGCTACTGAAGGTTCCTCCACTATGATAAATATTAAGAATGAACATTGAGTTTGAATAAACCAAACATTATTATCATGAAGCAGAAAGGTTACGTTTTCAACTGCAGCAGTTAACTCAGAGCCCCACTCAAACCATCCTGTAGGTAAGAATTTGGAGAACACTTTCACAACCTCTTTTGAGTAAAACAAAGGAACTCTGTAATTGTACACACAACTACTAACAATGGTTAGTGTTTATCTACAAAATAAATATGAATCAATTGAACTAGTTTGATAAACATGCACATTCTACTTTCTTTTATTAATGTTGGAGATTTTTCAGTAAAAATTGAATCTTTCAGTTAACTGTTGTTTTGTATTATTTTAACAACCTAGAAGCTTTTTTATTGTCAACCTGCTTATTTAACTCATATGAGGAGTACATCATGAAAAACGCTGGGCCGGAAGAAGTACAAGCTGGAATCAAGATTTCCAGGAGAAATATCAATAACATCAGATATGCAGATGACACCACCCTTATGGCAGAAAGTGAAAAGGAACTAAAAAGCCTCTTGATGAACGTGAAAGAGGAGAGTGAAAAAGTTGGCTTAAAGCTCAACATTCAGAAAACTAAGATCATGGCATCTGGTCCCATCACTTCATGGCAAATAGATGGGGAAACAGTGACTCATGGGGTTGCAAAGAATTGGACACAACTGAGTGACTGAAATGAACTGAAGCATTATATGTGAGGTCTGAAGGAAAGAAGCATGAGTATGTTCTTAAATAATCTTTACACATGACTTTGCACATAGTTAGATTTTTTGAATTTAGGCTTTTGTCTTTGAATTTTAAAAGTCATTTACTTAAAGTAAAATATATCCCTTATATACCTGCAATGGGATCATGTGTCACACTTACCTGTTTCTAAAGTGTTTCATAAAATGCCCTGATATGAGCATTATGGGGTATAATGAACATACCTTAAACTGACTAAATGTTTACAATGTCTCTTTTTTGGCATAGTCTCCTGTAATAACATTCTTGATGCTGATTGCAGCCATGAAATTAAAAGATGCTTACTCCTTGGAAGGAAAGTTACGACCTACCTAGATAGCATATTAAAAAGCAGAGACATTACTTTGCCCACCAAGGTCCATCTAGTCAAGGCTATGGTTTTTCCAGTGGTCATGTATGGATGTGAGAGTTGGACTGTGAAGAAAGCTGATCGCTGAAGAATTGATGCTTTTGAACTGTGGTGTTGGAGAAGACTCTTGAGAGTCCCTTGGACTCCAAGGAGATCCAACCAGTCCATTCTAAAGGAGATCGGTCCTGGGTGTTCAATGGAAGGACTGAGGCTAAAGCTGAAGCTCCAATACTTTGGCCACCTCATGCGAGAGTTGACTCACTGGAAAAGACTCTGATGCTGGGAGGGATTGGGGGCAGGAGGAGAAGGGGACGACAGAGAATGAGATGGCTGGATGGCATCAGTGACTCGATGGACATGAGTTTGAGTGAACTCCGGGAGTTGGTGATGAACAGGGAGGCCTGGCGTGCTGTGATTCATGGGGTGCCAAAGAGTCGGACACGACTGAGAGACTGAACTGAACTGAACACTAAGGGAAGATACACAGATAATATGAACACAATTTGAAGCTCACGGTCACAAAAGAACACAATGGGAAATCAGTAGCTTTTCCCTTTTCACAGAAGAAAATCAATTATTTTTGCTTAAAAGCTTTGAATCTAAGAAATGTTCAGTATGCACACAGACCACTTCCTATGCCTGCCATTCCTCTGTCTTAACCATCCTTGCATGGCTTGATGACTTTCAATCAAAGAAACAAAAACAAACAATAAAAACTTATGAGTCTTCCCCTGGAATTTTCTTTGTTTCTTTTTGGAATAGAAAGAACTTTTTGTCTAGAAGATCCTACTCCTATCTCTTTCTTTTCAAGATGGGGAACAGATGAACACCCGGGAAAGATTTATGTCAATGGATGGCAAAATCAATACAATAATGTAAAGTATTTTGCCTCAAATTAAAATAAATAAACTTTAAAAAATAAAATAAACCCCTCCAAAAAAAGAAAGTGAAAGTGAATTTCTTATAATTTATTGAATAACATACCTGAACAAAACAGAGCTGAGGTTCAACCATCTGATAAACTGATTGGAAAATCATGACAGTTAATTGCTAGGGGGAACAGTAGATATTCTCAACCCTAATTCTTTCATTTGTCATGGAAGAATTCTGAATTTCATCATGGTTAGAAGATCTCACAGCTTTTCTGGGCAGAAAGAACTTAGGATCTAGGTGTGATACCAAACTCAGAGGTTTTACACAGTGCAATATAATAAAGAATTTCAGTTCAGTTCAGTTCAGTCACTCAGTCGTGTCCGACTCCTTGTGACCCCATGAATCACAGCACGCCAGGCCTCCCTATCCATCACCAACTCCCGGAGTTCACTCAAAATCATGTCCATTGAGTCGGTGATGCCATCCAGCCATCTCATTCTCTGTCATCCCCATCTCCTCCCACCCCCAATCCCTCCCAGCATCAGACTCTTTTCCAGTGAGTCAACTCGTCACATGAGGTGACCAAAGTATTGGAGTTTCAGCTTTAGTATCAGTCCTTCCAATGAACACCCAGGATTGATCTCCTTTAGAATGGACTGGTTGGATCTCCTTGCAGTCCAAGGGACTCTCAAGAGTCTTCTCCAGCACCACAGTTCAAAAGCATCAATTCTTCAGCGATCAGCTTTCTTCACAGTCCAACTCTCACATCCATACATGATCAATGGAAAAACCATAGCCTTGACTAGACGTACCTTTGTTGGAAAAGTAATGTCTCTGCTTTCTAATATGCTATCTAGGTTGGTCATAACTTTCCTTCCAAGGAATAAGCGTCTTTTAATTTCATGGCTGCAATCAGCATTTGCAGTGATTTTGGAGTCCAAAAAAATAAATCTGACACTGTTTCCACTGTTTCCCCATCTATTTCCCATGAAGTGATGGGACCAGATGCCATGATCTTTGTTTTCTGAATGTTGAGCTTCAAGCCAATCTTTTCACTATCCTCTTCCACTTTCATCAAGAGACCTTTGAGTTCCTCTTCACTTTCTACCATAAGGGTAGTGTCATCTGCATATCTGAGATTATTGATATTTCTCCTGGCAAACTTGATTCCAACTTGTGCTTCTTCCAGCCCAGGGTTCCTCATGATGTACTCTGCATATGAATTAAATAAGCAGGGTGACAATATACAACCTTGACTTACTCCTTTTCCTATTTGGACCCAGTCGGTTGTTCCATGTCCAGTTCTAACTGTTGCTTCCTGACCTGCATACAGGTTTCTCAAGAGGCAGGTCAGGTGGTCTGGTATTTCCATCTCTTTCAGAATATTCCACAGTTTATTGCGATCCACACAGTCAAAGGCTTTGGTATAGTCAATGAAGCAGAAAAAGATGTTTTTCTGGAACTCTCTTGCTTTCTCCATGATCCAGTGGATGTTGGCAATTTGATCCCTGGTGCCTCTGCCTTTTCTAAAACTTGCTTGAACTTCTGGAATTTCACGGTTCACATATTGCTGAAGCCTGGGTTGGATAATTTTGAGCGTGACTTTACTAGCGTGTGAGATGAGTGCAGTTGTGCAGTAGTTTGAGCATTCTTTGGCATTCACTTTCTTTGGGATTGGAATGAAGACTGACTTTTTCCAGTCCTGTGGCCACTGCTGAGTTTTCCAAATTTGCTGGCATACTGAGTGCAGCAGTTTCACAGCATCATCTTTCAAGACTTGAAAAAGCTCAACTGGAATTCCATCACCTCCACTAGCTTTGTTTGTAGTGATGCTCTCTAAGGCCCACTTGACTTCACATTCCAAGATGTCTGGTTCCAGGTGAGTGATCACGCCATCGTGATGATCTTCGTCGTGAAGATCTTTTTTGTACAGTTCTTCTGTATATTCTTTCCACCTCTTCTTAATATCTTCTGCTTCTGTTAGGTCCATACCATTTCTGTCCTTTATCGAGCCCATCTTTGCATGAAATGTTCCCTTGATATCTCTAATTTTCTTGAAGAGATCTCTTGTTTTTCCTATTCTGTTGTTTCCCTCCATTTCTTTGCATTGATCACTGAGGAAATGAAAGCAGGATTTATAGAAAATTTTAAACTCTCTCTATAGCTGTGATTCATGGGGTCGCAAAGAGTTGGACACAACTGAGCGACTGAACTGAACTGAACTGATAGCCAGAAGAGTCCATGATATTTTTTTTTATTCATACTAAACCATTTATTTAATAAAGATCTTCACAACCCAGATAATCATGATGGTGTGATCACCAACCTAGAGCCAGACATCCTGGAATGCAAAATCAAGTGGGCCTTCGGAAGAATCTTACAAAGAAAGCTAGTGGAAATGATGAAATTCCAGTTGAGCTATTTCAAATCCTGAAAGATGATGCTGTGAAAGTGTTGCACTCAATATCCCAGCAAAATGGGAAAACTCGGCAGTGGCCACAGGACTGGAAAATGTCAGTTTTCATTCCAATCCCAAATGGAAGCAATGCCAAAGAGTTCTCCAATTACCACATAATTGTACTCATCTCACACTCTAGCAAAGGAATGCTAAAAATTCTCTAAGTCAGGCTTCAATAGTACATGAGTCATGAACTTCCAGATGTTTAAGCTGGATTTACAAAAGGCAGAGGAACCAGAGATCAAATTGCCAACATCCGTTGGATCATGGAAAAAGCTAAAAAGTTTCAGAAAAACATCAACTGTTTCTTTATTGACTATGCCAAAGTCTATGACTATGTGGATCACAACAAGCTGTGGGAAATTCTTCAAGAGTTGGGAATACCAAGCCACATAAGCTGACTTTTGAGAAATCTATAGACAAGTCAGGAAGCAACAGTTAGAACTGTACATGGAACAATAGACTGGTTCCAAATAGGAAAAGGAGTACATCGAGGCTGTATATTGTCACCCTGCTTATTTAATTTATATGCAGAGTACATCATGAGACTTTCCAGGCTGGATGAAGCACAAGTTGGAATCAAGTTTGCTGGGAGAGATATTAAAAACCTCAGACACCACCATTATGGTAGAAAGTGAATAAGAACTAAGGAGCCTCTTGATGAAAAAAATCTTTGTCAGGTTTTGGTATTAGGGTGATAGTGGCCTTATAGAATGAGTTAGGAAGTTTACCTTCCTCTGCAATTTTCTGGAAGAGTTTGAGTAGGATAGGTGTTAGTTCTTCTCTAAATTTTTGGTAGAATTCAGCTGTGAAGCCATCTGGACTTGGGCTTTTGTTTGCTGGAAGATTTCTGATTACAGTCTCAATTTCCATGCTTGTGATGGGTCTGTTAAGATTTTCTATATCTTCCTGGTTCAGTTTTGGAAAGTTATACTTATCTAAGAATTTGTCCATTTCTTGCAAGTTGTCCATTTTATTGGCATATAATTGCTAATAATAGTCTCTTATTATCCTTTGTATTTCTGTATTGTCTGTTGTGATCTCTCCGTTTTCATTTCTAATTTTATTGATTTGGCTTTTCCCCATTTGTTTCTTGATGAGTCTGGCTAGTGGTTTGTCAATTTTATTTACCCTCTCAAAGAACCAGCTTTTGGCTTTGTTGATTTTTACTATGGTTTTGTTTCTTTTGTATTTATTTCTGCCCTAATTTTTAAAATCTCTTTCCTTCTACTGACCCTAGGGTTCTTCATTTCTTCCTTTTCTAGTTGCTTTAGATGTAGAGTTAGGTTATTTAGTTGGCTTTTTTCTTGTTTCTTGAGGTATGCCTGTATTGCTATGAACCTTCCCCTTAGCACTGCTTTTAAGGTTTTGGGTTGTTGTGTTTTCATTTTCATTAATTTCTATGCATATTTTCATTTCTTTTTTTTATTTCTTCAATGATTTGTTCGTTATTCAGCAGCGTGTTGTTCAGTCTCCATATGTTGGAATTTTTAATAGTTTTTCTCCTGTAAGTGAGATCCACTCTTACTGCATTATGATCAGAAAAGATGTTTGGAATGATTTCAATTTTTTTGAATTTACCAAGGCTGGATTTATGGCCCAGGCTGTGATCTATCCTGGAGAAGGTTCCGTGTGCATTTGAGAAGCTGAAATTCATTATTTTGGGGTGAAATGTACTATAGATATCTATTAGGTCTAACTGGTCTATTGTATCATTTAACTTTTGTGTTTCCTTGTTAATTTTCTGTTTAGTTGATCTATCCATAGGTGTGAGTGGGGTATTAAAGTCTCCCACTATTATTGTGTTATTGTTGATTTCCCCTTTCATACTTGTTAGTATTAGTCTCACATATTGTGGTGTTCCTATGTTGGGTGTATATATATTTAAATTATTACGTCTTCTTCTTGGATTGAGCCTTTGATCATTAGGTAGTGTCCTTCATTGTCTCTTTTCACAGCCTTTGTCTTAAAGTCTATTTATCTGATATGAGTATTGCTACTCCTGCTTTCTTTTAATCTCTATTTGCGTGGAATATCTTTTTCCAGCCTTTTACTTTCAATCTGTGTGTGTCCCTCGTTTCGAGGTGGGTCTCTTGAAGACACATATATGGGGGTCTTGTTTTTGTATCCATTCAGCCAGTCTTTGTCTTTTCGTTGGGGCGTTCAACCCATTTATGTTTAAGGTAATTATTGATAAGTATGATCCTGTTGCCATTTTCTTTATTGTTTTGGGTTCGAGTTTATACACTCATTCTGTGTTTCCTGTCTAGAAAAGTTCCTTTAGCATTTGTTGGAGAACTGGTTTGGTAATGCTGAATTCTCTCAGCTTTTGCCTGTCTGTAAAGCTTTTGATTTGGAACTCTGCATTCAGATGCTTATATCTTTCCTTTCCTCCTTTGCTTTTCGCTTCTCTTCTTTTCACAGCTATTTGTAAGGCCTCTTCAGACAGCCATTTTGCTTTTTTACATTTATTTTCCATGGGGATGGTCTTGATCCCTGTCTCCTGTACAGTGTCACGAACCTCTGTCCAGAGTTCATCAGGCACTCTGTCAATCAGATCTAGTCCCTTAAATCTATTCCTCACTTCCACTGTATAATCATAAGGGATTTGATTTAGGTCATATCTGAATGGTCTAGTGGTTTTCCCTACTTGCTTCAATTTCAGTCTGAATCTGGCAATAAGGAGTTCATGATCTGAGCCACAGTCAGCTCCTGGTCTTGTTTTTGCTAACTGTATACAGCTTCTCCATCTTTGGCTGCAAAGAATATAATCACTCTGATTTCGGTGTTGACCATCTCGTGATGTCCATGTGTGGAGTCTTCTCTTGTGTTGTTGGAAGAGGGTGTTTGCTATGACCAGTGCATTCTCTTGACAAAACTCTATTAGCCTTTGCCCTGCTTCATTCCGTGCTCCAAGGCCAAATTTGCCTGTTACTCCAGGTGTTTCTTGACTTCCTACTTTTGCATTCCAGTCCCCTTTAATGAAACAGACATCTTTTTTGGGTGTTAGTTCTAAAAGGTCTTGTAGGTCTTCATAGAACCGTTCAACTTCAGCTTCTTCAGCGTTACTGGTTGGGGCATAGGCTTGGATTACTGTAATATTGAATGGTTTGCCTTGGAAACGAACAGAAATCATTCTGTCCTTTTTAAGATTGCATCCAAGTACTGCATTTCGGACTCTTTGGTTGACCATGATGGCTACTCTATTTCTTCTAAGGGATTCCTGCCCACAGTAGTAGATATAATGGTCACTGAGTTGAATTCACCCATTCCAGTCCATTTTAATTCACTGATTCCTAGAATGTCTATGTTCACTCTTGTCATCTCCTGTTTGACCACTTCCAATTTGACTTGATTCATGGACTTAACATTCCAGTTCCTATGCAATACACTACCGTTATGGCAGAAAGTGAAGAGGAACTCAAAAGCCTCTTGAGGAAAGTGAAAGAGGAGAGTGAAAAGGTTGGCTTGAAGCTCAACATTCAGAAAACAAAGATCATGGCATCTGTTCCCTTCACTTCATGGCAAATAGATGGAAAAACAGTGGAAACAGTGTCAGACTTTATTTTTGGGGGCTCCAAAATCACTGCAGATGTTAATTGCAACCATGAAATTAAAAGACGCTTACTCCTTGGAAGGAAAGTTATGACCAACCTTGATAGTATATTAAAAAGCAGAGACATTACTTTGCCAACAAAGGTCCGTCTAGTCAAGGCTATGGTTTTTCCCGTGGTCATGTATGGATGTGAAAGTTGGACTGTGAAGAAAGCTGGTCGCCGAAGAATTGATGCTTTTAAACTGTGGTGCTGGAGAAGATTCTTAAGAGTCCCTTGGACTGCAAGGAGATCCAACCAGTCCATTCTAAAGGAGATCAATCCTGGGTGTTCATTGGAAGGACTGATGCTAAAGCTGAAACTGCAATACTTTGGCCACCTCATGCGACGAGTTGACTCACTGGAAAAGACTCTGATGCTGGGAAGGATTGGGGGCAGGAGGAGAAGGGGACGACAGAGAATGAGATGGCTGGATGGCATCATCGACTCTGTGGACATGAGTTTGAGTGAAATCTGGGAGTTGTTAATGGACAGGGAAGCCTGGCGTGCTGTGATTCATGGGGTTGCGGAGAGTCGGATACGACTGAGCGACTGAACTGATCTGAACTGAACTAAAATCTTTTGATTTTGCCTTCATACTTGAATGAGATCCTTGCTGGGCACAGTATTCTGGGCTGCAGGTTATTTTCTTTCATCACTTTAAGCATGCCCTGCCATTCCCTCCTGGACTGAAGTGTTTCTATTGAAAGGTCAACTGTTATCCTTATGGGTATCCCCTTGTGTGTTATTTGTTGCTTTTCACTTGCTGCTTTTAATATTTGTTCTTTGTGTTTGATCTTTGCTAATTTGATTAATATGTGTATTGGGGTATTTCGTCTTGGGTTTATCCTGTTTGGGATTCTCTGGGATTCTCGGACTTGGGTGATTATTTCCTTCCCCATTTTAGGGAAATTTTCAACTATTATTTCCTCAAGTATTTTCTCATGGTCTTTCTTCTTGTCTTCTTCTTCTGGGACTCCTATGATTCGGATATTGGGGCGTTGAAAATTGTCCCAGAGGTCTTTGAGATTGTCCTCATTTCTTTTAATTCATTTTTCTTTTTCCTCTCTGCTTCCTTTATTACTACCATTCTATCTTCTAACTCACTTATTCTATCTTCTGCCTCCATTATTCTACTATTGGTTCCCTCCAAAGTGTTTTGATCTCATCTATTGCATTATTCATTGTATATTGACTCTTTTTTATTTCTTCTAGATCCTTATTAAACCTTTCTTTCATCTTCTCAATCCTCGTCTCCAAATTATTTATCTGTAACTCCAATTTGCTTTCAAGATTTTGGATCAATTTCACTGTCATTATTTGGAATTCTTTATCAGGTAGATTCCCTATCTCTTCCTCTTTTGTTTGGGTTGGTGGTCATTTATCCTGTTCATTTATTTGCTGGGTATTTCTCTGCCTCTTCATCCTGCTTATATTGCTGTGTTTCGGGTGGCCTTTCCATCTTCTGGCAGTTTATGGAGTTCTCTTTATTGTGGAGTTTCCTTGCTATGGGTGAGGTTGGATGGGTGGCTTGTCAAGGTTCCCTGGTTAGGGAAGCTTGTGTCAGTGTTCTGATGGGTGGAGCTGGATTTCCTTTCTCTGGAGTGCAGTGAAGTGACTAGTAATGAGTTATGAGATGTCAATAGGTTTGGAGTGACTTTGGACAACCTGTATAGTCACTTCCAAGGTGGTTCCCTCTGTTTTAGCTTGTTTGCTGGTCTCTTCAGTGTCTAATTTCCACCCTGACACTAGGAGTTGGTGGTGGACACTTTTTAAGGCTCTCTTGTTCAGTCCTGTTCTGGGAAGGGAGGAACACTGCAGAGAAATACCTCTAGTGTCTGTGGGGAGTGCTCGCAGTGTCCCGGCTACACTGGGTCTGTCCACACTCACGGCATGTGTGCTGTCCCAGTCTACATTGCACAGGTTCTAAGTTGCTCTGCCGATAACTGTCTGAGGCCAGCGCTGAGTTGCATGCACGTCCCAGGTCTAAGCCACTCAGGTTCAGGTACTCGGGTACTCCACAAAGGCACAGACTTGGTTGGGCCTGCGTTTTGTGCCTTCCCCGGACTGAGCAGCTCAAGTGACCAGGTGTTTGGCGAGCGCAGTCACTGCGACTTATCACCTCCCCAGTCCCTCCCGCTCAGTTTTCTGTGTATACAACTGGCGCACCTTCTCAGGCAGATGTTAACCAGCCAGAAACCCAAAGAGTCTTGGTTAACACTGAAGCCTGCCTGCAGATTGGTATCGGATGCCTCTCTGGGACCGCAATTGCCCCCTTCTGGCTCTGACTGCCCTCCTCTGCCTGTCTCGGTGGGGGATGAGCTGTCCTCAGCAGGCTACTCTGCTCAGTCTTTTGTTCTGTGAGTGGGGCTGGCAGATTCTTAAGTTTAGGCTTTTTGCCTTTTCGTGGGGGAGCTACCCCACAGTCTGCTCTGCTATCTCCAGTCAGCTCCCCCAGACTGCCCTCAAGTTCAGAGGGCTCCTCCCTGCCCAGGCCCCTCTTGTTAATGGCGGATGTGGGCGTCTGCTCTGCTTCTCCACTGGGAGTTACCTTTGGACTCATAAGCTGTGAGGTTTAATTATTTATTTCTTTTTCTCCCGGTTGTGTTGTCCTCTGAGGTTCCAAGGCTCACCACAGACTCGCCTATGAGAGTGTTTCTTGGTTTCAGAAACTTCTCTCTTTTTTTATGCCTCCCTTCCCTGGATGGAGCTCCATCCCTACTTCTTTTGTCTCACTTTTTATCGTTTATGTTTTTTCCTACCTTCTTTTGAAGAAAATGGACTGCTTTTCTGGGTGCCTGATGTCCTCTGCCAGCATTCAGAAGTTGTTTTATGGACTTTACTCGGTGTTCAAATGTTCTTTTGATGAATTTGTGGGGGAGAAAGTGGTCTCGCCATCCTATTCCTCTGCCATCTTGTTTCAGCCTTCTGAAATGAATATTTTTCTTCTTCTGTTCTATGCAATTGTATGAATTAAGTTCTTAGCTTTCTTATGAAATCAATTTGGTAATTACAACAGAGAGAAAACTTGTATCATGTTATGGACTAAATGATTGTATCCCACCAAAATGTGTGTGTTGAAGCTCTAACCTCCAGTGAAATGGTTATTGGAGATGGGGTTCTTGAGAAGTAATTAGGGTTTCATGGGGTCATGGAGATAGGTCCTTCTTAAAAAGAAAGGTGGGGCCCTTATAATAAGCAGCAGTAGAGAGATTCTTCTCTCTTTCTCCCTGTATACACATAAAGAAGTCAGTAAACACACAGTGTAATGGTAGCCACCTCAAGCCAAGAGAAGAGACCTCATAATGAAACGTACCTTAAGGCACTTTCATGTTGGGCTCTCCGGCCTCCAGAAGCCTGAGAAATAAATTTCTGTTGCTTAAGCCACCCAGTCTCCTATATATTGTTATGGAAGCCAAATGAGACTAACAGGTATCATATGATCAACTGCCAAGAACATATAAAATTATGAGTATTCTTCATTTGTGGCTCAGCTGGTAGAGTCAGAAAACAGTTTAAAAATTAAGTAGCAGGTTTGAAATAGTTTTGTTTTAATCTTTATTAATTTTATATGCTTATTTTTTTTTATTAATCCTATACTTATATTCACAGTTACAAGTTCTTTAACTTGAAGAATATTTTCAAATTACCTTCTGCTGACACAGATGGGAAGAAATAGCTGTTCCATTTAAAATTTTAAAACTGATCTCTATGAAACCAATGAATTAGTATTTCTTTTAGTGGGAACTCCCAACTCCTCTGAAAGTCTAGTATGTTCAACTTTAGTCTGAATTTTATAGGATATACACATATAAATACAAGAAGATTTTTAAAAATACATATAAATGTAGCACGTGTAAAAAATGGCATAATCCTTCCCATAAGTCTATCTATTTATCTATTCATCATCTGTTTGTTTTAAATAGAAAACACTTGTGAAATTGCCACAGATGTATGAAGTAAAATCACAATGGAAAAATTATAATAATGGGATGCATTTGCAATTGAAACAGTAAATGAAACTGCAAGAAACTTAGAATTCTCTACCCACAATCATTCTCTATGCACAATTCTCCTTCCACAATTATTATATCTAAATATCTAGAGAAGTTCAATAAATTTTCTACTATATTTCAGATTTTCTGAGTCTTTTACTCTAAAACTCTGTCAATACCTCTAAGTTAATTATTGTATTTACACTTGCTTTTCATTATATAATGTCCAAGGACAAGAACAGAGTTGTACTAATTAGTAGGGATCTTGCTCCAGTTACCACAGGGTTACTTTAAACCTATCATAAATTGAAAATAAGTGGGAAAAAAATGCATTTAAATAAACATAACCTACTGAACATCATTGCTTAATTAGCCTAGCTTAACTTAAATATGCTCTGAAAACTTACATTATCTTAAAGTTAAGCAAAATCATCTAACACAAAGCCTTTTTTATAATGAAGTGTTGAAAATGTCATGTAAATTATTGACTATTTTCCTGAAAGTGAAAAACTGAATGACTTTGGGTACAGAATGGTTGTAAGCTCTTGTGATTGTATGACTGACTGGAAACTGTCAGTCAGCTGAGCTGGCTCTGCCCAGCCTCACAAGAGAGTTCTTATCACATATTGCTAGCCCAGGAAAAGATCAAAACTCAAAACTAAATGTACAGTTTGTAACAAAGCAATGTGCCACTTTCACACCATTGTAAAGTAAAAAAAAAGTCCAAAGTTGAAACATCATATGTTTGAGCACTGCCTGTTTTAAGAACTCAATATATATGTTATACAATGGTAATCTCTATAACAATTAGAAATACTCATTACAATAAATAAGTTAGTACTGATGCAGCCTTATAACAAGCCTTGTCTTTCTCATGCAGTAAATAACTCATAGCAAGTATTGGTTTGGTGAAGCAAAAATATCAAAGCCAAGGGATCTCAGATTCTCTAGACTCTATCGTGTAGACACAAAATGACTGACTCATTTTCAAAGATCGCAAATAATGTTCTGGCAGAAGGAACTAAAGACAAAGACGAAGACAGGCATCAGCTGAGTTTGTTCAATTTCTAGGGACTTTCAGGTAAATCAGTTCAGTTCAATCTCTCAGTTGTGTCCAATCTGCGACCCCATGAACCGCAGCATACCAGGTCTCCCTGTTCATCACCAACTACCAGAGTTTACCCAAACTCATGTCCATTGAGTTGGTGATGCCTTCCAACAATCTCACCTTCTGTTGTTCCCTTCTCCTCTTGCTTTCAATCTTTCCCAGCATCAGGGTCTTTTCAAGTGAGTCAGCTATTCCCATCAGGTGGCCAAACTATTTGAGTTTCAGCTTCAAAAACAGTCCTTGCAATGAATATTCAGGACTGATCTTTAGGATGGATTGGTTGGATCTACATGAAGTCCAATGACTCTCAACAGTCTTCTCCAACACCACAGTTCAAAAGCATCAATTCTTCAGCTCACAGCTTTCTTTATGGTCCAACTTTCACATCCATACATGACGACTGGAAAAACCATAGCCTTGACTAGATGGACTTTCCTGGCAAAGTAATGACTCTGCTTTTTAACATGCAGTGTGGGTTAGAAATAACTTTCCTTCCCAAGAGTAAGCGTCTTTAAATTTTATGACTGCAATCACCATCTACAGTGATTTTGGAGCCCCAAAAAATAAAGTTGGATACTGTTACCACTGTTTCCCAATTTATTTGCCTTGAAGTGATGGGACCAGATGCTATGATCTTAGTTTTCTGAATGTTGAGCTTTAAGCCAACTTTTTCACTCTCCTTTTTCACTTTCATCAAGAGGCTCTTTAATCCTCTTCGCTTTCTGCCATAAGGGTGGTGTCAACTGCATATCTGAGGTGATTGACATTTCTCCTGGCAATCTTGATTCCAGCATGTGCTTCTTCCAGCCCAGCATTTCTCATGATGTACTCTGCATATGAGTTAAATAAGCAGGGTGACAATATACAGCCTTCATGTACTCCTTTTCTAATTTGGAACATGTTGTTCCATGTCCAGTTCTAACTGTTGCTTCCTGACCTGCATAAAGGTTTCTGAAGAGGCAGGTCAGGTGGTCTGGTATTTCCATCTCTTTCAGAATTTTCCAGTTTGTTGTGATCCACACAGTCAAAGGCTTTGGCATAGTAAATAAAGCAGAAATAGATGCTTTCTGAAATGTTCTTGCTTTTTTTATGACCCAGTGGATGTTGGCTATTTGATCTCTCGTGACTCTGCCTTTTCTAAAACCAGTATGAACATCTGGAAGTTCATGATTCATGTATTTCTGAAGCCTGGCTTGGAGAAATTTGAGCATGACTTTACTAGCGTGTGAGATGAGTGCAATTGTGCACTAGTTTGAGCATTCTTTGGCATTCCCTTTCTTTGGGATTGGAATGAAGACTGACCTTTTCCAGTCCTGTGGCCACTGATGAGTTTCCCAAATTTGCTGGCATATTGAGTGCAGTACTTGCACAGCATCATCTTTCAAGATTTGAAATAGCTCAACTGGAATTCTAAATGCTTTCTAAAGCCCACTTGACTTCACATTCCAAGATGTCTGGCTCTAGGTCAGTGATCAAGTTATCGTGACTATCTTGGTCGTGAAGATCTTTTTTGTACAATTCTTCTGTGTATTCTTGCCACCTCTTCTTAATATCTTCTGCTTCTGTTAGGTCTATACCATTTCTGTCCTTTATCTAGCCCATCTTTGAATGAAATGTTCCCTTGGACTCTCTAATTTTCTTGAAGAGATCTCTTGTTTTTCCTATTCTGTTGTTTTCCTCTATTTCAAGTTTTCCTCAAGTTCAAGGTTTTTGTTATGGCAGCCCTCTCACTCTATGAAGCAATTTCTGAATCAGTGAGATTTTTCCTGCCTAACAGACAGCCCCATAATTTAGCAGGTTTTGACAGCAGCCATTTATTTGTCTCTTGATTTTGCGAGTCTGCAGTTCGCTATGGACTGAGCAATTCTTCTGTTAGTATCATCCATATATCTGCAGTCATCTGTCAATCATCGAAGAAACTCTCCTTTTCAGGGTTTGAAAAACTATCAACTAATCAGCTGGACAAGTCTTCCAGTCTGGAGAAGACTAGTCTCACCTCAGTTCACATATCCATCATCTAATGAGTTGGCTGTTTACTGTCACTTATGATAGCTTCACCTAGACAAGGACTTTGTGTAATTTTTTACACTCCAGACATGTCTATAGGGTAACTGGGAAATACCAAAACCAGCAAGAATGGAAATTATAAGCTCTTTTTTTGTGAATAAACTTGGAACTGTCACAGCAGCAGTTCTGCTAAGTCCCATTAGTCAAAACAAGTCCAAAACATAGCCTAGAGTCAAGGATTTGGAAAATGGATTGCACATCTTAATCAAAGGAAATGAAAAGCAATGTGGCATTTATGGAAAGTTATATAGGCCAAAAAGAAAATCGTGAACTCAGCCTGATTTTTTTCCAATTCAGAGCATAAGGAAAGGGCTTTGCCTTCAGATAGTTTATTCTCAAAATGTTCATAAAAATAGTCATTTAAAAGATTGTATGAGGGAAAAACAGAAAGCTAATCCAAAGGTGGATTAGCAAACCAGTCATTGCTGTAACTGGGGCTACCATTCGAGTAAGTTTATAATGGTGTACCATAGTCTGCCACAAAAAGAAAAGTGAAGTCACTCAGTTGTGTCCGCCTCTTTGTGACCCTATGGACTGTAGCCTATCAGGGTCTTCCGTCCGTGGGATTTTCCAAGAAAGAGTACTGGAGTGGGTTGCCATTTTCTTCTCCAGGGGATCTTCCTGATCTAGGGTATCAAACCCAGGTCTCCTACATAGCAGGCAAAGGTTTTATTGTGTGAGCCCCCAGAGAAGATATCATCTGCCGTGGTCTATCTGAATCGTCCAGGAGCCACACAGATAAAGTCAAAAGAGAGATGCGTACATCACTTTTGTATCCTGTGAGTTTCTGGAAAGTGCTGTGAATCTCCCTAATTCCTCTGAGATGCACATTTCCTGCCAACTTACTATGGAACTTGTGAGAGATTTGCTTGAACATTTCTGCAAAAATGATCTGACACCCATGACTGGGGAACCAATGTGAGACTTCTGGCAATTGTACTTGCTAATTGGGGAAATCATCCGAAGTTGAGTCTTGGAATCCACTGAACTCATTGGCTAGGACTCCATGCTTCACATGGTTTCTGAAACCTCCACTCTGAGCAAGACTCTGATGGCATATAGGAAGTGAAAGTGATACTCCCTTGCTACTGCTACGTCACTTCAGTCGTGTCCGACTCTGTGTGACCCCATAGACTGAAGTCCACCAGGCTCCCCCTTCCCTGGGATTCTCCAGGCAAGAACATTGGAGGGGGTTGCCATTTCCTTCTCCAATGTGTGAAAGTGAAAAGTGAAAGTGAAGTCGCTCAGTCGTGTCCGACCCTTAGCGACCCCATGGACTGCAGCCTACCAGGCTCCTCCATCCATGGGATTTTCTAGGCAAGAGTACTGGAGTGACTTGCCATTGCCTTCTCCGATACTCCTTTAGTCATGTCTGATTCTTTGTGACCCCATGGATTGTAAGCCAACAGGCTCCTCTGTTCATGGAATTTTCCAGGCAAGAATACTGGAGTGGATATCCATTCCCCTCTCCAGGGGATCTTCCCTACCCAGGGATCAAACCCCGGTCTCCTGAATTGCAGATAAATTCTTTACCATTTGAGCCACCAGGGAAGCCAACTCATATCCTGTATTCAAAAGCTTTAGAAAAGTCTGAGTACTCTCCTTTTCCCCAGTGTACAGTTAGACTGGCAACTGGCCACTGATAACTTTGGGAAAAGATTAAGGTAATAATTGTCTGATATATATATTTTTATATATCTACTGTAGAATTATTCTTTAGGGGGTCCTTATCAAAGTTAAATTGATGTACACTGAGATTGAGAATTGGATAAAATCATGATATTGAAGGAGAGATGGAATATTTTCCATTGTAATGGCTGACATCAGCCTTCTGCTAGTCAGTGCTTTTCCCAGTTATATAGAAAAACATATATACATTTTTTTATTTTCCTTGTTAAATAGCCTAGTTTGGCATCTTACTTCTGAGAATACAATGATACGTTAGCCATGATACAGACTCCCACAAGTTAAAGAAACTTGGTTATGACACTGAGTTGGCTACCGATTAGTATAAATGTACCTTGATTTCAGTAATTTCACGTGGCCTCTAATAGTCTGGAATTCCAACATTCTCGCTGTTGCCAAGGAGCCTCGTTACTCTCAACCTTAATCTACAGAGTATCACCATTAATCTTTAAAATATAGCTCATATTTATAGTTCTTTAAAAATTATTTCTTATTGCCTCATTGAATGGGATTCATTCTGAGCTCTTCTGAGGAACTTCTGAGGGGTGTGGATATTCTGGTCTGAAATAGGAAGCCTATTATAGCATCTCTGCTTCCATGACATCTTGTCAATTATGTGTCAAAACAGTCCTGGTGTCTCTTCTATAAGCTAGTGACCTACCCAAACTTCACTAAGCTATCCCAGCAGCATAGGACTAGTTCCAACAGTCCTTGCAAGGACTTTAACTCATGAGAAAATGCTCCCATGTAAATTTTTTCCCCCACTTTTAGCCTTGTAGTAACATCTCCCTGATCTAATACCCCAAAGAACCACTCCCATTTGTTTTTCCAAGTCAATAGCAAGTGCAGTGAAGTCCTATAATTCTTTCTGGGTATAAACTATTTAGTTCTAGAGTAGAGACTATATTCCCTTTGCTCAAGTTTTGCTGGAACTTTTCTCTGGTTATTCACTGCGAGGTAATGAAAGGTGAGGACACCCCCTTTGAAAAGGAAAAGCATAATCTTATGAGACACCTTCTTGAGATGATAGTTCTGTAGTGTCTCTGGTCAAAAGGAAATTTCTGTCCTTTAGCTGGAGGTGGGAATGTTCCCACTGGCCTGGAGTATTCAGGAATGAGAGATTCTCACAACTTGTCCACCCAAAATGATTTCGTTTGTGACTCACTCTCAAAATGTCCATAATTTTGGCATAGGAAGCCCATAGATGTAACTGATGTCTCTTTTGTAACTGGTTAATAGTAGTGTGTTGCATATTTGGAAGTTGCTAAGAGAATAGACTGGTTCCAAATAGGAAAAGGTGTACGTCAAGGTTGTATATTGTCACCTTGCTTATTTAACTTATATGCAGAGTACATCATGAGGAACGCTGGGCTGGAAGAAGCACAAGCTGGAATCAAGATTGCTGGGAGAAATATCAATAACCTCAGATATGCAGATGACACTACCCTTATGGCAGAAAGTGAAGAGGAACTCAAAAGCCTCTTGATGAAAGTGAAAGAGGAGAGTGAAAAGGTTGGCTTGAAACTCAACATTCAGAAAACAAAGATCATGGCATCTGGTCCCATCACTTCATGGGAAATAGATGGAAAAACAGTGGAAACAGTGTCAGACTTTGTTTTTTTGGGCTCCAAAATCACTGCAGATGCTGATTGCAGCCATGAAATTAAAAGACGCTTACTCCTTGGAAGGAAAGTTATGACCAACCTTGATAGTATATTGAAAAGCAGAGACATTACTTTGCCGACCAAGGTCCGTCTAGTCAAGGCAATGGTTTTTCCCGTGGTCATGTATGGATGTGAGAGTTGGACTGTGAAGAAAGCTGATCGCCGAAGAATCGATGCTTTTGAACTGTGGTGTTGGAGAAGACTCTTGAGAGTCCCTTATACTGCAAGGAGATCCAACCAGTCCATTCTAAAGGAGATCAATCCTGGATGTTCATTGGAGGGACTGATGCTGAAGCTGAAACTCCAATACTTTGGCCACCTCATGAGACGAGTTGACTCACTGGAAAAGACTCTGATGCTGGGAAAGGTTGGGGGCGGGAGGAGAAGGGGACGACGGAGAATGAGATGGCTGGATGGCATCACCAACTCTGTGGACATGAGTTTGGGTGTACTCCGGGAGTTGGTGATGGACAGGGAGGCCTGGCGTGCTGTGATTCATGGGGTCGCGGAGAGTCGGACACGACTGAGCGACTGAACTGAACTGAACTGAAGAGAATAGATCTTCAAAGTTCTCATCACAAGGAAAAAAAAAAATAGAAATAACTCTGTAGGGTTTCTCTGGTGACTCAGTGGTAGAGATTCTGCCTTCCAATATAGGAGACATGGGTTCAATCCTTGATCCAGGAAGATACCACATTCCGTGGAGTAACTAAGCCTATGTGTCACAGATATTGAGCCTGTGCTGTAGAACCCAGGAGCAGCAACTACTGATCCCGCGTGCCATAGCTGCTGAAATCTGAGCCCTAAAGTCCATGCTCTGTAACAGGGGAAACCATTATAATGAGAGGCCCACACACCACAGCTAAAGAGTAGCCCCGGCTCACCACAGCTAGAGAAAAGCCTGCACAGCAACAAAGACCCAGCACAGTCAAAAATAAATAAATTGATTATTTAAGTTATTGAAAAGGAACTATGTATGGAGATGAACATTGACTAGACTTAAGATCATTTGACAGTAGGTGCAAACATGGAATTATTTTGTTGTACACCTGAAACCAAGCTAATGCTGTATGTCTATTATACCTCAACAAAAGCAAACGGACATTAATTTACCTAGTGATTCAAACATTTGTTTTCCATTTATTCATCCCCAGGAAGATGTTGTAGAATATGTGTCAGAGAATGAGAAAGTAAAAAAAGAAAAAAAAAAATCACGAGATCCTGGAAATGGAAAGACCAACATGGAAGAGAATTCTTTAAACTGATGATAAAGTGAGGACCCAGAACAGAAGTTCTGCAGCTGGCCAAGTCTGGGCATTCATGCTAAGTCACTTTAGTCTTTTCTAACTCTTTGTGGCCCTATGGACAGCAGCCTGCCAGGCTCCTCTGTCCATGGGATACTCTAGTCAAGAACACTGAAGTTGGTTGACCTGCCATCCTCCAGGGGATTTCCCAACCTAGGGATTGAACTTGTGTCTCTTACATCTACCTGCATTGGCAGATGGATTCTTTACCACTAGTGCCACCTGGGAGGCCTGCAGCAGGCCAAGTGGCCAAGTCCAATTTGAAGAAAGATGGAGGATTCTGTTTGATCAGATTAGATCAATTAGACACAATAATAGTTTCATATAATTGGAGATAGGATTATATATAAAGTTAAAATACTAGCAACTATTGACTTCAAGGAAAAAAAATTTACGAGAAATGAAACTCAGTTATAGTACACAGGTGACTGAATTGTGAACAATATTTACCTAGTTATACTCATGAAAACACTGAGTATTTATAGAGGCAAAATTATATCATGACTATATTAGAAGTACAAGAGGAAAAATATATTTGTTTGAGAGAACCAGTGAGGAGAGTCAAGTTCTCATATTTGTCCATAGAAAATCAATAGACAAGATTTTAGATTAAAAATAAAAATGTAATCATTTATCTAAAATACAAAAATAAATACTAGAAGTGTCAACTAAGAATACTAAATATATTTACTTCCAAAAAGCAGGGATCTGATGAGGAGGTTTCAGGTAGGGATTTGATCTTTATGTTTGTTATAAGACATATAGAAATATTATAATGCTATGCACATTATTATTGTGATAAATTAAAGTTTTAAAATTAAAAAAAAACAGAGGAAAAGGTAAGGGAAGAATACATCTTTGCTTCAGTGAAGAATGCAGTATGACTATAGTTCAAAGAACAACTCTTCTATAATTAACCAGATTACCAAATTAATATCTATATCTTGGTCATGGAAACCATAAAAGTGGTAGTATTAAAGAATCAACTATAGACACATCTATGAAATATAACATGAATTTTATTCTCAACTGTGACACTTAATATCTATGTGGCCTTTGTTGAGTTCCCTAGCCTGCTGAACCTCAGTTTCCTTATCTATGAAAAAAGTCACAGGACTACTGTAAGGATTTAATCAAATAATCCATTTAAAATACTATCCATTGTGTATATGCACCACAGCTTTCTTATCCATTTGTCTGCTGATGGACATCTAGGTTGCTTCCTTGTCCTGCCTATTATAAACAGTGCTGTGATGACCACTGGGGTACACATGTCTCTTTCAATTCTGGTTTCCTCGGTGTGTATGCCCAGCAGTGGGATTGCTGGGTCATATACACAATGGAGTATTACTCAGCCATTAGAAAGAATACATTTGAATCAGTTCCAATGAGGTGGATGAAGCTGGAGCCTATTATACAGAGTGAAGTAAGCCAGAAAGAAAAACACCAATACAATATAATAGTGCATATATATGGAATTTAGAAAGATGGCAATGATAACCTTGTATGCGAGACAGCAAAAGAGACACAGATGTATAGAACAGTCTTTTGGACTCTGTGGGAGAGGGCGAGGGTGGGATGATTTGGGAGAATGGCATTGAAACATGTATATTATCACATGTGAAATGAATCGCCAGTCCAGGTTCGATGCATGAGACAGGGTGCTCGGGGCGGGTGCACTGGGATGACCCAGAGGGATGGGATGGGGAGGGAGGTGGGAGGCGGGTTCAGGATGGGGAACACATGTACACCATGGTGGATTCACGTCAATGTATGGCAAAACCAATACAACACTGTAAAGTAATTAGCCTCCAATTAAAATAAATAAATTTATATTTTAAAAAATTTAATAAATAAATAAAATACCCTCCATCCCTCCCTACATTTAATAGCTACATGAGAAAATATAACCAGTTACTATTACCTAGAAATCCATTTTTTAATTGTCAAAAATATAATTTATAAGTGCATTTACTATGTTCACTGTATTAATGGAATTATAGTTACTCTAAAAAACATACATACAAATGACTACATTGAAGTTGTTCTCATGATTTCCCAAACTGACATAAATCACTGCATTAGTCATTTTGATGCTTTTAGCTAAGTAAGACATTGATCCATACATGAGACTTAATAGTAATGAATGGAATTATTTGGTGGTATTCTCTTAAATGTAATGAAAGCTAGTGAATTCCTTCAAATCATAGAAGAGACAGACTATCTAAAGATTTCACTAAACAAATTGATGTTTCGTTTGTACCTCATTGTCACTCTCTGTGGGTATCATATGTCAGTGTTCAGCAGGTGTCAAATAGAAATACAGTTGTATGCTTTGGACTTCTTCAATGCAGGCAAGATAAGCAGGAAAAATGAGTTCAATGTCAGTGCTCCAATGTAAGTGAGAAGCTGGAAACATAAAAATGCTAGCAGGAAATGTAATATATGGAAATTGGTTTGCCTACCCCTACTTTCTGACAGAGAATGATCGCTCCCCTCTATTTATCTATTTGATATCATAAACTGCTTATCTCAGCTCCAGGGCTGATACCACTTTCCATGAAGCAGATGGTGAATCACAGCTAAATCAAAAACTGCAACTGTTTTAAATGTAAGGAAGTGCAGTTTGTTTGTCTCACGATGAGGACATTCCAGCAAACATGATTTTTCCATTCCTGTAACATCTGAGTGAAACTATTTTAAAATGCATCTAGTCAAGGGCAGATTTTTCATTATTTCTTCATCAAAGTGATTTCTATTATACTCAATTCAAAAAGAAAAATGAACCTGAGCTATATAAAGCAAATAACTGGGAATTTATATTTTACATCTATCAGATATGCCAATTTTATAGGCCTAATGGATGAGTTTCAATAGTGTTTTCATTTTAATTTTTAAAAACTTTTGATTTTGTGTTGGGGTACAGCTGATTAATAGTGTCTTTATTGATAGCTGTTTAAAGGAATACACATGGTTTTGAGAAAAAACTATTTCTCTTTCTTATTGATCACCTAAATAATTTTTCTAACACTAAAAATGTCATCTTGAGAGACATTACAGAATTAAGAAGAGTACTCAAAGCATGATTTTTAGCTTAGTAAATGTATTATTATTTTACAAATTTATTTATTTTTGATTGGAGGATATCTTCAATATTGTATTGGTTTCTGCCATACATCAACATGAATCAGGCATAGGTATACACATGTCCCCTCCTTCTTGAACCTCCTTCTCACCTCCCACCCCATCCCACCCCTCTAGGTTGTCACAGGGCATCAGAGCTGAACTCCATGTATAATGCAGCAAATTCCCACTGGCTATCTATTTTACATATGGTAATGCATACATTTCCACACTGCTCTTCTCAGTTCGTCCCACCCTCTCCTTCCCCACGCTGTAGGCACAAATATCTTCTTTATGTCCTCATCTCTTTTGTTGCCCTGCAAATAGGTTCATCAGTATCATCTTTTTAGATTCCATATATATGCATTAATATATGCTATTCATTTTTCTCTTTCTGATTCATTCCATTGTGTATAATAAGCTCAAAGTTCATCCACCGTATTAGAACTGAGTCAGATATGTTCCTTTTAAGAGATGAGTAATATTCCATTGTATATATGTACCACACTTCTTCATTCATTGTTGAAAGACATCTAGGTTGCTTCCAATAGTCCTAGCTATTGCAAATAGTGCTGAAATGAACACTGGGATACATGTGTCTTTTTAAATTATGGTTTCCTCGGGGTATGTGGCCAGTAGTGGAATTGTTGGGTCATATGATAGTTTTATTCCTAGTTTTTTAAGGGATTTCCATACTGTTCTCTATGGTGGCTGTATCAATTAACATTACCACCAACAGTGGAAAATTCATTATTTTAAAGAATGGACACAAGAAACACACAGTCAAGTAAAAGAAATTGCTGCAAGTTGATGACAAGCAAGATTTTTGATAGATGCCATAAGCAATATATATAAAAAACTAAATAAATCAAAGTGAGAAGATGACAACCAGGTGCAGTTAGCTAGTCCTTAAGAGAAGTGTACAACACAGCAGTAGATGGAATGAGTATTTTTCAAACATATTTTTCCATATATTTACTTATGAAGAGATTAAAAATCACTATGAATGCGGAGTGATTAGTGCCACATTTTTTAAAATTTGAATCAAAAGTCCAACATTGACTATCTATTTGATTGGGCTATGCATTTACCATATTAGTTGTAAAATATTAATGATTTAATTCACAGTCATAGACTTTGATTATAAAAGACATATTTATTCAAGTAAAAATGTGACAAATCTTATACAAAGTAGATGCTCAGCAATCATATTTTGCTTATTTCCTCACTTTTATTATCTCCTCAAATTGCCTTCAGAAGTGACATATTCTGAATTTATGTTTAAAAATGTTTTGAAGATATTTATATATGAGAAAGGAACTTATGTGAGCAAACAGGTCTATGAATGTTAGCCTTCCATCTATGTTCATGAATGGTTCTCCAGTCAAGGAAGTTTATCCCAAGGGAATTTGGAAATTATTGGAGACATTTTTGGTTAACCTAACGTGTAGTTGCTGGTAGCCCCTAGTGAGTAAAGGACAGCAAGCATGCTGAACATCCTAAATGACACAAAATACCCAGGAGAATCCTCTCACACAAAGAATTATCCAACTCAAAATGTCAGCAGTGTTGAGGTTGAGAAACTCTGATCCCTGTAACAAAAATGGTCCTTCCGGTTTAATCAAATATTTTAAATGTAGAAACAATCCATTCACTTTTGAGAATTAGAGTTGCCTTGTAAAGTTTAGGACAGAAGAAGACAAGAATGTCAGGAAAAAGAAAAAAAAAAAGAGAAAACAGCATGAGGAAGTATAAAAACTCAGATTTTTCCTACTGAGTGACATGGGTTTACATAATCAATTCCAATAAATGCACTCTATGATGGAAGTCAGCATGTTATCTCAATTTCCCTGAGCTTCCATTTCCTCAGCTAAAAAATAAGGATATATAATGATTTCCTTTTATGGTGATAAAAGTTAAATAAACACATATATAAAATTTCTGGTTGAATTGCAAGGCATAAAAATAGATGTTCAAAGAATAAAGATTCTGATCATATAGAGATAAGGCCAAGAATAAACTGTACTCTAAAATTCATACACTTGTCCAACATGATATGATTTTGAATTATTGTAGAAGTTTGGATTCTAACCTCAAAAACTAAACAATTGAAAATTTTATGTTAGATCAAAGGGCAATGCAAGTATATTGCTAAACACTTTGAAACTCTACTTGTTAATCACCCAACAGGGCTGGCATTTTTCTGTGACTATTTTTAATTCCTATAACTAACATTCAAATTTCTAAGATTAATGCTATGTAGAAATTTTGGCATTATTGACTTTCTTCATTCTGATTTTCACTTTCTCCATTCATCATTTTAAGATAAACTGTCTACCTGCTTTCTGTTGATATACTGATTTCAAGAAGCTGACAAGGAGAATAGGAGAATTCACTAGAGAGCACTAAGCTACAGTAAAAAAAAAAAAAAAAAGGTAAAACCTCAATTCTCAACAAACAAGAGTTGATTAAAATAAGTTCAGGTCATATTTTGTTCTAAAGAAATCTCATGTGAAAATTGAAATCTATGAAGTACATCAGTGCCTTTAAAATTTCAAATTGTTCCATAGTATATGAGTCAGAGATATGTAATCAGTCCAAAGAATGCAATGCAATTGGGGACCCTATTGCATAGTACAGTAAATTTTCAATGAAAGCTGATTACTAATAAACAGAAAATATGAAAAATTGCTACTTCAGAATCCAAATACTAGTCAAAATCCTATATTATTATATTTTCTTTTATTAATATTGTAAGCCCAGTAATGGGCACATTGTAAGATGTTAAAAATCTACTTAAGTAATTTAGAATAAAAATAGAATTTCTGCCCCTGTGTCTTGATTGTAACCAGAAAATATATTTGAAATGAACATACAGTATATCTGATTATTGGGAACATACTGTGGTGTGTGAATGTGCATAGAGTAGGTACTCTTTTAAAAAATGTCTTAAAATTGCTTTTTAGATAAAAGAAACCTCAGTGAATCTGAGAGGCTTCATTTGGAATTCTTATAATCCTGGCAACAATAAAAATAGGACTTCAGTTCAGTTCAGTTCAGTCGCTCAGTCGTGTCTGACTCTCCGCAACCCCATGAATCACAGCACGCCAGGCCTCCTTGTCCATCACCAGCTCCCGGAGTTCACTCAAACTCATGTCCACAGAGTCGGTGATGCCATCCAGACATCTCATTCTCTGTCGTCCCCTTCTCCTCCCACCGCCAACCTTTCCCAGGATCAGAGTCTTTTCCAGTGAGTCGACTCGTCGCATGAGGTGGCCAAAGTATTGCAGTTTCAGCTTTAGCATCAGGTCTACCTTAAAAATTGGTGAAGCCTGGCTTGGAGAATTTTGAGCATTACTTTACTAGCCTGTGAGATGAGTGTAATTCTGTGGTAGTTTGAGCATTCTTTGGCATTGCCTTTCTTTGGGATTGAAATGAAGACTGACCTTTTCCAGTCCTGTGGCCACTGCTGAGTTTTCCAAATCTGCTGGCATATTGAGTGCAGCACTTTCACAGCATCATCTTTCAAGATTTGAAATAGCTCAACTGGAATTCCATCACCTCCACTAGCTTTGTTTGTAGTGATGCTTTCTAAGGCCCACTTGACTTCACATTCCAAGATGTATGGCTCTAGGTCAGTGATCACGTTATCGTGATTATCTTGGCCGTGAAGATCTTTTTTGTACAGTTCTTCTGTGTATTCTTGCCACCTCTTCTTAATATCTTCTGCTTCTGTTAGGTCCATACCATTTCTGTCCTTTATCGAGCCCATCTTTGCATGAAATGTTCCCTTGGAATCTCTAATTTTCTTGAGAGATCTCTTGTTTTCCCTATTCTGTTGTTTTTCTCTATTTCTTTGCATTGATCGCTAAGGAAGGCTTTCTTATCTCTCCTTGCTAATCTTTGGAACTCTGCATTCAGATGCTTATATCTTTCCTTTCCTCCTTTGCTTTTCCCTTCTCTTCTTTTCACAGCTATTTGTAAGGCCTCCTCAGACAGCCATTTTGCTTTTTTCCATTTCTTTTCCATGGGGATGGTCTTGGTCCCTGTCTCCTGTACAATGTCACAAACCTCCGTCCAGAGTTCATCAGGCACTCTATCTGTCATATCTATCCCTTATCTATTTCTTACTTCCACTGTATAATCATAAGGGATTTGATTTAGGTCATATCTGAATGGTCTAGTGGTTTTCCCTACTTGCTTCAATTTCAGTCTGAATTCGGCAATAAGGAGTTCATGATCTGAGCCACAGTCAGCTCCTGGTCTTGTTTTTGCTAACTGTATAGAGCTTCTCCATCTTTGGCTGCAAAGAATATAAGCAATCTGATTTCGGTGTTGACCATCTGGTGATGTCCATGTGTAGAATCTTCTCTTGTGTTGTTGGAAGAGGGTGTTTGCTATGACCAGTGCGTTCTCTTGACAAAACTCTATTAGCCTTTGCCCTGCTTCATTCCATGCTCCAAGGCCAAATTTGCCTGTTACTCCAGGTGTTTCTTGACTTCCTACTTTCTCATTCCAGTCCCCTATAATGAAAAGGACATCTTTTTTGGATGTTAGTTCTAAAAGGTCTTGTAGGTCTTCATAGAACCGTTCAACCTCGGCTTCTTCAGTGTTACTGGTTGGGGCATAGGCCTGGATTACTGTAATATTGAATGGTTTGCCTTGGAAACGAACAAAAATCATTCTGTCCTTTTTAAGATTGCATCCAAGTACTGCATTTCGGATTCTTTTGTTGACCATGATGGCTACTCCATTTCTTCTAAGGGATTCCTGCCCACAGTAGTAGATATAATGGTCATCTGACTTCAGCAGTATGTGAACCGTGAACTCCCAGATGTTCAAGCAGGTTTTAGAAAAGGCAGAGGCACCAGAGATCAAATTGCCAACATCCGCTGGATCATGGAGAAAGCAAGAGAGTTCCAGAAAAACATCTATTTCTGCTTCATTGACTATGCCAAAGCCTTTGACTGTGTGGATCACAATAAACTGTGGAACATTCTGAAAGAGATGGGAATCCCAGACCACCTGACCTGCCTCTTGAGAAAACTGTATGCAGGTCAGGAAGCAACAGTCAGAACTGTACATGGAACAACAGACTGGTTCCAGATAGGAAAAGGAGTACGTCAAGGCTGTATATTGTCACCTTGCTTATTTAACTTATATGCAGAGTATATCATGAGGAACGCTGGGCTGGAAGAAGCACAAGCTGGAATCAAGATTGCCGGGAGAAATATCAATCACCTCAGATATGCAGATGACACCACCCTTATGGCAGAAAGTGAAGAGGAAATAAAAAGCCTCTTGATGAAAGTGATAGAGGAGAGTGAAAAGGTTGGCTTGAAGCTCAACATTCAGAAAACAAAGATCATGGCATCTGGTCCCTTCACTTCATGGGAAATAGATGGGGAAACAGTGGAAACAGTGTCAGACTTTATTTTTTTGGGCTCCAAAATCACTGCAGATGCTGATTGCAGCCATGAAATTAAAAGACACTTACTCCTTGGAAGGAAAGTTATGACCAACCTAGATAGCATATTAAAAAGCAGAGACATTACTTTGCCAACAAAGGTCCGTCTAATCAAGGCTATGGTTTTTCCCGTGGTCATGTATGGATGTGAGAGTTGGACTGTGAAGAAAGCTGAGTGCCGAAGAATTGATGCTTTTGAACTGTGGTTTTGGAGAAGACTCTTGAGAGTCCCTTGGACTGCAAGGAGATCCAACCAGTCCATTCTAAAGGAGATCAGTCCTGGGTGTTCATTGGAAGGACTGATGCTAAAGCTGAAACTGCAATACTTTGGCCACCTCATGCGACAAGTTGACTCACTGGATGCTGGGAAAGGTTGGGGGCAGGATGAGAAGGGGCCGACAGAGAATGAGATGGCTGGATGACATCACCGACTCTGTGGACATGAGTTTGAGTGAACTCCGGGAGTTGGTGATGGACAGGGAGGTCTGGCGTGCTGTGATTCATGGGGTCACAAAGAGTCGGACATGACTGAGCGACTGAACTGAACTACCTTAAAAATAGCTATAATCTAGAGTAAGAAATGTAACACGTGGCAATATGTAATATTGCTTTAATAAAATATTGCTTTGGTAAGTACTGAATGCTATACAATTTTTTAAAAGAGGAAAACATCTCTACTAGATAAACTAAGTAGAAATATTATTCAAATTTTAAATATTGGTCTCATAAATGAGAACAGGGGAAGATAATGATTTATTCTTCTATCTGACAATAACATTCACAGATAATCCAGTAAATATGGGTTCAAATTTTCTCAAAGTTTAACAATTGCAAATTAAAAATTACAAAGAAGTGAAAAATACAAATGAGATTTTTTTTAAGAGAATAAAAAATATCAAAATTTGTTATCTTCAATTTTACATTTTACTGGTAAATAACATAGTTTATTAAGTTCTGAGAGATTGTTCTGCATGCAAAACTATTTACTCTCACAAAGTATCAATCACATTTAATAGCAAAGAATTACTGACTTGGTGTTTCCCTTGTGGCTCTGTGGTAAGGAATCGGCCTGTAGTTCAGGAGCCATGGGAGACACAGTTTCGATCCTTGTGTCAAGAGGATTCCCTGGAGGAGGACATGGCAACCAACTCCAGTATTCTTTCCTGGAGAATCCCATGGACAGAGGAGCCTGGCTGGCTACAGTCCATAGGGTTGCAAAGAGCTGGACATGACTAAAGCAACTTACCATACAGATACTGACTTATAAGTTTAAGAAATCAGAAAATTCCAACCCAAGATCTTCTTTCAGGAAAAAAAGCACACACACACACATAGAGAGAGAATACTGTAGCAAAGTAAAAAAGAGAAACAATTGAAACTGAAAAATGATATGAGATAAAAGAAACAAAGAAACAATAAATATAATGATTTGAATTTTCTCAGCTTTGAATTAAAGATCAATGATTATTTCACAGAAAGCACAATAATTGTTCATGCACAGCATCAGTTCAGTTCAGTTCAGTCGCACAGTCATGTCTGACTCTTTGCAACCCCATGAATCACAGCACGCCAGGCTTCCCTGTCCATCACCAACTCCCAGAGTTCACTCAAACTCATGTCCATCGAGTCGGTGATGACATCCAGCCATCTCCTTCTCTGTCATCCCCGTCTCCTCCTGCCCTCAATCACTCCCAACATCAGATTCTTTTCCAATGAGTCAACTTTTTGCATGAAGTGGCCAAAGAATTGGAGTTTCAGCTTTAGCATCAGTCCTTCCAATGAACACCCAGGATTGATCCTTTAGAATGGACTGGTTGGATCTCCTTGCAGTACAGGGGAGTCTCAAGAGTATTCTCCAGCACCACAGTTCAAAAGCATCAATTCTTCGGTGATCAGCTTTCTTCACAGTCCAACTCACATCCATACATCACCACGGGAAAAACCATAGCCTTGACTAGACGGACCTTGGTTGGCAAAGTAATGTCTCTGCTTTTTAATATGCTATCTAGGTTGGTCATAACTTTCCTTCCAAGGAGTAAGTGTCTTTTAATTTCATGGTTGCACTCAGCATCCACAGTCATTTTGGAGCCCAAAAAAATAAAGTCTGACACTGTTTCCACTGTTTCCCCATCTATTTCCCATGAAGTGAAGGGACCAGATGCCATGATCTTTGTTTTCTGAATATTGAGCTTCAAGCCAACATTTTCACTCTCCTCTTTCACTTTCATCAAGAGGCTTTTTAGTTCCTCTTCACTTTCTGCCATAAGGGTGGTGTCATCTGCCTATCTGAGGTTATTGACATTTCTGCTGGCAATCTTCATTCCAGTTTGTGCTTCTTCCAGCCCAAGCTGATGTACTCTGCATATAAGTTAAATAAACAGGGTGATAATATACAGCCTTGATGTACTCCTTTTCCTATTTGGAACCAGTCTGTTTTTCCATGGCCAGTTCTAACTATTGCTTCCTGACCTGCATACAGGTTTCTCAAGAGGCAGGTCAGGTGGTCTGGGATTCCCATCTCTTTTAGAATATTCCACAGTTTACTGTGATCCACACAGTCAAAGGCCTTGGCGTAGTCAATGAAGCAGAAATAGATGTTTTTCTGGAACTCTCTTGCTTTCTCCATAATCCAGCGGATGTTGAGACGCCGGCTCTGGTGGCGCAGATGCGAGAGACAAGTTGGCTTCAGTGGCGTGCGCAACCTATGACCCACAGAAACGTGGCCAAGATGAGCTACCCCATATCCAAGGTAAGGTACAGCGGCTGCGCTTTGCTGCAGCAGCTGTGAAGAGATATTCCACGACCAAGGTAAGAGAAACCCAATAAGATGGTAGGTATTGTTTGGGGTCATCAGAGGGCAGACACACTGAAATCATAGTCACAGAAAACTAGCTGATCTGATCACATGGACCACAGCCTTGTCTAATTCAGTGAAACTAAGCCATGCCATTTGGGGCCACCCAAGACGGGTGGGTCATGGTGGAGAGGTATGTCAGAATGTGGTCCACTGGAGAGGGGAATGGCAAACCACTTCAGTATACTTGCCTTGAGAACCCCATGAACAGAATCAAAAGGCAAATGATAGGATACTGAATGAGGAATTCCCCAGGTTGGTAGGTACCCATTATGCTACTGGAGATCAGTGGAGAAATAACTCCAGAAAGAATGAAGGGATGGAGCCAAAGCAAAACAAATACCCAGTTGTGGTTGTGACTGGTGACAGAAGCAAGGTCCAATGCTGTAAAGAACAATATTGCATAGGAATCTGGAATGTTAGGTCCATGAATCAAGGCAAATTGGAAGTGGTCAAACAGGAGATGGCAAGAGTGAACGTAGACATTCTAGGAATCAGTGAACTAAAATGGACTGGAATGGGTGAATTTAACTCAGATGACCATTATGTCTACTACTGTGGGCAGGAATCCCTTAGAAGAAATGGAGTAGCCATCATGGTCAACAAAAGAGTCTGAAATGCAGTACTTGGATGCAATCTTAAAAATGACAGAATGATCTCTGTTTGTTTCCAAGGCAAACCATTCAATATTACCAAGCCTATGCCCCAACCAGTAATGCTGAAGAAGCCGAAGTCGAACGGTTCTATGAAGACCTACAAGACCTTTAAAACTAACACCCAAAAAAGATGCACAGCATAATACAATACAAAACAAAGTAAAACTAACGAGTAAAATAGCTTACAAAAAATAAACATCCAAAGTCCGTTGGTTATATGATTTATCATCAGTACAAAAGAGATGGGGCATCTAGCTTTTGCTTACCATACAGGGAGTAAAAAGGAACACTCCTCCCCACTCTACAATGAAAAAGATCTGAGTTAATTTCAAGTGTATAACTTGTCTCAAACCCTTCAAATTTCTGAGGTCAGAGAACAACCAACTTGCATCAACTCTTAGGGGAGACAATGGATGCAGAGAAGGAAGCACAGGACATGGCCAGCAATCACCTTGGGTTGATGGAACTGGACACTGGTGAAAAGAGTTCAGCTAGAATAGCTGACAAATTAGTAAAAACTGTGTAACAACATGAAACCCCTGGGAGATAAGAAACTGGGGGGTCACAGGCTCTTATTCTATTAAAGGCATCAGGTGTTCCCAGAAAGGATTGGAAACAGACCCAAGAAGTGAGGCATCCCTGACAGAAGAGAACAGCTAGATGAGAGGACAAAGAGTACGACAAAGCCTTGTCTTCCCTGTATTAGTTTGTTAGGACTGTCATAGCAACACAAAATAGGAATGGCTTAAACAGAAGTTTTTGTTTGTTTGTTTGTTTGTTTGTTTTTCTTCTTCCTCACAGTTCTGGAGGCTAGAGACTAGAAGTCTGAGATCTAAGTATCAGTAAGTCCCTGCCTTCTGTTGACTGCGAGAAAGAATACCTTTATGCCTCTCTCTTGGAGAAGGAAATGTCAACCCACGTCAGTGTTCTTGCCTGGAGAATCCCAGGGACTGGGGAGCCTGGTGGGCTTAGCTTCTAGTGGTTGGCTGGCGAGTTTGGCTTCCTTGGAATGTAAATTCACCACCTTGTTCTCTGCCTTCATGTTTACATGGAGTTCCTTTGTGAATCTGTGTTTTGTGTCTAAAGTTTTTCCTTTTTAAAATGATGTGAGGACTTCTCTGATAGTCCATTGGTTAAGAATCTGCCTGCCAATGCTGGGGACATAGATTCCATCCCTGGTCCAGGAAGATCTCACAAGCTGTGAAACAATTAAGCCTGTGTGCTACAACTGCTGAGCCCAAGCTCTAAAGCCAGTGCTCTGCAACAAGAGAAGCCACCGCAATGAGAATCCTGCACACCACAATTAGAAACTAGTTCCCACTCACTGCAACTCCAGAAAGCCTTTGTGCAGCAACAAAGACCCAGGACATCAAAAATAAATTTAAAAAACAGGCAAATAAATAAATAAAAATTTTTTAAAAAGTACATGAGTCATATTGAATTAAGGCACATTCTGAACCACGTTAGCTTTTTTTTTAACCTTAATAAACATTCTATCTCCAAACAAGGTCACATTCTGAGCTGCTGGGAGTTAGGACCCCAGCATGTTTTCTGAGGGACAAAGTCAACCTACAAAATTCTCTATCTACAGTAGACAGCACAAGTCTTAATCAGTGGGAAAGGCGAGAACCGCAGTCCTTAGGTCATTAGTGAAAATTCATTATGAATGGCAAAGGGAGCAGGAAACAAATCCTACTGTGGATGAGAGACAGTATTACATGCTGAATCCACAACCATGGCTCAGAGAGGGACAAGAGAACTGGGTAGGCCACAACTCATAGACGAAGTGACACAATTGCATGCCCAAGTCTGAGGCTTTGTCAGAAAAACAATGAACACACCATTCATCCCAAGCTAACAAGGTACAGATAACAAGTAGAAACATAATATTGCTGACGCAGGGGCAAGAAAGGAACAAGAACATGTAGAGATACTGTGTTAAAGGCACTGCAAACTGAAAATCAAAATCTCAGAATCCAGCATTTCTTTGGTAAACCATCCTCCACCCTGCCTACAAGCTATCTCTACAGAATTTTGAAATCTGATGTGCAATGATAGTAACCATAGCAACAAAAATATCAATCCTAACCCAAGTTCTAAGTCTATTAAATGAAATCCTGCTATAAATGTCTAGTGGAAGGAAATGTGTACACATACCCAGACATGAACATTATCTCAGTCTAAGCTGCTCCCCCAGAAAATATCTGCCTCTCATCAAAAAATTCTGAGGCATAAGAAAACCAAAGCAACACAGATTCTGAAGAGACAAAATGACCATAATAATGAGACTCAGATGTGACACAGACATAAAAGAATCAATAGGAAATTTCATATAATCATGGTTAATAAGTTTAAGACACTAATGGAAAACGTTGACAATATGCTGTTTGGTACGCAAATTGCCACAAAAAAATTAAATAGTATTTCTATAGGAGATGAACAATTGGAATTTAAGTCTTTTTTTAAGAAAATAATACCCTTTACAATAGCACCAAAGGAAAAAAAAGAAAGGAAGACAGGCAGCGAGGAAAGAAGTTTTCATGACAGAATTCTGTCACTCTAAAAATCCACATATTGACACCCGAACTCCCAGTTCCTAGAAATGTGACTGTACTTGGAGATAAAGGCCTTTTAAAGAGGTTCCTTGGTTAAAATGTAGTCCTAGGTTGGGCCCTACTCCAAGCTGACTGGTATCCTAACAAAAAGAGGAAATGAGGATACAGAGGAAGGATGCATGCTCATAGAGAAAAGACCATATGAGGACACAACACAGCTAGGAGGCAGCCATCTGCGAGCCAAGAAGAAAGGCCTCAAGAAAAACTAAACCTGCTGATACTTTGATTTTAGACTTCCAGCTTCCAGAACTATGAATGAATAAGTTTCTGTTATTTTAAGCCATCTAGTTTGTGGTATTTGGTTGCGGAATCTCAGAAAACTAACACAGAGGGAAAGAAGAAAAACAGAAAAGTAAAAACAAAAGAAACGTTGAGATATAACTCAAAAAAACTAATCTATAGAATATGTGAGGGAAGAATGATGAAACACTAAGGAAGAAATTAGAGAATACCTAAATTTATGGAGAGAGATATTGTGTTCATGAAATGGAAGGCTCAGTCTGATCAAGAGGCCAATTCTACCCAATTTGATTTATAGATTCAACACAATCCCAATAAAAATTCCAAGGGACAGAGAAAAAGTCCCTCACTGAATGAGTTTAAAAGTTCAGTAGAAATGAAAATATGTTTAATTCTGTCAAGATTGCTTGTTTAAATAGTCAGTCATTTTGTCATTTAGTATTTATGTTGATACAAATACTATATATGAAATCAAAGAAAAAATTTTAAAAAATTGCCACTGCTTATAAGAGAAAATTAAAATTCATTCAAATTCATTCCAACAAAAATATAAATTTTTTGAAGATATGTTAAATGGCAAATTCTATAGCAATGAAAATTAAGCTTAATTTAAAATACCCTCTAAAACTGCCTAGACACATAATAGAAGTTGATTAAGAAATAGCTCATTGAATGAGCATGCTACCTTTGGAAATATGAGAAGTCAAGGAATTCCTCAGACAGGTAACCTGTATCTCTCTAGGAAAAACTACTTTGGTTCTCTCCTTTGTATCCCTTGTGTAACTCATAAGAAGGAAGATTATACTTGGTAGAGAAAAGAGTGAAGAAAATTCCAGGACAAAGCCATAGTTCTAGAAGGGTAAAACATGTAAAAAAAAAAAAAAAAAAGTGTTTGGGGAATGGAAAATAATTCAATGAGCTAGGAATTGAAGTCTGGAAAATGAAGTAGAAAGAGCTGACCTTCAAAAAATGAAGAGTGACACAAAGATGGGTTCTAAATGAATTATATCTATTCAGAATGCAACTGATTCCTAAGGGCACACTGAATTAGAGCGAAAATAGAGACTGAATTCCAGTCAAGGTTAATACATTGTCAAGTTTTCCAAAATGACACGATCATGAAGAAAAGCAAAATCCATAGATTAAAAAAATGGAAATGTGTATTTGATGTTCAAGATACAGATCTTGGGCTAGGAAAGTAGGTATCAGGTATAAGTGAAGCAATAAAAATACCTGTCATTAACAAGTGCATTTTATAGATATAAAAGGAACGGCATGCAAAGTAGAACTAGGGGGCATACTGCACATGAAGTACTGTCAGGACAAGGGAAGACAGGTTAAGAAAGGGAAAAAGAGAAAGCAACCAGCACAAATACCAAATGTGAGAACATCAAAGAGGGTCAGATTCAATGAAAAGATCAAGCAAATAAAAGATAGACCAGGTCATTGAATTTGGCAATCCAAAGCTCAAGTGTAATTTTAAAGAGAACATTTACAAGGACTTGATTTCCTCAATTTAAACTAGTTGAACTGGGACTAGTTGAACTTTAGTGTTCTTTCCAGTAATAGCAATTCTGTTATCTTGGATCTCAGTTCTGAATCTGGAATGCCTTAGTTATATTGTTTTCCTTCAGTTGCAGAAGTGATATATTTGAACACTCATTCATTCTAACTGCAGTAAATGACTGTATGTGCATGTCTTTATCTATGTACCTTCAGGAAGTTTAGTTTACATAAAATTATTTGGGGGAGTCTCGAGGGTAAAGAAAATCTCATTGTCACTATTTTTATTAAAAAGATCTCAACCAATAATCTACTTGACATCCATTATTTGTCATTTTTTGGCACACAGAGATTGCTTCACTTCAGTTCAGTTCAGTCGCTCAGTCGTGTCCGACTCTTTGCGACCCCATGAACCTCAGCACACCAGGCCTCTCTGTCCATCACCAACTCCTGGAGTCCACCCAAACCTATGTCCAATGAGTTGGTGATGTCATCCAACCATCTCATTCTCTGTCGTCCCCTTCTCCTCCTGACCTCAATCTTTCCCAACATCAGGGTCTTTTCCAGTAAGTCAGCTCTTCGCATCAGGTGGCCAAAGTATTGGAGTTTCAGCTTCAACATCAGTCCTTCCAATGAACACCCAGGACTGATCTCCTTTAGGATGGACTAGTTGGATCTCTTTGCAATCCAAGGGACTCTCAAGAGTCTTCTCCAACACCACAGTTCAAAAGCATCAATTCTTTGGTGCTCAGATTTCTTTATAATCCAACTCTCACATCCATACATGACCACTGGAAAAACCATAGCCTTGACTAGATGGACCTTTGTTTGCAAAGTAATGTCTCTGCTTTGTAATATGCTATCTAGGTTGGTCATAACTTTCCTTCCAAGGAGTAAGCGGCTTTTAATTTCATGGCTGCAATCAGCATCTGCAGTGATTTTGGAGCCCAAAAAAATAATGTCTGACACTGTTTCCACTGTTTCCCCATCTATTTCCCACGAAGTGATGGGACCGGATACCATGTTCTTAGTTTTCTGAATGTTGAGCTTTAAGTCAATTTTTTCTCTCCTTTTTCACTTTCATCAAGAAGCTCTTTAGTTTTTCTTCACATTCTGCCATAAGGGTGGTGTCATCTGAATATCTGAGGTTATTGATATTTCTCCCAGCAATCTTGATTCCAGCTTGTGCTTCTTCCAGCCCAGTGTTTCTCATGATGTGCTCTGCATATAAGCAGAGTGACAATATACAGCCTTGACGTACTCCTTTTCCTATTTGGAAACAGTCTGTTGTTTCATGTCCAATTCTAACCGTTGCTTCCTGACCTGCATATAGGTTTCTCAACAGGCAGGTCAGGTGGTCTGGTATTCCCATCTTTTTCAGAATTTTCCACAGTTTATTGTGATCCACACAGTCAAAGGCTTTAGCATAGTCAATAAAGCAGAAGTAGGTGTTTTTCTGTGACTCTCTTGCTTTTTCGATGATCCAGCAGATGTTGGCAATTTGATCTCTGGTTCCTCTGCCTTTTCCAAAAGCAGCTTGAACATCTGGAAGTTCACGGTTCACGTATTGCTGAAGCCTGGCTTGGAGTATTAAGCATTACTTTTCTAGCTTGTGAGATGAGTGCAATTGTGCAGTAGCTTGAGCATTCTTTGGCATTGCCTTTCTTTGGGATTGGAATGAAGACTGACCTTTTCCAGTCCTGTGGCCACTGCTGAGTTTTCCAAATTTGCTGGCATATTGAGTGCAGCACTTTCACAGCATCATCTTTCAGGATTTGAAATAGCTCAACTGGAATTCCATAACCTCCACCAGCTTTGTTCGTAGTGATGCTTCCTAAGGCCCACTTGACTTCACATTCCAGGATATCTGGCTCTAGGTAAGTGATCACACCATCATGATTATCTGGGTTGTGAAGATCTTTTTTTTCACAGTTTTTCTGTGTATTCTTGCCACCTCTTCTTAATATCTTCTGCTTCTGTAAGGAATAAGAAACATAATTAGTTTTACTTCAGATAATCTTTAATAACTTTTACAAAATTCTTCCTTCCTAATAACATCTGCTGCTGCTGCTGCTGGTGCTAAGTCACTTCAGTCGTGTCCGACTCTGTGTGACCCCATAGACGGAAGCCCACCAGGCTCCCCCTTCCCTGGGATTCTCCAGGCAAGAACACTGGAGTGGCTTGCCATTGCCTTCTCCGTAATAACATCTAATTGTAGATAAATAAGTTCATCTACAAAAAGAAGCATTTACTTTATTTCCCAAATTATATCTGTTTAGTTACCATGATTTTGAAGACAGTGAAACTATAATTTAAGCAGTAAGTTACTGTGTAAGGAATCAGTTATGCCATTCTGTATTAATAATCTGATGCTTCCTACTAAATTCGTTTCAACAATATTTATTTTCCACTACAACAGCTAATTATAATTACTTATTAGTATCCTTTGCTATTCTCATAATGTTTGTGGTACTTAAGTATATTTAGCAAAAGCAAGATGGATTTTAAATATTCTACATAGAAAAACTCTGAGAATTGGACAATCTCTTTATTCTTGGAATGATTCATTATAGAGTTTGTGTGTGCTAAGTGCTTTAGGCCTGTCTTACTCTTTGTGACCCTTTGAACTGGAGCCCACCAGGCTCCTCCGTCCATGGGATTCTTCAAGCAAGAATACTAAAGTTTGTAGCCATGCCCTCCTCCAAGGGATCTTCCCAGTCCAGGGATTGAACACCTGTTTCTTTTGTCTCTTGCATTGGCAGGTGGGTTCTTTACCACCAGTGCCAGCTGGGAAGCCCATTATAAAGTTTACTCTGGGTTAATTACCTTTACATTTTCTGATATATTTCTCATTTATATGTGTAGATTTTGAGTAGGTTATCCTACCATAAATAAATGAATGTTTTAACAAATTATAAAACCTACTGTATATATGAGAAATGTGTTTTCTCCTGTTGTCATCTCAATTGAAGGAGTAAGAAATCTACAGTATTTTTTTAACTACTCTGAAGTATGACAAATTTTCATAATAGTATTTCTAATAAGTATAGTTCCTTGATAAGGCTTAATATAGAAAAATTCCCTTGCAACCTTTACACTAAAATAATTATGGGCATTATTGCTTCTTGGAAAACAAGTTTAAAGTAGAAATTTACTTTAGAGATACAGAAGTAAACATGTAAAATTCCTTCAAAGTAAGAACAAAGAACAAAGATTTCAACATAAGCTTTGAAATCTCATGTAAACCAACAGTATCAGTTCATAGTTCTAATTTCCAAGAAATAATATATTCTTAGATGTGACATGATATGTTCTTTTTATATGCTAGTTTTGATCTAAAAAATCTGTTAAAATTGTACAAATAAACCCCAAAGATAAAGGTTTGCTACTAAAATATAATCAACTTTTAGCACTTAGGCTATTTTTTCTTTAGTTCAAATTTTAAAACAGCTGAGTTCTTTTATACATCTGAAAATAAAGTTTTTTTAATATTATTTTAATGTGTCTACACATAAAAAACATCAAAGAGATTTTTAGAACATATTGGAGGCTCTGTTGTGTGCTGGAAAGAATGTAAGATTGGTTTGAAGAACTTCTGCTTCGACAACTAAATGGCTGTGTGATATCTAGGAATGTGTTCACATTATCTAAGAGTTTCTGTGTTATTAAATAAGGTGATGATAATGATATTTATCTGATAAATCACATAAAAGGATTAAAATGACATAACATTTAAACATGCTTTGTAAAGTACAAAATGCCATATAAAGTACTAAAAATTTTATACTCAAGTCCAGTATGGAATCTTTTAAATAGAAAAAAATGTACCTGAAATTTGGAATATTCAGGAATATATTGCTGTAGATTGGTGAGTTAACAGAAACCTATGGAGGAGTCAGACCAACTGAACAAACAAAAAAATTTTCAGAATGAAAGAATTACACTTAATTATGGATACATAAAACTCTAGGGGCTCAGACAGTAAAGAATCCACCTGCACTTCAGGAGACCTGGATCCGATCCTTGTGTCAAGAAGATCCTCTGGAGGAGGACATGGCAACCCACTCTAGTATTCGTGCATGGAGAATCCCATGGGCACGCGAGTCTGCCAATCTACAGTCCATGGGGTTGCAAAGAGTCAGACAAAACTGAAGCAGACTAACATGCATGCAATTTTTATATGGTAAGTTGTAGTTTTCTTTAGGCATCACAAAATGGATGAGTAAAAATATTATAAGAAACCATCTACCATCTTCAGTCAATAATTAGGACAAAACATTGGAAATGTGTGCCCATGAAATAGCCATAATCAAGAGCATTTCAAACAAATGGCTGTGCCTAAATTCAAAATCATGCGACATACAGGGCTAGATGAAGCACAAGCTGGAATCAAGATTGCAAGGAGAAAGATCAATGATCTCAGATATGCCAATGACACCACTTTAACAGCAGAAAGCAAAGAGGCATTAAAGAACCTCCTGACGAAGGTGAAAGAGGAGAGTGATAAAGTTGGCTTAAAACTCAGCATTCAAAACTTGAAGATCATGCAATCCAGTCCCATCACTTCATGGCAAATATGTGGGGGAAACAATGGAAACAGTGACAGACTTTATTTTCTTGGGCTCCAAAAACGCTGCAGATGGTGACTGCAGCCATGAAATTAAAAGACACTTGCTCCTTGGAAGAAAAGCTATGACCAACCTAGACACCATATTAAAAAGCAGAGACATTACTTGCCGACAACGTCCATCTAGTCACATCTATGGTTTTTTCAATAGTCCTATGGATGTGAGAGTTGGGCTATAAAGAAAGCTGAGCACCAAAAATTGATGCTTTTGAACTGTGGTGTTGGAGAAGACTCTTGAGACTCCCTTGGACGGCAAGGAGATCAAACCAGTCCATCCTAAAGGAAATCAGTCTTGAATATTCATTGGAAGGACTGATACTGATGAAACTCCAATACTTTGGCCACCTGATGCGAAGAGCTGACTCATTGGAAAAGATCCTGATGCTGGGAAAAATTGAAGGCAGGAGAAGAAGGGGACGACAGAGGATGATGAGATGGTTGTATGGCATCACCGACTCAATGGATGTGAGTTTGAGCAAATCCCGGAAGACAGTGAAGTACAGGGAAACCTGGCGTGCTGCAGTCCATGGGATCACCAACAGTCAGACACTACTGAGCGACTGAACAACAAAAGCATATTCAAAATAGGATCAAACCTTGAATCTGCATTGTCTGTTAAGAGGAAGAATTTGATTAGTAGGCATTCTTTTAAGGCACATTGTCTCTTTAAAATATTTTAATTGGGAACATGAGAAAAACTGACACCTTTTGTAAAAAAGATGAAATGCCAGTTTGAAATTTATTTGAAAAATCATAAGGTCTAGTGTGGTCACACTGAGACTACTCTGCTGGCAGCAGGAGTTGAGAAGTCAGGTAGTCTCCAGCTGAAGATCCCCACCCAATCTAGTCTGCTTATTTTACCCATGTAAACTGCCAGTGTAAGCATTCAAGTTTTATGTTTGTAAACCTTGATCAAAATTCATTTACATTTACTTTGAATCTGACTTTATCCTTGAAAATTTACTCCTATTTTAACTTGAGAGAGAATTTGTAGTTTGAAAGTCTCTGAGAAAATATATATTCAGGCCTAATATATGCTGCTACAGATAAATTTTACCTGAATTCTACCTTTCTCACAAACTGTAATAAATATGCCTTCCTTTGTTTCATGAGATGTCCTTGAATTCTTCTGAAATGCAGTCTTTCTTGCCACCTTGTATTAACAGACCTATATTTAATTTGCTTCAAGAGGTATTTATTATGAACCTATTAAATAAGTGTATGATGAATTGTTGGCAGAACGTAACTGGGCAGTAATCAAGCCAAATAATTTTGCTGTTAGAGTATACCAACACATGGAGAAAAAAGCACTTGAAGACAACAGCAAAAGAAACTGACAGATTATAATCATATATTAAAATCTCCTGCATGAAACTATATTTAATCTATTTGCCACATCCTATCTATAGGTTGGTGAAAAAGTTCCATTTGAAATTTTCAAAAAGCATTTTGCTACAATATAGGCAGAAATATTACATAATCATCACCATAATAATAAATTCCCAGTTGTTGAAGGGTTTCTTACATTGCCTTCAAGTTTTACTACAAATTTTAATTTCCTGTGATTCCATGGACTCATGTATTAAAAGGGCTTTCAGCCAAAGTCAACACATCTCTCAAAGGACATTTGGAAATGTACAGAATATCTAGGAATCCTGCTGGGTGAGCAAGGGGCACAGATACATAATAGATGCAATGAATAGGACAGTGCCCAAAAGAAAGCACTATCATACTCAAATGCCAGAATGCCTTCCTACATAAAACACTGAACTGAAAAGGCGTGGGCTTGCCTTCTGATACCAGCTTTGTAACTTGGCAAGTCACTTTCTCTCTGAGTTTTAGCTTTCTTCTGTGTTCCAAGGAGGCTAGAGTTAACAGAATCATTTCTAAGCCATCTTCCTACTCTTACAGTCCTTGACTGGCTTATCCAGCAAACATTGATCCCCCTTTCTAAAGGCCTATAATAGAGTTATAGCAATGCTGCTTAGCATTCAATTGTAAATCCCAAACTAGATTTTTTGACATCTTTTAGTCATAAACTTGGGTCTATAGATATAGAGAGCTATATATATATATTTTAATGCCTTAGGGGCAAAAATTGTTGGCAATTACTCAGTCCATAATTAATAATCTTATATTTATGCATTCTCATGTTTAATATCATATGAGTATTATCTGTTCTTTTAATGGAGAAAACCATATAATTTTATATAATGTCACATTTTCATTATTTCTTCATAGTTTTTCTAAGTGTTAAAATAATTATTACTTGGAAAATGATTTATGTTTATAAATCTGTGATTTCTATAAAATGATAATGTATTGAGATTGGAAATTCATTGCTCCAACATTAGCAAGAAAAGACAATTTTTCATCAGATGGTGAATAATCCACCTTCAATGCAGGAGACACCGGTTTGATCCTTGGGTCCAGAAGAACCCCTGGATAATGGAATGGCTACCCACTCCAGTATTCTTGCCTAGAGAATTCCATGGACAGAGGTGCCTGGCAGGCTACAGTCCATGGGGACGCAAACAGCTGGACACAACTGAGTGACTAACACTTTCACTTTTTCACTATGGGAGTAAAGTTTTTAAAATTCTTTAATCCGTAAGTCATATAAATACTGGAGAAGGCAATGGCAACCCACTCCAGTATTCTTGTCTATGGGGTCGCGCAGAGTCGGACACGACTGATGTGACTTAGCAGCAGCAGCAGCATATAAATACAAAACCCATTTAGTTAATTTTTTAAACCATGTTATCATTATGATGTTCTCATTTTGTAAAGACACCACAATATCCCAAGAGATTAGATCCATTGATATATGCCTCTCCTAAACTACCATCTGATTAAAATTCAACTTCAAATTTTCTCTCCTAAAAACTCTTTCTTAAATGTGGTCTACTTACACAAGCAAAGTTAATTTAGATATTTGTGAGGAAGTGGGAATAAATGTGCTTAGATATGTTATTTAAATATATATATATATATATATATTTTTTTTTTAACAAACTCCTAACTTTGATTCCTACTCATTTCTTTCTTTCTTTTTTTCTTTTTTTTTTTTTGGTGTAAGGACTTTAGGTGTAATTCCATTAGGATCTTTAGTCCTGAAGATTAACAACACTCTCAAATTATTCTAGACTTTTCTTAATGAACCTATTGAAATACCTCTTGATCCAAGGAGCATTAAAAAATTATTACCCAGTTATTTTGTTTTTGACTTATTCAGAAGAATGTTAAAGCTGTTTAAAATAACATTTGTTTGAGTTATCATTTAGCCTTCCTCTAAATTTGAGCAATGAACTTTGTAACAACACTGTAGGAATAAATAGAGAACATAATAATAAATAGAGAACATAATTTCTGACAAAGCCTATTTCAACATGTCCGTTAATTGTCAATTGGACTTTCCTGGGCAGCATGGATTGTCATTATTACTTTTCTCCTTTACATAACATGCTGTCTTTCTTGAATGAACTGTCTGAGAGAACTTAATATTTAAGCCAAGTGCAGAGAAGGATAGAGATTAGAGGAGGCTGCAATATTGAATCGTGAATCATTTCAAAAGCATTAAGAGGTACTGAATGCAGAGGTCCTTCTAGAATCAGCTAACCAATGATTAACCTGGAGGAAAATGCCTTTAGCAGAATTTTTTTTTCCTTATAAAATAATTTTAAGGTCATCCCTGTTAGTCCAGTGGTCAAGGCTCTCTGCTTCCAATGCAGGGGGCATGGGTTCAATTCCAAGTAGGGGAACTAAGATCACACATACAGTTTGCATGGCCAAACACAAGTATATATATTTTTTTAATTAAAAAGTTTTGATTTAAAAAATAGAATAAGAAGTTTAAAACAAGAAAATCCTGGAAGCATTATTTTAACAGGATGATTGGTACCATCAAAATTCACTTTGATAGGACACCATACAGGAAAAGTAACTGCTATTCTTTTAGCTAGTGCATGCAGTAAATAGAAAAGAAAATGTTTCACTAATGCCTCTGTTTTTAAAGGATGCCATTCTATCTTGAAATTTAAACCCAGGGGTAAAAATAGTATTGAGACTAAGGACCTTTATGTTGGCAATCCATTAGAAGCTTTTCATTTCCATTTTATTGCAACATCCCACTATGTCTGACACCTTTGATAAAGTCCATCTTGATAAAGACTACCAGGAACTAACCTGTAAAATTTATAATGTTTAGCTAATAGATACTGAACTCATCCTAAATCCCAAATAGCTCATTATATCCTGACAACTACCATGAGATACATATAGTTCCTATTTTATCTGTGAGAAGACCATATTGCAGAATACATGATATTAATTTAACAACTAAGCACTTCTTGTTGGTGAATTAACTGGGGTTTTTTGTTTGTTTGTTTTTTCACTTTGTGAGGGTAGGTATAGCTGAATTGACAAATAAGGTGAGCAAAACTATCCTTCACTATACATTAGTGCAGGGCAAATCGGCTGTCTCACCTCCAGGTATGGATTAACAACTGGTGACTTACTCACGTGAACTAAATGACTAAATGATGACATATCATTAGTGAAATCTAATGACCCAAAAAGAAAAAAATCCACTTTAATATCAAAATGTACAGTTGTCCATAAAGTAAAGGATTATAAGCAAAAATATTAAGGATGAACTTAAAATTTGAGGAGTAAAGCTTGAGTTTGTGATTGTAAAGATCTTTCATGTTGTAAATTTAGTATTTAACAAGAAATCCTTCTCACATCTTATAATTTTACATATTACAGAATAATAATCAGAAGACAAATGGGATAATTTAATATCAATCAGTGTCTTGACAATTAACTAATAAAAGATTTTTATAGTCCATTGAGAATTGCATTACTAAATTTATTTCACAAAATCTGCTATGGGTATCTTATTTAACCACTCTAATCAGTCTAGATGGAACTGGATTAATCTGCATTCATAATTAGCAAAAGAAAAAAATGGAAGACAAAGTAGCAAAATCCAGTTAAAGCTTCAAAACAAGCACACTAAAAAGATGTCATATTAAACAGCCCCCAAATATGCAATCTTGTGCAGCTATTTAGCATAATACTCTGTTTTTTAAAAATCTCTCTCAAGGAAAGCAATTCAGTTATCTAAGGTTCAAATACAAGAAGGAATATACAAGAATTAAAGCATTATAAAATTCAACAAAATGGATAAGCCATTATGTATTATTTATCTGCATTTTCCTCTCTTTCCTCCATCTTTCATAAATTATTTTAAAAGATTATTTAACATTAATTATTTACAGGAATATTTTCTTCCTTGTAATTTTACCAACACTACTGCTTCTTCCTTCTTTATGCAATTTTAAAGCATTTCAAACTATCATTGCCTATTGACAATTTTTTATTTTGCTTTTGTTGAATCATCTACTATGTTAGGCAGCGTTACATAAACTGTCACAGTGCTTGGCTAGTTTAGAAGCAGAATTTAATCCTATGGTGTAGGAACTTTGTTGCTTTCCTCTGCATAACATCTAGAAAAATGCTTAACACATAGGATTAGTTCACTGAGTATTTATGGCTTAAATAAATGATGAGGAAGGGAATAAATAATACCAGAGATTAGGGAAACAGAAAAAGAGTTCATATAAGAGCAGAAAATTGGGTAGGGTAAGGCCATGGGAAGTTATACAGATCATGATAAAAAAAAATATGGATTTTTACTGGAAATTAACTGGTTCAGTTCAGTTCAGTTCAGTCGCTGAGTCATGTCCAACTCTTTGTGACTCCATGAACCACAGGATGCCAGGCCTCCCTGTCCATCACCAATTCCTGGATGTCCAAACCCATGTCCATCGAGTCAGTGATGCCATACAACCATCTCATCCTCTGTTGTCCCCTTCTCTTCCTGCCCTCAATCTTTCCCAACATCAGGGTCTTTACCAGTGAGTCAGCTCTTCGCATCAGGTGGCCAAAGTATTGGAGTTTCAGCTTCAACATCAGTCCTTCCAATGAACACCCAGGATTGATCTCCTTTAGGATGGACTGGTTGGATCTCTTTGCAGTCCAAGGGACTCTCAAGAGTCTTCTCCAACACCACAGTTCAAAAGCATCAATTATTCGGCATTCAGCTTTCTTTATAGTCCAACTCTCACATTCATACATGACCACTGGAAAAACCATAGCCTTGACTAGATGGACCTTTGTTGGCAAAGTAACGTCTCTGCTTTTAGATTGTGGTAAAAATAATGCCAACAATTCTGGCCAAAAATAAACAGCAAGAGTGAGGTCGAAATTTAAATTTTTATGGTGTTTATATTGGCCAATGTTTTTAATGCTAACACTTAACAATCGACAAGTATGCATGGTAAAAAGCTTGCTTCTAAAGTTCTGATGCACTTTAAGAAAAATCTATTTCTAACTCTGTGACATTCAGGAAAAGTCAAAACTACAGAGATAGTAAAAAGATCAGCAGTTGCCAGAATCTTTCAGGGAGGGAGAGGTGAATAGATGAAGCACACTGGATGAATTTTTAGCACAGCGAAATTTTCTATATGATATTATAATTGTAGTTCCATATTATTACATATTTGCCAAAACTCAGAAAATTCAATGCCTTGAGGGAACCCTGATGGCAATTGTGAACTTTGGGTGATAATTATGTATCAGTGTTGGTTCATTGATTGTAACAAATGTACCATTTTGGTGGGAGATTCCATGGTGAACTAACTGTGTAGGGGGAGGAGTAAATGGAACTTTCTGCTTATTTTTGTTGTGAACCCAAAACTGCTCTAATAATATATCTCAAAAGAAAAAAAAATTGCAACCTTTTTATATTTGTCATTTTGGCATCAAGTTGATAAAGTCCTTAAAATATTCATTTATTTTTATTTGAGAAATTTACTTCTACATCACCCTCCCACAAAATAATCAGAGCTTTTGTTAGAAATTTTTATCTTATCCGTTGGTGTTCAATCACTCAGTCATGTCTGACTCTGTGACCCCATGGACTGCAGCACACCAGGCTTCCCTGTCCTTCACTATCTCCCAGAGTTTGCTCAAACTCATGTCCATTGAGTCGTTAATGCCATCCGACCATATCATTCATACCTTGTTGCCCATTTCTCTTCCTGCCCTTAATCTTTCCCAAAATCAGGGTATTTTCCAAAGAGTTGGCCCAGGTGGCCAAAGTATTGGAGCTTCACCTTAAGCATCAGTCCTTCCAGTGAGTATTCAGGACTGATTTCCTTTAGGATTGACTAGTTTGATCTCCTTGCTGACCAAGGGACTCTCAAGACTCACTCAATTTGAAGGGCTTCCCTTGTAGTTCAGTCAGTAAAGAGTCTGCCTACAAGCAGGAGACCTGGTTCAATTCCTGGATCAGGAAGATCCCATGGAAAAGGAAATGGCAACCACTACAGTATTCTTGCCTGGAGAATCTCATGGACAGATGAGCCTGGCAGGCTACAGTCTATAAGGTCGCAAGAGTTGGACACAATTAAGCATACATAGCACAGTTTGAAAGCATCAGTTCTGACTTCTTTATGGTCAAACTCCTTCATAACTTTTTTTTTTAATAATAAACTCTGGAAATGCCCACACTTTCTTGTACTAACAGAATGGGGAAACTGTAAAATATTCATATATATTTTTCTATCATTATAATGTTTTAAAGAATGCCCCATAATTAAGGAATATACTTTGAAGAAAAGTCAAGTCAAATATTGCTACAGTGTAACATATACAATATAAAATTAATAATGAGAAGTGCAAGATAGACACATATACCCAGGGGAGTGAAGAGGAACAATGAAAAGGACATCAAAGTGCTTCAATAATGATCTCTACTGGGTTGGATTTCTCATAAATTTTATGTTCTTCTTTATACATAGTTGTGCTTTCATAAATAATAAAAAGTGAAAGATAAAATTTAAAATAGTTTTTGTTAAACATTTTAATTTATTAAACACAAAAATAATTTAATTTTTGGGATATGAGGTTGAGAGTTGAGAAAGGAGCAAGTTATACCAGGTTTGTGTTATTTGCTTGAGAAGCATTCAATTCAATATTAGTATTAAACAGAATGTGTTTTCTGCAGATCCAGTCCTATTAAATTCTCACCAGGAGGCCAAAACAATAAAAAAGTTAGAAAACACTATATATGATTTCATCTTCTTTGAGATTAGCAACATGTGTATTACAGTTAAGGCACTAAGAAGTCCTGCATTTAAGAAACTTGTTTAACTTTAGTCAAGGTTTCCCAAATATATTTTGTTTGAAGCATTTTAAATGCAGCTGGAATTAACGCCCTGAGGAATAAAGTTTGCTTGTTTGTTTTATTTTAAATGCTACTCTAGGCAATCAGAGCAATCAGTGGTTTGAAATTAATTATTATTTTTCATTTTACATTGCAATATCCCCAGAGTAAAAGCCCAAGGAAATGTTGCAAATATACTGACAATTCCTTTCTAAGCAATTTGAGAGTAAGTTGTCAAACTCATGTTCCATTATCCCTGATAATTTCTGAGAACTTGTGTTTATTTCAACAAACAAGGACATTCTTCAATAAAACCACAATAGCAACACCCAAATCAATAAATTAACAGGGCTACAATACTTCAATATTGTTTTTAGAATCTTTTCAAGTTTTGCCATTTTTCTTAATAATGTCTTTTGTAGCTGTGGTTTTCAATTTAAAATTTTGAGTTTAATTTTGTTGTCTTTAGTCTGGAGCAATTACCTGGACATTCATGATCTTGACATGTTTGAGTATGAAAAGCACAGGTATTTTGTAGAATATCCTTCAGTTTGGATTTGTCTGATGAATCCTCATGATTCAACATAGCGTATACATTTTTGTCAGGAAAATATTATAGAAGTGATACTGTGTTCTTTTCATTGACTTTTACAAAGTATATAATTTCAGTTTAGTAGATTAGGTTAAATTCACTTTGATCTTTTGATCAATGGAGCATGTGCAAGACTTTTCTCATTTTAATGTTATTCATTTTTTCTCTTCATATTTAAGAAGTTATTTGTGAAATGGCACTTTGAGCTATGTAAATAATACATTCCTCACTATTGAAAACATTCCCTAAGGTGACCCCTAAGAATTCCCACCTTTTGATATGCATTTGTTGTTGTTCTTCAGTTGCTAAGTTGTGTCCAACTCATCATGACCCCATGGACCACAGCACACCAGGCTTCCCTGTCCGTCACTATCTCCTGGAGTTTGTTTCAATTCATGTCCATTTAGTCAGTGATGCTATCTAACTGTCTCATCTTCTACCTCCCTCTTCTCCTTTTGCCTTCAATCTTTCCCAGCATCAAGGTCTTTTCCCATAAGTCAGCTCTGATTGTAACCTCACAGAGCACTCAGCCATGCTGTGCCCAACTCCTGACTCACAATAACTGTGGGATAATAATTCAGGCTATTTAAAAGCTGTGATGCTTGTGGTAATTTGTTACACAACATAGAAAACTAATATACTTGCCAAACTTTCTTTTTATTAACTAACCAGTTAATTCCAATATAGACTCATATATTTTTTTATTCCTAATTTATTCAATGAGTTATAATTTACTACTATCTATATTGATTTTGATATTCATATAGTGATTGATAGATAGGTCTGGCCAGTGGCATTCACTTTCACTTTAATATGTCCCTATTCATCTTTGAGTGCTTTCTTATTTTCTGGTAGAATATTGTATTTTAGACTTAGCTTGCATGCTCTTGCCCTAGCCTTAGGAATGAGCCATCTTCCCATTCAACACCAGTTTATTTCACTGGAGAATATTTAGAAGACAAGATCTGTTTTCTAGATGTGATTAATGATAGAGGGTATTCCTCACTACAAAGCATAGCTAGGGACACACATACATACCTATAAAAAATATGCACTGCAGTTGTTGTTTAGTCACTAAGTCGTATCCAACTTTTTGCAACCCCAAGACTGCAGCCCTCCAGGCTCCTCTGTCCATGCCATTTTTCAGGCAAGAATACTAGAGAGGGTTGCTGTTTCCTTCCCAAGGGATCTCCCTGACCCAGGGATCGAACCCGTGTCTTCTGATTCGCAGCTTTTTTTTTTTTTTACCACTGAGCCAGGTAGGAAGCTCCAAAATATGCACATATGTATATATTTTATTCATTTTTGTTGTTCAAATACATAAATATATGTATACCACTGGAGAAAGAAATGGCAACCCACTCCAGTATTCTTGCTTGGACAATCCCATGGACAGAGGAGCCTGGCAGGCTACAGTCCATGCAGTTGCAAGAGTCGGACACAACTGAGCGATTAAGCACATGTATACCAGTAATTCATTCTGTATCTTTTAAAAGACGTGTTTGTTCACATGCTTCTAACTCAGTCCCACACCACAGGGTTCATGCTAACTTTATCCCTTTTTATATTTATAGTTCCCTTCTTAGACAATTAGAAAACTAGTGTCTGTTATTCTTCATGTGTTTACTTATTTGTGCAGATTCCTGTAAGAGAACAACTTCTATTCCCTAAACTCCTTCTCCTACTTCAGGCAGGTGCCCTCTTCCTCTAATTTGGGCTAAGAAATTTCATGACGAGCCACGTTCATTATCCCACCATGTAAGGAACCTCTCTTCATCCGGCTTAGGCTTTAGTACTCCCTGCCAGTCAGTTCTCTCATACAAAGACTCTCCCCTTGCTGCTGGGCTTTGACACCAGACACAGCTGAGCTTCCTATAAAATTTGCCACCCCATGGTGGATAACCCCTACCTTGGATATTCTCTTCAACCTGCTTGAACTCTGCTATCCTGCACTAGGCTGTATTTTCGGGGGGACATCGCTTTTATTTGTCTCTGGCTCACCTACTCTGTGTGGGAAGCCTTTCAATGTGGCTGCTTTCTTGACCACCCTCAGACTCTGACACTCCCATCACTCCCATGCCTGAATCTCTGAATCTCAAGACAACGTGGCCCATTATTCAAACGGAATTATATTAGCTCTACCTTTCTAAAAAAAAAAAAAAAAAAAGGAGGTTGAGCGACTAAAAGAGACAGGAAAAAAAAAAAGAAAGAGAAACAATAACATTTTTAAAATGTACTGATGGAAATCAGTATGTTGTACCATACAATGTACAGGAGGAAAATTTGATCATAGCTTCAAAATATAAAGTCACATAACTTGCTCTACAAAGCAATGCTTTTTGATGCAGCATGTTGTAAAGTTTCAGATGTCATATTTTTCACATTTTGCAATTATAACATTTTATATGTCTGTGCATATATAAATAGCTATACATAGTTCTCTCCATGTTAGCAATTTAAAGTCTTGTTAAATATGAAATTATTAAGCATTAAATTTAAATTCCTTTTTTACTAAGATTAAAGGATGTATAAGGATATATATATATATATATATATATATATTTTTTTTTTTTAACTCCGGGAGTTGGTGATGGACAGGGAGGCCTGGCGTGCTGTGATTCATGGGGTCGCAAAGAGTCGGACATGACTGAATGACTGAAGTGAACTGAACTGAAGGATGTATATTTGACTAATATTCTAAAGAGAAAAAGCAATAGACACATAGGCACAGCAATAAGTTTATGCAAAAGAAGGTAGCTTTGCATAAGTTTAGAAATATGAGCAAAGCCTCTTTAGAAATGTTTTTAAGTTTATGTATCTAAGGACTAGTCTCAGGATCCTATTAAGAGATAGCAAAGAATATATAAACTGATTCACCAGTGGAACTAGGTGGGACTGGTTGGATCTTTTGTTTCACCACTGTGTAGGTCCAACTGAATTTGTGAATTCCTGTTTTTGCATCATCTGTTTCTAGAAGTTTTTCTGCTCTGGCCTGAGTTGCCTCAAAGTGCCCTTTGATAGACCCTGTTCACTGCTGCATTTTTCAATGAATTAAAGTTTATTTCTGTTCTTAAAAAAACTGGAAATAGAACTACCATACGACTAAGCAATCGCACTCCTGGGCATACACACCAAGGAAACCAGAATTGATAGAGACACATGTACTCCAATGTTCATTGCAGCACTGTTTATAATAGCCAGGACATGGAAGCAACCTAGATGTCCATCTGCAGACGAATGGATAAGAAAACTGTGGTACACAATGGAGTATTCAGTTCAGTTCAGTTCAGTCGCTCAGTCGTGTCCGACTCTCCGCGACACCATGAATCACAGCACGCCAGGCCTCCCTGTCCATCACCAACTCCCGGAGTTCAGGTAAACTCATGTCCACAGAGTCGGTGATGCCATCCAGCCATCTCATTCTCTGTCGTCCCCTTCTCCTCCCGCCCCCATTACTCAGCAATTAAAAATAATACATTTGAATCAGTTCTAATGAGATGGTTGAAACTGGAGCCTATTATACAGAGTGAATTAAGCCAGGAAGAAAAATACCAATACAGTATACTAACGCGTATATATGGAATTTAGAAAGATGGTAACGATAACCCTGTATATGAGACAGAAAAGAGACAGATGTATAGAACAGTCTTTGGGACTCTGTGGGAGAGGACGAGGGTGGGATGATTTGGGAGAATGGCATTGAAACATGTGTATTATCATATGTGAAATGAATCGCCAGTCCAGGTTCAATGCATGATACAGGGTGCTCGGGGCTGGTGCACTGGGATGATCCAGAGGGATGGGATGGAGAGGGAGGTGGGAGGGGCGTTCAGGGTGAGGAACACATGTACACCCGGGGCAGATTCATGTCAATGTATGGCAAAACCAATACAATATTGTAAAGTAATTAGCCTCCAATTAAAATAAATTTAAAAAAAAATACATTCACAATAAAAATAGTAAAACATAAAAAATAAATAAATAAAAATAAAAACACCTCTGTTCCTCCTTGTGAGATAATAATTTCAAACAACATGCAGTCTTAATGTTACACTAATAAATATTAATTTGCTAAATACTTACAAATTTACATTTATAAGTGTTAATTATATATTTACGTCATTAGGAAAATCAACAAAATACATTTTGAAGTACTTTGAAAGCTGCAAATGAACTTAGAATTCACTAATATGTGTGACAGAAGGATATATACATGGAGACCCTGCTCTCCAGGAATTCACATTTTGCTCAGTGAGGCAGAAAGTAGACAGTAGATGATTACAAAGCAATACAAGATTTTGAAAAATTGTAATAAAATAAGGTTTTGAGAAAAAAATAGCAAATAATCATGACTTTGGAAATAATCTTTTAGTGAATCTAAGAATGAGAAAAATCTAAATGACTTCCCCATAATCCCAAATATTCAGTGCAAGAGATGAGACTGAAGTGAATAATTCCTTATACATCCTGAGTTCTTTTTCCTTATTTTCCAATATGTCCTAGAACGTTTAATGTCAGACATTTTTAGGTATGAAATATCTTGGAATATAATTACTTTTATACTAGATAAAACTACTTACTTCATAAACAAAATCATCGAATGTTCAGTAAATTATTCTGTACCTAATAGTTTTATTCTTTATATTGTGGCTCACATAAACGATGGAGATATAAACTACATGAATATATATAAAACATTTTATATAACACACACAATGACACACACACACACTCACACACACACACTGAGGACTGTAGAGAACTGGTTTGCAGCAAAGCGTTTATTAATATAGACATGTAACTTCTGCAGACTCAGCATATCCATATCTAAGATGTTAATGAGGTGGAAAATTAAAAGAAATAACAGCACATGGGTCTTGCAATGTTTTCAAACCCCTTTAGTCCTTTGGTGCTTTCTCTCTCCCTTTTATGCTGGATGATGTTTATTGTGGTGTTGATATAAACATTTATCATTGTGCATGTGAGAAAGTGTAAATTTCTACTGATTCCTTAGCTCAACTGATACCACCTGGGAAGATAAATGGAGATTGATTTTTTTCCTTTTTCTTTTTACAAATGTCTTTCATTCAAGTTTTCAGAACTGATTTTAAAAAATTCTCTATTAACCTTCTGTAAGTTTTAAAATTGATTAAAGTATTTATTTATTACAATTTTTGCCTTCATTGAATGTACTATAAGCTTTTAGCTCAATGTCAACTAGATTTTAAAAATGGGGCCTGAAAAGAAGCCAAATTGAGAATAAAAAATGTTGGTAAGTAGGATGCGAGGACTTAAGTATTTTCTACTAAATTCAGCCTTTCTAAAAATAATTATGTTGCAATAAATTCCATCGCCAAATTCAAAAGTTAAGCACTGTAAATGGTTAGACTGCATAAATACAAACATGAATAGCTTCTGCAAAGCTCTTGATACTGACCACTATACTGAGCAGAGGATAATGATGGATACAGGTTAACATTATTTAGAATCAGATTTTAAATTTATTAAAGCCAGAGCTGAGTTTTCATTGCTTAGTTGTTTACCTTTTCAACATCACAATTGCCTAAGTAGTTTATGTAACCTAAAAGAGACCATCATAAAAATATAAGCAAAATAGAGTGGCAACATTTAAAAGATAAATTATGTTTCTTTCAAACAACAAAAACAGAGAAAAATAAATTTTCCTTAAAATTTTAACAGATTGTTTCTTAATTTCCATTACAGAACTAAATAAGAAAACAGAAAATACTTTATATTCATTTCAATTTATGACCCCAGATCCCCGACATACTAAAACACAGTTAACAAAATATCATACATAACAAACAATGCATTTTATGAAGAGTATGCATACAACACCCTGTTTGTGAGTGTATGGATTATATGAAATTCTAAGAAAATCATGTAAGTATATGAAAAATATCTGTGTGTCTATGATCTGTAATGTATGAATAGCATATATAAGTTGGCTGTAAATCTAGAAAAATTGAAGTTGACCATCATTTTTTGTTTAATTTACGGCAAATTTTGAAATTGTTTAAGCTAAAATGGTATTTATTCTTCCTTCATTCCTCACTTGGAACTCAGGGAGGTTAACCGTGCACTTTTTTTATGATACACTCTCATTTCTGCATGACCATCATCCAATCATACTTTCCCTACCCAGATGACCATTATCCCAAATTCCATCTTTATTTTTATCTGTATTCTTCTTTATTATTTTTTTTACTTTTTGTTGAAGTATAGCTGATTTACAATATTTTGTCAATCTCTGCTATACAGCAAAGTGACTCAGCTCTACACATACAGGCATTTTTTTTTAATATTATATTCCATTATGCTTTATAATAGAACATTGAATATAGTTCCCTGTGCTTTACAACTGAGCCTTGTTGTGTGTATCTGCTATTTCTGAACTCCCAGTCCTTCCCTCCTTTCCCTCCCTCCCCCTTGCCATTCAGCAACTCTATTCCTGGGCATATACCTGGACAAAAATATAGTTCAAAAAGATACAGGCACCCTTATGTTCATAGTAGTGCTTTAATTTTGAATTTACACTGGACCTTCTTCTGCAACTTTAACCATTGAAAATGAAAGTGTTAGTCACTCATTCATGTCCAACTCTGTGATCCCATGGACTGTAGCCCACCAGGTTACTCTGTCCATGAAACTCTCCAGGCAGTGATACTGGAGTGGGTAGCCATTTTCTTCTCAGGACTTAAACCCTTATCTTGCCACTTTTGTAGGCCTACATTATGGCCTGCCTCAGGGAGATAACGTGACCCCACCCACCTGGGAAGGATTGTGAGATCCTTGAACTCTGTGTGGCAAGTGGTGCAACTCTTGGTGTCCCTTTGCTGCTTACAGGCTTGACCCAGAAGTTCACATTTGGGGAGGCTGGAATCACAAATAAATGTGACATATTTGCTTGTTGATATGATAGGAGACGTTCCATTTAGCAGTACCCAGGAAATGACTGTAAGGAACTGAAACTAACACTTCTCCCTACCTGAGGCTTGCCATTCTAGGAGATATTTGCAGGAATTAAATGGTCTTTTTACTTTGTTTCCTCACCTCCCCCCATCTCTGATCCATAAAAGAATCTGAAATCCAGGCCCCAGCAACACAGTTATTTTGAAGCAATAGCTTGCCATCTTATTAGTGAGCTGACTCCCGAATAAAGTCCCTTCATAGCCCCAACACCTTGTCTTGGATTCACTGACTTATTGTGTGGCAAGCAAAGTGAGCTTGGACTTGGTAACAAGATGTGGAAACAATTTAAATGTCCATCAACAGATCAATGGGTAAAGAAGATGTGGTACACATATACAATGGACTATGACTCAGCCATCATAAAAAGAGTGAAATAATGACACTTTAGCAACATGGATGCAACTGGAGATCATACTAAGTGAAGTAAGTCATAAAGAAAAACAAATACCCTGTTATCACTTATATGTGGAATCTAAATTATGGCACAAGTGAACCTATCTACAGATAGAAACAGACTCACAGACACAGAGAACAGACTCGTGATTATATACTTTTTTACATATTACATATTTCAATCTTTTGGGGGTAATGATATTTATTTATTTATTTTTATTTTGCTATATGTTACTTTTGGGACTTAATTTTGGACTTTCAAACACATATTACTGATGAGAAATATGCTGTAATGGCAAAATAAGGACCTCTAAAAATCAGCTCCTCCAAAAAAGCAATGAGTGCACCAATGTCAAAATCATCATTTTTTGAATCCACAAAGTGTTATTGAAGGGAAGAAACTGAATGTTGGTTAAAACAAAACAAGTCTATGGCAATTTTAACTAGTCTTGTTCCTATACCCTCACCCCAGCTCATCATGAACCTTGAAAACAAACTTGCAACCATGGTAGCCACAGTCAAAAGCAGGCTAGTAGTACTGGAGGGGGAATAATGGATTTGGAGCTCCCCAAAATCCTATTCCCACAGAGTGTCATAAGTATCCCTGGCAGCTTTCTAGAAAAAAATCCCATTCACAGAGCATGTCTTTATTTCTTTTGAATCTGAACGTACTTTATGAAAAATGCCCCATCCCCAGAGCATTTAACAAAAAAATCAAATCAGCAGCAATTCTTTGACACCACAGATGACTACAGTGGCAATAAGAATTGATGCAAACAAGAGGCTGGCCTGAAAACTTAAAAATAACTCTGGGGTATAAGTTGTCTTTAGAGGACCTCCAGTTTCTGGTCTGGCATGTAAGAGGCTTAGAAGCTGCCACTCCATCCTAGTAACAAGTAAAAACCTGAACAAACTGAAAAATCTACAAATTTTCTTAGATCTGTCAGTGAAGTAAGATCACAGAACAAACACTACCCCCAAAAATGGAGAGACCTCCAGGCTAATGCAGAGAATCACAAATTTTTGGAGGAGAAACCCTCTAGCTGAAACTTCTATAAGAACTAGTGTCAGAGTATGGAAAACTGAATTGTAATTGATAACTTGCTGGAGGCTCAAACTGAGAGAAGTATGAGATAAAAAACGCAGGGGATTCAGTTCTTAGGGCACCCCCCATATCGTTGTGATTTTTATGTCCTGGAGCTCTAGCAGGTCCTCACAATGAATGTCTGGGGGAAAAAAAAAAAACCCTCCTACCTCCAGCACAGAGAAAAGATAAAGAACAATTTTGGAATACACTGGAGTATTCTGTTTTTCTTACCAAGGTCTGACATCTGGCTAAACATACTGGGATTTATCAGAGCCTAAAAGAAAGGTTGGGGGCGGGAGGAGAAGGGGACGACATAGAATGAGATGGCTGGATGGCATCACCGACTCTGTGGACATGAGTTTGCGTGAACTCCAGGAGTTGGTGATGGACAGGGAAGCCTGGCGTGCTGTGATTCATGGGGTCACGGAGAGTCGGACACGACTGAGCAACTGAACTGAAGTGACCTAAGGGAAGGGAAGTTCAGTTCAGTTCAGTTCACTTCAGTCGGTCAGTCATGTCCGACTCTCCGCGACCGCATGAATCACAGCACGCCAGGCCTCCCTGTCCATCACCAACTCCCGGAGTACATTCAAACTCATGTCCACAGAGTCGGTGATGCCATCCAGCCATCTCATTCTCTGTCGTCCCCTTCTCCTCCCGCCCCCAACCTTTCCCAGCATCAGACTCTTTTCCAGTGAGTCAACTCGTCGCATGAGGTGGCCAAAGTATTGGAGTTTCAGCTTTAGCATCAGTCCCTCCAATGAACATCCAGGATTGATCTCCTTTAGAATGGACTGGTTGGATCTCCTTGCAGTATAAGGGACTCTCAAGAGTCTTCTCCAACACCACAGTTCAAAAGCATCGATTCTTCGGCGATCAGCTTTCTTCACAGTCCAACTCTCACATCCATACATGACCACGGGAAAAACCATTGCCTTGACTAGACAGACCTTTGGAGAATTCAGTTCAGTTCAGTTCAGTCGCTCAGTCGTGTCCGACTCTCCGCGACTCCATGAATCACAGCACGCCAGGCCTCCCTGTCCATCACCAACCCCCGGAGTACACTCAAACTCATGCCCACAGAGTCGGTGATGCCATCCAGCCATCTCATTCTCAGTCTTCCCCCTCTCCTCCTGCCCCCAACCTTTCCCAGCATCAGAGTCTTTTCCAGTGAGCCAACTCGTCGCATGAGGTGGCCAAAGTATTGCAGTTTCAGCTTTAGCATCAGTCCCTCCAATGAACATCCAGGATTGATCTCCTTTAATTAAGCCCTTTTTTCTATGTAAAATATGTTGCTTCAGATTCTCCACATTTCATTAGATTTCACCATACATTATGCTAGCTTGAAATTTTTCCTAGTTAGCAGTGTTTTCATATAATGGACTAAATCATAGATGAAATTTATTGTGTACTTTGAGATCCTCTGGTTTTATGCCAATTCCTTAAAATTGGTCATAGTCTTTTAAATTTCTTGTGAAATAGACAAGTACAGATATTAATGTACAGCTTGATTTACAATAATCATAGTGTGGTGGTTCCTGTGGCCTCATATATTTAGATTTATAGATTAAATTTATGGAAGGATTATCCCCCAGTCAAGGTATATGAAGCTAATATCTGATAAACTAATTCTAGTTTTCTTAATTATGTGATCATGATATATATTCCGTTGAAGACAGTGGTTCTTAAATAATAGTAAGTAATAATAACATAGAAAGATATAAAAAGGAAGATTTGTGGGCAGCAATTGTGTGATTTTATTTAATATGTCTGGATTGGAAGCCAGTAATATGCATTTTGACAATCACCCTTATAATTTTAAAGCAGATATATCATGTATAACAATCTGAAAAATATCACTGTAGCTACAGTCAAAATTACCAGTGAAGATTATTGGCATAAGAAAAGTATTTCCATTAAGATGACTTAAAAGGCAATGCTTCATGAATAAAGTCAGTTACATTGTCAAGTATTAAATACATTTGTGTAAAATCCAATAATATTCTCACTAATCTTCAATTGTGGTTGTTTAGGCAATCATTCAATTAATCATGAATTCATACTTTAAACTGACGTTGATCTATCTCCTAGTTTTACTTATAATTTATCTCTATAAATGAACCTTCATTAGTATGACCTGTATATCTTGGATTTCAAATCTACTTGTCATCAAACCCTTACTCTCAAGTAAAGGAATTTTATTTCCGAAGGTAAAGGAATCTTTCTTGCAGTTTCTTTATTACACATTTCTGGAATAATTCTAATAGGTATTCCTTCTATTAAAGTCAACAGGGGCACTGGCTTACCAGTAGTGGATTGGAAATTGCAAGATTTACTATGATTCCTCTACATGTGAGATTTTCCTCATTTAACTATACTTGGGAATTTTGTTAGCAATATGTACTTACACATTTCAAAACTTAGGAAAATGGCAACTGTTTTTTCCAGAAATGCAGCTACCTGCTATTTAATATCCTGGTTAGCTAGGTAAACCTTTCACTTCTTTAATATGTTTTTTTCAAATGAATAGCAGTATTTTTCTACTCTGATTAGAAAGAAGTGAAATACATCCCCAAATTCTTACCCACAGAATATTTTTTTCCAAAAGAAGTTAGTGAATATAATACTACTGTAGTATATCTTATACAATCCAATGATACTTTATAAATTTTACACTAACAGTGGAAACAGTGGCAGATCTTATTTTGGGGGGTTCCAAAATCACTGCAGATGGTGACTGCAACCATGAAATTAAAAGACGTTTACCACTTGGAAGGAAAATTATGACCAACCTAGACAGCATATTAAAAAGCAGAGACATTACTTTGCCAACAAAGGTCTGTGTAGTCAAGGCTATGGTTTTTCCAGTAGCCATGTGTGGGTATGAGAGTTGGACTATAAAGAAAGCTGAATGATTAAGAATTGATGCTTTTGAATTGTGGTGTTGGCAAAGACTCTTGAGAGTCCATTAGACTGCAAAGAGATCCAACCAGTCCATCCTAAAGGAAATCATTCCTGAATATTTATTGGAAGGACTGATGTTGAAGCTGAAACTCCAATACTTTGGTCACCTGATGCGAAGACCTGGCTCATTTGAAAAGACTCTGATGCTGGGAAAGATTGAAGGCAGGAGGAGAAGGGGATGACAGAGGATGAGATGGTTGGATGTCATCATAGACTCGATGGACATGGGTTTGGGTGGACTCCGGGAGTTGGTGATGGACAGGGAGGCCTAGCATGCTGCAGTCCATGGGGTCACAAAAAGTTGAACACGACTGAGTGACTGAACTGAACTAAACTGAAACACAACTTTAGAATTTTTACTTATAAATATTAAATTATTGTTGAATATAACCTTTTCCGCAAAAATCTATTTTTTAATGTTTAAATGGTTTCATAGCATTAAAGATGGTAACAACTATGTTATTAAGACCTCTGAAAGTAAAATAATTTTTCTACACAATGTAGCTCTAGCATTGGAAATATATATAAAATAACAACTTTATAATAATAGAAGTATATCACACTTTTGTAACATTGGAAATCTGATCAAAATGAGTCACAATTTACCTTTGGCTTCTAATGGAAAAAAGAGACGAGACTGGGTGATTTCAAATAAATTAAGTATATGAAGTGTGAGTTTGTTCAAGATTTTTAAGTCTAGATGCATGGTCAGTTTATTATTAATCAAGAATATAATAGTATTCGTCCTCTTTCTATATGTAACTCTTTTACCTTTCAGAATAGCACAGCTATTCTGAAATATAGGCTAAATGAAATTGTGACTTTTCATTAAAAAATATTATTTACATAAAACCTTCTTTGATTTATGTAAGGCAACTTATCATCTATTTCACATTAATTTCAGAGCAATGTGTTCATTTATGGAAAAGGAGAGAAATATATAAAAACTGATGACTTACATAAAGATGTCATAAATAACCAGGGTATAAATAAATCAGAAAATAACTAGAATAGTGAAACAGTTTTACAGTGTAAAATGTTTTATAATAAAGGAAAAAGGATAACTTATGACTTTGAAAATTTTTCCTTCACAAGCAAGGTGGCAAAATCAGAACTACTGATATGAAAAGTTGCTTTTATTTAGTTAATGACTAGCACATGACTCCCTGCTAGTTCCCTTAATAATGATAATGTAAAGAATACTACAATCTTCCCCGGTGGCTCAGCTGTAAAGAATCCTCTTGCAATGGAGGAAACATGGGTTCAATCCCTGGGTGGGGCAAAGCCCCTGGAGAAGGAAATGGCAACCCACTCCAGTATTTTTGCCTGGAAAATCCCACAGAGAAGCCCAGCAGGTTACAGTCCATGGGGTCGCAAAAGAGTCGGACACGACTTAGTGACTAAACAACGATAACAAAGAACACTACACTGTGTGATAGAATCACAAAACTTGCAGACACAGAAAAACAATTTCCATGCATATTATCTATTATTGCTAAACGAGGATAATGTGACTTAATGGAAGGAGAGAATCTTCAAGGAATCTTTTATGTTTTCACAATATCTTCTATTTATTATGTTGTGTCTTTTTATGCTTAAATGAATGATTCTACTTCAGAGAACATCACTTCCATATAAGTGCAATTATCCTTCTTCCATTTTTGCCATTGAATTTGAACTATGGAGAGGGAACTTGTATTAACAGTTACTTGTTGTTCAGTTGTTGAGTTGTGTCCGACCCTTTGTGACGACGCCATGCATGCTAGGCCGCCCTGTACCTCACCATTCCCAGAGTTTGCCCAAGTTCATGTTCATTGCATCTGTGATGCCACCCAGACAGCTCATCCTCTGACAACCTCTTTTCCTACCTATGATCTTTCCCGGCATCAGGGATTTTCCAATGAGTCATCTTTTCATATCAGATGACCAAAACTAGAGCTTCTCCTTCAGTCCTTCTAATGAATATTCATGTTTGATCTCCCTTAAGATTGACGGGTCTGGTCTCCTTGCTGTCCAAAGGACTCTCAGGAATCTTCTCTAGCACCACAGTTAAAAGGCATCAATTCTCTGGCATTCTGCCTTCTTGATCCCTAGAAGAGGAATTTGTCACTACTTCCACCTTTTCCCCTTCTGTTTGCTGTGAAGTAATGGGGCCAGTTGCCATGATTTTTAAATTTTTTAATATTTAGTTTTAAGCCAGCTCTTTCCTCCTTTGCCCTCATCAAGAAGCTCTTTATTTCCACACTCATTTGGTTCAGTTCAGTCACTCAGTCATGTCTGACTCTTTGCAACCCAATGGACTACAGCAGGCCAGACTTCCCTGTCCATCACCAACTGTCAGAGCTTGCTCAAACTCCTGTCCTTCACCTCAGTGATGCCATCCAACCATCTCACAGTCTGCCGGCCCCTTCTCCTCCTGCCTTCAATTCTTCCCAGCATCAGGGTCTTTTCCATTGAGCTAGTTCGTCACATCAGGTGACCAAAGTATCGGAATTTCAGCTTCAGCATCAGTCCTTTCAGTGAATATTCAGGACTAATTTCCTTTGGGATGGACTGGTTGGATTTTCTTGCAGTCCAAGGGACTCTCAAGAGTCTTTGCCAACACCATAGTTCAAAAGCATCAATTCCTTGGCACTCAGCTTTCTTTATATTCCAACTCTCACTACTGGAAAATCCATAGCTTTGACTAGACGGACCTTTGCCAGCAAAGTAATATATCTGCTTTTTAATATGCTGTCTAGATTGGTCATAGCTTGTCATCCTAGGAGCCAGTTCTTTTAATTTCATGGCTGCAGTCACCATCTGCAGTGATTTTGTAGCCCCCCAAAATAAAGCCTCTCACTGTTTCCATTGTTTCCCCATCTATTTGCCATGAAGTGATGGGACCAGATACTATGATCTTAGACTGACTACATGATGCAAAATTTCAAATTATATGCAGAAAATGAAAAATGCATATGTCAGAAATTTTCACTGTATTCATTGAACATAGTTCCCTCCCTGTTAAACAATAGTTCCCTCCACTGTTAAACAAGTTTATGTGTCAACTACCTTTTTTTTTTTTAAGCTTATGTGTCTATTAGAAAATAAAGCCTCTTCTCTTCCTCTTGGGCTTCCCTTGTGGCTCAGCTAGTAAAGAATCTTCCTGCAATGTGGGAGACCTGGGTTCAATCCCTGGGTCGGGAAGATCCCCTGGAGAAGGGAAAGTCTACCCACTCCAGTATTCTGGCCCGTAGAATTCCATGGACTCTATAGTCCATGGGGTCTCAGAGAGTCGGGCATGACTGAGGGACTTTCACATTCTCTTGGAGGAATTTTTATCTTTCTTTTTGGATTTGCTCTCATGTGACTTCATATTGAGCAGTGTGATAACCCAAACTACACAGAGTGGCTCTGGATATTTTAATGATGACTCATCAATTTTTAAACTTTTAAAAATTATCTTTTCTCTTTTCTTAGTTCTATTGATTCTGTCAATAAGTGTCTGTCTCTGAAAAAGTCCAAGCCCTAGGTCTATTATCTTCTAGGTTGTTCATTTCATATTAAAAAATAAAAAATTGTTTCCTGACATACTTTGCCCCAATATATCCACCCAAGCCGTCATCTTTACAATTTTGCTGTGTCTCAAGTGGGCATGGCAAATGTGTGACTGTATCAGTTCAACACATTAGGATCCTTAGCGGTTATTTACTTACAAGATATTTTTTATGCATACAAATAGATCTTTTCAAAAACACTTTTGTATTCCACTCTCCCCTTCCAGTTCTCTGTACTTTAAATATAATATAGGTATGCTATCATTTATCTGAAATTCCAAAACCAAAAGCTCTGAAAAAAGTTTTTTTGTTAAGTCACAAACTCACTGACAGCAAAACCTAATTTGATATGAAGCTATTTGTCCAACCTAAAAGTGAACATTTTGGTGTTGTTGTTAGAGAAATTATGTATTGATCTTGGAATCTTACTTTAGGTATCTCTGAAAGTGATTCACAAAATAAAGTAAGTAGAAATCACCTTTCTAATGTATAAAATAGTTTGAGTTATCAAACATAGAAGTTTTATGTAAGGAATTCTAGACCCTGTATGATATTTAAGAAGCCTAGCAAAAGTCTTATATGTGTGTTTTTTAGATAAATGAACTTTTAAAGTCACTAGCACTTTACTCTTGCATTCTCAGCATTTAAATTCAACAAATAAAACATAACTAATGAATTCAACAAAAAAACATAACTATTGTTATGATAGGTATTAAAGATACAAACATGATTTGCTCTTGATTCTGGCCTTCATTTATACTCAGGCTAAAGTTTTTGAGTCCTCTTGATTCTTTGAAAACACAATATCTGCAAATTAGGAGGGCTTATTTTAAGATTTCAACTATAAAACAAAATAAAGCATTTTGTATATACTTTTCGTTAAGTAAATTATCAAAAAATGGCAATCACTGTATAATTCCCTAAATTTCTAAGATGTTTGTGTTTCTGTAAGAAGAAAACCAAATTCTTGAAATAGTCTTCTCTAGCTTTTCTGAAAGTGAGTACAGGTTTGTCAACTCCCCTCTATACCCATAAGAACAAGGCACTGAATAGAAGACCCTATGAGATATGCTGGTATTACAACTCTGCTTATTTGAATACTCTGAATTCTTTATATGTACAAGGCTAACGTAAAATGTAAGCATTTAGTTAATTTTCAAACTTTAAAACTGAAAATACAATCCCGTATTTTTCAAATGCCAGGTGAAATATTCCCTTCCAAAAAAGGAGTGGGGGAGAACTCTTCAGAAATTGAACTATTTTGAGATAGCGGTTATTTTCTTTACTTTCATAATTTATTTTTCTAACTGCACATGATTGCCAGTTTTCTTTGTAAATACAAATGCCTCATTTGGAATCTACTCCATTTATAGCCACTATAAAAATTGCTTCTACTCTGATTAAAGCAATTTGCAAACATTGGACATCATTTCAGAAGCATAACATCAATTAGAACTTCCAGATCATATACATTGAGCTGGAAGAATTCTTAGAAATTCTGTAATGCAACACTTTAATTTTAGAAATGAGGAAACAAAGGTTTCAAAGAATCTTCAGAAAAGGTTTTGATTCTTTTGATCTTTGGCATGTTCAAAGTTGATACCTGTCTCCTATCCCAGAGTCTGGAGTTCTCCACATTCCACACTCTTATCCCATGATTCTCTGCCCTACTATGTAAAATGTTCATCTTTCCTTATGTAATATTTCTAGATAATAGATTCAGTTCTTGTGACTTTCAGTGGTAACTTAAGTCATATCTTAGGTCAAAAGTTTCACTTTACTTTCCACATACGGAATGATTTGAGGAACTATAATTCTGCAGTGACAGACTTCATTTTCTTGGGCTCCATATCACTGCAGACAGCAACTGTAGTAGCCATGAAATAAAAATATTCTGGCTCCCTGGAAGGAAAGCTATGACAAATCTAGACAGCATATTAAAAAGCAGAGACATCACTTTGCCAACAAAGGTCCATATAGTCAAAGCTATGGTTTTTCCAGTAGCCATGTATGGATGTGAGAATTGGACTATAAGGAAGGCTAAGACCTGAAGAATTGAGGTTTTCAAATTGTGGTGTGGGAGAAGATGCTTGAGAGTCCCCTTGGACTATATGGAGACCCAATCAGTCCATCCTAAAGGAAATCAAATCTGAATATTCATTGGAAGGACTGATGCTGAAGCTGAAGCTCTAATACTCTGGCCACCATATGCAAAGAGCCAACTCATTGGAAAAGACCCTGATGCTGGGAAAGATTGAAGACAGGAGAAGAAGGGGACGACAGAGGATGAGATGGTTGGATGACATCATCAACTCAAGGGACATGAGTTTGAGCAAACTCCAGGAGATAGTGGAGGACAAGAAAGCCTGGTGTGCTGCAGTCCATGGAGTCACAAAGAATTGGCCATGACTTGGCAACTGAATAACAACAATTTCAAATCTGTAAGAAATTTTCTGTATTGAAAACTTGTAATTTATAAAACATTATGACAGATGACGTTTTCACAAAATGCTGTTGTTGTTGTTCACTTTTCCTGCAAGTGATGCTAAATAATAACGAGAACATGGACAAAAATTCATAACATTGGCAATAAAAACAGATCAGGAAAATTATATGGTGACTCAAAAGTCCATTAAAATAGTCACAAAGACTTTAGTTAAAGTGCCAAAATGAGCCCATACTTTGATGTGAATCAAACACACAGCAAAAGATAAGAGAGAAAAATAGAAAACTCAAACAAAATTGCCATCCATAAAAATAAAACAACCACATCTGCTACTCCAGAAATGAAATTGAAATGTTGAGCAGTGATCAAGGCTGTCACTTTGGAGACAACTGATCCAGAGGTCATTAAAATATCTGATTCTGAACAAAGACCTTGAATAGATATAGATCCCTGGGTTGGGAAGAGTCCCTGGAGAAGGGAATGGCTACTCACTCCAGTATTCTGTCTTGGAGAATTCCATGAACTACATAGTCTCTATATAGTCCATGGGGTTGCAAAGAGTTGGACATGACTGAGAGAGTGTCACTTTCACTTTCTTTCAGATATAGATGGAGACAACTCAAAGAGATGAGTAATCAAATCAATTAGAAAATAAATGAATAAATAAACCAATGGCAATGAACAAATATATATATCACACAGATTAAATAAGGCTAAAAAAGATACTCAAGCTGTTTGTAGCATATACTTATTCCAGATGCAATTAATTTTATAGAATGAGAGACAAACTTCTATACAAATATTTGTGAAATGAATGAACAGTGAAAATCTAAAGCATGAAATTTTGTAACAAAATTAGTGGAAATGAAATAAGAACAAGTGATATGAAAAACTGAATTTGAAACCTTAGAAATAAAAAATGTACTCATTTCATAAAATGTCACTAGGATGGCCACAGTCTCTTGGAAAACTGGAAGGTACTAATAATTCACCATACAGTAACAATTTTAAAAGCCTCTATCATATATCTTCAAATAGGCTCTGAATTGGGAAACGGCTGAGTTTTTAATTTGAAAATATGTTCCTGGCACAGATCAAGATCAAAATAAGCTCACATGTTGACACAGCACAATGAATTGAATACCATGAGAAAGAATGAGAAAATCATTTTTAAAAATCAACAAAAAAAATAGCATACCAAAAATAACTAAAGAGAAGCATAAACAGCAAAAGTGCTAAAAACAGAATAAATAGATACTCTCCCATTGATTAGGAAAAGTAATGTCAACCTAAAGTATTACAACCTGTCAAACTGCTATTCAAGTGTGAAGACAAAATAAAGATTTTTTAACATCTCAAGAGATAGTGATGCTATCACACAAGACTTCTCATGAAAAAGTTCCCTAATGGGCATATTCCCTCTAGATGAAATAAGAAACAAGAAAGAGTGCATAGGGCAAAATAAAATTTGATAAAAGATGTTGATAAATATGTTTAATTATTGACTACAAAACAACTGTGTTTTATGTTTAAAAAACTCACACAAATTTCAAAGTAATGATGCAAGATGCTATCACACACATTATTCAGTGGGTGGTTAGAGTATAATAAGAGTTTGTCAGGCTTCAGATGGGAAAGTCATGTAGAATAAATTTAGATTTAAAGGAGAATTATCATTACTTATATGGGGTAAAATTAAAACAATTGCAAAATATATTATACATATCACTCTTCGTAGCTTCTAAATTATTAAAACAAAAGACAAGAGAAGAAGAAAAGAAAGAAAGAAAAAAAAGGATGAAAAAGATGAAAGAAGCAATAGAAATTCTAGTCAATCTCATAGAAGTTATAAAGGGATGCTAAAGATTATAAGAAAAATGATGGTACTCAATAAACAATGAAAAATATGATTTAGAAAAAAGTCCAAATGTTTTCTGAATACAGGTAGGTGAATGCCCTTAACATATGACTTTGGTATTCAAGTTGTATTTTTAAAATTAATCTATATACTCCTTTAAAAAGACATGTCTATAATAAACCATATATTTAGATTAAAAGTAAAGTAATACAAACAGATTTGGAACAAAGTCATGATAATATTATCAACCAAAATATAACTAAGGAAAAGAAGCAATAAAACTTAAGCAAGACAATACTACTATAATATGTACTATAACAATAATTTAGCAATATAAATATAATGTAAAAATTTACATTATAAAATAATAAATATGTATAATTTATACAAATATAGAAATCTAATATAATAATTATAAAATAATAAAGAATATAATACAAATCTACCAAAATGCACAATGACATATATAGCAATAATGAACTTGTAAAGAGCTAAAATAATAACAGAAATGACGAAAGAAAATTACACAAAGAAATAAGCAAATCCTGAACTTGATGATTTTAATGTGCATTCTTCTATCATATGAGGACAAATCAAGTTGGGCAAAAAACTTAGGAAAAATAGGAAAACTTTAATTATATTATACACACATATGTTCCATACACATACAAACATTGCATAAATCATAGAAAGAATATATTTTTCAAGTACATATTTACATTTACCCAAAAAAAGAAAATAAGTATGTACAGAGATTCAAAGTCTCATCAAAGTTCAAAGAATTGCTGTTCTATTAACAAAAAGCTTGAACTGCAATAAAATTCAGTAAGTCATCAACAATAAAGTTATAGCTAAAACCCACATTTACAAATACGCTGTAAAAATGTATGTTTAGAAATTTGAATACGCAATCCTAAATAATTTGTGTATTAAAGAGGAAAGCACTAGAGAAATTACATAATAAACAAGAATGAAAGGATCACACATCAAAACTCACAAAATGCAATTAAAATAAATCCTAGAAGTAAATTTGCCCACTTGAAAGTTTTAAAAGCAAGAAACACTGAAATTCAATAAGAAGCTGGAAAAACAAGAGATGGAAAAAAGTAGGGAGGAGAAGAAAGAAAGGGAGGAGTAGGGGAAGGAAGTAGCCAAAGGGAAGATTAGACAAACATTACTAAAATATGAATATGTAATCAAAATCTCTCCTTCAAAAATCCAGCAGTGGGCTTCCCTGGTGGTCCAGTGGTTAAGAATCCAACTGCCAATACAGGGGACATGAGGTTCGATCCCTGGTCCAGGAAGATTTCTACATGCCGCAGGGCAACTAAGCCTGTGCACAGCTACTGAACCCATGCACCCTAGAGCCTGGGTGTGCTCTTCTCAAGAGAGGTCACTGCAATGAGAAGCCTGAGCACTGTAGGGAAGAATAGCCCCCACTCCCTACACCTAGAGAAAGCCCACAGACAACAACGAAGGCCCAGAACAGCCAAAAATAATTTGAAGATGAGCAAATGTAAGATTTGTACTATCAGATATTTAAATTTTAAAAGAAAATGCAAAATAACTTTTATGTCATAATAGGAAAGATTTCTTAAACATCACAAAACTGTATATTCCATAAACAATAAACTGTAGCTCATCAAAAGTTACTGAAACAAAGGAGAATGACAAAAAACTGACAGGGATAAAATATTTTTAAATCATATAATTAAACTATGTAGTTCATAAAAGACCAGTACATGCAATTTTTTAAAACTCCAACATATCAATAAGATATGACAAACAATTCACAAGTAAATGGGCAAAATACATGAACTGAAAGCTAGTATCCAATAAAAATAGCATCCACTTTTATTAAGTGGAAATGCAAGTGACTAAGAATCATGGATATGCAATCTTAATAAGGAAAAGGCAACAAATAATAATAACAATACATGAGCTACATCTTCATGTTCATCAGTTTGGAAATAATTGAAATGTGACCATCTTTGTGTTGATAAGGAGAAGAAACAGAAAATTTCATGTGTTGATAGTGAAAGGTATTGAATACAATCTTTGGAGAGCAATTCGAGGTATCTGCCTTCCTTTTACTTCACAATTCTCAGACTTCTTTCTGCATATTGAAAAGGAAGTAAGGAAGGAAAGAAGGAAGGAGGGAGGAAAGAAAGAAAAATAACTTGTAGAAAACAATGGTCACTGGCGTATGATTTGTACTAGTGAAAATGGGAAATTATCTAAATGTTCTTCAACAAAAAATAGATGATATGGATCTATTTTAAAATCTATTTTAAAAATAGATGATATAATCAGGTAATGGAATGGAGAATGATCTTTAAAATGATGTATATCTATATACATGAATACATGCATATAATGATTCATGTCACATATGAATTCTATATATTTATAAAACATCATATATTATAACCAGCAAAATAAGCAGGCAAGCAAGATGCAGAAAGATGCATGCAATTTTATATTGATAATAGAGTTTAAATATATTCAAAATAACGCTATTTATTATTTGTAAAGACTATAGTAACATTGCAAATATTTTCATAGAAATGATAATTATGTAATTTAGATTTCACCAAGAAAGGAGAATAGAAAAGAGAATTTAAAAAGCATATTCAAGTAACTGTACTGTATAATTTACTTTAAAAGTCTGAAAAGGATATGCCAAAGTGGTAAGATTTGGTAAGGCTAGGTAACAGATATGTCAATGTTGCTATATTTTTCTTAATATGCTATTTTTCATTTGAAATATTTCATAAGAGAAAGCAATCACACAGCAGTATCTGAAAGATCACTCACTTGAGCACAATGAAAACAGTGTCTTACTGTTAACAGAGGAGAAGAAGCCTGATGAAATTGGACAGCTGGCACAATTCCAGTCATCACAGACAAAGGAATTTCTCATTGAAAAGAAGCATTATTTGTCTAGCATGCCATGTGCACAGGTTAATTACACATTGTCAAGAGTGGGTATTTTCAGATTACACAGTATTTCTATTAAAGAGTATTGTTTGTTCTGGTGCTGTTCTTAGTCTCTCAGTTATGTCTAATTCTTTGCAACCCCATGGCTCCTTCTGTCCATAGGGATTCTACAGGCAAAATTACTGGAGTGAAGTGCCATGCCCTCCTCCAGGGGATCTTCCTAACCCAGGGATAGAACACAGGCCTCCATCATCGAAGGCTGATTCTTTACCATCACCACCAGGGAAGGTCAGAATTGTGTTCAAAGCTCTGGGGCCCTTTCCCTATTTAATTTTTCTTAGTACCAGAACTCTCATCTCTTGCTTTATTGAAATTTCTTCTTTAGATTCCTTCCTTCTGCTAAGACTGTTAGTTCCAAGGACAAAAAAGATGATATCTATATTTTCAGTGTGTTTATTTTAGGGCCTATTAGACTTCTTGGAACAACGCAGGAGTAATTGAAAAATGAAGAACAAGAAGGAAGGAAAAGGAGAAAAGAAGGGTGGGGAGGAGGAAAGAGAAGGAAAGAAGGGAAAATGAAAACAAGGAAGAAGAAAGGAAAGGTTTAAGTTTATAAAAGAGCAATGAAAATCAGTGTTATCCTGATTTGATACATGTGACTGTTAAGAGAAAGTACAGATATTGAGCCAAGAATTTAAACTCAGGTTCAGTGACTCATGGCACAATGTTCATCCCACTGCACTTACCAGAGAGCCAAAATATTTTATTCTCTTGGGGGAAATTTTATGTCTTATACATTTTTCCAAAATCATTATTAGAATTATCTTCTCTGCTTTTGTACTGAGTCCCATATTAAAATTTTTTCTTATGTAGTTATTTTTGTGAAATTACTGCTAATCAAGTAGCTAATTATTGGACTGCTCTAGATGTGGACGTGGCCAGTTGAATCATTGCAAATTATATGCAATATTCTGACAACTTTTGCACAATGTAGAATAAAGATGTGATTCTTCAATAAATCACCAGTTTACACCAGCTAGTATATACTTTATACTCTATAAAGTATACTAGAGGAAGGGGCTGATGCTTTTGTCATTTTGTAAACAGAGAAATCGAAGCAAAAACTGGTAAATATTTTGTCTAGTTAGGAAATCACAGCATGAACACCCAGTTGATCTACCATGGGAGCCCACATTCCTTAATATATGCTTTCAATAAGAGATTTTAAAGTGAAAAAACAAACCCAAAATTTGAAGATTAACTCTGTTTTAAACAGATTTTTGATGTGTTATTCTATTTTTTTATATTACATGTTGAAATTGTAAAATGATTTTCAATAACATCATAGATTTGTCTCCTTTTATTTATTTATCCACATGTTTAAAACATCCCTGCTATATTCCAGGAACACTGGTAGGCAATAACACAGCAACCAATGAAAAGACCAAGTCAATCAACACAAAGATAAGTGGTAAAAAAAGTTATTGTAATGTTTTATCACAGGAACTATAATGATTGGTAATTTTATTTTAAATGTAATTTCTTAGAAATATATGTTGGAAATAATTGTCAGTTACCAGAAATTTTTTTCTTCTCTAATATTCTTGGCATCATAAATTCCTTAACTAAAAAACTTGTTTTGGTCACTCCTCAGGATGAGGGACTGGAACCTGGAGTTAAAGCCTTTACTAAGCTGATACTGCCCTAGCCTTATAGAAATTATGATCTCCATTACCTTATTCATTCATTAACCCATGGACTTATGAAATATTTATTGAATGGCTATTGAGCGAGGCATCACCAACTCAATGGACATGAGTTTGAATAGGCTCCAGGAGTTGGTGATGGACAGGAAAGCCTGGCGTGCTGCAGTCCATGGGGTCACAAAGAGTCAGACATGACTGAGCGACTGAACTGAACTGATTGAGCGAGGACTGGGAAGGACTTAGCAGTTAAGTTATTTGCAGTTGCCTTCAGGGAGCTTATGTTCTCATAAAAGTAATCAGATATACATGTCATTCATTCATCAGACATAGCAATTTGTTTTAAATGATATAAGATGGTTTGCAATGGCTTGAGTTTTCAGAAAGATCATTTTCTAATAGGGAGATTTTGCAAAGTTATACAATGGCAATTGATGATTCAATTATAAATTTTGCTGAAAAGGATGAAGGAAATGAGGTGGTAGAGCAAAGGGAGAAGGCAGTGTCAGATTCAGAGAAGGGACGATAGACTATTACAAAAGCAAGGCGTGGCACTGAAGCTGAAGTAGACAATACAAGAGAGAAAAGACAACAATACACACGTTTGCCAAAGGATGTTAAGAATGCTTCCTGAGTATGTAACCGTATTTCTGACAGCTATTTTAAACTTCACATTTTAATAGTAATTAAGAGTGTATGACTTTAGAAATCATAAAAAGAGTGGAAAATAATCTCTATATCCCGTGAGCAGAGTGTTAGATCTGCAACATGGCAGGCAGGGTTGAGTAAGGCTGTATGGATCTTTCACCTGGTTCTGACTTTCATCTGGTCCTCTCTCATTGACCATATCTTCAAGGGTGAGAAATTCCCCATGCTGAACATTCATGAGCCCTACCTGCCTATTTATTTGTTTTACTCTTCTTTCTTTACTTTTACATTCCATGCCATGTGGAATGCAGGATCTTAGTTCCCTTATCAAGGATCAAACTTGTGCCCTTTGCAATGGAGTCTTAACTAATGGACCACCAGGGAAGTGCTTCTACCTTCCTAAGACACTGTTCTATGATTGCCTTTCATCATCAATGTGTAAGTTTATGCAGGGTATGATATATAGAATATTCCATTTGCACTAGCAAGGAATATTTTATATTAATTAAATTTTATATGAATTAATTTTTTATAATGTGGCAAATATTTTTGAGGAGAAAAAAGGACCACGGTATTTAAAAATATTATCCTTCTCAATTATCATTAACTTAAACACAAAACTGATTGTCTGACATAGTGATACTTGATTAAAATATTGGTCAAATTTTATATACATATTCTTTTCCATTGTAGGCTATTACAAGATATAGAATATAGTTCCCTGTGCTATACAGCAGATTCTTATTTTTTAATCTGTTTTATATATAGCAATGTGTATGTTAACTGCAAATTCCCAATTTATCCCTCTACACCTTACCTTTTGGTAGCCATATGGTTTATGTCTGTGAGTCTACTGACTTTTTTAATAGTGTGTATTAAACGGTAACCCACTCCAGTATTCTTGCCTGGAGAATCCCATGGACGGAGAAGCCTGATAGGCTACAGTCCACGGGGTCGCAAAGAGTCGGACACGACTGAGCGACGGAACGAACGAACGAATTAATAGTATATTAATACACTAACTGTCAAATTATTTAAGTCCAAAATGTTGTTTCTCATTGCTGTAATGTAGATTAAATCAATTTTTAAAAAAAATTTCTCATAGATGCTGTAATGCCGTGACCCCAAACCTTTTTTGCTAAAGAGACTATTTTCACAGAATAGGCTATTTTTCCACAGACTCGGGGTGAGGGAGACAGCTTTGGGCTGATTAAAGCACATTACATTTATTGGGCACTCTATTTCTAATCTAATGCTGCCACTGATATGACAGGAGGTACGGGTGAACACTACATAAAAGATTTCCTCCTTTCTTGAAAGTAACTTGTCCTGGGATTATCGAAAGACCCAAATGTCTTTGAACAAGAACGTCTGTTTAGCCAGATTATTCTACATAAAATCCAGCAATGATTATGCATTTCCCCATAGTATTTCAGGGATTCCCAAATACTTAAGGAACTATTATCAAAAATTTAGTGCTAATAACAGTCAACAGAGATGATTTTATACATGCTCATTTGCAAGTCCTATACAGGGAAACCAAGATTTGGTAGCTCTTAATGAAGTTCTCAGGAATTGTGTGTATTTGACAAGTCGGTCAAAAAATCTGAGGCATGCAATTCTCAGTCACACTTTGAGAATTACTTTGTGTGAACAATAAAATTCAAATTTCTTACCCATGAGTCTTATTTTATAATTTTCCCATGACATACTATTTTTGGAAATGTGTTTGATAATCAGGCACTGCAATCACCTGATTGTTCCCATTCACACATATTTGCCTTTATTCAAGATGCCATTATCCTCCATTGTCATGTATCCATTCAAGATTTGGATGAGAAAGCTTCCACTTTGCTCTCTTTATGTTCCTAGATTGATTTAATTTCACATTCTAAGTTTGTGTGGTACTCAAATGACTTTTCTTAGATAATTCCTTGTTTTTAGTCATTTGTGTTCAACTTCTCCTATTTAATTATAAAGTTTTGGAGAGCAAGAATCAAATTTTAATTCATTGTTTGACAATGAAAGGCACAGTGACTTGCACATAGAAAGTTCTCACTAAGCTCTTTACAAATAAATTAAGTCTCCTTTTCATGCCTAGTGCTACTGTTGATCCCAATCTCTATCACATGCGTTTGTAATTATACAATGACTGCAATCAATTGGATTTTTCATTTCTGTTATCCACTGTGACTTTGGTGAGAGAACTGGCTGTGTTGGGAACATAAAGGAAAAAGTAGAGCTACATTCAACTACATTGTTTTGCATCACATTACTAACAGTGGTGTTAGGTGAACCAACTGTCTGAAACCACTGGCCCTGGCCAGGAACCATAGTAACCACTTGCAAGAGTTTTCTTACAATAGGATATCCTGGCCAGGAATGCAGAACTGCCAAGCTACCACCAGCCAGGAATTCAGGAAATGTCAAAAGGAGAGAGGAGACGTCAGTCCATATGTCCTACCAACCTCCTGGAATCCTCCTCGCTGGAATCCATCTTGGCTAAATGATGGGCAAGACCTCAGGAAAGACACTGAGTCAAAGTGACTGGCCAGATACAACCCAGAAACTAACCCAATTACCATAAAATCAAACCCTGTGAGCCACATGGCAGAGCAGTTCTCTTGGACTCCCTTACCTTCCTACTCTCCACCCAGGCGCCTCTTCCCAATAAAGTCTCTCGCTTTGTCAGCATGCGTGTCTCCTCAGACACTCCATTACCCAGTGGTAGAAAAGAGCCCATTCTTGGGCCTGGAACAGGGAATCCTTCCTGCAACAGTGAGATATAACACAAATATAATAATGTGTATAGAGGGCAATGGCACCGAAAATAACAGTATACTCTCCTTTCTTGACCAACTATGAGCACCGAAACCTATAAACTCTAGGAAAAGGTAGAAAAACTCATCTCCACTCCCAGAAGAGCCCCTTGCCAATGAAGAATGGAAATGGAGCTTGATTTATCTCAGTTGCTTCTCTATCAAGCAAGTATCAAGTATAAAGATTGTCTACATTTTTCCCTGTTAAAATTGTTTTATGAGTCCATCAAATTTTTCTTAGGAGAGAAATTTCCCGAAAATGTCTCATTGCTACTTTAGCTTATGGTGTGGCAGTTTTCCAGTCACATGGGGCACAGCTGAAGAAAGTAACTTATAACGCCAGAATTTAACGATGTACAACCTTCCTGAGCAGAGACAAATGCAATGTAAATTGATACATTAATTCTTCGTTAGGATAAATGTAATTTAATTTTAAAATTCAACCAAGTAATACACGAAGGAAATATTTACTCTCTAGCCAAAATACTACATAATATGGGAAATAGATGGGGAAACAATGGAAACAGTGTCAGACTTTATTTTTGGGAGCTCCAAAATCACTGCAGATGCTGATTGCAGCCATGCAATTGAAAGATGCTTACTCCTTGGAAGGAAAGTTATGACCAACCTAGATAGCATATTACAAAGCACAGACACTTTGCCAATAAAAGTCTGTCTAGTCAAGGCTATGGTTTTTCCAGTGGTCATGTATGGATGTGAGAGTTGGACTGTGAAGAAAGCTGAGTGCCGAAGAATTGATGCTTTTGAACTGTGGTGCTGGAGAAGACTCTTGAGAGTCCCTTGGACTGCAAGGAGATCCAACCAGTCCATCCTAAAGGAGATCAGTCCTGGGTGTTCATTGGAAGTACTGATGCTGAGGCTGAAACTCCAATCCTTTGGCCACCTCATGCGAAGAGTTGACTCATTGGAAAAGACTCATGCTGGGAGGGATTGGGGGCAGCAGGAGAAGGGGACGACAGAGGATGAGATGGCTGGATGGCGTCACCGACTAGATGCACATGAGTTTGGGTGAACTCCGGGAATTGGTGGTGGACAGGGAGGCCTGGAGTGCTGCGATTCATGGGGTTGCAGAGTCAGACACGACTGAGCACTGAACTGAACAGAATGTGTCATATATCCAAAGCTATAGCCATTACTTGAATCTTTTAGCCCATGAAGGATCACCGACCATTCATACTTTACGTAACAGGAATCAGGCATTTATAATCTAGAATTAATTAAGCTGATATAAAAGAAAGGTCTTTATGCCCCCACTTTTTATTTTTAATGTTATCAAACATACAGAAAAAATGCTTCAATAAATGCCTATTTATCTTTACCATAATTTGCCAATTATTTACATTTTCCCTTGTTTACTTTGTGTCTTTCCACACATATATTCTTTCTTATCTCTGATCCATTTGAAAATAAATTGCAGGCACAGTGACTCTACTTAAGCATATGTCTACTAAAAATAAAGATATTCTCTTATGTAAATTCAATCTCAAAAACATGTTTTAGAAAAGTACAATCATTCTACACTGTTATCTAACATCCTGTCTATATTCAGATTTCCCAAAATGTCCCCAAATGTACTTTACACTTATTTATTTAAATTTGCTATCCAACCTAAATTCACACATTTAATTTGACTATTACGACTCTCACTCTCTTTCTCTTTTTTAAATAGGCTCTTTCTCTTTTTTAAATAGGCTAGGTAATTTGTCTTACAGAATTTCAACATTCTAGATTTACCTAATTTTCTAATTTTTCACTGTGGCACTGGTTTTCTTTTAATTTCAGTATGGCTAAAATTAGGTTTCCAATATGGCTTAAAGGTTTTCTTTTAATTTCCTGAATAATGTAAATAGGAAGTAAGTTCTGAAAGTTTTATTAGATTCAGGATATGCATTATTGAAAACAATATTTAAAAATCAATGCTCTGTATTTCACATTAGGCCATATTAAAATATAATATATAATATTATATTAATATTATAATACAATACAACAATATCAAGTTGCCCCATCACACATGATATTAAGTTTGGTCCTTCGGTTAAAGCAGTTGCAGAGATGACTGTGGATTTTCCCCACTGTATTTTCATTTTTGTAATTAATTAGTGGATATACTTAATTTAAAAATCTGTGGAATTATATCTGGCACTTTATGAATATCCTGTTCTATAGTAACCTTTCATCCAACAGTTTTATCATTTACTTATGATTCATGCCTGATTGCTCTGCATCAGTGTAGAAAAATAGTTATTTTTGTAATTCTATCTTTCCTTTAAATATCTTATCAAGCTTTCTTCTGTAATGAAGTCCTTTCTTTTTTCATCCCAGAAAGGACTTCTTTTTGTATTGTATGTTAAATTTATCTGAATGTCTCCTTCACAAAAACTTTAAAATTTGAATTTCTTTTCCCTGTTAGATGATTAAATATATGGCCCAGTGTTGAGACAGGTGAATGACTAAATGATCTTGGTTATCACTCTACAATTTAAGATCTAACATCAAACTGAAAAAAATCTACTCTTTAGTGAAATCTTAAGTTTAACTGATTTGGTGTCTAAATCTTAAGCCAGCTGTTGGTGATATTGTATGACCCCTTACTTTTGTGCTATGATGTGTTAAGTAATAACACATTTCTTTAGCACTAAGAAATTTTTAACAAAAATTTAAAATGATAGACAAATTTAGAAAACCTGAAAGGTTATGTATTTTCTTTAATTTTGGCATCAGTAGAATCCAATCCATTTTAAGAGGACGGGCAGCCACAATTCCAATTTAAGATCCAATAAATTACTTAAATATATCTTATGAAAGTGTTATATATACATCATCAATGTATTTTTCATTGTTAATTAAGATTAAATTAGAATGTTTTCAAACACATGCCTACGTGCATGCTAAATCACTTTAGTCATGTTCAATTCTTAGCAACCCTATGGACCACAGCCCACCAGGCTCCTCTTTCCATGGGATTCTCCAGGCAAGAATATTGGAGTGGTTGCCATTTCCTCCTCCAGTTGATCTTTGAAACCCAGGGATCAAACCAGTGTCTCTTATGTCTACTGCATTAGCTTGCAGGTTCTTTACCTCTAGCATCACCTGGGAAGCCCTTCAAAAACATGTGTATCACATAAAACAAAGCATTACCGTAATATTTAGGAGAGAATATGTAGCTTCATATTCTCTCATAAAAGTCTACTTTCAAACTAGTTCAGCTGAAGTACTGTTGAAATAACATTTAAGTCTTGTAATAATTTTATTTTAGTATTCAAGAGAAACTAATCAAAATATTCATTGTTATAATCTTACAAAATGCATCTATTTATAATAACTAAAGCTAAAATTTGAATTCTATGATTATAAACTTTTTGAGGTTTGGAAATAGGTCTTTATAGATTATTTATTCCATTGAAAGTTCTTTGATTTTGCCAAAGGCTTCATGAAGGTACATGGGCTCATAATTCTTTTAAAAAATACAAAGAATTTATTGAGAAACACTGGAGAAGGAAACGGCAACTCACCCCTGTATTCTTGCCTAGAGAATCCATGGACAGAGGAGCCTGGCAGGTTACAGTCCGTGGGATGGTAAAGAGTCGGACACAACTGAAGCAACTGAGTATTGAAAGACGCTGGATTACTTATGTCCTTGTTAGTAAAACAATATGTCGATTTCATAACTTAGAAAGAAAATACATAATGGATTTATCCCTTCATTCATTTATTCAATACTTTTTTACCCAGTTGTGGAGATATATTATGCTATTAGATAGATATATACCGTTAAATAGGCTATGTTTCAACCTTTCTTTCATTACAATCATCAATCCAGTTTTGCAAATAGGCAGAGTCTTTACTCTTTAAATTACATCATTTCACTCTAAATACTACATCATGTTACCTAACAAATGTGCTGACTTCTTCCTTATACTTTTTTCTAAAATTTATTCAGAGAAATAAATGAGTTTACAATTATGAGGACTGTGTTTCTTTTACTTAAGAAGCTATCATTTTTTCCTGTTGCTACTTTTCCTTTTGCAAATTGTATATCTACCTCCACATTTCTTACCTTCAAGCAATTTCCCTGTGATTTACTCTTTCCTTCATATGCAGTCAAGCTTCAAGCAAACCAAATCAGTGAAACAGTATTTGTGGACTGTTGCACATTAATAAACAGTCTGTCTGCTCAAATTATATGCCATTCATTTCTTCCACACTAGTCTGCTTTGTCCTCAGCTTTGCAAATAAATTTCATACTATTCATTTATAAACCTAGTCATTTATCCCTTAATTTTGCTCCAAAAAGTGCTCTGTAGCTACAAGAGTGAAGAAATTTTAAAATACTATACTTATTTCTTTATTCTAAAACAAAAAGTAGAGGGGATATCTACTTCCACTTTTCTTTCATGTTTAGGTAGTTTTTACCTAAGTACCTGGGTTTTCATCCTCACACTTCAAGAGTAGAAACGGCATAGAATTTGCAGTCACACAAAATTGGTTTGGCATCTCTATTTTTGCAGCAAATAGATGTTGTAGGTTGAATCATGTCTCCCACAAAAAAAGATATGGTGAAATCCTATCCCCCAGTACCTCAGAATATAACCTTATATGGGAAAATGATAGTCACAGATGCAATTAGTTAAGACGAATTCATATCTAAGTAGGATTGGCCCCTAATTCAATATGACTGGCATGCTTATAAGAGAATGGCCACGTGAACAGAGGTTGACACTATAATGAAATGTCTGTAAACCAAGAAAGGCCAAGAATTGCCAGCTAGAACAGTCTTATATTAATAACAGGTTCTCCTTTAGAGCCCTTAGAAGGAAACCAATTCTTCCAACACCTTATTTCTAGCTTCCCAAGGGTACTTTTCTATGACAGTCTTAGGAAACAAATACACTGGGCAAGTTACTCATTTTGTCTGTTATTAAATCCCTCCATCTGTAAACTCAGGATAAGAAAACCTATCTTTCCCATATTGGAATGTTGTAATTATTAACAGTACTCAATGCATGCTAGGTGTATACAAAGCATACACACACATAAATATTCACTAAATATTCTAAAAACTTGCTAAATATTTGATTTTAAGTAAAATATGGTGGTGATTTAGTCACTAAGTCATGTCCAACTCTTGCAACCCCATGGACTGTAGCCTGCCAGGCTCCTCTGCCATGGGATTCTCCAGGCAAGAATACTGGAGTGGGTTGCCATTTCGTCCTGCAGGGGATCTTCCCAGCCAGTGATAGAACCCACATCTCCTGCATCTCCTGCATTGCAGGCAGATTCTTAACTGACTGAGCTATGAGGGAAGCCCAAGTAAAATACAGACAGAATTGAAAGCTTGTTGTAATATAATGTTAAGAGCATTTCTTAGCTGTAATTTAATGTTCAGAAGCAAAGAAACATATCTAGAATCATGCTTTGACTTTTTGCGGCTAAGCAGACCTGAGAGGAACAATTACATAATATCACTCTAGGAGACCTGTGGTTCCTGAGAAGAGGAAAACTATAAGAAGAGAATAGTCCTGTGCAGAAGTATTACGTCTTTGCCCAAGTTGAGAGACGCTTGAATGGATATTTCATACTCTAGGCCTACAACCTGCAAGATTAAGAGCCAAGGACTATAGTCCATGGGGTCCCAAAGAGTTAGGCACAACTGGCTGACTTTCACTTTCACTTTTTCAAGGTCCTAGGTACTTTCTTTTCTCTTTCTACTTCCACTACTCCCAGAAAGCTTTTCTCTAATAAAACCTTCCTTTCAGGATTGCTTCATGGGAATCTAAGCCAAGACACTTATTTCAGTTCAGTTCAGTTCAGTCGCTCAGTCGTGTCCGACTCTCTGCGACCCCATGAATCACAGCATGCCAGGCCTCCCTGTCCATCACCAACTCCCAGAGTTCACTCAAACTCATGTCCACAGAGTCGGTGATGCCATCCAGCCATCTCATTCTCTGTCGTCCCCTTCTCCTCCCGCCCCCAACCTTTCCCAGCATCAGAGTCTTTTCCAGTGAGTCAACTCGTCGCATGAGGTGGCCAAAGTATTGGAGTTTCAGCTTTAGCATCAGTCCCTCCAAAAAACACCCAGGATTGATCTCCTTTAGAATGGACTGGTTGGATCTCCTTGCAGTCCAAGGGACTCTCAAGAGTCTTCTCCAACTCCACAGTTCAAAAGCATCAATTCTTCGGTGATCAACTTTCTTCACAGTCCAACTCTCACATCCATACATGACCACGGGAAAAACCATTGCCTTGACTAGACGGACCTTTATTGGCAAAGTAATGTCTCTGCTTTTTAACATACTATCAGGGTTGGTCATAACTTTCCTTCCAAGGAGTAAGTGTCTTTTAATTTCATGGCTGCAATCAGCATCTGCAGTGATTTTGGAGCCCAAAAAAATAAAGTCTGACACTGTTTCTACTGTTTTTCCAATTTCCCATGAAGTGATGGGACCAGATGCCATGATCTTTGTTTTCTGAATGTTGAGCTTCAAGCCAACCTTTTCACTCTCCTCTTTTACTTTCATCAAGAGGCTTTTGAGTTCCTCTTCACTTTCTGCCATAAAGGTAGTGTCATCTGCATATCTGAGGTTATTGATATTTCTCCCAGCAATCTTGATTCCAGCTTGTGCTTCTTCCAGCCCAGCGTTCCTCATGATGTACTCTGCATATAAGTTAAATAAGCAAGGTGACAATATACAGCCTTGATGTACTCTTTTTCCTATTTGGAACCAGTCTGTTGTTCCATGTACAGTTCTGACTGTTGCTTCCTGACCTGCATACAGGTTTCTCAAGAGGCAGGTCAGGTGGTCTGGTATTCCTATCTCTTTCAGAATGTTCCACAGTTTATTGTGATCCACACAGTCAAAGGCTTTGGCATAGTCAATGAAGCAGAAATAGATGTTTTTCTGAAACTCTCTTGCTTTCTCCATGATCCAGCAAATTTTGGCAATTTGATCTCTTGTTTTCTGCCTTTTCTAAAATGTGCTTGAACATTTTAGGTTGCATTAAAGAAAAAAAAAACAAGAAAAAGAAAATCAAGAAGGCAAAGCAGTTACCTGAGGAGGCTTTAAGAATAGTGGAATAATGAAGAGAAGTGAAAAACAAGGGAGAGAGGGAAACAGATATTCAATTAAACACAGAAATTCAAAGAATAGCTAGAGAAGACGAGAAGGTCTTCTTCAATGAACAGTGTTTAATAATAGAGGAAAACAACAAAAGGGGAAAGACTAAAGATCTCTTCAGGAAATTGGAAACTTCAAAGGAGCGTTCCAGCCAAAGATAAGACAATCAGTTCAGTTCAGTTCAGTCACTCAGTCGTGTCCAACTCTCCGCGACCCCATGAATCACAGCACGCCAGGCCTCCCTGTCCATCACCAACTCCCGGAGTTCACTCAAACTCATGTCCACAGAGTCGGTGATGCCATCCAGCCATCTCATTCTCTGTCGTCCCCTTCTCCTCCCGCCCCCAACCTTTCCCAGCATCAGAGTCTTTTCCAGTGAGTCAACTCGTCGCATGAGGTGGCCAAAGTATTGCAGCTTCAGCTTTAGCATCAGTCCCTCCAATGAACATCCAGGATTGATCTCCTTTAGAATAGACTGGTTGGATCTCCTTGCAGTATAAGGGACTCTCAAGAGTCTTCTCCAACACCACAGTTCAAAAGCATCGATTCTTCGGCGATCAGCCTTCTTCACAGTCCAACTCTCACATCCATACATGACCACGGGAAAAACCATTGCATTGACTAGATGGACCTTGGCTGGCAAAGTAATGTCTCTGCTTTTTAATATACTATCAAGGTTGGTCATAACTTTCGTCCAAGAAGCAAGCGTCTTTTAATTTCATGGCTGCAATCAGCATCTGCAGTGATTTTGGAGCCCAAAAAAATAAAGGCTGACACTGTTTCCACTGTTTTCCCATCTATTTCCCATGAAGTGATGGGACCAGATGCCATGATCTTTGTTTTCTGAATGTTGAGCTTCAAGCCAACCTTTTCACTCTCCTCTTTCACTTTCATCAAGAGGCTTTTTAGTTCCTCTTCACTTTCTGCCATAAGGGTAGTGTCATCTGCATATCTGAGGTTATTGATATTTCTCCCAGCAATCTTGATTCCAGCTTGTGCTTCTTCCAGATAAGACAATAGGGGAGAAAAATGGTAGAGACCCAGTAGACACTGAAAAGATCAAGGAGAGATGGAAAGAATACATGGAAGAACTGTATAAGAAAGATCTTAATGAACTGGATTACTATGATGGTGGGGTTAGTCATCCAGAGCCAGACTCTTAGAAAGATGGTATTGATAACCCTGTATATGAGACAGCAAAAGAGACACAGATGTATAGAACAGTCTTTTGGACTCCGAGGGAGAGGGCAAGGGTGGGATGATTTGGGAGAATGGCATTGAAACATGTATATTATCATATGTGAAACGAATCACTAATCCAAGTTCGATGCATGATACAGGATGCTCAGGGCTGGTGTACTGGGATGAACCAGAGGGATGGGATGGGGAGGGAGGAGGGAGGGGGTTTCAAGATGGGGAACATATGTACACCCAGGGCAGATTCATGTCAATGTATGGCAAAACCAAGACAATAATGTAAAGTAATTAGCCTTCAATTAAGAAAAATAAATTAAAAAAAATAAAAAACAAAACAAATTTTTAAAGCCCTCATTAGCTCTATATAGTTTCCAAAATACAATTACATTTTTCCTCATTTTGTGATTTCTGTTATACTTTAATTCTGTGAAACAACCGGTATCTTTATTTTATATGTTAAATTGATTCAATACAGAGTCAAATTATGACAAATCATGTAAAAAATAATTGTGTGTTTCAGTGAAACTGCTTTAATGTTCTCAGACTTATAAAGTCATCATATCTGGTGACTCCAACATTATGATATTGGCAGTTGTTTACATTCAGAATATTTCCAAACATATGATACAAACCAAAACATATTTTGCCAAGATTGTTTTCTCTTGACTTTTAAAACTGTGTGTATGTGTTTATGTAGAAGGAAATTCTATTCATAATAATGGAAATTCAGGATACACTACAATGAGGTTAGTAGCATTTTGTGTAAGTAACATTTGGTAGTGAAAATCTTATTTTATACACTTGAAACATACAAACTAATTTAAAAAACTCATTATCCTAGATAGCCAAAACAAATATACATTCTAACAGGCAGAGTCTTATGTGTAGATTAAAAAATCAATTACAAGGAAACACAATTAGAAAAATATGATTTGGCAATATATCATATAGAAAAGGGGCTGCCCTGGTGGCTCAGACAGTAAAGAATCTGCCTGCAATGTGGGAGACCCGGGTTCAATCCCTGGGTTGGCAAGATCCCCTAGAGAAGGGCATAGCAAGCCACTCCACTATTCTTGCCTGGAGAATCCCATGGACAGAGTAGCTTCGCGAGCTATGGTACATGGGGTCACAAAGAATCAGACACAACTGAGTGACTAACATACACATACACACCTAAAGAAAAAAAATTCTGAGTATTTTAATAACTCCCCAAATTAACACCATCCTGTGTGATAAGAGATCAAATTGCCAACATCTGCTGGATCATGGAGAAAGCAAGAGAGTTCCAGAAAAACATCTATTTCTGCTTCATTGACTATGCCAAAGCCTTTGACTGTGTGGATCACAATAAACTGTGGAACATTCTGAAAGAGATGGGAATCCCAGACCACCTGACCTGCCTCTTGAGAAACCTGTATGCAGGTCAGGAAGCAACAGTTAGAACTGGACATGGAACAACAGACTGGTTCCAAATAGGAAAAGGTGTACGTCAAGGTTGTATATTGTCACCTTGCTTATTTAACTTCTATGCAGAGTACATCATGAGGAACGCTGGGCTGGAAGAAGCACAAGCTGGAATCAAGATTGCTGGGAGAAATATCAATAACCTCAGATATGCAGATGACACTACCCTTATGGCAGAAAGTGAAGAGGAACTCAAAAGCTCTTGATGAAAGTGAAAGAGGAGAGTGAAAAGGTTGGCTTGAAGCTCAACATTCAGAAAACAAAGATCATGGCATCTGGTCCCATCACTTCATGGGAAATAGATGGGGAAACAGTGGAAACAGTGTCAGCCTTTATTTTTTTGGGCTCCAAAATCACTGCAGATGCTGATTGCAGCCATGAAATTAAAAGACGCTTGCTCCTTGGAAGGAAAGTTATGACCAACCTTGATAGTATATTAAAAAGCAGAGACATTACTTTGCCAACCGAGGTCAAGGCAATGGTTTTTCCCGTGGTCATGTATGGATGTGAGAGTTGGACTGTGAAGAAGGCTGATTGCTGAAGAATCGATGCTTTTGAACTGTGGTGTTGGAGAAGACTCTTGAGAGTCCCTTATACTGCAAGGAGATCCAGCCAGTCCATTCTAGAGGAGATCAGTTCTGGATGTTCATTGGAGGGACTGATGCTAAAGCTGAAGCTGCAATACTTTGGCCACCTCATGCGACGGGTTGACTCACTGGAAAAGACTCTGATGCTGGGAAAGGTTGGGGGCGGGAGGAGAAGGGGATGACCGAGAATGAGATGGCTGGATGGCATCACCGACTCTGTGGACATGGGTTTGAGTGTACTCCGGGAGTTGGTGATGGACAGGGAGGCCTGGTGTGCTGTGATTCATGGGGTCGCGGAGAGTCGGACACCACTGAGCGACTGAACTGAACTTTGTGATAAGACGGCAAAGAAATTTTTAAGTATTGCTTACATAGCATATTTAATAATTTAAGAAAGTACAGTATTATGACCATAAGGAGTTCTCTTAAACTCATATCTATACCAAGCAATATATATAATTTTTTTCACTATTGTGGTTGTATTATAGTAGAAAACTGGTTTTATTGTGAAGAAAATTAACTTACCTGGAGCAATTGCTTCAGATGAGAGTTGATTTAGGAAATCGCCAAGGTCTCCAGGACCCAGTTTTTTTCCTTCTCTAGTTGAGCTCCACATTGTGTGTCCTAGGATTACAAACTTTTGTGTTCATAAAGAACCTTTTCATGAGAGCAAACACAGTGTATGAGAAAGAGTGTACCTTGGTGGACTCTGAAAGAGATCCCCTGTTAAAAACCTGGTTCTACCACTTCTTAACAGTGTGACAATCAGTTCAGTTCAGCTGCTCAATTGTGTCTGACTCTGCGACCTCATGGACTGCAGCATGCCAGGCCTCCCTGTCCATCACCATCTCCCAGAGCTTGCTCAAACTCATGTCCATTGAGTTGGTGATGCCTTCCAAACATTTCATCCTCTGTCATCCCCTTCTTCTCCCACATTCAATCTTTCCCAGCATCAGGGTCTTTTCAAAAGAGTCAGTTCTTTGCATCAGGTGGTCAAAGTATTGGAGCTTTAGCATCAGTCCTTCCAATCACTATTCAGGACTTATTTTCTTTAGGATTGACCGGTTTGATCTCCTTGTAGTCCAAGGGACTGTCAAGAGTCTTCTCCAACACCACAGTTCAAAAGAGTCAGTTCTGTGGCACTCAGCTTTTTTTATGGGCCAACAATCACATGCATACATGACTACTGGAAAAACCATAGTTTTAACTAGATGGACCTGTGTCGACAAAGCAATGTCTCTGCTTTTTAATATGCTATCTAGGTTGGCCATAGCTTTTCTTCCAAAGAGCAAGCTTCTTTTAAGTGTGACAAGAGATGTTATTTAATTTTCTTATACCTTGCTTTTCTCATACATGAATGGAGATAATAATAGTACCCAAATAATATGTTAGATAAGAGATCTAATTGTGTTAATAATTATATGGCACATGGAATGAATCCTAGAACAAAAAAGTAATATCTAAATGTTTGTTAAATAAAAATAAATTTTTCCTAGAATCTAACCCAATATATAATACATAGTAGGTCCTAGACACATGGGAAATAATTGAATTTAAAACAGAGACTCAGCAAAACCAAACATAACCATAGGATAATGACCATTATAATCAAGGGTGTAGAAATTAGGCTATATAGAGAAGATTTGAATGAGGGTATTCAAACTAGGCAAGAAATCAACCACTGTATTTGCAACAGCAAATCCCTTTCATAGATAAGACAGAGTAAATTTGTTCTGTTTCTCTAAAGGTCAGTACCAGGACCAACAGAAAGAAGATAATTGGGTAATTCTGGTAATCGTATTTATTTAATAGCATGGAATAGGTTGATGTCAAGCAGCAATCCCTATACTAGAAACATTCAAGCAGAACATATTAGAATCACTGAAATGTGAAATAGTTTTTTAAAAAATGACTGGAAAAATTCATTTACTTCCTAAATAGAATGTACCCACATATTTGGTGGCGTGGATTAAAACAGAATTGTTTTACAAAACACTGCCATTCCTTTATCACTGCCTAGACTCCTGAATGTCATTAAAACACCATCATTCTTGTTTTTGTAATATAAAAATTAATAAATAAAATTACTAAATATTGAGAATGACCAAATGACCAATGTAAATGTCAATGTATGTGGTACAATTACAGGTGAGATAGAATAAACACATGTTAAGAACAGTGGACAGAAGATCCTGGAAAATTGATATATCTCAAAAATAAATAAAATTAAAGGATTGGAAAGAGATTTTGGCAAACTCATGACTGTATAGTCAGGGTCTCAGGTATGGAAATCCACGTTGCCAACCTTTCCTCCAGCAGATGTTGTGAATTTGTACATTTTTGGAAGGAAACTAGTAATAGAATATATGGAGGTCAGCTGGGAGTAGGAAAGGGGATGCAACACTATTCCACAATTTATGAAAACTTAATGAAATTCAGTGAGTCCTATGAACCTAGAGGCTCTATATTCTCCTTTGGGATCCAATTCTATTCTCTACACTCATGTATTTCTCAGATACAGTTGTCTCTAACACCCACTTAGTCATATTCTGTACTTGCAAAATGCAGAATAAAGTTAAGCCACTAAGAAAATGTAAACAAAATTTAACAAGTCTCCTGTACTATATTGTCTTGAAAATCTGTGTATAGCCTTATTTTTAACATGACTCCCCAAAACTTTCTGCTATACACAAATCAATCTTCCATTTCATTTTTCAAGCTAAGGAAGAAAAGGGAAAACTCAAAAAAACAGCTTTGAACTCAACTCCAAAGTAAAAGCACCGAAAGGATGATTTTCATTAGTTAACATATGTTAGTTTGCTCTCACTTTTGTGCACTTCCTTTTGGGAGATTGCTAATCATTTGCAAATTACTTGCAAAATTGCTTTCTATATTTAAATCTTGATTTTTTTTTTATAAATGGGTAGGTATTAAGCATATTTGAAAGCAGCTTAAAATGATAATGACTTGATCAAATAAAAAATTTAACGAGCAGAAAAATGAAACAAAACATTTCATTGATCACAAGTTGACATTGCTGCTGCTGCTGCTAAGCCGCTTCAGTCATATCCGACTCTGTGTGACCCCATAGAAGGCGGCCCACCAGGCTCCTCCATCCCTGGGATTCTCCAGGCAAGAACACTGGAGTGGGTTGCCATTCCCCTCTGCAATGAGTGCATGTTGTGTATATTTACTTTCCTTTATATGATTTGGCTATATCTACACAGGCAATTGGGGAAGAAAAGATTTAAGTATTATTCAAATAATCCAGAAAGATGATGTGAAAAGCCAACTCATTAGAAAAGATCCTGATGCTGGGAAGGATTGAAGATAGGAGGAGAAGGGGATGACAGAGGATGAGAGGGTTGGATGGCATCACCGACTTGATGGACATGAGTTTGAGCAAACTGGGGAGACAGTGAAGGATAGGGAAGCCTTGCATGTTGTACTCCATGGGGTCACAAAGAGTTGGACACAACTGAGTGACTGAGCAACAACAATTTGCAAGTGAAATCCAGATATTTGTTTAACTATGTACAGCTATGATTAATTTTCTTTTAAAACAGTTGTTTTATTCAAGATGAATTTTCTACTTAGAAACACTATAGATCTTTGAACCACACAATACATATATATATTGTGTATCTCATGTACACATGATATATATATATATATCTCAATAGGCTTGAATATGGCAATGATAATAAAAGGAAAATTTATTAAGTAAATAGCATCCACCAGACAACTGGGGTTGCAAATACCTTGTCCAAAATAGCTCAGCTACTCTGAGATTTATTCTTCAATTTCCAATACAGATAAATTTCTCTCTAAATGTTTCATTATAGAAAAGTTGTTCAACAATAAAAGCACTTGTATTGTTTTTTATAATTGCATATTTTCATAGGAATTCAATTAAAAATATCATCAAGTGAAAAGAAAACTTTCAGCCAGTTGAATGCCCTCCACAATGAAATGATTGTATACTTTGACATCTATCCACACCATAGACCATTATGCTGCAATTAAAAAGAATGAGCTACTTTTTTCCCAACTGACTTAGTGAGATTTCATGATCCATTGTTAAGTATAACAACTAAAGTGAAAATAATAGTTATAAAAAGTCCATATTCACAAAATAATTACATGTATATATGTAAATATACATGTATGTATATGTAAATACACAAATGATTCAATGAGGATAAAGAACGAAAAACTAAGGATTCAATGCTATTACTCTAAGTACCACATCCTCATTCCAAACAGAAATGCAAAAGCTAAAATAGTGTATATTAGCAGAGTTTGTTTTTCTTTCTCCCAGAAAAATAATAACATTTCCAGAAACTCACTCAGAAAAGTACTCTAGGCGTCTCACCTGTCAGAACGGGGTCACATGGCCACCCTTATAGAAAGGTAAGTATTTTTAAATAAACATATTTCCAACAGATCCCAAATTCGGTTTTTATTAATTTAAAAAAATGGAATAAAAATTACATAAACATCTATCAAGGTCTAGCAGTATAAGTAAACACATATACCAGATTAAAAAATGGTATTATACCAAAAGAAGCTTTAAATAGATGATCTGAGTTAAATGTGGCAAGGGTAATAGATAATTACAAATTAATTTAATATTTAAATGCTCATAGATGCATAAAATATTCATAAAGTAAGTATCCAACCAGCACTTCTCAGTTTTAGCATTTATAAATTAATTGATATGGTTTCCCCATGATCATTGAATGTTTTGGGGTATGTGGCTGAAATCATATTGGTTCATATTCATATTAGCCCACTTTGATTTAGGGAAAACACATGTAATTAGTATCTATGCACAAAGACCCATCTGCCAAACACACATGTACAGACACACACAAACACATACATACACGATAGTATGTGTGTATTTACTTTGGTCTGTGTCTAGTTGGGCTTCCCTGGTGGCTCAGCAGTAAAGAATCTATCTGCAGTGCAGGAAATGCAGGACACATGGGTTCGATCCCTGGGTCTGGAAGATCCCTTGAAGGAGGGCATGGCCATTTACTCCAATATTCTTGCCTGGAAATCCCATGGACAGAGGAGCCTGGCTACGGTCCATGGGTTCACAAAGAGTTGGAGACAACTGAAGAGACTGAGTACGCATGCACGAATTTAGTTATATTGCTAGAAATTGCCAGAAAAAACTGTGAACCTAATTTAAGATCTGATGGCAATGTGTCCATTTAAAAATATTTACTTTTCCACAAGCTAAGGGTGGCCACATGACCCTATATATCAGAACATATATATACATATATATACATTCAGTGTATCATATAAATAATTTATTGAAATTAAAAAAAAGTAAAAAGAAGATACATAACCAATAACTCTGTTCTCTAACATCATGTTTGTATCACTTAAACATATTTATGTTGGTATATGTGTGTGTGCTAAGTCACTTCAGTCATGTCCTACTCTTTGCAGTCCTATGGATTATAGTCCTCTAGGCTCCTCTGTCCAGAGGATTCACCAGGAAAGAATACTGGAGTCGGCTGCCACGCCTCCTTTAGGGGATCTTTCCCACCCAGTGGTCAAACCTGCTTCTCTTATGTCTTCTGCATTGGCAGTTGGGTTCTTTACCACTAATGCCACATGGGAAGCCAGTATATTGGTATATGTATTATTAAATTTGGAAATAGGTAAAAGCTCACTTATTGGGAATTTAGTGATTAAAATACAAAACATTTTTCTCTCAGAATTTACACTGTAGAGTAGGGAGAGAAAAATAAAATTAAATAAGCATAGACTAAGTAGCAGTTAAGAGCCAGAAGAAGGAATAAAGCCCCTTCTGAAGGAAAGTGAATGTCTCCACGTTGTTCTTGAGCAGAGATCTAACACAGCAGGGAATGGTAGTGCAGGTATCTAGGGACAGTGGTCTAGGCAAAGGAAAAATCATGCAAAGGTCCTTGTGTTCAGAATATGAGCAACAAGACATTGAGACTGAAGCATAGCCTGGGATTGATGGAAAAGGTGAGAACAAAGAGGTAGTGTACTTAAATGTAGGACCATGAGACCATGATCAGCAAGTTTGATTTTACTTTCAGTGCAATGAGAAGTCACTGGAAGACTGAGTGGAAAGTAGATCTAATATGTCTTCCAAGGATGATTCTGGATCTTGGGTTGAAAATAGATTACAGTGGAGCAAGAGTAGAACTGGGGATCGGTTAGGAGGAAAACTGAAACTCCAATACTTTGGCCACCTCATGCGGCGAGTTGACTCACTGGAAAAGACTCTGATGCTGGGAGGGATTGGGGGCGGGAGGAGATGGGGAGGACAGAGAATGAGATGGCTGGATGGCATCACCAGCTCGATGGACATGAGTTTGAATGAACTCCGGGAGTTGGTGATGGACAGGGAGGCCTGGCGTGCTGTGATTTATGGGGTCGCGGAGAGTCGGACACGACTGACCGACTGAACTGACTGACTGACTGAAGCAAGAGATAGCAGTTTGCCTTAGAATGGAAGCTACTGATGTAGCAAAAAAATAAAGACCATCTCTCTATATATTTACAGTTAACAGGAGACAGGAGATAGTGTTCATGGATCTTCATGAGAAAAAAGAAATTTCAAAGTTGACCACACTGAAAGATACTGTGACAGAGGCTTATGTGAAACTCAAAAGCAGTGGGCACGGCTCTGAGGAAGTTTATTGGTCAAGGGCTTCTTCAGATGTAACACTCAACTCTGAAAGTTTCACAAAAAGAAATGAATAGAGGTCAGGGGTGTTTAAAGAAATGATAAGGGATGCTGGGACAACGAGAAACTAGCAACAGCAGCAAGCTATTGCCAGATCTGGTCTGAATAAGGGGAAGAAGTAGAGAGAGCAAAGAAAGTAGCAGTGGAACACTCAATGGCCAGGAAAAGCAAGCAACATAAATGCCCATCAACAGAGGGATGGATGAAGATATGGCACATATATACAATGAAATGTTTCTCAGTCACAGAAAGGAACAAAATTGGGTCATTTTTAGAGATGTGCATGGATATAGAGACTGTTGTATAGAACAAACTAAGTCAGAAAGAGAAAAACAAACATTGCATATTAATGCATACATGTGGGGTCTAGAAAAATGATATGGATGATCTTATTTGAAAAACAGAAATAGAGACACTGACAGAACAAAAATATGGATACCAAGCGGGGAAACAGGGTGGGATGAACTGGGAGACTAGGATTGACATATATACAGTATTGATACTATGTGTAAAATAGATAATGAGAACCTACAGTATAGCTCAGGGAACCCTAATGAGAACCTACCGAATAGCTCAGGGAACCCTAATGAGAACCTACCGTATAGCTCAGGGAACCCTACTCTGTGCTCTATGGTGACCTAAATGGGAGGGAAATTCAAAACAGAGATATATGTACACACATAGCTGATTCACTTTGCTGTACAGTAAAAACTAACACAATATTGTAGAGCAAGTATACTCAATGAAAATTAATTTTAAACAAAGTAGAACTGAGATCAGAAGCCACAGAAGAGGTTCCTGTCTCTTTTCCCTTTTCTGCAGGAGCTGCCATCATACTGGCATGTGGCCACTGAGAAAAATGTAGCTGAGGAAGGGAAATGTCAAGGGAAGAAATATCACTGCTTTTCTGTCCTTCCATCTTCTAATCTCATCCTTATGGTCCCCAACTGCCAAACTCAATAGGAAGTCAATTGGGGAGCCTAAATTTTAGGAAGCCTAGGTGGACAGTACAGAGAAGAGGAAGAATGGAAGGTAACCAGCGATGGGAGTACATTAAGGTTTGCCTTTGGAGAGGAGCCATGGAATAAGGCATCACAAAGGTAGGAGCGCTGGCGATTTCTTAAAAGGTGAGTAAATATTCCTAAGGCAGTAAGAAGTTAGAGTCCGAGGAAAGTCAAGAAAATGGTCATGTTTAGCCAGATCCACCTAATTTGAAAAGAACAGATAACCTCTCTTGCAATGACATATAACAACATTTTATTCCATCAGAGCCTGGCCCAAGCATTTGGCTGACTTAGCACATTTTCTTCTTTCTAAAACTGTATTAATTTTTAATATCGTATAGCATCTGTGAATATACTCTCAACTGACAAGATTCAAGCATAGAAAAAGCTAAAGCTCTCATTGGCAAAGTCTTAAACTCAAATACACCAGATGAAGCTACTTTATAAGCATGGCAATGTATATTTTCATCTCTTGTACTATATATATATATATACTATATGTAAGATCAAAAAATATGTCTGTATCTAACTAGCCACTGACCTCTGACTTCTCTCCTAGCTCTAACTTGAGAGTTCTATATCTCATTAAATAGTAAACATCTTCACTTGGGTGTCTAATATACCCCAAATTTCTGACCATCCTTGACTCCTTTAATTTCTTTTTTCTTTTTGAAACTCACTGAGAAAGTAAGCAAAAAGTTCAAGTATTTAAATCAGGGGTCCTCAGCCTCTGGGATCTAATGCCTGATAATCTAAGGTGGAGCTGATGTAAAAAGAATAGAAATAAAGTGCACAATAAATGTAATTCACTTGATTTATCCCAAAGCCATCCTCCCACCTCTGATCCATGGAAAAATTGTCTTCCACAAAACCATCCCCTCTTGTCAAAGAGACTGGGGACAGCTACTTTAAAAGATTAACATTTATCCAAAGTTCTTTTCATTAAAAGCCCTTTGGTTTTTTATTCAAAATAGCGTTAAGTATCAGGTATGACCCACACTGGGCTTTCCAAGTGGCTCTAGTGGTAAAGAACCAGCCTGCCAATACAAGAGACATAATAGACAAAGATTCTATCCCTGGGTCGGGAAAATCCCCTAGGAAAGGGCATGGAATCCCATTCCAGTATTCTTGCCTGCAGAATCTCTTGGATAGAGGAGTCTGGCGGACTACAGCCCATGGGGTCAGAAATAGTTGGACATGAAGGAAGAAACAGTGTACACGTGACCCACACTATTTTCTCTGTGCTCTGCTCCCAAAGTTTCTGCATCCATCCTTGCAAAGGTCCAGATAGAGACTTGAGAGTTTCCTACACTGTCCTCCAACCCAAAAGAGGTGACGAAGAGGCCTGTCAAAAAAAAAAAATTCTCTAACACAAGCAAGCATGGGGGAAATTAATACTAAAAAACAGTCTCTTCTCTTCCTTCCATACTCTTGTTCTATTCTTTTGCATGTGTGCTAAGTTACTTCATTCATGTCCAATCAGTTCTTTGGTGCTCAGCCATTTTTATTGTCCAGCTCTCACAACTGTATGTGACCACTGGAAAAAAACACAGCTTTGACTATATATACTATACAGACCTTTGTCGGCAAAATAATGTCTCTGCTTTTTAATACACTATCTAGGTTTGTCATTGCTTTTCTTCCAAGGAGCAAGCGTCTTTTTAATTTCATGACTGCAGTTACCCGGGAAGCCCTCTATTCCCTTATAAAAGCTTAAATAAATAATCTTATAAAGATGAAGTAGGTTTGAGTAGTGCAGATATTGAAAGAACCTGCAGGCATGCCCTTGCTTATTTGTGCTGGAATGTTTCGAGAACACCCAGAAGTGGTTCTCAAATATTCACTGATATAAGAAAAGTATTGTCCCATAGAAATGCAATCTTTCTGCCTCCAGTAATTTGTTCAAGGGTTCCTGGCACAAGATGACTAGAGCTGAAAATATACATCCAGGAAAAAAAATATATTGTCAGAGCAAACTTTACAGTATGTAAGAATTTAATACATGATATGTCTGTATTCTGGGAAATCTAAGACAGTACATTGCATTTTGTATTGCTTTAAAACATTTAATCATATTATTAGATTGTTGACACATTTTAATGAGATAATACAAATAAACCACTTATTATTCTGAGTGGCATATGAACAGAACCTAGTTATTTCCATCATTAGTAATTTGAAAATCAATTAATTTAGATAATTATCTTACATCTCATAATTCTTGTCAAAAATAAAATTCTCAGCATGCAATTAATAGTTATCTTTGTCCTTTTAAAACATTAGATGCCCTCCACAGCATAATAATGAACAAGCTTTGTCTTTTCTCCAAACTAAGGGTCACATTGCAAGGATTCAGATTATACTTGAGTTTTATTTGAGGTGACATTATATGTCCTCAAAGTGCATTTTTAAAGATGCAATGTTAAAATGCTAACAAATTAAGAGTAATGCCTAATTGCTATTGACTAACCTAGGAAATTTTCCTATTTAGAATATTTCCAAATTTCATGCTGAAGATGTAAAAAGACAAAGAACCAAGAATTGCCTACATTAACTGAAAATAACAGTTCTTATAGATAGAAAAAACACAAATTGTATTTTTAAACTGAAGTCAAGGGTTAAGTGTTAAGATTTTTAAAAGAAACTGTGTAACAAGCCAAGCTATAAAAATGTGGGGATGACAGCCTGCTGTAAATTTTTCTGGCAGTTATGTCTGTAATCCTAAATCCGAGTTACTGAAACCCTGTAATACAATAATAATAAAAGCAATGCAGCATGAGCAGAAGGCCTGTCAGATTTATGATGAGCTAGTGTCTTCCATGAAAGGAACACACCAAATCAAATTAGTGGAGGGGAGATTAATAGAATTTCATCAGTTTCTAGAATGGAGACCATAAGCTGCCTCATAAATTTCCTGTGTCCTGAGAGGCAGTGGCTTGAGTCATTTTTGAAACCAAGCACAAAAATGACAACCACAAGTAGCCTTGGCTATTGTGAGTAAAGTTATGCTGTGGGACCTTAATTGGAAAAGGGTAAGGGAGCAAGTCCAAATGCAGCACTAGTACTCTGCTAACTGGGGCATTATATCAGGGTGGCTATGAACTTGGACTCCAGGGTCAGACGGCTGGGATTTGAATTCTGCATCACTACCTACTAACTCAATGACCTTGGGCCAGTTTCTCGGCGTCTTTGTACCTCATTTCTAGAATGGGTATAGTAATAGTATCAGGCTGATAGAGTTGTTGTGAGGAGGATTCATACTATATACATATATAAACATGCAAAGGGCTAGAACTAGATCAATAGAAGTTAGCTAACGTTACCAGCTGTTACTCTCCCACACGTTCTAGTCATTATTGGAATAATTGTGTTGATGAAGAAGCAAGGCAAAATGAAAAATAAAAAGCAGCTTTATTCATGCAACTTTAATAAAATAATTTACTAGTTAATAACATTTAAGAAGTTAATATAAAAAGAATGATTCTGTTGTCTAGACTAGTGTAAAGAAGGTCAGACAAAGAAAGGAGACACTGGTATCTCCTTAAGAAAGTGTGGCTTCAAGAAGTTCTGATTTTCCTATGATTAGGATTCAAGCAAAGATTAGATGATTCTTTATGGGGATGGTATAAGCACTTGAAGTTGTCCTGAAGAGCCTGTTTTGTATCCTTCAAAATCAAGAGTTATACTAATATAAATATTAAAATTTGGAGAGTTGGGAATTAACTGTCATTTAAGAGTCAATCTTCTTGCCTTTTTATACAGTTTGTGGGAGTCTCATGGCAAGTATACTGGAGTGGTTTTGCCATTCCCTCCTCCAGTGGATCACATTTTGTCAGAACTCTCCACTATGACCCATCCCTCTTGGGTGGCCATGCATGGCATGGCTTATAGCTTCATTGAGTTATGCAAACCCCTTTGCCATGACAAGGCAGTTATCATGAGGGCCACAGAGGATGAGATGATTGGATGGCATCACCAATTCAATGAACATAAACTTGGGTAAACTCCAGGAGATGGTAAGGGACAGGGAAACCAGGTATGCTTCAGTCACAGGGTCTTGAAGATTCCAACACACCTTGGCAACTGAACAACAACAAGAGTAAATCCCTCCAACTTCAACTCCTCTGACCCACTTAACATGTATTTATTTTATTTAGTAAAAACTGTCCTGCCTTCAAAGGCATGGGATCTGCTGCTTTGAATGTTGTTTTATGTAGAATTATTTAAATGCATTTTCTATTAGAATTTTAAAATTAATTTGAGGTAATTAAAAAACTCAAGGGATTCTCAAACATATCACAGCACCATATATTTGCATATCTTTGGTCTAAAATGACCTACGGTTAAAATGGATGTGACTTTGATGATGTTTCTGCATAAAAAGGAGAAGAAAAATATGATGAGTATACCCTTTCCCAAGCAAAGAGGTGGAGGGCAGAGATGTAGAAATGGATGAAGATATAAGATAAAATAGTAAAAAAAAAAAAACCAAGAACACTATGAAGATTTACCATAGACATCACTCCTTGAGAGCTATAATGTTTTGGCTACACTTATTGCTCAAATAAGATCAAGGTCGTTCAAGGGCATGGATGGTGCATCAAACTTCCTCTGAGCCTCACTCAATGGCTAGCATAAAGGTATAATTCTCTTCATTCACTAATGACCTCAGGAGGTCCTGTCTTTAAATACCACTGACTTAACACATCTATCTTTATTCCCGACCTCTCTCTTAACTCATATATCCAGCTGTCCACTCATTTGATTTGATGATACAGCATGCCTCAATGCCTGCTCAAGTGAACTTTTCACTCTAAGCTCTGAAGTGGACACTACAGTTCATTTTCCTTGGTGCCCCCCACAGAGTGTCTGAGATTTCTCTTCTCTGTTTTCAGGTTAAGACCTGTCCACCCCTCAGCTTTGCCAAGCTTTTGATTTGTTTTCTGAAGGCCCTCTCTCTGGCTTGCAAATGGCTGTCCTCTTGTTGCATCCTCACATAGCAGAGGGAGAGATCGCTTCCTCTTCCTTTTCTTGCAAATCCATTAACTCCATGATGAGGGCCCCACTCTGATGAACTCATCTAACCCTGATCATTTCCCAAAGGCCCCATCTGGGAATACCATCACACTAGGGATTAGGGTGTCAGCATATGAATTTGAGGGCACATAATTCAGTTCATAGCTCCTTCTTAAAGGATAGCCCTTGGGCTACTGGAGCTGCTTAAAACTATAGGGAATGTGAGGTGCCTGGGAGTTCCTATTCCTATATCCTGGCCCTAGAAACCCATCCCAAATTGTCTTAAGGCAGGAAAAGCTTTCACATATGATTTATGCTCCAGAGCTCTTTGGATCAGGTGTGGCCTAGGACTTAGTTTGCCATGGCACCCTTGCTTGGCTTTCTCCCCTTCCATTTCCAACTTCCTCTACTTCCTGATCCATCTCTCTTGGAAGCATTTTCTTGGTAAATGACTTGCACCTAAATCCTAGTTGCAGGAATTTCTGCTGAACTAAAACACCTCCAAAACCTTTTTCTCTCTGAAGAGCTCCTCTGCTAGCACTTCTCACTCAATAAGGCCACTGCTAAATCACGTTTTCTCAGCCCCCACACCTTGTCATCCATCATCTTTGACTTCCTTTTCTCTCTTAAATCTAATCCATCAGAAAGTCTTGCTAGTTCTAATTTCAAAATATATCTAGATACAGGCCATGTTATAGGACTTTCACTGTCACCCCCTCAGGTAGAAGACCATATAATGCACTATGTTTACATTCGTGCTAAGTCACTTCAGCTGTGTATAACTCTGTGCAACCCTGGATTGTAACCCATTAGGCTCCTTTGCCCATGGGATTCTCCAGACAAGACTGCTGGAGTGGGTTGCCATGCCCTTTTCCAATAAAGCACTATATTTGAGAATAAATATAAGGGCAATTCAGGGCTTCCCTGGTGGCTCAGTGGTAAAGAATCTGCTTGCCAATTTAGAAGATGGAGGTTTGATCCCTGGACAGGAAGATCCTCTGGAGGAGGAAATGAAAATGGAACCCTCTCCAGTATTCATGCCTGGGAAATCCCATGGAGAGAGGAGGCTGGCAGATTACAGTTCATGGGGTCACAAAAGAGTCAGACACAACTCAGCAACTAAACAACAACAATGATGAGTGCTACTAGCTGGAGGAAGCACAAGCTGGAATCAAGATTGCTGGGAGAAATAACCTCAGATATGCAGATGACACCACCCTTATGGCAGAAAGTGAAGAGGAATTCAAAAGCCTCTTGATGAAAGTGAAAGAGGAAAGTAAAAAGGTTTGCTTGAAGCTCAGCATTCAGAAAACAAAGATCATGGCATCTGGTCCCATCACTTCATGGGAAATAGATGGAAAAACAGTGGAAACAGTGTCAGACATTATTTTTTTGGGCTCCAAAATCACTGCAGATGCTGACTGCAGCCATGAAATTAAAAGACGCTTGCTCCTTGGAAGGAAAGTTATGACCAACCTTGATAGTATATTAAAAAGCAGAGACATTACTTTGCCAACAAAGGTCCGTCTAGTCAAGGCTATGGTTTTTCCCGTGGTCATGTATGGATGTGAGAGTTGGACTGTGAAGAAGGCTGATCGCCGAAGAATCGATGCTTTTGAGCTGTGGTGTTGGAGAAGACTCTTGAGAGTCCCTTATACTGCAAGGAGATCCAACCAGTCCATTCTAAAGGAGATCAATCCTGGATGTTCATTGGAGGGACTGATGCTAAAGCTAAAACTGCAATACTTTGGCCACCTCATGCGACGGGTTGACTCACTGGAAAAGACTCTGATGCTGGGAAGGGTTGGGGTTGGGAGGAGAAGGGGACGACGGAGAATGAGATGGCTGGATGGCATCACCAACTCTGTGGACATGGGTTTGAGTGTACTCCGGGAGTTGGTGATGGACAGGGAGGCCTGGCGTGCTGTGATTCATGGGGTCGCGGAGAGTTGGACACAACTGAACGACTGAACTGAAATGAACTGAACTGAACTGAACTAATAATTATGTGGATAGTTCCCCAAATCTTAGTCCAACCTACTATCTCTCCTATTTGAACAATTATTGTCCATTTATCTTACCTCTTGAATGACATCCATTTCCTATCTAGAAGCAAAAGTGATTTTTTTTTTTTAAATGTGCATTGGGTCATGCTACTCCTCTGTCCAGAAGACTTCCAATATCTTTACATTTCACCAGAATAAAATCCTAACCCCTCAACAGCACTGAAAATGTCCTGCAGGATTGTCATCTAACTCATTTACTGAATTCAGTCAAACTGAACTCTGATGTTCATTCAGTACCCTAGACACATTCTCAACTCAGAACCTCTGTACTTGCTCTTCTTTGCCTGAAATTGTATGCTCCAAAGACTCCCATGTTTCACTCACTTGTCACATTCAGATCTCTACTAGCCTGTGTGAGATATATACACTATCTCACCCTCCTCTCTGTAATCTTGTGCAGCAGTTATAACATGATATATTACTTTTTCTTTGTTGTTCTTATTAGTATCATTCCCCTTCACTAGGTTGAGAGTCCAGTTCAAAGATCTGTCCCTGGTTCCAGGAGGCTGGCACAGAGCTAGCACTGAAAAATATTTGTCCAGGGGCTTCCCTGGTGACTCAGGGGTAGAGAATCTGCCTGCCAATGTAGAAGACACAGGTTCAATCCCTGATCCAAGAAGATCCCATGTGCCATGGATCAACTAAGACCATGTGCCACAACTGTTGAGCCTGTTGTGGCACAAGAGGCTCCAGAGCCCAGGAACCCCAACTACTGAGCCCACATGCCACAACTACTGAAGTCCACATGCCCTAGCCTGTTCTCCATAACAAAAGACACCACCACAATAAGAAGCTGGAGCACTGCAGCAAAGACTAGTCCCTGTTCTCTGCAACTGGAGAAAAGTCTGTAGACATCAATGGAGACCCAGAGCAGCCAAAAATAAATAAATAAATCAAAATATATTCAGTTCTTATAAGTTCCCATCAAGTTGCAAACTCTCCTTTAAATGTATGTGTGTGTGTGTTGATTTAGCTAAGGCTCTTTTAATTTTCTCAAAAAAATTTAGACAGATTCTAAAATGTACTTCCATTCTCTAATCCCTTTCCATTTTATACTTAATTATTGAATTGAGTTTGTTAGGAATTTGATGGTTAATTTTAGAAACATAATAAATTATTCACATTAGATGAAGAATAAGAATTAATATTTGAGTATGTGGGTTTAAATATGAATTCTGTTTAATAACAACACATTATCTATAATTTCTCAAAAACAAAACAGAAACATATCCTCTACCTTTGAAAATCTCTACATCTTGTCATCAGTTTTATCACAGTCTGAGTGCATGATTATTTTAATTGTAATAAACATACTTATAACAGCTAATACAGGCTGCCCTGTTGGCTCAGATGTTAAAGAATCTGCTTTCAATGAAGGAGACCTGGGTTCAGTCCCTGAGTCGGGAAGATCCCCTGGAGTATTTAGTCTACATCTTTAAATGGGAATGAATGGCCTATTCATCTTACTGTGATACTAATAATATTTAATAGGTACTATCCCTGGGTCAGGAAGATACCCTTGAGAAGGAAATGATAAGCCACTCCAGTATTCTTGCCTGGGAAGTTACACTGACAGAAGGGTCTGATGGGCTACGGTCTGCAGGGTTGCAAATGTGTTGAACACAACTTCATGACTAAAGCAACAACAACATATTTAAACTTGTTACAGTATACATTTACCTTGCTTTCTTGTTTTTCTTTCCAGTTCTTTCTTTCTTATAGTAATTTCAAGGTGGTTTTTCTATATTTTTTTCTCTTGCTTCAGTTTCCAAGTTTTGCGCTTTATATTAGCTATATAATACCTAGGGTTTCCCTGATGGATTAGATGGTAAAGAATCTGCCTGCAATGCAGGAGACCTGGGTTGGGAAGATCCTCTGGAGAAGGAAACTGCAACCCACTCCAGTATTCTTGCCTGGAAAACCCCATGGACAGAGGAGCCTGATGGGCTAGAGTCCATGGTGTTGCAAAAAGTCAGACACGACTAAGCAACTAATAATAGCACTATATAATACCTATGATATCTGATATTAGAAAATTTTAGGATTTTAATATGCAAAAGCACTCAATTTTTATTCATGCTTAGAATTCATCAGTGTTAATCATTTCTTCCTATGCTAGATGAAATGCTTTCTTCAATTATTAATTTCCCTACTCATCTCCTTCATGGTAAAGTCATATTACTTTAAAATAGCTTTATTTCAATGGAGGTCAGGAAGTATTTCTTTTTAGTTGAGGTAAAAATTAAAAACAGTTAAATAAATAGATCTTAAATATACAACTCAATAAGTATTGATCAATGCAAAATTACATGTAGCGACCACTTCACCACCTCAATCAAAATGTAGAACATTTTTCTTACTCCAGCCTGTACTCCACCACAGTCAACCCAGTCAAGTGTTTATTATTATTATTATTAATTTTTATTGCAGTATAGATGCTTTACAATGTATTTGTTTTTAAAATTTTTATTTTTAATTGGAAATAATTGCCTTATCAGTTAAGTGTTTCAGTTCAGTTCAGTTGCTCAGTCATGTCTGACAATTTGCGACCCCATGAATCACAGCACACCAGGCCTCTCTGTCCATCACCAACTATAGGACTTTAATCATACTCATGTCCATCGAGTCGGTGATGCCATCCAGTCATCTCATCCTCTGTCATCCCCATCTCCTGCTCCCAATACCTCCCAGCATCAGGATCTTTTCCAGTGAGTCAACTTGTCACATGAGGTGGCCAAAGTATTGGATTTTCAGCTTCAGTATCAGTGCTTCCAATGAACACCAGGACTGATCTCCTTTAGGATTTAGTTCAGTTCAGTTCAGTCGCTCAATCGTGTCCGACTCTCAGCGACCCCATGAATCACAGCACACCAGGCCTCCCTGTCCATCACCAACTCCCGGAGTACACTCAAACTCATGTCCACAGAGTCGGTGATGCCATGCAGCCATCTCATTCTCTGTCGTCCCCTTCTCCTCCTGCCCCCAACCTTTCCCAGCATCAGAGTCTTTTCCAGTGAGTCAACTCGTCGCATGAGGTGGCCAAAGTATTGCAGCTTCAGCTTTAGCATCAGTCCTTCCAATGAACACCCAAGATCGATCTCCTCTAGAATGGACTGGTTGGCTCTCCTTCCATCCAAGGGACTCTCAAGAGTCTTCTCCAACACCACAGTTCAAAAGCATCAATTCTTCAGCGATCAGCTTTCTTCACAATCCAACTCTCACATCCATACATGACCACGGGTAAAACCATAGCTTTGACTAGGCGGACCTTGGTTGGCGAAGTAATGTCTCTGCTTTTTAATATGCTATCTAGGTTGGTCATAACTTTCCTTCCAAGGAGCAAGCGTCTTTTAATTTCCTGGCTGCAATCAGCATCTGCAGTGATTTTGGAGCCCCAAAAAATAAAGTCTGACACTGTTTCCACTGTTTCCCCATCTATTTCCCATGAAGTGATGGGACTAGATGCCATGATCTTTGTTTTCTGAATGTTGAGCTTCAAGCCAACCTTTTCACTCTCCTCTATCACTTTCATCAAGAGGCTTTTTAGTTCCTCTTCACTTTCTGCCATAAGGGTGGTGTCATCTGCATATCTGAGGTTATTGATATTTCTCCCAGCAGTCTTGATTCCAGCTTGTGCTTCTTCCAGCCCAGCGTTCCTCATGATGTACTCTGCATATAAGTTAAATAAGCAGGTGACAATATACAACCTTGACGTACTCCTTTTCCTATTTGGAACCAGTCCTTTAGGATTTAGCAACCACTATTCTCATTTCTGTCACTATGATTAATTTTGTCTTTTTAACTTCACTTAAATGAAATCATGGGGCTTCCCAGGTGGTGCTGGTGGTAAAGAACTCGCCTGCCAATACAGGAGACATAAGAGACACTGTTTCAATATCTGGGTAGGGAAGATTCCCTGGAGTAGGAAATGGCAATTCCAGTATTCTTTCCTGGAGAATCCCATGGACAGAGGAGCCTGGTCATCTATAGTCCATGGGGTCGCAATGAGTTCGACATGACTGAAGCGACTTAGCATACAAGCATGCAAATGAAGTCATAAAATATATACAATTTCTTCTGTATCATTTAATTCACTATAAGTTTTTGAGATTCATCTATTTTTCTTTTTTTAAGGATATTTTAACATTTAACAGGGTATTTTAAAGGAACTACTATTTTTTTTCCTTTTTCAAAGTGTATGATTTATGATTAATAGGAAGAAATGATTCTACCCAATTCCATACTTTTTAAAATTTTATCAATAGTACTGAACATTGAACTATATTTAGCACAGATACTCTGATATTCTAACAATGGCAGTAGATATACTTCAAGTGGCTCATTTAGTCATCAAGAAAATGGAGAAACAGATGCTGACCAATTTAGGCCAACTCTGAATTCAACATCTATTCACATACTTATTTTTATGCCTTATATAAGATATAACTGACTCCCAGGGATAACATAAAGAGATACAGAAAAATTGAAAAGGAAAGGTTGTGTCTTTCATACAACCTTCTCATAGCATCAACTTCTCTGGGTCCCTAGATCATGCACATGCAACACTATTAAATGAAGTCAGGTCACACTGGGCAAATGGGCAAGGGAAAAGAGAGTAGATTTAGATTCTTACTGAGCATGCTCAAATTTTTAATGCACCAAAGAGCAAGAGATTTTCCTAAGATGGAATAAATAAAAATATGTAACCTGTTTTAAAACTACTTGCTATATCTCATAAATTAGTGTACAAGTTCCACAGCAGCAATACATTAAATAATGAAGAAACTATTAGGCCACAGTTTCCTCTTCCACAAAACCAATTTTATGCCATCACATGTTAAACAGCAAGTAAATACTTTCATATCAGAGTGAAGTGTTCTTTTATATATAATGGTCTATTCATCGATTTTTTTTTATACTTCAGTTCAGTTCAGTTCAGTCGCTCAGTTGTGTCCGACTCTTTGCAGTAGTATATTATCTTTATTGCTGAGAAATTCCATTGCATGGATTTGTCCCAGTACTTTCTTTTCCTCTTTTTTCACTCTCCTGTTGATGGGCATTTAGATTTATTATTATTATTGGCTAATATGAATCTAACTGTTGTAACAATACATGTGCAAACCTTTTTGTTGGCGCATGTTTTTATGTCACCTAAGCAAAAAAAAAACAGAGACATTACTTTGCCTACAAAGGTCCGTCTAATCAAGGCTATGGTTTTTCCAGTGGTCATGTATGGATGTGAGAGTTGGACTGTGAAGAAAGCTGAGTGCCGAAGAATTGATGCTTTTGAACTGTGGTGTTGGAGAAGACTCTTGAGAGTCCCTTGGACTGCAAGGAGATCCAGCCAGTCCATTCTAAAGGAGATCAGTTCTGGGTGTTCATTGGAAGGACTGATGCTGAAGCTGAAACTCCAATACTTTGGCCACCTCATGCGAAGAGTTGACTCATTGGAAAAGACTCTGATGTTGGGAGGGATTGGGGGCAGGAGGAGAAGGGGATGACAGAGAATGAGATGGCTGGATGACATCACCAACTCGATGGACATGAGTTTGAGTGAACTCTGGGAGTTGGTGATGGACAGGGAGGCCTTGAGTGCTGTGATTCATGGGGTCGCAAACAGTCGGACATGACTGAGCAACTGAACTGAACTGAACTGAAGCAAATATCTGGGGTGAAATGCCATGTTATGGGATAGGTGTATGTTTTACTGCTTAACTTAAGAAGAAAAAATCATCTAATTTTTCAAAGAGTTGTACAATTTTGTACCCATCAGCAATGTTTGAGGAAACAAGTTGATAAATATTGTCACTGACATTTTGTCTCAACAATCTTTTTCACTTTAGACCTTCAAGGGAGTGTATAATGCAGTCACATTGTGGTTTTAATTTGCATTTTCACTTTCAGTAATTACATTGAAAGATTCAGTGCTTTTTGGCCATTGATATATTTTCTACTGTGAACTCTCTACAAAGGTCTTTTGTCCACTTTTAATTGTGCTGTTTCTTTTTTGTATTGATTTCTATCACTTATTTGTGTTTTTTAAATGAAAACTTTTTGTCAAATACATCCTGTAAATACTTTCTCCCAATCAATAGCTTGCCTTTTCATTGTCTTCATGGCAAATTTTGAAGAACAAGGGTTTTAATTTCAATGAAATCCAATGTAATATTTTTTCCAACATTTTTTTTTTCTTTCAAGCATAATATTGTTGGGCCCTCAAGAACAAATCTTGCCTACCTAGTCACATATATATTCTAATTTCTTCTAATTGCTTCATTGTTTAGTCTGTAATCCAGCTCAGATTAATTTTTGTGTATGATATACAACAGTAGTAAAAGTTTCTTTTTTACCCATATGAACTCCCCTTATTCTAGCATCACTGGATTTTTTTTGTTTGTTTTTACTTTCAAGAGTTTGAGTTGGTGATTGAATACATGTACTGAGTTCAAACAACTTGTTGTAATATCTTATTTCCGCCATTATATAACAGTATGACAATGATCACCATGTCTAACTCTGCATGTCTTCGTGATCTCAAAGAGTACTTGCTTTGAGCTTTTGTTTCTTCCATTTTTTTTTTAAGTTTTGGGGGTTAAATAATAAAGTTCTTGGAACAATACTTGGTATATAGTAACTTTATAGAATGTTTGCTTATAAAAATGATCATTATTACAGAAATAATATTAAGGTATAAAGTTATTATCAAAATATCACAATTAACATCTGATATAGTAATATAATGATTATGATTCCTTAAATATCAAAATCTATTTTTGTCAACATTTTGAATATTAATATCTGATCTAAAGGTCAAGTTGTGTCATTTTGTACTTGTTTAATCTAAATTTTTACTTTAGATATGAATACTCCGTTGTTCAGTCTATGTATATACGATATTCTTCTATAATCATGTAATCTCTTACTGGATAGTAATCATTTATTTTTTAAAATGATATATTCTTATTTTCTGGATGAAATATTATCTTCATTCCTATTGAAAATATAAATTTTTTTGTAAATTCCCTTCATTTGTTTTATAGACTCAGTGTTATTTTGTGTTGTTTATTCTATTTATTAAATTTAATGATTCTCTTTCATGTTGTTGACATTCTTCAAGGCTGTGCTGATTCTTTATCTTGTGATGAATTTAATAGTTGATCATCTGCGTTTGCTCTCATTATAAATAACTTCTTTTTGCTATACCTGGTTTTCTAGTTTTACATTGAAAGTCAGGATACGCTTAGAGCTTTTATTCTGGATATTGTATAACTCTATCGGAGAAGGCGATAGCAAGCCACTCCAGTACTCTTGCCTAGAGAACCCCATGGATGGAGGAGCCTGGTGGGCTGCAGTCCGTGGGGTCGCTAGGGGTAGGACACGACTGAGCGACTTCACTTTCACTTTTCACTTTCACACAGTGGAGAAGGAAATGGCAACCCACTCCTGTGTTCTTGCCTGGAGAATCCCAGGGACGGGGGAGCCTGGTGGGCTTCCATCTATGGGGTCACACAGAGTCGGACACGACTGAAGTGACTTAGCATAGCATAGCATAGCATATATAACTCTATAAACTTATAGGTTATGGCTCAACTTCTTTTCCAGAGGTGCAACTCAGAAGTAGTTTAGAGAACTACCTTCCTGCAATCACCATAATCCTCTGTCAATGAAATATCCCAAATAAATATAGTGATTTGCAAAAATTAAAAGAAAAATCCATCTAAATTTTCTCTTTATTCTCTCGATTAAGTCTTTCACAGAGTAAAAGCTTTTCATTTTGATGAAGTCCAATTTATTAGGTTATTTTCTTATTCTTCATTTATGAATCATGCTTTTGATGTTGTAACTAAAAACTCTTTGTGTGTCTCAATGTCACAAATAATTTTTTCCCAATGTGTTCTTCATAAAAATAATCATTTCTGCATTTTACATTTTTCTACATTATCCATTTTGATGTAATTTCTTTATAAGATGTGAACAATAGAAAGTTTTTTTTTTCCTAATGGCATGTCCAGTTGTTTCAACAAACTTTGTCGAAAATATTTTCTTTCTCCTTTCATTTGCCTTTGTACTTCTATAAAAAAAAAATAGATTGAACGAAGACTTCCTTATTAGATGCACATGTAAAGAACTTGAGTATCATCACACCTGTACTTACAAAACAAAGCTAAAACTGAACATCTCTGATATTTCTTATACATCAGAGAACCTAAGTCATAGGGCAGATTATCATTCTGAAATCTGTAATTTTAAACACTTAACATACCAAGTGTTTTCACCTGCCCCAACCTACCTAATTTTACATATTATTGATGACCAAAGTCCTCTTAGGTGTCTACCTCCATCATTAGAGCTACAAGCACCAATATTTTCTCTTCTCCAATTCAATTTTTATTTTTTCTTAGGGACTCCTCAATCTCTAGTCATTTTTACCTTAATTCATTACTTAGTTATTTTCAAGTAATGTTCTAGGTCTTCCTCTTAATCTGCATGCTAACTTTTAGTTGTTTGATCAAATGTCATAGTGTTACTTGCTATCTACTTCAAATAATTTCTTATAAACATTTTTATTGGACACAGTTTTTTAGGAAACTGGAGATCATGGTGGAATCTCTCCCTAGATATTTATGCATGGACCCATAAGCACAAAGTTTTGCTTACAATGTTAGAGGGATTTTACATTCCCTGGTTAAAGATACTGGCATGTATCCCCTGATGAATCACAGAATTATCTCTATAATCCTGCTTTCTTTTCTGAATTTTTCTTTTGAACAACTCCATGTCAGTTTAGATAACACTTACACTCTTCAAATTAAATATGTCCCAGCTTAATTTTTCATCATCCTCTAAACACTTGTTCCTTCTTGGAATTTCTGTATCCCTGAATATAATCTACTAAGATGTCCAAGCTGGAATTCCAATTGGCATCCCTGACTCCTACATTATTCTCAACCTTGCTTCTCCCAGCCAATCAAGTACCAAGTTCAGCTGAATCCATATCCTCAATACCATACATTCACTCCTCTCCATTCCCAATACCTCTGTCCATTTCAAAGCTAACACAAAGCCAGCTCTTCGGTTAAGATAATGGAACAACTTCATGCCAAGATTTCCTGATTCCAGACTATTATTCAATCCAATCCATTCTCCAAAGCACTGCCCAAGTAAATTCTATAATCATGCTTGAAACTCTTAAATGGAATTCCCCCTCTCTCTTTAAAAATCTTAACAGATTTTTTAAAATTGGGATACAGTTTCTTTATAATGTTGCATTAGTTTCTGCTGTACAACAAAGTGAATCAGCTATATATATATAATATATATAAATATATGTATACATATACATATAACATATATATATATACACACACACACACACATTCCCTTCTTCCTAGACCTCCTTCCCACTTCAACCCCACATCCTACCCATCTAGGTCACCACGGAGCATCAAACTGAGTGTCCTACACTATACAGCATGATCCCACTATCTATTTTACACATGGTAGTGTTATATGTCAATCCCAACCTCCCAGTTCATCCCTCCCTATCCTCCCCACATCTGAATTTCCATTTTCAATGTCTGCATCTTTATTTGCCCTGAAAATAGGTTTATTTGTACCATTTCAGTCACAAAGAGAATAATACAGATTTTTAAGAACTTTATTTATTCACCCTATCTCTTCATCGCAATACCTCCTACTCTAGGCTTGCTCTAACTGTCAACGCTAGTAATCTACTCTCATTTCTAGGAGATGTGAACACTCTGATCTCAGACATCTTCTCCAACTGTTCCTCCTTCCTGGTAACCTCCTGTCCCTTCTCCACTTCGAATAAATAATATCAATCTTTCAGATTATTTTTTTCTGAGAAAATATTCCTGCCTCTTAAGAATAGGCTATGTGCACCTTGAAAGTGTCATCTCGCCTCCAATATACTCTCATTCCGTATTAAAGTTTTCATCATACTAAACTTTAATTTCTGTTTAATTGTCTGAATCCATCTAACAGAATGTACTATACTTGTGTGCTCATTTTCTCAGTCATATCTGATCCTCTGCAACCTCATGGACTGTGGCCCATCAGGCTCCTCTGTCCATGGGATTTTTCAGGCAAAAATACTGCAGGGGGTTGTCATTTCCTCCTCCAGGGAATCTTCCTGATCCAGGGATCACCTGCATCTCCTGAGTTGGCAGGTGGATTCTTTAGCACTGAGTCACCAGGGCAGCCTGTACTATACTTGAGGATTTCAAAATGTTAGTTACATTATCAACTATTTCTTGAATGAATCAACGGGTGTTCTATAATTATTATAATGCCTGTTTTCTCCATGGAAATGTCCTGTATTACTTCATTTGCATATTTCATTATCCTTAAAACTTGATTATTACATTTTTCCAGTGTAGCACTTATTTTTTCCTTTCTTATTTCTTGTGGTTTATCCCTCTTTTCTACCTTCAATATCCCACTCCAATTCATTCTCCAAACAAGATATCTTTATTTAAAAACAGACATATGGTCATGTTATATCACCATTTCAAAATCTTTAATTTCCATCCTGCAGTCTTCTTACAGTTTAAAAAGATGAATAAAGTTTAAAATTCTCACTCTGCTTTTACAAAGTCTTCTACAGTTTGAGCCTCATCTAGGTCTCCAGACTTAGGCTTCCACATTCCTCTTTGAAAGTTATTATCATACTTCAAAGTCCAAGTCAGGAGCCACTTTCTAAAAAATTCCCTCAGAGAGCATGTCTGGTAAAGCAATTAAGAAGGGTCCCTCTACAACCAGCCTCTGTAGGTTCAAGTTCCAACATTTCCTCTTTCTCTCTATGTTATATTGGCCAAGTTAGCCACAGATTCTCCATCTATAAAATAGGGATAATAGAAAAAAAAAATTTAACTAAATAAAATTAAAACTGAAACGATTCCCTCAGATTTTCCCTTTAGAAGTCATCTTTCCTCCCCACATTGATGGAACTTCTTAGTCTTTCTTTCATGAGAATTAGTTATCCTTTCCCTCCAACAGCAAATCCCCATAATTATATCCAGTTCCTTCCTAGAGAGTGGAACTATGGTTTATTTACCAGCTGCTGCTGCTGCTGCTGCTAAGTCACTTCAGTCGTGTCCGACTCTGTGTGACCCCATAGACGGAAGCCCACCAGGCTCCCCCTTCCCTGGGATTCTCCAGGCAAGAACACTGGAGTGGGTTGCCATTTCCTTCTCCAGCATCTCCACCTAACTCTGATACAGTGACTTTATACATTGGAGGTATTAGAAAATGCTCGTTGATAAGAAAATAGATGTTTTCATTTTCTTTCTCCTTAACATTAGAGATCACTTCATCCTTCTTTGTATACAGCCAAAGAATCTACCTAGAAATATGGGCCTATTGATTATTTAAAGAGGTCCATTTCCCAGGCAGCTTCCCGCATAGCTCAAACAGTAAAGAATCTGCCTGCAATGCAGGAGACCTGGATTCAATTCCTTGGTTAGGAATATCCCCTGGAGAAGGGAATGGCAGTATTCCATTCCAGTATCCTTGTCTGGAGAAATCCATGGACAGAGGAGCCTGCCAGGCTACATACAGTCCTTGGGTTTGCAAAGAGTCAGATAGGACTGAACTAACGCTTTCACTTTCATTTCCCAGGTGGCTCAAGTGGTAAAGAACCCATCTGCCAATGTAGGAGATGTAAGAGACACAGGTTCCATCCCTGAGTCAGAAAGATTCCCTGGAGGAGGGTGTGGCAAGCCATGCCTGTATTCTTGCCATGGACAGAGGAGCCTGGAGGGCTACAGTCCACGGGGTCATGAAGTGTCAAATGCAACTGAAGTGACTTAGCACAGTATACAGCACAGCATAAATTACAGTAGATTTAAAAAAAAGCAAAACCATTTTAATTAAAAAAATCAGTATGGAATTATTTTAATTATCTGATTATTTACAGTTTTCACAGCTTTATAAAATCTGAAATAGAGAAAGTACCATTCAACTTCTGGATCTTGAATGCTGTAATATCTTAAATAATAATACATTTATATAGAGAACCCTAATTGGGCAAGAAAATAATGTTAACTCTGTAAATAGTAAAGCAAATTATATATTTCATACCATTTATAATTTATCACATTCCTTTATATCTTTATCCCATTCAATTTGTGTAACAGTTCCGTTGCATCTTATCAAGGCTTCCCTCTGTATAGTTGATTTCTGGGGCTGCTGGAGAAAAAGCCATTTTATAACAAAACTGTCTCTCTTTGGACACTAACTGTTCTGGATATTATTTGAAGCTTATATACTTTAACAACAACATAAAAAAAAAGCAACAGTGTCAACTTGATTGCAGCACAACAGATCTGGTTAGGAGCCAATGTTATGGTTGAAATTCAAGAGTGTAATTGACTTTTAGCACCACATTTTATAAGATTTGGTTAGTTATTGTGTTTGTGAAGTCCAGTCACAGAACTCCTAGCTAAGTCACCATAGAAGTTAGGACTAAATCCAGCTGACATCCTTATAACAAATGACTTGTAGTCAACTCTCAGGAATGGGCTGGTGTCCCAAGATATAACCTTCTCTGTCTAAGAATCTCTTTTCTACATCTGCTCCTTCGTCTGCACAAAAAAAACCACAGTTCACTTAGGGTCGAATGGCTTTCTCCAGTTTCTGCCATCAGAGTGTATGAGATCCTGTTTGGATTCTCAGGAAACAATTACTCCTGGCTTTGGATCAAGCTGATTCCATTACTTCCAAACACATATGGTATGTGGAGGACAGGAGGTAGCCAAACACGTGTTGATATTTCACCTCTACCTTTTTAATTTCTCATATCTGTGTAAAAGCTCACTCACTGGGAAGGGAGAAACTTGCTCTAACTCTACCCATAAAGATACATTCTTTCATCAGTCCTTTATCAGCCTAATTCAATAAGAATGTATAGAAAGTTTTTCTAAATTTAATATAGTCCAGCTTTTCCTTCTCAAACACACACACACACACACACACGAACATGTTCTTGGCTATGTTGAGATTATGCTAGTATCTCAAGTAAGGGAATTTTAAAATGGATTTTACAATATGGGTCAAGTAACACATAATGATCTAGAAACATTTTTCTCCTTTGCTTTTTGTTAAGTGTTTCTCTCCTATCTTCCCAAGACTGCCATTTAAGAGACACATTTGTTCCAAATTGTCTTCCTTTTTTGTAAAGTCAGGGACTCTCCGAAGTGCAGCTTCTCCATGAAAACAATTAGTTAACAGAGTTCATGTGAAGTTCATCTTTTTGGTCATCTTCATGATCTTGCCAATTTCGCAAAACTATAAGAATAAATTGTTGTTTTGGTTGCTAAGTTATATCTCTTTTGCTACCCCAGGAACTGTAGCAAGCCAGGTTCCTCTGTCATGAGATTTCCCAGGCGAAAAACTAGAGTGGGTTGCCATTTCCTTCTCCGGGGCATCTTCCTAACTCACGATTGAAACCTGTGTCTCCTGCATTGGCAGGTGGGTTTTTTACCACTGAAACCAGGCAAGCCCATGAATATGTTACATTTGCAAAAATAGACATTGTGCCCACACAGTTATAAGTTAGTACTCAGTAATAATGGTCTTCTGTGTTTGACTATTCCACAAAACGAGTTTCTACATCAATGAATATCTAAGAATGCCCTTTCTTGAGATATTAAAAATGAAATAGTATTTCTCTTAAAATTTTAGGTATATGCATTTAACTGCAATTTCAAGTTTAATAGTACATGTATTTTGCTTTTTAAAAATAATAATTTTTCAAAAGATCAAAGCTAAGCTGTATATATATGAAAATATAATAGTAATAACTAACATTGAATGCTTACTATATGCACACAGTGTTCTACTCACATAATTCTATCTATGTCTTGGAGGTAGGTTTTACACAAGTAACATAAGTATCTTATCCAACATGACACAACTATTGAGACTATGCACATATATTTGCATAAATAGGCTTTAATATAAGAAATAATACATTTTAATGAACTTATATCTTATCTCAAACCATAGTTTGAAACATAATTTAATTATACCCTTATAATAGTCTATAAAAATGTACTCTTAATTTAACACATTTTAAGAGAGTACATAAAATGTAACAACAGCAACACAGTGATCTGGGGATTTAGTGTATTTTGACTTTTTTCATACAGATGTTAGTTCTCAGTACTTAAGTATTTTTCCTGAAAAGAATGCTATAGGCTTTAAATTCATGTGGGTTATAATTTAAACTAGAATTTAAATTTTATATAAATCAACTGAAGAAACATGTTGACTAATGGTGTTTTAAACAAATTTAATAGTGAAGTATTATCAGAGATCTCAAAAGCTACAATTGTGAGAAAAGACAGAATTTGTTGGATTTGCTTTAACTGTTTCCCCAGAATTTTATTTGGGGTAAAAATAAAACTTACTCTGGGTGTCAACTGCACAATATATTAGAAATAAGACTTTTTGATCCCTGAGTACTTCAAGAAGCAAGTTTGGGGGTTTTTTTGGGTGGAAATAGCATCTAGAATACCCACCGTGTCTTAAGTAGAGATTCAGTCAATTTCTGGACTCTCTGAGTGGACACCCAGTGCCATCCTCTCTGGGGCACAGTTGGCAGCTGAAAGAAACAGCGGTATCTATAAGGACTCAGAATATTGGAAACCGGCGTTTTAGTTCAGGGAAGATAAATGACAGCTGCCTGAACAACTCTTGGCATGAGCTAGGTTCTCATTGATTTGAAATTATTCTGGAATTTCTGGAGAATTATATGTGGCATAAAACTTAATGCGTTTAATTTGATCAGTGTGATGACAATCAAAAGACAGACAAACCATGGCCGACTTCATTTCTGTTCTTCCTCAGAACATAGAGCAAGACATGATATCCTCGGTTCTCCTCCCCCAGTTTGATTCATTCTTTTGAATACCTTTTAGAAGGGTTAAAAGGTATCTTTTAGCATCCAAGATATCCTGTACTGTAGAAACTGAGATTGCATTCCTTTAAAGATCATGTAAGCATAATTTTGGAGGCTGATAAAGATAAAATGCTCATAGCTTGAGCAAGGAGTTTAGGAAACAGAATTTCAAAACAAATTAATTAAAAGAAAAGCAATGTAAGCATGGATATGTGTTTCTTTTCAGGGAGGAAGGACCCTAGAAGACTGAGGTTGACATTAGGTATCTAATGTGACCTTGAAGGAAGCAAGATCCCTTGTAATCTATTATCCATCATTATATGCCCAAGAGACATGGCCTTAGCCCTCCTTTCCTTTACAACCACACAAACTATGTATCCTGTGGATATTTCTACCTTAAACTCAGAATAGAGTTCTTGGATTTATTAACATGTAATTCTGTCTGCATTTGTGAAAAGATATAGATAGATAGATAAACATTTCTTGAACTCATTATTTCTAAACAGATTATACATTTGTATATGATTTTTCCAAATTCGTTTGTTAGCTGTGATTAGATTTTTTTAAGTCATAAAATTGATATAAAGTTGTCATTGCTTGGTAAATTATATTTCCCCCACTCCTGGAACATTTTAAAGTAGAAATTAAAAAATTAAGAAATTGTTTTTTCTCTTCTTCTGCATTCTACCATATTTAATAATTGTGATATGGTGAAAAGAGTCCAAATTGTAAATTAAAAAAAAAAGATGAATCCTGACTTTTAGTTTTATCTCTGTTTCTATTACTTGTATTATTTTTAGTAAATCAAGTACCATATTTTGGTCTCAGTAGCTTGCTCCATAAAATAAGGAAGACGAACTAAACGTCTTTAGGTCCTTTTCAGCACAAATTCTATGAAGCTTTTAATTACTTCCATTTTATGGTGGTTTGACAAGTACTCTTGTTCAGTGAACAATTCAGGCCTATATCCTTCTGAGCCATTTTTAATAGCCCTAGTGCTCCCAAGGAAGGGAAAAACAGTAAAAATAAGCAAATTTTTTGCTTCCATAATACAATATATTTTGAAAATATTGATCAAATGATCTGACAATAGGACAAAATACACAGCTACTATTTTAACCTTATGGATGGTTCTCATGGATACATTCTTCCTTTTCTTTGTTCTTAAGTTCAGTCATTTTCTAATGAAAAATCAATATACTGTCATTGTATGTAACAGTGTACAAGATACACACTGAAGAACAGAAGAAGAAAAAAAAGATAATTATCTTTAATCTCACTATTCCAGACACTCATTATCAAAATAATTTCTTTGGGCCTATCTGTGTGTGTTATATAATTTTATAGTTTTAGATGAATTGTGCTCTCAATGCTACTTTGTGACTTACCTTTATTTATATAAAAATATTGTGAAAATCCTGCTCATTGGCTCAGTCATGTCCAAGTCTTTGCAACCTAATGGACTGTACACTGCCATGGAATTTTCCAGGCAAGAATACTGGAGTGGGTTGCCAGTTCCCCCTCCGGGGGTCTTCCTGATCTGGAAATTGAACTTGTGTCACCTGTATCTTCTGCATTGCAGTTGGATTCTTTACTGCTGAGCCATAAGGGAAGCCCATTGTGAACATCTTGGCATAGAAATGAAGATAGAATCTGTGCCTGTATCTTAATTGATACAAGCTATCCCAATGTTTGGAAGTGCCATGACTTATTGAACCAAAGAATATACTTCTGAACAATTTCAGTTCAGTTCAGTTCAGTCGCTCAGTCATGTCCAACTCTTCACTACCCCATGAATCACAGTGCACCAGGCCTCCCTGTCGATCACCAACTCCTGGAGTTCATTCAAATTCATGTCCATCGACTCGGTGATGCCATCCAGCCATCTCATTCTCTGTTGTCCCCTTCTCCTCCTGTCCCCAATCCCTCCCGCATCAGAGTCTTTTCCAGTGAGTCAACTCGTCGCACGAGGTGGCCAAAGTATTGGAGTTTCAGCTTTAGCATCAGTCCTTCCAATGAACACCCAGGATCGATCTCCCTTAGAATGGACTGGTTGGATCTCCTTTCGGTACAAGGGACTCTCAAGAGTCTTCTCCAACACCACAGTTCAAAAGCATCAATTCTTCGGCGATCAGCTTTCTTAACAGTCCGACTCTCACATCCATACAACACCACGGGAAAAACCATTGCCTTGACTAGACGGACCTTTGTTGGCAAGTAATGTCTCTGCTTTTTAATATGCTATCTAGGTTGGTCATAACTTTCCTTCCAAGGAGTAAGCGTCTTTTAATTTCCTGGCTCCAATCAGCATCTGCAGTGATTTTGGAGCCCCCCCCCCAAAAAAGTCTGACACTGTTTCCAATGTTTCCCCATATATTTGCCATGAAATGATGAGACCAGATGACATGATCTTAGTTTTTTGAATGTTGAGCTTCAAGCCAACTTTGTCACCCTCTTCTTTCACTTTCATCAAGAGGCTTTTTAGTTCTTCTCCACCTTCTGCCATAAGGGTGGTGTCATCTGCATATCTGAGGTTATTGATATTTCTCCCAGCAATCTTGATTCCAGCTTGTGCTTCTTCCAGCCCAGTGTTCTTCATGATGTACTCTGCATATAAGTTAAATAAACAGGGTGACAACATAAAACCTTGACATACTCCTTTTCCTATTTGGAACCAGTCTGTTGTTCCATATCCAGTTCTAACTGTTGCTTCCTGACCTGCATATAGGTTTCTCAAGAGGCACGTCAGGTGGTCTAGTATTCTCATCTCTTTCAGAATTTTCCACAATTTATTGTGATCCACGCAGTCAAAGGCTTTGGCATAGTCAATAAAGCAGAAATAGATGTTTTTCTGGAACTCTCTTCCTTTTCCCATGATCCAGCAGATGTTGGCAATTTGATCTCTGGTTCCTCTGCCATTTCTAATACCAGCTTGAACATATGAAAGTTCGTGGTTCACGTATTGCTGAAGCCTGGCTTGGAGAATTTTGAGCATGACTTTACTAGCATGTGAGATGAGTGCAATTGTGCAGTAGTTTGTGCATTCTTTGGCATTGCCTTTCTTTGGGATTGGAATGAAGACTGACCTTTCCAGTCCTGTGGCCACTGCTGAGTTTTCCAAATTTGCTGGCATATTGAGTGCAGCACTTTCACAGCATCATCTTTCAGGATTTGAAATAGCTCCACTGGTATTCCATCACCTCCACTAGCTTTGTTTGTAGTGATGCTTTCTAAGGCCCATTGACTTCACATTCCAAGATGTCTGGCTCTAGATGAGTGATCTAACCATCGTGATTATCTGGGTCATGAAGATCTTTTTTGTACAGTTCTTCTGTGTATTCTTGCCACCTCTTCTTAATATCTTCTGCATCTGTTAGGTCCCAACCATTTCTGTCCCTTATCAAGCCCATCTTTGCATGAAATATTCCCTTGGTATCTCTAATTTTCTTGAAGAGATCTCTAGTCTTTCCGATTCTGTTGTTTTCCTCTATTTCTTTGTATTAATCGCTGAGGAAGGCTTTCTTATCTCTCCTTGCTATTCTTTGAAACTCTGCATTCAGACGCTTATATCTTTTCTTTTCTCCTTTGCTTTTTGATTCTCTTGTTTTCAAAGCTGTTTGTAAGGCCTCCCCAGACAGCCATTTTGCTTTTTTGCATTTCTTTTCCATGGGGATGGTCTTGGTCCCTGTCTCCTGTACAATGTCACGAACCTCCATCCATAGTTCAAATCCAGAAAGAATGAAGGGATGGAGCCAAAGCAAAATGATACCCAGTTGTTGATGTGACTGGTGATAGAATCAAGGTCCAGTGTTCTAAAGAGCAATATTGCATAGAACCTGGAATGTTAGGTCCATGAATCAAGGCAAATTGGAAGTGGTCAAACAGGAGATGGCAAGAGTGAACGTAGACATTCTAGGAATCAGTGAAGTAAAATAGACTGGAATGGGTGAATTTAACTCAGATGACCATTATATCTACTACTGTGGGCAGGAATCTCTTAGAAGAATGGAGTAGCCATCATGGTCAACAAGTTTCCGAAATGCAGTACTTGGATGCAATCTCAAAAATGATAGAATGATCTCTGTTCGTTTCCAAGGCAAACCATTCAATATTACAGTAATCCAAGCCTATGCCCCAACCAGTAATGCTGAAGAAGCCGAAGTTGAACGGTTCTATGAAGACCTAAAAGACCTTTTAGAACTAACACCCAAAAAAGATGTCCTTTTCATTCTAGGGGACTGGAATGCAAAAGTAGGAAGTCAAGAAACACCTGGAGTAACAGGCAAATTTGGCCTTGGAGTATGGAATGAAGCAGAGCAAAGGCTAATAGAGTTTTGCCAAGAGAATGAACTGCTCATAGCAAACACTCTCTTCCAACAACACAAGAGAAGACTCTACACATGGACATCACCAGATGGTCAACACTGAAATCAGATTGATTACATTCTTTGCAGCCAAAGATGGAGAAGCTCTATACAGTTAGAAAAAACAAGACTGGGAGCTGACTGTGGCTCAGATCATGAACTCCTTGTTGTCAAATTCAGACTTAAATTGAAGAAAGTAGGGAAAGTCACTAGACCATTCAGATATGACCTAAATCAAATCCCTTATGATTATACAGTGGAAATGAGAAATAGATTTAAGGGACTAGATCTGATCGACAGAGTGCCTGATGATCTATGGATGGAGGTTGAACAATTTAACTATTCCTAGTGTTTGGTATTATAAGACACTTTTGAATAAGCATGCCTTAAACACTGAGGGAGGAAATGGCAACCCACTCCAGTGTTCTTGCCTGGAGAATCCCAGGGACGGGGGAGCCTGGTTGGCTGCCGTCTATGGGGTCCCACAGAGTCGAACACGACTGAAGCGACTTAGCAGCAGCAGCAGCAGCAAACACTTGTCTAATTATTTCCTTGCATTGCATAAACAAGATTTGAACATTTCGGTTTTGAAAGTAGATTGAGACAAGTATTTTTATCTGTAACTGGCCCTATGTAAATATATTTCTGACTCTACAATTCAGGTCTGAGTATCTGCTTTCTGAGTCATTCACTGGTCCTCAGACCTTCAGTCTCCATCACCCTTTGGACCCATACCCTTCATTTCTCAGGTGCTCAAGCATGATTCCCAATCTCAACATCACCCCATTAGTGTGGCTGTCTGGCTCAACTTTTCATCTCTCTCTTTTTTCTCTGTGTTTACTCAAAGCATGCTAGCAAAATCTTCTACTTCTTTTGGCCATGTGTTTGCCTTTATTATTTCCCATAAAATATGTAAGATAAAGCTTATGTATCATTATACAAGCTGTATGCTGCTGCTGCAGATAAGTCACTTCAGTCATGTCTGACTCTGTGTGACCACATAGACGGAAGCCCACCAGGCTCCCCCGTCCCTGGGATTCTCCAGGCAAGAACACTGGAGAGGGTTGCTGTTTCCTTCTCCTATGTGTGAAAGTGAAAACTGAAAGTGAAGTCGCTCAGTCGTGTCCGACCCTTAGCGACCCCACGGACTGTAGCCTACCAGGCTGCTCCATCCATGGGATTTTCTAGGCAATAGTACTGGAGTGGCTTGTCATTGCCTTTTTCTGTATAGCTTTCTTTTTTTCCAAACTTTTGGGTATTGAATAGATTAGGTTTATATTACTAATACTGGAATGTTACACATCTTATTTATAGTTTTATATTTATATGTAAAACTATTATAGCTAATCCTTTAATCCCTTGAGTTTAGATTTATTACATATGCACTTAAAGGATTAATTTCATAATTCAGAATAATTCATAATTCTGAAAGTGAAGTCGCTCAGTCGTGTCTGACCCCTAGCGACCCCACGGACTGTAGCCCACCAGACCCATGGGATTTTCTAGGCAATAGTACTGGAGTGGCTTGCCATTGCCTTCTTCTGTATAGCTTTCTTTTTTTTCAAACTTTTGAGTATCGAATAGATTTGGTTTATATTACTAATACTGGAATGTTACACATCTTATTTATAGTTTATATTTATACGTAAAACTATTATAGCTAATCCTTTAATCCCTTGATTTTAGATTTATTACATATGCACTTAAAGGATTAATTTCATAATTCAGAATAATTCATAATTATTTTCATATGACATAAACTACTATATTGGAGCAGTATGTATGTGCTCTCACTCAGTTGTGTCCTACTCTGCAACTCCATGGGCTGTAGCCTTCCAGTCTCCCCTGTGCATGGAATTCTCCAGGCAAGAATACTGGAGTAGGTTGCCATTTCCTCCTCCAGGGAATCTTCCTGACCCAGGGATCAAACCCAAATCCCCTGTGTCTCCTGCAATGACAGGCAGATTCTTGAACACTGAGCCACCTAGGAAGCCCATACTGGGGCAGAAGCAAACATTTTTGTAGTTTTTGAAATGTCTAAGGAAGGAAATTATAAGTAGACATATATATATTTCTATTTATATAGTCTGTTAAGTGCATTTTAGCTTCACTTATTTTTATCTCTTTATATAAAATAATTATCTTTGTGGATGATAAAAGCTCATAGTTGTGAAAGTATAGAAGCAACAATTTTCTTATCTACTATAGCAACACCTACTTTTTTATTTAGGATAAATTTCAATAGTTGGGGCCTACATTTTATATCCAGACGATGAACTCAGAAAGCACAGGTTAACAAAACTATACCCTAGCCAGAGCTTGAAAGTATAAAGAGCAGAATGGACTTTCAATAGAGGTGCAATCTGACAGTCATTCTGAGCTGCAATCTTGGGAGAAAGATTACCATCCAATTCAAAAATTTCAAGAAGACAAAAGAGAAATTGAGTGCAAATATCCAGAGACCAAGAATAACAACTCATCCCAAGCCATCTAGAAAGCTCTGTGGAGGAAGTTGGAGAGGATAATAGTGATAGGCCCCAGTAAATATAAATAATGTTAGGCTATAGGGAAGAAAGAAAGACAGTGTTTGCCATTTCTAGGAAGTTCAGATCAGAGAAAAATGAATTGGGATTGGGCAGGATAAAAAAATTATTTTGCAAATGAAATAAGACAGAAAAGTTAAGCTAAGAGACAGATTTGAACCAGAAATCTTACCTTGTCTTATAGCCAGTGTTAATCAGAATTGTTATTCACAAATCCCCAATACAATGGTTAAACTGTGCCTAACAAGTTCAACTGGTTGAGCTGATATGCTTAGATCCAGACAGTGTGCCTTTCTGGCTTGGGAGGGCAAAAGTAAACACAGCCCCTAACGTCAGTGTAAAATGTGTGCTCACTTTTCCATGATGACATGGAACTTATTCCTGTGACTACAGCCCATGTGATTAAATAGGAACTTCTCCCATTGTACTAATCCTAGACTTCTTCTGCTATTTGGGTAGAAATTGACCAGTAATAATCTGAAAACAGGATGCATCCTAAAAGTTACTGTTGTTAAAGTCCTGCATTCAGTAAGCCAGCAAATTTGGAAAACTCAGCAGTGGCCACAGGACCGGAGAAGCTCAGTTTTCATTCCAATCCCAAAGAAAAGCAATGCCAAAAATGTTCAAACTACCGCACAATTGCACTCATCTCACACTCTAACAAAGTAATGCTCAAAATTCTCCAAGCCAGGCTTCAACAGTACGTGAACTGAGAAATTCCAGATGTTCAAGCTGGAATTAGGAAAGACAGAGGAGCAGAAAAACATCTACTTCTAATTTATTGATTATACCAAAGCCTTTTACTGTGTGGATCAGAACAAACTGTGGAAAATTCTTAGAGATGGGAATATCAGAGCACCTTACCTGCCTCCTGAGAAATCTGGATGCAAGGCAAGAAACAACAGTTAGAATGAGACATAGAACAATGGTCTGATTCCAAATTGGGAAAGTACATCAGGGCTGTATATTGTCACCCTGCTTGTTTAACGTATATGCTGAGTGAAAGTGAAAGTCATTCAGCTGTGTTCGACTCTTTGCAAACCCATGAACTTACTCCATGGAATTCTCCAGGCAACAATATTCGAGTGGGTAGTCTTTCCCTTCTCCAGGGGATCTTCCCAACCCAGGGATCAAACCCAGGTCTCCCACATTGCAGACAGATTCTTTACCAGCTGAGTCACAAGAGAAGCCCAAGAATACTGGAGTGAAATGCCAGGCTGGATGAAGCACAAGCTGGAATCAAAATTGTCAGGAGAAATATCAATAACCTCAGATATGCAGATGACACCACCCTTATGGCAGAAACTGGAGAAGAGCTAAAGAATCTCTTGAAGAAAGTGAAAGAGGAGAGTGAAAAAGTTGGCTTAAAACTCAAGATTCAAAATACTAAGATCATGGCATCCAGTCTCATCACTTCAGGGCAAATAAATGGGGAAACAATAGAAACAGTGACAAACTTTATTTGCTTGGGCTCCAAAATCACTGCAGACGGTGACTGCAGCCATGAAATTAAAAGACGCTTGCCCTTTGGAAGAAAAGATTTGACAAACCTTTGACAGCATATTAAAAAACAGAGACATTACTTTGCCAACAAAGGTCCATCTAGTTAAAGCTATGGTTTTTCCAGTAGTCATGTATGGATGTGAGAGTTGAACTATAAGGAAAGCTGAGCGCCGAAGAATTGATGTTTTTGAACTGTGGTGTTGGAGAAGACTTTCGAGAGCCTTTTGGGGGATTTCATGATATAACAGGTTTGTGCAAGCTCAGTTGCTTCAGTTTTGTCTGTGTCTTTGTGACCCCATGGACTGTAGCCCACCAGGTTGCTCAGTCTATGAGATTCTCCAGGCAAGAATACTGGAGTGGGTTGCCATCCCTTCTCCAGGCGATTTCCTGACCAAGGGATTGAATGTGGATCTCCTGCATTGCAGGCAAATTCTTTACTGCTGAGCCAGCGGGGAAGCCCAGGGTTTATCCTGAAAGATAAAATGTCTTGCCTGAGGAGTGGTGGGGTCAAGGGCCATTATAACATATCTGTACATCCCGTAGGTGTACATGGATTATGTAAGTCTTATTTGTAACCACAGATCAAGGCAAGGCTATATGATCTTGAGTTGTATATAGAAATGTACCAAAAGGAAGCTAAAGATGTCTCAAATATTGCATGAATTGTCCTTTGATTATGAAAACATCCCCATTTTGGAAGTTTCTTGGTGGTCTATATTGATTTGAATCCCTCCAAATGACTTTGTGTAAAAAAAAAAGAGTGTCCAAATCAGCCAGAGCACCCTGGCATCCTGGTTTCAGACACCAATGAGGAATTAAGCCAGAGCACCCTGGCATCCTGGTTTCAGACACCAATGAGGAATTAAAGAATAGTCCCTCACTTTTTCATAAATTCCTAAGACAGCCTCAAGGAAGGGGCTGAGTCAACAAAAGCTAACTAAATTTTCCTAAGCCATGTAAATCCAGACCCTGGAGCCCTATTAAAAAGGCCTGTCTTTCTCATAAGAAGTGTCATTGGCCTATATCATATGGAATAAACAATTTTTGCTTCCAGTCAGCATTTGGAACATAACTGAGATGTCTCTGCATTAAATTTAGGGTTAATGAAGGAAAGCTGCTATTTAAGGCACTTATTTGTCTATGCCTTATGAGAAACTGGGACTTTCCTGTGGCTCAGATGGTAAAGAATCTGCTTGTAATACAAGAGACTTGGGTTTGATCCCTGGGTCAAGAACATCCCCTCCAGAAGGGAATGGCCACCCACTATAGTATTCTTGCCTGGAGAATCCAATGGACAGAGGAGCTCATGAGAAACCATGCCCCTTAGTCAGAGTCTGGAGGGATGAGATTAAAAACAGACAAAAGATAATTTTGCCTAGCAATGTAAAAGCTTCTACTGTCAAAAATGATTATGATAATTTATCCTAAATTTAAACTATTTTCTCTTTGAGATATATAGTTTTTTCTTGTGGATTATTTGAGTGCTTGGAGTGCATTTTGCCCAAGAGTTATCCACCAGCAGGAGAGACTGTCAGGATATCAAACTTGGATGAATTCAGGGAGAGGAGCAGGAGGCCTGAGTCCAGTTCAGCCACTCAGTCATGTCCGACTATTTGCAATCCCATGGACTGCAGCACGTCAGGCTTCCCTGTCCATCACCAACTCCCAGAGCTTGCTCAAACTCATGTCCATCAAGTTAGTGATGCCATAAAGCCATCTCATCCTCTGCCTTCCCGTTCTCCCACCTTCAATCTTTCCCAGCATCAGGATCTTTTCCAATGAGTCAGTTCTTCCCAGTTTGCAAAAGTATTGGAATTTCAGATTCAGCATCAGTCCTTCCAAAGAATATTCAGGACTGATTTCCTTGAGGACTGACAGGTTTGACCTCCTTGCTGTCCAAGAGGGACTCTCAAGATTCTTCTTCAACACCACAGCTCAAAAGCATCAATTCTGCCGTGCTCAGCTTTCTTTACAGTCTTGCTCTCACATCCATACAGGATTAATGGACAAACCATAGTTTTGACTCTACTGAACTTTGTAAGGAAAGTAATGTCTCTGCTTTTTAATATGCTGTCTAGGATTGTCATAAATTTTCTTCCAAAGACCTAGTGTCTTTTAATTTCATGGCTGCAGTCACGATCTGCAGTGATTTTGGAGCCCAAGAAAATAAAGTCTGTCACTGTTTTCATTATTTCCCCACCTATTTGCCGTGAAGTGATGGGACTGGATGCCATGACCTTAGTTTTTGAATGTTGAGTTTTAAGCTAGCCTTTTTGCTCTCCTCTTTCACTTTCATCAAGAGACTCTTTAGTTCTTCTTCAGTTTCTGCCATAAGGGTGGTGCCATCTGCATATCTGAGGTTATTAATATTTCTCCCAGGAATCTTGATTCCAGCTTGTGCTTCATCCAGCCTGGCATTTCGCATGATGTACTCTGCATAGAAATTAAATGAGCAAAGTGACAATATACAGCCTTGACATACTCCTTTCCCAATTTGGAACCAATCTGTTGTTTCATGTCTGCTTCTAACTGTTGCTTCTTGACATGCATACAGATTTCTCAGGAGGCAGTTCAGGTGGTCTAGTATTCCCATCTCTTTCAGAATTTTCCACAGTTCGTTGTGAACCATACGGTCAAAGGCTTCAGCATAGCCAATAAAGCAGAAGTAAATGTTTTTCTGAAATTTTCTTGCTTTTTTGATGATCCAACAGATGATGGCAATTTGATCTCTGGTTTCTCTGTCTTTTCTAAATCCACCTTGAACATCTGGACATTCATGGTTCATGTACTGTTGAAGCCTGGCTTGGAGAATTTTGGAGCATTAGTTTGCTGGTGTGTGAGATGAGTGCAATTGTGTGGTAGTTTGAACATTCTTTGGCATTACCTTTCTTTGGCATTGTAATGAAAACTGAGCTTTTCTGGTCCTGTGGCCACTGCTGAGTTTTCCAAATTTGCTAGCATACTGAGTGCAGCACTTTAACATCATTGTCTTTTAGGATTTGAAATAGCTCAACTGGAAGTCCATCACCTCCACTAGCTTTGTTTGTAGTGATGCTTCCTAAGCCCCACTTGACCTCTCATTCCAGGATATCTGGCTCTAGGTGAGTAATCACACCATCGTGATTATTTGGGTCATGAAGATATTTTTTGTATAATTCTTCTGTGTATTCTTGCACCTCTTCTTAATATCTTCTGCTTCTCTTAGGCCCATACTGTTTCTGTCCTTTATTGTGCCCATCTTTGCATGAAATGTTCCCTTGGTATCACTAATTTTCTCAAAGAGACCTCTAGTCTTCCCCATCCTATTATTTTCCTCTGTTTCTTGTATTGACCAGTGAATTAATGATCAAGAGGCCTGAAACACATTCTAAATGGTGGATTTCTGTGGAAAAGTGTGTCCATTCCTTCACTTTTGCTCACACTGCTACCAAACCCCACAGACTCTTTTCCTTATTCCAGAATTCAGATATTGCACATAGACTGGCATTGAGTACTTTCCAGGTAGAAGAGGATAATCAGTGGGTAAAATTTTTCTAAGAAGGTACATTTCTGCCCTGCAAGAAAAGAAAGCAGACTCTTAGGGCAACTACAAAAAAAGAAAGTCATAAACCAGAATGTTCCCAAGAGAGAAACACTGGGATATGGTTAAGTTTCTTTCATCTTCAATCCTTAGACTCCAGAAAAATTATCTTAACATTTAATTTCATGGGTCTAGTCTCTACTCTCAATGTTATAATTTCCTATGGTTACCCCTCAAATTTCTGGTAATTATGTAACACATTAAAAACCAATGTTACAAGTTAGGACAGTGGCAAATATACTATTGAAGGGACAACAGTAGTTCTAGGCAGAAACCGTGGCAAAGAGTATAGTGGGTACAAGAATGGCCATGAGGTACCTCACGCCAAGTGAGGGGCAGGTTGCAGCGTGCCCTACTTGGGGTCAGGTTGGAAACAGTCTTTTGTCCAAATGCTCTGGAAGAAGTCTGTCCTTATCCAAGGAAGGGACAGTTTTGAGGTGATCTGGAAAAGTCAGACCCCCTTCATTTGGTGGATAAGGGCTATCTAATTAACAAATATTTGGGTTACAGAGCAAAGTTGCATAAATAAAATCTTTAAATAAAAAATACTGTGTAACAAGTGTATGCTGATTTCAATAGGTATTCAATACAATAAGATATTAATTTGAAGAGCAAGACATTTGAAATATTCTCCTAACATCTTTTATTCTGGAGGACATATTTTAACACAATTATATTAAAGTTGACATTTATCAGACTGTTTCATATGTTTTTGCAACAGTTTCATGTCGTTTCTCCTCCTACTTCCTCTTCTCAGTTGCAAGTACCTGAGCTCACAGCTACAGAAAAATCATGTGGCTGAATTTTGCTGCTTTTCCACACTGAAATTGACTTCCCATAGACATCAACAGGGACCCAATCTTCAGGTAACAGTGTTAGAAGTGAGTCTCCCTAACTTTCTTTTTTGAAAGTGAAAGTGTTAGTCACAGAGTCATGTCTGACTCTTTGTGACCCCATGAACTGTAGCCCTGCAAGCTCTTCTGCACATGGAATTCTTCAGGCAAGAATACTGAAGTGGGTTGCCATGCCCTTCTCCAGGGGATCTTCCCCACCCAGGGATTGAACCTGGGTCTCCCACATGGCAGGCAGATTCTTTACTGTCTGAGACACCAGGGAAGCCCTGGTGACAGCAAGGCTTGCTTTATTTTCTAGTCAATGGTTGCTTTATGGTAGAACTATGAGTAACATAACACGGGATTGACCATGTTGTTCTCAAAATAGCCTCAGTTCATACAGCCTGATTAAAATAGCTGCTGTGAATTTTGTTTCTCAGGATTTTGGAGTTCTGAGTAACTGGTCTATATCTAAAGCTACATATACTCAGCAGAGAATAGTCACAACAGGTATCTAAATTCTCCCTTTTCACCACCAGCGGCCTTAAAATAATTATCATTTGCATTCTCTCCACGTCATTGAGAAAATTATAGATTGTGTAAGAAAAAAAAATTGTAAGTGAATATTTGGTTTGTTGAGACTGAGAATGCCAGATTTTTGTGGTCTTTGGGACTTCAGGCACATACTCCTAAAAATGAGGTTTTGATCTTTTTATCTGTTCTTTCTAGGCCAGCAAGGGTCAAAGTATGTCCTTGTGTCTCCCACTGCACCCATAACGGTGCTAGTCCTATAACAGTTCTCAGTAGATACAAATTGTGTCGACAGATCCTTGAAATATAATTCAATCTGTAAGATATCAAATTAGGATTCCTTTGCAAATTTCCCCACAAAACATAAAATTCAATGACCCCCAGTTGCCAAGGAAACATGAGACCCTGAGACTCCTGTCTATGGGATCAGTGTCATCAAGACAAGCCACCCTCTCCAAGCATATAGAGTGCCAGAAACCTATGTTCACACAGAGAAGAAATTGCATTCACTGTTCCAAACTATATAATTCCCTTTGGAAAAATTAAATAAAAGAGTAATTGAAATGAAGGCAAAAATGTCATCTCTAGCTTTCAAGATTTCAATAATATAAAGCCCAGCATATTAAGATTTTTACTAAGATAAGTAAAATTTACCTTGATCAGTCAATTGATTATGAATAAAATGTGACACCACTGTTATTGGCTTACAATGGGAAATATACAGTAAAGTGAAAATTAATTAACTAATTAGCAAGTTAATTAAAAGTCTTCTGACCTAAATGCTTTCATTTCTATTTTGAATTTTTGCCTGGGGATAGCCACATAATCAGTCATATTTTAGCATTGGTTTTTTATTATGCCTTTAAAATATAATGTATCTCATATTCTATTTGAAAAGAGAATTATTATTCCTTCCCTCACTCCCCTTTGCCTACTTGCCCCAATAACCAAGCATGACCATTATGGGGTGGGGATTTGTCTCCATTAAAACCTCAGTTCTTGAAATAGAAGCCCACCTTGTTTCCCTGGCAACATTACCAGTGAAAAGGTGTCACACGATTTTCCTACATAAGGGACACTTAAGAGGCAGATTCCAGATTTGAAGGTAATCACCTGATTGGGAAGGCAACTTGCTAAGTCTTATCTGATACAAGAACTATGTCTGAATTCTATCCGGACAAGTTCCAAATGATGTTTGAGATAGTGAAGGGAACAAGGGACCAGGTGATGCAATGATTCTGAATCTTATTTAGCCATGGTAGGTAACAGAGCACAAGACTTAAATATTTATATTCCTAGCTGTTTCAATTAAAACTAAAATGTTTTTTTCCCCTTCTCTCTGTGTGACTTACTTCTTTTCTCAGGCCAAATATTACCTCCTTAAACGCCTTCCCTGATGTACCTTTTAACTCACTTATATCTGCTGCTGCTAAGTCGCTCAGTCATGTCCAACTGTTAGCAACCCCATGGACTGCTGCAGCCTACCATGCTCCTCCCTACATGGGATTTTCAGGCAAGAGTACTGGAATGGGTTGCCATTGCCTTCTCTGCACTTATACCTAAACCAACACATTTTGTCTGTAATTGTAACCTTTTCACTTTTCTTTAGAACATATACAGCAGATTATAATTATATATTTCTTTGTGTACCATTTATTGTCTTCATCAAAAGATTATTTTAGGCTATCAAAAATACATGTTGAATGAATAAATACTGATTAGTTATTCATTTAAGCATAATAAGATAGTAAAAAGATGTTCATTTTCTAAACTTCAGCCTTTTTGTTTAATAATAACTTATACATTCATATAATCCAACTTATATTTTAAAATGCTCATAGGACAAACTTGGAAAATAAGGCCAGCAATAAAGATAGGAAAGTATGTTCCATACATTTACATTATAGTAAAATAATTATACACTTCCTACATATTTTCTAATGAAACATAACATGCATTTGCTTTTTTGTTTGAAAATATTCAAATAGAAAATACAAAACAAATGGAGTGAAAGATTCAAACACTCATATGTGTGAAGCAAACCAAAAATAAGAGCACAGAGTAGCCATGGACAAAGTGAAGAAGAGCATATAGATTCTAACTATAGGGAAAAGAGATGGCCTGAGTGGGTCCTAAATATACAAGGGGCATATAAGATCTCAATTGTCATCAGGGCTTAAATCAACCACTCATTGGTGAAACCCAGGCTGATCGCATGTGTCCACAATAGACACATAAAACCTCAGGCTAATTGGCAAGTTTCATTTCTGAACTAGATGTACCTTCCCCTGAATTTCTTTTACTAAACAGTGTGTTGTGGTTGCAGTGTTACTTGACCATATCTATACATCTGCTTTTTTGATATGGCAATTTTATCAAGTTCTAAATGCCTATTTTCTCAACTGCTGTTACACCCTAAGCAAGAGATATCAGAAAAGGAAAGGACAAAGTTAAGTAAAAAAGAATGCCTGCTATATAGTGGGCTTCCCTGGTGGCACAATGGTAAAGAATCTGTCTGCCAATGCAGGAGACACGGTTCAATCACTGGTCCAATTAGATCCCCTGGAGAAGGAAATGGCAACCAATTCCAGTATTTTTGCCCAGAGAATTCCATGAACAGAGGAGCCTGGCAGGCTACAGTCCATGAGGTCACAAGAGTCAGACACAACTTAGCAACTGAACAATAAGAACAACACCACCATATATATAGTACAAGGAACTCTACTCAGTACTCAGTACTCTGTAATGGCCTATATGGGAAAAGAATCTAAAAAAGAGTGGTGGATATATGTGTAACTGATTCACTTTGTTGTACATCTGAAACTAACACAACATTGTAAATCAACTCTATTCCAATCAATATTTTTTTTAAAGGAATGCCTTTATGATGTCCAGCTTATAATTCTTTAAGGTCATAGGAAATAAAGACACATCAGAGGAACAAATGGCAGAAAGTTAATCTCTCCCCTCTGTTGACCAGAGGGATGGGCCACTAAAGTTTCTTTTTAATTAATTAATTAGGTCACACTGTGCATCATGCAAGATCATAGTTTCCAGGTCAGGTATTGAACCCAGGCTCCCTGCAGTGGAAGCACAGAATCTTCACTGCTTGGGTGCCAGGGAAGTTCATGAGTCCCTTTTAATTTATTGATTTGTTTGTTTGTCTTGGCTGCACCATGCAGCATGTGGGATCTTAGTTCCCCAACCAGGGAATTCCATGAGTCCCTTTTTAAAAACCAAATTCACAAATGCTTTCTGAATCTGTTCGTTTCCACTTTTTCTTACTCTTCCATTGATACTGTATGGGAAAAAAAGTGACAAAACAAATTATATACAATTATTATCTTTTGGCTTTTAGTTCAGATTCCCTGCCACTGTCCATAGGAAAAGATCAAGGACTTTTTTATACAGACAATAGCATAGAAGAGTTTAAGAATAAATGCAGTGTTTGATGACCTCCCTGTTGGATTCATTGCCATTGGCATTCAAATTAAGTGATAATGGAATATCTTTTAAAAAAGAAAATGATTCTGGGAGCTGTCTGGAATGCCTGGTTTGGGCTATAAGAGGTAGCCACGGGAGTTACAGTATGTATAATGGGCAGGAGCTAACATCCAAGGGCCATTTTTCCTAACAACCACAAGTAGCCGTAATATTTTAACCATGTCTCTAACTCCCTTCCCTGGAGGATGCACAACCTTAAATGATATACTAGCACTCTCTCAACAGTGTTGGCATTGTCTCCTTTCTCACCTCCAAGCCCAAACCTATATAACCATCACAGTGTGATGATATTAATCAGCAATTATTTTGTGTAAACCACAGATTTATCCATGTACTTACTGTTAAAACATTCAATGTCATCATCTTTTTGTTATACTTTAGGATATTAGCTTTCCAGAGTATTTCATTGAATCAGCAGTTTGTATTTCCTTTTGCGGTACATTAAAAAAAAAAAATGTATTCATGAGACAACCATGTTGCCACAAATGCACATACAAACATATCATAATTACTTACAGATCTTTGGAACATCTTGAAACAAGCCATAAGAGAAACCCAAGACTAATTATATGCTTGCTCACTCTATTTAAAAGCTTCAGCTGCCTCAAACTTCAAATGTTTGATTGGATCTGGGAAAACTCCAGATAGAGCCAAAGCACTTTCTATGTAAATAACCAAAAATCAGTGGGAGCCTTAAACAGCTACTCCATGCATGACTAGCCAGGAATCTGGTAACCGAAGAACAGAGCCCTAGCCATGAACTTTCCTGTAACCTACTTCAAAGCTGCCTAGTAATACTTTCACCAAAATGGGCAAATAAAAACATCATAACACTTTGGAATTGAAAAAAAACATTGTGACAATTCCATCACTTTCAGTTCAGTTCAGTTCAGTCGCTCAGTCATGTCCGACTCTCAGTGACCCCATGAATCACAGCACGCCAGGCCTCCCTGTCCATCACCAACTCCCAGAGTTCACTCAAACTCATGTCCATCGAGTCGGTGATGCCATCCAGCCATCTCACTCTCTGTCATCCCCTTCTCCTCCCGCCCCCAATCTTTCCCAGCATCAGAGTCTTTTCCAGAGTCAACTCTTCTCATGAGGTGGCCAAAATATTGGAGTTTCAGCTTCAGCATTAGTTCCTCCAATGAACACCCAGTTTTGATCTCCTTTAGAATGAACTGGTTGGATCTCCTTGCAGTCCAAGGGACTCTCAAGAGTCTTCTCCAACACCACAGTTCAAAAGCATCAATTCTTCAGCGATCAGCTTTCTTCACAGTACAACTCTCACATCCATATATGACCACTGGAAAAACCATTGCCTTGACTAGACGGACCTTGGTTGGCAAAGTAATGTCTCTGCTTTTTAATATGCTATCGAGGTCGGTCATAACTTTCCTTCCAAGGAGTAAGTGTCTTTTAATTTCCTGGTTGCAATCAACATCCGCAGTGATTTTGGAGCCCAAAAAAATAAGGTCTGACACTATTTCCACTGTTTCCCCATCTATTTCCCATGAAGTGATGGGACCAGATGCCATGATCTTTGTTTTCTGAATATTGAGCTTCAAGCCAACCTTTTCACTCTCCTCTTTCACTTTCTGGAACTGAAAGAAAACATTGTGACAATTCCACCACTTTATCCTACCATTAAGCTAATTTGGGAATAGAAAAGTTAGGTGATTCTCTTACAAACCCATAAGACCATTTAAGCCACCACAGTCATGGCTTTTTTGATACCTTGCCCAAGAGTGACCACTGGAAAAACAGTGTCTCGAATTCCAGGGCCTGAATGAGAGCTACAGAATGAATGGGCAGGAGGGTTAGAAAGAGGTTTGATGTCCTTATTTGCTTAGACTTATCTCGGTTTTAGATCACTGGCTCAATGGACATGAATCTGAGCAAACTCAGGGAGATACTGAATGAAGGACAGGGAAACCTGGTGTGCTGCAGTCCATGGGGTTGCAAGTGACTCAGGGAACAAACAACAATCAACAATAATAATCTCAGTCTTAGCACCAAAAATCCTGGATTCTAGGTGACACCTGAGTGTCAGGTAAATAAGGATGATTGGTTACTCCAATTTCCAGTTAGTAATAACTCCAGTTGAAAAGGAGAGGGTGTTCAGTGTTTCACCTGTAGCTCCCTGACCCCTGATAGCATCAGGAAAAGGCACCGGATAAAGCTACAAGTCTTCTGGTTCTGTGTGGAACCTGGCAAGGGAAGGCTTTTGGAAGAGGATTCCACAGCTCTGCAATACATATGGTGGTGAAAGTGAAGTTGCTCAGTCATGTCCGATTCTTTGAGAACTCATGGACTATAGCCTCTTTATGCAAGAGATTTTCCAGGCAAGAATATTGGAATAGGTTGCCATTTCCTTCCAGGGGATCTTCCTGACCCAGGGATTGAACCCAGGTTTCCCACATTTCAGGCTCTTCACTGTCTGAGCCACAAGGGAAGCTCACATATGGTAGTAAATATACTAAATAAATGAAAGATTCTGGAAGACGTCAGTCCAGTAGTCACGTGAACAATTACCTGGACACAATGATGGTTGCTTCCAGGTAAAATGCCAAGGAAGTTACCTCTTAGTTAAGTCTCTCAGTTGTGTTTGACTCTTTGTGAGCCCATGGAATGCAACATGCCAGGCTTCTCTGTTCATCAACAACACCTGGAGCTTCCTCAAACTCGTGTCCATCAAGCCGGTGATGCCATACACACATCTCATCCTCTGTCGTCCCCTTCTCCTCCTGCCTTCAATCTTTCCCAGGATCAGAGTCTTTTCCAATGAGGCAGTTCTTCACATCAGGAGGCCAAACTATTGGAGCTTTAGCATCCGGCCTTCCAATGAATATTCAGGACTAATTTCCTTTAGGGTGGACTGGTTGTGTCTCCTTGCAGTCCAAGGGACTCTCAAGAGTCTTCTCCAACACCACAATTTAAAAGAATCAATTCTTCAGTGTTCATTTTTCTTTTATGCCAACTCTCACATCCATACATGACTACAGAAAAATCATAGCTATGACTAGTTGGACTTTGTTGGGAAAGTACTGTCTCTGCTTTTTAGTATGCGGTCCAAGTTGGTCATATCTTTTCTTTCAAGGACTTAGCATCTTTTACTTTCATGGATGCAGTCACCATCTGTAGTGATTTTGGATCCCAAGACAATAAAGTCTGTCACCAGTCCATTCTAAGGGAGATCGATCCTAGGTGTTCATTGGAAGGACTGATGCTAAAGCTGAAACTGCAATACTTTTGCCACCTCATGCGACGAGTTGACTCACTGGAATAGAGTCTGATGCTGGGAAAGGTTGGGGGTGGGAGGAGAAGGGGACGACCGAGAATGAGATGGCTGCATGGCATCACCGACTCGATGGACATGAGTTTGAGTGAACTCCGGGAGTTGGTGATGGACAGGGAGGCCTGGCGTGCTGTGATTCATGGGGTTGCGGAGAGTCGGACACGACTGAGCGACTGAACTGAACTGTTTCCATTGTTTCCCCATCTATTTGTCATGAAGTGATAGGCCCAGATGCCATGATCTTAATTTTTTGAATGTTGAGTTTTAAAACAGCTTTTACACTCTCCTGCTTCACTTTCATCAAGAGGCTCTTTATTCCTCATTTTCTGCCATAAGGGTGGTATTATCTGCATATCTGATGTTATTGATATTTTTCCTGGCAATCTTTATTCTAGCCTGTGCTTCATCCAGCCTGGAATGTCTCATGATGTACTCTGCATATAAGTTAAATAAGCAGGGTGAAAACATACAGCTTTGATGTACTCCTTTCCTGATTTGGAATCAGTCTGTTTTTCCATGTCTGTTTCTAACCGTTGCTTCTTGACCTGAATACAGATTTTTCAGGAGGAAGGTCAGGGAGTCTGGTATTACCATCTCTTGAAGAATTTTCCACAGTTTGTTTTGATACACAGGCAAAGGCTTTGTTGTAATTAATAAAGCAGAAGTAGATGTTTTTCTGGAATTTTCTTGCTTTTTCAATGATCCAACAGATATTGTCAATTTGATCTCTGGTTCCTCTGCCTTTTCTAGATCCAGCTTATCATACTGAAGTTCACTGTTCATGTACTATTGAAGCCTGGCTTGGAAATTTTGAGCATTACCTTCCTAGCATGTGAGATGAGTGCAATTGTGCAGTAGTTTGAGCATTCTTTGGCATTGCCCTTCTTTGGGATTGGAACGAAAACTGACTTTTTGCAGTCCTGTGACCACTGCTGAGTTTTCCAAATTTGCCAGCATATTAAGTGCAACATTTTAACAGCACCATCTTTTAAGATTTTAAGAGCTCAAATGGAATTCCATCACCTCCACTAGCTTTGTTCATAGTGATGCTTCCTAAGGCCCATTTGACATTCCAGGATGTCTGGCTCTAGGTGAGTGATCACACCATCATGGTTATCTGGTCATGAAGATCTTTTTTGTATAGTTCTTCTGTGTATTCTTGCCACTTCTTAATATCCTCTCCTTCTGTTAAGCTCATTATAATTTCTGTCCTTTATTGTGCCCATCTTTGCACGAAATGTTCCCTTGGTATATCTAATTTTCTCAAAGAGATCTCTAGTCTTTCCCATTCTATTTATTTCCTCTATTTCACTGCATTGATTACTGAGGAAGGCTTTATCTCTCCTTGCTATTCTTTGGAACTCTGCATTAAAATAGGAATATCTTTCCTTTTCTCCTTTTCCTTCAGCTTCTCTTTTTTTTTTTTGTCAGTTATTTATAAGGCTTCCTCAGACAACCATTTTGCCTTTCTGCATATCTTGTTCTTGGGGATGGTCTTGATCAATGCCTCCTGTACAATGTCATGAACCTCTGTCCATAGTTCTTCAGGCATTCTGTCTATCAGATCTAATCCCTTGAATTTATTTGTCACTTCCACTGTATAATCATAAGGGATTTGATTTAGTCTAGTGGTTTTCCCTACTTTCTTCAATTTAAGTCTGAATTTGGCAATAAGGAGTTCATAAACTGAGGCATAGTTAGCTCCTGGTATTGTTTTTGCTGACTGTATAGAGCTTCTCCATCTTTGGCTTCAAAGAATGTAATCAGTCTGATTTTGGTATTGACCATCTGGTGATGGTCCATGTGTAGAGTCTTGTGTTGTTGGAAGAGTGTGTTTGCTATGACCAGTGTGTTCTCTTGGAAAAACTCTGTTAAACTTTTCCCTGCTTCATTTTGTACTCCAGGGTCAAATTTGCCTGTTAATCCAAGTATCTCAGCCATGAAATTAATTATCCTTGAAATTATCCTTCCTTACTCCTTGGAAGGGAAGTTATGACCAACCTAGACAGCATATTAAAAAGCAGAGACAGTACTTTGCCAACAAAGGTCTGTCTAGTCAAGGCTATGGTTTTTCCAGTGGTCATGTATGGATGGGAGAGTTGGACTATAAAAAAAAAAGCTGAGCACCGAAGAATTAATGCCTTTGACTGTGGTGTTGGAGAAGATTCTTGAGAATCCCGTGGACTTTGAGGAGATCCAACCAATCTATCCTAAAGGAGATCAGTCCTGGGTGTTCATTGGAAGGACTGATGTTGAAGCTGAAACTCCAATATTTTGGCCACCTGATGCGAAGAGCTAACTCATTTGAAAAGACCCTGATGATGGGAAAGATTGAGGGCAGGAGAAGAAGGAGACGACAGATGAGATGGTGGGATGGCATCACCAACTCGATGGACATGGGTTTGGGTGGACTCTGGGAGTTGGTGATGGACAGGGAGGCCTGGCTTGCTGAGGTTCATGGGGTCACAAAGAGTTGGACTGAACTGAACTGAACTTGCCTTCCTACTTTTACATTTCAGTCCCCTGTGATGGAAAGGACATCTTTGTGTGTGTGTGTTAGTTCTTGAAGGTCTTGTAGGTCTTCATAGAACCATTCAACTTCAGGTTCTGCAGCATTACTGGTTGGAGTATAGGTTTGGATTACTGTGATATTGAACTGTTTACCTTGGGAACTAACAGTCATATTTCTGTAGTTTTTGAGATTGCACCCAAGAAGTGTATTTAGGACTCTTTTTTTTTTTTTTTTACTATGAGGGCTACTCCATTTCTTTTAGGGGATTCTTGTCCATAGTAGTAGATACAATGGTCATCTGAATTAAATTCACCAATTCCAGTCCATTTTATTTCACTGATTTAAAATGTTGACGTTCACTCTTGCCATCTCCTGTTGGACCACTTCTAATTTAGCTTGATTTCATGGACCTAAAGCATTCCAGGTTCAAATGCAATATTGCTTTACAGCATCGGAATTTACTTCCATCACCAGTCACATCTACAACTTGGTTTTGTTTTTGTTTTTGCTTTGGCTCTGTCTCTTCATTCTTTCTGGGGTTATTTCTTCACTCTTCTCCAGTAGGATATTGGGCACATACCGATCTGGGGAGTTCATCTTTCAGTGTTCTATCTTTCTGTCTTTTCATACTGTTCACGGGGTTCTCGAGGCAAGAATTCTAAAGTGGTTTGCCATTTCCTTCTTCAGTGGATTAAATATTGTCAGAACTCTCTACCATGACCTATTCATTTTGGGTGGCCCTACACGCATGGCTCATAGTCTCATTGAGTTAGACAAGCCTGGGTTCCATGTTTTCCATTTGATTAGTTTTCTGTGATTGTTGCTTTCATTCTGTCTCAGTTCAGTCACTCAGTTGTGTCTGACTCCTTGCGACCCCGTGGACTGTAGCAAGTCAGGCTTCCCTGTCCGTCACCAACTCCCGGAGCTTATTCAAACCCATGTCCATCGAGTCAGTGATGCCATCCAACCATCTCATCCTCTTTTGTCCCCTTCTCCTCCTGCTTTCAATCTTTTATTCAGGACTGATTTCTTTAGGATGGATTTGTTTGATCTCCTTGCAGTCCATGGGATTCTCAAGAGTCTTCTCCAACACCACAGTTCAAAAGCATCAATTCATCGGTGCTCAGCTTTATGTCCAATCTCACATCCATACATGACTACTGGAAAATTCATTCTGTCTGACCTCTGATAAAGGATGAGGCTTATGGAAGCTTCCTGATTGGGGATACTGATTGTGGGGGAATCTGGGTCTTCTTATGATGGACGGGGCCATGCTCAGTAATCTTTAATCCAACTTTCTGTTGCTGGGCAGGACTTTGTTCCCTTCCTGTTGTTTGACCTGAGACCCAATTATGGTGGAGGTAATGAGAATAATGGCGACCTCCTTCAAAAGGTTCCCTGTGTGCATTGCCACACTCAGTGCCCCAGATCCTGCAGCAGGCCACTGCCAACCCATGCCTCTTTCGTAGACTCCTGGAAACTCACATGCAAGTCTGGGCAAGTCTTATGGGGTTATTGACCCTCCTTTCTCCTGGGTCATGGTGTGCACGAGGTGTTGTTTGTGTCCTCCAAGAGTCTGTTTCCCCGGTCCTGTGTAAGTTCTGTAATGAAATCCTTCTGGCTTCCAAAGTCAAATACTTTGGGGGTTCTCAGTTCTTTTACCATATCCCCAGGTTAGAAAATCTGTTGTGGGTCCTAGAACTTTCTTAATTGTGTGAGAATTTCTTTGGTATAATTGTTCTTCAGTTTGTGGGTCTTCTACTCAGCAGCTCTATGTGGGGTTAATGGTGGCCTCTTCCAAGAGGTCTTATGCCACAGGCTGTGTGACCCAGATAGTTGCACCCAGAGCCCCTGCCCCTGTGGCAGGTCACTGCTGATGTGTACCTCTTCAGGAGATTCAAACACAAGTCTAAGATATCATTGTGGGATCTCTTGATTCTGGAGTGCACAAGCTTTTTTTTTTTTTTTTTTTTGGAGCCCTCTGAGCATCTCTGCTGGGTATGGGGTTTGATTCTAAACGCGATTTCTCCGTTTCTACCATCTTTCTGGGTCTTTTCCTTTGCCCTTGGACGTGGTATATCATTTTTTGGTGGAATTGAACATTCTCCTGTCCATGGTTGTTCAGCAGTAAGTTGTAATTTTGAAGTTCTTGCAAGAGAAGATGACCACATATCCTTCTACTCCACCATCTTGACAGTTATCTCTCAGTTCAGTTCAGTCACTCAGTCGTGTCCGACTCTTAGCGACCCCATGAACCACAGCAAGCCAGGCCTCCCTGTCCATCACCAACTCCCGGAGTTCACTCAAACTCATGTCCATCGAGTCGGTGATGCCATCCATCCATCTCATTCTCTGTCATCCCCTTCTCCTCCCGCCCCCAACCTTTCCCAGCATCAGTCTTTTCCAGTGAGTCAACTCGTCACATGAGGTAGCCAAAGTATTGCAGTTTCAGCTTTAGCATCAGTCCTTCCAATGAACACCCAGGATTGATCTCCTTTAGAATGGACTGGTTGGATCTCTTTGCAGTCCAAGGGACTCTCAAGAGTCATCTCCAGCACCACAGTTCAAAAGCATCAATTCTTCAGCCATTAGCTTTCTTCACAGTCCAACTCTCACATCCATACATGACCACGGGAAAAAACCATAGCCTTGACTAGATGGACCTTGGTTGGCAAGTAATGTCTCTGCTTTTTAATATGCTATCTAGGCTTGTCATAACTTTCCTTCCAAGGAGTAAGCGTCTTTTAATTTCATGGCTGCAATCAGCATCTGCAGTGATTTTGGAGCCCAAAAAAATAAAGTCTGACATGGTTTCCACTGTTTCCCCATCTATTTCCCATGAAGTGATGAGACCAGATGCTATGATCTTTGTTTTCTGAATGTTGAGCTTCAAGCCAACCTTTTCACTCTCCTCTTTCACTTTCATCAAGAGGCCTTTGAGTTCCTCTTCAGTTTCTGCCATAAGGGTGGTGTCATCTGCATATCTGAGGTTATTGATATTTCTCCCAGCAATCTTTGATTCCAGCCTGTGCTTCTTCCAGCCCAGCGTTCCTCATGATGTACTCTGCATATAAGTTAAATAAGCAGGGTGACAATATACAACCTTGACGCACTCCTTTTCTTATTTGGAACCAGTCTGTTGTTCCATGTCCAGTTCTAACTGTTGCTTCCTGACCTGCATACAGGTTTCTCAAGAGGCAGGTCAGGTGGTCTGGGATTCCCATCTCTTTCAGAATGTTCCACAGTTTATTGTGATCCACACAGTCAAAGGCTTTGGCATAGTCAATGAAGCAGAAATAGATGTTTTTCTGGAACTCTTTTGCTTTCTCCATGATCCAGCAGATGCTGGCAATTTGATCTCTGGTGCCTCTGCCTTTTCTAAAACCTGCTTGAACATCTGGAAGTTCACGATTCACATATTGCTGAAGCCTAGCTTGGAGAATTTTGAGCATGACTTTACTAGCATGTGAGATGAGTGCAACTGTGGGGTACTTTGAGCATTCTTTGGCATTGCCTTTCTTTGGGATTGGAATGAAGACTAACCTTTTCCAGTCCTGTGGCCACTGCTGAGTTTTCCAAATTTGCTGACATATTGAGTGCAGTACTTTCACAGCATCATCTTTCAGGATTTGAAATAGCTCAATTGGAATTCCATCACCTCCACTAGCTTTGTTCGTCGTGATGCTCTCTAAGGCCCACTTGACTTCACATTCCAAGATGTCTGGTTCCAGGTGAGTGATCACGCCATCATGATTATTTTCGTCCTGAAGATCTTTTTTGTACAGTTCTTCTGTGTATTCTTGCCACCTTTTCTTAATATCTTCTGCTTCTGTTACGTCCATACCATTTCTGTCCTTTATTGAGCCCATCTTTGCATGAAATACTCCCTTGATATCTCTAATTTTCTTGAAAAGATCTCTTGTTTTTCCTATTCTGTTGTTTTCCTCTATTTCTTTGCATTGATCACTGAGGAAGGCTTTCTTATCTCTCCTTGCTATTCTTTGGAACTCTACATTCAGATGCTTATATCTTTCCTTTTCTCCTTTACTTTTCGCTTCTCTTCTTTTCACAGCTATTTGTAAGGCCTCCTCAGACAGCCATTTTGCTTTTTTGCATTTCTTTTCCATGGGGATGGTCTTGGTCCCTGTCTCCTGTACAACGTCTCTAGTAGGTAGAAAATTGACCTCCCCCAAAAGCCCTTGTCCTAATCCATAATCATGGATATAGTACATAGTAAAGGAGAGTTGGGGCTTCCCTGGTGGCTCAGAGGTTAAAGCGTCTGCCTCCAATGCGGGAGACCCGGGTTCGATCCCTGGGTTGGGAAGATCCCCTGGAGAAGGAAACGGTAACCCATTCCAGTATTCTTGCCTGGAGAATCCCATGGACGGAGAAGCCTGGTAGGCTACAGACCACGGGATCGCATAGAGTCGGACACGACTGAGCGACGGAACAGAACGGAAAGCAGAGTTAAGGTTGAAGAAGGAATTAAGGTTTCTAATTATCTGAGTTTAAGATAAAGTGATTATACCTGATTATCCAAGTGAGCCTAATATAATCACAAAGATCATAAAATGGGGAAGGTGAGGTATACTCCAGAAGTTGGTGATGGACAAGGAAACCTGGCATGCTGCAGTCCATGGGGTCACAAAGAGTCAGACACGACTGAGTGACTGAACTGAACTGAATTTTTAAGCCACTAAGTTTGTGGTAATTTGTTACAGCAGCAATAGGAAGCTAATACACTGTTCCAGAGGTTAACGAATAGAGTAGCTCATAGACTAAAGTAAAATGCTTATAGCACATGGTTTATTAAAGGAATTTAGGAGAAAGATGAATTGTCCTCACACAGTTAAGATAGGGTACAAGCATACTTCTTGCATCCTGGGGGCATGATATTCATATGTCCTGTCTCTCTCTCTCCACCATATCAGCCTCCCAACAGCTCCATTGGTGTAGTTAAAGAGAATTAGTGTCAAGATGTGAGCAAAGGTGGTTAAAGATGACCTGGGCCAATGATCCGCATTGGTAAGATACATAGACAAGTTGGCCACGGCTACACTTGGCCACGGCTGGTAAGCGAGAAACTTGGTGAATAGACATGGGTTTCAATGTTTTGTTGAAAGTAAAGAGCATGGGACCAAAATGGTGTCATCAGTGAGGGGCCAAATTAAGGCTTCAAGCATATTAAAAAGCAGAGACATTACTTGAACAATAAAGGTCCGTCTAGTCAAGGCTATGGTTTTTCCCGTGGTCATGTATGGATGTGAGAGTTGGACTGTGAAGAAAGCTGATCGCCGAAGAATTGATGCTTTTGAACTGTGGTGTTGGAGAAGACTCTTGAGAGTCCCTTGGACTGCAAGGAGATCCAACCAGTCCATTCTAAAGGAGATCAGTCCTGGGTGTTCATTGGAAGGACTGATGCTAAAGCTGAAGCTCCAATACTTCATGCCACCTCATGCAAAGAATTGACTCACTGGAAAAGACTCTGATGCTGGGAGGGATTGGGGGCAGGAGGAGAGGGGATGACAGAGAATGAGATGGCTGGATGACATCACCGACTCGATGGACATGGGTTTGAGTGAACTCTGGGGGTTGGTGATGGACAGGGAGGCCTGGCGTGCTGTGATTCATGGGGTCGCAAAGAGTTGGACACGACTGAGCAACTGAACTGAACTGAACACAATGTGCTCAGTCAGTCAGTCATGACTGACTCTTTGTGGCCCCATGGACTTCTTTGCAGCCCACCAGGCTTCTCTGCCAATGGAATTTTTCAAGCAAGAATTTACTGGAATGTGTTGCCACTTCCTACTCTAGGGTATCTTCCCAACCCAGGGATCAAACCCACATCTCTTGTATCTCCTGCATTGGCAGGTGGATTCTTTACCACTAATGCCACCTGGAAATCCCCTCATATCTAGTAAGTATTTATATTTATTTGCTGAACCCCCAAAATTTAGCATCTCTTATATATTTTGAGGCTCAGGTGCTGCTTGTAATTCACAGTCTCGTGGATATTAACTATCTCTTGATCCCTTGATCCTTTCTGTTTAATACATGCTCTACCTACCACTTATTTATACTTAACACATCTTACAAGTTTCATATAGCACCTCTGTTCTTCTTTTCTTAGCAGAATAGCCTATGATCAAACCAAAGAATAAATGCATATTTATATACCTTCATATACCTGTGAAAAGGATGACCCAAATTGGGGGACATTTCAAGGTTGACTCAGTGCAATGACAGCCTGAAAATTTGTCTCAGATCTTAAAAACATGGCTCCTGTCACTTCTCTGTATTTCTTAGATGGCAAGTTTACAGGGAAACTATATTTCAAACAGAGACTTTTATTTCTCCAAATCTAAAAATTTACCTTTTCTTTCTGCCTAAGAACCTTTACTTAAGGATAGACTTTTTCCCTTTAATTGTTGGTGTGTTTGAGCATAAAGGAATATGTGTCTCTGATCATCTTGCCTTGTACTATAAAGAGAACTGTGCAGCAACACAAAGGACAAGGCTCTGAAATTCAGGAGATGGGACGCTTGTCACCCTTCTGCCTCTAAATAGCTCTATGACAATAGGCCATTCACTTCAACATACTGAGCTCCTGTTTCCCTCATGTGTAAGAGCAGGGAGTTAGACTTGAGAATTTCAATGACCATGTTTGATAATACAAACTAAATGCCATCACTCACTCTAGCCCTTGGATCTGCCTGAATGTCAGCAGTTTGGATTTCAAACACTGCTTTTCCTGACAGCCTTAAAAATAGCAAAAATAAAATTCATAACCAAAAGGAGGTCTCATAGTCACATGGAATAATTTCACATACAAGCAAGTAAGACAGAAAAAAAAAAGCATTTCTACCTTTTGTCTTTCCACCACTGACATATGGTTAACTTCACCTCTTGATTTTTAAAATCATGATTTGGATCATAGTACAAGCGGCAGGTAAAAATTCTCAACTCTGAATAGAAAGTCAACAGTAACAAAAAACGTCCAAGATTAGCCCCAAGCTGTGATCTTAACAAAGACCAGCAACAGGCTTTTTCAAATATATGAATATCACATTAACTCCTTGACAAGGACAGTTATCCCAAAGCTTTGTCCATGACTGTGTTTATCCCTGCTGTTAGGTCATTATTATGCTTATATCTCCTATGCTGCAGCTTAAAACCAATCTTTGTTATTCTGTACCTAAGAGTATTTATCCCCTAGATGCTATAGAATTATTCAACCGTTTATCTATTTAAATTAGTTTTCTAGAAATTAAAGCATCCTCTTTCTTTTCTTCTTCCTTAAGAGATAATAATTTATCATCCTTCACCCTTTTCCTTTGCAATTTTTGTCCTCTCCTGTAAATAAGATCTCTAAAAAGATGAAGGCCAGAATGGGACTAATGCCCCAGTGAGAATTTGGTGAGTCGGAGGCCAATGAGAAAGTGCTCAAAATCCTACAGACCACATGCTCCTCTGTCTCATGCAGCAGGTGGCAGTCTGTTCTCAGGCTGGGCACACCCTGTCAGTGGCAGGTCTGAAACTGCCTAGTAGGATACAATTGCTTTCTTTGCCAAATTCAGAGCTCAGACTTTGACCTACTACTCAAAAAGATGGAAAACACTACATTCATTTATGCCTGAATTTAAAAATTGTCTTATGAAGAAATACGGTCTCTGGCTTCCCTATCTTCTCTGAAAGGCAGAAGACAAAAAGAAATCTGCAATGATATATTGCAAATGACAAAACACAAAAACAAAAAAACAGTGTCATCTCCAAATTAGCTTCATTTCTGGTTATGATATATTGGGGTATAATATATCCAACTATTAATTTCAAAATAATAAAATCATTGCTATTTCTGACACTGTTAGGGATCATTTTAAAACATTGTCAAAAAGAAGTGGCTAATCAGTTTTCTTTTGGAGAAGGAAACGGTAACCCACTCCAGTATTCTTGCCTGGAGAATCCCATGGACGGAGAAGCCTGGTAGGCTACAGTCCACGGGGTCGCAAAGAGTCGGTCACGACTGAGCGACGGAACGGAACGGAACGGAATCAGTTTTCTTTACATAAAAGAGTTTCTTAATATAAAATATTTTGTCTGTTCCTGTAGAAACTTTACACCTTTGACAAAAAAAAAAAGGCATCAATATTTGCCTCCTTCAAATGTTAGCACAAACTTTAACTCCCAACTCTTGTCTTTTAGAAACATTTTCTAATTTGTATAATATTTCTCACCCCACCTCTACATTACCATCCAGTTTTAAGGTTTTCACCAGTAGAAATGTAAACATGACATCAGAAACACACACACGTACGCAACCACATTGAAACATATGTCCCTAAGATTAAATTTGTGTCGTGTGTGTCTCTGCAGCCATTGACACACTTGTTCCAAGGTAAAGGTTTCTGATGCTTCTGATATTTCTGTCTCAGAACTGTAAAGTTAAAAATGAGCAAACACCACAAATTCACTTTGCCTTTTAAGGTTTTTCTGGCGCAGGATCAAAGAGAGGAAGAAAAAAAGCCCAAGACAAGGCTTAAAACTATGGAGCTGGCACAAAAGCAGGAGAATTGAAAAGTCTGTTTGTAGTCGAAATAACTCTGACAACAACTGTTGAAGCCATAGAAACAAGGCCTCGGGTCTAGTTTGAATGTCGGGAATGAAAGAGAAGAACAGATGTTTCAGGTACTGAAAATGTATTTGGAATCTAAACTCTCCTCATCTTCCTGAGAACTGACCTTTAAAAAAAATCCACATAGCTACACACTTTATTTGAAGTGAGTAAACAAAGCCACAGAAACGGGAGTTAGTCCATGGAGTGTGTCTGCTGGAATTACTTTTGCAATAAAGAGAAAAAGAGGGAAATTACTTGGGTTAATATATAAATCACGTACCATTTAAGGAGAAGTGTGATTTTAGGCTCTGCTGAGGCAAAGATAAAAAGAAATGTCATTTTTTTCTTTTCCCAAGAGAGGCTGCTTCATAAACAAAACATGAGCTTACCCAGCACTGCCCAGGCGCCAGACATCTGTCACTTCACAGATGTCCCTTCAATAACTCACCCAAACAGCGCTGCTCCTCTCCAGCCCACAAGGGCAATGAGCCCACACTGATGAACCCGCCACAGAGTCTGAGGAAAGACTTTATTGCCCCAAAGACAGAACAGTAATTACAATTTACTTGAAAGCAATCTTTTTTTTTTTCTCCTAAATGTTTTCTTCTACACACGTCCCAATGTACCCTTATGAATTTGCAATATGAGTCTCCAGAATGGCTGAATACTGGAAGCTTTGAAAATAAATCATGGTCACACAGCATTACACTTATCCATGTACCTAGTACATTTGTGTTTTCATGAAACCTTTCCATTGTTACCTCTGAAGTTCATGGCACCATACCTTTAATATCTAAAAAGATTACCTTACTTTTTAAATCATAAAAACCTAAGCTAGTTAATTATCTACAAAGCAAACAATGCCCACATTTCTGCTAGTCTTTGAGGCACTGGACTTGATGCACTAAAACAAACTTAAGACAACATAAATAGAAAAAGCAATGCAGTTAGTAAAGCACTTTGCTCAGCTCATTTGTAGTTATGTCAGACACTTTCATCTCATATGTTAATATAAGAAACTATGTTTCCATAGGCTGATCTCATGGTAATATCAGTTTTTGAATACTGTCATTTTTAAGTTTCTGGAAGTAAGAAGAGACGCAGTTATGAGTGTAAAAGTTTGTAGTTTGATTCTCATGTACTGTAAATATTAATCAGAAGTCAGATTAAAAGAAAATTCAACATGAGTGTGTATATGGACTCAAGTACTTAAATAAAAATGTGTGTAAAGACACCCATGAGTAAAAAGATATATATATATATATTGAAATATGTATTTTTATCATGTTTAATATATGCAGGCTATTGTTAATTTGAGAACATAAGCAAGAGCTGTGAATTTTCTTCCTTCAAGATAAATATTTGCAGTTGCCATCCCCAGACCTCAGTACCAAGATAGAATGGGAATACATTAAATGCACGTGCCAAATTTCATCTTTTTTTCATCACCCCTAACCTCCCCCTGATTATTCGTTTTCAAAAATGCAGAAGGAAAAAGTGAATTTCTAAACATCTGAGAAGGGACAGAAATGGCAAGCTTTTCTAGTTCCAACCAGTGTCCTGAGTTAGATTTTTGAAATCCAAATTTAGACTCCTTTACTTTCTAACTTACATGTGGTTTTACCCAAACTCAGATGGTAAAGAATCTACCTGCAATGCAGAAGACCCGGGTTCAATCCCTGGGTCGGGAAGATCCCATGGAGAAGGGAATGGCAACTTAATCCAGTATTCTTGCCTAGAGAATTCCATGGACAGAAGAGCCTGGCAGTTTACAATCCATGGGGTCGCAAAGAGTCAGACATGATTGAGCAACTAACACACACACAGTGAAACATTAGTTGGAAAACTAGGAGGTCTCAGCATCCTTTACATGGTGTTTATTGCCATCCTTTTTACAAAAGAAATTTGGCAATGTGCTCCTGACTTGCTTAGTGTTGATATAAGAAGCAAGTTTCCACAGATCCTAGAGACAAGTCTGAAAGCTCGACTCAGGGGCAGATAAGCAGGATTTAGATGTATAATGTCTCAGACTTCAATTTATGAATCTGCTTCGTCTTGAAGTGGCTCACTAACATTTTTTTTTTTTAAACTTGGGCTGTTAATACCAGCTATCAAATTCTCCACTCCAGGCAGAGTTTATCTTCTCATTGTTCATGCAGATGACTTCCAACTTCTCAGCATTTTAGGTCACTTGCTTTGAAAATGAGTTTGCACAGTATTATAGGTAATTACCTCTGAACATTACCTCAGCCCCATCTTACACAGAACATGTTTAGTTATCCTTCTCCTTTGACATTATCTTAGGAATTTGGAGGGAAGATTATAGACTTAGAATCAGATACAAACATATAATAGATATATATTCATGAACATCTTGACCAAAATAAGTTTTTGAATGATCACTGATTTACAAGATCCATACTTTACACATGAATAATTGTATAATTCTGTTATAAAAGATGTGTGAGAGAGAAGGTTATCGCAATAAGTATTTATCATATACAAATCTTCTCTTTGTCAGGGCCAATACCTACACAGATATTTTAATAAGAAATTTCTATTGGAAACCCATAGAGGCATTTTGGGAATTATCCAACTATTTCATCTTTTCAGGCCTATTAGTCTATAACTATTACTTAACATCCACACAATTGGTACAGTGTGATTAACAAATAAATAATAAAACTTGGGAAATGTATTTGAATTCAAGTATTCTGAAAATGAATTCTTAATAAATTGATTAGCTTCTGGCACAAACTTTTTCTGAAATCATTGTAAATCAATTAATTAGAGCACTTAAAACTACATAGCAATATATTTAAAAATTGATATTAATTTAAAATAGCAATATAATTACTATTAACTATTACTGTTATTTTTAATATTTCGTATCTGTAAGGTATGTGTTTGGAGGTAGTTTAAAAGACCAAACCATTAATAAGGTATTTCATACTTATATTAATAAGTATGAATAATTTCCTCACCAAACTCTCCTGGACTGTTTTATATTTACTTAGACTTCATTCTAATGGTGACTGCAGCCATGATTGGAAGAAAAGCTATGACCAACCTAGACAGTATTTTAAAAAGCAGATACATTACCTTGCCAACAAAGGTCCGTCTAGTCAAAACCATGGTTTTTCCAATAGTTACACAAGGAAGTGAGAGTTGGACTATAAAGAAAGCTGAGTGCCAAAGAATTGATACTTTTGAACTATGGTGTTGGAAAAGGCTCTTGAGAATCCCTTGGATTGCAAGATCAAACCAGTCAATCCTAAAGGAAATCAATCCTGAATATTCATTGGAAGGACTGATGCTGAAGTGGAAACTCCAATACTTTGGCCACCTGATGCAAAGAACTGACTTGTAGAAAAGACCCTGATGCTGGGAAAGATTAAAGGAAGGAGGAGAAGGGCAAAACAGAGGATGAGACAATTGAATGGCATCACCACCTTGATGGATATGATTCTGAGCAAGCTCTGGGAGTTGGTGATGGACAGGGAAGCCTGGCATGCTGCAGTCCATGGGATCACAAAGAGTCGGACACAGCAGCAACTTTCACATAGACTTCATTCGTATCAGGAAGCTAAACTAAATCAGCACTTGCTTATGATGAAATGCATCAATCGGATCATTTCATTTCATTCATACATAGCCTGCTTGTACATCTTACAAATTCAACAATAGAAATTATTTTTAAGATAATGTCTTATTCATTTCTATATCTCCTACAATACCTAACAGGATTTTACACATATTTTGCACATAATCTATTTTTTTAATTGAGTTAAACTCTGCAGAATATACTTATGCATTATTTCAATCAATAGTCATTCAAGGGGAAAAAACACTTAAATCATGCTTTCTAATAACGGTCCACTGAGTTCTGGCTGTTTTTTACTTCCAGAGAAAAGTTGTAGAACATCTGGGTATCGCCAGATGCTCTTGTTATAAATAGTGTTAAAGGTTTTCTGCGTGTGAGCATTATGTGATTATCTCTTTGGGGAGTCTTAATCACTCTGCAGTTCATTTTAGTGAGTATTCATATTCACTATCAAAACGTGTTCTCTCTCACTAAACATCTGTTTAGTTGTTTAAATGTCCAGGCAATAGATAAATCCAGAATTTGCCAACCTCCAAAACCCATATTTCTTCCCTCTTCTGTAGAATATGTGGTGGGTCAGGCTGCTAGACAAGAATATTATAAATTGGGCACTTTAACAACATTCATTTCTCATAGTTCTGAAGCCTGTGAAGCCCAAGCTCAAGGTTCTTCCATATCCTGATATGTGAATGATCATTTTCTTGTTGCAGCCCCAGAAGATGGAGAGCAGAGACAGCTGGCTACCCTGTTTCCCTCATAAGGAAACTATTCTCACCAAGGGACACCACCCACATGACTTAGTTACCTCCCAAAGGCCCATCTCCAAATATCATCACATTAGGGTTTCAAGATCTGAATTTTAAGGGAATATATTCATTCCATAGCAGTAGATTCAGTTCAGTTCAGTTGCTAAGTCGTGACCGACTCTTTGTGACCCCATGAATCACAGCACGCCAGGCTCCCTGTCCATCACCAACTCCCGGAGTTCACTCAAACTCATGTCCATCGAGTCAGTGATGCCATCCAGCCATCTCATTCTCTGTCGTCCCCATCTCCTCCTGTCCCCAAACCCTCCCAGCATCAGAGTCTTTTCCAGTGAGTCAACTCATCTCATGAGGTGGCCAAACTATTGGAGTTTCAGCTTTAGCATCAGTCCTTCCAATGAACACCCAGGATTGATCTCCTCTAGAATGAACTGGTTGGATCTCCTTGCAGTCCAAGGGACTCTCAAGAGTCTTCTCCAGCACCACAGTTCAAAAGCATCAATTCTTCAGCAATCAGCTTTCTTCACAGTCCAACTCTCACATCCATACATGACCACGGGAAAAACCATAGCCTTGACTAGACGGACCTTGGTTGGCAAAGTAATGTCTCTGCTTTTAATATGCTATCTAGGTTGGTCATAACTTTCCTTCCAAGGAGTAAGTGTCTTTTAATTTCCTGGTTGCAATCAGCATCTGCAGTGATTTTGGAGCCCCAAAAAATAAAGTCTGACACTTTTTTCACTGTTTCCACATCTATTTCTCATGAAGTGATGGGACCAGATGCCATGATCTTTGTTTTCTGAATGTTGAGCTTCAAGCCAACCTTTTCACTCTCCTCTTTCACTTTCATCAAGAGGCTTTTGAGTTCCTCTTCACTTTCTGCCATAAGGGTGGTGTCATCTGCATATCTGAGGTTATTGATATTTCTCCCGGCAATCTTGATTCCAGCTTGTGCTTCTTCCAGCCCAGCGTTCCTCATGATGTACTCCGCATATAAGTTAAACAAGCAGGGTGACAAGATATGACCTTGACCTACTCCTTTTCCTATTTGGAACCAGTAGATTAGAAGAATAAAATTGAGCTTTTTGTCTCCTATTTAGATGTCTCCTATTAAAAGCAAAATATATTATAGATTTCTTCTAATGTTATCATTTTTAAAATAACCAGAAAGATTTTAGTAAACTATGACTTTTAAAAAGGCATTTTGGTGGTCCAGTGTTTAAGACTCCCTGCTTTCAATGCAGAGGGTGCAAGTTTGATCCCTGGTTGAGGAACTAAGATCCCATTTGCTGCAGTGCAGCCGAAAAACAAAGAAAAAAACAGGCATTTTTGCATCATCTGCTTAAAAGTGTCTATCATCCTAATATATCTTATTAATCCACTTATCCATTAATTTTCTTTGTTTTTTTCCTGGTATTTCATGACTATTTGGTAATATCTAATCTTATCTCAAAGGAAATGTGAAAATATGCACAGAATCAATAGAAAGAATTATTCAACTAATATATTTGTAAAATGATGTTTAATATCATATCATTTTCATTTTTAAAAAATGAAGTACTAGAATATTTTGGAGAAATACATAAAACTTTTAAAGCTGGCAGGATGATAACTAAGTCATAATTCAAATAATTTATATAACTCCGCCCTATTTTTGTTAAATATCTTAGTAGATCATGCATGATTTAATGAATATTGGCCATGCTATTTTCTTCATGTTTTCTTTTGGACTGTGTGTTAATACATATGAACATAAATGTTTAATTCTTGTCCCTATAGTAAATTACCTTAGTTTTTTTTGTGTGTGTATTTTTATTATATCCCTTAGTTTCATTTCAAGAAACCAAAGACCTTGATATAACAAAATTAGTACCACCTCTCTGAATTGGAAAAAAAAAAAAAATTGGATCAATTTTAAATAAATTTTCTACAGAGAAACAAGAGAATAAAATAGCATGACCAAATTATAAATAGATGGAACACTTACTATATGTCAGGCATAATTTTAAGGACTTTACAAGTTCAGAACTTCCCAAATTCATTCCTTCACTGGGTTTGAGGTATTTCTGCACAGCTCTTAGGGAAGCCATGTGGGACAATAAGAAACTACAGGATAAAACCCCCTGGACTGGACTTGCCATGATGTACCTCATTTCACATCAGTAGACTGTAGAAATAGTTTATTTTTTTTTCTTTACAAATAAAAAGAACTAAAATAAGGATGGGAAGCACTAATTAATTCATTTTATTCTCATCGTAACCTTACAAAGTACATACTATCATTATCACCATTTTGCAGATAGCTTGAAGTTCAAGAATATATAAGATTAAGTAAATTATTAATATTGGAAAGATAATTCATCTAAAAATGTTTTTAAAAAGGCAGAAATCTACTGCTTTGTATGCCTTTTAATAATAGATTATTATGTCAATATCAAAACTGCTTTTTAAAGCACAAAGCAAACAGAAAACATTTAGCCTTGTGCCAATGTCTGTCAAAGTGCTATGATATAGATGTTACATGAGCACTCTTCTCAAGGGTCTAAATTTGATGATTTCTTTAGTATCTCTTTATTTATGTATTTATTTTTTTAAATTTATTTATTTTAATTGTAGGATAATTACTTTACAACATTGTGATGGCTTTTGCCATACATCAATATGAATAGTCACTTCAATATGAATAGGCTATAGGTATATTTAACAAGGCTCCCCCATTGACTCGGTAAAGAATTCACCCGCAGTGAAGAGTCCTGGGTTCGATCCCTGGGTGGGGACAATCCCCTGGAGGAGGGCATGACAACCTACTCCAGTATTTACAGAGGAAGCTGGTGGGCTACAGTCCATGGAGTCACAAAGAGTTGGATGTGACTGAGCGACTAAGCACAGCACATAGGCATACATGCCTCCCCTACATCCTGAACCTCCTTCCCACGTCCCTCCCTAACCTATCCTTCTGGGTTGTCACAGAGCACTGGCTTTAGGTGCCTTGCTTCATGCACCAAACACGCACTGCACTGGTTATCTATTTTACATATGGTAATGTATATGTTTCAACGTTATTAGTGTCTCTTTAAATCCTCTGTGTTATTGAACTGTGGTCAGCCATAACATAGCCATTATAGTGATTCCTCCAAGGAAATATAATTATGTATCTCAAGATCTAAAGCTGATTGTCAACAACAGTGAACTCTGTAGATGAAATAAAATTAATGAAGCAAATTCGGGGTAATGGAAGGGGAATGAAATATGAGCAAAAGAAAGCTTTATAAGTGATAGGTATTTGAACCCTCTTCTAATTGCAATAATAAGACATTGACAGTTTTAAGTAAGATAGTGGCATTATTATTTTTCCAAAACAAGTTTATGTGTTTTAAATATTTTTTCCAAGTTAATATGTTATTGTTCTAATATAACCTGAAGAATACCCTGTTGCTTTGAAACCATCCTCATTGATACAGCGGCATAGTCCTAAATAATCTGATTTAAAACTCCCTTCTTGTCTTAATTTACCTCCTTATTCTTGAACTTTCATTGAATTTAAAGGTCAAATAACACAGGGAGACATTTTAAAATTTACTTGTTGGGAAAAGTAAAGAGTATAGTTTTTTGTTTTTTTTTTTTCTCACTTCAATTATAAACTTTTAAAGAGCTGGGTGCACACACTTAACTTTACAGATTTTCCTCATATAATCTAAAATATAACAGACATTCAGTAATTTTTGAAAACTCAATTATTTGTCTATACAACATAAGTGTATTGCACAGGTTTTGTCCTGGTGACTAGGAAAATAGTGGTGGTTAAGTTAGACAAAATTACTGCTCTAGTAGAAGTGGTAATACAGAGAAGTTGAAGAGGATGAGATATTACATTCCAACATAGTATTATTTCTGTGGAAAAGTACAGCTTTTAGCTATCTCAAAATCTAAGAGAAAGAGAATTCATTTGAATGGAGGAGTGAGAGGGAGAAGCATCAGGAGGAGACTTCCCAGCAGGGGAGAAAAGGTATTCTTAAGTTGTGTCATAAACGGAAGTTATCTAGGTAAAGAAATTGGGGAAGAAATAATAGTAGAGAAAATGGGAACAGCAGGCAAAGAACCAGACCTTAAAGGGATCAAACATTTGGATAAGGAAAATTCTATATGGTTGATTCATGGAGAATGGTGTCAGGGAAAGTGATGAAATATGAGCAAAAGAAAGCTTTATAAGTGATAGGTATTTGAACACTCTTCTAATTGCAATAAGAAGACATTGACTGTTTTAAGCAAGATAGTGGCATTATCAGCTAGAATTTGGAAATATTTCTAGCTATAATGTAGAAAAGTGACTGAAGTCAGGAAAAGCCATGATTACGTTCTAATGAGAGAACAATTTCACACTGAACTAGGGCTAGTGGACAAGATTGAAAAATATTTGAGCCGTAGAATTAACAGATTTTGCTAACAGATTTGTTCAGAGAGGTGGGGTTAAGGCATTCTAAAGTCTTATATGATTCCCATATTTCTAGCATAGGAAGCTGAGTGGATAATATTCTTGTTCTCTTAAATATATACCTCAGTAGAAGCAAGTTTAACACAGTAGGTGACAAATTCACCTTTGGATGAATCGATTTGAGAGCACCAATACAAAACACAATTAAAAATCTCCAATAAGTGAAAAGTTACACAGATATAAAGCCCAGGAGAGAGATTTAAATCAGGCATTTATTTGGGAAATGTCAAGATCCATTTTGTCTTTAAAGCCATGGCTGTCATTAGGCTCATTTAGGAAAAGTGGGATAAGAAGAGAGTCTAGTATTTAAAAAACAAAGCACTGTTGGCATCTGCAAAAATGCTGAGAAGCATTTAGGTCAACCAGTTAATATCCAGAAAAGTATTATCATCCTAGATATCCTGAAAAAGCAGTATTTTATTAAGGAGTAAAATCAGTCCTGGGTGTTCACTGGAAGGACTGATGCTAAAATTGAAGCTCCAATACTTTGGCCACCTCATGCAAAGAGTTGACTCACTGGAAAAGACTCTGATGCTGGGAGGGATTGGGGGCAGGAGGAAAAGGGGACGATGGAGGATGAGATGGCTGGATGGCATCACCGACTCGATGGACATGAGTTTGAGTGAACTCCGGGAGTTGGTGATGGACAGGGAGGCCTCGCGTGCTGTGATTCATGGGGTCGCAAAGAGTCGGACACAACTGAGCGACTGAACTGAACTGAACTGAATGAGTTGTGTCAAATGTTGCCAATGGGTCCAAGTTGTAAAAACAACACATTAAATTTATCAAACAGGTGCCTCTGGTGACTTCAATAAAAAATATTTCAGAGAAACGTTAGGAGATGAGAAAATAGTGTTACCATGTGTGATATCTCTTTTATGAATTTTCCTGTGAAGAAGGAAGACAAAGATCAAGATAAAAAAGAATCTGGGACAGAAAGACTATCATTTTTAAGATGAAAGAGACTTGAGGATACTTAACCCTGATAGAGAGTGAGCAGGAAAGAGGAAACATTGAAGCTACAGGAAGAGGGAACATAACCAATAGATCAATACCCCTGAGAAAGCAGAATGACATGGGATCCATAGATCAGATGAAAGGACTGACTTGGAACAGAAGGTGGAGTAACTCTTCAACTATAAAAAGACAGAAATTGGAAAGAATGGATACAGGTGTGGGTGAGCCTGAGGCTTTAATGGCAAGAAGCCAAGGGAATTCCATCAGATATTAATGGATGCTGGCACATAACGGAGTGAAGGAGAGAAGTGGATGCTGAAAGAGTTGAATAGAGGAAAACTATACACAATATCAGAGAAGGCAATGGCAAGCCACTCCTGTACTCTTGCCTAGAAAATCCCATGGACGGAGGAGCCTGGGAGGCTGCAGTCCATGGGGTTGCTACAAGTCTGACATGACTGAGAGACTTCACTTTCACTTTTCACTTTCACACATTGGAGAAGGAAATGGCAACCCACTCCAGTGTTCTTGCCTGGAGAATCCCAGGGACAGGGAGCCTGGTGGGCTGCTGTCTATGGGGTCGCAGAGAGTCGAACACGACTGAAGTGACTTAGCAGCAGCAGCATATACAATATAGTTATATATATATATATATAACATATTTTTTATCCACTCATCTGTTGAGGAACACTTAGGCTTCTTCCATGTCTTGGCTATTGTAAAGAATGTTGCTATGAACATTGGGTCCATGTATCTGTTTAAATTAGAGAAAGAAAATTATCATATGATATCATTTGTGAAATCAAAATATCGATACAAATGAACTTATTTACAAAACAGAAAGAGATTTAGAGACATAGAAAACAATCTCATGGTTACTAAAGGGGGGAGGAGGGTAGAGGAATAAATTAGGATTTGGGGATTAACAGACACTGCTATATATAAAACAGATAAGCAGCAAGGACCAACTGTATAGCACAGGGAACTCTATTTAATATCTTGTGATAACCTATAATGAAGTGAAAGAGGAGAGTGAAAAGGTTGGCTTGAAGCTCAACATTCAGAAAACAAAGATCATGGCATCTGGTCCCATCACTTCATGGGAAATAGATGGAAAAACAGTGGAGACAGTGTCAGATTTTATTTTTGGGGGCTCCAAAATCACTGCAGATGCTGATTGCAACCATGAAATTAAAAGACGCTTACTCCTTGGAAGGAAAGTTATGACCAACCTGGATAGTATATGGAAAAGCAGAGACATTACTTTGCCAACCAAGGTCCGTCTAGTCAAGGCTATGGTTTTTCCCGTGGTCACGTATGGATGTGAGAGTTGGACTATGAAGAAGGCTGATCGCCGAAGAATTGATGTTTCTGAACTGTGGTGCTGGAGAAGACTCTTGAGAGTCCCTTGGACTGCAAGGAGATCCAACCAGTCCATTCTAGAGGAGATCAATCCTGGGTGTTCATTGGAGGGACTGATGCTAAAGCTGAAACTGCAATACTTCAGCCACCTCATGAGATGAGTTGACTCACTGGAAAAGACTCTGATGCTGGGAAAGTTTGGGGGCAGGAGGAGAAGGGGATGACAGAGAATGAGATGGCTGGATGGCATCACCAACTCTGTGGACATGAGTTTGAGTGAACTCTGAGAGTTGGTGATGGACAGGGAGGCCTCGCGTGCTGTGATTCATGGGGTCACGAAGATTCAGACACGACTGAGCGACTGAACTGAACTGAACTGAACTGAATAATCTATAATGGCAAAAAATCTGAAAATTTACACATAATTGAATCACTTTGCTGTACACCTGAAACTAACACAACATTGTAAAGCAAGTATACTTCAATAAAAAATAATTTAAAAAGAATAGTGCAGAAGAGAAGGTATGCTATCTTGCAACTGGCCAAGGATCAAGGAACTAAAGATGTGAGCCTAGTTTGGTTCAGTTTCCCACAAGTACAGAATTCCCTGATGGCTCAGATGGTAAAGGATCTGGCTACAATGTGGGAGACCCGGGTTCGATCCCTGGGTCAGGAAGATCCCCTGTAGAAGGAAATGGCAATCAACTCCAGTACTATTGCCTGGATAATCCCATGGACAGAGGAGCCTGGTAGGCTACAGTCTATGGGGTCGCAAAGAGTTGGACACGACTGAGCGACTTCACTTTTCACTTTCCCTTAGGTACAGCATTTTCCTGATGAATAGAGGAGGTTCTCACTAAAGCAATGGCTGTGTCCACTTTGACTATGTTTGTAAGTCCTAACCTAATTGAACAAAATAGTTTCCGTTTCCATATGAAATAACAGTATCTGTTGACGGGAGAATGTCCTGGAAGGAATTAGTCACAGTTTGTTTTGATTTTGTAGTCTGAGTGTAACACATCATCCCTCTGAAGAGATGACAGAGTCTGCAAGGTCTAGGTAGAAAAGGCTGAAGCCTAGAACATCATTGCCTGGTCTTTTAATGAGAAGAGCTTCCAGAACAAAGGGGAATTAAGGGAATTCTAGCCATAGTTATAAGAATTTTCAGCTTTTACAAATTTAAATCAACCTAAATTAGTGTTCATTGGAGGGACTGATGCTAAAGCTGAAACTGCAATACTTTGGCCACCTCATGGGACGAGTTGACTCACTGGAAAAGACTCTGATGATGGGAAAGGTTGGGGGCGGGAGGAGAAGGGGATGACAGAGAATGAGATGGCTGCATGGAATCACCGACTCTGTGGACATGAGTTTGAGTGTACTCCGGGAGTTGGTGATGGACAGGGGGGCCTGGCGTGCTGTGATTCATGGGGTCGTGGAGAGTCGGACACGACTGAGCGACTGAACTGAACTGAACTGAACTGAAATTAATGTATGTCTACGGGTACAATAGATTTAAAACACTTGTGTTTGAACAAACAATAAAAGAGACTTAACATTATTCCAAACAAAGAGAAAAGGAATCACCAACATACAGAGTGTCCTTTGTAAATTATTCTGTATCAGGTGCAAACAGTAATCCAATGGCACATTTTAGCCATTTGGATTAAGCTCATTATATTCTTTTCTATCAGAAAAAACAAAAACAAAAAAATAATATGTGTGTGTGGCTGTTTTTTTTTAAATTAGAGTATAGTTGCTTTACAATGTTGTGCTAATTTTTGCTTGCTGTATAGCAAAAAGAATCCGCTGTATGTATACACGGATAACCCTCTTTTTTGGATTTCCTTCCCATTTAACATTGAGTAGAGTTCTTTAGGGGGAAGGCAATGGCAAGCCACTCCAGTACTATTGCCTAGAAAATCCCATGGACGGAGGAGCCTGGTAGGCTGCAGTCCGTGGGGTCGCTAAGGGTCGGACACGACTGAGCGACTTCACTTTCACTTTTCACTTTCACACATTGGAGAAGGAAATGGCAACCCACTCCAGTGTTCCTGCCTGGAGAATCCCAGGGACAGGGAGCCTGGTGGGCTGCTGTCTATGGGGTCGCAGAGAGTCGAACACGACTGAAGTGACTTAGCAGCAGCAGCATATACAATATAGTTATATATATATATATATATATAAAACATATTTTTTATCCACTCATCTGTTGAGGAACACTTAGGCTTCTTCCATGTCTTGGCTATTGTAAAGAATGTTGCTATGAACATTGGGTCCATGTATCTGTTTAAATTAGAGAAAGAAAATTATCATATGATATCATTTGTGGAATCAAAATATCGATACAAATGAACTTATTTACAAAACAGAAAGAGATTTAGAGACATAGAAAACAATCTCATGGTTACTAAAGGGGGGAGGAGGGTAGAGGAATAAATTAGGATTTGGGGATTAACAGACACTGCTATATATAAAACAGATAAGCAGCAAGGACCAACTGTATAGCACAGGGAACTCTATTTAATATCTTGTAATAACCTATAATGAAGTGAAAGAGGAGAGTGAAAAGGTTGGCTTGAAGCTCAACATTCAGAAAACAAAGATCATGGCATCTGGTCCCATCACTTCATGGGAAATAGATGGAAAAACAGTGGAGACAGTGTCAGATTTTATTTTTGGGGGCTCCAAAATCACTGCAGATGCTGATTGCAACCATGAAATTAAAAGACGCTTACTCCTTGGAAGGAAAGTTATGACCAACCTGGATAGTATATGGAAAAGCAGAGACATTACTTTGCCAACCAAGGTCCGTCTAGTCAAGGCTATGGTTTTTCCCGTGGTCACGTATGGATGTGAGAGTTGGACTATGAAGAAGGCTGATCGCCGAAGAATTGATGTTTCTGAACTGTGGTGCTGGAGAAGACTCTTGAGAGTCCCTTGGACTGCAAGGAGATCCAACCAGTCCATTCTAGAGGAGATCAATCCTGGGTGTTCATTGGAGGGACTGATGCTAAAGCTGAAACTGCAATACTTCAGCCACCTCATGAGATGAGTTGACTCACTGGAAAAGACTCTGATGCTGGGAAAGTTTGGGGGCAGGAGGAGAAGGGGATGACAGAGAATGAGATGGCTGGATGGCATCACCAACTCTGTGGACATGAGTTTGAGTGTACTCCGGGAGTTGGTGATGGACAGGGGGGCCTGGCGTGCTGTGATTCATGGGGTCGCGAGAGTCGGACACGACTGAGCGTCAGACACGACTGAGCGACTGAACTGAACTGAACTGAACTGAAATTAGTGTATGTCTACGGGTACAATGGATTTAAAACACTTGTGTTTGAACAAACAATAAAAGAGACTTAACATTATTCCAAACAAAGAGAAAAGGAATCACCAACATACAGTGTCCTTTGTAAATTATTCAGTATCAGGTGCAAACAGTAATCCAATGGCACATTTTAGCCACTTGGATTAAGCAGTTATTTTCTTTTCTATCAGAAAAAACAAAAACAAAAAAATAATATGTGTGTGTGGCTGTTTTTTTTTTAAATTAGAGTATAGTTGCTTTACAATGTTGTGCTAATTTTTGCTTGCTGTATAGCAAAAAGAATCCGCTGTATGTATACACGGATAATCCTCTTTTTTGGATTTCCTTCCCATTTAACATTGAGTAGAGTTCTTTAGGGGGAAGGCAATGGCAAGCCACTCCAGTACTATTGCCTAGAAAATCCCATGGACGGAGGAGCCTGGTAGGCTGCAGTCCATGGGGTCGCTAAGGGTCGGACACGACTGAGCGACTTCACTTTCACTTTTCACTTTCACACATTGGAGAAGGAAATGGCAACCCACTCCAGTGTTCTTGCCTGGAGAATCCCAGGGACGGGGGAGCCTGGTGGGCTTCCATCTATGGGGTCACACAGAGTTGGACACGACTGAAGTGACTTAGCAGCAGCAGCAGCAGCAGAGTTCTTTATTCCATACTGTCAGTTATCACTAGTTACCTATTTTGTATAAAAAGTTTTAAAGTAAAATTGAAGGAATTAAAAAAAATTCTTTCCTTTTCTAAAGCAAGCTAAATACCATGAATATAATTAAATCTTGTTAGCCTTTTCAAAATATTTGTCATTCTTTTCCTCTTCACTGAATGTGCTAAAATGTAGGGCAGAATACCTTCTTTGGCGTCTCAGTGGACCAATCTGGTGCAAATCTGGAGAAGACAGTTAAATTTGTTAAATGTGAAATACAGACATTTTGTGTTCTTTCCACATTATTTTTTTTTCTTTTTTGCCCTTACTGGGTTTATCACATACGAATTTGTTAAGTAGAGCATCATTTGAACATGAGTTTGCACCTACAGCTTCTTCGTAAATTTTTAAGGTATAAACATTCTGCTTCTGACTCCAACTGAACTTATCAGACATTGAGAAAGTTATCACCATATCATTATTTTGAGGTTTTAGCTCTACTGGCAGGAACATTGGATTTACAAATCTGTGATTCCTTTTCCAGTCTGATAAATGGTCTTGTGAATGATTCGTTCCATTAAAGAAACCAGTGTCATAGTTTATATATTTAAATACATGTCTTTATAAAGAAATTTACATGAGGATTTCTTAGTGTTCTACATTAAAATATTCCTCAGTTTTTATAAACTTCAAATATGTTAGCAATATGCATTTTCAATATCCATTTGGAGAGAGTCTGGAATGAAGATCTTTATGGAACTATAAAGATTAATAAAAATAGAGTTGTTAAATACTGCCACTCTTCAGAAGGTTTTGCCAATCACAAATATGTAGAAGTGTGATAACGTCATGCTCATCTTTTGGTTATACACTTCTCACTTCAAACTAATTTTAGGAAACTCTTCTTATTTAAAAAATCTTCACAAAGGGTACTTTCTCAAAATTTTTTTCACCCTTTGGAATACCAGAATCCTGGAGAAAATCCACTTGGCCATAATGTATATTTCAATCTCTGTACCCAAGTCACAAGTCAGAAGCCTATGTGCCTGTAAATTGCAGTGAAAATGGAGGTGGTTCAATAGTTTTCCATATTTGGTGTTCTCCATACCCAAGACCAATCTGACAAAGTATGAAATCATCATGACTATTTCAAACTAAAGCAGAGCTCTAAAATTCACAAGCTATTAGACCCCAAATTTGCCTAACCCAGGGAAAGATGTTTTCACCTAGCCTAGATGAGACCATTCCCATTACTTGTTAATGGTATGTGACATCAGTTGTATTCAGTTCAGTCACTCAAACCTGTCTCTTTGTGACCCTATGGACTGCAGCATGCCAAGCTTCTCTGTCCATCACCAACTCCCAGAGCTTGCTCAAACTCGTGTCCTTCGAGTAGCTGATGTCATCCAACCATGTGATCCTGTATTGCCCTCTTCTCCTCTTGCCTTCAAACTTTCCCAGCATCAGGGTCTTTTCAAATGAGTCAAATCTTCCCATTACATGGCCAGAGTATTGGAGTTTCAGCTTTAGCATCAGTCCTTCCAATGACTATTCAGGATTGATTTCTTTGAAGATTTATTGGTTTGATCTCTGTGTAGTCCAAGGGACTCTCAAGAATCTTCTCCACCACTACAGTTCAAAAGAATCAGTTCTTTGGTGCTCAGCTTTGTTTATACTCCAACTCTCACATCCTTACATGACTAATGGAAAAACCATGGCTTTGACTAGATGGACCTTTGGTGGGAAGTCAATGTCTCTGCCTTTTAATATGCTGTCTCAGTTGGTCATAGATTTTCTTCCAAGGAGCAAGTGTCTTTTATTTTCATGGCTGCAATCACCAACTTCAGTGATTTTGGAGCCCCCCAAAATAAAGTCTGTCTATTAGAGACGCCGGCCCCGGCGGCGCAGACGCGACGCGAGAGACGCCGGCCCCGGCGGCGCAGACGCGACGCGAGAGACGCCGGCCCCGGCGGCGCAGACGCGACGCGAGAGACGCCGGCCCCGGCGGCGCAGACGCGACGCGAGAGACGCCGGCCCCGGCGGCGCAGACGCGACGCGAGAGACGCCGGCCTGGGCGCAACGAACCACGCAAAGAGGTGCGGCCGTGAGGAGCTACCCCACGCCTGAGGCCAGGGCCGGCGGCCGAGAGGAGCTACCCCACGTCCAACAGGCGGTGGCTGCGCGGGCGCAGGAGGGCCGAGAGGAGCTACTCCGCGTTCAAGGTCAGGAGGGGCGGCCTTGAGGAGATACCCCTCGTCCAAGGTAAGGTACAGCGGCTGCACTTTGCTGGAGTGGCTGTGAAGAGATTTTCCACGACCAAGGTAAGAGAAACCCAAATAAGACGGTAGGTATTGCTAGGGGGCACCAGAGGGCTGACAAACTGAAATCATAATCACAGGAAACTAGCTGATCTGATCACATGGACCACAGCTGAATGTGGTCCCCTGGAGAAGGGAATGGCAAACCACTTCAGTATACTTGCCTTGAGAACCCCATGAACAGTAACAAAGGGCAAAATGATAGGATACTGAATGAGGAATTCCCCAGGTCGGTAGGTGCCCAGTATGCTACTGGAGCCAGTGGAGAAATAACTATAGAAGGAATAAAGGGATGGAGCAAAAGCAAAACCAATACCCAGTTGTGGATGTGACCAATGATAGAAACAAGGTCTGGTGCTGTAAAGAGCAATATTGCATAGGAACCTGGAATGTTAGGTCCAAGAATCAAGGCAAATTGGAAGTGGTCAAACAGGAGATGGCAAGAGTGAACGTCGAATTTCTAGGAATCAGTGAATTAAAATGGACTGGAATGGGTGAATTTAACTCGGATGACCATTATATCTACTACTGTGGGCAGGAATCCCTTAGAAGAAATGGGGTAGCCATCATGGTCAACAAAAGAGTCCGAAATGCAGTACTTGGATGCAATCTTAAAAATGACAGGATGATTTCTGTTCGTTTCCAAGGCAAACCATTCAATATTACAGTAATCCAGGTCTATGCCCCAACCAGTAATGCTGAAGAAGCCGAAGTTAATCGGTTCTATGAAGACCTACAAGACCTTTTAGAACTAACACCCAAAAAAGATGTCCTTTTCATTCTAGGGGACTGGAATGCAAAAGTAGGAAGTCAAGAAACACCTGGAGTAACTGGCAAATTTGGCCTTGGAGCACGGAATGAAGCAGGGCAAAGGCTAATAGAGTTTTGTCAAGAGAATGCACTGGTCATAGCAAACACCCTCTTCCAACAACACAAGAGAAGACTCTACACATGGACATCACCAGATGGTCAACACTGAAATCAGATTGATTATATTCTTTGCAGCCAAAGATGGAGAAGCTGTATACAGTTAGCGAAAACAAGACCAGGAGCTGACTGTGGCTCAGATCATGAACTCCTTATTGCGAAGTTCAGACTTAAATTGAAGAAAGTAGGGAAAACCACTAGACCATTCAGATATGACCTCAATCAAATCCCTTATGATTATACAGTGGAAGTGAGAAATAGATTTAAGGGACTAGATCTGATTGATAGAGTGCCTGATGAACTCTGGACGGAGGTTCGTGACATTGTACAGGAGACAGGGACCAAGACCATCCCCATGGAAAAGAAATGCAAAAGAGCGAAATGGCTGTCTGAGGAGGCCTTACAAATAGCGGGAAAAAGAAGAGAGGCAAAAAGCAAAGGAGAAAAGGAAAGATATAAGCATCTGAATGCAGAGTTCCAAAGAATAGCAAGGAGAGATAAGAAAGCCTTCCTCAGTGATCAATGCAAAGAAATAGAGGAAAACAACAGAATAGGAAAAACAAGAGACCTCTTCAAGAAAATTAGAGATTCCAAGGGAACATTTCATGCAAAGATGGGCTCGATAAAGGACAGAAATGGTATGGACCTAACAGAAGCAGAAGATATTAAGAAGAGGTGGCAGGAATACACAGAAGAACTGTACAAAAAAGATCTTCACGACCAAGATAGTCACGATAATGTGATCACCGACCTAGAGCCAGACATCTTGGAATGTGAAGTCAAGTGGGCCTTAGAAAGCATCACTACGAACAAAGCTAGTGGAGGTGATGGAATTCCAGTGGAGCTATTTCAAGTCTTGAAAGATGATGCTGTGAAAGTGCTGCACTCAATATGCCAGCAGATTTGGAAAACTCAGCAGTGGCCACAGGACTGGAAGAGGTCAGTCTTCATTCCAATCCCATAGAAAGGCAATGCCAAAGAATGCTCAAACTACCGCACAATTGCACTCATCTCACACGCTAGTAAAGTCATGCTCAAAATTCTCCAAGCCAGGCTTCAGCAGTATGTAAACCGTGAACTCCCAGATGTTCAAGCAGGTTTTAGAAAAGGCAGAGGCACCGAGATCAAATTGCCAACATCCGCTGGATCATGGAGAAAGCAAGAGAGTTTCAGAAAAACATCTATTTCTGCTTCATTGACTATGCCAAAGCCTTTGACTGTGTGGATCACAATAAAGTGTGGAACATTCTGAAAGAGATGGGAATCCCAGACCACCTGACCTGCCTCTTGAGAAACCTGTATGCAGGTCAGGAAGCAACAGTCAGAACTGGACATGGAACAACAGACTGGTTCCAAATAGGAAAAGGTGTACGTCAAGGTTGTATATTGTCACCTTGCTTATTTAACTTGTATGCAGAGTACATCATGAGGAACGCTGGGCTGGAAGAAGCACAAGCTGGAATCAAGATTGCCGGGAGAAATATCAATAACCTCAGATATGCAGATGATACCACCCTTATGGCAGAAAGTGAAGAGGAACTCTAAGGCCTCTTGACGAAAGTGAAAGAGGAGAGTGAAAAGGTTGGTTTGAAGCTCAACATTCAGAAAACAAAGATCATGGCATCTGGTCCCATCACTTCATGGGAAATAGATGGAAAAACAGTGGAAACAGTGTCAGACTTTGTTTTTTTGGGCTCCAAAATCACTGCAGATGCTGATTGCAGCCATGAAATTAAAAGACGCTTGCTCCTTGGAAGGAAAGTTATGACCAACCTTGATAGTATATTAAAAAGCAGAGACATTACTTTGCCAACCAAGGTCCGTCTAGTCAAGGCAATGGTTTTTCCCATAGTCATGTATGGATGTGAGAGTTGGACTGTGAAGAAAGCTGATCGCCGAAGAATCGATGCTTTTGAACTATGGTGTTGGAGAAGACTCTTGAGAGTCCCTTATACTGCAAGGAGATCCAACCAGTCCATTCTAAAGGAGATCAATCCTGGATGTTCATTGGAGGGACTGTTGCTAAAGCTGAAACTGCAATACTTTGGCCACCTCATGCGACGAGTTGACTCACTGGAAAAGACTCTGATGCTGGGAAAGGTTGGGGGCGGGAGGAGAAGGGGACGACAGAGAATGAGATGGCTGGATGGCATCACTGACTCTGTGGACATGAGTTTGAGTGTACTCCAGGAGTTGGTGATGGACAGGGAGGCCTGGCATGCGGTGATTCATGGGGTCGCGGAGAGTCAGACACGACTGAGCGACTGAACTGAACTGAACTGATGTTTCCATTGTTTCCCCATCTATTTGCTATGAAGTGATGGGACCGGATGCTATGATCTTAGTTTTCTGAATGTTGAGCTTTAAGCCAACTTTTTCATTCTCTTCTTTCACTTTCATCAAGAAGCTATTTATTTAGTTCTTCTTCACTTTTTGCCATAATGATGGTGTCATCTGCATATCTGAGGTTGTATATTACAAGATAAATTTGAATTTTTAGGTAAACATTCCTGTCTTCAATAATTCAGGCAAAACCTCCAAATTGCTCTGACAGTCAAAAATTTACAGAGTTAATATATTTTCACTTACTTTTGTCAATATTTTAAAGATGATTAGCTTAGGACCAAAACATACAACAATAAGCATTAATATTTAATTTCTTTATATTGGTTCTCTAATATTAACAAGTGAATTTTTAGACTGTAAAGCAATAGTTATGTAAGTAGCAGCAAAGTTAGTGGATGGTTTTGGCCACAGTTTTTATCTTTGAGTCCAAAGATGGTGGTAGGAGTCAATGCCAGTATTTCATACTACTTTTTCTTGAGTGGTTGATGCTCAGTAGAAAGTATCATTAGAATCATCATTATTAATATTAACATTTTCCCAAGCAAAACTGTATGGACAGTATGAAAAGGCAAAAAGATATGACACTGAAATATAAATCTTCAGATCTGTAGGTGCCCAACATGCTACTGGAGAAGAGGGGAGGAAAAACTCCGGAAAGGATGAAGAGACAAAGCCAAAGCAAAAACAATGACAAGTTGTGGATGTGACTGGTGATGGAAGTAAAATCCAATGCTCTAAAGAACACTACTGCATAGGAACCTGGAATGTTAGGTCCATGAATCAAGGTAAATTGGAAGTGATCAAACAGGAGATAGCAAGAGTGAACATCGACCTTTTAGGAATCAGTGAACTAAACTGGACTGGAATGGGTGAATTTAACTCAGATGACCATTATCTACTACTATGGGCAAGAATCCCTTAGAAGAAATGAAGTAGCCATCAGAGTCAACAGAAGAGTCTGAATGCAGTACTTGGGTGCAATCTCAAAAAACGACAGATCTCTGTTTGTTTCCAAGGCAAACCACTCAATATCACAGTTGCCAAGCCAATGCTCTGACCAGTAATGCTGAAGAAACTGAAGTTGAATGGTTGTATGAAGACCTACAAGACCTTCGAGAACTAACACCCAAAAAAGATGTCCTTTTCATTATAGGGGACTGGAATGCAAAAGTAGGAATTCAGGAGATACCTGGAGTAACAGGCAAATTTGGCCTTGGAGTACAAAGTAGAGCAGGTCAAAGGCTAAAGAGAGTTTTGCCAAGAGAATGCAATGATCACAGCAAACACCCTTTTCCAACAACACAAGAGAAGACTCTACCTGCAGATATCACCAGATGGTCAATACAGAAATCACACTGATTACATTCTTTGCAGCCAATGATGAAGAAGCTCTATACAGTCAGCAAAAACAATACCAGGAGCTGACTGTGGCTCAGATCATGAACTCCTTATTTCCAAATTCAGACTCAAATTGAAGAAAGTAGGGAAAATCACTAGACCATTAAGGTATGACCTAATTTAAATCACTTATGATTATACAATGAAAGTGACAAATAAATTCAAGGGATTAGATCTGATAGACAGAGTGCCTGAAGATCTATGGATTGAGATTTCTGACATTGTACAGGAGGGATTGATCAAGACCATCCCAAAGAACAAGATATGCAAAAAGGCAAAATGGCTGTCTGAGGAGGCCTTACAAATAGCTGAGAAAAGAAGAGAAGCTAAAGGCAAAGGAGAAGAAGAAAGATATTCCCATTTGAATGCAGAGTTCCAAAGAATAGCAAGGAGAGATAAGAAAGCCTCGGTGATCAATTCAAAGAAATAGAGGAAAACAATAGAATGAGAAAGACTAGAGATCACTTCAAGATAATTCAAGATACCAAGGGAATATTTCATGCAAAGACATGCATAGAAAAGAATAAAAATGGTATGGACCTATCAGAAGCAGAAGATATTAAGAAGAGGTGGCATGAATACACAGAAAAACTATACAAAAAAGATCTTCATGAACCATGTAACCACGATGGTGTTATCACTTACCTAGAGCCAGACATCCTGGAATATGCAATCAAGTGGCCCTTAGGAAGCATCACTACAAACAAAGCTAGTGGTGGTGATGGAATCCCAGTTGAGCTATTTCAAATCCTAAAAGATGATGCTGTGAAAGTGCTGCACTCAATATGCCAGCAAATTTTGAAAACTCAGCAGTGGCCATAGGGCTGGAAAAGTTCAGTTTTAATTCCAATTCCAAAGAAAAGCAATGCAAAGAATGTTCAAAGTACCTCACAACTGCACTCATCGCACAACCTAGACAGCATATTAAAAAGCAGAGAAGTTACCTTGCCAACAAATGTCCATCTAGTCAAAGCTATGGTTTTTCCATTAGTTATGTATGGACATGAAAATTGGATTACAAAGAAAGCTGGGCACCAAAGAATTGATGCTTTTAAACTATGGTGTTGGAGAAGACTCTTGAGAGTCCCTTGGAATGCACAGAGATCAAACCAGTCAATCCTAAAGGAAATCAGTCCTGAATATTCATTTGAAGGATTGATGCTGAAGCTGAAACTCCCAATAATTTGGCCACCTGATGCAAGGAACTGATTCATTTGAAAAGACCCTGAGGCTGGGAAAGATTGAAGGCAGGAGGAAAAGGGGACAACAGAGGATAAAATGATTGGATGACATCAGCGACTCGATGGACATGAGTTTGAGCAAGCTCCGGGTTTTGGTGACGGACTGGGAAGCCTGCCATGCTTCAGTCCATGGGGTTGCAAAGAGTCAGACATGACTGAGGGACTGAACTGAACTGAAGCAAAAGAGATGTTCCAGAAAGATAAGGAAGATTTACCACAGTGAGCAAGCATCTAATTCCTGATATGGTGGCTTACATAATAAATATTTTTTATTATCTCTTTTTTTCCATCAAAGTGACAGTCATGTTTTATTTTATAATACGGTAACTTACATCCCATGTGATTTTTATAAACACACTAAATTCCATTAATGATTTCTATTATTTTAATATATTTTAATCCTAATCTGCAATTGTGAACTGTAGAGGTAATCTGAGTATTATAATGACTCCTTTTATTTTTAATGCTGTGTTTAAAAAGTGATTAGCTTTTAACACCTAAGAAATACATCATAAAATATTTAAACAAAAATACACATGCACCCCAGTGCTTATTGCAACACTGTTTATAATAACTAGGACTTTAAACAACCAAAATGTCCATCAACAGACCAATGGAAAAGAAAATGTGGCATATATACACAATGGAATATTACTCAGCCATAGAAAGGAATGGAATTGGATCATTTGTAGAGACACGAATGGATCTAGAGACTGGCATACACAGTGAAGCAAGTCAGAAAAAGGAAAACAAATATTATATATTAATTAATTGTACAAATATGGTATATGTGTGGAATCTGAAAAAAAAATTGTATAGACGATCTTATTCCCAAAGCAAAATAGAGACACAGTTGAAGAGGACAAACATATGGATACCAGAGGGAAAGTGGGGTTGGACGAATTGGAAGATCATGATTTACATATATACACCACTGTAACTCTGTAAAAAAAAAAAGGATAACCAATGAGAACCTACTGCATAGCACAGGGAACGCTACTCAATACTCTGTAGTGACCTAAAAGGGAAGGAAATGTTAAAAAAAAAAAGGGGGGTTATATTTATACATATAGCTGATTCATTTAGCTGTATAATAGAAACTAACACAACATCATGAAGCAACTATACTCCAAAAAAGTTTTCTAAAAAGATAATAAATAAAGTAAAACTTTACAGTCTCTAAATAAAAGTAACAATATTCAAAATAAAAACAGTAAAATACGGATCAATACAACAAATACAAAATAGGGAAAGTGATTCCACCAATGTTAAAAGAATATGAAATAGAGAAAAACCATTATCTCATCTTGATCACACTCTCCCAATTTTGAATCATTCAAGCAGTTCAGTTCAGTTCATTTCAGCTCAGTTCAGTCGCTCAGTCGTGTCCGACTCTCTGCGACCCCATGAATCACAGCACCCCACGCCTCCCTGTCCATCACCAACTCCCGGAGTTCACTCAAACTCATGTCCACAGAGTCGGTGATGCCATCCAGCCATCTCATTCTCCGTCGTCACCTTCTCCTCCCGCCCCCAACCTTTCCTAGCTTCAGAGTCTTTTCCAGTGAGTCAACTCGTCGCATGAGGTGGCCAAAGTATTGGAGCTTCAGCTTTAGCATCAGTCCTTCCAATGAACACCCAGGATCGATCTCCCTTAGAATGGACTGGTTGGATCTCCTTGCAGTATAAGGGACTCTCAAGAGTCTTCTCCAACACCACAGTTCAAAAGCATCAATTCTTCGGCGATCAGCTTTCTTCACAGTCCAACTCTCACATCCATACATGACCACGGGAAAAACCATAGCCTTGACTAGATGGACCTTGGTTGGCAAAGTAATGTCTCTGCTTTTTAATATACTATCGAGGTCGGTCATAACTTTCCTTCCAAGGAGTAAGTGTCTTTTAATTTCATGGCTGCAATCAGCATCTGCAGTGATTTTGGAGCCCGAGAAAATAAAGTCTGACACTGTTTCCACTGTTTTTCCATCTATTTCCCATGAAGTGATGGGACCAGATGCCATGATCTTTGTTTTCTGAATGTTGAGCTTCAAGCCAACCTTTTCACTCTCCTCTTTCACTTTCATCAAGAGGCTTTTGAGTTCCTCTTCACTTTCTGCCATAAGGGTGGTGTCATCTGCATATCTGAGGTTTTGATATTTCTCCCAGCAATCTTGATTCCACCTTGTGCTTCTTCCAGCCCAGCGTTCCTCATGATGTACTCTGCATACAAGTTAAATAAGCAAGGTGACAATATACAGCCTTGACGTACTCCTTTTCCTATTTGGAACCAGTCTGTTGTTCCATGTCCAGTTCTGACTGTTGCTTCCTGACCTGCATACAGGTTTCTCAAGAGGCAGGTCAGGTGGTTTGGTATGCCCATCTCTTTCAGAATGTTCCACAGTTTATTGTGATCCACACAGTCAAAGGCTTTGGCATAGTCAATGAAGCAGAAATAGAACTCTCTTGCTTTCTCCATGATCCAGTGGATGTTGGCAATTTGATCTCTGGTGCCTCTGCCTTTTCTAAAACTTGCTTGAACATCTGAAGCTTCCATCAATTTCCCCAAGATTGTTGCTCTATACTAAGTATAAAAGTCTACGGGAAAATTATCACAGAATATTTTCCCAGGCTTTATTAATTCATATTTAAAATTTCATAAGTGACTCAGTTTTTCTTCATTATGTTTTCTGCCTTTTAAAAAAATTATGAAAAGTGACCCATCTCAACTTACAAGCACATATTTCTTTCTAGTATTATTTTATTTGCATGTAAAATAGCATTCCTACAAAAGAGCTGCTCAGTTCATGTGTTAGAATCTACTCATACCTGCAGACATGTAATATGAGCAGTCTTTGATTTTCCTTTGACCCTTTTAAGTATATTGAATACAAATAAGCAACTGCACCTGCTAATTCACCTATATAACCCTGGGCAAGTTAGGTAACTTCTCTGTACCTCTGTTTCCTCACCCATTAAATGAAGGCAACAATAAGTGTCTATGCTACAGTGTCATTATGAAGGTTAAACCAGTTAATGTATATAAAGAGCTTAGAAAAATGCCAAGTAAATAATATTCAACACATTTAGCTGCAATAATTATAAAAAAGATTATAAAATTATTACTATTCTTGTTACTCATCATCTTTCTCTCTCCATGCTGGGAAGACTGGGAAGGGGTTAGTATTAGGGTCTCAAAGGAAAGGACACTGCAGACTGATGAAGAAGGACAATTTTCTGCACACTTGCTCAAGCGGTGGGAGCTGAGTTCCTTCCTTGTTTCCCCTCTTAAGCAGCATCCCCGCCCCTGGTTCTCACGCTCTTCCCTCTTCTTGCTTTCTAGCCTTGGGTTAAATGTGTTATAAATTCCAAACTGGCAGCTGCACCTGGCAGAAGTAAATGAGAAAAGTGGAAAAGAAAGCCTGAGAGGTTAGCCTTCTAACCTCTCACCCCCATTGTAAACAATCTTGAATTACTCTCTCCCTCTTAACAAGAGAGGTCCGGAGGGAAGCGCAACGGAAATCCATACTGCTGGCTCAAAGGGCTGCTAGGGCTGCTGCTTTTCCCTCTCTGCCCACTGTTAGAATTGCTCCCAACCAAGCACAAGACACTGAGAGGCAGTTAAAACAAAGGAAATAAAGGGTCGAGGAAGGCGAATGCCATTGGCCACAGCTCCCAGCTGAGTTTCCCAGGCCCCGCCTCTCTGATTCTCATTCCTTTCTAATTCACAGAGCTGAATCTTGCCACTCATTCTTCTGCCCTCCTGGATTCTCTGCCTCAACTCCAGAGCTCTTTCCTCTTGCCCAGGAAGCATCCTTTCAGCTAAACTGGAGCTCTTTGACGCCTTCTTATGCCCAGCAGCGAGAGCCAAATAAAAAGATAACCACACTATCTCTTTTATAGTAATGAAGACAGGCAGGTGTAGTTTGAACATTCCATACTGGAACTCTGAAAGACTTCCTATCATTGAAATGTGGCTAATATGCCACGCTTAGAGGATGTATTGGTATTTTTCTCTGTAGATATGTGAGTATGTTTGTAAGTTACACAGAGATTGTAACAGAATTAGACCACCTGTTCAAAATTAATTCTAAAGGGAAAATATATATTTCATGTTCCAAGGAACTGAAGTGTAAATAAGTTTTAGGACAAAGTCTATTTTTAAGATGAGAATTATCTCTTTATATATATGTACATATATACAATATATCATGATCCTCCCTTTAAGCTTCATGACATAATACTGAATAATATAACAGCTTTAGGTTTCGTGTTGTTTTGTTTTTTATAATTTAGTAATTAATTTTTTGCAAGATATACATAGCAGCTATTGAGTTCACCACAAAATATGTTGACAATTTTTTAAAGTAATCCAAATACCTCACAAAAATTCAAACATTATAAATATTCATGAAACAAAGTCTTTCTCTTACTCCAGAACTCTCCGTTTCCAGTCAATCAGTTCAGTTCAGTCGCTCAGTCGTGTCCGACTCTCCGCGACCCCATGAATCACAGCACGCCAGGCTTCCCTGTCCATCACCAACTCCCGGAGTACACTCAAACTCATGTCCACAGAGTCGGTGATGCCATCCAGCCATCTCATTCTCTGTCGTCCCCTTCTCCTCCCGCCCCCAACCTTTCCCAGCATCAGACTCTTTTCCAGTGAGTCAACTCGTCGCATGAGGTGGCCAAAGTATTGCAGCTTCAGCTTTAGCATCAGTCCCTCCAATGAACATCCAGGATTGATCTTCTCTAGAATGGACTGGTTGGATCTCCTTGCAGTATAAGGGACTCTCAAGAGTCTTCTCCAACACCACAGTTCAAAAGCATCGATTCTTCGGCGATCAGCTTTCTTCACAGTCCAATTCTCACATCCATACAGCATAGTGTTAATACAGAAAACCTTCTGATAATCTCTCCACAACTGTCTTATGGGGGTACTTTGAGAGAAAGGTCATCAGCACAAGGCAAAAACTGAAGGGCATTTGAGTGTTTTCAAGACAGTGGAATTGAAAGAGTCCCCAGCAGGAAGCAAGACTATCTAACACTGGCTAGATCCTAACCATGCTTTTCAGGGAGTTTGAATGAGCCTTAAGAGTCCCTTGGACTGCAAGTAAATCCAACCAGTCCATTCTAAAGGAGATCGATCCTGGTGTTCATTGGAAGGACTGATGCTAAAGCTGAAACTCCAATGCTTTGGCCACCTCATGCGAAGAGTTGACTCACTGGAAAAGACTCTGATGCTGGGAAGGACTGGGGTCGGGAGGAGAAGGTGACGACAGAGAATGAGATGGTTGGATGGCATCACCAACTCGATAGACATGAGTTTGAGTGAACTCCGGGAGTTGGTGATGGACAGGGAGGCCTGGTGTGCTGTGATTCATGGGGTCGCAAAGAGTCGGTCACGACTGAGCGACTGAACTGAACTAAACTGAACTGAAGCCACCTATAGTCCATTTTCTTTCCAGGTGATAGGGAAATTGGTAAAATACAGTTGGCAATTGATCAAATGATCATATTAAAATCTCAGAACCAAAATTAATTTCTTCCATACTGGCCCCAAATTCTGCTTACAGGCCAGGTATAATACAGTTGCTTAACCCTATATGGTTTCTTTCTGTCATTGCCATCTTTGTGAGGCATATAAGACTTCTATTCTTTGCAAATATTTTCCTGTTCCTCAAAGATAAAAACCTTATATAGTCATTCATTCTAAGAATATGATTGGAATTTCTGCTATGTGCCAGGGACTGTCCTAGGCATTTGGGGTACATATGTACCCCAACAAACAAAGATCTCTGTCCCCATGGAATAGACATCCTGGTAGGAGGAGACAGGCAATAAATTGTAAACTTAATAAGTACATTCTCTATTATGTTAAAAGTTGACAGAAGTGCTATGGAGAGGTTGTTTTCTTTTTTTTGTTTTTGTTTTTTTTTAATGTGGCAGTGTAACAGGCTTTCAGAGTAATAAGGGAGTTACAATTTTTTTAAAGGTAGGAAGGGTGTTAGTCTGCTTTTTAATATGCTATCTAGGTTGGTCATAACTTTTCTTCCAAGGAGTAAGCATCTTTTAATTTCATGGCTTCAATCAACATCTGCAGTGATTTGGGAGCCCAAAAAAATAAAGTCTGACACTGTTTCCACTGTTTCCCTCTCTATTTCCCATGAAGTGATGGGACCAGATGCCATGATCTTTGTTTTCTGAATGTTGAGCTTCAAGCCAACCTTTTCACTCTCCTCTTTCACTTTCATCAAGAGGCTTTTGAGTTCTTCTTCACTTTCTGACATAAAGGTGGTGTCATCTGCATATCTGAGGTTTGATATTTCTCCCGGCAATCTTGATTCCAGCTTGTGCTTCTTCCAGCCCAGCATTCCTCATGATGTACTCTGCATGTAAGTTGGTCATGTATGGATGTGAGAGTTGAACTATGAAGAAAGCTGATCGCTGAAGAATTGATGCTTTTGAACTGTGGTGTTGGAGAAGACTCTTGAGAGTCCCTTGGACTGCAAGGAGATCCAACCAGTCCATTCTAAAGGAGATCAGTCCTGGGTGTTCATTGGAAGGACTGATGCTAAAGCTGAAACTCCAATACTTTGGCCACCTCATGCGACGAGTTGACTCACTGGAAAAGACTCTGATGCTAGGACGGATTGGGGGCGGGAGGAGATGGGGACGACAGAGAATGAGATGGCTGGATGGCATCAGCGACTTGATGGACATGAGTTTGAGTGAACTCCGGGAGTTGGTGTTGGACAGGGAGGCTTGGCATGCTGTGATTCATGGGGTCACAAAGGGTCGGACACGACTGAGCGAATGAACTGAACTGAACTGAACTGAAGGGTGTTAGTCACTCAGTCATGTCCGACTTTTTGCAACCCTATGGGATGTAGCACACCATGCTCCTCTGTTCATGGAATTCTCCAGGCAGGAATACTGGAGTGAGTAGACGTTCCTTCTCCAGGGGATTTTCCTGACCCAGTCATCAGCCTGGGTCTTCTGCATTACAGGCAGATTCTTTACTATCTGAACCATCATGGAAGCCCTGGTATAGTGTAGAGCTCAATGAGAAAGCAGTGTGTAAATAAAATTGTGAAAGAGGCAATGAATGAGCCATGAAGATATCTATATAAAGAGCAGAGAGGAAATAGATGACACCAACATCCTAAGGTGTGTTCAAGGGACAGTAGGAGGTCAAGGTGAGCAGGAAGCAGGTAAGAGATTCAGTTGCAGGTCATATAGGGCTCTATAGGTTATATTTGAAAAATGAGAGAAATAAAGGACCAGTTGGAGGTTTTGAGCACAAGAGACTTGGGATCTATTATAATTTTTAACAGGATTATTCTGTTGTGCTAAGAAGTGACTTCAGAGTGGTAACTTGGGCTTCCCTGTGGCTCAGCTGGTAAAGAATCCTCCTGCAATGAGGCAGACCTGGGTTTGATCCTTGGGTTGGGAATATCCCCTGGAAAAGAAAAAGGCTGTCCACTCCAGTACTCGGAGAAGGCAATGGCAAGCCACTCTAGTACTATTGCCTAGGAAATCCCATGGATGGAGGAGCCTGGTAGGCTGCAGTCCATGGGGTCGCTAAGGGTTAGACACGACTGAGCGACTTCACTTTCACTTTTCACTTTCACACATTGGAGAAGGAAATGGCAACCCACTCCAGTGTTCTTGCCTGGAGAATCCCAGGGACGGGGGAGCCTGGTGGGCTTCCGTCTATGGGGTCACACAGAGTCGGACACGACTGAAGTGACTTAGCAGCAGCAGCAGCATACAGCTTGTATAATGATACATAAGCTTTATCTTACATATTTTATGGGAAATAATAAAGGCAAACACATAGCCAAAAGAAGTGGAAGATTTTGCTAGCATGCTTTAAGTAAACACAGAGAAAAAAGAGAGAGATGAAAAGTTGAGCCAGACAGCCACACTAATGGGGTGATGTTGAGATTGGGAATCATGCTTGAGCACCTGAGAAATGAAGGGTATGGGTCTAAAGGGTGATGGAGACTGAAGGTCTGAGGACCAGTGAATGATTCAGAAAGCAGATACTCAGAGCTGAATTATAGAGTCAGAAATATATTTACATAGGGCCAGTTACAGATAAAAATACTTGTCTCAATCTACTTTCACAACAAAAATGTTCAAATCTTGTTTATGCATTGCAAGGAAATAATTAGACAAGTGTTTGCTGCTGCTGCTGCTAAGTCGCTTCAGTCGTGTTCGACACTGTGCGACGCCATAGACGGCAGCCAACCAGGCTCCCTCGTCCCTGGGATTCTCCAGGCAGGAACACTGGAATAGTTAAATTGTTCAACCTCCATCCATAGATCATCAGGTACTCTGTCGATCAGATCTAGTCCCTTAAATCTATTTCTCACTTCCACTGTATAATTATAAGGGATTTGATTGAGGTCATATCTGAATGGTCTAGTGACTTTCCCTACTTTCTTCAATTTAAGTCTGAATTTGACAACAAGGAGTTCATGATCCGAGCCACAGTCAGCTCCCAGTCTTGTTTTTGCTAACTGTATACAGCTTCTCCATCTTTGGCTGCAAAGAATGTAATCAATCTGATTTCGGTGTTGACCATCTGGTGATGTACATGTGTAGAGTCTTCTCTTGTGTTGTTGGAAGAGGGTGTTTGCTATGAGCAGTGCATTCTCTTGGCAAAACTCTATTAGACTTTGCTCTGCTTCATTCCATACTCCAAGGTCAAATTTGCCTGTTACTCCAGGTGTTTCTTGACTTCCTACTTTTGCATTCCAGTCCCCTATAATGAAAAGGACATCTTTTTTGGGTGTTAATTCTAAAAGGTCTTATAGGTCTTCATAGAACCGTTCAACTTCAGCTTCTGGTTTAATTTAGGCATTGTTGAAGAAGATATTCCAGCTTTCTATGGGCCTCTGACATTATTCCACAAGCACAATTTGATTGAAGTGCAAGGTAGCATTTGTGTCAGATGATTATAGAAATCACGAAGGCAAGAAATGTTGGAGAAGGATTTCCATAATGTCCTCTGTTCATTCCTCCATTTAAGCATCAAGCATCAAGTCCTTCTTAACACTTACTATGAGTCAGGCTCTGTTCTAGGTACTGGACACACAACAATAACTGCTGCTGCTGCTGAGTCACTTCAGTCGTGTCCGATTCTGTGCGATCCCTTTGATGCCCTCCTACCAGGCTCCCCCATCCCTGGGATTCTCCAGGCAAGAACACTGGAGTGGGTTGCCATTTCCTTCTCCACACAACAATAAACAACACACAAAAATGTCTGAAATGTCCAAGCCTATACTGTAGTGCTTGTACTTTGGACAAACATGATAATAAACAAGTAAGCTATTTAGCATGTTATGCAATGATAAATGCCTTCTTAAAAAAAGTGGAGCTGAGAATAGAGATCAGAGCATGAAGAGGATGGGAAATAATTCAGTTTTATACAGAGCAATCAAAGGAGACCTTATTGATAAGAAGAAAGAAGGAGAAGTGAGAATCACACTCAAATTCTGAAAACTGATCATGGAACTCCTGAAGTTTCCTAAGGAATATGGTAATGATTATTTAATATACCTCTGGGGCAAAAGGACTTTGACGATAATTTTTTACTGATTGAATTATAAAATGATACTGTACTGTTTATAATATTTCTATCATTTTTCTTGCCAGTCTCATACTTGTACCACATTTGAAATCTCTTATATAACCCACTATCAAATAAAAGAGCAAATGTGGCACAGTTCCCAATACAGTTGATTATAATTATTTTATTTTCTTTCCTTTTTCAGCACTGTATATCTAGGAAACATGAAAAATAGATAAATTAGAATAAGTGTTCTAATTCCACGACGACTTTGTGCCTCCTTTATACCAGGCCATTGTGAAATAAGTTGAATATATAATTAAACTGTTTTAAAACATTGGAATTGCTGCAGTGATAATAAAAAAAAATTATACTATTTTTCAAAATGTGGCTTGGTACTCTGATATTAGAAGTAAGCCAAAGGCTGACTTGAATCTTTCAGACACTTTTGTGATGAACTTCGCCTTTCCAGCTGACTTTATGTAGCACCATGTTCATTATCCAGAATAATAGTCATCTTTAATATGTCACAAATCTGAACAGCGATGACATCCATTCCCAAAGTTCAGCAAAATATATTAACAAGGCTTAGACTATATGAAGAAAGAGGTTGTCTAGGTGATTCTGAGAGATTTCTTTTCCATTTTTCTTAATCAAGGAGTCAAACCTTAAGGCCACAAAATGCTTAAATATTATCCCTAACCTGTGACCTAGAATATTCCTTCAGGTGGAATTGAAGAACATAAATTGTAAAACAGTATTTCTCAAAATAGAAGTTTATGAGAAGTAGTGGTAACAAGCAAGTAAAATTGGGGACGCTGCTTTCAAACATTGTCACTACGACTCTCTGCAAGATTTCTCAGAGATTTTTAACAACATGTAGCCCCAAGAGATTGATATAATTAGTAATGCTCTTCAACAAGCTGTTTTTCAGAGAATCATTCAGTTCAGTCGCTCAGTCGTGACCGACTCTTTGCGACCCCATGAATCACAGCACGCCAGGCCTCCCTGTCCATCACCAACTCCTAGAGTTCACTCAAACTCATGTCCATCGAGTCAGTGATGCCATCCAGCCATCTCATTCTCTGTCGTCCCCGTCGAGAATCATTAGTTTTGTAGAAAAACTTGTTTACAAATAACTCTGCTCAGAAAAACCTTATATTAAAAAATTTGAAATAGAAGTAAGTATAGATTCTTCACCACCACCCCAGGCACTTTACTCACTGTAGTCTTATCACTTCCATGTATTTGTCAGAACCCTTTTGTACACAAATACAGAAACCCAATTTACACTCCTAAAAGAGTTTTCTATCAAATGGAATAGAAAATACTGCGCTGGGCATGGAAGTTCCTTAAAAAACTAAACATAGACTTATTGTACTATCCAGCAATCCCACTTCTGGGCATATATCTGTAAAAGGTAGAAACTCAAATTCAAAAAGATACATGCACCTCAGTGTTCATAGAAGCATGATTTACAATAGCCAGTACATGGAAGCAACCTAAGTGTCCACTGAGAGATGAATGGATAAAGAAGATGTAGTATAAACACACACACACACACACACAATGGAATATTATTCAGTCATGAAAATGAATGAAATCATACCATTTGCAACAACATGGCGGAGAAGGCAATGGCAAGCCACTCCAGTACTCTTGCCTAGAAAATCCCAAGGATGGGGGAGCCTGGTAGGCTGCAGTCCATGGGATCGCTAAGGGTCAGACACGACTGAGCGACTTCACTTTCACTTTTCACTTTCACACATTGGAGAAGGAAATGGCAACCCACTCCAGTGTTCTTGCCTGGAGAATCCCAGGGACGGGGGAGCCTGGTGGGCTTCCGTCTAAGGGGTCACACAGAGTCGGACATGACTGAAGTGACTCAGCAGCAGCAGCAGCAGCAACAACATGAATGGACTTAGAGACTATCATAATAAGCAAAGTCAAGTAGAGAAAGACGAATAGCATAACACATATGTGGACTCTAAATAATGATGTAGATGAATTTATTTACAAAACATAAACAGACTCACAGACAAGAAGACAGATTTATGGTTACCAAAGGAGAAAGTATGGTGATACATTAGGAGTTTGGGATTAGAAGATACAGATGACTATGTATGAGATAAGAATAAGGATCTACTGGGTACAGCTCTGGCAGCAGCGCAGATGCGTGAGACGCCGGCTCCGGCAGCGGTGCAGACACCGGCTCAGCGCAACCAACCACGTGCAGAAGCATGGCCGAGAGGAGCTACCCCACGCCCAAGGTCAGGGCGGTGGCCGAGAGGAGCTGTCCCACGTCCAAGAGGCGGTGGCTCCGCAGGCACAGGAGGGCCGAGAGGAGGTACTCCACGTTTACGGTCAGGAGGGGCAGCCTTGAGGAGATACCCCTCGTCCAAGGTAAGGTACAGCGGCTGTACTTTGCTGGAGCAGCTGTGACAAGATATTCCACGACCAAGGTAAGAGAAACCCAAATAAGACGATAGGTATTGGGAGGGGGCAATAGAGGGCAGACGCACTGAAATCATGATCACAAAAAACTAGTTGATCTGATCATATGGACCACAGCCCTGTCTAACTCAATGAAACTAAGCCATGCCATGTGGGGCCACCCAAGATGGACGGGTCATGGTGGACAGGTCTGACAGAATGTGGTCCACTGGAGAAGGGAATGGCAAACCACTTCAGTATACTTGCCTTGAGAACCCCATGAACAGTATCAAAAGGCAAAATGATAGGATACTGAATGAGGAATTCCCCAGGACGGTAGGTGCCCAGTATGCTGCTGGAGATCAGTGGAGAAATAACTCCAAAAGAATGACGGGATGGAGCCAAAGCGAAACAAATACCCAGTTGTGGATATGACTGGTGATAGAAGCAAGGTCCGATGCTGTAAAGAGCAATATGGCATAGGAACCTGGAATGTTAGGTCCATGAATCAAGGCAAATTGGAAGTGGTCAAACAAGAGATGGCAAGAGTGAACGTCGACATTCTAGGAATCAGTGAACTAAAATGGACTGGAATGGGTGAATTTAACTCAGATGACCATTATATCTACTACTGTGGGCAGGAATCCCTTAGAAGAAATGGAGTAGCCATCACGGTCAACCAAAGAGGCTGAAATGCAGTACTTGGATGCAATATTAAAAATGACAGAATGATTTCTGTTCGTTTCCAAGGCAAACCATTCAATATTACAGTAATTCAAGTCTATGCCCCAACCAGTAATGCTGAGGAATTCGAATTTGAACAGTTCTATGAAGACCTACCGGAGAAGGCAATGACAAGCACCTCCAGTACTCTTGCCTAGAAAATCCCAAGGATGGAGGCGTGGGCTGCAGTCCATGGGGTCGCTACAGGTCGGACATGACTGAGTGACTTCACTTTCACTTTTCACTTTCACACATTGGAGAAGGAAATGGCAACCCACTCCAGTGTTCTTGCCTGGAGAATCCCAGGGACGGGGGAGCCTGGTGGGCTGCCGTCCATGGGGTTACACAGAGTCGGACACGACGGAGGTGACTTAGCAGCAGCTGCATGAAGACCTACAAGACCTTTCAGAACTAACACCCAAAAAAGATGTCCTTTTCATTATAGGGGACTGGAATGCAAAAGTAGGAAGTCAAGAAACACCTGGAGTAACAGGCAAATTTGACCTTGGAGTATGGAATGAAGCAGAGCAAAGGCTAATAGAATTTTGCCAAGAGAATGCACTGCTCATAGCAAACACCCTCTTCCAACAACACAAGAGAAGATTCTACACATGGACATCACGAGATGGTCAACAATGAAATCAGATTGATTACATTCTTTGCAGCAAAATGGAGAAGCTCTATACAGTTAGCAAAAATAAAAACCAGGAGCTGACTGTGGCTCAGATCATGAACTCCTTATTGCCAAATTCAGACTTAAATTGAAGAAAGTAGGGAAAACCACTAGACCATTCAGATATGACCTCAATCAAATCCCTTATAATTATACAGTGGAAGTGAGAAATAGATTTAAGGGACTAGATCTGATAGATAGAGTGCCTGATGAACTCTGGACGGAGGTTTGTGACATTGTACAGGAGACAGGGATCAAGACCATCCACATGGAAAAGAAATGCAAAAGAGCAAAATGGCTGTCTGGGGAGGCCTTACAAATAGCTGTGAAGAGAAGAGAAGCAAAAAGCAAAGGAGCAAAGGAAAGATATAAGCATCTGAATGCAGAGTTCCAAAGAATAGCTAGAAGAGATAAGAAAGCCTTCCTCAGTGATTAATGCAAAGAAATAGAGGTAAACAACAGAATAGGAAAAACAAGAGATCTTTTCAAGAAAATTAGAGATATCAAGGGAACATTTCATGCAAAGATGGGCTCGATAAAGGACAGAAATGGTATGGACGTAACAGAAGCAGAAGATATTAAGAAGAGGTGGCAAGAATACACAGAAGAACTGTACAAAAAAGATCTTCAAGATGATGATAATCACGATGGCATGATCACCCACCTGGAGCCAGACATCTTAGAATGTGAAGTCAAGTTGGCCTTATATGACATCACTACGAACAAAGCTAGTGGAGGTGATGGAATTCCAATTGAGCTATTTCAAATCCTGAAAGATGATGCTGTGAAAGTGCTGCACTCAATATGCCAGCAAATTTGGAAAACACAGCAGTGGCCACAGGACTGGAAAAGGTCAGTCTTCATTCCAGTCCCAAAGAAAGGGAATGCCAAAGAATGCTCAAACTAGCACACAATTGACCTCATCTCACACGCGAATAAAGTGATGCTCAAAATTCTCCAAGGCAGGCTTTAGAAATATGCGAACCGTGAAATTCCAGATGTTCAAGCTGGTTTTAGAAAAGGCAGAGGCATCAGAGATCAAATTGCCAACATCCGCTGGATCATGGAGAAAACAAGAGAGTTCCAGAAAAACATCTATTTCTGCTTCATTGACTATGCCAAAGCCTTTGACTGTGTGGATCACAATAAACTGTGGAACATTCTGAAAGAGATGGGAATCCCAGACCACCTGACCTGCCTCTTGAGAAACCTGTATGCAGGTCAGGAAGCAACAGTTAGAACTGTGTACGTGGAACAACAGACTGGTTCCAAATAGGAAAAGGAGTACGTCAAGGTTGTATATTGTCACCCTGTTTATTTAACTTATATGCAGAGTATATCATGAGGAACGCTGGGCTAGAAGCACAAGCTGGAATCAAGATTGCTGGGAGAAATATCAATAACCTCAGATATGCAGATGACACCACCCTTAAGGCAGGAAGTGAAGAGGAACTCAAAGGCCTCTTGATGAAAGTGAAAGAGGAGAGTGAGAAGTCTGGCTTGAAGCTCAACATTCAGAAAACAAAGATCATGGCATCTGGTCCCATCACTTCATGGGAAATAGATGGAAAAACAGTGGAAACAGTATCAGACTTTATTTTTCTGGACTCCAATATCACTGCAGATGTTGATTGCAGCCATGCAATTAAAAGACGCTTACTCCTTGGAAGAAAATTTATGACCAACCTAGATAGCATATTAAAAAGCAGAGACATTACTTTGCCAACCAAGGTCCGTCTAGTCAAGGCTATGGTTTTTCCAGTGGTCATGTATGGATGTGAGAGTTGGACTGTGATGAAAGCTGATCGCCGAAGAATTGATGCTTTTGAACGGCGGTGTTGGAGAAGACTCTTGAGAGTCCCTTGGACTGCAAGGAGATCCAACCAGTCCATTCTAAAGGAGATCAATCCTGGGTGTTCACTGGAAGGACTGATGCTAAAGCTGAAACTGCAATACTTTGGCCACCTCATGCGACGAGTTGACTCACTGGAAAAGATTCTGATGCTATGAGGGATTGGGGGTGGGAGGAGACAGCGACGACAGAGAATGAGATGGCTGGATGTCATCACCGACTCGATGGACATGAGTTTGAGTGAACTCCGGGAGTTGGTGTTGGACCAGGAGGCCTTGCGTGCTGTGATTCATGGGGTCACAAAGAGTCGGACATGATTGAGCAACTGAACTGAACTGAACTGTGTAGCACAGGGAACTGTATTCAATATCTTATAATGACCGATAATAGAAAACACTCTGAAAAAAAAGTATTATGCAATCTATATATGTGTGTATTTTATATATACACATATATAAAGTGTATCTGCTGCTGCTTAGTCGCTTCAGTCATGTATGTCTGTGAGACCCTATCAACTATAGGCTGACAGGCTCCTCTATCCATGGGTGTCTCCAGGCAAGAGTACTGGAGTGGGTTGCCATGCCCTCCTCCAGGGAAAATTCCTGACCCAGAGATCGAACTGGCAAATTCTTTACCACAGAGCCACTATGGAAGCTCCCTTAAAAGTGTATATGTGCATATAAAAATATATATGTGTAGATATAAAATATAATTCTCTGAACGAGGCTTCAACAGTATGTGAACCGAGAAGTTCCAGATGTTCAAGCTGGATTTAGAAAAGGCAGAGGAGCCAGAAATCAAATTGCCAACATATGTTGTATCATCAAAAAAGCAAAAGAATTCCAGAAAATCATCTACTTCTGCTTTATTGACTATGACAAAGCCTTTGGCTGTGTGGATCACAACAAATTGTGGAAATTTCTTAAAGAGATGGGAATACCAGACCACCTGACCTGCTCTTGAGATACTGTATGCAGTTCAAGAAGCAACAGTTAGAACTGGACATGGAACAACAGACTAGTTCCAAATTGGGAAGGGAGTACGTCAAGGCTGTATATTGTCACCCTGCTTATTTAACTATATGCGGAGTACATCATGAGAAATCTGGGCTGAATGAAGCACTAGCTTTCATCAACCTTACATATGCAGATGACACTACCTTTATGGCAGAAAGCAAAGGATTAAAGAGCCTTTTGATGAAAGTGAAAGAGGTGAGTGAAAAAAATGGCTTAAAATTCAACATTCAAACAACTAAGATGATGGCATCTGGTCCCATCACTTCATGGCAAGTAGATGGGGAAACAATGGAAACAGTGACAGATTTTATTTTCTTGGGCTCCAAAGCACTGCAGATGGTGACTACAGCCATAAAATTAAAAGACGCTTGCTCCTTGGAAGAAAAGCTATGACCAACCTAGAAAACATTTTAAAAAGCACAGACATTACTTATGTGTTAAGGTCTGTCTAGTCAAACTATGGTTTTTCCAGTAGTCATGTATGGATGTGAGAGTTGGACTATAAAGAAAGCTGAGTACTGAAGAATTGATGCTTTTGAATTGTGGTGTTGGGAAGACTCTTGAGAGTCCCTTGGACTGCAAGGAGATCCAACCAGTCATTCCTAAAGAAAGTCAATCCTGAATATTCATTGAAAGGACTAATCCCGAGGCTGAATCTCCAATACTTTGACCGCTTGATGCAAAGAACTAACTTATTGGAAAAGACCCTGATGCTGGGAATGGTTGAAGGCAGAAGGAGAAGGGGATGACAGAGGATGAGATGATTGGATAGCATTACCGACTCAATGGACATGAGTTTGAGCAAGCTCTGTGTTTTGGTGATGGACAGGGAGGCCTGGTGTGATGCAGTCCATGGGCTCACAAAGAGTCAGACAGAACTGAGCAACTGAACTGAACTGATAAACACACAAGCTAAAACACTTTGCTGTACATATTAAACTAACACAACGTTGTAAATCAGCTATGCACAAATAAACAGAGGAAAATAACACACAGGGATGGAACTGGCAGAGATTGTGTCCAGGGACTTCCTCATACCTCTACACAGTCTTTCTTCACCCTGTTGTCTTTCACTTCCCTGTCAGGCAGTTTTCTTCAGTGCGTGACTACTCAGCAAATTCAGACCTCCTGCAGTTCAGTTCAGTTCAGTCTCTCAGTCATGTCCAACTCTTTGCGACCCCATGAATCACAGCACGCCAGGCCTCCCTGTCCATCACCAACTCCTGGAGTTCACTCAAACTCATGTCCACAGAGTCGGTGATGCCAACCAGCCATCTCATTCTCTGTCATCCCCGTCTCCTCCCACCCCCAATTCTTCCCAGCATCAGACTCTTTTCCAGTGAATCAACTCGACGCATGAGGTGGCCAAAGTATTGCAGTTTCAGCTTTAGCATCAGTCCTTCCAATGAACACCCAGGATTGATCTCCCTTGGATCTCCTTGCAAGGGACTCTCAAGAGTCTTCTCCAACACCACAGATCAAATACATCAACTCTTCGGTGCTCAGCTTTCTTCACAGTCCAACTCTCACATCCATACATGACCACGGGAAAAACCATAGCCTTGACTAGACGGACCTTGGTTGGCAAAGTAATGTCTCTGCTTTTTATGCTATCTAGAAGGAAATGGCAACCCACTCCAGTGTTCTTGCCTGGAGAATCCCAGGGAAGGGGGAGCCTGATGGGCTTCCATCTATGGGGTCACACAGAGTCGGACACGACTGAAGTGACTTAGCAGCAGCAGCAGGTTGGTCATAACTTTCCTTCAAAGGAGTAAGTGTCTTTTAATTTCATGGCTGCAATCAACATCCACAGTGATTTTGGAGCCCCCAAAAATAAAGTCTGACACTGTTTCCACTGTTTCCACATCTATTTCCCATGAAGTGATGGGACCAGATGCCATGATCTTTGTTTTCTGAATGTTGAGCTTCAAGCCAACCTTTTCACTCTCCTCTTTCACTTTCATAAAGAGGCTTTTGAGTTCCTCTTCATTTCCTGCCATAAGGGTGGTGTCATCTGCATATCTGAGGTTATTGATATTTCTCCCGGCAATCTTGATTCCAGCTTGTGCTTCTTCCAGCCCAGCATTCCTCATGATGTACTCTGCAGACCTCCTTAGAGCCTCTTAATTTAGAAGAAAATTACTTCTTGTTCTACACTGTCCAAGGAAAAGTCTCTAAATTTAGTGTCTTTGTCTTTGCTTGGACAAAGTACCTGCTCCCTCATCAGCCTTAATGGTCAGCAAGATGAACTTCACTCATCAAAGCTTGGAGATTCCCAGGTGGCTTCGTGGTGAAGGACCCTCCTGCCTATGCAGGAGATTCAGCTTCAATCTCTGGATCAAGAGGATCCCCTGGAGAAGGAAATGGCAACCCCCTCTAGTACTTTTGCCTGGGAATTCTCATTGACAGAGGAGCCTGGCAGGCTATAATCCATGCAGTTGCAAAAGGGTCAGACCCAACTTAGCGACTAAACAGCAATAGCAATGTTCAACCCAGAATTGGCACGATCAAGCTCACTACATTGGGAAGATCAAGCTCACTACATTTCCATAGTTTGAAAGTTGGGGGACAGTTTCTCAAAACATACTGAGGCATTGCTACCTGTGGAAATGCAGATAAAAGATTGGAAAAAAAAAGGGCATGGGGGGAAGGATCAAAATTTTAGCAGGGAAGTACTAGCTGAGGAAGAGGTAAATGCTCTACTGTCCTAAAAAGAAAGCCCATGTTTTATAAATACTGGATACTTCTTCATTTGGACTTCCCAGGTGGCTCAGCAGTAAAGAATCTGCCTCCCAGTGGGGGAGACACAGGAGACACCGGTTTAATCCCTGGGTTGGGAAGATTCCCTGGAGGAGGAAATGACAACCCACTCCAGTATTCTTGCCTGGAGAATCCCATGGACAGAGGAGACTGGCGATCTACAGTCCACAGGGTCTCAAAGAGTCAGACACGACTGAGTGGCTAAGCACACTCCTTCATTTAGCATTGAATTATAAAATATTTAATAGACTCTCACTTAGCTGAGTAACACATTGTGCCCTGCATCTCACTATCGACTCCCAACACATCTCCCTCTGTGTCCAAGGTTACCATGCAGAGTTCTATGGATCTTTTTGCTGAACGCAGCACTTGGCACAGTTTGGGTGTCCCATGCCTGTTGAACTAAACAGAATTCCTGGGGCAGGGACTGTGTCTTACTTTCTTTCCTGAGCTGGCAAACAAAATAGAAGACAGTAATTTAGAAATAGTCTCAGCACTTTGGTAAATAAATTTCATCTTATATGCTCACCTGAAAATATAACTTGAATATGATTACTACTGAAATAGTAGGGAATCCATTGACCTACAGATTCCCAGAATAAATTGGATATTAAAAAATCTATATGAAATTGTATTCTTACTTCTGTACTATCCAGAATATGTTAAGGGAATAGGCACAAGAAAAATGCTATTTATTAAAGATATATTTTAATATTAATTGAAATTTTAAGAACTAACTTGGTGGTCCTGTGGTTAAGACTCTGCCTGCCAATGCAGGGGGCACAGGTTCCAAACCTGGTTGGGAAATGAAGGTCTCACATGCTGTGGGATATGGCCAAAAATTAAAAGTAAAGTAGCTATACCCTTTAAAAATTATAAAAAAAAAATAACCTGAATTTTTTAAAGTATAATCCAAATATATTGTTCAAACTTATAAAATGACACAGAAAAACAAATGTCTGTGGCTCAGATATTTGTGACAGAGGCTGCTGGTTGACTGCCCCCCGACCCCGCCCAGGTCTCTATGCCCTTCTTCCTCTTTTATAGGAGTCCCCTGTGGCTCAGCGGTAAGGAGTCTGCCTGTAATACAGGAGACGCAGGTTCAATCCCTGAGTCAGAAAGATTCCCTGGAGAAGGAAATGGCAACCCACTCTAGTATTTTTGCCTGGAGAATTCCATGAACAGAGGAGCCTGGTGGTCTAAAATCCATGGGGTCACCAAAGAGTCAGACATGACTTAGTGACTAAACAACAATGAACTCAGCTGGACACATGCCAACATCAATTAAAAATCATACTTCTGGTTGACCATTTGACTAGGTGTAGTTTCCAGATGGGGCTTCCCTGGTAGCTCAGCTGGTAAAGAATCTGCCTGCAATGCAGGAGACCCTGGTTCAATTCCTGGGTCAGGGAGATCCCCTGGAAAAGGGATAGGCTACTCACTCTAGTATTCTTGGCTTTCCTGGTGGCTTAGATAGTAAAGAATCTCCCTGCAATATTCTTGCCTGGAGAATTCCCATGTACAGAGTCGTCTGGTGGGCTACAGTCTATGGGGTCTCAAAGACTGAGCAACTAAGCACAGCACAGTTTCCAGATGAAGAAGTCTAGAAAATGGTGGCTACACACATGTAGAACATCTTGGAATTGTCCTTAGAGGGAGGGGACATGTCCATTCTTTTTCTGTTCTGTCCCCTGTTGTCTGGAGTGATTGTTTATAAGAACAGCTGTGTTAGAACATGCAGACCTTGGCCATACCTGGCAAAGCAGAAAGACAGGAGGATCCCAGATCCCTAACACGGACCACAATATCCATATCAGCCCTGAACTTTTATGTGAGAGGACAATAAACTTTGTCTTTAAACCACTTTTATTTGGGGTTTCTTGTCATTTGGGGCCAAACTTCCTAGTTCTATTCCACTAAGAAAAATAAACAGAAACTTATCGTGAGCTGGCCTGCAAATTCCTGGATTAGCCTTTCCCTTTTTTTCTGGTCAGTTTTCTTTGAATGTTACAAGCACGAAGGTCAACAGCAGCACTTCGCCCTGAGCCAAAATGTCTCTCAAGGGAGCCTATAGCAACACTGACAGGATATCAGCCTTCTGCATCTCAACCACATAAGCCAGATTAATTGATTTCTCCTTCCCCTCACTGAAACCATTTTAAAAAGTTCTGTCACACTGTTATCAACCCGCCACCTTATCTGACATGTGACCTTTCTTCAAGGCCCATTCAAGCCCAAGTCCTTGCTCTCCTCAGCCTGAGTCCAGGTGACCCCACCATCTCTCCGTCTCTTCTCCATTCTCTAGTCACCTGCCATTTCTCCAGAGACAAGTGGGACTTCCTCTTCTTTGCTACCTTCCATCAGTTAATCAGTTGGTTGAGCCACTTATTCATAGTCTTCAGAACAGGTTAGAATATAAAGATGGAGGAGAGGGTTTTTCCAATTTTATGTTTCAACAAATAGCAAAACAGAGTATTTGAAAACCCTTTTCCCCATTTGATGATGGAATTGAAGTAGATTGTGTATAAAGGATATCTGACTTCTCTGTCAGCGCTGCAGCATTTTAGACCTTGAATCTTTTGACAGTCACCTGACTCACTGTCACTGTGGCAAGAACACTCCAGGTTTTAAGTCCCCTGTATATGAACGAGTTCTGTTCTGAGAATGTGTTCATAAGCCTGATTTGTTCATAAGTCCAGCAAATTTAGTCTTAAGTACAGAACTAGCATAATCAACTATATAGTACTGTAATAGGTTTATAATACTTTTCACACAAGCAATACAGAAGAAATAAGCACAAAAGATAAAGAAAACATGTTTTATCTTATAGTATAGTATCTTGAAAAATACAGTAGTATAGTACCACAGCTGGCAGACAGCACCTGGCGTCGAGTGAACAGGCATTGTTACCGACTAGAGGAAGGAGAGGTGATGGGAGATGGTAAAGCTGAAGGATCATCGACAATAGGCGAGGCAGAGCAAGCTGCACTTTCACTCCTGCCTGACGTGGATGACAGAGGTTCTGGCCCCTTGCTGGAACCAGATGCACATTCACATCTTTGAAAGTTCACAACGTGAAGGTTCATATGTAGGGGACTATTTGGGGCTTAGAATCTAGAATCTAGCATTGCATCTACTCTATGAATATTTTCCAAAGTATTTATTATTCCCTGGACAGAGGAGCCAACAGGCTACAGTCCATGGGCTCACAAAGAGTCAGACTGGACTGAGTGACTAACCCATACTATAAATATATAACCAGAGGAATTAGACTTTGAAGGTGCTTGAACCTCTTGAATCACAGGTAAGAAGAATAACACTGAACATTATTTCCAGCCATTTTTATTTATACCAAAAAGCATTCTCCTGAGAGAGTTGAAGAAATAGAGACTCAGATCATTTCCCTACAATCTCCCTAGCTGATGACCACAAAGTAAGAATAAGAACCCATGGGTCTGTGCCCTGGTTCCTAGCCAGAGCAGTGCCAACAAAAAGCCACAAAATCACTACAATGGTAGAGCCCCTATCACCAATTTTTTTAAATGCTTATTTTATTTGAAAAAATGTGCTTGGCTGCACTGGGTCTATTTTCAGCATATGAAATGGTTAGTTTCAAGAGCAGTGCCAACAAAAAGCCACAAAATCACTACAATGGTAGAGCCCCTATCACCAATTTTTTTAAATGCTTATTTCATTTGAAAAAATGTGCTTGGCTGCACTGGGTCTTATTTTCAGCATATGAAATGGTTAGTTTCAGCATGTGGGATCTACTTCCCTGACCTGGGATGGAACCCAGGCCCTCTGTAATGGGAGCATGGAGTCTTAGCCACTGGACCACCAGGGAAGTCCCCTTTATCACCAGGTTTTAATCCTCATATCTTTTCCCACCATTGCTGTCTCAGCCTCCTCTGGGGATAAGGGCTTCCACCAGACCCAATTAGACAAGTACGTGAGCAGCTCCATTGCCCATTAAAACTTTACTTGACACACTGAGATTCTGGCCTCCCCAGCATCCTTGGGCCAAGGACGACAACCCAGAAGAGGCAGAAGAGTGAAGACCCCAATGGGAGAAGTGTATCCAGAAATGAGAGATGTCAAGAAGCTGGCAGATAAAAGAGTCCTGTCCTGCCCATTACAGGTTTTCCCACGATTGTGGAACCAGTTATATTTTCTTGTGAAGCTGTGGTTGACTCAGAAACATACCACTTCATATTTGCCTTTTCTCCTTTCTAGCCTCACTTTCCTATTTACTCTTGCTCCCTAATAATGAGTCAGCATCTCAGTTTGCTTTGGGTTCTGATTCCCAAGAATTCGGGACCAATCGGTTCATAGTACACTTAGGCTAGTCATCTACCCAGCATCCTATCTGCAGTCTGAGCAGCAGAAAGCAGGAAAAGAGAAAGAAATTCAGTCCCTCCTTCTTCAGGAAATTTTTCAGAAATTACAAGCAACATTTCTACCTCTTCTCACTGACTAAATTTAGACAAAGAGCCATACTCAGTTGCAAAGAAGGCTGTCATGTTCCATAAGATAATGTGTCCAGCTAAAACTGGAAGACTATGTAACAAAGAAGAAAACATGATTGTGATGGTCTCAATCAGAAAAGTTTTACACATCACTCACAGATTGGGGCTGGAAGAGTCCTACTGCAATATGAACGCCTCATTCATTTCCCTTTCTCAGCCTTCAACATACCTTTGGTGATTAACAGACTACAACACACACCACGTGCCTGTCCCATATTTAATTGCAGTTAATGATTTTGGTTTCTTTTTCAGTGAAAGAGTGAAGGAACCAGAAGAAAAACTCTCCAAGTTTCTACTGCCATATCTACCTGCTGCTGCTGCTAAGTCACTTCAGTCGTGTCTGACTCTGTGCGACCCCATAGACGGCAGCCCACCAGGCTCCCCTGTCCCTGGGAGTCTCCAGGAAAGAACACTGGAGTGGGTTGCCATTTCCTTCTCCAATGTGTGAAAGTGAAAAGTGAAAGTGAAGTTGCTCAGTCATGTCTGACTTGTAGCGACCCCATGGACTGCAGCCTACCAGGCTCCCCTGTCCATGGGATTTTCTAGGCAAGAGTACTGGAGTGGCTTGCCATTGCCTTCTCCGCCATATCTACCTACCTGCCTGCAATTGTGTTCATACTCTCTACTTATGTCCTTGCTAGTAGTCAAAGACAATCCTTCACTTGTTAAGTAAATGCAATATCTTTTCACTTACTCAAAGACATCACACCACTTATTCTTTTCTTCTGTTTCCTGCAACATTGCTTTCTTTTTGCCGTGTCCTGTCATTCATTCTCCTGAACATACAAATCAGCAGTAATTTCTCCTGTGGGGAAATAGCCTCCCTTTACACTCTTTCTTTTCTAGTTTGTGCCTCATATCCCTTCTATACCTTGAAACCTAGCTCCTTGAAAGAGTCATCTATATTTTCTGTGTCCAGTTTTTCTATCAAATTTCTGAGCTCACTCCAGAGAATTGCCCCTACACCATTTCACCAAAACTGCGCTTATCAAAGTCATCAACCAACTCCATGCTGCTGAAGACACCAGTCAATACTCATTTCTCATCTCCACTGACTTTTCAGCAGCATTTGTAACAATTAATCACTCTCTCCTCTTTGATGTGGACTTCCCTGGTGCCTCAGATGGTAAAGCATCTGCCTACAATGCGGGAGACCTGGGTTTGATCCCTGGGTCAGGAAGATTCTCTGGAGAAGGAAACGGCAACCCACTCCGGTACTCTTGCCTGGAAAATCCCATGGACTGAGAAGCGTAGTAGGCTACAGTCCATGGGGTCGCAAAGAGGCGGACGCGACTGAGCGACTTCACTTCCTCTTTGATGCAGGTGCCTCGATTAGCTTGCAGCACAGTATATTTGGCTGTTTCCTTTCTACCTTCCTGGTCCCTTCTTCTCAGTGTTTTTACTGAATTATCCTTTCCTCCTGACTCCTAAATGTCAGAGTACTCCAAGTTTCTGTCCTTGATTCTCTTCTCTGCCTATACTCACTTGCTAGGTGATCTCCAATTTGATGGTTTTGAATACTACCTGTATTCTGATTGTTCCCACATCTCTGTCATCTTTCCTGGCCTTAACGTCCAAACCCAACCAGTGCCAACTCTGTTTTATTTTTTTCTTAAAGATATTTCTTAAACAACGTGTCCAAAATTGAGCTCCTGACACTTCAGTTCAGTTCAGTCGCTCAGTCGTGTCCAACTCTTTGCGACCCCATGAATCACAGCACGCCAGGCCTCCCTGTCCATCACCAACTTCCGGAGTTCACTCAAACTCACCTCCATCGAGTCTGTGATGCAACCCAGCCATCTCATTCTCTGTCATCCCCGTATCCTCCCACCCCCAATCCCTCCTAGCATCACACTCTTTTCGAGTGAGTCAACTCTTCGCATGAGGTGGCCAAAGTATTGGAGTTTCAGCTTTAGCATCAGACACTTAGCCATGCCCAAATCCACTTTGTCCACATCATTCACTGACTTAATGGCAGCTCTATCTTTCCAGATGTTCAGACAAACAGCAGTGCTGTCATTCCTGACTCCTCTGTTTCTTTCACACCTCTTACTCATTCAGTCAGCAAACCTTTCCTATTCTAGCCACAGGATAGCGCTGCGATTGCCTCACCCTTCCTGCTTTTTTTTTTACCTAGGTCAGAGCTATCTGTTTTTAGTCTGTTTCTTACCCAGAGCTGAAGGAACACAGTTAAACAAACTCAGCTGTATCACTTCATACTCCGCTGGAATTCTCCTGTGACTTTCCATTTGGAGTAAATGTGACGATTGTTGCTCGAACGTACAGCTCACTGTATGACCTGGTTCTCTCTGCCCACGTTCTGTCTTACATCCTCTCTTAGTGTTCTTTTTCTCTTTTAGTGGTACAGACAACCTGGAATTTTAGCCCATTCCAGTGCTTGTTATTTCCCTTCTATTTTTCTCCTGAGTTTTTATTATATGGCATAGTATAATTTACTTATTATCTGTCTCTTTTATTAAGAAATACAATAAGCCCCAGGGTTTCATATTGTCGTTGTTTGCGTTGTTTACTACAGTATTCTAGAGCAGTTCCTGGCACTTTGTAATACTTTCCAGGGATCTTGCCAACCCAGGGATGGAACCCAGGTCTCCTGCATCACAGGTGGATTCTTTACCATCTGAGCCACCAGGGAAGCTCATTTTTAATAAGCACTCAGAAAACCTTTGTGGAAGGAAAAAATGACAGGTTGTCTTGTGGTCTCAGAATGGCTCAACAATTGCCACATTGTTCAGAGGAGGTTCACACCTGTTCTTGGCTCTACCCCAAGCACATTTTAACCTAAGTTTCTCAAGAAATTTTCTAAAGATTGCTTCCTGGAGTCTGTATTAACAAATTGCTGCACGTGGAAAATCTCACTGCAATAGCAACAATAGCTATACAGAATCAGGGAATGAATTCAATAACAACAGCAAAAGTAAGGTGGCCATGGAAGGAAAAAAAGATCCATGAAGTACATTAAAAAAAAAAAAAAACTTGAATGGAAAGATGGTTCATGACCATTATGGGAAAACTAAATAAAAACAGAAATATATCAAGAGTGAACATATGAATATAAAAATCTTCAATTGGAATTTCAATGAAATCTTTTTGGAACTTTTTTTTTTGAATTTCATGTGGAAGAAGGTACCTGCTATGACACATTCCTTCAAAAAAAAGGAAAAATATTAGAGAGTAGAGATAACTAAACAAATATAAAAATAGTATAGTAATAGCAGAAAGGAGAATAAAGAACCTAGAAGTAGAAGAAGCATATATTAAAATATGTGCTAAATGTGGCAGTCCATATATGTGGCCAAACAATAGATTCTGAAATAAATGTGATTGAGACCACTGGGAACCTACTTAAATATATATGTGTGTGTCTGTGTATAATTAAAAACCCTACCATATTACATATGCAGAAAAATTTTCCTTATTGATCAATAATCTAAAGCTTAGAAATTAAAGTATAAAAGCATTAGAAGGAGATCTAAGAGAATATTAGTACAACACCAGTGAGGGAAAAACTGTCTTGAACAAGAAGAAACTCAGAAGCTAGAAAGGTAAAAATTTAACATATAGGATTATGCTAAAATTTTGCATAACAAAATTAAAAGAATTTGTTAGAAACTTCTATCTCTAATATCATAGTGTTGTTCAGGAGGAGGGTAGAGACATGCATACTCAGGTATACATGCTAAAAATGTAAGGATAACTACTAGATAACAAAATACTTTGATTGTCGTTATCATTTAGTCACGACTCCTTGTGACCTCATGGACTATAGCCTGTCAGGCTCCTCTGTCCATGAGATTTCCCAGGCAAGAACCCTAGAGGGGTTTGCTTTTTCCTTCTCCAGGGCATCTTCCTGATTCAGGGAATGGACCTACGTCTCATGCTTAGCAGGCAGATTCTTTACCACTGAGCCACCTAGAACAGCAATCAAACAATGCAGTTCGTGAAACAGCCAAGTCAATACTGTGGAGGTAATTTGCTCCATTTGCTCCATGACTTTCTGATCTCACAGAAGTAATAGAAACCTGTCTATGCAGGATCTCATTTTTATACATAGAATGTCTAATCTGGTCTAATAATGAAATTCTAACATTTTTCAAAGGTAATACTTCTCCCTTCATCTTCCACCTGGAGCATGTTGCACTGGGGCTGCTGGTCTTCAGAGAGAGAGTGCTCTTGCATCTTCTTTGTTCTCTCTCCCTTAACATGAAAATCAACCATGTCAAAATCCTTCACCATTTGCCAGGAGGGTTTTGAGGTCAGGTTAGGGAATCAGGACTTTTCTTACTTGAATGCCACTATGTTTTAAGTGAATGTCACACAGGCATTTCTGTGGCTTCTTTAGCAATCCAAGTCCTTGGGGCCTCCTGACCGTCAGTTCTCTTGATGTGGCAGCCCTGAGGAATACAGTGATCTTATTCTAGCTACTTTCTGAGAGATTGAATGCTTCCAGTCTGAACCATCTGAGAGCAGTTAAGACAACCCTCACACCAACTCCTTCTCACATGTGGTCTACATGGGGTTCAAAGGAAACCCACACTTCTGCCAATGCACTCACTACCATGCGAATTTGACTTCCCTCTGCCACCAGATCACTGGCTGCACCACCTCACTCATCCTCTGCTTTTCCCAAACAGAAAGTAGCTTCTGGCTCTCCTTAAAGCAGAGGAAGAGATCAAGGTATGACGGTCTTAGCGGAGCTCCTTTCACTAAGTCTAAGGAAAGAGTTGAATTCTCCCCTCCTTCTTTCTTGGGCATAGGCATGGGAGTCACAGAACAAGAACTTTTTTTCCAAAGAAAATTCCTGGGACTTCCTTAGTGGTCAAGTGGTTAAGACTCTGTGCTTCCATGCAAGAGACACAGGTTCGATTTCTAGTCTGGGAACTAAGATCCTGCATGCCCCACAGCCAAAAAAAAAAAAAAGGAAACTTTCTTCATAAATCTTTTTCTCATTTGTTTTTTAATATTCTCAATGCTGGCACATTTTACTTTTTTAACTTCTAAAGCAAAATTTCAAATATTTTCTTTAAAAATTCACATATTGGATTAACACATCATTTTGCTATTACATTATACATCTTATTTTTGTTTTAATCAAAACTATCAATTAAATATACTAATAAAAATAACTTCCAACCTGCTAGATAAAAGATTTAAAAGACAGTGAAGAGCATTTAATTCATCCAATAGCAGCCAAGAAAGAGGGAAAATTAGAGCCAAGGAGGATCATGATTTTTAAAACTTTCACAAATTATAGAAGAAATAAATTACAACAAAGAATATCATTTCTAATAATTACAACATAGAATACCATTTCTAATAATCATTTAGATTTAAACTTTTCAGTTAAAAGACCAAGGTTTTCAAGCAATGAAAAACAACCTATGTGTTCTAAATAAATATTCCTTTGATGTAATATTTCCCAAATATACAAAAATAAGAATTCTAAAAATTTCAACATCATTTGTGTGGTACTGATCCAAAACTGTATGAAAATAATTCATGAAAGGAAAATTATAAGTCAACCCTACCTATGAATATTAATGTAAAAACTTTTCATAAGTTTTTGCCTTAAATATGTAGCAAATTATATTTAATTCTGACAGAGATTATTGTGAGAAATCAAAACCATTTAACCATAAAATCTATCAACAAATTTATATTAACACAGTGCCTGAGAAAATACCATAATATCATTATTAGATGCAAAAAAATCTAGATGTAAAAATCCATCATCCATTTAGGGTAAAAATTAAGAATAGAAGAAAAGTCATCTAACTTTATGAAGGTCATTTTTTTAAGTTCATCAAATGTACATAATAATTAAATGTTAAAAGAAATCCTTTCAAATTTAGGAATAAGACATAGATACCATCTAGTCATTTCTATTCAACATTTTAGGGGAAGGTTTAAAGTCGATACAATAAAGGCAAGAAAAATTTTAAATTATATAAAAATTGGCATCAATTTCAGAAGCAGGAAATTTTGTATTACATTGATATTGACAAAATTTCCAGATGGAAATTATAAAATATGAACTTAAAAACTAAGAGAATGGTGATAGTAATAATGTTAGCCTTTGATTCTCCAAGTTACAGCAACAAAATAAACGGACATGGTTAAGGAGCTAAGGTGCAGGAAATGTGAGAGCAAAAGATCACTAAAAATAGATACTGGGACTTAGCATCCCTGGTGGATCATAAAAATCTGCCTGCAATGCAGGAGACCCGGGTTTGATTCCTGGGTTGGGAAGATACCCTGGAGAAGGGAATGGCAACCCACTCCAATATTCTTGTCTGGTGAATTCCATGGACAGAGTAGCCTGGTGGACTACAGTCGACAGGGTCGCAAAGAGTCAGAAAGGACTGAACGATTAACACTTTCAATTTCACTTGGCAGTCCAACAGTTAACACTCCGTGCTTCCAAAGTATGGGGTGCAGGTTCAATCTCTGGTGATGAAACTAAGTACGATCTTACATGCTTCATGCCCAAAAGACAAAACTCTGTGCCAGTAATGACTGGTGCACAGCTCTACATACACCAAATTGAACCGAACAAGTCAAGCAAGTGAATTGTATGGTATGTAAAGTATAACTCAATAAAAATGTTTTAAAAATAGATATATTAATTCCAGTACACCTGGACTCCAAATTCTTCTTTAATGAAAACACCAGGATTTCCAGGCTCTTAGATGCCCTCTTCCTTCCTGAAAGAGGTTTGGTTCACCCATGAACTCTCCTACAGGGCTGTTATGCTTTTGTTTTCATTAATCTGGTCATCTGTACTGCCTGCACCTCTTCTGTTCTTTTTTGCTTCTCTCTGCTGCTCCCCTCAACCTGGAAAAGCCCAAATTTGTCAGATTGTGTAAACATCTCTGATAAAGAACATAAGTCCCATTCTTCTGGACATGGGTATAAAGGAATTTTGAATATGCCGTGGAGATTGCATCCCTCTTCATGAACACAAGGAAGCCCTTCAGGTAGAACCCTGGCATGGTAACTTCCCTTCCCCAAGATAAGCTTACTGACTTCTTAGGACAAACTGACACTCTAAGATCTTTTTCTCTAATCTCTGCTTGTTTTTCGTGATCACAGAATGTTAGAGACCACTAAATATAGACAGAAGATAGAATCTTGCTTCTCTTAGAAGCAAGATTTATTGACTTCTACTTTAATATCATGATTACTAAAGTGAATTAGCAGAATAGATTTTTACATTTTTTTCAAAGCCCACAATGTTACCTACTTGTTACAGGCCTAAATCAACAAGTACTCATGAATATGCACACACACACACATACATACACCCCACAAAAGATTTTTATAATTGTGTGCTCTTTGGGGGGCTTCTTGGGTGGTGCTAGTGGTAAAGAACCTGCCTGCCAATGCAGGAGACATAGAGACTTGGGTCCAATCCTTGGGTCAGGAGGATCCCCTGGAGGAGGAGGTGACAACCCTCTCCAGTATTCTTGCCTGGAGAATTCCATGGACAGAGGAACCTGGCAGGCTACTGTCCATAGGGTTGCAAAGAATCAGACATGACTGAAGCAACTTGGCATGCATACATACACTTTCTCTTTGGATTGTATAGCATGGATTTGAGATACCCTATTTAGCACTGTTACTGTTAGTTAAAGGAACGTGGCCACATTAACCATACAGTTACTTAAGCAAAGACAGTGATTGATCCTATGAGATAATTAAACATAAAAATCATGCAACAATCTTCATCAGAGTTTAAAAGCAGTAGAAATATGAAAACAACCACTTCTACTTTTTCAGCATGGCTCCCAACGGTAACTAGCACTAATGCTTGTATACTTTAGTGATTTTGTTTCCAAAACAGTAAGGAACACACAAAAACTCTAGTATAGTAACAGATCTTAGAAAGTTTTCAAAAATTACATTAGTTATAAGAAGCAAAACTTGACAAAAAAGGCACTCAAAAACCTAACTTCAAGTGATTCCCTAAACTCTTAGAGTATAAAAATCGAACACCTCCTGTGTTAAACTCTTCACCTGAGTGTCTTCAATTTGCTTCTACCCATTATGTGATTGCAAATCATTTTCAGTTTGTGAAAATATTTTAAAAATATAATTCTTTAAACTTATGACCATGAAACCAATTTCATAAATGGCTCTGAATGCATTAAACTGCTATTGCAACCCAAATCTATATTCATAGTTAATGATAAATATGTATATAAGTGTGGGTAGCATTTACCCTTCCAATTGCAATCTCCAGTTAATAGACAGGCTGAGCAGTTGCCATCACAGTGTAGAAGCTATAATAATTATCTGATTCTCTTCATCTCTACTGCACTGATGCTGAAAAATCAGGAAATTCATTCTTAGGGCCTCAACATGGAGAGCCCTGATTCAAGAAGAGGGCACTGCATTTGACTGCTAGAGGTAATGGCCAAAAAGTCAGAAGTAATAAGTGGCAGAAACCAAATTAGTATTCAGCTGTCCAGTTTTCATCTCTTTCTCCCCAATATATTTCAGATATGTCTCTTTCAAGGTCAGCAGGGGATGCATGTACAGAAAAATAAATGGGAAAGTCAAAGGGTAATCGTCCAGACTGGGAGTCTCCTGGACTTCAAAACTTAGCTCACCCATTCAGAACTCACCTTTGTCACACACTAACGCTATTAAAAGGGCTTAAATATACTGAGCAGTTAATTTTAAAATCTCATTGAAAGCTGTTCCCACTTTAGGTATGCCAATCAATTGTCTAGTAACAAAATAGAAACAGGGGTGGGGTGGATGGGGAATAATACATATTGCAAACTAGATATCTTTTATGAGTTACTTGTCATTCATTTTGACACTTCAAAATCCCCACATAGCTCTTCTTCAAAGCAATGCAGTCCCTGTGAGACTGAGTTATTTGGCAATCTAAGGATCTTGGCCAATTTTTAGAACTGGAACATAAGCCCTTAACATCATTGTGATGATACCGGGGTCATGCTGAGTAATTTAAATTAAAAATACTTGTCATAATTCTAGCTCAAATTAGGAGAGCTGTCCTAATTAAACCACTAGCAGTTCTGGTTTCCAAATTCCTGACAGCCGAGTATATTTGCCTCTCATGCTGGTGTCCTATGACAGAGCAAAAGCCTCATATGAGATCTCACTGTTATTTCAAAGAGAATTTTAATTTCTTTATTTTTTAAGTGACTGTGAAAGCAAGAAAATCATATTCTCAAATATTCGCCTTTATCTCCTGAAATTGCAAGTAAACACTATTGTTGCTCTGTCTTTCATTCAAGTTACAGTTTCAAAAGCAGTCTTTCTGTCTCTAGGTAATGTATAAACATTTCACTATAAAAACATTCTGGTTTAATCAAAATGAATCAAAAAGAAGGTTTAGCCAAGAATTTTTGATTCTTTGTCAAAAGTGGCACCGTCAAGGTTGAAAGAACACTAATAATCTAATTTTCTGTTCTGAGTTCTCCCTGAAGTCTGCATGTTTATGTCAGCTTGAGTACTCCTGTAATCAGATGCCTGTGTGGGAAGGTATGATGCATCCAAGTCAAGTGATAAAATGCCAGCCGTGACTTTGAATAAAATGGAGAACCTGGGAGAAGTAAAGCCTATTTATTTTCTTGCATGGAAAAAGACAAAAATAAATGTTTAACAGACTTTTAAAACATGCACTGATATGTGTATCATATGGAAAAATGAGAAAAGCTTGATCATGACAGAATAAAGGTGTATTTGAACTGAGTTCAATAACTGGTGGTTTGAATATTTTTAATTCTGTGATGTTTTAGATAGCAAAATCTGTCATTTTAAGCCAAATTATATACGTGACTTCTGATGGCACTGCTTTGTTGAAAGGTAGTAAACAGGGAGGCAGTATCCAGATAGCTAACAATAGTCTATTCTCCCTAAGTAACAAGAATCTTAATAAATACGGCTAGAAAATCTTCTCAGAGTATCTTACCTGCACAAGGCTTACAGTCCAGCCATCTCCTGGAGGTTAAAAGATGTATTGGTAGACTTCCCTGCTAGCCCAATGGTTGAGAATCCACCTGCTAATGCAGGAGACTTGGGTTAATCCCTGATCTGGGAAGATTACACATGCTGCGAGGCAACTAAGCCAGTTGCTGAAGCCTGCGCACCCAAGAGCCCGTGCTCTGCAACAACAGAAGCCACTGCAATAAGACGCCTGAGCACCACAGCTAGAAAGTAATCCCCTCTTTCCACAATTAGAGAAACCCTATGTGCAGCAACGAAGACCCAGCACAGTCAATAAATAAATAAAAATAATTTTAAAGAGATGTATTAGTGACAATCTTTTTAGATTTCTCTCTGCGAATTTTATCCTGAACAAAACTAGTCAAGCCCATTATGAGAAATAAATGACACGTTGGATGCAATTATAGAAAAAGTGAAAACTGGGGAAAACATGATGGAGAAGGAACTAGAAAATTCTATGAGCATTTTTGTGGAAGCTAGAGACCAGTATCAAAAGATGGCCTATCCAAAATTAAAAAATATCACTCCCCCAATGGCTTCTGTCTCCCTCACAAATCTATTTCTTTCACAGTTTGTGCTGAGTAAACTGACATGTGCTAAATTTCTTTTATAAATCTGTCAATATTTAATTCATATACAGAAAAGTAGACATGATTTCTAGATTTTACCCCCATGCAACAATTTCTTCTATGTCCAGGCAAAAATGAAAATATTGTTGAGAAATTTAGATATGATTGTTTTCCAACAGGAGATACTCTTTACTAGAAGAAAACTCAAGCTGATTTTTATTGAATAGATTAAATTTTCTCCCTCTACACTCAATTTAGAATGAAATCCAATACAGAATTCTTTTCATTCCCTTCCTTCTTCCTTAGGTTTCTCCTTTTCCCCTTCCTTCTTCTATAAATGGTCATTGAACACTATGTCCCTAATATTTTTCTAGGTGCTAGAGATTCAAGAGTGAACAAAACAGAAGAAAATGCATATCCTGATGGAGCTTAAATCTTTGTAGGATAAACAAAAAAAAAAACAAGTTAAATGAGTAAAATGTAGGGAAAAGTAAGTAAAAATAAAGAAAAAAAAAGAATATCAATAGGAAACTTTAGATTACAGTTGAAATTTTAAATCAAAAGGCCAAGAAGGTCTCATTGGCTAAGTAACATTTGTATAAGAACCTGCAACATTGAAACATATACACTACCGTATGCAACATAGGTAGCCAGTGGGAATTTGTTGTATGATGCTGGGAGCTCAAACCTGTGCTCTGTGACAAGCTAGAGGGTGAGATGAGGTGGGAGGTGGGAGGGATGTCCCAAAGGAAGGGGACATATGTATATCTATGGTTGATTCATGTTGATATATGGCAGAAATTAACATAATATTGTAAAGCAATTATCTTCCAATTAAAAATAAAGGAGAAAAGAAAAAAGAACCTGCAGCATGGGCTTCAGTTCAGTTCAGTTCAGTCGCTCAGTTGTGTCCGACTCTCCGCGACCCCATGAATCACAGCACGCCAGGCCTCCCTGTCCATCACCAACTCCCAGAGTTCACTCAAACTCATGTCCATCGAGTCGGTGATGCCATCCAGCCATCTCATTCTCGGTCGTCCCCTTCTTCTCCTGACCCCAACCTTTCCCAGCATCAGAGTCTTTTCCAGTGAGTCAACTCGTCGTGTGAGGTGGCCAAAGTATTGCAGTTTCAGCTTTAGCATCAGTCCTTCCAATGAACACCCAGGATCAATCTCCTCTAGAATGGACTGGTTGTATCTCCTTGCGGTACAAGGGCTCTCAAGAGTCTGGCTTAAGTGAGATATATTTGAGAAAAAACTGTACAGGCACAGGCACCCAAAGCATGAGTATGCCAGGCTTTCTTAATGCCTAGTAAGGAGATCAGTGCAAAACAAGGTAGGGGTATCAGAGATAAAGTCAGAGAAATACAAGAGGAATACCAGATCATGCTGGATTTCTAGGTCATTGTGGAGACTACAAGTTTCCTTCTGAGTGAGATGGGAACTGTTGGAGGATTGCAATCAGAAATGTGATATGATCTGATACAGTTTAATGGGTCACTCTGTCTTGTGGAGGATAAAATGAAAGAAGTAAAGGCAGAAGTAAGGAGACCAGTGGGAAGCCTATTGCAATAGTCCAGGCAGGTCAGACAAGAATTCTGTGAGGGAGGTGGTAAGATAGTAAGTGTTTGGATTCTGTGTATAATCTGAAGGTATAAATAACAGAATATGATGCTGTTAAGTATGGGACATAAAGCAGACAGAAGGCTATAAGGACTCTACAAATTGGGAATAAAGTAAATGAAAAAAATAATAAAGTTGTAATTTACTGCAATAGGGAAGACTTCAGCAGGAGTTATTTATGAGGGTGAGATACCAGAAGGATAACTTTAGATTTGTTAATTTTATTGTCCAGTATAAAATGGAAAAATTAAGCAGTAGAGTTCAAGGCAGAGGATAGGACTTGTCCCCATTTGATTGATCATCTGTAAGCTATATGAGCATTTGTAGTATCATAGCCTCCAATGGAATGGGAAAGCTACTTGGAGATTTCAAAAGCAGTCAATTATTATTTATATACAAAGGTAAAACCCTTTTACTTATTCTTATACAGAAAGAAAAATTATCTTCCTAATCTCAGGAAAAAGAATAACTGACATAAAGTTTCCAAAATACACTATTTAGGCATCATATTCTAAAGATTTGTCACTGCAAAGTCTCAGAGGCAAAATTTAACTTCCCAAACTTCCTTGAGAGTTTCTGTACTGACATTGCTAGAGACTAAGCAGGAGAGGCTTCCCTGGTGGTTCCCTGGTGGCTAAGCTGGTAAAGAGTCCGCCTGCAATGCGGGAGACCTGGGTTCGATCCCTGGGTTGGGAAGATCCCCTGGAGAAGGGAAAGGCTACCCACTCCAGTATTCTGGCCTAGAGAATTCCATGGACTGTATAGTCTATGGGGTTGCAAAGAGTCGGACAAGACTGAGCGACTTTCACAAGCAGGAGAGGAGAGCTAAAGGAATATGCAGGTTCTGACTGGTAACTGTATTGATGTAAGCTAGCTTCTGAGAGAAGGGAATGGCAAACCACTTCAGTATACTTGCCTTGAGAACCCCATGAACAGTAACAAAGGGCAAAATGATAGGATACTGAATGAGGAATTCCCCAGGTCAGTAGGTGCCCAGTATGCTACTGGAGCTCAGTGGAGATATAACTATAGAATGAATAAAGGGATGGAGCAAAAGCAAAACCAATACCCAGTTGTGGATGTGACCAGTGATAGAAGCAAGGTCCGGTGCTGTAAAGAGCAGTATTGCATAGGAACCTGGAATGTTAGGTCCATGAATCAAGGCAAATTGGAAGTGGTTAAACAGGAGATGGCAAGAGTGAACGTTGACATTCTAGGAATCAGTGAATTAAAATGGACTGGAATGGGTGAATTTAACTCAGACGACCATTATATCTACTACTGTGGGCAGGAATCCCTTAGAAGAAATGGAGTAGCCATCATGGTCAACAAAAGAGTCCGAAATGCAGTACTTGGATGCAATCTTAAAAATGACAGGATGATTTCTGTTCGTTTCCAAGGCAAACCATTCAATATTACAGTAATCCAGGCCTATGCCCCTACGAGTAATGCTGAAGAAGCCGAAGTTAATCGGTTCTATGAAGACCTACAAGACCTTTTAGAACTAACACCCAAAAAAGATGTCCTTTTCATTATAGGGGACTGTAATGCAAAAGTAGGAAGTCAAGAAACACCTGGAGTAACTGGCAAATTCGGCCTTGGAGCACAGAATGAAGCAGGGCAAAGGCTAATAGAGTTTTGTCAAGAGAATGCACTGGTCATAGCAAACACCCTCTTCCAACAACACAAGAGAAGACTCTACACATGGACATCACCAGATGGTCAACACCGAAATCAGATTGATTATATTCTTTGCAACCAAAGATGGAGAAGCTGTATACAGTTAGCGAAAACAAGACCAGGAGCTGACTGTGGCTCAGATCATGAACTCCTTATTGCGAAGTTCAGACTTAAATTGAAGAAAGTAGGGAAAACCACTAGACCATTCAGATATGACCTCAATCAAATCCCTTATGATTATACAGTGGAAGTGAGAAATAGATTTAAGGGACTAGATCTGATTGATAGAGTGCCTGATGAACTCTGGACGGAGGTTCGTGACATTGTACAGGAGACAGGGACCAAGACCATCCCCATGGAAAAGAAATGCAAAAGAGCGAAATGGCTGTCTGAGGAGGCCTTACAAATAGCTGTGAAAAGAAGAGAGGCGAAAAGCAAAGGAGAAAAGGAAAGATATAAGCATCTGAATGCAGAGTTCCAAAGAATAGCAAGGAGAGATAAGAAAGCCTTCCTCAGTGATCAATGCAAAGAAATAGAGGAAAACAACAGAATAGGAAAAACAAGAGACCTCTTCAAGAAAATTAGAGATTCCAAGGGAACATTTCATGCAAAGATGGGCTCGATAAAGGACAGAAATGGTATGGACCTAACAGAAGCAGAAGATATTAAGAAGAGGTGGCAGGAATACACAGAAGAACTGTACAAAAAAGATCTTCACGACCAAGATAGTTACGATAACGTGATCACTGACCTAGAGCCAGACATCTTGGAATGTGAAGTCAAGTGGGCCTTAGAAAGCATCACTACGAACAAAGCTAGTGGAGGTGATGGAATTCCAGTTGAGCTATTTCAAGTCTTGAAAGATGATGCTGTGAAAGTGCTGCACTCAATATGCCAGCAGATTTGGAAAACTCAGCAGTGGCCACAGGACTGGAAGAGGTCAGTCTTCATTCCAATCCCAAAGAAAGGCAATGCCAAAGAATGCTCAAACTACCACACAATTGCACTCATCTCACACGCTAGTAAAGTCATGCTCAAAATTCTCCAAGCCAGGCTTCAGCAGTATATAAATCGTGAACTCCCAGATGTTCAAGCAGGTTTTAGAAAAGGCAGAGGCACCAGAGATCAAATTGCCAACATCCGCTGGATCATGGAGAAAGCAAGAGAGTTCCAGAAAAACATCTATTTCTGCTTCATTGACTATGCCAAAGCCTTTGACTGTGTCGATCACAATAAACTGTGGAACATTCTGAAAGAGATGGGAATCCCAGACCACCTGACCTGCCTCTTGAGAAACCTGTATGCAGGTCAGGAAGCAACTGTTAGAACTGGACATGGAACAACAGACTGGTTCCAAATAGGAAAAGGTGTACGTCAAGGTTGTATATTGTCATCTTGCTTATTTAACTTATATGCAGAGTACATCATGAAGAACGCTGGGCTGGAAGAAGCACAAGCTGGAATCAAGATTGCCGGGAGAAATATCAATAACCTCAGATATGCAGATGACACTACCCTTATGGCAGAAAGTGAAGAGGAACTCAAAAGCCTCTTGATGAAAGTGAAAGAGGAGAGTGTAAAGGTTGGCTTGAAGCTCAACATTCAGAAAATAAAGATCATGACATCTGGTCCCATCACTTCATGGGAAATAGATGGAAAAACAGTGGAAACAGTGTCAGACTTTGTTTTTTTGGGCTCCAAAATCACTGCAGATGCTGATTGCAGCCATGAAATTAAAAGACGCTTACTCCTTGGAAGGAAAGTTTTGACCAACCTTGATAGTATATTAAAAAGCAGAGACATTACTTTGCCAACCAAGGTCCGTCTAGTCAAGGCAATGGTTTTTCCCGTGGTCATGTATGGATGTGAGAGTTGGACTGTGAAGAGGGCTGACCGCCGAAGAATCGATGCTTTTGAACTGTGGTGTTGGAGAAGACTCTTGAGAGTCCCTTATACTGCAAGGAGATCCAACCAGTCCATTCTAGAGGAGATCAATCCTGGATGTTCATTGGAGGGACTGATGCTAAAGCTGAAACTGCAGTGCTTTGGCCACCTCATGTGACGAGTTGACTCACTGGAAAAGACTCTGATGCTGGGAAAGGTTGGGGGCGGGAGGAGAAGGGGACGACGGAGAATGAGATGGCTGGATGGCATCACCGACTCTGTGGACATTAGTTTGAGTGAACTCCGGGAGCTGGTGATGGACAGGGAGGCCTGGCGTGCTGTGATTCATGGGGTCGCGGAGAGTCGGACACGACTGAGCGACTGAACTGAACTGAACTGAACTGAGCTTCTTACTCTACACCAACAGAAGGTTTAAGGTGATTTTTTTCCCTCTTTATGCCACTTTTCAGGACTTGCAAGAAATTCCTCCTCAATTCCTCTCTCCTGGGACTTCATTTTCCTAGATGATGGTGGTGGTGGTTTAGTCACTAACACATGTCTGACTCTTGCAACCATATGGACTGTAGCCCGCCAGGCTCCTGTCCATAGAATTCTCCAGGTAAGAGTACTAGAGGGGGTTGCCATTCCTTTCTCCAGGGGATCTTCCCAACCCAGAGATTGAGCCTGCATCTCTGGCATTGCAGACATATTCTTTACCAATTGATTCACCAGGGAAGGTCCTGTCTTGCCTCTGATCTTCCTGAAGAATTTTTGTTGTTGCTTTCTCACCAGGCAGCACTATTGAGAAGGACTCAAGAAAACACTGCATCAATTATTTTCCCTCATTTTTCCATTTTGTCTGCACTGAGTTTACAGAAAACACTGCATCCTTTGTGCCAACAAAGTTTTTGAGTTCATGAGAGATGCATTAGGAATACATTTAAAATGTTAGAGAGCTCTCCTCTCACCTTGTATTATACTAAAAATAGCAACTTTGCCCTGCTTGTATTACCTCTCTTCCTAAACTGGCTCAGTACTTAGCACATACCCAAACCAGAGGACACACACAACAAACCTCATTCACTCAAAAAATTGACTGCCAGATACATAATCAGTCTCAGAAAAAGTAAATATTGTTGCATTCTACAAAAATGATCTTGCCATTTGTCTATCATTGGTGTAATTGGAGTTTTTTTTCTAACAGTCAACTTTTTGTACTACTCAATACCCGCATGGTTTGTTTCATGGACTGGCTGTCTGCTTGTGACATAGTTCAGGCTTCTGAAGTTCCCTTGTGCATGTGTGCTCATTTGTTCAGTTGTGTCCAGCTCTTTGTGATCCTATGGACTGTAGCCAGCCAGACTCCTCTGTCTTCCCCAGGCAAGAATACTGGCATGGGTTGTCATGCCCATGTCTAGGGGATCTTCCCAACCCAGGGACTGAACCCATGTCCCTTATGTCTCCTGCATTGGAAGCTTGGTTCTTTACCACTAGCTTCACTTGGGAAACTCCCTGAAGTGCCATATATCAAAGTAAAGTGCATCTTGCCTATTTGAAGCTAAATATACATAAACTTAAACTAATTGGAATTAAACTTTTCCACTAATTTCTCAAAGACAGTGGATAAAAATTTCATACATTAATCTATTTTATTATCCTAGTTTATTAATATTTGTCTCTCATGCATTGTTCAACTCTGTGACCTCACAGACTGTAGCCCACCACGCTCCTTTGTCCATGGAATTTTCCAGGCAAGAATATTGGAATGGGTTGCTATTTCCTACTCCAATTTATCTCCCATAATTAACTCTATATATCAAAGTTATCTAAGCTGACCTAAAATTTAAAGGACTTGAAAATCAAACTTCTTAAAGATAATTAGAGGTTATTAACACCAAGTGAAGTGCTGGTATACAAAAGACCAAATAGTACTTAGCATAACTGGAAAACTTAGCTATCTCAACTTTATCCCAGTTTTCTTATTACAGTGTCCTGATTAATATGTAAAACATATACATGCTAATGACTACTTGGGAAATTGCTCAGAAGATAAAACAGAATTTTGCAACATTAATTAGATAGAGTCTAGAAGACTTCAACAACAGTTAAAGATGCCCAATTCTAGAAATCAAAAAGAACCCAGAGGTTAAAAACAAACAAATGATGAATCATGGTAAAGACAGAAATAAAGAAAATAGTTGTGAATCATGTCAAAGAAATAGTTTTAAATGAAAATCAATAGAGAAAAGCCCAGGGTAGGGAAATATTACCAAGTCCATATTCAGAAATTTAACTAAATGAAATTTTAAAAAAATATATGAAGAAAGAAGATATTAGACTGTTCTAATTCCATTTTACATATAATTAAAACATGTGAATACTGTACAAAGTGGGCTTTTCTAAATATTTATGATTTTTCTAATATTTTATTATTTTTCTCATTCCTTAGAGCCCTACAGTAATACTCTAAGAATAAATAGCCTCAATTCCAGAAAAAGAAGCCTGTGGTGGGATTTTATTCCAAAGTTAACTTTGGGAAGAAAAAAATACAGACATTTTGACAAATGGAGATGGGCTATGAAAATTACAGGAAAGGGGATTGAACCACAGAAAATTTAGGCTGGAAGCCAGAGATCTGCAGTCTAGTCCCAATATGCTAATAACTACCTGTGTGAATTAAGCTAATTATAGTGTCTTCAATCTTGAGTTTACTTATTAATAGACTAGGGGACTGGCATAGATAGAACTTAAAGCCCTCTATGGTTTTATCTTTCAGTGATTTTACAACCTGGGATAGTATGTGCAACACGGTTGTTGTTTAGTCTCAAACTCATGTTCAACTCTTTTGCAACTCCATGGACTGTAGCCTGACAGGCTCCTCTGTCCATGGGATTTTCCAGGCAAGAATACTTATGTGGGTTCCCATTTCTTCTCCAGGGGATCGTCCCAATCCAGGGATTGAACCCGAGTGTCCTGCTTTGGTTACCTTAGCAGGGGGATTGTTTACCACTGCACTACCTAGGAAGACCCCATGGACTGTAGCCTATCAGGCTCCACCGTCCATGGGATTTTCCAAGCAAGAGTACTAGCTCAGTTCATTTCAGTCGCTCAGTCGTGACCGACTCTTTGCGACCCCGTGAATCACAGCACGCCAGGGCTCCCTGTCCATCACCAACTCCCGGAGTTCACTCAAACTCATGTCCACAGAGTCGGTGATGCCATCCAGCCATCTCATTCTCTGTCATCCCCTTCTCCTCCCGCCCTCAACCTTTCCCAGCATCAGAGTCTTTTGCAGTGAGTCAACTCGTCGCATGAGGTGGCCAAAGTATTGCAGTTTCAGCTTTAGCATCAGTCCTTCCAATGACACAAGCTGGAATCAAGATTGCTGGGAGAAATATCAATAACCTCAGATATGCAGATGACACTACCCTTATGGCAGAAAGTGAAGAGGAACTAAAAAGCCTCTTGATGAAAGTGAAAGAGGAGAGTGAAAAGGTTGGCTTGAAGCTCAACATTCAGAAAACTAAGATCATGGCATCTGGTCCCATCACTTCATGGGAAATAGATGGAAAAACAGTGGAAACAGTGTCAGACTTTATTTTGGGGGGCTCCAAAATCACTGCAGATGCTGATTGCAGCCATGAAATTAAAAGACGCTTACTCCTTGGAAGGAAAGTTATGACCAACCATGATAGTATATTAAAAAGCAGAGATATTACTTTGCCAACAAAGGTCCGTCTAGTCAAGGCAATGGTTTTTCCTGTGGTCATGTATGGATGTGAGAGTTGGACTGTGAAGAATGCTGATCGCCGAAGAATTGATGCTTTTGAACTGTGGTGTTGGAGAAGACTCTTGAGAGTCCCTTGGACTGCAAGGAGATCTAAAAGAGTACTAGAGTGGGTTGCCATTTCCTTCTCCAGGGGATCTTCTCAACCCAGGGATGGAACCCAGGTCTCCCACATTGCGGGCAGACGCTTTATCATCTGAGCCACCAGGGAAGCCCCATATGCAACATTCAGTTCAGTTTAGTTCAGTTGCTCAGTCGTGTCCGACTCTTTGCGACCCCATGAATCACAGCACGCCAGGCCTCCCTGTCCATCACCAACTCCCGGTGTTCACTCAAACCCACCTCCATCAAGTCGGTGATGCCATCCAGCCATCTCATTCTATGTCGTCCCCTTCTCCTCCCGCCCCCAATCTTTCCCAGCATCAGAGTCTTTTCCAGTGAGTCAACTCTTCACATGAGGTGGCCAAAGTATTGGAGCTTCAACTTTAGCATCAGTCCTTCCAGTGAACACCCAGGACTAATCTCCTTTAGAATGGACTGGTTGGATCTCCTTGCAGTCCAAGTGACTCTTAAGTAAAACTTACTAACAAAAATACTCATTTCAACCCTTCTAAACACTACAGTTTTATGTGTATATTTGAAGTATTTGACATTTTTCTCCAATATAATTTAAACATTAGCAAAAATTGCTATGTTAGATATGTCTGTATTGAAAATAGCTTATTGTGATTTGGTAATTTTAAGGGAATTTCATCGTTTCATTTCCAATTCTCTTTTGTCCTCATCATTTTCTACTTAGTTTCATCATCTTGACAAAGTTTAACTTCTGTCTAGTGTAGTTGATCTATTTGCTTCCTCCTCCAATATTTCCTTTATATATATATATATATATATATATATATATATGTATATATATTTAATTTTAAAAATCCGCCATTATTTTTAGAGTCTAGGTAAGTTTTAAAAATACCATAAAAGAATCCATGAAGTATAAGTTGCCCATTTCATTCCCCATTTCCCAACTTGTCAGTGGCCCTGGGTACAACCTATTTCATCGGGCACTTTTAAAGACTCAGTATATATGTATGTATGGAAAAGAACACAGCACAGTGAATAAAACTCACCAATAGACACAGTATTCTTTAAACAGTTGGACAGAAGTACAGTTCTAAAATAATTAGTACAACATCACTGAATTACCAGAAATTCTGGAAAAGATAGCGCACAGTATGAGCGTTCTGAAAGACAAGCCTCAGACCTATTAAGGTATAATTCTCATAAATTTTCATATGCTTGTATTCTCCATGATAATTTATTTTTGTTTTGATTTACATTTTTTTTTAATTGCCTTACCTTATTTTTTTAATTTTAAAAGATAAAGCTCATACACACATTTATATTGACCTAAATAACTGTATTAGTTGCAAGACTCTTTGTCGTTGTTTTCCAGTTCCTCAGTCATGTCTAACTTTTTGCGACCCCATGGACTGCAGCATACCAGATTTCTCTGTCCTTCACCATCTCCTGGAGCTTGTTCAAACTCATGTCCTTTGAGTCAGTGATGCCATCCAACCATCTTGTCCTCTGTCTTCCCCTCTTCCTACCTTCAATCTTTCCCAGCATCATGGTTTTTCCAATGAGTCAGCTCTTTGCATCAGGTGATTTAAGTATTAGAGCTTCAGCATCAGTCCTTCCAATGAACATTGGGGACTGATTTCCTTTAGGATTGACTGGTTTGATCTCCTTGCAATCCAAGGGACTGTCAAGAGTCTTCTACAACACCACAGTTCAAAGGCATCAGTTATTCAGCACTCAGCCATCTTTATGGCCCAACTCTCACATCCATACATGACTACTGTAAAAACCATGCCTTGACTAGACAGACGTTTGTCAGCAAAGTAATGTCTCAGCTTTTTAATACGCTGTCTTGGTTGGTCATAGATTTTCTTCCAAGGAGCAAGCATCTTTTAATTTCATGGCTGCTGTCACCGTCTGCAGTGATTTTGGAGCCCAAGAAAATAAAGTCTGTCACTGTTTCCATTGTTTCCCCATCTATTTGCCATGAGGTGATGGGACTTAATGCCGTGATCTCAGTTTTTTTAATGTTGAGTTTTAAGCCAGCTTTTTCACTCTCCTCTTTCACTTTCATCAAGAGGCTCTTTAGTTCCTCTTTGCTTTCTGCCATAAGGGTGGTGTCATATGCATATCTGAGGTTATTGATATTTCTCCTGACAATCTTGATTCCAGCTTGTGCTTCATCCAGTGAGGTATTTTGCATGATGTACTCTGCATATAAGCAAGACTCTTTATTTGACCTTATTCTCTTCTATAGAGAAGGATTAGAAGTTAGCAGAAACACCTCACATTATTTCTGGGCTAATCATTGAAGCTCTCTTCATTATCAACCAGGTCTTAAATAATAAAAGAACACTTATTTTGAGCCTATTCAGTTCAGTTCAGTTCAGTCGCTCAGTCGTGTCCGACTCTCCGCGACCCCATGAATCACAGCACGCCAGGCCTCCCTGTCCATCACCAACTCCCGGAGTACACTCAAACTCATGTCCACAGAGTCAGTGATGCCATCCAGCCATCTCATTCTCGGTCGTCCCCTTATCCTCCCACCCCCAACCTTTCCCAGCATCAGAGTCTTTTCCAGTGAGTCAACTCGTCACATGAGGTGGCCAAAGTACTGTAGTTTCAGCTTTAGCATCAGTCCCTCCAATGAACATCCAGGATTGATCTCCTTTAGAATGGACTGGTTGGATCTCCTTGCAGTATAAGGGACTCTCAAGAGTCTTCTCGCTAATTACCAAGCACTCCTTCCTTTGGTTCTTGCTCAGAAGAGAGCAATAATTGGGACACAGGTCATTAGCTTGTCTTTGGCCGCCACGACCAACCATGCCAACTAATAACTGATGAGCCTAAGTCTAGCAGGGGAAGGATTTTACCTGACTAGTTGAGCTGAGTCTCAGGACATTTTAAAAACAAGATTCTGCTGTGATTTTTTTTTTTTCAGTAAACCCAGGATTCAACCAAAATGCCAAAGATTGTCACTCAAGGAGGCTATAAAAAGGTCCAGTACAAAAGTTCAGTACACTGGGAATTTTTCACTTCTTTGCCTGGTCAAGTGACAATGTTCTGACTTGCTGACAGTCACCAAGGTTGTTAATTAACATTTCAGCAATGGTTAATTAAATAAAAATTACCAGAAAATGAAAAGCTGATTCGCATGATGCCAGTGGACCAACCAGTTTATGAGGAAAGAAAATTCGGCTGAATTTTTTTGGATGAAGTAATGAAAACATTCCCAGCCTCCATAATTACACTAGAAACAGCACATGCAAATGAAGGTAGAAGAATCCACAATGATAATTTGCATTTTACACTGTCACACAAATTTCCCAGAGGCCTCCAAAACATAAGTTAAATTTCATAGATCTACTCCAAGGACACACATATTACCGTTTATGAAAACAGAGCAGAAAATTAAGATGTAAAATAAGAGTGAGCAAAAAATTAGTTGGGTCAACTGGGCACATAAAAGATACAACTCAGTTTCAGGCTCTAAGCACTAAATTATATCTCGTCCAAGATGAGATAAGATAAATGAAAGAATAAAAAATGTATTAAATTCATTTGCATGTTCTTTTTATAAGGTACTAGCCTACATCTCAAAACTTTTCAAGTTAAACATTTATAATTTTAAAACAAAATCAAGCAGAAAAATATTCTTCTGAAAGTGTGGTCATCATTTTTATCTATTCTCCTTTATTTTCTTTCAACAGATATCAAATTGAGACATCACCACGTATAAGATGCCAAACTGTGATGATACAAATATAAAATGCAATCAGTCAGTTCAGTTCAGTTCAGTCGCTCAGTCGTGTCCGACTCTCCGCGACCCCATGAATCACAGCACGCCAGGCCTCCCTGTCCATCACCAACTCCCGGAGTTCACTCAAACTCATGTCCACAGAGTCGGTGATGCCATCCAGCCATCTCATTCTCCGTCGTCCCCTTCTCCTCCCGCCCCCAACCTTTCCCAGCATCACAGTCTTTTCCAGTGAGTCAGCTCGTCTCATGAGGTGGCCAAAGTATTGGAGTTTCAGCTTTAGCATCAGTCCCTCCAATGAACATCCAGGATTGATCTCCTCTAGAATGGACTGGTTGGATCTCCTTGCAGTATAAGGGACTCTCAAGAGTCTTCTCCAACACCACAGTTCAAAAGCATCGATTCTTCGGCGATCAGCTTTCTTCACAGTCCAACTCTCACATCCATACATGACCACGGGAAAAACCATTGCCTTGACTAGACGGACCTTGGTCGGCAAAGTAATGTCTCTGCTTTTTAATATACTATCAAGGTTGGTCATAACTTTCCTTCCAAGGAGCAAGCGTCTTTTCATTTCATGGCTGCAATCAGCATCTGCAGTGATTTTGGAGCCCAAAAAAACAAAGTCTGACACTGTTTCCACTGTTTTTCCATCTATTTCCCATGAAGTGATGGGAAATAAAATGCAATACACACTCTTAAAGACTTTTCTATCCTTTGCTTAGGATAGCATTCAAGCTTGGTAAGTGAAAAGTACTTCAATATCAGACTATGATTAAATGTGAAATATATGATAGGATTGGTATCAATATTCTGCAAAATCAAGAGAGTCCTGTGTCTGTAGATATTTCAGAGAGGGCATTTTGAAGGAAGGAGTAATTGAATTGGCTCGAGAAGAACCGGGGATAAGAAAAAGATGTAAAGAATAAAGAGAGTTCTTTACTCCTATTAAGGAGTAAAAGCTAGAGGCAGAAATGAATGAACAAGGCATGCTCATAAAACAATAAAGACCAGCATGGAAGGTCTGTAAAATAGACTAGGCAGTTGGAAGTCTGATTATTTCAGAAACTTGAAATTTATATTATAAAGTTGTATTTTCAAAATTGTCTATTTCAAAAACAAATGTGTAAAACAAATTTTTGCTTTTACCTTTTTTTCTTTTTTTAAATCAGATAGCCTAAAGCAGGGATCCCTAACTCCTAGGTCACAGATGGTTACTGGCCTGTGGCCGGTTAGAAACCGGGTTGCCCAGGAGGAAGTGAGTGGCAGGTGAGTGAGCAAAGCTTCATCTGTATTTACAACCTCTCCCCATTGCTTGTATCACCACCTGAGTTCAGCCTCCTGTTAGATTAGCAGTGGCATTAGATCTCATAAGAGTGTGAACCTTACTGTAAATCACACATTCAAGGGAGCAAGGTTGCACATTCCTTATGAGTATCTGAAGTCTGATGATCTGATCCTGCAGTATGGTGAGTTGTATAATTATTTCATTAAATATCACAATATAAGATACTCAGGTTCAATCCCTGGGTCAGGAAGATCCCCTGGAGGAGGGCATGGCAACCCACTCCAGTATTCTTGCCTGGAAAATCAATGGACAGAGGAGCCTGGCAGGCTACAGTCCATGGGGTATGCCAAGTTTCCCTGTCCATCACCAACTCCCAGAGTTTGTTCAAACTCATGTCTATTGAGTCAGTAATGCCATCCAACCATCTCATCGTCTGTTGTCCCCATCTCCTCCTGCCTTCAGTCTTTCCCAGAACCAGGGTCTTTCCCAATGAGTCAGTTCTTTGCATCAGGTTGCAAAGTGTCAGAGATTCAGCTTCAGCAACAGTCTTTCCAATGAATATTCAGGGCTGATTTCCTTTAGGACGGACTGGTTTGATCTCCTTGCAATCCAAGGGACTCTCAAGAGTCTTCTCCAGCACCACAGTTCAAAAACATCAATAGAAATAAAATGCACAATAAATGTAATGCACTTGAATCATCCCAAAGTCATTCCCTATCTCATCTGTGGAAAAATTGTATTCCATGAAACCAGTCCCTGGTGCCAAAAGTTTGGGGACTACAGGTCTAAGGGGTCAAATCTTCCCTTGAATGTTTTTATGCAGAACACATTATTTCAAATTCATTTTCTCACTACCTGTTTGTGGGATTTTGCAATGAAGTAGTTTAATTTCTTGCATCATATCTCATTCAAGAAAGTGAGAGAACCCTTTAAATCCTAGGTGTCCTAAGAAACGAAATCCAGGAAAATCCATGGAAATGTCCACAGTGCATATTTCCCTTAGGTTCTATCCACAAACAGTTCATAAACCCAGAAATAGTCTTCGAACATGGATGACAACTAAGACTCTAGAGTCACTCATACCTGAGGTGAGTGAGTCCACACTGTCAATCATTACCTGTATGACCTCATGCAAATCACTTAACCTTTTTAAGTCTCAGTGTCATTATCTGTCAAATGGGGATATGATAGTCTTTCTATCCTGAAAATTTTTCATTAGCTTATTCTTTCTCGACAATACTTATTGGAGCACCCACAGTATTAGGGACACTCCCAGATGCTAGTGACATCCTAATGAATAAGGCAGACAAAGATGTTTGAAAGGTTTCAATAGAGTAATACCTTTCATCCATTTGGCAAAATACCTAGAAAATTATGAATAATCAATAAATGTTAGTTATTGCAGCTATTATGAACACTTCACCACATATACTATGAATTTGGACTACTCTATATACTACCCTGAGTCTCAGATTTCTTATGTTTAAATCAACAAATTTGGAACATAGGACTTCTAAAACCCTTTCTAGCTTCCACATGCTTAGTCTATAGTTGATAAACTATCTTGAGTCTCCTGGAAGAGAAGAGAAAAGAAAAAGGAGAAGAAAAATGAAGTAATCCCTGATTCATAGAAGCCCTGGTGGCTTAGATGGTAAAGAATCTGCCTGCAGTGCAGGAGACCTGGGTTTGATCCCTGGGTCAGGGAGATCCCCTAGAGAAGGAAATGGCAACCCACTCCAGTATTCTTGCCTGGAGAAATCACCTGGTGGGCTACAGTCCATGAGTGGCAAAGAGCTGCATAGGATTGAGTGACTAACACTTTCACTTTCATAGAAGCAGAAAGTTGTACACCAATGCTATAGTTCTTTGTATCTGTTTCCTTTTATATGTAAAAAAGGAGTATACTGCTATTAAATCAGAACATATACAAAGATTGAAAATGACAGTGTAGGCAATACAGTAACCTTTGGTTAGGCTTTTCTTTTTTTTTTTTTTAGTAATAAAATATATTTATTAAGATATAGGTAGAAGCTAATAAGCTCAGAAGTATAGTTTGCATGAAAACACACCTTCTATAGGCAAGGTTTATTACCTCCTCACTGGCTAAAAAACATGAGGTTTTAGTTTTCATGGACTTTTTCTTCCCCTTTTAGATTTCTGAGAAATTAAAGAGAATTTACAGAAAGGTACAGAAGTTTCTCTTCAGATGTTTGATGAAAAACAAGAAAAAGAGCACATTTAGTGTTAGTGACAGAAAGCACGTCTGGAGCACCTACTGTTGAAAAGCAGAATGCATTTTTGCTCCCACTTACACAGTTACATTAAAACATGGGCACAGGAGGATTTTTCCAGATTAAATCTAAAGCCAATTGTTTGCTCTGTAACTTTGTTTAAATGACACTCATGAAGTTTTTACTTATTAAAATCCAATATGTAACCAAAGCCAAGTGAAACTATGTACCACCAACTATTTCAGAACTGTAGAACTTCAATGCCCTCCCCTATCCCCCCACCCCACAAAAAAATAAAAGGAAACAAAGAAAATATTTCCCAGCACCCCACAGAGGATGCTTACTCCTGGCAAGACATGCAAATCATATTCGCTAAAAAAAAAAAAAAATAGACCCCTGCAAACTTCAAGGCATTTTATCCAGCATTCTCACAGGGTTCAAAGTATAACCAAAAGATCAAGGGAGGAGTGGGGGAAAATGTTGAATCATTCTGGGTTCCCTGTGATTAGTGTATCACTTTAGTCACAGAACAAGATACAGAGATTTTTTAAAGTGGATTTGCCTTTCTAGTGGGTCATTTGTTGCCCAAGGTGATGACAGCAGGAACTTTAGAACCACGCTTATTAGTAAGTCCATATTCATTAATCACTTGCATTTACACTTAAAAACAAAAATTAAAAACAAAACAAAACTATTCAGTACCGGAGATTAAATAACCATGTGTAGTCTCTTGAAATAAATTTGTTTCCTTAAGAAGTCTAATTACTTTCAGTTGCCTTTTTTAAAATAACTATATATATATAATGTATATATATATTTGTATATATTATCCTGTGATTCTACTTATGGTTCCTCTGCTGCGTTGAAGATCTAGGAGCATAAAAGCCTTGTGTCCCCCATGAATGGTGGCTCTAATGCTGCAGAAAGGTTACAAATAAGCAGTCTGGTCCTTCACTGATCTGGACTATCCACGGCTTCATTGTAAGTGATTACCCTTTTGGGATCTTGCTTCTGCAAATTCCAAACATATTCCATTTCTTTAGTGTGATATACAATAGCAGCCCTTAGGCCAAAAGAACCCCAGCTATCATTCCTTTCTAGGCCTCTCTGGTATCTCTGTTCTTTGGCGGAGCCTAACAAAGTGTTCGTAGGAGACGCCAGAGGATTTTGATTTTCTATCTCATAGTCCTTTGAGAGAAACACTAAAGCACCTTGACTACTGGTGTCTGCTTTTTGCAGGTCACCTGTATGACTGGGTTCCAAGGATAAGACTCCACTCTCACTAGTAGTCCCAGATTTTAGAATGCTACCCAGAACTTGAGGACTAGTCCGTTTTTCCAGCTCATATGCCTTGGGAAACACAGGATGCTCAGTTCCTGAGGGGATTATTTCAGCACCCTGTGAAACCAAAGTGGCAGGATATTCCCCTTGAAATGTCACCTCCATCACTTTATGATCTGATGACTTCCCAGTAACAGTTTCAGGGCCAGCACTGGGTTCACTGATAAATGATAAACCCCACTGATTCTGGAAGATATCCCCCAGGTTTTGCTGATCTGTCTGAGAGGGTAGATCCACTTGTGCTGTGCTCAACAGCACAGTTTGCATATTTGAAGGGTAGATAAAAAGGCTGGACTTAATCCGTTCAACAGCTGCTGAAGTCAGACTCATGTCTTGGAGAACTGAATCAGTCCCAGAAGAGATGGGTGTTAGAGTATTAGCAGCAGTAGTTAGCAGTGGCTGACCCCCTGGAGAATACACACTTGCATCAGTCCCTGCTAAAACTGGCCCATTAGAAAAGCTGGCCAAAGTAACAGATTTCAGCGCTGACATAGGGACCTGGAATAATCGACTTGAAGATTGGGTCTGAGTTTCCCCAGTAGATGATGAGGAGGATGAAGATGAAAATGGTGACACAGAAGAGTTCTGTACAGTTTTGTTGAGGTTTTCCTTAATTTTGCTTGCATAACTTATTTTAGGAACGATTTTAGCACTGCTATTGTTCATTGGAAAAACTGGGGGTGGTTTAAACAGGGTCCACAAGTCCTCTTTGGAGGCAACAGCAGAAGTATGCTTTCCTTTGGGCCGATCATCAAACTTTTTGCTGCTCACACCAGGCTTACTATCAGAGCTTTTCCACAGCATCTCACCCACAGCAGGTTTTCCACGACGTTCCTCCAGGCCCAGTTTCATACTTCCAAATAGGCTTTGAACCATCCACTCAATTCCCCTTTTGTTCACTGTAGTCAGGCTTGAAAGTTTCAAGTCCTTGTTTTAAAGTTGGGACATTGGTCTCTTGTTGCATTATTTTGTCCTGCACTAATTTAAGGTTTTCACAACCCTTGGCACTATTGCGCCTAGCTTTCCTTTTTTTTAGGAGTGGTATATCCGCTCTCAGATCCACTACCATCATTATCTGCTCCTTTGCCCATATAACCATTAGTAAAGGAAATGGTAACCCACTCCAGTATTCTTGCCTGGAGAATCCCATGGACAGAGAAGCCTGCTACAGTCCACGGGGTCACAAAGAGTCGGACACGACTGAGTGACGGAACGGAACGGAATATAGCCAGAATTATTTGTTACAACACCATTTGGAATTGCTACAGTATCAGTCTTGTCTATAGATTGGTTTTCTCCAGATTTATTTTCATAAGACTTCCCATTCTTTTTGTCCATACTGTTTTTCTGAATAAAATTCCTGGTTTTAATTCCTGCTTTCCCAAAGGTGCTGGACTTTACAGTCTGCTTCAGATTAGTGTCTACAACTTGTTGGTTGCCATTGAGGACCCTGGAAATAGGGTTGGTAGCTTCCTCAGAACCGAGGCTCTTTAAAGATATTTCTCTTTCTCCAGCATTACCATTTAGTTCACCGTAGCCTGTTTTCTTCTTCGGCGTTTCCTGTTGCTGCTGGAGGGCATGTTTCTGCTCATGTTTCAACGGCTTTGGCTGGGCCTTGGGGCTGCCCTCGGCTCCATGCTGCAGGTATTGGTGAGGCTGCTGGTGATGGTGGTTGTGGCTGTGGTTGTAGAAATAATAATGGTGGTGGTGGTACGGCTGCTGCAGCTGCTGCTGCTGGGGGTGATGGTGCGGATGGTGGTCTAGGCTTTTCTTTATTGCTATTACTTTGTTTTAGTTTAAAAAATTGAGTGGAAATAAAATAATTTATTGGAAGTCTCTGCATGACAGATAGACAGATTGTGGACAGTTGATCTATCACAGGTTTTGACAAGCAGTCAGTTCATAACCAATCAACGTTTATACGTGGCAAATTGTACCAAGTGAGTTGTAATGTTGCCAGTTTAGTGGTCTTGTATGGAGCTCTTCATTTTAAATGTCAAGCACAGCAGGACTCAAGTGAAGAGTGTTCTTTTATTCTGTAGGTGAAGCTTTAGTCATTTGGAAACATTCTGTTTCAAGAAAACCAATTAATTGATTAGTCACTTGGTGAAAAGTTGGTGTTATTCATTCAGCATTAGACTTTGAATCAGTAACACAGACATTAATTTATGATGCCAAAATGAAAAATCAAGAGAAGTTCATGCCTGACTCACCTTGCTTTTAGAATGTGAAATAACTGGATTATGAAAATAGTAGTAATAATAGAAGTTACCATTTCCTGAGGTATGTTAAACTCAGAAGTTTACTTACAGAATTTTACTTAATCTTCACAATAACACGATGAGCTAGGTATTATTCTTTTTGTATTTCAGGTGAGGAAGTGACTCAGAGCATTTCAATAACTTTTCCAAGGTCACACAGCAAGTAAACAGCAGATGGAGCCTAAAAATTGTGACTCCCTTTGTTTGTGACAAATGCCAGAAGACTATACTGGAAACTCTTTAGTTATAAAAGTGATTGAAGAGAATATAAATGAGTCATCCTTGGACTTTGTAGCAAAGAGAACTTCATTTTCTGCATTTACATTTCAAAAGACTACACGATAAGGAAATCATTTGCTATTGCTAGATAAGTGCCTCTTCAAGCAAAAATTCAGCCATTAAAAAAAAGAAAGAAAGAAAATGTACTAGCACTCATTTCCTCTCTATATAGACAGCCTCAAAAGACACTTAAAATTCTGGCATTAAAAGCAGACTGCCCAGTAGTACTGCAATCTCTAAGAGTTTTCATTTTAAATGGAACAGTTGCCTCTTTGACATAAACAAGATATTCCATAAGTTTATTTAAAAAAAGGGAGCCCTTGTTTCATTTGTGTCCATATTGTTAATAATTTTCTGACATATTCTGAGATGTGCATTTTTTTTTGGTATTTTTCCCACTAGATTTACTTCTCTTGGAGTAGAGATTTTTGTCTTGTTTTGTTCCCCAGAAGAGGTGTTGACACAGTAAGTGTTCAGTATGTATTTGTTAATTAATACATAAATGAATAAAGTAACATGGTTGAAATTGGGCTGAATAAAATGAAATCCAATTTCTTTTTAGCGTATTTTGAAACTGTTACACAACTCAGGATCCAGGTTCCTCTTAACCATCATCTCACCTGCTAATCTGAAAAATTTACATTTTCATAATATCTAGGATGAATATAATACTCTAATATTTCAAGTACTTCATTCTTTATGAGATCAGAGAAGCTAAGAGTCTAAAAGGATTATTATTACTTAGACTATATCAAGGAAAAAAAAAAACTCCATTCTAATGTTTCCTACTTCAAAGCCTACCCTTCATAGGTTTTTATATAATATATGCTCTATCAATTTTCAAAACCAAGTAGTAACCACTTAGCACCTAAATAGTTCATTGATTCCTGGGAAGATTTCTTATGTTTTAACTCATTCTGCTGCTTTTTCTTGAGAAGCTTTCAGAATGGTCTTAGAGCTGCTGGAACTCCCTTCAACTACTCTCTAAGACAACTACCGAGATGATTTATGTGGCAACCTGAGTATTTGTCTTCCGGTCTTCCAAGGGACTAAAAACTTTTAACTGCTAAAATAGCTTACTTAGTCCCTTGGCAATTGGGAAGTTACTATAAAGGGAGTTATACTTTTCTTCTCTTCTAATTTTTGCTTCAATCTCCTTAATAAGAACTTCCTGCTTGTTAGAAGTGTTAGGATTGAACCCCTACCCTCTTTGTACCTCCTTCTATCCTTCTTATCTTAGACAGTGACTACATAAGTGAAGGTAGTGTTTGCTGCTGCAACAAGTAAACCTTCAACTTTCAGTCGCTTAGCACAATAGAAATTTCAGTTTCATTCACATAACAGTTCAATGCCATTGGTCCTAGCTAGAGGTAACAGAATTTTATGCATTGATTGAAGGATCTAGACTCCTTCCATGTATGATAGCACCATTTCTTAGGGTCTTAAAATCCTCTGTATCCAATTAGTCAATGAGAAAAGGAAAGAGAGAATGAAGAAAATACCACTTAATCCCAAAGTGACATCTATCCTTTCAACTGATACTCCACTAGCAAAAAGACAGTCACACGATCACACTTGGAAGCAAGGGGTGGGTTGGAACACCTAGCCTTTGGCTGGGAACCTTTCCAGTGAAAACTCCAGTATAGGGAAGGGGTCCAAATTGTGCTGTTGCTTTGGATGGATGACATGTCTTCTGCCACAGTGAGACGGAGGAAAGTAATGCTGGGTTTGAAGCATCTGTTGGCAAGTGTCTTTCCCTCTTTCTCTTGGACTCTCTGTCCTTGGAACTGCCCACTTTGGTTTCTCTTCCATCCTGGGGTCAGCATTCTAGGATGGACCCTTGCACAGGAAGCCTACAGTTGTCTAGTTGCCCTATCTGTGACTGGATGAATACGTTCTTTGCACAGGGGATGTAGAATAAGGAGCCCGTTTTTGCCTCAAATTCAAGTTCATGCTACCCTCCAGTTTACCAACAATATACTTGGTATTTTTCTAAGTTTCTATTTGACAGGTAAATAGATAAAACTGATAGACCTTTATACGTCCCACACACTGGTTAGGGCACAACAAAGCCCCATAATTAAGTCAAGAGATACTCGAGTTTATCGTAAGTTATTTTTTCCTAAAATAATGTTCTTCTTTGAGGTGGCTACAATGTCTTAACAGAATTAACTACAAAAAATATGTAAACATTAAAAAAATACTACATTCTTAAACTTCCAAATAATCTGAATTCTTGAAATTTAAATAGGCTTCTAAAAGTAAATCTAAAGGCTCAAATAGAAAATAAATGTTTAATGGGCAAATATTTTCATTCCTTTGAACTTGGCGCCAGTCATTGTTCAGTCTCTGGGGTGGATTTTCTAACAGGCTTCAGCTCTGCTCTCCAAACGTCAAGGACCTACCTGTGCAGAGTGTGGTAGCTCCTGCCTATGTGCGGGTCATGCACTCAGCTTATTTTTCTGTCATGCTTCAATATCAAAGTCAGTACTGGGTGGTCTTACAAAGTGTCTGGGTGGGAGTTGAAGGAGAAAAAGGCACAGTTCTCTAAGGAAGCACTTGGGTGGCCTGGCATAAAAGACAGGGGTAGACTGCAGAGAGATCCAAGCAACCAATATTTCCCCCAGATCCATTCAAATACAGCCACAGACTTAGCACAATAAGCCTCAGCCACAGTGGCACAGTTCTGGGGCTGGCTGGCACATAAACTGCTTTTAATTGGCTGAGGAGCAATGGGTTTGCTCCAATCCAAATATGAATGAGATATTATGTGTGAGTTAGAAAAAAAAAGAAAACATTTTAAAGCATGTGTGGCCTCTTCTTTCTCCTGGCTCTTGTAACAGTCAATGTTTTCATTCATAGAAAAGAATCATAAGTAAAATCTCTTTATTGGTTTGTAACTTCTCTGTCAATATGAAGTCAGTTTTGACATGATCATTTGGCAGTTATTCTGTTCTCTTTTTATTCTGCAATAACAATGATTGAAATGAATTAAATAGAGATCTGAATACAATCCCACCTTATTTTCCTTCTGAAGGGAGAATTTTCAAATATAATATAAAAGTGATGCCTTTACCCTTAAGGCTGAATAGAATTTACTCACTAATGCCAAATTATGGGTTTATCAAAAGAAAATAGAAATATGTTCTGGTGTTTGATGATTATTTGAATAGTAGGACATTGATGAAAAAAACGAGGAAGATAGTGCATTACCTGTAGTGATGGTGTTTTAGTTGCTGAGTCATGTCCGACTTTTGCGACCCCATGGACTGCAGCCTGCCAGGCTCTTCTGTCCATAGTATTTTCCAGGAAAGAATACTGGAGTAAGTTGCCATTTCCTTCTCCAGGGAATCTTCCTGAGCAAGGGATCAAATCCACATCTCCTGCATTCAGGTTCTTTACTGCTGAGCCACCAGGGAAGCTTTATTACCTACATTGCAATCTAACTCTCATTTTATTATACTTTTTAGATATCTAATGAAAGTCAGAAAACCTCAACAACTGCCTTGTTAATTGATTTCTATCAATCTTTATATCCAACACATTTAGTGGATTGCTGCAGAAAAACTAAGTATATTATGGAGTTCCCCAGACAACCAACTTTTAAAGAGTGGTAAAATTTTATACCATCATTTTAGGGGATCTCTTTTCTGGTTTGTAAATCCCTATGTAGTATAATCATGTGAGAAGTTGAGTGACATTTTTCCTCAATTTTCTAGAAATGACAATTAAAGTCTTTTGCTGAGAAAAAATAAATAAATAAACATACTCTGAACCATACAATCTAAGGGCAAAGACCCTCCTCCTGTTGTGGTCAGCCCCTTCTGGTCAAGACTTATGGAAGGACACTGTTACAGCTACTACACCTTTTTCCTCTGGTCCCTCAGAAAAGAAGAGCATTTCAACAGACTAACATGGCAGAGGAGAGATGACTTTTTAATTTAGGATACCATAATCCTTTCTACAAAATTGGGTGATAAACCATCTGTGTTCCCACCAAAAACTCAGAAAAGAGCATTTTTGTTTAAAAGTGACATCAGTTCAATTCAGTTCAGTTCAGTTGCTCAGTCGTGTCTGGCTCTTTGCGACTCCGTAAATCACAGCACGCCAGGCCTCCCTGTCCATCACCAACCTCCAGAGTTCACTCAAACTCATGTCTATCGAGTCGGTGATGCCATCCAGCCATCTCATTCTCTGTCGTCCCGTTCTCCTCTTGCCCACAATCCCTCTCAGCATCAGAATCTTTTCCAGTGAGTCAACTCGTCACACGAGGTGGCCAAAGTATTGCAGTTTCAGCTTTAGCATCAGTCCTTCCAATGAACACCCAGGATTGATCTCCTTTAGAATGGGCTGGTTGGATCTCCTTGCAGTCCAGGGACTCTCAAGAGTCTTCTCCAACACCACAGTTCAAAAGCATCAATTCTCCGGCGATCAGCTTTCTTCACAGTCCAACTCTCACATCCATACATGACCACGGGAAAAACCATAGCCTTGACTAGATGGACCTTGGTTGGCAAAGTAATGGCTCTGCTTTTTAATATGCTATCTAGGTTGGTGATAACTTTCCTTCCAAGGAGTAAGCGTCTTTTAATTTCCTGGCTGCAATCAGCATCTGCAGTGATTTTGGAGTCCAAAAAAATAAAGTCTGACACTGTTTCCACTGTTTCCCCCTCTATTTCCCATGAAGTGATGGGACCAGATGCCATGATCTTTGTCTTCTGAATGTTGAGCTTCAAGCCAACCTTTTCACTCTCCTCTTTCACTTTCATCAAAAGTGACATAGCATCTAAAATAACAAAATCCCTCAAATTGCTGGTTTGAGGGGACAACTAGGAGGGAGAAGCTATATTTGAGAGAAGTGCTCAGGAGCTGGGGAAAGGTCATCCTCCATCCCAAACGCATGTTAGGGTAGGAACAGTTGAATGTCCCGTAAAACAAGTGAAAAGTGTCTGAATGTAAATCACTTTGCCAGTAAGTAACGACTTTACTTTCACTTTTCACTTTCACACATTGGAGAAGGAAATGGCAACCCACTCCAGTGTTCTTGCCTGGAGAATCCCAGGGAAGGGGGAGCCTGGTGCGCTTCCGTCTATGGGGTCACACAGAGTCGGACACGACTGAAGTGACTTAGCAGCAGCAGCAGCAGCAGCCCAAGATGACCAACCACTGGACAGAAAGATCTTATCAGCGAGAGCTTGTAAAGATACGTGGCCCACTCAAGAAAGGAAAAGGAGCCAGAAAAGGTAGAATCAGACCCCTTCTCCAAATGGCACCCAAGGAGATGTCTTCATGGGGTCCTTGGAAGAAACTGCAAGATGCCCCAGTAAGAGCTGGCATTTGGATATTAGTCCCAGAGAACCAAAGAGCTGTCAGTTACTGTTCTATTGAGAATATATAACAACCGAAGTGGAAAAGGGTAGCCAGCTTGTCAGGAGTAGTTACAGAGGAAGAGGCATCTCTCTTCCTCTCACAGATTTCCTCTCAATGCTGCCTCAGACGGGAAGTAGTGAAGGTCAGGGTTGTAAGGGAGTTGTTCATGTCCTCCCTCTCACCCCAAGCCACTGGACACTCTGATCTAACCCCCCTTTGGGTGAGTGAAGGCATGGAGAACTGGGATTGAAGTTAAGATGGAATTGTTAATGTTTGGAACGAGGCATGGAAAGCAAAAGTGGACTGTCCCAAGGAAAGACATCAGCAAGGAAGAGGAGAGAGCCAAGTGCCAGCATGTCTTTGGCCTCTGCGTATCTGTGCACACTGTGTGTCGTTCATAATAGCTTGTCTACAACTTGACTAGGTTGGAGTTCTGCTAATAGTGGCAATCTTGACATTTCTTGGTCAGAATTTAGAGAGATGTAAGACTTCCAATTAATGTCTTATTTACTTCTTTATGTTGATTAGCCTTTGATACATGTGCTGAATCAGAACCTAAATAAAGATAATTTTTTAAAATGGAAAAAAAAATAAAATAAAAAAATAAATGGAATACTGTTCTCACTGAAAAGGCTAGTCTCCCAAATATAAACAGCTCTTCAGAAAAAAAAAAAAAAGATAAAAATTGGAAAACAATGGACCCTTAAACCTACAAGAAGATACAGAAGTAAAATAAAATTTGATTTATCACTTATAAGATTGACAAAAATGTAAAAGCTAAACAATAAACTTATTGGCAGTACTGTAGGAAAAAGGACAGTCTCCCACACTGCTGATGAAATTGCAGAATGCTATCACTTTCTATAGAAAAATGTGTGACAACAGTAAAATGTCAATCTCTGCATTCACCACTGGATTCAGCCCACACTTCTAGGAAATGACCCTAAAAATGAACATCTATATATATTAAACATCTCATAATACTAAGCTATTTACTCTTACATTATTTGTAATAACAAAAAAAATTTGGAAGCAACCCAACCTTTATCTACTGGAGATGGACTAAATAAACTGTAGCTTGTCTATACAATGAAATACTGCTCAGCCATGAAAAGCTTTGAGGAGACAGTGATAGGACAAACTGAAGGAAGAATGTGTCCAAGGGTAGAGTCAGGGATGCAGAGGCACAGAGAGAAGCTAAGAATGTGGGTCTGGCCCTGTGGGCCCAGAGGACAGAGCCTCATGTTGCGTAAGCTTACTCTAGAGGCCCTGGAACCTAATGGAATTTGCCTTGCTGGATTGTAAACTTGCTTTAGACTAGCAACAGCTTTAGTCTTCACATATTCTTCCTTTGAGAATAGGAATGTCTATCCTAAGCCTGTCACATTACTGCATTTTGGAAGCAGATAATTTGTTTTCTGTTTCACAGGTCTATAGATGGAGAGAGATGTTGTTCCATGATGAATGTCCTAGTATGTTCAGATTGATATCATATAATACCATAGACAAGGAGGCTTAAACAGCAAATATTTATTTCTTACAGTTCTAGAGGCTGAGAAGTCCAGGGTCAAGGAGCCAGCAGATTTAGTGTCTGGTGAAGGGCCTCTTCTGGGTTGCTGATTAGAAACTTTCGGATGGATGAGGAAGCTCTCTAGGGATCCCTATTATAAAGGTATTAATTTCATCATGAAGTTTCCACTCTTGTGATCTAATCACTTCCTAAAGCCATAGTGTTGGGAATAAGGATTTCAACATATGAATTTTGGGTGGGCACAAACATTCAGTTTACTGCCAAGGACCATATCCTATGTCTCACTCACCTGATTATATAATTTAAAATATAGGATCTGGAACTTTTTTGAGTTGATTATATGTAGATGAGATTTTGGACTGAGATTTAGATTTAGAGTTGATGCTGCTGCAGCTGCTGCTGCTAAGTCATTTCAGTCGTGTCCGACTCTGTGCGACCCCATAGACAGCAGCCCACCAGGCTCCACCATCCCTGGGATTCTCCAGGCAAGAACACTGGAGTGGGTTGCCATTTCCTTCTCCAGAGTTGATGCTAGAATAGTGGATTTGGGGAGATATAGGGTGAGGTGAGTAGGCCAGAGTAGACTATTGTGGGGTGATCAATATTACCCAAAAACTCATGTCTACTTGGAGTTTCTTATTTAGGAATAAAGTCTTTGCAAATATAATTAATTAAGACTACAGTGAATTAGGGTGGGACCCAAATCTAGCATCATTGGTTCCCTTATAAGAAGGCAGAGATGCAGAGACACAGGATAAAGAACATCATAAGAGGACAATAGAAGACATTCAAACAATGCAGCAACAAAGCAAGGACTGCTGGCAGCCACCAGAAGCTAAGAAGAGGTAAAGAAGAATTCTCTAGATGTTTCAGAGGGCGCAATGCCCTGCTTATTCCTTGATTTCAGGATTCTAGTCTCCAGAAGCAGGAGAAAATATATTTTTGTTGTTTGGAAAAACAATACAATGAGGACTGTCTTATGAAAAAATATGTTTATATTTTTAAATCAAAAAATGCAAAAGAATATGATAATTTTACCTTTCATGTAAAAAAAAAAGAATCTCTCACAAACACACACATACACATATAAACACACACACGTAAGGTAAACCATAAACTAAAGAAACATTACATGTGGAGAGTAAAAATAAGATGGAAAACATTAGGATGACACTGTGGTTTCTCTGGGTATATCTTTGGATATCTTTTTGATATTTGAACCATGAGAATACTTTATTCAACAAACAGAACTCAACAAAAGGGCAGAAAAGGAGGATTCTAAAATTGATTACAAATATAGGTAACTGAATCTAACTTTTATCAAAATGATAACTGAATTAGGAAGAAAAAATAATTCAAGTAATTTGGGGACACAGTATTTGACTATATATATCCAAAAAAATTGTTTGACCAACTGAAAGAATTTAAATGGGGCTGGATACCAGACAACATTATAGAGTTATTTTTAACTTTCTGTATTTCCATAACATTTCTTAACATTTCCATTCATCTTCTTGGAGTGATGAGTACATAGTACATTTTATTGGAGATGCATTTAATGTGTTTTTGGAAAACAATAGTATGATGTCTACAATTTACTTTTGAATAGTCAGTATATGTATATATATGGAATTATGTATGTTTATATGTAATGGATCAGTTCAATTCAGTCACTCAGTCATGTCAGACTCTTTGCAACCCCATGAATCGCAGCATGCCAGGCCTCCCTGTCCATCACCAGCTCCCGGAGTTCACTCAAACTCATGTCCATTGAGTCGGTGATGCCATCCAGTCATCTCATCCTCTGACGTCCCCTTCTCCTCCTCCCCTCAATCCCTCCCAGCATCAGAGTCTTTTGCAGTGAGTCAGCGCTTCGCATGAGGTGGCCAAAGTATTGGAGTTTCAGCTTTAGCATCAGTCCTTCCAATGAACACCCAGGACTGATCTCCTTTAGAATGGACTGGTTGGATCTCCTTGCAGTCCAAGGGGCTCTCAAGAGTCTTCTCCAAAACGACAGTTCAAAAGCACCAATTCTTCAGTGCTCAGCTTTCTTCACAAGCATGCATAATTAATGAAGATAAATGAAAACTGCATGGTAATCACTGTATTCTTTTTACTTCCTTATATTAATACTCTCTATGACTTTGAATATTACTAAGACATAAAGTCCTTTATCGAGCCCATCTTTGCATGGAATGTTCCCTTGGTATCTCTAATTTTCTTGAAGAGATCTCTAGTCTTTCTTATTCTGTTATTTTCCTCTATTTCTTTGCATTGATCACTGAGGAAGGCTTTCTTATTTCTCCTTGCTATTCTTTGGAACTCTCATTCAGATGCTTATATCTTTCCTTTTCTCCTTTGCTTTTCACTTCTCTTCTTTTCACAGCTATTTCTAAGGCCTCCCCAGACAGCCATTTTGCTTTTTTGCATTTCTTTTCCATGGGGATGCTCTTGATTCCTGTCTCCTGTACAATGTCACGAACCTCTGTCCATAGTTCATCAGGCACTCTATCAATCAGATCTAGTCCCTTAAATCTATTTCTCACTTCCACTGTATAATCATAAGGGATTTGATTTAGGTCATACCTGAATGGTCTAGTTGGTTTTCCCTACTTTCTTCAATTTAAGTCTGAATTTAGCAATACAGAGTTCATGATCTGAGACACAGTAAGCTCCTGGTCTTGTTCTATGGACTTAACAGAAGCAGAAGATATTAAGAAGAGTTGGAAAGAATACACAGAAGAACTACAAAAGAGATCTTCATGACCATGATAATCACGATGGTGTGATCACTCACCTAGAGCCAGACATCCTGGAATGTGAGGTCAAGTGAGCCTTAGAAAGCATCACTACAAACAAAGCTAGTGGAGGTGATGGAATACCAGTTAGACGATTTCAAATCCTGAAATATGATGCTGTTAAAGTGTTGCACTCAATATGCCAGCAAATTTGGAAAACTCAGCAGTGGCCATAGGACTGGAAAAGGTCAGTCTTCATTCCAATCCCAAAGAAAGGCAATGTCAAAGAATGTTCAAACTACCACACAATTGCACTCATCTCACACGCTAGTAAAGTCATGCTCAAAATTCTCCAAGCCAGGCTTCAACAATATGTGAACCATAAACTCCCAGATGTTCAAGCAGGCTTTAGAAAAGGCAGAGGAACCAGAGATCAAATTGCCAACATCTGCTGGATCATGGAGAAAGCAAGAGAGTTCCAGAAAAACATCTATTTCTGCTTCATTGACTATGTCAAAGCCTTTGACTGTGTGGATCAAAATAAACTGTGGAAAATTCTGAAAGAGATGGGAATCCCAGACCACCTGACCTGCCTCTTGAGAAACCTGTATGCAGGTCAGGAAGCAACAGTTAGAACTGGACATGGAACAACAGACTGGTTCCAAATAGGAAAAGGAGTACGTCAAGGCTGTATATTCTCACCTTGCTTATTTAACTTATATGCAGAGTACATCATGAGGAACGCTGGGCTGGAAGAAGCACAGGCTGGAATCAAGATTGCCGGGAGAAATATCATTAACCTCAGATATGCAGATGACACCACCCTTATGGCAGAAAGTGAAGAGGAACTAAAAAGGTGAAAGAGGAGAGTGAAAAAGTTAACTTGAAGCTCAGCATTCAGAAAACTAAGATCATGGCATCTGGTCCCATCACTTCATGGGAAATAGTTGGAGAAACAGTGGAAACAGTGTCAGATTTTATTTTTGGGGGCTCCAAAATCACTGTGGATGCTGATTGCAGCCATAAAATTAAAAGGAGCCTACTCCTTTGAAGGAAAGTTATGACCAACCTATATAGCGTATTAAAGAACAGAGACATTACTTTGCCAACCAAGGTCCATCTAGTCAAGGCTATGGTTTTTCCAGTGGTCATTTATGGATGTGAGAGTTGGACTGTGAAGAAAGCTGAGCACCGAAAATTTGATGCTTTTGAACTGTGGTGTTGGAGAAGACTCTTGAGAGACCCTTGGACTGCAAGGAGATCCAACCAGTCCATTCTAAAGGAGATCAGTACTGGGTGTTCATTGGAAGGACTGATGCTAAAGCTGAAAGTCCAATACTTTGGCTACTTCATGCAAAGAGTTGACTCACTGGAAACGACTCTGGTGCTGGGAAAGGTTGGGGGCGGGAGGAGAAGGGGATGACAGAGAATGAGATGGCTGGATGGCATCACTGACTCTGTGGACATGAGTTTGAGTGAACTCCAGGTGTTGGTGATGGACAAGGAGGCCTGGTGTGCTGTGATTATTGGGGTCTCAAAGAGTCAGACACGACTAAGGGACTGAAATGAACTGAACTGAACTGAAGACATAAAGTTGGGAAAAAAATGAATAGGTTAAGATTTATGACTTGCTCTGAGACTATTTAACAATAGAAAGCTACGGAAGAAATTTTGGAATCAGTCAGAGACCATAAATGGTATCAGATACTCAGACAAGCAGAGGACTCTATCAATTGGGCACAGTTAGAATCAATTACTGGAAATGTAAAATTAATCTATCTTTGTACCCCCCAAAAGCAGGGATGTTCATCATATTTATTACACGTAGTCTACCAACCATTTTCGGGACCTCTGTAGCATCGATTTTAAAATTTTATTGTGTAACTCCTTTGTGCCAGGATCACACTGGACTAAGTGGTTCCAGAGAAAGTGCAGATTCTTCAAAGTCCTTAGCAGCCAACTAAGGACTAACTTAAACTGTCAGTAGAAGAAAGAACAATGCTGTGTCATTAAACAGTATAAAGCTATCATAATTCATTCTCTGCTGAAGCCAACATAGTGGAAAGTGGATTCCTAGGAAAATGAAAACTAAGTAAATAGAACAGAATGTACCCGGCCTGAGATGGCAGTGCTCTGTCCATCATTTTACTTACCCTGCTCTGAGTTCTATTTCAGGGCTCATGACTGTCTCCTTGTTTTGATCAAGGGAAGACTTCAGAAAGAAGTTAGAGGGTAACGGGGAAGGAGCTAGGAGCCGGGGTATTTATAGCCTCCTTTTCTGGCTGGGCAGATTCTTCCAAAGCAGATGAGTGTCCTCAGAAAAGCCTCTGGGCTTTCACATATATGGTTTCATTCAATCCAATAGTCTAGCTGAGGTAGATAGAACAGGTTTTATCATCCCAATTTTACAGATAATAAAACTTAATCTATAAGAGGTCCCAGTAAGAAAGACAGAAGCAAGATCAAAATCTAAGCCTTCTGATCCTTAGTTCTCAATTTGAGGGTGATGCAGGGGGTCATCAGTAATAAATCATTCTTCAGATTCTACCCTGCTTACTTTTAATACATTTTCCAACCTTTTATGGCAAAAAAAATAGCATGCAAAGTATGAAAGACATTTGAAAGCCAATAATTATAAATATCCATGCTGGTGGTCTTATTATGACTGATGCCATTTTTAATAGAAAAGGAAACCTACATACATATATAATATCAAGGGGAAAAGAAAATAAATTGGAGAGAGTAATCAGTTATATAGTTAACAAAGCTGACAACAAATTGTATATGGCTATTCTAGATCTGATAGATAGAGTGCCTGATGAGCTCTGGACGGAGGTTTGTAACATTGTACAGGAGACAGGGACCAAGACCATCCCGATGGAAAAGAAATGCAAAAAAGCAAAATGGCTGCCTGAGGAGGCCTTACAAATAGCTGTGAAAAGAAGAGAAGTGAAAAGCAAAGGAGAAAAGGAAAGATATAAGCATCTGAATGCAGAGTTCCAAAGAATAGCTAGAAGAGATAAGAAAGCCTTCCTCAGTGATCAAGGCAAAGAAATAGAGGAAAACAACAGAATAGGAAAAACAAGAGATCTCTTCAAGAAAATTAGAGATTCCAAGGGAACATTTCATGCAAAGATGGGCTCGATAAAGGACAGAAATGGTATGGGCCTAACAGAAGCAGAAGATATTAAGAAGAGGTGGCAAGAATACACAGAAGAACCGTACAAAAGAGATCTTCATGACCAAGATAGTCACGATAACGTGATCACTGACCTAGAGCCAGACATCTTGGAATGTGAAGTCCAGTGGGCCTTAGAAAGCATCACTACGAACAAAGCTAGTGGAGGTGATGGAATTCCAGTTGAGCTATTTCAAATCTTAAAAGATGATGCTGTGAAAGTGTTGCACTCATTATGCCAGCAAATTTGAAAAACTCAGCAGTGGCCACAAGACTGGAAAAGGTCAGTCTTCATTCCAATCCCAAAGAAAGGCAATGCCAAAGAATGCTCAAACTACTGCACAATTGCACTCATCTCCCACACTAGTAAAGTCATGCTCAAAATTCTCTAAGCCAGGCTTCAGCAATATGTGAACCGTGAACTCCCAGATGTTCAAGCAGGTTTTAGAAAAGGCAGAGGCACCAGAGATCAAATTGCCAACATCCGCTGGATCATGGAGAAAGCAAGAGAGTTCCAGAAAAACATCTATTTCTGCTTCATTGACTATGCCAAAGCCTTTGACTGTGTGGATCAAAATAAACTGTGGAAAATTCTGAAAGAGATGGGAATCCCAGACCACCTGACCTGCCTCTTGAGAAACCTGTATGCAGGTCAGGAAGCAACAGTCAAAACTGTACATGGAACAGACTGGTTCCAAATAGGAAAAGGAGTACGTCAAGGCTGTATATTGTCACCCTGCTTATTTAACTTATATGCAGAGTACATCATGAGGAACGCTGGGCTGGAAGAAGCACAAGCTGGAATCAAGATTGCTGGGAGAAATATCAATAACCTTAGATATGCAGATGACACTACCCTTATGGCAGAAAGTGAAGAGGAACTCAAAAGACTCTTGATGAAAGTGAAAGAAGAGAGTGAAAAGGTTGGCTTGAAGCTCAACATTCAGAAAACAAAGATCATGGCATCTGGTCCCATCCGTTCATGGGAAATAGATGGAAAAACAGTGGAAACAGTGTCAGACTTTATTTTTGGGGGCTCCAAAATCACTGCAGATGCTGATTGCAGCCATGAAATTTAAAGATACTCCTTGGAAGGAAAGTTATGACCAACCTTGATAGTATATTAAAAAGCAGAGACATTACTTTGCCAACCAAGGTCCGTCTAGTCAAGGCTATGGTTTTTCCCGTGGTCATGTATGGATGTGAGATTTGGACTGTGAAGAAAGCTGATTGCCGGAGAATTAATGCTTTTGAACTGTGGGGTTGGAGAAGACTCTTAAGAGTCCCTTGGACTGCAAGGAGTTCTAACCTGTCCATTCTAAAGGAGATCAATCCTGGGTGTTTATTGGAAGGACTGATGCTAAAGCTGAAACTGCAATACTTTGGCCACCTCATGCGACGAGTTGACTCACTGGAAAAGACTCTGATGCTGGGAAATGTTGGGGGCGGGAGGAGAAGGGGATGACAGAGAATGAGATGGCTGGATGGCATCAGTGACTCGATGGACATGAGTTTGAGTGAACTCCGGGAGTTGGTGATGGACAGGGAGGCCTGGCGTGCTGTGATTCACGGGGTCGCAGAGAGTCGGACACGACTGAGCGACTGAACTGAACTGAACTGAACTAATTCTACAATTTGTAATCATATCTTTAACCCTGAATTATAAGAATCTATAAGGAAAAATGACAGCTCTGGAGAAACCAAACTGGAAGGGCCTGGAAGGATAAAAGAAATGTATAATAGGTGGGAAATAATGCATTAGCTCTATTACCTCAGGTTAATTCATTGTAATGAATTATTTTAATTCATCACTGTTTCCAAGGAAACAATGGTTGACTCATCTCACAGCTTAATATCTTGAAATCACATTTTATACATGACATGAACATAATAGTTCTTACTCTGCAATTCATCCATGTACTTAACTCTCACACAATATATACTTTTATAACAGTATCCATTTTCAGTAAAGCTGTGAATTTAACCTGAATTATTACCTAATGTTTTGGGTCTTTTCTTACTATTTCCAATGATCTAATGTCAAATATAATACCATATTCATCAGTTGGGTGGCCAAATTATACTTATTTGCCTTCTCTTCCCATATTGACATAAAATATGTCATAAATTCTAAGAAAAATAAGAGTAGTTTGAATCATGAGTTATCAGTTCGTGCCAATCTTTTCTTGCATTTTTTCTTATATAAGTTCCATCATAAAAAATATAAACATAAATCTAAGAATATTTATTACATTTCCAATTACTGAACTGGTACTATTACAGAAGCATATAGGTAAGAACAAAGGCAAAGTTTCAAGATTTTTATACTGGGTCATATGAAAACAATGCCATTTTTTATCATATTTGCCCCAAGGGCACCCAGATTATTAAGTAGAAGCTTTCTGAACTGTTATGACATGGAATATCTGAAATTTTGTAAAAGCTGACAGTTATGATGTGAAATATTTCAAGTATCTATTGAAAAGTATTTAATGCCTGGACAGATACCCCGTCAACCATGACCATGGACAGAATCTCTGGCTTTAAAAGATAACCATTATGCAGTCAGAAGGAGGCCTTCAGGATCTTAGCTTTGCAATGGTAAGGCCCAAGGTGGCAGAGGCAGGGTACAAAGGTCATCTTCTATGCCCAAGTAGGGCAAATCAGGCAAAACATCACTGCTTACAGAATTTCGCCTGAGGAAGACGTATTTCCAACTGGTACTGCTGATGCTTGTTATACCTCTCCCTAGCTCTCTCCTCTGAATTAATCTGGCTCCACATTGCCCACAGGATAGGATATAAGGTTTGGTATGGTTCCACCATACATAGCACTTTGAACTTTTGCAGTCCCTCAAATACACCATAATCTCGCCTAACAACATGACTTTAAATATGCTGTTCTCAGCAACCAGAAATACCTTTCCTCTATGATGACTTCTTACATATATTTCAATATGCTACATAAGAAATGCCTCCTCTATGCAAATTTTACCTGAAAACTCCATGTCTACTTCCTCTGTGTGTCTGAAATAACACTTATATTGCTTTATGATTATCAAATTATCATTATATTATCATTCTGTTCCACTAGATTATCATTCTATTCCACTATATCATGACTTCCCTGAAGAGAGATATTACTGTGTTCATATTCTTAGCTCCAGTGATGCATATGTGCTGTGCATATCACAAATGTCAAAAACATTGACTGAATTTGTAAAGAGTTCAATAATTGAAAACAACAATACATCAGTTAAATGCTAATACATTTGGTGACTAGAATATTTTGCAGCTTTTAAACATCATCAACTACTGTTATGAGTCCTGGTTTGCAAAGATAACCCAAATATGTAACAAAAGTTTAAACAAAATATAACGTGAAAATAACAAGTTAGAGAATGCCATACATACATGCGCTCAGTGGCTAAGCCATGTTCAACTTTTTGTGACCCAATGGACTGTAGCCCACCAGGTTCTTCTGTCCATGGGATTTCATAGGCAAGTATACTCCAGTAGGTTGCCATTTTTCCTCTAGGGAATCTTTTTGATTCAGGGATTGAACCTGCAACTTCTGTGTCTCTGCAATAGCAGGAGGATTCTTTACCACTGAGCCACCTGGTAAGCCCCATACATATGGTGTCATCCAATGTGTGTAATATCTTAGTAAATATACATATAATGCATATTATATGAATACAAAAAATTATGTAAACCATGTATACCAAACTGTTATAGTTGATAATGCCTGAAACCCATATATCATGTTTACAACTCTTTGTTTTTGTATAATGAAAAGGTTGTATCAAAAGAAAATAGCAATAAGAATACATACATGCAAAATCAGGCTTTATCTTGAGGTGAAACATTAGAAACAGTAAAGTGCAAGTCCAACCTAATGTCTTTATATCAGACAATCTTGGAAGCTTGAGTGTTGTTTGAGTACCCTTGTAAATGGAAAGAGAAAGATAGTGGTGAAAAGCATAGCAAGAGGCCTATATCCATCACCTGGAACCATTTTATATGTTTTAAACTGAGATAGGGGATTCCCTGGTGGCTTAGACGGTAAAGAGTCTGCCTGCAATGCGGGAGGCCTGAGTTTGATCCCTGGTCAGGAAGATCCCCTGGAGAAAAAATGGCAACCCACTCTAGTATTCTTGCCTGGAGAATTCCAGGGGCAGTGCAACCTGGCAGGCTACAATCCATGGGATGGCAAAGAGTTGGACACGACTGAGAGACTTTCACTTTTTCAGAGATCTGGGTGGGGAACATAGTGGTCTTCAAATTCTTGAAGGGATACTTTACGGCAAGGATATTTACGTATGTTCTGTTTTGGCCTGGGGGTTTTACTAAGATTACTATGTGAAATTTATGGAGAAAGATATTTAGAGTTCATATAAAAGGAGACCTTTTCTGTGGTCATCATTCTACAAAGATAGAAACAATTGGCCACATGGTTTCTTCATATTCACAATCTCTGAAGTTTTTCAAATACAATCTGGGAAAACACATGGTAGAGAACTTGTGCAGAAACTCACAGTCTGCTTGAAAGGGGAGTTAAATACCCTCTAGGCTCACTTCCAGCAAGAAGGTTCTGATACTGTGAGATCAGAAGTTTCCAAAAGAATTTAAAATTATTAGGACATGAAAAGCGTTTCTACAAAAGTTATCCTTCTTATTAAATTTGGTTCAGATTACACAGCAAAATGAAAAGAAATTCTAGAGATGTAGTTCTGTTCCAAACTTTCCAATAAAGTCATTCATTCATAAATTTAAAATTTATTGAATGTCTGCTATGTATCAAGAGTTTACATGGGAAAAACGAAGGGAAAAAAGGCATAGTCCGAGTAATTTATTCTTTGATGAGGAAAAAAAAGTAGCTGTTATAATAAAATACAACATGTGGGTCATTAAAGGTACATCCTCTGCTCAGTGGTGACACAAGAAGGATGCTATCAGGGAATTCTAACAGATGCAAGAGTAGAGGTAAGCAGAGGAATGAGTATCTTTCTAAAAATTTTGGGCTTTTCTTTGAGGACAATTGAGAACCACAGAAAGGACTGTCATCAAAGAATTAATACCAGGTTTGCACTAAGGGTGGGATGATTTGGGAGAATGGCACTGAAACATGTATATTATCGTATGTGAAATGAATCGCCAGTCCAGGTTCAACGCATGACACAGGGTGCTCAGGACTGGTGCATTGGGATGACCTAGAGGGAGGGGATGGGGAGGTAAGTGAGAGGGGTTTCAGGATGGGGAACACAGGTACACCTGGGGGGGATTCATGTCAATGTATGGCAAAACCAATACAACATTGTAAAGTAATTAGCCTCCAATTAAAATAATTAGCCTCCAATAAAAATAAAATAAAATAAATTTTAAAAAAAGAGAAAGAAACAGTGGAAACTGTGATAAGAGGAGATACAGTTAAGGGACTACAAGAGGATACCCAAGGAGTAGCCAAAGGAACAGAAACCTATTTCCAGGGCAGGAATAGAGACGCAGACATAGAGAACAGATGTGAGGACACAGCAGGGGAGGGTGGGACAAATTAGGAGATTAGGATTGACACATGTACACTACCATGTGTGAAATAGCTAGCTAGTGGGAAGATGCTGTATAGCACAGGGAGCTCAGATCGATGCTCTATAATGGCGTAGAGGGGTGGGATGGGAGGGTCGGAGGAAAAAGATACGTGTACACATATAACTGACTCACTTTGGTGTACAGCAGAAACTAACACAGGATTGTAAAGCAATCATACATCAATTTAAAAAATAAAGAAAAAGAGAGTCAGTAAGGAGATAGAAATCAACAGGTTTTAGTGACTAACTGGAGCTAGTGTTGAGAAAAGTAGTAAAATAGGACCACAGTCAGTGTGGGTTTACAACTGGTGAGTCTATAAAAGATAAGGAAGGCCAAAAGGAAGTTATTTCTGAGGAAAAATTAAAAATAAATACAAAACAGCAAACAAACACTAGCAACACAAAAACTTCTCATGTTGGAATTATTAAAAGAAAAAACAAAGTGTCTTCTGGACACACTCAAAGATCTTTTTCTGAAACTTAAAGATCTGAGCTGGAGACACATATCTGGGAGTCCTCACAACTTAGATTTTGAGGAATCTTTGGATATGGACGATATGGCCAGAAGAAGAGAATATAACAAGAAGAGGAGGAAGGACTGAAATCTACAGACCTTGTATATTTAGGAGAAACCTGCAAAGGCAACATGACGGCTAATGAATCAGACACCATGACTGACCTTACAAATGAACATAACCTGCTCTGCTAGATAAATCATACAAAGCATGCTTTTAAGAACTTCAGTGACAATGAAAGATTTATCAGCAGTTAAAACAAATTGAAAGTGGTATATAGAAGACTGAAGTTGTCTTCACTCCAAGGGTTTTTGCTTCATGCAGGTGATATGGCACTTGGCTTTTTTTATATCCTCTCAAGGTGCAGACTTCTCTGATGACTCAACATGTAAAGAATCCACCTGCAATGCAGGAGACGGAAGAGATGTGGGCTCGATCCTTTGGTGGCAAATATTCCCTAGAGAAGGGCATGGGAACCCACTCAAGAGTTCTTGGCTGGGAAATCCCATAGATAGAGGAACCTGGTGGTCTTCAGTCCATGGATTTGTAAAAGAGTCGGACATGACTGAGTGTCTAAGCATACAAGGTACAGGGACCAAAAGACAAAACCTGTACAGTTTGGGAATTCTAATAGATACCAATATAAAGCTGAATTCTCCAGATAGCCCATCCTCATAATAAGGGTAAACAAAAATGATTTCTCTCCTGAGAAAGCCATGCAGGAAAGAAATTTACCATGTTAAAGTTGGATGTCAAGTGGAGAGAAGGGGGGAAAAATCCTCCCTTTAAGAATTCATAAGTGCAACCTAGGGCCTTACTTGATAACACCTAGGTATTCCAGAATCCCCCTTGCTGAGAATTTTGCTTCAAATAGTTCCATACAGACTTATGAAAAAGAGGCAAATAGGCCTTCTAAAAGTTAAGGATATAATGAGGCAAAAAATTCCCTGAAGAATTTGAAATAAATTGGCCCAATTAAATTAACATATTTTCTGTCTCTTCCCTTGAAACCCTGTGACAAGGTCAATAAATCCACATGGACAGTAAAAACAAGAGAAGAAATGCTTATAAAGATTTCTGGAAAATTTGGAAAAATCTGGAAAATAGCTAGACGATGGGTAACAGAGAGTTAAGTCAAAAAAAGCTGACTTTTAAACTGGACATGGAAAGAGCAGAAAACTAATCTATTTAATACTTCAGAATTCCCCCAAAGGCTCCAACAATTGATTACAAACTACCATGAAAGTGGGATGCTGCTGGAGGTGTAAAACAAGGAGGATATGTCAAGTTATGTTCAGTTCAGTTCAGTCGCTCAGTAATGTCTGACTCTTTGCGACCCCATGAATCACAGCATGCCAGGCCTCCCTGTCCATCACCAACTCCCGGAGTTCACTCAAACTCATGAGTGAACATCCATCGAGTTGGTGATGTCATCCATCCATCTCATTCTCTGTCGTCCTCGTCTCCTCCTGCCCCCAATCCCTCCTAGCATCAGAGTCTTTTCAAGTGAGTCAACTCATCGCATGAGGTGGCCAAAGTATTGCAGTTTCAGTTTTAGCATCAGTCCTTCCAAAGAACACCCAGGATTGATCTCCTCTAGAATGGACTGGTTGGATCTCCTTGCAGTCCAAGGGACTCTCAAGAGTCTTCTCCAGCACCACAGTTCAAAAGCATCAATTCTTCGGCGTTCAGCTTTCTTCACAGTCCAAATCTCACATCCATACATGACCACTGGAAAAACCATAGCCTTGACTAGACAGACCTTGGTTGGCAAAGTAATGTCTCTGCTTTTAATATGCTATCTAGGTTGGTCATGTTAGAAGTAAATTAAATTCTCCAAATTTCCTTCTATGGGTGTCTTTCTTTATATGAATGCTAAATCTCTTATCTTGGAATGTTAGACACTATATTAAAAAGTCAAATCAAATCAAGACAAACCCACAGAGAAATTAAGTAAATTTAAACATGCCACTTTCCAGGAGATACCTCCTACCCACAAACCCATATCCATTGCCTAAAACTAAACCCTACACCTCTTATGCAGCCTGGCTCCCAGAATACTGGTCTGCAGGTCTTTACCTTCCAGAAAAATCTGGAAAATCTAACAATCTCAAATGAAACACCTAAAATTTTGATATTAGAAATGTCCCAAATGAAATTCTCAGGTACATTGTCGTCCAATGAAGCTCACTGTCAGCAGTACTCAGAGGCTGTCACTATCCTTGACCCTGTGCATAGAATCAGCAATTAGCCCACACCCTGGGAAAGCCTGTAAAGTAAGGGGTAAAGACATAAGCAAATATAGAGGAAGGAGTTCACTGATGGGATAGAGAAGATGAATGGAAAGAAAACTATTTAATATCCTTCTATAACTAGGATATATGATAAACCATAAAATAGGAATACAATGCTATAAAAAGGAATAGTCAAGAGATTAAAAAGAAGCTCTTAGTAAGAAATATAAGAATGGAAATTTTTAAAAAAGAACAACTTTACAGAGGTGCTTAAAGATGGAGTCAAATTAATGTCTGAGCAAAAAGAAAGAAAACCAGTCTGGGAGATGTAACTTCCAGAGAATGGAAACCTGAAAAAGAGAGAACAGACAAAACCAAGTAGAAGCAATCATCCAAAAATTAACTCCAGAGTATTTCACAACTGAAGGATAAGTGTTTCTTAACCAAAAAGACTCTTTGAGAGTTAAATTCTCAAATTTTATCATAAGAAGCCAATAAATAATTCCTAAACTGACCAATAATAAGAATGCATTATAATACTATTGAAACACAGCAGGACCCTATGGTCTTTGCCCCCCATGTCTTCAGCCTGCCTTTTGTCTGTGGAAAAACTTTAGCCAAAGAATAAGTTTAACCGGAGAAGTGAGAAAACACATAAACAAAGGAAAACAGATAAAAGAGACCAAATAATAATAGTTTAGTTAGTAAGCACAGTCAAGGACCTTAGTTCCTCCTCAAGGGCTATAGACAATATTCTGAGCCATATCTTGTGTACTGTCTTACAGAGACTGAAACCCTAACCAGTTGGAAGAAGTTAACTACATGATGACCAGACTGTTCTAATTATATGAGCTGCCACAGTTCCAAGAATTGGCCTCAAAGAAATGGAAACAGCCCCTGGAACTGAAGATTAACTGTACCTAAAAGAATCAAGAAAAAGCTGGTCAGACCACTACATGACCAATTTCAAGATGACTGTCAGCACTCACTATACTGCTTCTGCATGTAGCTCCCTCCCTCAGCCTAACAGAGGTTTCCCCTTCCCCCTGGTTGCATTCTGCATGCTAAGTTGCTTCAGTCATGTCTGACTCTTTATGATCCTATGGAATGTAGCCCCCCAGGCTCCTCTGTCTATGGGATTCTCTAGGCAAGAATACCGGAGTGAGTTGCCATGCCCTTCTCCAGGGGATCCTCCTGACCAAGGGATCAAACCCACGTCTCTTATGTCTCCTACATTGGCAGGTGGGTTCTTTACAACTACTGCTACCTGAGAAACCCCCTGGTTGCCATTGTCCAAAGTAAAGCAAATTTTCTTTTCCATCAACTTTGCCTCTTCATTGGCTTTTGAGCAGCGAATAGCTGGACTCCACTTTCAATTACGCTATTATTTAGAAATACAGAGACAAATGCTGTATGATCAGGCCAAGATGGTAGTTTTCTTGCTTCCTGTATATCCTTTGATCAATCAGTCCTCTTTTTCGTCTACACTCTCCTCACATGACTGACCTTCCCTCTTAGTCATAGAAGCTGATCAATAACTGCCTATCCCCTCCTCCACAACCTTCACACCCCAACCCACCTTTGGCCCCAGCTAGTGATTGTTCTAATCTTTACATGAGAATGGCTCTGCTGTGACAGTTTATCAAGGGGTTGTGAGGGATAAGCCACCCTGCTGATTTCCCTGGTAAGAATCTGAGGTCAATTTCCCCCATAGGGTAACTTCTTCCACCTTTAGTGATGGGAAGTCACTTGAAGACCTTGCTTCAGATGAGTAAGATCTCTTGTCCAATTAACCATTGATATCTCTGTTGCTGACTTCAGGTTCTTTCTTCAGTATTGGTGGTGGTTTAGTCGCTAAGTCGTGTCTGACTCTTGCAATCCCATGAACTGTAGCCTATCAGGCTCCTCTGTGCATGGGATTCTCCAGGCAAGAATACTGGAGTGAGTTGCCATTTCCTTCTCCAGGGGATCTTCCCGACCCAGGAATCAAACCTGGGTCTCCTGAATTGCAGGCAGATGATTTACCAACTGAGCTATGAGGGAAGCCCTCTTCAGTCTTGAGGCTGGGCAATTACAATATTGTTGGGCTTCAGGCCTATGGTGTACAGCCCAACAAATGCCAGAGTCATCAGATAAAAGAACCAAAATAACTGTTTTTGAGAATAGGGAAGTGAATGGGGGAGACCCTAGGGACTGCTATTTTCCATAGTTTTTAGAATTATTCACTTTTTTGCACAATTATCAATTAGATAAAAACAATAAAAGTAAAATCATCCTGAATGGATAAATTTAATGGCAGATTCAACCCATATTGACGAAAAGAGAACCAATTAGCTAGAAAAATAGAAAACATCAGAAGGAGATTAAGATAAGGAGAATATGTGTGAAGGCCTATCATACACCTAACTGGAGTCCCAGAAGAAAAAACTGTTACCTCTGGGAGGCAATTTTTGAAGTGTTATGACTGACATTTCTAAAATGAATGGAAGATTTCAATGCTTAGCTTTAGAAATTCCAAAGAAAGGTCAAAGAGAAATCAGGAGGTGAGGGTGTCATAGAATATTAAAAAGGCAAATTTTCTAGGGTAAGCCCCAGATCCACAATTCTGATTATTTCTCTATCCTATCAGCATTTCTTGACTAAAATGTGTAAACATATTTGATTAGACCATTTTAAAAAAATTATGTACTCTATGCAAAATATTTTAATGTTGACAAACATGCATCTAGACACACACAGAGTAAACTGTTGTGGGGGGCTAATGTTATAGGTAAACTCCACTGGAATAATTAGACTAATTTCTAAATAAAGACATTTATTGCTGTGTAGTTGCTAAGTCATTGATGCTTTTAAACTGTGGTGTTGGAGAAGACTCTTGAGAGTCCCTTGGACTGCAAGGAGATTCAGCCAGTCCATTCTAAAGGAGATCAATCCTGGGTGTTCATTGAAAGGACTGATGCTAAAGCTGAAACTGCAATACTTTGGCCACCTCATGCGACGAGTTGACTCACTGGAAGAGACTCTGATGCTAGGAAAGGTTGGGGGCGGAAGGAGAAGGAGAAGACAGAGAATGAGATGGCTGGATGGCATCACCGACTCTGTGGACATGAGTTTGAGTGAACTACGGGAGTTGGTGATGGACAGGGAGGCCTGGTGTGCTGTGATTCATGGGGTTGCGGAGAGTCAGACACCACTGAGCGACTGAACTGAACTGAACTGAGTTGTTAAGTCAAGTTCAACTCTTTTGCGATCCCATGGACTATGGCCCCCCAGGCTCCTCTATCCATGGGATTTTCCAGGCAAGAATACTGGATTGGTTTGCATTTCCTCCCCAGGGTATCTTCTGGACCCAAGGACTGAACACATATCTCCTGCACTGGCAGGCAGATTCTTTGCCACTGAGCCACCACATTGCTTCACTAGTCAGTCAGTCAGTTCAGTTGCACAGTTGTGTCTGACTCTTTGTGACCCCATGGATTGCAGCATGCCAAGCCTTCCTGTCCATCATCAACTCCTGGAGTTTATTCAAACTCTTGACCATTGAGTCGGTGATGCCATCCAATCGTCTCCTCTGTTGTCCCCTTCTCCTCCCACCTTCAATCTTTCCCAGCATCAGGGTCTTTACAAATGAGTCAGTTCTTCACATCAGGTGGCCAAAGAATTGGAGTTTCAGCTTCAGCATCAGTCCTTCCAATGAATATTGTGGACTGATTTCCTTTAGGATGGACTGGTTTATTCATAGCTAAAGAAGAAAAAAAATTTCCTTTTGATGGTCTTCCTAGGACACCTTGCCTGAGATACAACGGAAAAGCATCTTGAAACATTTAAGTTATGCCTATTGAATGCCACCACAACTAGATGAAGAGTGAAAGTATGACAGATTCAGTCCTTTGTTTTGCTGACATGATGAAAACCAATCTAACTCATTCAACATATTAAATTAGTTATTTTGGCATCATGTAGGAAAAAAAACAACCTTGGTTATCTAATTAGGGAGTTAATTTCCTTACTCTTTCCTTAGCGACCAGGTTTCTATGTATTATCCAATCATTATTAGTTTCTACTTTGATGACCAGGTATCATTTAGGCAGTATAAGCATCATTACAAACCATTAAACCTTCATCAGACTGCAATGAAATTCTTTTGCCCTCAAAAATTAAAATGATTTGAAAAGTTAATGTGCATGGCAATCGGAATCATGTGTAAGGCACTGGCAACAACAACACCAAAAAGAACATTGATTTTTAAAAAGCTGGTTAATTTGTTATTTTAAAGCATGCCTTTAGTGGTTGCCACGTTGGGGGGGTGGATTAAAAACAAAAACACCACCTTAATTGGCAGCAAGTGCTGCTTGTTGAAAGCATGACAAACTATGGTGAAATGAAAAACATAAGAATACCTGTACTAACGCATTTGGATGTAGGGTGGGATAGAAAGTAGGAATAAGGCATGTGATCAAGCAACAAGTTTCTTTTGGAAGGAGGTTACAAATTAGACACACCTTGGTAATGTGATAGTTTTACAAATATTTCCTTAGATGATATTCTGTAGAGGACGAGAGCTTATCAGAGCCTTTATTTCACCATTTTTTGATTGTCAAATCTAAGTGGTGAACTAATAGCTTCTTTACTTGCAAAAGAATATTATAATCAACTTCCTCTCCTAAATGTTCTTCTGGGTTGTCCTCAGAATTACCGTGGTCATTGCAAATACTTCCTCAGACTTTTTTATTAAACCCTTTTGAGGGTTGCCCTTCTTTACAACTGCTGAAAGAGGTCCATAATTTCCTTCTGGTATCTCTTTGTTTACTACACCTTTTTCAAATGAACACATTAAGTGTGAGTGATAGAAGAAAACCACCTTATTTCTTTTTTGCATCAGCCAGGTTCCTCCAAGAGACAGGAGAGTTGACTAAATTAAAATGAAAGCCAAGAAGCACAGCACTCTGTCTGGGGAAGGCCATGTGATATTCCCTCAGGACATGACAATAGGCATGAATAATGTCCATTTAATTTGAAGTTGCAGTTGAAGTAAATGGATTGTTAATGAATTTTGCTATTTATCTTTGTTTTGTTTTGGCCTCAGTCGATAAAGATAAGCAGTCAAGATGATGAGCAATGGGTCTCGGCTGATTCTATTGAAAATCCAATTAAAAGGGTCTTCTCATCTTAGATGATATTGGAATTCTAAAACATAAGGATGCTTCCATTAGTTAGGACAACTGTAATTCAAAGCCGAGCTGAGAAAAGAAGTGGTGTTTAATTTGCTTGTCAATAGGCTACTGTTTAATGTTATTCACCTCAAATCAAACTTGCTCTAAGACAAATGTTCATGCTTTTATTAGCTGTACTCTGTGACATGGCATTCAAATAAGCAAAGGACTAATATATCAAAGTGAAGGGATTTAAACCAGAGCATCTACTCTTCCTGGGCATCCATGATATAAAAATGATTCTTTTTTATTACAAAATCCTCAATAAAAAATAACATTCCTTGAAGGTGTGAAAATAAACTATTTACTATTACTCTGAACACACCACCATTTTTAGTATTATTTTGCATATGGAAAACTATAACTCCTCAGCTGCTGCTAAGTCACTTCAGTCGTGTCCAACTCTGTGTGACCCCATAGACTGAAGCCCACCAGGATCCCTCATCCCTGGGATTCTCCAGGCAAGAACACTGGAGTGGGTTGCCATTTCCTTCTCCAATGTGTGAAAGTGAAAAGTGAAAGTGAAGTCGCTTAGTCGTGTCCGACCCTTAGCGACCCCACGCACTGCAGCCTACCAGGCTCCTCCATCCATGGGATTTTCTAGGCAAGAGTACTGGAGTGGCTTGCCATTGCCTTCTCCGATAACTCCTCTAGAATCTCATAATTTTCATTATTTATACATTGTACCAGATATATTATAATTACATTTATCTTTTATACAGATCTTTCCACTTACAAATTATATTTTATGCATTTTTGAATTCCTGTTTAAAACAGTTAATATAAGCAATTATTTTGTAATGTGTGGAGACTGAGTAGATGAATGGGGAGGTGGAAATATTGGGGTGTCAGTGTCAGAAAGACAGACTAGACAGGCAGGAACTTGTTCCTGATTTCTGACATAGCATCTCACTATAGCTCTCTATTTTTTTAGAAAATCATTTTGAGTATAGCTGACTTACAACGTTGTGTTAGTTTCTACTGTATGGCAAAGGAATATGCTAATTATACATCCTCAGTAAACTTCCTGCCTGCTTTGGAAGACAGTAGTATTAGTATTAGATACTCAGTCATGTCCAGCTCTTTGCGACCCATGGACTGTAGCCCACCAGGCTCCTCTGTCCATGGGATTCCCTAGGCAAAAATAATGGAGTGGGTTGCCATTTCCTTCTCTAGAAGATCTTCCCAACCCAAAGAGCAAACCTGGGTCTCCCACATTGCAGGCGGATTCTTTACCATCTGATCCACCAGGGAATCCATGGAAGATAAGACAGTACAAATACGAATATGACAGTAAAGGTATATCCTAAGAGTAACTCAAATGCCTCATGGACTGTGGCATGCCAGGCTTCTCTGTCCTTCACTATCTCCTGGAACTTGCTCAAATTCATGTCCATGGAGTTGCTGATGCTGTCCAACCATCTCACCTTCTGTCACCCTCCTCTTTTCTAGTCTTCAATCTTTCCCAGCATCAAGGTCTATTCCAATGAGTTGGCTCTTTGCATCAAGTAGCCAAAGCATTGGAGCCTCAGGTTCAGTATTAATCGTTCCAATGAATATTCAGGGTTGATTTCCTTTAGGATTAACTGGATTGATCTCCTTTCAGTCCAAGGAATTCTCAAAAGGCTTCTCTGGTACCACAATTTGAAAGCATCAATTCTTCAGCGCTCACCCTTCTTCATGGTCCAACTCTTAACATCCGTTCATGACTACTGGAAAAACCATTACTTTGACTATACAGACATTTGTCGGCAAAGTGATGGCTTTGCTTTTTAATATGCTATCTAGATTGTTAGAGTTTTCCTTCCAAAGAGCAAGTGTCTTTTAATTTCATGGTTGCAATTACCATTCACAGTGATTTTGGAACCCAAGAAAATAAAATCTGTCACTGTTTCTACATTTTCCCCTTCTATTTGCCAAGAAGTGATGGAACCAGATGCCATGATCTTAGTTCTTTTAATGCTGAGTTTTAAGCAAGCTTATTTACTCTCTTCTTTTACTCTCAACAAGAGACTCTTCACTTTGGCATCATTTTCTGCCACTAGATTGGTATCATCTGTATAGCTAAGGTTATTAACATTTCTCCTGGCAATCTTGATTCCAGCTTGTGATTCATCCAACCCAGCATTTCACACCATGTTCTCTGCATATAAGTTGAATAAATGAAGTGACAATATACAGCTTTGTCATATTCCTTTCCCAGTTTTGAACCAGTCAGTTTTTCCATATAAGGTTTTAACTGTTGTTTCTTGACTTGCTCATAGGCTTCTCAGGAGGCAGGTAAGTTGGGTCTGGTATTCCCATCTCTTGTAAACCCGGGGCGAATTCATGTCAATGTATGGCAAAACCAACCAATATAATATTGTAAAATAATTTGCCTCCAATAAAAAATAAATTAATTACAAAAAAAAATAGTTTTCAACTTTGTTGTGATCCACACATTCAAAACTTTAGCGTAGTCAATGAAACAGAAATAGATGCTTTTTCTGGAATTACTTTGCTCTCTCCATGATCCAATGAATGTTGACTATTTGACCACTGGTTCCTCTGCATTTTCTAAACCAAGCGTGTATATCTAGAATTTCTCAGTTTCAGTTCACTTCAGTCACTCAGTCGTGTCCAACTCTTTGTGACCCCATGAATCACAGAACACCAGGCCTCCCTGTCCATCACCAAATCCAGAGTTCACCAAAACTCATGCATCAAGTCAGTGATGCCATCCAGCCATCTCATCCTCTGTCATCCCCTTCTCCTCCTGCCCCTAATTCCTCCCAGCATCAGGGTCTTTTCCAATGAGTCAACACTTCACATGAGGTGGCCAAAGTATTGGAGTTTCAGCTTCAGCATCAGTCCTTCCACTGAACACCCAGGACTGGTCTCCTTTAGTATGGACTGGTTGTATCTCCAAGCAGTCTAAGGGACTCTCAAGAGTCTTCTCCAACACCACAGTTCAAAAGCATCAATTCTTCAGCGATCAGCTTTCTTCACAGTCCAACTCTCACATCCATACATGACCACGGGAAAAACCATAGCCTTGACTGATGGACTTTGTTGGCAGAGTAATGTCTCTGCTTTTTAATATGCTATCTAGGTTGGTCATAACTTTTCGTCCAAGGAGTAAGTATCTTTAAATTTCATGGCTGCAACACTATCTACGGTGATTTCAGAGCCCCCCAAATTAAAGTCTGACACTGTTTCCACTGTTTCCCCATCTATTTCCCATGAAGTGATGGGACCAGATGCCATGATCTTAGTTTTCTGACTGTTGAGCTTTAAGCCAACTTTTACACTCTCCTCTTTCTCTTTCATCAAGAGGCTTTGTAGTTCCTCTTCACTTTCTGCCATAAGGGTAGTGTCATCTGCATATCTGAGGTTATTGATATTTCTCCCAGCAATCTTGATTCCAGCTTGTGCTTCTTCTAGCCCAGCATTCCTCATTATGTACACTGCATATAAGTTAAATAAGCAGGGTGACAATATACTGCCTTGACATACTCCTTTTCCTATTTGGAACCAGTCAGTTGTTCCATGTCCAGCTCTAACTGTTGCTTCCTGACCTGCACATAGGTTTCTCAAGAGGCAGGTCAGGTGGTCTGGTATTCTCACGTCTTTCAGAATTTTTCACTGTTTATTGTGATCCACACAGTCAAAGGCTTTGGCATAGTCAATAAAGCAGAAATAGATGTTTTTCTGGAACGCTCTTGCATTTTTGATGATCCAGCAGGTGTTGGCAATTTGATCTCTGGTTCCTCTGCCTTTTCTGAAACCAGCTTGAACATCTGGAAGTCTACGGTTCACGTATTGTTGAAGCCTGGCTTGGAGAATTTTGAGCATGACTTTACTAGTGTGTGCTGCTGCTGCCGCTGCTGCTAAGTCACTTCAGTCGTGTCCGACTCTGTGTGACCTCATAGACAGAAGCCCACCAGGCTCCCCCGTCCTTGGGATTCTCCAGGCAAGAACACTGGAGTGGGTTGCCATTTCCTTCTCCAATGTGTGAAAGTGAAAAGTGAAAGTGAAGTCGCTCAGTCGTGTCCGACCCTTAGCGACCCCATGGACTGCAGCCTACCAGGCTCCTCCATCCATGGGATTTTCTAGGCAAGAGTACTGGAGTGGCTTGCCATTGCCTTCCCCTACTAGCGTGTGAGATGAGGTCAATTGTGCGGTAGTTTGAGCATTCTTTGGCATTGCCTTACTTTGGGATTGGAATGAAAACTGACCTTCTCCAGTTCTGTGGCCACTGCTGAGTTTTCCAAATTTGCTGGCATATTGAGTACAGCACTTTCACAACATCATCTTTCAGGATTTGAAATAGCTCCCCTGGAATTCCATCACATCCACTAGCTTTGTTCGTAGTGATGCTTTCCAAAGCCCACTTGACTTCACATTCCAGGATGTCTGGCTCTAGGTGAATGATCACACCATCGTGATTATCTGGGTCCTGAAGATCTTTTTTGTACAGTTATTCTGTGTATTCTTGCCACCTCTTCTTAATATATTCTGTTTCTGTTAGGTCCATACCATTTCTGTCCTTTATCAAGCCTATCTTTGCATGAAATGTTCCCTTGATATCTCTAATTTTCTTGAAGAGATCTCTAATCTTTCCCATTCTGTTGTTTTCCTCTATTTCTTTGCATTGATCACTGAGGAAGGTTTTCTTATCTCTCCTTGCTGTTCTTTGAACTCTGCATTCAGATGCTTATATCTTTCCTTTTCTCCTTTGCTTTTCTTTTTTTTAAGTAATTAATTTATTTTTTATTGGAGGCAAATTATTTTACAATATTATATTGGTTGGTTTTACCATATATTGACATGAATTTGCCCCGGGTCTACATAAGTTCCCCCTCCTGAACCTTTCACTTCTCTTCTTTTCACAGTTATTTGTAAGGCTTCCTCAGAGAGCAGTTTTTTTTTTTTTTTGCATTTCTTTTCCACGGGGATGGTCTTGATCCCTATCTCCTGTACAATGTCACGAACCTCTGTCCATAGTTCATCAGGCAGTCTATCAGATCTAGTCCCTTAAATCTATTTCTCACTTCCACTGTATAGTCATAACGTATTTGATTTAGGTCATACCGGAATGGTCAAATGGTTTTCCCTACTTTCTTCAATTTAAGTCTGAATTTGGCAATAAGGAGTTCATGATCTGAGCTACATTCTGTTCCCAGTCTTGCTTTTGCTGTCTGTGTAGAGCTTCTCCATCTTTGGCTACAAAGAATATAATCAGTCTGATTACGGTGTTGACCATCTGGTGATGTACATGTGTAGAGTCTTCTCTTGTGTTGTTGGAAGAGGGTGTTTGCTATGACCAGTGCATTCTCTTGGCAAAGCTCTATTAGTCTTTGCCCTGCATCATTCCTTACTCCAAGGCCAAGTTTGCCTGTTTCTCCAGGTGTTTCTTGACTTCCTACTTTTGCATTCCCGTCCCCTATATTGAAAAGGACATCTTTTTTGGGTGTTAGTGCTAAGAGGTCTTGTAGGTCTTCATAGAACGATTCAATTTCAGCTTCTTCAGCATTACTGGTTGGGGCATAGGCTTGGATTACCATGATATTGAATGGTTTGCCTTGGAAACTAACAGAGATCATTCTGTTGTTTTTGAGATTGCACCCAAGTACTGCATTTCGGACTCTATTGTTGACCATGATGGCTACTCCATTTCTTCTAAGGGATTCCTGCCCACAGTAGTAGATATAATGGTCATCTGAGTTAAATTCACCCATTCCAGTCCATTTTAGTTCACTGATTCCTAGATTGTCGACGTTCACTCTTGTCATCTCCTGTTTGACCACTTCTGATTCGCCTTGATTCATGGACCCTAACATTCCACGTTCCCATGCAATATTGCTCTTTACAGCATCGGACCTCTCTTCTATCACCAGTCACATCCACAACTGGGTATTGCTTTTTCTCTCTCAGTTTACATACTGCTAAAGCCTAACTTTAAAGATTTTGAGCATAGTCAAAATGTATAAAATGTACAAAATATAATCAAAATGTACAAAAATATATGCCATTCAACAATAGTATATATTTATCCGTCAAATTCTATGCCACGTTATCCATTAATATCAGCATTTAATCCGTGATACATTCTAAGTCTAAAGATTATTCTGGTAAATTTTGACCACTAGAGGTTAAGCGTAGCATCACAATGATAAACACATGGTCTTAGTCTCTTTAGCAATTTAAAAAATTCAGTATAATTTTGAAACACATTTGATAATCCCAGAGTTTATTGTCCATTCACTATTTGGCTGAACTCACACTTGTTTGTGTATGACTGCTGATTAAATGAGTGATAGCCCCTCAGGACTCAAAAATTTGTCCCAGAACCTCATCTAGTTCTGAGTAGTCTATGATCAATATGCCGAGAGTTTTGGCAACACTACTGTCTTGAATTACATAACATGGCAAAAGACAAGTGATCATTTAGGTTCACAGTAACTTTTCATTACAATGTTCCCTAAGGGCATAATCTTTTTTGAGAATATTTTACATAAGAAATTCAGACACAAATTTAAAATTCAACCAGCTCTGGTGGTATTGAGGCAAATAACTTCTCACATTGAGGTCTGTTGAAATAGCAGTCAGATGAATAAATGCCTTCAGTTATTGGCCATGTTACCATATGCTCGGAAATGACAATGACTTTATAATTTAACTTCACTGCCCAATAACATATAAGCTTCTTTTGACATCAAGTATATTTTGACATTAATTATGTTTCCCAGCTTCAGAAACATTAAAATTAAATTGAATGTTTTAGAATTGAAAAAAATTATAACCCATAACTTGTATTAATTTAATAAAACCACATTTCCCATTTTTATACTTGCCTAATCTGTTGGACAGGGAGGCTTGGCGTGCTGTGATTCATGGGGTCTATAAGAGTCAGACACGACTGAGTGACTGAACTGAACTGAACTGAACTGAATCTGTTGGATACATTTCACATTATTTGATGCACCCAGATAGTTGCTAAACTCTGACCAAAAGATTCACACTTCTGATTTTCTGATTCTAATAAAACTATAGACCTTTTATACAAAATCACTAGAAATCATTATAGGAGACCTCCCAGGCCAACGAATGGGGCTGAGTCTGAGTTGTTTCTTGCTCATATAAAGGCTGTCCAAAAAGCAGAATATGTGAAAAGTCTGATCAACAAAACTTTGTCTTAATGATATCAACTTTCCAACTTAGTTCAAGGTCTAAGTATAAAGGAAGGGGATAAATAAAAGTGAAAGTAAACATCATGATAATTGGCACATGGAGTCTATGAATGCCAGTAACAACAACAACAAATGTTATACAAGGGAAATCTAGTTTAAGGGAAATTGGTGAATACAAATTATATCTCTTCTTGTAAGGTAACCAAAAATATCCAAGTGAAAATATTTACTTTGGTTTTTCAGAAACGAGATAAATTCTGTGGTTAAAGTGGACTATTGGTAACTATTGGAAAAATTTGGAGAGGAATAAAAGCAATAATCGAAGCCACAAAAACTAATTGCTTTTAAAATAGTCATAAAAGTTAGAGTTTGTGTTCAAGCTTAACAAATTTTGCACATGTAGCTCTCAATTTCTTTATCAGACACATGTTCCTTGTATTTGTCAAATGTGATGAGGTCCAACCAGCTCTGCCTTAGGCATCTTAGACCACATTGCCCTAGCATTGCTCTCAATGACCGGTCCTAACCCATCTTGAATCCCACAGTTTAATTTGTTCTTCAACTTTGTGGTTTCCAACTACATGATTTTTCTTTCCCCCTATGGCCTTACTTCTGCATTCAGATTATAGTTTAGACTCACTTCTATGCTCTTATTTTTTAAGGTAACTATTTGACTTTTTTTTCTTTTTCTGTAGCTCTGTTGTCTTCAACAACCCTGCATGAAATCTCCACATTAGGACTCTATCTCAATGCACCTTTCTAAAAAAATTTTATATATATATATATATGTTTATTTATTTATTTATTTGGCTGCTCTGGGTCTTCGTTGAGGCATGTGGAATCTAGATCCCTGACCAGGGATCAAAGCCAGGCCCTCTGCACTGGGAGCTTGAATTCTTAGGCAATGGAGCACCAGGGAAGTTCCTCATTGCACCTTTCTATGTGCATTGCCTTTTAATTTAGGATGAATTTCTTCAGTAAGACTCACATCAACTGACCTAATAGAAGACCACTAATTCCTACAGTGAAGAGAATAAGATTGAGCATGAAAAGCAAGGTTTTAATACATTCAGTTCAGTTCAGTTCAGTCGCTCAGTCGTGTCCGACTCTCCGTGACCCCATGAATCACAGCACGCCAGGCCTCCCTGTCCATCACCAACTCCCGGAGTACACTCAAACTCATGTCCACAGAGTCGGTGATGCCATCCAGCCATCTCATTCTCCGTCGTCCCCTTCTCTGCCCGCCCCCAACCTTTCCCAGCATCAGAGTCTTTTCCAGTGAGTCAACTCGTCGCATGAGGTGGCCAAAGTATTACAGTTTCAGCTTTAGCATCAGTCCCTCCAATGAACATCCAGGATTGATCTCCTTTAGAATGGACTGGTTGGATCTCCTTGCAGTATAAGGGACTCTCAAGAGTCTTCTCCAACACCACAGTTCAAAAGCATCAATTCTTCGGCGATCAGCTTTCTTCACAGTCCAACTCTCACATCCATACATGACCACGGGAAAAACCATTGCCTTGACTAGACGGACCTTGGTTGGCAAAGTAATGTCTCTGCTTTTTAATATACTATCAAGGTTGGTCATAACTTTCCTTCCAAGGAGCAAGCGTCTTTTAATTTCATGGCTGCAATAGGAAAACCTTTAAGACAAAAATAAGTTATCCTTAAAATTTCATATATTTTCTAAATAATTTCTAGAGTATAATTTATGAATAAAGACTGTTTACAAAATTGTAAACATATAAAAAGTGACAAACTATGAAATATTTATCCAATATCAAGTTATATCTATAGCTATGTATTGCTTGCTATCATAAAATCAACAAAATGCATGAACTATACAAAATAATTGCATATAAAATCATTCATATATATTTATTGCCAATCACAAATAGTTCATTAAACTTATATATAAATTTAATCTTAGCCAAATAAACATGGCTAAGTTTATTTAAATATATTTAAATACACACAAATAAGTAAATTACTATATGTCAACAATTATAAAATGTATAATGCTTATAGATCAAATCCTTTGCAGACCTGGGTAATATTAATTGCTTGGATTTGAAATTATTACAGCAAAACAGATTTCATTCTTTTGCAAAAGTATTAACTTTATTTTAAAATTTATACCATAAATAATAACCAACCCCTACAAGTTTCAAACAACATTTTCAATACTTTGTTTTGAATCCTGTATTCCTTAGACAAAAATAGCAAATTAAATCTCCAGTAGAAAATTTTCTTCATTTCTTGGAAAACCTTATATTGTATAAACTGCTTGCACAATATTAATCTTAGTAACGATAGATTTTAATTTCATTCAAAATGACATTTATAGGAAATGCACATAAATGTTAAGCAATATCCAGCTTATACTTTGGGCAAGTATAAGGAAAAAGAAAATTAAATATTTCTCTCTGATCTCAAAATGATTCCATGGGTAAGAAAATAAATTTCGAACAAAATCACAAGGTTTGCACAGGCTTGGAGAAACTGATTTCTGTAACTAGTATCACCCACCACTAGTGGTCAAGAGTCCAGATGGATTCTAACATTAAACTTGCTTATTCTGAGCTGTTAGCACCAGTTGCCTGACCACTGAAAATTCAGAGATAATCAGGTCTTTGTTGGAAACCTCAGACACAAACCTGTGGCAAGAGAGATAAACAGGGAAACACATATTTCCAAATAATATCTCAAAGTTATTTTATCAGCAGTTCTGGAATCCCTTGATTCACTGAATCAACCCTGAAATGCTGTTACCAAGGGATCACAATGCAAAATAGGGAAGGATCTATCATCCTTCTCTTCTGTGATTTGTTTTTCATCATCCTAAAATAGAATGGGAAATTATGCTGCATATTAATCTAATAAATTAATAACTGATTATTATAGTTAGGAAAAGGGGGATTTGGCCACCTCATGCGATGAGTTGACTCACTGGAAAAGACTCTGATGCTGGGAAAGGTTGGGGGCGGGAGGAGAAGGGGACAACGGAGAATGAGATGGCTGGATGGCATCACCGACTCTGTGGACATGAGTTTGAGTGTACTCCGGGAGTTGGTGATGGACAGGGAGGCCTGGCGTGCTGTGATTCATGGGGTCGCAGAGAGTCGGACACGACCGAGCGACTGATCTGATCTGATCTGATATATGTATATAAAAGAGAAATATATATATTCCCCGAGATAGGGGGGTGTGGGAAGAAGGCTAACTCTGTCACCCAATCCCCTCCATCAGGATGTAGTCTCTTTTGAACACCGTGGAGGAATGCCATGGGCCAGGACTGGGGCCTGGTCTGGGTGGGTGGAGCATCCTTTTTTTTTTTTGTAGCCTCAGCTGAATTTTTTTTTAATTAAAAGATATTTAGAAATTACCTTCCATAGTGATTTGGTTCAGTCAATGCATTTACTTTAGACAATAAAATGCAAAATATAGGCTAAGAAGCATTAACTGAAGGCACCATGATGGCATCAATGTGACCTTAACATGAAAACAAATGACTGATTTATGTTTAAAAGTTCCTTTGTGTGTCTGATTCTGGGTAAACTGTCTTCAAACTGAATAACACACTGCAGGTTGAAGCAAATACCTCTGGTCTAGCAAAACTGCAAGGCAGACAGGAACAGTACTGGATTTCAGGTCTCTCTAGCATCTATGGGTTAAACCAAGAATGAAGGTTTTGACCCAATCATTTATATATGCTGTTGTTTAGTCACTAAGAGTCATGTCTGACTCTCTGTGACCCATTGGATTGTAGCCCTTCAGGCTCCTCTGTCTATGGGATTTCCTAGGAATCTGCTGCCAATGCAGGAGACGCAGGTATGAGGGTCTGATTCTTGAGTCAGGAAGACCCCTTGAAGAAGGAAATGGCAACCCACTCGAGTATTCTTGCCTGGAAAATTCCATGGACTGCAGAGCCTTGTGGGCTATAGTCCATGGGGTCACAAAGAGTCCGATAGTCTTAGAGACTAATCACTAACAGCTGCATGTCCATCCATATATATATAAAGAGCTGACTCATTTGAAAAGACCCTGATGCTGGGAAAGACTGAGGGCAGGAGGAGAAGGGGACGACAGAGGATGAGCTGGTTGGATGGCGTCACCGACTAAATGGACATGGGTTTGGGTGGACTCCAGAAGTTGGTGATGGGCAAGGAGGCATGCTGCGATACATGGGGTCACAAAGAGTCAAACACGACTGAGCGACTGAACTGAACTGAACTGGGTGTGTATATAAAACACTGAACCTAGAAACTTAAGTCTCAGAAGAAAGGGCCCACAATCATGCACATAGGGAAAGAAAAGTCCATCCATTAAACAATGTCATAAAAGACATTTATCAAAATAGACCTAGAGGAATAGGTAAGATTTTTAGCAAGTCAACAAGGATGAAATGGGGATCTTCCCAACCCAGGGATCAAACCCAGGTCTCCGGCATTCCAGGTGGGTTCTTCATAGTCTGAGCCACCAGGGAAGTCCATCCGAGGGAACAGCATAGACAAAGAGCCTTATGTTGAGGAAACAGCCATCAAGATTCAGGAGACTAATAACAGCCCCCTACCATTTGGGGAACTGCATACTAGGTACAACCAATATTCTACACAGAGTTAGTGACTGTGATCTAATTTCCCAAATAAGATTGTGAGGATAATGTTATTAACATCCCCATCATTTTACAGATGAAGAAATAAAGGCATGAAGTATTCACATAACTTGCTGCAGAGAACACAACAGGTATAGGAAATGAAATGTGAACTCACGTTAGAGTGATTGTCAAGCTCATATTCCTAGCCATTAGGCTACACTATGTATTGAACAAACAGGAGGACTGAGGCCTTGCTGGGCTCCCAGACTGAAGAGTTTGTGTAGGCATTTCTCCAGCAGTGAGTTTGTATAACATGAATTGGAAAGAATATGATTGACTAGTTAAAGAGTAAGATTGGTGCTACTGCAGCAGCTGTTGGGTAGAATGGTACTGTGACTGGGGAGAAGCACCTTGCCTAGTGGAAAAACGCTATTGAGTAAACAGTGTAGGAACTCACACCTGCTTGGTGTGCAGTAAATGGATGCTCAGCTGGTGTCCTTTCTTCTGTTTCCTGCTGGAGGTTGTAAACAGCAGCACTCATTTTGATTGTACAAAGTTTATTGATTCTTGTTTGATCTTACATGCTCTTCAAAATTTTCCCAGGGATGTTTCTGTTTATGTTTGCCTGCTTTGATCAATCAGTTTATTATTTTTAGTGTTTGAAAAATATGACTATGGCCATTTTTAAGATCTTCATTATTGAAATTCCTGAAAAAAATATAATTTGGTTATTGCTGGTTTGGCATTATTTACTCCCTCTCTCACTTAGTCCCTTCCACCCTCAGCCCATGCTCATTGAAACCATTAGTTTTATGATACAATTTTTAACTTATAAGTTTTTTTAGTAATAGTACTGTTATGTAGTAGGAAAAGAGATTTAATTCAAAATTTAATATGCAATGTGGAAGCATTAATGATTTCTGAGCAGGTAAATGTTATATTAGAACCCATGAATTAGAAACATTAAACATCCTGTGTAGGCAGATTGCAATGAAGCAAAAAAAAGAAAGAAAGAAATGCAGAAAAATTAGTCAAAGATGCCTACATTTGGAATCTATGTATCCCAGAGAATAGCAGTAACATTAATAACCCCAACCATGAAGACATAAGGACAAGTGTGATTAAAAACATCTCAAACTAACCATATTTTAGAAATACACATAATTCTCCTGTCATAAAATTTATTTGTCTGTACAAATTCAAATGTCACATTGTTTCCTCAAGGGCACACATTCCAGCCTAAAAAATTATTTATAAGAAACAATTAAAATCCATCTCTTTAATAATTGAGTTTTTTTTTTCATGGGCACCCTGTTTCTCTGTGTTTTTGAAGAGGCTGCACCTAACGCTATGAATAGACAATTATGTGCAATGCCTATTATAAAGTACCTCCTGGTTAAACTCATCTACTGCTGTGTTACCATGGAATTTAACTCTTAGCAATGAAGCATAAAAGCTGTACTAAAATTGCACTTAAAATCCATCTACTGATTGGAAGTCTCTTTATTTCTTCTACTGATAATAATCTCTACAATATATTTGCAATAATCAAAATTAGAATTACTTCAACTGTTAGAGATCAAATGTTAATCCTAAGGCATTTTCTCACAAGCAAAGACCTTTGAACATTAAAATTAATTATCTAGTTATATCAGCACAAATCAAAGGTAAAATTTCACATCATGAAGAGGCCTTTGCCATAAGATGCAATTAATTATTGATCTATTTTCCAACACAGAAAAAAGCATTTCTAGCTATCTATAAATGTACGTTTGATAGTTTTTCAGTGGAATTGATAAATTATGGGTTAGTCTCAACTCACGTTCCTTAGATGAACAAATGTCTAGAAATCCTCTAAATGCAATAATCAATTGGAATATATGTCTGAACAGTTTGACATTATCTTTTGACAAATTCCTTGTTCTCTTGTGAGCTAGTATGATTTCTGCAACTTCTGTTTGTGTCTATAGCAGACCTCTCTTATAAGGCAAGAACAGGTCATGAAATCAATGCATTGCCCAAGTCTATTTATATTTTGAATTCTGAACCTTAAATCTTAAACCTTAACAGAATAGTTATGTTTGGTAAGCTTTATTTTCTTTTCTAAGGCAGAAATAAATTTGGTTACTCTGATAAATATTAGCTGAAAGGATTGAATAATATCTTAATAAACAATCTGAATAGGATAGATGTGTGGGTAGGTTTCAGAAGCAAAAACATTCATTGAATAATTCATAATTCAGTAAGACTTTAATGATCATTGAGGTTTTTTTAAATTATTATTTTCATGTTTCCTTCTACTATGAAAGTGAAAATCACTCAATTGTGTCTGACTCTTTGTGACCCCATGGACTATACAGTCCATGGAATTCTCCAGGCCAGAATACTGGAATGGGCAGCCTTTCCCTTTTCCAGAGGATCTTCCCAACCCAGGGATCAAACCCAGTTCTCCCACTTTGCAGGTGGATTCTTTACCAGCTGAGCCACAAGGGAAGCCCTCCTTCTACTATAACACATTTCTATTTATGTTGAGAACACATATCTGATTGCTTAAACATCTTTATTCATTTCCTCTTCCAATTATCATTGTGTATAATTCTATTCCATAGTTTCATTTAGGTTTATATAAGAGATCTGTAGCACTATAGCAATATTATGTACCTCACATTCAATGAACGTGTTTATTTCCCCTCAAATGGAAAAGTTAGTGTGGTTAGTACCAGTGCACTTTTGCTATGGAAATGCCATACCAAAAGATAGCCCAAGGATGACTGAAAAATATGACTCTACCATAATAAGACATCAGAACAACTCTGGGCATCTACCTACTGTAGAAAAACAGCTAATCTGATAAAAGGCCATTTGAAGCAAACTGATTCTGAAGCATTTTTTCCCTGTGGGACAAGGCAGACCTGCCTGGTTCTTTTGGCGGCCACTGAGCCTACTTTTGGAAAAAACATCTGATAAATAATCAGTCATTTGCCTATAATGTCTCCTTGCCTTAAACAGAATTTAATCCCCTAAGACAATGGTTTTCTACTTTAGATGCATATCAAATACCTAGGGAATATCTTGGTTTGTCAGTTATCCAAAACCAATTAAATCAAAATCTCCAGACAGCAGTTGGAACACAATTTGGTGTTTTGTGAGAGTTCTCTGTGGTTGTTTGAATCACTGCCCTAAGACATAGATCATATGTGTCTAATTCTCTGGGTCCTTTTGCCTCCAAGTCATTTTGCCAGGTTGTGACCCTTGCTCCTGGTGGATGCCCATGGCCAGCCCAAATCACCTATCGCCTAGTTTGCTGCCCCCAAGGATATTGGATACATACTTGTTAAAAGTCAAAGATAAGAGAATTTAGAGGAAGAATTAAAACACAGTCACAGAAAAAGGGGACTAAAATAAATTATTCTGAAATGAAAGCAAACAAATGCTGAAGAGGCCATGCATGAGGTACAAGAGAACAGAAATAAGCCTTATTAAGGAGGCATACTGCACAGAGTTGTAAAAACCAAAATCTTTATCCAACTGTGCGTAAGGCTCCCCTATACAGATACTCATCTCTAACAATCCCTGAAGAGGCTACTTAATGCAAGACTTTATGAAGACAGATATTGATTGACAGTGACTGAATGTAGGATGAGAATAATACAGAGTCAGTTTCTGGATGAGCACACACACAACCCACACACGTGATACAATTTTCCTATTAACTATGTGCTTCTCCTCCCTAACTAACTGGTGGACTCCTTAACCTTGTGAAAGCAAAGTAGTTGCTTTGCGTGGGCCAGCATTCACTGGTAGGTTAGAAATGACAGCCTCAAGTAAGTACTGAGGAGTATTGTGGAGGCATGCTGAGATCAACAGGAGACAAATGCCCCATGAATGAGCTATGCCTGACATGGTGCAGGAGAGTGTAAGCTGGCACACAAGCATGCTCCTGACCTCATCCTCCTGGGTTGTCTCCCTCATCCCCTTTACCCTTTACCTGGTTCTACTTAATCTACGGATCCTTTTCTTTTTTGTATTCAAAAGTTCTAATACTCTATATCAGCTGAGTAGGAACTGACATTACCTCATATATTACCTTTTATACTAACTGAAAAAATTGTTGGTTATCTAATGTTTGGTGTTAAAGAGTCTAGACTCTTTAACCCAGTGGTCCCCAACATTTTTGGCACCAGAGACATACTTTGTGGAAGACAATGTTTCCATGAACCAGGGCTGGCGGGATGGTTTCAGGATGATTTAAGAGCATTATTTCTATTGTGCACTTTGTTTCTATTATTACATCAGTTCTACCACAGATCATCAGGCATTAGATCCCAGAGGTTAGGGACCCCTGCAATCAGTAGCCTGACCTGAGATGGGGCCAATTAAGCCATCTAGTGACTTGTTGTCTCTGAAGTTTCCATCAGGGTAGTTGGCACGCTCTAGAACAACACATGCAGTTTTTTCTGGGAAAGGGAAATTAGAGGTCTTGGGGCTGAAATGATCTGGAGATGGGGGATGGAAAGGGATTGTTCAGGAGGTGAGTTATAAGAATTAATTTTATTTAAAAGATTTGTTTTTGTTGTTCAGTCACTAAGTTGTGCCCAGCTCTTTGCAACCCCATGGACTGCAGCACAACAGGTTTCCCTGTCCTTCACTGTCTCCCAGAGTTTGCTCAAACTCATGTACATTAAGTCAGTGTTTAATCTTAATTTAAAAGACCTGAAGAGTTTATCTTTGTTTTTCTGATATATTCTGGAAAATATTTGCCACTAATAACATATTTTCCAAAAGTAGCCTTGTTTTTCTCTTTGCAAAGTGTTGTCTCCATGTCTTTTTCTCTCCCTTCTTGGAGTTGACCTGCCATAGTGGGAAGAGATTTCTGTTCTGCCCTTGAATAAGTGAGAAAAAGCAACCTCCAGTTCAAATCTAAGTGCAAAACACACCACCAGAGGCCACGGATCCTGTGCAGCCCTAAGTCTAAAGGAAAAAAGAATTATAATGCTTTCATACCCACTTCTTTTAGGCTACACTAAAATTATTGTGGAAATCATGACCTAAATTCCTCCTATATGTTTACTCAGCTGTCTCATAAGTAATAGTTTTATACAACATAATTTTTATCAGTATTAGCATATTTCTCAGTCCCACATATAAAATCTGTGAGATGGAAAAGCTAATTAAAAATACAATAGAATGGCTGAATTTAACAAAGTGTCTACAAATTTAGTATAGAACCTAACATGAAAAAACTAAGACATACCAGTTGATGCCTAAATATTCTGTATCCTGTTTCTTATAAGATTTGTTGTTTAATATTATTAAACTCATACAAACATATTGTCTAAGTAAAAAATTTCAAGTCTTCCATATTCCAGATAAAATTTAAAACAGTTTTAAATAAATGTATGATGTGAAATAAAGTTATCTTGATTTATTAAGATGCTACAATGATGTAAATAAAGATATGAACTTATTGAATAAATGGGAAAAGCTCTGACAATATTTATTTATAACCATATTTTAACCATAGATTAAGTAGATTTTTTAAATTATTAAGTAGTAGTAAAGAGACTTGCTCAAAATTCTCCAAGCCAGGCTTCAGCAATATGTGAACCGTGAACTCCCAGATGTTTAAGCAGGTTTTAGAAAAGGCAGAGGCACCAGAGATCAAATTGCCAGCATCCGCTGGATCATGGAGAAAGCAAGAGAGTTCCAGAAAAACATCTTTTTCTGCTTCATTGACTATGCCAAAGCCTTTGACTGTGTGGATTACAATAAACTGTGGAAAATTCTGAAAGAGATGGGAATCCCAGACCACCTGACCTGCCTCTTGAGAAACCTGTATGCAGGTCAGGAAGCAACAGTCAGAACTGTACATGGAACAACAGACTGGTTCCAAATAGGAAAAGGAGTACGTAAAGGCTATAAATTGTCACCTTGCTTATTTAACTTATATGCAGAGTACATCATGAGGAACACTGGGCTGGAAGAAGCACAAGCTGGAATCAAGATTGCTGGGAGAAATATCAATAATCTCAGATATGCTGATGACACTACCCTTATGGCAGAAAGTGAAGAGGAGCTAAAAAGCCTCTTGATGAAAGTGAAAGAGGAGAGTGAAAAGGTTGGCTTGAAGCTCAACATTCAGAAAACGAAGATCATGGCATCTGGTCCCATCACTTCACGGGAAGTAGATGGAAAAACAGTGGAAACAGTGTCAGACTTTATCTTTTTGGGCTCCAAAATCACTGCAGATGCTGATTGCAGCCATGAAATTAAAAGACACTTACTCCTTGGAAGGAAAGTTATGACCAACCTTGATAGTATATTAAAAAGCAGAGACATTGCTTTGCCAACAAAGGTCTGTCTAGTCAAGGCTATGGTTTTTCCCGTGGTCATGTATGGATGTGAGAGTTGGACTGTGAAGAAAGCTGATTGCCGAAGAATTGATGCTTTTGAACGGTGGTGTTGGAGAAGACTCTTGAGAGTCCCTTGGACTGCAAGGAGATCCAACCAGTCCATTCTAAAGGAGATCAATCCTGGGTGTTCATTGAAGGACTGATGCTGAAGCTGAAACTGCAATACTTTGGCCACCTCAGGCAACGAGTTGACTCACTGCAAAAGACTCTGATGCTGGGAAAGGTTGGGGGCAGGAGGAGAAGGGGATGACAGAGAATGAGATGGCTGGATGGCATCACTGACTCTTTGGACATGAGTTTGAGTGAACTCTGGGAGTTGGTGATGGACAGTGAGGCCTGGCGTGCTGTGATTCATGGGGTCGCGGAGAGTCGGACACGACTGAGCGACTGAACTGAACTGAACTGAAAGAGACTTTAAGCCAATACATTTTTTAAAAAAATAGATTAAAGAAATAATTTCCTGGTAAATTATAACTTACAAAAATAGAATAAGAGAGAGAAATATGACCCAGAATTATGTTTGTCAAAAACATATTTTTCATGAAATTTTGTTTAATGAAAGTCACCCTAAAGAGAATACAAAGATAAGTCATAGAAAAGAATAATAATTAGTAGGCAAGTCAAAGAACAGAAAATATTTATATAAATACAACCATAAATATCTCAAGCTCAGAATATATACATACATGTATTTGTAAGTATATAGTCTTAAATTTTTTTAAAAGGGGAAAATAAACAACTAATAGAATATAGGCAAAATATTTGAACAAGTATTTCACAAAGAAGAATATCCAAATGGCCCATAAACATAAAAAGGTACATTCAATTTCTCTAATGATAAATGAAATACCAATTGAAACTTCAATGAGATAACTCTATTAATTCACTGAACTGTTTAAAATCAAAAGACTGACAATACTGAGTGATGCCAAGGACTAGAAGCAACTACAACTCATGTACAGCTGATGAGACTGTAAATTGGTTCAGCTGCTATGAAAACTGTCATTATCCACTGAAGACACCTTACGCATTCCCCATGACTCAAGAATTCTACTCCTGGGCATACGCCCAGCTGAAATGTGTGAGTATGTGCGTATGTTTATGTGTATATACATAAAAATACTAGAAGAATGTTTATAATACACTATTTGTAAGAACCAAATACTAGGACAACCCAAATATCCATTAATACTAAAATGAATAATAAATTACAATATTTTGAGAGGTTTCCGTTAGTGTTAAATTTGTCGTAATTTCAAGGGGCTTCCCAGGTGATGCAGTGATAAAGAATCCACCTGCTAGTGCAGGAGACATAATTAGATGCAGACTTGATCCCTGGGTCTAGAAGATCCCCTGGAGTAGAAAATGGCAACTCACTACAGTATTCTTGTCTGGGAAATCCCATGGACAGAAGAGCCTGGCAGACTATAGTCCATAGGGTTGCAAATAGTTAGACATGACTGAACAACTAACAATTTCATTTTTTTTCCTTTTTTTATTTTTCAGGTTTGTCATAGTTTTCCTTCCATGGCTGCAGTCACCATGCAAAGTGATTTTGGAGCCCAAGAAAATAAAATAAGTCACTGTTTCCACTTCTTCCCTAATTACATAACAAAAAGGCAAATATAAAACACACACACATCATTTCCTTGAAGGACTAGCATGTTGAAATCCAAAATATCATTATGGTTTTCTGTTTGGAAGGAAAAGAACATAGCTTGAGTCATGAACTAATCAAATGAAGTATCAGATGCCAAAAAATATATATAATATATTCACATGAGGAAATACTATAAAATAATAAGAACGAACAAACTGCAGCTTATTCAGTAACATGAATTTCAGAAAAGTAACATTAAGCAAAAGAAACTAAATACAAAAGAATTTATAGTATATGATTTCACATATGTAAAGTTCAAAACTAATCTGCAATGTTTTAAAGAATGTTTCGTTCAACTTTGAGCATGCCCACACAAGTGCATATGGTGAACAACCCTAAGCTCTGGAATTTTACATAATCCATTCCAAACTTGTCTGAAATCAGGCTTGCAGTTAGTAAAGTGGACCTTGGGAGTGGCTGCTTGCAAAGAAGAGTTTACAACTTACCTTGTAAGCCACCCAGAGACTGAACTCAAGATGTTGCCTGATTTTGTACTTTCTCTTATTTAAATCTATGTCAAGTTCTTCTAATTCCTCTACAAAGAGAAACTGCATGTGTTTGAATGGTGCTGCTCTTCTGTGACAGGCAAGAAAATAAATTCAGCTTTATTTTATATTGTTATTTAATAGCTTTTTTTAACTTAACAACTGGTAGAGGTCAGGATACTAGAAGCACTTAAAAGGAAGTTATAAGATGTGTTGGAACACGCTGGTAGTGAAATGGATCAGGACCCCCCAGCCCCCAGTCCCGCCCCGCCCCCAGCCCAGCCCCAGCCACCACCACCATGTTCTCTGCCTGCCTTTTGCCTGTGGAAAATTTTAGTCAAAGAATAAGTTTAATCAGAGAAGTGAGAAATGCTGAAACAAAGGAAACCAGTCAAAGGAAACTAAACAATAATAACATAGTCATTAAGTATAGTCAGTGACTTTTAGTTCTTTCTCAAGGGCTATAGATAATATTCTGAGCCATATCCTGTTAGCTGTCTTATAGAAACTAAAACACCAGGTGAAGAAGTTAACTACATGATGAACAGACTGTACCCAGGATATGAACTGCCACAATTCTGAGGACTGACCACAAAGAAATGGGAAAAAATGGACCCTGGAACTGAAGATTAACTGTACCTAAAACAATCAAGATGATGCTGGTTAGACCACTGATGACCAATTTGAAGATGACTGTTAAGAGTTGACTGTGCCATTTCTACGTGTAACCCTCCCACACACACACACACTGTCTATAAAAGTTGACACCCTCTGCTTATCAGGCATTTGGGGAGTCAGCCTCTGAACAGATATCTGCCATATTCCCCACCAGTTGCCAGCATCTGAAATAAAGCAAACTTTCCTTTCCACCAATCTGGCCTGTTCATTGGCTTTTGAGCAGCAAGCAGCCAGAACTACTACACTTCTTTCGATAACAGTAGTATCCTAGTTCTTGATCTGTGATGGTTACATGGCTGTGTTAATTCTTTGTGAAATTATGAGCTCTACTTTTATAATCTTAGTGTATGCAATAATTCAACAAAATTCACTTTAAGAAATACAGAATTGTGTAGCAGCTAAAAATGTTCCAAACAAAACAACAACAAACTACATCTCAAAAACACATAAGGCTGAGATGATTTACAGGCAAGTTCCACTCAAGTTTTAAGGAACAAGTGGTTCCTAATCTTGGTCAAAAGAATAAAAATATAAATTGTGCCCCTATCCATTATTTCCAGGTTAGTGTAACCTTGATAGAAAAAACTAGACTGTGTAAGAAAAGCAAATTCTGAACAGATCTCACATATGAATATTATACTAAAATCCTTTTTAAAAATATAAATTTAGCAGTGAAACGTACAAGCAAGGAACAAAGAATAACAGTAAATACAATTTGTCTATCTAAAATCAGAATTTAGATTTAATGCATTCCATATACAGGTTCTGTGTAACCTCATGTAACTTAGATATTCATGTGGATAAATTAGAATCTCAGAGATATCTAAAGACACATGTAAACCTTGCACAGCACTTTTCTTTAAAAAGGATCTGATTTCTCTATTACTCAATTAACATTTTCATAAGAAGCAGTAAAGATCAAGAGCATGGATAGAGTAGGACAAAGTTTGGTTAGGCTGATTTATTTATTCATCATATTCTGGAAGCCATCAAAGCCTGTTCATTAAGCTGGCTGCTCCAAATAAGAAGATATACATGCTTATGCCCAGGCATAGTGGTCCTCAGAGTGTGGTCTCCAGATTACCTTGGAACTTGTTGCTGCTGCTGCTGCTGCTGCTAAGTCACTTCAGTCGTGTCCGACTCTGTGTGACCCCATAGACAGAAGCCCACCAGGCTCCCCCGTCCCTGAGATTCTCCAGGCAAGAACACTGGAGTGGGTTGCCATTTCCTTCTCCAATGTGTGAAAGTGGAAAGTGAAAAGTGAAAGTGAAGTTGCTCAGTCGGAACTTGTTAGAAATGATTATTTCCAGGCCCTAAGTGAGACTTAACTAAACCAGGAATTCTGGAGAGGGAGCCCAACAATTTGTTTAACAAGATCGCCAAAGATGCTGACATCATTTAAGGTCTGAGAAGACCTATCCTAGAGTCATAGACTCTGTTCCAAATGGGCAAATTCTGTACTCACTGCCATATCTTTTTTATTTCTATTTGCCCAGGAGATAAAACTATGAAGAAGAAATGGTTGAAAGGTGTTGCCCCTTACCAAAGCAGATAACTTTTAAACAGAAAAGGAGAGAACTGACCGACTGAGCGACAACTGAACTGACCCATGTTTAGCTTTCCTAAATATGTGAAAATATTATGAAATATAAAAATGACTCATGAAAATGTATTCTGAGTTACTTAGGATTGAGAATTTCTGAATATCAGCTCTTATTATTTTTTAATTACACAATAACATTTAGCAATTGTCGAGAATAAGATAATACAGATTGTTGTTCAGTTGTTAAGGTGTGTCATACTCTTTGCAACCCCGTGGACCGAAGCACGCCAGGCTTACCTGTCCCTCACTATCTCCTGGAGTTTGCTCAAATTCATATTCATTGAATTGTTGATACTATCTAACTATCTCATCCTATGCTGCCCTCTTCTTTTCCCTTCAATCTTTCCCAGATAATACAGATAAGCATACAAAATGATATAATAAATGTGCAATCCCATCCTTTACAGATAATCTCTTTTAGATGACAAGTTAAATTAATAGTGTGTTTTAATAAATAGTGGGGAAAATTTTCTTGTTTCATAATTTTCTTAACTATATTTATAAGACATTAAGGCTTATTCTTTTAGATTTTAAATAAAAGCTGGCATCATACAGTAGTTATAATTTTGAAACAGTATTTTATGCAAAAAATAATAATAAAGCTATATATCTTTCTATATCAACACATTTTATTCTATAGCATTTAAGTGATGCTTTATATTACATTGTTAAATAGTATACAATATACTTAATCTAGGGAGAAGGCAATGGCAGCCCACTCCAGTACTCTTGCCTGGAAAATCCCATGGGCGGAGGAGCCTGGTGGGCTGCAGTCCATAGGGTCACTAAGAGTCGGACAGGACTGAGCAACTTCACTTTCACTTTTCGCTTTCCTGCATTGGAGAAGGACATGGCAACCCACTCCAGTGTTCTTGCCTGGAGAATCCCAGGGATGGGGGAGCCTGGTGGGCTGCCGTCTATGGGGTCGCACAGAGTCGGATACGACTGAAGCGACTTAGCAGAAGCAGCAGCAGCATACTTAATCTATTGTTGAACATACAATTTTCCCAATCCTTTAATAGCATAATGAACATCCTAGTAGCAAATGTTTGTTCATATACTAAAAATAGAATGCTACTGGAGGTTTGTTTTTTGGGTTTTTTTCCATTTATTTCTCTCTCTCTCTCTCGTGTGCTCACACAGGCACACACAACTGCTGCTTTTTTAAAAAAACACTTTTTCAGCATTATGTATATCTTTGGATCACTAAACAATGGCCATTATCTCTTCTGAGCTTTTTCAAGTTGATATTAAAATAATATATGATAAAAAATTTTGGTTCAATTTACTTGAATATAAGTATGATTGACTAATTTTAAGGTATGTATTGGTTGTTTTTCTTCTTTTGTAAATAATTTATTCACATATTCCACCCATTTCCCCATCCTTTTTTTTTTTTACATTGCAAAAGTAATATATTATTTGGGTTCTACTTCTTTAAAAAAGTTGGGCTTATAGTGGATTCAGAATAAAATCTCCCTTTATGTTCCCTCTCCACCTCAATCCCACTCTCTTCCCCAGAGACATCATTGTTTGCAATTTGGTTTATATCTAATATCTTTTAATCACTTACTCTATCATTTGCTGCTGCTGCTGCTGCTTATGCATTTCAGTTGTGTCTGACGCTGTGCATCCCGTGGACTGCAGCCTGCCAGGCTCTTCTGACATGGACTTCTCTATGCAAGAGTACTGGAGTGAGTTGCCATGCCCTTTTCCAGGGGATCTTCCCAACCCCGGGTCTCCTGCACTGCAGGCAGATTTTTCATCACTGAGCCACCAGGGAAGCCCTACTCTATCATTTCAGTTCAGTTCAGTTCAGTTCAGTCGCTCAGTCGTGTCCGACTCTCCGCGACCCCATGAATCACAGCACGCCAGGCCTCCCTGTCCATCACCAACTCCCGGAGTTCACTCAAACTCATGTCCACAGAGTCGGTGATGCCATCCAGCCATCTCATTCTCTGTCTTCCCCTTCCCCTCCCGCCCCCAACCTTTCCCAGCATCAGAGTGTTTTGCAGTGAGTCAACTCGTTACATGAGGTGGCCGAAGTATTGCAGTTTCAGCTTTAGCATCAGTCCTTCCAGTGAACACCCAGGATTGATCTCCCTTAGAATGGACTGGTTGGATCTCCTTGCAGTACAAGGGACTCTCAAACTACAGTTCATGGGGTCACAAAGACTCAGACACAACCAAATGTCTAAGCACATAGCCCAAAAAGCTAGTACAGAGATAAATTATTTTGTCTTAAAAATAAACATCAAATTGACCCAGTACCATTTATTGAAAAATCACTTTATCTACAATAGGATATTGTCACATTTGTCATAAATCAAGCAACTAAGCTTGGGGCTCTTTCAGGATTCTCTTCATCTTCATCAACTCCAGAGAACACAGGACTACAGTCTGAGTGATTTCCTTGGAGTCTTTCTCACTGGGCTTGAATTAAGATGGACATATTCTACCCCCCTTATCTGCAGCATTGAGGGAACAGAAGATGCAACAGTACTCTAGACTCTTTCAAAAGATTTTCTCTCAATTTGCTTTATATAAAGTGGGTATTGAACTAAAGGATAGGATACCAATTTGCAGCCCTTGACTTCTTCCTATCTTCTCTTACAATACTTGTGACCTTTTTTCAATTCTGCAGAAATAGAGACAGAGGAATTCAGCTTCACAATTGTATTTTGGGAATATGTAAACATTTGCTTATTTACACATTGAGAATTTTTTATTTTAGGTGTTTCAGTTCAGTTCAGTTCAGTCACTCAGTTGTGACCGACCTTTGCGACCCCATGAATCACAGCACGCCAGGCCTCCCTGTCCATCGCCAAATCCTGGAGTTCACTCAAACTCATGTCCATAGAGTCAGTGATGCCATCCAGCCATCTCATCTCGGTCATCCCCTTCTCCTCCTGCCCCCAGTCCCTCCCAGCATCAGAGTATTTTCCAGTAAGTCAACTCGTCTCATGAGGTGGCCAAAGTATTGGAGTTTCAGCTTTAGATCAGTGAACACCCAGGATCGATCTCCTTTAGAATGGACTGGTTGGATCTCCTTGCAGTCCAAGGGACTCTCAAGAGTCTTCTCCAACACCACAGTTCAAAAGCATCGATTCTTCAGTGATCAGCTTTCTTCACAGTCCAACTCTCACATCCATACATGACCACTGGGAAAACCATAGCCTTGACTAGACAGACCTTTGTTGGCAAAGTAATGTCTCTGCTTTTTAATATACTATCTAGGTTGGTCATAACTTTCCTTCCAAAGAGTAAGTGTCTTTTAATTTCATGGCTGCAATCAGCATCTGCAGTGATTTTGGAGCTCAAAAAAATAAAGTCTGACACTGTTTCCACTGTTTCCCCATCTATTTCCCATGAAGTGATGGGACCAGATGCCATGATCTTTGTTTTCTGAATGTTGAGGTGTTTAGTTTATAAAAATTCTTATTAATTAAGATTATCTAATCATAACCATGTCATAATCTTTCCAAAAATTATGAGAAACTTGTGGAGTAATTGAGATAAAAACATTATAATATGAAAATTTGTACTTGGTTACTACCTACCAAACAAAACAAATTATGTGAGAAATTTTATAAAATGAAATTGACTGGTGTCATATGTTGCTTGGGCTTCCCACGTGGCACAAGTGGTAAAGAGACTACCTGACAATGCAGGAGACCTAAGAAACATTGGTTTGATCCTTGGGTCAGGAAGATCCCCGGTGGAAGAAATGGCAAAGCACTCCAGTATTCTTGCCTTGGAAATCCCAGGGACAGAAAAGCCTGTTAGGCTATAGTCCATGGGGTTGCAGAGTCGAACACGACTGTTGCTTTCTCTAAAGTTAAATACTATCATATTAAACCACTATATCTTTAACTCTTCATTCAAATTACCCAGGACCTTACATACATTTCAGAAGACTTGTATACCTCCTATCCTGCTATGGGTGCAGAAAGCTTCAGTGGGAAGCCCTGTTTTTCTTAAGCTAGGACATTGTCAAAATTGCCATACTACTTAGTCTGTCATTACAATGCTTGGACTTACACTCACATAGTATTCATTAGAAATACTAGACTAGGAAGGGCAAAAAACAAAACAAAAAACCAAGAAAAAGCTTCTCTGTACTTTAGTTTCTGTTGGCTAACTGTGGAAGAAGGGTTCATTGCCATGGTAGCAATGCAAACAACATCATTCTTGCATAATAATGTTCTTACTCTGAAAAGACTTAGCTGGCCCACATGCCTAGCCTGCATGAAGACACCTAATTAGCCCTTCTAATGCTGCAATTCAAAGCAACTCTGCATGTTGTTCTCCATAGAAAACTAATATTATTCTGCAAATTAGTCCTTCACCTTCCAGCAGGGTCCAGGTTGAAATCTTACTTCAAAAATCTTTTGAAGGGGGAGGTGAATCAAATCTTCTCTCCTTTGCTTCTTAACTTTTAAAATATACATTAAAGTAACAGAAGGAACTGTTAAATAGTCCTTTTTTAAAATCCATCTTATCTCCTCACATCCTAATTAGGCCAATCCACTGACAGTACAAAATTTAAAATACTTCCTCACTTTTGTCAGTCTACTTCCTTATTTTCAGAAAACGTCTTTTTCTAAATTGCATTAATGTATAGATTGGGAAGTAAATCATTCATCATAACATAGGTATCTATATTTCTCATTTCAGACAATCACGCCTTTTGGGTCAAGGGCAAAATGAAAGGATGACTAATCCCTCTGTTGATACTGTACTTTCAAAAATATAGAATGGAATCTCTAACACAAATACAAGGATATACACATTCTTAGTTTTCCAGGGCTGCCAAAACCTCAGAGTTTCTGAAGCCCAATAACACACCCTTTTTCTGCACTATACCCTCAATCTGTAAGTGACTCCATCCACTCCCTGGATTCAGTTAAAAGTCTCTTGAATTTATGTCAGGACATATGCCTCCTCTGAGATTCACACAAACATAGGCAATTATAACTTGTCCTTTCATTGAAATTTACCAGCCATCTCAATTACTTCATTCCCAAAACGGAACCTGTGCTTTGGCTGCACTAAGCTGGGTTTTCTCAAAGATTTTCTGTCTCAGCAAGAGATGCTGTCAGAATTCAGACTGCTGTAGCAAATATCCTAGGCTGGGTGGTTTAAACAACAAACATTCATTTCTCACAAATCTGGAGGCTAGGAAGTCCAAGATCACAGTGCTGGCATCAGTGTCTGGTAAGGACTCACTTCACTTCCTGGTTTGCATACTTCCTGGTTTGCCTTACTGCCACATCCTCACACTATGGAGCGAGGGCATCTCTCTCATGTCTCTGCTTATAAGGGAACAAATCCTATTCACGCAGGCTCTAACCTCATGATCTAATTACCTCCCAAAAGCTCTATCTCTTAAAACCATTGCACTGAATATTGGAACTTCAGCCTACAAACTTGGGTAAGGGAGGACACAAATATTCAGTCCATAGAAAACCTGGAATCATCCTTGATATCCGTCTTTGCCATTCTGTGTAGATTCAGTTACTCCCTAAAAAAGCTCTCAAGTCTGTCAACTTCTCTCCAATGAACATCACCAGTCCTGTGTAAGTTATTTTTATCTTTTACTGGGCATCAAATAGAATGATATCTTCCTAATTGTCCCATTGGTCCCACTACATTATTCAACACATTGAAGACTGTGTTGATATTTTGAAAGATAATTAGAATCATGCCACTTCAGAATTACCTAAACATCCTTGTACCTTCTCATTTTTCTTAGAATAAAGTTAGAATATACTTAGATTCCCGATGAGCTGCCCTCTGGTCTCTGTCCCTTTCTTACTATTCATGCTACCTTTCCTTTCATTGCTGGGAACATCTTCATCACCATCCCACCTCAGGGCTTTCATACCTATGATACCATAGGCCATTATCTTGACCTGGCACTCTGAACCCACCTCACACTCTCCTTAGCTAACTGATGACTCCTGTAGTGACACAAAGACATGACAACCAAACACTTTCAAGGAGGAATTTCTTGTCCCAGTGGCTGGGAGGATGACTGACAGAGAGCTCCAACTGTTAGCCCACTGATATGACCTAAATCAAGTCCCTTATGATTATACAGTAGAAGTGAGATATAGATTTAAGGGACTAGATCTTATAGATAGAGTGCCTGATGAACTATGGATGGAGGTTCGTGACATTGTACAGGAGACAGAAATCAAGACCATCCCCATGGAAAAGAAATACAAAAAAGCAAAATGGCTGTCAGGGGAGGCCTTACAAATAGCTGTGAAAAGAAGAGAAGCAAAAAGCAAAGGAGAAAAGGAAAGATATAACCATCTAAATGCAGAGTTCCAAAGAATAGCAGGAGAGATAAGAACGCCTTCCTCAGCGATCAATGCAAAGAAATAGAGGAAAACAATAGAATAGGAAAGACTAGAGATCTCTTCAAGAAAATTAGAGATACCAAGGGAACATTTCATGCAAAGATGGGCTCGATAAAGGACAGAAATGGTATGGACCTAACAGAAGCAGAAGATATTAAGAACAGGTGGCAAGAATACACAGAAGAACTGTTCAAAAAAGATATTCATGACCAAGATAATCATGATGGTGTGATCACTCACCTAGAGCTGGGCATCTTGAAATGTGAAGTCAAGTGGGCCTTAGGAAGCATCACTATGAACAAAGCTAGTGGATGTGATGGAATTCCAGTTGAACTATTTCAAATCTTGAAAGATGATGCTGTGAAAGCGCTGCACTCAATATGCCAGCAAGTTTGGAAAACTCAGCAGTGGCCACAGGACTGGAAAAGGTCAGTCTTCATTCCAATCCCAAAGAAAGGCAATACCAAAGAATGCTCAAACTACTGCACAGTTCCACACATCTCACATGCTAGTAAAGTCATGCTCAAATTTCTCCAAGCCAGGCTTCAGCAATATGTGAACCGTGAACTTGCTGATGTTCAAACTGGTTTTAGAAAAGGCAAAGGAATCAGAGATCAAATTGCCAACATCTGCTGGATCATGGAGAAAGCAGGAGAGTTCCAGAAAAACATCTATTTCTGCTTTATTGACTATACCAAAGCCTAAACTGTGGAAAATTCTGAAAGAGATGGGAATACCAGACCACCTGACCTGCCTTTTGAGAAATCTATATGTAGGTCAGGAAGCAACAGTTAGAACTAGACATGGAACAGACTGGTTCCAAATAGGAAAAGGAGTATGTCAAGGTTGTATATTGTCACCCTGCTTATTTAACTTATATGCAGAGTACATCATGAGGAACGCTGGGCTGGAAGAAGCACAAGCTGGAATCAAGATTGCTGGGAGGAATCTCCACACTGTTCTCCATAGTGGCTGTACTAGTTTGCATTCCCACCAACAGTGTAAGAGGGTTCCCTTCTCTCCACACCCTCTCCAGCACTTATTGCATGTAGACTTTTGGATAGCAGCCATTCTGACTGGTGTGAAATGGTATCTCATTGTGGTTTTGATTTGCATTTCTCTGATGATGAGGGATGTTGAGCATTTTTTCATGTGTTTATTAGCCATCTTTATGTCTTCTTTGGAGAAATGTCTGTTTAGTTCTTTGGCCCATTTTTTGATTGGGTCACTTAGTTTTCTGGAATTAAGCTGCAGGAGCTGCTTGTATAATTTGGAGATTAATCCTTTATCAGTTGCTTCATTTGCTATTATTTTCTCCCATTCTGAAGGCTGTCTTCTCACCTTGCTTAGAGTTTCGGAGTGAAGTAAGCCAGAAAGAAGAACATCAATACCGTATATTAACGCATATATATGGAATTTAGAAAAATGGTAATCTGAACCCTGTATAAGAGACTGCAAAAGAGACATAGGCATTTAGAACAGTCTTTGGGACTCTGTGGGAGAGGGTGAAGGTGGAATGATTGGAGAGAATGGAATTGTAGCATGTATATTATCATAAGTGACCAGTCCAGGTTCGACGCATAAATTTTCCTCTGTTCAAAAAAAAAAAAAAAAAAAAGATTGCTGGGAGAAATATCAATTACCTCAGATAAGCAGATGACACCACCCTTATGGCAGAAAGTGAAGAGGAACTAAAAAGCCTCTTGATGAAAGTGAAAGAGGAGAGTGTAAAAGTTGGCTTAAAGCTCAACATTCAGAAAACTAAGATCATGGCATCTGGTCCCATCACTTCATGGGAAATAGACAGGGAAACAGTGGAAACAGTGTCAGACTTTATTTTTTGGGGCTCCAAAATCACTGCGGATGCTGATCGCAGCCATGAAATTAAAAGACGCTTACTCCTTGGAAGGAAAGTTATGACCAATCTAGACAGCATATTAAAAATCAGAGACATTACTTTGCCAACAAAGGTCCGTCTAGTCAAGGCTATTGTTTTTTCCGTGGTCATGTATGGATGTGAGAGTTGGACTGTGAAGAAAGCTGATTACCGAAGATTTCATGCTTTTGAACTGTGGTTCTGGAGAAGACTCTTGAGAGTCCCTTGGACTGCAAGGAGATCCAACCAGTCCATTCTAAAGGAGATCAATCCTGGGTGTTCATTGGAAGGACTGATGCTAAAGCTGAAACTCCAATACTTTGGCCACCTCATGCGTCGAGTTGACTCACTGGAAAAGACTCTGATGCTGGGAAGAATTGGAGGTGGGAGGAGACGGGGATGACAGAGAATGAGATGGCTGGATGGCATCACCGACTCGATGGACATGAGTTTGAGTGAACTCCGGGAGTTGGTAATGGACAGGGAGGCCTGGTGTGCTGTGATTCACGGGGTCACAAAGAGTCGGACACGACTGAGCGACTGAACTGAACTGAACTGAACCACCGGGATCTTTCTTGGCTAAGGTCATGCCCTTTATGGAGAGTCCACATCCAATGACTGACAGACAGCTGCTATGGGACACGGCGGCTCTGGAGCGCCCCCATGAGGGAACCTGCATCACAGCTTGATTTCTCCTGCCAAATCCTCTTCCTTTCCCTTCCTTCCACAGAGGTGGAACCTGATGACTCTAATAAACTTTCTGCCCACTAATCACAGCCTACTTCCAATCACTCCTCCTTCGGGAGTCTGCTTAGAAGTCATTCCCTCAAGGAAGCTGTGTCTTAGTTTTCTAGGGCTGCCAAAATAAATACCCATAACCTTGGTGACTTGTAACAACAAAAATGTATTCTCTCCTTTTTCTGGAGACTAGAACTCTGAAACTAATGTGTTGACTGGGTTATGCTCTCTCCAAATCCTCTAGGGGAGAATCCTTCTCTGCCTCTCATAGGTTCTAGTGGTAGCTGGCAATCCTTTGCAATCCTCGGCTTAGTGTTGTTGTTCAGTCTTTAAGTTGTGTCCATCTCTTTGTGATCCCATGGACTGCCACAAGCCAGGCTTCCCTGTCCTTTACTATCTCCCAGAGTTTGCTCAAACTTGTGTTCATTGAGACTGTGATACCATCCAGGCATCTCATTCGTTGTCACCCTCTTCGCCTGCTCTCAATCTTTCCCAGAATCAGGGTCTTTTCCAATGAGTAAGTTATTCGAATTGGGTGGCCAAAGTATTGGAGTTTCCCCATCAGTCGTTTCAATCAATATTCAAGGTTGATTTCCTTTAAGATTGACTGGTTTGATCTTGCTGTCCAAGGGACTCTCAAGAGTCTTCTCCAGCACAATTCAAAAGCATCAGTTCTTTAGTGCTCAGCCTTCTTTATGGTCCAGCTCTCACTTGGCTTTATAGATGCATATTCTAATCTCTGTCTCCATCTACATATGGCCTTTGTCCTTGTGTGCAAATTACCCTCCTCTTATATAGACACAGCCATATTAGATCTAGGGTGCACCCTAATCCAGTATGACTTCATCTTACACTGTTTACATTGTAAACTACACCTTATACTCTTTACATCAGCAAAATTCTATCTCTGAGTAAAGTTGCATTACCAGGTTCCAGGGGTTAGGACCTCACTTATCTTTCTAGAGACACAATTTAACTCATAAGCTGAATTACTGAGGCTATATTTGGACGTAATCACATAAACTGTAGCAAATATTTGTCAATCTTTTGAGAGACAGAGTATCGTTGAACAGTTTCCTACTATTTCAGGTATTTTCCTAATACTCACCATAGAAGTCCAATGTGTATTTTCCCAGACTCCTTTACAGTAAGGATGAAGGCAAATAACTTCTGTCATTAGAGACATTCTTGCCAAACATAGAATTGGAAGCCAGTGATGCAAAGAAACATCCTCTGTAAAGAATCTATTTTGGCAAGGAAAGTGACAGAGATATCCAATTTCCAGATGCAGGAGCATCAGAGTCTCCGTACTATCAACTGCAAACCCACAGTGTGTATGTCCAAGGACAGCAGGTGAGGTGTCTTCAATAGAGCAATTATGTGGTGTGATTCTGGGCACTGATCCTAGATGTGTAGTTTCTAAGCACAGCTCTCTGGCCAGCTCAGGGAGTCAGTAAGATTTATAACATCCTTTCGAAACTGCCTTTCTTAAACTAGTGGGAATCCATAAGTATTATCTGCAGCTAAACCCCTAACTTAAATAGAAATCCAGTTTGAGTTAGTTTAAGTAAAAGAAGAAATGAAATGCAATGAAAACAAATTTACTGATTCAAACCTCTGTAAGGCTTCAGAAGTGGAATTAGAATCTGATACTCAAAAATGCTCTCAGAACTTCTGTTTGCTTCATCTCTCCTTTTATCTCTGCTTTTCTCTGTGTGACAAATTTACTGTTTCAGGTTGATTACCCCCAGTGGAACCAGGACCACCAGCAGCTCTTATGCTCCCCTCCTGAGTTTTGAGAGAAGAGAGAAAAGGACTTCTCTTTGCCAGTTTATTTTACAGATCAAGGAAAAGGCTTTTGATTATCCATCTTGAGTTTTACATGCCCCACCTCTGGATAATGGGCTTCTCTGGTGGCTCAGACAGTAAAGACTCTGCCGACAATGCAGGGGATGTGGGTTCAATCCTTGGGTCAGGAAGATTCCCTGGAGGAGGGAATGGCAACTCATTCCAGTATTCTTGCCTGGAGAATTCCATAGACAGAGGAGCCTGGCGATCACCAGTCCATGGAGTTGCAGAGAGTCAGATGGGATTGAGTGACTAAGCACATCCATGGATAAATCAGTATGATCAAGAAATTGAGTTGCTATAAATTCATTTCAATGACTGCAACCAGAGAGATAGATCATATCCAAATCCCTTTAACAACACGTGTCAGAGTGGAAAATGGGAAGAAAGGAACAGATCTCCCACTACACTTCACCTCCGCCCAGGGAGGGATGTTTGCAAGTAGGGAGAGACAGAGTAGATGGCATAAATATATCCCCTGGAAAAGTCACTGTCAGCTTGACCATTACCTCATTTTTCATCTACTGTAAATATTTTCTGTGCTTTAGATAAAGTTTTATCTGTGCTTACAAATAGCAAGTACTATCCTTTAGGACTTAATTGTTGTGAAATAGGTCACTTTGTAACATTAATTAGAATATGGGCTCCATCTAGACACAAATCATCTACTATATGCTGCTATATTCCCAATGTCTTAGGGAAATAGCAACTAAGATATAAGGAGAAAAAGGCATTCATTAAGCAACTGAATAAACACATGACATTCTGATTCAATGAATGAATCTAGGGCATGGTATTAAAGTAACCAAGTTCAGTCCAGTTCAGTCACTCAGTCTTGTCTGACTCTTTACAACCGCATGGACTACAGCATGCCACCCAAGCATCTCATCCTCTGTCATCCCCATCTCCTCCCACCTTCAATCTTTCCCAGAATCAGGGTCTTTCAAATGAGTCAGTTCTTCGCATCATGTGGCCAAAGTATTAGAGTTTCAGCTTCACCATGAGTCCTTCCAATGAATATTCAGGACTGATTTCCTTTAGGATTGACTGGTTGGATCTCCTTGCAGTCCAAGCTACTCTCAAGTGTCTTCTCCAACACCACAGTTTGAAAGCTTCAATTCTTCGGTGCTCAGCTTTCTTTATAGTCCAACTCTCACATCCATATATGACTACCATAAAAACCATAGCTTTGACAAGATGGACCTTTGTTGGCAAAGTAATGTCTCAGCTTTTTAATATGCTGTCTCAGTTGGTCATTGCTATTCTTCCAAGGAGCATGCATCTTTAAATTTCATGGCTGCAGTCACAATCTGCAGTAATTTTGGAGCCCCCCAAAATAAAGTCTGTCACTGTTTCCATTGTTTCCCCATCTATTTGCCGTGAAGTGATGGGACCAGATACCATGATCTTATTTTTCTGAATTTCTTATTTTCTCATCTTAGTTTTCTGAACCAAGAAGTAGCATGAATTTATAAAAGAGATGGGTGAATCTTCACTCAACTTATGCTTTACTTCATTGTATATTGAGGGATAATATAGTGGCAAAATAATCTTGAATTAAATTAATTTCAACTCTTACTAGTTACATGTATTTAAACAAATTACTTCTCTATGATCCAAGTTTTTCATCTATAACAAGAAGATAATATTAGGACCTGTGTCATAGGATCCCTGTAACAGGTAAGTGTGCTATTGTGTAACACATAATTTTCACTCAACAAACTTTTAATTTTGATATTATAATTATTAGATCTAACTGTGCACAGGGTGTTGTTACAGTCTTAATACAATAATCACATCAATATGTTGTTGCCTGTGTTATTCTAAAGCCAGTACTCTTGTTTTATTCCAATACTTCTATATTCCCTTGATAAAACTTAGCCTCTTTTTTGAAAGAAAAAGTATATTTTCCAAAAGCAAAGACAAGGAAAAAACTTATTTGTTAATCTCTGTTCAATCTTGGGATTGGAAGTGGAAAACAATCAAAAGATTTCTTAAAGAAAAGGCAAATTACTTTGTCTTATTAGTGTTCTTTCCTTCCTTATGGCTTTAATCTGTCGATTCTCATGTGGACCTTTCATTGTGGTGGAAGGTGGAAGAAAACCATTGGGAACTGAGAGAAATCTGCTGAGAAAAAATGAGACATCAGTTTCCACTTCTCATTCTAAAAGTGAAAAAAGTAGTGATATAAGAATTTCCAATAACAACAATGTTTACAGATACAATTAGCCTATCTAATCATTTACTACTTTGATAATCATATTACAACTTTTGCCAGACCAATGTACCCTTGTTTCTAGAGAAGAAACTCACTGTGAATAAAGAGGTTGATCATTACTAATTTAAAGAAATGATTAATGTGAACCAAGCATTGAGCTTTCTCAAGCCTAAACAAGTTGATCCCTGGATAGATTCACATTTTCCCCTTCACTGATTTAAGGGAAGAAAACAAACAAATGAAAAAATGATCCTATATATTCCTGTTTAAAACTTTCCTCTTTTCTTGGAAAATAACAGGTTAGTAAAAACTTAGGTGTATTTGTATAAGAAACAAACATGCAAGAAATGGGTCATTAGTTTGCAATTTTGTAATTAGTGTATTTGTGATATGTTTCCATCTAAAGGACATACAAAAAATTGAGACAGGGCTGGAAATTTGTTCAAGCAATTGTTTTCTAAGCTATCATTTTAGGAATCTAAAAGGGCCTTTAGAGTTCATCTTAGAATGGTACCATCTGTTCTTATTACCATTTCACTCCAACAAAGACTATATTGTTTTATGTGAAGGTATAATCCTGTCAGAAAATGAGTTACAAAATGTTAATTTCTGATCTACCTCCCGTCTTATTATATAATTCTATCTCTAAGCCAAATACATAACTTACAAATGACTTTGCAAAATGAAAATATTGCTTTGTCAAATTACTATTTTATGGACATTCCAAAGAAAATCAGATTGCATTTGTTTTGTTGAATATTTTTAAGGGCAATAATTCTATATACTTCTTCAAAAAGATGAAAACATTCTTATCTACCATCATCTGAATATGTACTTACTTCTTATTGCAATGTCTTCAAGTTTTTGTTTTTAGAGTTTGTGCTTCTTCCATCTGGCAAAGTCATTTATTCATCCACATGTTCTTTCATTTATTCAGCAATATAATTTTTTAATACCAGTGGTACTACATGCCAAATATCAGTATACTCATTGACAAGCAAATATATACCTGAATCCAGTCCTCAGAGATTATTTATATGTCTGACCATTTCGTTCCATTTCGTTCTCAACTCATACCATCCTTCCAAAGATTCCCAGTCAATCACTATATGAAAGGCCATGCATTCAGTCTTGTCGTAGTACCATGTTACTGACTCTATTAGGCAAACCACCATCAGAACATACAATGTTCATTCACTGGTTTGCACAATTATTGTTCATATTGCCTAGCTACAAGTTCCATGAAGGCAAGAGACCTGACCTATCTTATTCATTGCTAGGTCCCAAATATCTTCAAGATAAATTTGCATCTAATGGAAATGATAACTATTTCCTGAGTAAATGAAAAATTCAAGTTGGATAAATTCCATTTATCAAATAATAATACATAACATACAAAAGCTCAACTGTGCTACAAGAGTTGCCATGGTTTTGTGTGTTATAAGGTTTGAAATTATCTAACCCTGATTAAGGTTATCCTAGGAAAGTCATAACTGATCTCACTGATGCTGAAGCTGAACCTGAACCTCCAATACTTCGGCCACCTGATGCAAAGAACTGACTCATTGGAAAAGGCCCTGATGTTGGGAAAGATTGAAGGCAGGAGGGAAAGGGAATGACATAGGATGAGAAGGTTGGGTGGCATCACCGATTCTATGGACATGAGTTTGAACAAGCTCTGGGAGTTGGTGATGGACAGGGGAGCCTGGAGTGCTACAGTCCATGGGGTCACAAAGAGTCAGACAACTGAGCAACTGAGTTGAACTGAATACTAGAGCAAACCAACAACCTGCCTGTGTACATTCATGGTTATTTACTATCCACTGACTTAATGCTAAACAATTCTTCCTTTTGCACCGTTCAAGTATGTATCTAATTTCTGTAGAAACTACATTAAACCTTCAACATTTATGCTATTTCCACCACTTTTCCATCCCATCAATCTACTGACTCTGCTTCTTGAGTTGCAGGTAAAACAACAAATTTTGAAATCATTAAACAGAAAATTGTTCAATATTCCATAACTAATTCTACAAGCAACCCTTAGAAACCACATAAGATAAGGCTTAAAAATGTGGGCTTTGGATCCAGATGGCTGGTGACTTTTGGCAAATTACTTAAACTTTCTGTGCCTCCACTTCCTCATCTGTGAGATAGGTACAATCCCACATCTAACCTAAAAAGAGATTATATTGTTAAATGATCTAATGTAGTTGTTCTTACATGTGAGCAAGTATCAGACTCACGCAGAAGTTATAACAAAATAGAGCCCCATTCCCAGAGTTTCTGATTCAGGAAACCTAGCATCAAGTCCCAGAATTTGCATTTCTGACACTTTCTAGGTGATGCTGATTTTGCATCCCAGCATCAGGTTCCAGAGTTTGGAAACTAACTGATCTAGTAGGTGAGAAACATTCAGAAATGTGGTCAGCACATAATAAGCACTCAACACCTTTTGGCATTGATACATATTGTTTCGTCCCTTTATCTTCAGACTTGGGAAAGCCTCTCTCCTGCCTACAGTTAGTCTCCTAGACTGCTTCTGGGACTCATGATTTTCTGCCTTTTCAGGCAATTCAACTAATTGATTATTCCCTATGAATCCTTTATTTTCATCCTCTCTCTCTCTCTGCATATTTCTTCTCATTTGAATTAATAAACTAAAATTTTAACATGTTTCTTCTACATTAGAAACAATCAATGTCAATACTTTTGCTCCTTTTAATAATCATCCTAATTTTCTTTCCATCACTGAGTCAAACATTTAAAAAATAGTTGCTTTGCTCATTTTCTTCAGTTTTTCAATCTTACAACATCCCCAACCAACTGCTTCCTGAACTTATGTTCATCCTGCTCCCTTATTCTCCTCAAAAACTGTCAGCACTACCCTCACTGTAGCTAAAGACAATAGATGTTCATCTCTAGAAGCCATTGGCACTGCTGACCACGCCCTTCTTCCAGAACCTCCTCTTTTTGTTTCATCTTAAATTCACACACACTCTGCAGATTCAGCCATTGTGTCTCCATCTCTTTTATAAGTTTCTATCTTCTTCACTTCGGAGAAGGCAATGGCAAGACACTCCAGTACTATTGCCTAGAAAATCCCATGGATGGAGGAGCCTGGTAGGCTTTAGTCCATGGGGTCACTAAGGGTCGGACACGACTGAGAGACTTCACTTTCACTTTCACACATTGGAGAAGGAAATGGCAACCCACTCCAGTGTTCTTGCCTGGAGAATCCCAGGGACGGGGGAGCCTGGTGGGCTTACATCTATGGGGTCACACAGAGTCGGACATGACTGAAGTGACTTAGCAGCAGCATCTTCTTCACTTATTTTTAAAATTCTGATTTGTTTGCTTGTTTGTGTGAAATCTTATTCAGAAACTTTTTCTCTTCTGTCTCTTCCCGTTCCCTGGTCAAACTCTGTTAAGCAAGTCATACTGATCTGAAGGCATAAGTTCAGTTCAGTTCAGTTCAGTCGCTCAGTCGTGTCCGACTCTCCACGACCCCATGAATCACAGCACACCAGGCCTCCCTGTCCATCACCAACTCCTGGAGTTCACTCAAACCCATGTCCACAGAGTCGGTGATGCCATCCAGCCATCTCATTCTTGGTCGTCCCCTTCTCCTCCCGCCCCCAACCTTTCCCAGCATCAGAGTCTTTTCCAGTGAGTCAACTTGTCGCATGAGGTGGCCAAAGTATTGCAGTTTCAGCTTTAGCATCAGTCCTTCCAATGAACACCCAGGATCGATCTCCCTTAGAATGGACTGGTTGGATCTCCTTGCGTTACAAGGGACTCTCAAGAGTCTTCTCCAACACCACAGTTCAAAAGCATCAATTCTTCAGCGATCAGCTTTCTTCACAGTCCAACTCTCACATCCATACATGACCAACCATAGCCTTGACTAGACGGACATTTGTTGGCAAAGTAATGTCTCTGCTTTTTAATATATTATCAAGGTTAGTCATAACTTTCCTTCCAAGGAGTAAGCGTCTTTTAATTTCATGGCAGCAATCAGCATCTGCAGTGATTTTGGAGCCCAAAAAAATAAAGTCTGACACTGTTTCCACTGTTTTTCCATCTATTTCCCATGAAGGGATGGGACCAGATGCCATGATCTTTGTTTTCTGAATGTTGAGCTTCAAGCCAACATTTTCACTCTCCTCTTTCACTTTCATCAAGAGGCTTTTTAGTTCCTCTTCACTTTCTGCAATAAGGGTGGTGTCATCTGCATATCTGAGGTTATTGATATTTCTCCCAGCAATCTTGATTCCGGCTTGTGCTTCTTCCAGCCCAGCATTCCTCATGATGTACTCTGCATATAAGTTAAATAAGCAAGGTGACAATAAGGAAAACGTATCAGAGGCAGTGAGCAGAAATAAAATATCTGAACTCAGTGTACGCAAAAGAATAAAGATGTCTGGAGACACATGTACTCCAATGTTCATTGCATCACTGTTTATAATAGCCAGGACATGGAAGCAACCTAGATGTCCATCTGCAGATGAATGGATAAGAAAGCTTTGGTACATATACACAATGGAGTATTACTCAGCCATTAAAAAGAACGCATTTGAACTAGTTCTAATGAGCTGGATGAAACTAGAGCCTATCATACAGAGTGAAGTAAGCCAGAAAGAAAAACACCAATATAATATACTAACGCATATATATGGAATTTAGAAAGATGCAAACGATAACCCTGTATACGAGACAGCAAAAGAGACACAGATGTATAGAACAGTCTTTGGGACTCTATGGGAGAGGGTGAGGGTGGGATGGTTTGGGAGAATGGCATTGAAACATGTATATTATTATATGTGAAATGAATCGCCAGTTCAGGGTCGATGCATGTTACAGGATGCTCGGGGCTGGTATGGGGGGATGACCCAGAGGGATGATAAGGGGAGGAGGGAGGTGGGAGGGGGGTTCTGAAGGGGGAACTCATGTACACCCGGGGCGGATTCATGTCAATATATGGCAAAACCAACCAATATAATATTGTAAAATGGTTAGCCTCCAATAAAAAAATAAAAATTAAAAAAAAGAAACAAAGGGGAAATACAGAATGTTTGTATTATATATTATTTGTATATAATGTTTATATAAATACAGAATGTATTTATAACACAAAATTGTTTGTATCACCATAGAAAACAGACAGGACAAGAAGTAGGAGCTTGCAAGCAAGGTTCTCCTGTTCAATCAACACACCTTTGAATCAATCTCCCTTTGAAATAGAGGCCACCCCTTTACACTAATAATGTATAATGGGGACAGAGGTGGAAGGCCACATCAACAGAACAAATAGTCATCAGAGGTGAGGAAACACAAGGTCTAATTAGCTTCACCTTGTATTAAAGAGCAGAGATATCACTTTGCCTACAAAGGTCCCTACAGTCAATGCTATGGTTTTTCCAGTAGTCATGTAAGGATGTGAGAGTTGGACCATGAAGCATGGTGAGCACTGAAGAACTGATGTTTTCAAATTGTGGTGCTGGAGAAGACTCCTGAGAGTCCTGTTCACAGCAAGATCAAGCCAGTCAATCCTAGAGGGAATCAACCCTGAATATTCATCAGAAGGACTGATGCTAAAGTTAAAACTCCAATCCTTTGGCCACCTGATATGAAGAGCTGACTCACTGAAAAAGACCCTGATGCTGGGAAAGACGGAGGGCAAAAGGAGAAGGAAATGACAGAGGATGAAATGGTTGGATGGCATCACTGACTCAATGCACATGAGTTTGAACAAACTCTGGGAGTTAGAGAAGGAAAGGGAAGCCTGGTGTGCTGCAGCCCATGGACTCACAAAGAATTGGACATGACTGAGCAACTGACCTGAAGTGAGAGAAGTCTCTGGAGAATTAGAGTTTGGATCATGTAAAAATAAGTTAAAACTGACCCAGAATACTTGGGAGCTTCTGGAAACTGTGGGTCTATTATTTGTCACAGTTTTATTTTTAAACCAGTGCCAATAAATTGTATAGGTGTATATTCCTCTTATGTCTTATGTTCTCCCAGAAAACTCTGTCACCCGGGAAAAATCTTGGACTGAAAAATAACACAGTTCATCGGCTGGATGATTGCTGTAAGTCAGGATATCTCCTGCTCTGTTCAAAGGTCTGGGTCCCATTGTTCATTCATAGCACAGATCCTGCATGCTTTCAGACTTATACATCTAATTGACTGCTAGATAATCCTGCTCTTCAAGCTCCATATTTACAAAGCTGAACTCACCATCTTTCCCTGCTTTTCTACTTTTGTTTCCTGACTTAGTAAATGAAAATTCCCCCAACCCAGTTGCTAATGACAGAAAATTGGACACGATTTTCTTTCTTCCTTCTCCTTCAGTCTCCCTGTCTTATTGATAATTATTATATTCAGTTGTGTCTACCTCAAGTAAATCCAGCCATCATTTCCAGTTTACTTGTTCAGGTCACTCTTATGCTTCCTGTAAATGTGGGAGAGGTATTAGGTGATATTGTCTGCTGTGAATTGACATAAGCCAAAATGGTCATACATTACATGTAAATTCTTTTTGGTAGATGATGATAGTTATCTAAGAATTTTGGATCACAAAGATTAACTACACAATCATTCCTCAGCTATTAAATTTTAATAAGAACAAATCTCATGCCAAATTCTGACAAATCTATAGATATATTTTATTGGAGTATAATTGCTTTACGATGCTATATTCATTTCTGCTGTACAATGAAGTGAAACAGGTATGTACACATATATCCCCTCCTTCTTGGATCTCACTTCCACCCATCTCCATCCCACCCCTTCTAGGTCATCACAGAGCACTGAGCTGAGATCCCTGTGCTTCATATCAGGTCCCCACAAGCTGTCTGTATTGTAGAGATGTGGATGAATCTAGAGTCTATCATACATAGTGAACTAAGTAAAAAATAAATAAAAACAAATATTGTATATTAACATATGTGTGTGGAATCTAGAAAAATGGTACAGATGAATGAAACTACTTCTAGGGCAGGAGTAGAAATGCAGATGTAGAGAATGGACATATGGACACAGTGGGGAAAGGGAGGGTGGGACAAATTGGGAAATTAGAATTGACATATATACTATCATGTGTAAAATCAATACACACTTAGACAGATGGTCTTTGGTAAAATTCAATTTTTGCCTCTAGCTGGCATCATGCAATCAGAAATCCTCCCATACCAATTCCTCAGTGTTATATCAATCAGAGCTCAAATCTCAGGCATCATCCTTAAGGGAAATAGGTTTACTCAGTGAATTTGTATACCCTGTTCTGGTACTGTTGTCTACAATATTTTAGCCATTCTACCTGTATTGAAAATCTTTCATATAACTAACAATAATCTCTTTCTTCATTTATCATGCCGATTGACAGGCCTCCAGTTACATCAATAAGCACTATTTCTAACATTCACTATCCCACTTAGCAAAGAACTGGCTGTCGATAGAGACAGGATTAGGGTAGTACTTTTGGTAACTTCCTTTTTCTAATAAAATGGGAGCCAATCTCTCTTTGACTGTGTACCCTCGATGTTGTGTTGGATACCAGACACAAAATCATATGCTAAACTAACTGGTACATATAAAATATCATAATGATTGCCCAAAACCTTATGAAGTAATTAATACATATTGTAATAATATTTTCAGTCTTTCACCTCTCTGCAGCCTTAAAGCATTCTGTATTTCTGAAAATGAATCTATGATATTTTATTCTTAAAATTTATCAATGGCTTACCTTGCTCTTACAATAAAATTTTCCTGAAATAGTCACAGCTGGCACATTTTTATTACCATTGCTCACTCTCTCCCCTTCACCCTTTGTTCTTCTTCTATCTTGAACATCTCTTAAACATACCATCTTTAATCCAACTTTTGGCCTCCCCGTAGAGTCTTCCATTTGCCTGGAAAAACCTTCCCCCTTGACCTTCACTGGTCTATTCACAATTAACTGAGTCAATTCCTTCCTTCAAGAAGTCACTTGAAGGACTTCTTCAAGAAATCTGTATTGATGACCATTTCCCACAAACTTATGTTCCCACACAAGCCTGTAAAACATGTACCATGTCCATCTGCGGACGAATGGATAAGAAAGCTTTGGTACATATACACAATGGAGTATTATTCAGCCATTAAAAAGAATACATTTGAATCAGTTCTAATGAGATGGATGAAACTGGAGCCTATTATACAGAGTGAAGTAAGCCAGAAAGAAAAACACCAATACAGTATACTAACGCATATATATGGAATTTAGAAAGATGCAAACGATAACCCTGTATACGAGACAGCAAAAGAGACACAGATGTATAGAACAGTCTTTGGGACTCTGTGGGAGAGGGTGAGGGTGGGATGATTTGGGAGAATGGCATTGAAACACGTATGTTGTCATATGTGAAACGAATCACTAGTTCAGTATTGATGCATGTTGTAGGATGCTCGGGGCTGGCGTGCGGGGATGACTCAGATGGAGGATAAAGGGAGGAGGGAGGTGGGAGGGGGGTTCAGAAGGGGGAACTTATGTAAACCCGGGGCGAATTCATGTCAATGTATGGCAAAACCAACCAATATAATATTGTAAAATAAAAATAAAAAAAAGTACTATACTTCTAAGAAGAAAAAAAAAAAACATGTACCATAGTGCTAACCACACCAACGTGCATTTCTCATCTCCATTTTGATATCCTGTATTTGTATCATTCATTAGATGAAATGGTATAACTCATAACTCCTGGTACAGTGCTTTGTAGAGAGTAATTCTTATTTGATATAATAGACTTTCTCTTTCATTCTAAAACCAACAGTTTTTAGACTGCCTGCAGAGTAGTTCATTGCTAGAAAGATTAATGAGCAAAATATTTAGTTTTCTAAATCAATATATTTAGGAAGACAGTCACAAGCGAAGTTATACTATTTGTAAAATCTTTTCATTCAAAATATGAGGCATATAATGTGACTTGTCATAATTTGGTGTTGATACATTTCCTTTTTCCAAAGCTACAAGAATACCCCCTTGCTTGAGCACCTTCTCAAACCTTGGTTTAGAAAGGCTAAAATAATTCATTTATGAATGTAAAACACAATGTTAAACTGCTGGGTGATCTATACAACTCTAAGGAACAGCTTGAATTTTTATGAAATCATTTTTATTTGGGATATTTGTATATAGTTTTATTTACGGTTTTCTTATACTAAAGCAGTTAGTGCTTTGAGAGCATAATTATTTTTTAGAATCAAGATTTATCTATGGACAAATGGAGAGACATTCACATGTGAAATCGTCATCAACTAAGTCTTCATGGTTGACTGAAATGTTAACAATAACGGGTTAGCAGGCATTTGGCATTGAGAGTGGGAACGATTGTTGTTGTTTAGTCATTAAGTCATGTTTAATTCCTTGTGATCCCACAGACTGTAGTCTGCCAGGTGCTTCTGTCCATATGATTTCCCAGGCAAGAACACTGCAGTGGGTTGCCATTTCCTTCTTAGGGGATCTTCCTGACTCAGGGATTGAACCCATGTCTCCTGAATTGGCAGGCAGATTCTTTACCACTGAACCACCAGGGAAGCCCAAGTGGAAAAGATTAAGAAAACATGAGATATGCTTACACAGTTACATGCACTACCTGACCCCAAGCATTCTGGTTGTTGTAGTGAAAGCATTTTGGCTGGTGAAATTCTCACTTTCCTGTTATTTCAGGTGTGAACAGACTCAGCTACATATACAGGCTGTGTGACCAATTTTACATAGATGAAACACATTACACTGTCTCTGGACTTAACTTCCCTCTCTTACATATTGCTAAAGCCTGGCTTGGAGAATTTTGAGCATGACTTTACTAGCGTGTGAGATGACTGCAATTGTGCGGTAGTTTGAGCATTCTTTGGCATTGCCTTTCTTTGGGATTGGAATGAAGACTGACCTTTCCAGTCCTGTGGCCACTGCTGAGTTTTCCAAATTTGCTGGCATATTGAGTGCAGCATTTTCATAGCATCATCTTTCAAGATTTGAAATAGCTCAACTGGAATTCTATCACCTTTACTAGCTTTGTTCATAGTGATGCTTTTTAAGGCCAATTTGACTTCACATTCCAAGATGTCTGGCTCTAGGTCAGTGATCACATTATCGTGATTATCTTGATCATGAAGATCTTTTTTGTACAGTTCTTCTGTGTATTCTTGCCACCTCTTCTTAATATCTTCTGCTTCTGTTAGGTCCATACTATTTCTGTCCTTTATCGAGCCCATCTTTGCACGAAAAGTTCCCTTGGAATCTCTAATTTTCTTGAAGAGATCTATTGTTTTTCCTATTCTGTTGTTTTCCTCTATTTCTTTGCATTGATCACTGAGGAAGGCTTTCTTATCTCTCCTTGCTATTCTTTGGAACTCTGCATTCAGATGCTTATATCTTTCCTTTTCTCCTTTGCTTTTCACTTCTCTTCTTTTCACAGCTATTTGTAAGGCCTCCTCAGATATTCAAGCAGGTTTTAGAAAAGGCAGAGGCACCAGAGATCAAATTGCCAACATCTGCTGGATCATGGAGAAAGCAAGAGAGTTCCAGAAAAACATCTATTTCTGCTTCATTGACTATGCCAAAGCCTTTGACTGTGTGGATCACAATAAACTATGGAATATTCTGAAAGAAATAGGAATCCCAGACCACCTGACCTGCCTCTTGAGAAACCTGTATGCAGGTCAGGAAGCAACAGTCAGAACTGTACATGGAACAACGGACTGGTTCCAAATAGGAAAAGGAGTACGTCAAGGCTGTATATTGTCACCTTGCTTATTTAACTTATATGCAGAGTACATCATGAGGAACACTGGGCTAGAAGAAGCACGAGCTGGAATCAAGATTGCTGGGAGAAATATCAATAACCTCAGATATGCAGATGACACCACCCTTATGGCAGAAAGTGAAGAGGAACTAAAAACCTTTTGATGACAGTGATAGAGGAGAGTGAAAAGGTTGGCTTGAAGCTCAACATTCAGAAAACAAAAATCATGGCATCTGGTCCCATCACTTCATGGGAAATAGATGGGGAAACAGTGGAAACAGTGTCAGACTTTATTATTTTGTGCTCCAAAATCACTGCAGATGCTGATTGCAGCCGTGAAATTAAAAGACACTTACTCCTTGGAAGGAAAGCTATGACCAACCTAGATAGTATATTAAAAAGCAGTGACATTACTTTGCCAACAAATGTCTGCCTAGTCAAGGCTATGGTTTTTCCAGTGGTCATGTATGGATGTGAGAGTTGGACTGTGAAGAAAGCTGAGTGCCGAAGAATTGATGCTTTTGAACTGTGGTGCTGGAGAAGACTCTTGAGAGTCCCTTGGACTGCAAGGAGATTCAACCAGTCCATTTTAAGGAGATCAATCCTGGGTGTTCATTGGAAGGACTGATGCTAAAGCTGAAACTCCAATACTTTGGCCACCTCATGCGATGAGTTGACTCACTGGAAAAGAGTCTGATGCTAGGAAGGATTGGGGGCAGGAGGAGAAGGGGACGACAGAGAATGAGATGGCTGGATGGCATCACCGACTCTGTGGACATGAGTTTGAGTGAACTCCAGGAGTTGGTGATGGACAGGGAGGCCTGGCGTGCTGTGATTCATGGGGTCGCAAAGAGTCAGACACGACTGAGCAACTGAACTGAACTGAACTGAACTCCCTCTCTTACTCCAGACCCATTGAGGGACCAAAATGTCTGGGTCTCTGGATCTCATAGAACATTTGTGAAACAATTTTATTTATAATTATTTGTGAACCCTCTGCCCCTCCTCCCTCCAGACAGCTTAGAGCCAGTTTGTGTGCCTGGACTCTATATATTTTCCTTAGGGTAGCTGATTTAACCAATGGCCATTCAGTCTGTTCAGGAGGCCAACTGAAGCCATTCTTCCCCAACTGCAGGAAAAGTACAGTTGTCATATTTATCTACAACATATTTACTTATACTGAAGAGTACACCATCATGTTTATCTGTACTGGAAAGATAGGTAATGTGACTTAAGAATTATATGCAAACAGGCATTCTCACCTGCCATTAAAAAAAATGTTTAAAAATGCCATATTACTGCCAAAGAACTGAAACTTCATTGCTTATGGAAAAGATGGAGATAGAAAAAATAAAGTTTATCAAGGGGGTGCCACATTTGGGAAGCAGCCCAGAAGAACAGTTCAGGAGGCAGATTTAAAAACACAGGGGGCAGAGAAACAGATAAGACAAATCATCAGCATGAGCAGGTGCAGATTTATCCTGAAGATAGTGTTTCAAATTGGGGGCCCTTCTGTCTCTAAGCACTAGAACTGCAGAGTTTTCCTGGGAGTTGTGGAAGGTTCTAGCTAGGGAGAGAAACCAGGGAGGCAATCGAGAAGTGACTCTGGTAAATTATTTTGACAGATCTCCATTGAAATGGATCTGAATTGCCAACGCTCCTGTAATTGTTCATTCTAAATAGTTATTTTGGAACCTCATTTAGTTGCTGTTCAGTCACTAACTCATGTAGGACTCTTTGCAACTGCATGGACTGCAGCACACCAGGCTTCCCTGCCCTTCGCTATCTCTGTGAGTTTGATCAAACTCATGTCCATTGAGTCGGTGATGCCATCCAACCATCTAATCCTCACTCATCCCCTTCTCAATCTGCCTTCAATCTTTCCAAGCATCAGGGCCTTTTCCAATGAGTCAGCTCTTTGCATCAGGTGGCCAAAGGATTGGAGCTTCATCTTCAGCATCAGTCCTTCTGATGAATATTCAGAGTTGATTTCCTTTAGGATTGACTGGTTTGATTGCCTTGCTGTCCAAGGGACTCTCAAGAGTCTTCTCCAGCACCACAATTCAAAAGCATCAGCCTTCTTTATGGTCCAATTCTCACATCTGTTCATGACTACTGGAAAAACCATAGCTTTGACTATAGGGACCTTTGTAGGAAAAGTGATGTCTCTCCTGTTTAATATATGATCATAGCTTTTCTTCCAAGGAGCAAATGTATTTTAATTTGATGGCTGCAGTCACTGTCTGCAGTGACTGTTATACTACTTCTAAGAGAAATGTTGCTGCCGCCACTTAGTCTCTTGAGTCATGTTCAACTCTTTGTGACTGCATGGACTGTACAGACTGTAGCCTGACAGGCTCCTCTCTCCATGAAATTTTCCAGGCAAGAATAATGGAGTGGGTTGCCACGCCCTCCTCCAGGGGGTCTTCCTGACCCAGGGATCGAACCCAGGTCTTCTGCATTGTAGGCAGCTTCTTTACCTTTGAACCACTAGGGAAGCATCTCTAAGAGAAATACTTTCCCTCAAATTTTATCAGTTTTAGGCCTCATGTAATTGGATCTTCCCTAGCATAGGTAATGACCACGTTTCTCTAGCAGAAATAAAGGGCTAAAGAAGTTTCATCTGATTTGATTTGGGCTTCCATTATTAATATATTCATTTGTAGCTTGGAGCTCATGGTCTGGATTTTGGGAGCCACCACTAGGTATAGTGGTTTTCTTCACTAATTCTTTACAAAAATTAATAGCAAATTGAAATAATATGTAAGCTTACTTGGGCTTGGTGAAGTTTCTTTTTTGTTTTTTGTTTTTTTTCTAGCAATCAGTCTTAACAATGTCATTTTTTAAAAACATATTATTTGCACATTCTATTCATATAATAGAAGAGATATAAAATGAGCTTCATGGATGATAAACACCCCAATGGCTACCAAATTTTACACTGTATAAACAAGGATCGAACTGCTGTTACACAAAATTAACAATAAAATTTTAGTGTAGATTCCAGATATGAAGGCAATAAAGTATCCTGAGTAAAGAAGATCATTAGTCCTAGAATGAGATAGGACCATCTTATGAATTTATGTACCTGTGGACAAAAAAAGAAAATGAGTTTACTTCTACACACCATTAGAGTTGAACTTCAAATTTTTAATTGTTGAAACCAATTATACCTTGGGAAAAACAAAGGTGTCATAATTATAAGTAGTTTTATGTGGAATACATAAATATAGACATAGTTGCATTTCCCACGCTGTGAAAGACACAAAATAGAGACTAATGAACTTCAAAGGGTAAAGAGGCAGGATTTTGCAGATTTTAAAAAGAAAATAAAAAAGAAATGTGCTTATTTGAAAGTAGTTCTGAACAAGAAAGGCCTCGGTCAAAAAAGAAGGAAAGAATTCTGAAATGTTTTATTAGAAAGTAATTAACTTAAATAAGGAAATAAACTTGAACTCTGTAAAAAGAACAGTAAGGTCTATAGAATGCAGTCATCAATAATAATCAGTGGCTTATTTTGTGTAGGCACATAACAGTGCATATCAACATTCATCTTCTCCTGAACATGAATACATTCTTCTTCAGCTCAGTTCAGTTCAGTCACTCAGTCGTGTCCGACTCTTTGCAACCCCATGAATCACAGCACACCAGGCCTCCCTGTCTATCTCCAACTCCCGGAGTTCACTCAAACTCATGTCCATCGAGTTGGTGATGCCATCCAGCCATCTCATTCTCCATCGTCCCCTTCTCCTCCTGCCCCAATCCCTCCCAGCATCAGAGTCTTTTCCAGTGACTCTTCGAATGAGGTGGCCAAAGTATTGGAGTTTCAGCTTTAGCATCAGGCCTTCCAATGAACACCCAGGATTGATCTCCTTTAGAATGGACTGGTTGGATTTCCTTGCAGTCCAAGGGACTCTCAAGAGTGTTCTCCAGCACCACAGCTCAAAAGCATCAACTCTTTGGCGATCAGCAATATGTGAACCGTGAACTTCCAGATGTTCAAGCAGGTTTTAGAAAAGGCAGAGGCACCAGAAATCAAATTGCTAACATCCGCTGGATCATGGAGAAAGCAAGAGAGTTCCAGAAAAACATCTATTTCTGCTTCATTGACTATGCCAAAGCCTTTGTGTGGATCACAATAAACTGTGGAAAATTCTGAAAGAGATGGGAATACCAGACCACCTGACCTGCGTCTTGAGAAACCTATATGCAGGTCAGGAAGCTACAGTTAGAACTGGACATGGAACATTCTTCTTACATGTTAAGAAATTCCAGAAGATAGAAGAAAAATGCCAATGCTATTTCCAATGTTTTCATTTTGGTAGATGTGTTTGCTGAAAGTAGAAAAGAAAGCCCTTATTTGTCAAAAGGGCTGCAGAAAATCTTCAAGTCCATTTCTATCATGGGAATAAGACTATCCCAAGAATAAATTAAGTAATGTATTAAATGTATGATATATCACCTTTCTATTGCCTAAAGGCTTTCACTAACTCTGTTTTATAAGAAAATTTGTGCAAGATAGATACACTTATTGTGTGGAAATAGAAAGATGTCAATTATAACCCTCATCAGTTCAGTTCAGTCGCTCAGTCATGTCCGAATCCTTGCGACCCCATGAATCACAGCACGCCAGGCCTCCTTGTTCATCACCAACTCCCAGAGTTCACTCAAGCTCATGTCCATCGAGTCAGTGATGCCATCCAGCCATCTCATTCTCTGTCGTCCCCTTCTCCTCCTGCCCCCAATCCTTCCCAGCATCAGAGTATTTTCCAGTGATCTAATTAATAACTGAATTCTTTTTTTGAATTATAGTTTTTTCTGACACACACACACACACAATGCTCACATTGCTTACATCCACTAGGACAGCACATAGCCTGGTACTCTGTCTCCAGAGCATTGAATTTGAAATATACACCAGAAAGTGATCATATAGTAGTATTTAATACTCACTTTTAAAATGCCATATCACTGAAAATTGTTCTCCTAATACCTCCTTAAACTATATGAAATCTATCATGTTCCTGGTGGAATCCATGTCAACAATCTGAGAAGCAGGGGAAAAAATAGCTTCTAAGTTTGGGTCTTTTTAAAAGAAGACCTTTCCTGCCCCAATCTTATTTCCTAAAAATTCTTCTGCTTTCTTTTGTTACTTTTTATTTAGTTACAGGCAGGAAGTAAAAGCATCATTCTGATTTCAAAACAGAAGCAGTTAATCATTTTATTTTACTTAAGGAATTAACACAGGTATTGTCCCTTCTTACTTCCACTGAGAGTAGAACTCAATATAAACCTGCTTTTACATTGAAATGCAAGTAATTCTGTTGCCAGCTGTTCACTCACTTAACCACATGCCCATTGTCCCCACAGGAAACTGGCGATGTTAAAGCGAGCACAAAGACTGCTTCATATAGTGTATCTTAAAAATCTCTGATTCTGTAAACCAACCCTATATGATTTTTAAATACATTTTTATTTTAGAACAGTTTTAAATTTACAGAAAAATATCTAAGATCATGCAGAGATTGTGTACCCAGTTTCCCATACACTACATTACATTGCATTATATTATGTTACAATAATATTTTAAAATTCATGAACACCTATCAATGTTATATGATTAACAAAATACATACTTTACTCAATTTCTATAGTTTTTTTAACTCGCTATCCACCCCCAACCCACTGCCCCCAGATCTCATCCAAGATATCATCGTTATGATTAGTCATCAAGTGATTTTAAACTACTCTTGACTGGCATGGCTTTTTAGACTTACTTTGTTTTGATGACATTGACAGTTTTGAAAAGTACTAGTTAGCTATTCTGTAGATTGATCTTCAATTCTGATTTGTTTGATTTTTTTTTTTTTAAACAATCAGACAAGGGTAATGGGTTTTGGGTAGGAAGATTTTATACCAGAGGGTATAAAGCACCCTTTCTCTCACAGTATGTCAATGTTCCATCCTATCAGTAAGACTTATAGTTGTTGACCTTGATGACCTATCCTATCGTCTTTCTCATTTAGGTATTCCAGTCTTGGTTTTATCAATTAGTAGTTTTAATAACAGCAAAGTCAAAACTCTATCAGTTAGCCTTGTTCTATTCCTTGAAATCTAAAATTCATTCAGTTGTTTCTCAAACATTTGAAGTAACGCTCAAAAATTATCATTTTTTTATACCAAATAAAATCCTTTAAATAATCTGGAACCTTGGATATTTTAGGATTCTCAGGAACATCCATATTGATTTTTTTCTCACTTGATCTGTTTTTGTACATATTACAACTCCCTCTTTATGAAAAAGAGAATGGGTAAAAACATGACAAAATTTCCAGTTGCAGTAAAGGAGTGACCATTAAAATACTAAAAAAAAAAAAAAAAAAGATTTTTCAGAAATAATAGTAATCCTGAGATAGGGAAAAGCATCTTTAAAAAAGGCCTATTTTAGAATCAATAAATAAAGTGATTGTAAGTTTAGTTCTTCAAATGTTAAAAACTTCTGAACCACTAAATGCTTTATAAAGAAAATTTAAAATCAAATGATAGACTCAGAGGAAATATTTGAAGTATGTAAAAATGTTATAAAAATTAATAATCAGAATATTTCAAAGCATAATATTACTATAAATTAAACATAAAAGAAAAAATTTCAATGGGAAAATTAGAAAAGGATACATTCAATGGCAATTATCAGAAGGCAAAATACAAATGACTAATACATGCATGTAAAAAAAAATGTTTATTTGTAATATGAAAAATGCAAATTAAATCAATAATGAGATACCATTTCCATCAGATTGGCAAAAGTGTAACTATCAAGTGAAACAATGCAACCCTTGTGAAAATATAAATTAATATGGCATTTTAACATAGCAATTTAGCAACACATACATTTTCAGTGAGCATACTCTTTAGTTTAGTAATCCCAAGCCTTATTATCCAGCATTGATTGTGTTTATGTATCAAAATCTTTTTAGGAAGAATATTACTGTAGAGATATTATCTGTAATAACAGACAATAAGAAACAGCTTAAGTGACCATTAATTAGCAAATTCATCCACCTTTTAGAATAATAGGTAGCAATAAAATAAAAGAATGAAGTAGGACTGTCAACCACTCTATTATATGAAAACTGAGTGCATTGTGGAGTGATTCACAGAGTATAGTCCCACTCATAAAAGGGAAACACACAACTATTCTAAGACATACTTTTTTAGGAGTATACATATTACAATAGCAAGTCACAGTTTAATGAGGGTTTTCTTAGTGGTGTTTTTTACATTTGCTATTATCTTGCTGCTGCTGCTGCTAAGTCACTTCAGTCGTGTCCGACTCTGCGTGACCCCATAGACGGAAGCCCACCAGGCTCCCCTGTCCCTGGGATTCTCCAGGCAAGAACAATGGAGTGGGTTGCCATTTCCTTCTCCAATGCATGAAAGTGGAAAGTGAAAGTGAAGTCGCTCAGTCGTGTCTGACCCTTAGCGACCCCACGGACTGCAGCCCACCAGGCTCCTCCATCCATGGGATTTTCTAGGCAAGAGTACTGGAGTGGCTTGCCATTGCCTTCTCTTAGATCTAAGGAAATATAGTATGCATTTCTGTATAAATATATATTATTTGGGCTTCCCTGGTGGCTCAGTGGTAAAGAACCTGCCTACCAAAGCAGGAGACATGAATTTGATCACTGGGTTGGGAGGATCCCTGGAGAAGGAAATAGTAAGTCACTTCAATATTCTTGCCCAGAAAATCCTATGAACAGAGAAAAAATGCAGGCTATGGTCCACGGAGTCGCAAAAAAGTCAGAGACAACTTAAGCAATTAAACAACAACGACAACATATATTATTGAAACACAACAGAAAGACCTGTATAGGTAAGCAATTTTTCTATGATTATTAAAGTAAAAACTTTAAAAATTTTCTGTACCAATAAAAAATGAGCTTTGAGGTTTCTTGATTATTATCTTTTTCACTAATTTGAGCATCTATCTTTTTTATTTTACTACTTATGCATATTTTTAAATTGAAGTATAGTTGAGGTACAATATTATTTAATTACAGGTATGCAATACAGTGATTCACAATTTTTAAAGATTATACTTTACATATAAGATATTGGCTATGTTGTATAATACATCCTTATATATATAGCTTATTTTATATAAAATAGTTTAACTCTTAACCCTCTACCACTATACTGGTAAGCTTTTAACTTGATGAAGTCCTTCTTTCTAGTTACTGTTTGGCTTTTTGTCATTCTTTTTGTGATTGCTTATAAATTCATTTTCTCACATTTTCCTGTGGGTTTTCCCTTTTTTATGTGTGCACCAAAGCCTATCAGTGCAAAAAAAAGCTTTGTTTTATATATTTCAATATGAAATATTCTCATCTACCCGACTTTTTCTATTGCTTGCATTTACATTTTATGTCTTTGTACTTAATATTATTTATAGGTCTTGATTGATCTTAAATTAGCCAAAGTTTCTTCTCTTTTTATTATTAATAAGGTCAACATTTAATAATGTATTTTTCTTAATTGTGATTATATATAGGTAGATAAATTAGAATGCATATTCAGTTCAGTTCAGTCGCTCAGTCATGTCCGACTCTTTATGACCCCATGGACTGTAGTACGCCAGGCCTCCCTGTCCATCACCAACACCTGGAGCCTGCTCAAACTTATGTCCATTGAGTTGGTGATGCCATCCAACCATCTCTTCCTCTGTTGTCCCCTTCTCCTCCCACCTTCTATTTTTCCCAGCATCAGGGTCTTTTCAAATAAGTTAGTTCTTCGCATCAGGAGGCCAAAGTATTGGAGTTTCAGCTTCCACATTAGTCCTTCCAATGAATATTTGGACTCATTTCCTTTAGGATGCACTGGTTGGATCTCCTTGCAGTCCAAGGTACTCTAAAGAGTCTTCACCAACACCACAGTTCAAAAGCATCAGTTCTTTGGCACTCAGCTTTCTTTATAGTCCAACTCTCTCTCACATTCATACATGACTACTGGAAAAACCATAGCTTTGACTAGATGGATCTTTGTCGGCAAAGTAATGTCTCTGCTTTTTAATATGCTGTCTGGGTTGGTCATAACTTTTCTTCCAAGGAGTAAGCGTCTTTTAATTTCATGGCTGCAGTCACCTTCTGCAGTGATATTGAGCCCAAAAACATGAAGTCTCTCACTGTTTCCACTGTTTCCCCATCTATTTGCCATGAAGTGATGAGACCAGATGCCATGATCTTAGTTTTCTGAATATTGAGTTTTAAGCCAAGTTTTTCACTCTCCTATTTCACTTTCATCAAGAGGCTCTTTAATTCTTTGCTTTCTGCTATAAGGGTGATGTCATCTGCATATCTGAGGTTATTAATATTTCTCCCAGCAATCTTGTGCTTCTATTTATATTGACATTACATATGCACATATTTATAATTAAATTTTTCAAATATATTATCTAGTTGTTCTAAGTTTTTAATCTATTTTTTTGCTTTTGACATCTATCCAATCCTGAAAGATATTTAATTAATTTAATTTTTAAAGTCTTCTTGCATTTGTCTACAGGTTTTGCTTTGAGTATACTGAACTGCTATGAACAGAAATTTGACTATAATATTTTCTCTTTTAATTTGGACTTTTTCATTAAATTCTACTTCACAATGTTTTTATTGCCATTAACCTAAAATTCAACTTTCTGTGGCAACAGTGGGCTTTCCAGATTGTTCTAGTGGTAAAGAACCTGTTTGCCAGTGCAGGAGACAGAAGAGACACAGGTTCAATCCCTGGGTTGGAAGGAAACCCTCGAGGAGGGTATGACAAACCATGTCAGCATTCTTGCCTAGAGAATCCCATGGACAGAGGATCCTGGCAGATTATTGTCCATAGGGTGGCAAAGAGTTGGACATAACCGAAGCGATCTGGCACACATGGCAATAATGTTTCTTCCTTTCTGTTCTGAGTCTGGTTTTTCTTCAACCAGATATTCATTTTCAGTTTCTCTCAATGTGTAATTTTAAGAATTTTTCTTACAAACCACAAGCAGCTATGAGGTTTTACCCTAAACTTATTATTCCTGTCTTCTAAAAGAATCATTCAGCATGTTAACATTTAGTGTAAAAATGTACATATTTGATTTTACTATCTTTACCCTATTCAGTTTTTGTAATTTATTTTACTTTATTGTTTCATCTTTTCCTTTTCTTTTTTTTGGTAGATATTTATGATACTACCCCCTTGTACATTTGGATGTTCTTGAATGTAGCTATCTTTCGTTTCCCCAAATTCATTTATATCCCTCATCCAAAGACTATTTCCTTACCACCCGGACCCCTTACAAGATGAAATCTTTAGACTATATGTTCCCCACCCTCCTCCTATCTCAACTTTTGCTAATGATTTAGGACTTTTAGTTTCAGATTTTTCCTTGCAGTACATAACTTCTGTTTCTAGCTTTATTTATCATTTTGCTTCTACTTTCACAGTCAGTCTATTATTTTCCATTTAGAATTAACAATACATATGGCAAGATTCATTGCTCACCACAGTTTCCTTTCCAGTTCATCTTCTGCTATCAGAGGCTCCTGTTTTGACTCATTTGTCTTGAGTCTTTTCTCTAACTTGAAGTTAGTGCTTGGTGATATATTTTCAGAACAAACTTCCTTGGTGACTCAGATGGTAAAGAGTCTGCCTGCAATGAAGGAGACTTGGGTTCGATCCCTGGATCAGAAAGATTCCCTGGAGAAGGAAATGGCAACCCACTCCAGCATTCTTGCCTGGAAAATCCTATGGATGAAGGAGCCTGGAAGGCTACAGTTCACAGGGTTGCAGAGTCAGACACAACTGAGTGACTTCACCTCACTGCATACTTTAAAGTATCTTTTTTTTTTTTCCACCATGATGGATAAAAAAATCCTAGAAGCATATAGAATCTTTAGGCTGCAATTATTTGCTTTCAGTTGTCTAAATTCCAACAGCATCTAGCCTAATAAATTCAAAGCCAGCAATCATCATTTTGTGAATCGATCTCATAGAATTGAACCTGTGTCTCTTATGTCTCCTGCATTGGCAGGCAGGTTCTTTACCACTAGTGCCACCAGGGAAGCCCTATTTCAAGAAATAAAAGCAACAGAAAATGAATATATATATGTATATATATATGAATATATATACATAAAAATTTTGATTGTGAAATTGATTGCAGAGTCAGTGAAGAAGCTGGGAGCTAGGCCTCCTTAGAACCGAAAACTTTCAGATATACAAGTTGGATTTAGAGTAGGCAGAGGACACAGAGATCAAATTGCCAACATTCATTGGCAAGGGAATTCCAGAAAAACATCTTCTCCTTCATTGACTACACTAAAGCCTTTGACTCTGTGGATCACAACAAACTATGGAAAATTCCTAAAGAGATGGGAATACCAGAGTCTGTCTCCTGAGAAACCTGTAAGAAGATCAAGAAGCAACAGGTACACATGGAACAACAGGCTGGTTCCAAATTGGGAAAGGAGTACAAGGCTGTAGATTGTCACCCTGTTTATTTAACTTACATGCAGAGTAAATCATGCAAAATGCTTGGCTGGATGATTCACAAGTTAGAAACAAGATTGCCGGGAGAAATATCAACAACCTCAGCTATGCAGATAGATATACCTCTTTAATGGCAGAAAGTGAAAAGGAACTAAAGAGGCTCTTGATCAGGGTGAAAGAGGAGAGTGAAAAAGCTGGCTTAAAACTCAATATTCAAAAAACTAAGATCATGACATCTGGTTCCATCACTTCATGGAAAATAGAAAGAGAAAAAGTGGAAGCATTGGAATTATTTTCCAGAAATTTCCATTAAATTTCATGGTGGCCTCTTAACAGTTACTTTCTACAGATACTGTAGTATCTATTTTTACAGTATCTACTAAATATCCACACACCCTATGGTATCATGACAAACAAAACCAGAAAATACTTCATTCTTTCAACATTTTTCTAATTTTACACATTTGCCTGCAGGCAAATGTCCCAATGTTATCATGATTCAGCATTATAGTATACATTTTATATATCTTCCAATGATATCAGTTTTTTCGTCTCTTATGAGTTTCTTACCTTAATTTCCATCTCAACTTAATTTCCATTAATGTCTCATCTCTTTAGGAAATGAGTGGCTGCCACAACCTTTTCTTCTCTGAAAGCTTATTCCCTACATATAATTTCTAATATCATTTCTTTTGAAATATTTTCATGTTATTCAAGAGAAAAGGCAGCCAAATTTTTGCTAGGGAAAGTTAGTGTTTTCTAAATACTCCCCAAAACAATATTGTCCTGGAAATAAGGTGAAAATTTTTCCTCATCTAGAATGAGCGTTGCTGTAGTGAGAGTGATGATTCTGAAGGCTACAGGCAGGGAGGCCTCAAGCTCCCTGGAGGCTCCAGTTAATCAGGGACAGTTCTGATGCTGCACTTGACAAAGGGAGTTGATTGACTCCCTTCACCAGGGCCCATAAATTTCAAGGGTAATCCCTTCCAGTCAACCCTAAACTCATTGGCATCTGAATAAGAGACAAAAATAGTAAAAACTCTTCAGACCAAAGATGATCTCTTGGAATATGAGAAACCGAGTATTATTTTCTAATTTGACTGTGGCTCAAGATGCATTAACTACAGTGTTGTTCATTCTTAGACATGGAAGAAATACTAATTGTGCTTATTTATTTTAATAACTACAATTTATTGAGCATGAGTTAAATGACAGAAGCTGTAATAAATGCTTTACTTTTATTTCATTTAATATTAACACTATTCTCTGAGGCAAATTTGTTTTATTAATTTTTAGTGGAATATAGTTCTTTTAAAATGCTGTCTTATTAATAGTTTCTACACTACAGCAAAGTGAATAAACCATCCATATCTTCTCATTTTTGGATTTTCTTCCGATCTAGGTCACCACAGAACACTGAGGAGAGTTCCCTGTGCTATAGAGTAGGTTCTCATTAGTAATCAATTTTATACACAGTGTAAATAGTGTATATGTGTCAGTCCCTATCCATCCCATTCCCCTCTTTCTCTCAGGCAAAATTTTTATTCCCATATTTTAGAAATGAATAAAATGACTTGCCTCTTGAGAAACCTGTATGCAGGTCAGGAAGCTACAGTCAGAACTGGACATGGAACAACAGACTGGTTCCAAATAGGAAAAGGAGTATGTCAAGGCTGTATATTGTCACCTTGCTTATTTAACTTATATGCAGAGTACATCATGAGGAACGCTGGGCTGGAAGAAGCACAAGCTGGAATCAAGATTGCTGGGAGAAATATCAATAACCTCAGATACACAGATGACACTACCCTTATGGCAGAAAGTGAAGAGGAACTCAAAAGCCTCTTGAGGAAAGTGAAAGAGGAGAGTGAAAAGGTTGGCTTGAAGCTCAACATTCAGAAAACAAAGATCATGGCATCTGGTCCCATCACTTCATGGGAAATAGATGGAAAAACAGTGGAAACAGTGTCAGCCTTTATTTTTTTGGGCTCCAAAATCACTGCAGATGCTGATTGCAGCCATGAAATTAAAAGACGCTTACTCCTTGGAAGGAAAGTTATGACCAACCTTGATAGTATATTAAAAAGCAGAGACATTACTTTGCAAACAAAGGTCCGTCTAGTCAAGGCTATGGTTTTTCCCGTGGTCATGTATGGATGTGAGAGTTGGACTGTGAAGAAAGCTGATCGCCGAAGAATTGATGCTTTTGAACTGTGGTGCTGGAGAAGACTCTTGAGAGTCCCTTGTGCTGCAAGGAGATCCAACCAGTCCATTCTAAAGGAGATCAATCCTGGGTGTTCATTGGAAGGACTGATGCTAAAGCTGAACCTGCAATACTTTGGCCACCTCATGCAACGAGTTGACTCACTGGAAAAGACTCTGATTCTAGGAAAGGTTGGGGGCGGGAGGAGACGGGGACGACCGAGAATGAGATGGCTGGATGGCATCACCGACTCTGTGGACATGAGTTTGAGTGAACTCCGGGAGTTGGTTATGGACAGGGAGGCCTGGCGTGCTGTGATTCATGGGATCGCGGAGAGTCGGACACGGCTGAGTGACTGAACTGAACTGAAGGGAAGTAATGATAAATCTGACACCAAAGGCAGGTCTATCTGATTTCAAGTCCAAAGCTCTTGAACACCACACAATGCTCTTTACCATTTACTGAGCTGATCCTGGTGATATTTAATCCTTAAAGTGATAGATATTATCCTTTCCACTTTAGAAATCTGAAAACTTGGTCTTGCAGAAGTTAACAGTTGAGACAGTAAGTTGCAGAACTAAGATTAAAACATAGAATGACCTGACCCCAGTGTCTGTTCTTTTCACTATATTGTGCTGTTGATTATCAGCAGATCTTCCAAGATCTTAAGAGTTACTCTTATAAAATAAGAAAGAGGTGTAATTAAAATTATAGCCAAAGTCATTCTGGAATCCCAGTCTACAAGCTGGTTGCCATGCAAAGTGTTAGCAATATTAATGCATCAAACTGAATAATGTGGCTCCCACAGCAGCCAAATTCTAATGATGGCAACAGATGCATTGGGCTATTACAAGTTGGCAGTAGTAGCTATTTTAATCCTACAACAAGCTCCTCTTGCTATGACCCATTGCTCACCAAGCAATATTCTGATTTTAATTTGGTTTCCCATGTGGCTTTCCTATGGCAATACTACTTCCTCTGGCCTCTATGACAACTGTATGCCCCATTTTAACTACAAAGCAACCTGGCAAACTGATCAGTTTCCTTGTGAATTTACTAACATAAGTCTCCTAGAGTCAGTTACCCAACTGCCCAACACCAGGAGACCTACTCTAGTGATCTGACCTTACACTACAGGGATTCCACTAAGGTAAAGCCATCATGTAAATCACCCTAAGGAAGCTCCCCTGAGGCACACCGCTTGTGAGCTTGTTATCTCAATATGATCCTAAAACTAGAACAAAACCAAATTGACCCATTATTGATCACTGTGGATGTACATACATGAGTAAATACATTCCTCTTTTAATTTCCCTCACTGAAATTTGTTTCAGTGTTCTAATGCCAGAAAATAACTGTTATATTTAGATTCTCAAAGATAAGTTCATTTTGATTATTCAGATGTAAATATTTATAATGGATACATATGGTCTAATATAATCCATAAGCTATTGTTGTTAATTATATTAGTTTATTGAGTTATATATATTTCCCCATATTATGGTACATGTTTCCTGCTTGGTGATTAGTTGTGGCAAATATCACTATATGTTTTTTTCTTATTTAGCTGTGAAAGTTGATGGAGAATGAACATTCTGTTTGGCTACTGTAGCCTTCTTGGGAATACAGTCCAACTCTACCTGTACTTCTTTTTTCAAAATAGAATAGATTCCACAAGGCAATCCATTTCATCAGAATCTGGTTAATAAGAAAAGCAAAAATCCATGCCCACTTGTTCCAAACTATCAAATATGAAAGGATAAACTTTAATAAAAAGAAACATCATCAGTATCATTACTAAGTAAAATCATTTCACTCTGAACTTGCTGGCAATTCCTTTATAAACCAGGCAAATGTTAATTTGATGCTCCACTAAGCATTTTGAATAACCTAAAATATGTTCCAAACTCATCTTTTGGAAGCTAATTTATTAATACACTGAAAAAACTTTCCATTAATTAAGGGTATACTTACAGAAAATGACATGCAAATTGTAATCTGAAAAGACCAATTCATTAGAAGTGTATCTAGAAGTACCAACCACTCTCCTGGGTTTGTTTTTCCTAAATTCTTACTAGAAATGAAGTCCTACATATAAGTGAGAAGATGCAAAATATAGCATCAAGTTCTATACTATCCAGTGAAGCCATTCTGACTTCTAAAATACTGAATAAAAACTCAATATTATTTCAGAAGTACATGCTTTTAAGGATGGTTGAAACGAGGCTGAGTACCTTACATCAAAACATTCTGTGTTACTAGAGTAGGGGAAATTTTATCTAGATAAAATGAGCAAAGAAAGAGATCTGGTTTTAAGAAACTTTAACAAAAATTTAAAGCATAATTATCTAAAAGACCTAAACTCTCCCTCAATCCTGCAAGGCTTAAAATTGACATATATCATGGAAAAGAAAAATAATAAATAATTTCAATAAATACAATAAACCATATATTATAAAGCAGACAAATATCAAGGTTTTCTCTCTAGGTTAATGCAAGCACTCCTAAACAATGAAGTCTGAAACACACTTGTGAACATAAAGCATATTAATGCAGTTTGTGTATATTTTAGGGGCTTACTAGGTGGCAGAGTGGTAAAGAATCCTCCTGCCAATGCAGGAGACATAGGATATGCCAGATTGATCCCTGGGTCAGTAAGATCCCTTGGAGGAGGGCATGGCAACCTGACCCAGTATTCTTACCTGGAAAATCCCGTGGATAGAAAATCCTGGTGGGTTACAGTCCATGGGGGTCACAAAGAAGCGGACGTGCCTGAGCACACATACACGTGTATATAATAGAGTTTCATTTTGTTAAATCCAAATACCATTTTGTAAAGGTTAATATTTTTAACAAAAAGTCTCCAACAAATCTTTCCATTCTTCTAGGCCTTGAGAAGGTTTGCTATGACTGTGTTAAAACGTTGCTTAAGGATAATATTTGGCAGGTAAGATTTGCTTTTCTAGGTGTAAAGAAAGTCACAATGCTGTCAACTCTTAAAGCCTTCTTAGGAGTCAGTGTATGAAGTGATACATCCAGCTTCTAACAACAACAGCAACAACAAAAATCCAAATCACTCACCAGACAAGCATAGCTTTGAAAGAATGCAAGCATTTTATCTGCCTATTTCTGAAAGATTTCACATTACAGACTGCAAGTTAACTCCCTGAAGAAATGCTTCCCGTTGCTTTGTGCGTTGCAGAATCTGCAATATCCTCTGAAGACACTGAAGTTTGCCGATGCCTTCTTTAAAGTGGGACCCTGCCACCTGACACATGCAACAATGATCTGACCAGCCTAATGTCCAGTTACTGATGTGCTGGCCCTATTTTGTGTGCACTCAGTCTTGTTCAGTATAGGACTTCCCTGGTGGCTCAGATGGTAAAAGCGACTGCCTACAATGGGAGAGACACAGGTTTGATCCCTGGGTCGGGAAGATCCCCTGGAGAAGGAAATGGCAACCCACTCCAGTACTCTTGCCTGGAATATCCCACAGATGGTGGAGCCTGATAGGCTACAGTCGATGGGATCGCAAAGAGTCGGACATGACTGAGTGACTTCACTTTCACTTTCTGTCTTGTTCAACTCTGTGACACCATGGACTGTAACCCACCAGGCTCCTCTGTCCATAGGATTTCCCAGGCAAGAATACTTGAGTAGGCTTCCATTTCCCCCTCCAGGGGATCTTCCCCACCTAGGAATAGAACCAGCGTCTCCTGTGCCTCCTGCATTGCACGTGGATTCTTTATTCTGAGCCACCCTATAACACAGTCCAAAACACGTTTGCTTTTGACAGCCACATCACATTCCTGACTCCTGGTGACCTTACTATCAGGTGAACTTTCTAGGTCCTGCTACTGTGAATCACTGCTAAGCCAGTGAAATCTCCTTTGATCTAATTTAGGGAAATAAACAAATAAAATGGTGAACTGCTCATTGCCTATCAGTTATTAGTGCTTTAAAAATCAAACCACTCTGAGTCATCAAAGTGGAGAAGGCAGTATTTACCTTAGAACTGTGAATTCCCAAGACAGTCATTATGTGCAAATGTACTCTGAAACTGCAGTTTCGCTAGGTTTATGTCTGAGTGCCAATAATAAAATTAACGGTGATGGCTACAGTAAGCTGCTTTCAAAGATGAAAGACCTTCCAAAAGGAAGTTTCTGCTATCGTTTATATGGCTGACTACTGTCTAGCACATAAATACACAGAACACACAAAAGCCAGGACCTTTTAGTTTTTCTGCTTTTGTTCAAGAAAATGGTTGAAGGAAAAAGAAGAGAAAGTAGACCCAGTATGTTTCAGTAAGACAGAATGGAAGAAATGTTTGTGTGTTAATGTGTGGAAATTTCAAATTTAATCATTTCAAACTAATGATGCCACTATCATGACATGGAAGTGTTTTATCTTCTGTGTAAATGGGAAAGGGCACAGATAACAATTCTAAACACTGGACAGTGATTGTTAATTAGTATGCAATATTCACATATCTATTTCATTCTCAGTTTTGCTCAGATCCTCTTCTGCTTTGTTTATACAAGTTTGGCAGTTTAATTCATGGTTATGTGTGATAATATGCTGATGAATAAATATTAAGGACAATAGAGATATATATTCTCTTATTGAACTATGAAGTCCAAACTAATATTAATGATTTTGAAGTTTGGTTGTTTTTATTTTATTTTAAAATTTATTTCTTTTTTCAAAGAAGATAGAAATCACCATCTTAATTCAGCAAGTTAGCAGACAATACTGCCTTGGAATGAAATGTAATATCTAACTTGTGTGCCAAACTTAAAGAACCTTTCATAATCTAAAGCTCTATAAATCTAGAGAAAAGCTATATGCTTTGCGATTTCCAAAATTTTAGAGTTGCAGTAATGAAGAAAATGAGCAAAAGCTTTTAATTAAAATTAAAATCAACAGAGAAAAATAGTAACAGAGTTAGGAAGCAAATCAAGATCTCTCTGCCTGTGAAATCTAGCACAACAAAAATCATTTGGCCTATAATTTTCCAGCTAATATTTCCTATGCAATACCTGGTACAGACTCCATCCTCATTAACTGCACTGGCAGCCTCTTATTTATAAGCAGGATACGATCCAAGAGTTCATTTCTCCCTTAGAAACAATGCTACAAATGGTTAGGTTTCTTGGCAATCACTCAAAATATGTATTTAGCGAGTAGCTGAATTATTTCAACATTCCAGTTTTAAAATAGAGTCACATATATTTGCAATACTAAAACTAAATGAAACCAAAATACAAATGTTTAATAATAATTTTTAAAATATAGCTTCATTTCTACTGTGAGCAGAGTAGTTTAATGAGACATGAAGGAGAGAAATATGACATGTCTCTAGAGTCTGAAGCATCATCCACTGACTTTCAAAGGTGCTGAAGATGGCAGCATATAATGTCACTTCACATATTAGTATACTCTAGTCCACCTCCAAGACTATTCAGTCAGTTCAGTTCAGTTCAGTTGCTCAGTCGTGTCCAACTCCTCACGACCCCATGAATCACAGCACGCCAGGCCTCCCTGTCCACCACCAACTCCCAGACTTCACTCAAACTCATGTCCATCGAGTCGGTGATGCCATCCAGCCATCTCATTCTCTATCATCCCCGTCTCCTCCCACCCCCAATCCCTCCCAGCATCAGACTCTTTTCCAGTGAGTCAACTCGTCGCGTGAGGTGGCCAAAGTATTGGAGTTTCAGCTTTAGCATCAGTCACTCCAATGAACACCCAGGATTTATCTCCTCTAGAATGGACTGGTTGGATCTCCTTGCAGTCCAAGGGACTCTCAAGAGTCTTCTCCAGCACCACAGTTCAAAATCATTAATTCTTTGGCGATCAGCTTTCTTCACAGTCCAACTCTCACATCCATACATGACCACTTACTGCATACTAAATATCATTAGGACATTTTATTTTTGGTGGGTTTTTCTTCTTTTGGTGGTGGGGGTAATGGATGGGTGTGTGTTCAGTAGGTCTCAGCTAACAAATTGAATGCTATAAAAGGGAAGGAAATCTGAAAAGAAAAATAGAAGATAATAAAACACAAAGACAGCTATTTGGAAACCCCTGGGGTAAACAAGAGGGAAAAATAAAAAGTGAAAGTCACTCAGTTGTGTCCAACTCTTTGTGACCCCATGGACCGTCCATGGAATTCTCTAGGCCAGAATACTGGAGGTGGGTAGCCTTTATCTTCTCCAGGGGATCTTCCCAACCCAGGGATAGAATCCGGGTCTCCCACACTGCAGGCAGATTCTTTACCAGTTGAGCCACAGGGGAAGTCTAGAATACTGGAGTGGGTAGACTCTCCCTTCTCCAGCGGGTCTTCCTGACTCAGGAAGCAAAGCAGGGTCTCCTGCATTGCGGGCAGATTCTTCAGCAACTGAACTATCAGGGAAAAACAAAAGAACAAGGTAAATGATTTCAGACAGACTTCACTGGCTCCTGAGGAGAGTTGTGAGTCCAGCCATCACACATTGATCCCATTTTCTTCCTATGATGCCAAGTTATGGACTCCAGTTTCTGAAAAGTCATTCCATATCAAACTATGATTACAAAATTAATGGCACATAAATAAAAACAATTATCTACTTTATAGGCATGCAATATAATTTCCTGACACACTATAAAGCCATGTTATGTGGGGTCATGGTTAGTGTGAACTAGACTAGCTGAGGCTTCCTCAAATATTATTCAACAAGTATGTCCTGATCATCTGTTCCATGTTGGATATTGTCTAGGCACTTTGGATATATACATGGGTGCTCAGTTGTGCCTGACTCTTTGTGACCCCATGGACTATAACCCACCAGGTTCCTTTGTCCATGAGATTTCTCAGGCAAGAATACTGCAATAGGTTGCCATTTCCTACTCCAACTTTGGATACATTAATGAACAAAAATGACATCTCTTGACTTCCCTGGTGGTCCAGTGGTGAAGAATCTGTCTTGCAATGCAGGAGACATGAGTTCAGTCCTTGGTTGGGGAACTAAGATCCAACACGCAGACAAGCAACTAGTGAACCCGCAAGCTTTAGAGCCCTTGTGCCACAACTAGAGAGACCATGCCCTGCAATGAAAGACCCCACATTGCACAACTAAGACACAAAGTAGCCAAATAATGTTTTTTTTTTTTAATGACATTTCTTCATGGAGACTCTTTTTTGTTGATCCCATGCTTTTCCCTTTTATCACTAAGATACTATAAAGGAGACCTGAACACCTTCCTGTAACCAACAGAACGCTTTCCATTCTCTGAGAATGTACTTTTGCAGGGTCCTGGCTTTCCCCAAAGCCCTGCTTCATCAGCTTTAAGTATAAATTGCAAATACTTGCCTTTCCTTTCAATGATCTAAATAAAATTTTCTGAAAATATCTTGGCAATTTCTACAGCCACACTTCAAGTTTTCCCTTAAAAACTGATTCTAGGTCAACAATTTCTCTTGGAAGTAATCACACCATTTCTGTATTGATTGAAGCACCTATGCTAAAATTCATCACTCAGTTTAGACTAAACTTCAGAGGCATGTGTATTTTCCGACCAAGCAGCCACAAAGTCACAAGTTTCCACCTTATTGCTCCCCCAATGCATTTTCTTGCCACTATCAATTGAATTGACTTCATGTTTTCCGTCTTCAAATATTTTCTCTTGTTTTAAAAAATGATACTCATATCCAAATGAGACAACCTGAACTTGGAGATTAATATTCCAGCCTTCATTTCTGAAGTAAGGTTTTTCTTCATTTTTGAGGGGATTTGCTATCTTATCTCCTGAGACACAAGATCTCTGAGCACCACGTCTTCTAAGACACAGAACAGAAGAATTTTATGTTAAAATTGGCCACAGACTTACAAGGAACTCTGAACAATGTCATTTGGCAGCCTGGAGGGTAGAGAAGTTCGGGGGGGGATGGATACATGTCTATGGATGACCTCATCCCTTCGGGGTTCACCTGAAATTACTACAACACTGTTGATTGGCTATGCTGCTGCTAAGTCGCTTCAGTCGTGTCCGACTCTGTGTGACCCCACAGAAGGCAGCCCACCAGGCTCCCCCGCCCCTGGGATTCTCCAGGCAAGAACACTGGAGAGGGTTGCCATTTCCTTCTCCAATGCATGAAAGTGAAAAGTGAACGTGAAGTCACTCAGTCGTGTCCAATTCTTAGTGACCCCATGGACTGCAGCCTACCAGGCTCCTCCGTCCATGGGATTTTCCAGGCAAGAGTACGGGAGTGGGATGCCATTGCCTTCTCCTGATTGGCTATAGCCCAGTACAAAATTAAGTTTAAAAAAATGGAGAAAATACAGAAGACGCAAAGAGCAATATGAAAGACCCACACTTGTTCTAAGTGTAATGGCGCACTCAGCCTCTGCAGCAACCCATGCCTCCTCTGGATCAGCTGAGATATCGCAGGCACAAAAGAGCTGCAGACGCAGTGACCTTGGTGTTCACAGTCTGCTTTGGGGGTCTGGGGAAGGGAGGTCATTTTTTGGGTTTCCCATAATTTGAGATCATCAATCTCTATTTAAAATAGAATGAACTGAACACTAACTTCTGCAGTGGTATAAACCGCTCTAAGTGGTGAAAGGCAAAACTAACGCAGAGGTGGGATGAAGAATGAGGCTCCGGTATTTGAAATTGCGATTTTTATATCCCTGGCCTGAATGACTACCTGCATACCCATCATATATATTTATATAACTCGTCGATTATACATAATTACTAAACATAATGAGTTACAGGTCTGCAAAATGTAAATGAGACTAAAATAATATTGGGTTGACCAAAAAGTTCATCTGGATTTTCCCATATGATGTTACAAGAATGAATTTCTTGGCCAACCCAATACTAATTAGACCTCGGTTGGAGTCACAGCAATTTGGAATAGTTTTAGACAAGCTGTTCAAAGACTGGCTATTACAGACTAACGTCACTATTTTTAAAATGTATTTGCAACTTCTTTCACTGCATTGATTCCTGTTTGGAAAAGGGATGTGTCAGAGCATATTACTATATTCATTTTTCTAAGTATTAGGTATATGGACTGCACATAGAGGTGGCATATTTTACACTTTTTACAGGTTACTTGCAGTAGTAAAGGCTGCTTCTTTCCTTTTGGTGCCTATCATCTCCTTTAAAAAAAAAAATTCTTATAAATGTCTCAGTATCTCAGAAGAGAGTCATTCAACAATGCATACGGCATAATTGGAATTGCTCCAGATATTTCAATTTTTTTGTTTTTTGCTACTAAATGTATTTTAAAATACTAGCATTTGTTTCCAAAACAAGATTTCAGAACTTTTCAAGATGACTGAAGTTTGAAACTACCATCATTATCTTATTCACATAGATTCTTCTATGTTACCTGGGAGGTGTCAGCATATTAGACGTGCAAATGATCAAAAAAACTTTCTAAATGCTGACATGAGCTAAATTATTATAGAAATTCAGTAAAATATCAGTAAGCTTATACAATTATAAGTTCAGTTCAGTTCAGTTCAGTTCAGTTGCTCAGTCGTGTCCGACTCTTTGCGACCCCATGAACCACAGCACGCCAGGCCTCCCTGTCCACCACCAACTCCCAGAGTTCACTCAAACTCATGTCCATCGAGTCGGTGATGCCATCCAGCCATCTCATTCTCTGTCGTCCCCTTCTCCTCCCGCCCCCAATCCCTCCCAACATCAGAGTCTTTTCAAGTGAGTCAACTCGTCGCATGAGGTGGCCAAAGTATTGGAGTTTCAGTTAGGAGGTTCAATCCAATCATTGCCCCAAATAAAAGAAACTTTGTAGACTCTTTGAGAACCCATAGATTTTAGCCTGCCATGCTCTTCTGTCCATAAGGTTTTCCAGGCAAGAATACTGGAGTAGGTTTCCATTGCCTCCTCCAGGGTATCTTCCTGACCCTGGGATCCAACCTGCATCTCCTGCATCACCAGAATTGGCTGGCAATTATTTACCACTGTGCCACCTTCAATTCAGTTCAGTTCAGTCACTCAGTCGTGTCCAACTCTTTGCTACCCCATGAATCGCAGCACGCCAGGCCTCCCGGTCCATCACCAACTCCCGGAGTTCACACAACCTCATGTCCATCAGATCGGTGATGCCACCTGGAAAGCCCTTACTGTAATATAGCCTTTCCTAAAGCATTAATGAAAACTGTTTAATTTTCATTTCAGGTTAATAGGATCAATTTGAAATATTTTTTAAATGGTGGAAAAGACCTAAAAATAATTCTCCAAATGCCAGAAACACAATTAAGTATAAATTAAATATAACTGTATCACTAGTACTTTGTCACCAATACTTTAATGAGGCCAACCACTTACTTAGTCTCCTCTCCAAATGTGTCCCAAAAGATGTTTCCAGTGACACCTGGTACTCAAAGCCAGAGTGCAAGTTATCCTTCTTTGAATTGCTTCTAGCTTAATTTTACAAATCCTGGTTTGCCTGATTCTAATCCATTCATTTTAAACCAATTGCCACTTCAGGCCTGCTTCCCTCTTCCTAATTCCATTCTTGATTTGACAGTTAGCACTCTGTATGATTCTCAGACTAAGAATAATAAGTTTTATGTAATTATTCAAGATTTTTAAGAATTGATGCAGCATGATCCTCCACCTATCAGAACAAACTCTGGTCATAAACATGACGTGTTTTCATTAGTTCAGTTAAGTTTCTCAGTCATGTCTGACTTTTTGCAACTTCAGGTTTCCCTGTTCATCACCAACTCCCAGAGTTTACTCAAACTCATGTCCATTGAGTCAGTGATAACATCCAACCATTTCATGTTCTGTTGTCCCCTTCTCCTCCTGCCCTCAATCTTTCCCAGCATCAGGGTCTTTTCAAATGAGTCAGTTCTTCGTATCAGGTGGCCAAAGTACTGGAGTTTCAGCTTCAGGATCAGTCCTTCCCAGTGAATATTCAGGACTGATTTCCTTTACGATGGACTGGTTGGATCGCCTTGCAGTCCAAGGGACTCTCAAGAGTCTTCTCCAACACCACAGTTCAAAAGCATCAATTCTTCAGTGCTCAGCTTTCTTTATAGTCCAACTCTCACATCCATACATGACCACTGGAAACACCATAGTCTTGACTAGACGGACCTTTGTTGGAAAAGTAATGTCTCTGCTTTTTAATATGCTGTCTAGGTTGGTCATAACTTTTCATACTGGTGTTTGCATACTGGTATATATTTGCAGGGCAGGAATAGAGATGCAGAAGTGGAGAATAAATGTGTGGACATGGGGAGTAGGGAAGGGAGGGTGTGATGAATCAGAAGATCGGGTTGATATATATTCACTATCATGTGTAAAGTAGACAGCTAGTGGGAACCTCTGTAGAGCACAGTGAGCTCTGTGATGAGCTAGATAGGTGGAATGGAGTGGCGAGTGAGAGGGAGGTCCAGGAGAACAGAGGCTCAGAGAGGCTAAGCAACTCTCCCCAGTACACACAGACAGCAAGTAGCAGAAATTCCAGACTCTGGACCAGGCAGTCAAAGCAAGAGAATGCATGCTTCACCATGGGCATAGAGGCTCTAAACAGAGGTGCTGATTTGACGGCTGATATGGCAATGCCTGAATTCAAGCCCTTACATGGCTTTAAGCCCCAGTTGAAAGGCATAAGCAACCTGATCTTTACTGACTATCACTCCAAGGCTGACACACTTTGATCATCTAATTAAAATATCCCCCTTTTCTGAGCAGAAGTGATAATTCTCAGTCATCTTTGTAATATGTAAACTAAGTTTGAAAGTATTCCTCTCAAAACTTTAGATTTAAACTCATTTAGTGCTCACAAAAGCCCTCCTAATACATGTACTGGTTCTACAGAGAGGTTAATGACATGCATGAAGTCACAGCAGATGGCAGAACAGAGTCCACCCATCTCACCACCACATGTGTTTCCAGGTAATCAGAAACTGCTGAGAGGTTCAGGAGAAAATTGAGGGTTATATGAAGTGTTTGGGAATCTAACTTTGGGTAAAAGGGGTGGACCAGTCATAGCTGAAGAATATTCCAGGCAGAAAGAACAAGGTGTCTGAAGGTTCTGAGGTAGGAAAGTGCTTGGTTCGATAGAGGACCTCAGAGTAGACCCACATAACTGCTATGTAGTGAGTAGGATAGGTAGGCAGCTGGAGGGGGAGGCAGGTCAGCATAGGAGGCTCTGTTTAGGATTTCAAAAGAAATCTGAAGAGGATTTTCACTTTTAGGGGAAAAGGTGCAAAGTGAAAACAGCGTTCAGTGTTTGTTTTGCAGGGAGCATTTATAGAGGTAACATGCACCCAGAACATCAAAAGTGGCACCACCAGCTGTCTCTCAGGAACCACACAGCATCCTAGTACCACAACGCCATGGCTTTTCATTCATACACTGAAAATAAATTCACCTGTACCATTGTTCTAGGTTCCACATATAGTCATTAATATGCAATATTTGTTTTTCTCTTTCTGACTTATTCACTCTGTGTGACAGAGTCTAGGTCAACCTACATCTCTACAAATGACATGTGATGGGGGAAGGGAGGGTGGGACAAACTGGGACATTTGGATTGACATAAATACACCACCCGGAGAAGGCAATGGCAAGCCACTCCAGTACTCTTGCCTGGAAAATCCCATGGACGGAGGAGCCTGGTAGGCTGCAGTCTGGGGTCGCGAAGAGTCAGCCGTGACTGAGCGACTTCACTTTCACTTTTCACTTTCACACACTGGAGAAGGAAATGGCAACCCACTCCAGTGTTCTTGCCTGGAGAATCCCAGGGAAGGGGGAGCCTGGTGGGCTTCCGTCTATGGGGTCACACAGAGTCGGACACGACTGAAGTGACTTAGCAGCAGCAGCAGCAGCAAATACATTGCTAAATAGCCCAAGGAGCTCAGCTTGGCATTCTGTGATAATCAAGTGGGGAGGGGTGGGTGGAAGGGTAGAGGGAGGCTCCAGTGGGAAGGGGGTAGATGTATACACACAGCTGATTCATGTTATACAGCAGAAGCTAACGCAGCATTGTAAAGCATTTGTACTCCAAAAAAGGTGTGTCAGTGTTGGGGGAGGGGCGGAACTCCATAGCTTAGCTGTAGTATCTGTGAGCATCTGTCTTTATCTTGATTTAGTTTGTGTATCTGTTAAGATGTGTCCCTAAGGTAACTGTATCTTTGTTGTTCAATCACTAAGTCATGTCTCTGCAACCCCATGGACTGTAGTACTCCAGGTTTCCCTGCTCTTCACTATCTCCTGGTGTTTGCTCAAACTCATGTCCATTGAGTCGGTAATGCCATCCAACCATCTCATCCTCTGTTACCCTCTTCTCGCCCTGCCTTCAGTCTTTCCCAGCTTTTTCCAAGTGAGTTGGCTCTTCTCATCAGATGGCCAAAGGATTGGAGCCTCCAGCCTCAGCATCAGTCTTTCCAGTGAATAGTCAGGGTTGATTTCCTTTAGGATTGACTGGTTTGATCTCCTTGCTGCCCAAGGGACTCTCAAGAGTCCTCCAATAACACAGTTTGAAAACATCAGTTCATTGGCTCTCAGCCTTCTTCATGATTCAGCTCTCACATCCGTACATGACTGCTGGAAAAATCATAGCTTTGACCATTTGGACCTTTATTGGCAAAGGGATGTCTCTGCTTTTTAATGCTCTATTTACTTTCATCATAGCTTTCCTTCCTAAGAGCAAGTGTCTTTTAATTTCATGGCTACAGTCACTGTCCACTGTGTTTCAGTTTTTAGTCCCTGAGCTGCAAACTAGAGCTGATATCCATCTTGGTTTTGACACCTGTTCACTTTGGTGTATCCTATAGCTAAAATGATGGGAAGGACTGACTCATTTGAAAAGACCCTGATGCTGGGAAAGATTGAAGGTGGGAGGAGAAGGAGATGACAGAGGATGAGATGGCTGGTTGGCATCACTGAATCAATGGACATGAGTTTGGGTAAGCTCCAGGAGTTGGTGATGGACAGGGAGGCCTGGCGTGCTGCAGTCCATGGGGTCACAAGGAGTTGGACGTGACTGAGTGACTTAACTGAAGTGAAACTCATCAAAGCACTGGAAAAATCTCTAGCCATTTTATCTGCAGATAAAATCCAGATTCCATGTCTCCTTTGACCCAAGAGCAGGATTTAAAGTCTACCACAGCTTCCCTGAGGGTCCAGAGGTTGAGAATCTGCCTGCCAATACAGGGGGCCTGGGTTCGATTCCTGCTTCTGGAAAATCCCATATGCTGCAGAGCAACTAAGCCCAGGCACTGCAACTACTGAGCCTGTGCTCTAGAGCCTCGTAAGCTACAATTACTGAGCCTGCATGCTGCAACTACTGAAGCCTGTGGACCTAGAGCCTGTGCCCTGCAACAGGAGAAGCCACCACAATGAGATGTCCGAGCACTGCAACTAGAGAGTAGCCCCCACTCTCTACAACTAAAGAAAGCCCGTGCTCAGCCACAAAGACCAAGCATAGCCAAAAACAAATAAATAGATAAATATTTTTAATGATTTAAAAATAAAGTTCTTAAGAACTTAAATTATAAAATTATAAAATAAAGCCTACCACATAGGTCCAGCAGAGTTCACTTCTGAAGGAGAATCCTTTTATGTTCTAAGGTGTTAATCTCTCACAATATATCTTGTAACCATCTACAATACAACTAACTATTGAACAAGATGCATAACATTTACTTCACTGCAATCCCAAATTCAAAATATCTAAGAATAACTCTCAAGAATGGCAAGATAAGTTAAAATAGTCTTACAACAAGATTACTTGAATGGGCTTCTCACTGTACTAAAGAAAGCATTATGAAGACACGCCCTAGGACATGTAGCTGTGTGAGCTCACCTAGCTTCTAACTTCACCTTCATTATTTATAAAATTAGGTAGCTAGCATCCCACAAATCGCTCTTACCTCTAAAACTCAAATTTAAGATTATCTTCTGCAGCAAAGATAGCATCGCGAACCAAATATTCCATGTGCCCTCACTCTTCGCCTCTTGCATTTGGGCAGGGCCATGTGACTGGTTTTGGTCCACATTCTGTGAGCAGACGTTGGCTAAGCATTGAAAAGCAGGTGTGAGTTCTCTTCCTATTTATAGGAAGCTTGGATGTTGAAAGCTGAGATGTTGAGCCATAGGTCAGGGGAAATTGGACTAGCACCACCTGAAAGACAGGCTGCTGGAGAGTTACTTGACTTACAGCTGTCTTTACACGAGAAGAAAGAAATGCTAAGGGCTACACCACTGAGATTCTGTGTTTGCCTGATGCTGAAGCATAAGCTAATCCTAAGCTCTTTGCTGAACAATTAATCATCATGAAGAAATAGTTATGAAAGTCACAAGTGAAATGGGAACATATATCTGTCCAGTGCAGAACTTGTTAAAATTCCTAAGTTTTAAAATCATCTAAACCTTTTAAAGTTTTATTTTATTTATTCATCACAAAATACAACTTTATGTTCTATGTTAAAGATGGCAAAATCTTACAAAAAATTTCTCTGGAGCATTCCCAAACATCAAAGAGAGCTTTAAACAACATTTTGAAAAGTTAACTGAAAATTAATTTTAAACACACAGCACTTTGCACTTATCTTCTCCTTAGAGTGAGTGAATTTAAACCTTAAATGAAAAAGTGCTGACAAAATGCATTTTAGAGGATTATAAAGTATAAATTAGAAAAAAATGTAGATTTTGAGTTGGAGTAAGATTCTGAGTAAATATTGGAATGCAAATGCATTTTTAAATATGTCATATACCACTAATTTGAAGTTTTTCTTAACTTTCAAAAAAAGTTGACATGTCAGTTAATAATTAAATATATTTAGATGCAAGAGATACTTAAAAATCTGCTGAAAATTCATATAGTTTACTATTTATGTCTATTGTTTCTTATTTTTCTAATGTGATTACTACTTTTTAGGAAATTTCCCTGGTGGTCCAATGATTAAAAATCTGCCTTCCAATGAAGTGGAAATGGGTTCAATACCTGGTTGGGGAACTACGATCCCACAGGCCATGGAGCAACTAAACCCAAGCATTGCAACTAAGACCCAAGTGAGTGATAGTCACTCAGTCATGTCCAACTCTTTATGATGCCATGGACTGTAGCCTACCAGGCTCTTCTGTCCATGGAATTCTCCAGGCAAGAATACTGCAGGGGGTTGCCATTTTCTTCCCCACAACTAAGACTCGACATAGCCAAATAAACAAATGATTGTTGTTCAGTTGCTGAGGCATGTCCAACTCTTTGCAACTCCATGAACTGCAGCACACCAGGCTTCCCTGTCCTTCACTAGCTCCCAGAATTTGCTCAAACTGATGTCCACTGAATCAATGATGCCATCCAACCATCTCATCCTCCTTCATCCCCTTCCCTTGCCCTCAATCTTTCCCAGCATTAGGGTCTTTTCCAATGAGTCAGCTCTTTGCATCAGGTGACCAAAATATTGGAGCTTCAGCTTCAGGATCAGTCCTTCCGATAAATATTCAGGGTAGATTTCCTTTCAGATTGACTTGTTTGATCTTGCTGTCCAAGGAACTCTCAAGAGTCTTCTCCAGCACCAGTCTTCTCCAGTTCAAAAGAATCAATATTTTTAAAAGAAATACTATTTCTTAGTAAAAAAATTCTCTTTTAATAAATTAAGTACCACAGGGACAGTATAGTTTATTTAGAACTAGGTCACAGAATTCAGGTTTGCTTTACCTAGGATGCCATGTCCCAGATGTTAGATTCTCACCTCTATTCCAATGTAACAGTTTTGAAAACAAGAAAGCACCCTGAAGTCCTGATAGAAAGAGAACAAGGAAAGAAATTTTTAAGATAAAACAAAAATGCCTGAAAGTATTCCCAGTCACATTGAATATAATGTGGCTGAAGCTTTATTGGCAATCATTATGAGGCAGTTGTTCTTTCTTCTCTATTTGGTTTGATTGATGATACAAGATTCCCTACCAACTTTGGGAGATACATTGAGAATTATTCAATAGTAGACAGAATGAAAACCATATGTTAGCAAAGTAAGAATAAATTCAAGAGGGCTTTTTATAATTTGTAAGCACTGACCAGTGAAGAGGAGACAGTGTATGGGGCATATCAACATTACTACAAAGATAAGGCAAGAGAAGGAGCATTGTGATGAAGGCAGGATAAATGATGAAACTTAAGTAGCTTTATTCATTCCTGCTTATCCAAGTAAAAGTGCTGAGTCAGATCCTGGAGGTTTTTTTTATTTGCACTTTATGTTTTGTCGTTGTTGCTTAAATTGCGGTCTAATTGCTTTACAATGTTGTGTCAGTTTCTGTTGTACAACAAAGTGAATCAGCTATATATATACATATATCCCCTCCTTGAAGCTCCCTCCCACCTCCAAAGAATCCCATCCATCTAGGTCACCACAGTGGAACAGATAAACCTACTTGCAGGGCAGGGATGGGGACACAGGTGTAGAGAACGGACGTGTGTATATGCAGAGGGAATGAACTGGGAAATTGGGTGGACGTATGCGCACTGCCATGTGTAACACAGATAGCTAATGAGAACCTACTGAACAGCGTGAGTCACACAGCTCAATGCTCTGGAGCCTATGTTCTTAATCCAGGGAGTCTTGAGAGAGTATCCATGGGAAATTCAGGGGACATTAAATCTCCAGGTTGGAAGATAAATAAATGAATGCATATGTGCTTTTTTTCTAAGGATAGGAACATAATTTTAATCATGTTTTCAAAGTTTAAGATTCATTCAATCTAAACTAGATAATTTGTGATAGTCTGACATCAGGCTCAGAGAAGCGCTCAAGGGAAGCGCTCAAGGGAAGCAAAGCAATTATGGCAATTGCATCTGAAAGTGGTCCATTATCCCGAGCCAGCAGGGGTCAGTGCATGGTCAGTTGCACTGCAACCGCAGTGGGGGTCACTACAGCAGGGATGAGGCCTTACACCCACATTCCACCAGATGAAATTTCAGCAGTCCTTCAGGTCCAAATCAAACAACCCCAACTCTTCATGAACTCCCTGTAGGAGTTCACGATGTACCAAAAGAAAGGCACATGCATGCCATATATTTATAAGAAAAATCAATAGAATAATTTTGAATCTGTCCAAAAGAATGAGTTATTAGAGAAACTGAAACACTTGTGCACTGTTGATAGAAATATAAAATAGTGTGGCCACTATGGAAAAAAGTATTGTAGTTCCTCAAAAAATTGAAAATAGAATTGCTGTATAAACCAGCAATTTCACTTCTGGGTACATTTCTGAAAGACTTAAAAGCAGGGTCTCAAAGAGAGTTTTGTACAACCACACTTATTGCAATTTTATTTACAGTAGTGAAAAGATGGAAGCAACTCAAATGGTGAATGGATAAGCAAAATGTGGTCTAAACATACAATGGAATGTTATTTAGCCTTAAAAAGGAATGAAATTTTGACACAGGCTACAACATGGATGGACTTTGAGGACATTGTATTAAGTGAAATAAGCCAGTCACAAAAAAGACAAATATTAGATAATGCCACTATATATGAGAAACCTAGAGTCTCTTAATTCATAGTGACAGGAAGTAGAATTGTGCTTGCCATGGGTTCAAGGGAGGCAGGAATGGGAAGTTGTTGCTTAACGGGCAGAGTTTCAGTTTTGGAAGAAAAAGAGCATTTTGGAGGTTAGTTGCACAATAATTTGAATATGCTTAATATTGTTAACTCTGTGGGTAAGATGATAAATTTTGTTATGTATATTAAAAATAACGTGTACTAATTTTTTTAATTAAAGAAAATATCATGAGTTCCTCATACCTATTGAGCTAAAGGAATTTCATATCATATTATTAAGTGCAACAAGCTAGTAACAAAATATTAAGTATCTCACAATCCCACTTTTGGCAAACAAATGTAAATTTTAAATGCATTAATTCAAATGTATATAATCTCAAAGAAAGGTATGTAATGATACACATCAATCTATTATTTCCAACAGACAATGGTAGTTGATTAACTTTTCCTTGTTAACAGTGAAAATTTATTTCAATACTTAAAAATAGAAGTTACCAAAGAAGTAACACAACGTGATAAGAAATCAAATAGATGTAGACAGCAAAATTTATGTGAGATGAAGATGGGAGAAAGTCTCTGGAGCTGGGGGTGTTTCTGAAAGGCCTCAACAGCCAGATTCACGTAAAAGCTGAAACTTGAACTCATAGTGTCTAAAGGGGGATGATCCAGATCCAGAATGAACAAAAGTCAAGAGCACATGACTTACAGTCGGTCCTTGTTGAGAACTCTAAATATTCTGAATAACTTATATGGGAAAAGAATCTGAAAAAGAATATATATATGTATAACTGAATCACTTTGCTGTACACCTGAAATTAGCCCACGATTTTAATCAACTATACTCAATATGGAATAAAATTTTAGCAAAAAGAGGGCAAACTTGATAAAAATAGTATCTGTTGTTGTTGTTGTTGCTCTTGTGAAAATGATTCCATGCATGTCAGTTGTTCCCTATTCATCTCGTGACTTTTGTGACCAATATCAGATGGTTATGCAACTATGGCTAACATTTTAATAACGTAGGCTAGAATTTGTAACTTTAAATGTTTAACCTCTAAACATGCTTTTCTTATTTAACAATACACCATGAACATCCTTCCAGGACTATCAAGATTCAGTTTATTCTTTTTGATAAATACACATTTTAAAATAATACTCATAAGTGCAAGAAATAAAAATCAATAAATTAAGCATTCAATTTAAGAAGCTAAAAGTAATGAAATTAGCTTAAGAAAAACAGAAGGAAAGTAATAACTTTTCTTTATGGAATTGATACACAAACTCAAGATGAGTGGGAAATTTAACCAGAATAAAAGAGGACTTTGCAGAATACTATCTAAAAGCATTTAAAATTCAAGTCAAATATAAGATTTTTTTTAGTAAACCACAAATTTCTTAAATTGATCCCAGAAGATAGAGAAAACTGAAATAGAGCAAATGCCTTGTAAGAACCTGAAAAGCTTAACAAAGGGAAAAACTAAAATGCTCGGAATTCACAGAGGTCATTAAAATGAGAACATGCAATTTATGTAGAGAGATACACACAACCTAAACTCTCTGTTCCTAGCATTTGACATTTGTTTAATTATAAGATACCCATTGATGCAGAGAACTTTTAGGATGTGTTTAGAAGGAAAATCAACTGAGAAAAGTTGTTCTCTACCTACTTTTAACCATGTATGCCAACCCTCTTAGACTGTCTTGACTAAGACTGACTAGCTGTCAGTCCCTCTTTGCAAGAGAAGCCCTAAGAAGCCCCAGATAGTGGCAGAGATGTTCTGTAGCATGAGACTCTCATTACTAATTGAATTCTGGATGAAATTCTGATGAAAAGAAACTCAACATATAATCTGACCAATGGTCTACAAAATTTTATTTGGTCAATCATTAATGCTTTAGAAATTTGAATAGTTCAGTTCAGTTCAGTCACTCAGTAGTGTCCAACTCTTTGTGACCCCAGGAACCGCAGCACACCAGGCCTCCCTGTCCATCACCAACTCCCAGAGTCCACCCAAACCCATGTCCATTGAGTCGGTGATAACATCCAACCATCTCATCCTCTGTTGTCCCCTTCTCCTCCTGCCCTCAATCATGCCCAGCATCAGGGTCTTTTCCAATGAGTCAGCTCTTCACATCAGGTGGCCAAAGTATTGGAGTTTCAGCTTTAGCATCAGTCCTTCCAATGAACACCCAGGTCTCAGCTTTAGGATGGACTGGTTTGATCTCCTTGCAGTCAAAAGGACTCCCAAGAGTCTTCTCCAACACTACAGTTCAAAAGCATCAATTCTTCAGCGCTCAGCTTTCTTTATAGTCCAACTCTCACATCCATACATGACCACTGGGAAAACCTTGACTAGACGGGCCTTTGTTGGCAAAGTAATGTCTCTTCTTTTTAATATGCTGTCTAGGTTGCTCATAACTTTCCAAAGAAAAACCAGTTGTTCAGTGAATCATAGAAGCAGCTGCAGATAGAAGTAGCCAAATCATGTTAATAATGGGATAATATTAATGGTATAGAAACATAATGGATCCCCAAACTCAGCTGCTGGAATTGGCCACATGATAATCCACCCAGAGTGGCTTTGGACCTTAATAGCCTCTCAGTACCCATCCCCCACCAAAAGCCTGAGTAAACTAGGATTTCTGTCCTTCTGATGAGGTCCAATGGATTAAGTTTTCTTAGCTCCCTAAAAGGCCTACAGGCATAGCTGGAATTCCTGTCCTTGTCATTTCCACATCTATCCAGAGAGTAAATACCTACCCTCACCCACCCTACCACTTATTTGAGAAAGTTTCTCTTCTAGAATCTAGCCTAAAAAACAAACCATCCTCCAAAAACATTTTGAATTCCTGGACTGGTAGCATGATTTACCACTTTGAGAAGATGAAAGGAATTGATATTTTTCTAAAGCCAAAAAGGCTGTGGGAAAATTTATTAATGGTATTCAAGAATATGATAGATTCTTACGCAGGTGGTACCAACCAGCTGTTCTCCATCTCTTCTGAGAGCAGAACAAAGGGAAGTGGTATTAAGTTGCAAAATTAGGGATTTTGTCAATTTAATAAATCACCCAGTCCTCATTCTCTCATCTCCTACTCCCTGTCCCAGTTGCTAACCTTTTCAGCCAAGTGTTCATTACTAGGCATTTCATTTTCAATTCCATTTATTTCTAACTAGGAGGACCCGTGCAGCCCTGCTCTTTGATTTATGGATGTACAGTGCACTGCACAAGTCCTTCTAAAATCTGCTTCTATGATGAAGCATTGCTTGTCAGAAACACTAAGCAAAGCAGCAGAATGAGGACAGATGCTGATGTACTTTTCAATTCCAATCACAGCTTGTCTCTGACGCCATAACACAGAGCCACACAATTTCTTAACATGATTTTGTCTATTTCCCACCAAGCAGCGTGGCCACAGGACACTTGACTTTTCTTTCTAGGGCAGGCCTGACAGCTAGGCCTCTGAGTATAACAAGCAGGAATTTAATTCTGTGAAATGAACCTAATTAAAGTATACAGGTTTGGCAGAGCCTTGGGGCCAATGAATAAGTGGAAGATATGAGTCTGAGCAAGCTCCAGGAGTTGGTGCTGGACAGGGAAACCTGCTGTGCTGTAGTCCATGGGGTCGCAAAGAGTAGGACACGACTAAGTGACCAAACTGAACTGAACCTGAGGACTCTGTCCTTGGATAGAAGATTTTGCTTAGTAGAGACAATAGCATGACTCAACAGTGACACCAAATTGAGATGTGCTAAGGATTTGAAGACTCATCTCTCTCTATCGACCCCTCTAGATACCCAAACGAGCAGGCTTCTCTTAAATTTTGAGAAAGTTGTCTGTTGATCTACCTAGAGCAATCAAACAAGACAACATGGTGTTTCACCCAGAGGTAGCCAATAGCAAAAATAAGAACTTAAAAGTGCACAGTGGAACATTTTACTATGTATATATAGAAAGAAAACTGCATGGCATACTCCATACAGTAAGGAGAAAAAATGGCACTTTAGCCCACAGCAATGTCACGCCTCATCAAATTCAAGAGAAGTGGCTTCCACTTTACATGAGGCTTTTGATTTCCTCAATTTGATTGTTCCCCTAGGATAAAAACTGCTCTCAGTGAAATGACATCAGTCTTCCTGCAGCCCTGACACCAGATAACGCCCACACATTACTCAGCACAACAAAATATGCTTGTGCCCTTTACAAATACCATCAGCATCTCAATACCACCTCATTCATTTGGCTTTGATTTTGCCATTTCCCCAGATTGTGCGAAGCAAAGCAGTCCAGTGTATTTACGGCTGTGCCACTGCTATTTGTAGTAAATAAGTGCACTCCCTGAAAGGTACACACAAAGAAGGTAACGGAGTCCATGTGAGGGGGCAGCTCTCTCTACAGGAATTATATTGTTTCGGATCTATGACATCTTAAGCTTAGTAGTACAGCATTGACTTTTGAGTGTGAGGGCATCAGGATAAAAAGATGACCATAAAAAGACATAGCATCTTTCTCTCACTATTTATAATCATTTTATTGAAAATGATAATAAGCAAGCACGTTAAAACTTACTTTTACTATTTAAACCTGTATAGCCATTCCTTCAATATGTGTGTGTGTGTGTGTACATACATACGTATATATATACACACATGTAACATATAAGAATTGGAGAAGGAAATGGCAACCCACTCCAGTACTCTTGCCTGGGAAATCCCAAGGGCGGAGGAGCCTGGTAGGCTGCAGTCCATGGGGTGGCTAAGAGTCGGACTCGACTGAGCGACTTCATTTTCACTTTTCACTTTCATGCACTGGAGAAGAAAATGGCAACCCACTCCAGTGTTCTTGCCTGGAGAATCCCAGGGACAGAGGAGCCTGGTGGGCTGCCGTCTATGGGGTCACACAGAGTCGGACACGACTGAAGCAACTTAGCAGCAGCAGCAGCATATAAGAATACATGTAGTGTATACATATAAGGTATATATATACATTATCATTTTATTGCTTTTTATTTCAGCTTTTTAAAGTATTTTACCCCATCATTCATTATAGATCTATACATATGAAAGAGATCTATAGTAGAGGATGGAGTAACAGACGGATCAGTCAAAATAAAGCAATAAAGTAATGTCTGATTCCACAAATGTCTCATTCTTTACATCACAGCTCATATTTATTACCTGCTATAGTCAATGCCATTGACTATATGAAGATATGAAGAACAGTGTTTGACCCTCAAACTCTGAAATTCAACTGGGAGATAAGATGGACTCATTCAAAATGTAACTCAAAACATGCCCAGTCCAGAAGCTGAATAATGCCTGCACATTGTCTGACTCTGAAACTGCTTGAGAGCCTTCATGGAACATTTTGGTCAAACTTTATTATATTTTTAAACCATCAGATAAATGTTTTAGACTTACAAAAGAAATGCCCACGTTTCTAGGTCATGCCACTGACATTAGTCTGGAGAGCTCATAAATTATTCCTCAGAGCCTCTAAAGGTGACAGGTTGTAAGTTTGCTTTCTTTGTACAATACTTCTCTCCAGCCTCATAGCAACTTTCTCAATTTGGCAAATTGTCTTTCTCCAGCCATTCAAGTTGACAGGTAGGAGAAGGGGGTTGAAAAAGAATGGTGGCCCAATTATCCCAGTGACCAAACTTCTAAAACTCTGGAGTCTAATAAGAAAGCGTATAAATGCAAGACATTCTTCTTGCTTATATGAAGGAACATCATTATGTCCTCTAAAAATATATTTAATGAGATAGTTTAAACACTTTGGAAAGAAAGGGGCTTGATTGCTACAGTGGTTGACAGAGTTAAGAGCTCATTTATTGTGGTTTATGTATCTAAAATGTGCTTTCCACATATAAGAATGAAAATCTCCTGGCTGATAAACTCTGTTAAAAGGAAGATTTCATCATATACTTAAATCCCTATGAGGATACTGAGTGCTCCATATGATAACTATTATAATTATAAGCATTTGTCAAGACGGTTTAAAACACTCATCACAGAAAGCTTGATTGTAACAGTGGGCTGATATGGTTAGAGGCTCTATCAGAGTGATTGTGTGTAAAAGCCTACGTGGTACATTTGTGAAATGGAAGAATGGTTTTTGTGCTCCACTTTAAAAGTCTAGGGAAAAAAAAAATATCCATTTGTGATTAAAGCACCCTAAGGAAGGATACGGGGAAGTGGGGGTGCTCAGACATGGGGTTTGAGGTCCAGGCTGCACTCTCATTATTAAAGACTCATGGAGGTAAACACTCATGTGGCACTGAAAAGGCAGTCACAGATTTTGATAGTGTTTCAAATTGCAGACACAACAGATATAGAGGGGTTTGAAAACAGCTCAACATAGCTGGATGCTACTAATTATGAATAATTAATATATGTTGCAAATAGCTTCACATTTATATTCATATTAGTAATTCAGTAAACCCAGTGAGTTTCTAGACCTAGACCAAGTTCAACTGTTTCAATCACTCCAAGAGATCCCCTAATCTGTTTGAATTCAACTCCAAATCACAATTTAAAACCCTTTGGAATCTATTCAGTTTCATAGAATGGTCGCATTGGAAGCTGGGTTTAACAAACGGCCATTTTATTTGACCTTCCGAATGCTTCCTTGAGCAAAAAACAGCTGCAAAACAATGCAATCATACAGATTTAATGAAGTGCTTATGTACCAAAAATTTAAAACAATGTTATTTGATATGCACAGCAAATTTATCATGAAAAATAGTGATTTTAACAAACAACCTTGCAGTTTTGGGAGCTATGAAATGATGCTTCTTTTTCTAAAAAGTATTAGAAGCTCTCAGAGAACTAAAATTTTCAAGAGGAAGGGAGTAAATAATTCAAGGAGTATGATATCACTTCAGGAAACACTGAAGTACAACTTAATAAGAAGCTACACCACCTTTCCACACCCCTTTTTATCCAGAGCAGAAAATAGTACAGAGACAAATCATTATACTGCCATCCGATCTCTAGATACTGCGTTTTCAAAATTCACCAGCTGATAAAATAGGATGGAAGATTCTTAATGTCATTTTTTTTTCTGAAAAAATAAGTAGTTACTGAAGAAACAAATGAGAAATGTTGTAGTTGAAACTCTACCAGAATTTTCAGGCTTGAAGGCTCCAGAAAGATAGGTACCAATTCTTCCAGCTTCTTGGAGAATTCTTGCTTTGAAAATGTCATTCAAACCATTGCCCCAGCAAGGTTTTTATTATGACCTTATTTTTAATTGCATCATTATATTATAGAATTTTTTAAATTATTACATTATATTCTCTTGTTACACCATTACATTGTTTTATTGTTATTCTTATTACCTTATGTATGTGCCTAACTTGTCTTCAAGGCTAGTACATCCTAAAATTTTCCACAGAGCACACATAGAAAATGATGTGTGTGTCTCACCTGGTATAAGTGGAGGTGCTTGGGTTCCCTGTAAGCTGGGAATCTCTAGCTAAGCTTATCTGTGGCCTGTTTATCACATGAGAAATTTCTACACTAGATTCTGAGCACATTAAGAATAGGGTATTCATCTTCAAGTCCACAGCTCCTAAAACAGGGCCCTCAATAAGAACATACAAAAAAAATAAAACATTTCTTTTTTTTTATTTATTTTAATTGGAGGCTAATTACTTTACATTATTGTATTGGTTTTGCCATACATTGACATGAATCTGCCCCAGGTGTACATGTGTTCCCTATCTTGAGCCCCCCTTCCACCTCCCTCCCCATCCCATCCCTCTGGTTCATCCCAGTACACCAGCCCTGAGCATCCTGTATCATGCATCGAACCTGGACTGGCGATTCGTTTCACATATAATATACATGTTTCAATGCCATAAGATGGGTTAAATCACACCCCTAATTTAAAAACAAGTTCTATATTATCTCCAGCCACTAGTCTCTATTTGCACCTCATCCTAGTCTCTAAAGGAAAATACAGGTTTGTATTCCAGTCTTACACCTCTTATCTGCTACACAGTAAAGGGTCAACAAAAAGTCCTGAGTAGGCTGTCTTCAATAGAGCAATGCCAGGGTGTTGCTGCACAGGAAATCCATAATCTTCCCACACACACTATCAGAGACCTAAAATCTAAGCCAGATGCTTCCCTCCTGCCCCTACAGTCAATCTGCTGCTGCTAAGTCACTTCAGTCGTGTCCGACTCTGTGTGACCCCAGAGACGGAAGCCCACCAGGCTCCCCCGTCCCTGGGATTCTCCAGGCAAGAACACTGGAGTGGGTTGCCATTTCCTTCTCCACAGTCAATCTAGGCTCCTGTTAATCTAATCTCCATCCATCCAGTTCTCTCCATGTCTACAATCATCAGATTGTCATCATCCTCACTTAGACAATATCCATACCCTCCTAATCTCTTTCAAAGTTTTCAACTGTCTTTCTTCACACAGCAGCTTAAAAGAGCTGATATGATAACCTCACCTAAAATCTGTCATCACTTTCCATGTTAAATACCCAGAACTCACAATACTATCTGAACACATACTAAGATCTTAATGAGCTAATTAACATATATTAGTTGTCAATGAAATAGTTTGTTAATTTAGGAATACCTTAATGATTAATCATTATATTTGAGAGTCTGAAACATAAAAATAGATTTGTGACTTAGAAGTTCTTAGGTGTTATCTATTCTGATAAAAGAATTGAGAGTGATCTGGGAGCTAATAGAAAGCAGAAAAAAAGTCAAAAACAGAATCTTGGGAAATATCAAGATTTTAAAAATTAGTCAGGTAGTCATAAGTAATTACATACACAATGTTAACATAAAAGATACAAGGTACTTGAAGGTAAATCAAGATTTAAAAACACTAGGTAATTTTATTAGACTATTGAGAAACACATAACACAAACATATATGACACACACAGAGCCTGGAAAGAGATCAATCAAAATGTTACCTAGTTGTGTTCAGTTAGTGTACATATTGGTAGCAATGTATTGTGATTATAAAGAATATTGCTTTATTCTTTCTAAATTCCAATTTTATGGAATCTAATTTAATCATATTTTTAAAAACTATCAATAGCATTTCATGATCTCTTTCAAAGAGTTTCTTCCTTTAGATGTCCAATGGGCAAATCTCTCTTCTTACCTTGAAGAGAGTCCCTTCCACCTTGACCCCCTATGATGGCCTTCATCACTGATCCTTGCCTAGTTCAACCCTCTGTACTACACAGACTTGGATTCAGATACTCTAAATCAAATGCCATTCCCATTCAGTGCATGGGCTCTACTTATCACTCCTATTTCAGAAGACATTGCAAACTAGTGTCCACAATTTCAATTTTCTATCTGCTGCCCATAGCAAGAGAAGTCCAAGGATAGTTACATTTGAAAACTGGGAACTCCTTTATATATCATCACTTCCCAGGTGCTGGTGAGGAGATTTGTTTGGTAATGCCAAAGCCGTCAATCAATTAGACTCTCCAGGGACCAGATAAGAGACATGAAGCTAGAGAACACAATGACCAAATATATTCAGTTGCAGACTCAGAGGATTAGTACAAACTGAAAAGAATTGTGGAGACTTGCAAAGGATATAGATTCATGGACAATAAACATTAACAAGACAGTCCTATTGAAAGTCTATGCATAAGGTATCATTAAGACTATACTACTGGTCATATTTAAGTAAAGATACTGTTTTAAGAGGATGAATACAGTAATAAATGAAATGTTATCTCCAATATTCTTGCCTGGTGAATCCCACAGACAGAGGAGCCTCGCAAGCTACAGTCCGCAAGATCGCAAACAGCTGGACGTGATTGAGAACTAACACTTTCACTGTTTTAAGAGGATAAATGCAGTAATAAATAAAGCAAATGTTATTTTTACTTTTATCATTTCATGTTTTACTTCCACACAGTCAAGATTATTACATTACATACCATAAGGTATTTCTTAGCCCGTTGTGTCATGTGACATCATAAAATAGGATTGGGTGCACCCTGAATGAAATAAACTTTAACTGAAGTGCTTCTTCAGTTTCATGGAGAAATGTGGTTAAGTTTCATTCTAAAAACTGTATTAATGCATCTAGTACAAACTTGTCTAAAATGTTTTTATTTTGATTTTAATCTGATAGAGAAAACCAAGCCTGGAGCTTTCATTGTGTGTTCAAAGAGTTGAGATTCTTTGGGTTTTTTGTAAACCATATTTTAAAATATTTGGGGTTTAATTTTTTCTGGGATGAAAAAAACTTTGGCATAAATAAATCACAATGCAAATGCCCTATTAGGTGAAATCAATTGGTTATGTTTTTGTTGGACAATAAGAGCAGACTCCCTTCTAGATGTTGCTCAACAGTGTGAACACAGTGATCTCTATGGCTTCCCACAAGTCTCTAATATTATGATGCTAAATAAGATTCTGTTACCATCTCCCCTCCCACCACCACCCACAGCTCTTTATTAGCTTAATGCTTTCTCGATGACACTCTGTTTCTCATTTATAAAGTCTTAAAAAAAAATAAATAAAGTCTTTAGTTCTTGTTCTTATTCAGAGCAATAACTTACATAAATGTATCTTCTACTGTGCATTGCTTCCTTGCCAAATGTTAGGGGTTGAATTGTAAACCGCCCCCCCAAAGTTTGTCTATTAAAACCTAACTCCCAGTATCTCAAAATACAACTTTACTTGGAAATGGGGTAATTGCAGACAAAATTAAAATGAGGTATCAGAGTGGGCTCTAATCAAATATGACTGGTGTCCATATATAAAAAGGAAATTTGAATACAGACACAAGCATGCACAGAGAGAGGAAAGTGTGAAGAGACGCAGGAAGAGGAAGTCTGCAAGAGAACCTTCCCTCATAACTCTTGGAAGAAGCTATACCTGTTGATACCTTGAATTTCTAGCCTCCATAATTATGAGACAAAACATTTATGTTGTTTAAGTCACCTAGTTTGAGTGCCTTTTTACGGCAGCCCTAGTAAACTAATAAACCATTTTTAAGCATCATACCATTTCCTAGTTGTTTCTAGAATTCTAGAATTTCACTCAAGCCACCTTCCATTCAGTATTCAAGTCATTTTTCCATATCAAAGTTTCGTTATTTTTCAAATACATGCTTCTATAGAAATACCTTTCTTTCCCCAGTTCTCCCTTCTGATTCCCCAGTTTTTATTTTAAAAGTCCATTTCTGAATATTTTTCACTTCCATTTTCTTTACAGGTAACATTCAAAACTAATTGCAAAAGCTCATGTCTTGGTGCAAGAGCAAATCACTTACTAAGCCTCAGTTTCCTCATTTGCAAAAGGCATTAAAAGTACCACACGATTGTTTTGAGGAATAAACAAAATAGCATGTATAAAAGTGTTTGAATGGCTACCAATGTTTCTCTGTCATTTTCATGGCCTCTCTGATGTTTCACAGAATTGTAATAACATTTTTTTTGTTACCACAAACTTCAGTTACAAGTCTCCAGGAGGAGAAGTTAGTAAAGACTTTCAAATCTTTATCCTGAGTCATCACTGATGCCCCAGGGTCATCATCATATAAAATTTGACTTGTTTCATTTTTTCTTATTCTACAACATTCACACATCCATGGTGAAGTTCATCTTCGTGTCCTGACCTCACACACAAGCAGGAAATATTTTTCTGCAGTTTATCCTTATCAGCTTGACATTTAATTACCCAGAGAAGCTTAGTGTCATCTGTGAACTTGAAGATTTTACTGGGCACTTCATCTTCCCAATCACTTATAAAAACCTTAAATGAAGCCAGTCTGACAATAATCCCTGAAGCAGAGCCTCCAAACCCAAGTGATGGGAATGAGTTACAGATGGGCTGAGGTGCAGATACTTTAGGAACAGTCTTTTCCACAGACATGAGCAGACAGGGAGAAAATTATTATCTTGTAGAGGCTGTATAAGAGAAATTGTGAAATGACAATTTAGAGGTAACTTCTGATAAGAGCATTTTCTTCATAAAAGTAGTTGCTTGTGCCCTTGTCTTTTCCCCATGAATAAACTGGATTCCAGCCATGAAGGCATATTCTCCTGAACTTCTAGGCGATTTGCTGTGTATGTTTTTGTGTGTCTGTGCCTTCTATGGCTATTTTTAATGGACTGACAGCATAGATGATTTTCAGATGTGTTTCAGTCATGGCAACTGAGAATCACAGGGAAGGCGAAATTCAACGTGATGTGAAGAATCAGTCACATGAATAAATAAATAAATGAGAAGTGAAAGTCAAAGAACTCATATGAGGTATCACTGTCAGATTGCAACAGATGAAAACATTTTATGTTCCTCATGTGGAACTGTATTTTTATGATGTCTATATACATTCAGAAGCCTTGTAAATAATACATTTATTTTCTATCTAGTGGGTATTCCCTTGGGCCATTCCAAAATGGTCATCTCAATTAATGAGCATTTTGTTTTACTTAAGTTTGGCCACAGCAAACTTTTGGAAAGATAATTTCTGTTCAGATAAGAACTCTTCCTTCCAAAGATCATGGGGGAAATAAGAGACGGGGAGGGAGTTATCTAGTGGGAGGAGTAGGAATTTCCAGGGAAAATGTGGAGAGGGAGCAAACCCAAGCAAGACTGTGACATCTGTCTGAAACCTAACATCCTGGCCAGAGGAATGACAGGAAATAAGCGGGGTTCGCTCAACAGCTCGGTGCCTAAACCTCCCATAGAAAAAGGTCATCTTGTAAGTGGCTCAGTAAACAAGTAGAAAAACAAAAGTACACTAGTGAGAGAAGGAAAGGAAAAGAACAGAAATGAAAGCAAGAGTGAAAGTAAGAGGCAGTGAAAGAAAACCCTAGGCAAGATAATCCAGTTCCTGTCTTACAGTAACATCTGTTCCTACACAAAGACAACTTCTAAATATGCCAGTGACAAATTTCTGCTTGAAATTTTAAAACCTCATGTGCTTGTCTATCTACATACACACACACATTCAGCATCCTTGGTAGATATCTATTCTGCATATATAGAAAACAATGTAAAAGCTATTTGGAAAGCTAATTTTTGGTGCATATTGTGCTATTATTGTGTTTTAGCATTGTGTCATATGTGATAAATTTAAACAAATGACTTCTATGGGGTAGAATCCTAGGGGAGAGAAGATTAAAGAGATAAGGCAGTGTCAAATAACTTGCGAAATGATGTTCCTGTCCTATGAGACTGGCATATGTCCAATTTGAATTCTTCTCTGATTGCCATTGTGGGGGTCGTTGAGATTTCGTCTCTACTGCCTAGTACTAGAATACTCGTAATGCACAGGATGCCTGCATCATTCCCAGCATCAGAACCCATGGACAATCAGGCCCTTGCTGTGCTATGTCACCCAGAATTCTGTTGCATGTATTTCCTTTCAAAATGGCTCCAACTCAGCGTCCTCCCAGGTAGGTGGGTTGGGAGATCCTTCTAAAGGCTCATCTCATGTGACAGAGTCTGGAAGAAAGCAATTCTCCTCTCATCCCAAGAAAAGGGAGAACACATAGCCAGTTCATACTCTCTCTAAAGAAAATCTCCCTCATTCATTTTCTACCTCTATGCTTTGTGGTTGGAGATGAGTGATCACTAATACAACAGAATTAATTTAACCATCTTCACACATCCAAAGAAAAGTGAAAGCACCTTTCTTTGAAACTTTTGGGATACTTGATATCCATTATTCCTGACCTGAGGGCTTCAGTCAAAAATAAAATAAAAGGAGTTCTATTTATTAGGTTGCTAAATTTTAAATTACCATGTTTGAAATTAAATATGGATGGTCTACATAAGCAAATTCATATGTTTCAATATGATGCACATCTTGTGTATGAATTTTCTGCTCTGTCCTGCTCTTATCACCCAATTTGGCCAAAATGGAACATCTTCAGTTCAGTTCAGTCGCTCAGTCGTGTCTAACTCTTTGCGACCCCATGAATCGCAGCACACCAGGCCTCCCTGTCCATCACCAACTCCCAGAATTGACTGAATCTCATGTCCACCAAGTTGGTGATGCCATCCAGCCATCTCAGCCTCTGTCGTCTCCTTCTCCTCCTGCCCCCAATTCTTCCAGCATCAGAGTCTTTTCCAACGAGTCAACTCTTCACATGAGGTGGCCAAAGTACTGGAGTTTCAGCTTTAGCATCAGGCCTTCCAATGAACACCCGGGACTGATCTCCTTTAGAATGGACTGGTTGGATCTCCTTGCAGTCCAAGGGACTCTCAAGAGTCTTCTCCAACACCACAGTTCAAAAGCATCAATTCTTCAGCGATCAGCATTCTTCACAGTCCAACTCTCACATCCATACATGACCATGGGAAAAACCATAGCCTTGACTAGACGGACCTTTGTTGGCAAAGTAATGTCTCTGCTTTTTAATATGCTATCTAGGTTGGTCATAACTTTCCTTCTAAGAAGCATCTTTTAATTTCATGGCTGCAATCAGCATCTGCAGCGATTTTGGAGCCCGCAAAAATAAAGTCTGACACTTTCCCCATCTATTTGCCATAAAGTGATGGGACCAGATGCCATGATCTTAGTTTTCTGAATGTTGAGCTTTAAGCCAACTTTTACACTCTCCTCTTTCACTCTCATCAAGAGGCTTTTTAGTTTCTCTTCACTTTCTGCCATTAGGGTGGTGTCATCTGCATATCTGAGGTTATTGACATTTCTCCCAGCAATCTTGATTCCAGCTTGTGCTTCTTCCAGCCCAGCATTTCTCATGATGTACTCTGCATATTAGTTAAATGACAGGGTATACAGTATACAATTGAACTTCTTAGACAACTCTTTTTTGCCAACCAGAATTTTTTTATAGTGACCTAAGAAATATACATACACACATATATGTGTGTGTATACACTAAATTCAACTCTTCCCTGTTACCTCAAATTGCAGTTTTTCAAGCAAATGAACAAAACACATACCTCACCCAGTGTTCTCAAAAGTACACATTTCCAAAGTGTCTTTTATTGTAAATGACAAAAGAAGTTGCAACTTCCCAGCTTGTTTGGAACTGGGAAGAAATGTTTTCCTATTACTTACAGAAAAATATATGATGTTTTTGATTGCCTGAAGAAATCTTGTTTAGGGAAGCCTCATGGTATTGAGTCAGAGGCAGGGTTTGTAGTTATGATGCCACTTAAAAATGACTATCACAGTTGCTGGCCAGTGACTTTTACCTAAGCTCAAATATCTTCAAAAAGTATCTTCACGCCTATGATCTTCTACAACATTTATTATTTTACCACATATTTGTACTATATGTACAAATAATAAACCTTGGTACCAATGTTTATTATTTGTATGTATTTTGTTACTTGTTTTCCCTTTTTGACTTGCATTGCAATTGAATTGTCACATTTATTTCTGAGAGTCTGTGCTCCTTACCGAGTGTGATATACAGTGCATTGTTATACAGTGCTTTATTCCCCTTTGTCCCTTTATGGCCTTTACACAGTGGAAAAACTCAGTAAATGCATGTTGAAGGAGCTAATGAAGGTATGTTCTCTCAAATGCTGAATTTCCAGTGTTTACATTATTCTATTTAGCTATAATATCAAATTTTGAGATTGTTCAAATCAATCAATCACAATAGCTGAAAAAAAAAATAATAAAAGGCATCTTTTAACATTTCTGGGAGAATAATATACATTATGTTTAGTAGTGGTTCTTTGATTTACTGTTCTGACCTTTTAATTCCTTGCAAGAATGAGATCTTTTACACATATTCATCTTAGGCTAAAACCAAAAAGAGAATTTGCATAATTTTAAGCTCAAAGAAAATGGAAGTCTTATATGGAGCACAGTGCATGTACGCTTACTAAGTCACTTCAGTCATGTCTGACTCTGCATCTTTATGGGCCCCTCCAGTCTCTGTCCATGGGATTCTCCAGGAAGAATACGGGAGTGAGTTGCCATGCCCTCCTCCTGGGGATCTTCCTGACCCAGGGATCAAACCTCATCTTTTATGCCTCCTGCATTGACAGGCGAATTCTTTACCACTCGTGCCACCTGGAAAAACCCATGTAGCACAGTATTATCCTTTAAAGATTCTTTTGTCACTTCTGCATATATAAGAAGTTGAATAATCACATCAGGATACAAAAGAAAATAATTGTAAGAGTGTATCATAACTTCTGCAAGATAAACGCTTGCAAGAATATGAGAAAAATCATTTGTTCTCGTCCTTTAGTCATTTTGGAAGGAGAACTTTAAAAAGTATAAATTCCCAAAGTTTATATCATACTTAGAATAATTTATATGTTCATTTTGAATCAAACTATGATTTTTTTCCAGAAAGAATTACCACAGCTTAGAGACAATCATGTAAAAAGATCAGAACAAAGACAAGATATTTTATTCATGATTAATAGTTTTATATATATATATATATATATATATAGATGTTCTTTTTCTCTGGAGCACGAAGTAGACCTAGTTGAATTGTTTTATCTGTACAGTTAATGAAATTTTCTGAGTCGATGATTCTATTTTTAGCAATCAATAAATGTTTGATGATGTAGACCTCAACTGTATCTTCTTTGCAAAAACTCCAGGAACCCTTGTAATTTTTTACAAAACATCCATGCTAAATGGAAATAAATTGTGAAGGGAAAAATAATGAAAGAAACTTAAATATTCACAAATGGATGAATTTTTATAATTGGCAAGTGCTTTGAAAGACTTGTAGGAGAAATTTGCTTACATTTATAGAGAAACAGACTGTCATAAATTTGAATGTATGAACACGGGTCCTTATTATCCAGCAACACCTGCTGTTGTCAATTACTGCATGTTTAATTTAATGAGAGGAGTGAAATGAGTTTGGAAATAAGGGAAATAGATTGTACTGGGAAACCCAGTATCAAATATACTCAGAGATGACCAAGTAGAAATAAGGGACATCACATAAAAGAAACAATTTTTTTTCAGGCTTATAAACTCGATTTTAACCAAACAGAAGTTATGGGCATATAGAAAAATGATAAATGTCAGTTAATATGGAGTTGGTATAGAAAATGAGAATCATAAAGGCAATATCCAAAGTAAAAATGAAATCAACTGTCTTGAGAATGCAAGAAGATTGGCAAGAATATTCCCATCACAGTGTAAATAAATAAATTGGGATTAGCTTTAAACCCTTACACATTAAGTCGTATGACTAACTGTCCCTTGAGCATGGTCTTGTGAAACCCTTAGTAGAAAAAACACTCATGCTGATGAACTTTTGACCTATTGACATGTGAGTTAATAAATGGGTATTATTTGTTATGCTGCAGTAGAAAAGTAATGTACTGTCCATGACTAACCAGGCTTTACAGGATCAGCATCAACTAACCAGCCTCTACTCAGCTATACTTGATTATTACCATAGAAATACGGGTTCACTGTTGTCTTGCATTCAAATTTTTATGAGGTGCTGGAAGTGGATACATTCAGGCTAAATTTCCCAATATTTTTGGCAATTGGCAAGTTATTCAATTAAGACAGAGAAGAAATCACTGTGGAGGCCAAATAATATCACATCTGAGGGCAGCCAAATTGAAACTAGCCTAGCTGATGATCCCAGTCCCTTTAAATTCTAACGTCCCATGAATTACTAAATGAATTATTTTAAAGTCTTTTCCTTTTTGTTTTAAATCATAAATATTGTAAATGTGGTAATACCCTAAATGGCTTTAAAATTTTCTTCCAGATGAAAGATTTATGATTATTAATGCATTATTATTATTTTTAACTTTTCTATCAGATTTCTTCCTGTCCTGTCCAGAGAATTACAGGAATTAAAGTTTATATTGTAAATTTGTTACAGTAAGCCATCAGTTCAGTTCAGTTCAGTCGCTCAGTCATGCCCAACTCTTTGTAACCCCATGGACTGCAGCATGCCAGGCCTCCCGGTCTATCATCAACTCCCAGAGTTTACTCAAACTCATGTCCATTGAGTCAGTGATGCCATCCAACCATCTCATCCTCATACTCAAGGGACAGTAAGCCATCAGACAAATTCAAAAACAAAATAATTTACTTTGATGTATGACCTTTTCAATTTTAATAGAAATATGAAAATAATGATGTGTACTAAGAAGGAATAACTGTGTTTTTCTTCCCATCCAAAGAGGAGGTAGTTAAGAGTGTGACCTGGGCAAATTGCTTAACCTCTCTGTATCTGAATTTATTGATATACAAAATGAACTTACATTTAATAAGTGATTAATAGGATTTTGTGAGGGTGATATGAGTTAGTATGTCTGAAGTACTTAGAATGTTGACCAGAACATAGTATTCAACAAATATCAGTGATTTACAAACAGAGGCATGTAAATTCTAAAGAAGGGCTCCTCAGCCTCTGAGATCTAATGCCTGATGATCTGAGGTGGGGGCTGATGTAATAACAATAGAAATAAAGTGAACAATAACTGTAACATGCCTAAAACATCCCCAAACCATCCCTTCAGTCCCCTCCACGCCCAGTCTGGTCTGTAGAAAAATTGTCTTCCAAAAAACTGGTCCATTGTGCCAAAATTGTTGGGAACCACTGTTCTAAAGTTTAGAGTAGCTCATGCCTTGAACAGGAATAATCTGTTGCTTCCATATTCCTTCATGTGTCTTTCAGTCTAGCTCAAGTCTACTTTTTCAGACCCCTTCTCTGCTTTAATCCAACTTGACCCTATAGTCCAATGCATCAAACTGCTCCACATTTTCTAACCTCATACTACACCTTCCCTCTTAGTTAGATCCCACAGTCTGGGCTGCTGCTGCTGCTGCTAAGTCACTTCAGTCGTGTCCGACTCTGTGTGACCCCATAGATGGAAGCCCACCAGGCTCCCCTGTCCCTGGGATTCTCCAGGCAAGAACACTGGAGTGGGTTGCCATTTCCTTCTCCAATGTGTGAAAGTGAAAAGGGAAAGTGAAGTCGCTCAGTCATGTCTGACTCGTAGCGACCCCATGGACTGCAGCCTACCAGGTTCCTCTGTCCATGGGATTTTCTAGGCAAGAGTACTGGAGTGGCTTGCCATTGCCTTCTCTGACAGTCTGGGCTACCAGCATCTTATTTCCTTTCATTTGTCCATCTTGAAAAGTAAACTTACAGACAAGCCCTCCACAAAACCTCCCCAGATCCTGCAGAGACTTGACTTTCCATAGGAAGTGTTTAAACTTCAGGCAAAAGTACATGGTTGACATCTAGCAAAATACTCATTTACATATTGATCTAATTTATAGATAAGTTGCTTACAATAAGCATATTTTAGCTGTATTCCCACAGGGCTTAATATGATGAGTTCTCTACGTTAGGAACTCAGTGAATGTTAATTGAATTTTACATGTTAAAAAGAAGCAACCAGAACATTTAATGATGAACAAAGATAAAAGGAGAAAAATCATTCAATATTTATACCAAATTTAAATAGTCTTTGGCCTACCTGTTTTGTGTTTTGTGTTTTTGTGTTTGTTTTGTTGTGTGTGTGTATGTTAATTTACCTAATTATTGAAATGAGAAGCCTGTCCAGGAATCATTTCAAACGACATAATTATAGTCTCTTGAATTTAGAAAACTTTCTTATTGTTAAAGACTTAATCACAACACAGTAGTCTGGAACTCCATTTATAAAACACACATAGGCCTTTGACAACAGCAAGAGCACAAAGGGAAAACTTTACAGTGAATGAAAAAGAAGCATGCCCATTTATTTAAAAGCATAGTATCCATTGTAATGCAAAATGTTCCTTTATCGACAGCAGCAGGAAGGGTTTTCTTTAGTGTAGAGACTCACTCTCTGGGTAGAGTCTCAGATGTTAGATAAAAATGACTCAGTAATATATATGTAAAAAAAAAAAAAAAGACTCAGAAAAAAGAAAGAGAGAGAGAGAGAGAAAGGATTTGAGCAGACAGTTCCTTTCCCTGTGGCTCTCCCCAACAAAGGAAAATCTGTCAGTCTTCATTTAACTCGGGAGTCTAACATACTACTTCATTTGGCCAACAGCTGCTGCCATTGCTGCTAAATTTTTGCCTTTTTACAAAGTTATCACATGGCAGAATCATTGCCAAGGTAGACATGGGTGGTTCTCCCGCTAACTTTCCTTGCTCTCCACCCATTGTAGATGTTCAAAATACAAGATTCTTACTTCCTGGTCCTTCCTTCCAGCCTGGTTATGGATTTGTAAGCCAGAGAAATATCAATAACCTCAGATATGCAGATGACACTACCCTTATGGCAGAAAGTGAAGAGGAACTAAAAAACCTCTTGATGAAAGTGAAAGAGGAGAGTGAAAAGGTTGGCTTGAAGCTCAACATTCAGAAAACAAAGATCATGGCATCTGGTCCCATCACTTCATGGGAAATAGATGGAAAAACAGTGGAAACAGTGTCAGACTTTATTTTTTGGGGCTCCAAAATCACTGCAGATGCTGATTGCAGCCATGAAATTAAAAGACGCTTACTCCTTGGAAGGAAAGTTATGACCAACCTTGATAGTATATTAAAAAGCAGAGACATTACTTTGCCAACCAAGGTCCGTCTAGTCAAGGCAATGGTTTTTCCCGTGGTCATGTATGGATGTGAGAGTTGGACTGTGAAGAAAGCTCATCACCGAAAAATTGATGCTTTTGAACTGTGGTGTTGGAGAAGACTCTTGAGAGTGCCTTGGACTGCAAGGAGATCCAACCAGTCCATTCTAACGGAGATCAATCCTGGGTGTTCATTGGAAGGACTGATGCTAAAGCTGAAACTGCAATACTTTGGCCACCTCATGCGACGAGTTGACTCACTGGAAAAGACTCTGATGCTGGGAAAGGTTGGGGGCGGGAGGAGAAGGGGACGACCGAGAATGAGATGGCTGGATGGCATCACCAACTCTGTGGACATGAGTTTGAGTGAACTCCGGGAGTTGGTGATGGACAGGGAGGCCTGGCGTGCTGTGATTCATGGGGTCGCGGAGAGTCGGACACGACTGAGCGACTGAACTGAATGGCAGCCCACTCCAGTATTCTTGCCTGGAGAATGTCATGGACGGAGGAGCCTGGTGCGCTACAGTCCACGGGGTCACAAAGAGTCCGACACAACTGAGTGACTTCGCTTCACTTCACTTCACTGGTCAAAGGAACCTTGTAAATCTGCTGGGGGGTTTCTGGGAAAGCTTTTCATCCCCGATTAAAAAAAAACAAACAAACCTCTTTTTGCCTTTGAACATGTTTTCTGAGGATATGTTTGTTACCTAGAAATTACTCTGTAGTCATGAGAGAAGATGCCTGAAAACTAAAGCCAAATCACCAAAAATAGAAGATGAGAGGACCTTAACACTGTTTTTCTAGAAGGTAAAATTCAAGGCTTGCCAACTCTGGACTTCTTTTTGTCTTAGACAGTAAATCTCAATTGTTTAAATCATTTTCAATGTGGTATTATTTTAACTACAGTTGAAAACATTCTAAAAGACATGCAATTGTTTCCACATGTACTAGATCTATCAATAAAAATATCAATTCAAAACTGTTTCCTGAATGATACAGTATTCATCATAATCACAGCAGACTAACACTTGTATTTCTCAATGTTTTCTCTATGAAGGCCCAATTAAGAGCAAGACTCAGTTATAATAAAGTGATGACTTCACATTTAAATTGAAACTATGTGACTATCTTTATATATCATAACACTTTGAAAGATAAAACTGATGGCAATCTTGTGCAGTTAGAGATTAATATTTTGCTAATTCTGAATCTCCCTAGTGATTTAAGCTCACCAAATACTGCTAATAAATATTCTAGTGTAGTGTCTGTTGATAATTCTGTGTGAGAAGGACTGTATCAGCTTACTACCAAATGAAGCAGCAGAGTATCTGAGGTAGAAACTTTTCAATTATCTTAGGACAAAGAAATTTAAGAAGTTTTGTATTTCAAAACTCAATTGCTATGTATTGCTCAATTTGGGTCTGTTTTGCGCTGAGGACTTCTAGAACCAGTCTGGAAATATGCAGGGCACCTCTTATAGAGTTATGCCTAAACAGTCCTGTCTAATCCAAGTGAATTAGCAAGACTCTTAACCCTAACATTCTTATTTCAGACAGATACAACCTGAATAATATTCCATTGTGTGTGTGTGTGTGTGTGTATGTATATATATATATATATATATATATATATATGTCACATCTTCTTTATCAATTCCTCTGTGGATAAACATTTAGGCTGCTCCCGTGTATTGGCTGTTATAAATATTACTGTTGTAAAGAAAGAATAAGATAATGCCATTTGCAGCAACATGGATGGACCTAGACCTTACCATCCTATGTGAAATCAGAGAAAGACAAATACAATATCACTTGTATGTGGAATCTAAACAAATGATTCAGATGAACTTAATCGCAAAACAGAAATAGAATCACAGACATAGTAAACAAACTTATGGTTCAGTTCAGTTCAGTTCAGTCGCTCAGTCGTGTCCGACTCTCCGCGACCCCATGAATCACTTCACGCCAGGCCTCCCTGTCCATCACCAACTCCCGGAGTTCACTCAAACTCATGTCCACAGAGTCGGTGATGCCATCCAGCCATCTCATTCTCTGTCGTCCCCTTCTCCTCCCGCCCCCAACCTTTCCCAGCATCAGAGTCTTTTCCAGTGAGTCAACTAGTCGCATGTTACTGAAAGGGAAAGATCAATTAGGAGTTTGGAATATAAGCACATTATTATATATGAAATAGATCTATCAACAAGGATCTACTGTGTAGCACAGGGAGCTCCACTCAATCTATATTAACCAATATGAAAATATCATCCAAAAAAGAATGGATATAGGTATAACTGAATGACTTTGCCATTCACTTGAAACTTGATATTGTAAATCAACTACACTGTAGTATAAAATAAAAATTAAACCAAAAAATGACAGATACTACCTATCTCTATCAAGACAAAGCACACAGAGTAGGGAAAAGTAGGTACATATCTGACTTAAATAAAACAAAACAGATTCTTTAAGATGTATGTATCACTCTTTATCTTGTTTGTGACATCAATTGTCTCGCTGTTAACACTGTTTGCACTGCTCATTGAACCCAGGGTAGGCAAGGTGTGAGCTAAGAGGCTAGAAGGAGACTCAAGGAGCTATAGGAACTCAGCTTCTTCTCTTCTTGCTGGCATGGCAGCCATAGCAGCAGACAGAACACAAGATAAACACACGCAACCTCTCTCCTGGCTGGTACAGCAGCCATGGCGGTAGGCATGCTGTACGCTCTACTCCCATGGCTGATCCAATGGACACAGCCATGACCCAGCAGTAATTACCTGGCTTTCTTTGGGTGGAGTTCATATATACGTCCGGCACACAAACTGACTAAGCAAATACCTCATGATGCTCCAGCATAGTGCTATAAGTGATCTCAGCTGTTAACACGATTATTCACAAAACATGGGGCGAGAGAGCCTGAAAAAGCCACCTTGGTTAATTTGCTCTCTCCCAACACTCACCCTGGCAGGGTTTCTTGCCTCACATTCTATGTGCAGTCCGTCTTCTATGATATTCCCTTGGCGAGTAACACTGACCTTCGGATTTACAACTTGCAACAGCAGTAGCTACAACAACAAATGGTAACATCTCCAACACATAGCAAAACCCAACACCAGGTTCTCACCTGGAACTAACTCATGCTGCAGTCCTTGCTTTTGCGGGGCCAGAAGAGCCACCCACTGCATGCAGAGTGCCTTTACCTTCCATGGCCAAGTCCAGTCCACAGTCTGTCCTTGTGAAATTGCAGGAAAGCCGCTACAGGGGCAACTCCATCCTGTGGAGTTTCCTATCAAGGACCCACAACCAGCCCCCTTTCCCACACCCCCCCCAACAGACACCCGGCCTGCCTCTTCAAGGAGGGGATTTTTGCGGCATTAACAGCACACCTATATGATTCCAAATGCTTTCACACTGTTCTAAGTCTGCAAGAGACTCAGAGGTTAGTAGCACATCACAGGACATAGCCTTTATACACTCTTCTATTAAATCCACATCACAGGACTTTAGAGTACACAGTTCGATTAAATCTACATCACAGGACACAGTCTTTACAGTACGCTGTTCTATTAAATCTACATCACAGGATACAGCCTTTACAGTACACTGTTCTAAATATACATCACAGGACATAGTCTTTAGAGTACACTGTTTTACTAAATCTACATCACAGGACACAGCCTTTAGAGTACACTGTTCTATTAAATCTAAATCACAGGACAGCCTTTGCAGTATTACCTTTGTACAAATAAGCCCACATTTGCATCCGCGTAATGTGGATGGGACCCCTGCCAGCTCAGGCCCCATTCAGAGTCTTCATATTTTACCCACAAAACCCCCCACAGGCACCCGGCACGCCCCTTCAAAGAGAGTATTTTCTTATGAATTCACAGCCCACCCACATGATTACACTTTAAATCTGAGGACACAGAATTTACAGTACAATCTACATCACAGGACACAGTCTTTACAGTACAGTCTCTACACAGGGCATAACCTTTACACTGTCATAAATCTACAAGAGAGGACACAGCCTTTACAGTACAGCTCCACATAAATCAGGCCATCCTCGGTAGCTCAGACAGTAAAGAATCTGCCTGCAATGCAGGAGACCCAGGTTCGATCCCTGGATTGGGAAGGTCCGCTGTAGAAGGAAATGGCTATCCATTCCAGTATTCTTTTCTGGAGAATTTCATGGACAGAGAAGCCTGGTAGGCAGTCCATGAGATCGCAAAGAATCAGACATGACTGAGCTACTTTCACTTTCTTTTTTTTTCTTTTTCACTTTCCACATAAATCAACCTACATTTGCATCCACATAACCTGGATGGGGCCTCTGTCAGCTCAGTCACCTTTTGGGGTCTTCACACTTTCAAAATGGCATCTCACATGCCATCCGTCTACTTCTCTCATTAAAGGCCTGCGAAAGGCCCTGAGTCCCAGAGTCGCAAAAGCCAAACTGACAAAAGTTCCCCTTGTGTTTGCCAAAACTGCTTACCCAAGTCAAACAACTTGCCTGAGTATATGGTCAATACTTTGTGAACTCAGTCATACTGGGGCCCCTTGAGGATGCCCCCGACCCCAGGCCATAGACTGCTCATGCTTCACTTTATGCTATACAATGGGCCTCGCTACCAAACAGGGACCCGTGGTCTCATAACATTCATCATCACGGTCACTTATGGCCTCCCTGTCAGAGATGCTGGGTCCTTCAGGGTTCTTGCACTAATGCCAATATACGTCGCTCTGGCTCTTCCAAGCTTATCTGAACACTGTGCACTGACGTGGCGTCACGGAGAGCACTATCCATATTCGCCTTCAGGGCAGTCAGGAAAATCCACCCCATGGTGTCAGCGGCAACCTGTGCCGCCTTGTTTGGCAAACGGGAACTCACCACCTATAACATCTTTTCAATGCTATCCAGTGAACCATCCACCACCTCCCAGTCTTCCACCGGAGCCCAAGCCAAGAGGTTCACAGCCACCTAATTATACCACATGCTATATGGTGGCCACTGGCTTCCTCCATCCAGTGGAACCTCAGGCTCCTCTACCTGCTGGGTATCCGGCAGACTACGCCAATTGTACTGCTCTTCATCCTGTTCGTGACACTAGTTGTCTCACTGTTCACTGTTCGCTGAACCCAGAGTAGGCAAAGCATGAGCTTAGAGGCTGGAAGGAGACTTGAAGAGCGGCAGGAACTGCAGACACTTTTATTCTCTTCTGGCTGGCACGGCAGATGGAGTAGTAGACCATGCTATCACACTATATTCTCTCCTCTCATGGCTGACCCAATGGACACAGCAGTGACACAGCAGTAATACCCCCGCTTCCGTTAGGTGGAGCTCATAGACTCGTACAGCACACAACCTGTGACCTAGCAAGTACCTTGTGATGCGCCTGTGCAGTGCTATAAGTGACCTCAGCTGTTACATAGTTATTTACAAAACGTGGGGCGAGAGAGCCTGAGCATCCTATCTTGGCTAATTTGCTCTCTCCTAACAATGTACAATTAGCAGAATCAGGATTTGGTTTTTGTATATACCTATTAATAGACTTTCGGAGAAGGCTACGGCACCTCACTCCAGGACTCTTGCCTGGAAAATCCCATGGACAGAGGAGCCCGGTAGGCTGCAGTCCATGGGGTTGCTAGGAGTTGGACATGACTGAGCAACTTCACTTTCACTTTTCACTTTCCTGCATTGGAGAAGGAAATGGCAACCCACTCCAGTGTTCTTGCCTGGAGAATCCCAGGGACGGGGGAGCCTGGTGGGCTGCCATCTATGGGGTCACACAGAGTCGGACATGACTGAAGCAACTTAGCATCAGCAGCATTAATAGACCCTACTTCATCTTTTTAATGTTTTAAATCTATTTATGTCATATTTATTTATTTTGGCTGCACCTCATCTTAGTTGCTGCACATGGGATCTTTGCTGAAGCGTACAGGATCTTTAGTTGCAGCATGTACTCTCAGTTGTAACACGTGAGATCTAGTTTCCTGACCAGGGATCAAACCCGAGGTCTCTGAATTTGGAGCAAAGAGTCTCAGCCACTGGACCACCAGAGAAGTCCCTACTTGATCCTTTTTATAATAAAAGTTAGATAATAACTAGTTATGGTTATGGTAGACTGGGGGAAGCAGTGACTACATATTACAGGGTGAGTGGAATATGTGGAGTTTACTTTGTTTTGGAAGAAATAGGCAATGAACTTTTTAATCTCTTCCTTATTTGGTAAAAGGTGAGTCAGATCTCTTATGATTACATAGGACATAAATCTCAGCATAGATTAACTTAAGAGAAAAAAAGAACTCTATTGAGTCAGGTATCAGAAGCGACTAGAGCAGGTTTTTATTACATTTGATCCAAGAACACATTCATCTGGACTTGGTTCTCTCTAAGGTTTGTTTTCAGGCTCTTCCTGTAGCCTCCCATAGCTTTTGGTTTACATACTCCTCACTACTCATAATATCAAGGAGACAGGCACTTCCCTGGAGGTCCAGTGGTTAAGACTTCGTTTTCCAATGCAGGGACTGTGGGTTTGATCCATAATCGGGGAGTTAAGATCCCACGTGCCTTGGGGCCAAAAAACCAAAACATAAAACAGAAGCAATGTTGTAACAAATTCAATAAAGACTAAAAATGGTCCACATCAAAAAAATCTTAAAAAAAAAAAAAGATCAAGGAGACAAGAGCCATGCCTTTCTTTCAGTGGTTCCAGAAATTCTCCTTGCATTTCATTTCCCTTGATTGGGTTTCTCCATTCCTGAATCACAGTGACCAGAGCAATACAGTTAGAGTAAGCCAGGAGTCAGAAGTGAAGGTTTCTGCACTGAGCTGAAAATAAAGGAGGGCGTTCATCAGATGACAATCATGGATTTATGACCAAGAACAAACAAACAGTCATTTAATTGTCAAGCAACAAAAATAACTTAAAATTGAATTGAAATTACTCATAATTCCCAAATCTTTCAGGGTAAAACTAAATGTAAAATATACTTTATACATATTATGTAATATATTTACTCCCTTTTAATCAAACAGCATTTGATATGGTGATGCCTACAATGACCTCAGAGCTGCAAAGCTTTTTTCCTAGAAAGAGAGAAGAAAATATGTGACTTCAGATACCAAATTAGCCTAACTGGGGAGAAAAGACCTACTTACATAAAGTGGTGTTGATCAAAGGAATGGAGATTCAACAATGCAAAATCATGTGATCTTGTTGTGGAAAAAGTGGTATGGATTTAGAAAACTTTAAAGAAGATTGAGGTAGAATCCTCAAGGAAATTTAGGATTCGATTAGATGAGCCCAGAAGAGCATGTAGGTGGAAGGACAGGTGGCACCCCTCCCAAAAAGTCCCCCGAAACAAAAAAGCAGTGAATAAAATAAAACTGATTTTTAAGGGACAGCGAAAAGGATGTCATTTTCATAAGAACAGAAGAACGAGTGAACACAAAGTTCTATGTCTGGAAATCATGAAGTCCTTAAAACTACACAGAGGAGTTACAGAATATGCTAACAATGTGAGTAATAGAATCACAGAGACCAGAGATCAAATCCTAGCTCTGCCATTTATTAGGTGAGTGACCTTGGAACAACTACTAAACTTCTCTGTGCCTCAGTTGCTTTATCTGTTAATGAAGATGAAAAAAAAAAAAAAAACATTTTAAAAGAGTATGAGGACTAAACAAGACAAAGCATTTGAATTTAGCGCTGTCCCTGACATATGAGGTGCACATAATAACTGTCAGTAGTTATTATGTGACTTAATGTGATAAAAAGCAAAGATCTTATGCTGGGCTCCTTTAGGGAAAAAATAAACATTCTGTACTCAATTTCTTCAATCATGGATTTGTTTGTTTTCTAGCAGTAAACACAGAAATAAAGGCAATGCCAGACAAGGTCTTAACAAAAAACAAAACACACACACACACACACACACACACACACGAACCATCAGAGAATAGAAACCACAGTCGACCTGGCTTCACAGAAACCAGATCCCCATTTCAGAGTGTGGTTCAGGCTCCAAAGCTCTAAAGAGATAAGAGTTAATTATGCTTCCATCTCATAACAACACGGTCACATTCTCTGATGAATCTTTTTATAAAGATTCCCCTACTTCCTCTGCAATGACTCATCTAACGTGGCCAGTCAATCTTGAGAGAGAAGGTAGTTCCATGACATTCTTTGGATTCACCCCTTCCCTTAAAGGCCTGTAGATGGGCTATCCTTGGATCAGATATCCATCTAGACAGCAGCTGCCAGTGAACAGAGTGGAATTTGGAGAGAAGGCAATTATAGCATCGAGCAATTTGCAGAATAAATCCTTTATTAATAGATGGGGGCTGTGCCTAGAAATGTGGGTAGAAGATTTGTTTGATTATGTGAAGTGTGGCATACCGAGGGCACGGCAATTTTTAGAACCTTATATAAGAAAGGAACCACAAAAGTGATCATCTAAAACAATTATTCAGGCATCAATATACTGAATGCCTCAAAGTGAAGGAAGCTTGGGCTAGGCAGAAAGGTTTTTGGATGTTATGTGAAGACCTAACCCAGAACTTTATGAGTGACAATGGGAAGGGCAAGTCCACCTGAAATATCTAAACAAACTAGTATGACTTGATAACTTACCAGTCAAGTGGAAAAAGGCCTTTTAGAGCAGTAGATGAGAGCATATAAATTCATGGTGCTTTGAGAGTCTGAACAACACTGTTTAATGCTCATATTTTCTCATGTGTTAACTGTGTGACACTAGGGGTTGTATGCCCATTCCAAACCTCAGTTTCTTCACCTGTATAATAGGGTTGCTCACAACAGCAGCTGCACGGTGTTAGTGGGCAAACAGATGACTTCATGTCTGTGAAACGCTGAACAAACTGTCAGTAAGTGCCCGATTCATGTTACCCATTTCCATTAACTCTATTAGAAGAGAAGTTTAAGGCTTCCAAGGGATTTAAATGGAATTCAGGGAAGAGTCAGAGTCTCAGGAGGCGAACTGATTCTAATGCAGCAGAGACAGGTTCTGCTTTGGATGTGTTGGGTGGTTTGTGGTATAAAATTCTTCCAGGGAAAAGATCATGAGGACCCTGAACACATGGACGATCATTAACTTGGAAGGAGACAAAAGACAGAAGAGAAGGGCACTGGGGAGGAAAAGAGGATGATGTTGGAAGCTAAGCTTCCTAGGGGCTTCCCTCATAGCTCAGTTGGTAAAGAATCCACCTGCAATGTAGGAGACCTCGGTTCAATTCCTGGGAGAAGGAAGCATCCTAGAGAAAAAACAGAGTGATTAGAGAGAAAAGGGCTGCTCCTTCTGCCCACTGGAGGCTGAAGAGAAGTGCTAGGAATAAAACAGGAGACTTTGAGAGAGGGTCCCAAGATTCATTTAGAGGAATGTGTAATTTAAATAATTTGAGCAATATTTAAAATTGTGTGTCTGTTGTTGGCCTTTTATCTCACTGCAATAATACTCTGCAAATAATTAGAAAGTTCAATAAAATAATTTTAATTTGTATAAATTGGTCCATGAAAAAAATAATTCATGTGGAAGTAATATTCCTTATGCACTACATTGTACAAGAGGATATTTGGGGGATTATAATACTATGGGCTTCCCTGGTGGCTCAGAGGTTAAAGCATCTGCCTCCAATGCGGGAGACCCGGGTTTGATCCCTGGGTCTGGAAGATCCCCTGGAGAAGGAAACGGTAACCCACTCCAGTTTTCTTGCCTGGAGAATCCCATGGACGGAGAAACCTGGTAGGCTACAGTCCACAGGGTAGCAAAGAGTCGGACACGACTGAGCGACGGAACGGAATACAATGACACATATTTTAAATTTGCTTACTTCTGTGGGTTGTGTCATTCAATATCATAACAGAAAATCAAATTCATTCTTACTGGAATCTCTCAGAAATTCTGTAATATTTGCTGAAGATCACTGTCTTCCACCTAGTTTCTCAAGTCATAAACTTAGGAAAAGTCCCTTCCTTTTTTCTCAGTGGTGCTACCCAACACACACACTCAGGATCAATCAAGACTGTTGTTTCTACAGTTTGTTAATCTGTTGGAACTATCCCGGTACCTACATAACCACTGCCTCTGCCCTCAGCCAAGTAGTAATCTTCCCTTGCAGGACCACTGCATGGTGTATAAGCCAGTACTGCAATTTTTTCTCCAGTTCTTCCCCAACCCTTTTCCATTCTGTTATCTACAGACACTTTGTAATACAGATGTAATCACAAAGGTCCATGACTTAAAAGCCAACAATTGCTTCCCCTAGGCCTTAGGTGAAATCATGAATCTTGCTCAGAGCTTATACTGTCCTTCACACTTGGCTCCTGTCTACTGTCAAAGCCTCATCTTTCACCACCCTGATTGGCACTCTATGTCCCAGTCACACTGTTTTCTTTACTGTTTGTGGCTTATCACTATTCATCTTCCTTACCTACTGGTCTTAGACATACCTAAGACAAGTCTATTCTTCAAGTATATGTCTAAATTTCCCTTTCTCCAGGAAGTTCTGGCCCCCAAATCAGGATAGTCTACAATGCTATTCATTTTACTGTATTTTTGTTTTTCATGACAACTGTCACACTCATAATTACTTGCTTACTGTCTGTCATTCTCATTAAGCTGCATATATAATGAAGGCTGGAGCCATTCAGTTTTGTTTGTAGCCAAAGTTGCAATAATAAAGAGCAGAATCTATTGTACAGAAGAAAGTGAAAGTGTTAGTTGCTCAGTTGTGTCCTAATCTCTGCGACCCCACAGACAATAGCATACCAGGCTCCTCTGTCCATGGAATTCTCCAGTCTAGATACTTGAGTGGGTTGCCCTTCCCTTCTCCAAGGGGTCTTTCTGACCCAGGGATTGAACCCAAGTCTCCTGCATTATAGGCAGGTTCTTTACCATCTGAGCCACCAGAGAAGCACAGTGTTTATTGGCTAAACTGAATTTGGAGAAGAATACTATCAAACCAAATGGTAGGAAACATTTGTACTACCACTTAGTAATTTTATTTATCATTTCAGTTATTTGTCTGTAGAGCCCATTTTTAGCCTTATAATATGACATACATGTCAAAATATAAACTAAAGACCTTTTATGTATAAACACTTCAAGTCAGATAACAAATCCATTCTTCAAAGTTGAGGTATGTCTTTTTAAGATTGTGATTTCATATGCATGTAGGCCTCATAATTATTTGAATGATTTTAGAAATCTACAAAACTATTTTCTATAAATATATCCTCTTTGTTACTAATTTCTTGGCAAAATGAAAAGTTGGTAGAATTTCCTCTGGATTCTTTCCCCCAGACTTCTCTATAATCCAAATATTCTCTTCGCACTAAGTGAATATGATTTTTCCACCATAGAAGTAATTTCTTAAGAGGAGGAATAGACTGTATGACTTGGCACTTGTATATTTTCACTTACGCTAGTTAGACAGAAATGGCAGGGGAAAATGACAAATGAAAAATATGCTTTATTGTCAAATGGTATGGTATGACAAGTATGAACGTTTGAAACTCTAAGATATGGGGATTTTCTAGGAAATACATACCCCAGATATTCAAAGGTCATTTCAATTCAATCCTAAAATAATGGAGCCTAAATTATTAAATAGAATCTGTCTCAGACACCCAGAATTAGATCAGAAGCCAATTAAGTGTTCAGCGCTATTGGGTATCATGAACTAATTCTCCCAAACTCCAGGGACAAGTTTATTTCTAACCCAGTCCTAAAAATAAGAAGCCAGAGAAGGGTCTTTGGATATTTTATTTCATCTCAGGTTGTTAATTGACTTGATCTCTGCCCTTGTGGAGGGTGAGGGCAGTAAGTACAAGCTATTACAGGCTAAAAGGGCACTCTAAAATGAAAATTATGGTTTTCCTTTGCAATAAACAAGAGGTGTTTCTTTCTTCAGAATATTTACTTCAAAAATTTAAGTGCAATACATTTTCATAGTTTATTTAAAAAAAAAAAAATGCAGGCATTGTTTAACTCCAGTTAGTGACCTCAGCCATCACGGGCCAAAGGAACAAGTACAACAAAGCCCAAACTTTCTGGCCATCCAACTCTGCCAGTCACACATTTCAGGTTTGGACTAGAGTGAAAATTTCAGATTTAATTTAAGTTTAAACCTAACATCCTGAGCCATGGAAGTCAACATCAGAGACTAGTGAACCTACATTACCTTTATCCCATGGTTTTGAATGGTTGTTAGAGAAGGGATCAAAGACTTACCTTTTCACACTGGGAATAAGACAAGCAAATGAAAAAGTGATTATTCCTGCTTTCACCTTGAGACATCCTTCTCTATGTATGCAAAGGCTGCTTTTTCAACTCTTACCAGCTTGAAGCCCCAACTACTGAGACCTCTCATGTCTCCTTCTGTGACTCAAGGACTGATGTCTCACGTTCAGGCTGCTGAGATGTTAGCGCTGCCTGGTGAAGATGCAAGTCTCCTTCATCCCTTCATCTCCCTTTCCAGTACCTCCACTCCACTCTTTTCTATCTAGGAGAAATCATCTCCTCTCTTCTCAAGACCTGAAACCTTCTCTGTTTTACTTGGTTCCACTGGCAATTTCACATGAATGCTGAACATTGGCCTCTTATCCACTTCAGTGATTTTAGAAATATATAAAACTGGCACGTTTGTCTAAAATGGGAAGTTTGCTGTCCTTGCTGAACCAGAGAGAGATTCAAGAAAAAAATATCTTCTCTGCACTGGAGAAACAGTCTTGACCAAGGCTGCCAATGATTTCCTAAAGTCAAAATAAAACCTTCTCCTGGGCTTTCATCTTTCCATGATTAATACCTTCCTCCTGGGAATTCTCTCTCCTTTTGGTGTCGAGGACCACCCACTCTCCTGGTTCTCTAACCTCACCCAATACTTGTGAAGGCGCTTCCTTTTCTCCCTGGCCCATAAGAGAACCTGAGGCATTACAGGGCTTATCCTCCCATTTTATCCAACACACTGCCCTACTCATATGCTGTCAGTCACCTAACATAGCTAAAGACTTCCCCTTCTCCATTTTCAGCCCAGGACTTGTTCTAGAGCTCCATGCTCATATACCCAACAGCCCACTTAATATTTCTGCTCAAGATCCCATTGATTCTTCCTCCTTAAACACCCCCATAATTTCTCCATTATCTCTTTCCTTTCTGATATTTCACACCAGCATGTCTTTATGGTCTCGTGATGGTCAACATGTACTCTTAAATAGTCCTTCTGCTCATTTTATCTCCCTGTAATAAAATTTCACTACCATAATCTTTTTTAAAAAATACAGATTTGAGGCAGTTGTAAAATAACTTAATGTAGCTTTTTGCAACTGTGTATTCTATAGTACTTTTTTCATTTGGTGAAATTTTAACTGTTAATGTTTATGGCATTGTGCTTTGTACCATTTATTAAATAAAAATTAAAAAAAAATAAAAATACAGATTTGAACATATTATCACCATCTCAATGCCACTTAGGGGCTTCTCTTAGCCCAGTGGTTCTCAAAATTTAGTATGCTTCAATCACCTAGAAGGCTTGGTGAAATACAGATTGTTGGGCCATACTCCCAGAATTTCTGAATTAGTAGATTTCAGATGGGCATTCTAATGAGCATTTTTAATAACTTCCCAAGTGGTGGTATTGATGGTAGAACAACTGTGAGCTGATAGTATATGTTTAAGACTGTATAGCTTGGTGTACAGGGCTTTGTCAACCTGTCTCTCCAGCCCTGTCTCCTTACCACCACTATGGAAATCTAAGAAATGGGCTTCAGAGGCATGAAAGTGCCTCATTGCTTCCTAGGCAAAAAAAAATTTGCCTAATTATTTCCTCTTCCTCCTTTTCCTTTTCCCTGCTTAATTAATATACACTCATATTTCAAGATTCAGATCATGTCACCATCTCATTGAGGTATTTCCCCAAACCATCTCCTCTCTTTCACTACATATACACAACTTTGATGGTAAATCTGGCTAATTCCTTTCTGGACCTCATTTAGGAACTGAGCCTATGCTTGTCAAGAACACAAATCTCTTTATCACACTCACCTGCCTGTTTTCTCCTTTAAATTCTAAACTTTTATAAGCATAAACTCTCTTACTAGTATGTATACCTCCACTATGAAGTAGAACAGCCATTGTTGCTGCTCAGCTGCTAAGTTGTGTCTGACTATTTGCAACCCCATGGACTGAATCACCTGAATCACATCAGACTCGCCTGTCCTTCACTGTCTCCCAGAGTTTACTCACACTCATGTCCATTGAGTCAGCAATGCTATCCAAACATCTCATTTTCTGTCACCCCTTTCTCCTCCAACCCTCAATCTTTCTCAGCATCAGGGCCTTTTCCAATGAGTCGACTCTTCACATCAGGTGGCCAGAGTATTGGAGCTTCGTCTTCAGCATCACTCCTTCCAATGAATATTCAGGGTTGATTTCCTTTAGGATTGACTTGTTGGATCACCTTACTGTCTAAAGGATGGACTCTCAAGAGTCTTCTCCAGCACCACAATTCAAAAGCATCAATTCTTCAGCACTCAGCCTTCTTTATGGTTCACTCTCACATCCGTAAGTGACTACTGGAAAAATTATAGCTTTGACTATAAGGACTTTGATCAGCAAAATTATGTTTCTGCTTTTAAATACATTGCCTAGGCTCATCATAGCTTTTCTTCCAAGGAGCAAGGGTCTCTTAAATTCATGGCTGCAATCACCATCTGCAGTGATTTTGGAGTTCAAGAAAATAAAATATGCCACAGTTTCCACTTTTTTCCCATCTATTTCCCCTGAAGTAATGGGACTAGATGCCATGATCCTAGTGTTTTGAAGGTTATTTTTAAGCCAGCTTTTTACTCTCCTCTTTCACCTTAATCAAAAGGCTCTTTAGTTCCTCTCTGCTTTCTGCCATTATTATAAAAATGATATATATTTTTTATGGTATGAAAATAAATGAGTATATTAGTCAAATTATTTTAAAACCTACACAGTCCCACATATGTTTCTAGGTACCCTCATTGGAAGGACTGATGTTGAAGCTGAAACTCCAATACTTTGGCTACCTGATGCGAAAAGTTGATTCATTTGAAAAGACCTTGATGCTGGGAAAGATTGAGGGCAGGAGGAGAAGGGGCAAACAGAGGGTGAGATGATTGGATGGCATCACCAACTCAATGGCATGAGTTTGGGGAAACTCCCGGAGTTGGTGATGGACAAGGAGGCCTGGCGTGCTGCGGTTCATGGGGTAGCAAAGACTGAGCAACTGAACTGAACTGAACCATCATGTAAAGGAAACTTATAAATTGGAAAAAATATCCAGAGGTATTTTAAAATTTTAGTACGTGAAAAATATGGAGAACAGAAGCAGAGCAGATTAAACCTTCTTTCTTTTACTTAATGAATATAGACACAGAATAATTTGGCTAATGGAATATTAGGCCATACAACTGATTACATAGCAATTCCATAAGAATAAAGAGACTGCAGTAATTCTACTGTGCTCTTGGCTCTATTGGGTAAAGTGAAAGTGAAAGTCGCTTAGTGATGTCGACTCTTTGTGACCCTATGGACTATAGTCCATGGAATTCTCCAGGTCAGAATACTAGAGTGGATAGCCTTTCCCTTCTCCAGGGGATCTTCCCAACCCAGGGATCAAACCCAGGTTTCCCTCATTGCAGGCAGATTCTTTACCAGCCTATTGGGTAAGGCCAGCATTAATTCATGTATCATGCTTAAATAAAAAGGATCTAGGCCATCTTAACAAAGAAGATAAATAATTCACTTTAAACAGGGCATGGAGTGGTGGGGAAGGATTAGTTCTAACTATAAATTATGGAATGGCCAACAAAAATGAAATCTGTGTCCTTACTGGGTCAGAGATATAAATCCCTGCATGTTTCATAACATATTACCCAAATGTTTTGAATACCTCTTTTGTTAATATTTAAAAAAAATAAAACAAAATAGAATAATCAATAACTATAGTAAAAATATAATGCTGAGTACAGTGGAGAATTCAAAGAAGAAATCAGCATCACCCCCCAACCTACATGGCAACAGGGGCTCTATTGGTATTTTCAGTTCAGTTCAGTTCAGTCGCTCAGTCCTGTCCAACTCTTTGCGACCCCTGGGGTAGGATAATTATTGTATGGGATAGCCCAGTGCATTTCAGGATATTTTGGATTCCTGTTATTCATCTGCTAAAGGTTGGTAGCATTCCCTAGCTAATGTAACTAAATCCCTCTACACTTTCCCAAAAACTTTCTAGAGGCAATATCAGCCACAGTTGAGATTTACTGTATGGGAGCTCCCTTGACAAAAGGGTTGTTTATAAAAAATTGTGATACTTTCACTCTCTGACTATCCCACCCCATTTTGACGGTAGTAAGAGAGAAATGAAAAAGAAATGCTTCAAATTTTCTATTTTTTTTTGTTATAGTTAACACTCATGCTACTCATATGACTCACTAAATTTATATATGAATGGTAATGGTAATATCTGATAATTAACTACCAGAGGAAAAATATTTCTTGCATTGATGTCAACTATTATAAAAATTGGACAATAATTATTATCTGGCTTGGACCCCATTGTTAGACAACAGACACATAAGAGAATCATGCATTTTTAATCAATGTATAAGTATTCCTATACTATAGTTTATAGAGGGCTAGCTTAAATTTATTTATTGTAGTCAAAGTCAAAAAGGTGAATAAATTTAGACTATGGTCCCTGACTTGGATCTTTAATTGTGCAGAGCATTTGATTTTTGTCTATTTACTCACATGTGATTAGAACTTGACTTAAGTCCCCAAAATGTAAAATATGCTGGCAAGTCAGGATGTCAATTTGATAAGTTACAGTGGGCTTAGACGTAGTTTGAGACCAGAATGTTTGTGTCTTTTGCTCAGGACAGTGAAAAAGCCCAAGTCATAATTAAAAGGCTGTGAATCCATCTCTCCCACTTCTCCCCCTTTCCTTGCTTAGCCTGCTCTAATTGTAACCTGACCTGGTTCACCTTGTTGGCCCATCTCCAATTTGTGCTCAACAAACTATTCTTGTGATGTATATCTTTAGAAAAATTAAATGATGGTTTTACTGCCCTGCCTAAATCCCTCCAATAGCATCCCACTGGTCTTAAAATTTAAAAAAAAAAAAAAGAAAGAGAGAGAAATTTTTCAGAAAAATAAAAACTCAGAGGCAGCAGCAAACAGGTCAGAGCTCTAAAAACTTCTGAAAGAAATTCTTCAAGCTGAATAGAAATGATAACAAATGGAAACTGGAGATGATACAAAGAGATAACATACACTGAAACTAGTAAGTGTTTGGGAAAGTATAAAAGCTTGTCTATTTTTCTCTATTTCTTTAAAAACACTGAATTTTTTATAGCAAAAATAATATTACATTGTAGATTTTCTATTTGTAGAAGCAAATTACAGGATAAAGGGAGTAAAAGAAATTACATTTTTAAGGTTCTTTTATTTTACACAAGGTGACACATATTAAGTCCAAATAAACTCGATTTTACGTCCCAGAGCAATCTATTAAAAAATGAGAACAAAAACATATAATCAAAAATCTGATATTGAAATTTAAATGAAATAATGAAATAATATTTGAGTAATGAAAAAGGAAACAGAAAATAGGAAAAGAAAAATCAAGGAAACAATGAAACAACAGGAAAACAAATAGCAGAACTATAGGCATAAATGGAATCATGTCACTAGTTACATTAAATGCAAATAAACTAAATAATTAAAAGACAAAAACTGTCAGACTAAACAAAAAAGAGTCAAGTATACCACATATAAAAATACAGATTGAAAGTAAAAAGACAAGAATTATAAACCATTCAAACAATGAGAGAGAATATGATTATAGAAACATCAAACAAGACAGATTTCAAGAAAGTATTACCAAACATTGTGAGAACAGGGGCAACTCATCAGAAATATTTAAAATTCCAAAAGTGATGTATTTAATAAATTTTAAAACACAGGGTTAAAATCCATACCCCAAAGAGAGGTTCAGATGATAACTGATAATGAAAACTAATTTAAAAACTAAATCTGTAAAACTGACAAGAGGAAAGCAGAATGTTTTCACAATCTTGAGGTAGGCAAAGATTTCTTCAGTTCAGTTCAGTTCAGTCGCTCAGTCATGTCCAACTCTTTGTGACCCCATGAATCACAGCACGCCAGGCCTCCCTGTCCATCACCAACTCCCGGAGTACACTCAAACTCATGTCCATCGAGTTGGTGATGCCATACATCCATCTCATTCTCTGTCGTCCCCGTCTCCTCCCGCCCCCAATCCTTCTCAGCATCAGAGTCTTTTCCAGTGAGTCAACTCGTCGCATGAGGTGGCCAAAGTATTGGAGCTTCAGTTTCAGCATCAGTCCTTCCAATGAACACCCAGGACTGATCTCCTTTAGAATGGACTGGTTGGATCTCCTTGCAGTCCAAGGGACTCTCAAGAGTCTTCTCCAGCACCACAGTTCAAAAGCATCAAAGCATCAATTCTTCGGCGATCAGCTTTCTTCACAGTCCAACTCTGAGATGATCAAAAATACTGAAGATAAATGAAGTGCATATATATATATATATATTTATATAAAAACTGGATTTATCAAATTTAAAACTGCTGCTTATCCAATGATACTCCTCACAAAGATAAAAAACGAAGTCCAATCTGAGAGAAAATATTCTCAGCATAAGTATACAACAAAGCACTTGTATCCAGACTCCAATAAAGAACACTTACAAGAACTTCCCTGGTTGACCTGTGGTTAAAAATCTGCCTTCAAATGAAGGGGATGTGGGTTTGATGCCTTGTCAAGGAACTAAGATCCCACATGCTGTGGGGAAACTAAGCTTAAATGCTGCAACTCCTGAGCCTGTGTGCCACAATTAGAGAGAAGCCTGAGTACCACAAGGAAAGATCCCAGGTGTCACAACTCAAACTCTATGCGGCCAAAAATAAATAAATCAAATAATTTAAAAATAATTATAAAAAGGAACACTTACAATTGAATAATACATGAAACATAATTTTAAAATGGATAAAACATGAACATTTCACAAAATAAGTTAAATAAATATTTAATAGTCCATAGTAAGATGTTAAACAATCTTGCTGTTGTTCAGTTGCAAAGTCGTGTTGGACACTTTGTGAATCCACAGACTGTAGCCCACCAGGCTCCTATGTCCATGAGGATTTCCAGGCAAGAACACTGGAGTGGGTGGCTATTTCCTCCTGCAGGGGATCTTCCCGACCCAGGGATGGAACCCACATCTCCTGAATTGCAGGCTGTTTCTTTACCACTGAGCCACCAGGGAAGTCCATTGAACATCTTAAATTATTATAAAAATAGAAACTAAATTCATTGTGATAAAACACCTCATACATCATGAATAGTAAATAAGGGCAAAAATGTGAAGGAGATGGAGCCCTACTTCATTCAAGGAGATTGTAATATGAGTCAATCAATTTGAAAAATTGTCCATGTTTAGAATGTTAAACATATACCTAGTAGGGAATCCAACAATACTAATTTTAAGAACTTATACATAAACCTTATAAAATAATGTTTATAGAAACTTTATTCATAATAGTCAACACCTAGAAACAATAAAAAAATTCATCAACATGTAACTGGAAAAACAAATTATGGTACATTGATTCAGCAGGATGTTACTTCAATAATAAAAAGAATTAACTAGTGATACATGCCATATGTTTGAATCCTACAAACAAATAGTATACAAAAGAAAGCGCTCATATTTTATAATTCAGTTTAAATAAAGTTCAAGAGAAAGCAAAAATAATTTGTGCCTATAGAAATTATAGTTGTGGATGCCTGCGAGAGCAAGGATTGACTAGAAGTTGGGGAAAGAATTTTCTGAAGTGATGGAAATGTTCTATATCCTGGCTGAAATAATGGTTACATGCGTGTAGACATCTGTCAGAACTCTCTGAACTATATCCTTAAGATCTGTACATTATAAAAATGTACCTCAATAAAAATAAACATACTCCTTTTGAAAATCCAAAAAGGCATAGGGGGGAGTTATCCAGTAAAATGTAGCAGAATTAAGAGACAATATTGAAAATCTATTTGAAAATAAGTATAAACTTTTAGCTATTCCCTCAAAGAAATAGTGAGTCAAAGAATATAAATGTGTTTCACTCTGCTTAATAAGTATATTGACATTCCAGCTGATCCTGAAAACAAAATATAGTAATCTGTTAGATGTTTAAATCCTCATGAGTGATAGCCCATGCTTTGTAAATTCATATGTAAGTCAACAAATGACGTACTTGAATTAATTAATTTATTAGTCTATAAGGGTTTGGCATAAGAAATCAATATAACTCTCAAAACTAAAATATCAAAGTCTATCAGTGTTTCTTCTCTAATAAATATATTTCTAAGGGTTAAATCTATTATTGGCTTTAGTGTTGTACAACCATAGAAATTTAGGCAAATGATAGTGTCATGCACTAATCTGTAAAATATAATTCATGCTTTAAGGTGATATCATGCAGCCCAGTTCGCAAAGAGGCCTTCTAGGGTGTTTTACAATATTCTGCTAAGGAAGCTTGTGCCATAAAGAATAAACTAAACAGTGCCAAAGAGCTCAAAATTATACTTCAGTGCCAAAGAGCTCAAAATTTTTAATATTGTGGTTTATAAAACTAGAAGGATGTATAAAATAAGTCATATCTCTGGATTTTCAAGAGAAAGCTTTTAGGTGTTAATTTTCTTTGAAACACAGAAAATATTGATAATTAGTAGCACCTCTGAAGAAACTAATCATACAAAAGGACTATTCCAATATATAAAGGGTTAATATCCTAAGAAGCCAATAATCAAGTACCAATGGTCAGAACCAAAGCTAAATTAACTTTGACTGGGCATGGGGATGAGCCTGAAACATTTGCAGTTGTTCTGATTCATTGTGATCAAAGTCTTTGTTCCATTTTCTCTAGTATTTTGCCCTAATTTCTAAGTTTTTCTCTTAGACTGAATCAGTACTAGAGAACATAACAACTTCTCAAAAACTGTATAATAAAGGACCTAATGCATGAACTAAATGGGAGAACAGATGGGAGAAGAGGGAAAGAGGGATTCCATGGTATGACTTGAAGCATGGTGGTGCCACGGAAAGAAACCACTGACTTGAGTGGAGATGCCTGAGAGCGTAACAAATTCTCTCAGAATGTCTTCTCACAGAATCAAACAGTGAGTCCTGAAATTTGAGACCTAAGTCCTGCCCTCGGAGATAACATAGCAATAGAAAACCCTTTCTTACTGCTGTCAGGCCGAGAATATTTCAGAGAAATTTTGTCTGTGTCATCAGATATTCCAGCATCAGAATCAGGAAATCAACTTAGCTGGCACATCTTTCTGAGAGTTCAGTGTAAACAAAGCTCCTGATGGAGGATGCATTAATACTGAGATCATGAAATGAACATGAATTCTTAGTACAGCAAATGGAGGGAAGAGGTAACCTTGCATGTGTTCTAATTTAACAATGTATCTTTTACATATGTACATTATTTTTATAAACAGCTCTCTGATTTTTATTTGTTTATTTATTCATGGCTGCACTGGGTTTTCATTGCTTTGAGCAGGCTTCTCTTGTGGAGCACAGTTTGTAGGGCGCATGGTCTTCAGTAGTCGTGACGAATGGGCTCAGCAATTGTGGCTCGCATGCGCTAGAACACAGGCTCAGTAGTTGTGGTTCACAGGGTTAGTTGCTCTATGGCATATGGGATAGTCCCAGAGCAGGGATCGAACCCATGTCCCCTTCATTGGCAGGCAGATTCTTATCCACTGTGCCACCAGGGAACCAGACTGATCTTTCATCTGTGAGGATGCTGCTCAGGTTGGAGAAGAGATGTGGGGGGTAAATTTGTGCCATAAATAAAAATGTTATTTCCTGAAAATGTTGCTGTAAGAAATTCCTAATTATTATTAAAAACTTTGCTGTAGGAAATTCTAAGCTAAATATTCTCAAATGAAGCAACTGCATCCCCTTCACTAACCTCCAGCTCATCATATCACTGTTCTATTTCCTAAAAGAGAGAAGTCTTTGAATGTGAGTTATCAAAGGATTCTGGAGCTTGTATGGTATTTCATCATTATTTTTCACAACAAGAAAACAAAAGAGAGACTAGTAGAATGCAAAAAATTCATTAAACAAGATAATCAGTTTAGCTAAATGAATAACAGTGTTCAAAATGGGGGCTTCCCAACATAGCATTGTAAACCATCTATATTTCAATAAAATAAATTTAAATTAATTAATTAATAATACATAAATAAATGGCTTCCCTGGTGGCTCAGTCAGTAAAGGGTTTGCCTGCGATTTGGGAGACCTGGGTTTGATCCCTCGGTTGGGAAGATCCCCTGGAGAAGGAAATGGCAACCCACTTCAGTATTCTTGCCTGGAGAATTCCATTGACAGAGGAGCCTGGTGGGCTACAGTCCATGGGGTCACAAAGAGTCAGACACAACTGACTGACTAACTTTAAATAAATAAATAGGGGCTTCCCTCACAGGTCTATGGAGACCTGTATTACTGACCTACAAACAGGGGCACTGGAAGCCATGACAGTCTTTACTTCACATTCTTTAGTGAGTCTGTGCAGTTGAGCTCATTTTTATTGCATGGTATTATACAGTGGAAGAATTTTGGGAGAGTTATATCAAAAAATTCTTCCCAGTATTCTCCAGAGACAAGTATTTTCTTTCCCAGCTCAGAAATTCTTATTTGGGCATATCTCAGTTTGGATATTTGCAACCTGTCAAAGATAATGCTTTCATTCTTTAAGCTCCGGGCTTACTTTCTCTTTTAAGTCATGAGGATATCAATTTTCTTTTGGAAAAATGCAAGCAAACTGAGGAAAGTTCTTATCTTACAGTTCCTCCAAAGTGATAACTACTCCCCCACAGAAATGCCAGCTTCTGTCTTCTTTGGGCAGAGAATATTCTGGCATTGATTTTTCTCATTTAAAAAGGTGTATCATTGAAATCAAATGGCATTTCTCCAGTAGGTCAGTGGTCCTTTTTAGTGTAGAAAAACCTACTGCACCGTCAGATTTTTTTTAAAGATGTTGCCACTTATAAGCGGAGAAGGCAATGGCAAGCCACTGCAGTACTCTTGCCAAGAAAATCCCATGGATGGAGGAGCCTGGTAGGCTGCAGTCCGTGGGATCGCTAAGGGTCGGACACGACTTAGTGACTTCACTTTCACTTTTCACTTTCACACATTGGAGAAGGAAATGGCAACCCACTCCAGTGTTCTTGCCTGGAGAATCCCAGGGACGGGGGAGCCTGGTGGGTTTCTGTCTATGGGGTCACACAGAGTCGGACACGACTGAAGTGACTTGGCAGCAGCAGCAGCCACTTATAAGACATATTAAAGAGGACTAAGAGGATCATTTTTCACCCGAAAGTTGGAGACTCCACACTCCAGTTTCTCATCACAGCAGAATCAGGATTTCTTGTGCATATTGACATTACATGTGTGCTCAGTCATGTCTGACTTTTTGCAACCCCATGGACTGTAGCCCACCAGGCTCCTATTTCCATGGGCTTTTCCAGGCAAGAATACTAGAGTGGGTTGCCAGTTCATCCTGCAGTGGATTTTCCTGACCCAGGGATCAAACTCGTGTCTCCTACTTCTCTTATATTGCAGATGGATTCTTAACCACTGAGCCATCATGGGGTTCTTGTTCATATTCAAATCCCTGCCTCAGAGTCAGCTGGGAGGAGACACTCAGCTCTCAGCAGCATAAGTCAGCAAATCACAAAAGGTTATTTAGAAAGGGTTCTGCTAAGATATAGATGAAAGAGGCCACAGTATTTACACAGTAAAATATTAATCATTAAGTTTTGTTATCAGCAAAAAGGTAACAGCTTGTTTCTAGGAAACAATAATCTCTTTGTTAGTTCAGATTTGAATGTTTTGAATAAGGGACACAAAGTTCTGTTGGTTTTGGAAGCTGCTTATCTCCTTAGTGATTCTTTAAGTATAAAGGGTCCAAGTTCAAAGGATTCTGGTAAACAGGGTTTCCTAGCCTTGGCAAGTGTATATTAACCAACAGAAGGTTCTCTGTAAGCTGTGTTTAACTGTGCTTCCCAAACATGATCAACCACAAAATCCTTAACATGTATTTGCATCCCATGAAAATAACCTCCTAGAACAGTCTTTGGAAAACATGACCTCAAATGATTTCCAAAAACTGATATATATTCTGAAAAGAGGCTAAACTTGAGTAGACTTTGACTGGTAGCCTTTCAAACTAGTGAAAAAGTAACTGAACAATATTTCAATGGTTCCTTGTTGTTTTCATATTTCTTCTCTCAAATATATTTTATCTTCATAATTCCATGAAATTGGTTTTATTTTCCTTTTAATTTTTATTGGAGTGTAGTTGCTTTACAATTTTGCATTAGTTTCTGCTGTACAATGAAGTGAATCAGCCATATGAATACATAATCCCTGTCCTCTGAACCTCTCTCCCATCCCCTCATCCTGCCCCTCTAGGTCGTCACAAGGCACTAAGTTGAGCTTCCTGTGATTTATAGTAGCTTCCCACTAGCTATCTATTTTGCACATGGTAGTGTATACATGTTAATCCCAATCTTCCAGTTCATCCCACTGTCTCCTTCCCCACTTTGTGTCCACATGTTCGTTTCCTACTTCTGCATCTCTGTTCCTGCCTTGGAAATAGGTTCATCTGTTCCAGTTTTCTAGATTCCACCTATATGCTTTAATATACAATATTTGCTTTTCTCTTTCTGACTTACTTCATTCTATATGACAGACTCAGGCTCCCTTCCCATCTAGGTCACCACAGAGCACTGAGTAGAGTTCCCTGTGCTCTATAGTAGGGTCTCATTAGTTATTCAGTACATATGCTGCTGCTGCTGCTGCTAAGTCACTTCAGTCCTGTCTGACTCTGTGCAACCCCATAGACTGCAGCCCACCAGGCTCCTCTGTCCCTGGAATTCTCCAGACAAGAATACTGGAGTGCGTTGCCATCTCCTTCTCCAATGCATGAAAGTGAAGTAGCTCAGTCGTGTTCGGCTCTTCATGACCCCATGGACGGTAGTCTACCAGGCTCCTCTGCCCATAGTCCCCACTTAGTAACTGAAAGTTTGCTTTCTACATCTGTGACTCTATACCTGCTTTGCAAATAAGTTCATCTGTTTCACTTTCTTTTTAGATTCCACATATAAGCGATATTATATGATATTGGTCTTTCTCTTTCTGACTTACTTCACTTTGTAGGCAATCTCTAGGTTTTATTTTAAAATTGACACCAGAAAACCACAATACTCAAAAGACTTCTGCAGATGATTTCAGGGGAAAATCACATGACCCCATAATAATAGTCACAACTGCTCAGTTTTCAAGATCTTCTCTGGCTAAAGCCATGCCACACTTCCATGTCCCTAAGATGTCAATTCCACGAAAATTGCTATGCAAAATTCCCCATGCTTCCCACATAAGCCTATGTAGTAATTACCCTTATCCTCCAAATGGCTCCTACTTCACTCTCTTAAGAGTTGGAAAAGTGCTATATTATGGAAATAACACTGGTTAGAATTAGACATTACTGGGTTCTAATCCTTATCAAGTCATCAACTTGAAGATCTTGCAAGTTATTTTTTTTATGCAATTTTTTAAAATTTTATATTAGCGTATCATTGATACAATGTTTTGTTAGTTTTAGGAGTAGAGCAAAGTGATTTAGTTAAATATTTACCTGTTCTTTTTCCATATAAGTTACTACAGAATATCAAGTAGAGTCCCCCGCGCTACACAGTGGGTCCTTGTTGATACAAGTGACTTTTTGTAACTTCATTTCCTCCTCTTGAAAATAGAACGCTGACATTTTTCCAGGGACAATAGTATCTTGATCTAGAATAGAGAATACTGTCTACAATAGTATCTTGATCTAGTATCTCTATCTAGAATAGAGACTTTCAACAGAATTGATTTTCCAGTGACCTCTTCCCGACTCTCAGTTTCTCAGACCATTAGCAGAATTGCAATCAGCTAAAAATGAAGATTACATTGATATTTATTGTTCCTAAATTGTTATCTTGAGAAAACTATGGTGAATTGAGTAAGGAGACAAATCATCTCAGCACCATCATTAACCACAGCCCTTTCTGCTAAATGTAATCCTCAATAGAAAAAAAAACAGTATTTTCCAAGACTATGAAGGGCTTTTGTGACCACAATAGGGTAGAGGGCTTTGCAATGGACTCCTGTTTCTCAGGAAGAGAGGGCTTCCAACTAAGAAATGATTTAAGAATGAAAAGGGCCCAAATTCACACTGCTTCTTCAGGGAAACACCCATTGTATGGGTGTATTTTGAAAAATAAAGGATATTCTTTTTCCTTCTTTCTTTCTTCATTCACTCATTCATGAAATATTTGTTGATCACTTACCAGGAATCAGAGGAATAAAAGAAACTGGTTTGTCCATCTTAACCCCTCGGTTACTACAGTCCTGGGGTATCTTACGTGTTCCTGGAAGCAGTGGGGTGGCCAGCACCAAAGTGAGCCGCCATGACTCATGGAGACATTAGAAGAGCAGAGGAGCATATGAACTGGAATGGATTTGAGTCCTTTTTAAAAATGGATACCTCCCTTTTTACCAAAAAGGCTGATGTTTCTGCCCAAAGAGGGACTTACCAACCCAAATGGATTTTTTTAAGAGAATCAGTCTGGGATGATGAATTTTTTAGTGAGAGATTACATGTACTCTGCACTATTTAGCAAAAGGCCACATTTAGAAAATTTTTATTGGGTACATACTGCACTTAATAAAAGCAGTTTTGTTTTTTTTTTTGAAAGTTATGTGGTATAGCATTGAATACTGGATGTCAGAGAAGTAGAACTATCTGTATTCTTTATCTCCAGCTTATTTGTCATCAAAGCCAATTCTGAAATAAAAGATTTATGATTGTTTCTTTTGATGTTGCATAGAAAGAACTTCTACCCCAAATTATGGGTGGCTTAGTGTGTAGGCAGTGCAGTCATGAGTGTTTTACTTAATGTATGGTTTGTTTTGCAAAGACTTCTGCACATTTAAAAGGAATGTTCATGAATTTCCAAATACTATGCTTGCTATAGCAAGACAGTCAGAATAATCATTACCTCCAATTGTGCTTTCCATGTTCCCCACCACTGCTCCCTGTGTGGGCCTGTTTTACATTTGACAGACATTCTGAATTTTTAGCCACCCTGACAATAATTATGTAGTTGGTGAGTAGCAACTACTAAGCTTAGGTGCATTTAGTTCCTACTTAGTCCCAATTATGTGATCAGGAAGCACTTCAAGAGGTAACACCACTTCAAGCATTACGACAATATAAAGCCGAGAATTTAAATGAAAAAGGGAAAAGGAGTTATTCTGAGTGTAGTACAAGATAAAAGACATCTTTTATGGGATTTTTTTTGAATAAAAGAAGTTACTTTAGAGCAAAATATTTGAAAATAATTTATGAAATTACCATTAAAACATATAACTACAAGTTATAGCAAAACCTTTGTGAGATTTTTAAAACTTGCAAATTTTTACTATCTTAAATATGAAAACATTTAACTATGTTGTCTCAAATTGGTTACTGTCTAGAATTCTACAAAAGGATTTTCTTTTATGTAGGATCTCAGAGTGCATATTATCCCATTTTATTTTATTTTTTTTATTATCCTGTTTTAAACTCCATTCAGTAGTGTCCTTTACAACTGTTTGCTTATGAATGAAATACAATAAATGTAGAATTGCATCTAAATTATATTCTGCTTGAAATGTGTAAATAAAGCCAGAAGCTTAATATATCAAAATTGTATAGCAATGTCTTCAGCAGTCATATCGTATGTATATGTATTTGTACATATATACATATGTGTGTATATACATATGTGCTATGCTATGCTCAGTCGTTTCAGTCATGTCTGACTCCTTGTGAGTCCATGGACTGAAGTCCAGTAGGCTTCTCTGTCTGTGGGATTCTCCAGGCAATAATACTGAAGTGGGTTGCCATGTCCTCCTCCAAGGAATCTTCCCAACCCAGGGATCGAACCCACAGCTCTTGTGTCTCCTGCATTAAAGGTGGATTCTTTACCACCTGAGCCACCAAGGAAGCCCATAAACACACACAAATATATTTAATTTTTTACCTTACATTTTTGAGATCTAGACATAGCAGATCAGGCTAGACATAGCTTATTCTAGTGATAATTATTTGCTTACATGTTACTGCATTTTTGGTAGAAATATTTTAATGGAAATTCTTAATAAGAAAAAAAAAGTTGTATCTTTTAACTCATCAAATTCCAAAGTAACTTGAGTTGTGAGAAAGCATTTGATATACACACACAAAGTTTTTTTTCCAAAAATATTAGATCTACCATTCAAGTATCAAATGAGAAGGCAAATGTAACAATTATTTCTCATAACTCCCTAAGTTAACAATTTGGAATGTGTGAATTAAAAAACACTACCTCTTGTTTTACTTATTAAAAGTTTCCATTAAAATAGTTCTACAAAAAGCTGCAATAACAACTTTACTGCAGTAATAAGGAAATAATTATTACTAGGATCAGCTATGTCCAGCTCCCAATACTATAAGGTCAAAAGAAGTCTGACTCTATTATATAGCCCTAGGTTACCTATAATTCAGATGTCAATCAGATACAGTCAAAAACACACATACATATTTTTTTCTTTAACTTTTAAGATTACAAAAACACAGCTTTGGAAAAAAAAAGATGGAAAATAGAAAATATTGTCTCAGCAGTTAAAAATGGAGAAGAAATTTCATAGGAATTATGATAATTATGATTCATTATGATCATGAATTATATATTTTTATTAATGGTAGAATATATCTATATATTGAAATTTGGGATTAAGAGATCGGTCAGAGCAAAGAATGGAGAGAAGCTGCTTCTTTTTGCCACATTGGAATTGTATAAGAAGCACCTGAACTTGGCAATGACTCTTTGCAACTAATTGAAATAAGAAAATACATTGTCTGGTCAGGTATTTACAACATTTTTGAGAAATCTGGGTCTGCTGTACCCAAATTCTCATTATTTACCAGGCACCTCTCCAACCATAATACAGTAGAATTTTCTTCTGAGCTCCTTCTCAGTGGCTACAGGGAATTGGCTGAATAGAAGATAGCCGTTGTTCAGTCACTCAGTTGTGTCCAACTATTTGCCATCCCGTGAACTTCAACATGCCAGGCTTCCCTGTCTTTCACTGTCTCCTGTAGTTTGCTCAAACTCATGTTCATTGGGTCAATGATACCCTCCAACCATCTCATTCTCTGTCACCCCCTTCTCCTCCTGCCCTCAATCTTTCCCAGGATCAAAGTCTTTTCCAATGAGTTGGCTCTTCGCATCAGGTGGCCGAAGTATTGAAGATTCAGCTTCAGCATCAGCCTTTCCAATGAACATTCAGGGTTGATTTTCTTCAGGATTGAATGGTTTGATATCTTAGCAGTCCAAAGGACTCTCAAGAGTCTTCTCCAGCACCACAGTTAGAAAACATCAATTCTTCAGCACTCAGCCTTCTTTATGGTTCAATTCTCAAATCCATAAATGACTACTAGAAAAACCATAGCTTTGACTAGCTGGACCTTTGTCAGCAGTGATGTCTCTGATTTTATTATGCTGTCTAAGTTTGTCATAGCTTTTCTTCCAAGGAGCAAGCTTCTCTTAATTTCATGGCTACAGTAACACTGTACAGGATGTGATGACTAAAACCATGCCCAATAAAAGGAAATGCAACAAGTAATATAATGCAAAGTATTTATCTGAGGAGGCCTTACAAATAGCTGAGATAAGAGAAGCAAAAGACAAAGAAGAAAGGGAAAGATATACCTATAAGAATGTGGAGTTCCAAAAAATAGCAAGGAGAGATTAGAAAGCCTTCTTAAGTGAACAATGCAAAGAAAATGATGGGAGAAGCCAAACTGAGATTGGAACTAAGCAAGAACTAAGATCAAACACTGAGCCATTTTATGATGGGAGCCAACATGTGATCCCCGATGACTTTATCCTTCATCCTGGGTGAGGATCTCTTTATATCAACCATTTCTACTATCCTTTATTATATTTACATGTACATGTAATTTTTCTAGAATTTAATTACGATTGACCTGTATTCCATTTTCGATATGATGAATTCCATTTATTTTGTTGGTCCCTTTATCTGTCTTTTGTGAGTCCATATTTATAAGTAAATCCTTCATGTGTGATTGTCATAATTCAAAACACTTTAAACTTTTTTCTCCTATAGTGATAAATCTATGAGTTGACGGATTCACTCTTGGAAGCTTCAGTTCAGTTCAGTTCAGTCGCTCAGTCGTGTCCGACTCTTTGCGACCCCATGAATCACAGCACGCCAGGCCTCCCTGTCCATCACCAACTCCCAGAGTTCACTCAAACTCATGTCCGGTGAGTCGGTGATGCCATCCAGCCATCTCATTCTCTGTGGTCCCCTTCTCCTCCTGCCCCCAATCCCTCCCAGCATCAGAGTCTTTTCCAGTGAGTCAACTCTTCGCACAAGGTGGCCAAAGTATTGGAGTTTCAGCTTTAACATCAGGCCTTCCAATGAACACCCAGGACTGATCTCCTTTAGAATGGACTGGTTGGATCTCCTTGCAGCACAAGGGACTCTCAAGAGTCTTTTCCAGCACCACAGTTCAAAAGTCCACCACCATCAATTTTTCGGCGATCAGCTTTCTTCACAGTCCAACTCTCACATCCATACATGACCACTGGAAAAACCATAGCCTTGACTAGATGGACCTTGGTTGGCAAAGTAATGTCTCTGCTTTCTAATATGCTGTCTAGGTTGGCATAACTTTCCTTCCAAGGAGTAAGCATCTTTTAATTTCATGGCTGCTGTCAGCATCCACAGTGATTTTGGAGCCCCAAAAAACAAAGTCTGACACTGTTTCCCCATCTATTTCTCATGAAGTGATGGGACCAGATGCCATGATCTTAGTTTTCTGAATGTTGAGTTTCAAGCCAACTTTGTCACTCTCCTTTCACTTTCATCACGAGGCTTTTTAGTTCCTCTTCACTTTCTCCCACAAGGGTGGTGTCATCTTACAGCAAAAAAAAAAAAAATACCAAAACCAATTACCAACATAAATAGAGATAAAATAGATTAGAAATACTTATTATAAATATGTTTTAATTATACAAAATCAACCATAGTACAATGAAATCTAGGCTCAGAATGCTTCCTTTTTCCTTCTTCAATATCTCTATAGTAAATATCACATTTTTTCTTACTCCAAGGTACATTCAAAATTTAAAACCATCCATCTTAAAATATCTATTGCTGATTTCTATTGCTGATATACATAAAAACTATAGAAAATCTCTGAATATAACATATTAGTTTCTCTAGTGCCCTTTGTATTGATAAGAGGAAGTGTGTCAGCAGAAGCTACTGAGGTGCTGGTTGTGGATATTACTTGGGGGAGAAATATAGCTACAATAAATAGCCCTCAAAATGAATATTCACAAGTCAAACAGCCTCAACTCTGTACATGAAGTTTTAAAATATATTTCATGGTCCATTGGAGAAGGCAATGGCAACCCACTCCAGTGTTCTTGCCTGAAGAATCCCAGGGATGGGGGAGCCTGGTGGGTTGCCGTCTATGGGGTTGCACAGAGTTGGACACAACTGAAGCAACTTAGCAGCAGAAGCAGCATGGTTCATGGAGTCCTATGTCTGAACTGCTCAGATGATATTCATGGACAGGACTTCAAACTGGCTGAAACACTAAATTTCTCCAGAATGTATGTATGGAGTCCAAGGAGGACTCCATTCAACTGGAGTTAGGAGGCAGGAGTTCCTACGTTTCTCACTGTGGTCCTTGAGATTGCTTCACACAGCTACTTCAGGAAACTGTTCTTGAAGGATAAATATCATCAACTGGGTTGAAAGACATGTTGTTCACTTCAGGCTCATTAGCAGACAGGAAAAGGAAACAAGAGGCAAGATTAGGGCCACATACCCCATTCCAGCCTGTTGACATTCTCCCAGGGCTTTGAGGTGCACAGATCAGGGCTGTATCCTTCATCCCTCATTTTACTGATGAGTACCTTCAAATTCCTTCTGGGAAAGGTGCGTGCGTGCTTAGTCGCTTCAGTCATGTCCGACTCTCTGCGACCCCATAGACTTTGGCCTACCAGGCTTCTCTGTCCATGGGATTCTCCAGGCAAGAATACTGCAGTGGGTTACCATTTCCTTCTCCAAATCTGGGAAAGGTAAACCCCATCTGAAACAAAGCAATCAATCTCAGTCTAGAATTAAAATGATATCCAACCCCTCTTTGGAAAAATAAGTGTTCAAGTCAGGCAGAGACAGGTACTCAATAACAAATTCAGTTCCACTCAAATTTCTCTCCAGTCCAGGAGAAAAATTGAAGTGCCATTTTTTGAGGGTTGCAATGAAGGCATGACAGCTAACTCCAGTATTCTTGCCTGGAGAATCCCATGGACAGAGGAGCTTGGTGGGCTATAGTCCATGGGTTTCAAAGAGCCAAACACAACTGAGTGACTTAGCATGTACACGATTTGGTCACTTACACATTATAATTTTTACATAACATTTTGTTAGGGAAGCTTTAAGTTTGGTCTTTTCCCAACAGAAAACAAGTAGCCATGTTGTCTAAATAGAACTCATTTAAAGTGTCTTTCTTTAAGTTTAGTATATAATAATCCAAATAGAGGGAAAGGATACTACGAACATATACCTGTGGACTATATATTTAATTTCCTTCAATTTCAGAAAAGAAGTTCTTACTTCTAATGAAGTACCACAGACCATGAGCAGTATCTTGCACTTCAAATCTCTTTAGCAGGCTTTTAGAGAAATAATGGCTCAGAATTCTGTGTCTTATCAGTAAAACACATTTCATAGTAAATTCAGAAAGAAAGCATTGAGTGGAACAAATGTATGCTCTTTAAGGACCATTTATGATGTCAAGACTATTACAAATAATAATGGAGCTTCTCTGTATAATATTTTGAGCCTTCCTTTTGCTACACATAATACTATAAGTTAATACTTTACATGAAAATCCATTTCCAGGACAATTCTTTGGGGCTGTGTACTACAGTAAACTCTAATCTCTGGAACAGAGGGAAACTGCCATAAAGGATAACAATGTCTGCCTTTTAAATATGGGTTGCTGTTTTCTTTTGCATCGAGTAGAGGAAAAGAAGGAATAAAGTGGGTAGCATTCAAAAGATTTACTGGCATACTAAAGAAAAGAAATACAAATCAGAATAATCCTTCCAAATAGGAGATCAAACCTTCCAAACCCAGAATAGGGAAAGTTGATAGTCATTTTATTCAATTGAATAAATGAATTCTAAATGTGAATATGCCATGTCATGAAAGATGACATTATAGCCTTAAATAACTTATCAACCTAACACAGTTTATAAAAAATCAGGAGATACATACATACATATATATATATATATATATTCAAGAAATGTAATTTTATTCAAAAAATTTACATGTAATTTTAGAGCTTCCTCCTACACACATAGTTACAGGGCACAGATGAACAAGGAATCATGTTGATAGAATATCTGTTACAAACAATAGAAACTGTGGTTTTCCACTTTCCCATCATCTCTCCAATCCCAACCGTTCTAAAAGAGAAAAACAGAGACAAAACCATTTCTAGAAAACAGGGTCCTAGGGGAAATCTGACACCACATGTGTCCTTTATCTCAATTGTTCATACAGTAAATATGTATTGATTGTACACTGTGTACCATCTAGGGCTGGGGATACAATAATGAGGATAATACAGTTTCTTCCTTCAAGGAAATAATTATCTAGGGGAAGATAAATCTACAGACTATTACAATACAGTACACTAAATTCTCCCCTCTGAATATTGTGTTTTGTGATAGCAGGTCAAAATGCAGAGAGCTCCTGGAATTAGAAAATACAAAACAAGTCTGTATGCAGAAGAGGACATGGTGTTGGCCTAGATGCTATTAATTTCATGTTTCTTTTTAGACCAGGAGATGAAGTAAGACATTTCATGACCCCCTGCCTCTCTGGGCCCTCTCCCTACTACTACATTCTTCATATCCATCCCCCATATTCCTCCAAAAGTAGGCCCCAGGACAGGTGCCATAATTTTGGGTCCCCTATAGACAATTAGTCAAAAAAAATTGATTAAATAATTCTGGTGGTGGTAGTGATGATTTAATCACTAAGTTGTGTCTGACTCTTTCCGACCCCATGGACTGTAGCCCACCAGACTCCTCTGTCCTTGGGATATTCCAGGTAAGAATACTTGAGTGGGTTGCCATTTCCTTCTTCAGGGGATATTCTCAATCCAGGGATCGAATGTGTGTCTCCTGGTTGGCAAGCATGTTCTTTACCACTCTGCCAGCTGGGAAACCCAAAATCATTCTAGGAAAGATTCAAGTTAGCACAGAATACCTATAAGACTAGGTCTCCTATGGACTCCTAGTCATCAAAAACCAGTATCGATCATGGTCTGTTAAAGCAGAAGTTTCACCTGAGACATTAGGAAAGATATTAGTTACACAGGTAAGATACAAGAGAAAAACATTTTTGGAGGAAATTGTTAAGTAAAATGTAAGTTAAAGCTGTGCTTTACTTATATCCAAATTAAGAATATAAACAAATCAAGTAAGAATTGGAGGGGAAGAATTTGTATGGCAAGAGGAATTCTATAGGAACCAAGAAGAAAGAGGGTTCAAAGGGACCACTCACTACAGAGAAGATGAGCCAGTAAACAAGGGTATGGCTCAGTTCATGAACACCTTATTGCCAAATTCAGACGAAAACTGAAGAAACGGGAAAACCACTAGGCCATTCAGGTATGACCTAAATCAAATCCCTTATGACTATACAGTGGAAGTGAGAAATAGATTTAAAGGACTAGATCTGATAGACAGAATGTCTGATGAACTATGGACAGAGGTTCATGGCATTGTACAGGAGACAGGAATTAAGACCATCCCCAAGAAAAACAAATGCAAGAAAGCAAAATGCCTGTCTGATGAGACCTTACAGATAGCTGTGAAAAGAAGAGAAGCGAAAAGCAAAGGAGAAAAGAAAAGATATACCCATTTGAATGCAAAGTGTCAAAGAATAGCAAGGAGAGATAAGAAAGCCTTCCTCAGCGATCAATGCAAAGAAATAGAGGGAAACAATAGAATGGGAAAGACTAGAAATCTCTTCAAGAAAATTAGAGATACCACGGGAACATTTCATGCAAAGATGGGAACAATAAAGGACAGAAATGGTATGAACCTAACAGAAGCAGAAGATAGTAAGAAGAGGTGGCAAGAATACACAGAACTGTACAAAAAAGATCTCACGACCCAGATAATCACAATGGTGTGATCACTCACCTAGAGTCAGACATCCTGGAATGTGAAGTCAAGTGGACCTTAGGAAGCATCACTAAGAACAAAGCTAGTGGAGGTGATGGAATCCAGTTGAGTTATTTCAAAACCTAACGGATGATGCTGTGAAAGTGCTACACTCAGTATGTCAGCAAATTTGAAAGACAGCAGTGGTCACAGGACTGGAAAAGGTCAGTTTTCATTCCAATCCCAAAGAAAGGCAATGCCAAAGAATGTTCAAACTACCACACAATTGCACTCAACTCACACGCTAGTAAAGTCATGCTCAAAATTCTCCAAGCCAGGCTTCAGCAATACATGAACCGTGAACTTCGAGATGTTCAAGCTGGTTTTAGAAAAGGCAAAGGCACCAGAGATCAAATTGCCAACATCCGCTGGATCATCAAAAAACCTAGAGAGTTCCAGAAAAACGTCTATTTCTGCTTTATTGACTATGCCAAAACCTTTGACTATGTGGATCACAATAAACTGTGGAAAATTCTGAAAGAGATGGGAATACCAGACCACCTGACCTGCCTCTTGAGAAACCTATGTGCAGGTGAGGAAGCAACAGTTAGAACTGGACATGGAACAATAGACTGGTTCCAAATAGGAAAAGGAGTACGTCAAGGCTGTATATTGTCACCCTGCTTATTTAACATATGCAGAGTACATCATGAGAAATGCTGGACTGGAGGAAGCACAAACTAGAATCAAGATTGCTGGGAGAAATAGCAATAACCTCAGATATACGGATGACACCACCCTCATGGCAGAAAGCGAAGAAGAACTAAAGAACTTCCTGATGAAAGTGAAAGAGGAGAGTGAAAAAGTTGGCTTAAAGCTCAACATCCCGAAAATGAAGATAATGGCATCAGGTCCCATCACTTAATGCAAATAGATGGGGAAACAGTGGCAAGAGTGGCTAACTTTTTTGAGGGGGCTCCAAAATCACTGTGAATGGTGATTGCAGTCATGAAATTAAAAGATGCTTACTCCTTGGAAGGAAAGTTATGCCAAGCTAGATAGCATATTAAAGAGCAGAGACATCACTTTGTCAACAAAGGTCCATCTAGTCAAGGCTATGCTTTTTCCAGTGGTCATGTATGGATGTGAGAGTTGGACTATAAAGAAAGGTGAGAACTGAAGAATTGATGCTTTTGAACTGTGGTATTGGAGAGGACTCTTGAGAGTCCCTTGGACTGCAAGGAGATCCAACCAGTCCATTCTAAAGGAGATCAGTCCTGGGTGTTCATTGGAAGGACTGATGTAGAAGCTTAAACTCCAATAGTTTGGCCACCTGATGCAAAGAGCTGACTCATTTGAAAAGACCTGATGCTGGGAGGAATTGAGGGCAGGAGGAGAAGGGGACAACAGAGGATGAGATGGTTGGATTTCATCACCGACTCAATGGACATGGGTTTGGGTGGACTCTCAAAGTTGGTGATGGACAGGGAGGCCTGGCGTGCTGTGGTTCATGGGGTCGCAAAGAGTCAGACATGACTGAGCAACTGAACTGAACTGAACTGAAACTTCCATTTACACAGGAGGCTTAGTAAGCAAGAGGGATATGTCAGAGAGCTGCCTTGATGAGACAGACGAGAGTTGTTTCCGTGTGGAGACTGGTCTGCCTGGAAGTTATATGGGGAAAGCATGCCTGTTTCCTGTTGACCAGCTGTGAGCACTCAAAATATAGAGTCAACCATAATTGCTGAGGAAGACAGCCCTGAGAGAAAGCCATCTTGGAAAGCCCCTTGAGCTCCACCAGAGAAGATTTGGGGGGAGGAGACTCTGAAACATGGGAACTCCCCCATCTGAGAGCCAATGTGAAACAGAAGCCAAGCCCACAGAGGCAATCAAGAAAACCCTTCCTGCACTCTTCTGCATCTTCTTTTCTCAGCTTTCAGAGTCAGAAAGCAAACAGAGCAACAGAGGGGAAAGAGGGAAAAATAAAAAGCCTGGAACAGGGATGCTAGTGGGAAATGTCTAAAATTTGAGAAAGAGGGGCAAAAGACAGACTGAATGCCCATTCAGTGTCCCGTTGAAGCCTGGCTAACAGGTTTACCCAGGGGGATTCATTATTTCACTTATCATCTCTACTGATTAAGGCCCAAACTCTAGAATTTGACAGTGACTTATAGATTTCTGTCCAGGAGAAAACAGAGCCCCAAAGGTACAGTTCCAGGACAAATTTAGGACACTTAGTTCAGCTTTCTTCTCCTGAGTGACTATATTGATTCCTCAAATGCTCTGAAACCAGCTTTATTATCCTGCTGATTTCTTCATTTATGAGTTATACACATTTTTGATATGTGTTCATTTTATATTGAAAGCTTTTTAAAAAATATTCTTCCAGAGTGGCAATGTTTCTCTGTCTCTGATTGCCAACCACCAGCCTGAAAAAGAACCCCAGCCAAGGAAGGGGAGAAGATTTAACTAAAATTACAGCTTAAGTTCTCAATACTACCTGGAACTGTCCCTTCTAATTTCTAAATAGAGGCCATATTAGAAATACAAAGTGACTTTAAGAGACTCAGTTACCTAATTGATCATAAATGTCATGTATCTGCCAAAATTATCTATCCATGGATAGAAGAATAGTAAATAAAAATGATGTTGTCACTGATAAAACTTCTATGAGTTCTGCTTGCTCTGCTTACTCTTATAGTCTGAAACTACAGAAGAATGATAGAGAGGTTCACTAAAAGAAAATAAAGAAAACCAGAATATATGTTTCTTTGTTCTTCTCTATAACCAGGATGTCTCATTTTTAGGTTAAAAACAAAAAGAAAGAAAAATAATTTTATATATAATTGATGTATGTTTATCTTAAACACAGGTAGCATATTTAAATTTATAAACACTATATACACTAAAAAATATGTTGAATCCGATATTCATAAGGTTATAAAAAGCAAGCTCCAAAAGCACTAATTTTCATCAAGATAATTTCATTTGAATTCTACTTTATCTAAATGATATCGATAATGCATTTTTCTTGAGCAATTATAAAAGCTCAAGATATAAAAGATGGAATCTTATTATAGATTTTTGCATAGCAACAGTAAGATTAATGATAACCAAAGTTGGGATAACCTATAAAACCTGGCACAGCTTGTGCTGTACAAGATGTTAACATTTCAACATCCCAAACACAGAAATTCAAATGAAATAAAACGCAAACTAAAAAGAAATAAGCAAAACTTGTTAAAACATGCTTTCATTAAATACAATCTTTGAACATCATGTGAAAAACTAAGATACTTAATTCAATAAAAATAGCAATGCATTATCTTCATGTTACACATGACTTATTGTTCACACAGGAGTGAATACAATCAAGCCTGAAATTTGTGGTCTACATAGATTCAAAATCTATATAGAGTTAAGTTCTAAATCCACTTCTTAATTGGCTGTGGAATGTGGGGAGAGAGGAACCCCTTAGGTTATTTTAGCCTCCATTTCATCATAATGTCTACTGCAAAGTAGGTTAAGTACTAAATATAACAAAACAGTATATGTGAAGTTCTCTGTATACTTCTAAATCCTGTATTCATATTTATTATTAAAGTTTCTGTTTTGTATATATTTTCTCTTCTAGGGGGCAGAGAAAATTATACTACAGCTCATTTTCCTGAAGACTAATTAATAGATTAACAGGAGATGTAATGTACCATCTTTGAAAGCTCTAATATGTTTAACCTTGAACTTGAGAAATGAAGAAGGAAGTCAAGTGGAGATCTCTTCGCCACCACGTCCCCCTATACACAGCTTCTGCTTATTTCTAGCCAGTGGAGTGAGAAGGCAGGGAACCCAGATCACTCTCTCACTGCTGGCAAGGAAACCCAAGTGCAGCAGCTGTTACCAACCACTGGGCACTGACTTCCCGATAGCCAAGCTCCCAGCAAGTCTCCTGGCTTTGAATCCAGGCACGTACTCAAATGCAAGGAAAGCCCTTCTCCCCTCCTGTTTTACTTGCCTGAATCTACTAAAAAGCAGCACCAGAAGCAGCAAACATTTCAGGAGCGGAAGACCCATCATGCTGCAGAACTGACATTGCTGAGGGTGGCAGAATGGCCTCTGTCAATATTTAGCTCTACAATGACTGACGAGAAGCAGCCAGATAATATCCCACTTTTTCAAACCGTGGCTTCTCTATACAGAGCACAGACAATAAAAGGATAAAAAGTTTAAAATCAGAGAAAGACAAAGGAATGAATATGTTTCTCATATTTTCAGAAAAGACCATGTTCTTTTTTAGAAACATTTTTGGGGGAAAAAAAAAAGAATATCCTTTGCATTGGGATTTTCCCATTGAGTAAGAAGATATTCTGTAGCTTTGGGAGTAAATAATTACAAAAAGAACAAAAGCAAACAGACAAGAGATTATTTAAAAGCAGTATATGGTAACTTCGGACTAAGATAATTTATTGTGTTAAACTAGATTCTCCTGCACTTCCTTGTACAATTTTGAGAACTATATAATGCTTTGAAAGGTAAATACCAGCTAATACAGCAGATGATAAACACATGGCAGATTTATAACCACTGGTTATAATTTTGGAAAACAGTGGAATGAGTGGAAAATGCTTACTCAATGTGTCATGGTGTTCAAAGTACCACCTCCATATACAGCTAGTATTCTGGTTCTGGAGAAAGAACACACAAATCATTTAAAGAGCAGATGATGAGCAATTTAAGAAAAAATGTGCACATAGTATCTAGCAGTTTCTATGTTTTTAGCCTCAAACAAGTTATGTGAAAGTGATAAATTCCAGCCTGCCGCTGCTGTGCTAATAAAGTTGCCAGTGAGTCAAGTTCTATCTGAATATATGCACATGCATTTCTATTGCTATTACATTTCCCCCGTCTATATCAATTATCTCAAGAGTTAAAGGGCATTTTTTCACAACCTACCAAAAAAAAAAAATTACCCAGAATAAACTATGCTTTCAACAAATCCCCAAATGTATCCACTGTGCCCCAGGATAGCATTCAGATTTCAGTCATTTAAAAGGACACCTTGTGGAACCTAACTTGAGGTTTTGTGCCATCACAACTGAGAAAACAGAGGCTTTTTTTTTTTTTTTTAACTGTGCCATAGTTTTAGTGTGGGGTTTTTCTGTCTCACAATCTCGGTGATCAATGTTAAAAGGAAAAGATATATCTGACCCAACATTGGTTCACAGTTGTATCCATAGACGTAAGGCAAACACAATCATTTTTCCTTAATAAATTTTTCAAAATACAATATGATGTAGTCATAATGGTATCTTCTTTTACTTTAGTGTGGAGTTCACAATTTACTGTGAAAAATATAGAACCTAGCAAATTCTTGATTATTTTTGTTTATCCTAGGAAAATCCTGAAGACAACCATAGTTAAAATAGCCACAGAATGTAGGAATTGAGATTCCACGTGGCAGGTATTTGTGATTAAAGCAAATACAGAGCATAAAGCAGCAAAATCAGTAAACTGGGTCAGAGTACCAGCTCTGTAAGTGAGAAGTGGCCTGACCCACTTGCGTTGTTTGGAGCGGCTTGGGGCATCCATTGACTGACCTGGAATCTGAGAACGTTAGGGAAGGTCATTTCAGACGTCTTCTTAGTTCTAAAATCCTTTGTTTGGGTAAAGAAAAAGTTAAGCTATATCATAGCTTGCAAAAGTAGCAACAGTCACCCCTCCAAAAATTGCAGTCTTTACAATTAATTTCCTCTCTCCCAGTAACACCTTCAAATATAGAAAGGCTGTATAATCAAAAAAGCAAAAGTTTTCTTTGTATATGGACTTATATACATAAGCACAGTTTTTAAACCACAGTAAGCCTACGCAGTAATTTCGCATATAGAATAAGTCCCCTAAACGTGAACCAGTTCCATTCTGAGAGCCCGTTCATAAGTCCAATTTGTTAAGTCCAACAAAGTTAGCCTAGATACCCAACTAAGACAGTACTCTCTGTACTGTAAGAGGTTTACAACATTTTTCACACAAATAGCACATTAAAAAAGACACACAGAGGTTTTCTGACCAGCTCAGTCATGTCTAGAAGAGGAAAGGGTGGCAAAGGCTTAGGCAAGGGTGGCGCCAAACGCCACTGCAGTCTTGCAAGATAACATCCAAGGCATCACCAAGCCCGCCATTCGGCACCTTGCTCGGCGTGGGGGAGTCAAACGCATTTCCGGCCTGATTTAGGAAGAGACCCGAGGCCTGTTGAAGGTGTTTCTGGAGAATGTTATTCGGGACGCAGTCACCTACACGGAACACGCCAAGCGCAAGACGGTCACTGCCATGGACGTGGTCTAAGCGCTAAAGCAGCAGGGACGCACCCTGTACGGCTTCGGAGGTTGAGCTGCTGCCCCTGTGTTATGTGTGACAATCTCAAAGGCCCTTTTTAGGGCCATAAAAAAATAAATAAAAAATAAAAAAGACACAAAAAAGTAAAGAGAACGTTTTTCTCTTACAATATAGCACCTTGAAAAGCATAGTAGTACAGTACAACGGCCGGCTTATAGGGACACATTTACATCTTTGAAAGTTTGCAACTTAAAGGTTCATATGTAGGGGACTTACCGTATAATTTATTTCTTATGTGTACAGATACTGCATATAACTTTCCCAAGCTATTGGTACATGTGTTCATTTCTCCTGGATGTGAAGCAGGAGTCAGATGTTGAATTGAATACATATTGATAAAATGAATAATAGATGACTGCCAGACATACATTTCATGCTACAGAATATACTACCCAACTTAGTGATCTACCACTATTTCAAAAACATTTTATATTCAGACATGATACAAGTAACTCCTCTTGTTCTCAGGACCTACCATCTGATTATGAGTTATAAACGTGGAACATTTAATGTCTAAGCTGCATGCATTTAAATGGAAGGCACAATCAGAATAACTAAGTGCATCCACCATATTAATTTGCAGTCCTGGTAGGAACTATAAATTCAGAGGAAAGTAATCAATTCACCAAGGAAATAATGTTGATCTCTTGGCCTTATATCATATTCACCCTGAAATTATTCCACTGCCATCAATCAGAAAGAGAAATACAGCATATGAGGCTGCAGAAATCATCAACCATTTCATAAATAGAAACAATCTTTGCATATGGTTTTCTAGAAATAATGCACAGACTAGGTTCTGAATAGTAAAAGAACATTGAGTCACCACACTGTGCGCTTCCCAACTTAGAAAGTAAAATAAAAGTTTCCTCTTAGAACACTTCCACACCCCTATTTATGAGAAGGAGAAAGAAAAGTTAGATGGGGACACCAATACATAAGAAGATGAAGGTAGACACTAGATAACTTAATATTTATATTTCAGCTACATTGTAAAGAACACATAAAAGCTGTTGAATACCTCCGTAGCCAGCTCAAAAATGACAATCATTTTACCTTGAACTTATCAAAAATAAGCTAAATAACCTCAATGAAGAAGGTTTATAATACATTGGATTAGCAAGCATTTAATTGGATTTTTACTAAGTCAACTACTCATCTGCTATCAATTGATCCAATTCAGTTAACATGAGAAGAGGGAGAATCTTGACCTAACATGGATTTTTCTATTCAGTGGTTCAATTGAATCAAAACCAGAAAGATTTGCTCAGTTTTAATTTATGGTTTATGAAAGATTGGGAAAGCTTAGATCCTTCAAAATTCATGGTTATCTGAAGAATAATCTTCATTACATATCTGAGAGGGAAACACCAAAGAGATCCTTTCTTTACCATAACTATTTGTAACTGACGAATCCATTAATGAAAGGTCTGCTGCTGCTGCTGCTAAGTCACTTCAGTCGTGTTCGACTCTGTGTGACCCCATAGACGGAAGCCCACCGGGCTCCCCCATCCCTGGGATTCTCCAGGCAAGAACACTGGAGTGGGTTGCCATTTCCTTCTCCAATGTGTGAAAGTGAAAAGTGAAAGTGAAGTCGCTCAGTCATGTCCGACCCTTAGCGACCCCACGGACTGCAGCCTACCAGGCTCCTCCATCCATGGGATTTTCTAGGCAAGAGTACTGGAATGGCTTGCCATTGCCTTCTCCGAGAATGAAAGGTCTACCCAGAAGCAATTACAGAATAAAATAAATCTCCAATGACTGAAGATTCATCCTCTTTCTATTTGTGGCAGTTATTTTATTCATCATTTATGAATAAATTGTTAGAAGGGTTAGAATTAGAGTTGAGGTTAGAATTTAGGGTTTCAGTTCAGGTTCATTCAGGGCAGCATTTTAAGAAGCTGCCTTAAACTTATATTGATTTGAGTAGCTAAAGTTCCTAATGGGCTTTTCCACATGGGTAGTACAGTGTGTAGTATAGCATTCTCAAAGTCTAACTCAAGATCTTCCTAACACAGAGATCTTCTTCCAAACTTCACATGACAGTTTTACTATTAGATTGCCTTTCAGCCCAGAATCACTGGGGTTTTCCTGTCTCCCTCTATAACTTGTATGTCTCTAAGTCCTGTGAATAATTTCCCACCACCAACCACCCTTGTTTTTAAGGTCTTCCTTACCTCATCCTGAGGGAACCAAGTAAAGATACTCACTATTACCATATGTCTGTGCATGTGTGCTAAGTTGCTTCAGTTGTATCTGACTCTTTGCAACCCTATGGACTGTAGCCCCGCAAGATCCTCTGTCAATGGAATTCTCCAGGCAAGAATACTGGAGTGGGTTGCCATGTCCTCCTCCAGGGGATATTTCCAACCCAGGGACTGAACCCGTGTCTCTGATGTCTCCTGCAGTGGCGGGTGCGTGTGTCCTTTACCACTAGTACCACCCGTGAAGCCCCACTAACACCATATGCATTGCATTAAAAGCTGTTAAATAAGCTTTTCTTTTTTTTAACATTTTAATGTTTTTAAAAATTAAGACAAACAAAAAAAAAGTTATTTTGGGAAAACTGAGATAGAACTATCATTATTTTTCTAATTGTCCTCTGATTGAGTACATAGTGTGTATAGAGAAAGTACCATGTAGGTGGTCACCTCTAAATAGTTTATTTTATTTAATCCTAACAACAACTGGTTAGATAGGTAATTGACTATATTAACTTGAGAGGAAAGAAACTGACTTTAAAAAAAATTAATTTATTTATTTTAATTGGAGGCTAATTACAATATTGTAGTGGTTTTTGCATACATTGACATGAATCAGCCACGAGTATACATGTGTTTCCCTTCCTGAACCCCCCTCCCACCTCCCTCCCCATCTTTTGAAAAGGTTGTCTAGCTTGCCCAAGACTGTCCATCTGGTAGATGGTAGAACCAAGATGATTTTCAGGTTTGTCTCACTTTAAATCTATTGTCATTTTTCCTGTCCAATAAAGTAGGACTTAAAGACATAAAACTAGAGTAGATATTTTAAATGGAGAAGATATATTGCAATTAAAGCATGGAACACTCACTTCTATCATCTATTTGTGCATAAAAGGAAGCTAGTCATAATCTCCTCCAGGCACAGATTTTCACCCTGCTGCTTCCCATGCTGAGATTTATGCTTAGACAAAAGAACGTGTGGTTCTCCAGCTGCCAGCTGATGAATAGCCCTCTGGGAGAGCAGCATCAGCTGCTTGGAGAATTACCTACATATTAAAATGACATCCCTGATCTTTCTAAATCCATGCCCCTTCCAAAGATGCACATGGGCAAGATAGTTTTCTCTTTCTTGTTGAGGATTTTTTATAATTTTTTATTTTGTTGTTTAGTTGCTAAGTTGTGTCTGACTCTTTTGTGACCCCATGGACTGCAGCCATTCAGGCTCCTCTATCCATGGGATTTTCCAGGCAAGAATACTGGAGTAAATTGCCAGTTCCTTCTCTAAGGGATCTTCCTGACCCAGGGATTGAACCTGAGTCTCCTGCATTGGCAGGCAAATTTCTTTTCCACTGAACCTTTGGAGGAGCATAAATTTTAATAACATACCACATATGAATTAAGACTATCCCATTCCTCACATTCTGTATCATGCACCCTGTACTCAGAGTGGTTACACAGATGGGGAAGGGATGCCTCAGGGATACTAGGAGACTGGCAAATGGAAAATTGGGAAAAGAGGACAGGAGAGAATCTGTAGCCCTTTGAACCCAGGCTGGGGAGCCTGGAATTTGTCTGATAGGCAGCCAGAAGACACTGAATTTATTGTATAGGAGGATAACATTATCCAGAGGATGCCACAAAATCCTGCATGTAGTCACGAATAAAAATAAGTAATCTGTCCTTATTCCAAGCCCATATTACAGTTGAATAGAAAATTAGACCAAAAATTTTAATTTAAAAAGCATCAGATGTAATACCATTTATTTGATCTTGGGCAAAATACTTAAATAAGATGCTAGTGATCAAGTTTTTTCATCTTAAACACATGCACACAAGACTGATAAAGCCTATATCCCATGCTCTAGAGGTACTGCGGACAAAGTGAAATAAGGAATGTGAAAATGTACATAAAACTAATTTATAAGCAGTGTGGCTACAAAAAGGCAATTATCTCATACTATGTTTTTAAATTATGGGTGAAATGGGAAAATACAGGCTCAAACCAGTAAAACAAAATCTCAAATTGGCAGAAAAATTGTGATTCACTATGCTTGACATTGAAGGATAGTCAGAGAAGGTTTATTACTTGTCACAACTGGGAGGGTCTTCTTTATATCCAGCAGGATTCCTGAGTTCGACAGTAACATTCTCCCTTCTGTCAAGCTGCAAATCATTATCATTTTGTCTATAATATGGTCTCATATTCTTGAATAATTTTTAATGACTTTGTGCTTTGTGGTCTAAATTATTCTAGTTACTTTGGTCTTTTCTTTGAATACAATATTCTGCCTTTATAATTTGCCTAATGGCTCAGATAGTAAAGAATCTTCTGCAATGCAGGAAACACAGGTTCCATCCCTTGGTCGGGAAGATTCCCTGGAGAAGGGAATGGCTACCCACCCCAGTATTCTTGCCTGGAGAATCCCATGGGCATTGGAGCCTGGGCTACAGACCATGGGGTTGCACAGAGTCAGACACGACTGAGTGACTGAGCATACAATGCAAAAATAGGGAAAAAATGGATCCCATGACCATTTTTTAAAAAGAAAGAGAAGGCTGTTTGGTGATCTGGCCAAAGCAGGTACATTTTGATTAAAGGCAAATGAAACATATGCTGTTTTTCTGATTAATAATAATGGACATGATTGATATATTCCTTAGCAATTTTATATAACCACCAAATATTCAAATATTCCATGCGGGCTCTTTAAGGACTTTGGTGATGGAAGGAGGAGGGCAAGGCTGACAGGACAAGAACCTCTCCACTGAGGGCTTCAGTGAGTGTTTCCTGTACCATCAGAACCACCTCCTCAGTCATGGGATGCAGCCCAGAGTCTGTAACAAGCTTCATCTACTTTTCAACCAAATTTTTAATTTGTTTGTGCCTGAGGGATAAAGTGTCACATTTTCTTTCAGGTTCTTCTCCTTATTATTCTGCCCTTCTGCCTTTAGCTTTAAATATTAAATTACTTTTGTACAATGCCTCCATTATTTTGCCCTAAATTTGCCTTTGCCTTCTGTGTGTTTCACACTGCACTTCACATAACCCTCTGCTTTTACTATTAATAACCATTCTAAAGTTAATATAAGAGTGTCATTAATCCTTGTCCAGAGTTAGGGAGTCTGAGTGCATTCAGTTGATCTTCCCCAAGTACAGGGTGGAAGGCTGTCCCATTTTATAGGCAAGAATACTGGAGCAGGTTGCCATTCCCTTCTCCAGGTGACCTGCCGGACCCAAAGAGCAAATCCATGTCTCTTTTATCACCTGCATCTGCAGGAGGATTCTTCACTAGCACCACCTTGTTGTTGCTCAGTTGCTCAGTTATATCCAGCTCTTCGCAGCCCCATGGACTGCTGCATGCCAGGCTTCCCTGTCCTTCACTATCTCCCACAGTTTGCTCAAACTCATGTCCATTGAGTCAGTGATGCCACCCAACCATCTCGTCCTCTGTCATCCCCTTCTCCTCCTGCTTTCAATCTTTCCCAGCCTCAGTGTCTTTTCCAATGAACTGACTCCACATCAGATGGTCAAAGTATTGGAGTTTCAGTTTCAGCATCAGGCCTTCCAATGAATATTCAGGGTTGATTTCTTTTAGGATTGACTGCTTTGATCTCTTTGCTGTCCAAGGGACTCTCAAGAGTCTTCTCCAATACCACAGTTCAAAAGAATCAATTCTTTGGCCCTCAGCCTTCTTTATGTTCCAACTCTCACATCCATACATGACTACTGGAAAAACCATAACTTTGATCCAGCACCACCTAGGAAGCCCTTAAAATTAAAGTAAGAATGTAATCCAATAATGCTAGTGGCTTTGTAAGAAAAAGAAGAGACACCAGGGAAAGGGGTGTACAAAGAAACAGCCGTATGAGGACACACAGAGAAGATGGACATCTGCAAGCCTAGAAAAAAGGCCTTTGGAAAAGCCAAACCTGCTGACACCTTAACTTTGGACCTCCAGCTCCAGAATGCTGAAAAAATGAGTGCCTGCTGTTTGAGTCACCTGGTCTCTGGTATTTTGTTATGGCTGTCATAACAGACTAACACAGCAAGTAGCCAACCAGTTGCTCAAACCTCCAGGTAATTGCTGGGAACTTTTGTCTTTCACTTAGAAACTAAAATATATAGGACCTAAAATGAGATTGCAGGCTTTAAGACTAGACTCTGTTACTAACTGGACAACCCAGAGCAAGCTGTTTAAAATCTCCAAGTCCATCAATAAGAGAGGACTGATTGGAACACTATTACTTAGTCCTGTTGTGAATATTAAATGAAATAATAAATGTAGAAATATTTATTAACCACAATCTCCAGAAGCAGAAAACAATGACTCAATACATGTGGCCTATTGTTACTACTGTCATTAGTATGACTGGATAAAAGCAGAAAAGTCAATTTCCCTATGCAGATTCCTATCTTTGCAAGACTTTTAAAATTCAAAGTGGGAGAAAATTTCAGCCTTGAACTGCTAGTTTTTTCTGCCATGAAATATTAGAACAAATTTATGAAAGTTTGGAACCCTCCTGAGTAGTGGTATAAATTGGTGGGATGGTGGCATTTTCTAATTTTTTTATTAAAGTTAAATTGTGAAATTTTCAAAGATTAATAAAGAGAGTTATCAATCATGTGGAAGCTTTTATGATCAAATTACCAGGTAACATGTTATAAAGACAATCAGAGTGTTCTCCTGAAGTCTGTGTCATGCTTCAAAGGGGGCTCAGCAATTCCTCACTTACACATATCTTGTTTTGTCACCTACTTGTCACTCTCACAGTGAAAGCAAAAGGGTCAATATCAGAACAACAGCTAGAACCTGAAATCTGAGAATTCTGGGAGCAAATGTGAGGCGATCGGAATACAAAATGAGAAACAGAAAAGATTCTGCTTTTGGCAAAAACTTTTCCAAGCATCTTGGAATTCTGAACAGGGCCTGTTTAGTGCTGAGTGAATTGGGTCTCAAATCAATGTCCTAATTTACATAAAAGAAATAAAGCAGAAAAACAAGAGCATATAAATTTAAAGGGTAAAACTGCACAGCATCTCATGTATTCAAATAAGAGCACTTAGATTTATTTTGGAGACATCAGTTTACTCAATTTTCACCAATTGTCTAAGAATCTCTGTTTGCAATTATGTTTACCACTATCCTTGTCCTGCGTCTGTTGTATTGTGAATCCCTAATTTAAGAGTCTGGCATTTGTATTAAAAGAGTCTGGGTTCAATTAACCAAACACCATTTACAGCTGTGTGGCCTTGGGCAAATCATTTAAGTCCTTCATAGTCAGTGTACCACCTATGAAATGAGCATAAATAGCATACCATTACAATACCAGTAACCCAACATTGCCTCATTTATGTTAAGTATACTGAGCACATTGACTACATGAAAAATGCTTAATAAATACTAGAGATTACTATTATTGTTAAACATCTTTACACTCACATCTCTGTCTTAATCTTATCACTTCACTTCTATATGGTTCTCATAGACACAGGCTTGTTTCTCTGAACATATCTTTGACTCTCTCTACCTTCTTGATTTTAATATATAGTCTTATATTAGGAAGGAAATTTATCTTGCCATGCGGTCATTCTGAATGCTACTCTTCATTACCAAAAGTGCTTAAATAATGAAGCATTTTGGTTCATAAAGGATTTGGCTAACCCAGAGGAAATAGTGTGCTATCCATGTCTGAATGATTAGAATTTACTAACAAACAAAACTTGAATTCTGATTTGGGGATTTATAAGATACTTCAATATCTTGAAGTGTTCAAAATAGCATGAGAGAAAAAATACTGGCTAAAGTGAAGATAAATAGTCTTTTTTTCTTTTTTTGGAAATTTAAGATTACTTGCAGCTAAGTTCATTTGGATTTTTAATAAGTTATTTCATCATATCATCCTTCACTGTGTCTCTTTTCTTGAATAAAGTACCTTTCTTTCATTGGCACATGCTGATACAGAGGTAAAACATCTGCGATCAGCTTCTTTTGTCCTGCTGACATATTTTTTAATCTTCCTCCTAATGAATGTGGTATGGTGCAATCAATGTTGTCAGAATCTTCAGGGACTGACAGTAGCTATTTCTGAAGACTATCATTAATTTTCAAGAAACTCATGACAAACGTGTAGAAAGAGTGGCATTTTGCAAATAATGTATTGTCCTCTTTAATATAGAAATGACCTCTATATACCCAAGGGTCCCAGTTCTTCAAATACACTTCTCTCCTTTCTTGAGATTTGGGCATTTTATCAAATTAACCAAGAAATTGATTGATTCAATGTTTGAAGTGATAAAAATTTTATCTGCCAGCTTTGTTTTTTATTTGTAAATGTTTGGAAGATAATTTTTAGTCCCCTTTTTCTTCAAAAAGAACTGAGACTTCAAAGCTTCTGTGAATTTGCAAGAAATTGTTTTTATGTAACACCAATATTCCAAACAGTCCATGCTGCTGCTGCTGCTGCTGCGTCACAAAATCACTATAGTCCAACTATTTAAAATTCATAATTGGTTATTTTAGATTATATAATTCCTGATATAATTAACCACTTCAAATAGCTTGACTGCTGCTGCTCCTGCTGCTGTTAAGTGGCTTCAGTCGTGTCTGACTCTGTGCGATCCCATAGAGAGCAGCCCATCAGGCTCCCCCGTCCCTGGGATTCTCCAGGCAAGAACACTGGAGTGGGTTGCCATTTCCTTCTCCAATGCATGAAAGTGAAAAGTGAAAGTGAAGTCGCTCAGTCCTGTCCGACTCTTAGCGACGCGATGGATTGCAGCCTACCAGGCTCCTCCGTCCGTGGGATTTTCCAGGCAAGAGTACTGGAGTGGGGTGCCATTGCCTTCTCCATAGCTTGACTTGTGTTATTCAATTCAGTATATAAAATCTTTCATACAATAAAATTTGATTCTGGCTTATTGTGTTGGCTTCAGTGCCTGCTTAAGTGAATTTTTGCCTCATACTAATAACTGTATGCAGGTCAGGAAGCAACAGTTAGAACTGGACATGGAACAACAGACTGGTTCCAAGTAGGAAAAGGAGTACGTCAAGGTTGTATATTGTCACCCTGTTTATTTAACTTATATGCAGAGTACATCATGAGGAACGTTGGGCTGGAAGAAGCACAAGCTGGAATCAAGATTGCTGGGAGAAATATCAATAAGCTCAGATATGCAGATGACATCACCCTTATGGCAGAAAGTGAAGAGGAACTCAAAGGCCTCTTGATGAAAGTGAAAGAGGAGAGTGAAAAGTTTGGCTTGAAGCTCAACATTCAGAAAACGAAGATCATGGCATCTGGTCCCATCACTTCATAGGAAATAGATGGGGAAACAGTGGAAACAGTGTCAGACTTTATTTTTTTGGGCTCCAAAATCACTGCAGATGCAGCCAGGAAATTAAAAGATGCTTACTCCTTGGAAGGAAGGTTATGACCAACCTAGATAGCATATTGAAAAGCAGAGACATTACTTTGACACCCAAGGTCCATCTAGTCAAGGCTATGGTTTTTCCTGTGGTCATGTATGGATGTGAGAGTTGGACTGTGAAGAAAGCTGATCGCCGAAGAATTGATGCTTTTGAACTGTGGTGTTGGAGAAGACTCTTGAGAGTCCCTTGGACTACAAGGAGATCCAACCAGTCCATTCTAAAGGAGCTCAATCCTGGGTGTTCATTGGAAGGACTGATGCTAAAGCTGAAACTGCAATACTTTGGCCACCTCATGCGACGAGTTGACTCACTGGAAAAGAGTCTGATGCTGGGAGGGTTTGGGGATGGGAGGAGACGGGGACGACAGAGAATGAGATGGCTGGATGGCATCACTGACTCGATGGACATGAGTTTAGGTGAGCTCCGGGAGTTGGTGATGGACAGGGAGGCCTGGTGTGCTGTGATTCATGAGGTCGCAGAGAGTCGGACACGACTGAGCGACTGAACTGAACTGAACTGAATAACAAATGAACTACTTTAATGATGACTTCAGTTCAGTTCAGTTCAGTTCAGTCACTCAGTCGTGTCCAACTCTCCGCGACCCCATGAATCACAGCATGCCAGGCCTCCCTGTCCATCACCAACTCCCGGAGTTCACTCAAACTAAAAGATGCTTACTCCTTGGAAGGAACGTGATGACCAACCTAGACAGCATATTAAAAAGCAGAGACATTACTTTGCCAACAAAGGTCCGTCTAGTCAAGGCTATGGTTTTTCCCGTGGTCATGTATGGATGTGAGAGTTGGACTGTGAAGAAAGCTGAGTGCCGAAGAATTGATGCTTTTGAACTGTGGTGTTGGAGAAGACTCTTGAGAGTCCCTTGTACTGCAAGGAGATCCAACCAGTCCATTCTAAAGAAGATCAATCCTGGGTGTTCATAGGAAGGACTGATGCTAAAGCTGAAACTGCAATACTTTGGCCACCTCATGCGACGAGTTGACTCACTGGAAAAGACTCTGATGCTAGGAAAGGTTGGGGGCGGGAGGAGAAGGGGACGACGAAGAATGAGATGGCTGGATGGCATCACCGACTCTGTGGACATGAATTTGAGTGAACCCCGGGAGTTGGTGATGGACAGGGAGGCCTGGCGTGCTGTGATTCATGGGGTCGCGGAATGGACTTCAATGATTTTTAAATCTTGACTTTATTTTGGTTTTATTACAGAAAAATATTTCCCTCTCAAATATCCTGATTTTAATTGCTTAAGTCATACCTGCATGGATGATCTAATCAACTTTAAAATTCTTAAAATTCACTTCCTACAGTTAATAGCTTTAGGGGTTAGTTCACAGGTGGTTTAGTGGTAAAGAATCTGCCTGCCAAGCATGCAACTTTGGGTTAATCCCTGGGTTGGGAAGATCCCCTGGAGAAGAAAATGGCAATCCACTCCATTATTCTTGCCTGGAAAATCCCAAGGACAGAAGAGCCTGGCGGGCTGCAGTCCATCAAAAAAGAGTTGAACACCACTTAGTGACTAAACAAAAGCAACAACAATTTCATAGGTAAAGTTGAGGGCCTATAAATATTCTGATAAAAATCAGCAAAAAGACCTACTAATTTGCAATCTGACGCTATCTTTATGTGATAGGTTGTGGGGGGAGGGGCGCAAGGAAGGCTTGCCTAGAATACAGAGTATAGGATGCAAAGAAAAATAAGTCTGCCTTCTGTAAGCAACTAACAACAGAAAAAAGAGACTCCATATTTTAGCACGACAGCTTTTATAATGCTAAGTGAAAATGGCATTAAAACTGCCGTAAAATATAGGACCATCTTGGAGACAGCGGACTTTGAGTTGGCACTCCTGAAGGAAATTGCCTCAAACTATTTTTTCCTCCAAATGAAAAGATCAGGAGACCCTCTAGAACAGCAAGAGGGAGTGGGGGAACAAAACTGATAGAATTAGTGCTAACAGAGGAAAAGGGACAAGATAAGTGCTTTTTGAGAAACCAGTGGAACAAGTTGAATAGGGTGAAGCCCTGACCCCTACCCACCCCAGTGTTCTTTGGCTGCACACAAACTACAGAGATTAGAAGAGTCTTACTGCATACTCTGACTTCTCTGTGTATTGATTGGCTAAGATGCACGTTTTAGATAATAAACTAGCCTTTCTCTCTCTTCCACCCAGAGTATATAGTAAGGACATTGCTGGTAGAATTGTGGGAAAATGTTTCCAGATTCACCATGAGAAACTAAACAGTTTAGCATTTAGAATGCCAAACTGCCTTGCACACCCTGGTGACCTGTTTCCCTGATCCCTCAGGTCCCATTCTGATTATCTTGCCTAGCTTTAGTCCTTGTTCTTACACAGAATCGCCTGCCAATAGAGTTACATGTATTCTGAGACGGTGGCAAAGTCCAAAAGGCTTTATTCAGACAGCATAATATTGGTTATCGGTTAGACCACCAGCTGGGATCTCTGGGACTGACAGAGCCTTCCATTCTGCTCCACGTGGACCTATCCTTAGAGTTACTCGGGCTTCCTCACAGTATGGCTGCTGGGATCCAAAAAGTAGGAAGTAGGAAGCCCACATTTCTCTTAAGACTTGGTCTCAGAAGACCTAAAATGCCACTTAGGCGACATTCTATTGATCAGAGCAGTCAGAGGGCCAACCCCAAACTATAGAAAACAAACTAACAAAAAATGCTTTCTACCTTTGGATGGAGACACAGCATGCATGTGCAGAGACGGAAGGAACTGACTGAAGCCATCTTTGGAGAATACCACACAGATTGAACTTGATTCCACTTCTTAGCAGGTCAAGAAAAAGCAGAAGAAAACTCAGAATTGCCCTACGCTACAATAGCTCTGTAAATCCCAAATCAGCATAGTAAGTCTCTCTTTGTGTAGTGTTCTCCTTTGTGTAAGCAAAGGGAATTTTTTTAAATTAAATTTAGTTCTTAGAACTAGAAACATTGCACATTTTCTTTGTTTTAATTGTATTATTTTGAGCAAATAAAACATTTAAAATATTACTAAGTAAAATGTTAGATTTTTTTTCTCTTTTCTTAGTGTTACCATATCTACCCATAATTTGTTGAGCAGAAATCATTTTCAGGGATTCATGTTAAAAATAAATAAATTTAGTTTAAAAAAAGAAAAAGGAATCTTCAAAGGCAACAGAAGCTTCCAGAAAAGCTGACTCTAAGAGAAAAAAATACTATTATGAAAGACACTAAAAGATAATCAAGAGTAACAGACATTTTAGGCACATTTTGAGATTTTAAAAAAATGTCTTTGAGCTAACAAAAAACTACCAAACAAAAGGTTGACAGGAAAAAAAAAAAAAAAAACTGAGACCAAATTTAGTAAAATATGGCATTTCAGAAAGAATCTTGCTGTTGAAAAATAATTGAAGAATGTTTATCCATTAGAAAATCATTGTTTTATTTACCCAAAATGAAACACGGATTTAATATATGTCAACTCCCAAATCTGTTGAATTAAATATGCCCAGAAATCTACTGAAGAAATTAGAAAGATTTTGAATTATTTGTCTTATTTATTAGTTTGACAGTCTGACACCACACATCTCCAACTGGAATAAAACTGAAATCCCACATACCAAAGTGCCAGACTGAGAAACATATGGCACTCTCCAATAACTAAAGTCTGGATATTTGTAGGTGTCGAAAATCTATTTGGGGGCCTCCCTACAGCTTATGAGAAAAAGCATTGTATGTTTACTTTCAGGAGTGTTAGTTAGAATAAATTTTAGATTTATTTACAGCAGAGAGGAAAAAGTATTACCTTTATTCATGAAACGTGGGGATTCTATGGAGACAGGAGGGAATTCTTTCAATACATTTCTTTAGAAAGGGATGACAACTCAGAAAGAACACTTTGTGGGGTTTTTAAATATTTAATATGCCACTGCTGCTTTGCAGCTTGAGAAAAACTTGTGATTCTTTATTGGCAAATATTTCAGAGTTTATCTCAACTTATATGGAATTTTTAAAAATGTTTAATAGTTCTAAAATGTAAAGCTAGAGGAAAAAAACAACAGCTTAGGGCAACAAGGTAATTCTTTCCTTGCAAAATTAAAAAAAAAAAAACTAAATATTAACATTTCAAGCTCATATATATTCACAGCTGTATAAAAATGTCTTTGTAATTAGGATTTTCATTCATTATCTTTTAATCAATTTTTGTAGATTCTTAATTGTGCATGAATTATTTGAAGTGTTTGGGTGAGTTAGATAAGCTATTGTACATGAATTATTTGAAGTGTTTGGGTGAGTTAGATAAGCGTGTACATTATCTTAATAGTGAATAATTTAGCAGATAGACCAGATATTAGACCAAAGATATACAGATGAATCTTATTTCCTTCGGAAGACAGAGTATTATATTGGGATGGAAACAGCTAATTTTAATAGGGTGATTGTAGAAATATATATATTTTTAAACTGCTGGAAAATCTCTCTTAATGGAACCTACTACAGATTTGGAACCGAAGAATCGATGCTTTTGAACTGTGGTGTTGGAGAAGACTCTTGAGAGTCCCTTGGACTGCAAGGAGGTCAAACCAGTTAACCAGTCAATCCTAAAGGAAATCAGTCCTGAATATTCATTGGAAGAACTGATGCTGAAGTTGAAACTGACTCCTTGGGAAAGACCCTGATGGTGGGAAAGATTGAAGTCAGGAGGAGAAGGGGATGACAGAGATGATTGGATGGCATCACTGACTCAATGGACAAGAGTTTGGCTCTTGTCCGACTCCTATCCGGGAGTTGGTGATGGACAGGGAAGCCTGGCATGATGCAATCCATGGGGTCGCAAAGAGTCAGACATGGCTGAGCAACAGAACTGAACTGAATGCATTTGTAATCACATATATTATTAACCTCATAAAGTTAAGTTACTATTAGAATATCGTGTACTGGGTTAATCAACTATACTCCAATACAAAATAAAACGTTAAAAAAATAATGTATATTGAGACTTTCCTGGTGGTCTAGTGGTTAAGACTTCATCTACCAATGCAGGGGGTATGGGTTTGATCCCTGGTTGGGGAGTTAAGATCCCATATATCTCCTAGCCAAAAGTCAAAACACAAAACAGAAGGAGCCAATAAAGATTTCAAAATGATCTACATCAAAAAATCACTTAAAAAATCAGTATAGTTTAAAACAATACAATAAAACAATGTGTATTGCCGGGAAGAGAGAGAATATTATCTATTTATTTTTGATCCTTTATATGTTTTTACATATTAATTAATTTATTTATTATATAATCCCCAAATACTGTCTGGCTTCCTTTGTGGCTCAGCTGGTAAAGAATCCACCTGCAATGTGGGAGGCCTGGGTTCGATCCCTGGCTTGGGAAGATTCCCTGGAGAAGGGAAAGGCTACCCACTCCAGTATTCTGGGCTGGAGGATTCCATGGACAATATAGTCCATGGGGTTGCAAAGAGTCGGACATGAATGAGCAAGTTTCACTTTATTCAGTTTTCCATGTACTGTATGACAATTGGTAATAAAAGACACACTATAAGGAAATTCTTAACTATAATGTATCTTTAAAGTTAAATATTTAGTTTCATAATTCAATAATATCAGTGCTGAGAAGTGGTGCTCCTACAGCCAGAAAAACAAGACTTCAATCCTTTGTGTCGTGTCTTATGGGTGGGCTTTCCTCATAGTTCAGTCAGTAAAGAATCTGCCTGCAATGCAGGAGACCTGGGTTCAATTCTTGGGTTGGGAAGATCCCCTGGAGGAGGAAATGACAACCCACTCCAGTATTCTTGCCTGGAGAATCCCACAGACAGAGAAGCCCAGCAGGCTACATACAGTATATGAGGTTGCAAGAGCTGGACATGACTTAGTGATTAAACCACTACCATCTTATAGGCCTTTGGCAACTTAATTAAAATCACCATGGTTCAAAGTCTTCATCTTTAGAGACGTATCATATTTTGTCTAAGATGCATTTGATTATAAGTCACACCATTATTTTATGTATTACTACAAAAGAAAAATCACCCAAAGGAAACAGCTGAGAAGAAGATGCTGTGTTAAGTGGATATACCAAAGGGCTATGACGTCAACATGAGAAAAATGAGAAGACTTCTTGACACCCAGAAAAGAGCACTAGAAAACTTGCATACTTCCATCTGGCACAGAGTGGAGAGAGAGAAAAAAAGAATGTCCCCTAAAATACGAACAAGAAGCCAAGAATCATGTTGCTCAGACCAGTGAATTGTATGGTCTGCAAAACCTAAAAAGAATTTATTGGAAAGTGGCTTTAGGTTGGTCATGCTCCAGGTGAATGGCAGAATCAAACACAAATTATCTCCAGAAGAATTTGATGGAAATCCAGGCTGAAGCCATTCCAGGACAACATTGATTAAAAGATAAATTTCAGAGATGTTATAATGAAGGAAAAAGGATGTGTGGCAAATTGATTGCAAATGTGGTCCCACTACTTTTCTTACCTGAATTCATGCTCTTTGCACCATAACTTTGCAGGTTCTTCCATGAAGAATTCTATTTGCCCAAAACTTCAGTTTCTGCTTGCCTCATGAACTGTTTGGACAGTTTTAGTACAAGACCAAACCCTTTGACTGTGTGAATCACAATAAACTGTGGAAAATTCTGAAAGAGATGAGAATACCAGACCACCTGACCTGCCTCGTGAGAAACCTATATGCAGGTCAGGAAGCAAGAGTTAGAACTGGACATGGAACAACAGACTGGTTCCAAATAAGAAAAGGAGTATGTCAAGGCTGTATATAGTCACCCTGTTTATTTAACTACATGCAGAGTACATTGAGGAACGCTGGGCTGGAACAAGCACAAGATAGAATCAAGAATGCCAGGAGAAATATCAATAACCTCAGATATGCAGATGACACCATCCTTATGGCAGAAAGTGAAGAAGAACTAAAGAGCCTCTTGATGAAAGTGAAAGATGAGTGAAAAAGTTGGCTTAAAGCTCAACATTCAGAAAACTAAGATCATGGCATCCAGCCCCATCACTTCATGGGAAATAGATGCGGAAATAGTGGAAACAGTGTCAGACTTTATATTCTGGGGCTCCAAAATCATTGCAGATGGTGACTGCAACCATGAAATTAAAAGACACTTACTCCTTGGAAGGAAAGTTATGGCCAAACTAGACAGCTTATTAAAAAGCAGAGACATTACTTTGCCAACAAAGGTCCGTCTAGTCAAGGCTATGGTTTTTCCATTCATCATGTATGGATGTGAAAGTTGGACTGTGAAGAAAGCTGATCGCTGAAGAATTGATGCTTTTGAACTGTGGTGTTGGAGAAGACTCTTGAGAGTCCCTTGGACTGCAAGGAGATCCAACCAGTCCATTCTAAAGGAGATCAGTCCTGGGTGTTCATTGGAAGGACTGATGCTAAAGCTGAAACTCCAATACTTTGGCTACCTCACGCGAAGAGTTGACTCATTGGAAAAGACTCTCATGCTGGGAGGGATTGGGGGCCGGAGGAAAAGGGGATGGCAGGGAATGAGATGGCTGGATGGCATCACTGACTCAATGGACATGAGTTTGAGTGCAGTTCGAGAGTTGGTGATGGACAGCAAGGCCTGGCATGCTGCGATTCATGGGGTCACAAAGAGTCGGACATGACTGAGAGACTGAACTGAACTGAACTGAACTGAAGAAAAGGTGGCAACAATACACAGAAGTACTGTACAAAAAAAATCTCATGACCCACATAACCACGATGGTGTGATCACTCACCTAGAGCCAGACATCCTGAATGTGAAGTCAAGTTGACCTTAAGAAGCACCACTATGAACAAAGCTAGTGGAGGTGATGGAATTCTAGTGGAGCTATTTCAAATCCTAACAGATGATGCTGTGAAAGTGCTGCACTCAATATGCCAGCAAATTTGGAAAACTCAGCAGTGGCCACAGAACTGGAAAAGTTCCATTTTCATTCTAATCCCTAAGAAAGGCAATCCCAAAGAATGCTAAAACTACTGCACAATTGCACTCATCTCACACATTACAAAGTCATGCTCAAAATTCTCCAAGGCAGGCTTCAGCAATGCATGAACTATGAACTTCCAGATGTTCAAGCTGGATTTAGAAAAGGCAGAAGAACCAGAGAATGGAAGTTGCCAACATCCATTGGATCATTGAAAAAGCAAGAAAGTTCCAGAAAAAACATCTATTTCTGCTTTATTGACTATGCCAAAGCCTTCGACTGTGTGGATCACAATAAAATGTGGAAAATTCTGAAACAGATGGGAATACCAGTCCACTTGATCTGCCTCTTGAGAAATCTGTATGAAGGTCAGGAAGCAACAGTTAGAACTGGATATGGAACAACAGACTGGTTCCAAATTGGGAAAGAAGTACTCAAGGCTGCATATTGTCACTATGCTTATTTTACTTACATGCAGAGTACATCATGCAAAATGCTAGGCTGGAGGAAATACAAGCTGGAATCAAGATTGCCGGGAGAAATATCAAAAACTTCAGATATGCAGATGACACCACCGTTGTGGCAGAAAGGAAAGAGAAACTGAAGAATCTCCTTATGAAAGTGAAAGAGGAGAGTGAAAAAGTTGGCTTAAAACTCAACATTCACAAAACTAAGATCATGGCATCTGGTCCCATCACTTCATTGCAAATGGACTGGGAAACAATGGAAACAGTGACAGATTTCATTTTGGGGGGCTTGAAATCACAGTAGATGGTGACTTCAGCCATGAAATTAAAAGACGCTTGCTCCTTGGAGGAAAAGCTATGACAAACCTTGACAGCATATTAAAAAGCAGAGACTACTTTGCCAACAAAAGTCTGTCTAGTCAAAGCTATGGTGTTTTCAGTAGTCATGATGGATGTGAGAGTTAGACTATAAAGAAAGTTGAGCACTGAAGAAATAATGGTTTTTCACAGTGGTTTGGAGAAGACTCTTGAGAGTCCCTTGGACTGAAAGGAGATCAAACCAGTTAATCCTAAAGGAAATTTGTTCTGAATATTCATTGGAAGGGCTGATGCTGAAGCTGAAGCTCCAATATTTTGGCCTCCTCATTCAAAGAACTGACTCACTAGAAAAGACCCTGATGCTGGGAAAAACTGAAGGCAGGAGGAGAAGGGGACGACAGAGGTTGAGATGGTTGGATGGCATTACCAATGCGATGGACGTGATTTTGAAAAATCTCTGGAAGATGGTGAAGACATGGATGACTGGCATGATACAGTTCATGGGGTCAGAAAGAGTCAGACGTGACTGAGTGACTGAACTGAACTGAGAGAAGCATTTGAAAGATAGAAGACAATGAAAACTCTTAAGTGCCCTTTGATGGAAACTTGAACAACATACTGTCCACGATAATACAACTGGTGATGAAAACTTTAGTCAGCCTGCCTCCAAAATTCAGAACTTTTATTGTTATGTCTTGCTTACCAGTTTACAGAAGAAAAACATAAATCAAATTGTATCATTGATCCTGTTTGTGACACCAATTGTCTTGCTGTTCACACCGTTTGCACTGTTTGCTGAACCCAGCGTAGGCAAGGTGTGGACTAAGAGGCTGGAAGACTCGAGGGGTCCTAAGAACTGCAGACACGTTATTCTCTCCTGGCTATGCAGCAGCCATATCAGCAGACACACTATATTCTCTCCTCTTGTGGCTGACTCAACAGACACAGCCATGAGGCAGTAGTAATATGCTGCCACTTCTTCTGTGTGGAGCTCATAAAAATGTGTACCAAACATAACCCGTGACCAGCAAGTACCTCTTGACACGCATGCTCAGTTCTATAGATGATCTCAGCTGTTACAGAGTCATTATTTTCAAAACGTGGGGTTAGAGAGTCTGAACACACCATCTTGGCCAATTTGCTCTGTCCCACACAAATATACTACACCCCTAGTGTGTTTGTTGTAATTATTTATTGACTTCCAGATACCAAGTGAAACACACCTATGAAACATGAATAAACTTTGAATTAATTCACTGAATTATCATAGAAATTAGCTTTTAAGAATATATCATGGACAAGTAAGACTTCATTTAGGAGTGAAGTTAAAAAATAAAGAATCCCTAATCATATTAAGAAGAAGTGGCAAGAATACACAGAACTGTACAAAAAAAGATCTTCATGACCCAGATAACCATGATGGTGTGATCACTCACCTAGAGCCAGACATCTTGGAATGTGAAGTCAAGTGGGCCTTAGAAAGCATCACTACAAACAAAGCTAGTGGAGGTGATGGAATTCCAGTTGAGCTATTTCAAATACTGAAAGATGATGCTGTGAAAGTGCTGCACGCAATATGCCAGCAAATTTGGAAAACTCAGCAGTGGCCACAGGATTGGGAAAGGTCAGTTTTCATTCCAATCCCAAAGAAAGGCAATGCCAAAGAATGCTCAAACTACTGAGCATTCACTCATCTCACACTCTAGTAAAGTAAGCTCAAAATTCTCCAAGCCAGGCTTCAACAGTACATGAACCATGAACTTTCAGATGTTCAAGCGGAATTTAGAAAAGGCAGTGGAACCGGAAATCAAATTGCCAATATCTTCTGGATCATTGAAACAGCAAGAGAGTTCAAGAAAAAATATACACTTCTGCTTTATTGACTATGTCAAAACCTTTGACTGCATGGATCACAACAAACGAAAATTTTTAAACAGATGGGAATACCAGACCACCTGATCTGCCTCTTGAGAAATCTGTATGAAGGTCAGAAGCAACAGTTAGAACTGGACATGGAACAACAGACTGGTTCCAAACTGGGGAAGGAGTACGTCAAGGCTGCATATTGTCACCATGCTTATTTAACTTTTATGCAGAATATATCATGTGAAATGCTGGGCTGGAAGAAACACAAGCTGGAATCAAGATTGCCGGGAGAAATATCAATAACCTCAGATATGCAGATGACACGACCCTCATGGCAGAAAGCTAAGTAGAACTAAAGAGCCTCTTGATGAAAGTGAAAGAGGAGAGTGAAAAAGCTGGCTTAAAACTCAACATTCAAAAAACTAAGATCATGGCATCCAGTCCCATCACTTCATGGCAAATAGATGGGGAAACGATGGAAATAGTGACAGACTTTCTTTTTGGGGGACTCCAAAATCACTGCAGATGGTGATTGCAGCCATGTAATTACAAGATGCTTGCTCCTTAGAAGAAAAGCTACAACCAATCTTGACAGCATATTAAAAAACAGAGCCATTACTTTACCAACAAAGTTCCATCTAGTCAAAGCTATGGTTTTTCTAGTAGTCATGTATGGATGTGAGAGTTGGAGTATAAAGCAAGCTGAACACCGAAGAAGAGATGATTTCGAACTGTGATGCTGGAGAAGACTCTTGAGAATCCCTTGGACTGCAAGGAGTTCCAACCAGTCAATCCTAAAGGAATACTTTGGCCACCTGATGCAACGAACTGACTCATTGGAAAAGACCCTGATGCTGGGAAAGATTGAAGGCAGCAGGAGAAGGGGACAACAGAGGATGAGGTAGTTGGATGGCATCACAGATGTGACGGACATGAATTTGAGTAGGCTCCAGGAGTTGGTGATGGACAGGGAAGCCTGGCATGATGCAGTCTATGGGATTGCAAAGAGTTGGACATGACTGAGGGATTGAACTGAAGTGACCTGAACAGAAGAAATTAACATAACATTGTAAAGCAACAATACTTCAATAAAAAAATTTTAAAAAGAAATGTACATTCTCAGTCCCACTCCAGGCTATTGGATCAGAAATTCTGTGGGTTGTTGGTTGCAGAGGGAAAAAGTTTGTGTTTGATTGAGTTCTCCAGGTGGTTCTGTTATATATAAATTTTAGAGGAAAATTGTCATCATCCTTCTCAATTTTTATTCCAATTAACAATGTATTTTTTGTGTCTCTACCTGAACCATAAAGATAAAAGAGTAGAATGCAAAGGTTAGAAGACTAGGATAGACGTACCTAAAGAATTTGCAAATTTCAGACTTCTGAAATTTGCAAATTATTTATAGCAAATATACTAATTCAAAGTGAAATTTCACAATTTCTAATCACAGCCAATTTTTAATCACAGTCATGCCATGCATGACTTTCAGAAAAGAATAGACATGTTAGTCCAGTGGAATAAATAATAAGATCAGAACAATACCGAACAGTATTTGCCAAGTGGAGAGGAAATAGCACTTTGATGGGTTGCACAATGAACTGGGAACGAGATGTCCTAGATAGCCCCTTCCCTGACACCATTGCTCCTGCCAGACCATTTCCGCCCACAGCTCTGAAGGACATTATTTGCTAAAGCCCAGTTGATCCTATGCAAGCAGGACAATGCTGTATAAAGACTGTTGAAGTTCTGCCATAGCCCTGATTCCAGCAAAAGACTAGCATTATCAGAAAAACCCTGTAATGGAACTAGGTAAAAATAGCAAATAAAAGACTGAAAATTTATTTTCCTCTTTTGGAAAAAAAAAAAAAAATGTGCCCTGTCGGAAGGGCATTTGAGTAAGTTTTCTGCACATCTTGCCTCACTCCTTTCTTATCTGACAAGTCTCATATTGTACTTTTTAGTGGTACGAAGGTTGTTACTAGTCACCTTAACCAATAGTATGTTCTTTCAGCTGTTTCAGTGCTAGGAAGTTTTACTTTAAATTAGCGACTGAAAAAAATTTTTTTTTTTTTTAATTAGAGGGTAATTGCTTTACATTGTATTAGTCTCTGGTGTACAACATGAATCAGCTATGAAAGTGAAAGTTGCTCAGTTGTGTCCAACTCTTTTCAACCCCATGAACTATACAGTCCATGGAATTCCCCAGGCTAGAATACTGGAGTGGGTAGCCTTTCCCTTCTCCAGAGGATTTTCCCAACCCAGGGATCAAACCCAAGTCTCCTGCATTGCAGGCAGATTCTTTACCAGTGGAGTTACAAGAGAAGCCCAAGAATACTGGCGTGGGTGGCCCATCCCTTCTCCAGCGAATCTTCCTGATCCAGGACTGGAACTGGGGTCTCCTGCATTGCAGGCAGATTCTTTACCAATTGAGCCATCACTATAAGCATATGTCGGAGAAGGCAATGGCAAGCCACTCCAGTACTCTTGCCTGGAAAATCCCATGGACGGAGGAGCCTGGTGGGCTGCAGTCCGTGGGGTCGCAAAGAGTCGGCCGCGACTGAGCGACTGAGCGACTTCACTTTTCACTTTCACACATTGGAGAAGGAAAAGGCAACACACTCCATTGTTCTTGCCTGGAGAATCCCAGGGACGGGGGAGCCTGGTGGGCTTCTGTCTATGGTGTCACACAGAGTCAGACACGACTGAAGTGACATAGCAGCAGCAGGAGCATAAGCATGTGTATATCCTCTCTATCTCCCTTCCACCCAACCCCAACCCCACCAAAATGGGCATTTAAAGTCATTTCTTGCATTAGTGAGCTTCCCTTTTCATATAGTTTCTAAAATCCCTGGTAAGGCACTAATGAGAATTGCCATTCTGGGTACCAAAAATGTCAAACTGGGCTATATTTTATTGTGTATTTCATAAAGCCCCATGGGATCATCAGATTCAAAGAGATTTGAAAATACAGAGTAATGCTGTTGCATTCTAATATTATAAGATATATTGCCTCTCCTTTACTTTTGTGGTACTTTGAAAAATTAGTCTATAAAATTTTCATGCCAGCTTCAAAGCATTAAAGAGCAGGTAATGAAATAAAGTGCATTGAAATGAAAAAAGGTTTTGAGATTATGGTGGCAGCACAACTGAAATTAGAACAAAGAATTAAAAGTTTAAAAAAATGTTTAGGGAATGCTTTTTAAAAGTTACTCTAAGTTCTGATCTGCAAGTCCATATGGAGCTAGGAGATAGGATAGGATTCTTTTTCAAAGATAAGGGACATTTGCAGGAAGCTCTCTGTTTTTTAAGTGGCACGTTCACGTCTTACTCAAGATCCAGCTTCAGTTCAGTTCAGTTCAGTCGCTCAGTCGTCTCCGACTCTCCGCGACCCCATGAATCACAGCATGCCAGGCCTCCCTGTCCATCACCAACTCCCGGAGTTCACTCAAACTCATGTCCACAGAGTCGGTGATGCCATCCAGCCATCTCATTCTCTGTCGTCCCCTTCTCCTCCCGCCCCCAACCTTTCCCAGCTTCAGAGTCTTTTCCAGTGAGTCAACTCGTCGCATGAGGTGGCCAAAGTATTGCAGTTTCAGCTTTGGAATCAGTCCTTCCAATGAACACCCTTACTCAGTCATAAAAAGGAACAAAACTGGGTCATTTGTAGAGATGTGGATGGACCCAGAATCCATTACATAGAGTGAAGTAAGTCAGAAAGAGACAAATATCACATATTAATGAATATATGTAGAATCTAGAAAAGCAGTACAGATGAACTTATTTGCAGGGCAGGAATAAAGATGCAAAGGTAGAGAAAGAACTTGTGAACTCGGGGGTGGGGTGAGGGGGAGTGGGATGAATTGGGAGATTGGGATCGACATTTCTACACTACCCTGTATAAAATGGATGGCTGGTGGGAAGCTGTTGTATAGCACAAGGAGCTTAGCTTGGTGCTCTGTGATGACCTAGCATGGTGGGATAGGGGATGGGGTGGGAGGGAGGTCCAAGAAGAAGGGAATATATTATATACATAGCTGATATACTTCACTGTAAAGCAAAAACTAACACACCATTGTAAAGCAACTGTACTCCAAAAAAAATTTTTTTTTAAATCCAGTTTGCCTGGTATAGCAGTACCCACTCTTTCAGGTCAGCTGGAACAGGTAGCCAACAGGTAGAAAGCTTATGTCCAAGGGAGCTGACTGGCCAGTGATGGGGCTGGGGCAAATTTGGTGTTGAGCAGAAAAGGAATAAAAGAGCTGTGAAGGGGGAAGAGTCTGGAGAGGAAAAAGAGAACAGAGCGAAGCCATCTGGCTACCAACAGTGCTAGAACAGAACAGAATTCAGTTGCTTTGCTTGTCAACTCTCTCGACCCCCTACCTGAAGCATAACCACAGGAACCACAGCATCAAATGAAAGTGGTTTATTTGATAGGAAGTCGAATCAGCAAATACCAGAGCCACCAAGGTCTGTGTAGCTCCCAGATCCTACCGGAACCCTCTGTTTGTTACACGTGTGATGACTCTGGGGCAGCAAGTACCCATTTTGAAAGAGACTAGATGGGGAGGCAGGTGAAAGGTCCTGATACATTAGCACTGAAACTCCTTCCAGACTCTCATTTTTCTCAAACACAGTTTCCTTTGATGAGAGGAAGATACTCTAATATAGAATTTTTTAGAAAAAAAAAATTGTGCTTGTCTTTGTTTTAAAGTTTCACTGCAGTTGTTTCAAAAGAAGGACAGAAAGAATGCACAAAACTTTGAATGCCCACTGTGCCATATATTGAAATTTTACTTTGCTTAAACGAATTAACCTCTTTGGCTCAGTTGCTTGACTTTAAAAACAGAAACAATAATATTTCAAATTCATAGTCTTGCAAATCTTTTTAAGCAACAGACCTACATAATCAACTTTTCTAGACACCAACCACCACTTGAAGAGACCCCAGAAGCTCAAAATCACAAATTTCCTAATGAATTTCAGCATCTTTCCCCAAATCTGCTATCTTCTCTCAATAGTTAGTATCACCACATCTACCAGCCCTCCAAGCCAAAAGATAAAGGTCTTTCTGGATTTCTTGGCACGCAGTTTAGACCTTTGTTTAGCAGATATTTCTTGAAACGACTCCTCCTGACCCGTCTGTGTTCTGATTCTTATTACTTACCTGGGTTAATGCAACCATAATAGCTAATTGACTGCCCTCACTCCCAGCTTGCCTTCTCCATTCCCTCTGTCCAGAAAGACAATTTTATCGCTTTATCCTCATTAGATAGAAGGACTGGAAAGGAATGGAGAGAGACACAGGTGGAGGGGGCATGACATAAAAATAAATAACGTTGGTGTGGGAATTTGTTCTTTCAGTTTCAACCTATTATTCCACTCTGATGAATACCTCAAAAAGAATGTCATTCAGTTCAGTTCAGTTCAGTCGCTCAGTCGTGTCCGACTCTTTGCGACCCCATGAATCACAGCACGCCAGGCCTCCCTGTCCATCACCAACTCCCGGAGTTCACTCTAACTCATGTCCATCGAGTCGGTGATGCCATCCAGCCATCTCATTCTCTGTCGTCCCCGTCTCCTCCCGCCCCCAATCCCTCCCAGCATCAGACTCTTTTCCACTGAGTCATTAGAAGCCAGTAATAAACCAAACAAAACAAACCAACAAAAGCTGTCTCTATTCTTTCCAAAATATCTAACATTTTATCTGTTAGGAATCCTGAAAAAGAACAGAGGAGTCATTCTTTTTTTGTTGTTTCTTAAACCCAAATATATTGCTGGTGGTGCATAAAATTTCCCTATCACAGTCATATGTCAGAACATAGAAAACTTTAAAAATAGCAAAAGCACTTTCTGTTTTGCAGAGGTGCTGAAGCAGTCTTGTTCTCTTCTTTTTGTACCTGGCTGGCAGACAGAGTGATCTCGTAAACAAGTAGGTGACAATTGTGCTAGGCATGCATTTGTCTCTGTCAACAAAGTTATGAACTTACCGAAACCACCTGCTTCTGAGATGAAGGCTCAGCTTTTATACCTAAAGCACTAGAAATTTTCTCAGAACCTGCATTCTAAAATACGCGCAAAGGACAAACAGGCATCTTATTTATGTGTGTGCTAAATCGCTTCAGATGTGTCCTATTCTTTGCAACCCTATGAACTGTAGCCCACCAGGCTCCTCTATCCATGGAATTCTCCAGGCAAGAATCCTGGAGTGAGTTGCCATTTCCTTCTCCCGGGGATTGTACCTACCCAGAGATCAAAACACCATCGCTTGTGTCTCCTGCCTTGGCAGGCAGGTTCTTTGCCACTAGTGGCACCTGAGAAGTACAAACAAGGGTCTAATTTGGCTTAATTCTACAAAAAGAATAGGTGGTTTCTCAGTTCAGCGAGGAATGAGCAGTTCCTGGACAGGTGGATATCTGAAATACTGCACACCTGGTACCTAAAATAGGATCATAAAACTTTGCAGCTGGAAAAGACAGTAGAAAAGCAACTCTCTGACCACAGAGGAATGGGCCAATGTTCAGAAAGCTGAAAGAAATTGCATTAAGTCCATGAAACTGGTACTCGGCTTAGAGAGAAGCAGAACTAGCCTGGAACTCGGCTCCTGATGGACAGAGAGGACACCAGACATTTGCTTTTCCCACAAGTAGAAAATACCCAGAAGTCAGCTCATCTAAGTCCTGACAAGTGTGGAGTTATATCAGCTTCCCAAATGGGAGCCACTCTGGAAAAATTCTAAGCATGCTAGTTAAAATATAAAGAAGATGCACCCCCAAGTTTGTGGGACCTATTTCTTGTATGTGGCCATTTGCAATTCATTCAATAAGAGGTTATTGAGCTAAACATCAGAGAAAAATCAGAGCAAACCTGCCATTTACAGTCTCTGCCTTTGTGGGACTCTCCTTGTGGCAAAACGTTTTGTGATTTATCTGTGCTACTTTCCAAGCTCTACTCAACAGTTTTTTAAAAATGCATCAGTATAATAAAAAAAGCTAGTTGCATGGGTGGAAAGTCTGGAAAAACGAGCAAGATTTTTTTTTCTGGAAAACTACTTAATTACACCAAAACACATGAAAAAAATATCCTCCCCAAACAAGATAGATTTTCTTAATCACCCAAAAATAAAAAATCTAAAATTAAAAGAGAACAAGTGCTTTTAGGTCACAGCACACAGCATATTTAGCATAGATAATGACAATCTGAAGTAGGATACAAAATTATAGGTTTCTCCTCTGCCCTAAATCAGAGCTCTTGCTTGCAAATGGCCAAGCTATGGTGTTTTGCATTTCTTCTTTCTTAAACATTTCATGTTTTAGATTAAGTAGGCAATCTATTTCTCTGAGCTTTATTTCTTAACATCTAATCTCTCAAATCCCTGAAATTTGGTTACCTTTGCATTGACTCACTGATCCAGTGAAGTAGCCAGATCCCAAGGTCCCCGCTCAGCTTTTAACAGCATCATGATGTTTTACTAAATTCCATAGTCCTGAATGAACTGTTAGTCCTAAAATCACTTTCTCTCTCTGATCATTTTTTTGTTAGCTTGTGATCAACCCAGATCATCCACTCTAGACTCCTCTGTCTTCTTACATTCACTTTTTAAAATTTTATTTTTAATGAAATATAGTTCGTGTACAATATTATTTGAGTGACAGGTATGCAATATAGTGATTCACAATTTTTAAAGGTTATATTCCATTTGTAGTTATTATAAAATATGTGCTATACTTCTCATGTTGCAATACACACACACGTACATCTTCTTTGTTCATTCACCTGTTGATGAAAATTTAGGTTGCTTCCATAGCTTGGCAGTTATAAATAATGCTGCTGTGAATGTTACAGGTATGTGTAGATATCTTTTTGACTTAGTATTTTTGTTTTTGTCAGATGTATACCCAGTAGTGAAATGTCTGGGCCCTGTGGTATTTCTACTTTGAGTTTTTTGAGAAACCTCCATATTGCTTTCCTCAGTGGCTGCACCAATACACATTCCCACCAATAATGTACAAGTACTCCCTTTTCTCTACATCCTCAATAACATTTATCATTTGACTTTTTTTTGGGGGGGGTAATAGCAAAAACTCTGCAGTCCAGAAGAGAGTGGCACAATATATTTAACGTGATGGAAGGGGGAAATCTACAACCAAGAATATTCTACCCAGCGAGGCTCTCATTCAGATTTGATGGAGAGATCAAAAGACTTACCAACAAACAAAAGCTAAAAGTTTAGCACCACCAAATCAGCTTTACAGTAAATGCTAAAGGAACTTCTCTAGGTGAACAAAGAAGGCCACACTAGAAAAAAAATAATAATAAATTGACTTTTTAATATAGGTTGTATATCCCATGTCCTTCCAAAAGGCATTTAAACTTACTAGGTAAACATAAAATAAAATAAAGCAAGGAGGGATAAAACAATTTTAACCACATACCTGAACCCAAAGGCAAGACAATATCATCCCTTGCATGAAGTAAAAGGAGGTTGGGTTGGGCACAACTGAGCTCCCTGTTTTCTACGAGTTGGAAACTCCAATAGAAACATGTTGAACTGCATTCTTTTCTGACAAACAAAAGTATATACAACTATCTCTCTAGTCTGTGCTACTTCCTGGAATGAAATTCAAGTGGGAATTTGTATCATGAAACCTGTGGAAGACACAGCAAGTAACACACCATTTCAATTACGTGATTATAGAATTATGTGATTACAAAAATTCCATTCAGACTACCCTTTGTAAAAACAGTATGCATCAAGTTGAAGTAAAATGTAATGAGAGCATTTGGGAGAGAAGGTAAGACAATGTAGTATAGAGCTTCACATTCTCAGGCTCTAAATTAAGCTGGGGGATAATTTTCAATAGTGAAACAATGAACTCGTCTATTAGATCCTCTCAAATACCAGGTTCCTTAGGTAACTCTGGCTGAGGCTAGATTACCACCAGTTCACGATTAAATTCTCACAAGAAACTACAGTGTAAATATTCTCAGTTGTCAGTTAAAACTAAACCTCCTTGCTTTAGTTATTAGTCAAGACTTGCCATTTTTGTCAACAACTGCATTTGTTCTCATCACAAACAAGTAGTCTCCCTACAGCAGGATGCCAGCTTAGGAACAATTGTTTTCTTGTAATTGGTCTTGGACAGAATATCAGTCAAGACTCTTGTCTATGTGTTCTAACATGAGCCAAATAGTCTCACTCAGAAATATTTTTTAATGCTTATATGACTGTTTGCTTTGTTTTATGATTAGTTATTGTCAACTGTTGAAGATCCTCAGTGCCATACCTCTTAAATATTAAAAATAACACTATCTGGGCTTCCCTGGTGGTGCAATGGATAAGAATCTGCCTGCCAATGCAAGGGACACAGGTTCAATCCCTGATCTGGGAAGATTCCACATACATAGGGCAACTAAGCCTGTATACCACAACTACTGAAGCCCACACACCTAGAGCCTGTGCTCCCCAACAAGAGAAGACACTGCCATGAAAGGCCTGCATACTGCAACAATGAGTAACCCCTGCTTACTGCAACCAGAGAAAGTCCATGCAAAGCATCAAAGACCCAGCACAGCCAAAAGTAAAGATAGAATAATACTACCCCTAAAGATCTCATAATTATAAGTGAGCCGAAAAATGTACCCTTATATAACTACCCAAACCAACCTATTAGTTGGAATCTTAATTAATTAAAAATTAGTGAGTGTCCAGATTATTTCAATTTATATTTGATGCTGAGTTGTTCCTTTATGTAATGATTTGCTAATAGTCTATTTCTTAAGATGCTTCCTGATTAAAATGAGTAATCTAGAACGTTGAGAAGTTTTTCTTGGAGACTGTACAGTAGAACATACAACTAGCTCTCCTAAAAATTGTCCAAATGAAATAAATTTCCATTAAAAGGGAGTAAAAGTAATAGTGTAAAGACACATAACTTATCTGCATTTTGCTCTAAGATTTTATCTGTTAGATTTCCACTTCTGGCCATAATGTATTAATTTGAACCAAATCCCTTTCTTCAAAAAATCAATGAAAAATTAGACAAAATAACTCTTTGCAGACATTGGATGACATACAAGGCAGCACTGTGATACCCGAGAGAACAGCTAAAACAAAACAAAACAAAAAAGATGAAATGAGCCCTATAATCACTCTAGGTTGCTGCCTGGAGGCACTTTCCAAACTTTGGTGCAGGGAAGAGTGTCCCATACAAGCACAGAAGGATCTCACAGTTCATGGTAAATATGAATTTGAATATTTGTACTCACTATTTAATCCCAGCAGTTAATTTTTTAACTTTTATCAGGATGTAGTGGGACTCTAAATTTCTCAGATGATGTGCTATGGTAAAATAATTTGAACTTAATAAGACTTTCAAATACAAGTAGGTTTAAAATTGGAAAATTTATTAGAGAGAGCAGATCATTTAAAAAATAAAGCCACTGATCAACTGATATGGAAACAGCATTTTAAAAATCCTTCACTAAACCTTTTAACAAACTAGACAAAAGAACTTAGAAAAGGAGAAATAGGAAGTAATTATGGAGCATGATAAGAAAACATCTAAAACAACTAGTCAATAATGCACCAAATAATGTTATTAGTTCATTATTCTCAAGGTCAGTGTAGACAAGAGGCCTTCCTATTAAAAGCAGGAATAAGACTCAAAAGCTCCCATTACCTTTGTGGCTTAATATTATTCTAGGATCAATATAATGCCTAATAATAGGGTACTCCTTTAGCAATATATGAAGTAGATATAAAATAACTATTAAAAAATGCTGTTGCAGATAATTAGAAAGGAAATATTTGAATAACTTTTTTTCTCTTCATGACTTTTTCTCTTTCTCTTCATAACTATTTAAGGCCTTCAGAGAATTCATTTTTAAAGAATTACTATCATTTGTGCTGAAGTTAAGTGAAGGCATTAGTCTCTCATGCCCGACTATTTGCGACCCATGAACTGTAGCCTATCAGGCTCCTCTGTCCATGGAATTCTCCAGACAAGAATATCAGAGTGGGTAGCCATTCCCTTCTCCAAGGGGTCTTTCCAACCCAGGGATCAAACCCTGGTTTCCAGCATGCAGGCAAGATTCTTTACCATCTGAGCTACCAGGGAAGCCTCATCATTTGTGCCAATAATCAGCAATTGTTAGACATTGCTAGAATATAAAAAATTAATGATCAATGAAATAAAATATAACAATGTTAACAAGGTTTTGTTTCTGGGTAGTATAGTATTTTTTAACAGTACTAAGATTTCTAAAATAAGTATAAATTACTTTCATAATCATGCTATAATTACATGTAATTTAAGAAAAAAGATTAAAAGAAACTTCTATGTATATATGTTTATATAAACAAAGAATATGTAGAAGGTTGCAGATCAAGCTTAATATTGGTCATTTTTTTTTAAAAGACTGGTACAATTTATTTTTTAATTATTTAGTTTTTATTTTGACTGTGTTGGCTCTTCATTGCAATGCCTGGACTGCTCTAGTTGTGGTGTGCAGGCTTAGTTGCCCCACAGCAAAGTGGGATATTAGTTCCCTGACCAAGAATTAAACCAGCGTCCCTTGCTTTAGAAGGTGGATTCTTAACTACTAGACCACCAGGGAAGTACCAATATTGGTCATCTTTGAGTTGGTGGTGTGTTTGTGTGTGGGCCGGGACAGAGATCTCTATATTATTTGATTTGTTACAGGTATATGTATTATTTTTGTGATTTCAAAAATCCAATAAAATAAATATATTCCCAGAACTACCATAAATAAAGGAAAAATAATAATACGCAGAGATAACTATTTGCCAGAAATGATATACTGGTATTTTAAAGTATTAATAACACAAATAATACAGTAATAAAACTACAAGTGCATCACTATAAAACAGGTAAAATAATATTACATTAAAGACAAAACATACAAATAAGACAAAATATTTGAAGAAGTTCCATACAAAACCTTAATCCAAAAGGAAACATGTACCCCAATGTTCACTGCAGCACTATTTACAACAGCCAAGACATAGAAGCAACCTAAATGCCCATCAACAAAGAATGGATAAAGAAGATGTAGTATATATATGTGGCAGAATACTGCTCAGCCTTAAAACAGAATGAAATAATGCCATTTGCAGCAACGTGGATGGGTCTAGGATGATCATACTAAGTGAAATAAGTTTCGAGAGAAAGATAAATATCATATGATATCTCTTACATGTGGAATCTAAAAAAAAAAAAATGATACAAATGAACTTACAAAACAGAAATAGAGTCATAGATGTAGAAAACAAACTTATGGTTACCAGAGGGGAAATATGGGAAGAAAAGCAAGAGGTATAAATTTGGAGATGGGGATTAACATATATACACTGTGCTGTGCTAAGTCACTTCAATCCAGTCCAACTCGTTGCAACCACATGGACTATATAGCCCGCCAGGGTCTTCTGTCCACAGGATTCTCCAGGCAAGAATACTGAAGTGGTTTGCCATTTCCTTCTTTACATATACACACTGCTATGTATAAAATAGACAACTAATAAGGACCTGCTCTATAGTACAGAGAACTCTACTCAATACTATACTGATCTATATGAGAAAAGAATCTAAAAGAGTCAATATATGTATACACATATAAAAGAAATACAAGAAGGCAAAGTGGTTGTAAGAGGAGGCTTTACAAATAGCTGAGGAAAGAAGAGAAGCAAAAAGCAAGTGTGAAAGGGAAAAGTACAGCCAAGTAAATGTAGAGTTCCAGAAAAATACAAAGGAGAGACAAGAAGGTCTTCATCAATGAACAATGCAAAGAAATGGAGGAAAACAACAGAAGGGATAAGACTAGATATCTCTTCAAGAAAATTGGAAATATCAAAGGAACTTTTATCCAAAGATGAGTACAATAAAGGACAGAAAGACTGAGGGCAGAAAAAGAAGAGGGCACAGAGGATGAGACGGTTGGATGGCATCACTGATTCAATGGACATGAACTTGGGCAAACTCTGGGAGATGGTGAGGCATAGGGAAGCCTAGCGTGCTGCAGTCCATGGAGTCGCGAAGAGTTGGACATGACTTGGAGACTGAACAAGAACAGCAACATATCTACATGTGTAGCTGCTTTACTTTTGCTGTACAGCAGAAACTAACAGAACATGGTAAATAAACTATACTCCAATAAAAATTTTAACAAAAGAAATTTTAAAAGAAACATACATTCTCAAAGCATATAAATATTGGTTAATTGCACATATTTCAAAAAATATATTTAAAAAAGACTTTAACATTTTTCCAAATTGACAAAAGTTCCAAAAAAGATACAAGTTGCTGGAATTATTCAGATTAATTGTCTTATAAACTAGCATGAAAAGATAAATTAGAATTTTTTTTTAATAATTTGGTAATATAGAATCATTAACATTTTCTACTATGGAAATTAGTACATCCCATGCAAAGAAATCTACCTTAAAAAAGTATTAAGGAATCTAAAGAAAAAAATGTGTTGAAAATAATTATTGCCACACTATATATAATGGAAATACCCTAAAGTCCAACAATAAGAGAATAGCACTTTAAGTATAAAATATTCAAATTGTAAAACATTACAGTCTGTGGGTGGGTTAAACTAATCTTTATTTCTAGTGTCAACTGACATCTTGACCCTGTGGAATGACTTTGCTACAAGTACTATTTAGGCTCAAGGACCAGCTGGCCAAATTTCTGCTTTTCTAGACAAGAACAGTTATGCTTTTCTTTTTTCAATTTTTATAATCTCTGCTTAAGGTAGGATCTCTCTCAAACAGAAGAGTGATTTCTGCTTTTCTGGCCTTCTAAGGGTCTCCAGTCTCTTGCAGATCCATTCTCATCTGGCTTCTAGCTCTTCCTCAGATTCTTCTCTGGGGTCTGGCATTCTCTGCAGTTAGGGATAGACACTGAGTCCCCAGAAAAGATCAGTAATGCATGACTTTCGGACTGTAGCCAAGGTAAGATTTACACATGATTCAATATGATTCAATGCCATGAAAATATTTTTAGATAGTTAGAAGAGCGCATGTGGTTCTATTCATAAAAGGAATCAATAAATGGGTGGTGACATGCCATTGTGCCTAAAATGTAATATCTAACAAAGTTTTGGGTTTTGCAATCCAGGCAAACATGACTTTCAGATCTGCCAATTGGAACAACATCCCCATTTCTCATGATTCATAGCTTAAATACTAAATTATTAAACAGGACCTACTCAAGTTTTGCAGTAGTTCTCAATGCAGGTTTAAGAATGTGTGTATTAACTAGAAATATGAGCTCCATGGGACAAACTCATCTTGTACAAGAAGTAAACCTAAAACTCAATAATTGGTTCATGCTACCTTGTCAGCCACCAACAAAATGTGTAACATCATACAAAGGATTTCATTGCCTGGTATTTGAAAATATTACTGTTGACTATTATTTCCTCAATAAGTAAAACCCACTTTTATTCAGCAAAAATTTATGAAGTATTCACCTTGGTTAGCACTATATTGGAGACTTGATAACATCATCATCCTCTTTATTGAGCTGCTCACCATCTTTGTAGAAAGTAACTGCTTACATTTTTTGGATGTTGATATAAGCATTTACTACAAAAATATGTTAGAGAAAATTAGGGAGGTAACACAAAATGCATTTTTCCTTTGTTCTTTATTTAAAGATTACAACTTTTTGAATAAAGCCCTGTAAAATGACAAATGTAGTTTAATCTAATCTATGATCCAAGAAGTAGACCATAAAGGAATTTTTTTTTTCTTTTAAACTTCAAGTGTGGAAAGAAGTTAATCAGACTCCTTCCTTTCTGGCCTTTTATCATCTTTACAAACTCCTCTCCTACTTTATTTTGGACTTCCTTGGTGGCTTGGATGGTAAAGCGTCTGCCTACAATACAGGAAACCCGGGTTCAATCCCTGGCTCGGGAAGACCTCCTGGAGAAGGAAATGGCAACCCACTCCAGTATTCTTGCCTGGAAAATCCCATGGACAGAGGAGCCTGGCAGGCTACAGTCCATTGGGTCGCAAAGAGTCAGACACGACCAAGCAACTTCACTTTCTTTCTTTCTTTCTTTTCTTTCTCCTACTTTATTTTAGTGTGTTTCCCTTGATCCCTATTACCAAATCCATTCTCCCCTTTGGTCACTCACTATAATATAATTTAATACATGTCCTTAGTGTATATGCATCTCCAGAAACATATAGTATTTCTTATGTGTGACAAAATACACATGAGTTAAATTGCACTATAAGTATCAACACAGGTCTTTTTTCACATTCAATACTATAAAACAAGTCCATGTTCTGTGTCTAATTTGTCCTCGTTTCATCTCATACAGCCTTGTCATTTCTATCATGTGCATACACTGCATTTTTCTATTCAAATCCTTAGCTGCTAAGTCTCTGTTGCCTCCAACTTTTGCTACTATAAGCAGTGCTAGAGCGAGCATCTTCCTATATGTTCCTTATGGACCAGTGAAAGTTCTTTCCTGACAGATACACCCAGGGATAGAAATGCTAGGGTAGGGTGCAAGCATATTAACTTTCCTAATTACTGCCAGATTATTCATTAGAATAAGTGCAACAAATTACCATCTTACCACTGGGCACAAAAGGCCCCATTTCTATTCATTTTCTCAAACATCTGATAAGATCCAACTTCTATTTTTTGCAAATATAAATGAGACACAGAGGAATTCGTTGTTATGACTTAATTTCTCTGGAATCTAAGGTTAAAGTACAGCTGAACATTCCTCTACATACTTAGTCATTTGGGTTTCCCTTTCAACAATGGTCTAGTGTGAAGCTTGCCCACTAGCAGAGGTCCCAAGTAAGTCCCATGCATTAAGAACACACCTAACTCTGACCTTCGACCTAGAAAGATCAAGAGGAAGCCCAATATGATCTGAGTTGCACAAGCCTCCCCAGCTCTCTCTACCCCTTGGTGTGTCAATCTAAACCTCATCCCTCTGTGTGTCCCTCCTCTTTGAGCTCTAATTGAGCCCTGGACCCCTTCAGAACACACTACAACCTCTGCAGCTTTCAAAAGTGAAGGCTATTATTTCTTCTCAATCCTTTGTTCCAATGTTTGGAGAAAGTATATCTTTCCTTTGGTCCTTGTTGCTGGTTCCAGGCCATTTTCTCCCTCCCTTCCCTGAAAACCTGCGTCTCTGAATCCCAAGTCATCACAGTGCATCACACTAAATGCTCAGGGTTGCCATCTTGAGCAAAGTCTGTTCCCTCCATCACTCCCAGAGAGGATGTGCTTGCATCCTCTCCTCTTAAATCTCTTCCCATTTTCACTTGTGGTGGGCCTTTCTTTCTATGTCTCTGAGACAACAGAACTTTCCAGAAGTCCCACACCCTCTTCCACATCTACCCAACAGGTGAGCACACACTTGGTCTTCCCAGCAGGTGAGTGGATGAGCTCTCCAGGCTCCTGTGGAAGGCCCAGCCCTCCATGTGCACTGAAGCCCCTCTTCATACCAGCTCAAGGAGAGCATTCTAGTAATCCTCTGCATTGCTGAACATGCTCTCATACCATTAATTCTCCAATGCTAAATCAAAACAAACAATACCACTTCACTTCTCTCTCCAACTACATCCTACTTTCCTATTTCTAGTTAGTGCCAAACTCCTTGAAAGAGTGATCTGAGTTTTATCTCTCCCATCATCTCCTGCCATTCCCTCTTAACCCATTCCAGGCAGATTAGCTTCACCACCACCCTAAGGTTTTTGTCACCACACTTTTATTAAGGTTACCGTGGCCCCTATGTTGTCAAATTTCATGGTCAAGATTTAGTCCCCCTTTGATTTGAATGGTCAGTGACATTTTGCACAGTTGAGCATTTCTTCCTAAAATAACTTGCTTTAATTTGATTCCAAGACATCACTCTTTTGGTCTCTCTTATCTCAATATTCCTTCCTAAGTTTTCAGTTGGTAATCTTTTCCCAGCATCACAGAAACATTGCAGTTACTTAATCTCTCTCAGCCTCGGTTGTGGTATACCTTGCATAAATTCAAGCAGGATTTGATGAAACAAAATATATCAGGAACCAAGCATTAAGCTTGGATCATAGATATTTAATGAGCAATAGCTATGACCATTAGTAGGAGTAAACAGAATATTCTGGGACAATTAAAATTCCTGGGTAAAGAACAATAAAGAAGATACCTATTGTGGAAAATTCTTAAAGAGATGGGAATACCAGACCACCTTACCTGCCTCCTGAGAAATCTGTATGCAGGTCAAGAAGCAACAGTTAGAACTAGACAAAGAATGACAGACTGGTTCCAAATTGGGAAAGGAGTACATCAAGGCTATATATTGTCACCCTGCTTACTTAACATTTATGCAGAGTGCATCATGCAAAATGCTGGGGTTGATGAAGCACAAGCTGGAATCAAGATTGCCAGGAGAAATATAAATAACCTCAAATATGCAGGTGACACCATGCTTATGGCAGAAAGTGAAGAAGAACTAAAGAGCCTCTTGGTGAAAGTGAAAGAGGAGAGAGAAAAGTTGGCTTAAAACTCAACTTTCGGAAAACTAGGACCATGGCATCCAGTCCCATCACTTCATGGCAAATAGATGGGAAAACAATGGAAACAGAGACTTTATTTTGGGGGACTCCGAAATAATTGCAGATGGTGACTGAAACAATGAAATTAAAAGATGCTTGCTCCTTGGAAGAAAAGCTATGACCAACCAAGACCGTATATTAAAAAGCGGAGCCGTTACTTTGCCAACAAAGGTCTGTCTAGTCGAGGTGGGAGGGGGGTTCAAGATGGGGAACACATGTACACCCAGGGCAGATTCATGTCAATGTATGGCAAAACCAATACAAAAATGTAAAGTAATTAGCTTCCAATTAAAATAAATAAATTACAATAAAAAAAGCTATGGTTTTTCCAGTAGTCACGTATGGATGTGAGAGTTGGACTATAAAGAAAATTGAGCACCAAATAATTGATGCTTTTGAACTATGGTGTTGGAGAAGACTCTTGAGAGTCCCTTGGGATTCAAGGAGAGCCAACCAGTCAATCCTAAAGGAAATCAGTCCTGAATATTCATGCTGAAACTCCAATACTTTGGCCACCTGATGCTAAGAACTGACTCCTTGGAAAAGACCCTGATGCTGGGAATGACTGAAGGAGAGAGGAGAAGGGGATGACAGAGGAGGAGATGGTCGTACAGCATCACTGACTTGATGGACATGAGTTTGAGTAAGCTCCAGGAGTTGGTGATGGATAGGGAAACCTGGCATGCTGGACTCTGCAGGGGTTGCAAAGAATCTGACAGGATAGGCAACTAAATTGACAGTGATTCCCAATCAGTCTTCCCTTGGATTATATTAAAAAAACTTAAGCTCCCAACTTTAACCTTTAAAAGAAATATATACCAATAAAATGTAGACTAATTTTATTCCTTGGGATGAAAATCCAGCATTACGGAATTTAAAGACAATTAAGAATCTGAAATGAAAAATGTTACCTTAAATAAGAATTGGAGAAGCCACATATTTAAAAAAAAAAATATATATATATATAATACCAATATATAAGCCAATTTTAAGGGATTAAAACGTAGGTTTCTGGGGGTTTTCCTCACCAATGTCACATGTTACTGCACATGTGGCTCTGACTCATGTTGTTTTCACTTTAGGACCTTGGCTGATGGAACAATCACTATCTGGAACAGCGCCCATTACTCTAATGGGGAAAAGATGTAGCAAGACACACACGGACTCTTAAAGCTGCCCCCTGGAGTGACACACATCACTTTCTTCACATCTCAAAAGCTAACCCCAATCATGTGATTACACATAACTGCAACTGGTCACAGTTGTGTATCCCTTTCAGGTTCTTAGAAGGAGAAAGCTGAATATTTCTGAACACTAATAGCTGCCACTCTTGAGTTTAATATTCAGAGCTCCATACCCACTTCGTTTGACTCCCTGAATGAAAATAAACCCCTTAGCTACCTCAGTAAGCTTTATAAACAGGCAGTGAGAACTCTGTCTGGAAACCACAAGAGCTATCATACTTTCTGTAGCAGATCTGAACTTAGATCTGCAAAAGAAAAAGGTTCCTTTAAGGGAGCAAGGCTTACTTATACACGTACTGAACTAAGAACTGGTATTTCTATCTAGGTTTTACCACTGATATCTTCCATGGCTTAAGGCAAGTTGTTTAATAACACCACCCTTCGAGAAAATAAGGAGATGTAATGATTGACTGATGGTGGAACATTTCTGAGCAGAGTAAGGAGGTGGTTGAGATTAATAGTGAAATCTTCCTATCAGATGGAAGCCTGAACTACTCGATGACTGACAGTAAAGAAGCAAAACACTGACATGCAAAGTGTTTCAAATCCTATGTGATGGGCTGTCTATATTGTAAAGAGTTCTTATATATGAGCATGTTCTATAGAGACAAATTATTTTCTAGCAATGTTGTAAATAATGGCAGGCAGGAGCAGTTATTGTTAGTCATAACTTAAGCATCAAAGTAATTATGCTTTAAGTGATCCTAACTCAAAAACGACCAGATCAAAATATTTGAACAATTATAAACTGCTTTAAATAAGACCTTTCAAAACACAGGCATTGTGAAGCACTGCACATATACGTTCTACAATTTATTTTCTGTTTTCTGTTTCTTTTGTTCAAGCTATCTAAGTAATTGATAAATATTTTTGTCAGTGTAACAATTCAAATATAAAAACATACAGTACAAAACCTCAAATCTTTCTCCACTTACCTCACTCCCACAGATAGTGGTGGCCTCTAAGCTTGACAAGTATCATATTATTTACACAGTATTAAAGAACATGCTTGTCAATGCAGGCTAGATGTAAGAGATGGCAGGTTCAATCCCTGGTTTGGGAAGATCCCCTGGAAGAGGGCATGGCAACCCACTCCAGTATTCTTTCCTGGAGAATCCCATGGACTGCGGGGCCTGATGGGCTACAGTCCATAGGGTCACAAAGAGTTGGACACTACTGAGTAACTAAGCATCCATGCAATGCACACATATGCATAGACACACCTGTGTAAAATGTTTTCTACATAAATGATATGAATGCCTATATATTAAAATACAATTTATAACCAACAAGGACCTCCAGGATAGCATAGGAAACTCTGCTCAAATTTCTGTAATAACCTAAATGGGAAACGAATTTAAAAAAGAATAAAAAAAAGAAAGAATAGATACGGGTATATGTACAACTGAACCACTTTATTGTATACATGAAAATAATACAACATTGTTAATCAACTAAACCCCAATATAAAATAAGCATTCAAAAATAATAGAATATAATTAACTTTTTCACTTAACATTATGACTTGCAGAGACTCCATGTAAATACATATAGCTTTATCCTATCTTTTAATCAGTTGTGTAATAAGTTAAGTGCTATTATTTAACATGTCCCCTGCTGACAGTTACTGTGGACCTTTTCCAAAATTTTATTATTAAAGATAAGGTACAATTTTAAAAAATATACCCTTAGGTAGAATTTTAGCAGTGGAATTGCTGGGTCAATGGTATGCTTTTTTAGGTTTTATTGAATTTATTATAATATTGCTGTTTTTCAGCCATGAGGTATATGAGATATAAGCTCCCTGACCAGGGATTGAACCCACACCCCCTGCATTAGAAGGTGAAATCTTAAACACTGTACCACCAGGGAAGTACCCTTGATACACTTTTTAAAATTTTTAAGAGATACTATAACACCTTCCCAGTACTTCCAGCTTGCCCTTCACCCTCAACAGCTCGTGTCAATCTAATGTATAAAAACACATCAGTTTTTAAGTTTTCCCTGATTAACAATATAAATGAGCATGTTTTCATTGAATTATACTTCAGTGAACTAAAATTCATGTTTGAAGACATCTTTTAACTGTGATTTTTGTATTTTTCTTACTCACTTGTAGAAACAGTTTAGACATTCTGCATAACAATCTTATGCCTGTTAAATATATTGCAAATATTTCTCCAGCTTAACACAAGTATGACTTTGTATTTTAGTGAGTTTTGTCCTACTGAAATTTAAATCTTTTTGTATCCAAAAACATTTGCACCTTTTGTGTTTGCTTAGAAGACCTTTCTCTCCCTAAATTAATCCAATCTAGTATCCTATTCTTTCTCCAAACCCTTTCTTTTGAAGCCAGATCGATTGAGGTATTATATACAAGCAATAAAATTCATTCTTTTTAGTGCACAAGTTTTGACAAATGTAGGCAGATGATACCACTACCACAATTTAAGAAACAAAACAGTTTCATCTCCCAAAAGAATTCCTTCAAGTCTCTTTTGGCAATCCTTAGCCCAATACCCAGAGGCTGACAACTACTGATCTTTTTTCTGTTTCTAAGGCTTTCTTTTTCATTGAGTCATAAAACAACATTAAAAAAGAGTTAAGATCATGGCATCAAGTCCCATCACTTCATGGCAAACAGAAAAATTAGAAGCAGTGACAGATTTTATTTTCTTGGGCTCCAAAATCATTGCAGATGGTGACTGCAGCCATGAAATTAAAAGACGTTTGCTCCTTAGAAGAAAAACTATGACAAACCTAAACAGCATATTAAAAAGCAGAAACATCACTTTGTCAACAAAGGTCTATACAGTCAAAGCTATGGTTTTTCCAGTAGTCATATATGGTTGTGAGAATTGGACCATAAAGAATTTAAGCACTGTAGATTTGATGATTTCAAATTGTGGTACTGGAGAAGGCTCTTGAAAGTCCCTTGGACTGCAAAGAGATCAAACCAGTCAATCCTGAAGGAAATCAGTCCTGAATATTCATTAGAAGGATTGATGCTGAAGTTCCAATACTTTGGCCACCATGAGAAGAGCTGACTCATTGAAAAAGACCCTAATGCGGGGAAAGAGTGAAGCAAAAGAAGAGGAGAAGAGGCACAGGATGAGCTGGTTGGACAGTATCACCAACTAAGTGGACATAAATTTGAGGGAGATAGTGGAGGACAAGAGGAGCTAGTCCATGGGGTCACAAAGAGTTGAACATGGCTTAGTGACCGAAAAACAACAAATAGTTTTCTTTTGCATCAAGTTGTATAAATGGTATCACATACCATGCAGACTTTTTTTTTTTTTTTTTAGAATTTTTTTAATGTGGACTGTGAAGTCTTTATTGAATTTGTCACAATATTGTTTCTGTTTATCTTTTGGTTTTTTGGCCACCTGGCATATGGGATCTTAGTTCCTGGACCAGAGATGGAACCCCCACTCCTTACCTTGGAAGGCTAAGTCTTAACAACTGGACCACCAGGGAAGTCCCCCATGTAGCCTTTTTAGTCCAGCATCTTTCACTTAGCATAATGTTCTTGAGAGTCATCTTATCAGTTGAAGGTGTCAAGAGATGGTTACTTTTTATTGCTAAGTGTTGTCCTACTGTACAGATGACCATTTCTTATTTTACCACTGACTAGTTGAAAAACTTTGGATAGTTTTCGTCTAGGTGATAAGAAATCACTAGAAATTATCACTATAAGATTTTTGGATATATGCTTTTATTTATCTTAGGTAAACCTTAGGAGTAAGAATATGAATTCTTTTGGTAAATGAATATATAAAAGAAATGAAATTTCATGGGAATTCCCTGACAGTGCCATGGTTAAGACTCAGTGCTTTCACTGCTGGGACAAGGGTTCAATCCCTGATCAGGCAACTAAGATACCACAAGTCATGCAAGGCAACCAAAAAAAAAAAAAATCTTGCTAAAGTGTTTTGCAAAGGGAGTGTACAATTTTGCATTCTTGCCAGTAGTGTATGAAAGTTCCAATTGCCTGTCAGCAGCAGCAGAAGCACTTGATATTATCAGGGTTTTGATTTTTTTTTTCCTCTAGCCATTCTAAAAAGTGTGCAGTGATTAGCATGGTGGTTTTACCTTACATTTCCCCTATGATTAACGATGATAAGCACCTTGTCATGTGTTTGTAATTCCAATATCTTCTGAGGTGTAGTATCTGTTCAAATCTTGTGTCCATTTTCATTGGTTTATTTCTCATTATTGTATTTTGAACATGACTTATATAGTCTAGATACAAGTTCTTTATCAGATATGTAGTGTCTTACCTAAGAAATCTTTGTTAAATCCAGGGTCATAAAGATTTTCATCATACACTTTCTTCTAAAAGTTATATGATGTAGGTTTTATATTTAACCCTATGACTTATTTTGAGTTTTTTTTAAATTATTTTTTACAATGCTGTCTTGATTTCTGCCATACAACAATGTGAATCAGATATAATTATATATATATCCCTTCTACTTGAGCCTCCCTGCTGTCCCCACCATCCCACCTCTCTAGGTCACAGAGTGCCAAGCTGGGCTCCCTGTGTTATATAGCAACTTTCCACTAACTATATTACACTTCATAGTGTATATATGTCAATGTTACTTTCTCCATTCATTCCACTCTCTCTTTCCCTTATTTTGAGTTTTGAATTAGATTTATGAATTAGATTCATTTGCTAAGACTGACATAAGACTGGGTGGTTTAAACAACAGGCATTTATGTTCTCACAGTTTGCTGCTGCTGCTGCTGTTAAGTCACTTCAGTCGTGTCCGACTCTATGTGACCCCATAGACGGAAGCCCACCAGGCTCCCCCTTCCCTGGGATTCTCCAGGCAAGAACACTGGAGTGGGTTGCCATTTCCTCACAGTTTAAGAGGCCCAAAATCCACAATTAAGGCAGATTTGACTTCTTCTGAGACCTCCTTCTTTGGCTCACCTTCTTGCTGTGTCCTCATGTGGCCTTTCCGCTGTGAGAAGGCAGAGCTGATGTATTTCTCTGTGTCCCAAGCTTCTCTTCTTATAAGAGCACCAGTCAGAGAAGGCACCACGCTTCTCAGTTCAGTCGCTCATCATGTCTGACCCTTTGCAACCCCATGGACTGCAGCATGCCAGGCTTCCCCATCCATCACCAACTCCCATAGCTTGCTCAAACTCATGTCCATGGAGTCGGTGATGCCATCCAGGCATCTTATCCTCTGTCGTCCCCTTCTCCCCTTGCCTTCAATCTTTCTAAGCATCAGGGTCTTTTCCAATGAGTCAGTTCTTTGCATCAGGTGGCCAAAGTATTGGAGTTTCAGCTTCAGCATCAGCCCTTTCAATGAGAACTCAGGACTGATTTCCTTTATGACTGACTGGTTTGAACTCCTTGCTATCCAAGGGACTCAAGAATCTTCTCCAACACCACAGTTCAAAAGCATCAATTCTTTGGCACTCAGCTTTCTTTATAGTCCAACTCTCACATCCATACATGACTACTGGAAAAACCATAGCTTTGACTAGATGGACCTCTGCTTTTTAATATTGATGTCTAACTGGTCATTGCTTCTAATGACCTCATTTTTTAACTTGAGTGACCTCTTTTAAGGCTTTATCTTCGAATAGAGTCACATGCCCAGGTACTGGATTAGGTTTTTAGCAATTTAAGTTGAGGGTGGAGGACACAATTCAGTCTATAACATGAATCAAAGTTCATTGTGTGTGTCCAGTTGTTCCAGTACTCTTTGTTGAAAAGACCACTCTTTCTCCATTGTTTTACAGTGAATCTATCTCCCCTCTGTCCTACAAATAAATGTTACTGGCATCCTAACATTCCTTGGAGTCTTTCCTTCCCCTAAATTTCCAGCTACTTAGTTGCTAAGAGACCTTATCTAGGTCTCATTCTTGAACTTCTTTACGAGTTTGAGAAAAACAATGATTTCATAGATTTCCTGGCTTCTTCTTGCTGTTAGAATGGGAGACTCTCTTTTTTCTAGCTTCATATCCTTTCAAAATATCATAAAGCTATTTTAATTTTTCTATGTTTTATTCATTAAGATTTTCTTTTAGATCCCTCAGTAAAGGTTAATACTTTTTCATAAAATCATTATATTTTATAAGGTTTATTTCCTGGTATTTTAGAAATTTTAATTTTGGCTATTTTACTTCTTTTAATGGGATCAATTACTTTTGTACTGTTTTAAATTATATAATATATAGAAAAATAAATTATTTTTATAAATTGATCTGACAAACACGGAACTTCATTAAATCTAATGAGAGTTTACCCATTGATTTCTCTTGATATTTTTAGTCCATTTATTCCTGGGTTTTAGCTCCTAGAACTATTCTATTGCCATAGCAATATTCTCCTATGTGTTTTTACCTGCCATTTCATCTTATTTTTGCCCATAGGTCTGCTCCTATCTCTTTTCTCTCTTTCAGAAATATAGAGCTTGCATATGGACCTCTTGTTTTCCTGTTGTATAGTTTGCTTTTTCTTTTTTTTTCCAAAATCTTCTTTGTTATTTAATGAAGTACATTGATTCTACGTGGCAACTTGAACTCAATCTTTGCTTATTTTCAAATGTCTCTCCACTGACTTCATATTTTTCATGAATAAAATTTGCTTGCAAATCAGGTATATTTTGGAGAATTACACATATAAAGTTTCTGAAAACTAAATCATATTTTGAATATACTAAGTAAACAGCTTTTGATAACATCTTGAAAGCTACATAATTAATTGTCAGGTACAAACTCAAAATTACCAAAAGAAAAAAAAAGTACCAATTCTGCATTATTTTCATTAAGTTTTGGTATCAGGATAACTCTCAACTCATTCATTCATTGAGTTTAAAGTTTCATGGTTTTGTTTTTTTTTTAATTTGTGGAAAATTTTACCAAATAAGGAAATGATATAGTCCTTGTAGATTGTTAGATCTTTCTTAGATAATTAATTTGCCCCATTATCAATAATAGAAATCATTGTTTTAAATTTTTCAATGGCATTGGTCTGTCCCAATGTCTTGGTTTTTCTTGAGCTAATGTTAACTGAGACAGTTATTTTATCTGTTTTCAAACTGCTCATGTAAGGCTTTTCTTAGAATTCTTTTATCATTTTTAATTGCTTCAATTTCTGCAGTCATATTTTCATTGCTCATGTTTTCTAAATTTTCTATCTTGGATGTGTGTTCTATCAACAAAAAGATGTCTTTCAAAAGTTATTTTCAACGCACCAGGTTCTGATTTTTAACATCTTTTTCAGAAGTTTTCTCTCTTTAATTTCAATGCTCATATTTAATAATTTCTACTTTGCTTGAATTTATTTTTCTGTAATAACTCCTTGAGTTGAGCACATTTCATTTATTATCATAATAAGTATATTTTCAGACTCCAAAACCTCTATCGTTTCTCTTTGACCACTTCTCACAGGTTTTATGCATCCTTTGTCATTTAATTTTAAATTATTAGAGAACTGCATTAATGGGACAAGCACTTGCTAACAGTAGAATAGGATGGCATGTGTGTTCTTTGCAAATATTTTTTAATTTATTTATTTTAATTGGATGCTAATTACTTTGCATTATTGCATTGGTTTTGCCATACATTGACATGAATCTGCCCCAGGTGTACATGTGTTCCCCATCTTGAACCCCTCTCCCACCTCCCTCCCCGTCCCATCCCTCTGGTTCATCCCAGTACACCAGCCCCGAGCATCCTGTATCATGGCTCCTGCTTTGTTTTTAATTATGTTTCATTGATAATTTGCGAGAATTTGTTCAAACTTTTGACAGTATTCCATCTATTTAAAAACAAATTATAGGACTTCCCTCATGATCTAGTGGTTAAGAATCTGCCTGCCAATTCAGGGACACTGGTTGGATCCCTGGTCCAGGAAGATTCCACATGCAATGGAGCAACTAAGTCCAGTAAGTCACAGCTACTGAGTTCACACGTCGCAACTACTAAAGCCCGTGCTCCACAACAAGAGAAAATACCGAAATGTGAAGCCTGCACACCAAGAAAGAGAGTAGCCCCAACGAGAGAAAGATTGCACACAGCAACAAGGACCCAGCGCAGCCATAAATAAATAAAGCTTTAAAATATAAAACAAAAAAAGTAAATTGTGAATTGGTCTTGAACATCTCTTAGAGTCACGAGAGGCAAATGGACAGGAGATAAAAAAAAAAAAAAAAACAAGCCTGATTCACCTGAGTATGTCTGAAAAATTCCGATAACCTCACAGGAAATCAAAGAGCATGACCAATGAGAAATCAGAGAAAAGGCCTGAAAAGTATTTTAAATACATTGATGCTGCTATTCTAGCCTCTGCTGCTGCTAAGTCACTTCAGTCGTGTCCGACTCTGTGTGACCCCATAGACGGCAGTCCATCAGGCTCCCCCGTCCCTGGGATTCTCCAGGCAAGAACACTGGAGTGGGTTGCCATTTCCTTCTCCAATGTGTGAAAGTGAAAAGGGAAAGTGAAGTCGCTCAGTCATGTCTGACTCGTAGCGACCGCATGGACTGCAGCCTACCAGTCTCCTCCGTCCATGGGATTTTCTAGGCAAGAGTACTGGAGTGGCTTGCTGTTGCCTTCTCCGATTCTAGCCTCTACCCTCCTCAAATAGATATGAGCAAGATCATGGTTTTTAATTTACTTTTTTTATTACCTTTGGATGTTAAAACCCATAGATCTTAGTTTTTACCACTTCTTCTAGGTCTGGTGGCACAGGGAGCACTAGAAAAGCAAACATTTTTAAATTTATATATATGTATGTATATATATGTGTGTGTGTATATATATATGTGTGTGTATATATATACTGCTTCTAAGTCGTTTCAGTCGTGTCCGACTCTATGCGACCCCATAGACAGCAGCCCACCAGGCTCCCCCATCCCTGGGATTCTCCAGGCAAGATCATTGGAGTGGGTTTCCATGTCCTTCTCATATATATATATATATATATATTTTTTTTTTTTTTTTTAATTTGTCTGCGCCAGGTCTTAGTTAAACAGCATATGGGATCTCCTTCCCTGACCTGGGAATCAAACCTGGACCCATAGTATTGGAACCATGAAATCTTAACCACTAGACCACCAGAGAAATCCAAAAAGTAGACACTTTTGGCATAGGAGATAGAACCAATGCAAGTGTAGGAGAACATAGAGAATTTGTTGGGATCAAGTGATATTTATTTGGAAAATCATTTGCAATATTTGATAGCACAAGAGCTAAGTTACAAAAATGGATTAGTAAAGGCTCTACCATTGATTGATTTTTTTTTTTTTTTAACCATTAGTACATCAACAACAAGGCTTCCCTGGTGGCTCAGACAGTAAAAACATCTGCCTGCAATTTAGAAGACCTGGTTTCAATCCCTAGGTTGGGAAGATTCCCTGGAGAAGGGAATGGCAACCCATTCTAATATTCTTGCCTGGAAAATCCCATGAACAGAGGAACCTGGTGGGCTACAGTCCATGAGGTCACAAAGAGTTGGATAGGACTGAGTGACTAACACTTTCACTTTCACTTCATATCCAAAACAAGTATAAACTGAATAAATGGGAAATTAGAGCATGCAAGTGAATTATCCCTGTTTCTTATGATCAACCTAGACAGCATAAAAAGCAGAGACATTACTTTGCCAACAAAGGTCTGTCTAGACAAAGGTCTAGACAAGGCTATGGTTTTTCCAGTGGTCATGTATGAATGTGAGAATTGGACTATAAAGAAAGCTGAGTGCCGAAGAATCGATGCTTTTGAACTGTAGTGTTGGAGAAGACTCTTGAGAGTCTCTTGGACTGCAAGGAGATCCAACCAATCCCTCCTAAAGGAGATCAGTCCTGAGTGTTCATTGGAAGGACTGATGCTAAAGCTGAAACTCCAATACTTTGGCCACCTGATGCAAAGACCTGACTCATTGGAAAGGACCCTGATGCTTGGAAAGAGTGAGGGCAGGAGGAGAAGGGGATGACAGAGGATGAGATGGTTGGATGGCATCACCGACTCAATGCACATGGGTTTAGGTGGACTCCAGGAGTTGGTGATGGACAGGGTGGCCTGGCTTGCTGCAGTTATTGGGGTCGCAAAGAGTCAGACACAACTGAGTAACTGAACTGAACTTCAGATCACATCAACCTACAGACAGAAATAGTGTCTCTGTAATAGTGATAAACAGCATATCATTCCCCAAAGTGTGAAGATCCTTTCAGTCCTCAAAGCCAAATCACATTTGCTTCCAAGTCTCTAAGGACCAGCACGTGTGGGCTTACAACCAATTCTCTCAGCAGCTGCTAAGTCCAGAGGCTTCAGCTGTTCCCGGTGGTACATGAAGCAGCCTCACCTGCTCTCCAGAAGAAGGAAGGCAATGGAATGACAAAGCCTGTGCCTCCTAGTTCCCTCAAGGCCCAATCTCCTCCCAGTACTGATATGACATGGCTGAGGGCCTCTGTCACCACTGCACCTGCGTTACCTGAAGTGTCAGTTCACTCAAGCCAGAAGTGTCCCTGGCCAAAGTGGAATTTGCGAATTTGCATGCTTCCCCCTTTACTACTATTCTGTTATCCTGACCACCAAAACTGTCCTTTGCTCTCAACACAGCATAGAGATGTTGTATAGAAAGATAGCTCTCTTTTGATTTTACCCATGCACCATTTGGAGAAGGCAATGGCAACCTACTCCAGTCCTCTTGCCTGGAAAATCCCATGGACGGAGGAGTCTGGTAGGCTGCAGTCCATGGGGTCACTAAGAGTTGGACACGGCTGAGCGACTTCACTTTCACTTTCACTTTTCACTTTCATGCATTGGAGAAGGAAATGACAACCCACTCCAGTGTTCTTGCCTGGAGAATCCCAGGGACGGGAGAGCTGGCAGGCTGACATCTATGGGGTCACACAGAGTCGGACACGACTGAAGCGACTTAGCAATAGCAGCAGCATGCACCATTTTGCCCCTAAAACTCAAGTGTTTATATATGACCATTGTACTAGTGTTACAGAGGGCTTCCCTGGTGGCTCAGTGGTAAAGAATCTGCCTGCCAATGCAGGAGACATGGGTTCCATCCCAGGGTGGAGAAGATCTTCTGGAGGAGGAAATGCAAACCACTCCAGTATTCTTGCTTGGAAAATCCCACGGACTGAGAAGCCTGGAGGGCTACAGTCCATGGAGTCACAAAGAACAGGACATGACTTAGCAACTAAACAACAGTATGATACATGCTACAATGCATTAGCCACCTCTTCCATTTGATGGCGAGGCGTGGCTCAACTTTAGACCAAGCTCATGTGTGTACCCAGTTCTCTCCCCTATAAGATAAGGTTTCCTTACAGGACCTCTCAATTTTGGATGCAGAGACTCCTGGCATCTCTCTCATATTCTGCCAGTGATACTAAAGTATTTCTGAACCCAAATGAATATGTAGCTCAGATAAACCAAAGCCTTCCCTATAAAATAGAGACTGTATTTAATCTCCTGGAAAATCAGCAAAGAAAATATGCCATAAGTAATAATCCTATTTGATATGCATTTGGTAGAAATTTACATAGAGCAGGGACCTGATGGTGCACAAAGCAGTGATTCATCTGTGAGGCTGGCTGATGTCATAAACCAGGAGAGGCGAAGAAGAGAAGTTTATGGGCAGTAGCATTTGCTGACGAGTAAATTACGGCTGTGTATTCATTCTGGGACATTTACTACTTTCTCCCATAAATACAATTAATGTGCCGAATTTATTTTCAAAGCACAAAGCAGGGTTATAACTTATCTTAAAGTTTTCAGTGGAGAAGCTTATGAAACAACTTCAAAGGAAATTCCTTGGGACTGGCTTATTGAAGAATTGAACCAATGTCTTCATTTTCCTTTTGGAGACCATAAACAGAATTTCCTTTCAGGATGTGGCACGTTTTCAAAAGCAATAGGCAGAAAGTAGATGCACAATTACTGTTTTCTCTTAACTTCATCATTCCTGTCTTTCCCCCAGAATCTGAATTTGACTTAAACATGAAGATTTTATTTTTTGAAGGAACTTGTCATCATGAATAAAACATGCTTATGAGTAACTGTAAGCCATGGAAAGTTACCTCAATTCATTTTCAATTATCTAAAAATACACAGTTAAAAGGAAACATTCACAGAGTTTACCTGAAGCCTACAGGAATTTTCCAAGTTCTTTTAAAACTTTGGATAGCCACCAAGGGACCTAATTTGTACTGACTTTATATTCCATTCTCTTGGAAAAAAAGAAAACTGTTTTTTTTTTTTCATCGATTGAAATGCTAAAAATAGAATGAAAGAAATTTCTCCCAATCGCTCTTTCCCAACACACATTATTTTTCCTTTGTCTTTCACACAATCTCAGTGTCCATTATACAATGTCCCCCCAAGAAAGGGAAAAATACTGCAGGTGGAGAATGGGTCCAGCAGGAAGGCAATGGAGCGTGCAAGCAGGCCACTGACCAAGTACTTGAGCATCCAGAAGAAACCACATGGCCGTAAATTACTGTCATTACTTTCTCAAAGTTCCCTAGATGGTGCAGGATTACCCATGCAATCATAATTACAAAGCAAGCAGTAGTAATCATTAAACAAACACTGCAACTTCTACAGTCCTAAGCAAAACACTTGTTTTCCCTAACTGATGCTCCTACACAATCTAATATTACCAAATGAGAGACGACAGCTCACCTTCAGTCACCAGGATTCAGAGAGAGAGAGTGATGCTCTCCATCAGCCATCATGATTCTCAGCAGCAATTAAGTTTGGGAGGCTGATATTTCAAAGTATTGAAATAAGCAAGTATCAAGGTAGCTCCAGGCTTCACAGGTGGGGGTAGTGGTAAAGAACTCACCTGCCAATGCTGGAGACATAAGAGACAGAGGTTTGATCCCTGGGTCGGGACGCTCCCCTGGAGGACAGCATGACAACCCACTCCAATATCCTTGCCTGGAAAATCCCAAGGAGAGAGGAGCCTGGCAGGCTACAGTCCATGAGGTCAAAAAGAGTTGGACATGACTGAAGTGTGACTTAGCATGCACGTATGTAAGGTAGCTCCAAGGACCATCTAGGAAAATTACTTAAGAAACTCAGGAAGTCAGTCAGTTCATTTGCTCAGTCCTGTCCAACTCTTCGGAGAAGGCAATGGCAAGCCACTCCAGTACTCTTGCCTAGAAAATCCCATGGATGGAGGAGCCTGGTAGGCTGCAGTTCGTGGGGTCGCTAAGGGTTGGACACGACTGAGTGACTTCACTTTCACTTTTCACTTTCACATATTGGAGAAGGAAATGGCAACCCACTCCAGTGTTCTTGCCTGGAGAATCCCAGGGATGGGGGAGCCTGGTGGGCTTCCGTCTATGGGGTCACACAGAGTTGGACACAACTGAAGTGACTTAGCAGTAGCAGTCCAACTCTTTGTGACCCTATGGACTGCAGCATGCCAGGCTTCCCTGTCCATTACCAAATCCTGGGGCTTGCTTAAATTCATGTCCATCGAGTTGGTGATGCCATCTAACCATCTCATCCTCTGTCATCCCCTTCTCCTGCCTTCAATCTTTCCCAGCATCAGGGTCTTTTCCAGTGAGTCAGTTGTTTGCATCAGGTGGCCAAAATATTGGAGTTCCAGCTTCAGAATCAGAACTTCCTATGAATATTCAGGAGTGATTTCCTTTAGGATTGATTGGTTTGATCTCCTTGCAGTCCAATGGACTCTTAAGAGTCTTCTCCAACATCACAGTGCAAAAGCATTAACTCTTCAGCACTCAGCTTTCTTTATGGTCCAAATCTCACATCCATACATGATTCCTGGAAAAACTATAGCGTTGAATATATGGACATTTGTCAGTAAAGTTATGTCTCTGCTTTATAATATGTTGTCTAGGTTTTTCATAGCTTTTCTTCTAAAGCAACCATCTTTTAAATTCATGGCTGTAGTCACCATCTGCAGTGAATTTGGAGCCCAAGAAAATAAAGTCTTTCATGGTTTCCATTGTTTCCCCATTTATTTCCCATGAAGTGATGGAACCAGATGCCTTGATCTTAGTTTTTTGAATGTTGCGTTTTAAGCCAGCTTTTTCACTCTCTTCTTTCACTTTCATCAAGAGGCTTTTTAATTCCTCTTCACTTTCTGCCACAAGGGTGATATCATCTGCATATCTGAAGTTATTGATATTTCTGCTGGCAATCTTGATTCCTACTTGTGATTCACCCAGGTCAGCATTTCACATGATATACTCTGCATATAAGTTAAATAAGCAGGGTGACAATATACAGCCTTGATGTACTCCTTTCCCGATTTGGAATCAGCCCATTGTTCCATGTCCAGTTCTAACTGTTTCTTCTTAACCTGCACACAGATTTCTCAGGAGGCAGGTAGGGTTGTCTGGTATTCCCATCTCTTTAAGAATTTTCCACAGTTTGTTGTGATCCACACAGTCAAAGCCTATTGCATAATTAATAAAGAAAAAGTTTTTCTGGAACTCTGTTGCTTTTTCTGTGATCCATCAGATGTTGGCAATTTAATCTCTGGTTCCTCTGCCTTTTCTAAATCCAGCTTGGACATCTGGAAGTTCTCAGTTCATGTACTCTTGTAGCCTAGCTTGGAGAATTTTGAGCATTACTTTGCTAGCATGTGGGATGAGTGCAATTGTGCGGTAGTTTGAGCATTCCTTGGCATTGCCTTTCTTAGGGAGTGGAATGAAAACTGACCTTTTCCAGTCCTGTGGCCACTGCTGAGTTTTCCAAATTTGCTGGAATATTGAGTGCAGCACTTTCACAGCATCATCTTTCAGGATTTGAAATAGCTCAACTGGTATTACATCACCCCCACTAGCCTTATTCATACTTTTGTTTCCTAAGGCCCACTTGACTTTGCACTCCAGGATGTCTGACTAAGTGAGTGATCACACCATCATTGTTATCTGGGTCATAAAGATCTTTTTTGCATAGTTCTTCTGTGTATTCTTGGTATGTCTTCTTAATATCTTTTGCTTTTGTTAGGTCCATACCATTTCTGTCCTTTATTGTGCCCATCTTTTCATGAAATGTTCCCTTGGTATCTCTAATTTTCTTGAAGAGATCTGTAGTCTTTCCCACTTTACTGTTTTCCTCTATTTCTTTGCATTGACCATTGAGGAAGGCTTTCTTATCTCTCCTTGCTATTCTTTGGAACTCTATGTTCGGATGGATAGATCTACTCCAAGGACCATCTAGGAAAATTACTAAGAAATTCAGTGAGTAATTCACATTTGAGTTACCATTGAATGCACTGTTTTCTATTTGGCATAGAGCCTTAATAGGTGACATTTTACTTTTTCATTTAGAAAAGTCAAATTTGGAACTTAATATGAATGGGTACTTATCTGTGGCAGAGTACAAAGTTTTTTTCACTTATTATCTCCTTTTAATATTTACCACAACCCTCTATATAAAACTGATAGATTGTCTCTATTTTATAGAAGAGGAGAGTTAAGCTCAAAGTAGTGAGATTATTTACCATTCTTCATTACTGGTTTGTGTCAGAAGCATGATTGAACCAGAGGAGTATCTGTTTCGAAAAGCAACACTACACCTACAACCCTGAACCAGTGATAAAAAAGCTGGGAGAAATTTCTTAAGTAAAAAAATAAAAATGCTTGGTGGCATTTTATTTAATATTTCCCTTTAAAGATGAGGCAATTTGCACAAGTCTGATAAAATTACAACTGTTACTATAGACAAAAGCCAATCAATCCAGCCAAGAATATAATGCAGATGTTTACCATAGGCAAAAGCAAATCTTAAGTCTAAATGTGACATTTATTTACACATTTTTGAGTGCTGATTTGCAAAACACTTTGTCAAATGTGGATGAAATAATGATGACTATAGCCTGGCTCCACACTCATTGAGTTCAGTGGATGGTGAGGAAGATAATTAAAACACAAATGAACCAAGGCAGCAAGAAATACAATGGGTGGTGTACGCCTCAGTTTCTCAAAAAGATAAACTCCTCCACTAACCTTATCTGCTTTGTACAACCATGCTCCCCAAGAGATGAACAAATAGCTCTAGTCCTTGTGAAAATGCCACATTGTGAGAGGCAGTAACAACCCATCTCCAGGTTCTGGGTGGATCTAAAGCATTGTGGAAGAAGAGAAGGATGGAAAAGACCAACTAAGGATATGTGTGTGTGTGGTCAGTCACATCCGACTCTTTGGGACCCGTTGGAATGTAGCCCTCCGGACTTCTCAGTACATGACATTTTCCAGGCAAGACTATTGGAGAAGGGGATTCTTGGGGATTTCCTCTCCAGGGGATCTTCTCAACCCAGGGATCAAAGCCACATCCCTTATGTTTTCTGCATTGGCAGGCGGATTCTTTATCACTGGGCCACCTGGGAATGATGAAGTGCAACTTCACAAATGTTGCCTTAGATGCCAGCCTTCAGTAACACAACAATGCTCCTCAGAGTCAAATGTCTATTTATTCCATCCCAGATTAACCCAGGCAGCAATGCCAGATTCATATGCTGGAGAAACCTAAGAAGCCATATACTGAAAACCCCACTTGGAGAAATAACTTTGAATTGTCCTGAAACACAAATGTCACCACTTCCAAACCCCTGCTAAGCCCTTGCTCCAGGATGATGTGACTCATGGATGTTTGGCCAGCTTCCCCTTTTCACTAACCACTGTACACCCTGCACTGTGGACCACTTGCAGTTTCTGGAGAAATTCACACACTCCTCTATCTGCCTGCATGCCCTCCTACACTCATTTTCCTGTCTTAGTGCTTCAAAAAGAAGATCAGACATTTCCAGCTTTAATAAAATTCATCTAATTCCTTCAAAAGGGTGTATCTGTGCAATTTCATTCATGATATTATCCAAAATGGGCTTCCAGAGTGGCTCAGCAGCAAAGAATAGACCTGCAATGTAGGTGACACAGGAGACCCGAGTTCCATCCCCAGGTTGAGAAGATCTGTTGGAGGAGGACATGGTAACCCACTCCAGCATTCTTGCCAGGAAAATCCCATGGACAAAGGAGCCTAGCGGGCTACAGTCCATAGATTCACAAAGAATTGGACATGACTGAAGTGACTGAGTACACACATTATCCAAAACATGTTGATTTAAACTGAGGATTCAGCAGTGCACAAAGTAAGCAACTCTGCCTTCATAGAGTTTATATTACAAATGATTTATCGGATCATTCTAGATATTGGTAAGTACCATGAGAAGGTCAGTCAATCCTAAAGGAAATCAACCCTTGAATATCGCATCTACTTATGTTCAGTGGGGGTTAGAAAACCTTCTGGAGGAAAAACAAAAGGCCTTCCACAAACAACACTGATATTTGGACATACCAACCAGGCTAATGAATAAGGACCATGAGAACATTGAAAGAAAGCTTGCTCTCAGGGAGAAAAATCTGGCTTCCAGTCTCCAGCTAAGGAATGCAGGTCCAGTGGAAGTGGTGGTTTTGGCCATGAAACTCTGTCCTCAGCCAACAACTTCAGGGCACTTGAGAGGAGGGGGTGGACATATGAGCTGAAAGTACTGTTTCCCTGAAGCCTACACTTAGTGACCAACATGCCCTGCTGGGGCAAAAGTACTTTCTTTGGAGCCAGAAGTAGCTTACTTGATGGGGAAAAAAGCTCCAGACCAGCCACAGTAACAACTCTGCCATCAAGACACTGGCTGTGGGGATCTGGCTTACTGGGTGCCACAATAAGCAATAGGATGATTGTACTTGTCAAGAAACATTTGAGTCTCCTAAAAATGTCCTTGAGATTCTTGGAGATAAGCAACTGTACAAATTTTATTTGTATAAGTTGTGTATATATATATATATATATATATATATACACACACACACACATATATATTTATGTATATATGTGTATATGCATATATACACATATATATTTAAGTATTTTATACCCAAGTAAAGATTGGGTAAGGAGAAGAAGGGGGCAACAGAGGACAAGATGGTTGGAAGGCATCACCGATTCAGTGGACATGAGTTTGAGCAAACTCTGGAAGATAGTGAAGGACAGGGAAGTCTAGAGCGCTGCAGTCCATGGGGTTGCAAAGAGTTGGCACATTACTTAGCCACTGAACACCATGTAAAGATTTGTGAATAATGAAGACAATGTTTAATCATGGTCTGGAGAATCGAATAGATAGAGGAGCCTGGAAGGCTATAGTCGATGGGGTCACAAAGAGTCAGACATGATTGAAGCAACTTAGCACACACACTGTGAAGGAAACCGATGAGGGCAGGATCAGTTGAACATAATCTACTTATTCCTAGACTACAACAAAGACTAGGTATTTCTTGTACTCTAGTTTACTATAGAGTTGAAATTTAGAGTCTTGTCATTTAAATGATAGCTGGTGCTCATACTCAGTCTCTAAGTCATGTCTGACTCTTTTGTGACCCCATGGACTGTAGCCTGACAGTCTCCTCTGTCCATGGGATTTCCCAGGGAAGAATATTGGAGTGAGTTGCCATCTCCTTCTCCAGGAGATTTTCCTGTCCCAGGGATTGAACCCACATTTCCTGCACTAACGGGGAAATTCTTTACCACTGAGCCACCAGGGAAGCCCTGATTTAAATGATTAGTAAGAAGCTAATAGTTTCCTCATTCTAGATGACGTTTGTGTGGAAATATATCCAAATCACCTAGGAAGTTTTTCAAAATGTTTCCCTGGTTCTTCCTTTGTTTATAATACTTACCCCTATGATTCCAATACACCCCATCTTCGGAAAGAGCTGAGATAGGATATATGTCTGTTTTTATAAAATCCCCCTAGATGATTCTGCTATATTCCTTCCCATCTCCGTCCATCCTCTGAATTGAGAACCACACTAATCACACTTAAAAATAGTTGCCTCAGCCTAGGCTTTGACTAAAACTGTACAGTCAATTAGAGCTAGTGACATTAGTTATTCCCTGAAAACAGGTGAGTTGGTCACAATATTTCTGGCTGCAAATAATTTTTAAGAATTTAAAAAATACCTTAAAGCCTATGTATTATTGCACATAGAAATAAATCTGAAGATAGGGTGGTTCTGAGCCAATACTATCAAGAATGAAGCCTCCACCATCTTCATTTATGCCCCTCCACATAGCACATCTGTTCATCCTCTTGGGCTAGGCACCTCAGGGTTTCAAGATGGCTGTTAGTGTTGCAGGAATCACAAGCGAATATAATATTACCCAAAGAAAGAAAGGTTTATTTCTTTTAATCTTCTTGTTTAGAGAAGTCAGTGCAAACAACCTTTCCAAGAACCCTCAGCTATTTGTCTTAATGGCTAACTCAACCCCCACCCTGTCAACAGTTTCTCAAAGCTCAGAACCAATCAGTAAGGTGCGACTTGAGAGGGAAAGGTGTGTAATTCCCCCAGCCTTGTGATCCTAATTTGTAGCTAAGGCTATGTCAATCATGATTTACCATTGATCGGTAAATGTCAATGATTTACCATTGATTGGTAAATGTCAACCATTTACCAATGGTGACACTTACCACGCCTCAAACCCCTGCCCGCACATGTAGTAAGACAGTAAAAACAAGGTTAGGTTAACAAAGAGGAAGGTTAGAATGACTATCAGGCAGACCATAAAACATAACACAGGTAACCTGGGTTGTTCATAGAAAGAAGATTCATGAGAGGGGTGAGCAATTTATTTAACTTGAAGAATTGGACAAAAAAAAAAAAACTATTTTCCATTCAAATTCACATTTCACATTTTATTTACATTCCTGATAATTGATAAACCAAACACTTAAAAATGCCTCTATGGGGCTTCCCTTGTGGTACAGTGGATAAGAATTCACCTGCCAATGCAGGGATCATGGGTTCTATCCCTGGACCAGGAAGACCTCACATACGTGGGGGCAACTAAGCCCAGGTACCATGGCTATTGAGCTCATGCTCTACAGCCCAGGAGCCACAACTACAGAGCCCCCAAGTCACATCTTCAGAAGCCCATGTGCCTAGAACCTGTGCTCTGCAACAAGAGAGGCCACCACAATGAGAAGCCCGTGCTCCACAATTAGAGAGTAGACCCTGCTCACTACAACTAGACAAAAACCCAAGTAACTTTAAAAGACATTTTAAATCTTTTAAAAATGTCTCTATGAAAGCTTCTTCCAAATAAAGTGTTCTAATCTTCGGACACGACTGAGTGACTGAACTGAACTGAACTGAACTGAATCTTCCTCTTTGTAAAAATAAAGTCACACTTTGAAATGTATAGTAATGGGTTTGATAGCTGTTTCTGCCCCCTCTAGGAGATGACCTTATGAACACTATCCTGGTGACCTCTAGGGGAAGTATAAGTTTCCTCTTCACTCTCCCTGGGAGGGTCAGGGCAGATGGGCTAAAAGGGATTGACATGCACAACTACTGTATATATCAAAAAAAGTGAAAGTAAAAGTAGTAATCTGTGTCGTGTCCAGCTGTTTGCAACCCATGGACTGTAGCCCACCAGGTTCCTATGGCCATGGGCTTTTCCAGCCAAGAATACTGGAGTGTGTGGCCATTCCCTTCTCCAGGAGATCTTCATGACCCAGGAATCAAACTCGGGTCTCCCACATTGCAGGTAGATTCTTTAATGTCTGAGCCACCAGGTGAGTCCCACTATAAATAAAATAGATAACTAACAAGAACTATTGTATAGCACAGGGAACTCTACTCATTACTCTATGACTTGTATGTGAATAGAATCTAAAAAGAAGTGGTATATTTGTTGTACAACTACTTCATTTGTTGTACAGCAGAAACTAACATACCATTGTATATCAACTGTATTCCAATAAAAAATGATTACAAAAATAAAAATAAAAGGGATGTCACATTGGAGGGATGAAGAGCATTGATCTTTCTGGGCTCAAGGGAAAAGGATTAAGTTCTATTTCTATATGGAAGCAGTTTCTCCCCTTTTTGGAAATCTCAGAACTTTGTCTTGCAAATTGCTTTTCCCTATAGAATTAGTAGAAAGAAGCCCAACCTACATAATCTGTTCAAATTTCTGGCAAAAGGGACTTTCTGTTCTATTCTTTCTGTTCTCTTCTATTCCAAAGAATAGCCTGGTCTTGCTATTAACAGATCCTAGAGGACTGCAAGGAGATCCAACCAGTCGATTCTAAAGGAGATCAATCCTGGGTGTTCATTGGAAGGACTGATGCTAAAACTGAAACTCCAGTACTTTGGCCACCTCATGCGACTCACTGGAAAAGACTCTGATGCTGGGAGGGATTGGGGGCGGGAGGAGATGGGGATGACAGAGAATGAGATGGCTGGATGGCATCACCGACTCGATGGACATGAGTTTGAGTGAACTCCGGGATGTGGTGATTGACAGGGAGGCCTGGTCGCGAAGAGTCAGACACGACTGAGCGACTGAACTGAACTGAACTGAGAGAGCTGAGATCTGTGTGAGGCCTCAGAGAGATTATCTCCAAGGCTATCCAGTTTTAGTTGTGACACTGAGGCCATCAGTAAGGATCCGTCCTTCTGGATACATATAATTTAGGCCAGCTTATCAGAGGTAAAGATCAACACTGGGGTTTGGAACCAAAACCTCCTTCACATGAACTACTTCTCACTTAGAAATGCTTCTCGAGTAAACCAGGTGTCAGCATTACGGCAGGATCATGTTGGGAAACAAACTGATCACATGGATCACAGCCTTGTCTAACTCAATGAAACTATGACCCACGCTGTATAGGGCCAACCAAGATGGACGGGTCATGGTGGAGAATTCTGACAAAATGTGGTCCACTGGAGAAGGGAATGGCAAACAACTTCAGTATTCTTGCCTTGAGAACCCCATGAACAGTAACAAAAGGAAAAAAGATAGGACACTGAACGATAAACTACCTAGGTGAGTAGGTGCCCAACATGCTCCTGGAGAAGAGTGGAGAAGCAACTCCAGAAAGAATGAAGAGACAGAGCCAAAGCAAAAACAACACCCAGTTGTGGATGTGACAGGTAATGAAACTAAAGTCCAATGGGTTAAAAACAATATTGCATAGGAACCTGGAATGTTAGGACCATGAATCAAGGCAAATTGGAAGTGGTCAAACAGGAGATGGCAAGGGTGAACATTGACATTTTAAGAATGAGTGAATTAAAATGGACTGGAATGGGAGAATTTAACTCAGATGATCACTATATATACTGTGGGCAAGAATCCCTTAGAAGAAATGGAGCAGCCATCATAGTCAACGAAAGAGTCTAAAATGCAGTATTTGGATGCAATCTCAAAAAATGACAGAATGATCTCTGTTCATTTCCAAGGCAAACCATTCAATATCAGAGTAATTCAAATATATGCCCTAACCAGTAATGCTGAAGAAGCTGAATGGTTGGTGAACAGTTCTATGAATACCTACAAGAACTTCTAGAATTAACACCAAAAAAAAAGATGTCATTTTCATCATAGGGGACTGGAATGCAAAAGTAGGAAGTCAAGAGATACCTGGAGTAACAGGTAAATTTGGCCTCAGAGTACAAAATGAAGCAGGACAAAGGCTAACAGAGTTTTGCCAAGAGAACACACTGATCATAGCAGACACCCTCTTCCAACAACACAAGAGAAGACTCTACACATGGACATCACCAGATAGTCAATACCACATTCTGATTGATTATATTCTTTGCAGTCAAAGATGGAGAAGCTCTATACAGTCAGCAAAAACAAGACTGGGAGCTGACTGCGGCTCATATCATAAACTTGTTATTGCAAAATTTAAGAAAGTAGGGAAAACCACCAGACCATTCAGGTATGACCTAAATCAAATCCTTTATGATTATACAGTGGAAGTAACAAATAGCTTCAAGGGATTATATCTGATAGAAGAGTGCCTGAAGAACTATGGACAGAGGTTCCTGACATTGTACAGGAGACAGTGATCAAGATCATCCCCAAGAAAAAGAAATGCAAAAAAGCAAAATGGTTGTCTGAGGAGGCCTTACAAATAGCTGAGAAAAGAAGAGAAGCTAAATCAAAGGAGAAAAGGAAGGTTATAAGCATCTGAATACAGAGTTCCAAGGAATAGCAAGGAGAGATAAGAAACACTTCCTCAGTGGTCAATGGAAAGAAATAAAGGAAAAGAATAAAATGGGAAAGACTAGAGATCTCTCCAAGAAAATTGGAGATACCAAGGGTATAATTCATGAAAAGATAGGCACAATAAAGAAATGGTATGGACTTAACAGAAGCAAAACATATTAAGAAGATGTGGCAAGAATACACAGAAGAACTATACAAAAAAGATATTCATGACCCAGATAACCACAATGGTGTGATCACTCACCTAGAGCCAGACATCCTGGAGTCTGAAGTCAAGTGGGTCTGAGGAAGCATCACTATGAACAAACCTAGGGGAGGTGATGGAATTCCAGTTGAGCTATTCCAAATCCTAATAGATGATGCTGTGAAAGTGCTGTACTCAATATAACAGCAAATTTGGAAAACTCAGCAGTGGCCACAGGACTGGAAAAAGTCAGTTTCCATTCCAATCCCAAAGAAAGCCAATGCCAAAGAATGTTCAGACTACCGCACAATTGCACTCATCTCACACGCTAGCAAAGTAATGCTCAAAATTCTCTAAGCTAGGCTTCAACAGTACATGAACTGAGAACTTCCAGATGTTCAAGCTGGATTTAGAAAAGGCAGAAGAACCAGAGATCAAATTGCCAACATCTGCTGGATCCCAGAAAAAGCAACAGAATTCCAGAAAAACTTCTTTATTGACTATGCAATAGGCTTTGACTGTGTGGATCACAACAAACTGAGGAAAATTCTTAAAGAGATGGGAATACCAGACAACTTTACCTGCCTTCTGAGAAATCTGTATGCAGGTTAAGAAGCAACAGTTAGAACTGGACATGGAACAACAGACTGATTCCAAATCAGGAAAGGGGTACATCAAGGCTGTATATTGTCACCCTGCTTGTTTAACTTACATGCAGGGTACATCATGAGAAATGCCAGGCTGGATGGAGCACAAGCTGGAATCTGAATTGCTGAGAGAAATATCAATAACTGAACTGAAATGGATGTTTGGAATCCTGGATTCTGTCAAAATCCCTTTCATCTCAATACAACTCATGCTACCACATAGTTTGGAGATGAAATAAGAGTAGGAAAAGAAGAGCATTAAATATTCAGGTTCAGTAGCAGTAGTCATCACTGGCTTTGAAACATAGGGATATATGATTTCATACCCTGGACTGAATAATTACTTATGGACCCTCAGAAAAAGCACTTATAATCTTTATCTTTTCATTTCCTCAACTAAAGAATAGGTATAATAATAGCAGAAACATGCAGTTAGAATGATAATTTACTCAGCCTCAAAACGAGCACATATAAAGATCATATGAAGCAATACCTACTGAACAGAATATTACTCAATCATAAGAAATAGTGAAATAATGACATTTGCAGCAACATGGATGGACCTAGAGATTATCATACTAAGTGAAGTAAGTCAGACAAAGATAAACACCATATGGAATCACTTATATATAGAATCTAAAAATATGATATAAAAGAAATTATTTACAAAACAAAAAATAAAAAACAAACCAGTTCAGTCGCTCAGTCGTGTCTGACTCTTTGCGACCCCATGAATCACAGCACACAAGGCCTCCCTGTACATCACCAATTCCCAGAGTTTACCCAAACTCATGTCCATCGAGTTGGTGATGCCATCCAGCCATCTCATCCTCTATCGTCCCCTTCTCCTCCTGCCCTCAATCCCTCCCAGCATCAGGGTCTTTTCCAATGTGTCAACTCTTTGCATGAGGTGGCCAAAGGATTGGAGTTTCAGCTTTAGCATCAGTCCTTCCAATGAACACCCAGGATTGATCTCCTTTAGAATGGACTGGTTGGATCTCCTTGCAGTCCAAGGGACTCTCAAGAGTCTTCTCCAACACCACAGTTCAAAAGCATCAGTTCTTCGGTGCTCAGCTATCTTTATAGTCCAACTCTCACATCCATACATGACCACTGGAAACACCATAGCCTTAACTAGACAGACCTTTGTTGGCAAAGTAATGTCTCTGCTTTTTAATATATTACCTAGGTTGGTCATAACTTTCCTTCCAAGGAGTAAGTGTCTTTTAATTTCATGGCTGCAATCAGCATCTGCAGTGATTTTGGAGCCCAAAATAATAAAGTCTGACACTATTTCCACTGTTTCCCCATCTATTTCTCATGAAGTGATGGGACCAGATGCCATGATCTTAGTTTTCTGAATGTTGAGCTTTAAGCCAACCTTTTCACTCTCCTCTCTCACTTTCATCAAGAGGTTTTTTAGTTCCTCTTCACTTTCTGCCATAAGGGTGGTGTCATCTGCATATCTGAGGTTATTGATATTTCTCCCAGCAATCTTGATTCCAGCTTGTGCTTCTTCCAACCCAACATTTCCCGTGACATACTCTGCATATAAGTTAAATAAGCAGAGTGACAATATAGAGCCTTGATGTACTCCTTTTCCTATTTGGAACCAGTCTGTTGTTCCATGGCCAGTTCTAACTGTTACTTCCTGAACTGCATACAGGTTTCTCAAGAGGCGGGTCAGGTGGTCTGGTATTCCCATCTCTTTCAGAATTTCCACAGTTTATTGTGATCCACACAGTCAAAGGCTTTGGCATAGTCAATAAAGCAGAAGTAGATGTTTTTCTGGAATTCTCTTGCTTTTTCCATGATCCAGCAGATGTTGGCAATTTGATCTCTGGTTCCTCTGCCTTTTTTAAAACCAGCTTGAACATCTGGAAGTTCACGGTTCACGTATTACTGAAGCCTGGCTTGGAGAATTTTGAGCATTAGTTTACTAGCGTGTGAGATGAGTGCAATTGTGTGGTAGTTTGAGCATTCTTTGGCATTGCCTTTCTTTGGGATTGGAATGAAAACTGACCTTTTTAGTCCTGTGACCATTGCTGAGTTTTCCAAATTTGCTGGCATATTGAGTGTAGCACTTTCACAGCATCATCTTTCAGGATTTGAAATAGCTCAACTAGAATTCCATCACCTCCCCTAGGTTTTTTCATAGTGATGCCTTCTAAGGCTCACTTGACTTTACATTCCAGGATGTCTGGCTCCAGGTGAGTGATCACACCATCATGATTATCTGGTTCGTGAAGATCTTTTTTGCCTTTTAAGAACCTATAATAGGACTTCCCTGTTGACTCAGTGGTAAATCCTCCACTTGCCAATACAGGAGATGCAGGTTCAATCCCTGGTCTGGGAAGACACCCTGGAGAAAGGAATAGCAACCCATTCCAATATTCTTGCCTGTGAAATCCCATGGACAAAGGAGCCTGGCGAGATACAGTTCATGGGGTCAAAAAAGAGTTGGACATGACTTAGTAACTAAACAACAAATAACTTACAATGGAAAAGAATCTGAAAAAGAATGTGTATATATATAGGCTTCCCTGGTTGCTCAGATGGTAAAGAATCTGCCTGCAATGCAGAGATCAGCTTTCAATCCCTGAGTCAGGAAGATCCCCCAGAGAAGAGAATGGTAACACACTTTAGGATTCTTGCCTGGATAATTCCATGGACAGAGAAGCCTGGTGAGCTACAGTCCATGGGGTCGCTAAGAGTCAGACATTACTAAGCATTACTAAGACATTAGTAAGCGTTACTAACACACACACGCACACACATATTCAGGTTTTTCCATAGCATCTTACTATGTACACATGTATGTGTACACATGCTATGGAAAAACCTGAATGAACATTTTGGCCAACCCTGAAACTCCAATACTTTGGTCACCTCATGCAATGAGTTGACTCACTGGAAAAGACTCTGATGCTGGGAATGATTGGGGGCGGGAGGAGAAGGGGACGACAGAGAATTAGATGGCTGGATGGCATCACCAACTCGATGGACATGAGTTTGAGTGAACTGCGGGAGTTGGTGATGGACAGGGAGGCCTGGCGTGCTGTGATTCATGAGATCGCAAAGAGTTGGACACGACTGAGCGACTGAACTGAACTGATATATATATAAATGTGTACACACATATATATTCTTATATATATGTGTGTGTATGTATGTATAGGTTTGCTGTACACCTGAACCTAATGAAGCATTGTAAATTAACTATATTCAATTTTTAAAATGTTTAAAACAATCACCTGGAGAAACTGTTGACATATGGATCACTGGGCCCCACCTATAGAGTTTCTGATGTAAAAGATTTGAGATGATGGGGCCCAAGGAATTTGTATTTTTATTAAGTTAACAGATGATGCTGATGCTACTGATCTAGAAACCAGACTCTGAGAACCACGTAAGATAATGCAAGCAAATTACTTAGCACAATTCTTGGGAAACAGTAAGCAAGCAGTAAATATGTTTTAGCTATCATTTTTAACCTACATTTTTTACTTACTCTTAATGCAAAAAAATGTGTTATATTTTAGGGTTTTTAAAATGAAGCATCTGCTATATCATTTCTAATGCTGGTGGAGAGTTCATGCTGATTTTAGCCAGTTATCTTCTGTGATGTAATTATAGCTAAACGTCAAAGCATGTAAGAGGTTTTTGGTGATCGACTATTCCCCTGTGACATATTTATTTGCATAAGTGAGTTGCTAAATCTATATCTAAAAAATCCTACCCTGACTATTTCTTCACTCTGATTATTTCTGTATTAGAAAATCTGAACTTTCACAAAATTGTTAGCCAGTGTTGGCATTTAAGCAATTGGGTTCTTCAGTACCTATCTCATGAGATGATCAGGTACTGTCTAAAGCAGGGGCCCCCAATCCCCTGACCAGGTACCGGATCTTGGCCTGTTCGGAACCAGGCTGCCCAGCAGGAGGTGAGCAGTGAGCAAGTGAGCAAAGCTTCATCTGTATTTACAGCTGCTCCCCATCATCTACATTCCTGCCTGAGCTCTGCTTCCTGTCAGATCAGCAGTGGCATTAGATTCTCATAGGAGCTCAAACCCTACTGTGAATTGCACTGTGAGAGACCTAGGTTGTGTGCTCCACAAGAGAATCATTCCAAAACCACTCCCCTTTACTCCTGCCCCTAGTCCATGGAAAAATTGTCTTCTACAAAACCAGTCCCTGGTGCCAAAAATGTTGGGGATCCCTACTCCAAAGAACCCTGGGAAACAACAGTTCTGCACAAACTGGGCAAAAAGGAATCACACCATTTTGGCTATTCAATCATAGATCATCCCTCTCTTCATCAAGGTTAAATAAATTGCTCTTCCAGATTAATTGTAAGTTCCAAATGACACTTGTACAAGCTTCAAATTACTTTCACATTTATCATTTTGGATTTGGGTTTGGATTTGTATGATCCATACAGCCTCACAGAGGCAGTTTTCTCATTCCTGTAACCATCCCACAGATGAGAAAGTAAAGATCTGGACTGGCATTTGCTAGATTTTTGGAAGCCAAGATTTACATAAAATGTGTGCACAACATATTTTCAGAATTCTTAAAAATCAAACATGAGACTTGGACTCTTGAAGCCAAGAGTCTTTTGTTTTTCATTTGACTGGCAGTTAAAACTGAAAAAGGGATACTTGTCTACAATCAGAAATCAGAATATATGTAGAAAAAGAAAGAAAAATTAAAACCATACCCAATCTAACCCACTCAAAGAGGGCCACCATAGCATCTTGGTGAATAAGCGCCTAAACTCCCCTTCCTATCACACCATATGCAAATCAAATCCTGTTGCTTTTGAAGATGCTGTTTTCATTTACTGATATATTATGACCATCTCCCCATTTCAACAAATTCAAAAATTTTATAGTATAGTGGCTCATTGTTTGAAAGCACTATAGTTTGCTTAACCAACTGAGTGCTAGGTGATTTCCAACTTTTGCTTTTTCAAAGAATACACCAGTGAATACTCTGGAAGCTCAATCTTTCCCACATCCTTAGTTATGTCCTTGGGTACAATTCCCAAAAGCAAAATTACTATGTCAAAAAGCTTGCACATTTTATGTCTTTCAACACATATTGCCAAATTGACCTCGAGAAAGGTTGTAATAAATCACTTGCCAATTCACAACTCAGGAGTGCGGCACTTTCCTCTTTTATTGTTGCTGCATATTATTTATTTATTTGGCTCCTGGTGAATTCTTCCTGGCCAAAGCCTCTTTTGTTCTGTACCTCTAAAAAAGAAGCCTTGAAGCACTCAGTAAGAGCACCTAAAAATCTCTTCTCATGAACAAGATTCAAGGACCATGCGAAGAACATTGATAAAGCTCTTTCATTTAACTTCATTGACTCAAAATTCAACCAACATCTGCAACTCCCTATTCCCACCTGTAACAGCCCATCTTTACAATAAGCCACACATTATTCTAAATCTTTCATGTGTGCAAGTAATTTAATCCCACAAAGCCCTTCTAAGTGGAGATGGTATTATCATCCCTTCTCTAAGAAAGAGGAAACAGAGGCACATCTTTGTCCAAGATCACATTGGAAGTAGGAAAACCGATATTTGAACCCAGATAATCAATCTTTAAGTGAAAATAAAGGAAAATGGAGAGACAAAGAGGAAGAAGGTGAAGACCTCCCTGGTGGTCCAGTGGTTAGAACTTTGCCTTCCACTGCAGGGAGTGCAGGTTCAATCCCTGGTTGGAGAACTAAGATCCCATATGCCTTGCAGACAAAAAGCAAAACATAAAACAAGCAATATTATAACAAACTCAATAAAGACTTTAAAACAGTCATCAAAAAATCTTAAGAAAAAGAAAAAACAAGACAAAGAAGATAGAAAATGGGGGAAAACAACAGGTGTTGTTTCAGAATATCAAATGGACAACCTTGAGAGTGTCAAAGGAGGTGAGCATAAGTATGCTTTGTATCTGTTATTATTCCTAATAGGACAGAAGGAAATGAAACTATGGGATCCAAAGTAGGACTAGAAGCACTGCTCAACTCATTTTTGTAGCACCATCCTTGGTCACTCTGAGGAAGAAAACCAGGCTTCCCGAGCTGGAGAACTTTGTATCGGGATGTATGCTCACAGAAGCCCCAGTTTGTAACAGAGCTGTTGCATCTCTCTGTCTCCACCATTTATGGCTCAAAGTGGGCACCCTAAATCATTAAAAGCTCTGATGGACAAAACCTATTTCCTTGACCCCCCCTATGTTTACCAGATCAGGAAAGGAACAAAATAAGCCATAACAACTAAAAAACAAAACCCCCAAAACCTCAGACAAGTTATTATTTCTACATCCTAAACCCTGGAGGAGATTGCACAAAATTGCTCATTAATTCTGGGCAAAAAGGATACAGGTTGTGCTAAGCCAATCGTTGCTAACCTTTGGAAACCTGGATACATTTCTGAATAGAAGCACTTCCTAAAAGAAAATAAGTGTGTCCTCAAGTTGATATTTCATGGGGTTGTATACTGCTTAAGATTTGGGTTAAAGCAAATGGTATGATTCATTAAAGCAGTTAAGATCATTATCAGTCCTTCGTCAAAGGGATTTTTATCCAGAAACAGCAGATGCTGTATGTCTTCCCTTTGTCATAATTTGATTATTCTAGTCCTCACCCAATCTCAACACATAGTTTCCCTACAGTTCTGTTTGTCATTGCCCTCTTCTTTTTTTTTTTTTTTGCCAGAGCTCTATCTTCTAAATTGGAAATGATTTTGTACCACTTGCTAATAACACAACATCATGACCTTGTTGACTAGATTTGTGGATGTTTAATAAAGTAAGTAGAGAAAGGTAAACCTACAACCTGTTACAGAGTGAAGTAAGTCAGAAAGAGGAAAACAAATATATTAACACGTATATATGGAATCTAGAAAAATGGCACAGATGAACCTATTTGCAGGGAAGGAATGGAGATGCACACACAGAGAATGGACTTGTGGATGCAATGGCGGGGAGAGAGTGGGATGAATGGGGGAAATAGCATTAATGTATATGTACAGTGGATAGCTGGTGAGTTGCTGTTTTACACAGGGAGTCCAGTCTGGCGCTCTATGATGACCTAGATGGGTGGGATGGGGTAGGAGAGGGGAGCTTGAGCGGGAGGGGATGTATGTATCACTATGGCTGACCCACATTGCTATATGGCAGAAACCAACGCGTGTAAAAATTTTTAAAAAATAAAAATAAATATAAATTTTTAGAAAAGAAGTAGAGGAAGGAAGAGAGTGAAAAGGGGGCCTAGATGTGTCTTTTCCCTGAAATTAAATTTGCCTCAGGAGTTCCAGATCCTCCTCTCTTCTTAACAGTAACTGTTAGTCACTCAGCTGTGTCTTCCTCTGTGTGACCCATGGACAACCCGCCAAGCTCCTCTGTCCATGGATTTCTCAGGCAAGAATATTGGAGTGGGCTGCCATTCCCTCCTCTAGGGAGTCCTTCTGACCCAGGTATCACACCTGGGTCTCCTGCATTACAGGCAGATTCTTTACCATATAAGCTACCAGGGAAGCCTCTCTTCTCCTTAGGATTAACTCAAGAAGGCAGCAAGAGGGTAAGTAGGTAACAGAAGATACTGGTCCTAATGCCTTCATTCTGGTTCTAGAGAGGGGCCATATATTTAGGCCCTGCTCCCAGAGAATATACTCCCAAAGTGCATACGCCACTTTGTGGAGAGGGGTGTAAAGTCTTCTTACCTCCTCGGAAGGAGCTAGATCTTTTACTTTTTCTTCCATTACAGCCTATTCTTCCTCTTCAGTCTGATTCTGAAACAGCTTTTTTCTTTTTTTAATCCATAGCTTAATTTTCCTATTATGTTTTCAAGAGCCAGTAAAATTCTGAAGCAGACATAAAATGCAAACCAGATGTCTGTTCAAGGCCACAGGCAACAGCATACAGTAGACGCTTTTTTTTTTTTTTACTGTAATTTCTTTTTCTTGGAAGTAGCTATGGGTTAATAACTGATTCAGTCAATAGCAATGGAAATGACGGAAGAGATGATAGACAAGTATATTCAAATGCAACATCCTTCATTTCTTCCTTTTAGATAAAGAACTATCCCAGCTGGTTTTACTGTGAAATTTTTCCTTAAAGGAGCAAATAAATAAAAGCTAAAATCTCAGGTAAATTTAACTAGGATAGTTGGAAAAATGCCTCTGTATAGAAAAATAACCAAATATTGGAAACATGCTGAAGTGTTGTGGTGAAAGACCATGGTCCCATTGTAAGCTTTCCAAAGTAGTTATACCGTCTAACACAAGCCGGTCAATTCCCAGAATCATATTATTCGTTTGTTGTTCTGACTAGAACCTGAAAATAAAACTGAAATGTACTATGACTACTAACTTTTCAGGAAGACATTTTCTGTCAAGAGTAATCCTTCAAAAGTATCTCTAAAGTTTATGAATCAGGTTTGATGTGGCCCAGATCATAAGCGTATCAAGTCTCTCTGAAACATCCAAGAGCTAGTTATGAGATACAGTAAGACTTCACTAACTCAACTGATTTGTACAAAAGGCTAACATGTTCAAATGGTAAAGTTTTCATTAAAATTTAATTTTGTTACTATGAGACTATATGCATTGTTACTACCATATCAGAGGACCTCCAGATTTTACAAGGCCCATCTTTAATTATGTCATTATTTACTTGTTAGAGTTTGGGATCTGCCTTTCCCATATACTCAGTTCAGTTCAGTTCAGTCACTCAGCCGTGTCCGACTCTCCACGACCCCATGAATCACAGCACGCCAGGCCTCCCTGTACATCACCAATTCCCGGAGTTCACTCAAACTCATGTCCACAGAGTCAGTGATGCCATCCAGCCATCTCATTCTCTGTCATCCCCTTCTCCTCCGGCCCCCAACCTTTCCCAGCATCAGAGTTTTTTCCAGTGAGTCAACTCGTCGCATGAGGTGGCCAAAGTATTGCAGTTTCAGCTTTAGCATCAGTCCTTCCAATGAACACCCAGGATTGATCTCCTTTAGAATGGACTGGTTGGATCTCCTTACAGTCCAAGGGACTCTCAAGAGTCTTCTCCAACACCACAGTTCAAAAGCATCAATTCTTCGGCGATCAGCTTTTTTCACAGTCCAACTCTCACATCCATACATGACCATGGGAAAAACCATAGCCTTGACTAGACGGACTTTTGTTGGTAAAGTAATGTCTCTGCTTTTTAATATACTATCAAGGTTGGTCATAACTTTTCTTCCAAGGAGTAAGCATCTTTTAATTTCATAGCTGCAATCAGCATCTGCAGTGATTTTGGAGCCCAAAAAAATAAAGTCTGACACTGTTTCCACTGTTTTTCCATCTATTTCCCATGAAGGGATGGGACCAGATGCCATGATCTTTGTTTTCTGAATGTTGACTTTCTCTCAAAGAATAAAACCTGTGGTTTAGCCTGAGTCACACAGATATTCATCACTTTGTACATTAGATTACAAAATAGAAGTACATAATAATATGGCCTCCAGCCAAAGGCTAATTTGTTCCTATTCACTGATGGCCCTGATATATTTCCAGTTGTATAGTCCTGAATGCTAGTTACCTGGGAAACATAAATTGGAGAAAGATGAAGATGCAGAGAAGATTATAAGAGTCTTCTCTGTCTCTGAGATGGGAATGCTTTGAAGGGTATGTAGGTGAGGGAAGTTTAGAATTCCAAAAGACTGTGATAACCTTGAGAGGTAGTCAAATGCTGAAAGTGAATTTTCATAAGCAAGGTCCATGTATATCAAGCATGATAACCAACAAACTTTGAAATAAAAATAGAATTTCTTTCGAAGCACGTTAAAGTAAGCAATATTATGTGTGCACAACACACAGGTAAACATGGAGACAATTTTCACATTTATTTCTTGAAGCGAAAGTGACTGCTTGAAACCAAAGATCTTTCATAATGAATGAGAAGACCAGTGCATGCTAAGTCTCTTCATTCTTTGCAACCCTATGGACTGTAGCCCACCAGACTCCTCTGTCCATGGGATTCTCCAGGCAAGAATACTGGAATGGGTTGCCTTGCCCTCCTCCAGGGGATCTTCCCAACTCAGGGATCAAACCCACCTCTCCTGCAGCTCCTATATTGGCAGGTGTGTTTTTTACCACTAGTACCACCTGGGAAGCCCAAGACTAATGAGGTTCTTAAATCAATTAGCACACCATGTGATCTATAACAGAGTACAAATTATTACCAAAGTGATTATTTCAAACTAGAAGAGAAATCAACACCCTAGCTCAGGTTGTACCTGCCTTTCTGCAGTCATCATATTAGGAGGATGTTTGATAACTGCATGCAGTATCCAGCTAAAAGAATGTCAAGCTGCCTGACCTACTCTGAGCTTCTCTGATGGGTGTATCTTTCAACGGTAATTCCCATAGATGGCCTTTTAGTTTCACAAGAGGAGACTTAAGACCCTAGGCAATTATAGTGCCATAATGTTGATCCTTGAGCATACATCAAATTTCCATTTATCTGAAAAAAACATTTAAAGAAAAATTACAAACTCCTTAAAGAAAATATGAGCTTAATCAAATTTTCAAGAATGTGTTCTTGAAATAAAACACATATAAAAAAGAGCACCATAAATAAACATGCTCATGGAAGGAATAAACAGAAACATGCCAACGTGTTGAGAGAAATTTTGCCCTTCCAAAAAGGACCAGTCAGGTATAAAAGAATCAAGCTTGACAGCAAGTGTATTTGTGCTCTGGAATAGCCAGAAACTAATTCTATTTTGGAACACTTTTATAGCTAAATAAAAAATTTTCAACTCTGATTCCCATTATCTTTCCCCCTTTTCTTTAACTTAATTCCGCTCCCCCCCGCCCCTTGTTATTGGCCAAAGTTCAATCACTTACTGCCTTGAGAAAAATTTGGAACATGTAACTGAGGTCCCTATTTGGAAAATAAATTGCATGGGTAAAGGAGTCAAGAGAAAAATAATAGAGAAAATTCTCACCATTTTGGCCTCAACCTCATGGAACCTTGGGATTTACAACTTAGAAACCACAAACCTACATACAGAGGTATACTTGCTTGTGCTGTAAAACACTGTTCACCTCCCCAAGCATGTGACCAAGAATGATTACTGCCAAAGTGTTTAGCTCCAGAGAGTGGAAAATTTGTTTAAAAGGGATGAATTTACCATAAACAAATACTAATAGCTATATATATTTTATGAAGAAATGGAAAGCAGTACAGGCATACAGCAAATCCTTATTTATTCAATATTAGCAGGCACCCTGCAATGTTTCTCATAACCAAAGCTCATTTGGTCATTTGAAAATAATATACACTCTTTAAAATATTTATTTTATTTTGGTTGTGTTTCTTAAGATCCTTGGCATTAATTATTCTAAATAATATATCATACTTTTAGGCTCCCAAAGAATGGTATATTTCCACAAAATACAGTATTGTTGTTGGAAGGACTTTTGTCTATTTCTAATTGCTTTTCATCACCATATTAGCCAAGTTGTTATCTCTCCTTCGCTACATGGAAAAAAAGGTCAGACTTTTTAAGGCTTTACTAGAATGACTTTTTCTCTAATTGGATACTCTAATATCCTGTAGTCTCAGAAACTAGATAAACAAGCTTGTTAAAAGTCAACTTAAGCTAAACATTAATAAATTCTATGCAAGGATTTTTTTGTTGTTGTTGTTGGCAAAGACTATAACATTTGGACTAATCAAAAGTCTTTTCAATCCTTACTTTCAGATTCTTGACTATTTCCTAAACAGTAGAATATGGCATTTAAGCAACTTTTATTTAAGTGAGGCATTGCATGGTGTGCCTGTTTATAGGTTGTGTTGCTACTCAAAACAGATTTCATCATTCCAATAATTTTTAGTCTTAAATTGAGCAGGAGATTTTTCAACAAACTAAGATAGAACATATGTAATAGGGATGAAAGCAATGTTCTTACACCTTTAGAATAAACCACGGTAAATGCTTGACTTCAGGTCATATTCTGGCTTAATGTGTAGGCACTCTTGTGCAAGTTGAGGACACAAACACATTCAAACTGCAGGTCCACACTCATGCACAGACTGACACGCAGATGCCTCAGTGGCTTGTTATTCCAGCAAGTAAACAGCTCCCTCTTTTAACCTGAGTTCACCAAAGGCTGACTCTCTTTACTTCTCTCATCCATATGTTTATGAATGGTCTTTTGCTCTTGGATGTTATTAGGAGAAACAAGAGATTCTTGGGTGTAACAAATCAATGAGGCCCTCAAAGCATTTTTGCAAAAAGAAGAAAGCAAAACAGAGCAGTGTTTCAAAAATACATATGGTTCCCTTGAAGAAAATTAAAAAATCTCACCCTAACAATCTATTCATTTATTCCTCTACTCCTAGCAATGGCTTCTTTTTCACATTTCTGCCCCTCCCTCTTCTTTTTATAAAATTATTTATATATATATTTAACCATGAGAGCATCCTGCTCCTCTCTCACCAATACTGAAAGTAATTTCAGGCAATGGGATGATTAGAGGCTGCATCATTACTCTAGAGAAAAATGAAAAGCACTACACTAGCCATTATCATCATGCCAGAAAGGGAGAAAACACACTTAAATAACTGCTGAGTTAAGCCATAATCTTCATTGCTTAGATAGCTGCTGTCCAAGCAAAGATTCTCTCATCTACTTATCTTCAAATATATATTAAAAGCTTAGTTTCATTTTCATTTCTGTAGATTATATCTAATCAGTACCCATCTTGGAGCACAGAGTGAAGATATAATGCAGATCATTAGGCTGGAATAGATCTACATCTATCCCAAACTACCGCTAAATATCTCTGCAATGAGGAGACATCATCTCTACTAGTGAGAGGATGCACTGATTAAAAAAAGCTCCAAAATATTTGGGAACATTTAGAACTAACTCTGAGTTATCTATATTTTATTAATACTATTATTATAGGTTTCAACTAGTCACATGCCTGAGACAGTGGTCCCCAACCTTTTTGGCACAAGGGGCAAGTTTCATGGACGAAAATTTTTTCAGAGACTGAGAGTGGGGGATGATTCAAGAACATTACATGTACGATGCTGCAGCTGATCTGACAGGAGGCGGAGCTCAGGCTATAATATACGCGATGGGGAGAGGCTGTAAATACAGATGAAGCTTCTCTAGCTCACCCGCCACTCACCTCCCATGTGTGGCCTGGTTTCTAACCACTACTGGTCCATGGCCTGGGGACTGGGGCCCCCTGCCCTAAGAGATTTCATACCTGCACGTTGACATGACACACACGGGACTTTTCACTTCTCCCCATTTTCCCATCTCTGTCCCTTCACTCACTAACTAATTTGACTAAAACTTAGAAATTACATTTGAGGGCTTCAATTTTAAACCTGAATTAAGAGAATCGCCATTTTCCCCAATGTTCCTTTCAATCATCAAACACTCGTTAGGACAAAACACAGACATTCAAGGGCAGGGCATAGAGATATTATACATTCTGCAGTAGCACACAGAAATAATCCAAAAATGGAATGGCTTTGGGAAAAGTTTCAGGAGAGGTGATATTCTTTTGCAGCCTCCTCTGGTCACCTCTTTACTTTTCTTTACATCCAACCACTATTTCTTCACCAAACACTCTTAGGGAAACCCTGTGTTTCATGTAAAGCTTTTGTCTGATCATTTATTTAGAACCAAATATGTTCATCACCAACTGAAACTGCCTCTTCTTTTTCATCCCACATCTTCTTCTGTTCTCTTCCCTCCCTTTCGGTTCCTCAGTGGCTTAGATGGTAAAGAATCTGCCTGCAGTACAGGAGACCTGGGTTCAATCCCTGGGCTGTAAAGATCCCCAGGAGAAAGGAATGGCAACCGACTCCAGTATTCTTGCCTGGAGAATTCCATGGACAGAGGGGCCTGGCGGGTTACAGTCTGTGAGATCACAAAGAGTCGGACCTGACTGAGTGACTCCCTCCCTTTCACTCTTTCTTTCCTTGGTTTCTTCCTACTTCTTCACTCTATCTAATCCCTTTATTTCCTTTATATCTTTGTGAAGAGGGAGCATCAGCACTTAGTGGGAAAATAACAAAGACTATTATAACAAGACAGAAAATAATACAGAAGGAAGAAAGGGAGAGTGAACAGAAAGCAAGGAATTAGCTCAAACTCAACCTGATTTCCCAGCCTGGAATGCCTGAGCTTCCAGATCTTACTTCCAATCTGGCTGCAGGACATGGGGAGTAGAAAAGGGAAGTGAGCGTGTTGAAAAGACAGACCCTTGAGATGTTCTCATTTTCTACTCTTTTTGTTTCCAAGAAAACAGAAGACAGAGGTCATGATTGTTTGAATGAGTTAATTTTGTCAACAGAATTTAGAGCTGAAAGGGACCAGCTCCCATCAACTTGGGGCTAATTAGTCCTTTTGGTTTCCATTTATGTGTGATCATCATTCATCATATTCTTCAATTCTTTGAGTTCAGATTCCTCTAATGTGACTTTTTTTTTCCATTTTGCAAAGAGCTGCCTTTTTCCATAAGGCTGAAAACAGCCACACTCCAGACCCAGCTGAGGACCTCTATTCCAGATTCCTATCTCTGTAGCCAGAATCCAGTGGAGGCCTATCTGCGCTGCCTTGGTCTGACAATGACTCAGTGGTCCCTTCAGTGTCCAAGGCCTATCATATTACTTTCTCCTGCTCTACTTCCCTTTTCTCAGAGTTGTTTGGTATCAAGAAAAAAAGCTGCTAACACAACCGATCATCTTAATGTACCTCATCGAATTGAGGAAATCACACAGTATACTCTACCACCTCAAAAATAGAAATTATACAGTTTTGAGATAATATAGCTAACAATCACCTCAGCTTCAATTAAAGCATCCACTAATAGAGGCATTTCCTTCTGCCTAACTATCTCTTCTTTGTATTAGCAAGCTATTTCTGGCAGGAAACCCAAGGATTATTAAGCTGCTACATTTCCTCACTTCATTTCTAAATTGTTCCACCTGGACTGGATTTGTGAAGATTCATACAAAAAAGCCAAAAATATCTTGCCTCTCAACAAAATATTTGGACTCTGGAATCCACTGAATCTCTGAACACAGTATTAGAGAAACTGACCGAATGAGCTCAATATATTTAGGGGTATATTCATTTTAATCTTTTCTAAGTCTAGCTACCAGAAACATCTTGGGAGCCAGTTCACTAGTCTTCCATGGTACCAGTACAACTTAAAACTGATTCTACTGAATCTCATGCCACTCTGCTTCATCAGGGTAAGATAAAGGGCAAAACTGTCTCATCACTCAACTCTAAATAAGAAAATCATTGATTAGAGAGATCATCTTGACTCTTCTAAGACATTCCTTCAGCCTGTCATAATTTTTTCCTCCCAGAGCTAGTAATTATGGGCATTTATTAGTGATATTTTCATTGATTGCTAATGATGCAGAGATTTAGTTTCTTAAATATTCTACCTGTGCTGCATCATAAAATGTTGCTGGAGGGTTTGAAGTGTTTCTTAAATCCTGAAATTAGAAAGTACTCTGATTTGAATAAAGAACAGCTCTGTTTAGTTCAGTAGTAACTCTTGTATCAAAACATATTTTCATTAGTGTAGTAATAGAAACTTCAATATGAAGATTAATCAAAACAGATCCTCAGCTTTAAAATAAAAAGCATAAGCAAAAGAGGATGCTATTTACAACCACAGTCTTCTATCTCTCTGAAATATTACGAGAGAAGAAACTAGGTTAAGATGGCTGACTGAAGCCATTCAAATTTGTCAGAATATATAGTTAGCTAGATATTTAAATAAATTCATCTGAAAATATATGCATAACATTACCACTAACCAAGAAATATTGTCAGTTGTGAATCAGAAACATGAATGAATCTGTGAAAAAATAGAAACCAGGATAAAGTTAAGCTAAAGTAGAGAAAGCCACAGATCACACACATGCAGGCAAGGATAACTGCAGAAATGAGGGCATCTCCAGGGTTATCCGGGCTTTTTCAGGGACTCGTGAGAGGCCCTCAATTCCCCAGGGGCTCAGTTGGTAAAGAACCTGCCTGCCAAGCAGGAGATGCGAGTTCGATCCTTGGGTCAAGAAGATCCCTTGGAGAAGGGAATGGCAAACCCTCCCTTTATTCTTGCCTGGCAAATCCCATGGACAGAGGAGGCTGGAGGCCTACAGCTCATGGGGTTGCAAAAAAAGACTTAGCAACTAAACAACAACAACATGAGAGACCCCAGGGCAATAACTGGAAATAAGAAACTGTGTTATAAGCAAATATACCGCTTCCACATTTGTGCTGAGAAACTGGCAGCAGAAGCATGTGTCCATAAAGAGTAATAAGCATGGGAGTGCCCCACCTAGCTACGAACCACCAGAAGGCATACTATGGGTATAAGTCACTCACTGCAACACTCACACACCCACCCCTATCACAGTCACACCAGATGACTTCTGGTTTTCTGAATAACCCCTAGAAAATGGAGAATAAGAGATTTTCAAATGCAAAGGTAAATAGATGATGGCGAATCACTATGTGATTCAAGAAAAACACCATGAAAACATAAGCACAGATAACAAAAATAAATAAATAAATGAACCCCAGAGAACCCCAGAGTACCCTAGTGACTTAGTTGTTAGGACTCCAGGCTCTCACTGCCCAAGGCCTGGTTTCAATCCCTAGTCAGTGATCTAAGATTCCACAAGCTGCATGGCATGACCAAAACAAAATAAAAAACTTCCCAGTTTAGAAAAAAAAAATCGTAATAAAAAAATCACAAAATTCTAGAGAAATATGTCTTCAGTTTATTTTTATTTTTTCTAATTTTTATTGGAATATAGTTGATTTACCATGTTGTATTAGTTTCTGCTGAACAGCAAAGTCAATCAGCTATATATATATATATATATATACATATAGCCTTTATTTTTTAGATTCTTTTCCCATATAGGCCATTACAGAGTATTAATCAGAGTTCCCTATGTTATACTGTAGCTCGTTATTAATTGTCTATTTTATATAGTAGTGTGTACATGTTAATTCCAATCTCTCAATTTATCCCTCTTCCACCCTTAACCCCTAGTTACCATAAGTTTGTTTTCTATATCTGTGACTCTACTTCTTTTTTGTAAATAATTCTATTTGCACCTTGTCTTTAGTTTAAAATGGCCCAATAAGTTCCAAGCAGGATGTCTGGCAAACTGTTCCAACCTCCCGAAATACCCTACAATTTCAGAACACAGTAAAAACTGAGCATTCAGCTTTCACTAAGGAGAGATTTTACTTGTCCAGAGATCTATACTATTCTTCGAAATCAACAAATTGTGAAGATTAAAAAAAAATAGTAAAATAATAAGTTACAGAAGATTGAGTTCAACAAAATAAGGTCGATTTAGTAAAGATTTATAGACATTTCTTTTGAATATACTGAAAGGAAAATACATTCTAAGTGAAGAAAGAAATCAACAAAATTATATTTACTTTCTGAAGTTTTCAATAATTGCTAATGGTCCAATGCTATGCCCCTCAAAACCTTAAAATGTAAATGAAACACACATAAAAAGCTTAAAATATAATTTACATAATCCTAGAGAATATGGAAACAATGAAAAAAGCTTTACTCGTAATCCAACATTTTAATAGCTCTTCTAGGGAAGAACACACACACATACCATACATACCACACACACACATATTATCTTTTTTAAAACATCTCTCATGAAATATATTATTCTCTTTGTCTTGATTCAGTTTCCTATACCTAAAGAGAATATTGCCACCACAAAAGTCCTACATAGAAACAAAATATTTATGATAAAGCAAGCCACTGAAAAAAACAACCACACTCTGGCAAAAGTAGGAATGGAATAGACAGTGATGCTACAATTGATAAAACAGGTACAATTTACAGCCATAAACCGCCCCAGAACAACTGTTCTGGACTCTTCCTCCACAGCAGCATTTGAAGTGGTTAGCTTTTATCAAAATTCCAGTTGTGCAAACCCCTATAGAGTCTAGTGGATATTAAAGGAGAAATTCACAGGGGCAGTTTGGAAATCAACAAGCCCAGGGCTCCAGAGTTTTATATTAGGCCTCCTTGATAAGGCTCCTTCTTGAGGCCTCCTTGGAGAAAATTGTTTTGCAGCTTTATAGGGCTTCTGCATTACAGGAGACAGAGACATTAAAATGTATGCATTTCCAGAACGATCTAGCAGCCGGTTCATTGATTTTATGTCAGTGTGAGGGAGAAGGAATGGGATTCACAATAGAGGTGGCTGGAAGAGGTGGCCTGCTTCTTACTGCCCAGGTTCCTTGCCTTCCAGGGTTTTCACCAGCCAGACTGCCCCGAAGAATCACAAACACAGCATTTCTTGCTAAATCCCAGTTTGCAAAACAATAACCAATCCTCATATACTGGTCAGAGAGGTATGAATAGTATGCCTGAAAATGATAGTTTTCATATGGTGGTATCTTTTCTCACAAACTTACAGGATAGTTACAAACACATTAGATTCTTTAATTCTCAATGAATTAAAACTAAGAGATTACTGAAAGTATTTTTAGAATTCTGAGATGATTCTAATATAGTGAATTGAAGGAGATCTATATAATATATATCTATGATATATCTGGGGCTTCCCTGGTGGCTCAGATGGTAAAGAACCTGCCTGCAATGCAGGAGACCTGGGTTTGATCCCTGGGTCGGGAAAATCCCCTGGCAAGGGGAACGGCAACCCACTGCAGTATTCTTGCCTTGAGAATTCTATGGACACAGGTGCCTGACCAGCTACAGTCCATGGGGTCACAAAAAGTCTGACATGACTGAGCGACTGACACATACACATGATATATTTAAAAGTAATATCATATATCATAGGTACATCATATATATTGTATCATAGAAACTTCACAGATATAAGTGATATTATATACAATATGGGGCTTCACAAGTGGCTTAGTGGTAAATATATCACAGCTATATACGATACTATATATATATATGCTTTGAAAAACTATATTGCAGAAATGACAAACAAGGGCAATCTTGTTCATGAAGTTGATTGATTACTAGCAATACCAGATATTGAGGATTCTCACTGGGGTGTCTTGAAGTGACAACGTAAGTTTAGCCACAACAGAATGGACTCAGAAAAGCCATGTTACTTTTGCAACTGCACCAGCAATTTTAAGAAAAACCTGAGAATTCTCATTAATTATGAATACATCTCAGTTTCTTTAATCATAAAATACATAGCAAATTCTCAAGGTCAATCTGAAATGAACTATAAGAAAAAAGTAGGAAAATGCCAATAAATATTAATATGAATAATGAAATATTATTAACTAAGCTAAGATCATTAGGTATAATCACCAAGGAATAACTACAAAGCCCTCTGAGCACTGTTGACCAGGTAAGAGTGAAATGTACTCACAGAACTGATTTTTACTGGTGAAATGGTGATTTAATTGGTTTAAATTATTACAGAAAATGTTACTTTTTGTAATGTAAGATAAACATATGAAAGAATTTTTATCGTTCAGTTGCTAAGTCATGTCTGACTGTTTGTGACTTCACGGACTGCAGCTCCCTATCCTTCACTATCTCCCAGAGTTTGCTCAAACTTACGTTCATAGAGTCAGTGATGCCATCCAATCATGTCATCTTCTGTTGCCCACTTCTCCTCCTGCTCTCAATCTTTCCAAGCATCAGGGTCTTTTTTAATGAGTTCACTCTTTACATCAGGTGTCTAAAGTATTGGAACTTCAGTATCAGTCCTTGCAATGAACATTCAGGAGAGAACCCCATGTTCATTATAAAAAAGAATACTAATAGTCAAAAAAGTAAAGAACTAAAGAGCCTCTTGATGAAAGTGAAAGAGGAGAGTGAAAAAGCTGGCTTAAAGCTCAACATTCAGAAAACTAAGATCATGGCGTCCGGTCCCATCACTTCAAGGCAAATAGATGGGGAAACAGTGGAAACAGTAACTGACTTTATTTTTGGGAGCTCCAAAATCACTGCAGATGGTGATTGCAGCCATGAAATTAAAAGATGCTTATTCCTTGGAAGGAAAGTTATGACCAATCTAGATAGCATATTAAAAAGCAGAGACATTACTTTGCCAACAAATGTCCGTCTACTTAAGGCTATGGTTTTTCCAGTAGTCATATATGGATGTGAGAGTTGGACTGTGAAGAAAGCTGAACACAGAAGAATTGATGCTTTTGAACTGTGGTGTTGGAGAAGACTCTTGAGAGTCCCTTGGACTGCAAGGAGATCTAACGAGTCCATCCTAAAGGAGATCAGGCCTGGATGTTCATTTGAAGGACTGATGTTAAAGCTGAAACTCCAATACTATGGCCACCTGATGCGAAGAACTGACTCTTTTGAAAAACCCTGATGCTGGGAAAGAATGAGGCCTGGAGGAGAAGGGGACAACAGAGGATGAGATGGTTGGATGGCATCACTGACTCAATGGACATGGGTTTGGGTAGACTCCAGGAGTTGGTGGTGGACAGGGAGGCCTGGCATGCTGCGGTTCATGGGGTTGCAAAGAGTCGGACATGACAGAGTGACTGAACTGAATTGAATAGTCAAATTTAGAGACTAACTAAAAAAGGAGACTGAATAAAGGTAGAATTATGAAATAACATACAATTGAAGACCAGATTTAAGTTACCAACATCTCACAAAATCCACATTCAAGAATTTCAACAAAAATAAAGCCTATAAATAAAATTTAAAAAATCACAAGATACAAAAGGAATATCACTAACAATAACAGAAATGTTTGACAAAATAATCGAATACCAAATGGAAAAACAATAGAAACCTGTAAGTTGGTGTGCTGAAACTCAGTTACTGCAAAGTCTAGACATCAATATAAGGACAGTGACCTTGCACTGAAAACTCTCACAAAAGGAAATCATTTGTTATTGCCAGTGTAAAGTAAGATGCTACCAGCACAAGAAAGGTCTCAAAATAAGATTCTAACATTGCCTTTTCTATTTTCATCTTCCTGTGACCATTTAGTTTCACTTTAAAAACTTGGTGATATATCATGACCATAAAAATTAAAGTCTGTTTTCCCAGCAAGAAAAATCAACACTTGTTCTGTCTTGCAACTTACTCAGGCCCATGATAGGGAAAGAATGATCCAGCTGGTGTGAGTGTACCAGTATCTGCATGTCTTTTATCTATTGCACTTTCTTTCTCTCCTTCCTTTAGTAAGAAGTGAAGTTTGTATATGAGGAAGGTCATCTGTCATCTTACCTTAGACATTTAGATGATTCCACTTATCAAACTTTCAACCTCCCTCCTCTCCCCACCAGTCACCCTCCCCCAACCCATCCCTGCAGGATGGTGTGCTCTGTGCACCCCAAAAATGTTTTACAAACACTCTTTATTCTGCAAACCGTGTTCACTCGTGCTAAGAAGTACAACTCTCTTCTTGTTAGGTCTCAGCTGGGGCTCCAAACCCAAGACTGGCATGAAAACATTTCCTTTTTAAAAGATGTGAGTTAGGAACAGAACAGAAAACAATTATCACAGAAACCTGTCACCCTTGTACTTTCTTGGGAATGAACTGACATTCCCTTTACAGGGAGTTGCACTGAATCTGCCCACGCGTAGGGACCAGGCATTTGAGAAACCAAGGAACTGACCAACTAATGGATAAGGGCTTGCTTTTGTTTACTTGGCAGAGTCAAAGGATTTCACTGTCTTTTAGAAGAAGAAATCATCCACATTCATGTCTGGTATCTTACTTTTACTACAGGGATAAAGACTGGCAGTTAAGATAAGGTACGAGTAAATGTTATGCTAAAGGCAAAAAACAAAAGATGATTACCACACCTTTTGCAATCTGTGGACCCAGCTTACACGTTTCTTCCTGTTTTTACTTAAACCCATTGCTGATTGCAGTGAGGCAGAGTGACTAAAAGAGTAAAAAAAAAAAGTATAATTTGTAAAGAAAATATTATCTAAAGCTTTTCTGGTTTAATTCAGAAAGATCTATTTTTCAGTGTAAACACCTGGGTGTCAAGGATTATGGAGGACACTCTCCTTGGTATCTGGTAAATGTACCACTCTAAGCATTACACAGATCAACTTCAATGTATTTTTCTTTTGATTAGGAGAAAGAGCTCTATTTAAAGATCTCTGTATGAAGCAATTTATTTTCAACTATGGCATGTGATATTGCTACACATGATTAAACTAATTAATACATTATTTCAATTTGGAAAGATTAACATTTATATCTAGCTTTCTGCATCCATATTTGTAAAACTGAAAAATACTAAGGAAACTTCCCACCAAGAATGTCCTGCAATTTGCAGAGATGCAGAGGAGACCTAAGGAGAATAAAACAGGTACAGTAGGTGTTTTTGTGCTGTCTTCTCAGACTATGGTAAGTCCCTTCTTCTGAGAACTAATTCCACTCACCAGGGAAGGATTTCAGTAGCCATGTTTAAAACACAGTGACTCTGCCATTTTGAACACAGATGATTGGCTCAAAATAAACACCTGATCCAAATTAGGCCAATCAGATTCTGTCTTCCCTGGGAATTTGTACAGAAGGGATATAAACTAAGGAGAAGGGAACAAGTCAGTCAGTCATCTTCCTCTTGCTGTGTGCATGGAAAAGGAGATAAACCAGATCCTGGTAAAGAAGAATAAAAAAGATATAAAAACTGAAACAAATACATGAAACAGAGAGAAATAGAGAATACCATTTGGACTCATGAAAGCTTTCCATCTTCTCCTGCTGACAATCCTGCTTCCTTCAACCCCCACAGGTGTTGTTCAGGAACTTACTCCCATTAAACTTCCTGTGTGTAATTTTCCATCTCAAAATCTGTTTCTGATAATATGAAAACACAGATTCACAGTCTTCCTGGTATTATTTTATCCACTACTTACTACAAAACACAAAAACACATAAAGATCAATGCTCAGAAGCTCTTCAAACTGGATATTATTATTACCTAGACTGTGTATTTCACATTACAAGTTAAGTTTCAAAAACATAATAATCTTGATACCCTAGAACACTTTGGATCATTTTAGGTTGATCAAAATCCAAAGAAGAATGCACAGCATTTACATTTCAAAAATAAAAAGAAATTTTACATCTGAACTTATTTTATTAGCCTAACCACATGTTGAAACACATATGAAACAACATCTGGTAAGGATTTCCAAAAAACTTATCATCTCTCTGTGAAACACTTACAGCAGAGAACATGGAGTTCCTGGCTTTATCTGAATGATAAAACATAAATTAAACAGCTTTGGGTTTTTAAGAGTGCAGAAATCTCATATTTTCTTTATTCTTTTCTTGGCAATTACAGTCTTTCCTGAAATCTGAGAGTTTGGAGAATTTACATATTTTCTATTTGAACCTTGAAAATGTCCATTTGTGTCTCAGTGATAGAAATCTATTGTAACAGAAAATTCTCCTCCACTATTTAAACACATTTTTAGACAAGCAAAAGAAAATGTCTCTGTGTATGTGTGTGTGTGTGCATGTGTGTTCAGTCATGTTTGTCACTTATGTGACTCTAAGGACTATAGTCAATAATGTCCTCTGTTTATGAAATTTTCCAGGCAAGAATACTGGAGTGGGTTGCTATTTCCTAGGGCTTCCCTGATAGCACAGTTTGTAAAGAATCTGCCTGAAATGCAGGAGACCCCGGTTCGATTCCTGGGTCAGGAAGATCTGCTGTAGAAGGGATAGGCTAACCACTCCAGTATTCTTGGGCTTTCCTTGTGGTTCAGCTGGTTCAGCATTGCTCCGCCTGCAATGTGGGAAACCTGGGTTCGATCCCTGGGTTAGGAAGATCTCCTAGTGAAAGGAAAGGCTACCCACTCCAGTATTCTGGCCTGGAGAATTCCATGGACTATATAGTCTATGGGGTCACAAAGAGTCGGACATGACTGAGCGACTTTCACTTCTTTCACTCTCTCGAGGAGATCTTCCTGATCCAAGGATCTCATCCACATCTCCTGAATTGGCAGGCAAATTCTTTACCACTGTGCCTGAAAGAACACACTGCATTTAAATTCTTAAAAATTAATGAGATATTTTACTAAATCTAAACTTAAGTCAGTTTATTAGCCTAAACACATGTTGAAACACATATGAAACATGGCATCTGGCTGTTGCTGTTGTTCAGTCACTAAGTTGTGTCTGACTCTTTGTGACCCCATGGATTGCAGCATCACAGGCTCCCCTATCCTTCACTATCTTCTGGAGTTTGTTTAAATACATGTCCATTGAGTCAGTGATGCTATCTATTCATCTTATCCTCTGATACCTGCTTCTCATATTGCCTTCAATCTCTCGCAGCAACAGGGTCTTTTTCAATGAGTCAGCTCCTCGCATCAGGTGGCCAAACTATTAGTTTATCATCAGTCCTTCCAATGAATATTCAGGGTTGATTTCCTTTAGGATTGACTGGTTTGATCTCGTTTCAGTCCAAGGGACTCTCAGAAGTCTTCTCCTACACCACAGTTTGAAAGTATCGATTCTTGGCACTCAGCCTTATTTATGGTCCAACTCTCCACATCTGTACATGCTACTAGAGAAGCCATAGCTTTGAGTATACAGACCTTTGTCTGCAAAGTGATGTTTCTGTTTTATAAGATGGCTGTCTAGGTTTGTCATAGCTTTCCTTCCAAGGAGCATGTGTCTTTTAAGTTCATGGCTGCAGTCACTGTCCACAGTCATTTGAGAGCCCAGGAAAATAAAATCTGTTACTGCTTCCACTTTTTCCCCTTCTATTTTCCAAGAAGTGGTAGGGATGGATGCTATAATCTTAGTTTTTTGAATGTGGAGTTTTACGCTGGCTTTTCCACTTTCCTGTTTCACCATCACCAAGTCTCTTTAGTTCCTTTTTCACTTTCTGTCATTAACGTGATGAAAGAAAATACCCTACAGCCTAGATTACTATACCCAGCAAGGATCTCATTCAAATATGAAGGAGAAATCAAAAGCTTTACAGACAAGCAAAAGCTGAGGGAATTCAGCATCACCAAACCAGCTCTCCAACAAATGCTAAAGGATCTTCTATAGACAGGATACACAGAAAGAGTGTATAAACTTGATCCCAAAGCAATAAAGAAAATGGCTACGGGAAAAAAAAAATAAATAAAGTGGTATCGTCTGCATATCTGAGGTTGTTGATATTTCTCCTGGCAATCTTGATTCTAACGTGTAACTCATCTACACCTGCATTTCACAGGATATACTCTGCATATAAGTTAAATAAGCAGGGTGACAATATACAGCCTTGTTGTTCTTTCCCAATTTTGAACCAGTTTGTTACTCCATATCTGGTTGTAACTGTTGCTTCTTGAACCTCATACAGATGTCTCAGGAGACAGCTAAAATGGTCTGGTATTCCCATCTATTTAAGAATTTTCTACAGTTTTTTTTTTGTGTGTGTGATCCACATAGTCAAAGGCTTTAGTGTAGTCAATGAAGCAGAAGTAGATGTTTTTCTGGACCTCTCTTCCTTTCTTTATCATCCAGCAAATGTAGACAATTTGATCTCTGGTTCCTCTGCCTTTTCTAAATCTAGCTTGTATATCTGGAAGTTCTCAATTCATGTACTGCTGAAATCCAGCTTGAAGGATTTTGATCACAACTCTACTAGCATGTGAAATGAGTGCAATGGTATAGTAATTTGAACATTCCTTGGGATTGCCCTTCTTAAACTGACTTTTTCCCGTCCTGTGGTCACTGCTGATTTTTCCAAATTTGCTGACATACTCAGTGCAGTACTTTAACAGCACCATCTTTTAGGATTTTAAATAACTCAGTTGGAATTCCATCTCCTCCACTAGTTTTGTTCATGAATCACAGTTTTGTAGTGGCAAATGGGGCTTGTGCAATTAATGAAGCTGTGGCATCTGGTAAAAGCTTTCCAAAAAACTAATCACTTATCTGTGAAAACATTACATCAGAGATCATGGAGTTCCTGGTTTTATCTGAATGATAAAACATGAATTAAACAACTTTAGGTTTTTAAGAGTGCAGAAAATCTCATATTTTCTTTGTTCTTCTCTTGGCAATTATAATCCTTCCTGAAATCTGAGAGCCTGGAGAATTAACATATTTTCAATTTGAACCTTGAAAATATCGATTTGTGTCTGAGTGGTAGAAATACATTGAAGCAGAAAATTCTCCTGCCTATTTAAATACATTTTGCATAAGCAGAGGAAAGGTCTTTAGATTCTATTAAAAATTCATGCAGGGACTTCCCTGGTGGTCCAGGGGTTAAGAATCCACTTTCCAATGCAGGAGATGCAGGTATGAACCCTGGTCAGGGAACTAAAATCCACATGTCATGGGGCTACTGAATCTGTGTGCCACAACCAGAGAGTCCCCAAGCCACAACTAGAAAGAAGCCCCCTGAGTGCTGCAACTGCGACCTGATGCAGTTATAAATAAATATTTTTTTAAAACCTCTTGCAGTTAACCAAAAGCGATATGTTCATATTTTATTACTAATCAGATGTATAATAAGACCCTAAAGGCCTATGGTTATTACAAATACTTTGTCTTTTTTGCAAATTCTTTCTCCTTGAGGGCTCAAAGGACTTTCAACAGAATTAAACCCTTACAGAGCTTTTAAAACAGCTTTGCTTTCCTTTAGGGGCAAAATACCATTTTAATACACAATTCTTTGATATCATTGATGCCTTTGATAACTGACATCATTGTAAAAGTTAAGAATATCATTTAAATTACTATTTTCCCTTTAGTATTTCATGGGATATAGGAATCTGATTAATATTTAATCACCGTAAATGTGAACATAATTCTTGAGAAACAATGTATTGTTCTCTTTAAATACATCTGCCCCTTATTATAACAGATTAGTGGCCAATACAGTTGTTTCCTATAACAAGTGTCCAAAACAAAAGAATGCCCTAAGTTGGAAAATATTAAGGAGAATTTAACACAGGACATCATTTCAATGGTGGCTCAGATGGTAAAGAATCTGCCTGCAATGCAAGAGACCTGTTTGATCCCTAGGTCAGGAAGATCCCCTCGAGAAGGGAATGGCAACCCACTTCAGTATTCTTGCCTGAAGAATCCCATGGACAGAGGAGTCTGGTGGGCTACAGTCTGTGGGGTCATAAAGAATTGGACACGACTGAGTGACTAACACACTTATATCTGAAATTGGTTAAAGCTAGGTACTATAAGCAGAAAAGTTGTAGATTGTTCTGACATCTTCAAAAGCCATTTTATTATTTGGAAAGCATATTAACCAACTTAATGATTGAAATGTTGATGCACTTTCAGCCTTTTACCTAAAGCAGTACAATTATCGGTATTCAAAGGTTTATCACAGCTTTGCAGTTTCCTGGCCTTTAAGCCTGTATCTGTATCAGTTTCTGAATGAGGTGTCATTTTAATACGTATGGGGCCCATTTAAACATCACTGAATCAGTCGTGATCATTGCCTGCTAAACTGCCCTCTTCCCTCTCCTTCCTGACCTATAGAGTTTTTTTGTTTTTTTTTTTAACTTGCTGCCCCAGGTCTTGCCTTGGGTTGAGAAAAACACTGCTCTTGGCAAGATTTGGAATTCTCAAGCACCATCCTTATTGCTGTGTCCTTTTGCCATTTGGATTGCTTATCCTAGGGATAAATTTATATGTCAATCTTGCTTTATCTTGGATCCTAACACTACCCTGACCAGTACTTGACAATAGACCAGAAGTTAATTACCATGATCAAGACAGAAAATATAGAGCCTCCATCTGTTTCTACACTGAGTAAACATTGGTCCTTGCAACCAGAACTGACCCATATGTGAGGAATTCTTTAAGAAATGAGAGGTTTGAATAGTACAGATATACTTCCCTGATTTGAGCATCCCCTAATTTGAGCATCGTAAATAATGATCTGTCTCAAGAATTCCAAAGTCTGAACCTCTTCCATAATGAGCCAATAAGCCAGTCTTTCATTTCACTCATTTCATGCCATTTTATTAATGCATTTCTATAAGATTAAAAAACAGGTATTTATTTTTTTCTTCCCTTTAGAACCCTGCCCATACACACATGCACACATACGTGCGCACACACACACAAGGTATACAAAGGCCAAAGAAAAAGGAATTTGATTTTTGCCTGTTACGCATGTGTATGTGTGTGCATATATAGTATGCATTTTTAAATTTTATAAGTACAAATTTTCCACTACTATTTCTTTAAAAGATATCCCTTGAAGTTCAGTTGTCATTCATCCTTGACTCCTAATTGTCAGAAAATTTAAAATTCAATTTAATATGGAAATTTTCTTCCTGCCTTTCGGTGAAATGCCAAATTTGCAAAACTTTCAGATGTCTCACCAGATTCACCCGCAGGCATTCTGTGAGTGTTTGAACACTTACTGGCTACATGGATGTCCCAGTGACACAGAAGGAGAGTTCTCCCCACTAAGAGAGTGATGGTCCCTCCCCTGCACATCAAAAAAAAAAAAAAAGAAAGGAAACAATGAGGATATTCAGCCTGCTGGCTCTTCTATTTTTCTATTATGTCACATTTCACTTTCTATCTTGCTTTCTTTAGAGAAAAATGAAATGAGCGGAGAAACTATTATTTCTCATCAACCTCTTTGGAAAAGCAGACATTTAAAATGGTTTCACTGACTGGGAGCATTTGTTTACTTCTGTCAAATTTACAGACTTTATAAAATGGTTTTTTGAGCATGATATGAAGCCTTGGAAGCTTGTGCTCAGATGAAACATCTGCTCCTGGTCGAAAAAGCCTCTTATTCTCTACATTTCTACCATTGCTCCTGGGCAGAGAATCAGTGAGCATAGCCACCTGCATATATGTGGGGTTAGGTCTTCTTTTCACCAATAGAGCATAACTCTGGCAAAACCCATTTATCCTAAAGTTCAGCATTGTTATTCAATTTCACAATCATCCCCCAGCCTTTTTTTCATATACACTAAAAAATAAAACAAGACAAACAAACAAACAAAAAACTATAGTACAAATGTTTGGGAAACACAGATAAGTACAAAAGTAAAAAATCACCAGTGACCCAACCCAAAGATGACCATTGTGGTACACAACCTCAGGTTTATCTTTCCAGAAATAAAATATAAAAGAATAAAAATGTTTATTATTTTATTTATTTATTTTTTAAGACCACATATACATGTTCACTTTATTTTCAACAAATGTGCCAGGGAAATTCAAAGGGAGAAAAACAGTCTTTTCAACAAATGGAGCTGAAGTATTGGATATCTATTGGCAAAAAAATTATAATAACTTTAAATTGATCACAGAAATTGAATATAAGAGTTGAAACTCAAAGAGAACACAGGAGAAAAATCTTTGATTTTAGATGAGTAAATATTTTTAGATATGACATCACAAGCACATCTTCACAAGATACTACTAAGAAAATGAAAAGACAAGACAAAGGGAAATATTTTCAAAACATCTGCTAGAGGACTTTCATATAAACAAGTAACTTTTACAATTCAATAATAAGACAAACAACCATTAAAAATGAGAAATGATTTGAATAGACATTTCTCTAAAGAAGATATACAAATGATTAATAAACACATATGTTCCATGCCACCAGTCATTAAGGAATGCAAATTAAAACTACACACTTATTACATGCACACATGTACACTAAGTCGCTTCAGTCATGTCTGACTTTTTGCGATGCAATGGACTGTAGTCCTCCAGGCTCCTCTGTCCATGGGATTTCCCAGGCAAGAACACTGGAGTAAGGCGCCAGTTCCCTCTCCAGGGGATCTTATTAAAACTGACATTAGACTACCACAGTTTTGAAAAATATTGTTCATTTAATATGTTTTTGTTTGTCTATGAGATTTCAGTGTCCATGTCATATTTGTATCCATGTCACATTTAGTGTCGGAGAAGGCAATGGCAAGCCACTCCAGTACTGTTGCCTAGAAATCCCATGGATGGAGGAGCCTGGTAGGCTGCAGTCCGTGGGGTCGCTAAGGGTCGGACACGACTGAGCGACTTCACTTTCACTTTTCACTTTCCACTTTCACACATTGGAGAAGGAAATGGCAACCCACTCCAGTGTTCTTGCCTGGAGAATCCCAGGGACGGGGGAGCCTGGTGGGCTTCCGTCTATGGGGTCACACAGATTCGGACACGACTGAAGTGACTTAGCAGCAGTAGCAGCACATTTAGTGTCCATGTCATCACTGTACAGACCGCCCTTAATTCCTTTAAATATTCCCTTATTTTTGGACATTTAGGTTTTCCTAAATCATTTGCTTTTATAGACAGAGCAGAACTAATGCTACAGTTTGGAAGTTCCTGTTACATATCCCTTTATAGCTTTTAATATAAAGGATAAAACTAGGCTTTATAACTTTAAAGATGATTTTTGCCAAACTGATTTGTTATTAATGGCAATTTTTATTTGACTTGCTATGTATGCAATATTGTACACATGAATCTTTGGAGAAAGTGAAAGAAGTCAAAAGATGGAGGGAGAGAAGGAAGGAAAAGAGAAGAAAGGGCCAGCACTGAGTGCTTCATCTCCACCACATTCTGCTAAAAGCTTTCAACACTTTCATTCATTTAACCTTTACTGTAAGCCTTGACTTACCATCTTCTGTTGTATATTAGCCCATTCTAACTATGATCGATTTAAGAAAAGAGACGTTACGAGGATCACAGATTACACATAACTTGAATACTTTTATGGCAAGAAGCTGTGTGACTTTGGAACATTTGCTTAACTTCTCAGAAACTTATCTCATTTATAAAATAAATAAGATATTCAAATCTCTTTCTTTAATAGAAAGAATGCTGCCAATACCTTGAGGTATCTCCAAATTCCAATCTGAAGATACAAGCCCACTTAGGTAAGACTTATCTGCGTGCGTGCTAAGGCACTTCAGTTATGTCCAACTCTGTGCGACCCTATAGACCGTACTGTACCACCAGGCTCCTCTGTTCATGGGATTTTCTAGGCAAGAATATTAGAGTGGGTTGCTGTGTCCTCCTCCAGAGGATCTTCCTGACCCAGTGATTGAACCCGCCTTTCTTACGTCTTCTGCATTGGCAGGTGGGTTCTTTACCACTAGCGCCACCTGGGAAGCCCAAGACTTACCTGTTCTGTTCTGTTCTGTTCAGTCGCTCAGTCGTGTCCGACTCTTTGTGACCCCGTGGACTGTAGCCTACCAGGCTTCTCCATCCATGGGATTCTCCAAGCAAGAATACTGGAGTGGGTTACCATTTTCCTTCTCCAGGGGATCTTCCCGACCCAGGGATCAAACCCGGGTCTCCCGCATTGGAGGCAGACGCATTAACCTCTGAGCCACCTGGGACCTAGGAGGGGCCAAAAACATGTTCTGTCTGGTCAGCCAACACCCACTTTGAAAGTTTAACCAGATGAAGGTTGAAGAGGGCAAAACAGTCTTACTGGAAAGTCATCGATGTTCTGTGGCCATGACCTCACATACCCTCTCGTTTCCCCACCGTGGCTGTTCCTGCTGGGCAGGGCAGGGGCAGGAAGTCCTTTCCCTTGACCTTCAGCTACTTGCCAGGAGCTTCCTAGGGATAGTTCAGAACAGCTCTTTGAAATTTAGGATTTACGGTAAAATGCTGTCTCATTTTTTAAAAGGTCTTAACTGAAATCATTTGCAGCAATGATGGAAAGGCAGTATTTGGGAAATGCCTGCATTACCACTGAGAGCAGATTAAAGGCATGTGTATGTATTTCCCCAAATTCAAGTGTGAAACCTACTTGTATGGTCAGGCCACTCAGTGTGGCTGTTCTCTTGCTCTCTGGACATTCCCTGCCTGACCACTGCCTGCTTCACCTACTCCCTGCTCACATGACTGACCTTCTGACACACCTGCCCCAGGCCCCAGCTGGTGATTGTTCTTATCAAAGAGGTGGAGAGCAGTATGCCATCTCTGCTGGTTCCCGTGGTAACTGATGAGCCAACCTGATATCAATCCCCCTATACTTGGTAACCTCCCCCTGTTCCCAATGTAGTGACTATTCCCGCCATATCCTGCCCACTGCCTGCCCCTCACAGTGGGGTGTCACTCCAAGACTTTGCTTCAGATGTGCAAGAGTTTCTTATCCACTAAACTACTGACGTCTCTGTTGCTGACTCTGGGCTTTCTTCTACAGTCTTGAAGCTGGGCAAGTAAAGGGCTTCCAGGCCTGTGGAGTACAGCCCAACACTACAATGGAGCAGTCTGTCAGGGCATGGCCAGGGTAAGGCTTTCTCAGCAGAGAGAGGCCAGATTGGGGGTGGGAGTGGAAGGACAGTATAAGCAGCCATTGGCAGCAGAGGTTCGTACCACACCAAAGGATTAGTCTGGAACTCGGGAAAGATATTCAGGATGCTACCACAGATAAAATTTCAGCTTTAAACACCCACCAAGGCCAATAGGAACCAACGCCAGATTTCTTTAGTACTAAGTTCCAGAAAATATCTATTTCTGCTTCATTGACTATGCCAAAGACTTTGACTGTGTGGATCACAATAAACTGTGGAATATTCTGAAAGAGATGAGAATACCAGACCACCTGACCTGCCTCTTGAGAAACCTGTATGCAGGTCAGGAAGCAACAGTTAGAACTGGACATGGAACAACAGACTGGTTCCAAATAGGAAAAGGAGTACGTCAAGGCTGTATATTGTCACCCTGCTTATTTAACTTTTATGCAGGGTACATCATTAGGAATGCTGGGTTGGAAGAAGCACAAGTTGGAATCAAGATTGCCAGAAGAAATATCAATAACCTCAGATATGCAGATGACACTACCCTTATGGCAGAAAGTGAAGAGGAACTCAAAAGTCTCTTGGTGAAAGTGAAAGAGGAGAGTGAAAAGGTTGGCTTGAAGCTCAACATTCAGAAAACAAAGATCATGGCATCTGGTCCCACCACTTCATGGGAAATAGATGGGGAAACAGTGTCAGACTTTATTTTTTGGGGCTCCAAAATCACTGTGGATGCTGATTGCAGCCATGAAATTAAAAGACGCTTACTCCTTGGAAGGAAAGTTATGACCAGCCTAGACAGCATATTGGAGAAGGAAATGGCAACCCACTCCAGTGTTCTTGCCTGGAGAATCCCAGGGACGGGGGAGCCTGGTGGGCTTCCGACTATGGGGTCACACAGAGTCGGACATGACTGAAGTGACGCAGCAGCAGCAGCAGCAGCAGACAGCATATTAAAAAGCAGAGACATTACTTTGCCAACAAAAGTCCGTCTAGTCAAGGCTATGGTTTTTCCCGTGGTCATGTATGGATGTGAGAGTTGGACTGTGAAGAAAGCTGATTGCCGAAGAATTGATGCTTTTGAACTGTGGTGCTGGAGAAGACTCTTGAGAGTCCCTTGGACTGCAAGAAGATCCAACCAGTCCATTCTAAAGGATATCAATCCTGGGTGTTCATTGGAAGGACTGATGCTAAAGCTGAAACTCCAATACTTTGGCCACCTCATGCGATGAGTTGACTCACTGGAAAAGACTCCGATGCTGGTAGAAATTGGGGGTGGGAGGAGAAGGGGACGACAGAGAATGAGATGGCTGAATGGCATCATCGACTCGATGGACATGAGTTTGAGTGAACTCCGGGAGTTTGTGATGGAGAGGGAGGCCTGGCGTGCTGTGGTTCATGGGGTTGCAAAGAGTCAGACACGACTGAGCGACTGAACTGAACTGAACCCTACCCCTTGGACTTTCCAGGTGGCTCAGCAGTAAAGAATCCAACTGCAATGCAAGAGACTTGGGTTCAATCCCTGGGTTGGGAAGATCCCCTGGAGAAGGAAACGGCAACCCAATTTAATACTCTTGCCTGGGAAATCCCGTGGACAGAGGAGTCTGGCAGGCTACAGTCCATGGGATCAGCAAAGAGTCAGACAGGACTTAGCCACTAAACAGCAACAGCAAAATCTTACCCCTTAACTCTCCTCCCTACCTGCTTCCAATCTTGGAGTGTCAGGGAAGCCTTCTGAGTGGGGGAGGGGCAGTCACTCAACAAGGAAATAGAGAAAATGCTGGCCATGTGTGTACTGCCCAGCAGGCTTGAAGCCACAGCCATGCCAGTTGGAAAAACAGAATGACATTCGGAGTTTGAATTTTTGTAGTGGACTGAACATGTTAAATACTGAACTAAAGTTATCTTGGGACTTCCTTGGTGGTTCAGTGGTTAAGAATCTGCCCTTGCAATGCAGAGAGCATGGGTTTCATCCTTGGTTGGAGAACTAAGAGCCCACATGCCCACGGATTAACTAAGCCCACTCGCGGCAACTACTGAGCCTGTGGGCCACAACTGGGGAGTCCATGAGCCCCAATGAGGATCCCAAATGATAAAGCTAGACTCAATGTAGCCAAATAAATACATAAATAAAATTATCTTTAAAAATTATCTTAATATGCACAAATGACTGCAAGATATTCCATTATCTGAGAGTGATGAGAAAAGTCTCTAAACTAGTGTCCTGAGCAGGTTAAAAGAGACAGATAGTGTAAAAATAAAGATGCTTTACTGTGTTACCCTATGGAGTCCCACCTCAGTTCATTTCAGTTCAGTCGCTCAGTCGTAACCGACTCTTTGCGACCCCATGAATCACAGCACACCAGGCCTCCCTGTCCATCACAAACTCCCGGAGTTCACTCAAACTCATGTCCATCGAGTCGGTGATGCCATCCAGCCATCTCATTCTCTGTCGTCCCCTTCTCCTCCCACCCCCAATCCTTCCCAGCATCAGAGTCTTTTCCAGTGAGTCAACTCTTCGCATGAGGTGCACCTATTTCCCCAAATAGGTTTGATTTAGAAAACGACAAAGGGTGCAAAGCCCTCCTCAGCTTGACCGTAAAGATATCTACTCCTAGTTTCAAGTAGGCCTGGGGAAGTGATGGAGTAGGCCTGCTGGCATCTCTTTATTAGGACATTTTTAGGAAGACAAAACATTTTGAAATGGAAAAATAGGCTTGACTTAGTGACAGAGCTATAGAGAATATATAGTCTCATGGTGAAGAGGTGATTCTGATATGATATTTATCAAAGGGATTCTTTTGCTGCCCTCTAGACTCCTGAAGAGAATGAAAGTGAAGACTGTATAAAAATTGAGATTTATCTCCAAAAATTTCTTTCCTTCCTCTCCTCACCATGGTTCACTATGACTGTAGTAGATACTTCTTGGCCACGTGACTTGTTTGGACCAATAGGTGGATGGAAGTTAAAATGTTTTCTGTGGTGTAAAAGGTATCATGCCTTTCCTGAGTACTCAAGCTTTTTACCATTTCCATAAGAACATATACATGAATGCAACCCGCAGCCTAAGCCCAGGCAACTCTACCCAAACCCAGCAGAGCCATGGCCAACCCATGAACCCATATGTCAAAATTAAATTCTAGTGACTGTAAGCCACACATATTTTGGTGTTACTTGTTGGGCAGCATTGTCACAGTGAAAAACAAAATTGATTAAGACAAGCAGTTTTGATTAAAATGTTGTTTGACATCAGGGTACATAGAACACTGGCATTCAAAGGAAATAGTCACCCTTGATTTTGCTACTGAACACTCAGGGTTGTAGCGCCTTGAATGATTCAGGGCAACAGAAGTGACAGAAGGAACTGGGAGAGACCACAGTGCCTGTTGCCTGGGAACAAGTGGCAATGGCCCTCGTGGGTACTGAGTGACAGTAGCGGTGGGAACTTGTGTGTGGAGATGCTTAGTAGGCACACAAGAGGGGCAAAGGGGAAGGACAACTTCACGGATCCACACTGTAGCTGGTTATACTGCACAGGGTATGACACAAGTCCTGGGATCTCCCCAAAAGACATGTGGTCCTACAATGCCAGTGAGAGACAGAAACAAAGAAATCTAGGTTACAAGTCCATCACTGCAATGGACTTTCATTGAAAGAATCAAATCCTCAAAAAAAGGTAAAAAAAAATCCACCAAAAGTGGTAGGAAAACCAACATTTTTGATGATAGGACAGAGATTCAAATTTTCAAAAAAACAAAAACATGGGAAAGAATTGACAAAATGAAATGTATGACGTAAACTGTAAAACTTTGCGTTGCAATTCAGGAAATCCAATGCTCAGATTCAGATAAAGGAATGGAGATTAAGAGAAAAAGGTCAGGATATGTTATATCAAAAGGCCATGTGATTTATAATAAAGCTAATGCAGTCTTATATTGTATTAATGAAAGTATAATGTCCAGATGAAAGATGGGGTAGTTTCTCTGGACTTGGCCCTGGAGGTAATATATGGGGTTCAGTTACATTAAATTCTGTCAGCATTTATCCTTCTGCTTTGTGAGTGTCATTTAGCTGGATATTTTGAGAATATACAGTGTCAACACAGATGACTCCAAAGCACTGCAATGAGGAAGGTAAGGGGTCTGGAAGCTGCAACATAAAAGACATTGCTGAAGAAAAAGGAGGTGTCTAGCCTGGCAAGAGATGACTAGGTGAAATTAATGAGAGTTATTTTCAAATATTTGAAAGGCTATTCTTTGAAAGAATGAATAAGCTTATGTTGTGAGACTCCAGAGAATAAAGCCAAGGCCAATGAGTGGATGTTACAGAATCGCATTTTGATGTGATGTAAAGAGAAGTGCCCCAAAATCACTGCAGATGCTGATTGCAGCCATGAAATTAAAAGACGCTTGCTCCTTGGAAGGAAAGTTATGACCAACCTTGATAGTATATTAAAAAGCAGAGACATTACGTTGCCAACCAAGGTCCGTCTAGTCAAGGCAATGGTTTTTCCCGTGGTCATGTATGGATGTGAGAGTTGGACTGTGAAGAAAGCTGATCGCCGAAGAATTGATGCTTTTGAACTGTGGTGTTGGAGAAAACTCTTGAGAGTCCATTATACTGCAAGGAGATCCAACCAGTCCATTCTAAAGGAGATCAATCCTGGATGTTCATTGGAGGGACTGATGCTAAAGCTGAAACTGCAATACTTTGGCCACCTCATGCGACGAGTTGACTCACTGGAAAAGACTCTGATGCTGGGAAAGGTTGGGGGTGGGAGGAGAAGGAGACGACGGAGAATGAGATGGCTGGATGGCATCACCGACTCCGTGGACATGAGTTTGAGTGAACTCCGGGAGTTGGTGATGGACAGGGAGGCCTGGCGTGCTGTGATTCATGGGGTCGCGGAGAGTCGGACACGACTGAGCGACTGAACTGAACTGAACTGAAAGGGAAGTGAAGAGGAACTAAAAATCCTCTTGATGAAACTGAAAGAGGAGAGTGAAAAGGTTGGCTTGAAGCTTAACATTCAGAAAACAAAGATCATGGCATCTGGTCCCATCACTTCATGGGAAATAGATGGGGAAACAGTGGAAACAGTGTCAGACTTTATTGTTTTGGGCTCCAAAATCACCGCGGATGCTGATTGCAGCCATGAAATTAAAAGACGCTTACTCCTTGGAAGGAAAGTTATGACCAACCTAGATAGTATATTAAAAAGCAGAGACATTACTTTGCCAACCAAGGTCCGTCTAGTCAAGGCTATGGTTTTTCCAGTGGTCATGTATGGATGTGAGAGTTGGACTGTGAAGGAAGCTGATCACTGAAGAATTGATGCTTTTGAACTGTGGTGCTGGAGAAGACTTTTGAGAGTCCCTTGGGCTGCAAGGAGATCCAACCAGTCCATTCTAAAGGAGATCAATCCTGGGTGTTCATTGGAAGGACTGTTGCTAAACCTGAAACTGCAATACTTTGGCCACCTCATGCGATGAGTTGACTCTCTGGAAAAGTCTCTGATGCTGGGAGGGATTGGGGGTGGGAGGAGAAGGGGACAACAGAGAATGAGATGGCTGGATGGCATCACTGACTCAGTGGACATGAGTTTGAGTGAACTCCGGGAGTTGGTGATGGACAGGGAGGCCTGGCGTGCTGTGATTCATGGGGTCACAAAGAGTAGGACACAACTGAGCGACTGAACTGAACTGAAAGGGAACATTTACAATTAGGACTTAGGACTATTGAAAAAATAAAATTAGCCCCCTCACAGAGGAACAAGGCTTACATTCCTCTAAGTATATAAGCAGAGGTGTAAAGGGGTCATATTGCGAAGAGATCTGTTTGGGAGAGGGGGTGGTCTCTCTCTCTCTCCAAACTCTGCCAATCTGTGAAGCCTTCTGATAATTTTCCACTTACCCAGTAGTAAAATAATCTTCATTGAATCCCTCTGCTTTATCATCCAGAGGGGCTTATATGAAAAGCTATCCATATAAGAATTTTCTCACATTTCCAAAATCACTTAACTTGCCCACAGGATATTTTGTAACTTGTCTCTTGGAAGAATGAGCTCAGAGACAGTCGAGGTAATGTTTGAGAGCATGTGTATGTGAGCTCACCCTTGCTCAAATATTTGTGAAACTGTGTAGATGGTTGGGTGAGTTGATAAATAGAGACAGATGGAGAGCAAAAGGAGCAAGGAAAGAGAGTGTAGCAGAGAAAGAGGATATATAGAGAGAATGTAATCAAGAGGGTAGAAATTGCGATTTAAGTCTGCCCATAACTAGAGTCCCCATCTTCCAGGGGAATAGAATAATTTTTCTCCCTTTGGCACACTGCATTCAAAAAAATCCTTCTTATATATAAAAAGTGAAGTGTTCAGGCACAGTTCTTCAGCCAGATATGTTAAACAAAGGATACTGAATTATTTAGCAGAGTATATGTTAGAAGAAGTTCAAGCTTCAAAGGCTGGGACATATATGATGAAGGGTCTAAGGAGGAAGAAGAGAAGGCCCAGCAAGATGACTGGATGCAGTGGCTGCCCACCGCTGGGGGTGAAGCTGGTGAGGTAAGCAGAGGGCAGGAAGAACTAAGAGGCAGTTGGGGGTAGTGATGAAATAATTATCCATGAGTTAACTCCCAAAACACCAGCATCATTGGCTATCTCCTGAGGATGAGCCTTTTGAAGGTGAAATAAACTGAGTAGTGTCCAGTGTGGGTCAATGTAGATATGAAGGTAATAGAATGCCTGAGAGTGGAGAGCTTGATCAACACTAAAAAGCAGAGCAAGAGGAGACAATGAAAAATTGAAATCTTACAAAGATCCCCGATCTCTTAAGAGGGGAACAGAATTTCTCACAGTTTCCTAGTCTTGTGATGGAAGTTGAAGAAGTTTTAATTAAATCCTGTGTGCTAACGTCATCCCTTCTGCTTCTTCAGCATTACTGGTTGGGGCATAGACTTGGATTACTGTAATATTGAATGGTTTGCCTTGGAAACGAACAGAAATCATTCTGTCGTTTTTAAGATTGCATCCAAGTACTGCATTTCGGACTCTTTTGTTGACCATGATGGCTACTCCATTTCTTCTAAGGGATTCCTGCCCACAGTAGTAGATATAATGGTCATCTGAGTTAAATTCACCCATTCCAGTCCATTTTAGTTCACTGATTCCTAGAATGTTGACGTTCACTCTTGTCATCTCCTGTTTGACCACTTCCAATTTGCCTTGATTCATAGACATAACATTACAGGTTCCTATGCAATATTGCTCTTTACAGCATCGGACCTTGCTTCTATCACCAGTCACATCCACAACTGGGTAATATGCCAGCAAATTTGGAAAACTCAGCAGTGGCCACAGGACTGGAAAAGGTCAGTCTTCATTCCAATCCCAAAGAAAGGCAATGCCAAAGAATGCTCAAACTACTGCACAATTGCACTCATCTCACACGCTAGTAAAGTCATGCTCAAAATTCTCCAAGCCAGGCTTCAGCAATATGTGAACCGTGAATTCCCAGATGTTCAAGCAGGTTTTAGAAAAGGCAGAGGAACCAGAGATCAAATTGCCAACATCTGCTGGATCATGGAGAAAGCAAGAGAGTTCCAGAAAAACATCTATTTCTGCTTCATTGACTATGCCAAAGCCTTTGACTGTGTGGATCACAATAAACTGTGGAATATTCTGAAAGAGATGGGCATACCAGACCACCTGACCTGCCTCTTGAGAAACCTGTATGCAGGTCAGGAAGCAATAGTTAGAACTGGACATGGAACAACAGACTGGTTCCAAATAGGAAAAGGAGTACGTCAAGGCTGTATATTGTCACCCTGCTTATTTAACTTCTATGCAGAGTACATCATGAGGAAAGCTGGGCTGGAAGAAGCACAAGTTGGAATCAAGATTGCCAGGAGAAATATCAATAACCTCAGATATGCAGATGACACCACCCTTATGGCAGAAAGTGAAGAGGAACTCAAAGGCCTCTTGATGAAAGTGAAAGAGGAGAGTGAAAAGGTTTGTTTGAACCTCAACATTCAGAAAACGAAGATCATGGCATCCGGTCCCATCACTTCATGGGAAATAGATGGAGAAACAGTGGAAACAGTGTCAGACTTTATTTTTTGGGGCTCCAAAATCACTGCAGATACTGATTGCAGCCATGAAATTAAAAGACGCTTACTTCTTGGAAGGAAAGTTATGACCAACCTAGATAGCAAAATAAAAAGCAGAGACATTACTTTGCCATCCAAGGTCCATCTAGTCAAGGCTATGGTTTGTCCAGTGGTCATGTATGGATGTGAGAGTTGGACTGTGAAGAAAGCTGATCGCTGAAGAATTGATGCTTTTGAACTGTGGTGCTGGAGAAGACTCTTGAGAGTCCCTTGGACTGCAAGGAGATCCAACCAGTCCATTCTAAAGGAGATCAATCCTGGGTGTTCATTGGAAGGACTGATGCTGAAGCTGAAACTCCAATACTTTGGCCACCTCATGCGATGAGTTGACTCACTGGAAAAGAGTCTGATGCTAGGAGGGATTGGGGGTGGGAGGAGACGGGGACGACAGAGAATGAGATGGTTGGATGGCATCACCGACTCATCACCGACATGAGTTTGAGTGAACTCCGGGAGTTGGTGATGGAGAGGGAGGCCTGGCGTGCTGTGATTCATGGGGTCATAAAGAGTCGGACACGACTGAGCGACTGAACTGAACTGAACTGAAGGTCATCCCTGCAGACTAGAAAGTTTGGACTGGCAAAGGTGATTAATTGTGGGAAAAAACAAGAAGGCACCACTATCTGAAAATGGGCTGAGTCTTTCCTAAACTAAATATGTGAATGAACAGTAAAGAAACAAATTAATCAGCATCTGTTTTGAAATAGTTTGCAAGCCTAAATTTATTGTTAATGCATTATTAGTAACAACAACAAGTAAATAAAGACAACCCAATAAACACCATTTATATTTTTTTGTACTGTACTTTGCTCTTTTGGTTTAGAGAGTCATTAAAAAACAAAAAACATGAAAATTGGTGCAGACATTAGGGAGAACAGTATAGAGTTTGCTAAAAAAGTTAAAAGTACAATTACCACATAATCCAATATTTCCAATTTTCAGTTCATCTGAAAGAAAGGAAAATGGTAACTCAAAAAGATGCATGCACCCCCAGTTTATAATAGTCCTACTTATACCACATTATTATTATTTGTAGTAGCCAAGACATGGAAGTAATCTAAGTGTCTACTGATGAATAATGGATAAAGAAAATCTGTGCATATATATATTCAGTTTCAGTCCAGTAGCTCAGTCGTGTCAGACTCTTTGGATTCTTTGGCCTGCAGCACACCAGGCTTCCCTGTCCATCACCAACTCCCGGAGCTTACTCAAACTCATGTCCATCAAGTGAGTGATGTTATTCAACCATCTCATCCTCTGTCGTACCCTTCTCCTCCTGCCTTCAATCCTTCCCAGCATCAGGGTCTTTTACAATAAGTCGTTCTTCTCATCAGGAGGCCAAAGTATTGGACTTTCAGCTTCAGTATCGGTTCTTCCAATGAACACCCAGGACTGATCTCCTTTGGGATGGATAGGTTGAATCTCCTTGCAGTCCAAGGGAATCTCAAGAGTCTTTTCCAACACAACAGTTAAAAAGCATCAATTATTTGGCACTTCTGGTTCCGATGATAAAGCGTCTGCCTACCATGTGGGAGACTTGGGTTCAACCCCTGGATCGGGAAGGTCTCCTGGAGAAGGAAATGGCAACCCACTCCAGTATTCGTGCCTGGAAAATCCAGTTGACAGAGGAGCTTGGTAGGCTACAGTCCATGGGGTCGCAAAGAGTCGGACACGACTGAGCGACTTCACTCACTCGCTCACAGCTTTCTTTATAGTTCAACTATCACATCCATACATGACTACTGGGAAAAACCATAGCTTTGATGAGACAGACCTTTGTTGACAAAGAAATATGCTATCTAGGTTGCTCATAGCTTTTCTTCCAAGGAGCATGCATCTTTTAATTTCATGGCTGAAGTCACCATGTGCAGTGATTTTGGAGCCCCCCAAAATAAAATCTCTCACCGTTTCCATTGTTTCCCCATTTATTTGCCATGAAGGGATGGGAAAAAATGTCATAATCTTAGTTTTCTGAATGTTGAGTTTTAAGCCAACTTTTTCACTCTCCTCTTTCACTTTCATCAAGAGGCTCATTAGCTCTTCTTTGCTTTCTACCATAAGGGTGGTATCATCTGCATATCTGAGGTTATTGATATTTCTCCCAGAAATCTTGATTCCAGCTTGTGCTTCATCCAGCCTGGCATTTCACATGCTACATCATGTATATAATTTAAATAAGCAGGGTGACAATATACAACCTTGATGTACACCTTTCCCAATTGGGAAACAGTCTGTTCCATGTCCAGTTCTAACTGTTGTTTCTTTACCTCCATACGGATTCCTCAGGAGGCAAGTAAGGTGGTCTGGTATTCCCATATGTTGAAGAATTTTCCATAGTTTATTGTGATCCACACAGTCAAAGGCTTTGGCGTAGTCAATAAAGCAGAAGTAGATGTTCTGGAACTCTCTTGCTTTTTGGATGATCCAATGGATGTTGGCAATCTGATCTCTGCCTTTTCTAAATCCAGCTTGAACATCTGGAATTTCTTGGTTCACGTATTGTTGAAGCTTGGCTTAGAGAATTTTGAGCATTACTTTACTAGCAAGTAAGATGAGTTCAATTGTGTGGTAGTTTGAACATTCTTTGGCATTGTCTTTTAATGGGATTGGAATGAAAACTGATCTTTTCCAGTTATGGCCACTGCTGAGTTTTCCAAATTTGCTGGCATATTGAGTGCAGCGCTTTCACAGCATCATCTTTTAGGATTCGAAATAGCTCAACTGCAATTCCATTACCTCCACTAGCTTTGTTCGTAGTGATGCTTTCTAAGGCCCACTTGACTTCTCATTCCAGGATGTTGGCTCTAGGTGAATGATCACACCATCATGGTTATCTGGGTCATGAAGATCTTTTTTGTATAGTTCTTCTGTGTATTGTTGCCAACTCTTCTTAATTGCTTCTGTTAGGTCCATAACATTTCTGTCCTTAATTGTGCCCATTTTGCATGAAATATTCCCTTGATAGCTCTAATTTTCTTGAAGAGATCTCTAGTCTTTTGCATTCTATTGTTTTTCTCTATTTCGTTGCACTGATCACTGAGGAAGGGTTTCTTATCTTTCCTTCCTGTTCTTTGGAACTCTGCATTCAAATGGGTAGATCCTTCCTTTTCTCAGCTATTTTTAAGGCCTCCTAGACAAGAGGAGCCTGGTGGGCTGCAGTCTGTGGGGTCGCTAAGGGTCGGACACGACTGAGCAACTTCACTTTCACTTTTCACTTTCACACATTGGAGAAGGAAATGGCAACCCACTCCAGTGTTCTTGCCTGGAGAATCCCAGGGAAGGGGGAGCCTGGTGGGCTTCCATCTATGGGGTCACACAGAGTCGGACACGACTGAAGTGACTTAGCAGCAGCAGCAGCAGCAGACAACCATTTTGCCTTTTGCATTTCTTTTTCTTGGGGATGGTCTTGATCACTGCCTTCTGTACAATGTAATGAGCCTCCATTCATAATTCTTCAGGCACTCTGTCTATCAAATCTAATCCCTTGAATCTGTTTGTCATTTCCACTGTATATTCGTAAGGGATTTGATTTAGGTCATACCTGAATGGTCTAGTGGTTTTCCTTACTTTCTTCAATTTAAGTCTGAATTTGGCAATAAGAAGTTCATGATCTGAGCCACAGTCAGCTCCTGGTCTTGCTTTTGCTGACTGTATAGAACTTCCTCATCATTGGCTGCAAAGAATATAATCAGATTTTGGTATTGACAACCTGGTGATGTCCATGTGTAGAGTGTTCTCTTGTGTTGTTGGGAGAGGCTGTTTGCTATGACCAGTGCATTCTCTTGGCAAAACTCTGTTCGCCTTTGTCCTGCTTCATTTTGTACTCTGAGGCCAAATTTGCCTGTTATTTACCAGATATCTCTTGATTTCCTTCTTTTGCATTCCAGTCCCCTATGATGAAAAGGACATCTTTTTTTGGTGTTAGTTCTAGAAGGTCTTGTAGGTCTTCATGGAGCCATTCAACTTCAGCTTCTTTAGCATTACTGGTTGGGGCATATATTTGGATTACTCTGATATTGAATGGTTTTCTTTGGAAACAAACAGAGATCATTCTGTCATTTTTGAGATTGCATCCAAGTACTGCAGTTTGGACTCTTTTGTTGACCATGATGGCTACTCCATTTCTTCTAAGGGACTCTTGACCACAGTAGTAGATATAATGGTCATCTGAGTTAAATTCACTTCATCACTTCATGGGAAATAGATGGAAAAACAGTGGAAACAGTGTCAGACTTTTTTGGGGCTCCAAAATCACTACAGATGCTGATTGCAGCCATGAAATTAAAAGACGCTTGCTCCTTGGAAGGAAAGTTATGACCAACCTTGATAATATATTAAAAAGCGGAGACATTACTTTGCCAACAAAGGTCCGTCTAGTCAAGGCTATGGTATTTCCAGTGGTTATGTATGGATGTGAGAGTTGGACTGTGAAGAAAGCTGATCGCCGAAGAATTGATGCTTTTGAACTGTGGTGCTGGATAAGACTCTTGAGAGTCCCTTGTACCGCAAGGAGATCCAACCAGTCCATTCTAAGGGAGATCGATCTGGGGTGTTCATTGGAAGGACTGATGCTAAAGCTGAAACTCCAATACTTTGGCCACCTTATGTGACGAGTTGACTCACTGGAAAAGACTCTGATGCTGGGAAAGGTTGGGGGCTGGAGGAGAAGGGGACGACCGAGAATGAGATGGCTGGATGGCATCACTGACTCTGTGGACATGAGTTTGAGTGTACGCCGGGAGTTGGTGATGGACAAGGAGTCCTGGCGTGCTGTGATTCATGGGGTCCCGGAGAGTCGGACACGACTGAGCGACTGAACTGAACTGAACTGAACTGAGTTAAATTCACCCATTCCAGTCCATTTTAGTTCACTGATTCGTAAAATATCAATGTTCACTCTTGCCATCTACTGTCTGACCACTTCCAATTTACCTTGTTTCATAAACCTTATTTTCCAGGTTTGTATGTTCCAAAATTGTTCTTTACCACATCAGACTTTACTTCCATTACTAGTCACATCCACAACTGGGTGTTGTTTTTGCTTTGGCTCTATCTCTTCCTTCTCTCTGGAGTTATTTCTCCACTCTTCTCCAGTAGCATATTGGGCACCTACCGACCAGGGTAGTTCATCTTTCAGTTTCCCATCTTTTTGCCTTTTCATACTGTTCATGTGGTTCTCAAGGCAATGATACTGAAGTGGTTTGTCATTCTCTTCTCTGGTGGACCATGTTTTGTCAGAACTTTCCACCATACACATACATATAAAAACACATGAATTTTTATGTATATACACATATATACAAATACACATGGAATACTATTCAACCATCAAAATGAAGGCAATCTTGCCATTGTGACAACATAAATGGATTTGGAGGGCATTATGCTTCACTGAATTAGTCAGACACAGAAAGACAAATGCTGTGTTCTGTCACTTACATGTGGAATTTAATTATGCTTCACTGAATTAGTCAGACACAGAAAGACAAATGCTGTGTTCTGTCACTTACATGTGGAATTTAAAAAAAAACAAACTCAGAAATATAGAGAATAAATCGGTGCTTGCCAGTGATGAGACCAGAGACAGAGATGGACAAATGGGTGAACAGAAGCAAAAGGCACAACTTCCAGTTGTAAAATAAATAAGTTATGGGAATGTAATGTACAGTATGGTGACTCCAGTTAGTAATACTAAATATTGTATTGCTAAGAGACTATATCTTAAAAGTTCTTCTTACAAGAGAAATAGATTTGTGACTATGTGAGGTAATGGATGTTGTCTAGACTTATTATTGTAATCACTTTACAATATATACAGATATAGAATAATTGTGCTGTACACTTGAAACTAACATAATATGTCAATTATATATCAATAAAAACAAACTTTTTAGTAAATATACAAATAAATAATAAGTTGAATTCTCTTATGGATAACTATGTTTTTCCCAATTATTGATAGTATGTACAGATATTCAGGATTATTTTGATTGCTCCTGATTATTTCTTATCTAATTAATAGTAACCTTATATGAAAAAGTTTTGTATGTCTTGTATTAGGATCCTTTTTTTTTTTAAGACATTTTTGACATTTATTCCAAGTCTCCCATTTTATAGATGAAGAAGAACACATGTACAATTTCATAGGACCAGTAGTCTCATTTGCCTTGGTACCCATTGCAGAATTTGATATTGTAGACTTTTTCCTTATCCTTTTAACATAAATTTATTTATTTTAATTGGAGGTTAATTACAATATTGTAGTGGTTTTGTCATACATTGACATGAATCCACCATGGACATACATGTGTTCCCCATCCTGAACCCCCCTCCCACCTCCCTCCCCATCCCATCCCTCTGGGTCAATAATTTTTTTCATTTTTCTTATTGAAGTACAGTAAAACAAACATATTAGTTTACAAAATAAGTACTTCTCTTTGTAGGTTATAATGTTGCTCTCCAAAGAGTTTTAACATCTATTGTTTTATAACTTATCTTTCTACTCAGTTTATTTTATAAATAGTTCTTATGATAATCGTCTATTATTCATCTTAAATTAGGAGCAAGTTTAAAATGTAAAACAAACGTGAGATTTCAAGTACTGAAGTAGTAGATGAAATTCTATTAGTGTCTATGTACATATGTCATTTGGTTTATCTTTATTTTCAATGTCCTTTTCACACTGAAGTATTTATGGCTAATGTGATATTATGCCTCGGATTTTCTTTACAATACTCCAGGGTGGAAAAAAAAGGCGTGCAAATGGAGGTTAATGCAGAACGTTGTTGGTGAATGAATTCAGGTGAGGGATACCTGAAGATTCATTGAACTCTTCTCTGTCTTGGATATGTTCAGAACACAGTTTAAAAAAATAGAAAAATAAATATATCTGTATATATGATGGAGACTCTTCCTCTGTGCTTTACTAATAACTGCAAACAAAAGCTTGTTTAGTAAATATATCAAAATCCCTTTGCTGGCACTCACCACCTTAAACAGCACTTCCACTATTTTTAAATCCTTGAGGATAAGAGATTTTGTGCAAATTTCTTTGCAGCACTCAGAATTTGTTACAGATAAAAATTAGAGTATAATGGGATCTAATTTTTGCTTTTAAAAAGCTTTCCAAAACCAATATGAGAAACCCTTGCAGTAGTCCTAGATCCCTGAGAGCTCAAGGAACTGAGAAGAGGAACACCTCTGGCTCAGAACATCTTTTTTATATTTATTTACTTACTTCATTAGCTTTATCAGGTCTTAGTTGCACCATGTGCAGGCTTCTCTAGTTGTGATGCATAGGCTCCAGAGCACACAGGTTCAGTAGTCATGGCACACCAGCTTAGTTGCCCACAGGCATGACCAGGGATCCAACCCACATTCTATGCATTGAAACGCAGATTCTTAACCACTGAAGCAACAGGGAAATCCCTGACTCAGAGCAACTTATAAAATTTAGTTGGTCTCATAACATTCATCAGAGTGTGGAAACAGACAACCTGATGGTCCTTTCCTATGTCAGAGACTTTCTTAAGCCAATACCTTCCCTCTCAGTGCAAGATTTGGCCGTCCTCCCTGATATCTGGCCTCTCTATTACTCATGACCCCTACATTGCATGATCATCAATAGGCACATTATAAGGACAAAGAAAGCTTGCATACCAGTATGAGCTGCTCCAGGAAGTTGGAATTGTGTTTTTGTGGTCTCTCTCAAGGGCTTTTGTGATATATGTTGTATCAGTTGATTTATTGCCAAATATCAATCCTCAGCTGATGCAGGGCTTCCATCCTTCCTTCCTCTACAAATAAAAAAACTTATTTGACAAGATTCAAACAATAAAGAAGCATATATTAAAAAAAGGAGAATCTCTTCTTCTGTCCACCTCATCTCACCCCAGAGGTAATCACGCTGCATTTAGAATCTACCTGGAATCCCTCCATATCATCTCAGTTCAAGCTGCTGCAACAAAAATCTCCAGACTGGAAGGCTTAAGAACTTCCCAAGTGGTGCCTTGGTAAAGAATCTGCCTGCCAATGCAGGAGGTGCAAGAGAGGCATGTTCAATCCCAGAGTTGGGATGATCCCCTGAAAAAGGGAATAGAAATCCAGTCCAGTTTTCTTGCCTGGAGAATTCCATGGACAGAAGAGCCTGGAGAGCTATAGTACTTGGGGTCACAAAGAGTCAGATGCAACTGAGCATGCAGATATATATTTCTCAAAGCTCTGAAAGGCTAGGAAGTCTAAGTTCAGGATGCCAGCATGGCTCATTTCTGCCGAGTACAGTCTTACTGGTTTGCAGATGGCCAGCTTCTTGCTGTTTCCTCACATGACAGAGGGTGGGGGGTGGGGGGCATGAGTTCTGATCTCTTTTCATAAAAACACTAATGCCATCATGATCACACTCATTGTTGTTCAGTCACTAAATCCTGTCTGACTGTTTGTGACCCCATGGAAAGCAGCACACCAGGCTCCCCTGTTCTGCACCATTTCCCGGAGTTTGCTCAAATTCATGTGCATTGAGTTGGTGATGCTATCTAATCATCTCATCATCTGCCACTCCCTTCTCCCATTGCCTTCAATCTTTCCCAGAATCAGGGTCTTTCCTAATGAGATGGCTCTTCACATCAGGTGGCCAAAGTATTGAAGCTTCACTCTTGTGACCTCACCTAAATCTAATTACGTCCCGAAGGCCTCACCTTCAAATGCCATCAAACTGGAGATTAGGGTTTCAAAATACAAATTTTGAAAGGACACAAACATTCAACCCTCAGTACATTTCTATATATTTACACATTTAAATAAATCAATACTGGTTTTTACAATGAGATAGAAATATGCTGTGTATGTTCTTTTAAATAAGTTTTTTAACTTAAAAATAGATCACAGATATTTTTTCATATCAGTCCTTGTGGATCAATCTCACTTTTTAAAATAGTATATGATATTCCATAGTATGGCATTTCCAAAATTTATTTAACCATTTTCTATTGAATGACACTTAGGTTGTTTTCATTTTTCTCTACTAATCTTGCAGTTAGCATATACAATCCTATGAGTATGTTATAATATTTCTACAGGATAGATAGAGTCTTAGAAGAAGAATGAGGTTGGGCTGAGTAGTCATAGAACACATGCATTTAAGACATTGAGGGCCACTACCAAATGGTCCTGCAGAGGGCTCTCCCACTCCCATTTTTTTTCATTCTCACCCAAAAGCCCTTTACTCATATCCTTGTATTGACAATCCTGTTTTTCAGATGTTTATCCTATTTCGTGATACACTGCAAATGCTCAAGCAATAGTATTTTTAATTTATTTATTTATTTTAATTGGAGGATAATTAATTTACAATATTGTGGTGGTTTTTTGCCATACATTTACATGAATCAGCCACGAGTGCACGTGTGTCCCTCCACCCTGCACCTCCCTCCCACATCTCTCCCTACCCCCAACTCTCTGGGTTGTCCCAGAGCACCAGCTTTGAGTGCCCTGCTTCATGCAATGAACTTACACTGGTCATCTGTTTTACATATACTAATATACATGTTTATATGCTATTCTCTCAAATCATCCTACCCTCACCTTCTCCCATAGTCCAAAAGTCTGTTCTTTACATCCGTGTCTCTTTTGCTGCATTGAATATAGGATTGTTGTTACTATCTTTCTAAATTCCATATATGTGTGTTAATATACTGTATTGGTGTTTCTCTTTCTGACTTACCTCACTCTGTATAATAGGCTCCAGCTTCATCCACCTCATTAGAACTGACTCAAATGTGTTCTTTTTTATAGCTGAGTAATATTCCATTCTGTATATGTACCATAACTTCCTTACCCATTCATCTGCTGATGGACATCAAGGTTGCTTCCATGTACTCAGTTCAGTTCAGTTCAGTCGCTCAGTCGTGTCCGACTCTCCATGACCCCATGAATCACAGCACGCCAGGCCTCCCTGTCCATCACCAACTCCCGGAGTTCACTCAAACTCATGTCCACAGAGTCGGTGATGCCATCCAGCCATCTCATTCTCTGTCGTCCCCATCTTCTCCCGTGCCCAACCTTTCATGAGGTGGCCAAAGTATCGCAGTTTCAGCTTCAGCATCAGTCCCTCCAATGAACACCCAGGATCAATCTCCCTTAGAATGGACTGGTTGGATCTCCTTGCGGTACAAGGGACTCTCAAGAGTCTTCTCCAACACCACAGTTCAAAAGCATCAATTTTTTGGCGATCAGCCTTCTTCACAGTCCAACTCTCACATCCATACATGACCACTGGAAAAACCACAGCCTTGACTAGACGGACCTTGGTTGGCAAAGTAATGTCTCCGCTTTTTAATATATTATCAAGGTTGGTCATAACTTTCCTTCCAAGGAGTAAGCGTCTTTTAATTTCATGGCTGCAATCAGCATCCGCAGTGATTTTGGAGCCCCAAAAAATAAAGTCTGACACTGTTTCCACTGTTTCCCCATCTACTTCCCATGAAGTGATGGGACCAGGTGCCATGATCTTTGTTTTCTGAATGTTGAGCTTCAAGCCAACCTTTTCACTCTCCTCTTTCACTTTCATCAAGAGGCTTTTGTGTTCCTCTTCACTTTCTGCCATAAGGGTAGTGTCATCTGCATATTTGAGATTATTGATATTTCTCCCAGCAATCTTGATTCCAGCTTGTGCTTCTTCCAGCCCAGCATTCCTCATGATGTACTCTGCATATAAGTTAAATAAGCAAGGTGACAATATACAGCCTTGACGCACTCCTTTTCCTATTTGGAACCAGTCTGTTGTTCCATGTACAGTTCTGACTGTTGCTTCCTGACCGGCATACAGGTTTCTCAAGAGGCAGGTCAGGTGGTCTGGCATTCCCATCTCTTTCAGAATGTTCCACAGTTTATTGTGATCCACACAGTCAAAGGCTTTGGCATAGTCAATGAAACAGAAATAGATGCTCTTCTGGAACTCTCTTGCTTTCTCCATGATCCAGCAGATGTTGGCAATTTGATCTATGGTGCCTCTGCCTTTTCTAAAACCTGCTTGAACATCTGGGAGTTCACGGTTCACATATTGCTGAAGCCTGGCTTGGAGAATTTTGAGCATGACTTTACTAGCATGTGAGATGAATGCAATTGTGCGGTAGTTTGAGCATTCTTTGGCATTGCCTTTCTTTGGGATTGGAATGAAGACTGACCTTTTCCAGTCCTGTGCCCACTGCTGAGTTTTCCAAATTTGGTGGCATATTGAGTGCAGCACTTTCACAGCATCATCTTTCAAGATTTGAAATAGCTCAACTGGAATTCCATCACCTCCACTAGCTTTGTTCCTAGTGATGCTTTCTAAGGCCCACTTGACTTCACATTCCAAGATGTCTGGCTCTAGGTCAGTGATCATGTTATCGTGACTATCTTGGTCGTGAAGATCTTTTTTGTACAGTTCTTCTGTGTATTCTTGCCACCTCTTCTTAATATCTTCTGCTTCTGTTAGGTCCGTACCATTTCTGTCCTTTATCGAGCCCATCTTTGCATGAAATGTTCCCTTGGAATCTCTAATTTTCTTGAAGAGATCTCTTGTTTTTCCTATTCTGTTGTTTTCCTCTATTTCTTTGCATTGATCACTGAGGAAGGCTTTCTTATCTCTCCTTGCTATTCTTTGGAACTCTGCATTCAGATGCTTATATCTTTCCTTTTCTCCTTTGCTTTTCATTTCTCTTCTTTTTACAGCTATTTGTAAGGCCTCCTCAGACAGCCATTTTGCTTTTTTGCATTTCTTTTCCATGGGGATGGTCTTGGTCCCTGTCTCCTGTACAATGTCACGAACCTCCGTCCAGAGTTCATCAGGCACTCTATCTATCAGATCTAGTCCCTTAAATCTATTCCTCACTTCCACTGTATAATCATAAGGGATTTGATTTAGGTCATATCTGAATGGTCTAGTGGTTTTCCCTACTTTCTTCAATTTAAATCTGAATTTGGCAATAAGGAGTTCATGATCTGAGCCACAGTCAGCTCCTGGTCTTGTTTTTGCTAACTGTATAGAGCTTCTCCATCTTTGGCTGCAAAGAAAATAATCAATCTGATTTCGGTGTTGACCATCTGGTGATGTCCATGTGTAGAGTCTTCTCTTGTGTTGTTGGAAGAGGGTGTTTGCTATGACCAGATGACCAGTGCGTTCTCTTGGCAAAACTCTATTAGCCTTTGCCCTGCTTCATTCCGTGCTCCAAGGCCAAATTTGCCTGTTACTCCAGGTGTTTCTTGACATCCTACTTTTGCATTCCAGTCCCCTATAATGAAAAGGACATCTTTTTAGGGTGTTAGTTCTAAAAGGTCTTATAGGTCTTCATAGAACCGTTCAACTTCAGCTTCTTCAGCATTATTGGTTGGGGCACAGGCCTGGATTACTCTAATATTGAATGGTTTGCCTTGGAAACGAACAGAAATCATTCTGTCGTTTTTAAGATTGCATCCAAGTACTGCATTTCGGACTCTTTTGTTGACCATGATGGCTACTCCATTTCTTCTAAGGGATTCCTGCCCACAGTAGTAGATATAATGGTCATCTGAGTTAAATTCACCTGTTCCAGTCCATTTTAGTTCACTGATTCCTAGAATGTCTACGTTCACTCTTGCCATCTCCTGTTTGACCACTTCCAATTTGCCTTGATTCATGGACCTAATATTCCAGGTTCCTATGCAATATTGCTCTTTACAGCACCGGACCTTGCTTCTATCATCGGTCACATCCACAACTGGGTATTGGTTTTGCTTTTGCTGCATCCCTTTATTCCTTCTAGAGTTACTTCTCCACTGATCACCAGTAGCATACTGGGCACCTACCGACCTGGGGAATTTCTCATTTAGTATTCTATCATTTTTCCCTTTGATACTGTTCATGGGGTTCTCAAGGCAAGTATACTGAAGTGGTTTGCCATTCCCTTCTCCAGTGGACCACATTCGGCTGTGGTCCATGTGATCAGATCAACTAGTTTCCTGTGATTATGATTTCAGTGTGTCTGCCCTCTGATGACCCCTTGCAATACCTACCGTCTTATTTGGGTTTCTCTTACCTTGGTCGTGGAAAATCTCTTCACAGCCGCTCCAGCAAAGTGCAGCTGCTGTATCTTACCTTGGACGAGGGGTGTCTCCTCAAGGCCGCCCCTCCTGACCTTGAAGGTGGAGTAGCTCCTCTCGGCCCTCCTGTGCCTGTTCAGGACGTGGGGCAGCTCCTCTCGGCCGCTGGCCCTGGCCTCAGGCGTGGGGTAGCTCCTCTCAGCTATGCCTCTGTGCGTGGTCGGTTGCGCCAGGGCGGCGTCTCGCTTCTGTGTACTAGCTATTGTAAAAAAGGCTGCAATGAACATTGGGGTACATATGTCTCTTTCATTTCTGGTTTCCTAAGTGTGTATGCCCAGCAGTGGGATTGCTGGGCTGTATGACAGCTGTATTTCCAGTTTTTTAAGGAATTTCCATTCTGTTTGCCATAGTGGCTATACCAGTTTGCATTCCCACCAGGAGTGTAAGAGGGTTCCCTTTTCTCCACACCCTCTCCAGCATTTATTGTTTGTAGACATTTTTTGATTGTAGTCATTTTGACCGGTGTGAGATGATACCTCATTGCGGTTTTGATTTGCATTTCTCTAATAATGAGTGATGTTGAGCATCTTTTCATGTGTTTATTAGCCATCTGAATGTCTTTTTTGGAGAAATGTCTGCTTAGTTCCTTGGCCCACTCTTTGATATTTTTTTCCTTTATTGAGTTGCATGAGCAAGCAATAGTATTTTTATGATGAAAAATTGATATAGACTGGGTGTATACCCAGAAAAGGTGAAAACTCAAATTTGAAAAGATACATGAACCCCAATGTGCATAGAAGCACTATTTACAATAGCCAAGATATGGAAGCAACCTAGGTGTCCATCAACAGATGAAGGGATAAAGAAGATGTGGTACATTGTACAATGGAATAGTACTCAGCCACACAAAGGATGAAATCATGCTATATGAAGCAACATGGATGGACCTAGAGATGACCATACTAAGTGAAGTAAGAGAGAGAGGAATATCACGATATCACTTATATGCGGAATTTAAAAAAAATAATATAAATGAACTACCTTATTTACAAAAGAGAAACAGACTCACAGACATAGAAAACAAACTTATGGTTACCAAATGAAAATTGGGGGGTAGAAGGATAAATTAGGAGTTTCAGTTCAGTTCAGTTCAGTCGCTCAGTCATAACCGATTCTCTGCGACCCCATGAATGACAGCACGCCAGGCCTCCCTGTCCATCACCAACTCCCGGAGTTCACGCAAACTCATGTCCATCGAGTCGGTGATGCCATCCAGCCATCTCATCCTCTGTCATCCCCTTCTTCTCCTGCCCCCAATCCCTCCCAGCATCAGAGTCTTTTCCAGTGAGTCAACTCGTCACATGAGGTGGCCAAAGTATTGGAGTTTCAGCTTTAGGATTAGCAAATACACACTAGTATATATATAAAATAGATAAACAACAAGGACGTACTATATAGTACAGGGAACTATATTCAATATCTTGTAATAAACTATAATGGAAATGAATCTGAAAAAGGATAAATAGATAACTAGATTGATAGATGTAGCTGAATTGCTTTGTTGAACATCTGAAACTAACATAACATTACAAATCAACTGCACTTCAATTTTAAAAATTAATATAGATTTTCAATTTATAATGCATCGAGTTATTTAATATTTTGCTTTATGATTAGCCATAAAAGTCCTATGTTAAATGACTCTATGCATCTGAGTTCTTATTATATTATTACATGACATCACACTAACTATTAATAACATGCTGTAACTCTCAAAATCCCCAAGGCACATTGGTAGAATGAGAAAGTCAAGGAGAGTTGGAGGTTACCAACGAGGTCTCCACACTTCAGAACAAGCAGCAGCACAAAAACACCAGTCCCTTCACATATTTCTAACATCTCCTCAGCCAAGGGAGGCAATACACCAAATTAATTCTGAAGGCGAAAAATGAGTGTCACTGGGGGAATAAAATTGGGAAAAAATTATTAGCATGAAAGAGCATCTGCTGCCATCACAATGAAATACAGGCACATAGACCATTTTAAAGTGACAAGATTCACAACAATGAAACTAATGTATGGACAGAAAGCCCAGTAACTGCCTCTGTGCACCCGTGCCCTCTAGCTGCTTGCTAACATCCTTATCCCAGACCTGTGAATCACTAAAACGGCTGCAAAAATTGCCAAAATAACCTCTGAGAAGCAGATGGTTATAAAGGCTTCTGTCCAGATGCCAGAATTCCATATGTTTGCCAATCTGTGTTTCCAGCATGCACCATTATATTTAAAATTATATTTTTCCTTTCCCTGCCCTGTTCACTCTACCATAATTAACAAGGTTCTAATACTTTTCCAGAAAACAAGATACAACACAGTCTGTTTGCCTTCCTTCTATAAATAGAAATGTTAAAAACAAGGGTTGGACACCCTCAAACATTCAACTTAGGTTGCAACTCAACTATTCGGGACTCACATGAGTGGTCTTCATAGAGCCTTTTATATCATTTTTCATTTCAACCGAGTTATTGTCTCCCCTAAGCTCTCCCAACACCACAGTACTAAGGCTGCTCCTTAATTCTTTTCCAAGTCTACTAGAAAAAAAAAAGAAGAAGAACAGTTTCTTGTTATGGAATTTTTATTATACAGACCAAGAAGGGGAACAGTAAGAAGCAAATTCTCTAGTTTAGAACAATGTGCAGAGTTCTCAAGCCAGCAATGCTGGCTCACATACCCCACACATCATGACAGCCAAACCTTTGGCACCATCTCAGAGGCTGAGCTTTTAGATACCAAAACAAAGCACTTTGATCAGCACCCAAGGTTACATATCACAGTGAGAACTGAAACATTTCCCAAATCCAACTTGACCCTTTGAGGAGCTCAGCAATACAATACCATTGTTCAGAGGTTAGTCTTTCCAACAATCAGTTTTTCTATTGACTTGTTTACTTGCTTCTAGACCAGAATACCCACCCCCTCCAGGGTCTGGCATCATTGGATATGGAAAATGTCCAGAGTTTCACAAATTGTCTATTTTCGCAACAGTCAATTTGGCATATTTACATGGTGCTCCAACGTAGAGCTTTGAAGCTACCAATCATTATAAACAGCATTCTCTCACATTTCTCTTATGTTATTTTCCCAGGAATCTCTTACATTATTTTCCCTGTGTACCATACCTATGATATTGGAAAGGAAATATCCTTAAACATTCAGCCTTTCCACAACAAGATAAAGAAGCTTAAATTCATTTCAGTGAATATTTTAGAGTTGAAGAACAGTATGTTAATTTTATTAGCAAATCTGAAACAACATTGTTGTTTCATTTGTCTGTTTGTTTGGTGTAGGAAAGCCGATGTTTTTGAAAAATTAAGGTTACATTAAGATATGTGAATCTGAATCAGCAATTTAAAAGTAAGTATTATGACATTTTAATTACATGTTAATGGTTAAACCTTGGAAGTGATGCTGATTTAAGTCAAAATAACTTTTCAGAGTGTTTTTCTTGCCTGCAGCTATCTGGATACCTGACAGGAAGGAAATGGGAAAAGAGAATAAGTTCTAACTAAAAAATATAATGAGTTTTGGGTCCGGGTTTTTTTGTTGTTTATTTGCATTAGGGTTGATAATCACAATGGAAAGATATAGGTGCAGTAGGCAATATTTGGACATGTCAGCATGCAGGCTACTATGGTTGCATTTGTTTTACAAAAGTGTCAACATTAAGGATGAAAAATTAACGACCAACACTAATGCACAATTTCTGTCTACATGTATGCCATTTGCTTCCACTGTCACATGATCTTATATTTAGGTTCTGTTGAACTCCAGAGGAAGGAAGGAAGGAGAGGAGGGAGGGAGGGAGGAAGAAGCTGAGAAATTCAGTAAGATTAGATGCAAATACCAAAATCCTAGAACATCTTTTTCTCAGTATTTCTTCTCCCCAAGGAGAGAGAGGAAAACTACAGAAATAGATAAACATATTTACTTTGAGAAACTAACAGTGATGGGTTAAAGGCAAAGATTCATTAAAATTTTGTACTTAAATATATTGATCTTCCGTAAAAAAATCATAAAGGCCTAGAATAAGGCCACGTATGAATAATCTAAAACAAATTGAAATGGATAAATATTATTAATATGTTTCTGTTGGAGAGTGGTGTTTTATTTACAGTAATTTTTTTCATTGATTTTGCTCTAGACTTATTAAATGTTTGTAATTACTTTTTCTTAAAGCTCCAACCACACTAAAATCTTTGCATTTAATGAAGCACTTGCCTCATGGCCCTATGCTTTTGCACAGGCTATTGTTCTGTGAAGAATATGCATTTTATTACAATCCCTAACACACAGAAAAGTAGCCAACAAAAAAGTTTTTTGTTCATATGAACAAAAGAGAATCCAGATACAGATGTAGGCGTGAGATAATTTTTTAATATTATAAAGGTGGCGATTCAAATAAGTGACTTAATTATTTTGTCAATAACAAGCATTGGAAGAATTGCAAATTATTTGGAAAGTAAGTAAACCTAGACACCTGCCTTATGGTTTATTCAAAACTAGATTCCAGAACTTTAGTAGTTTGAAAATTAAAAATAAAACTATATAACTATTAGAATATCTTTTCTAAAAATAAGTTACAGTATGCAAAGTTATGGAAAAAAGCAAGTAACTAAACATAGGATGCAAATAATTAATAATATATATGAAAAGAAAGTGAAGTCGCTCAGTCGTGTCCGACTCTTTGCGACCCCATGGACTGTAACCCACCAGGCTCCTCTGTCCATGGGATTCTCCAGGCAAGAATAATGGAGTGGGTTGCCATTGCCTTCTCCAGGGAATCTTCCTCCCAGGGATCGAACCCAGGTCTCCCGCACTGTAGGCAGACGCTTTATCCTCTGAACCACCAGGGAAGTTAATATATATGATGACAACCTCAATAATGATTAGATAAGTATAAATTGAAATATCTAGTCTATACATCTTATCACTTTTCAGAATATCTTATAAATATGTGAGGGGGTGAAAAAAGTCTTTCTTAAATGTGAGTGGAATTCTAAATATGGATTTTAAAGGACATTTAGACAATAATTCCAAATTCCAAATGTGCATATATGTCAATCCAGAAACTTTAGTTTTGAGGAATCTGTCTCATATTCTTAATGCATACAAAGACACACAAAGACATACACACACAGTCATTGTAGTATCATTTGCTATAGCAATAACATGGAGATAACAGAAGTGCCTCAATAGAAGACTGGTTAAATCAATTAGAACTCAACCATACAACAAATTTAGGCTACTATTAAAAAGTATAAAGTATGTCTATACTAACAAAGTCGGACAAATGTTCATGATATGCTTTTAAGTCAAAATAAACTGTTTTAGAACCATATGCATTGAAAGCTTATACATACAAATTAAAAAATTAATGTTATAGATACACATGATGTAATTATACACGCAAGCTTCAACATGAGTCATCTCCTTTTGAACCTTTCTCAATTTCCTTGTGAATATGAGATCCGCCTCTCAAATTCATACCTTATGAATACACCTACAATCTACCATCACACCCTTGTAGCTTCTGATCAAATAAAGATAGAAATGCTTCTCAGTGAAAAAAATGCAAGCAAACTTATTTACAAAAGCAAAATAGACCTACAGACATATAAAACAAACGTATGGGTATCAAAGGGGAAGATAGGGAGAAGGGATAAATTAGGAGGCTGCGATTAACATATATTAATACACACTTCTATATGTAAAATAAATTACCAACAAGGATCTATGGTAAAGCACAGGGAACTACACTTAATTTGGTAATAATCTACAGAAGAAAAGACTTTGAAAAAGAATATCTTATCTGTCTGTCAGAATCACTGCGCTGTACAGCTGAAACTAATGCAATATTATAAATTAACTATACTTACTTCAATAAAAAATAAAAATTAAAAAAAATGGAACCAAAAAAGAGATATTTTTCAGTGGACATAGGGTACTGAACTTTCACAAATATATGCTAATTTGCCACGCCCCAGATACAAAAACCATGCTGGGAAAAAAAATCAGAGGCAATCTTCCAACGAAAACTTGAAGCCTCAACTGTTTGCCTAGTCTGCCTCCAGACAAAACAAGACATGGAGATAATGTGCCATGAGAGCCCATGATGGTGACACTTCCCGCCGAGATCAGACAGACTCGTAGGAGGAGAACTGGAGGTGTCTTCTCTGCTAAGAAGCCTACCCCTTGTAAGGGTCATTTTCATTTTCAAAAGGGTTTGTCGTTTTCAAATTCTTATCAAGGGTGGGCAGATGGGAGCCAGAGGAGAGAGTGGGAGCCCTTCTAAGTCTCCAGCAGCCCACAACAGGGAAGAATGGGCAGCTCAGACAGACGTTTCACAGCTATTCACCTAACATCTGCTCCCAGCAACCCATTTTCCAGACAGGGTTTTAAGACTGGGAGATTTCCCTGGTGGTACAGTGGCTGAGAATCTGCCTGGCAATGCAGGGGCATGGGTTAGATGCCTGTTCTAGGATATTCCCACATGCTCCAGGGCAACTATTGAGCCCTCACTCTACAGTCCCTGAGCCTAAACTACGGAACCCAAGTGCTGCAATATTGAAACCCATGCATCTAGAGCTCGTGCTCTGCGAGAGGAGAAGCCACGGCAATGAGAAGTCCACGCACAACAAAGAAGAAGAGGCCCCATTCAGTGCTACTAGAGAAAGCCCATGCGCAGCGACGATGACCTAGTTCAACCAAAAATAAATAATAAAAAAAAAAGATTGAACTGAGGAAGTCAGAGTAGAAAGTATATAGTTTAAAGGAAAGACACCCAAATATGTAGATGAGTCAAATCAAAGTATTCACATTTAACTAGTTTTATAATTTTAAAGTATTATTAATCTCAAATATTAGAACATCTCAGTGCTAAAGTATTTTTGGAAAAGTACAGAACAAATCAAGATATCCGATATGTTTGAGATCTTTTATGAATTTTTCTTACCCTTTTCTCTGCAAAAGCCAATAGCAAGTCACTAAAATCAACCTGGGGGTGGGGGAGCTGTGGAATTTAATCCTTAGAGATTTATTTCCAATCATTTTCTAACCAAACCCATCTGTCAAAAAGCTACATTTTAATAAGTCATAGAGATAAATGGCTAGATATAAAACCATATGTTTTAGATATACATAATACATGTTTGTTGGAATGTAAAACAATGTGAAAATATTTGCATATTGTATCTTAGAGTGATGTCACAGTTTTGATTTTTTTTCTGATAAGTTACACAGGAAAAAAAAATCTTGTTAAGTGTAAAGGCAGAAAAATCTTTTCTCAAAATCTCTTAAGCATCTTCTAGTGCAATAGTTCTCAAAATAGGGCCCCTAGATAGCAGTATCAATGTTTCCTGGGAACTTGTTAGAAAATCTGAGGGTATGGCCCAGGAGTATGGACTGAATGAGCCCTCAGGTGAGTCTGATGACCATTCAGGCTTGGGAACTAGTCTAACCATTATGGTCTTGCACACTCTAATAAGCTCAACATGGCATAGAGACTATGTGTGTTACTCAACATCTTTCATAGGACTTTTACATTTGGCATACTGGGCTTACTCAGTATTTGAGAGGGAATTACTTGGGCACTCTGTTGCTGTTCAGTCACTAAGCCGTGTATATAGCCATATCTAAATGAAAACTGGACAGTGGCTGTTAGTATAAAAGAAAGTGATTGTAACATACCTCTTCTTTGACTTCAACTCCACTTCTACCACTCTTTTTCTCTGTCACAGTAGTCAGATGATTATATTCCTTGGTGCCCTCCAACTACGTACAGCCTTATATGGAGTGAGCATTTCATTCATGATGCAGATGAAAATCCAGCACCTTCTTATAACAAGTATATGGGGAACAATAATCTTCTTCCTCTTGTCACAGAATAGTGTACATTTTCAGCCTTCAACTTTTCTAAATCTTCTATGAATTTTATTCTTCAAATAATTCAAACAAGGCTAATTCAAAGGTGGATTCTTTGGTGCTGAACCATTGCTGCTGCTGCTAAGTCACTTCAGTCGTGTCCGACTCTGTGTGACCCCATAGACGGAAGCCCACCAGGCTCCCCCGTCCCTGGGATTCTCCAGGCAAGAACACTGGAGTGGGTTGCCATTTCCTTCTCCAATGTGTGAAAGTGAAAAGTGAAAGTGAAGTCGCTCAGTTGTGTCTGACGCTTAGCGACCCCACGGACTGCAGCCTACCAGGCTCCTCCATCCATGGGATTTTCTAGGCAAGAGTACTGGAGTGGCTTGCCATTGCCTTCTCCGGCTGAACCACTAGGGAAGCCCAATTATTCAACATACAATTCTTGACTCAATAACATGGGAGGGAACTCTAAATCCTTTTTGAGATTGTACGTGGCAACAATTTTCAGACTTTTTAAGAATGAGAATCTCTTTTTAAGTAAACAAACAAAAACACCTGTTAAGGAGTCATTTCCAGGAAAAAAGAAATGAAAGGCATAATAATATACATGTAAATTATGAATGGGTCTTCCCAAGCAGCTCAGTGGTAAATAATCCACCTGCAATGCAGGAGACATGGGTTCAATCCCAGGGTCTGGAAGATCCCCTTGAGAAAGAAATAGCAATGCACTCCAATATTCTTACCTGGGAAATTCCATGGACAGAGGAGCCTGGCAGGCTATGGTCCATAGAGTTGCAAAGAGTTGGGCATGACTTAGCAACTGAACAACAATAAATTATGAGTATTTGCCATTGAATCTAACCAAATTTAAAATCACAAATAGCCGTCCCCTCCCACCTCCTCCTACCACACCACACACACACACACACACACACACATACTCCACTGACGTCTTCCCTAGATAACACTGTAGCCTTGATTATAGAAGAAACTATTTTTATTCTATTAGCTCCAAATTCTATTGTAACTTACTTGAAATGAGTCAGAAATTCAGATGATTGCATAGAGAAGCAAATAAATTAACAAAAAATTTCTATAATTAAAAAGTGTCTAGAACATCATTAATTTATTCTTACTTCTGGCTTGCCTTAAATCCCTGCATTATTATTATTAATTCTAAAATGAAGGCCATGTAAAAATAATAGGCCATCCTCATAGCTCTCTGTGTTTTAACTTATTGTTTATTATGTCTCTTCAATTTAGTCTTTTAACATATATAAAACAAGTGGTAAGTATTGCAAGCTCTGGGTTAAACCCTTCATTAAATTCCTAAACACACATAATATTCCTTTAACAATTCAATTAATTACAATTTTTATATTTAAAATTAAATAATTTAGTCATTACAATTAAAATTTCTTTCAGCTGATCTCTCAACTTAAAATGGCAAGCTAAAATTAATATTCATTTAGGAAAAGATAAAACATATTAAAATGTTCAGCGTGATTAGGGATTACATAGAGACTTGAATTCCTCCAGCCCAAAAGGAATATAAATGATGCCACCATATGAATATATGTCTTATTTTCGAGGGGGAAGAGAGAGGTGGCAAATAATTTTAAAATAGTATTTAATGTCTTCATTATCAGCCTCACTATTCTTCTTCCTCTTTCTGACTCAGCAATGCCAGTGCTGGAAATTGGTAGCAGTAAAAAGAAAAAGCTGCCTTCGCAATTTGTTTCTCCTCTCGGCTCCTCCTTGCCCGTGAGCCTGACATAAGTTGCAGTTGTCACCAGCAGCCTAGGTAGCAGACAGAAACCCCAGCCTGTTTTGAGGCCTTGCCAAGAGCAGCAATTGTTCAGCCCCAGTGGGTGCAGGAGTGCGCCTGGCACTTCCATCTGAGCATTCTGAGTCCAAAGACAAAACTCTATTAATGATGCATACTAATGATCTTTATATTTTAATTAGAAATGCTTGAGTTAAGATCACTCGCTGAAACCTTAATGAGCAAAGGAAGGCTTACCTCCTGTTCCTTTGCTTTTAGACTACAAGAATAAGCAATAAGCTGACCTGAATCAGGTCAGAGCAAATATCAAGAAAACTCATTAGAAATCTGTGATTTAGTCCAAGCTGGAAATGCCAGATATTTCCACTTCAAAGCCAACGAAACATGAGGTTAGCAAAGGGAATCTTCCACAGAGGTCTCTTCTGTCTCTTTTCTTTTTCCACTAACTCACATACGCATACGTTTTTATTTTACTTTGCCATAGCCAATCCCTTCAGTATTGCAGAAACCAAAAGTCACATGCCTATATCAATGGCTAGAGGCTCCATCAAGTTTGAATGTTTTCCTAAGCAATTTGAAGGCTTTGTTTACCTTCTTTGTCTAAAAGCCACCAAATATTATACTAAATGGACTCAGATTTCTTGATTATTACAATAAAAAAGTAGATTTTATAGTTTTGAAAAATGTTTTTAGAAAGCTTCCTTTAAACTTAGAAGACAAATGCGTGCCTTTTGAAAACAAAGACAATATATAGATAATCTTAAAGGTAATTTTATTGAGAACAAAAGTCCTATGAGGTTCTGTGTTCCTGCTCCCAATGACTTCTAAAGCATCATCATTGCCAGACTTTAACACTTAGTACATAAGTCCTCAAATATGGAAAAGGAAGGATCAAATCCAGGCTCAGTTCCAGGGAATGGCTTTGAGTCTCACCTCCAATGAAAATGGGATAGAGGTAAGCCATTTTCTCAGCCATTTCATCTGTATAATTTCAATTCAGATGTTATCTCAACTTTCTTTCCTCAAATTCGGGAGCAGGGTTTCCTGAAGTGAGGTTTCCAGGCAGCTGGTGGTCCACTGTTGTCAATCAACTGGGCTTCGATAACATGGAAACTTTAAAAGAAAAAGCAATGAAATGATTATGCTAACAGAAATGAGGTGAAACGTAAAATGATCTGATATTCACAGAAATCTTGTCGCACATCTAATAATCATCTTTTGAAAAGTTTTGTAGGTTCTGTGAGTGTGTTGATCAATTCTTCTTGCCTGTTCTTCAGTTAACAGAGCATATTTTTGTCTTGGCTGATGATTTTTTCCATCGCTTATGATATATTTTTCATAATTGTGAATTTAATATTTTCTACTGAAGGTATCATGCTGAGTTAATGTCCTGGTTTGAAAACTTAGCTCAATGACTTGAAAAGGGTTCAATGATGCATGAAAGTAATAATGACAATAATAATAATTTCTGCAACTCAGAAGGTCACACAAATAAAAAGAGAACTCCAGCGACAATATAGAATGTGAATTTGTATATATTAAAATACAGGAATCTGCTAGCTTTCCATAATCATCTGAAAAAGGAAAGTAAATATCTGAAAATGGTAATTTTGAAAGAACAGCAAAATTATTGGAATCCAGCCCAATTCCATTTTCTATTTTGAAACTTTTTCCAAATGACATAATACATAGAAGCTTCAAAGTGTTATCTTTGTTATCTTTGAAGCTTCAAAGATAACAAAATGACTTCTTATAGAAACAACTTGAGTTAATAGTACACATATTTAATAATGCTTTTAAATATAAAATTAATTTTGTTTCCTGGCCAAAAAGGGTCCAGAAACAGAGCGGTATCATTGACAGTGGTCCCTGTCATAAGCCTAGAGTTTCCATTCTAATTATACATTTGTCTTGCTGATCTTAAATGTTTCTGGTTTAAATTTATGGTTTTCTATGTAAAGTCATTGTGTCATCTGTAGATAATGACCATTGTTTCTTACTCTCCAACAGCTCCTCTCTCTTTTTTTCTTATTGAACTTACTGTTTGGGCTTATTCCTCTGGCAGTGTTGAAGAGCTTCAGTGATTGTTAGTATCTTTGTCTTATTTCTGACTTTAAGAATTTTTCAGTAGCTACACCATTTTCTCAGACACTTGCTGTGGATAGGATACCTATTAGCACATTAAGGAACTTCCCTTCTGTTCCAAGTAAAGAGTTTTAAATATTAATTGGTATTATATTTTTAAACTGTTTTTGAAGGATATCAATGAAGATAATTATATGGTATTTCCCCCCTCTTTCTACAGAAAATTACATTAGATCTCTTGATGAAAACACTGAATTTCTGAGATAATCCCTACTTAGCCATACCTTCAATACTCTGCTGCAATTTCCTTGCTAATAACTTACTTTAATTTTTGCATCTATGTTTATAATCAGAATACTACTAGAAATTTTCTTTTTTGTATTAACATCATACTCTAAAACTACCGTGGAAAATTACTTAATTTTCCAACTTTTTTAATCATCTGGAAGAATTTCTAAAACATCAGAATTAGCTCTTCCTTTATATTTTTAAGAAACAGAGTAAACCGTCTGGCACTAGTTCTTCCTTTGAGGGTGATTTTCTGACTACATTTGCCGTTTCTTCTGTGATTATTGATGGCTTTAAAGTTTTCTACCTCTTTTGAGTCATTGCTATTTAATTACAACTTCTTAGAAAAATGATTTTTTTCTTGTAGAATTGCAAATGTGTTTGGTCCAAAATGCTAAAAAGCATTGTCTTCAAATTTATTAATTTCCACAGCTCTAGTTAGTAGCCCTATTTCCTCTTTTCTATTATTATATTATTATCCATTTCTTTTCCCCCTCAATCAGAATTAGCAAATGCTTGTCAATTTTGCTATCTATTGATTTATTGATTAATAAAACTTTTATTCTGTCTCTATATATTTCAACTTTTATCTACATTAATTCCTTGTTCATATTTTATTAATTGTTCACTTATTCATCTAAGGTATAAGAATTGGGGCATAATTTTAGTTTATCCAATTCATAGTGATATTCCTATTGATCCCTTAATTAAATGGGATCTAAATATCCTGTTTCTCATCAAGCTTTTAGTTTATTTATTTATTTAATTATATCATTATAGACTCATGATTTCCTACTTTGCCAATGTGTTCAGTTCAGTTCAGTCGCTCAGTCGTGTCCGACTCTCCGTGACACCATGAATCACAGCACGCCAGGCTTCCCTGTCCATCACCAACTCCCGGAGTTCACTCAAACTCATGTCCACAGAGCCGGTGATGCCATCCAGCCATCTCATTCTCGGTCGTCCCCTTATCCTCCCACCCCCAACCTTTCCCAGCATCAGAGTCTTTTCCAGTGAGTCAACTCGTCACATATTGTGGCCAAAGTATTGCAGTTTCAGCTTTAGCATCAGTCCTTCCAATGAACACCCAGGATTGATCTCCTTTAGAATGGGCTGGTTGGATCTCCTTGCAGTCCAAGGGACTCTCAAGAGTCTTCTCCAACACCACAGTTCAAAAGCATCAATTCTTCGGCAATCAGCTTTCTTCACAGTCCAACTCTCACATCCATACATGACCACTGAAAAAACCAAAGCCTTGACTAGACGGACCTTTGTTGGCAAAGTAATGTCTCTGATTTTTAATATACTATCAAGGTTGGACATAACTTTCCTTCCAAGGAGTAAGCGTCTTTTAATTTCATGGCTGCAATCAGCATCCACAGTGATTTTGGAGACCCAAAAAATAAAGTCTGACACTGTTTCCACTGTTTTTCCATCTATTTCCCATGAAGTGATGGGACCAGATGCCATGATCTTTGTTTTCTGAATGTTGAGCTTCAAGCCAACCTTTTCACTCTCCTCTTTCACTTTCATCAAGAGGCTTTTGAGTTCCTCTTCACTTTCTGCCATAAGGGTGGTGTCATTTGCATATCTGAGGTTATTGATATTTCTCCCAGCAATCTTGATTCCAGCTTGTGCTTCTTCCAGCCCAGCGTTCCTCATGATGTACTCTGCATATAAGTTAAATAAGCAAGGTAACAATATACAGCCTTGATGTACTCCTTTTCCTATTTGGAACCAGTCTGTTGTTCCATGTCCAGTTCTGACTGTTGCTTCCTGACCTGCATACAGGTTTCTCAAGAGGCAGGTCAGGTGGTCTGGGATTCCCATCTCTTTCAGAATGTTCCACAGTTTATTGTGATCCACACAGTCAAAGGCTTTGGCATAGTCAATGAAGCAGAAAGAGATGTTTTTCTGGAACTCTCTTGCTTTCTCCATGATCCAGCGGATGTTGGCAATTTGATCTCTGGTGCCTCTGCCTTTTCTAAAACCTGCTTGAACATCTGGGAGTTCACGGTTCACATATTGCTGAAGCCTGGCTTGGAGAATTTTGAGCATGACTTTACTAGCGTGTGAGATGAGTGCAATTGTGCGGTAGTTTGAGCACTCTTTGGCATTGCCTTTCTTTGGAATTGGAATGAAGACTGACCTTTTCCAGTCCTGTGGCCACTGCTGAGTTTTCCAAATTTGGTGGCATATTGAGTGCAGCACTTTCACAGCATCATCTTTCAAGATTTGAAATAGCTCAACTGGAATTCCATCACCTCCACTAGCTTTGTTTGTAGTGATGCTTTCTAAGTCCCACTTGACTTCACATTCCAATGTGTTGGCTCTAGGTCAGTGATCACGTTATCATGACTATCTTGGTTGTGATAATTCATTAAAATCATTTATTGTTTTGATACTCAAATTATATTTGGTTTGGTTGCTGGGAACCCCTCCAAGAAGACTTTTGAGTTCTTTCTTCTGCCAGAGATAACACAGGCTTCTCAAACTTCTCCCCCTCCAGCCGTGAAAGCAGCATTTCTCAAAGGAGCCCTGGATCTTTTTGTGGAGAATTGTTGTTTCAGTGGCTCTCAGTGGACAGAGGTAGGGAACATATGTGAGTATACACATAACACATTCAAAGACATACATGTGCATCAATATTCAGTGTGTTTACAAACACATCAGTTCAATTCAGTGTAGTCACTCAGTTATGTCCAATTCGTTGTGATACCATGGACTGTAGCACACCAGGCTTACTTCCCTGTCCATCACCAACTCCCAGAGCTTACTCAAATTCATGTCCATAGAGTCGGTGATGCCATCCAACTATTTCATCCTCTGTTGTCCCCTTCTCCTCCTGCCTTCAATCTTTCCCAGCATCAGGGTCTTTTCCAATGAGTCAGTTATTTGCACCAGGTGGTCAAAGTATTGGAGTTTCAGCTTCAGCATCAGTTCTTCCAATGAATATTCAGGACTGTTTTCCTTTAGATTGACTGGTTTGATCTCTAACTATATTTAATTCTATCTTTCTCAATCTATACTAAACACCATGAATTCACACACCTATTGTTGAATCAACAGTAGAATGAACAGGGTTAATTCCAGTTTTCTCCCTTGCTATACTTCTAATGCCTTTTCCATCCATGAGAAACTGATACCCGTTATCTTTAGAATACTTATTTATTTGAACAGTTTCTCCATGTGCATAAGTGCATCTGTGCTCGTGTGTGTCCAGCTTTTTGTAACCCTAAGGACTGTGACTCTATGTCTGACTCTTTATACAGTCAATATTCCACTTCTGGATATTCCCCATCCAAAGACTCAAAAAGCAAGCTTGGATGTCCACTCCAGCATGCTTGGGCTCTGTCTCCCCATGGCATCTGTCCACCCTGTCTGTGAATACCTCTTCAACTTGCTCATACTCTGACATGCAACACAAGACCACCCATCCACGTGAATTTCTCTCTCTCCCAGCTCAGTTGTTTTTTTTGTTTTTTTTTTAATGTATTTATTTATTTTGGCTGAACTGGGTCTTCTTTGTGGCACAAGGGCTCTTTGTTGTGGCACACGGGCTTTCTCTAGTTGCAGTACGTGGGCTTCTCTTGTTGTAGAGCGCGGGCTTTAGAGTGCGTGACTTCAGTAATTTGTGTTACACGGGTTCAGTATTTGTGGTGCATGGACTTGGTTGCCTTGCAGCATGTGAGATCTTAGTTCCCTGACCAGGATCTAACCCATGGCCTCTGCACTGGAAGGCAGATTCTTAACCACTGGACGACCTCAGGGAAGTCACCCTGCTCAGGTTCTGACTAAACATGCTGAGCCACCCTGAGATGATGCAGGTGACCTTCTGACCCTGTGAAACCTCTGACTGCCAGCTTACTCTGGGCCCTCCTGGCTTCCCATTTCCCATGACATGGACACCTTTGTCAATCCCATTTGAATTATTTAAGGAGGAAAGAGAATCAGGAATAGGAAAAAAAAAAAAAATACTGTACTCTGTGCTACATTGAGCTTTTCTAAGATTTATTTAAGGCCCAGGAAAACCTTTTACAAGGGTATTTATTAACATTTGTTCATATCAATCAATCAACAAACATTTATTGAACACCTGCTGTGTGCTCAGCTGAGGCATTAGGAATCTGAAAAGGTTTCTGTCACGCATCCACTTGAAATTATGTGATAGTCGCTCAGTCGTGTCCGACTCTTTGCGACCCTGTGGGCTGTAGCCTACTAGGCTTCTCCGTCCATGGGATTCTCCAGGCGAGAATACTGGAGTGGGTTACCATTTCCTTCTCCAGGGGATCTTCCCAACCCAGGGATCGAACCCGGGTCTACCGCATTGGAGGCAGATGCTTTAACCTCTGAGCTACCAGGGAAGCTTGAAATTATATGGGATACTAAACAAAGACTAGAATAAAGGCTCACTATATTTCCATAACAACAGAAACACAAAAAGGAAAATATGTAACTATTAGATTCTCAAATTGTCATAATACCTAGTTTGCTTAGAAGTAACCTTTCCACTCCTTGATATCTAATGTCTTTCCTTCCAACACCATTGTAGCTCCCTTAGCTCCAAGCTTTTTATTAACGCTTCAGAATGGTTGATGGCAAATTTTCTTCTGTTAAATTACTAGAACAAGCACTATTATTATTTTGGTAATGCCGTCATCAGAACTAAACCATAATAATGAAAGTAACAGTATAATGTAAAAAGAAAAATCATTACTTGAAAAGGTAAAAGGAAAAGAAGAAAGAGATATATTACAGAGTCATTCTTAAAATGGACTTGCTGTAGGTTGGTCTGACTCAGATATGCAATTTATATTTTAAACTTCATGTTTGTAAAGGTCTACATTTCATGAGAAAAGTGTCAAGCATAAAGAGTGGCTCCGTGTTCTGACTGGAAGTGTGGAGGTTGTGAGTGTAGAGCTGAGCAGTATCTATAGCAGACATAAAAGCAGCACAAGGCTCCATGGGGAGAGGAGAAGGCAAGGAGCCAATGATGACAAAGGAAGACAGCAGTCCTGCTGGGAGCCCCGGAGGAGTGCAGGGGAAAGGAAGTAGCTGCTGCCAATAGCTACCATCACCATAGCCATCATCATTTTTGATGGTTCAAAGGGAGCTGATATTTGTGTCTTGTTCTACACAGATCTAAAAAAAAAAAGTGATTAGATGGCTGAGAGGATAGTGTCACAGCTGAAGGCCAGATCCTGACTAATGTCCACAGCAAGAAAGGACAACTATTATTAAAATCACTAATTTTTGTCCCTGATACTGCTTTTCTCAAGATAAATGGGCAGAAATGATTATGTAAGCGATTATTGCTGCCTTTACATTTCACCAGTCTGTTTGCACTTCACTCTCTTGCTTTCTATAAGAGTGGCCGAGACTCAGTGCTTCTAAGTAATGCCACTTAGAATCCAAGCAGAGCTTTCATTAAGGTACAAAATACTTCCCTCCATTAACCTAGAAGGAGATGAAAACTGACTCCTGAGTATTCTGGAATATTCCTTTCTTGCAACAGACCAAAGCCCCTTCATGGTCCTCACTTTCTGCAAATGTGGTTGGTCCTACGTTCTTTAAATGAGCTCTTTGTGAACACTGCCCAGGCTCTGCCCTTCTCTCTAACCCCTTTCCATCAGTTAACCTGGAGGTTAAAGGAGAAGAGGGTGGCAGAGGATGAGATGATTGGTTCGCATCACCGATCTAATGGACATGAACTTGGGCAAACTCTGGGAGACAGTGAAGGACAGAGAGGCCTGGCATGCTGCAGTCAATGGGGTTGCAAAGAATTGGACACGACTTAGTGACTAAACAATGACAGTTACCCTCTCGGACCCTACTCTCTTTGCCTAAGTTGTTCAATTAAGGTAAACATTGATCCAAGCTGGATTAATGAGATCCTCCCACCTGTGAATTTATTGTTAAGACTCAGAGATTCCAGTCACTTACCTGATAACACTGAATTTTCAAGGACATATAAATGATGTGCCTCATATTGGTACTTGTAGTTCTTACATGAAGAAGCAGAGAAAAATGATCTATAAAGAGGCAGAAGGTGAAGCAGACGGACTGAAACAAATAGAGGCAGTCAAGGAGAAGTGGAGGAACCTCTATTTTTTACCTTTTAGTTCTGGATCCATGGTCTGCCCTTCCATTTGGTAAAGTTCCACTGTTTTCTTGCAAACATCCCTTACCTTCCCCTGCCTTTTACTTTAAATGGTTAGGACGGGACAGGCTTGAGGAAATCTTTTGTTCCATAATCAATTTACTTGTCAGTGCTTTGCAAGTCTTACCTCTGACTCTGTGACCCTTTGTTTTAACCAGTGGCAATATGTACATGGAAATACCACTGATATTTTTTATATACCTGGAGGTGGCTACTAATGGGTTACTGAACACCCAGCATCACAGACTCATTGGTTAAGGCCTCTTTTCTACACACATTCAGTCCTATCAGTCTTGGAGCAAGTAATCCAAGGAACAGGGGCCCTAGATTGGGAAGTGCTTTCAACAGCTCAGAATATCTCCAATTAAGATACATATTAGAGATTTCAGTGTGTGTTTCTTGTACAGGTCCTGAAAAAGCCCAACTGATCTTATTAATGCTATATGCGCATGCTAAGTTGCTTCAGTCCTATCCAACTCTTTGTAACTCTATGGACTATAGCCTGTCAAGTTCTTTTGTCCATGGGATTCTCCAGGCAAGAAAACTGTAGTTGATTGCCATTTCCTCCTCCAGGGGATCTTCCTGACCCACGTCTCTTACTTCCCCTGCCTTGGCAAGTGGGTTCTTTACTATTAGAGCCACCTGGGAACTCCATTAATGCTATGGAATATGCTAATTAATTCATCTGGGCTCTCAAAGAATTACCATAATGGCCGCTGCTTTAATTATGTCAGAGACACTGCAAATGCTTTTAATGTTCCCTTACAGTAAATGTACAAGAGAGTACCTTAATTAAGCTAAACTTCCTAGCTTTCTTTTTCTCTGCCACCGTTTATTATTTGGCTTTAATCATTTCATTTTGGTTTTTGTGTTTGCTTTTTTGTTGTTGTTGCTATTGTTTTGTCTAATTTTTGTTACTTGTTTTATTGTTGTTGGTTTTGTTCTGTTTAGTTTTATTGTTTCTGTATCTTTTATGATGAATGTACTCTTGAATAAAAGAATAAAAGCAAAAATGAAGTCAACTCTGAGAGGAGAAAATTATTTTCAGGTTCATCCACTTGGCCAATAAATCATCCAGACGTATGGAGACACCATGAAATGAAACATCACTCAGACTAGAAGCTCCTGGACTCTTTTACAAGGATAATGGCACCATGTGCTCCATGCTCTCAGGCCTCCTTCAGGGCCTTCTACTTATGTTTGTAATTACTGAGCATTTACTCTCCCTGAAGGAAACAAAGTTGAAGAAGAAATATTTCTATCACTTGAAGAATTTACAGTTGATGGGACATCAACTGTAGATAGACTGTAAGATAGACATGAAGTTAGCTGACAGGAATATAAGAAAGAGATGTCCATCAACAGATGAATAGGTAAGTGTTAGTTGCTCAGCCCCGTCCAACTCTTTTGTGACCCAAGTGACTGTAGCCCTCCAGACTCTTCTGTCCTTGGAATTCTCCAGGCAAGAATACTGGAGTGGATAGCCATTCCCTTCTCCAGGGGATCTTCCCAACCCAGGGTTTGAACCCAGGTCTCCTGCATTGCAGGCAGATTCTTTACCATCTAAGCCACCAGGGAAATCCATTATGAATGGGTTAAGATGCACTGTATACATATATAAAGAATATTACTCAGCCATAAGAAAAAATGAAATCATGCAATTTGCAGCAACATGGATGGACCTAGAGATTGTCATAGTAAGTAAAATAAGTCAGAAAGAGAAAGACAAATATCATATGATATCACTTATATGTGGAATCTAAAATGTGATACAAAAAGACTTATTTACAAAACAGAAATAGACTCACAGACATAGAAAACAAGCTTATGATTCCCAAAGAGGAAAGTGGGGGCTGGAGGGGGAGATAAATTTGGAGTTTGGGATTAACATATAGTCTCTACTATAAGTAAATACCAAGGATCTACTGTATCACTCAGGGAACTGTACTCAATAACTTGCAATAATCTATAATGGAAAAAATCTGAAAAAGAATATATATATATGTGTATATCTGAATCACTTTGCCGTACACTTGAAACACAATATTATAAATTAACTGTACTTCAATTAAAAAAAAAAAGAGTATAAGAACAAAATAACCTCTAAGAAGGTAGGCACATTTACATGATAAGACAGAGGAAAGAATTAGCCATGAAAGGAAAAAATAGATTGTGAGAAACCAAGAAGATATTAGGATGTCCCCAACCAAAGGGCCACACTGGCCAAAGGGCAGGCTGTTTCATCTTTTGTTTGTGAAACAGGGAAAGGTCAATCAGAAAAATCTTGATTGTTAGCATCTGGAAAGCCATATTTGGGCATTCAGACTTCAGATATATCAGATAAAAAACATTTCATTCATAAGGCTAAGCTTTTATCATGTCAAATGCTGATCAAATAAAAAATAATCTACAGAGAAGAAATAAAATAAGAAACCTTGAGCTGGGATTGATGGGAACAGAGGCAGAGTGAATATTCTATGGACATAAGCACTGAAACCTGTTGTTATTGTTGCTGTTGTTAGGAACATGGACTCAACAATGAGTTGAACAGTTTCATGTTCATATTCTACCACCTGAGCCAGCCTGTTGCAACCTGTTTTTAAATTTTATTCATTTAGTTATTTTTGGCTGCACTGGGTCTTTGTTGGTGCATGCAGGCTTTTCTCTAGTTGTAGCAAACAGGGGCTACTTTCTAGTTGCAGGGTGCTGGCTTCTTGTTGCAGTGGCTTCTCTTGTTGTACAGCACAGGTTCTAGGTTTGCGGGCTTCAGTAACTGCAGTAGTTGGGCTCAGTAGTTGTGGCACATAGGCTTAGTTGCTCCGCAGCATGTGGAGCAGGGATCAAAACTGCGACCCTTGCATTGGCAGGTGGATTCGTAACCATTCGACCACCGGGGAAGTCTATAACCCATTAAAAAAAAATCTATTGTATTCCTCACAAAATTATGCTTGAGATCAGATGTCTCCAAGGTAACTGACCTCCTCCGTACCAGATGGTCAGTGTATGTCTATGCCAGGATCACCCTGTGATATTTGGAGCCACATACTCTCATGAACTTCCTTCAGTAGAGCAGATAATGTATAAATTCGGTGCCATAAGTGAGGTTGGTCTTACAACATCCTTATTTTTACTAGTATTTTATGGTAACTGAATACAATTGAAGGATAAATTTTCAATCTTATTAGATCATTCATTAGTTTTCTGCTTAAAACGCTTTGTTTTTTATAAACTAGGTATTAAAACATTTTTTCATCACCAAGAAATGGTTCTTGATCCAACATGAAATAAATGAACTCAAAAATAATTTATAGCTTTTACCCCAAGAGCTATTTCTTTCTTTTTCCCATAGGATTTATATTTAGCAAACTACACTGCTTCTTGTCAGTGTGTGACAATATGGTACAAAAAGACACATAACTAAAACTGTCAAAATTAAGCTACTGATGGCACATTTGTGTGACAGGGCAAATCTAGGTTGAGTTACTGTAATAACAAAGGCAACACAGTCAGTCAAAGGGCCATGGGGCAGCTATCCTAACATGCAAACGTTTGGTATCTTACAGGAGCCCAAGGCAATCTGTACATGTCGAGAAGAACACATGATTTAAAGGGAGATTACGCGAGGGCCTTCAGTTCAGTTCAGACGCTCAGTCAGGTCTGACTCTGTGACCCCATTGACTGCAGCACACCAGGCCTCCCTGTCCATCACTAACTCCTAGAGTTTACTCAAACTTATGTCCATTGAGTCGGGGATGCCATCCAACCATCTCAACATCTTTCATCCCCTTCTCCTCCTGCCTTCAATATTTCCCAGCATCAGGGTCTTTTCAAATGAGTCAGATCTTCCCATTAGGTGGCCAAAATATTAGAGTTTCAGTGTCAGCATCAGTCCTTCCAATGAATATTCAGGACTGATTTCTTTTAGGATGGACTGGTTGGATCTCCTTGCAATCCAAGGGACTCTCAAGAGTCTTCTCCAATACCACAGTTCAAAAGCATCAATTTTTCACATGTATTCATTTAAAGTATTGCTGTTGTTTAGTCACTAAGTCATGACTGACTCTTTTGTGACTCCATGGACTGTAGCCCGCCAGGCTCCTCTGTCCATGGGATTTCCCAGGCAAGAATACTGGAGTGCGTCCCCATTTCCAGGGGATCTTCCTGACCCAGGGGTGGAATCCAGGTCTCCTGTATTGGCAGTCAGGCTCTTTGCCTCTGAGCCACCTGAATACTTTAAAACAATAGATAAGGTAAGACATGGTAGAGCAGTAAGAGGGGTGGAGAGCAGAATCCCAATGTCAAACAACTGCAAATACGCAATAATAAATTTGGTGCAAAGGCATTTGCTTTTCAATCATCTCATACCATCTTCCGAGGCCTTTTCTCCCACTGTGGCCACAGAGAGCACAAGAAAAATCAGTTCATGTACAACCAAGCTCCAGGAATGTCCTATTTAGGTCTCATCATGTGTTTTGTTTTGGAGACCACAGTAAAACAACAAACATCATCTTATCTACTGGAAATCAGTGTCGCCTCTCCCCTCTTTTAGCACCCTCACTTGTGCAGCTGTCTTTGATCTCGTGGCTTAATATTCTAAAGCAGGACACTTCAGGGAAATTGATTACTAAACATTTGAAGGAAGACGTGAAGAATTACCAGTTCTTACCAAGAAAGCATGTGGTGACACATTTACGATGCACCCTTACAGAGAAGAAACTTCTCTTCAGCCAGGCAGAGGTTGGAAAAAGATGAAAACATAACTTTATAACAACATCCTGGGAGGCCCACTGTTCTCCTGCCAACGGGGCCACTCATTTCTCCTGTGGAGGAGGCAAACAACGGCTGAGTGGGTATGCTTCAGGAGTCCTGTTGAGGGCCTGGCTACAGTGGATCAGGGAAGAAAGGGCCCTGCCCGCTGTCAAGCGTGCTCTTAGGGTCACTAGGCTGTGTGAGAATCTCCCACCCATGATTCTTCATCTCAGAGACTGTCCAAGGGTAAATTAAAAAAGAAAAAAATCCACCCACAATCTATTATTTACAGGCCTGGGGCTTTTTCAAGTTCATCACTGGAGGCACCAGATGCTCCCTTAACCCCCTTATCTCTGAGCTCTTCTATGGACAGTAAGGGGGCCAACCAGCAAATAGCATTAAGTGTATAACCATCACGGCATGATGACATCCGACAATCAGATTTCCAGCTACTCAACTACTTGAAACAGCCTCATACCTGTGTTAAACAAGAAGAGGTTTCTAAATGTCAAGGAAAGACCTATTCCTTTTCTATATGGGAGGGCCAGGAGAGCTTTAATAAACATTATTTGACCACAAGCTGTTGATTTAGAATTGTACATAAAATTAAAGTTATTGATTTACTAAGTTAGATTATATTTACTCTGAACATCTTCACTCTGTCTTAACAAACAGAGGAACACACAGGAAAAATAGCAAAGGTCGATTGAAGCAGAACCGATTAAAGTAGGAACAAAAACAGCCCAGTTTAGTAGAAAGAACGTATGGTCTCAAACCAGATATTCTGGGTTCAAATCTGGTTTGGCTACTGATTGCTTTATGAGTTGAACAAGGCACTTAACTTCTCTGTGCCTCAGTTTACCCAGTTATAAAGTGGGAATAATAGTGGTGCATGCCTCCGTGGGTTGTTTTGAATGAGTTTAAATGAATTAGTTCTTGTGAAGTACACAAAACGGTATTTGGTGAAGAATAAGCCCCCAGAGTCTGTAACTGTTGGTTGTTAGTGAAAGTTGTATAGGAAGGCACAACACTTGTGAGGATTTGAGTAAGAACAAAGGCTCTTCCATATCAGGATGGACCCAGAGGGGATCACTTGTTTTAGTCTATAACAACAATAGACTTATCAAGTATCGAACGGCACATAGTGTTGTGTAATCCTTCATAATCTGCTTTTTGCACTAATGTTTAGTGGATACTTTCCTGTGAAATTAAGCATACAATTCATCCTATAGCCATATCTTTCAGTTGTCACTGTCTCATCACACACTTAAGTAATTTTCAATAGTAATAGATGTAATGAGAAGAAAATATCAATATTTAAAACAAACAAAAAATATTAACCATCACTATTTCCATACACTAATGGAGATGGACCTCTGTTTAGGGAAATACCTAGAAAAGCCTCTTAGGGAATGAGGAACACCAATCCAGTCATGGTCTGAAGGAAGAGGAAATTATAAAGAGGAAGGTGAACTGGAATCCCTATTAAATTATCAATGGCATTTTCCACAGAACTAGAAAAAATTTTACAATTTGTATGAAAGCACAAAAGACCCTAAATAGCCAAAGCAGTCTTGAGAAGCAAACGAAGCTGGAGGAATCAAGGTCCCTGACTTTGGACTATACTACAAAACTATGAAGCTGCCTGTAAAACTGCCTCCTGCAATGCAAGAGACCCAGGTTCGATTCCTGGGTGGGGAAGACCCCCTGGAGATGGAAATGGCAACCCACTCCAGTATTCTTGCCTGGAGAATCCCACGGACACAGGAGCCTGGCAGGCTACAGTTTATGGGGTTGCAAGAGTCAGAAATGACTGAACAACTAAGCACACACACACACACACAAGGCTGTAGTAATCAAGACAATATGGTACTGGCATAAAACAGAAATATAGATCAAAGGGACAGGATAGAAAATCCATATATAAGCCCACCCGCCTATAGGTACCTTATCTTTGATAAAGGAGGCAAGAATATACAATGGAAAAAAAGACAGCCTCTTCAATAAGTGATACTGGGTAAACTGGACAGCTACATGTAAAAGAATGAAATTAAAACACAAAAAAAAAAGTCAGAGTGGATTGAAGACCTAATGTAAGGCCAAACACCATTAGGTCTTCAATCCACTTAGACTTTATCTTTGTGTTCTAATTTCATCCTTTAACATGTAGCTGTCCATCGAGAAGCTGCTGTTTAGAGGAGCCAACTTCATGGATTATTTTAGCTAGATAGTCTGAATACCTTGCTGCAGCTTCTACATCAGCACCTGTTGATTCATCTTGTAATTTTATGTTATGAAAATAGCTTCTTTACTTAAACCTCATGAACCAACCTCTGCTAGCTTTAAGTTTTTCTTCTGCATCTTCTCTATCTCTCTCAGCCTTCACAGAATTGAAGAGCATTAAGATCTTGCTCTCAATTAGACTTTGGCTTAAGGAAATGTGACTGGTTTGATCTTCTATCCAGGCCACTAAAACTTTCTCCATATCAGCAATATCTGTCTCACTTTCTTATAGCTCACATGTTCACTGGAGAAGTGCTTCGAATTTCCTTAGAGAACTTTTCCTTTGCGTTCACAACTTAGCTAACTGGTATAAGAATCCCGATTTGCAGCCTGTCTTGGTTTTTGACATGGTTTCCTCACTAAGTTTAATCATTTCTAGCTTCTGATTTAAAGTGAAAGATGTGCAGTTGTTCTTGTCACATGAACACTCAGAGACAGTCTCTATATTTAATTGGCCTCATTTCAAGATTGGAGTTGACTTACAATGTTGTGTTAGTTCCAGTTGCATAGCAAAGTGAATCAGTTATGTATTAAATATATATCCATTTATTCAGATTCTTTTCCCACCTAGGTTATTACAGAAAATTGAGTAGGGTTCCCTGTGCTATACAGTAGGTCCTTATTAGTTATCTATTTTATATATAGTAGTGTGTATATGTTTATCTCACTATCTTAATTTATCACTTTTCCCCACATTTCTCCTTTGGGAACCATGAGTTTGATTTCAAGATCTGTGAGTCTACATCTGTTTTATAAATAAGTTTATGTGTATCACATTTTACTAGATTCTATATTTAAGTGGTATCATATGATATTTGTCTTGTCTTACTTCATTTAGTATGATAATCTTTTGATCCATCCATGTTGCTGCAAATGGCATTTTTTCATTCTTTTTAAAATTTATTTATTTTTGAGGGATAATTGCTTTACAATATTGCATTGCTTTCTGCCATACATCAACATAGGTATACATATGTCCCATCCTTTTGAACTTCCTTCCCACATCCCACCCCATTTTACCCCTCTAGGTTGTCACAGAGCAAAAGTTTGAGCTCCCTGAGTCATACAGCAATTCCACTGGCTATCTGTTTTACATGATAATGTATACGTAATACATAATGCAACTGTATATTATCAGTATAATACTGTATATTATCCTTTCATCCACCCTCTCCTTCTCCCAAGTCCACAAGTCTGGTCTCTATGTCCGTCTACATCTCCATTGCTGCCCTGCAAATAGGTTCAACAATACTATCTTTCTAGATTCCATATGCATACATTAACATATGATATATGCATACATTAACATATGATATCTATTTATCTCTTTCTGACTTACTTCACTCTGTAAAATAGCATCTAGGTTTGTCCACCTCATTAGAACTGACTCAAATGCATTCTTTTCTTGTAGCTGAGTTATATCCCATGTGTATTTGTACTATAACTTCTTTATCCATTCATCTGTCAAGGGACATCCAAGTTGATTCCATGTCCTAGCTATTGTAAATAGTGCTGCAATGAGCACTGGGGTACATGTGTCTTTTTCAATGATGGTTTCCTTGAGGTATATGCCCAGTAGTGGGACTGCGGGGTCATATGGTAGTTTTATTCCTAGCTTTTTAAGGAATTGCCATACTGTTTTCCACAGTGGCTGTATCAGCTTGTATTCCCATCAACAGTGCAAGAGGGTTCCCTTTTCTCCACACTCTCTCAGCATTTATTGTGCTTTATAGCTGAGTAAAATCCCTTTGTGTATATGTACATCTTCCTTCTCCATTTCTCTGTCAATGGACATTTAGTTTGCTTCCATGTTATGGCTATTATAAATAGTGCCACAATGAAGACTGGAGGGCATGCATCATTTTGGATTATGGTTTTCTCCAGATATATGCCCAGGAATGGGGTTGCAGGATCATATTGGTAGCTCTAATTGTAGTTTTTTAAGGAATTGCCATACTATTCTCCATAGCGGCTGAATCAATTTACATTCCCAACAGTGTAGGAGGCCTTTTTCGCCACACCCTCTCTAGCACTCATAGTTCGTAGATGATGGCCATTCTGACCAGTGTGAGGTGATACCTCATTGAAGTTTTTATTTGCATTTCTCTAATAATTAGTAATGTTGAGCATATATTAATGTCTTTTCTGGACATCTGTATGTCTTCTTTGGAAAAATTTCTATTTAGATCTTCTGCCCATTTTATGATTGGGTTGTTTGTTTTATATATATTTATAAATAATACTATTTATAGTTATTATATTTATATATTATATAAATAAAATTATTTATAAATTATATAATATATAATATAATTATGTAATATCTAATATATAATATAATTTATAAGATAATTATATATATAATAATTTTATTTATATATACATATGTAAATTTTTTTCTTTTTTTTTAAGAGTGAGAGCTGCAGGAAGCTGTCTGTGTATTTTGAGATTAATCCCTAGTTGGTTGCTTGGTTTGCAAATATTTTCTCCTGTTCTGTGGCTGTCTTTTGTTTTGTTTATGGTTTCCTTTGCTGGGGAAAAGCTTTTAAGTTTAATTAGATCCCATTTATTTATTTTTGTTTTTATTGGCACTACTCTAGGAGGTAGATCAAAAAAGATCTTGCTGCAGTTTATGTCAGAGTGCTCTGCCTGTTTTCCTCTAAGACCTTTATAGTACCTGGTCTTAGATTTAGGTCTTTAGACCATTTTATTTTTGTGTATGTTGTTAGGGAGTTTTCTAATTTCATTGTTTTATAGGCTGCTATCCAGTTTTTCCAGCACCACTTATTGAGGAGACCATCTCTTCTCCACTTCATATTCCTGCCTCCTTTGCCACAGATTAGGTGTGTGGGTTTATCTCTGAACTTACTATCCTGTTCCATTGAACTATATTCCTACTTTTGTGCCAATACCATACTGTTCTGAAAAATGTAGCTTTGTAGAATAGCCTGAAGTCAAGAAATCTGATCCCCCCCCCAGGTCAGTTTTTTCTTTCTTGAGATTGCTTTGATTAATCAGGGTCTTTTGTGTTTCCAAAGAAATTTAAAATTGTTTTATTGATTTCTACTAATAATGCCATTGGTAATTTGATAGGGATTTCATTCAATCAGTAGACTGCTTTGAGTAGTAGTCAAAATTGACTCCAATTTTGAAAGAAGTTCTATTGTGGTTAAAATGCTTCCAACAGCATTGCATGCTAACAGAGAAATTATTCACAAAAGGAAGAGTCATTTAATGCAACAAGCTTCACTGCTGTTTAATTTTAAGAAATTACTGCAGGTACTCCAGCCTTCAGCAACAAACAATCTAACCAGTCAGCAGCCATCAGTACTGAGGCAAGACCCTCCACCAGCAAAAAAATTACAAATTTACGAAGGCTCAGATGATAGTTAGGATTCTTTAGCAATAAATTATTTTTTAATTATGGTATAAATTTTTCAGACATGCTACCACATACTTAATAGACTACAATATACTGTAAACATAAATTTTCTATGCACTGGGAAACAAACAACAAAAAAATTCACATGATTATGGCAATATTCACTTTATTGCAATAGTCTGGAACCAAACCTGAAATACCTCTGAGGTCTGCCCGTGTATAATCTTTTCAAATTCCTTTCTCTAGAGAAGTATTCATGTTAGATAAACATTATAAAAATAAAGAATAGACTCCAAGAAAGACTACTCACATTCTACACACGTTTTGTTTGTATCCCTTGGTTACACAGGTTATTTTTGCAGCAAAGAAAAAATTACACCAAAGAAGACTCCTAGAATTTCTAGGTCTATATCTAGTCTTAATTGTCTTTAAAATGGGGTTTTTACTAATAAGCATTAAGGGTCATGTTGAATTATATAAAGCATATTCAATTTAATAAAGCAGCTAAGTAGGTTATCCTTTAAAAGAGAGCTTATTCAAAAGTTAAGTTCAGTTCAGTCGCTCAGGCATGTCCGACTCTTTGCAACCCCATGAATCACAGCATGCCAGGCCTCCCTGTCCATCACCAACTCCTGGAGTTCACTCAAACTCATGTCCATCGAGTGGGTGATGCCATCCAGCCATCTCATTCTCTGTCGTCCCCTTCTCCTCCTGCCCCCAATCCCTCCCAGTATCAGGGTCTTTACCAGTGAGTCAACTCTTCACATGAGGTGGCCAAAGTATTGGAGTTTCAGCTTTAGCATCAGTCCTTCCAATGAACACCCAGGATTGATCTCTTTCAGAATGGACTGGTTGGATCTCCCTGCAGTCCAAGGGACTCTCAAGAGTCTTCTCCAGCACCACAGTTCAAAAGCATCAATTCTTCGGCAATCAGCTTTCTTCACAGTCCAACTCTCACATCCATACATGACCACTGGAAAAACCATAGCCTTGACTAAATGGACCTTTATTGGCAAAGTAATGTCTCTGCTTTTCAATATGCTATTTAGGTTGGTCATAACTTTCCTTCCAAGGAGTAAGCGTCTTTTAATTTCATGGCTGCAATCAGCATCCACAGTGATTTTGGAGCCCCAAAAAATAAAGTCTGACACTGTTTCCACTGTTTCTCCATCTATTTCCCATGAAGTGATGGGATCAGATGCCATGATCTTTGTTTTCTGAATGTTGAGCTTCAAGCCAACTTTTTCACCCTCCTCTTTCACTTTCATCAAGAGGCCTTTGAGTTCCTCTTCACTTTCTGCCATAAGGGTGGTGTCATCTGCATATCTGAGGTTACTGATCTTTCTCCCAGAAATCTTGATTCCAGCTTGTGCTTCTTCCAGCCCAGTGTTCCTCATGATGTACTCTGCATATAAGTTATATAAGCAGGGTGACAATATACAACCTTGACGTACACCTTTTCCTATTTGGAACCAGTCGGTTGTTCCATGCCCAGTTCTAACTGTTGCTTCCTGACCTGCATACAGGTTTCTCAGGAGACAGGTCAGATGGTCTGGTATTCCCATCTCTTTTGAAGAATAAATTTTACTTGTTTGGGGAAGTTGGCTATCTAGAATAAGTTACCCTCTAAAAATGCCAGCTAACTTAAGTTCTAGTTTACTACTACTCTGAGATTTCTGCATTTCACTCTATTAGACATGAAGCAACAACTTTGAAAAGTTTTTTTTTTTTAACCATATAGTCTTTCACTCGGAGAAGGCAATGGCAAGCCACTCCAGTACTCTTGACTAGAAAATCCCATGGGTGGAGGAGCCTGGTAGGCTGCAGTCCGTGGGGTCGCTAAGGGTTGGACATGACTGAGTGACTTCACTTTCAATTTTCACTTTCACACATTGGAGAAGGAAATGGCAACCCACTCCAGCATTCCTGCCTGGAGAATCCCAGGGACAGGGGAGCCTGGTGGGCTTCCATCTATGGGGTCACACAGAGTCAGACACGACTGAAGTGACTTAGCAGCAGCAGCAGCAGTCTTTCACTGGCTACAAGTATTCGTTTATCCACTCATTAGAGGCCAACAGATATTTACTGTGTAGCTGCTATGTGCCAGAGACTGGGCACTGGGTAAGGACATGATCTAATTTCAGAGTATTTTATTTAACTGAACATGAGTATATAAATATACACTGCTATCCTTTGGTTGTACAAAGTGTTCCTTTTTACTTGCCAGTTGTCATGAAGGAGGACTTGGGAAGAGTTCCACAACATCATTTTGTATAGGCTAAGGAAAAGGCTACAGTGGGGACATGTGTAGCATATCTAGGTTTACAAGAGAAGAGAAGGCAAAGGCTCCCTTCTCTTGTCATCTGGCAGATCGATGTGCCTTGACATGCCATGGGTGAAGGTTCCAGGAGGGGACCCATGCCACTGTATTTATCTCCCGTCTTATAAGGTGATCATAAAAACAACTCTGTGTGTGTGTGTATTTAAAAGAGAGAAAGAGGATGTGGGTAGGGGTGAAAAGAGAAAGTTTAGAAGTGAGAATTTGGAGATGAGAATCAGAATACTAGGAAACCAGGCAGATTGGGTAAAGTTCTAGAAATCTCTGTAGTCATCTGGGAAAGTAAAATCATATAGCTCTTAGAGCTCATGGGAAGTTTCATTCAAGTCCAGACCCTCCTGCCAGAGCCCCTTCTGCCCCAGTCCTATGGGATACTGAGCGTGGGTGCAATACCTTCCATGGAGAAAAGGAATAGTCTCCTCTCTCATCTGGCTCCTTTACCAAGGAAACAAAAGCCTTCAGGGTAATTTTCAGACAATTTGAGGCTCTCCTATATGCCATAGTTTATGCTAGGTATCAAGAATATAAGAATAAATAAATTGGGTAGAAGTCCTGGCTGTCAAGTAACTTGTAGTCTAGTGGGAGATACAAGCTAGTACAATTAAGGCTACCATATTAAATATTATCTGAACATAATATCAGTGTTATCAGTGTTATAATATCAGTCCAAGATGTGCAAGAGAAAATTTTACATTTTTTACTGTGTAATAGAAAAATCCAGTGCATCAAATTTTTGCAAATATTGCTTTGAGATAAGGTCCAAGAAGCATAAATTTAAAAATGGGAGTGGGAAGAACTACTTGTTAGAACATGATTAAGTAAATAGTAATATACATAGCCCCCAGATATAACATTCAAAATTGCTCATATGGTATATGAATCAATTGAAGTTTGAGAAATATCACTTCTAGACACTGAATTCTCACAAAATCCTGTGAACTAGTCACTCATATATATTGCTGCCAGAAATTAGACTCAGAAAAACTAGAACATTATCCAGTCCCTCAGGAACTGATGGATGGACTGCCTGGTTCTGCAGCTCATATTCCTTCATGGTGCTGCCTTGATATTAGGAAGGCCAGTGATCATAAAAAATTCTAATTCATGCAGGATTTTCCCAAACACTAACCCTATGTAATCAACTCTTTCTCCTACAGAGCAATCTAGAGCTACCATGCTGTGGGTCATGAAAGGAGTTGCAACTTGCTTTTTCCCTCCAGGAATCAATAACTTACTGTTAGTAGCATTTACTCTGCCTGTGCTTTTGCAGCCCAAAAGTCTGTAGGCAGTTGCCTCAAAATTCAAGAAAATGTCTACTGATAATAGGTGACCCCACAGGGAGGTTTCCCTCCATAGGAAAAATCAAAGAGAAGAGGAACTAAAGATGAACAGAGAGAAAACTGCTGAGCTGGCTTCTGCTGTGGAAGTCATTAACCAAGTTGGATTAGTAAACTCTTCCAAAGCTACATCTGCCCTATTAAAGATTGAAGGGCCATATGCCAAAGTGAAAATTAAATAAAGCAACAAAAAGACTGTGCCCAAATGAATTTGGTTTTAGTTTTACTACACAGAGTGAGGCTCTGCACAATAAAGCAACCACAGAGAAATTTTGCCAAGTCGTGGTGGTTTCTCAGAATGCATTAAAAACTCAGGAAGTCTCTACCATCTCTCCTAATGATGTTTGCTACTGGATCATAAAAGGACCTCTATTCTGACTTCTAAGGGAAAACTCACTTACTGAAAATTTCATCAAGCAATGAGAAATTTGCACATCAATTTTAGTGTAGTCTGTTAGGCATGACTAAACTTCTGCAACAATAAAGTTTTCAAAATGACTTGTCCTAATCAAAAAAAACCTCATTCCTGTGTTAATTGCCTCTTTCCCTTCCAATATTACTAAGTATTTTATCCCATAACAACAGCAAAAAAAAAAAAATCCTGGCTCTAAATTTATTAAAGAATTCAGCTCCTTGGAATTAAATGATACACTTAAATGCTGTTATGTTTGCAAAGACTTTTCCTATTCTGCTCCTTGTTGGTAGAAGTGTGTGCATACTTGTAGGATGAGGTATCAGAGAAAACTCTAGTTCTAGATAAATTTTATGATTGCCAATTTGCTTCAAGCATTGAAGTTTACAGTATTTAAAAATTATATCCTGATAAGAAGGAATTTTGTATAGCTTCATTAATTCTGGTGGATGATAAATCTGAATTATGGAATATTTGTTTTGTCTTATTTTTCTTCTTGTACCCTTTTTTTTCTCTTTCAAGGATATGCAGTAACTCAAACCAGACCAAAAATATTCCTAACAACTTGTTTCAAAGAATATGAATAAAAAATATTTCTATAGTACATCAAATACATTCTGAAGTACAAATATGGTTTGTTCACTGAATTACAAAGATTTTTTTTTTTTGGTAGCAAATTATCCTGCCCAATCCTTGTTTTATAATCAGTAGAAAAAACAAATTGGTAGACTATTATATAAAATTCTTCTGATACAAACTTTTAGAAAAACTGGGTGAAATAGAATGTTTGTTTTTTTCAACACAAAGCATAACTTAATAAAACAGTAAGGGGAAATCTCAGATGGTAAACCCTTCAAGAGGGTTCTGAAGACTCCATTCTGTGTGTATGAAATAATACTGAAAGAACCCAGTACCATTAATCTAGGGACTTGAGTTTTGAGATTAATGTAGGGACTTAAAATAGCAATAGAACAACACTGCTTGAGATCCCAGCAAAAAGTCATAACCCATAAACGGGCTGCCCACTCTGTGAACTGGCAGCTTTGGAGTATGGAGAAAACTCTCAAATGCCTATGGAGGGCTCTGCACACAGAGACTATTGGAGAAGGAAATGGCAACCCACTCCAGTGTTCTGGCCTGGAGAATCCCGGGACAGCAGAGTCTGGTGGGCTGCTGTCTATGGGGTCACACAGAGTCGAACACGACTGAAGCGACTTAGCAGCAGCAGCACACAGAAACTAATTAGCCACCCAAGACTAATGGATAAAGCAGACCTTGATAAAGCTTAGCTTGCAACTAAAGATGACATAACACATGGGAAATGTACCCAAACAAGAGTCAAGAGACATAAAAACAATATTTGACCCCATAGAATTTTATGTAATAGAACAACACATCAATTTCTAGATAAGCTGAAGTTTTATTTCTTATCAGAACAGTAGGAAAAGCTGGGTGATAACAAAAACTCTCTACTTGGAAATATTATTGGAGGACTACAGATCAATGAAATGCAAGAGGGTCTGAATTATGAAGACAGTAGAACCATGAAAAAAATGAGCTGACTAAAAATGCAAAAATGCAGCTGTTTCTTTCTCTGGTCCACTTGTTGATTTTAGAAACTAGGTGAAAGGCTAAGAATTTAGACTTTGCCTGGGCAGAAAATTCTCCTAGGAATAGAAAAATCATCAGAGATTTCAGTAGTTGGAAAGATAAAATTGGAGACTTGTTGATTCTCTAATTGGAGACTTGATGGTGTTCTCCTTTAGACAATTGCCAAATGTTGACGCTGCATGAGGAAGGAGGCTGAGGTTTGGAGACGCAGATAGGCAGAGCAGAATTTTCTAGAAACCCAGTGGGCCAAAGAGGCAAGGAATAGAGTTCAGAAATAACCAGGGAGAAGAGTCCGAGGGCATACAATACCCTCCCAGTTGAATGTTCTGGTGGGCAATGACATAGAGCAGAGAAGAAGGAAAGGTAAACTGAGCTCCACCAAAGTTACAAACCAATTTCAAGCCAGCCTGGTTTCTGACTGGATTAATGAGCTCAGCCCCACTCCTACTTGACTTGCAAAGAATAAAGCTTGACAAAGAAAGTATTAAGCAGATCTCTGCAATTTAATATATACCATCTGGAATTCAACCAGTAATAACTTGACTTTTCCAGCTTTCAGAGGCTGTCCACATTCTTTGATTTGTGGCCCTACTCTATCTTCAAGACCAGATAGTGCATCACTCTAATATGTGCTTCACATCTCCTTCTCTGACTCTTCTGCCTCCCTCTTCCATCTTTTAAGGACCTTTGTGATTTTATTTGGGGCACCAAGGGAATCTAGGATAATATTCCTATTTTTAAATCCTAATTTAATCACACCTACAAAGTCCCTTTTGCAATGGAAGGGAATATATTTACAGATCCTGGGATTAGAACATGGACATTTGTTTTTTTATGCTAAAGTAACCAATTAAAACAATTGTATTCAAAAGTTTGATTCACAGGAAGTTCTTACACTGGTTAGAAATTGAGATGGATAAGTGTAAAATAGCCATTATCAAAACAAGGATGGTCAAATAAGTATTTTCAAAATATTGAAGTAATACTGTAAATGCAAGCCCTTTTGAAGTAAATTAGGAATTTTGATCATCTATACTTGAATAGGCCCCCACATATGCTGGGATGACTTTGCATAAATCTAACTCAAATAGGTACATTGACAAAATACTAAATATATGTGTTACATATATTAAAAAAAAAAGAACATGGACATTTGGACATTTCATTAGCCTGCCTACCACAAAAGTAACATAAAAATTAGGGAACAATGAGATTTATTACACGGCAGGTTAGAAAGTTAAGAAAGCGAAAATGTAAAGGAAACTTTTGTACTCTACTGGTGAAACTGGGGAATGTTACAGTTTCTTTGGAGACTGTTTGACAATATCATTTATTGGTGTCTACCTTAGAGAAGACATTATATGCGCACATGGAGACAAATTCAAAATTATGCATTGCAGCTCTGATAATAATAGTGAAAAAGAGGAGCAATCTGATTCTCAGTGGGAGAAAGAGGCGTAACTGTGATTTATTTCTGCAATGGAAGCCTATACATTAGATAAAGTCAATGAAATGTTGTTGTTGTTCAGTTGCTAAGTCACGTCCAACTCTTCACAACTCCTCGAACTGCAGCATACCATGCTCCTCTGTCCTCCACTATCTCCATGAGTTTTTTCAGACTCAAGTCCTTTGAGTGATGCTGTCTAATCATCTCAACCTCTGCCATCCCTTCTTTTGCTGTCAGTCATTCTAAGCATCAGGGAATTTTCCAATTGGACCACTGAAATACATACATATACATATATTAATATGACATATTACAAATTATTAAAATAGAAATATATATATATATATATCTCAGAAACAAAAAACAGGGAAAAATTATTGAGCAAATTTATGGAAAATCATAATAGTGAGGAAGATAGAGCTAGTAACCAGTTCTGGACTTAAACTTGTAAATGTGTATGTCTCTTTTCAAGTGCACATAATAATATACTAATACAATATAATATATTGTATATGGATACATAGCTATAGAAAATAATACCCCAAAGTTTTAGATTGGGATTATCTCAAAAGTGGAAACAGGCTGAAAAATAAAGGGAAGAGAATTAGATTATATTTGTAATATTTAATTATTTTAAAATCTGGAATAATTAGTGAAAAATGACCCTTGCTTAATCTTCAAGGAGGTTTATGGTATTTGTTTTATTATTTTTTCAATGTTCTTTATTTTTCATTTTTTAAAAATAATTATAGGTATGCATTAATGATAATTTTCATTCTATTCCATTTCCAAATTATCATAACCCTGAAATTAAGGGAATCAAATTAAAGTAGGGATTGACACAAGAAGGTCAATCATATGCATATTCATGAATAGTAAATAAGGTTGAACATAACAATACAAGTGATTAGAAAATAGTGCAAAGGAAAGGGATGATATTTTAGGGGTGGGGGGAGCTGTCTTCTGATGGCTCTTTCTCTCTTTCTCTAATGCCTTCTCATGGCCCTGTTCCTGAGACTTTATTTACAATATTTTGTTCTTGTTATATATGATGAAAGATGTGAAGACAAAATTATTGACAAACCTAAGTCTAGAATATCAATGCCGAGTAAATTCCTTCTCACAATCAAATAGTGTCTCACAAGACTGCCTGGATCATACATAAGATTGTTATACTTTCTGAATCTGTCTCAACTGTCAAACTGTCCCCCTTTTAAGATATGCCTTTAAAGTTGGTTAATTTTCCTCCAGTCACAAATCTAAAAGCATAAACCTAGAGTTGGGCTCTAGCTCCTTCTCCCCATTACAGAATTATCTAGTAATTTGCCCATAAATAAACAATAGTTGGACCTTGATGCTGGGAAAGATTGAGTGCAAGAGGAGAAGAGGGTGACAGAGAATGAGATGGTTGAATGGCATCACTGACTCAATGGATTTCAGTTTGAGCAAACTCTCGAAGATAGTGAGGGACCAGTAAGCCTTGGCAAGCTGCAGATCACAAAGAGTTGGGTATGATTTAGTGACTGGATAACAGCAAAACAATAGTAAATGGAGTAAAATTCTCAATTGTAATATATGTTGCTCACAAAATTCAAGTTGCAGCAAGTTGTCCTTTGTTTTTGTAGAAATTGACTGCAAGCCCCAGTCGGCTGGATCTCAGAAATTTCAATAAGGAAGCAAACTTGTGTTCTGGCTTGCATTTTGCATTTGTTTCACCAAGATGCTTTAGCAAGAAATTTGCTCTTGGTTTTCAGTTTTGATGAAAGGGGAATCTTGAGGAGCTTCTACATGCTTCATTGTATCCTAATATCTGTCACTCAAAGAACTGGAAAGTCACTATGGAAATCTTATCATTTGCTAAGCATATTTATATAAAATTATATACACAGAATTTGGAGAAAAGCCAGATAATGCTTTCGGGGTACCAATAAGTTGTCCATGAAGATGAATTGGGTCCAAATCTCCTCTATTCATCCATACAAGCTTCCATTCTGATTGGTAGACAAAAATGATGTTCTGAGACCTATGATTTTTCTGTCTGTTCTAGTCCATCTCCAACAACGCCTGAAAGCTCCGATCATTTTTCTTTTCCCAGTATAGTAACTCATGTAAAAAAAGAAAAAGTGAAAGTGTTAGTCACTGAGTCATGTCCAACTCTTTGCAATCCCATGGACTGTAACCCGCCAGGGTCCTCTATCCAAGGAATTCTCCAGGCAAGAATACTGGAGTAGGATGCTATTCCCATCTCCAAGGGATCTTTCCGACCCAGGGATTGAATCAGGGTCTCCTCCATTGCAGGCAGATTATTTACCATCTGGGCTACCAGGTGAAGGCCACATAGAAACTTAGAGGCTCTCAGTATATGTTTGTGAGATTCATCTGTGCTTTTTCCCCAAGAATGTCTTCCCTCTTTTCGGGGGCCATGTGTGTGTTAGTTACTTAGTCATGTCCGACTCTTTATGACCGCATGGACTGTAGCCCACCATGCTCCAGGCAAGAAGAGGTTTAAGATTTGAGTGAAAAGTTATGACTCTTTGGTTTCTGTTCACAATACTTTTTTTTTTTAAGTTATAAAAATCAAGTACTATCCTTCTTGATAAGGTAGACTTCTCATTTTTTCAGGTCTATGGATCAATAAACAATTACCCACCATGGATCACTGCAAGTCAAACCAGTCTAATGAACAAACCTATCTTTTTACCAATTACTATAGTCATGTCCAATGTCTGGCATTTAATGGCTTGAATCTACCACTCAAGGAGCTGTTTTTGCATCTTAAATGAAGCAGTCCATTTCAATGGCAGTATCTCTTACAGCATCCCAAGTTAACAGAGAACAGTTTCAAGTGCTTTTGGAAGATAATGATGGGACTGATGTTACCAACAATTTTTTTTCCAATAATTATGCCTTTAGAGATCCTGTTTCAGAGCCCTTTTGGGAAACATGGGTTAGGGGGCAGGCATAAATAAATGTGTTGTATGTGATCAATCCACTTCTCTCTGTCTTCAGAGTCCTTCCCAAAGCCCTGACTGTCACATATGAGATCAGACAAGACTGTGATGTGTGTGCTTAGTTGCTCAGTCACGTCCGACTCTTTGTGACCCTATGGACTGTAGCCCAGCAGGTTTCTCTGTCCACGGAATTTTTCAGGCAAGAATACTGGAGTGGGTTGTCATCTCCTACTCCAGCCAAGACTGTGAATTTAACTGCAAAATACCGGCAGCTGCAGTAAAAAGAAATGTGAATTTCTTTTTTATGTATCTCAGACCTATGCCACAATAGATAAAATATATTTTAGCCTTTTCATCAAGAAATTCTTTCTTTCTCTCTTTTAAAGTATGAATCTCAGGTTTTGAACTTGTAATTCTTTTTTAAGTCGTTAAGTGCTGTTAAAATCAAACACTCTATTTTCCTTGAGTTCCTTGTGTCTCTGCAAATGGTTATTTGGCTGTAGCCCTGGTTCTCTCAAAGACTTACCTTCTGTGGCTACTTCATTGCAGGTGACCACAGATGAAAATTAGAGGGTGATTTCACATTGCTTGCCAAGAACCTTTTATATTGGCTAGATTTCAAAGCCTTCAGCCTGAATCAGACCAGATAATCAATTCCAGATACTTTCTATTTGCCCAAGGTTCTGTTTTCTAATATGATTTCCAGAGTCAGTGTCTATATCAGTCAGGGTTATACGTTGCAAGCAAAGGAAGCTAATTTTAATAGTCGAAGCAGAAAATGAATTTGTTATAAAGGTATGGCAGCTGATGAAATTTTGAGAGAGATGGAGGAACAGGCGAAAGATTCTAGAATGAATGCCCATAACCATATCACAGAACCAGCCCAAGGAGGGAAATTCACTGCCACCAGTACTGAGCATTTGAGACTAGAGTTTATATGACTGTCAGTGACAAAGCTTTATTTGCATCTGATACTGATGGAACTTCTGTGCCAGGAATTCGGTCCTGGAAGCAATTCATACATGACAGCCAAATGCTTGAGTACTATACTGACTAGTATGGCTAGTAAAATGAATTCTTCATGGAGGCCCTTTCTGACACTGGCTCACTTCTGAACTACAGTCTAGCACCACATTTAATTGGATTTACCCATCACACACTTGTGCCTTAAGTGCAATAGGGTGACAAAATGAATTTTCTAGTTTCTACTTTCAGTATGCTGAACGCATAAGTAGAAAATTCTCCAAACATAGAGTTTTCAAAAATGCTAGATAATCAAAAAATATAACAGATATTCACTATTTCTGGTAGCTCAGCTGGTAAACAATCCGCCTGCAATGCAGGAGACCCCGGTTCAACTCCTGGGTCGGGAACATCCCCTGGAGAAGGGATAGGCTACCCACTCCAGTATTCTGGCCTGGAGAATTCCATGGACTATATAGTCCATGGGGTTGCAAAGAGTCGGACACAACTGACTTTCACTTGCACTATTCCTGATGTGTAGTCTTGTTTTCAATCTTCTTCTGTATATAAAGTTTGTCTTAAGTATATTGGATAAAAATTGCATAAAGTCTTCTTTCCTGGGTCTTATTTTGGGCTTTTTTTTTTTTTTTGGTGTTTATGTTTTATTTTGCTTCTTTGCTTTCTCCTTTCTAATATTGCTATATTACTCAAGTTTTCTTTATATTTTCCATCAAGTAGTTTAAATTTTTGGTTTCAGTGCTTACCATTAAATTAACTTTTAAAAACTGAGCTATCATTTCTCTATTACCATTAAAGAAAAGAATTCTCCCATCATCAGGATAAGAAATTTAGCATATATGTCTTTCTAACCACACTCAACTCAGAGCTTTCATTAGAAGAGTCTGGAAATTTTATATCCAGAATATTTTATTTGTTCTTATTGTGTCCTCTCTTTAAAAACAATACTTTGACACATATTAGTGCATTCAAGTAGGCCTGGTACAATCGGGCACCTAGCCACTCCAACAAGTTCTGGATCCTCACCTGGGGGGAGGAGGTGCCCCCTAGGGGATGGGGGCACAGAGTCACCCCTTGACACAGGCCTCATTCAAGAGAGCAAAGCTGGGAGGTGAGGAAAGGGCAACAACCCTGGGTCCCATGATCACAAATGTGGCCTCCCCAGGCTGTCTTCTGAGTTCTGCCCCCATGACATAATCCCTTTTAATGGAGAGCTTTAACTTGCCCTTCACAGATCTCTATCCTCTGGCCTCAGTTTCCTTCCTGGCCTTCTTGCCCATTGGTCCCCACACTCTGTTCAGTTTCCTCCCCCAGAACATACACCTGAACCTCTCCCCGACTCCATCCCTTAGGGGCTGCTTGTCACTGGAAGCCTCCCTGATCCCAACAATAGGCTTCTCTGATGGCTCAGTGGCAAAGAATTCACCTGCAGATGCAGGAGACACAGGAGACCCAGGTTTGATCCCTGAGTCAGGAAGATCCCCTGGAGGAAGAAATGTCAACCCACTCCAGTATTCTAGCTTAAAAAATCCCATGGACAGAGGAGCCTGGCAGACTACAGTCCACAGGGTTGCAAAGAGTCAGACACAACTGAGTGACTAAGCACACACATGCACAGTGCATAAATAGGTTATGTTTTTTCAAAACTCAGATTTTCCACATACTTTAGATATTCATTTGGTTTCATTTATTAAGTAGCTAAAGAAAGTTTTCTAACATTTTTTTTTCACTAGGAAGTCTATTTGGGTTGTCTACTTTCTAAATCATTGCCTGTCTAAAATTTCTTTCTGAAGTATTTATTTAAGAAATATAGATTCATAGGTTATGGAATGGTTTGGTGTCAATTATCCCCTTAAAACTTTGAAGAAACTATTCCAATGTCTCTTATATTCAATATTATGGAGAATTCAGTGGTACCCCGTGTGTGTGTGTGTTTCTTAACTCCTGTTTAGATAACTGGTTTTAGTTTAGTAAGGCTAAGAAGAAGGGAATCTTACCACCTGCAAAAAATGTATGATTTCCTTTGGTTATAAAAATTCAACTTTTTCCAAGATGTACTTCTGATGTGTAATTTTTGTTGATTTTGCCTGCAATTAAAATCTGGAAGTTTGACACCATTCTCTGTCAACGAGACTATACGGAAATGAACTCTCTCATATTGCTCATATGAATATGTAATGTATAACTTCTATGGCAGGTAATTTGTTAACATCTAATAAAATTACTTACATATTACCTTCTAACCAACAATTCTACTTCTAAAAAATTTCACGAAGATACTCTGGCAAAAGTATGAAGCTATTTGTACAGAGTTATTCATTACAAGATTATTACCTTGTAAAACCCAAATATCCTTCAACAGAGCTAGTATTAAAAAGTATAAATATACCCACAAAGTAATACTATGTAACTCTAAAATAGAATAAGGAATCATTTTCTGATCTTAAGAACTAAACAATATAAAAAAATTAAAACAATGGTTTCCTCTAAAAGGAGAAAAAGAATTTAAAAATCTACATTTCTTTAAATATATCTTGCTTTATACATTTTATATATTTATAAATAAATTTATTTTAAAGCAATTTCTGAAAAATTAAAATGATAGTTTGTGAGTAAACAATGCGTATTTAATTGATGGGATAGAGATTATTCCAAATGACTTTTTTAAAAACAGTAATTTGATTGTAAATCCCTAGAAGGATATAACCCAAGAAGTAAAAAGAATTTAAAAATGAATTTTTTAGTAATCATTTTGTTAGCAAGGTGTTGATTTTGTTAGTCTGAATCTGAAATGGCTATTATTTGGTATAAAAAAGTATAAATGTGATATTCTTATTCTATAATTCTCCCATGTTATTGAGAACCAGGAGACTCAGCATTGAATAGAAGGGATATAAATGTAATATTGAATTAGTTAAGTAAAATCTTTTGTAATCTTGAATTTGAATTGAAAGTACCAAGGCAAAGTTGTGATGAATTTTCCTTTAAAAGAAAATATTTCCTAACTCTGCATGTTAAAAAAGCCAAGAGAGAATGACCAAACCATTTACAACAAATGCTCTTAGCACTTAAATTATGGCCACCACATACTGTTTCTCATTAAAAACGACTGGGGTTCTTTGGAGAAATGTTTGATTTCAAGTCTAGAGTAGCAATTTTACAAAGTGAGCTCAATATACTATCAGACCTCACAGCAAGGAAACATTCCAAGACAGGTCTCAGAAGTCAATCTGAAGAGGCTCACATAAGTCAAAGACAGACTTTTCAGCATTAATAAGAAATTAAGTAGCTTGAAAATCATCAGAAATACTTAAATCTATGTTTCCATGGTATGAATAATTAAACACATAAGATGTTAGTGAACCAAGTCATAAATTTGAAAGCTAGTAAAAAGGGAAACAATTATATACCTATTCTGCCTTTCGTATTCTGTCCAACAGAGTAACCAGATAGTGATGAAAGGAAACTTCTTTAACAGAAATATTCCAGTTACTAACTAAGGAATGAATGACAGAATATTACTATTATTCAAACCATAATGAGTCTGGGCATTGATCATCAACTGTTTATAATATCACAAAAAGATAAAAACACAGACATTCCATCTTTCCTAATAGAAAGCACTCAAGGAGCAGCCTTACAAAAAAAAAAGAGAGAGAGAGAGAAAAAAAGTCTTTTCTGATCAAAGCTCTCGATCCATATACTAACTTTTAGAAAATACTGGAGTTAAAAAATATTTGTTATTTAATACACCAGGGAGGCAATTCACAAAACTCAGACTGGAAAACTCCAGGATTAAAAACAAAACAAAAACCTACCTTTTCTTTAATAAGAAATAATTGTAAAAATTAAAAACAAAAAAGATGGAAAAGAAAATAAAAAGGCTCATAAGACAAAATCAGCCAGTTCCTATGTGAGGACATTATTTAGACCTTGATTCAACCAAATGGCCAAAAATCTTTAAAAATTGTTTTCTGACATTTATGACACAGCTGGGCTTCCCTAGTGGCTCAGATGACCAAAAAAATCTGCCTGCAATGGAAGAGACCTAGGTTTGATTCCTGGGTCAGGAAGATACCATGGCAAAGGGAACGGTTACCCTTTCCAGTATTCTTGCTTGGATAATTACATGGACAGAGAAGCCTGGCAGGTTACTGTCCATGGGGTCACAAAGAGTCAGACATGACTGAGCAACACACTTCACTTCATGAGACAATTAGAAATTCAACAAGATTCAGTACTTCATGATATTTTTAAAATCTATTTATTTTAGTAGGGGCTAATTACTTTATAATATTGTAGTGGGTTTTGCCATACATTTACATGAATCAGCCATGGGTGTACATATGTTCCCCATCCTGAACTCCCCTCCCTCCTCCCTCCCCATCCCATCCCTCAGGGTCAACCCAGTGCACCAGCCCTGAGTATCTTGTCTCATGCATCAAACCTGGACTGGCGATCTGTTTCACAAATGATAATATACATGTTTCAATGCTATTCTCTCAAATCATCCCACCCTCGCCTTCTCCCACAGAGTCCAAGAGACTGTTCTGTACATCTATGTTTCTTTTGCTGTCTCACATATATGGTTATCGTTACCATCTTTCTAAATTCCATATATATGTGTTAGTATACACTATTGGGTGTTTTTTGTTCTGACTTACTTCACCCTGTATAACAGGCTCCAGTTTCATCCACCTCATTAGAATGGATTCAAATGTATTCTTCTTAATGGCTGAGTAATACTCCGTTGTGTATATGTACCACAGCTTTCTTATCCATTCATCTGTCTATGGACATCTAGGTTGCTTCCGTGTCCTGGCTATTATAAACAGTGCTGCGATGAACATTGGGATACACATCTCTTTCAATTCTGTTTTCCTCGGTATGTATGCCCAGCAGTGGGATTGCTGGGTCATATGGCAGTTCCATTTCCAGCTTTTTAAGGAATCTCCACACTGTTCTCCACAGTGGCTGTACTAGTTTGCATTCCCACCAACAGTGTAAGAGGGTTCCCTTCTCTCCACACCCTCTCCAACATTTATTTTTTGTAGACTTTTGAATAGCAGCCATTCTGACCAGCGTGAGATGGTACCTCATTGTGGTTTTGATTTGCATTTCTCTGATAATGAGTGATGTTGAGCATCTTTCCATGTGTTTGTTAGCCATCTGTATGTCTTCTCTGGAGAAATGTCTGTTTAGCTCTTTGGCCCATTTTTTGATTGGGTCATTTATTTTTCTGGAATTGAGTTGCATGAGCTGCTTGTATATTTTTTGAGATTAATTCTTTGTCAGTTGCTTCATTTGCTATTATTTTCACCCATTCTGAAGGCTGTCTTTTTACCTTGCTTTTAAGTCTAATTAGGTCTCATTTGTTTATTTTTGCTTTTATTTTCATTACTCTGGGAGGTAGCTCATAGAGGATCCTGCTGTGATTTATGTCAGGGAGTGTTTTGCCTATGTTTTCCTCTAGGAGTTTTATAGTTTCTGGTCTTACATTTAGATCTTTAATCCATTTTGAGTTTATTTTTGTGTTTGATGTTAGAAAGTGTTCTAGTTTCATTCTTTTACAAGTGGTTGACGAGTTTTCCCAGCACCACTTGTTAAAGAGATTGTCTTTTTTCCATTGTATATTCTTGCCTCCTTTGTCAAAGATAAGGTGTCCATATGTGCATGGATCTATCTCTGGGCTTTCTATTTTGTTCCATTGATCTATATTTCTGTCTTTGTGCCAATACCATACTGTCTTGATGACTGCAGCTTTGTAGTATAGTCTGAAGTCAGGCAGGTTGATTCCTCCAGGTCCATTCTTCTTTCTAAAGATTACTTTGGCTATTCAAGGTTTTTTCTATTTCCATACAAATTGTGAAGTTATTTGTTCTAGTTCTCTGAAAAATACCATTGTTAGCTTGATAGGGATTACTTTGACTCTATAGATTGCTTTAGGTAGCATATTCATTTTCACTATATTGATTCTTCCAATCCATGAACATGGTATACTTCTCCATCTATTTGAGTCATCTTTGATTTCTTCCATCAGTATTTTATAGCTTTCTATATATAGATCTTTTGTTTCTTTAGGTCGATTTATTCCTAAGTATTTTATTCTTTTCATTGCAATGGTGAATGTGATTATTTCCTTAATTTCTCCTTCTCTTTTCTCATTTTTAGTGTATAGGAATGCAAGGGATCTCTGCCTGTTAATTTTACATCCTGCAAATTTACTATATTCATTGATTAGCTCTAGTAATTTTCTGGTGGAGTCTTTAGGGTTTTCTGTGTAGAGGATCATGTCATCTGCAAATTCCTTTTATGTCTTTTCCTTCTCTTTTCTCATTTTTAGTGTATAGGAATGCAAGGGATCTCTGCCTGTTAATTTTACATCCTGCAAATTTACTATATTCATTGATTAGCTCTAGTAATTTTCTGGTGGAGTCTTTAGGGTTTTCTGTGTAGAGGATCATGTCATCTGCAAATTCCTTTTATGTCTTTTCCTTCTCTGATTGCTGTGGCTAAAACTTCCAAAATTATGTTGAACAGTAGTGGTGAGAGTGGGCACCCTTGTCTTTTTCCTGACTTTAGGGGAAATGCTTTCAATTTTTCAACATTGAGGCTAATGTTTGCTGTGGGTTTGTCATATATAGCTTTTATTATGTTGAGGTATGCTCCTTCTATTCTTGCTTTCTGGAAGGTTTTTATCATAAATGGATGCTGAATTTTGTCAAAGGCTTTCTCTGCATCTATTGAGATAATCATATGGCTTTTATCTTTCAATTTGTTAATGTGGTGTATTACATTGATTGATTTGTGGATTTTAAAGAATTCTATCATCCCTGGGATAAAGCCCACTTGGTCATGATGTATGATCTTTTTAATATGTTGTTGGATTCTGTTTGCTAGGATTTTGTTAAGGATTTTTGCTTCTATGTTCATTAGTGATATTGGCCTGTAGTTTTCTTTTTTGTGACATCTTTGTCTGGTTTTTGTATTAGGGTGATGGTGGCCTCATAGAATGAATTTGGAAGTTTATCTTCCTCTGCAATTTTCTGGAAGAGTTTGAGTAGGACAGGTATTAGCTCTTCTCTAAATTTTTGGTAAAATTCAGCTGTGAAGCCATCTGGTCCTGGGCTTTTGTTTGATGGAAGATTTCGGATTACAGTTTCAATTTCCGTGCTTGTGATGGGTCTATTAAGATTTTCTATTTCTTCCTGGTTCAGTTTTGGAAAGTTACACTTTTCTAAGAATTTATCCATTTCTTCCAAGTTGTCCATTTTATTGGCATATAGTTACTGATAGTAGTCTTTTATGATCCTTTGTATTTCTGTGTTGTCTGTTGTGATTTCTCCATTTTCATTTCTAATTTTGTTGATTTGATTCTTCTCCCTTTGTTTCTTGATGAGTCTCTCTAATGGGTTGTCAATTTTATTTAACTTCTCAAAGAACCAGCTTTTAGCTTTGTTGATTTTTGCTATGGTCCCTTTTGTTTCTTTTACATCTATTTCTGCCCTAATTTTTAAGATTTCTTTCCTTCTACTAACCCTGGGGTTCTTCATTTCTTTCTTTTCTAGTTGCTTTAGGTGTAGAATTAGGTTATTTATTTGACTTTTTTCTTATTTATTGAGGTTAGCCTGTATTGCTATGAACCTTCCCCTTAGCACTGCTTTTACAGTGTCCCATAGCTTTTGGGTTGTTGTGTTTTCATTTTCTCTTTTGATTCCTTCTTTTTTTTTTATTGGAGGCTAATTATTTTACAATATTATATTGGTTGGTTTTGCCATACATTGACATGAATCTGCCCCGGGTGTACATGAGTTCCCCCTCTTGAACCCCCCTCCCACCTCCCTCCTCCCCTTATCCTCCTTCTGGGTCATCCCCAGACAACAGCCCCAAGCATCCTATAACATGAATCGACCCTGAACTGGCGATTCATTACACATATGATAATATAAGTTATAATGCCATTCTCCCAAATTCTTCTGTGATTTGTTGGTTATTGAGAAGTGTGTTGTTTAACATCCATATGTTCAAATTTTTAATAGTTTTTTTTTTTCCTGTAATTGACATCTAATCTTTCTGCTTCATGATCAGAAAAGATGCTTGGAAAGATTTCAAATTTTTTTAACTTACCAAAGCTAGATTTATGGCCCAGGATGTGATCTATCCTGGAGAAGGTTCCGTGTGCACTTGAGAAAAAGGTAAAATTCATTGTTTGGGGGTGAAATGTCCTATAGATATCAATTGGGTCTAACTGGTCCATTGTATCATTTAAAGTTTGTGATTCCTTGCTAATTTTCTGTTTAGTGGATCTATCCATAAGTGAGAGTGGGGTATGACACTCTCCCACTATTATTGTGTTATTGTTAATTTCCCCTTTCATACTAGCTAGCATTTGCCTTACATAAGTATTTGATGATATTAAGGAAATATTATCAATTATTTTTTTTAAGAATGGTAATGGTTAACCTCTTTGAAAGTATTTGTTTTAGAAATAAGAACTGAAATATTTACAGAGGAAATGACATGGGGTCTAAACTTTACTTCCAAATAATTGAGAAGGAAGAAGCTAATTTATGTGATTAACTGAGGACTACCAACCTTGATAGTATATTAAAAAGCAGAGACATTACTTTGCCGACAAAGGTCCATCTAGTCAAGGCTACGGTTTTCCCATGGTCATGTATGAATGTGAGAGTTGGACTGTGAAGAAAGCTGATCGCCGAAGAATTGATGCTTTTCAACTGTGGTGTTGGAGAAGACTCTTGAGAGTCCCTTGGACTGCAAGGAGATCCAACCAGTCCATTCTAAAGGAGATCAATCCTGGGTGTTCATTGGAAGGACTGATGCTAAAGCTGAAACTCCAATACTATGGCCACCTCATGCGACGAGTTGACTCACTGGAAAAGACTGATGCTGGGAGGGACTGGGGGTGGGAGGAGAAGGGGACGACAGAGAATGAGATGGCTGGATGGCATCACCGACTCTGTGGACATGAGTTTGAGTGGACTCCGGGATTTGGTGACGGACAGGGAGGCCTGGTGTGCTGTGATTCATGGGGTCGCGGAGAGTCGGACACGACTGAGCGACTGAACTGAACTGAATAACTAGATGGGTGATGGATATACAGGGGTTCATCAACCTAATTTGTCTTTCTATGAAAAGAATAGTTAAAAAGTGAAGTCGCTCAGTTGTGTCTGACTCTTTGAAATCCCATGGACTGTAGTCTACCAGGCTTCTCTGTCCATGGGATTTTCCAGGCAAGAGTACTGGAGTGGGTTGCCATTTCCTTCTCCAGGGGATCTTCCTGACCCAGGGATCGAACCCATGTCTCCTAAATTGCAGGTAGACAGATGCTTTACTCTCTGAGCCACCAGGGACGTCTTTCTACAGGCTTGTAATTTTCCATAATAAAAAGTTTAAATAGTGTCTACTACTTAAAAAATGCTATAATACAGAAAATACAAGTCTGTATGTGGACTCAACTAATTTACTATATTTTTAATTTTTTTTTCTTTTCTGCCTTCTTAGTTATTGACTTTCAGAATTCCTGTTTTATACATTTTTTATCTACTGGATCTATATTTATAGCCTTTTGTGTTTTCTCTTATTATGTTTTTCTCTTTATGTTTTGTTTCTGAGTCCTTGATCTTACACTGAAAACTATTACAATATCAAATTAGGTTATTTTTCAATATCCAAACTTTTATTCACTAATTTATTGCATATTTTATTTGCTATTGCATTTTTCATCTCCAGAAAAACCAATTTCTCTGTCTCATTGAGAATATTATCTTATTAAATAATCTAACAAAATAATAAGTGATAATAATTTCATTAAACGATATGTTTCAGTCTATATTAAATATTTCAATTAAATGCTTACTATGTTTCACAATTACACTCATCTCACATGCTAGCAAAGTAATGCTCAAAATTCTCCAAGCCAGGCTTCCACAGTACATGATCCATGAACTTCCAGATGTTCATGCTGGATTTAGAAAAGGCAGAGGAACCAGAGATCAAATCGCCAACATCTTTGTATCATCAAAAACGCAAGAGTTCCAGAAAAGCATCTAATTCTGCTTTATTGACTACGCCAAAGCCTTTGACTGTATGGATCACAACAAACTGTGAAAAATTCTTAAAAAGATGGGAATACCAGACCACATGACCTGCCTCCTGGGAAATCTGTATGCAGGTCAAAAAGCAATAGTTAGAACTGGACATGGAACAACAGACTGGTTCCAAATCAGGACAGGAGTATGTCAAGACTGTATATTGTTACCTTGCTTATTTAACATACATGCAGAGTACATCATGTGAAATGTCAGGCTAGAGGAAGCACAAGCTGAAATCAAGATTGCCAGGAGAAATATCAATAACCTCAGATATGCAGATGGCACCACCCTTATGGCAGAAAGTGAAGAAGAACTAAAGAGTCTCTTAATGACAGTGAAAAAGGAAAGTGAAAAGTTGGCTTAAAACTCAACATTCAGAAAACTTAGCTCATGGCATCCAGTCCCATCACTTCATGACAAATAGATGGGGAAACAGTGGAAATAGTGGCTGACTTTATTTTAGGGGGCTCCAAAATCCCTGCAGATGGTGACTGCAGCCAAAAGGCGCTTGCTCCTTGGAAGAAAAGCTATAACCAACCTAGACAGCATATTAAAAAGCAGAGACATTACTTTTCCAACAAATGTCCATCTAGTCAAAGCTATGGTTTTTCCAGTCATAATGTATGAATGTGAGAGTTGAACTACAAAGAAAGCTAAATGCCAAAGAATTGATGCTTTTGAACTGTAGTGTTGGAGAAGACTCTTGAGAGTCCCTTGAACTACAAGATCAAACCAGTCCTTCCTAAAGGAAATCAGTCCTGAATATTCATTGGAAGGACTGATGCTGAAGCTGAAACTCCAATACTTTGACCACCTGATCTGAAGAACTAACTCCTTGGAAAAGACCCTGATGCTGGGAAAGATTGAAGGCAGGGTAAGAAGGGGGACAATGGAAGATGAGATGGTTGGATGGCATCACCAACCTATGGACACAAGTTTGAGTAAGCTCTGGGAGTTGGTGATGGACAGGACAGCCTGGCATGCTGCAGTCCATGGGGTCACAAAGAGTAGAACACAACTGAGTGACTGAACTGAACTGAACTGATGTTTCATAGATTTGCATACATTATATCTTTAGATTATCCATATTCAACAGACAAGAAACCGGGGGTTTATAAAGCTTTAGTAACATTACAAACCATAGGCTAGACTTGGCTGGTCACATTTGGAAAACATGGTTCATCTTGGTTGGCTTGCTTAAGGATCTGGGTCTTAGATGGAGCTTGGCTAATCTAGTTGGGCTTATCCAAGTGGTTACACTTTGTTCCATGTGACTCTCCTCTTCCTTCTGGGAACAGTGAGCTAGGCTATATATGGTCTTTTAATGATGGTAATAAAAAGTGCAAGAAGACAAGCAGAAATATGCAAGGATTCAGAAGGCTTATGCTGGGAATTGGCACATCATCAATTCTTAAAGTCACATGGCTGAACTTAAAGTCAAGAAGCAAGGAAATATATCCTGACCCTTTTGTGGGAGAAAGCTCTCTGTTACAGGGGAAAAAAAGGATGAATCTGGATTGCCTCAGTGAATATACAATCATTCATGCAAGTTGTCTATGTATTAAATGACAGCGCTTTAAATCTGGATAAAAATTTTAAAAAGCTATGCCCTTAACCACTATCCAAGAATTCTTTTACATAAAAACACATTCCTTGATGCCAGGGATTGATATGTTCATTGGAATCTATTGAATCTTTTCATGTGCCCGTGATTATTCTTTTCTCAAAGGCGAATGAGGGGTATGTATTACTGTACAGTATTGGGAACTGGGATGGTCTGTTAAGTTTTGTGCATGCATTCCTTCCATTTTTCACATCAGCTAATTAGTGAAACTCCAACATATCTCACTGGATTATAAGAATTAAACACAACGTCTCCACATACCTGGCATATAGTAGTAACTTGATTTTCAATCCCCTATATCTTCCAAGAGTCCTTTTTCCTCCTGCATGGAAACATGCACAATACTTTTAAATGCTCCTCAAATTTTCAACAACACTACTTGCCGTTCACGTTCTTTACTTCCTTGGGTCTCAATTATTTCTCAAGATGACTTGCTCCAGTCTCCATCTCCTAAGCATCTTGAGAAACTAAGCTCTCAAATGACACCAGTAATCCATTTTTCTTCAATTTCCATTCATCTTTCAGACAGCTAACACTCCATACAGTTGCATTTCTCAAGGTCAACAATATCCTCCACATTGTCAAGTTAGTGAACACATTTCTTTCCTCAGACAACTCACACTCTTAACAGTATTTTCCATTGCTGATCACTTATACCTTCCAGAAACAATTTCTTTTCTTGTTCCATGATTTCATTCCCTTTGAAGCTTTTTCCCATTACCTCTCTGGTCATTCAGTTTTACTCTCTTTTGTGATTTATTCTCCTGTACTCAATATTTAAAAACAAGAGTTTACCAAGGCTCACACCACCTGGAATCATTTCTAATTTTTATAATGTATTTTCCTCATTAGACGATTTCAAGGTTTGCAATGACTTTAGACAACTTCCAGATGCTGAAAACTCTCAAACTTATATCTGAGTCTAAACCTGTCCTTCAAATATTATGTTCTTACCTATCATTCCCACTGGAATATATCCATGGATAAATTCTTGATTTCTGCTGTTGACTCCCTTGTTTAATTCTGATAGCCATCCCAAGTAGATGCAACTTAAGCTAACTCTCCCAATAACCCTATTTCACATCACTTTGTTTCACTATACGACCAACAAAGAAACACGCACACACATAGATGAATCTTTTCTTCCATTTATTTGATTCTTGTTTATTTTCTACTTTATCATTAGGATAAGTTGCATGAGAGAAGAAATCTTGCCTGTTTCATTTACTGTTTCATCCTTAATACCTGGAATACTGCCAAACCAGGGTAATAACTTAGTAAATATTTTGGGGGTGAAAGAATGAAATCTTGTCTTACTTTGGTTGCTTTTCTGAAAAGCAAGCTGAAATATACTGAAATGCCTATTAATTATTAATAATAATTGCTCACATGCTGCTTTATGTTTTACAAATATTTTCATTTAAAATGTCTCATTTAAAAATCACTGCAAACCTGGGAGTTGAGATTATTACTCTCTTTATAAAAATGAAGAATACTGTGACTGAGAAGACTCATACAGATGTTAGCCTGAGTTTTGATTCCAGGTTTTTTGATTCCAAGTTCACTGATATTTCCATCATACCATAGCATTTATGATTTATCCTAAGGAGTCAGTAAGCAAAAGCTACTAAAAATGTATCTTTTAAAAGGAAAGCATTCTAAATGGCATATATTCACATTCCATTTTCACTCATGTATGTAGAAACCATAAAGTCAATAGATTTTTTTCCTGGTGCTGTATTTTTTAACTCCTCAATAATGAAGGATGTATTGAACTACTGTGCCCAGTGACTTATAGCATCATTTTTGATTTAGAGCATCTGGAAAATTTTTTTGTAATGGTTCAAAGAGACTATTTCATGAACCAACATGAATCAATTTAAGTAACCACAATCATAGTCACAATAATCATAATAATATTCATGCTTTTGTATGGTTCTTCATATATTTCCAGTGTATTTTTATGATACTTGCCCTTTTGATTGTCATACAGACTATAATGTAAGATTATTAAGAGAATTTCAAAAAAATCATTTCAGGTATTTTTTTTAAAAATTCTTTTTTTCATATTTTAATTTTTTTATTATTATTTATTTATTTTTTATTGGAGGATAATTATTTTACAATATTATATTGGTTTGTTTTACCATACATTGACATGAATCCGCCCCGAGTGTAATATCACTATGTAAGTAACCTACTAAAACTCTCAAAATTGCTTTTTAATCTCTCCCTGCACTCACACTCAGTAGGAATTATCTCTGAACTCCTCACAGGATTTTCCATGCCTCAATTAATCCACTGATACCTTCAGTTCGGATCAATTCAGTTCATTCGCTCAGTCGTGTCCTACTCTTTGCGACCCCATGAATCACAGCACGCCAGGCCTCCCTCTCCATCACCAACTCCCAGAGTTCACTCAAACTCATGTCCATCAAGTCGGTGATGCCATCCAGCCATCTCATTCTCTGTCGTCCCCATCTCCTCCCGCCCCCAATCCTTCCTAGCATCAGAGTCTTTTCCAGTGAGTCAACTCGTCGCATGAGGTGGCCAAAGTATTGGAGTTTCAGCTTTAGCATTATTCCTTCCAATGAACACCCAGGATTGATCTCCTCTAGAATGGACTGGTTGGATCTCCTTGCAGTCCAAAGGATTCTCAAGAGTCTTCTCCAGCACCACAGTTCAAAAGCATCAATTCTTCGGCGCTCAGCTTTCTTCACAGTCCAACTCTCACATCCATACATGACCACTGAAAAACCATAGCCTTGACTAGACGGACCTTTGTTGGCAAAGCAATGTCTCTGCTTTTTAATATACTATCTAGGTTGGTCATAACTTTCCTTCCAAGGAGTAAGCGTCTTTTAATTTCATGGCTGCAATCAGCATCCACAGTGATTTTGGAGCCCCAAAAAATAAAGTCTGACACTGTTTCCACTGTTTTCCCATCTATTTCCCATGAAGTGATGGGACCAGATGCCATGATCTTTGTTTTCTGAATGTTGAGCTTCAAGCCAACCTTTTCACTCTCCTCTTTCACTTTCATCAACTGATACTTTAACCACACATAACCCGCATATATTCTTCTTGAGTGCAATCTGCACCTTCTAATGTCCGATATAATCCAAGAGAAGGTGTGGTCTGAAATCTCCTAAACATCTCCTGCTACTTACAGTTCATTATTTTTTCCATAACCCTTAAAACCATACATGCCATTCAGCATCTTTTATGCTTGTCTGAACTATCCACACCTCTTGCTTCTGTGCCAATAAATAAATGCAAGCAACAAAATACTCTGGCTAACGTAAGCAAAGGAGAAGTTATTGGAATCTCACAACACAGTTTGAAGGTAGGAGGCCTAGTGAGGAAATTATGCAGGGAACAAGTTTGATTGTAACATGAGCAATCTAGTCAATATACCACCACCAGGGCAAAATCCACTTCCATTTAGTTGTCTTGTCTCGCTGACCAAAATTTAAGACAGTATCCAATTCACTTATCTCAGGTGATGTTCTGCCCCTGTCTAAGGGAGGATGTAAGCAATTAAAGCATACCTACAAGACTAGATTCAATAAATAACTAATTATTCCAGAGGAAATAAGAGTACTGTTTTTTAAGAGGAAATTATGCTATACCAACAATGAAAAACAAATTCCACTAGAGTTTACTCTGACTATACAATATTTGTACACCCAAACTGTCATATGTACATTTCCAACAGTATCCGTGTATAACACAAATCCATCTATTCCCTTCAGTTCAGTTCAGTCAGTTCGTGTCCGACTCTTTGCGACCCCATGAATCAGCACGCCAGGCCTCCCTGTCCATCACCAACTCCCGGAGTTCACTCAAAATCATGTCCATCGAGTCAGTGATGTCATCTATTCCCTTGCTGCTGCTGCTGCTAAGTCACTTCAGTCGTGTCCGACTCTGTGTGACCCCATAGACGGCAGCCAACCAGGCTCCGCCGTCCCTGGGATTCTCCAGGCAAGAACACTGGAGTGGGTTGCCATTTCCTTCTCCAATGTGTGAAAGTGAAAAGTGAAAGTGAAGTCACTCAGTCGTGTCCGACTAGTAGCGACCCCATGGACTGCAGCCCACCAGGCTCCTCTGTCCATGCAATTTTCTAGGTAAGAGTACTGGAGTGGCTTGTCATTGCCTTCTCCGATCTATTCCCTTAGAGAAGCAATAAAAATTCATTCAGACGCAAGCCTGTTGGCATTGTTTCTGGCATTGTTCTTTACCTAATCTAATTCCTTCATGATACCATCTCAATATTCTGCAGTAGCAGTTCCCAGTCTTTTTGTTAACACAGACCATTTTCGTGGAAGACAATTTTTTCAGAATGATTCAAGTGTGTTACATTTATTGTGGACTTTATTTCTATTATTATCACATCAGCTCCACCTTAGATCATCAGGCATTAGATTCTGGAGGTTGGCGACCTCTGTTCTACAGCTTAGGAGCTAAATGGAATATCTAATTACCACGTGTGTGTGTGTGTGTCCAACTCTTTGTGACCCCAAGGACTATAGCCCACCATGCTCTTCTGTCCATGGGATTTTCCAGGCAAGAATACTGGATTGGATTGCCATTTTCCTCCTTCAGAAAGTCTTTCCCATCCAGGGATCAAACCCAAGTCTCCTGCGGCTCTTGCATTGGCAGGTGATTCTTTACCACTGCACCACCTGAGAAGCTCAATTGTCACAGAACTCCCTTTATAAAATAGTGTAATAATGGGAAAAAACGAGAATACATATTGATTTAAAGTATAAACATAGGTGTGTAACACATAAGAAGGAAAATAATTATAAAGATTAATACCATCATTTCTGCTACTGGTCATGAGATTGCTTTTTTCTTCCTTCCTCTATTACCTACTATATATTTTTCTGGCTTTTAGCTGGTATCAGCAGTATCCCAGCTGGAGGAGATTACCTGTTCTGTGATATAATCCAAATTTGCAGTTTGAGAGATCTGAGTGGTTGGTGGTCTCACATATGTTGGATTGTAATAGTCTTAATTGTTTCTTCTAATCATACTAAAGCAAGTTGGTACCCCCAATGGCTTCCCAGGTTCCTTCCATTTGTCCCTTTGCACCACTGTACAGCAAAAGCCCTATTTCCTCTAGATAAACAGGGCCAATAACCTCAATCAACGTCATAATTCTGTTTTTCACAATTTTCCCAGTTGCATGACAAAGGCATGACTGCTGCTGCTGCTGCTAAGTCACTTCAGTCGTGTCCGACTCTGTGTGACCCCATAGACGGCAGCCCACCAGGCTCCCCCGTCCCTGGGATTCTCCAGGCAAGAACACTGGAGTGGGTTGCCATTTCCTTCTCCAATGTGTGAAAGTGAAAAGTGAAAGTGAAGTCACTCGGTCATGTCTGACTCGTAGCGACCCCATGGACTGCAGCCTATCAGGCTCCAAGCTTCCAAAAGCATCGAATCCACTGCTATGTTTCCAAACGGAAACATTCCCCAGGTGAAAACAAAAATAAAATTTGAATGGCAACATAGAGTCAGAAAACAAATGTCAACCCCCTTCACTTACTTCCCTTGATTATTTAATCCATATATTCTGATATTAGGGAAACTAAGTCATAAAATGATGTGTGTCAAATGGAATCCTTAGTGAACCTGCAATAGTCAGTTCAACTATTTTATGACTTCAGTGAAACTTCTTTACCTTAAATCCAATTCTTTGGTCATAAATAATAAAATAAGGGATATTGTGACAAGGTATAAGAAATTTTACCAGTAAACAGAGCCATAATGTGAGTAGAAAACAATGCACATTCAGAACAGACATTTATCCCAGTGGGAATAAGCTGTAAACAGTTCCAAGGGTAATCAACTTTCTACCATATGGTTGGATGGTCATAGAGATATAAAGCCAAATTAGAGCTCCAGGTTAGTAGCTGCTTTCTTGCAAATTGGACCATCAGTCAGAATAGCCACATCACTCTTCATGAGAAGGAAATGCTCTTGAGTCCCAAGATGGACTCCATGTCCATCCTACCAATATGACCATTTTCTTTATGAGCTCAATAAATAAACATCAGGATAGCAGTGGTAAATGGCTGACTGAAAATCAGAATGTACATCTTATCCACCTGATTTTTACAAATTTCTTTTGTAATGGAGCTATACGTCAGCATTTGGGCACTTAGCTTGAGAGATTCATCTATATGTTTTTTCCCAGAACATCCTGTCACTACTTCTCCAATTATGCCACTTCCAATTTTCCAAACACGTGACCAAGGCATTATCTGTCATTCACTCATGTATACAAATCTTTACCTCATGACATCATTCCTTCCAGGCAAAGTGGAGTACCATGACACTGGTGGTATACAGAATAACTGTGCATGTTAGGTTGGTTACTTCGAAGGAGAGAGGGTTGTCAGGCACCCACAGAATGGAGGACTTATGTGGATACTTGCTAAACTTTTTTTTTCTTTTCAGTATCCAAATCCCCTTTCTACTATCATGCCAAAAATCTCAGTGAGAAACTCCCCAATTGAATTATTTATTATACAATCATGTCTCTATTTCTGCTTTACAGATAGGTTCATCTAGAATCATTTTTCTAGATTCCACATACGTGTGTTAATTTATGATATTTGTTTTCCTCTTTCTGACTTACTTCACTCTGTATGACAGACTGTAGGTCTATCCACGTCTCTGCAAATGGCAATTCGTACTCTGTGGTGACCTAAATGGAGAGGAAGTCCAAAATAAGAAGGGATACATGTGTACATATGGCATATTTACTTTACTGTATAGCAGAAAATAACACATTACAAAGCAACTATATGCCAATAAAAGTTTTCTTTTAAAATATGTATTAATATCATATTTTGAATAAATATTTTAATATATTTTAAAACAAAAGAGCAAGATAGATATGACAGTAGACTTGCAATTTCCTATCTTCCCATCTAGCTGGTTACAGTAGGAGAGTAAATGGAAGTTGAATGGAGAAGCTCAAAACCTTGAATAGAGAGTGCATTTGACCATTATTTTCTGTACTTAACTGAGAAACTTCAGTATAGTAATTGGCAGTTGGACCACATCCACTTCACAAAAATAATCTTAACTTGGACAAAATCAGTAGAAACATAACCCTAAAATCTCTGAAATCTAAGGAATCCTAACAACCAGATTCTAAAATGAGTGCCTTTATAAAGTTTGATGTGGATTCTAACTCTCCTTGTCTGCTATTTTGCATATCTTAATATATATACTATTTTATTCTTTATTATGTAAATTCCTTTTTCCAAGATTTGGGGATAGAAAGTATTGGAAATCAAATAGTTCTTATAATTTTCTTATATAACTAGAAACTCTTACATAAATTTTATTCTTCTTTGACATTCAAATGAATTATATTTCTAATTGTTCTAAGAGCATGGCCATGGGACCAATGCTATGAGAACATTAGTGAACTTTGGGTTCTACTGTCAAGAATGCATAATTTCTTTGGAAAATGCATGATTGAAACTTTATGAAATATGTATTGAGTTATAAATCATAATCACCAGTGGAAGTGTATTATTAATCTTGCATAAAAGATGCAGTAGTTATTATTGCTACTGTGCATTCAAGCCTCTGTCTAGGAATATAGTTGAAATTCCCAAATTGTAGGTCAAGTTAATCTTTCAGTCTAATGAGCAGATTTTTGTATTTATCATTTTTATATTTATCTTCATCTCTTATAATTATGGATTATTAATTTTCTTCTGGCATTAAGCCATCTGCCTCAAAGTTAGTATTACATTCTAAAAATCTTTTCAGTGAATGTCTTTATTATAGATTGCTATAACTACTAGAAAGGAATTATATTTTCATCACTTTTCCCTTGAATATTTGACCTGTTTCTAGGAAGGAGAACCATTTTCAAATTCTCAATGATTCTGAGTTGTTCCTTCATTCTGAAATAGATATGTGCAATGAAAGTGGGGAAATTTTCAATCTACAGAATGATGACATTTCACCTTGAAAAAAATTTCATCATCCATGAACATCTGATTTTATACATAAAAACTGATAATTAAAGAATTTCAAATAGGCTCAAATTAGTAAAAGGCTAAAATTCAGACCTCTTTTTTAAATTAAGACTTAAGTTTCATTTTTCTGAAAGTAATTAAGAGGTCACATTTTAGGATCTACAAATTATCATACTGAGTAAAATAACTCAGAGAAAGACAGACATTACATCACTTATATATGGCATCTAAAAACTAATATAAATGAATCTGTATATAAAACAGAGAAAACAAACTTACAATTACCAGAGGGGAAAGGTGGTGGCGGGGATAAATTAGGAGTTTGGGATCAACAGATACACACTACTACATATAAAATAAACAACAAGGACCTATTCTGTAGCCAGGAACTATATACAGTACACAAGGAATAATATTCAATACCTTGTCATAACCTATAATGGAAAATAATCTGAAAATGAATATATATATATATGCATAACTGAATCACTGTGCTATAGACAAACTGACATAGTATTGCAAATCAATTATACTTCAGTTTTAAAAAATGGAGGCTTACAGTTTAAAAACAAAATATATACTAGACTTAAAATAAAAAGCTGCTGTCTTCTGTCCCTTCTTTCCCCACTCCCAATTTTCCTTGACAACAACTGATTCTCACTCATCTGAAGCAACCAGTTTCAACTCTTGTAGCTTTTTCTTAGGGTATATATACATCCATATTTTAAAATAAAATGATTATACTATTATCTTAAAATATGGATGTATATACCCTAAGAAAAAGGTAAGAGAGTTGAAAGTGGGTGATTATACTGCTATCCCCTCTCCAGTGTCCTTGCCTGGGAAATCCCATCAGCAGATAAGCCTGGAGGGCTATAGTCCATGGGGTCACAAAAAGTCAGACATGACTGAGTGACTAAACATCAACCAAAAATACTGCTATCAGTTCTTAAATTCTTATATGGAATAATGCCACTGTCCACATACAATCTCTCTCTCTTTCACACACACATACACACACACACACACACACACACACACACAAACACACACTTCCTCACTCCCATCCTCCAAATACAGTTATATCAACTTTTTGGGTTAAATTAGTACTTGATATTCACATTATTACAGACAGCTAAATATTGTTCACAGTTAAGCAACTAAGTATGCTATTATTACATTTTCTTTCCCATATAAACTTGTACTTCCCTGCAGGTATTCTTTCCTTATGCTTTATATCTTCTGTATAATGTACATATACCTGACAGTAATTCATTCCAAGTGTTCCAGCTTCCTCTAAATATAGGTATTCAGTGTTCTAGCAATATTAGTTATTCATCAGAATATCCCTACTAAATCCCCCATCTACCTACTTCAAACTGTATTATTTGATCTGCAGATTTCACCCTAAAATATGCTTTAATTTCTTAGTGACTCCTCTTCATTTTTTTAGTAGCTTTCTCAGAAGGGTGTTTGCATGGTAAAATGTTCAAGATTTTACATGTTTGAAAATGCCATTAGACTACAGACATATTTGATTTTTAGTGTGGATATGTAACAAATTATCAGTTGTAAATCATACACTTTCAGCATTTGGAAGGCCTTAATTATCTTCTAGTTCAGGGGTTGGCCAATTTTTTTCAATAAGGAATCAGATGTTAAATTTTTAGGCTTTGCAGACTGCATACACTTTGTTGCAATCACTTACCTCTGCTGTTGTGGCTCAAAGGAGTCATAAAAAATTTATAAGCAAATGGGTATGGCCATGTTCCAGTAAACCTACAAAAACAGGCCGTAATTTGCCACTCCCTGGTCTAGGTTAATGCATTGTGATTTCTAATTCATTTACACGATAATTTTTAATTTTGTTTTTAGACTCTAAGTTTTAAAGGTTCTTCACTTTGGCCTTGACACTTAAAATATATCGATAGTGTACTTTGTTGAGAACTTGAGATGTTTTGCTGGAAACTTGATGGGCTTTTCAAACTGGAGAATCTGGAAAAGGTTCAAATATACTGGTAATTTTCTTGCATCTCCTTTCTTTGTTCTGTCCTTCTGAAACTCATTTTCATTAAATGTCAGGTTTATTGGGCATATTATTTTTAACTTGCCTCCACTATTTTTACACACTTTGGAAGTTATTTAGAAGTTAACTTTCAATCCTTCTTTTTGACTTTTATATTACCATTTTTAACATTATATTACCATATCTTAGTAGCTGACTCATCTTTATTTTATGGTTCCTTGTTCTTACTTCATGTATACAGTCTCTATAAGGATGTTAATTAGGGGGTGTGTGTGTGTGTGTGTGTATTAGCTGTTATAACAAAATAGCACAGACTCCATCCAGGTGGCTTATAAACAACAGAGATGTATTTCTCACAGTTCTCGAGCTTGGAAAGTCCAAGATCAAGGCACCAAGAGATGTGATTTCTGGTGAGAGCTCCTTCTGGTTGGTAGGGCACTGTCTTCTCAGTGTGCCTTTGCCTGGTGAAGAGCTCTCTGAGGGCTCCTTTACAAGGGCACCTATCACATTCATGACAGAGCTTCCTAATCATTCCCCAACGTCCTCACTTTCAAATACTGCTACACAGAAGATTAGGTTTCACATATGTGTCTGGGGCACAAGTGTCTAGTCTATCGTAGTGTGTGTATGTGTGTGTGTAGATATGTGTTAGCCTGTTACCTGTACTGCCTCTTCTACTTTGACTTTATTCTCTCTCCTTCTCTTCTTCTTCTCTGTCTATCTTTATTCTAGAAGCTTCCTTGAAAGTTAGGTGAATTTTGGCTACCTCTTCACATTTAAGAGCAAGGCACTAAACTGATGACTGGGATTTCTATAGATCTGAGTGATCTTGACAAGGGATGGGCTTTATTGTAGCATAGTCAAATTAAAACCCAGCAGTTTCATTGAGGAACCCTGATTAAGCATATAGGAATTTTTTCTTAGGCTAATCAGCTTCGCAGAAAGTAATTTTCCTACATTTTCTGGGGAAATCACACAGCTCAGAGCATTCTAGGAACCAAGGAGGGGAAGTATGGCATAAGGATCTTAATTCCTATGATTTGCACCCCAGCCACCTTGGATGTATTCAGTATTCAGTATTCTTCAAGTCAGAATTTGTCTGACTGAATATCTAGGGTAAGAAAATCTTACTCACTCTTCTTCACGGATTAAAGAAAAGTAACCATGTATACTCAGGAAGGTGATCTTGTGGTCTGATACTGTTAAGACTTTCATCTGATCTTTCTTTTTTCCATCATATATCCTGTGTCCTAAGGAATCCAGTGTCACCAACTCTTTAGCCTTCCCAGGCATCCACAGGACAAACTGATCCATTCTTCCGGACTCTCCCACCAGTAGGTTTTGATTTGAGATTTCTGTAGTCTGCTAAGTCAATTAACACTCATACATCAGTTCCAGCATTTAAAAAAATTAATGTTTTTAATCTATTGTAGTCTTCTCTTTTTTCTTCATTTTTTTTCCTTGTGGGTTTCTTTGCCTTTTAATATCTTTGATATCATTTTAGTAGGATTCCATGAAGGACCAGACATAAATTAATGTATTTATTCTAACATGATTCATCTAATTGTATTTTCAACTTTAGGAAACTCACATATACACCAGCAATTTGAAATTCTATAGGGAGCCCTGGATCTATGATAGCCTTGCAGAGATGTTCTGAGTTGGGGAGAGGGGGCTGGGCTTTTCTACATGATCCTCCAGGGAGTAGATACTGGATGCCCCAGGGAGGGGACACTTCCTTGAGTGAGGCAGCTGAGGAAAATTCCAAGAAAGAGTTTAGAGCTGAAGCCTGACAACACAGGTAATGGGAATCTGAGCTATGCAGCTTAGTGTCTGCTGCATGTGGCTTTTAGCAAACTTGCATCTGAACATTTAGAATAAATAAATTTTAAAAATTAGGAAAAATTTCCAAGCAACTTACTTAGCAAGAAGAATTGACACTTCTGAGACAAGCAGGGCTTTGAACGTAATTGTAGAGACTCTTCAACTGTAGAGGCCATGTATAATTCATCTCTCTATCTGTAAAATATAGCTCTTTGCTTGGTTCATAGCTGATCCACATTTTGTTTAATAATTAAGTGAAATTAATATATTTTAAAAATTAGCTTTTATTCCTAGAGATTATGATATCAAGTGAAGTAAGCCAGAGAAAGACAAATATCACTTACATGTGGAATTTAAATATATATATATATATATATGAACTTATGTATAAAACAGAAATAGATCCACAGACATAGAAAACAAACTTATGGTTACCAAAGGGGCACGAGGTTGGGGAAGGATAAATAAAGAGGTTGGTATTAACATAACACACATTACTATATAAAAAATAGATGGCCAACAAGAACCTACTGTATAGCACAGGGAACATACTCAGTATTTTGTAATAACCTCATGGGAAAAGAATCTGAAAAAGTATATACTATATAAAGCATACCCATATATGTATATTATGTATATGTATGTATAAATATAACTCAGTCACTGTGCTCTACACCTGAAACTAACCCAACATTGTAAATCAACTATACTCCAGCAAGAATTAACTTAAAAAATAAAAATTACATATAAATAAACTTTCCTGCCTAATATGGACATTACATTTTGAAGCAGCTAAAAATAAAACATTTTTCCTTAAAAAATTAAAGCACATGGCAATCAATGAAAGAAGATTATAATGAACAGAAGAGTTTGACCCACGTGATTCACACTGAAATGAAAGGTCACAAGATATCACCATTATCATAAGTGGGAGAGATGCCGTGCTGTCCCCAGCTTCCACAACCATGTCAGTTTACTCTTTGACAAAAATCGTTGACACATTTAGGGAAGTAATGTAATGACCAAGAATGTCATAGGGATAATTTCAAGTCAATAAGTGGATTATTTTCTCATCTCTAATGAAAGCTAGGAATAGAAAGAGTTGAGATTCATAATCCTGAAAATAAAGTATTATTTAGAATTCAGGAGTAGATTTCTCTAAGCCCTGACCCCATATAGAAATAACCCTGGACAAAAGATGTCTCTGCTTTCAACTATCTGTCATCTATTGGCCAGTTTATTACCCCTGAATGGTGAAGCATCACAGATCTCTGGGGACACATCCAGCTCATTTACATAGGCCAGTTGTCCCACACTCAATGGTCTCATGTTAAACTAGCAAATAGCAAGAAGAAAATGAATCCTTTCCACACACAGTTCAGAGCCATATTTTTTCATGTTGATATCTTGGAGAGAGTGCTACTTCCCAGTTTTATTCTAGATGCCTAATGTTATGCTGCATCAGTCAAATCATATTATATCGAGTTACAGAGCAGGTCAGCACAAATGTCTGTGTTCAAAGACGTTTCTGACTTCCTGCCAAGTCATTTGGCACCACTCAAGTTGTCATCAATTTGAATTACTTGTAGATCATTTCAGGAGATATTAAGATAATTATTGGTTTTTCTTATAAGGGTAGGAAGCCAACAAAGCACTCACCAAACCTCTGCATCCATCTATAAATTGAGAAACAGACACTTTATATCTTAAAGCAATATAATTCATGTCATGTTAATGTATGCACCATTTCAGTTTATATTCTATCATTCCACTCTTAAATTATAAAATATATTTGGATAATGTGTCCAGTTGATATGAGCATGCATACAGCCTTGTTGAATCTAACATATTTTTCTCTTAGTCCTGAGTTTTTCCACTAAAGGGTTATTAGAGGATAAATGGCATCTGGGCATGCTACATTCAAGAAACAATTGAAATTAGGAATCAAAATTTACCTTTTTAAAAGAAATATATACACAACTGATATTACAGAAATACTCTCCATTTATGGTATGTTACACTCCAAAATTTCATTCAAAGGATGGTTGACTAAAATAACATTCTACTTGAAAACAACACAATTATGGGCCCCACAACTTGGTTATACTGCATCAATACTCTATCAATAGCAATGTACCATATCAATAATAATGCACGCAAGTTCAGTCATTCAGTTGTGTCCAACTCTGATACCCGCTATGAACTGTAACCTGCTAGGCTCCTCTGTTCATGGAATTTCCCAGGCAAGACTATTGGAGTTGCCATTTCCTACTACGGGATATCTTCCTGACCCAGGGATTGAACCTGCATCATCAATAATAATGCTTACTTACAATATCAGTGCTGTGAAGAAAGTCATTCTATCCTAGAGGAAGCTCTAAGACCTCATCTCTGGGCATGATGTTCTAGCAGAAAAAAAACCCTCAACCTCTGTTCCTTTTTTATTGATTTCTCAAGATGCCAGAAGCAGGAAAGACAATAAAGTATCTTAATTATCCCCAGAAAAGGAAGCTCAAGAGAAATAGAACGGTGATTACCTTCTGTTAAAGGTGGTCCATATTCCAACATCAGGCACTTTTACATGACAAATGGAAATGATATGTAACTGGTTAATTCTTTTGTCAACTTCAACACTTACTCCACAGTTTCCCACTCTATCCACTTTGAATTTTATTTTCCTCTCTCTTCTCTTCTGACTGTTTATTCCAGTTTATCAAGGAGAGGCTATGTGATAGTTGAAAGCACAGGCTAGAGTCAGACCATCTGGGCTGAAAATACGACTCCAACAGTTCAGTCCAGTTCAGTTCATTTGCTCAGTCGTGTCCGACTCTTTGCGACCCCATGAATCACAGCACACCAGGCCTCCCTGTCCATCACCAACTCCCGGAATTCACTCAAACTCATGTCCATCGAGTCAGTGATGCCATCCAGCCATCTCATTCTCTGTTGTCCCCTTCTCCTCCCGCCCCCAATCCTTCCCAGCATCAGAGTCTTTTCCAGTGAGTTAACTCTTCGCATGAGGTGGCCAAAGTATTGGAGTTTCAGCTTTAGCATCGGTCCTTCCAATGAACACCCAGGACTGATATGACTCCATACTGGAAGACAATTCTTCATGTGTCTCTCACATTTCTGCACATCCTTTCAGCAGAGGTACTAATGGCCTTCATTCCTGATTAATTTTTCAGAGTTGTTGTATAGTAAACAATCTTCGACAACAGAAATGGTCCAAGTGTCTCTGGAGCAGAGGGAATATTATTTGCTGCCCAGTATAATAATGTCTCTACCTGGAGTAATCATTGGAAAGTTTGTGTGTAACCCATTAAAAAGTTAGGGATTCATAAACTTGGGGTTCCTCCACTGTGAGGCAAACACATAGCATCCAGCTGGGTCTGCCTTCACGTTGTCTCCTTGGGACTTGAGGGGCAAGAGTAACAGACAGGAGCCCGAAATTCATGCTACTGGGTCTTTAAACCAGGAGTGTTGTGTCTTTTGCAGGCATCCAGGAAACTATGCGGAGAAGGCAATGGCACCCCACTCCAGTACTCTTGCCTGGAAAATACCATGGATGGAGGAGCCTGGAAGGCTGCAGTCCATGGGGTCGCAAAGAGTCGAACACGACTGAGCGACTTCACTTTCACTTTTCATTTTCATGCATTGGAGAAGGAAATGGCAACCCACTCCAGAGTTCTTGCCTGGAGAATCCCAGGGATGGGGGAGCCTGGTGGACTGACATCTATGGGGTCGCACAGAGTCCGACACAACTGAAGTGACTTAGCAGCAGCAGCAGAATGAAACTATGAGGGATTAACATGTTAGCTTACAATTTGGGTAAAAACCTCAGACCTGACACTCTGCCACTTAATAGTCATGTGACCTTGGAAATGAACCTTTGGTTTTCACATCTAAAAAATGAGGTTAACAACAGTCTTTATCTTGCAGGACTGCTAGATGTTTAAATAAGATAACACCCAAGAAATATTTAGCATAGTTCCTGGAAGTAAGTTCCTGCTCACAAGTAAGCTAACTAGTGTTGATTTTTACTTTTTGTGTTTTTCCTGATATTTTTGGCTTTATATATACATTTTGCTCTTTTTATATGCACAATTCATCTTTTTGGAGTACTGTGCATATTCATTGTTTTCTTTTGTTTTAACCATGTGAGAATTTGTATGGAAATGGAAGGTTAAAGCACTCATAAAATACAACAGAACCTGGGAATTGTTTATCTAATCACCACCCAGAGATTTGCAGAGGATAAGAAAGGAGCTTACTGCTTTGTTCTCACAGCTCAAAGCTGTGAGTTTAACTCTAGGTATATATCACAGGTAAGTTGCTGGCTAGTAGAGAAAATTCTCAAATACATAAAATTAGAGCGACTTACTCTGGAGCCCCAGGCAATGACATAGTCTCCATATTCTCCCAGGTGATAGTAATGCTTAGCTTAGTTGAAAACTACTGTTCTGGTAAAAAGGTTTGTCTGTCTTCATCTATGAGGAGCCTTGGCTGGAAGCACCTGGAGAGCTTTCACAAATACATATGGATGCCTGAGCTCCACTCGGAAAAATTCTGATTTACTTGGCTTATGTGAGATTCTGGCATCCGTAGAGTAAAAACTCCCCAGGTGGTTTCAATTTATAGACAATGTTCTAAACAAAATAGCAGCAAGAATCTAAAGGCTTCTCTTTTCAAATATTTCTAGGAGGTAGAGCAGAGGATGAACCAACGTCATGAAAAACTGAAGGGATGAACCCTCTTTTTCTCATGCTTCAAAATCTGTAACATCCAAAGTCAAGCTTAAATGCTTACAAAATTTTAAGTCCAAATCAACTGGCTTTGCTCTTGAGATGATCAAAGTGGTCTTGCATTGCTTTTCCAACACAACAACTGTATTGTGGCACATTGTAAAGTAAGCATTGCATATTTCAATGTTGATGAGTCAAACAATTTCTGTAGCCAAATATGCTATAGGCATTAGTCAGACGGGTTGCATAGGCAAGTCTGTAGTTGATCCTTATGATTTGGGAAGGTTACGTCTGTTCTGAATGAAGGCCTCTTTGTTTTATTCATCAGCATGTTTCACTCGTATGTTTGTAAAACATGATACTATCCAGGGGAGGAAAGTCAAAACAGGATTGTTACTGAATTATCTGCAAAATAAACAGTTTTACCTAAAACAGCATTTTTAGACCACCCGTAGACAAGGATTTTACAGGGATCCTTCAAGTTAAATAAGAATGTCTGAAACATTAAAAAGTATGGTTTAAAAGCAAATGCTGTCTGAAAATGAACTTGCAGAAACAATTTTTTTAATTATTTTTTTAAGAATTTGATTGGTGAGCAACCTCACAATTCTCTCCCCCCAAATAAAAATATAATGCTCAAGACAAATTAATCAGTATTTCATTTTATTCCCTACTTATGGCATTGAAAGTGATAGAGTGTTAGTATTTGAACACTTTCTTCTTCACCTGTTAGGTACTTTACCAACATCATTTCATTGTCATGCACACAACAGCCTATGAGGTACTGTTATTGAGGCTCATGGCAGTTAAAGTAGTTTAACCACTCTATGGAGAAGAAGGTGAGAGTGGACCTCATCAGTCTTATGTAGAAATCTCACCCTTTCCCATTACATCTCTTGGTATTAACCAAGAACTGAACGCAAAAAGGTCCCTAATGAAGGTATTATAGACTGAATTGTGTCCCTACAAAATTCATATTTTGAAGTCCCTAGGTGGAACTAAAGAGCCTCTTGATGAAAGTGAAAGAGAAGAGTGAAAAAGTTGGCTTAGAGCTCAACATTCAGAAAACTAAGATCATGGCATCCGGTCCCATCACTTCATGCAAATAGATGGGGAAACAGTGGAAACAGTGTCAGACTTTATTTTTGGGGGCTCCAAAATCACTGTAGATGCTGATTGCAGTCAGGAAATTAAAAGACGCTTACTCCTTGGAAGGAAAGTTATGACCAACCTAGATAACATATTAAAAAGCAGAAACATTACTTTGCCAACAAAGGTCCATCTAGTCAAGGCTATGGTTTTTCCAGTGGTCATGTATGGATGTGAGAGTTGGACTGTGAAGAAAGCTGATCGCCGAAGAATTGATGCTTTTGAACTGTGGTGCTGGAGAAGACTCTTGAGAGTCCCTTGGACTGCAAGGAGATCCAGCCAGTCCATTCTAAAGGAGATCAGTCCTAGGTGTTCATTGGATGGATTGATGCTAAAGCTGAAACTCCAGTACTTTGGCCACCTCGTGCGACGAGTTGACTCACCGGAAAAGAGTCTGATTCTGGGAGGGATTGGGGGTGGGAGGAGATGGGGATGACAGAGAATGAGATGGCTGGATGGCATCACCAACTCAATGGACATGAGTTTGAGTGAACTCCTGGAGTTGGTGATGGACAGGGAGGCTTGGCGTGCTATGATTCATGGGGTCACAGAGTCAGTCACGACTGAGCGACTGAACTGAACTGAACCCCTAATGTGACTGTATTTGGAGATGAAGCCTTTAAGGAGGTAATTAAGTTTAATTGACATCGTAAGGGTGGGGCCCTGATGTGATGAGACTAATGTCCTCACAGGAAGCAGAGACACAATATACTCACAGACATAGAAAACAGATTTGTGATTGTCAAGGGGGAGGGGGTGGGGGGAGATACTGGAAGTTTGGGACTAGCAGGTGCAAACTATTGAATTTAGAATGGATAAACAACATTGTCCTCCTATAAAGCACAGGGAACTATATTCGATATCCTGTGATAAGTCATAGTGGAAAAAGAATATGAAAAAGAATATATATATATATATATATAGCTGAATCACTTTGCTCTTCAGTAGAAATTAACATTATAAATCAACTATACTTCAATAAATTTTTTACAAAATTCTTTAAAATGCAAACAAACATACAACAAGGATGAGACACCAGAGATCTCTTTCTTTCTCTCCATCAGTGCACAAAAAAGAAGTTATCTTAAGACATAGTGAGATCGGTGGCCATCTACAAAGCACTAAGAGGGCTCTATCTAAAGACCGACTATGTTGGCATCTTGATCCTTGGACTTCCAGCCTCTAGAATTTTGAGAAAGTAAATTTCTGTCATTTAAACCACCTAGTCTATGATATTGTTTATGGTAGCAAGAAAAAACTAGTACAGAAAGGAATGATTTTGAAATTCATGTATAATTTCACTACATATGTCTGTAATCATAAACTTTGAATAGTAAAGAAATCCTGGACCAGAAGTTAAAAGATCTTATACCATCTCTCAACACAACAGCCAGTGAATGTGGACATGCCAAAAATTCTTTGAGCCCCAGTTTACTCATCTATAAAACTGAGATTTTACAATCTGCTCAGCCTATCCCTCCAAGTTATTGTGAAGCTGGACATAATACTAGTGGTGGCTCAGAGGTTAAAGCGTCTGCCTCCAATGCGGGAGATCCGGGTTCAATCCCTGGGTCGGGAAGTCCCCTGGGGAAGGAAACGGTAACCCACTCCAGTATTCTTGCCTGGAGAATCCCATGGACGGAGAAGCCTGGTAGGCTACAGTCCATGGGGTCGCAAAGAGTCGGACATGACTGACCGACGGAACGGAAACAACCACAAGAAAATGTTGTTGTTCAGTTGCTAAGTTGTGTCTGACTCCCTTTGATGACATGGACTGTAGCATACCAGGCTCCTCTGTCCTCCACTATCTCCCAGAGTTTTTTTAAATTCATGTCCATTGAGTTGATGAAGCTATCTAACCATCCCATCCTCTGCTGCCCTCTTCTCCTTTTGCCTTCAATCTTTGCCAGCATCAGGGGCTTTTCCAATGAATTGGCTCTTTGCATAAGGTGGCCAAAGCTTTGGAGCTTCAGTTTCAGCAACAGTTCTTCCAATGAACATTCAGGGTTGATTTCCTTTAGGAATGACTGGTTTGATTTTTGAAGTCCAAGAGACTCTCAAAGGTCTTTTCAAGCACCAAAATTCAAAAGAAAATTGATGCTTTCTTTATGGACCAACTCACATCCATATAGGACTACTGGAAAACCATTGCTTTGACTATATGGACCTTTGTCGGGAAGGTGATGCAAGTAAAATTCTAAGTACATATGACAGGTACCCAAAAAATACCAATTTCCTTCAAACAGATGTGGAAAATATTTACAGTATCAAGGCACTGAGTAGATCTAATGCTCAGACTAGATTTCAAATGGCCTGTCCTAACACATTAAATTTAAATTTCTCTGTCAAGTGATTACCCCACTGCTTGGATAGAACCCAGAAGACTTCTTGGGGTTCCTGGCTGAAAATGGGCACTTAAAACCCCTCATTATATATCACCAGCTTTTATATTCCCTTATTTGCCTTCCTTTCAAAGTAATTCTTTCCTACCTGTATATTTCCATTTTTTTTTCCCCTAAACACATAGGAAACAAAAGATCCTCACTCTTAACCCATGTCAACCACATTCTAACTACAGATACCAGCATATTGAACCCCTGAAAATATACTCTCTTCATCTAGAAAATTAACATGTAGAGCTATGTTTAGGGTCACGAGGTAAAATATGGGAAGCTCTGTTAAATTTGAGTTTCAGACGAATGAAATTTTTTTTAGAATAAGTATGCTCGGTATTTTTATTTGCTAAATTTGACAACCCTGGTTGAGTCACTTCTTGGGTCTTGTGTGATATCATTTGAAATTATGTAAACAATTATAGTAACTGAATTATTGAAAGTTTGCTCTGTGTCAGGCATATTTGTCTTCAACATCTATTATTCAACTTAATCCTCTACAAAAATCCTGTAAGATGGTGTGAGTTAGAGGGAGCACAGGCCATAAGACTGCCTCACTGCTGATACCAGTTGAAGGTTCAGAATCCTCAAGATAAATTTTAGTTTCACTCATTCACTAGAAGGACTCACAGAATTCATCAAAAGCCGTTAGACTCATAGTTACAGTTTATTATAAACTAAAATCTACAGATTAGGGAATTCCATGATGGGCCAATGGTTAGGAGTCTATGCTTTCACTGCAGGGGCCAGGGTTGGATTCCTGGTCAGGGAACTAAAATCCTGCATGGTACACAGTGAGACCAAAATAATAATAATAATATGGATTAAAATCAACCAAGGGCTTGACATGTATACCTACTATGAAATAGATAACCTATGCTATACATAGGTTCACTGTTCTGCTCAATATTCTGTAATAACTTGAATGAGAAAAGAATTTGATAAAAGAATAAATACACATATATTTATAACTTAATCACTTTGTTGTACACCTGAAACTAACACAACATTGTTAATCAACTATGCTCCAATATAAAATAAAAATTAAAGATCAGCCAAGGAAAGAGGTGCATAGAGCCAAGTCTAGGAGGGTCCCAAGCTTCCACATGTCCTCTCCATGGAGTTGTGGGTGGTGTTAACTCCTCCTGATGATGATGGGTGACTGTATACATGAAGCATTGCCAACCTGGAAAGCTCACTGGAACTCTGGAGTCTTTACTGGGGCTCCATCATTGACTGTCCACATAGCTAACATCAGTTTCCAGTCCCTTCAGAGATCAAACTAATAACGTGGAACTCAACATCACCACCATAAAATGAGTAGACCTTCTGGCAGAGCTCAAAGCCCCTGGGTAAACAAAGACATCCTTATCAGGCAGGACATTCCAAGGACTTACAGATAATCTCCAATACTTAGGCAAAGGTCAGACTACTCTTTGTGCACGTTGAATTTTTTCATAGTAGCTCTCATTTTAAGAATTTAAAAAAAAAAAACTGAAGTATGAGGTCAAATGACTTATCTGTGGCTGTATAAATAGTAGCAGAGATGGGATTCAAACTCAGGCTTTATGCTTTCAAGCACTGAACTGTTGTATTTGATCCACAGAAAGACCCAGAACAAGTCGCCGTAACTGGTCCATCCTCCAGCTACTGCTACTTTCAAACCAAGCTGTTAACCCTTTGAAATCAAGCGTAATCCAAGTCAGGTTATTTACAATAAAAGTAAAAGTAAAGTCATTCAGTTGTGTCCCACTCTTTGCGACCCCATGGATTGTAGCCTCCCAGGCTCCTCCATCCATGGGATTTTCCAGGCTATAGTACTGGAGTGGGTTGCCATTTCCTTCTCCAGGGGATCTTCCCAACCCAGGGATCTAACCCGGGTCTCCCGCATTTTAGACAGATGCTTTACCATCTGAGCCACCAGGGAAGTCCTATTTACAATAAAAGCCTGGTTTCAATTCCATGATTTCTTAATCAGGATAACAGCCAAAGTGATTTTTGTTTGTGACTGAAAAAGTGTAGCACCCCAACTTTGTCAAGTAACACTGCAAATGTTGAGCATCCCATGCTCTAGACAGTGCACAATGGTGTTACTCTACTCAAGTTAATGTTGGTCATGAGAGGCATTCCTTCACTGTGTAATTTCTGAATGGTCCATGTGCTGCTCTTGTTCAGATCCTCAGTCTCCACCTATCCCCACTTCCCCCCGTCCTCATCCCTCTTGCCCTCTCTTTAAGGTAGGTGATCCTGGCTCCTGGATATTTGCTGGTTTCTCTCTTATGTCTTATATTCAGTTTTCCTGGGTGAGAAGAAGGTCTCTAGATTGTGCTTAGGACAAAAACAGGCAAAGCCAGATTTAGTTTGATGTTCTCTTGGCCTGCTTAGCATTAAATCAAAAGAGAAAATAATTCCTCAAGGTTCAGCTGAGTTATCAGAACTGCCTAAATTCAAAGACCAAAGCCATTGTCAATTCTATTTCTGCTGCCACTATATTCTTATTTTTATTTTTTTTTGTTTATCTCAAATGGTGATTTCTTGAGAAGAAAAAAGTAGTTTCTATTTAAGAATTCGTATCTGTGCTGTGTGTGCTAAATCGCTTCAGTCTTGCAACTCTGTGCGACCCTACAGACCACAGCCAGTCAGGCTCCTCTGTCTATGTGATTCTCTAGGCAAGAATACTGGAATGGGTTGCCATGTCCTTCTCCAGGGGATCTTCCCAACCCAGGGATCGAACCTGCATCTCTTACGTTTCCTGCATTGACAGGTGGGTTCTTTACCTCTAGCGCTACCTGGGAAGCACCAAGAATTCATATCTATTTTGCCAAAATAACATCATCATTAACATCCAATAGTTACCACTTACATACACCATGCTACCAAAAGAGTAGAGGAAACTAAGGATCACAGAAGCTGTGCGAGGAGGTCAGAGTCACACAGCAAGTCAGCAACCAAGTCAGAACTAGAACAAGTGTTTCCTAATTTAGAATTCAACAAAGGTTATGCCACCTCCTCCAAAGAGAGTCTTTGCTCTAGATAGAAGATCACACAAAAGATAACAAAGGGAGATAAGTTGGTACTCAATCAAATATATATGAAGTAACTCAAAGTTTTATAGCTTAGGAAAGATTTTCTGAAACCAGTAGAAGATTTTAAGTTTCTTGCTATTGTTTATGTGTCTTTAGACAATTTAATCTTTTTATCAATAATATGGTCTCTGAGACCATGTCATTGTTTGGGTTAATTCTTTTTGTTTATTTTATTAGTGTGTTTTTATTGTGAGGTCTGTTTAAAGGGTAAGAGGTATGAAATTTGAGGTGGGGAAATTAGAGAATGAAGAGGCTACTTTCTTTTTGCTTTGAAATACTTTCACAATGTATTACTACATAAGGGTAATACTAACCAATGTAAAAACACAGGTGAACCAAGAATAGCAATTAATCAGTCTCCAATACCACCAATCAGTCCAGATGCTCACCATAGCTTATGGTTTGAAGAAATGAGACTCTAGTGCACACTGGCTGAATGTCAATGTTCACAAGTTATAGCCCTAGTTTTTGTTGAGTACTGTTATGAAGTATGCTTGTATCCACCCAGAATCATATATTGAAATTGTAACCCCCAGAGTGTTCATTTAAGTACGTATGGTCTTTGGGAGATGATTAGGTTATAAAGATGGAGTGCTCGTGAATGAGATTGGTGCCTTATAAAAGAGCCCAGAGAGCTCTATCATTTGAAGACACACCAAGAAGATGGCCAATTATGAACTAGGAAACAGGCTCTCAGCAGAAATTGAATCCACAAGCACCTTAGCCTTGGACTTCCCAGACTCCAGCAATGTAAGAAATAAATTGCTATTTAAGCCACCAGTCCACAGCATTTTTGTTATAATAGCCCAAACAGATTAATCAAACACTTACTTTGAACCAGTGACTATTTTACAAACACATTATAGTACCTAGTCCTCCTGAAACAGGAGGAAAGGGGATAGGGTTCAACCTTTGAAAGAATGCCACAGCCCGAGAACGTGACATACACTGACTAGAACCAAATGGGTCCAAGATGGTGGACAAGTTGACTTCCACTAGACTTTGAGTATCAGTATATGCCCACTGTAATATATCAGCAAATTAAATAACAAACCCATAGGCACCATGGCAGCTCCAAGGTGGACCAGCAAAGACCAAAAAGTGGGCAGTGGCCCAATTCCTGGAAATCTCTGCCCCTTCCCAAAATAGAACAATCCTCACATTCATTAACCTATAAAAGTGCCCAGCCCTTAAAAGCTAACCACATCATATTTCAAGGCCACTCTCACCTTCTGAGGTGACCCACACTCGGTCTGTGGAATGTGTTTCTCCCAAAGCCTCTCACCTTTTGAGATGGCCCACACTAAATAAATTTAAAGAATAATGGAATAAAATTCCACTAAATGGAATTTAAAGAATATTTCTCTCTAAATAAATCCACTACTTACCTATCACTTGGCCTCTCACTTAACTCTTTCTATGATGAACCATCAAGAACCTGAGTTTCATTAAATTCTGAAACCAGGTATGTGATCTCAGTTGGAAGACAGTGGCTTTTGACTGGGTTTGAGTCCCAGCATATGAGTTCAATCCCGGTATGAATTACAGTTTCACTCCCAACATCCTATTTTATAGATAAGAAGACTGATTTTGAGAAAGGTTAAATAACTGCCTTATATTTTACAGCTATAAATGGAAAAAGTGTGAATTTGTGTCTAGTTTCTGCAACTTCAAAACTCACACCATTAAGCACATGACGTTGCCCCATAATATGATGACATAGTAAGATGTATTGGCTATTGTTAAGGATATTATTGTCTGGAGAGTTTGGCTTGGTTCATTTTAATTTGGTTAAACTTAGTTTGGTTTTAAACCAATTGTTCCAAAAGAAAATGTGGGGAATCATCATTTTGGCTTAAACTACTTTATCTGTTTTGGCTCAAAGCAAAGATGTTTCAGCACATTTACCTTGTCAACAGAAATGCTATAGATACAATTTCACATAATAAAAAAATTTAATATTTAAATAAATTATAATTAGCCATGGTAAAGTACTTATCATCTGTAAAACGCTTACTAGCATTCAGCCTATTAATTTTCTCACACCTCTGCAATATTCTCATAGGTGGTTGACAAGTGAACTCCAGGGTGAAGAAAATGGTCATGGAAGAGCTATGCCTCATGGAAAAAAGCACCCCAAAATCAAAATAAGTCCTTGTGTACATGTATTCATGTGTTCCCCATCTTGAACCTCCCCCACCTCCCTCCCCATCCTATCCCTCTGGTTTATCCCAGTACACCAGCCCCGAGAATCCTGGATCATGCATCGAACCTGGACTGGCGATTCATTTCACATATGATTATATACATGTACACCCGGGGCAGATTCACGTCAATGTAAGCAAAACAAATCAATAATGTAAAGTAAAAAATTAAAAATAAATAAACAACAACAAAATAAGTCCTTGTGCACCTGACTCTTTACAAAAGCTACACAGAGCAGAAATGACACATTGATCTTCCTTCTTCACTGAATTCAACTGGACTCCAGATTCACAGGGCGGGAGACAGAGGTCAATGTAGCACTTCCCCTATAGGTGTTGGGGAAACCCACTACTCAGGAAAGTGATCATTCCAACAAGTGAGTAAATAGAAGGGCTAATTACCATATGACCCAGCTGTCCCACTACTGGGCATATATCCTGAGAAAACCATCATTCTAAAAGACACATGTACTCTAATGTTCACTGAAGCACTATTTATAATAGCCAAGACATGGAAGCAACCTAGATGTCCATCAACAGATAAATGGATAAAGAAGCTGTGGTAACTATATACAGTGGAAGATTACTCAGCCATAAAAAGAATGAAATTGAGTCAGTTGCAGTGAGGTGGATGAACCTAGAATCTGTCATACAGTGTGAAGTCAGACAGACAAAAGTAAATATCGTATATTAACACATATATATGGAATCTAGAAAAATAGTACTGATGAACTATTTGCAGGGAAGGAAGAGAGACACAGAGCACAAACCGTGGACACAGCAGAGGAAGGAGAGGATAAGACAAACTTAGAGAGTAGCACTGAAACATACATTACCAGATGAAAGTAGCTAGCTAGTGGGGAACCACTGTATAATACAGGGAGCTCAATCTGGGGCGCTCTGTGATGACCTGGAGTGGGATGCAGGCATAGGAGGAGGCTCAGGACGGAGAGAAAGTATGTATACTAGTGGCTGGTTCAAGTTTTTGTACAGCAGGAACTAGCACATCATTGTAAAGCAATTATCTCCTAATTAAAAAAAAAAATAGGAGAGCTAAACATCACCAAAATAAAAAGCATTATTTAAAGTCAAAATTAAATACAGACACAGGTTAAAGAATTGCTAAGAAGAACCAGTTTGACTTTGAAGAGACTATTTTTTTGGAATAACAAATCCATGTTTCTTTGCTGGTTAGACATAGCCAATGCCTGCTATTCCTCGAGGACGCTGAAGCCATTATAGAAAAAAGAAGTTCTGAGAGTCAGCAATAGATCAAAGAACTAACCTGGAGATGAGAAAATATTATTAATTACACCTCCATAACAATCCTGAAAGCCTGTTGATAAAAATCTAATTCAAGTGTTGAATGATACTTTCTTTTCCCAATATTAGCATAGACAATCATTTGCCTGAAATCCAAGAAGAAAAATAGTAAAATATGTGTACACCATCATCTGTGTGGCACTAAGTCAGATATCTAGGCCTTTGAATTGGGAAGTTGGGAAGTAGTTACCAAAAGTAAAAGAGTCCCTTTGCTGTTCACCTGAAACTGCCACCACATTATTAGTTACACCCCAATACAAAGTTTAAAGTTAAAAAAAAAGTTTAAAGTTAAAAAAAAAAAAAGTAAAATATCACAAAGTACTGGACATATGAAGATGCCATGAGTACTCACTCATCCAACATGCATGTTTGGAGTGGTAGGTGTTAACAGATTGAATTGTAGTATAAACCCAAAGACCAAAGTTCACAAATCATATGTGTTTCAGTCTTACAGGAACACTGTGTTTACACAGAAAATCATGTAGTAAATGTTCATCATAATCTGTGCTCCAGAGTCTAAGAACTGCCACCCAAGAGTGGTTAGACTTGGTTCCATGATGAGTCAAGGTTTGTTCCTGAGAACATCTGTTAGCTGTGGTATTTCTATGGCTCCTGAGGGAATCTAGAATATTTCCTTTTAATCACAAACTAAATCAGATGAGCATACTATGAAGCAAGTGCCCAATTGGCTATTTTATGCAAATAGGCCACCTACAATTTCTTCCAAAGGTTTTCCAAATCAGAGTCCAATCTAGCAATCAGTACAAAATTGGTCCAGATAAGGATAATTGTGGTGAATTTTCATCATATAAATAGCAGTGGTTAAAATTCTAGGCCAATTTGCTGAAGGTATTTGTATATGGCAAATAAGCAGATTTAGAGAATTGGGGTTGAAGATAAAGTGAACCTCTTCCTTCATTTAAGGGACAGAACTCACACCAACCAAATTCCCTCCAGCTGCTACAGCAACCCCCAATCCAATCAGAAAGAAAGTTGAGCAGCTCCTAGGCTTGAAGCTCAACATTCCAAAAACGAAGATCATGGCATCTGGTCCCATCACTTCATGGGAAATAGATGGGGAAATAGTGGAAACAGTGTCAGACTTTATTTTTTTGGGTTCCAAAATCACTGCAGATGCTGATTGCAGCCAGGAAATTAAAAGATGCTTACTCCTTGGAAGGAAAGTTATGACCAGCCTAGATAGCATATTAAAAAGCAGAGACATTTCTTTGCCAACCAAGGTCCGTCTAATCAAGGCTATGGTTTTCCAGTGGTCATGTATGGATGTGAGAGTTGGACTGTGAAGAAAGCTGATCGCCGAAGAATTGATACTTTTGAACTGTGGTGCTGGAGAAGACTCTTGAGAGTCCCTTGGACTGCAAGGAGATCCAACCAGTCCATTCTGAAGGAGATCAACCCTGGGTGTTCATTGGAAGGACTGATGCTAAAGCTGAAACTGCAATACTTTGGCCACCTCATGCAACGAGTTGACTCACTGGAAAATACTCTGATGCTGGGAAGGATTGGGGGCAGGAGGAGAAGGGGACGACAGAGAATGAGATGGCTGGATGGCATCACCGACTCTGTGGACATGAGTTTGAGTGAACTCTGGGAGTTAGTGATGAACAGGGAGGCCTGGCGTGCTGTGATTCATGGGGTCGCAAAGAGTCGGACACGGCTGAGCAAATGAACTGAACTGAACTGAACTGAGTCCCTATCTGAACTTCAAGATGGAAGCCAGTGATCAGAAGTAAACATACTATAGATTGGAGACCCCTGGAGTTGGATGAATTTATTTTGTAAACAGCTGATAAGTGTTGAAAAGAGAACCAAATTTACCATTTGTTCACTTTATATTAGGATGCTTAGGAGAAAAATTTACTCTAAGAGGTGCCCAATACTGTGTTTTTTAGGTTATGCGTGTGTGCTGTTTTGCTTTGTTTTGGAGCACTAGTTTCACTGTACGTGTGGCAGCAAGCCTACTTAATCAGGAATGGCTTCACGCCTGCCGTGGTGGCTGACGTTAAAGCTTTCATTTAGTTAAAAGGCACTAACCTACTGGGAGAGAATGTGGCATCAGAAGAAACCAGAGCAGAGCACTAGTAGTGCGCAAGAGCAGCTGCGTCATTGAGAGCGGAGGTAGGGCAGGGGAAAGGAGAGGGGCAGAGTACAGACGTTTCAGCAGGCGGGAGAGGCCCATTTCAACACTACCCCATGTTAACCATGCAGAAGTTGCTTAAATCTGGGGAGTTAAATAGATACAAAAGTCAGTGACTTCATTTTAATTATTTAAACAATGTAACATTCGTTTTTCAAAAATAAATAATATTACATCTTTGAAATCTAAGCTCTAACTTCAGCTAAACTTCAGCTAAATACCCAGCTAAGGGTGTTTTACCTTTGTATATCATTTCTCTTAGTGTAATAATTTTGTTTCCTTTTATTCAGCTCACCCTTCCTCATTCCTAATTCAAATTTTCAGTAATAAATATTAAAGGCCTGGAATTAATTCCTTCACATTTTCAATTATAGATTATGTTCATAAAATAGCAGATTACAGGAATCCGGACAAAATGGCTGAAAAATAACAGTTAAAATGAAAAAGCTTCCACAATGACATGTTCTAAGAAAATCATTTTATTTTAGATAATATTTTGGAAAATGTCTTTCTTGAATTATTTCTATTCACGTTGTTCAGTTGCTAAGTCATGTCTGACTCTGCAACCCCATGAACTGAAACACACTACTATCCTTCACTATTTTGCATTTTCCTCAGATTCATATCCATTGAGTCACTGATGCTATGAGGCTATTTTTAAAAGTTAATATACATATATGCCTTATAATCTTATTACCTTACTACCTTTACCTGTACATTTCAATAAAATTAAGGATGAATTTTAAAGACACTTGTAAATCTCTGCATAATATTTTGCTGAATGGATGGATTGTGGATGTGGTGGAACATTGGAACTCTTGGTACCAGCACCTATGCATTTTTGCTCATACACAGATGCCCTTGAAGTCAGGTTAGTGATATTCCAGTCAGTGGACTGTGGATGAGAGTGATGTATATCACTCTTAAGCCTTTCTCTCAAATCTCCCCTCTGCTCTCCCTCCCTTCTTCTCTCAGCTGGATAGAGAGGAAAAAGCTAAAGATGCAGGAATCAGAAAGAATCTGCACCGTTGAATAAACAGTGTTGTTTACCAAACAGTGTCTACCAAGCTGTGTTGTTTTATAAAAGGCCATTTACCAAATACTTGATTGTATGGTGACATGAGCAAGAATTAGAACTTCATTCTTTATGTCATGACATGGTTGTATGGTACATCCTCCAGTTACCCTTATTGGTGAATAACCCACCATAACAATTTATCTTCTAGACATAGTGGTTCTGTGGATGTCATGGAAGTGCACTGCTCACATCTACAAGAGGAACAGGAAGCATAGTTAATTGGCAGCTTCAAGTACTGTTCCTCAGCTCTGTCCTCAAATTCATACTCAGGTCAGGCTTCCTCTAGACCGTTTGCTCCCAGTCATTGACTGAGCGCGTGACGGAGCTGGGTTAATCCTACCCAAAGCAAGAACCCTACAACTTTTGCTCAAGCTATGTATACTCCCCATCAGAACAGCTGAGGCTTTCTAAGGCTGCGCTACAATCTGAAGTCTCTTCCAATCTCTGTTCCCTCTTCTTTATCTTTCACAGATTTGTCCAATAAATCACACATGGATAATCTCATCTTCACATCGTCTTCCTGTAAGATACAAACCAACTTAGGTTACGTCAGAATTGTCACCATTATATATAAAATTTAATGAAAATATTTATGCATACTTCCTGAATTTCAGATAAAAGTCTTAAATGAGATTCTTCAGCAGGCAAAATGAACATTTTATAACTCCTGGCACATGTTGCCAAATAGGTTTCAAATTGTTACAAATTACTCTAGTTTCAACAAAAAGTGGTTATATTACATCCTCAGAAAAATTAAAACTTATAATTTACAAAAATAAAACCTTTTTGTTCATTCAGTTTAGTTCAGTTCAGTTTAGTCGCTCAGTCGTGTCCGACTCTTTGCGACCCCATGAATCACAGCACGCCAGGCCTCCCTGTCCATCACCAACTTAGAAGGGCAAAAATCATCATTTACAGCTGTTTTGTTACACACATATCAAACCAAAAACACTTGAACATAATTGTAGAGATTTGTACATAAATTGTATTTCCTTTGTTAGAATTATATTTGTGTATTTAATCCATTTAGTTTTTGTAGATCTTACCTTTTCTTTTCTATTTGTGACATTTATTATTATTCACTAAAAGTCCTAGTTCTTTTATTATGTTAAAAAAAAAACTCAGGAAACTTAAACAAGGGCTCTGTATCAACCATAGAGGTGTGGGATGGTGAGGGGGATGGGGAGGGAGATAGGAGGGAGGTTCAAAAGGGAGTTCAGTTCAGTTCAGTCGCTCAGTCATGTCCAACTCTTCACAACCCCATGAACCACAGCACACAGGCCTCCCTGTCCATCACCAACTCTGGGAGTCCACACAAACCCATGTTCATTGAGTCGGTGATGCCATTCAACCATCTTATCCTCTGTCTTCCCCTTTCTCCTTCTGCCCTCAATCTTTCCCAGCATCAGGGTCTTTTCAAATGAATCAGCTCTTCCCTTCCCATCAGGTGGCCAAAGTATTGGAGTTTCAGCTTCAACATCAACCCTTCCAATGAACACCCAGGATGATCTCCTTTAGAATGGACTGGTTGGATCTCCTTGCAGTTCAAGGGACTCTCAAGAGTCTTCTCCAACACCATAGTTCAAGAGCATCAATTTTTTGGTGCTCAGCTTTCTTTATAGTCCAAACCCTCACATCCATACATGACCACTGGAAAAACCATAGCCTTAACTAGACGGACCTTTGTTGACAAAGTAATTCCTCTGCTTTTTAATATACTGTCTAGGTTGGTCATAACTTTCCTTCCAAGGAGTGTCTTTTAATTTCATGGCTGTAATCACCATCTGCAGTGATTTTGGAGCCCCAAAAATAAACTCAGCCACTGTTTCCCCATCTATTTCCCATGAAGTGATGGGACTGGATGCCATGATCTTAGTTTTCTGAATGTTGAGCTTGAAACCAACTTTTTCACTCTCCTCTTTCACTTTCATCAAGAGGCTCTCTAGTTCTTCTTCACTTTCTGCCATAAAGGTGGTGTCATCTGCATATCTGAGGTCATTGATATTTCTCCTGGCAATCTTGATTCCAGCTTGTTCTTCCTCCAGCCCAGCATATCTCATGATGTACTCTGCATGTAAGTTAAATAAGCAGGGTGACAACATACAGCCTTGACTCACTCCTTTTCCTATTTGGAACCAGCCTGTTGTTCCACGTCCAGATTTAACTGTTGCTTCCTGGCCTGCATACAGGTTTCTCAAGAGGCAGGTCAGATGGTCTGGTATTCCCATCTCTTTCAGAATTTTCCACAGTTTATTGTCATCCACACAGTCAAGGGCTTTGGCAAAAGGGAGGGGATATATATATATATATATATGGCTGATTCATGTTGAGGTTTGACAGCAAACAGTAAAATTCTGTGAAGCACTTATACTTCAATAAAAAATAAATAAATTTAAAAAATAATAAAGATACCAAAAAAAAACCCTTTAATTTTAAACTTAGAATAACCAAATAGAAAATGTTTCCTTGTAAGTACATCAATGCTACATGCAGCTAATGATAAAATACGAAGTGTTTTTAAATAACACCCTTCCAATGTGTTACCAGCTCCTCTCTTATCAGAATGTCAACATTTATTGGCTGGCAAATTTTAAATGTTAACAATGAAATATGTGATGACTTACCTACGTGGAAAAAACAGAAACCTCTGCTAAAGATACTCAAGGAAATGTCATATCTCTTCTTAAATAAATTTTGTTTTCTTTTTCTCAGTGTAGTACAGTTGACTGTCCTTTACCCATCTTTTATGTCTCCAAGGAATAAAATCAGTGGTGATTATTCTTTAACTGTATCTTCAAAACAAAATATCACAAGGAAAAAAGATCAAATTTTTATACAAAGTCTCTACTGAACAACTGAATCTAAACAAACTCACACACACAAATCCTAAAGTTGACATACAAAAGTAAAGAAAATAATGTTGCAAAACCCTTTGTACGTACCACCAAGCTTAAGAAACGAACATTGCAGATCATATCAAAGCCCTGTCTAAAGTCTTCTCAATCTCTTTCCTCTCCAATCCCCCCCAAATTAGGTCACTATTTATTACCACTATTATAAACTTAATGTTTATCAATTTTACTCTCATTTTGCTTCATTTTTATAATTGTATTTATTTTGGGCTGTGTTGGTTCTTTGTTTCTATGTGGGCTTTCCTCTGGTTGCAGCAAGTGGGAGCTACTCTCTAGTTGCTGTGCGAGGCTTTCTCATTACGGTGTCTTCTCTTGATGTGAAGCACAGGCTCTAGAGCACACTGGTTCAGTAGCTGTGGTTCTTGAGCTCTGGAGCACAGGCTCAATAGGTGTGGCGCATGAGCTTGGCTGCTCCGAGTCATGTGGGAGCCCCCCAGATCAAGGATCAGCCCATGTCTCCTGCACTGACAGGTGGATTCTTCAACACTAAGCCACCAGGGAAGCCCCTTTCCCTTTGTTTTCACACTTTCATTATGTACTGTCAGGCATCAATACAAAATATACATTGCTTTGGATTATTTAAATTTTATGTAAATTGTATCATGTCCCACATAGCCTACTACAACTTCTTGACATCAAAGACATATCTCTGAGATTTCTTTATCTTGGTTTGTTCGTTTTTACTGTTGGATAGAACCTTTCTCCTCCAAATAGTGTCTGTGGACCAGCAGTATTGCATTACCTGGGAGTGTGTTAAAAATGTGGAATCTTGGCACCCACTTCAGACCTAAAGGATTAGAACCCACATTTTAACAAGATTCCTGCATAATAGAGATGTACACTCAAGTCTGATAAATACTGTCATTGAATTCCTTAGTATTAAAACCTCACACTCTATTCTCTGCTAATGGACATTTAAACTTTTCTAAATTTTTAATATGCTGATTTAATATTTTGCTCCTTTTATGTTTTAAGAAAACTTTCCCATCAACAAAACAATAAAGTTTTCATAACTGGTTCCCATTTAGGCATGTAAATAACTTCCTGAGGGAGTGGCTCTTTATTTCAGGATTAGGTGGACTAGTAACATGTATAATTTGTTCAACAGCCCTCAATGTGCAAGTCATGCCATGTTTATTTGCTTGGACTAAACTGACTAAAATTCTGTATCTGTTCACCAAGGTCCACTAGACATCCAATATCATAAATTTTCATGGTTTCCTTACTCTCACATCCATTTTACTAGAACCCCAATGTGTTAAGAATCAGGCATCTAGTTATCAGTCCATCAGGTGGATGATGAGTCTGTTCCCTGACCAGGTCCACAGAATCCTTCCAAAGCTCTGTGGCTCTTCTCCCTCTGCTCCAAGCCTCACCAGGAACACTTCATTAAGTTCAATGGCCATGCCCCATTACTCCCAGGCAGACATTCATTTCAAGATCCTGCTACCTCTTGGTGCCCTTATCAATTCACTTGCAACCCTTTTGTGTTCCTTCTCAGTGTTTGATGCATCAACCTCTTGGATAGAGAAATTACCCAGTGAAAACACAATGTACCAACAGAGTTCTCTCCTGCTCTTTGGGTCATTCCTGAAACCTTTTCCCTTTTTTTCACAAAAATCTGTTAATCCTCTCTTGGGAACAAGAAGAGCTCAAACCTTGGGAAGAAACCCAATTTAAGTCCTCTTGTTTCTAAAGAAAGAACATACATCATAAAAAAATAACACAAGATGCCAATTAATTTCTCATAACAATCTATTACAAGCTTAACATTTGCTAAAGTTAAAGGATCTAATTCAGGGTAAACCAACAAAGTTCTCTTTAGGACTGATTGTCCTTAGCACTGAGTCACTATACTCTTTTAAACTCATCTCCGCCACCTCAACGCCTCCCCTTTTATAAATTAAGAATTTGGCCCCAGAGAGTACAAATACTTACAAAATCTTGACCTGAGTCCAAAGTTTGCTCTAGAAATGATGAAGCCAGGATTTCTCTGAAAAACATCACTTATGAAATGGTCTCATGAATTCTATGAAGCATGAGTCCAGTAGGATTCACTTTCTTGCGACCACCATGGGGATTCACTCAAAATGCTACTTGTGCAATGCAGCTATAGTCTCACAACCAATCCCTATTGCCAATGAGCTACAGAACAAATTAAAAATAAATAAATAAATAAAACCTGGCAAGGTAGAAACAGATCAGAGAAATTGGTGGTATTGAAAGACTGCTTAAAGGTAGAATCTAGTAATAAGTCAGCAATTATTAAAGACTTGCCAAAGTGGACACAGCTAATGGAGGGTTCAGTTCAGTTCAGTCGCTCAGTCGTGTCCGACTCTCCACGACCCCATGAATCACAGCACGCCAGGCCTCCCTGTCCATCACCAACTCCCGGAGTACACTCAAACTCATGTCCACGGAGTCAGTGATGCCATCCAGCCATCTCATTCTCGGTCGTCCCCTTCTCCTCCCGCCCCCAACCTTTCCCAGCTGTGGAGGGTAGGGATGGAAAAATTCCATGAGTCTTGCTACCCAGGAATTCAGTTCAATAAACATGCACATGACCCACAAGGTGCAAAGTGTTTCATGCTTTATCTCATTCAATCCATAGCATCATCCTGTAAGATAATACATGATCATCATCATACATATAAGTAAGCTAGATCTTGCATTTTCTAAAAAAGAGTTATATACATAGCAAGTAGTAGAAATGAGGTTGCTCCAGGTGGGACTTCTGGTTGCAGATCCAGCTCTTTTTCCCATATATCTCACTAAATAACCAATAAAAGTTCCAGGCAGTTTAGACCTCTAGACTTATCAGCCCCAAAGCAGTCATATTAATAATAATCATCCAGAACATCCTATCTTTTAGCTCTTTTCTGCCCAGTTCTGCCAAGGTTGGATTTGATCCACCTGAAAAGAAACTACAGTATTTCTAGGAGATTTTCTTTTTAAAATGTATGCTTCTATCTGGGCACAAATTCTCAAATGTTCCTTCCTGCCAGGTATTTACTGGGTATTGTCAGGTCAGAAGGGCACCACCATTTCTCATAAGATATTCACTGAGCATTTTCACCAGTGAACCAGAGAACTCAGGATTCTAGACTTGGACTTTGTTATGTTGTATTATAACATATCTATATGCTATACATGTATATATATATACACACACATATATATACACATATATATACATATACTATAGCTTATCAGTTCAGTTCAGTTCAGTCGCTCAGTCATGTCCGACTCTTTGCAACGCCATGAATCACAGCACACCAGGCCTCCCTGTCCATCACCAAATACCGGAGTTCACTCAAACTCATGTCTATCGAGTCGGTGATGCCATCCAGCCATCTCATTCTCTGTCGTCCCCTTCTCCTCCCACCCCCAATCCCTCCCAGCATCAGAGTCTTTTCCAGTGAGTCAAATCGTCGCGTGAGGTGGCCAAAGTATTGGCGTTTCAGCTTTAGCATCAGTCCTTCCAATGAACACCCAGGATTGATCTCCTTCAGAATGGACTGGTTGGATCTCCTTGCAGTCCAAGGGACTCTCAAGAGTCTTCTCCAGCACCACAGTTCAAAAGCATCAATTCTTCAGCGATCAGCTTTCTTCACAGTCCAACTCTCACATCCATACATCACCACTGGAGAAAACATAGCCTTGACTAGATGGACCTTTGTTGGCAAAGTAATGTCTCTGCTTTTTAATATACTATCTAGGTTGGTCATAACTTTCCTTCCAAGGAGTAAGCGTCTTTTAATTTCATGGCTGCAATCAGCATCCGCAGTGACTTTGGAGCCCAAAAAAATAAAGTCTGACACTGTTTCCATTGTTTCTCCATTTCCCATGAAGTGATGAGACCAGATGCCATGATCTTTGTTTTCTGAATGTTGAGCTTCAAACCAACCTTTTCACTCTCCTCTTTCACTTTCCTCAAGAGGCTTTTGAGTTCCTCTTCACTTTCTGCCATAAGGGTGGTGTCATCTGCATATCTGAGGTTATTGATGTTTCTCCCAGCAATCTTGATTCCAGCTTGTGCTTCTTCCAGCCCAGCATTCCTCATGATGTACTCTGCATAGAAGTTAAATAAGCAGGGTGACAATATACAACCTTGATGCACTCCTTTTCATATTTGGAACCAGTCTGTTGTTCCATGTCCAGTTCTGACTGTTGCTTCCTGACCTGCATACAGGTTTCTCAAGAGGCAGGTCAGGCGGTCTGGTATTCACATCTCTTTCAGAATGTTCCACAGTTTATACATAGAGATATGTATATCTCTCTCTTTTTTCTCTTTCCTTCCCCACTCCTGTCATCCATTCTGTTATAGAAATATCCATGTAAAGCTATTAATATTTCATTCACAGGTTTTATAGTGAAATTTCTCATCACTGTATTTACTGATAATGTCTTTGTTCTTTGTTCATGTCCTTGGTCACCACAGTACTTGAGTACAAGTTAAAGGAGGGCTCAGATAAATCAGTTATCACTCAAACTCCTCTCACCTGTATGATGTTCAACAGTCAGGCTTCTTAAACCCAGATTCTTCCTCACTGAGGACCCCCATGTAAAGGAGCTTCTGGACATCCTACCCTCCAGTGTTTTCCAGGCATGCCTCAGTCCCATCTGAAGCCAGTCCTAAGAAAGCCCCACAAAGATAAACAAGGGAGCAAATATTTGCTGAGTTCTTTCCCTAAGTCCTGAGTCAAGTGTTTATATTACTTATCCTTCTCATAAACCTGTAGGTATCTATTTTTATCTTCATTTTAATATAAAGAAACTGAGACTCAGAAACTTTAAGCTGCCTGAGATCATACAGAGCATAAGTACATTATCATTATTTGACCCCAGGTCCTTCTTTCTCTGAAACCCATTGCTATAGGTTTGCTGCTACTGCTAAGTCACTTCAGTCATGTCCGACTCTGTGTGACCCCATAGACGGCAGCCCACCAGGCTCCCCCGTCCCTGGGATTCTCCAGGCAAGAACACTGGAGTGGGTTGCCATTTCCTCCTCCAGCTATAGATTTACGTCCTCCCAAAATTTGTATGCTGAAGCTTTAACTCCCAATGTGACTATACCTGGAGATAGGGTCTTTAGGAGGTTTTTTGCTGTTGTTTAGTCCCTAAGTTGTGCCTGACTCTTTTGAGACCCCATGAACTGTGGCCCACCAGGCTCCTCTCTCCATAGGATTTCCCAGGCAAGAATACTGAAGGAGTTGCCATTTCCTTCTCCAGGAGATCGAACCCACATCTCTGGCTTTGCAAGTGAATTCTTTACTGCTGAGCCACCAGGGAAGCCCCCTTTAGGAGGTAACTGAGGTTAAATGAAGTCATAAGGGTGGGGCCCTAATTCAGAAGGACTGTGGCCTTGTAAGAACAGGAAGATGGAAGATCCCTCCCTCTCTCTCTCCATTCCCCTCTCCCTACACCAGCACCACCGTTCAGTGAGAAGGCAGCCATCTGCAAGCCAAGAAGAGAGCTCTTACCAGGAACCAACTTGACCAGCACCATGACCTTGGATTTTCCAACCTCCAGAAATGTAAAACATAAAATTCTATGGTTTCAGCGACCCAGATTTTCGATTTTGTGAGAGCAGCCTGAGATGACTAAGACCCCATTCCCTTTCCTCTCATGTGTCAGTCTGTTAGTTTCCAGGCCGTCTTGTTCTCTCTGCCTGTACCTAAGTGCCCAGGACTGTGCATGGGGACTATCAGGATAAGAAAAAAGAGACATGGCCCTCACCCTCACGGAGCTCAGTCTAGTGGAAGGGGTAAAGAGGAATCAAATCTTCTCACACACTTAGAACTATTTGATTATTGATATTGAGCTTCCTGGTTCCCAAGTTCATCAGGCAGTCTATAAAGTCCAAAGGCAATTTGTGAACACGATTCAAGATTTTTTTTTTCCTAGCAACTTCTCACTCCCTGGTTAGTTAATAAATGCACATTGATAGTCGTTAAAGAGAGGCAGGATTCATCTAACCCCACGGCTTGATTCATCGAGTCTCAGCTAGAGAAAAACTAGATCCTGTGATGTAGCAATTTGTCTCAAAATGAGAATTAACCTGTGAGAGATACTACATGACTGTACAACCACACTAAGGTATAAAATCTGAAAGCAGACATTCCTGAGAAAAATTTGCCAACAAGGTATGTGCAAATATTTCCTATGGTATCATTTTGCCTCAGACCTGTCCTAGAGGAGAACTATGACTTCAGAAACTCAAAATGAGTTGAAAGTCTTACTAAGATAATTTTTTTTTCCATTTTATGTCTTATGTACATTTCAGATAATTCAACCATCTTGGGAAAAATATTAGAAATGAAGTTTGGAACACTTCTTTTGAAGGAAAACTCTTTATGCCATTAGACTGTTTGGGGAAAGGTTACTTATGGCAAAATGATTAGGAGAATTTTAAGATAATTGCTGCTTAGTGCTTCTGTTTAGAATCTGGGGTGGGGGCTTTAAAGGGCAGAGTTCACAAAAACTATCAGTTCTTGAATATTCTCACAATATTGAAAAGAACCTTATTTTTTAGAACCAGAGAGTCTCTCTCAATAGCTCTTTATGCCTCTAAATGCCAAAGTGTGAACAAGGAACCTCATTTTTGAGACACTTGCAAGAGAAGAAAGTGGCTGCTGGTTTGAATCCCAAAGTCTTTAAAGGAGATGAATATGATTGGGTAGATCACAGAGGCTTGGCTGAGGCCAGCACCATATATAGGACCATAGGACCTAGGGATTGGTGGAAGTGATCCTTCTCTTCCAGGGGTATTCTTCCAGTATTCTTCCCTGGGGGTATATCCTGATGTTCTCCATTTTCCAGCTTTGCCCCAGGAATTAACTTTAACTTTTTTCAAAACTTCCATCAGATTATATCAATAGTGGTTAAAAAATTAAAATAAACCACTGGTCAGACTTTTATGAAGTTTCATAAAACTCCCCTGAGTAACTTCAAGTGACTCAGTGCTAATTCATTCAGACAGCATTCTCTTTGGAGTACAGCCAAGCACTCATCTGTCCCAGAACTTCAGGTAGACAGAGGAAAGTGGTCATTCCCCGGTTTACAGACTGGCCTAGAAATACCCCCCCACCAGGACTAGAAACAATGAATCTCAACCTCCCCAGCTCCTGTAACACTTCTGTACCTTGATCTAACATTATCTGTATTTGACTATCAGATATCATATCCTGAGGTATTTCGAGTGATGTTTCCAAATCCATGATGTGGATTGGAACAACTTCAGCCATTGTAGTATCCTAAGAAGGATTATTGTCATGTTCACCTTATAGTTTGTGAAACATCCTTAAGAGGTGAGACATCCAGTCAAAATATAAGCCCTTGATATTTCTGGATTAGAGGGATACTGATAATACTATTGGTCATCCAGTCTCATAAAAATAATGTTGTCATTGAGGGAAAATTCTGTGACACCTTTGTTTTGGCTACCCATGGACTAAATTATTATGACACAACTTCTTTTCCTTTTTTGGCTACACTGCACAACATGTGGGATCTTAGTTCCCAGACCAGTGGAAATTGCCAAGAATTGATCCCAGTCAAAATAGGTGACCACAGTTTGAGGAACAAGACAGAGCAGAAGTCATAGTCAATGAATAAAGCAGCAGAAACAAGGAAAGGAATGTCAGTGCAACAACACAGCAAGGAAGCAGAAACAAGAAAACAAACCAGGACAAAACTTCACTGTTAGTGGAGATGTAGACTGATACAATCATCATGGAGTTTCCTTAAGAAACTAAAAATAAAACTACCCTATGACTCAGCAATCCCACTACTTGACATATACTCTGAGAAAACTGTAATTCAAACAGACACATACACCCCAGTGCTCATTGCAACACCATTTACAATAGCCAGGCCATGGAAAGAACACAAATGTCCATCAGAAGATAAATGAATAAAAAAGTTGTGGCACATATATACAATGGAATATTACTTAGCCATGAAAAGGAAAGAAATTAAGTCAGTTCTAGTGAGGTGGATGAATCTAGAGTCTGTCATACAAAGTGAAGTAGGTCATAAAGAGGAAAACAAATACCATATATTACACATATATATAGAATCTAGAAAAATGGTACTGATGAATCTATTTTCAGGATAGGAATAGATGCAGAGTAGAGAATGTATTTGTGAACACAGTGGAAGAAGGAGAGGGTGGGATGAGTTTAGAAAGTAGCCTTGACATGTATACACTGCTGCTGCTGCTGCTGCTAGCTAATGGAAAGCTTTTGTATAACACGGGGAGTCCAGCCTGACACTCTGTGATGACCTAGAGGGACGAGATGAGGAGCTGGGAGGGAGGCAGGGGGACACATATGTACAAATAGCTGATTAACACTATTGTACAGCAGAAACTAACACAACATTCTAAAGCAATTATACTCTAATTTAAAAATTAAAGAAAAAACTCTAAGAATGTATGTTGAGAATACATTTACAAAGTTAAACGTGATTGTGCTATAAGAAAGTTTCTCAATCTCAGTGCTACTGACATTCGAGGTTGAATAATTCTTTGTTGTAGAGAACTATCCTTCATTACAACATTCTTAGCCTCCACCCACCAGATGCCAGTTATGACAATCAAAAATGTGTCCAGACATTGTCTAATGTCTCTTGACCTGAGGAGAGCCAGAACACCCCCTGTTAGGTACCACGCTGCTAGGTTTTCTACTATTTCAACAGTTTTTGTAGTTCAACTCTGAGAGTGCTTTAACGGCACTGAGTTATGGCTTGCATTTCCTGTATCTTATCTCAGCAGATGTGACTCTCAGAAGCACTGACGGTGGCATCAAGGAGTTGAGAGTGACCTAAGAGATCTACCGGTAGGCACAGGGGTCAATAAAGTCGTATGGACACATGCTCTGAAATCCTAGGCAGCAGTTAGACGTAAAGAACTGGAAGGATGCAGAGCAACATGAGAACAACTTTAAAACATAGTGTTATATCATGATACAGGATGCTCGGGGCTGGTGCACTGGGATGAACCAGAGGGATGGGATGGGGAGGGAGCGGGGAGGGGGGTTCAAGATGGGGAACACATCATGTACACCAGGGGCAGATTCATGTCAATATATGACAAAACCAATACAATAAAGTCAAGTAATTAGCCTCCAATTAAAATAAATAAATAAAAATAAATAAACCAAAAAAAAAATGTAAAAAAAAACATAGTGTTATATCTTTAAAAATTGAGAGTTCGATAGAGTAATGTGCATAAAATTTAAAATACAGATACACACAGAATAACCATACAGATTTTAAAAAGATACAGACTGACCGAAGGATAATAAAATTAAATTAAGGATAAAGGAAGCTACAGAGTACAATAGTTACTTAATAAGTGTGCCATTAATTGAAGAGTATAATTAAATCAACTTTTAGTATCTGTTGTCCAAAAAGAAAGAAAAAATGACACTGCATATCTCAAATTCACATTTTCACTAGAGGGTTAACATATTGTTATGGTGGAGTTCTTCCTGGCACTGAGCAAGGTCATCATTTATGGATAAGTTATGCATCAACAACTCCTAGGCTTTAAGTTATGTGAATAATCATGAACTCATGACAGAAATTGAGCTGAACTTCTATAAAACTGTGTTCCATTTTGATCACTCTGAGTAATCAAGCTATTTTGTCAACATGTAGAATTTATATTCTTCCTCCCTGAACAGGACATAGAGTGTTGGCATATCACTCTTTGGCCTGATAGAGCAATTGTTACCATTAAACTTGCTCTCAGGTAATGGGGAATATCCATGACTCATCTGTTGACCAACATTAGCCCCTCTCAGGTTAGTAGGTTATGGTAGAGACGACATTTCAGACACAGATGGTCAGATGTTGAAGCTTCTCTTCCATTTTGTTATCCTATAGTGATGGTGTCCTGCTCCTTTCTTCAGCCATTCATTAAAAATGGCCAAAGGCATTGTTACCTGGCTTCATCATGAACTCAATATGCAAGATTAATGAATGGGAAAGATCTCCATGAATTTCAGTGGTAACACAGAAGTATAATTTTACAAGTGTAAAACCTACAGTAAGACCCACAGAAGGCTTTGATGGTCCTATGGAAACTCAAACCTCTGAATTTGTTGCAGAAAATGAAACGCACCACTCAGATCCCTTTGAGAAAGGACTCCTGCCCAGCTGCAAGCCTTGATTATTAGATAGCCTCTAGCTTTTATCTCTTTTGTTCTTGTTCAGCCATTCCGTTGATCCAATGCTTTGTGACCCCATGGACTGTAGCACACCAGGCTTCCCTGTCCTTCACTGTTCCCTGGAGTTTGTTCAAACTCATGTCCATTGGAGCTTCCCTGATAACTCAGTTGGTAAAGAATCTGCCTTCAATGCAGGAGACCCTGGTTTGATTCCTGGGTCAGGAAGATCCACTGGAGAAGGGATAGGCTACCCATTCCAGTATTCTTGGGCTTCCCTTGTGGCTCAGCTGCTAAAGAATCTTCCTGCAGAGTGGGAGACCTGGGTTCAATCCCTGGGTTGGGAAGATCCTCTGGAGAAGGGAAAGATTACCCACTCCAGTGTTCTCACCTGGAGAATTCCATGGACTGTCACAAAGAGTCGGACACGACTGAGCAACTTTCACTTCACATGTCCATTGAGTTGGTGATGCCATCCAACCATCTCATCCTCTGTAGCCCCCTTCTCCTCCTGCCCTCAGTAGTTCCCAGCATCAGAGTCTTTTCCAGTGAGTCAGCTCTTCTCATCAGGTGGCCAAAGTATTGGAGCTTCAGCATCAGTCCTTCCAATAAATATTTGGGTTGATTTAATTTACGATTAACTGGTTTGATCTCCTTGCTATCCAAGAGACTTTCAAGAATCTTCTCCAGCACCACAATTTGAAAGCACCAATTCTTCAGTACTCAGTCTTCTTTATTGTCCAACTCTCACATCCATACATGACTACTGGAAAAGCCATAGCTTTGACTAGATGGACATTTTTCAGCAAAGTGACAAGGTCACTTCTATCTCCTGCTTCTATCTCCTTTAAGACCTCCCTTAAGCATTACTCTCAAGGTCTCTCTCTAACCAGGAAAGCCACAGATGAATGATTAAGCAAGGCAGTGGAGCCTTGCCATTTCTGCCCAGTGTGAGACTCCTCTAAAATGCAAAAGTCCTTGCTTTTTGCCCAACAGTCGCTCCATTGAATTAGCACAGTTTTCTCAGTTCTGCATAGTTATCTGATACCTCCCACCTGCCCAAACCTATTTCCTCTCCTTTTATTTTGACAAGTATTTTCCCTCCAACAAAACCTTTAAAATTTGTAACTCCATCTCAGATATGCTTCCTAGAGAATCCTCTTTGTGACACAGGTGTGCTGATGAAAAGTGTCATTTATATATTTTCATATTCCTGGGGAACCTGGTCAGACTCTGACAGAGGGTGAGTCTGAAAAAAATCCTAAAATTATATATGTATGTGTGCAAATGTGAATTTTTCAAAAGATGTCTTATCATTTAAAAAAGATTCTTTGAGATTTTTCTTGTCTCTTGAGGAAGGCCCATATTCCTTGGACATCCCTCTCAGTTCTTTTACTGTATCCCATAGATTTTTTGAGGTTGTGTTTGTATTGTTGTTCGTCTTGAGGTATTCCCGGATTTCATTGTTGACCCTTTTTTGTTTGTTTGTTTAGTTTTTATGTAATTGTTTTGTTCCTTTTTTTCCTGGTAGTTGAAAAGATTCTTGAAGATGTCTGTCACATAGAATGATGATTGTCAACCTTTCCAGTATTCATCCTTCCCTTCATTTTTAGCTGAGATAAAAAGTTGGATTATCCACCTTGCCTTGCATCAAGACATCAACAGATGATTATGCTATTAAATAAGAAGAGTTTATCTTCATCTTCTTTCCATCAACATGATGGCTAGGGCTTGATCAGCCATCTTGGAATATGAGATGGAAATCTAGTGTTGAAGATGAAAGGAAAATCAATATGAATCCTTTTTCCTCGATGATCATGGAGATCATGTTCTAGTTACAGTTTGCTTGGGTTTGCAGGAAAGAAAAAATAACTACTACCTAGTTTAAGCCATAGTTATTTGAAGTATTTGGGCCCTTCCAGCTGAATTTAATCCTAACCCATCTAGGATCCATTGACACCAAAAAGAGTAAAAACTATGCAGCTCAGTTCAGTCGCTCAGTCGTGTCCGACTCTCCGCGACCCCATGAATCACAGCAGGCCAGGCCTCCCTGTCCATCAGCAACTCCCGGAGTTCACTCAAACTCATGTCTACCAAGTCGATGATGCCATCCAGCCATCTCATTCTCTGTCGTCCCCTTCTCCTCCCGCCCGCAATCCCTCCCAGCATCAGAGTCTTTTCCAGTGAGTCAACTTGTCACATGAGGTGGCTAAAGTATTGGAGTTTCAGCTTTAGCATCAGTCCTTCCAGTGAACACCCAGGACTGATCTCCTTTAGAATGGACTGGTTGGATCTCCTTGCAGTCCAATTCCTTAAATTAATCTAATTTGTAAACTTGTTGAGGTCGGAACTATCTCTCATTGTACCATACTGTACAACATTATATCTGGCACCTCGCTGAAATTCAATATGTATTTTGATCTTGAAAAACAAATGGAAAATATCTGAGCCCCACATATTGTTTGCAGCTACACGTTTTGGCTCAAATCTTTTTGTTTAATTTGTTTCCAAACAAAGTGAAAGTCTCTCAGGCTATAAATCCCAGGAGGTGGGCTTTTGTCATCAAACTGTTGACTATGTTCCAAGATAATGATTTTAACCTGAGAATCTGATCTGGTTCCAATATTATTTCAGGGTTCATTTACACTGTATCCAATTATACAGGTTTTTAAAATAGAATTTCCTCTTTATACTGGGAAAGAAGCTCCCTTTACTGAGTCTCTGTAAAACAACTGAGCAGATGACAAGCAGTCTGTCCCAAGGTAGGGCTTTGACTTGGAAATTGCCACACATTAATGAGTGACTCCTTTCTTTATACTGGCAAAATCACAACAGCCTAGGAATTCAAAAGAGCTTAAATAAGAATATTGAAAGCTGATATTTCATGACAATCACATCAAAGAACATTTCAAGGTTTCTTTCAAATTTTGGTATTCGTCCACAACTTATTCTCAATCTATTTCAAATTTTGGTATTCGTCCACAACTTATTCTCAATCTATTTCAAATTTTGGTATTCGTCTACAACTTATTCTCAGTCTATTTCCTGCTAAATACCAACTCCAGGTTATGTGTGAGGTTTAAAATCTCCCCAGTTTTCTACTGTAGAATCCACACATGTCATTAAGATAAAACAACCTCGGTTTGAACCAAGAGTCTCTGGCTAGTTTTATATCTTTTGGGGGAAAATCTGAAATTTGAGTAAAGCAATCATTTCAGTAAAAGCTTTGGAAATGAGTACTTTTCCTTTTATGGCAAAGTGTTCCAGTCACTTCTGTGTTCCCTGGCAAGTCTAAACTACAGTTTAACCACTTTTGTACTTTGTTCAAATCTTGGATAAGAAAAGTTATTCAAGGACATAGATCTAATGCTTGAAGTTCCAGTGCTTTCCCCAGAATGAATTACAATCCCTGCAAGATGCAGGAAGAAAGTTACTAACCCTGTTTTCCTCCCAAGCCACTCTGATCACCACAAACGTCTCTTGAGGTTGGCAAGCTGTGTCAGCAAAGTCACACAAGTTTCTGCCTGTGCTGATTCTGCCCGAGGATTCGATCAGGGCACCTGTCCCAGACCCTCGTCAGTTGTGTCATGTTTGGCTGTGGTTCATCCTGTGCTGACACAGACTTGAATATATGTCAGCCGTGGCAATGTCGACTTCTTGGAACCTCACACGGTGTTTCTGACCAGGCTAGAGGAATTGCCAAAGGAAGCCTTGCACATCAGTAATAATTTTAAAGAGAGGGAGAGAGAATTGCTCAGAACTTCTCAAGCAGTCCACACCCCTGGAGAAGCAGCATGGAGCCAGGCTGACTGGGTTTGAATCCCAGCTCTATCATTATTCATTGTGTGATCCATGATAAGTTACTTGCTTTTCCATACCTTCCTTTCCTTATCTGTAAAGTGAAGATTGTAGGATCTAATTCTTAGATCTATTATGAAGGCCAAAGGAGTGAAAGTTTGTAAAACTGTTGCAACAATGCCTGATGTGTGGTAAGAATTACATAAATGCTTAAAATGAAAGTTGCTCAGTAAAGTCCTACTCTTTGCAACCCCATGGATTGTAGCCTTCCAGGCTTCTCTGTCCATGGAATTCTCCAGGCCATAATACTGGAGTGGGTAGCCATTCCCTTCTCCAAAGGATCATCCCAGCCCAGGGATTGAACCCAGATCTCCCGCATTGCAGGTGGATTCTTTTTTACAATCTAAGCCACCAAGGAAGCCCACATAAACGTTCAGGATTAACATACACATACTACTATATATGGGATTCCCTTGTAGCTCAGCTTGTAAAGAATCTGCTTGTAAATGCAGGAGACCCTGATTTGATTTCTGGGTTGGGAAGATCCCCTGGAGAAAGGATAGGCCACCCACTCCAGTATTCTTGGGGTTCCTTGATGACTCAGATGGCAAAGAATCGGCCTGCAATGTGGGAGACCTAGGTTCAGTCCCTGGGTTGGGAAGATCTCTTGTAGGAGGCCATGGCAACCCACTCCAGCATTCTTGCCTGGAGAATCCCCATGGACAGAGGAGCCTGGCAGGCTATAGTCCATGGAATTACAAAGAACTCTTTGTACTCGAAGTACAGCACAGCTCTACTATATATAAAATAGATGACCAATAAGGACTTACAGTAACTATACTCAATATTTTGTAATGACCTATAAGGGAAAAAATCTGAAAAATGTATATATATATACATCATTTTGCCATACACCTGAAATGAAAACAACGTGGTAAATCAACATACATGTTAGGTTGCTTCAGTCGTGTCTAACTCTGCAACCTTATGGACGGTAGCCCACTAGGCTCCTCTGTCCATGGGGATTTTCCCAGGCAAGAACACTGGAGTGGGTTGCCATGCCCTCCTCCAAGGGATCTTCCTGACCCAGCGATCAAACTCAGATCTTTTATGTCTCCTGTATTGACAGGTTTTTTTGTTTTGTTTTTACCATTAGAACCACCTGGGAAGCCCAAATCAACTATATCCCAATTTAAATAAATAAACTGTAAGTAAATACATCTTCCTGGAGAAGGAAATGGAAACCCACTCCAGTACTCTTGTCTGGAGAATTCCATGGACAGAGAAGCCTGGTGGGCTACAGTCCATGGGGTCACAATGAGTCAGACTCTACTAAACAACTAACACAAGTATATCTTTGCTCAAATTTTATCCAAGTCCTAGTTTCTTACATAGAAATGGGCCTTTAATACTTAAACGGTTTCTCACAAGATTTTAGTTCTGTTTTTAATTCCCAATATAAAATGCATCTCACATAAATAAGATCCAGCTTAGCTCATTTCGGCTGATTCCTATAGTACCATCAATGGACAAGACACTGGGCTTTGTATAGTGTGGCCTATCAGGTGAGCTATGATGCCTGCCCTTGAGGACATTATAAGCTAATAGAAGGCATAAGAAACAATGTGATCTTAATCCAGCAATTAATCTCTCTGAGCTTGACTAAACATGTCCTTGTCTATAATTAATCTCAGAGATATCTTCCAGCTTTAACAATTTATAAATCAAATCAAATAAAAGGCTGAAAGCAATGAACTGCAAGAGAAATACCCTTCATGAATCAGCCTTATCATGATGAAGGAGCTTGCATAACTCAATGAAGCTATGAGCCATGCCATGCAAGGCCACCCAAGACAGACTTGTAATAGTAAAGGGTTCTGACAAAACATAGTCGACTGGAGAAGGAAATGGCAACCTACTCCAGTATCTTGCTTAGAGAACCCCATGGAGAGTATGAAAAGGAAAAAGATATGCATGGCAAATAGAAGAGGAAAAAATGGAAGCAGTGAAGGCAAAAGGAGAAGAGGGCAACAGAGGATGAGACGATTAGATAGCATCACCAACTCAGTGGACATGCATGTATGCACGCTCAGTTGCTTCAGTCATGTCCAACTCTTTGAGACTCCATGAACTATAGCCCACCAAATCCTCTGTCCATGGAATTTTCCAGGCAAGAATACTATACTGGGTTGCCATTCTCCTCCTCCAGTGGGTCCTTCTGACCCAGGGATTGAACTGCATCTCCTGTGTCTCTTGCACTGGCAGGTGGGTTCTTCATCACTGAGCCAACAGGGAAGCCCCTCAATGGACATGAATCTGAGCAAAGTCTGGGAGATAGTGGAGGACAGCGGAGTCTGGCATGCGGCAGTCCAAGGGGTCACAAAGAGTCAGACAGGATTTAGTGACTGAACAACAACGACACAGGAGAAATGTAAAGTGTTATGAGGGCCCACAGGAGGGAACATTATGTTCATGTCTCTCCAGGTTTAGTTATATTTCACATACTGTCTCGTCTTAAAGTGTTGCTCCTTCTCTAATAATTCAAACTGTTTAAGGCATGTGGTCAGTCTGGGAAGTATTCTTTAGTACAAACCAGTACAATTTAAATTAGGAGATATTTTCAAATCCTAATTCCAGAGCTTTCAAGTATAGAATTTATCGAGTAGAAGTCCTTTCCTTACCAGTAAAAGAGAATATTTTTCAACTGGCCTAAGCCACACAGGGAATCTAAATTACGCCGTCTCTGACTTCTGTCAGCTTGCACAAGAGCCCTAACCTATGACAAACTCCCTGTCAGGAGTGTCCCCAGGGAGGGTCTCACATGTGCTGGACCCTCCTGACTATTCACCACTGCCCAAGCTGCACCCAACTGCCGTTGTTCAGTCTCTCAGTCGTGTCTGACTCTGCGACCCCATGGACTGCAGCACATCCGGCTTCCGTGTCCTTCGCCATCTCCCGGAGCTTGCTTAAACTCACGTCCATTGAGTCAATGATGTCATCCAAGAATCTTATCCTCTGGCATTCCCTTCTCCTCCTGCCTTCATTCTTTCCCAGCATCAGGGTTTTTTCCAATGAGTTGGCTCTTCACATCAGGTGGCCAAAGTATTGGAGGTTCAGCATCAGTCCTTCCAATGATGCTGTTGTTAATCTGCTCCGCTCTGTTCTTTTGATCATCTGCTGTGCTTCTCAGGATACAGCCATCCTCCATCCCCAGCTGGGAGCAGCATCTTTAGGACACACATTTCACTGTGATGCAAGTGACAATTTCACCAAACACTCAGGCTGCCTTGTGTTGCTTCCACCAGGAGGACCCCCTCTCTGAAAGCCCCTCAGATTCAACAGTCCTCCACAGGTGTGCTCCTGGGTGTCTTAGGTGTCAAAATGTGTGCACAATGGGAGAAAATCAGCGCTGCCACTCTTGAAAAAAACTACTAGAATGTTCTAAAAAAGCAATGTGTCACGGGTCCAAAAATATTACACAGTTCTTTTGGGTGTTGGTTGCATACTGCTCTTCCTCCCAAGGGCCCAAACATGCCATCAGTGGTTTAGGGCCAATCACCACCCTGCACTTTCTGGGTGTACACTTCTAATGCTAGCAGGCTCTGCTGGCCTTGGCAGGCTTCTTGCTTTAGGATGAGACATCCTTCGGGAGGCCCTTCCCTCTGCACACAGACCTCTGTCAGGACATTCACTGGTTCCCCCACAAGCCTAGATGTTTCTTAAACTTGGTGGTTAAGTGCTTTCCAGGCATCTCTTCAATCCTCAAGAAACAGGCTTGAAATAAATATTGTTCAAGCTTTGAGAAAAAAAAATCACTTGATGTAAGTTAAATCTTCAGGTAAACTTCTAGAGAGGCAATTAGCCAAAATTAGAAGGAAAGAAAATGTAAAGAAAGCACGGCAGGTTGCTAGTTAGTCTTTCAAAATACATTCTGCCCTCCTTCCAAATTATGAGAATTTAGCTGGGCATGGGTTCGCCCAGCCAGGACATTATCCAGCCTCCCATGAATTGAGGAGGCACTACATGGCTGAGTTCTCACCAACTGGACATGAGTGAAAGTGATATGGGCAACACTTGTCACCTGGAAAATAAAAGCTATACTTCTCTCCCCTTCGCCAACACTGAGGGTAACCAAGCTTCAACCAAGGGGAAATGAAGCAAAGATGTGGAAAGGAAGCGAGGGAGCAGGGAAAGAAGGAAGAGAGAGAGGGAGGGAAGAAGAGAGGAATGAAGAAAGAAAAAAAGAGCTTCTTCCTTAAGCTCCAGTTTGTAGACTGAGATGAACACCTACCATAATTGCTTGTTAAGAGACAGTGTTAATAACACTATATTAGATAAATGAAAGCTGCCGAGAGACTAGATCTTAAATGTTCTCACTACACGCACACACGACACACACACAAGTGATCACATGAGGCTATAAAGTGTTAACCATACTGTGGTAATAATTTCACAATATATATGTGTCTCATATATACATTGTACACCTTAAATTTTCACAATATTATGTGTCAATTAAATCTCAATAAAACTGAAGGGGAGTAAAGAGACAATGTTGGAGGCACACGAGCTGGATCAAAAATATAAGTATAGGAATGTCTCTTGAGAGAAGAAAACCTCTTTCCCTGTGAACCAAATAGTTATGCTATCAGTTCTCAAACTTCAGTGAGACTGTTACTCACCTGGGAATTTGTTTCTGTAGAGTCAGAGCTTCTCTCCCCAGAGACTCTGCTTTCAGTCAGTCTTTGGTGGAGGGTCATTGCCACAGCTGCACCATCAAACACCCAAATGTGTTTGCAGTGGCTGGACTAACCCACAGTGAAGCAGAAGCAAAGAGTTGAGGTGATCTAGACTACAGCAGAAATCTACAAAAAGCCTCAGGAAACAATAGTGTCATTGATTATCCTCCAGCCAAACTTTACTTCTAAGATGCTTTTCTGAGAAAATCACATTTCCTATTTCTCTCAGAAAGTATTTTCTACAGGGCATGAATTATTACTTCATTTTTTTTATTATTTTCCTGTTTATACTTCTTATGATAACTACTACAAAGAAACTTCACTGAATCATCTCTTCAAATTATTCTATATTCCTAATTATAGAAGTCTCAATGACTGTATCATTTATGGAAAATAAAACTGTGTGGTCTTAAAAACCCTTTGATATTAGTCCATATTAGAATAGGAGACTCAACAAATCATCAACTCCCTAACTACTTATTTTCGTATGACTTGCTTATAACTTATTAATAAGATATGTTGCCAATTCAGCACTTGTCTCAATTTCTAAAGTTCATGGTAGAATAAATTTAAGCCTTCACTCACCCAAGGCAGAGTCCTGATAGTTACCAAGACCAGACTTTCTCAAAGTGTGGTACCTAGACCAGCAGAATCAGCTAGAAAGGTGTTAGAAATGCAAATTAACCACCAGCCCAGACTGCTAGGGGTCTTTCAGGTAGCTCTGTTGCTCACTAGAGTTTGACAACCACCACCCTAGATTTCCCTCTCTTTTCTGCCTTTTCTGAACAATAAGCATAGCCTATCACTTTCCTCCCTATTTTTCCTGTCAGTTCCATTCTTTCCCATATCCTAATCCAATCCCTGCTGATATTTCACCCATGCTATGGAAGAAAGCTTTGTATGGTTTCCCTGTTGTCAAGTTTGCTCCTTCTGCATCCAGGCTTCACAAAGAGTCAAGAGCTTGTCTTCTAAATGCTAATTTGCACATGAATTTTCTTAACTAAAATTCTTCAAATGCCTGCAGGATAAAATTCAAATGCCTTAACTTGCTGCCATAAAAGCCCTGTATTATCTGGCCCTCCTTCAAGGCTGTGTTATCCACAAAAAGCAACACTCCTTCACCCATTCTACTGTCTCTTGTCTGTTACATATACGGTTTCCTATGCTTGAAATGAATTACTTAAACCAGAGAGTTGGATATATAAAATAATATTATTAGTGTTAGTCACTCAGTTGTGTCCAGCTTTTTGCGACCCTGTGGACTGTAGCTTGCCAGGCTTCTCTATCCGTGGGATTCTCCAGGCAAGAATACTGGAGTGCGTAGCCATTCCCTTGTCCAGGGGATCTTCCCGACTCAAGGAATGAACCAGAGTCTCCCCTTTGCAGATAGATTCTTTACCATCTGAGTCACCTGTTCTCATCTATTCTCTAAAGCATTTTCTTCTTAATCTCTTTTACTCCAACTACTGCCCTCATACAATGCACAATGTACAACAAAAGCAAAATCCTATTTAATCATACAGACTCGGTAAAGTCTCACTTCCTCTGAGCAGTCTCCCTGACCACTCATAGCAGACTCAGTGGCTCTGTCCTTTGTGCATCTGGGCACTCTGTAAAAGAACTATTCTAAGGCCTCTCACTGATTATTCCCACGTATAAATACAATATTCTTTCTATTAAGAACAGGGATTATGTTTTGTTCCATTCTGGAGTCTCAGTTATCTCCAGAATCTAGCACAGTATGTGGCCCAAAGATACAAAATAATGCTTCTGACTGGTAAAACCAATGAGTAAATGGAGGAGTAAATGAATATCAAATAACACATGGTAAGGAAAATAGCTTGGTCTTTGAAATCATTTGCAAACTGGAGTTCTACTTTGTACTATATTACTATCTGAAAGGCTGCAAACAAATGGCCAGCAAGAAAATATTTTCCAAGGATGTGTCTTATTTGGTCAGCATGGTATTAAAAAAAAATTAAATGACTTTAGTTGAGACATGTACCTCCTCTCCAATTTTTTCTTGCTTCACATCCATTTTTCCTTGCTTCCACTAGACTCACACATTCATATTACCAACTGAGCTCATGAAAACATGTGAATCAGCCACAAACCTTATCTGCTTTTCTGGACCCTGGTTCTTGGCTCCTGTTTCTCAGTCATATTTCTTGCACTCCATCCCAGCTGCTGCCAAGTCCTCCACTTCACCTCCCACTGGCATCCCTAGATATGTACATTCTGGAACTCTCAGTATCTCTCTTTGGCACTCACCTTGGACTTCTCTGGCTGAGTTTTAAATCCTCTTTCTCTAATTTGACACTTTCTCAAGCTCCAGAGATCTCTTATCCTCTAAGTCACATAGGGTGAGCTTTAGGGCACAAACACCAGCTCTGACACACTCAAACTGTGTAATCTTGAAAGGGTCTCTATTTCTAAGCTTTGGTTTCCTTACCTGTAAATGGAAAATCATAGCCTACTTATAGAGTTGCTGGAAGAAATAAATAATGAGAAAGAAGAAGCTGAAGTTTCAGCAAACTGCTGCTGCTGCTAAGTCACTTCAGTCATGTCCGACTCTGTGCGACCCCATAGATGGCAGCCCACCAGGCTCCCCCATCCCTGGGATTCTCCAGGGAAGAACACTGGAGTGGGTTGCCATTTCCTTCTCCATGTGTGAAAGTGAAAAGTGAAAGTGAAGTCGCTCAGTTATGTCTGACTTGTAGCGACCCCATGGACTGCAGCCTACCAGGCTCCTCCGTCCATGGGATTTTCTAGGCAAGAGTACTGGAGTGGCTTGCGAAGGCCCTTATTCTCTCTTCTGCATGTTGGTTAAAGCAACACAACTCCAGTAGCATAACTAAAGAAGTATTTGTTAGTAAATTGCTGCTTTGTCTGTAAAAATGCATTGTTTAATGAGTTTTTACAGAACGGCAATCATTAGTCCTATTTTACATAAAAGGAAATTGAAGCTCTGAAAAGTTAACATGTTTGCCCATCACAATGTGTTGTACATCAGTAAGGAATGCTTTTGGATACAGCAACGGAAGTACTTTTTTTTTGTTTTTAACCACACAGCAAGGAATCAGAAAGCAGATAACCTCAGGACTGGGTCAATGATTCAACCAGGTGGGAATGCCAGTTGGGGTCCTGGCATCTTCTTGTTCTCTGATTCCTGGTCAGAAGATAAATACAACGGCTTCACCCACTTACAGATGCAATACAGGAAGAAGTCGAGGTGGTGGCAAAAAAGGAAATGACTTTTTCCTCATGTTGTTCTGTGTTTTTAAGGAAAAAGTTTTCCTAGAAGTGCCCTGGAAGCTTCCCTGTACAGCTTCGTGGACAGAACTTATTGGGGAGGGAGGATGGAGAAGCAGGAATCTTACTTTCTCAGTTTCTCTGTGGGAAGCTGGGGAGAGAAAAGGAAGCTGGGAAAGCCAGTTGGGTGAGCTCAACATATGTCAGTCACAGGTGGATTACAAGAACTGGAATTCCATGCAAGCCTGTCTGGCTTCAAAGGCTACATCCCTTTCATATATCTATACATCTTTTACATAAGTGTAAACTATTATATAGAAATTTAATATATTGGTTAAAAAATCCAAACTTTTTCTATTTCCATTAAGAACTCTTTCAAAAAAAAAAAAAGCCTGATTTCTCTCTCTGGTGACCTATGATACAAATTTCATGTTATAAATAAGCCATTGTACCTTTATGGAACAGAGATACTAATTCTCTTGAAAACATGTTTTCCCTTTGATATAAAAAATATGAGTGATGTTATAAAGCAGAAGTCATCAAATTGGCAACAGACTTCAGATGTATTTAAATTGGAGGAGGATGGATTATATGCTTTTAAAAGATCCATTTTATATTTTTGATCATAAATTCATGTAACCTAGGTAACATGTTTCCACTACATCTTTCAACCAAATATGTCTTCAACACTTTCTAATTTCAAGCCAGAATCTTATTCCAAAGGATTTTTGTGTTTGTTTGAAGACTACAGTTGAATCTCAATTTATTTTAGCAATCCACTGATACTTATCAAAATGTGAATATATAGAAGACAAGAACATTTCAATCACATTTTTAAAGACAAACATATACTTATTAAATCTATTTCACTGTTGAAATGCAATTCAAATCCAAGTCTTATTTCAAAGTTAAAAGTGCCAGTCACTCAGTTTTATAGGAAATACTGTATTTGGTTTATTAAGGTAAAAAGAAATGAATGTCTGTCTAAAATTAGCAAAGAGATTAGGTTAATGACTTTAGTGCATAAGAGAACATCATCCTTTTTTAGTCTAAAAAAATCATCATGATTAACTACGCTAGTTGTTAATGATGGAGTAGTCTCTCTGGTTTAGTATTTCCCATTTTGATTTATGGAATCACATTTTCTTGGTTATGAGTTTATAAGGAAGGGGTGGATTATAAATACTGTACTCAGATTTGTCATCTAAAAACAAGACATTTATAAGAGAACATTAAAGCAATTGTATCTGCAGGGGTGCTAAAAACTCTATCATTAAAAGAAATTAGAATCGTCAAGTATCTGATAGAAACAGTTTAAACTGGAGATGGTTACAAAATATTAACTAGATGCTCAGTACAATTAGCTTATTGATCTCAGAACTGCCTAATGAGTGGTACTAGTATAAGACTGAACTCATTAAAACTGTATCCAGTTCTTCACAACACAAAAACAACTAAAAGTATTTTCACTATATGAGTGCATTGTTTTACACAACAAAAAGTTGAGAAAAGGCAGTTTGGAGCTGGAATGGCACTTCAGTGATGTCATCAGGGACCCAGATTCCCAAATCTTAATGCACAGGTAATCACTCTTAGATTTGGATTACCGTGATATTGAATGGTTTGCCTTGGAAACGAACAGAAATCATTCTGTTGTTTCTGAGACTTCATCCAAGTACTGCATTTTGGACTCTTTTGTTGACTATGATGGCTACTCCGTTTCTTCTAAGGGATTCTTGACCACAGTAGTAGATATAATGGTCATCTGAGTTAAATTCACCCATTCCAGTCCATCTTAGTTTACTGATTCTTAGAATGTTGATGTTCACTCTTGTCATCCCCTGTTTGACCACATCCAATTTGCCTTGATTCATGGACCTAACATTCCAGGTTCCTATGCAATATTGTTCTTTACAGCATCAAACCTTGCTTCTATCACCAGTCCCATCCACAACTGGGTGTTGTTTTGCTTTGGCTCCATCCCTTCCTTCTTTCTGGAGTTATTTCTCCACTGATCTCCAGTAACATATTGGGCACCTACCGACCTGGGAAGTTCATCTTTCAGTGTTCTATCTTTTGCCTTTTCATACTGTTCAAGGGGTTCTCAAGGCAAGAATGCTGAAGTGGCTTGCCATTCCCTTCTCCAGTAGACCACATTCTATCAGAACTCTCCACCATGACCCGTCCGACTTGGGTGGCCCCACACAGCATGGCTTAGTTTCATTGAGTTAGACAAGGTGTGGTCTGTGTGATCAGACTGGCCTGTTGTCTATGACTGTGGTTTCAGTCTGTCTGCCCTTTGATGCCCTCTTTCAGTGCCTACCATCTTACTTGGGTTTCTTTTACCTTGAATGTGGGGTATCTCTTCACAGCTGCTCCAGCAAAGTGCCCATAAAAGCACCCAAAAAAGATGTCTATTTCATTATAGGGGACTGGAATGCAAAAGTAGGAAGTCAAGAAACACCTGGAGTAACAGGCAAATTTGGCCTTGGAGTACAGAATGAAACAGGGCAAAGGCTAATAGAGTTGTGCAAAGAGAATGCACTGGTCATAGCAAACACCCACTTCCAACAAGAGAAGACTCTACACATGGACATCACCAGATGGTTGACACCAAAATCAGACTGATTATATTCTTTGCAGCCAAAGATGGAGAAGCTCTATACAGTCAGCAAAAGAAAGACTGGGAGCTGACTGTGGTTCAGATCATGAACTTCTTATTGCCAAATTCAGACTGAAATTGAAGAAAATGGAGAAAACCACTAGACCATTCAGGTATGACCTAAATCATATCCCTTATGACTATACTAGAATTGAGATTTAGATTTAAGGAACTAGATCTGATAGAGTGCCTGATGAACTATGGATGGAGGTTCGTGACATTGTACACGAGACAGGAATCAAGATGATCCCCAAGAAAAAGAAATGTAAAAAGCAAAATGGCTGTCTGAGGAGGACTTACAAATAGCTGTGAAAAGAAGGGAAGCAAAAAGCAAAGGAGAAAAGGAAAGATATACCCATTTAAATGCAGTGTTCTGAAGAATAGCAAGGAGAGATAAGAAAGCCTTCCTCAGTGATCAATGAAAAGAAATAGAGGAAAACAATAGAATGGGAAAGACTAGAGATCTCTTCAAGAAAATTAGAGATACCAACAGAACATTTCATGCAAAGATTGGCTCGATAAAGGACAGATATGGTATGAACCTAACAGAAGCAGAAGATATTAAGAAGAGGTGGCAAGAAAACACAGAACTGTACAAAAAAGATCTTCATGACCCAGATAATCACGATGGTGTGATCACTCACCTAGAGCCAGACATCCTGGAATGTGAAGTCAAGTGGGCCTTAGGAAGCATCACTGTGAACAAAGCTAGTGGAGGTGATGGAATTCCAGTTGAGCTATTTCAAATCCTGAAAGATGATGCTGTGAAAGTCCTGCACTCAATATGCCAGCAAATTTGGAAAACTCAGCAGTGGTCACAGGACTGGAAAAAGTCAGTTTTCATTTCAATCCCTAAGTAAGGCAATGCCAAAGAATGCTCAAACTACTGCACAATTGCACTCATCTCACATGCTAGTAAAGTAATGCTTAAAATTCTCCAAGCTAGGCTTCAGCAATACATGAACCGTGAAATTCCAATGTTCAAGCTGGTTTTAGAAAAGGCAGAGGAACCAGAGATCAAATTGCCAACATCCGCTGGATCATGGAGAAAGCAAGATAGTTCCAGAAAAACATCAACTTCTGCTCTGCTTCATTGACTATTCAAAGCCTTTGACTGTGTGGATCACAATAAACTGTGGAAAATTCTGAAGGGGATGGCATAGCAGACCACCTAACCTGCCTCTTGAGAAACCTGTGTGCAGGTCAGGGAGCAACAGTTAGAACTGGACATGGAACAAAATACTGGTTCCAAATAGGGAAAGGAGTACGTCAAGGCTGTATATTGTCACCCTGCTTATTTAAATTATATGCAGAGTACATCATGAGAAATGCTGGGCTGGAGAAAGAACAAGCTGGAATCAAGATTGCCAGGAGAAACAACAATAACCTCAGATATGCAGATGACACCACCCTTATGGCAGAAAGTGAAGAGGAACTAAAAAACCTCTTGATGAAAGTGAAGGAGGAGAGTGAAAAAGTTGACTTAAAGCTCAACATTCAGAAAACTAAGATCATGGCATCTGGTCCCACCACTTCATGGCAAATAGATGGGGAAACAGTGGAAACAGTGGCTGACTTTATTTTTCTGTGCTCCAAAATCACTGCAGATGGTGACTGCAGCCATGAAGTTACAAGACGCTTACTCCTTGGAAGGAAAGCTTTGCCAACAAAGGTCCATCTAGTCAAGGCTATGGTTTTTCCACTGGTTATGTATGGATGTGAGAGTTGGACTATAAAGAAAGCTGATCACCGAAGAATTGATGCTTTTGAACTGTGGTGTTGGAGAAGTCTCTTGAGAGTCCCTTTTATTGCAAGGAGATCCAACCAGTTCATCCTAAGGAGATGAGTCCTGGGTGTTCATTGGAAGGACTGATGCTGAACCTGAAACTCCAATACTTTGGCCACCTGATGCAAAGAGCTGACTAACTGGAAAAGACCCTGATGCTGGGAAAGATTGAGGGCAGAAGGAGAACAGGACGACAGAGGAGAAGATTTTTGAATGGCATCACCAACTCAGTGGACATGGGTTTGGGTGGACTCCGTGAGTTGGTGATGGACAGGGAGGCATGGTGTGCTGCGGTTCATGGGGTTGCAATGAGTCGGACACGACTGAGTGACTGAACTGAACTGAATCAGTCTTATTCCAGGTGGGATGATGAAGGGAGGTATGAGGTCTGATCAGTAGCTCTAACAACCACCATAAAATTTTACAACATAATTTTAAGATTATCAATTCTAATCCTCTAACTTGTGAGGAGTGAAAAATTTCAACTGCTTTGTGAGATCAATTGTTTTTGATAGATGCCCCAGCTACTTCCCTTTAGAATAAGTGCTTTTAATCTTTGGGCTAATGTCATTTTTATTGCACCCTCCCCCCTCTCCCACTCTCTATTGAGTGGAATTCCTCTGGCATGCCAATAATGACGACATGGGGACCACTCTATATTCTGAAGGAGAAAGGTGAGGAGAGGGTTGTATCACCAACTCATAAGAACCCTTACACTAAGGATACCAGACCAGGGGAGCATCCTTCTCTATAACCCCATCCTTCTTTATCGTCCATGGAATCAGCTCATGGCTCCTTGGCATCAAAGGCCAGAGCGTGAAGAAATCTTAAAAAGAGCAGCGGTCCAGTGGTCACAATTAAGAATATCATGTTGGTGACTGTGATGGAGTTTGTATGGTAAAGCAAGTGGGAGGTGAGGGATCAGTGTGCAGGAAAGAGGATCCAATTCATTTTAAAATATATAGGTTCTTGGTATCTATTTTTCTCAGTTTTGAACACCACATCAAAGCAGAGAGATGAATGCAAAGATCTTACTGGACATCCCATTACTACAGAAACTCAGAAGCAAATTATCATAATTTCATAATTATCATTGAAATTACACAGCTGGCCTAATACTTTAACCACTACCAAGCAGACTAAGTAGTTCTGGCTTGATTGAGATGAGTACTGAATTCTTATCAAAATAACTGGGTCATGCAGCCTAACAGGATAACTATTAGTCAGAATTCTACTCAAGGAAGCTGAAACCCACCAGTTATGTGTACAGCAGATGGCCTCAGCATGCCTTCATGCTTGGTCAGATGTTATTAATCTATGACCAAAGGAGCAGGTGGTAACCGGAGACTACATGACTTCCTTCACAAGTCACCCGAGCCACAGAAAAGTATGAACTATCTCAAAGTGTTAGACTCTCCATACTGTTTATTTTTAATCATTGTACTTTTTAAGCAAATGGAAATAAGGAACAGATATTTTGTCACCATTCTCCTGATGTCTGTGAAAGACTCCATAGAATACTTGAATAATCACTCACTCAAAGATTCACTGAACAAAGTAATTCTAAAACAGCATATTGGTGTTGTTGCTGTTCAGTCACCAAGTTGTGTCTGACTCTTTGAGAGCCCGAGGACTGTAGCACGCCAGGCTTCCCTGTCCTTCACTGTCTCCTGGAGTTTGCTCAGATTCATGTCCATTGAGTCAGTGATGCTATCTGACCAGTTCATCCTCTGCAACTCTAGGATATTAACTCCACACTGAAAGAAAAAACTTCATTAAACCTGAGCATTTCATTGCCATGGAATGCATTTGATTACATTTTATAGGATGAATAGGAGTTTCTCCAGTACAAAACATTCAGCCAAATATTTTATAGATTAACATGCATTAGGAATGTAAGTTATTCTAAACCAAAGCCTATCTCCTTCATGGTTTTCTTCTGTGTAGCCCTAGGATATCTCCCTAGAGACTGATATATCAATTTTTCTGCTAGTTTTCTTGGAAGAAGTGTCCTAACAGGTATCATCAGTTCCCAATCGTATATTTCTGGAAAGCAGTTAAAATACCAGCATAGCAAATTAAAACCTTAAATTTATTACCTACAGTTATTAAAACACCATGATCAGATGCTGCTCAGCATCATCCCAATAGCTTTCCTTTCATATTATTATTTGTATTACTGAAAGCCATTTAAAAGAAATCTCATTTCAATTTATCTTTGTGTTTAGATTGTTGGTCTAGCTTAAGAAGAAAAAGAAGCAAAAAAAAAAAAATCCTTCAATCCCTTTTCAAATGAAAATTGCCTTCTTGTGTTCTGAATTAATTTAATCTAAATTGTTAACTCTGCAAACAGTGCCTTTGGAAGAGAGAAATCTCATCCCAGGGGCTAGAGGGGTAACAGGTTTATCTTACTTATGCATCTGATGCCCTAATTCATGAGACTCTGCAACTCTGGGCTTTCCACTCATAGCTCACAGCCAGCGGCAGCTCCCTTGTATTCAATAAATTCTGCAGTGGCAAAGCAATAAGGTAATAAGCTCAACCTAGGGGAGTGTCCAAGATAAATAGAGAGCTATGACACAAACCTTTAGGAATTGGAAAGGAGACAGACCTTTAGGAATTGGAAAGGAGCAGCTGTTCGAGATCAGGGGAAACTGCCTGGAGTTGAAGTTTGGGAGGTAGGAGGAAGGGGCTTTGGAGAGAAGACACCTTTATTTCACCCAGCTTGCGAAGGGAAAACACAGCCTTCCAAAGAAAACAGCTCTGAATCTTAAGTCTAAAGAGTCTTTTAACTATGTGCACGATGACCGAAATCTGTTTATTTGAGTTTTAGTCTCACCTCTGCAAATATAAACACATGGTTGTTAAACTTTTCCATATTTGGAGCAAAATGCTGAATGCTTTTTTCAATGATCTCTTTCTCCATTATGTAACAGTGGAAAGCGCCCACATCAATGCTCAGGCTCACTTCTTTTCCTCTCCCCATGTAGAGCAGCATTATATTTGGGATTCAGAAACCAGGCCCTGACAGGCGTTTTAAACAGTGTCAACATACCTTTGGTCCACAGGGAATTATTTCTTTGTCACTCTTCCTCTTTAAGCTTAGCACATGACACGGGCAATTAGGAAACCGCATCTAACCTGATGGTGGTAAAAGATTTCATCATCATTTGCTTTCTAATTTCAACTGGACTGAAGGAGGATACGTGGAAATCCTTGCTAATATTTTCCCTAAACTTAGACCTTAAATGAAATGTCCCAGGCAAGTTTATTCCTGCCTGAATGTTTGTTTCATAAGCCTTGCGAAAGTTCTATCCAAGTAAAGCTGTTGGACAGGTTCATATTTAAGAGCCTTGGTAAATTCCCCTCTGAGCAGCAATTCCTACATCTACTAAAAATAATTTAGGACCACATAAAGTGCACGTGAACGTGAATAATTGCAATGTTTCTGCCTCCTATAGGCAAGATAAACAATGTATCATTATGATTGATTAATTCAACTACACTGCTGAATACATGATGAACTCTGAAGAAGCTTAGATATTAAATAGGGAGATAATGTGCGGTGCTTTCGCTCCCAGGTTGAGGTTTTTCCGCCCCCCCCCCCGCCCTTTTTGTTTAAGGAAGTCTACCTTCACCCATGAATTCAGGATCGTCAGGACTACAGATCATCGTCTAAAATCATGTTTGTCCTCACCCTAGACTGTCACGGCAGCGTAAAATAAAGGTGCCTTCAATAGAGAACAAGGAGATTGAGCAGACACTAGATGGATCCATTGCACCCAGGAGAACAGAATATGCTCACTAGATAACATAAGATCAGTGAGGCTGTAAAAAATGGGAGATGGTTACTGAAAGTTAGTTGCTAAAAGCATGTGCCAGTTGCTGGTTCTATAATCTTGGACATGTTCTCAAATTCTCTGTTTTGTCATCTGTGAAATGTGGATAACAATACCTCCTGAGACTGTTGTCAGGATTAAATAAGCTGATATACAAAGTGCTCAGCACCACGTCTGGTTCATAGAGGGTGCTTCACAAACCTTACCTTTTCACTAAGTCAGATAACAGTCCCTCCCTGTAGTCGGCTGAAAAGCAAACCCTCCCAAAGCTATTCATATCCCAGTGCCTAGAACCTGTATATATAAAGTATTTATGAAAATGTCTTTGAAATGTGGTTAAGGATTTAGACTCCCTCCTTGATGGAAATGAAGACTTAGCACGCATGCATATGGGTATGTAGAGATGATTCACTTTGCTGTACAGTAGAAACTAAAACAACACTGTAAAGCAACTACACTCCAATAGAAATTAATTTTTAAAAACCCACTAAGTCTGTGGTCTCTTGTTACAGAAACTTCAGGAAACTAATACCATCCCTAATTTCTTCAGTGTCCACACTATGATTCCAGACAGTGATCACGTTCCTTTCAAGACCACCAGCAATTCCATTCATTGTCCACAAAGACAATTGTCTTGTTCATGTCATGAAATGCAATGCACTTTGGTTGGCATGCATGCGCGTGCACATATCTGTGTGTGGGTGTGTGTGCCAAGTCGCTTCAGTTGTGTTTGACTCTTTGCAACCCCATGGACTGTAGCCCACCAGGCTCCTCTGTCCATGGAATTCTCCAGGCAAGATCACTGGAGTGGGTTGCCATGCCTTCCTCCAGGAGATCTTCCCAACCCAGGGATCCAACCCGTGTCTCTTATGTTTCCTGTACTGGAAGGCAGGTTCTTCACCACTATCACCAGCTGGGAAGACCCATTCAGTCAGCACACCCAAATAAAAAATGTCTGTATTCCCTTTAATTGCGTACTTTTCACCTTAAAGAGAAGATCCTGGGTAGTTTGTGATATGCCACTCCACAGATTGTGCTGGTGAAGAGGCATTTTTGCATGCTATGCAACTAGATTTCAATTGAAAGCCCACCACTGGTTTGCCCCCAAGCTTTTCATCGCTAGCATAGCTCAAGCAGTGCTCTAGAACCACCAGCTGGATGAGCCAAGACCAGTCCTGGGTAGAAGAATGTATATTTTCTCCTAAGCTGGTATTTCCAGTCATCAAAAATTTTTGTGGAAATGATATTAATATAGCAGATGGTCTTCAGTGGTATATGGACACTGAGTTAGTGTCGTTGCCTTTCTAATTCTCTTTCAATCCTTATTCACATCAAGGAGGAAGTCTAAAGGTACTTATGTTGATTATGACCTCTTATTTATGGCAAAGGTTTTTCTTTTTTAATCATTTATAATAATTGGACTAGTGTTCCTTCTTATACAAATGTATTTATGTAAACACTGAATTAATTGAAACTAAAGTATTCAATACACAGCACTCCGATAGTCCTGTAATGCTTAAAGCTTGGGACATTCCATGAGAAAATGATAGAAACTTCTATAAAGTCCAGGAAGGACTGCACCCAACCCCAAAAGTTCCCAGACCATAATCTAATTAACATAAAAACCTTAACCCCAGATCTGTCTAGGCTCCAAATTGCTCTCAAGTAAGTCAAAGTACATTCTGTCTGAGAATGCCAAAGTGTGAATAAGCACTTCTTTTGACCGGGAAGCACCCTGGGCATTTATAGCACGCTGCTGAGTCAGGCTCTGGCTTACCTGTACTGCACTGTCTACCCACTCCCTGGACCATCTCCTTAACCCCTGAGAAAGTCTTTGTCAAGGACAAATATATACAATTCTTAAACTAAGCAACTTGTCTTATATGATTTTACTATTTTATATTCTTTGAGAAATAGAAAGATAATTGGCTCTTACATTAGCCATCAGAATAAATTGTGTGGCTACAGAGATTTGTGTTCTAATGATCACTTTAAAAGAAAAATGCATTTCAGTAATTGTAAATAATTGGACTCATGTAATTACAGCAATTTTCACAGAGAAAACAAAACAAAAACACTTAGATAATTTTGGTTGAGTCATACTTCACCCTGGTTAATAGAAAATAATACATTTAGCGTTTATTTTCTCCCCCATGGATGATGACAAACCTATACCCCAGTACCTTTAGTGCCCAGAAAAACAAAATGACTTCAGTATTTTGGGTGTTGACATTACAATCAAATATTGCTACCTTCCCCTGTCTACTTTACCCTGCTGGAGACCTGGGTATGATCCCTGGGTTGGCCTCTGGAGAAGGGAAAGGCTACCCACTCCAGTATTCTGACCTGGGGAATTCCATGAACTGTATAGTCCATGGGGTCACTGAGCCAGACACAACTGAGTGATTTTTCACTTCACCCTGTCTATAACAGGTCCAACTTCCCTCTTGTGCCCCACCCACAGGATGGCAGGAATAAGTAGATTTTAGCTTGATAGAATAATCCCAGGTCAAACTCATTGCTGAACCACCAACTTAGGTCACACAACTGTGCTTACATAAAGGCTGTTCTTTACCCTTTTCCCTTCCTTCCTGTGGGTCACAACAAACGGGAATATTCTTAAAGAGATGGGAATACCAGACCACCTTACCTGCCTCCTGAGAAATCTGTACACAGGTCAAGAAGGAACAGTCAGAACTGGACATGGAACAATAGACTGGTTCCAAATCGGAAAAGGAGTACATCAGGGCTGTATATTGCCACCCTGCTTATGTAACTTCTTTGAGGAGTATATTGTGCAAAATGCCAGGCTGGATGAAGCACAAACTGGAATCAAGAATGCAGGGAGAAATATGAATAACCTCAGATATGCAGATGACACCACCCTTATGGCAGAAAGTGAAGAGGAACTAAACACCCCTTAATGAAAGTGAAAGAGGAGAATGAAAAAGCTGGCTTAAAGCTCAACTTTCAGAAAACTAAGATCATGGCATCCAGTCCCATCACTTCATGTCAAGCAGATGGGCAAACAATGGAAACAGTGAAAGACTTTACTTTTGGGGCTCCAAACTTGCTGCAGATGGTGACTTCAGCCATGAAATTAAAAGACACTTGCTCCTTGGAAGAAAAGCTATGACCAACATAGACAACATGCTAAAAAGCAGAGACATTCCTTTGCCAGCAAAGTCCATCTAGTCAAAACTATGATTTTTCCAGTAGTCATGTATGGATGTGAGAATTAGACTACAAAGAAAGCTGAGCACCGAAGAACTGATGCTTTTGAACTGTGGAGTTGGGGAAGACTCTTGCAAGTCCCTCAGACTGCAAGGAGATCAAATCAATCAATCCTAAAGGAAATCAATCCTGAATATTCATTGGAAGAACTGATGAAGAAGTTGAAGCTCTAATACTTTGACCACCTGATGCAAAGAACTGACTCCTTGGAAAAGACCCTGATGCTGGCAAAAATTGAAGGCAGGAGGAGAAGGGGACAACAGAGGATGAGATGGTTGGATGGCGTCACTGACTTGATGGACGTGAATTTGAGCATGGTCTGGGAATTGGTGATGGACATGGAAGCCTGGCGTGCTGCAGTCCATGGGGTCGCAAAAAGTTGAACATGACTGAGTGACTGAACTGAACTTCCTGCCTCGAATTGGCAGTGGGAATGTAGCAGAATGACATGCCCTTGGAGCAGCATGTGAAGGGAGTCATGCATATGTATTTGTGTTCCATGTGCAACCCTCCTCATCACTGAACCTTCTAGCATCTCCTGTTGAATAGTAAAGATTAGTCTTTCACTTAACTGCCTCTTCATTCAGTCAGGGTTCCACAGGAATCTCTAACTGACACTTGTTGATTTGGGGGCATCCTGAGGTCTGGCCCTGGCAATTTGCCCTATTGTTGCTGTTGTTCAGTCTCTAAGTCATGTCTTTTGCAACCCCATGGACTGCAGCACGCCAGGCTTCCCTGCCTTTCACTGCCTCCCAAAGTTTGCTCAGATTCATGTACATTTAGCTGGTGATGCTATCTCACCATCTCATCTTCTGCCGCCCTCTTCTCCTTTTGCCTTCAATCTTTCCCAACATCAGGATCTTTTCCAGTGAGTCAGTTCTTCTCATTGGGTGGCCAAAGTATTGGAGCTTGCCTTATACGCCTTGGTTATAGGATCACTTTTGAGCTTACCTAGTGGCTCATATGGTAAAGAATCCACCTGCAATGCAGGAGAACTGGGTTTGATTGCTGGGTCGGGAAGATCCCCTGGAGAAGGGAATGGCAACCCACTCTAGTATGCCTGCCTAGAGAATTTCATGGACAGAAGAGCCTGGCAGGCTACAGTCAATGGGGTCACAATGAGTCTGACATGACTGAATGACTAACATTGGGCATAGGACCACTTTATTCAGAAGAATGATCATCACCTAGAGTATGACATCAGATTGTTTCCAAATCACTGCTTACTATTTGTGACTGTAGGCAAGCAATTTAATATCCCTTGTGCCTCAGTTCCCACATCTGTAAAATGTGGAGGGGGGATAATAATAATAGTATCTACTTTTCAGAGTTTCTATGAGTATGAATTAATAGCGGTAAAGTACTTGAAGCAGTATAGCACATATCAGTGCTATATAAGCATTTAATACCATTGTTGTCACCACTGTGCTAGGAAGGTGTCCAGCCAGATAGCTTATTTCCACCTCCCACAGGAGCATGTAAGGACCTCCAGATTCTATTTAGATCACACACCAGCCAAAGGCAACTCAGAGGGCCAACCTAGGTGGTCTTCCCTTGCTGTCCCATGGGCATTCTCAATTGTGACCTGAACCAGGTCAGCAGGAGAGCAGGCTATGAGGCAGCCTTCTCCTAGAATCCCAGAACAAATCAAAGGGAAATATTGGCCACATCATTCCATTTGGCTTGTGAAATCCCCATGCCCAGGCTGAATGCTCAGTGTCTCTTGTCTCTCTCACCTGTCACTCTCTTCCTCCTTCCACTAGCCCTCTGAAACTGTTATCAAGAGCTTTCCTCTTACTTTTCCTTCCTGGCTTCCTTCCTTGCACTATATCTTCCTCTTCCAGACTCTAGCTTAGTTGGCTAAGCTAACTGTCCACAGTGACGGACAGTGGAGGAGAACTTACCAACAAAGGAACATACATCACAAAACTTTCAAAAATATCGTACTTATCACACACTAGCTTATAACCTAAAAAACAGCAAGAACTGTCTTCAAATATTTAGTGATGGAAGAAAAAAGTAAAAACAGTTATATTGGATTGAGAGTAATATTCACAGAAGTAACAGAAATTCATTCTATTTCAGTTCATAGAAGTAATTTCCTGAAGAGAAATTCCCAGCCCTTCCCTCAATGATATTTGGCAGGGGAGGAAACATTTTAAGTAGAAATAAACTGCTGGTTCCAGGTAATTATTAAGTAAGATTTTCTGGGAAAATTGACCATAAGATGGATCTTTCAAAACCATCATGAATAAAGTAAAACAGGAAACAAGTACCTTAATGAAAAACAACCTGAAATTAGGGATCTTTTTTGTTTTTAAAAACATTTTTGGCATACCATGTGGGATCTTAGTTCCCCGACCAAGGATCAAACTCACACCCCTTTAAAAAGGAATCTTAACCACTGGACTGCCAGGAAAGTCCCTCAGAGTTTTTTATAGACACTTGCTGCAGGAAATGCTAGCTTCTAGAGAGTTCATGATGATTAAGATTTTTTTTTAATGTAATGCCAAAAAAAAAAAGAGAGAGAGAAAAACCCTAAAGAAAGGAGAATCATTTGGCTTGTCCAAGAGGTCTCTGGTGATATACGAAAGTAGGCCACACAAAAGTTTAAGATCTGGCTATTCAATACTCTGCCAATACTATGATGCAAAGAACGCTGTTCTGATGCAAGGCAAGTGCTTTGGGACGTCCCCAGGCTACTCCTACTAAAATGTAAAAATAGAGAATATGCCATAGAATATATAAATCTACAAATACACACATTTTCAAACATAGTAGTTGTAAATCACTGTGAGAGCATGAGAACCACTTGTCAACAAACTGCAGTGTCTTTTTGTAAAGCAGGCGACTGCTGATGGCTTCAGGTGTTAACTCTTTTGTCTCTTTTATTAACATTGCAGCTACAAACACATTATTTTCAGAGGCCTTATATGCGTGTCCATGCACATGATGTAAAAGTTAAACTGGCTCAGAGTCAGAAAGAAAACTTTGGTAATTCTAATTGTGTTGCCCATTTCTGTCTGCAAGGTCATTCATTAGCTGTAATTTTATGAAAGTGGCAGGCCTAACTCATTAAAGCTATTGGTGGTTTTTAAATGGAAATGGTTCATAACAGTTTAACAGAAGAAAATAAAGCCCTGGAGGCATGCAGAAGTTTCTTCATTAAAAGAAAATTAACCCTGAATTTGTAGCACTGTGATTTAATGAGCAATGGTAACGCTTGCCCAAAATATACAAGATCAAAAAAGTGCCATATGGCTTGATTATATGCAGTAATTAGTATTGAATTGGGAAGTAATGAAATCAGAGAATTTTAGACCTGGAAGAGTTTAAACAGATCATTCCATCTAATCTATCTAGTTATTCCTCCCAACCACTCCCATCCCTCTTTCCCCATACACATTTTACTGATGAGGCAACTGAGTACCAGAAAAAGTAAATTCCTTTCTCTAGGTTACATATTTATTATAACTGAAAACCCACATTCTAATTTCAAAGTACAGAAAAGAGCAAAAGAAATTCTATTGTAAATGAAGGTCGGCAAAAAATTGCATTATATAAGATAAAGATTCCAATACCCTTAATATGTAAAGAGTATCCTACTCATTAATAAAAAAGTTGAACAGTCAAAAGGGAAACAGAAAGAACATTAATAAACAATTTAATGAAGATTACATAGGAATTCTTGATAAATGTTCAATTTTAATAGAATGCAAAACAATGCAATTTGAGATAAAATTCCATGTTCATCTATCTGCTGATAAAGATTTTTTATAAAGCTACTATCCAATATTGCTGAAGGTTAATGAAAGGAATCCCTTTATTTGCTGCTGACAGTCATGAAATTGGTACATATTTTCTGAACAGCAATATGTTAAAAGTCTTAAAAATATTTTTGTCCTTTGCCCTACAAACTCAGTCTCTAACCGTTTATCCTGAGGAATTACATAGAGATGTACACAAATAATTATGTAAAAGGATGTTTACTGCGGCATTGTAGCAATGAAGCATTGGAATCAGTCTAGAAGTCCAATAACAGGAAAAAGACACTCACTTCAATAAGTGATGCTTGGAAAACTGGTCAGCCACATGTAAAAGAATGAAATTAGAACATTCTCTAACACCATATATAAAAATATACTCAAAATGGATCAAAAACCTAAATGTAAGACCGGATATTATAAAACTATTAGAGGAAAACACAGGCAGAAACACTCTACTATATAAATCACAGCAAGATCTTTTCAGATTCACCTCCTAAATTGATCAAATAATTGATCAATCCACCTCCTAGATTGATCAAAATAAAAACAAAAATAAATAGGAACTAATTAAACTTAAAGGTTTTTGCACAGCCATAGAAACCATAAACAAATTAAGAAAACAACCCACAGAATGGAAAAAATATTTGCAAACAATGTGACTGAAAAGGGATTAATCTCCAGTATCTACAAACAGCTCATGGAGCTCAATATAAAAATAAATAAATGACTAAATCCAATCAAAATATGGGCAGAAGATTTAAATAGAAATTTCTCCAAAGAAGACATTCAGATGGTCAAGAAGTACATGAAAACATGATCAACATTACTAACTGTTAGAGACATGCACATCAAAATTGCAAAGAGATATCACCTCACACCAATCTGAATGGCCATCATTAAAAAGTCTACAATAAATTGGTATAACCACTATGAGTATAGTACGGAGGTTCTTTAAAAAACTAAAAATAGAGCTATCATTGATTCGTCAATCCCACTCCTGGGCATATACACAGAGAAATCCATAATTTGAAAAGATACATGCACCCGAATATCTATTGTAGCACTATTTACAATAAACAAGACATTGAAGCAATTTAAATGTTCTGTGACAGAGGAATGGATAAAGAATATACAGATATATATTCAGTGGAATATTACTCAGCTATAAAAAAGAATGAAATAATGCCATTTGTGGCCACAAGGATAGACCTAGAGATTATCACACTAAATGGAGGGAGAAAGAGAAAGACAAATGTTATATGGTATCACCTATATGTGGGATTTTTAAAAAAATGATAAAAATGAACTTAATTACAAAACAGAAACAGACTTAAAAAACAAACTTATGATTACCAAAAGGGAAAAGGGTAAATTAACAAGTTAGGATTAACATATATGCACTACTATCCTTGGAAGGAAAGTTATGACCAACCTAGACAGCATATTAAAAAGCAGAGACATTACTTTGCCAACAAAGGTCCGTCTAGTCAAGGCTATGGTTTTTCCCGTGGTCATGTATGGATGTGAGAGTTGGACTGTGAAGAAAGCTGATCGCCAAAGAATTGATGTTTTTGAACTGTGGTGCTGGAGAAGACTCTTGAGGGTCCCTTAGACTGCAAGGAGATCCAACCAGTCCATTCTAAGGGAGATCAGTCCTGGGTGTTCATTGGAAGGACTGATGCTAATGCTGAAACTGCAATACTTTGGCCACCTCATGCGACAAGTTGACTCACTGGAAAAGACTGATGCTGGGAAGGATTGGGGGCGGGAGGAGAAGGGGATGATAGAGAATGAGATGGCTGGATGGCATCACCGACTCTGTGGACATGAGTTTGAGTGAACTCCGGGAGCTGGTGATGGACAGGGAGGCCTGGCGTGCTGTGATTCATGGGGTTGCAAAGAGTAGGACACGGCTGAGTGACTGAACTGAACTGAACTGATATATAAAATAAATAATGAACAAGGACCTGTATAGCACAGGGAACTCCACTTAATGCTTTATAAATAACCTATTTGGAAAAAAGAGTCTGAAAAAGAATAGATGTATTTATATGTATTGTATAACTGAATCACTTTGCTATACACTTGACACTAACACAACATTTTAAATTAATGGACATGAGTTTGAGTGAACTCCGGGAGTTGGTGATAGACAGGGAGGCCTGGCATGTTGTGATTCATGGGGTCGCAAAGAGTCAGACACGACTGAGCTGAACTGAACTGATACTTCAATATAAAATAAAAATTAAAAAATAAAAGTCCAGTAATAGAGATTGAGTAAATAAACTTCAGTACATTATGCAATTGACTACTATTCAGTAATTATGTTATATGACAAAGTAAATTTAGTGTCATGAAAAGGTTTATATAACTACCAGGTTATAGAAGATATAACCTTCTTAATGTGATTTAATAAATTGTGTGTGATTTAATAAAGTGATCCACCAATAAAAACTAAATATACAGAAAATAGACACCAAAATGTAAAGTTCTAGCATAATGAGTGATTTTTTTTGTTCTCTATTTATTTTTGATAATTTTTCAAATCTTTACCAATGAACATATATTTCCTAAAAATAAAATCTTATCTACTGAGATAAATTTCACTTCTTTGTCAACATGGATAAAGAATTTTTATAATCTCTAGGAACCGTTTCAAGGATATCATTTATAATCCAAATCTGAGCCTTTGGAAAACCACATTCTGTTGAGTTCTGCTTCAGGGAGAATAAGACAAATTCTCTCTCTGTCCCCTTCTCTCTCTCTCTCTCTCTCTCTCTCTCTCTCTCACACACACACACACACCTAAAAAGAATACTGCACTCAGCCTTTTGGTAGTATGGAGAGAGAGAAGAAGGACAAAGTGTTCCTTCAATTATTTTTTTTAATTGGAGTGACATTATTTTAATGTACACATTATATTTCTACTTCTATAAACACTACCACGTGCTCACAATCAAAAATGTATTTCCCATCATTACCATACAGTTTCCCCTTTACCCGTTTCGCTCCTCCCCTTCTTACCCTCTGGTATTCACTACTCTGTTCCCTGTATCTATGTGTTTGTTTCTGTTTGGTTTGGTTTGTTCTATTGAGTTTTTGGTTGTTTATTTTCAATATATACGTGAAATCATATGATGTTTGTCTTTCTCACCTGAACTTTCATTTAGCATAATACCCTCAAGGTCCCTCCACGTTGTCACAAATGTCAGGACGGCATCATTTTACGGCTGAGGAGTAACCAGTGTGCGTGTGTGTGGTGGGGGGAGGTGGTGTATAGGCATCTTTATCTATTCAGCCATCGATGGGCACTCAGATTTTTTCTATATCTTCGCTGCTATAGCATACAGTAGTTCTAGCTTTAATTTTTCAAGAAACCTGTTTCTCATGCTGACTGACCAAGTTACATTCCCACCAACAGTGCACAAGCATGCCCTTGTCTCCACATCTTTCCAACGCTTGTTATTTCTTGCTTTTTGATAATAGTCATTCTAACAGGTGTGAGGTGATAACTCTTGGTTTTTATTTGTATTTCTCTAATAATTAATACTTTGCCACCCAAGGTCCATCTAGTCAAGGTTATGGTTTTTCCAGTGGTCATGTATGGAGTTGGACTGTGAAGAAAGCTGTTGCTGCTGCTGCTAAGTCACTTCAGTCGTGTCCGACTCTGTGTGACCCCATAGATGGCAGCCCACCAGGCTCCCCCGTCCCTGGGATTCTCCAGGCAGGAACACTGGAGTGGGTTGCCATTTCCTTCTCCAATGTGTGAAAGTGAAAAGTGAGGGTGAAGTTGCTCAGTCGTGTCAGACCCTCACCGACCCCATGGACTGCAGCCTACCAGGCTCCTCCATCCATGGGATTTTCCAGGCAAGAGTACTGGAGTGCGGTGCCATTGCCTTCTCCGTGAAGAAAGCTGAGCGCTGAAGAATTGATGCTTTTGAACTGTGGTGCTGAAGAAGACTCTTGCGAGTCCCTTGAACTGCAAGGAGATCCAACCAGTCCATTCTAAAGGAGATGAGTCCTGGGTGTTCATTGGAAGGACTGATGCTAAAGCTGAAAGTCCAGCACCTCATGCGAAGAGTTGGCTCACTGGAAAAGACTCTGATGCTGGGAGGGCATCAGAGGGGCAGGAGGAGAAGGGGACGACAGAGAATGAGATGGCTGGATGGTATCACCGACTCGATGGACATGAGTTTGAGTGAACTCTGGGAGTTGGTGATGGACAGGGACGCCTGGCGTGCTGTGATTCATGGGGTCACAAAGAGTAGGACACGACTGAGCGACTGAACTGAACTGAATAATTAATAATGTTGAACATCTTGCATGTACCTATTGACTATCTCTATGTCTTTCTTGGATAAATATAACAACTCTGCTCATTAATCAGGTTGTTTGACTATTGTTGTTGTTGAGTTATAAGAGTTTTTAATACATCTTGAATATTAACCCCTTATTGAAATATGATTTTCAAATTTCTCTTTCATTCAGTAAGAGGTATTTCATTTTATTGATGGCTTCTCTTGCTGTGCAGAAGCTTTTGAGTTTCATGTAAACCATGTGTCTATTTTTACTTTTGTTCCCCTTGCCTGATGAAACATATACAGAAAGATATTGCTAAGACCAATGTTAAACAGCATACTTCCAGAGTTTTCTTCCTGGAGTTGTATGATTTCAGGTCTTACATTTCAGTCCTTAATCTACTTTGGATTGATTTTTGTGCATAATAGGGGATAGTGGCCTAGTTTCATTTTTTGCCTGTAGCTGCCCAGTTTTCCCAACACCATATATTAAAAAGACTCTTTTCTCCAATGTATGTTCTTTGTTCCTTTATCATAAATTAATTTTTTATATATCTGTAGGTTTGTTTCTGGGCTCTCAGTTTTGTTCCATTGATCTATATATCAGTCTTTGTGCCAATAGTATGCTATTTTGATTACTATATCTTTGTAATATAGTTTGTAACTTGGGATTATGATGCCTTTAGCTTTGTTCTTTTTTCTCAGGATTGCTCTGGCTATTCAGAATCTTTTGTAGCTATCAACTTTAGAATTTTTTTTTCACTTCTTTGAAAAATGTTTTTGGGATTTTGACAGCGATTTGCACTAAATTCCAATTGTTTTAGGTAATATGGACGTTTTAACAAGGTTAATTCTTCTAATCCACGAGCATGGGATGTCTTTCCATTTCTTTGAGTCTTCTTCAGTTTCTTTCAACAATGCCTTATAGTTTTCAGTGTACAGGTTTTTCACCTCCTTGGTTAAATGTATTCCTAAGTATTTTATTCTTTTTGTTGAGATTATAAATGGAATTGTTTTATTATTTTTCTGCTAGCTCATTGTTAATGTACAGTAATACAACAGATTTTTGTATATTGATTTTGTACCCTGCAATTTACCATATTTACTTGTTATTTCTTATGGTTTTCGGTTAGTGTCTTTAAAGTTTTCTATATGCAAAATCATGCCATCCACAGATAGTGACAATTTCACTTATTTTCCAATTTGAAAGTCTTATATTTCTTTTTCTTGCCTGGATTTCCAATACGTTGTTGAATAAAAATGATGAGAGTTCAGTTCAGCTCAGTTGCTCAGTCGTTTCTGACTCTCTGTGATGCCATGAACCGCAGGAAGCCAGCCCTCCCTGTCCATCACCAACTCCCGGAGTCCACCAAAACCCATGTCCATCGAGTCAGTTATGCCTTCCAACCATCTCATCCTCTGTCATTCCCTTCTCCTCCTGCCCTCAATCTTTTCCAGTATCAGGGTCTTTTCAAATAAGTCAGCTCTTCGCATCAGGTGGTCAAAGTATTGGAGTTTCACCTTCAACATCAGTCCTTCCAATGAACACCCAGGACTCATCTCCTTTAGGATGGACTGGTTGGATCTCCTTGCAGTCCAAGGGACTCTCAAGAGTCTTCTCCAGCACCACAGTTCAAAAGCATCAATTCTTCGGTGCTCAGCTTTCTTTATAGTCCAATTCTCACATCCATACATGACCACTGGAAAAGCCATAGCCTTGACTAGACAGACTTTTGCTGGCAAAGCAATGTCAATGCTTTTTAATATGCTGTCTAGGTTGGTCATAACTTTCCTTCCAAGGAGTAAGCGTCTTTTAATTTCATAGCTGCAGTCACCATCTGCAGTGATTTAGGAGCCCAGAAAAATAGGGAGCCACTGTTTCCACTGTTTCCCCATCTATTTGTCATGAAATGATGGGACCAGATGCCATGATCTTTGTTTTCTGAATGTTGAGCTTTAAGCCAACTTTTTCACTCTCCTCTTTCACTTTCATCAAGAGGCTCTTTAGTTCTTCTTCACTTTATGCATAAGGGTGGTGTCATCTGCATATCTGAGGTCATTGATATTTCTCCCGGCAATCTTGATTCCAGCTTGTGCTTCCTCCAGCCCAGTGTTTCTCATGATGTACTCTGCATAGAAGTTAAATAAGCAGGGTGACAATATACAGCCTTGCCATACTCCTTTTCCTATTTGGAACCAGTCTTTTGTTCCATGTCCAGTTCTAACTGTTGCTTCCTGACCTGCATACAGGTTTCTCAAGAGGCAGGTCAGGTGGTCCGGTATTCCCATCTCTTTCAGAATTTTCCACAGTGTGTTATGATCCACACAGTCAAAGGCTTTGGTATAGTCAGTGAAGCAGAAATAGATGTTTTTCTGGAATTCTCTTGCTTTCTCCATGATCCAGCAGATGTTGGCAATTTGATTTCTGGTTCCTCTGCCTTTTCTAAAACCAGCTTGAACATCTGGAAGTTCATGGTTCACATATTGCTGAAGCCTGGCTTGGAGAATTTTGAGCATGACTTTATTAGCGTGTGAGATGAGTGCAATTGTGCAGTGGTTTGAGCATTCTTTGGCATTGCCTTTCTTTGGGATTGGAATCAAAACTGACCTTTTCCAGTCCTGTGACCCCTGCTGAGTTTTCCAAATTTGCTGGCATATTGAGTGCAGCACTTTCACAGCATCATCTTTCAGTATTTGAAATAGCTCAACTGGAATTCCATCACCTCCACTAGCTTTGTTCATAGTGATGCTTCCTAAGGCCCACTTGATTTCACACTCCAGGATGTCTGGCTCTAGGTGAGTGATCACAGCAGCATCATGATTATCATCCATAATTGTTCCTAGATAGCTTTTGATGAGATAAATGGATAACTTTCAGTTTTTCATCATGAAGTATGATGTCACATCTGGGTCTGTCATTTATGGCTTTTATTATGTTTCTTCTGTACTCAGTTTTTGCTGTAAATAAGTGTTGAATCTTGTCAAATGCATTTTCTATGCCTATTGACGTGACTATATGGTTTTTATCCTCCATTTTGTTTATGTGGTGTATCACATTGATTGATTTGGAGATGTTAAGCCATCCTCGCATCCCCAGAATAAATCCCACTTCATCATGGTATATGATCCTTTAAAGTAGAATTCAAAACTGATCATTCATAAAATGATGCTCTCTCTGTTAAGTTCTGCTTCATTGAGAATAAGACAAATGATCGCATACACACACACCTAATATGGAATTATTTTAATGCTACATTTAACCTTTTGGAGGTGTGAGGAATGGGAAGAAGAATTCAGTGTCTCTTTAAATCTTAAGCATGACTTTGTAATTTCCATTGCTGAAACAGTGTCACTGTTTTAATGCCTTTAGCACCTGACTAATTAGTAATCAGGACAGAGTTAGATAGTTTTTATGCTTCAGAGCTGATAATTATAATTTCTGACACAGAATTCAACTTTTGATAGGCAAACTGATGTCACAATTTTACTCTGTTCCATACTCTAAATTTATTTTAAAGTTCTGTTTGGAAGGAAAGAAAACAAAACAAATTCTTGTGAAGATTTTACCTAAAGCAGCTTCTTGGAGTAATTTTTTTTCTTTTATAGGATCCTTGAATTTATAGGTGATGTAATTAATTAATTGATGAAAGCAAAGAATTTATGGAACGCTAGTAGGTAGCTCAGGGACATGTTAAACACTCATGTCATGATTTTTAAAAAGAGGAGCCTTGGATTTTTAAAAAGTCATTGTTTTTTAAGAAAGTTTCCTAAAGTATCATGGGAAGTTAAGAAAATCTGGCTTTTTCCTTTTCAATTTTAGTATTGTGCCTGCAAACAAACATATGTCTAAAGCCATGATATATCCACCTATTAATTAAGAATTATTTGAGAAAAATATGTATTAATTCAGTTGATATTCACTTTTGGAGTAGAAGTAACCAAATTATCAACTATAAGTCTGTTTTTCTGTTATTAATGTTGGATGCTGAAGAGAAAAAAATAAAAATGGTAACATAACCACAACAGAAACATCTTAAAATTCCTGTAGTGATCACTGTTCTCTAGCTAGAATTTTAGGGTATGGGAAGCCAGCTTTAGGGGCATTTCCTTTTTAAGTAGTATTCTTACCAAGTCCAAGCTCATACTGCTCGAGAGACAAGATGTTGTCACAACAAATAGAAACTTTATTCAGAGACCAGCAGACCAAAAAGATGGCAGACTAATGTCCCAAAGAGCCATTTTACTTGAGTTAGAATTCAAGCTTCTTTTATGCTAAAAGTGTGTGTGTGTGTGTGTGTGTGTGTGTGTGTGTGTGTTAGTGGGTGCTGCTTGTTGCAAACTTCTTGGTCTTGGCCGACCTCTGGAGAGGATGTGATAATCCTTTGTACTTGCACCTGTCCATGTGGGTCTAAATGAGATAAAGAAGGAGAGATGGCGAGTATAAGTCTTGGAAGAAGGAGGGATAAGAGGCAAAATGGTTCCCGGAGAGAACTAAGAGGCTAAAGAAAGACTTTTAAAACAAAGAATTTTATGATGGGTGTGTTTGGTCGCTCAGTCATATCTGACTCTTTGCGATGCTTTCAACTGTAGCCCTCCAGGCTCCTCTGTCCTTGGGATTTTTCAGGCAAGAATACTGGAGTGCACTGTGTATAATTAAGTGCTGATAGGATATAGATAATTGGAGAAGGAAATGGCAACCCACTCCAGTGTTCTTGCCTGGAGAATCCCAGGGACGGGGGAGCCTGGAGGGCTGCCGTCTATGGGGTCGCACAGAGTTGGACACGATGGAAGTGACTTAGCAGCAGCAGGAAACAGACAATAGATAGGGTTACAGTGAAGATTCAGGAGGGAAAGGGCATAGATGTTGTTGGTACGAGTCCCATAGGAAGGAGAGCAAAATTGGGATCCAGAGAACAGTTGGAGGAATAAGCCACAGAGGAATGAGAAGAACACTCTTTCAAATTCTGAGAGACCAGTTAGACCATTTTTCAGAGACTGCACATTTTTTACATATACACAATCAACAGAACTTTTTTTTTTTTTTCCAATCTATCACAGAAAAGAGGACACTAAGACACATGGCACATACGACTTAAGGTAATCCAGCAATCGCACTCCTGAGCATACACAGCGAGGAAACCAGAATTGAAAGAGACACGTGTACTCCAATGTTCATTGCAGCACTGTTTATAATAGCCAGGACATGGAAGCAACCTAGATGTCCATCTGCAGACGAATGGATAAGAAAGCTTTGGTACATATACACAATGGAGTATTATTCAGCCATTAAAAAGAATACATTTGAATCAGTTCTAATGAGGTGGATGAAACTGGAGCCTATTATACAGAGTGAAGTAAGCCAGAAAGAAAAACACCAATACAGTATACTAACACATATATATGGAATTTAGAAAGATGCAAATGATAACCCTGTATACGAGACAGCAAAAGAGACACAGATGTATAGAACAGTCTTTGGGACTCTATGGGAGAGGGTGAGGGTGGGATGATTTGGGAGAATGGCATTGAAACACGTATGTTGTCATATGTGAAACGAATCACTAGTTCAGGGTCAATGTATGTTATAGGATGCTCGGGGCTGGCATGCGGGGATGACCCAGAGGGAGGATAAAGGGAGGAGGGAGGTGGGAGGGGGGTTCAGGAGGGGGAACTTAAGTAAACCCGGGGCAAATTCATATCAATGTATGGCAAAACCAACCAATATAATACTGTAAAATAATTTGCCTCCAATAAAAAATAATTACCTAAAAAAAAAAAAAAAATCACATAAATGTGAGCAGAGTGAATGAAGCAGAACTGGAGTTTCTTTTCAGCCCCACACTGCTGGACTGTAAGTCCTTGTGAGGTCAAGAGGAGGGGACGATGATGGACCAGTGAGCACCCAGGAGGATTCAGCAGCAATTTAGCAAATGATGCCAGGCCAAGAAATAAATATTCAGAGATCCAGAAATGAAACTCAGAGTGCAAGGGTTAATAATATAAAGAGAATAAAGTATTTTTAAATTAATTTATATTGGAATATAGTTGCTTTACAGTGTCGTGAGGGCTTCCCTTGTGGCTCAACTGGTAAAGAATCTGCCTGCAGTGTGGGAGACCTGGGTTCAATCCCTGGATTGGAAAGATCCCCTGGAGAAGGGAAAGGCTACCCACTCCAGTATTCTGGCCTGGAGAATTCCGTGGACTGTATAGTCCATGGGGTCACAAAGAGTCGGACATGACTGAGCGACTTTCACTCACTCACTTAGAGTATTGTGATAGTTTCTACTGTACAGCAGAATGGATCAGTCATACATACACATATCCCCTTCCTTTTGGACTTCCTTCCCATTCAAGTCACTATAGTGCATTAGCTGGAGTTCTCTATGCTATACATTACAGACAGCAAAGTATTTAGATACAGTGAAAGGCTAGGACAAAAGCTAAGGTGAATTTCTGTATGGAATATTTAATTTTCTGTATTTTCCAAAAAAAAATATCCCAGGCTCTGTTACAAAGTCAAAGCTTTGAGTAGGCCTAGGCTGACCATGCATTCCAGGGTCAGCATCCTATCAAGGAAAACATTAATTGAAACTCAAGTATGGTCACCTGCAAGGCTGTTGGTAATATAATAATGAAAGGGCCCCTGGTATGCAATTTTTTTTTTTTTTTCCATTTGGCCACACCACATGACATGTAGGATCTTGGTTCCCTGACCAGGGATTGAACCTATGCCTCCTACAGGGGAGGTTCGAGTCTTAATCACTGGACCACCACAGAAGTCCCTGCAATTGATTTTTAGGACTACAGTAAACATATGCCAAACTTCACACTCTTCTGTGTGACTATTTCTGACTCGTCTATAAGGTATCATATTAGAAACCTACTTGAATAAGTCTAATTTATATTTTGCAGAAATTTTTCTAATGGATCACACTCTGAAATATGAGGAATTTGTAAAAAAAAATCCTTTAAATTTATAATAAAGCACCAAAATAATAACGATGCTTGAATTTTAAAAGATCAAAGAGATAGTTCATTAGAATAACAGAAGTGTTATGGGTAAGTTTTTTCCTAAGTATTTGGTACTTAAAACTGTAAACAAATTTGAAAGTCAAGTTAATGATATGCTTGCTGAAATATTTTGAATTGAAAAGTACAAATATCTGCAACTTCTTTTGAAATGTATCAAAAATACAAGATGCTTTGTTCCATGGATAGAAGGATGGATAAATGAGATTGTAATAAAGCAAAAGTTGAAAATGTAGCAAAACATTAATTGTAGACTCTAGGTGATAGATACATGATTGCTAACTTTATGATTTTTCAACTTTTCTGCATGTTTCAAAACTTCATACTAAGAAGTTCTAAAAAGTATTTTAGAAATAATCATTTTACTCAAGTTTTGCTTTCATCAGCTACCATCCTCTCAAGCTCCTTGTTTCACCAATTATGAACTATTTTTGGTCTGTTTTATACCACTTTCTTTTTTTCTCCTTACATGTTCTTCCATCATTTCAACACTTTGAATAGATTCTATGGGTGCACGTATATGTGTGTGAGTGTGTTTTGTAAAAACAGAAATGTATTCCTATTAGTCTTATAGAAGAAAGATTTGGACCACTCATAGTTTGCAGGTTACAAAGACCTAACGCAATCTGACTTGGACAAAATGGAAAATGACTTAACTCAAAAGTCATGCTACAGAGGTGAATCTGGAAGCCTCAGGCAAAACTGGATCCATAAACTTAAATTATGCAGTCAATAATCTAATTTTCTTCCAGCTCTCTGCCTTTCTTTTACTATACTGGTGTCTTTTCAACCAGGATAAGATTATTTGAGAAGCTGTTACACGAAGGATAGGATCCTATAAAAACCTCACCTGTTCTGGAAAACTTGAATCTGTGTCTCCTTCCATATCTCACCTTATCACTTGCCATACATTTTGGATATGATATTCATTTCCTTCTTCCTCACTTCAAAATCCCTCCTTGGTTTTCTGCAATCTGGTTTCTACTGCCACAACTTCATTGAAACTGCCTTTGCCAAAGTAACTAATGACTTCCACGTTGAGGAAACCAGCAGGGAGACCTTCTCCTCTTCTCTGAGCAGCACTGACTCTACTCACCATATACCACCTTTCTTCCTTTGGAGTCTCTCAGTAGCAGATGCTAAGACAAAGATTTGGGTTCAAGAAGTTCATTTGAAAAATTACCTCAAGAAACACAATTGAGGAAGCAGAAGGAAGTGAGACGGGGAGGAGGTAAATGCTCACAGAAAGTCAATCATTTAAAAAGGCCTTCATCAAAAGAAATAAATAATTGAAAAAAGAAAAGGCCCTCATTAGCTTCCTTCTCATCTGGGCTGTAACAGCAGTCCCCTAATGAGTCACCTTGCCCAGGTTTTGCTTTTCTAAATCCATACCAACATGCATTCAAGGAGTGAAGCAAAGTATTAGTCACTCAGTCGTGTCCAACTCTTTGCGACCCTCTGGATTGTAGCCTGCCAGGCTTCTCTGTCCATAGAATTCTCCAGGCAAGAATACTGGAGTGGGTTGCCATTCCCTTCTCCAGGGGATCTTCCCAACCCAGGAATCAAACCCGGCTCTCCTGCATTGAAGGCAGATATTTTGCTTTGTTAAATCCATATCAACACACATTTGATGCATCTGACACTCCTCCCTTTTTAGGCTTCCAGACCCCCGCCAGACACAGATAAATCTAGCTACCTAGCATTCAGCACAAGGCCTCCCACCACTTCACTGTTATTTGCCTTTCTTGTCACTCCTTGCCCTGGTCTCTACTGCTAGTTTTGGACTCTAGGACTTAACTACCGTAGGACTCCCAACAAGATGGACTCCTTCTTAACCTCCTGTCTTTGCCTCTGCCTAAAGCACACTCCCCAGTCTCTGTACCTAAAAATGCCTTATGCTTCCCTCATGATGGATCAGGTAGCCTTGCTCCACATTCCAGGACATTTTGAACAAACCTTTACACTGGCATTATTAATACAAATATATAAACACAGTCTGTTCCCTTTTTCCATCTCCCATACTAGATCAAACATCTCTCAATCTAAGCATTTAAAATTGATGATAATTTACTTGAGGACATAAGCTCTATTTACTGAAGGAGTGAGGAAGAACAGCAAAGAAGTCTGCTTTACTCTAGTACATTGGAGCTAGCCAAATGCCCATAGCATAAATTGCTCTAACTGGTGAAGGAGAGCTCTGTGTTTCTTGGCACTCTCCTTGGTGAATTTGCTAAAGTTTCCAAGATATAGAACTGACCTCAGCCCCTAAGATGAAGATATGCTTTTATTAATAGGTTGAGAGAATTTAAGTTTCTGTTTACCTTAACTAATATAACTAGGTGTAAACTTCCACCACAAAAATGGGTGACTTGACCTTTGTTCTTTAGATTCTCAGAATAGTCTGTTAATGGAGAACTTACCATCAGCATTCATGATTCATTCATTCAACTAATATTTTGTTTCATTTTAGTTAAGTTTTTGAAAAAATAAAACATGAACATGGCATGAATATTAAATGGTTAAAAAATAGAATATAGATCAGTAGTCTCCAAGTCATTGTTCTGCAAAGATGAAAATTTTCTATTTCTGTGCCAATATGGTAACCACTATCCACATGCTGCTGTTAAACCTTGAAATATAGTTAGTACAAATGATGAACTGGATATTTTATTATATTTTAACTAAGCTAAATTTAAATAGCCGCATATGACTAGTGGCCAACATATTAGTATAATGTAGATAGCAAAACCTCTCTTCCCCAATGTTTCTCCTCAGTCACCAAGTTCCTCTCCTCAAAGGAACCCATTATTATCAGATTCCTGAATATCTTTCCAGTGATACTCTACACATTTACAAACACATAGAGATGCGAATGTGCACAAATAGAAGCATAGAGGATTACACAAACTACTTGGGATTCTGGCTTTTCCCTTCAGATATTTTGTTACAATTCCACCTCAGAATATAGGATTGCCTCATATAGGAGTTCTGTATGGTACTGTAGAGTATTTCTTTCTTCATGTTTGCCATGACTAGTTCTCTTTTCTTTTTTTAAATATTTTTACTTATTTGCCTGTGCTGGGTCTTAGTTGTAGCATGTGGGATTTTTAATTGCAGCATGCAGGATCTTTCTTTCTTTTTTTTTTTTTGTTACAGCATGCAAACTCTCTGTTGCAGCAAGTGGGATCTAGTTTCCTGACCAGGGATTGAACCCAGACCTCCTGCATTGGCAGTGTGGAATCCTAGCCACTGGACCACTGTTGGTCTTCTTTACAGACCAGGACTTGGTGGACCGGAGTTGACGAAAAGAAAGAGAGAAAAAGAGAGAGAGAGCAGTATCTCTCAGGGTACGTGGAAAACCAATAAAGCCCATACATAGGACTTGTACCACTCACAAAGGCACAGGGCATCCTCTAAAAGAGGTCTTGAAAGCTCAGGCGAGAAAGTGAGCTCGGTAGGTTTCCACACTCCAACAAGAATGAAGACAAAAGGAAGGACACGGGGGACCCAGGTCTCTAGTGGAGCAAGGGTATTTTATTAGCAGAAAGGCAGCATTATATATTTTAGTAAAATGATTACTCAGCTATTACAAAGAATGAAATTCCATCAGTTGCAACAAAATGAATAGTCTAATACATACAAAGTCGCTGACACCGAAAAGAGTCACTGAAGGGAGTTACTGAAAGGAATCCAAGCAGATACCCTTTCCCATAATCTCAGTCCTGAGAACTGCGTGCAGCTCTACTTGTTCCGGAATAGGAACTGATAAGGAACAGAGAATCCTTGAGAAATGGCACACAAAGGAGGAAAACTGCAACATATTGGATTCCTTAAAGTTGAACATCCCCTGACAGACCACCAAGGAAGTCCCTTGTTCTCTATTCATAGACATTTTACTTGCCTTAATAATTTTTTGTGAAGGTAATTTATAATAATAAGTAGTTCAGAAGTCCGCAAGACTATCTACATATCCAAGATTCACCAGAAGGACTCTCAGCATTCAGAATAGTGTTGCTCTCACAGCTAAGGTTTATGACAGCAGAAGTTTACATAACAAGTTCAGTAAGGGGAAAAGACATAAGCAGAATCTGGAGAAATTCATGCATAGGCTTCCTATGTTTTCTTCCTCCTTGAGGGGACACACAGAGTATACACCTTCCTTCAGCAGCAAAATATGTAGTAATGCGTGCAATGTTTCTGTCCAGGAAAACCATTTACCCAAACTCAATACCAAGATTTTCATTGAGGACTGGTCACACAGGTACCACCTGCCTAGCCACTTGCAAAATTCCAAACCTCTAGAAGGAAAGCAGTTGATCAGTATCCCAAGTGGGCATAACAGCCTTAGCCCTTAGGAAATCTTCATATCAGTGTAGGAAACTACCATCCAGGTTCTGAGAGCCAGCCAAGAGCCACCTTGTAAGCAAATATTTCTAAGACAGCAGCCTCAGATTTACTATGCTAACTTTTTTCTGTGCCATGAATATTTTTTCATGTACCTGATTTTTCACATGTATATCTGTAGGATAAATACCTAGGTGTAAAAACTCTGTATCAAAGAACGTGAACATTTCCAATCCTAATAGATATTGCTGAACTGTACCAATGTACACCAACACTCACAATGGTTGGGAGTATTTCCCTAAATCCCTACAGACACAGTAAAACAAATATTTTAACATATACTATGGACTATAGAAGGCAAGAGTCCACTGGGCATATAACGTTAAATAAGGCAGAAGGTTCCTATTTACATTCTATATGAAGGAAGAAGGGAATAAATAAGTAAGTGACTAGTAAAAAAATAATGATAAATCATATGAAGAAAGTAGAATCAGGGACTTCCCTGGTGGTCCAGTGGCTAAGACCCTGAACTGTCAATGCAGGGTGCTAGGTGTATTCCCTGATCAGGGAAATAGATCCCACCTGAAGCAACTAAGAGTTCACATGCCACAGCCAAAAAGATCCTGCACGTGGCAACTAAGACCCAGTGTGGTTAAATAAAACAAACACTTTAAAAAAAAAAAAAAAGGTAGACTCATATGAAGAGAGTAGAATCAGATCACATAACGTATGGGGCAAAGGGAAATACTTTGGATTCAGTAGTTTAAGGAAGTTATCTCAGGTGAATTGATCTTTGAGATGCGATCTGAATTGCAAGGGGACAATTATCCCAAGACTGGAGGCAGAGCCCTACTAGATAGACTTAAGGGAACCATCATAGGCTTCAAGGCAAAAACAGAAGGAAGTTCACTGAGGCCAGAACACAGTGTTGGACCAAAGGTGAGACTACTTCAAGTCAGAGAAGATAGCCAGGACCTACTAGGTCACTGTAAAAAGTTTTGGTTTCATGTTGAGTGTTTCGTTTTGTTTTTTTTTCTATCAGGGATCGAACCCAGGACCCCTGCACTGGGAGCCTGGACTCTTAGCCCCTGGACCACCAGGGAAATCCTTAGTGTTGTTGAAGAAATCAGGCTCATGCATGCAGTGTTCAACCCCTTCTCAGTCACATAAGTATGGGCCATGAGACTTCCCTGGTGGCACAGTGGATAGGAATCTGCCTGCCAATGCAAGGGACACGGGTTCTATCCCTGGTCCTGGAGGATCTCACATGCTATGGAACCACTGAGCCCCTGTGCCACAATTACTGAAGCCCACGTGCTCTAGAGTCCATGTTCTGCAACAAGAGATGTCACCACAATGAGAATCCTGTACACGGCAATGAAGAGTAGTCCCCATTCTCCACAACGAGATAAAGCCTGCTCACAGCAATGAAGACCCATCCCAGCCAAAAATAAAATAAATAAAAATGTTAGAAAAGAATGGGCCGTGAACTTGGAACCTTTCCTTACCAAGAGCAGAAGAGCGTCACAACCTTATAGTCCTGGATAGGCTTATGACCTTACATGGGAATATCTTTCCCTGATTCAGACGCAGTTGGGTTCTGCCTTGTTCTGCTTAAGGGTGTGGGTCATATGACATGTGGTCAGCCCCACTGCTAAATCTGTCCCCTGCAGGGTGAGGACACACTCCTTCTACTGCAGTGCAAGAAGGGTGAGTGCAGGCCACTCGCCCTGCATTGGCTACTGGAAGGCACCTATTGGACCTGGGAGTGTGACATTCACCATTGAAGCTCTGTCTTGCTCTGTCTCTTCTCTGAGTAAAGCATTGTTCCATCCAGGGCTTGACAGAGACTCTGCTAACAAAGTACCACAGGCAGAAGTGCAACAGATAATACCTGCTCAACAAACACAATGTGATTGTATTAGAGTTCTTTGTACAGAGCATTTCCTTGCTTAGAATCAGTCTTGAACTAGAATTGCTGGGTTAATGGGTAAGAATATTGATGACTCTCTTGTCACAAGCTGACACATTGCTTTCCTAAAGGGTTGACCAGTTTACTCTGATGCCAGAAATGATGCTAACATCTGTTTCTCCCCTGCATTAGATACCACCAACTTCAAAAAAATATTGTACTGGTTTGAAAATCAAGAAACTATAGATTTTCATGAATTTGTATTTCTTTGTTAACTAGTGAAAATAAAATATTCTGCGTGCTTACTCATTATTTTAAAAAATCAATGAATTGACTGAAATAATTTAAGTATTTCTGCCACCTTTTATCATTTCTAAAAAATAAGCTAACACTACTTTAAAAAAAAAGCAAAAACAAATGTAATGGAGGACTTAAGTGGGAGACAAAAGTGATTGGTTGAAAACTATGTAGAAAATGGATTTGAAAAAAATATAAGAAAGAAAAAAAATTTGAAAGTTATAAGGCATTCCAGATGAGAGATGATGGTGATGAATCCACAGGAGTAGCAGTATGGATGGAAGAGGTGAAGCCAACAAGAATGAGAGTTTTAAGCTTGAGCAAGCTCCGAGAGTTGGTGATGGATAGGGAAGCCTGGTACAGTCCATGGGGTCACAAAGAGTCAGACACAACTAAGCTACTGAACTGATTTGAACTGTTACCAGGGACTGGAACCAACATAATCTTGGTCCCTGTGTTAAGGATCCTGAACCAGGCACAATTTCTCTTCTCTGTGTTAAATAGTAACGAGAATAAGCATGAACTAACTTAGCTAATTGCTTGAGGAAATGCTAGCTTCTTAAACATGACAGTATTCTGGCCTGGAGAAGTCCATGGACTGTATAGTCCATGGGGTCGCAAAGAGTTGAACATGACTGAGTGACTTTCTCTTAGTTTTTCCCGTGGTCATGTATGGATGTGAGAGTTGGACTGTGAAGAAAGCTGATCACCGAAGAATTGATGCTTTTGAACTGTGGTGTTGGAGAAGACTCTTGAGAGTCCCTTGGACTGCAAGGAGATCCAACCAGTCCATTCTAAAGGAGATCAGTCCTGGGTGTTCATTGGAAGGACTTATGCTAAAGCTGAAACTCCAATACTTTGGCCACCTCATGCGACGAGTTGACTCACTGGAAAAGACTCTGATGCTGGGAGGGATTGGGGGCAGGAGGAGAAGGGGATGACAGAGAATGAGATGGCTGGATGGCATCACCGACTCTGTGGACATGAGTTTGAGTGAACTCCGGGAGTTGGTGATGGACGGGGAGGCCTGGCATGCTGTGATTCATGGGATCGCGGAGAGTCGGACACGACTGAGCGACTGAACTGAACTGAACTGAGTGACTTTCTCTTAAACATGAAATTATAGAACCAACTAAATAGCTTACCCATCAAGACTAACAGCTTCAGAACAATAACCTTGACATAATAGCATAACTGAAATTATTATGTTATTAAACTCTGTCTAATCTCAACCAGTTTCTTGCCTTAGAAGACTCACCTTAAAAATTGGTGAAAATCCAATAAATCCAATAAAATAAATATCTAATAAAATCCAATAAATATCATCCTTGACTTCAAAGATACTACTAAGATTGTCACGATGGTTTTCTTCTTTACTACAGAGGTCTAAATAACTCAGCTGTCCTAGATCAACAGCTTGTTCCTGTTTTCTTGTAGTGTTGAAAGTCCAGAATGTGTTGGGAGAAAGGGAGAAAGAAGCAAAAGAGAGAGTCTTATGGAAGATTCCTATCCTACCTCTATTATTATAAAGTTTTCAAAATCTTGGTATGAAATCCTAGCTGAATGAGTCCTAGATTAAAATTCAAAATGGTTAGTCTGTGGCAAACCCATTGACTTAAACCTTTCAGGGCCTCAAGCTCTTTTTCTACTAAATAATGTAAAAATAAAAATTTAAATTTTGCCCATCTTCAAACATATGAAATTATATATGTAAAACACTGAGTAGCTTGAGGGGAAAACTGAACTTTGTGAAGTAAAGGAACTGTATGATTTTCTGATTGGAGTGGAACTTTTAACTCACATTCAACCACCTCTCCCTTTGAAGCACAAGATGAGATTTTCTGATTCTGCAGGAAGTGCCTTGAAACCAATTCTGTTTTATATGAATTTAGATTCTATCAAAATAGGTGACAGAACTAGTATCTGGGTATTAATTTTCTTTCAAATAGTAGGAAACAGATAATGATCCCAGAACCAGTAGGACCTTAAAAATAGACATAATCCTAAATTACACAGAAAATGATTATAAAACAAGGAGTACAAATATTGGCAGATATCCATACAACACTTTATTCCAGTTATGCAAATTCAATTTTAAAATATTATTCTTTCCAAAGGAACCTATGCTTGTTATCATAAACATATTAAATCTTCACTGACTTTGAAATGCAAAGCAATTTTTGTTCAAAATTAGGAGAGAAAATAGCTACACTTCTGTCTGGTTTGAATTTTCTGTTTCAGTGTTTCTCATCAACTATTTGTAATTTCTTTATAGATTGCATGGACCAGGTGATACACAAACCAGTATAAACCTTTTCAATGAAAACACAATAATTAATCAGAAAATGAGAGCCTATCAACAGTATGCTGTGGTATATCATCTTGCAAAATCTAAATATAGTGCTGGGTCAACTCCTGTAGGTCACTAAATAGGACTGCCAGCAAATCAAGACAATTACTTTTTGTATTTCCCCCCTAACATTTTCACCACCTGTCTTCATGTCTGACCTCTCCAATCATTTCAAGCAGTTCACAAAGGGAAGAAGGAGAAAAAACTGACAATCCCATATGCCAAACTAAATCATATCTAGGAGATCAAATGCCTCCTGAACCTAAGAAATGGCTATTTATAGACCTGTAATTAGTGATTAAAACCCCAGGGAGTACTTTGTTTTCCTTTTAACCTTAAACTCCTCTCAGCTTCTATGTATTCTCATAGTAAATGTGATGCTGCACAGCTCTGCCCTTTAATAGGAAACAACCTAGTAATTATTGTGGGAAATGTGCTCTTCACAGTATGTCTAGTTTGCCTCATGTCTTCAGTGGCCAATTATTCTTTAAAGTAAGATCAGAGCCTAATTTTTCATGGTCAACCATCAGGAAACTCGGCAATGTAGAAATTCAGAGAGACATTAAAAATGAAAAGTGACTGGCAAGCCACTCCAGTACTGTTGCCTAGAAAATCCCAAGGATGGAGGAGCCTGGTAGGCTGCAGTCCATGGGGTCGCTAAGGGTCGGACACGACTGAGCCACTTCACTTTCACTTTTCACTTTCCACTTTCACACATTGGAGAAGGAAATGGCAACCCACTCCAGTGTTCTTGCCTGGAGAATCCCGGGGACGGGGGAGCCTGGTGGGCTTCCGTCTATGGGGTCACACAGAGTCGGACACGACTGAAGTGACTTAGCAGCAGCAGCAGCAGTGTGTATATATCAATCCCAAATTTCCAATTTATCCCTCCCCCTGAACCTTTCCTCTTTGGTGACCATAAGTTTATTTCTAAGTCTGTAAGTCTGTTTCTGCTTTATAAAAAACTCATTCATATGATAATGTTTTTAGATTCCAAATGTAAGTATTATCATATGATATTTATCTTATGATTATTATCTTCTCTGTCTGATTTACTTTACTTGGTGATCTCCAGGTCTATATATGTTGCTGCAAATGACATTATTTCATTCTTTTTAAGAATGAGTAATATTCCATTGTATATATGAACCAACCTTTATCCATCCCTCTGTTGAAGGACATTTAGTTTGCTTCCATGTCTTGGCTATTGTAAACAGTACTGCAATAAACATTGGGGTGCATGTATCTTTTCAGAAGTATGGCTTATGCCAGATATATGCCCAAAAGTGGGATTGCTGGATCATATGGTAGCTCTATTTTTAGTTTTTTAAGGAAATTCCATACTATTCTCCATATCAGCTATACCAGCTCACATTCCCACCAACAGTGTAGGAGGGTTTCCTTTTCTCCTCACCCTCTCAAGCATTTATTATTTGTAGATTTTTAATGATGACCATTCTGATGGGTGTGAGATGACACTTCATTGTAATTTTGATTTGCATTTCTCTAATAATTAACAATGTTGAACATTTTTTCACGTGCCTCTTGGCCATCTGAATCTCTTCTCTGGAGAAATGTCTATTAGGTCTTCTGTCAATGTTTTGATTGGCTTGTCTTTTTGTTTGCATGTTTTTGTTTTAATATTGAGCTGCCTGAATTGTTTGTAGCTTTTGAAGATTAACCCCTTGTTTGTTGAATCAATATTGTCAAAATGACTTTACTACCCAAGACAGTCTACCAATCCAATGAAACCTCCATTAAATTACCAATGGTATTTTCACAAGCTATAACATTCTTTTTAATTTGTATGGAAACATAAAAGACCCTGAACAACAAAAGCAATCTTGAGAAAGATAAATGGAGCTGGGGGAATCAGGCTCCCTGACTTCAAACTATACTACAAAGCTACAGTCATTGAAACAATATGGTACTGGCACAAAATCAAAAATATAGAGCAATGGAACAGGATACATATCCCAGAAATAAACCCATGCACTTATGATCTATTAATCTATGACAAAGGAGGCAAGAATATGTAATGGAAAAAGATACTCTCTTCAATAAGTGATGCTGGGAAATCTGGTCAGCTATGCATAAAAGAATGAAATTAGAACATTCTTTAACACCATATACAAAAATAAACTAAAAATGGATTAAAGACCTAAATGTAATACCTGATACTATAAACTCTTAGAGAAAAACATAGGAAGAACACTCTGATGTAAAGCATACTGAGATCTTTTTCAGTCTTTCTCCTAGAGTAATGGAAATAAAAACAAAACTAAACAAATGAGATCTAATTAAACTCAAAGCTTTTGCACACCTAAAGAAACCATAAACAAAATGAAAAAAACAACCCACATTGGGAGAAAATATTTGCAAAGTATAACATATCTAAAAAATAATAATACATCTAGTACCCAGATCTTGGTTCCTTGGAAAAATGGCTGATCCCTGGACTAGGGCAGAAAATAAAACCTGGACCAAGAAAGTAAAAAGGTACTCAAAAAGAAAAGCCTCCACAATGATGAGCATATGTCAAATGGATATATGAACTAACCAAAAGAGCTCCTAATGGCCAAAGCCAAAAAAAAATTAATCATTTAGATTTTGCCACTGATCCAAGAAGAAAGGAAACTAATATTGATTATAGGCTGCACCATATTAAATGCTGAGCATTCATGTTGAATTTAATCTGAGGTACCACTCTATGATGAAGATGTGATTATCTCAACTTTACAAATGAAGAAGCTACAGGTCAACAAATTGAGTCCCTTGCTCAAGTCTCACAGGTTTCAAAAACAAAACCATATGTTTTGAATCCTAGGGTTGCATAGCCCCTAAGCCCACACTTTTTTCACTATCCAAAACTGCCTCTAATTCAAATTCAGTCTTCATCTGATCATGAAACTTTGTCCTAAATTATTTAAAATTTTCTTGTGAATACCTATTAGAAATTTTAAAAAATTAGTAAACAAAGGAGCCTATGTTAAAATTTATTATTATTATTCCTTTAATGACCATGATGTACAAATTATACACACACACACACAAACTACAAAGCTGAGGACATAATAAAGATATCCATTTAAGGTACCCAGAGCTTAACTGTTCTTGGAACTTCAATTTGCATCCCAGCAGTGGCAACTTGTACTTAGTCAGTCCCTTAAAAAGCAGAGTGTTTCTGCCTCATTTCTGTTTACTTAGCCTCCAGGAGAGCCAGTTTCTACCAAGTTGTTGAATAAACAGCTAATGGAATCTCTGTGTGACTTCAGGAGAAGAAAGAACCCAACATACTCCATAAGACTGCTCTCATCAAGCTACTACCTTGGAAAGGCCAAAAGGAATCTAGTTAAACAGTGTTTTACCAGGGAATGCACAGTAAAAGCACAACCCAGCAGAGCACATACATTGCCTATGTACGGGCCACATCCCTCTCCACATACCACCAGTCCCGCCGCCACTCCCTGTCCCCACCAGACACATCATGCCATGCTAGGTAAACTTTTTACCCAAAGGCCTCAGTATCCAAATACTGACCTAGTGACTGTTCACCACTGTATTTAATCAATACTGTTCTACATTGCTCTGGTTGAAGTTTATTTCTTCTTTTTGGATAAGTAATCCACATTGGTTGTTTTGGACTATATGGATTTTATTTACATATTTTCTTCCTTCAGCCTCTTAGTGGTTCATTCCAACTACACTTTCAAATTTGAACTTGAACACTGTCTCAAGAATTGTGTAGCTTGGAAAGTTAAATCCTAGACAATGATCAGAACTATGAGGTGTCTCAATGTATTTTTCTTACTTTGAAAATGAACCTTTTTTTCTCCAAATTATACTTTATCATTATTCAATTAGTCACTTTTATATGTAAGTCATTTTCATTATATCTTCGTAAACAAACTGTTTAAATCTTCTTAGAATCTAAGCATGTTATTTTCTTATTTTCTATGCATAAATAATCTTCAAGTCATTAAAGAATAGACTAAGAGATTGAAAAATATCTGGCACCATATGGTAGAAATAATCTTATTACACCGAGAAGGTATCCAAGGCCTTCCAAATTGGACTTCCAGACTCTGGGAAAGTTTTACAGGGGCACAACTCAGATCCTAAAAGCTTGATGTACAGTAAACCAACTCGAGTTTCTATGTCAAAGGATAAAGAACCTGCCATTCAGAATGATATATTGGGGCAGGAGGGTAGGGAGACAGTACTATATTTAGTTAATCTAATGTTTGTTAGATTACTAATCTTTATTACAAAACAATTTTAAATAATTTTTCTTTCTTACAGAAAAAAATAATGAATGGCTAACTTCCAAGTAAAAAATATATTTTGCCTGCCTGAAAGAAACTAACAACAATATGAGCAACAAAATTTTAAGCAGAGTTTGAAAAATATTATTTCTAATATTTTCCCACAGTTAATAGTCTGGTGACATTTTCCCTTGCTAGATAACCAAGGAGCTAACCCTATATAACATTCTGGCAGTTTACCCCTCTGGACAAGGGTGGGAAAAGCAAGTATTCAAACTCTGGGAAAAAGTCATCTCCTAGGAGACCCCCATGTTTACCCTTCTTGGAGGAAATTGTGTGAGAGCAGGACTCTCCATGTCTAAGCAGGTGACAGGCAGAAAGAGCTTTCAGAGAAGGGATATCCAAAACTCCTCCCCAGCAAATGCCTATGGCAGACATTAGCTTATTCAACTTCTTGTAATTAAATGTCTGTGTAACTGTCCAAAGCCTCACACTTCCATAAAGAATGAAATCTCTGGGAATTGAGCCCCTGTATTTAATGGCTGGCAGGAAGAAATGGCCAAAAAGAGAGAGAGGGTTGAAGAAAGGGCAGAAAAAGTTTGCATAAAGAATGGAACAAAGCATCTCTCATCTAAAAAAAAAACAATTAAAAATCAAATTTTAGCACCCAGTGTTTCTAATTAAATTTGGATTATTTCAAAGACATTCCCTTTCCCATCACAAACTGTTTTAGAAAGGATCAAGCATGATGCTAAAGAAGAGATTTGAAGTTCCAAACCATTGAACAAATAGGACTTTTTTAATATAATAGGTCACATATGAGGCTGGCTTCCAGTATAGAAAACCTTGGGAAATGTACATACTGGGTCTAACCATATTTAATAGTAGATTTTGTACAAATGATGGTAGAAGAAATAGCCAAACTGCACCATAAGTATAATTGTATCCTTGAATCCCATTTAAAAGTTCTGCTCTAAACTCCTAAGGAAACAAACTAGAAGGATTAAAAAAATAAAGGATTTTGACTCAATTGTTTTTTATCTTTGTCTGTTAGGGCAATAAAGAGGGTGTATTTAGTGATCAAAGTAGTAATGGGGACTCAGGGAAGCATGAAGCCCTTGTAGTTAGGATAAAGAGTAGGTGTTTTACTGATGAAGTGTCTTTGAAATGAGCTATGAAAGAGAAGAAGCATTGAGTTTTGACAGGTGGGGATAGTGAGGAGTAATGTCTGGGTAAAGGCTCAATGGCTAAAAATTCATAGTAACAGTAGCAGTAATAGTGAGTTTGGGTACATGGATTGGCAACTTGTTTAGAGCTAGTGGTTATCAAAATGCAGTAAGTGAAGCAGCTGTCAGCATTATATAGAAACTTGTTAAAAATGTAAATTCTTCCAAAGAAGATATTCAAACACCCAACAAGGGTACATGAAGAGGAGCTCAATATCACTAATTATCAGGGAAATGAAAATCATATTTGTTAGACTAGTTATTATTAAAAAAGGCAAAGGATAACAAGTGTTAACAAGGATATAGAGAAAAGTGAATAACTCTTGAGCACTATTTGTGGGAATATGAATTAATGTAATGACTATGAAAAATAGTATCAGTTCAGTTCAGTCGCTCAGTCGTGTCCAACTCTTTGCAACCCCATGGATTGCAGCACCTCAGGCCTCCCTGTCCATCACCAACTCCCAGAGTTTACTCAAACTCATATCCATTGAGTCGGTGATGCCATCCAGCCATCTCATCCTCTGTTGTCCCCTTCTCTTCCTGCCTTCAATTTTTCCCAGAATCAGGAGTCAGTTCTTTGCATCAGGTGGCAAAAGTATTGGAAAATAGTGTGGAGTTTTCTCAAAAAATTAAAAATAGAACTGCTATATGACCTAGCAATTTCACTCGAGTATATATACAAAGGAAATGAAATCATCATACCAAAAAGACATCTGTACCCTCATGATCTTTGCAGCATTATTTACAATAGTCAACACAAGAAACAATCTAAGAGTCCATTGGATAAAGAAAATGTGGTATATTTACAGTAGAATATTATTCAAATATAAGAAAAGGAAATCCTGCCATTTGTGATAATATGAAAGGAACTTGAGGGCATTGTGCTAAGTGAAATAAGTCAGACAGAGAAAGACAAACTGTGCATGATTTCACTTATTTGTGGAACCCAGAAAACAAACAAACAAACTCATAGAAATGGAAAACAGAATGGTGGTTTCCAAAAACCAGGTAAGGGAAGTCCAGGGAGAAGGCATAATTTATTCTCCTCTGATAATGGTTTATATTCCTACTTTGTTATTTTAGCTCTCTTATTTCATAAACATTTTCCTTTTATCTTCTTTGAGGTAGCTAGAATCAAATATGCACATAAATACTGTAAATATTTCCAAGTTGGAAACAACAGATGAAAAGCCGATTATTTTATAGCAGATTGCATCATAATCAAGGGATATTAGTACTCAGAGACTAAGAGATTTTAGTTTTTTAAAAGTAATTTAATGTATATACTATGACAATAGGTTGGAATAAACATTGATATGAGCCAAAATTATGTATATTCTGATATTCATTGTTTAATTGCCATAATTTACCCGTATTTTCTGGGATGGAAATCAATAAAAATTTTCAGTGGTGACAAAGCACTCTTAGACAGAAAGCTGATAACAGAAGAATATACCAGCTCCATAGAGAATGTGTTACCCTTATAGGGAAGGGTCATATGGAGTAAGGGTTGGGAGTTTTAATTATGAGCTTCATGGGGTCCCCATGAACTCACCTGGGACATGTGAGGAACCAAATAAATAATAAGAGTGATGGAAAGTAATCCATTAAATAAAATAGGAATCCATAAGTTCAAAACAAACAAATAAATGGAAATTTGATAGGAAAGAATATTTGAGTCTCAAATTACCTTTGCAAAAATTGCTTATGAATTGCAAAAAGAAAAGAATAATTTAATGATGGACAAACCCAAAGACACCACCTTAATCAAGTGATCAAAGAGAAGATCATAAGACATAAAGCAATGCAATATTACCCACCTAGGGATAGGATGTAGTATGAATAAACACAGTATGGGGCGTCATGGTAGCTCAGTGGTAAAGAATCTGCCTGCAATGCAGAAGACACAGGAGACACAGGTTCGATCCCTGGGTCACAAAGATTCCATGCAGAAGGAAATGGCAACCTACTTCACTATTTTTGCCTGGAAAGTCGCAAGGACAGGGGAGCCTGGAGGGCTACAGTCCACAGGGTCGCAAAGAATCAGACACAACTGAATGCACACACGCACACACACACACACCACATCTGAGAGAATCCCCTCAAAGATGCTTGAATCTTGTCATTAAAAAGACAACCCAAATTGAGGGGTCTTCTACAAAACAGTTGACCATTAAAGTCATGAAATGCAAGGGAAAACTGAGAAAATGTTCCAGACCGAAAGAGACTAAAGAGACATGACAACTTAACGCAACATTTGAGTCTGAAGTAGGTCCTTTTGCCATAATTACATTATTGGCACAACTGAAGAAACTCAATGGGATCTCAGCCTTAAGTGTTGACAATATGTCAGTGTTAACTTCTGGAATTTGATGGTTGTTATGGCTACCTGTGAGAATGTTCTTGACTGTGGGATTTATATACTAAGATGTTCAAAAATTGGCAACTTACCCTCAAATGGTGCTGTAAAAACAAAGTTCTTTACTGTACTTGGATATTTTTGGTAAGCTCAAGGATGTTTTGAAATAAAAATTACAATATTAAAAAAAAAAACAGGAAGTTTTGGATTTGGAAAGAAGTGCACTGGCTGCTGGTGCTTGAAATGCAATGTGAGAACACAAATCCAATGTACAGTTTCAGACTGTTAAGTTAAGCTACAAGCAGAGGACCTCTAGAGAAACCTGTATGCAGGTCAGGAAGCAACAGTTAGAACTGGACATGGAACAACAGACTGGTTCCAAATAGGAAAAGGAGTATGTCAAGGTTGTATATTGTCACCCTGCTTATTTAACTTATATGCAGAGTACATCATGAGGAACGCTGGGCTGGAAGAAGCACAGGCTGGAATCAAGATTGCTGGGAGAAATATCAATAACCTCAGATATGCAGATGACACCACCCTTATGGCAGAAAGTGAAGAGGAACTCAAAGGCCTATTGATGAAAGTGAAAGAGGAGAGTGAAAAGGTTGGCTTGAAGCTTAACATTCAGAAAACAAAGATCATGGCATCTGGTCCCTTCACTTCATGGGAAATAGATGGGGAAACAGTCGAAAGAGTGTCAGACTTTATTTTGGGAGGCTCCAAAATCACTGTGGATGCTGATTGCAGCCATGAAATTAAAAGACGCTTACTCCTTGGAAGGAAATTTATGACCAGCCTAGATAGCATATTAAAAAGCAGAGACATTACTTTGCCAACCAAGGTCCGTCTAGTCAAGGCTATGGTTTTTCCCGTGGTCATGTATGGATGTGAGAGTTGGACTGTGAAGAAAGCCGATCGCCGAAGAATTGATGCTTTTGAACTGTGGTGTTGGAGAAGACTCTTGAAAGTCCGTTGGACTGCAAGGAGATCCAACCAGTCCATTCTAGAGGAGATCAATCCTGGGTGTTCATTGGAAGGACTTATGCTAAAGCTGAAACTCCAATACTTTGGCCACCTCATGCGACGAGTTGACTCACTGGAAAAGACTCTGATGCTGGGAGCAATTGGGGGTAGGAGGAGACGGGGACGATAGAGAATGAGGTGGCTGGATGGCATCACCGACTTGATGGACATGAGTTTGAGTGAACTCCGGGAGTTGGTGATGGACAGGGAGGCCTGGTGTGCTGTGGTTCATGGGGTCGCTAAGAGTCAGACACGACTGAGCGACTGAACTGAACTGAACTGAACAAGCAGAGGAAGAGAGTCCCAGTAAGCCAGGAAGCAGAACATCAAACAGATCTTCTGAATCACACCAACAAGGCAAAGTGCCTGGAGGGTGAGGAGTTGGTTCCAGGGCAGGTCAGACAGGAATCAGAGCTCTACTTCTGCATGCAGTTCAGCGATAGATCCCAGAGTTAAAGAGAAACCCAGATGTAGTAGCAAAACAAGCCCAGCATGCCCAAGAAGACAGAGAACAGGGCACAGGTACATTCAGAAGGGAAACACAAGTGGTGAGACTCAAATTCCCAAACCTTCCTTCATCTCTCTCCATCTATTCATTTTTTAATAGCAAAAACACTGCAGGAGGGTGGAGAGGGTACTTCACTGTCCATCAGTGGGTGATTGGTTAAATAAATTGTAATGCAACCATACAATGAAATAGTTCCCAACTAGAGTTTACTATTTATTTCTTTATATTTTATATTGGAATAAATTAACAATGTTGTTATTTTGGGGTGTACAGCAAAGTGATTCAGTCATACCTATGTATGTATCTGTTCTTTTTCAAATACTTTTCCTGCTTAAAGCACTACAGAATACTGAGCAGCGTTCCCTGTGCTATACTGTAGGTCCTCACTGGTTGTCTATTTTAAATACGGTAATGTGTACATGTCAATCCCAGACTCTCAATCTATCCCTTTCCCCTACCCTTTCCCCTTGGTAAGTGTAAGTATGTTCTGTAAATCTGTGAGTCCATTTCTCTTTTTTATATCAAGTGAATCACTTATATGCAGAATCTAAAAAGTTTTTTTTTTAAATGGTAGCAAATTGACTCAGAGTTGACCTTTTAATAACACAGATTTGAACTATGTGGGTACATTTATACATGAGTGTTTTCAGTAGTAAATATGATAATACTACACAGTCCACAGATGCAGACTCACACAGATGTGGAGGACTAACCATAAGTTATACTCAAATTTTTGACTACGTGGAGGCTCAGGGCCCCTAACCCCTGCATTGTTCAAGGGTCAATTATATTGAAAAGATGTGGCTTACCTATATATTCTGAGTGCAAATCCAAAAAAAGCAGGCAATTTGTTTACTCACTTGTTAATTGCTCTATCTGTAGTGACTGAAAAAAAGTGTGGCATTCAGTAGATGTTTAGTAAATAGTCATTGAATATAGAAAGGAATGCTTCCCAGGTGATGCTGGTGGTGAAGAACATGCCTGTCAATGCAGGAAACATAAGAGATGCTGGTTTGATCCCTAGGATGAGAAGATCCCCTGGAGGAGGGCAGGCAACCCACTCCAATATTCTTGCCTGGAGAATTCTATGGACAGAGGAGCCTGGTGGGCTATGGTCCATAATAACATAGAGTCAAACACATCTGAAGTGACTTCATCATCATTCAGTTGCTCAGTCAGGTCCAACTCTTTGAAACCCCATGGACTGTAGCATGCCAGGTTTCCTTGTCCTTCACCATCTCCTGGAGCTTGCTCAAACTCATGTCCATCAAGTCAGTGATGCCATCCAACCATTGCATCCTCTGTCATCCCCTTCTCTTCCTGCCTTCAATCTTTCCCAGCATCAAGGTCTTTTTTAATGAGTCAGTTCTTCTCATCAAGTGGCCAAAGTATTGGAGCTCCAGCTTCAGCATCAGTCCTTTCAATGAATATTTAGGGTTGATTTCCTTTAGAATTGACTGGTTTGATCTCCTTGCAGTCCAAGGGACTTTCAAGAGTCTTCTCCAACACCTCAGTTCAAAAGCATCAGTTCTTCAGCACTCAGCTTTCTTTATGATGCAACTCTCACATCCATACATGACTACTGGAAAAATCTTAGCTTTGACTATACGGACCTTTGTCAGCAAAATGATGTCTCTGTTTTTTAAGACACTGTCTAGGTTTGTCACAGCTTTTCTTCCAAGGAGCAACCATCTTTTAATTTCATGGCTGCAGTCACCTCCACAGTGATTTTGGAGCCCAAGAAATTTGTCACTGTTTCCCCATCTATTTGCCATGAAGTGATGGGACCAAATGCCATGACCTTGGTTTTTTGAATGTTGAGTTCAAGCCAGCTCTTCATTTTCCTCTTTCACCGTAAACAAGAGGCTCTTTAGTTCCTCTTCAATTTCTGCCATAGGGGTGGTGTCATCTGCATATCTGAGGTTGTTGATATTTCTCCTGGAATCTTGATTCCAGCTTGTGCTTCATTGAGCCCAGCATTTCAGAAGCAACTTAGCACACACAAAAAGGAATAATTATTATTTTTAAAAAGTTTCAAAATAGTATGAATAGTCCAATCTCATTTAAGTTTTACCTAGCTATCCCAAGTCCTCAAGTGTTTAGCATTTTCCTTTAAATACTCAAAACTAAAACAACTCTAGCCCTAATCATTTGCAACTTTTTAGGAGCAGAGGGGGACATATTAGTAAAGGAGAGAGCTAATATTCTCTTCATGGTTGCCTGTCACCTCATTTCAATTTCCTGCTCAGCTTTTTCACAGCTCTCACCTCAGCATCTCTCTGGCCTCTTCCTCCACCACTTGACCACCAGCATGGACTATCCTTCTTTATTCCCTCTTTCACCACTAAAACAAGACTGTTTGAGCACTACATTTTAACTGAAGACCTGTGAACAATGGAGGGTCATTTCATGTTAGTACAGAGAGCAATTTGAAAATAAATATCCATCAATTCCGATCTCTCAATTCATTCCATCTGCCTTTTCCCTCCTAAGTGTCCATAGGATTATTCTCTATATCCGTGTCTCTGTTTCTGCCTTGCAAACAGATATACTAATAGGCATAAAACAGATAATTAATGAGAATTAAGGCACAGGGAATGCTACTCAGTGCTCTGTGGTGACCTAAATGGGAAAGAAATCCAAAAAAGAAGGAATATATGTATATGTCGAGCTGATTCACTTCACTGCACAGCAGAAACTAACACATTGTAAAGCAACCATACTCCAACAATAAATAAACATAAAAAGTATTTAAAAAGAAAAAATAAATAAATAAATGTCAAGCATCACTTGCCATCCCTAAATGCATAGGCAGCCTTTGACAAGGAACCTTCTCTCCCATGCTTGTGGCCCTCCTAATCCCAGCATCCCATGAGTCTACCTTCAGTTCAGTTCAGTTCAGTCGCTCAGTCGTGTCCGACTCTCCGCGACCCCATGAATCACAGCACGCCAGGCCTCCCTGTCCATCACCAACTCCCGGAGTACACTCAAACTCATGTCCACAGAGTCGGTGATGCCATCCAGCCATCTCATTCTCCGTCGTCCCCTTCTCCTCCCGCCCCCAACCTTTCCCAGCATCAGAGTCTTTTCCAGTGAGTCAACTCGTCGCATGAGGTGGCCAAAGTATTGCAGTTTCAGCTTTAGCATCAGTCCCTCCAATGAACATCCTTACCAGCTCTTTACTACCTGGGCCTACCCTCACATGTTTATCTTCCCACATCCAAGACTTTCTTCATTATGTACCCCATGCCTACTCTCATGTAGCTCTAGAAACTGAAAATATCTGTTGGTTTACTATGCTAGCAATTTTGGTGTCTTCTCGGTCTCAAACTCTCCATCTCACTGAGCCCAGAGTCTTTCCTTTTCCTTTTCAGAGCCACTAAACCAACCCATTTGAATATTCATTGGGAAGGACTGATGCTGAAGCTGAAACTCCAATACTTTTGCCACCTGATGTGAAGAACTGACTCATTGGAAAAGACCCTGATGCTGGGAAAGACTGAAGGTGGGAGGAGAAGGGGACGAAAGAGGATGAGATGCTTCAATGGCACCACCGACTCAATGGATATAAGTTTGAGTAAGCTCCAGGAGTTGGTGATGGACAGGGAGGCCTGGCGTGCTACAGTCCACGGGGTCGCAAAGAGTCAGACATGACTGAGTGACTGAATGGAACTGAACTGAAACCAACCTATTACTGTTTTCTCCCACCAATATATCTTCCCAAAACACTGTCTACCCCACTAGATAAATCTGCTCAAAGTAAAGGTTATTTTGGAACCAGTAAATGTTCTGGCCTCATTATGCATAAATATAATCAGGAAGAATAGGCACCAAAACATCAGCAGTAGTTGTATCTGGCAGATGGGGCACCAGAGGTTGAAATCAAAAATACCTACAAGGCTGCTGCTGCTGCTGCTAAGTCACTTCAGTCGTGTCCGACTCTGTGTGACCCCATAGACGGAAGCCCACCAGAGTCCCCCGTCCCTGGGATTCTCCAGGCAAGAACACTGGAGTGGGTTGCCATTTCCTTCTCCAATGTGTGAAAGTGGAAAGTGAAAAGTGAAAGTGAAGTCGCTCAGTCGTGTCCGACCCTTAGCGACCCCACGGACTGCAGCCTACCAGGCTCCTCCATCCATGGGATTTTCTAGGCAATAGTAGTGGAGTGGCTTGCCATTGCCTTCTCCGACCTACAAGGCTAGGTAGGCAATAAAACCAATTGAATCAAACAGATGTAATATTTCTTCTAAAGAAGCAACAAAGTTTGCAAGAGCATTTCTTGCAAATCATACAGATTTCAATAACTACTCGAAGACAAAAATAGGTATATATCTAAGATTCTTTTCAGCAAGATGTGGTTAAATGGATCTTGCATGTCTGGAGTGTCTAGCCCTCTGGAGGGGAATAAAAGCAGCATTACATCAAACACCTCGGTAATCTGCCTATTTATTATATCATTGTTTTGAGAAGTACCAGTGATTCTTTCTGATTTTCCAAAGAACATGAAACAATAGTGGAAGGAATGATTCTGAGAGCGCAGGGCAAACATTTGAGCTTTATAGCTTGACAACTGAGATTACACAGACAACATTCAGTTTCCTATGTCCTCAAGCTCATAATATTTTACATCCTAAAAGACCTTGTGTTTTTTTCCCAGTTTCAAGACAAGGGTCCTAAAGAGAAAAAGAGATGTTAGACACTTTATGGTGTCCCAAGTGAGCCAGATGAATGAAGGCAGAGCTAGAGGTGGAGGAATTACATTGTTTCACAAAAGAAATTAGGAGGGGGAGAGAAAAAGGATTTGTCAGCTACTGTTGTAACGATGCAGCATAATAAAGTACCCCAAAAATCAGGGGACTGAAACACCAGTATTTCTTCTTTATACACTAGTCTTTAGCTTTGCAGACATGACTGCTCCAGGCTGTGGGTTGGTTCTAGAATGCATGCTGGGATCAAACCCACTCTAGACATCTTTCATCTTCCTTGAACAAGCATGGACAAGTGACTGAAACAAGTTCTTTCTGATCCTCAACCACCTGGGTCACTATCACAACCAAAAATCAAACGTGAGAAAAACCTGGAACTACTTAAGACTCTCTTGAGATGGAAGAAAAAGAAAAAAACTATCAGTCACGATCTGGGAAATATGATTCTCTCCAAACAACCTTCCTGATCTCACACCCTTGCTTCTATCTCCTAAGTACACTTTCCGATGAGTTTCTGAACTGTCTCTATTTCTTCAAGTCTACTAATACATGGCTGATGCTAAAGCTGAAACTCCAATACTTTGGCCACCTCATGCGACGAGTTGACTCACTGGAAAAGACTCTGATGCTGGGAGGGATTGGGGGTGGGAGGAGAAGGGGACGACAGAGAATGAGATGGCTGGATGGCATCACCGACTCGATGGACATGAGTTTGAGTGAACTCCGGGAGTTGGTGATGGACAGGGAGGCCTGGCGTGCTGTGATTCATGGGGTTGCAAAGAGTCGGACACGACTGAGCGACTGAACTGAACTGAACTGAAACTCATAAGTAAAAAAAAAAAAGAGAGATTGAAGAAAGAAACAAAGATAAAAGGCCACATTTGATAATAAGCAGCAGACACCACTGTGTAAATCACTTTATTCTTTCTGAGCCTCAGTCTCTACAAAATGGGACTTTTGCTCATAGACAATGTTGGCAGCCTAAAAGCAGTAAAGAAACTGGATGGAAGGGAATGTAATTCCAAAGTCTTGAGTGCCTTCCTGAGAGAAATGTTAGCATTAAACAAATTTAGCAACATCCTCTCCTTAAATAAAAATCACCACTATGAGAGTTTCTAAAGGCCAAGTCTGAACCAAAAATAAGTATGTTAGTAGATATTTATTGGAACAATTGCCCTGAGAAACAGGTTTCACTTTGCAGCTGAATTTTTTCTCTCTGAGGGTAGGTTCAGGGTAGGGAGAGATATTGGCAACAGGAATGAGGAAGGTCACTGATGACTTAGAGGAGGCAGATTTTTTTCTTGGAATGGCACACAGACTGCTAGAAACTCCAGTTCCATTACTTCCTTTCTCTCTAGCTCCATTTCTTCTCTACACTTGGCAAGTGTGGGCTCCGTGCAAATGAATGGCATAGGGGGTCAGGAGGTGTGAGCCAGCAGGGCCCACTCAGGGGTACTGGGGGCACTGGGGTCTGCTTGGGTGAATGCCACTGCTTGGCAAGTGGCTGAGTGTTGCCTTCAGCTTCTACAGATCAATTTCACTTGTCAAACAAAGGAGCTGCCATGAGCTTCCTCCTACAACCTCCTCACCTTGGATAATGATAGCAGAGCAGGGTGGTGGAGCAACCCATCCCTGCCATTTCCACTTGTGCTATTGAGTTTTGGAGATGCTGTTTTTCCACTGGCCTTCAGGCTCAGAGCAAATGCCTGGACATGCAGGGACAGCACACTGTCGTGTTGATCACCAGAGACTTGCCAACTCTTGGCCAAAAAGGAGGCTGCTAAGACTGGAAAATCAACTTGGTGGGAGGCACCTGGGAAGCAGCAAACTCTCTTATACCAAGCAGTGAAAACAAATAAGGAAGGACTGAAGAAGGAATTCATAGGGCCTGGACACCATCTTAGGCCTGTTCATGCTGATCGTGCTCAGCCACATTTCCAATGGACTCTGAACTCTGTGTTTAGTACCTATGAAAACGACAACAGAAGGATAAGACCCCCTCCAGACAGGGGAAACTTGAAGATCGTTACTCATCGCCTAAGAGAAAACATACACTAATCACCCCTTCCTCCAGACAGGCCATAAATTTTTCTGTATCTATCGGAGTGTAACCTCGGGCTTATTGATTATTGACTAATTGTTTGACTGTTTGAGCACATGAGCACATAGCACGTGAATGATGGGGTTACTGGGGTTGTATTTTCCTTGCTTTATGTAAGTCTCAAGGAATTCGGAGTGGTGGGTTCAGACACGTACACATGGGGTATAAAAGATTTTCACAAATGCTGGTCAGGGTCCTTGGCTAAGAGGAGACTCTGCCTTGGGCCCACCAGTGTAATAAACTGCACTTCACTAACTGCATTGTCCTTCTGAGTGAGTTTGTTTCCCAGAACACGTGGCTACAACAGGACTAGCCTCGGGCAAGTGGGGGAATCAAGCCCCAGCTCCCATCTTGCTGCCAGCTGAAGCCCGAAACCGTTTCCCTGATAACGTGGGCCAAATGTGCCCCAGTCCTTCGGGAGCACCTTTCAGCACGTGGAATGGGGCCAGACCCACAAGCCCAGAGAGAAAATGAGCTTCAGGATCACAAAGCTGCCACCTAGACGGTATCTATGCCCTGAGTGTTTTCTTGGTTTGCTTTTCTCACATTCTCCCTCAGTACTGTCTACAGTAACTGAGTCTTTTCATGCCAGCCTATCTCAGTGATGGAACTTTCCAGAGAAGACAGAGCTCCCCCGACCCAGAGCAGAGCGTGGTGGCATGGTCACTCCAGGAGAGTGTCTCAGAGGTGATAGACTTGGAGCTGCTTGGTTCAGGTGGTTTTTCCCATCAGTAAACTGGTAGATTTTTCACGTCAATGGAGGAATTTCCTTCCCATAAAGAATGGCATGCTATTCTTGGTTCAGGGAGGAAGCTCCCTTGGGGGCCAAGAATGTGGTTTCTGAAATTAGACCTAGGACTCAATTTGATGGGTTTCCCCAGTGGCTCAGTGGTAAAGAATTTGCCTGCAATGCAGGAAATGCAGAAGACACAGGTTTGATCCCTGGGTCAGGAATATCCCCTGGAGAAGGACGAGGCAACCCACTCCAGTATTCTTGCCTGGAGAATCCCATGGACAGAGAAGCCTGGCAGGCTACAATTGAAGTGACTGAGCATCCATGCATGCACTAAATTTGGTCCCACTACTTACAGCTGTGTGGTCTTGAATAAGTTGCTTAATTACTGAAACTACTTTTCTCATCTATAAAATGGAGATGATAATTATAATTTAAATGTTGTTGTAAGGGTTAAATAAAGTAACGCTTATAAAGTTCTTGGCACAAAGCCTGGAAGAACTGAATACATATTTACCATCATCACATTATTATCATTATCATTACTCCTTATTCTTCCCAGAAATTTGGAGAACAGAGGTGATACTCAAAACTTTAGGGTGGAAGAAATTGTTAATTCCTCCATCTTTCTCGCCTATTTCAGTCTCCCCATCGTACGTGGACTGCTGGCTCCAAATAATTTAATAAGATCACACTTTCCAAGATGGGAGGAAGTTCATAAAGCTCTTTCATGAAGCAAGTTGACTCCTCAACAATTGAGGCAACAAATGTTCCTCAGTTGCATCAAAAAAACCAAACACCCCTCATGTTTTCTGATGCAAGATTAAGGTCTTAATATTTATTAAATCATTTAAAAAAATGAGAAACAGATATCCCCTTCACCAACATTACAGTTTAATTTTGCAGGACAAGCTTCCTGTATTAAGAATACAGTTTAAGAATCCATGATTCACAACCATTATAGAGAACAGCAAAGAGATTCCTTTAAAAAAATAAAAATAGAGCTACCACATGACCCAGCAATCCCACTATTGGACATATATCCAGAGAAAACCATAATTCAAAAGGATGCATGCAATTTACAATAGACAGGTCATAGAAGTAACCTAAATCCATTGACAGAGGAATAGATTTTTAAAAAAGATGTGGTATATATACACAATAGAATATTATGCAATCATTAAAAAGAACCAAATAATGTCATTTGCAGCAACATTGATAAACCTAGGGATTATTATACTGAATAAATAAGTCAGACAGAGAAAGACAAATATCATATACTTACATGTGGAATCTAAAAAAATATATATAGTACAAATGAACTTACAAAACAGAAACAGAATCACAGATCGGGGAGGAATAAATTGAGAAATTGGGATAGTTTTCTTTATTGCAGGCTAGACCAGGTATTTTGGACTTTCCATTGGGTCCCAGGTACTTTAAAACTACTATATACAAAATATATAACTAATAAGGACCTGGACTTTCCAGGTGGTACAGTGGTAAAGAATCTACCCACAAATACAGAAGATGAAAGAGACATGGGTTTGATCCCTGGTTTGCAAAGATCCCCTGGAGAAGGAAATGGCAACCCACTCCAGTATTCCTGCCTGAAAAATTTCATGGACAGAGAAGCCTGGCAGGTTACAGTCCAATGGGATGCAAAGAGTCAGACATGACTAAGAGACTAAGCACAGACACAGAATAAGGACCCACTGTATGGCACATAGAACTCTTCTGTATAGTCTGTATGATCTATATGGGAAAAGAATCTTAAAAAGTGTGTGTGTGTGTATATATATATGTATATATTTGCATATAACTGATTCACTTTGCTGTACAGCAGAAATTAACACAACATTGTTAAGAAAGCTGATCGCCTAAGAATTGATGCTTTTGAACTGTGGTGTTGGAGAAGACTCTTGAGAGTCCCGTGGACTGCAAGGAGATCCAACCAGTCCATTCTAAAGGAGATCAGTCCTGGGTGTTCATTGGAAGGATTGATGCTAAAGCTGAAGCTCCAATATTTTGGCCACCTCATGCGAAGAGTTGACTCACTGGAAAAGACTCTGATGCTGGGAGGGATTGGGGGCAGGAGAAGAAGGGGACGACAGAGAATGAGATGGCTGGATGGTATCACCGACTCGATGGACATGAGTTTGAGTGAACTCTGGGAGTTGGTGATGGACAGGGAGGCCTGGCGTGCTGAGATTCATGGGGTCACAAAGAGTCGGACACGACTGAGCAACTGAACTGAACTGAACTGTAAATCAACTACACTCAAAAAAAAAAACTTAAAAAAGAAAGAAAAACAGGAAAGGATAAAACCAAGGTTAGAATTCTTTCCACATTATCCTCTGCCTCCCTCAGTAAAATTCTACTATAAAGACAAAAAAAAAAAAAAAAGAGTTCATGATTCATGACTCATGATGAGGGACCATCAAAAAGAAAAGTTAAATTGGAGAAACAACATCCTCCATCCATTGAACTGAAAATTCTCCTTTCCCATACTCAATACAACAAGATTCGCTAAATAAAAGAAGATAAGAGAGAGATGCTCCAAATTGCCAGATCTTTTCCTTTGATAAGGGTATTTTTAGATAAGTGGAAAAGGACAGGGATGTTCGGGGCATAGTAGTGGAGACCTTGAGGGCAGGGTGGTCAGGTTAGAAGAAAAAGGAAATGTCACTAGGGACACCCCCCCCAACACACACACACACGTTTTAAAGTACCTAGGACCCAGAGCAAAGTCCTAAATAACTGGTCTAGTCTTCAGTAAAGAAAACCACCTATATTTGCCTACTGTGGAGTGCCAATTTTGGAGAGACTAAGGATACCAGCAAGGAGATCAAACAAGTCAATTCTAAGGGAAATCAACCCTGAATACTCATTGGAATGACTGATGCTGAAGCTGAAGCTCCAATACTTTGACCACCTGATTTGAACAGCCGACCCATTGGAAAAGACCCTGATGCTAGGAAAGATTGAAGGCAAAAGGAGAAGAGGGCAGCAAAGGATGAGATGGTTGGATGGATCACCAGTTCAATGGACATGAACTGGGATGAACTTAGGAGATGGCGAGGGACTGGGAGGCCTGGCGTGCTACAGTCCCTGGGGTCACAAAGAGTCAGACACAACTTAGCGACTCAACAACAACAAAAGATACCAGGTGGAAAGGGGAAGGAAAGTGACCTGTTTTGTCCTATTTCCTCCCAAGCTGAGAGGCAGCAACAAAAAAATCAAATGAAATGCATTTTGAAATTCCACATAGAGATCAATGGTACAGGCTAATGAGGCCAGGAAAATCAGGAAAGTCAGGACAGACTCAATGAGTCAGAGAAACACTAACATGACAGGTGGAGAGGGTAGAACGTAGGAAAGCTGAGATAAAATAATAACCACTAAAGAAATCAAATTGAGAGCAAAAGTTTCCCCCACCTAAAGACAGGCTTAGCCGATTACAGGAAATTACCTCAGCAGTTTTACTAAAACTTCAAGTAACTAACACTATAAATCTTACAGAAATTGCCTCAGTGATGAGAAAAAGTGAGGAAGCTACTTGACTCATTTTGGAATGCCAATATAATCTAGAGGGCACAACTGGATAGTAAGAGGACAACAAAAGAAAATTTCTATCTGCTTCTCTTTTGAGCAAAGACTCAAATATATGAAGTAAATAATAGTACATCAAATTCAGTAGCTTCAGTTTAAAAATAAATGAGAAGGGTTATCTTAATGTTAAAGTTTCAGTTTCTTGTCCAAAGAAAGCAGCTATAATTTAAAAAAGAAATCAGAGGAGAACCTACAGTGATTTTTGTCTTTTTTTTTTTGCCAAACTGGCCCCAAACTCCATTTCATAATACCAAGATTCAAAGAATGCTTAAAGTGCATTTAAACAGGATTTAGAAGTATTGCCTAATGCTTCAATCACCATGATCTTATCGCAGCCAACAGGAAGGAGAAAAAGGGGAAGGGGGGCAGGACCTCCTCATTGAAAGACACTCCTCAAGTCTCACAGAGCACGTTCACTTACATATGTTTTGCTGGAGTTTAATGAAATGTCCACCCTCAGCTGCAAATGCAGCAGGGAAATGTGGCCTTTGTTCCAGGCAACGCTGTTCCCACTTAAGGGAGCAGATCTCCTCTGAAAATAGTTCTGTTTTTGAGTCACTCAGTTGTGTTCAATTCTTTGTGACCCCTGTGGACTGTAGCCCACCAGCCTCCTCTGTGCATGGGATTTTCCAGGCAAGAATACTGGAGAGGGTTGTCACGCCCTCCTCCAGGGGATTTTCTTAACCCAGGGATCAAACCTGAGTTTCCTAAATTACAGGCAGATTCTTTACCATGAGCCACCAGGACTTCTTAGATGATAGGTAGATGTTAGATAGATAGATGGATAGGAAGAACAGGAAGAGTGGGACAAAGGTAGAGCCCCCAGGCACGTATCTCCACCTCTGGACTGACCCAGGTTGCAGTGAAGGCTTTCAACACACACAAGAACCATCGTCGAGGCCCCTTTCTGTTACTCTTCCCATTTCAGCAAGATCCCCACCACAAGCCATCTAGTAATCTAGAGTCACAAGAAACACAGACACATGGTCCCCTGGAGTTATGGGGAAGTGATTTATTAACTAACAGGTTGAATAAAAAATAAATAAAAATATGCATTTATTTGGAAAAGGAAATGGCAACCCACTCCAGTATTTTTGCCTGGAGAATCCCATGGACAGAGGGACCTGGCAGTCCACAATGTGATAAGAGTCGGACATGACTTAGCAACTAAACCACCACCACCAAACATGTACATAATCTTAGGGCAGGCCAGTGCACACAGGCAGCACCTGCCTTCATTCAGCACTGCACAGGTCCTGCCTTCCATGCCACCTGGAACCCAGAGAGCGGAGAGTGGAGGCAGTAGAGGCTGAAGCAGCCAATGAGCAGTGCGGCAGGGCAGCTTGGGTGTCTGGAATGAAATTGCAAGCAGGATTGAAAGGAAGAAGTTTCAGGAGGATGACCCAGGGGTTCCAAGTCTCCAGCCAGGTAGAAGGATCACAGTATGCTGGGACTGCAGACATTATGTCCTGGAAATCGAGCTTCATGCCCCAGCTCTTCCATGATTCCCATTCATAAGCAGATTGTACTTAGCCAGGTGCACCAGGTTCCAGTATTGATCTGGCCTGTGAACAGTTCCCCCACCATGTTGGCAATGAACGTGTCCTCAATCTCTCCCAAATAGTGACTCATCATGACCCTCTACCATTCTCCTGGGCTAGCTTGCACGCTTGGATGGCTTTGGTGATCAAATTGATCTTCCTAAACTTCAGCCTTGAGGGAGACAACAAGATAGGCCCTAACAAAGTCCTGGTCCCCAGTGATATATCAGTAAGACTTAAAGTCTTAAAGTCATATCTGCTACCATGATAAAACTCTGAGGTGGCAACATTCATGCTGATGACAATCTTTTCTGTGTAGCCAGCTTTGTCAATGGCTGCATTTACCAGCTCCAAGGCTTTGCTTGGAAACTTCTGATCTCCAGAATTTACGGGGCAAAGCCATTTTCATCTCCCACATTGGTGGCATCCTTGCCATGCTATTCCTATATGAGTGTGTGATAGACCTCCACCTCGAGTCGCATGACATCCTAAAAGCTCTCAGCACCCATGGGGAGGATCTAAACTCCTGTGTGGTAAGCTTGTTCCCAGCATGAGAGTCACCACTGATCATGTTGAAGGTACAGGCAGGATGAGATCTGAGTTCTTGGCCGGCTGAGCAATGTGGTGGTGAAGGGGCAATTCCTGCTTGGCTGCTCCTGCTTTACACGTGGCCAAGGACACATCCAAGATGGCATTGCCCCCAAACTTGGACTTGTCCTCAGTCTCATCCAAGTTCAACATCAGGTTGTCCAGCTTCTCAAGTTCCATCACAGAGGGACACAAGCTGATGAGGGTGCAGATGATGGCAATGTTGATGTGGTCCATTGCCTTCAGAACAGCATTCCTTTGCAGTTTGTCCCTATCCCTTAGCTCCAGGGCCGCAGAGATAATAGTGGAGGCTCCATTGGGTGCTGCCGCCTGGAAAAGACCTGAGAGGGGCACATGCAATGAGGAGGAAGAGGGAGGACACTACAGTGACCAGAGGGTCCTTCAGCCTCCTAGTTCTGCATACCTGTAGCCACAACCAGCCTTCTCCCCATACTGCTCCTTAATACCCACCCCTCCCTCACACACACGGAGGCAGATGCACAAGCAATGGCCTCCTCATCTGCCCAATACGAGCCCCACATGCACAAATAGGAACCCAAAGAAATGTAGCTATGCAGGCAGCACACGCAATATACACATACAGCACACACACAGCGGGAAGAGGCATGATGCATCTCCAAAAACCTGCTATTGTTTAGGGAAAGTTGCAGATGTATTTCAAACCATCAGTACCATTCTTGGAACTAGAGAAACTCCCCTACTTATGAACAAGAAACATAAGGAAGGAGAGCCACAGTAGCATTATTTGTCATTGTGAAAATTAAAAACAGCCTCATACGTGTCAAGGAGAATGGATTCTTTACATGAGGTATATTCAATATTCATTCAATACCATATTACATAATGCTAAAATGAGTGATCTCTAAATCATGTATAAGGCAATATGTATGAAAACAGATAAATCTCAGAAATGTAAAATCTGGTACTATCTACACAAGCTTTGAAAATGTAACACTTTAAGGATTACCTAGGAATTCACTGACCTAGAGCCAGACATCTTGGAATGTGAAGTCAAGTGGGCCTTAGAAAGCATCACTACGAACAAAGCTAGTGGAGATGATGGAATTCCAGCTGAGCTATTTCAAATCTTGAAAGATGATGGTGTGAAAGTGCTGCACTCAATATGCCACCAAATTTGGAAAACTCAGCAGTGGCCACAAGACTGGAAAAGGTCAGTCTTCATTCCAATCCCAAAGAAAGGCAATGCCAAAGAATGCTCAAACTACCACACAATTGCACTCATCTACACGCTACTAAAATCATGCTCAAAATTCTCCAAGCCAGGCTTCAGCAATATGTGAACCATGAACTCCCAGATGTTCAAGCAGGTTTTAGAAAAGGCAGAGGCACCAGAGATCAAATTGCCAACATCTGCTGGATCATCGAAAAAGCAAGAGAATTCCAGAAAAACATCTACTTCTGCTTTATTGACTATGCCAAAGCCTTTGACTGTGTGGATCACAATAAACTGTGGAACATTCTGAAAGAGATGGGAATCCCAGACCACCTGACCTGCCTCTTGAGAAACCTGTATGCAGGTCAGGAAGCAACAGTCAGAACTGGACATGGAACAACAGACTGGTTCCAAATAGGAAAAGGAGTACGTAAAGGCTGTATATTGTCACCTTGCTTATTTAAATTCTATGCAGAGTACATCATGAGGAACGCTGGGCAGGAAGAAGCACAAGCTGGAATCAAGACTGCTGGGAGAAATATCAATAACCTCAGATAAGCAGATGACACCACCCTTATGGAAGAAAGTGAAGAGGAATTCAAAAGCCTCTAGAGGAAAGTGAAAGAGGAGAGTGAAAATGTTGGCTTGAAGCTCAACATTCAGAAAACAAAGATCATGGCATCTGGTCCCATCACTTCATGGGAAATAGATGGAAAAACAGTGGAAACAGTGTCAGACTTTATTTTTCTGGGCTCCAAAATCACTGCGAATGCTGATTGCAGCCATGAAATTAAAAGACACTTACTCCTTGGAAGGAAAGTTATGACCAACCTTGATAGTATATTAAAAAGCAGAGACATTACTTTGTCAAACAAGGTCCGTCTAGTCAAGGCTATGGTTTTTCCTGTGGTCATGTATGGATGTGAGAGTTGGACTGTGAAGAAAGCTGATCGCTGAAGAATTGATGCTTTTGAACTGTGGTGTTGGAGAAGACTCTTGAGAGTCTCTTGGACTGCAAGGGAGTTGGTGATGGACAGGGAGGCCTGGCGTGCTGTGATTCATGGGGTCGTGGAGAGTCGGACACGACTGAGCGACTGAACTGAACTGAACTGAGGAGACTGTGGCAGGGGTAGGGGGCTGGAGACCATGTACATGTATATAAATAGAATAAAGTGTGAAAATGTACTTGAGAATGATAAATACAAGATTCATGATGTAGGTCACTTTTTAAAAATGAAGAAGGGCAATGGGATCTGGGCGTGTTACAAGTACTTCAACTATATTAATGGGTACCCAGGGGTCCTTTATGTTACTGTACTTATCTGCTATCATTTAAATATGTCAGAATTACAAATATTAAGAATTTACTAGTAACCTGTAATTTTAAAACTGTCTCTCTCACAAAAAGGCCAATATTTGTTTGAAAAACAAAATTTTTTGGATAGAGTATTATACATGTAAAGTGGTTTCCTGACTTATGAAACAGCTTCCTTTTAACTAATTCCGAAGAATATCCTTAAATTTCATTATGTAGCAATTCTGTTTAACCCCACATACTAGCGAAATAATTCAGTTGATATGAATTTAAAGACTTGTCAGTGGATAGTAATATAGTAAATTATTAAAAGAAGAGATAAATACCTACCCAAATTGTTCAGACAACTGGAAGAAAAAAATATGGCTAGTTCTTTTAACAAAAATTTACCAAAATGTAATCATTTCAACTGTGCACACATTTACTGCTCTAACTGGCATGTTTATGTAATAAAAGTTTGCTAATATACTATTATTCACAGGGGATGTGTTCCAAAAGCACCAGTGGATGCCTGAAACCACAGATAGTACCAAACTGTAAAAATACTGCTTTTTCTATATATACATCCCTTTGATAAAGTTTACTGTTTAGGCACAGAAAGAAATTAACAATACTAACTAACAATATGTGAACCATGAACTTTCAGATGTTCAAGCGGGTTTTAGAAAAGGCAGAGGCACCAGAGATCAAATTGCCAACATCCACTGGATCATGGAGAAAGCAAGAGAGTTCCAGAAAAACATCTATTTCTGCTTCATCGACTATGCCAAAGCCTTTTAAAGTGTGGATCACAATAAACTGTGGAACATTCTGAAAGAGATGGGAATACCAGACCACCTGACCTGCCTCTTGAGAAACCTGTATGCAGGTTTGGAAGCAACAGTTAGAACTGGACATGGAACAACAGACTGGTTCCAAATAGGAAAAGGAGTACGTCAAGGTTGTATATTGTCACCCTGCTTATTTAACTTCTATGCAGAGTACATCATGAGGAACGCTGGGCTGGAAGAAGCACAAGCTGAAATCAAGATTGCCGGGAGAAATATCAATTACCTCAGATATGCAGATGACACTACCCTTATGGCCGAAAGTGAAGAGGAATTCAAAAGCCTCTTGGTGAAAGTGAAAGAGGAGAGTGAAAAAGTTGGCTTCAAGTTCAACATTCATAAAACTAAGATCATGGCATCTGGTCCCATCACTTCATGGGAAATAGATGGAAAAACAGTGGAAACAGTGTCAGACTTTATTTTGGGGGGCTCCAAAATCACTGTGGATGCTGATTGCAGCCATGAGATTGAAAGACACTTACTCCTTGGAAGGAAAGTTATGACCAACCTGGATAGTATATTAAAAAGCAGAGACATTACTTTGCCAACAAAGGTCTGTCTAGTCAAGGCTATGGTTTTTCCAGTGGTGATGTTGGATGTGAGAGTTGGACTGTGAAGAAAGCTGATCACCGAAGAATTGATGCTTTTGAACTGTGGTGTTGGAGAAGACTCTTGAGAGTCCCTTGGACTGCAAGGAGATCCAACCAGTCCATTCTAAAGGAGATCAGTCCTGGGTGTTCACTGGAAGGACTGATGCTAAAGCTGAAACTCCAATACTTTGGCCACCTCGTGCGAAGAGTTGACTCACTGGAAAAGACTCTGATGCTGGGAGGGATTGGGGGCAGGAGGAGAAGGGGACGACAGAATGAGATGGCTGGATGGCATCACCGACTCTATGGACATGAGTTTGAGTGAACTCTGGGAGTTGGTGATGGACAGGGAGGCCTGGCGTGCTGAGATTCATGGGGTCTCAAAGAGTCGGACACGACTGAGCGACTGAACTGAACTGAACTGAAGGCAAGTAATCATAGCTTACCCCTCCCACAAAGATACTTTATTTAATAGATAAATTTCTTAGGGTCTTATTGTTCTGCTATGATGTCCTAGGAGCAAATGGTACAGAGGTGGAAAGTGATTCAGATCCAACTTTTAATTATTGAATTCTAAAATGGCTAGCAAGAATAGCTTGTTACTCCAACCAACACTGCTGCAGCTGCTGCTAAGTCTCTTCAGTCGTGTCCGACTCTGTGTGACCCCATAGATTTGAAGCCCACAGGCTCCCCTGTCCCTGGGATTCTCCAGGCAAGAACACTGGAGTGGGTTGCCATTTCCTTCTCCAATGTGTGAAAGTGAAAGTGAAGTCGCTCAGTCGTGTCTGACCCTTAGCGACCCCACAGACTGCAGCCTACCAGGTTCCTCCATCCATGGGATTTTCTAGGCAAGAGAACTGGAGTGGCTTGCCATTGCCTTCTCCGCCAACCAACACTACCTGACACCAATTAAACCCTTTCCTTTTTAAAGAATTATGGAATGTGATTGACTTCTTGCTTTTTAACTCTGAGAGATCATTCTGGAGATTTATTAGTGGCTAGTTGAGTTAACACAAGTACAAACAAGCAAGCTGTAAAAGTGTTTGGGAAAAATATGACAAAATATCCAAAGTATTTATTCTACAAATACTGTGGGCAAGGCTCAGTGTCAGTGCTAGCACCATTGGAGAGCTATTAACAAGCAAATGTGAATATTCCCTTAAAAACTTTAGATAATAGGAAATTGAAGACCATTTAGGTATTGCCATTTTTAAAGGCATACTTACAAATTTAGAAATATTTAAAAAGCAGGAGAAAGCAACTGGAAGAAAATTGCATTTTAAAAGATAAACAGAAGGCATCAGTTTGTTAAAGAGGCAAAGATAAAATGTTCCAGGAGTTCAGAATAAGGTGTATTACTTCCAGCAGGGTTGAGAGCAGAGAAAGGAGGTATCATGGAAAATGTCACCAGGAAGATGGAATTGGAGACAGGAGAGGCAGAATTGGGACTTCAAACAAAGGGTAAGCCATGCCCTGCAAAAAGAAGGAAGTAACACTGGGAGGTAAGCAGAGCATCAGGGACATGGAGAGGTCATGTGTAAGAAGGATATTGATTCAGGCTTGCTGGCAAAGAGGATAAATCAAAAGAATCTGTCAGAAATGGGGTCAGAGAGGTAAACTGAGGATGGATTTGGAGGTTCTCTGGTGCTACACAGAAGGGTCTTATTTCCCATACACAACTGACAGAAAGAGGATAATGCAAAGCAAAAATGGACAGGTGTGTTCTTTTACTGTGTCACCACTAAATGCAAATATCAGAATCATCTTTGATTTCAGTGTCACAAAGAAGCAAAACTTTTCCAAGCATTTTGAAAAATCATTACAACAAAGGAGAGGTGACTTAGCCTGCTTGAAATGTGATCAGGGTAAAGAATCTTGCATTTCATTTTAACTTTTTACTTAGTTTTTCAAACTTCTTAAACACGTATTTTTACACTTTTAAAAAAAGTTTTCCAGTATCTTTCTCCATGAAAATGATAAGATTTTCATACCTGATGTCTATCTGTAAAGAACACAATGTATTCAGAACTTCACTTAGCTTGGAGTGGGAAGATTTAAGTACTGGACTGTATCATATTGAAAAGTTTTCAGTTGCAAGTGATAGAAAACTTCAATAAAACTAGCTTAAAAAAGTAAATAAGGGGCCAGAAATGGGCCAACCTCCTGCAGCAGCTCCTTGCCTTCACCCTGACCCTCTGCAGGTCTGTGGGTTTGCTGCTGCTGCTGCTAAGTCACTTCAGTCATGTCCGACTCTGTGCGACCCCATAGACGACAGCCCACCAGGCTCCGCCGTCCCTGTGGGTTTAGGAGGTGCAGAAAACAGCAAGGATAAACCCAGGAGCAATGGCGTCCAAAAGAAAAAAGCAGTAAAAAAAAAAAAAAAAATGACTGTGGAAAATGCCAACCGGGAGAATGAAATAAAGGGTGAAAAAGAGCAAGGTGCTAATAAAGAGCCCTTAGCCCTCCATTGGTAAGCTGGTGACTACTGCATACCTGGAGGAAATCATAGGCGGTTCCCTGTTAGGCAGCGCATCCTATAGTACCGATGGTGCATGACTCAGAGGCTTGGAAAGCCACAGGCAAGAATGGGAAAGAATTCGGAAAGGATGGGGAAGAAGGTGAGATGGCTGAAGGAAAAGCAGTTGAGTCATAGTCTATGGGCAGTTAGCACTGACCCCACCACACCACACCCCACACACCCCACCCCACCCCCACCTCACCATGACCATCCTAATGAGTTTTGCCATATGCCTTAAATCCTGATGTTTTCCCTGAAGTTAATAGGGAGACACACCTGCTTCCTAAATATACATATCTGTGATGTGCTTTTGTTGTAAGACTTTGGAGTGACTTGTTTCTTGTAGGTCTCCTACTACCAACTTCTAATTGACTGTTGTGTTTTTGACCCAACCTGTAAGTTTCTGTCAGCAGAAGAGCTTTACCTATTGCATGGAGAAATCTTCATTATATATTGTGAAGTCAATAAAGCAGTTTAATAAAGTAAATAAATAAGACCAACAAGGAGCTACTGTATAACACAGGGATCTATATTCAGTATTTTGCAATAACCTATAAGGGAAAATGAGATATATTAATTTATATATATATATGAATCATGGCACTGTATACCTGAAACTAACATAATATTATAAATCAACTGTACTTCAATAAAAAGATTTAATTAAAATTTTAAAGATGAGTTGGGCGCATACTGAAAAACTAGAAACAAATGAAGAAAATAACCAACTCTTAAGCCAAAAAGCCGTTGGTAAGTGACCCAGGTATATATTTGCATGTTGAGTTTTCCCACGCTTTGAGAAGATAACTGAAGTCATGAGCTGGGAGGAGGGGACAGGAGAGAAAAGCAGAGACTAGCTAAGGACACAGGAGAAGATGACACTGACAATCAAACTCACAGCAGCAGCTGAGTTGTCCTCACTTCTTCCATTGTGGGGCATCAAGTAAAGAGTGGAAATAGAATAAAAGAATTACTTGCAAAAACAAAAAATAAACAGACATATAAGAATGACTGCGTCATATGACTAGAAATCCAAGGTAGACAGTTTGCAAAATTGGCTAGTTCAGCAACTCAACAACATCATCCAAACCTCCATGATTTCCCTTTCTGTCATCCTCAGCATGATACTGGCCTTAGGGCTAATGCCCTTCATGGTGACAAGGTGGCTGCCTCCATTCTAGGCAGCAAATCTCAATCAGCAAAGCCCAGATGAAAAAAAGGAGGGCACCAGTCCTGTGTGGCTGCTTTCATGAGCCAGAAAAACTTTACACAAACTCTCTCAACAGACTTTCCCTCTCATTTCACTGGCTAATTGCCAGGAAGAATTCAATGCCTCTTCTTAAGGCTGAGACCAATCAGGATTAGCTTCATTAGGTTAATGAATCAGAGGTTAAAACCTAAAAAATTAGGATCAGCCACCAAGGAAGAGTGAATGGCCTTGGGCTGGCAACCAACTATGCATGCCGTATAGTCTACCATTCCATCCTGGATGACTGTGTATATATAATGTTTAACTTTCTGAGGCATGACATCCTCATCTGTAAAATAAGGAATTTCATAAGTTCCCTATGTTACTTTTCAACTTCCTGTCAATTATATTCCATGAAATGCTATCTTCCTCTTCCAAATTTTCTTCTCTTTATTTGTATTACTTGCTTTTTGTTGAAATTTAGGAAGTTGGTGGTTTAACGCTGGAATGGCATTTCAGATAACATTGAAATGAACAGAAAACAAAGAAGTAAAAAACATTTGTCATTTATACAGAAAAAAGGCTAATTTTAAATATATTATATATATACATAACTGACACTTTCACTTTTTATATATATAGATGAATATATATATGTTATATATATATAGTTATATATGTTGTTTAGTCACTAAGTCGTAACCGACTCTTTGCAACCCCATAAACTGTAGACCCACCAGGCTCCTCTGTCCATGGGATTTCCCAGGCTAGATTAATGGCATGGGTTACCATTTCCTTCTCCAGGGGATCTTCCCAACTCAAGGATCGAACCCGTGTCTGTTGCATCTACTACATTGGCAGGTGGATGCTTTACCACTGAGTCACCTGGGAAGCTCATATATTTGTAAATGAGCTCATATATACACACATATATGAAAGAAAAACCCTTCAACTTGGAAATAAAAAGTCCAATTAAAAAATGGATAATGTTCACAAAGAAACAGATCCAGAAAGAAGAAATACAAATGATTCTGATGTATATGAAAATGACACAGTTTAGTTATAGTGAGAGCAATTCACATTAAAACTGCACTGCAACATAATTTTTTACCTGGGCAAGAGCCAAAAATTTGGTAATGTCTTCTATGGGCAAAACTTCAAGAAAGCAAGAGCTGCATGTGATTCCTATAGAATTGGAGATAGAGAGACCTCTCTGGAGGGTAAGGAACTGACCAGTTTAGTTCAGTTCAGTTCACTTGCTCAGTCGTGTCCGAGAATCACAGCACGCCAGGCCTCCCTGTCCATCACCAACTCCCGGAGTTCACTCAAACTCATGTCCATCGAGTCGGTGATGCCACCCAGCCATCTCATTCTCTGTCGTCCCCGTCTCCTCCCACTCCCAATCCCTCCCAGCATCAGACTCTTTTCCAGTGAGTCAACTCTTCGCATGAGGTGGCCAAAGTATTGGAGTTTCAGCTTTAGCATCAGTCCTTCCAATGAACACCCAGGATTGATCTCCTTTAGAATGGACTGGTTGGATCTCCTTGCAGTCCAAAGGACTCTCAAGAGTCTTCTCCAGCACCACAGTTCAAAAGCATCAGTTCTTCGGCGATCAGCTGATAGTATTTCACAACACAAATACACATGCCCTCTAAGCCTGATGCTAAGAGCCGATGCATTGGAAAAGACCCTGAGGCTGGGAAAGACTGAGGGCAGGAGAAGAAGGGGGCAACCGAGATGAAATGGTTGTATGGCATCAACTCATTGGACGTGAGTTTGAGCAAACTCCAGAAGATAGTGAAGGACAGGGAAGTCTGGTGTGCTGCAGTCCATTGGGTTTCAAAGAGTCAGACACAGCTGACTGACTAAACAACAACAACTGAGCCAACAAAGTCAGTCTTAAAATATTGTCCCATATTGTATCTCTGCTAACAAGATGATCCACAGCAAAGTTATTTTTAAAACAAAATACTTGATTGAAAAGTAACCATACTCTAATAAAAATTAATAAAAGATTAACAAACTAAAATGCCTTTAACAAAAACAGATATACAACTACAACTTATAAGATTTAAAAACTTAACTGTAGACAGAAAGGAAATGTAAAAAAATTCCAAACTAAGATGCCCTTTAGAAATTGGTCGACTTATATCTTACTGGTAACATTAGAAATATCCACCCTAGAATAAAAAAATACTTTTCTCAAACTAATAGAAATTAATAACCCCAAGTCATAAATAAACTATTGGACCCTGCTCTAATTCACACATCACATCAACATGGATTGTGAAATTCAAGAAAAACGTTCTTATCGAGATTTGGTTTAAAAATGAATGTAAAGCCCCTACCCCTGGTGATGTTAAAATATTGTTAGAAAAGCTTAATATCGCCACAGTCAACTGTCTCTGTTCTTGGGGTGTCAGCAATGTTCAAAAACTTCCACTGAGTCTTACTTCTATCCCAATGTACCTTCCCATCTTTGAAAAGTAATACCAAATAAACTAACAAGCATACAAGTCCTGTGAAAAAAATACTCAGTTCAGTTCAGTTCAGTTCAGTCCAGTCGGTCAGTCGTGTCCGACTCTTTGCGATCCTATGAACCCAGCACGCCAGGCCTCCCTGTCCATCACCAACTCCTGGAGTTCACTCAAACTCATGTCGAAACATCTAAATATCCATCAATAGAGGACTTATTTAAAGAATTAAATATACGGCATGAGTGGTTTAGTCACTAAGTCATGTCCGATTCTTGTGACCCCCATGAACTGGGGGTCCTGCCAGGCTCCTTTGTTCATGGGATTTTCCAGGCAAGAATATTGGAGTGGGTTGCTATTTCCTTCTCCAGGGGATCTTCCTGACCCAGGGATCAAAACAAGGTCTCTTGGACTGCAGGCATATTCTTTTCAAACTGAGCTAATATACTGTATACATACAGAGAAATAATATGTCTGAGGAACAGCAAAAAAAGGAAGACTGAGGTGTTAATATACTAATGTGTGTGTATGTATGTGTGTGTGTATATATATATATATATAGTGAAAATATCTTTAAAGACGTACAGTCCAAAAGAATGCACATAGTATGATAATATTTGCTCAAGAAACGTAGAATGATATATACAATTTTTGCTCATATTTATTTATTTTAATTTTTATTATTTTTGCTCATGAATAGTTTAAAAATGAAACATGTTGATCCCCAGTGTGCAGGAAAATGACAAATGAGCTATAGAGCTAAGAGAAAACTTTTTTCACTGTAAGTTATTTTATATTTTTGAATATTTAACTATATAGATACATTGCCCATTCAGTTAAATAAAATGTTTTAAAATTATTTTGATAGAGGCCTCATAAAACTGTTTGTTTCAACAGCTATCTCACAAAATATAACGATAATCATCATAAGCTGAATAAAAATTACAATATAAATTTCTATTCAGGGAGTGGTAGACTTTTTAATTTAAAAAGATATATAAGTAGGGACTTCTTTGGCAGTGCAGCAGTTAAGACTCCACGCTCCCAAGGTAGGCAAGCCAGGTTCAATCCCTGGGTCAGGGAACTAGATCCTACATGCTGCAACTAAGACCCAGCCAAATAAATAAATAAAAGCAACAACCAAAAGAATATACAAGTAGATTTTTTAAAAGCATTTGCTCAATGATTATTATTGCCTGTTCCTAAAAATTATGCTTCTGGGGCAGTTGATGGTTTATAACTGTGAGCATCTGGAAACTGATTGTGTACAGAAATCCAAACTTTGGTATCCTACAATCAGCTGCTGTGGCAACCATGTAGTTCACTCACAAGGAGCCACTTCAGGGCAGATGATTCATCTGTTACAAACCCAACAAAATATGACTAGACCCATGATAAACATCAACCCTCAGCTTCACCTGTATCATTATGGAGATTGGACTATCTTTAAAGATGAGAATCAGGACCACAATTTAAGCAAGTGCATATATATATTTTGAACACTGGGCAATAAGAAACTCCCATGATTTTAGCTACAGCAAGCTATTTGAGGAAACTATGATAGCAGGAAGACTGTCCAGAATAGTCAGCCATTGTCACAAATGAAACTCCTCTTTGTACATTTCTGCTTGCATCCCAGGGAAATAATTTTTTGACTTCATCGCTTCCCATACATCTGTCATATCCTATTTACAAATAAATTCATTTTTAAGTTATATACATTGACTTCTTTAGTAATAAACTATGTATAAAACCTATGCAAGAAATAGCAAAACTTTTTAAAAACCAAAAGATAAACATATATAAAAGTTTTAATATTTCCTTCCTGCACTCCAGGATCACATACTCCTTGTGGTGCACACAATCTAACATAGAATATAAAAATATTAAAATTCAGTAATTTCCTCATAATTTTCATACTATGAGAATTTTTGCTTGTGAATATAATTATAATTAATATCTGTACCTGAAACAATAAGATGACTTATTTACCACTCCCCCAAAAAAGAAAAAGATTTCATAGGACTTCCCTGGAGGTCTACTGGTTAAGACTGTGCATTTCCAAACCAAGGAGAATGGTTCAGTCCCTGGTCTATGAACTAAGATCCGACATGCAGCACAGTTCAGTTCAGTTCAGTTCAGTCACTCAACCGTGTCCAACTCTTTGCAACCCCACGGACTGCAGCACGTCAGGCCTCCCTGTCCATCACCAACTCACAGAGTTTACTCAAATTCATGTACATTGAGTCGGTGATGCCATCCAGCCATCTCATCCTCTGTCGTCCCCTTCTCCTCCCACCTTCAATCTTTCCCAACACCAGGGTCTTTTCAAATGAGTCAGCTCTTAACATCAGGTGGCCAAAGTATTGGAGTTTCAGCTTCAATATCAGTCCTTCCAATGAACACTCAGGACTGATCTCCTTCAGGATGGACTGGTTGGAGCTCCTTGCAGTCCAAGGGACTCTCAAGAATCCTCTCCAGCACCATAGTTCAAAAGCATGGATTCTTTGGCACTCAGTTTTCTTTATAGTCCAGCACTCACATCCATACATCAGTTCAGTTCAGTTCAGTTCAGTCGCTCAGTCGTGTCCGACTCTCCGCGACCCCATGAATCACAGCACGCCAGGCCTCCCTGTCCATCACCAACTCCCGGAGTTCACTCAAACTCATGTCCACAGAGTCGGTGATGCCATCCAGCCATCTCATTCTCCGTCGTCCCCTTCTCCTCCCGCCCCCAACCTTTCCCAGCATCAGAGTCTTTTCCAGTGAGTCAACTCGTCGCATGAGGTGGCCAAAGTATTGCAGTTTCAGCTTTAGCATCAGTCCCTCCAATGAACATCCAGGATTGATCTCCTCTAGAATGGACTGGTTGGATCTCCTTGCAGTATAAGGGACTCTCAAGAGTCTTCTCCAACACCACAGTTCAAAAGCATCGATTCTTCGGCGGTCAGCCCTCTTCACAGTCCAACTCTCACATCCATACATGACCACGGGAAAAACCATTGCCTTGACTAGACGGACCTTGGTTGGCAAAGTAATGTCTCTGCTTTTTAATATACTATCAAGGTTGGTCATAACTTTCCTTCCAAGGAGCAAGCGTCTTTTAATTTCCTGGCTGCAATCAGCATCTGCAGTGATTTTGGAGCCCAAAAAAACAAAGTCTGACACTGTTTCCACTGTTTTTCCATCTATTTCCCATGAAGTGATGGGACCAGATGCCATGATCTTTGTTTTCTGAATGTTGTTGATAACTACTGGAAAAACCATAGCCTTGAGGAGACGGACCTTTATTGGCAAAGTAATATCTCTGCTTTTTAATAAACTGTCTAGGTTAGTCATAACATTCCTTCCAAGGAGTAAACGTCTCTTAATTTCATGGCTTCCATCACCATCTGCAGTGATTTTGGAGCCCCCCAAAATAAAGTCAGCCACTGTTTTCACTGTTTTTCCATCTATTTGCATGAAGTGATGGGGCCGAATGCCATGAACTTTGTTTTCTGAATGTTGAGCTTTAAGCCAACTTTTTCACTCTCCTCTTTCACTTTCCTCAAGAGGCTCTTCACTTCTTCTTCACTTTCTGCCATAAGGGTAGTGTCATCTGCATATCTGAGGTTATTGATATTTCTCCCGGCAATCTTGATTCCAGCTTGTGCTTCTTCCAGCCCAGCGTTCCTCATGATGTACTCTGCATAGAAGTTAAATAAGCAGGGTGACAATATACAACCTTGACATACTCCTTTTCCTATTTGGAACCAGTCTGTTGTTCCATGTACAGTTCTAACTGTTGCTTCCTGACCTGCATACAGGTTTCTCAAGAGGCAGGTCAGGTGGTCTGGGATTCCCATCTCTTTCAGAATGTTCCACAGTTTATTGTGATCCACACAGTCAAAGGCTTTGGCATAGTCAATGAAGCAGAAATAGATGTCTTTTTGGAACTCTCTTGCTTTCTCCATGATCCAGCAGATGTTGGCAATTTGATCTCTGGTTCTTCTGCCTTTTCTAAAACCTGCTTGAACATCTGGGAGTTCACGGTTCACATATTGCTGAAGCCTGGTTGGAGAATTTTGAGCATGACTTTACTAGCATGTGAGATGAGTGCAATTGTGCGGTAGTTTGAGCATTCTTTGGCATTGCCTTTCTTTGGGATTGGAATGAATCCAGTGATGACCTTTTCCAGTCCTGTGGCCACTGCTGAGTTTTCCAAATTTGCTGGCATATTGAGTGCACCACTTTTACAGGATCATCTTTCAAGTTTTCAAATAGCTCAACTGGAATTCCATCACTTCCACTAGCTTTGTTCGTAGTGATACTCTCTAAGCAAGTGATGCTCACTTGACTTCACATTCTAAGATGTCTGGCTCTAGGTCAGTGATCACGTTATCGTGACTATCTTGGTCATGAAGATATTCTTGCCACCTCTTCTTAATATCTTCTGCTTCTGTTAGGTCCATACCATTTCTGTCCTTTATCGAGCCCATTTTTGCATGAAATGTTCCCTTGGAATCTCTAATTTTCTTGGAGAGATCTCTTGTTTTTCCTATTCTGTTGTTTTCCTCTATTTCTTTGCATTGATCTCTGAGGAAGGCTTTCTTATCTCTCCTTGCTATTCTTTGGAACTCTGCATTCAGATGCTTATATCTTTCCTTTTCTCCTTTGCTTTTCACTTCTCTTCTTTTCACAGCTATTTGTAAGGCCTCCTCAGACATCCATTTTGATTTTTTGCATTTCTTTTCCATGGGAAAAAAAGATTTCATGATTCTGAACTGCACAGAAGGCTGTCTTCTATGTGTTTTGAATGAAGCAATGATTAAGAACTCATTATTTTTGTCCTTAAGGAGCATGGAACTCAGAAGGGATGTTGCAATCTATCCTTTTATGTAAATCGACATTGTCAGGAACTGACAACTACCATACACTCAAATGATTTGTAGAGGTCAAATTAAAAGGCATTTCAACCGGAATCTTCAAGAAAGGCATGACTGAAGAGTCTAGGTTACACCTTGGCTTTGAATAACAAGGAGCTTTTCAACAAATGGAGATGAGTTTGGGCAGGTCATGGTAGGCTGTGAAGCTGTTCGACATGGGGAGGAATGCAAGAGCAATATGGCAGAAGGATGTGGAATATTCAAAGGACAAGAGAGGTGAGCTGGAAGTGTGAACTGGGAGTCATATTGTGAAGGACCTTGAATTACTGGCTAAGGATGTTGGTATTTACTTAACACTCATTAAAAAGTTCTGGAGAAGATGTGACAGAATTTAAAGAATTCGAAAACAAGAGTTAGGAAGCCCAGTTCTAACTCTACTTACAGTTATCTGAGATCAAGAAAATTAATCATTCTAAACCTTATTTTCTTTCCTAGATGAAAGCTTCTTTCATCTCTAATATTTTACGATTCCTCAAGGACTTATGAGCTTGCTTTGCTGTGAGCTGGAATCCGGTTAAAAGTTCAGTTCAGTTCAGTTTAGTCACTCACTTGTGTCCAACTCTTTGTGACCCCATGGACTGCAGCATACCAGGCCTCCCTGTCCATCACCAACTCCCAGAGTTCACTCAAACTCATGTCCATTGAGTTGGTGATGCCCTCCAACCATCGCATCCTCTGTCATCCTTTCTTTCGTCCCCTTCTGAGAACCCCATGAACAGTATGAAAAGGTTAAAAGTATATCATAATAATCCAGAGGAGTGTAATGGTGGCCTACACTAGGGAGGTGGCAATGAAAGAAGGCCATGGTGTCCACAACACTGGAACAATCATTATCCTGCTCTAGGCTTTACTTAAGAAATGTTCCAAATGACACTGGGAAGGAAGAAAGAATATGAATGTCATTGCCGAGATCATACCCTAGGGCATAATGAGTAATTGGAAACAAGTGGATAGGAAAGAGAAATGCAAGAGGATTCAAAACTTGTTAGCCTATATTACCAAGAGAAATTCAGGACCATTAACAGAGAGATTTGCATTTTAAAAGGAAAATATTTTAGGAGAAGGAGGTGAGGACACTTTGCAGCCTTTTGAGCTTAAATATGTAGGAGATTGTCCAGTCATGATGTCCAATAAAAGGACTTCCCTAGTGGTCTAGTGGTTAAGATGCTGTGTTCCCAATGCAGGGGGCCCAGGTTCAATCCTTCTTTGGGGAACTAGATCCTGTATGCCACAATTAAGACCTGGTCAAATAAATTAAAAAAGAAAAATAAATAAATAAACCGGGGCAACTTTATTTTAAAAAAAAATCTACTAAGAAGTTGTTAACTTGATATTGAAATGATAGATTTGAGAGTCATGTCCCCAAAAAGGAAAATTCAAGATGAGAATTATAATTAAATGTTTTCAAAGAGTTCATGAAGACATAGGAAAATGCCCAGGAAACTATTCTCAAGTGGAAAAAAGTAATATATATATTTTGGTTGCAATGTATTTAAATATATGTTCCTAGATAAAAAGTAAAAACAAAATGATCAATATATTATCATTCCATCAACATTATGAATATATGAATGAGTTTGATCCATTTTTCTTCCAGTGTTCTATAATGAACATATGTATTCTTATAAACAGAAAACAGTAAAAAAGAAAATGCAAACATAGACGTGATAATCAAATTTTCTATTAAACCTTGATAAGATTTTTAACATAAATGTCTCTTAAAAAAGAGGTCTGTTTTAAAAATCCTTCTACTGACTAAAAACCACACTTCACAAAAGTCCAATGGACACAATGCAAGAATCAATTTTCTCAAGGCTACTTGGTTCTAGTTATAAATAATAAGCTATTTATTCTCATATTCCTAGTAGAATTGGGCACATTCTATCTGTCTTCTTCTATAGCAGGCTTCTGTATTCTTAAAAGAGAAACAGAGATATATCTGGGCATGGAGAAAACCTTTGAGGGAGAAAAGGTAACTCTAAGTGCCAAGATAGAAAACTTGACCTTCAATACAGGACTGCCCCTATTAAAATCACTCCATCACCAAGTATTAAAACAAAGATTTCAATTTTAATTTTACAGTTTAATACATGTTGGCAGCATCTTATTCTCTGGAGAAAAATTATATCAAACATTAAGAGGAATCTTAAACTGAAAAAAAAAAGACATTTTTATTAAATCTAGAATTAAGTAACCTAATTTGTTGGATCAGATGTAACAAAAGTACAGAAAACAAAGTAAATATATTGGCTTTGTCTGCTCAGAAACTCACATTTGTACTAACATTAACTACAGTTAGCCTGGAATGGTATATAGTAGATAATCAACAAGATCCAAGATTCCAGGATTCCTCTGAAATTGGTTAGTATTTTCCTTCTTAACTATCTTGAAGGGAGCTGTTTTATACCAAGTGGCCTGAGACATTCATTTCTCCTAATGAGAACTCTCCCAGGGTCACTTGGATATAAATAAAAACATAATTTATCCATGTGATGTCATGACTAAAGAGACCAGACAGTGACAGAAGCAAAGGGGAGGTCATTCCTTATGTATCATTTAGGCGGGAGTTAACTCAGGTACCAGGTGCTCATCTGTAATTTCTTCGCCCAATGAGAGTGATCCCTGTGTTGGCCTAGACTGCTGATCCCACACCAGAGGCACTAGAGAGTAATGTCCATCTGAGTACTGAACCTAGTCTAGAACAGGCCTCCAAAAAGAACTATAGTTGCACCATAATTGACTTTCTAATAGCCTCTGCTTGTGATCTCTCCAGGGTTCTGGAAAACAACATAGCCTATGTAAAACTACAAAGACTTGGATTTAAATTCCAATGCCACCATGTGACCCTTATTATATGACCTTGGACAAGTCATTTAACCACTTGAAACTGAATTTTTACATCTGTGGAAATAAGGGGAGGGAATTCCCTGGTTGTTCAGTGTTAAAGAATCTGCCTGCCAATGTAGGAGACACAGGTTCAATCCCTGATCCTGGAAGATCCCACATGCCACAGAGCAACGAAGCCCATGCGCCACAGCTACTGAGCATGTACTCTAAGGTTGGAAGCTGCAAATACTGAAGCCTGTGCACCCTAGAGTCAAAAGAGAAGAGAAGCCACTGCAATGAGAAGCCTGCACACCTCAACTAGAGAGGAGCCCCCACTCTCCACAACTAGAGAAAGGCCCAGCGGCAAAGATGCAGCACAGGCAAAAATTTAATATTTATATATATTTCTTAAATGAGGGGAGAAAATTTTACCACAGGAGATAATCATGATAATTAATTGAAATAACTACATATTGATACAAATATTATAACCATATCAACTCAATGCTAGTATACAAAGAAGTCTGGTATTTAGGTTCTCTAGAGAAGCAGAACCAACATAATACAGATGATTGATAGATTCCTACATATATACATACATACATACATAGTTAGATACATAGATACAAGGATAAATACATAGATATCAATATATAGACAGATAAATACATAGATAGATAAACATATAATCAACAGATATATTCATGGAGAGAGAGTATGCAGATTATGGAGACCCAGAAGACGTGATGATATTCCAGTCAAAAAACCAACAGACTTTAGACTGAGGAAGAGCCAGTGTTTCAGTTTGAGTCAAAAGGCAGGAAAAGACTGATGTTCCAGCTCAAGAAGTCAGGTAGGAAGAGATCTATCTTAATTGTCAGGATGTTAGCCCTTTCGTTTGATCCAGGTCTTCAACTGATTGGATGAGGCCCACCCACACTGGAAGGACAATCTCCTTCACTCAGTCCAAAGATTCACATGTCAATCTCATCCAGAAATGCCTTCTCTCACACACCCAGAATAATGTTTGACCAAATATCTGGGCACCTCATGGGCCAGTCAAGTCAACACATAAAGGTAACCATCACTACAAGATCTTAGTGGTTCACAAGGAGCATTCATTCTTCTTAGACCAATGGCTGCCATAAGCATGATCTGAAAGCAATGGAAGTCATGCATGAGAACATGCCCATTTCATGTACAAGTCATATATTCATCCATTCACATCACGTCTGCTAATATCTGAGTAGTTCAAGCAAGACACATGGCAAGCCCAACATTCGGAGAGCTTGGAAATACACCCACCTCTGGGAGTTGGTGATGGACAGGGAGGCCTGGTGTGCTGTGATTCATGGCGTCGCAAAGAGTCAGACACGACTGAGCAACTGAACTAACTAACTGGTAGGAAAAACTGCAAAGTCACAGAACAAAGGTCTTGAATGCAGAGAATAGCAAAAATTGTAGGCAAATGATACAATTTACTATGGTAAACCAGTGCCAGGCACATGTCAGATATCCAGTAAATTTTATTTGTATGCCTTTCCCATTTCCTCCATCCCATTTCCACTTGCTGTTTTCCAAGAATTTTCTCATTCCTCTTTACAATGTTCTATACCGATGCTTTTGAACTGTGGTGTTGGAGAAGACTCTTGAGAGTCCCTTATACTGCAAGGAGATCCAACCAGTCCATTCTAAAGGAGATCAATCCTGGATGTTCATTGGAGGGACTGATGCTAAAGCTGAAACTCGAATACTTTGGCCACCTCATGCGACGAGTTGACTCACTGGAAAAGACTCTGATGCTGGGAAAGGTTGGGGGCGGGAGGAGAAGGGGACGACGGAGAATGAGATGGCTGGATGGCATCACCGACTCTGTGGACATGAGTTTGAGTGTACTCCGGGAGTTGGTGTTGGACAGGGAGGCCTGGCGTGCTGTGATTCATGGGGTCGCGGAGAGTCGGACACGACTGAGCGACTGAACTGAACTGAACTGAACTGATACCGAATACAAATTTAATATTTCAAAGAATTAAGATAATGCTATTAATAAGAAAATGCTTGTTCACTCTATGGAAAGTTTCATGTACCTGTCAAGATGCTTCTTTAACTGACCCACGGTCTCTGTTAGTTCATGGCCCTGAGAGATTTTACGATCAATTAGGAATGTGTTATGTGTATAAGTAGTTTACATCCTATTCTTCAACGTGCCCTACTTTTCACTTGCCTGTTTCAAACTTCACCTGCTGTTATTTTGCTCAATTAACTATGTTTGTTCCACAATTATCTAATCTTTTTAATATGTTCTGGGAGTCTTTAAAGCTTTGTTCTCATCTTTGCCCTGACTAAATAATTTATCATCTGGCATGTCAACAGTCTGGCCATTCTGCCCAGCTTGTCAGAAACTTCTTTGAAAATATGAACATTTCAAGTCCCAGTGTGGAAGGCATGGATGTTGTACAACTAATTTTGTTGCAAGCTGTGACCTGACTTTTTCTCTTCCTTGTTTTACTAATCTCTCAGCTCATTTTTAAATCCATAATAGAAGTTTACATCTCACCACAATGCTGCCAGGTTCTTTGTGTACTTCTTTCTGGAACAAATATGAAGATCTTATCAAGATGTCAACAGTCACAGTGAATAACTTAAAGCAACATGAAAATCACTCATAAAGAATTGAAAGTTTCAGGTGGAATTTTAATCTTTAGAAGCCAATGTTTAACATGAAGACGGGTATTTAACCCTTAAGATATCTTCTTTCAAAGGAAGAACATTATATTTATTGCCTCTTCTAGGATCTCTCAGGACTTCCCAGGTGGCTCAGTGGTAAAGAATCTGCCTGCCAATGCAGGAGCCGCAGGAGACACGGGTTCTATCCCTGGGCTGGGAACATCCCCTGGAGGAGGGTGCAGCAACCCACTCCAGTATTCTTCCATGGAGAGAAGAGCCTGGTGGGTTACAGTCCATGGAATTGCAGAGTTGGACACGACTAAGCAACTGAGTGTGCATGCAGAATCTATCAGGATGTATAGACGTGCTCAGGCACTCCATTTTATTTTAATTCTCACCACAACCTTACCAGATTTTTACTACTATATTTTGTTTACAAGTAAAAGAAATGAGTTAACCACAAGGACTTGACCACAGTTGTCAGCAAAGATGTGAAACTCCCAATGGTGGATTCCGAAGTCCATCTTTCCTCTAAATGTCACTTAATGCACTTAATAACTCTTTCTCATTTGTTCATCTATGACTTTTATTGATAAAAATTCTCACCGTCCCACAGATATATTGGGTATTATATTTCAAAAATGAATTCAAGCAGGAAGACAGAACATAAGTTGTTTCAAACTATACTCTTCCCATTAAAAAGAATATATGCATATATATGTATATATTTATAATATATATGTATACACACACACACACGTATATGGCTTCCCTGATGGCTCAGTGGGTAAAGTTTCTGCCTGCAATGCAGGAGACACAGAAGATGTGGGGTCGATCCCTGGGTTGGGAAGATCCCCTAGGGGAGGAAAATGGCAACCCATTCCACAGACAGAGGAGCCTGGAGGGCTACAGTCCAAAGGGTTACAAAGAGTCGGACATAACTAGGTGACTAAGCATGCATGCACATATATGTGTGTGTGTCTGTGTGTGTGTGTGTGTGTGTATACATATTATATATATAATGAAAGTCACTCAGTCCTGTCCAACTCTTTGTGACCCCATGGACTATACAGTCCATGGAATTCTCCAGGTCAGAATACTGGAGTATTCTTATCCCTTCTCCAGGGGATATACATACATACATACATATATATATATATATATATATATATATATATATATATATATGATGATGATCTACTATGGGAGTCTTCCCCTCCCAATTTGAAAATCAATCATTTATAATATTAAAGTTAATTCAGGAACACTATCACCTCAATCTCCAAATTCACTAGGCTATTTCTTGTTCTCACTGTATACTATCTCCAAACATTTTTGGTCATACATTCTTATTAGTAAAAATTTTTGCATATTTATCTTCAGTTCAGTTCAGTTCAGTCGCTCAAAGCAAGTTTATTGATTTACATATCATTTACCTGGACTACTGTGATCCACACGTTAAATGTTTAACAAAGCTGATGTTTTTCTTGTTTTCTAGAGAACACACACAACTAAAAATTTTAGTATGTTTTCCTCCACCGTTAATTGAGAGGAAGGATAGTTAGAGACCAGTGCTAAATTGTAAGCTTCTTGACTCTGTGGACATGAGTCTGAGTGAACTCCGGGAGTTGGTGATGGACAGGGAGGTCTGGCGTGCTGTGATTCATGGGGTCACGGAGAGTCGGACACGACTGAGCGACTGAACTGAACTGAACTGAACTGAGGTCCTCAATAGAGTCTTATGTGCCTCTGACTCTGCGAGACTTCATGGCCCAGAGGAGATACCCTGCATCCAAGGTCAGTAGCGGCAGCCTTGAGGAGATACCCCACATCCAAGGTAAGGAGCAGCGGCTGCACTTTGCTGGAGCAGCCGTGAAGAGATACACCATGTCCAAGGTAAGAGAAACCCCTGTAGATGGTAGGCGCTGTGAGAGGGCATCAGAGGGCAGACACTGAAACCACAATCACAGAAAACTAACCAATCTAATCACATGGACCACAACCTTGTCTAACTCAATGAAACTAAGCCATGCTGTGTAGGGCCACCCAAGAAGGATGGGTCTTGGTGGAGAGTTCTGACAAAAGGTGGTCCACTGGAGAACTAAATGGGAAACCACTTTAGTATTCTTGCCTTGAGAACCCCATAAACAGTATGAAAAGTCAAAAAGATAGGACACTAAAAGATGAACTCCCCAGGGCGGAAGGTACCCAAGATGCTACTGGAGATCAGTGGAGAAATAACTCCAGAAAGAATGAAGGGATGGAGCCAAAGCTAAAACAACACCCAGTTGTGGATAGGACTAGTGATAGAAGCAAGGTTTGATGCTGTAAAGAGCAATATTGCATAGGAATCTGGAATGTTAGGTCCATGAATCAAGGCAATTTGGAAGTGATCAAACAGGAGAGACAAGAGTGAACGTCGACATTTCAGGAATCAGCAAACTAAAATGTACTGGAATGGGTGAATTTAACTCAGATGACCAATATATCTACTACTGTGGCCAAGAATTGTTAGAAGAAATAGAGTAGCCATCATAGTCAACAAAAGAGTACGAAATGCAGTACTTGGATGCAACCTCAAAAATGACAGAATGATCTCTGTTCGTTTCCAAGGCAAACTATTCAATATTACAGTAATCCAAGCCTATGCCCCAACCAGTAATGCTGAAGAAGTAGAAGTTGAATGGTTCTATGAAGACCTACAAGACCTTTTAGAACTAACACCCTAAAAAGATGTCCTTTTCATTAAAGGAGACTGGAATGCAAAAGTAGTTAGTCAAGAAACACCTGGAAAACAGGCAAATTTGGCCTTGGAGTACAGAATGAAGCAGGGCAAAGGCTAACAGAGTTTTGCCAAGAGAACACACTGGTCATAGCAAACACCGTCTTCCAACAACAAAAGAGATGGCCAACACCACAATCAGACTGATTATATTCTTTGCAGCCAAAGATGGAGAAGCTCTATACAGTTAGCAAGAACAAGACCGGGAGCTGGATGTGGCTCAGATCATGAACTCCTTATTGCCAAATTCAGACTTAAATTGAAGAAAGTAGGGAAAACCACTAGACCATTCAGATATGACCTAAATCAAATCCCTTATGATTATACAGTGGAAGTAAGAAATAGATTTAAGGGACTAGGTCTGATAGACGAGTGCCTGATGAACTATGGATGGAGGTTTCTGACATTGTACAGAAGACAGGGATCAAGACCATCTCCAAGAAAAAAAAAAAAGCAAAAAAGCAAAATGGCTGTCTGAGGAGGCCTTACAAATAGCTGTGGAAAGAAGATAAGCAAAAAATCAGGGGAGAAAAGGAAAGATACGCCCATTTGAATGCAGAGTTCCAAAGAATAGCAAGGAAAAATAAGAAAGCCTTCCTTAGCAATCAATGCAAAGAAATAGAGGAAAACAACAGAATGGAAGATGAGAGATCTCTTCAAGAAAATTAGAGACACTAAGGGAATATTTCATGAAAAGATAGGCTCAACAAAGGACAGAAATGGTATGGACCTAACAGAAGCAGAAGATATTAAGAGGAGGTGGCAAGAATACACAGAAGAACTGTACAAAAAAGGTCTTCACGACCCAGATAATCACAATGGTGTGATCACTCACCTAGAGCCAGACATTCTGTAATGTGAAGTCAAGTGGGCCTTAGGAAGCATCACTACGAAGAAAGCTAGTGGAAGTGGTGGAATTCCAGTTGAGCGATTTCAAATCCTAAAAGATGATGCTGTGAAAGCATTGCACTCAATGTACCAGCAAATTTGGACAACTCAGCAGTGGCCACAGGACTGGAAAAGGTCATTTTTCCTTCCAATCCCAAAGAAAGGCAATGCCAAAGAATGCTCAAACTACCGCACAATTGCATTCATTTCACACGCAAGTAAAGAGATGCTCAAAATGCTCCAAGCCAGGCTTCAACAGTACATGAACCATGAACATTCAGATGTTCAAGCTGGATTTAGAAAAGGCAGAGGGACCAGAGATCAAATTGCCAACATCTGCTAGATCATCAAAAAAGCAAGAGAGTTCCAGAAAAACATCTATTTCTGCTTTATTGACTATGCCAAAGCCTTCGACTGTGTGGATCACAATAAACTGTGGACAATTCTGAAAGAGTTGGGAATACCAGATCACCTGACCTGCCTCTTGAGAAATCTGTATGCAGGTCAGGAAGCAACAGTTAGAACCGGACATGGAACAACAGACTGGTTCCAAATAGGAAAAGGAGTACGTCAAGGCTGTATATTGTCACCCTGCTTATTTAACTTATATTCAGAGTACATCATGAGAAATGCTGGGCTGGATGAAACACAAGCTGGAATCAAGATTGCTCTGAGAAATGTCAATAACCTCAGACATGCAGATGACACCATACTTATACCAGAAAATGAAAAAATTAAAGAGCCTCTTGATTAAAGTGAAAGAGGAAAGTGAAAAGGTTGGCTTAAAGCTCAACATTCAGAAAACAAGGTCATGGCATCTGGTCCCACCACTTCATGGGAAATAGATGGGGAAACAGTGGAAACAGTGGCTGACTTAATTTGGGGGGCTCCAGAATCACTGCAGATGGTGACTGCAGCCATTAAAAGACGCTTAGTCCTTGGAAGGAAAGTTATGACCAAACTAGAGATCATATTAAAAATCAGAGACAATACTTTGCCAACAAAGGTACATCGTCAAGGCTATGCTTTGTCCAGTAGTCATGTATGAATGTGAGAATTGGACTATAAAGAAAGCTGAGCTCCGAAGAATTGATTCTTTTGAATTGTGGTGTTAGAGAAGACTCTTGAGAGTCCCTTGGACTGCAAGGAGATCCAACCTGTCCATCCTAAAGGAGATCAGGCCTGAGTGTTCATTGGAAGGACTGATGTTGAAGCTGAAACTCCAATACTTTGGCCACCTGATGCGAAGAGCTGACTCATTGGAAAAGACCCTGATGCTGGGAAATTTGAAGATGGGAGCAGAAGGGTATGACAGAGGATGAGATGGTTGGATGGCATCACTGACTCAATGGTGATGGTTTGAGTAGATTCTGGGAGTTGGTGATGGACAGGATGGCCTGGTGTGCTGAGGTCCTTGGGTTCGCGAAGAGTCAGACACGACTGAGTGACTGAACTGGACTGAACTGTGAGACTGAGCACAGACCTGGACCATGCTAGGCATGGAATTGAAGCTTGTAAGATTAACAATGGATGAGAGAGCTGATTTTTTAGGAAAAGATAAGAGCCAAGCCTTTGTTACATTTCTCTAGCTCCAGAAAAATATCTGTTGTCAAGGACATATGAGACCTTACATTCTTTCCCCAAATATGAATTTTCTCATGAAATGAATCTGCCTTGCCACCATAACACTCAAATCTCCACTCTAAGATAAAATGGTTTCTAGGAAGGGGTACTGACCTGAGACTTTGACATTTAATTTCAGCCTTTATACTGGCTTAATTCATGCCTTTGCACAGGTCTCTCCACCCCTCTGAATCCCTTTTGCATCAACTGTTAGAGAAGTTTGGAATATATAATTATGAATAGCACTCCAGCTACACCCAACTAAGTAAGAGGTTGTTTGTAATTATTTTCTTGAAGAGAAGTTATATAGCATTTTTCAAAGATTTATGTAAATACTTTGAAAAAAATAGTTAATTGAACCAGTTGAATACTGAGAAAAGTTGTTCTTTCTTCTTTATATTCCTAAGTAAAAAAGCAGATAAAGCCCAGAGACAGGTAAGGATGTGGCTAGGTCCAAACATGATATGTGTTGTAAGAGATACCATCCTTCAGTAACTCCCAGGTAAACACAATGTGTATAGATTCCCAACTCTGTTTCCCTATGAGGCCTACCTTTGTGGTAGAATCTCCAGGGAGAGATAAAAGACAATCAAATTAAGGCTAATGAGTGATGCAATAAGAAACAAGTCATAAATTTCTTTGTGCTGATCTGCTTCTGTTCAAGGAATGGATGCAAGTTGATTAAATTATAAATGCTATTATAAGAAAAGACAAAGAAGGGTGGGGGTTGGGAGAGAGGCTTTTTCTTTGAATAGTTGAAAATTTCTGTATTCAAAGAAATAACATTTTATTTATATAATTAAATATATCATGTAATTCCTTCTGCCAAACATACACTATCTGAAAATTGTCTCTTGGCATGCTGTCAGACTCTGATGTTTCAAAGACTCCCTAATGTGAAAGGATGAAATAAGTTATACTGAATGAATGGAAAATTCTACCATCAGATGGCAATTTTCTGTCAGAGATCTGCCCTTTATCTCCTAAATTAGATCTAGTTGCCTTCCTGGAAATAAGCATTCTTATCAGAGACTAAAGCAGTCCCAAAACAAAAGAGAAAGTTTAAATACTCTCGAGTTTAATCAAACAATCTTCTGACTTCCCAATATTTATTACTTTGACAGAAAGCAAAGTCACATGTGGAATATAGATGAAGTAAAAGAGTGTACATTTTTAAAATCTTCAGTATTTTCTCCTCCATGCAATGGTTTGCATACGGAAACTCCACAGTCAAATGTTCTTTCTAAAAAAGGCTGCTCTTTGACAGTCTCCTGGCAAATAAAGTGTTTTTCCTGGTTTAAATGTTGTATCCTTCACAGGAGCAGTTCTATGACTTTTCTTCCCGTTCTACAATGTTTCCCACCAAGGATGTAAAACTCAGAGCAAGAAATTTCCAAAGCCAGCTTTTGAGCCTCTACTGATAGCCACTGGCTCTCAGGATGTCATGAGCATGGATAAGATAAAATTATCCCATCTTTATATATTCCCTAGTAGTTCAGTCAGTAAAGAATCTGCCTGTAATGCAGGAAACCGGGGTTTGATCCCTGGGTTGGGAAGATCCTCTAGAGAAGGAATCGACAGAAGAGCCTGGCATGCTATAATTCATGGGTGGCAAGGAGTCAGACATGATTTAGTGACTAAACCACCACTATAACACCTCCTTTGTATAGCTGACTACACTGAAGTGCAAAAGAGTTAAATAACTTGCCCAAATGCAGAGAGCCAGCAAATGACCACTGTCTATTTACCCCAAAGCTCACTGTGTCATAATAGTATGTGGACAACCTTCTGATCTTCTGGGTTTCCAGTCTTGTTTCCACCTCAACAGTGACAGAATAAAATATAATTTCTCTAGACACTCATCTTATACAAGATAAATAATTTATTCTTGTTGTTGTTGTTTTGTTATTTTGTTTGTTTGTTTTGGCTGTGCTGGGTATTCATTGCAGCACACAGGTTTTCTCTAGTTGCAGCACGTGGGTGTCTCGTGTTGTGGTGCAAAGGCATGATAGCATTCAGGTTCAGTAGCTGTGGCATACAGGCTCTCTAGTTGTGGCACATGGGCTTAGCTGTCCTGCAGCCTGTGGGATCTTAGTTCCCTGACCGGAGATCGAACCTGCATCCCCCACATTGGAAGGTGTATTCTCAACCACTGGACCTCCAGGGAAGTCCAAAGATTAACCTTTACTCTTGATTTGACTACATTGTGGGCATTTTTTTTAAATATTTTAAATTAAACACAACGCTTTTTCCTCTAGAAACAAATCAAGCAAAGCCCAGCTTCCTTAATGAATCCCGCACTCACATAATGTTGAAACCAGGAAGTAAACTACCCAGATGTAAAAAAGAAACCCACTCTAGTAATAACTTTCTCCTTAAGAATTTATGGTGTTTTCATATCTATCATCTCATTCCTTACAACATCTTTCTATAAAACTTAATTGCTACATTTCATGATTAGTCATAGTTTCCAAAGACTTCTATTTCTAAACTAGCTCATCCAAAGAACCTGCAGGAGGAGAGAAAGATTTATTTCATCATCTTGGATTTAGCACAGTTTTTTCCTAAATAAAAACAACTGAACGGTGGAGAGTATACATTCTAGTTGAATATAATTCTAACCCATACTTACAGCCCAGTGGCTTTTTACAAAGGAGTGCTTCTTTCCATTCTGACACTACTGCCTGCTCTCTCCTCTCCCTCATTTTCCTTAAAGAAAACTTGGGTAGATTCTAGAATCATGATCAAGTTAATTTCTCCATCATTTTTACAGCATGCAATGCATACACACATGCACACGTGCCTGTTTATTTATTTATTAGAAAAGCTACAATATTATGTCATAATTACAATATTGTGCTCAGGTGCTCAGTTGTTCAGTTGTGTCCAACTCCTTGTGATCCTATGGACTATAGATCACCAGGTTCCTCTGCCCTTGGGATTTTTCCAAGAATACTGGAATGGGTTGCCATTTCCTCCTCCAGGGGATCTTCCCAACCCGGTGATGGAAGCTGCATCTCCTGAATTGCAATATTATATCTTCTTTATTAACACCTGGTGATTCTGCAAGCCCAGGCGAAAAGAATTTGTGCCATTTTCACTGGGATTCCACAAGATTTTAATTTCTCACAATTTTCTTTTCTTAAAAACTAGTGAGTAGGGACTTCCTTAGCAGTCCAGTGGCTAGGACTTTGCACTTTCACTAGTGAGGGCCCAGGTTTGATCCCTGGTTGGGCAACTAAGATCCCACAAGCTGCACAGTGCAGCCAAAAAAATTTAAAAATCCCCCCAAAAATTAGTGAGCAAAGCAACACTTGCAATTATACAGAAAGAAATACTGCTACCATACCTTTAAACATAACTAGGCCAGTAATTAGACTCCGAGTTTGATAATGAAATTAGCCTCAAGCAGTTTCACAGGTACTCATCTCATTCAACGCGTCTTTAACCAGTGCAGGCATTAATTTTCATGGCATTTGCTAGATATTCACTGCAGCAAGTGAAAGCAATGGAAAGAGGTATCTTCAGAATCTCAAAAGTAAAAGGACACTAAGACATACAAAATGCACAGTTGTGGCCCCCTTATACCTGGAATAAGAGGTCTTATTATGGTGTCCAAATGTCCCCTTTAACTACCTGAAAGCTTTCACCTTTGTACAGAGAATGAATAAAAAATAGATTTTCACCACTCATTATTTAACCTTATTATCATGCAGAAGATCACACTGATGCAAATTACCCACACTGGTACCAACTCATCAAGCAATGTTTGCTCTTACTATGAAACACATATTCCACCCCTTTGCCAAAAAGCTGTCCCTGTGATTAAAAAGGATTCTTAGAAAAAGGAATGCAATCCACATTGAAAATGAGAACTATCACTGAGTCTCCAACCTTTTCTTTTTCTCAGGTGAGAAAGACATGAATTGAGAAATGCCTTTATTTTCTTCCAGACACCTACCAAATAGGGCATCAGGGAGAAGTGCATAGAGGCCTCACATGGAGAACTTGTTTAATTTGTATTGAACATTGTCATCATCACCAATGAGTTCACAGGTGATACACAACTCCTTTCTTCATGTAACAAGTGGTGCTGGGCAAAACTCTGTCGTCCTAATACATGTATTAGTTTGCTTGAGCTGCCATAACAAAGCATTACAGATTGGGAGACTTAAACAGCAGAAATGTGTTGGCTCACAGTTATGGAGGCTAGAAATCCAAACTTAAGATGTCACCAGGGTTGATTCCATCTGAGGGCTCCAAGCGAGAATATGTCCCAGGCCTCTTTCCTTGGTTTTAGATGGCTGTATTCTCCCTACATCTCTTCATATTTTCTTACTTTTATGTGCATTTCCATGTCCAAATTTCCCCTTCTTAAGAGGACACCAGTCATGTTGCATTAGGGCCCCACTCTAATGACCTCATTTCAACTTGATTATCTCTATAAAGATTCTATCTCTGCATACAGTCACATTCTGAAATAACAGGGATTTTGGACTTCAACATATGAATTTAGAGTGGACACAGCTTAGCCCATAATGAGACACTGCTAGCTAAATATCATGCAAAATTTAGGCGAACTGTGCCATGTCTTATACAGCAAGTTTTTGATTTTGATCATCACCAAATTTTAATAAGAATCTGGTACAGACTGTTGTTCAGCCGCTAAGTTGGGTCCAGCTCTTTGGGACTCCATGGACTGTACTCCATCAGTCTCCTCTGTTCATGGAATTCTCCAGGCAAGAATACTGGAGTGGGTAGCCATTCCCTTCTCCAGGTACAGATAGAGGAGGTCCAAATAGCATAAGATCCCAAATTCCGCCCTCAAACACCAACCAATTTAATTGAGAAACTGCATACACACACAAAATAAATAACAATGCAATGTATTTGTGATGAAGAGTAAGATAAAATTTTATAAACTGAATGATATTTTCATTTCCTTTTTATTTTAATTATACGTTTATCGACACAACCAAAGGACATGTTTGAGCAGCAGCCCTCACAGCCGTGACTTAATCAGAATGATTAGACACCAAGTACAAATTGAAAAACCACCTGGAAATTGCCTTTAAGTCTAATAGGCCAGTATCAGAGATCAATCTACAATAATATATCAACAGAACTTTTATGTCTTGTTTACCTGCTCTGAATGCTAGTTTCTACACTTGTGCTAGCAAGTGACACAGCTGCCAGCTCTTATACAGGTCATTTTATTTGGTTTTCCAACACCAAAACATGTATTATAAATTTACAAATGTTGATGATGAAGCTCAGGAACCCTTAATTGACATGGTCAAGGTTTTACCACAACTTGGCACTGAAAACAGGTCTAGATGTGGGTTCTTTCTGCTTCTGCCCACTGCCCTGCTTCTCATAAAGTGGTAAGGACTGCAACTGTAGAAAATTTATAAAGAGATGGGAATACCAGACCACCTCACTTGCCTCCCTGGAAACCTGTATGCAAGACAAAAAGCAACAGTTTGAATCGGACATGGAACAATGAAGTGGTTCATAATTGAGAAAGGAATATGCCAAGGCTCTATAACATTACCATGAGAAATGCGGGGCTGGATGAAACACAAGCTGGAATCAAGATTGCCAGGAGAAATAGCAAGAACGTCACAGATGCAGATGACACCACCCTAATGGTAGAAAGAGACATCAGTTTGCCAACAAAGGTCCACATTGTCAAAGCTATGGTTTTTCCAGTAGTCATGTATGCATGTAAGAGCTGGTCCATAAAGAAGGCTGAGCACTGAAGAGCTGATGCTTCTGAACTGTAGTATTGGAGAAGACTCTTGAGAGTCCCTTTGACAACAAGGAGATCAAACCAGTCAACCTAAAGGAAATCAACCCTGAATATTCATTGGAAGAACTGATGCTGAAGATGAAGCTCCAATACTTTGGCCACCTGATGCAAAGAGCTGACTCTTTGGAAAAGACATGATGATGGGAAAGATAGAGGTCAGAAGGAGAACGGGGTGACAGAGGATGAGATGGTTGGATGGTATCATAGACTTAATGAACATAAGTTTGAGCAAACTCTGGGGGATGGTGAAGGACAGGGCAGGCTGGTGTGCTGTTTCTACAGGCTTGCAAAGAGTCGGACATGACTGAGCAACTGAACAACAGCAGCAAGGACTGCAAACCTTGCGTGGATAACATTGCTTTGTAAAGTTTCCCAGCCAATCTGTGCCTGAGCAAGGCAGATGTCTCATAAATGTGTTTTGTGGGCCACAAGGCCAATCAGTGAAAGGTTGTGAGTGAATCAATAACAACTAAAAATGAATCTTCTAAAAATGTTGGGTCAGGAGCTATCTACCCATCTTCTTACATGAAAAATGTACTTGTAAATTATATTAGAGACAGCCCACTGAAAATGCAAACAAGAATAAAAACACTGTGTTCTTTGGAACAACCTCTGTTTCCATAGCCTTAATGCCGTGTTTACAAACCTGTTACTATAGTTTCATAAACTTGAACAACAGGTTCCTACATGTATGGGTCTTATTACTACTGACCATAAGAAACAGACACAGAATTGAACAGTCATGGAGGAGAGAGAGAAATACAACAAAACAGTTATTGGAGTGGTTGAGCTTACATACTAGTGATCCTCAAACCAGAGTCGTTCTGTCCCTAGAGAGACCTCAGAATCACATTATATATTATGTCCTAGGATGATGACAATGATCCCTCACATCCTCGTGCTCTTTCACTAATGTATTTTTTCACTAATGTAATTTTTCTTATCAAGAGGTGGGCTTCCCAGGTGGCGCTAATGGCAAAGCATCCACCTACAATACAGGAGATAGAAGAGATGCGTGTTCAGTCCCTGGGTTGGGACGATCCCCTGGAGAAGGGCATAGCAATTCACTTCAGTGTTTGTCTGAAGAATTCCATGGACAGAGGAGCCTGGCAGGTTACAGTCCATAGGGTCAAAAAGAGTCAGACACGACCAAAGTGACTTAGCACAAATGCATGCTTATCAAGAGGTGTGTCTATTTCCACTCCACTTAAAGCTGGGCTGTCCCTGTGACTTATTTTGACTCTGGTGCTTTCTGAGTTTTAGACCTACATCCTAAGAGAACTTACAACATCTGTTTTTACCTTCTTGGAAGCCAGATACAATGGAAAAAAGTTGAGGTGGAATGATGAAGTACCATGTGGACAGAGAATGCTCCCAGTCCCCTAGGCATTTTTAACAAGGCCCCAGATATGATGGTCTGACTGAAGTCATCTTGGACCTTCCCACCTCCCAGCTTCCAGCTGAATGCACAGCTGAGTGCAGCAACCTGAATGAGCGCAGGGAACACTAACAGAAGATCCATTATGCCAGCCCACATGATCATGAGAAATTAAATGGTTGTTGTTTAAAACCACTCAGTTTGGGAATGATTTGCAACAAGAATAAATACCTGAAACACCTGAGAGCTTTTCTGAAAAACCCACACACCCCTAACTTCTCCCTTGAACTCTGTTGTACTACTTCCTTCCTAGGAACTTGAGATTTATCAAGTAAGAATCAATAACATGACCTTTTCTTGCTCTCAGTTTGTTCAAGCGAAGACAATTAACCATAGTACAAGCCACCTTGAGGTAAGTGCCGAAGTATAAATGTGCAAGAATTTTGCTCTTTATCAGAAGTGACCTTCACCCTTGTCAAAAAAGTTGAGAATTTCTGCTTCAAAGAACCGCTGAAAATTATTCTCATTCAACAATATTATAAAAATTCAAACTGATTCTAAAAATGGGCAAAACTTGACATTTCTCCAAAGAACATAATCAAATGGCCAAAAAGCATGTGACAAGATGATTAACATCACTAGTTACAAAGGAAACATACATTAAAACCATAATAAAATGCCACCTGATATGAGGCAACCCACTCCAGTGTTCTTGCCTGGAGAATCTCAGGGACGGGGGAGCCTGGTGGGCTTCCATCTATGGGGTCGCACAGAGTCGTACACGACTGAAGCGACTTAGCAGCAGCATATCCATTAAGATAGCTACTATCAAAAAAAAAAGAAAATAACAAGTGTTGACAAGGATGTGGAAAAATTGGATCTCGTGAGTATAGTTGGTGGGAATGTAAGATGATGCATGTACTGTGGAAAACAGTATGGTGGTTCTGAAAAAATGAAATACAGAATTTCCATATGACCCAGAAATTCTCCTTCTAGGTATATATCTGGGAAAAAATGAAAACACGAATTTGAAAAAATTGGTGTACCATGAGGTTCATAGTAGCACTAGTTACAATAGCCAAGATAATGGAAGTAGGCCCACGGGTCCATCCCAGACAATGAATAAAAAATATGTGATGTATAAGTATAGATATATACATAATAGAATATTCTTCATCCATAGAAATAATTAAATTATATCATTTGAAACAACATGGATAGACTTAAAGAATGTTTAGTCAAATAAGACAAATACGGTATGCTATCACTTACGTGTGAAATCTAAAAAAATAAACAGCAAATATATGTAATAAAACTGAAACAGACTCACAGATATACAAAGTAAATTAGTGGTTACCAGAGCAGAGAGGATAGTGGAAGAGGTAAGTTAGGGGTATGGGATTAAGAAATACAAGTTACTCTGTATTAAACAGATAAGCAACAAGAAAATGACTATAATTTCCTGTGCTGTATATATAGGCTACTTACACAGATAGCACAGGGAATTATTGCACTATCATGTGATAACTTTTCAGTTCAGTTCAGTCGCTCAGTCCTGTCCAACTCTTTGTGACCCCATGGAGAGCAGCACAGTAGGATTCCCTGTCTATCACCAACTCCCGGAGCTTATTCAAACTCATGTCCATTGAGGCAGTGATGACATCCAACCATCTCATCCTCGGTCGTCCCGTATTCCTTCTGCCTTCAATCTTCCCAGCCTCGGGGTCTTTTCAAATGAGTTAGTCCCTTGCATCAGGTGGGCAAAGTATTGGAGTTTCAGCTTTAGCATCAGTCCTGTCAATTAATATTCAGGACTGATTTCCTTTAGGATAGACTGGTTGGATCTCCTTGCAGTCCAAGGGACTCTCAAGAGTCTTCTCCAACACAACATTTCAAAAGCATCAATCCTTCGGCACTAAGCGTTCTTTATAGTCCAACTCTCACATCCATACATGACTCCTGGAAAAAACATAGCTTTGCCTAGACAGACCTTTGTTGGCAAAGTAATGTGTCTGTTTTCTAATATGCTGTCTAGGTTGGTCATAGCTTTTCTTCCAAGGAGAAAGTGCCTTTTAATTTCATGCTGCAGTCACCATCTGCAGTAATTTTGGAGCCCAAAATTATAAAGTCTCTCACTGTTTCCATTGTTTTCCCAACTATTTGCCATGAAGTGATGGGACCAGATGCCCTGATCTTACTTTTCTGAATGTTGAGCTTTAAGCCAACCTTTTCACTCTCCTCTTTCACTTTCATCAAGAGGCTTTTTAGTTCTTCTTCACTTTCTGCCATAAGGGTGGTGTCGTCTGCATATCTGAGGTTATTGATATTTTTCCCAGAAATCTTGCTTCCAGCTTGTGCTTCAACCAGCCCGGCATTTTGCAAGATGTACTCTGCATATAAGTTAAATAAGCAGGGTGACAATTTGCAGCCTTGATATACTCCTTTCCTGGTTTGGAACCAGTCTGTTGTTCCATGTTCAGTTCTAACTGTTGCTCCTTGAATTGTATACAGATTTCTCAAGAGGCAGGTAAGGTGGTTTGCTATTCCCATCTCTTGAAGAATTTTCCATAGTTTGTTGTGATCAACACAGTCAAAGGCTTTCGCATAGTCAATAAAGCAGAAATAGATGTTTTTCTGGAACTCTCCTGCTTTTTTGATGATCCAACAGATGTTGGCAATTTGATCTCTGGTTCCTCTGCCTTTTCTAAAACCAGTTTGAACATCCAGAAGTTCACAGTTCACATACTGTTGTAGCCTGTCTTGGAGAACTTTGAGCATTACTTTGCTAGCATGTGAGATGAGTGCAATTGTGTGGTAATTTGAACATGCTTTGGCATTGCCTGTTTTGGAGATTGGAATGAAAACTGACCTTTTCCAGTCCTGTGGCCACTGCTGAGATTTCCAAATTTGCTGGCATATTGAGTACAGCACTTTCACAGCATCATCGTTCAGTTCAGTTCAGTCGCTCAGTCGTGTCCAACTCTCCGTGACCCCATGAATCACAGCATACCAGGACTCCCTGTCCATCACCAACTCCCAGAGTTCACTCAAACTCATGTCCACAGAGTCGGTGATGCCATCCAGCCATCTCATTTTTGGTCGTCCCCTTCTCCTCCCGCCCCCAACCTTTCCCAGCATCAGAGTCTTTTCCAGTGAGTCAACTCGTCGCATGAGGTGGCCAAAGTATTGGAGTTTCAGCTTCAGCATCAGTCCTTCCAATGAAAACCCAGGATTGATCTCCTTTAGAATGGACTGGTTGGATCTCCTTGCAGTACAAGGGACTCTCAAGAGCTTTCTCCAACACCACAGTTCAAAAGCATCAATTCTTCGGTGATTAGCTTTCTTCACAGTCCAACTCTCACATCCATACATGACCACGGGAAAAACCATAGCCTTGACTAGACGGACCTTTGTTGGCAAAGTAATGTCTCTGCTTTTTAATATACTATCAAGGTTGGTCATAACTTTCCTTCCAAGGAGTAAGCGTCTTTTAATTTCATGGCTGCAATCAGCATCTGCAGTGATTTTGGAGCCCCCCAAAAATAAAGTCTGACACTGTTTCCACTGTTTTCCATCTATTTCCCATGAAGTGATGGGACCAGATGCCATGATCTTTGTTTTCTGAATGTTGAGCTTCAAGCCAACCTTTTCACTCTCCTCTTTCACTTTCATCAAGAAGCTTTTGAGTTCCTCTTCACTTTCTGCCATAAGGGTAGTATCATCTGCATATCTGAGGTTATTGATATTTCTCCTGGCAATCTTGATTCCAGCTTTTGCTTCTTCCAGCCCAGCGTTCCTCATGATGTACTCTGCATATAAGTTAAATAAGCAAGGTGACAATATACAGCCTTGACGTACTCCTTTTCCTATTTGGAACCAGTCTGTTGTTCCATGTACAGTTCTGACTGTTGCTTCCTGACCTGCATACAGGTTTCTCAAGAGGCAGGTCAGGTGGTCTGGATTCCCAACTCTTTCAGAATTTTCCACAGTTTATTGTGATCCACACAGTCAAAGGCTTTGGCATAGTCAATGAAGCGGAAAACCAAATAAGACGGTAGGTATTGCAAGGGGGCATCAGAGGGCAGACACACTGAAATCATAATCACAGGAAACTAGTCAATCTGATCACATGGACCACAGCCGAATGTGGTCCACTGGAGAAGGGAATGGCAAACCACTTCAGTATACTTGCCTTGAGAACCCCATGAACAGCAACAAAGGGCAAAATGCCAGGATACTGAATGAGGAATTCCCCAGGTCGGTAGGTGCCCAGTATGCTACTGGAGATCAGTGGAAAAATAACTCTAGAAGGAATGAAGGGATGGAACAAAAGCAAAACCAATACCCAGTTGTGGATGTGACCGGTGGTAGAAGCAAGGTCCGGTGCTGTAAAGAGCAATATTGCATAGGAACCTGGAATGTTAGGTCCATGAATCAAGGCAAACTGGAAGTGGTCAAACAGGAGATGGCAAGAGTGAACATAGACATTCTAGGAATCAGGGAATTAAAATGGACTGGAATGGGTGAATTTAACTCAGATGACCATTATATCTACTACTGTGGGCAGGAATCCCTTAGAAGAAATGGAGTAGCCATCATGGTCAACAAGAGTCCGAGATGCAGTACTTGGATGCAATCTTAAAAACGACAGAATGATCTCTGTTCGTTTCCAAGCATCATCTTTAGGAGTTTAAATAACTGGAATTCCATCACCTCTGCTAGCTTTGTTCGTAGTGATGCTTCCTAAGGCCCACTTGACTTCACACTCCAGAATGTCTGGCTCTAGGTGAGTGATCACACCATCATGATTATCTGGGTCATGAAGATCTTTTTTGTATAATTATTCTGTGTATTCTTGCCTCCTCTTCTTAATATCTTCTTCTTCTATTAGGTCCATACCATTTCTTCCCTTAATTATGTCCATCTTTGCATGCAATGTTCCCTTGGTATCTCTAATTTTCTTGAAGAGATCTCTTGTCTTTCCCGTTCTATTGTTTTCCTCTATTTCTTTGCATTGATCGCTGAGGAAGGCTTTCTTATCTCTTCCTGCTATTCTTTGGAACTCTGCATTCAGATGGGCATATCTTTCCTTTTCTCCTTTGCTTTTCGCTTCTCTTCTTTTCTCAGCTATTTGTAAGTCCTCCTCAGACAACCATTTTGCCTTTTGCATTTCTTTTTCTTGTAGATGATCTTGACTCCTGTCTCCTGTACAATGTCATGAACCTCTGCCCATAGTTCTTCTGGCACTCTGTGTATCAGATCTAATCCCTTGAATGCATTTGTCACTTCCATTGTATAATCATAAGGGATTTGTTAGGTCATACCTGAATGGTCTGGAGTTGTTTTTGCTTTGGCTCTGTCTCGTCATTCTTTCTGGAGTTATTTCTCCAGTCATCTCCAGTAGCATATTGGGCACCTACTGACCTGGGGAGTTCATCTTTTAGTGTCCTATCTTTTTGCTTTATCATACTGTTCATGGGGTTCTCAATCAAGAATACTGAATTGTTTTGCCATTCACTTCTCCAGTGGAACACGTTTTGTCAGAACTCTCCACCATGACCCGTCCATCTTGGGTGGCCCTACATGGCATGGCTCATAGTTTCATTGAGTTAGACAAGGCTGTGGTCCATGTGATCAGTTTGGTTAGTTTTCTGTGATTGTGGTTTTCATTCTGTCTGCCCTGTGATAGATGAGGATAAGAGGCTTATGGGAAGCTTCCTGATGGGAGAGACTGTAGGGGAAACTGGGTCCTGTTCTGATGGGCGGGGCCATGCTCAGTAAATCTTCAATCCAATTTTCTGTTGATGGGTGGGACTGTGTTCCCACCCTGTTGTTTGACCTGAGGCCAAACTATGGTGGAGGTGATGAAGATAAAGGTGACCTGTGCATGCACTACTGCACTCAGTGATCCTGACCCTGCAGCAGGCCACTGCCGACCCACGCCTCCACTGGAGACTCCTGGACACTCACGGGCAAGTCTGGGTCAGTCTCTTGTGGGGTCACTGCTCCTTTCTCCTGGGTCCTGGTGCGCACAAGGTTTTTTCTGTGCCCTCCCAGAGTCTGTTTCCCCAGTCCTGTGTAAGTTCTGGCAGCTCATGGTGGGGTTAATAGCAACCTCCTCCAAGAGAGCTTTTGTATATCCAGGTCTGCTGCACCCAGAGTCCATTAAAAGTGATCATTTTTAATGGAATTTAACCCATAAAAATACTGCATCACTCTACAGTACACCTGAAACTAATTTAATTTAATGTTGTAAATCAACTATACTTCAATTTTTAAAAAAAGATACTCCTAAAAAATTATGTTCACACAAAAACCTATTCATGACAATTCATAATTGCCAAAAACTCAAATACCCTGCAAGTAATGAATGAATAACACCCTGCAGTACATCTCAACTGTAGGATGCCCCAGTATCCCCAGAGCAAATGGAACCGTATGACGATACTAGCTTTGAGAACATACGGATAGAGATACATAGATCTTAATTTTGTGCTGTATGCCTTTCTGATACATATCCCCTCAAACACTGTGACCAGGAAGCTTCCTGGCAGAAATGAAAAGAGCATGTCTATGCCATGCAGATAATAGGTAAAATAAAAGATGTGCTGCATATGGCTTGAGATCAGTCTATTCTCAATCACATTGGAGCAATGAGATCTAGGTAGAAGTGAAGAAGGAATAAATGACCAATCTCTGTCCTCAAGAAACTCAAGGTTTAGGAAGCAATTACTCACCAACAAATGGTGACTGTCCAATATATTAATAATAGACAGGGTAAGAGTAACATGTGGAGAGCTATGGGCACGCAAGGCAGGGGGCTGATCCAGGGAATCAAAGAAGCCTAAGAGAAGAAATGATAGCTGGGTTTTATTTTTAACAGTCATTTTCAGGGACTTCCCTGGTGACCCAGCAGTTAAGAATCCACATTCCAATACAGGAGTCATGGGTTCGATCCCTGGTCAGGGAACTATGATCCCATGCCTCAGAGCAATTAAGCCTGTGCACCACAACAAATGAAGACACGGTGAAGCCAAAATAATTAAATAAATAAATATTAATATTAAAAACAACCACAACAATCATATTATCAGGGAAATGCAACTTAAAACCTTGAGGATACAAGTTCATGAATACTAGGATGGCTAATAAAAAAAGACAAGTAATAACAAGTTTTGGCAAGAATGTTGAGAAATCTGAATCCTTGTACACTTCTGGCAGGAATTTTTAAAAGTGTGGATGCTTTATACACAGTTTGGTAGTTCCTCAAAAAATTAAAATAGAGTTACCATATGACACAGCAATGTCACTTGTAGGTATATAGCAAAGAAAAATGAAAGCATATGGTCACACAAAAACCTGTATACAAATGCTAGTAATAGCCCCAAACAGAAATAAGCCTCCAACTGATAACAGATAAGTAAATGTGGTATATCCATACAATGAAATATTACTTGGTAATAGAGTACTGATACATACTGCAACACGGATGAACCTTGAAAACATTATGCAAAGTAAAAGAGACAAGTCACAAAATGCCACATATTGAATAATTCCCTTTATCTAAATTGTGCATAATAGGTGAATCCATAGAGACAGAAAGTAGATTAGCAGTTGCCAAGAGCTGGGGAGAGGAGAAATGGAGAATAACTGCTAATGGATAAGAGGTTTCTCTTTGGAGTAATGAAAATATTCTAAAATTGATCATGAACATCTTAAAGGCTGTTAAATTAAACTCTTTCAATAGGTAGATTTTATGAAATGTGAGTTATATCTCAACAGGGCTATAAAAGTTCTAAAGGAAATATGACAAAATCCTAATGTTTCTTAATCCTTGTGGGGCTGGGGGAATAGGTTAAGTTCATCAGAGGACAGCAAGGCAAGGGAACTCCAGAAGAGAGGAAAAGCCATGGAGGTATTAAAGACCATGTTGTATTGGGGGATTAGTGACAAATCCAGTATGGTCCTAAAAGAGTATACAAAGTGTGGGGTGTGGAGTGGTGAGAGCTGAGGCTGGAAAGGGGTTTGCATTATTGGAATTTGCGTTGAAGTCTGAATTTGCCCTGAAGGTAGCTGAGAACCATGAAATGCTTTTAAGCAAGACAGTGAGTCATGTTTTAGGAATATTTGTTTGGCGGTGTGGGGTGGATTGTTGAGGTAGCGACTGGAGTCAAGAGAGACCAGTTGTCTGGTGATGATGATCATCTTCCAGAGGTTGGTCAAGGACCTGACACATGTGATAGTAGTGAAAAGAGGGGATATTTGAAAGTTGAATTATGAAAAATCAGAAAGACTGAAAAAATCGCTTGCCATGGTAAGATTTTTAGGTTGGGGAAATAAATTCTTACTGATACAGCTTTAACCCTTAGAGTAAAAGTCAGAAAATTCAGGATGCAGTGTCCAAGAAGATGCACTGGTGGGATCTCCTGCTGCAGGGGCAGAAGGACTGAAGGCTCAGATGCTCTGAATCCACTGATGTGTTAGCACCGAGGCTGCACTGCCTCCAAATGCTTTCTGCCAATGCCTGAAGTGGTTGGAGCACTAAAGCAGGTCCCTTCCCACAAAATGTAGCCCTCCTCTCAGAGGCAAATATGACTCAAGGACTTCTTACTGAAGCTTTCTTAGAACTGCACTGCAGTGTGAGGCTCCATTTATCCCAACCTTCTTCCTTCCCTCTGTCCTTCATGAGGTCTGACCTCCATGGGTCTGACAACTCTCTCGGTCTCTTTGATCTTATTCCCATTTTTCCCTTACAAGTGTCTCTAGACTGAATTCTTATGTCTCCCCAAAATTCATATGTTGAAATCTTAACCCCCAATATGATGGTCTTAGGAGTCAGGACCATTGGGGGTATGTGTTGCACCCCTATGTTTACAGCAACACTGTTGACAATAGCCAAGACATGTTGGTGTTCACTGTTGTTCAGTCACTCAGTTGTCTCTGAAGCTTTACAACCCCATGAACTACAGCACACTGGGCTTCCCAGTCCTTCACTATCTCCCGGAGTTCACTCAAACTTATGTCCATTGTCCATCCAGTCATCTCATCTTCTATCACCTTCTACAGCCCTCCTCTCGCCCTCAATCTTTTCCATCATCATGGTCTTTTCCAATGATTCAGCTCTTCACATCAGGTGGCGAAAGTACTAGGCTTTCAGCTTCAGCATCAGTCCTGAAAATTCAGGGTCAATTTCCTTTAGGATTGACTGGTTTTATCTCCTTGCTGTCCAAGGTAGTCTCAAGAGTCTTCACAGCACCACAGTTCAAAAGCATCAGTTCTTCAGCACTCAGCCTTCTTTATGGTAGAACTCTCACATACCTACATGACTACTGGAAAAACCATAGTTTGACTATATAGACATTTGTTGGCAAAGTGATGTCTCTGTTTTTTAATATGCCATCTAGATTTGTCATAGCTTTTCTTTCAAGGAGGAAGTGTCTTTTAATTTCATGGCTGCAGTCAACATCTGCAGTGATTTTGGAGCCCAGGAAAATAAAATCTGTCACTGTTTCCACTTTTTCCCATGTATTTGCCTTGAGGTGATGAGACTGGATGGGATACCATGATAGAAGAACTGAAATGTCCATTGACAAATTAATGGATAAAGAAAATAATGGGTATATGTATATAAATTTATACATGTATATGGAAAGCTACTTAGATATAAAAAGAATGAAATAATGCCATTTGGAGAAACATGGATGGAACTAGAGATTATCAGTAAGTCAGAAAGAGAAAGACAAATATCATTTATATGTGGAATCTAAAATATGACACAGGGGCTTCCCTGGTGGCTTAGTGTTAAAGAATCTGCTTGCCAATGCAGAAGACATGAGTTCAATCCCTGGTCCAGGAGGATCCCACATGTTGCAGAGCAACTAAGCCTATGCACTACAACTACTGAGCCCATGCTTTAGAGCCTGGGGACTGCAGCTACAGAACCCTCTCACCACAACTACTGAAACCTGCATGCCTTAGAGCCTGGGCTTCACAAGAGAAGCCACCACAATGAGAAGCCCGTGCACTGCAACTAGATAGTAGCTCCTGTTTGCCACAACTACCGAAAAGCCTGCACAGTCAAAATTAAATAAATAAATAAAATTATTTTAAAAAAGAAAGCATTCCTTAAAAAATAAATAAAATAACATTTGGCACAAATGAACTTTTCTGCAAAACAGAAATAGACTCACAGACATAGAGAACAGATTGGTGGTTGCCAAGGGGGAGGGGAGGTGGGAAGGATGGATCAGGAGTTTGGGATTAGTAGATGCAAGCTAGTATACATAGGATGGATAAACAACAAGGTCCTTCTATATAGCCCAGGGAACTATATTCAATATCCTATGCAAACCATAATGGAAAAGATTGTATAAATAGAACTGGATCACTTTGCTCTATGGCAAAAATAAACACAACATTGTAAATCAACTATGCTGCTGCTACTGCTGCTGCTGCTGCTGCTAAGTCAACTATACTTTCATTTAAAAAAATAAAAAAGGACATGTAGGGATATGTGTGTCTGAACCATACTGACTCTAGTTTGTCAGCTCCATCTTAGATCCACAATCCTACCACTCACTTCTCTATGTAACTGAACTTTAGCCTATTCACAAGGAATGAGCCCAAGCCCGATAAGTTCCCCATCTATTTTTACCCTTGCCTTTGTCTGATATGAAAACTGGAAGAGTGCCTTTTTCTGATACAGATGTTAATGGTCATGAGACACTTGTGGGGTAAGGAAAGAAACCTCAGTTCCAGTCGATACACACATGTTTCTCACTTGATAGTCAAACACTACTTCTAGTTTTGTTCCCATTAAATCTTCTAGTACCCATTTCAGTGGTACGCAGTGCAGCTGCCAGTGCTTCTGGATCTTCAGTCTTCCTGCCTGATCTTTCCTGCCTGTATGTAACCTACCCACAACAAACTTCATTATCTCTGTCTCTCAACAAGATGAGAGGGAAGCCTTTATGAATGGACTTAGTGTTTTGTCCTTACAAAACAAAAACTCTCAGCAGCCTCCTTCACCTCCCTTCTCCATGTGATAATACAGTGAAAAGACAGCCATCTGCAACCCTGAAGATATTTCTTACCAGAATCCAACTCTGTGGGCAATCTGATCTCATACTTTCAGCTTCTGGAACTGAAATTAGCCTCTGTTGCTCATAAGCCACTCAGGCTTTGGTGATTTGTTACAGCAGCTCACACTGACTAGGTCAGAAATTGGTACTCAGAGGTGAGGATGTGCTGCTGTAAGGAATACCTGAAAGTGTGAAAGGAGCTTTGGAACTGGGAAACAGGTGGAATCTGGAAGAGCATGGAGGTACATGCTAGAAAAAGCCTCCATTGCCACAAGCAGACTATTAAGGGCAGCAGAGAGGAGATCTCCAGAGAAAGCTCCAGTTTTCTGAGAGATGACCTAACTAGCCACAAAAAGAGTGCTGGCAGAGGTGGACAGTCAAGGCTATCCTAATGAGGTCTCAGACAGAAATGAGAAACATGTTATTGAACAATGCATGAAAGGCAATCCTTGTTAAACAAAGTGGCAAAGAACTTGGCTCCATTGTGGAAGGCAGAATTTGTGAGTGATGACATCGAATAGTTAGCTGAAGTGATTTCTAAGCAGAGTGTTAAAGGCAGAGACTTTTGAAAAGAATTGTTAAGCAAAAAGAAACTAAGTTCTAGTTTTAAGATTTAGAAAACTCTCAGCCTGTGGATATTACAAAAGATGAGAGCACATTAGGAAGGGAACATGAGAGTGTGATCAAGTGACCATTTGATAAAGATTTTAGTCTGAGTATGAACCATGGACCTAGTCAGCTGTCTTAACAGAAGTCGGGCACTGTTCTCCAAGCAAGTGGAAGAATGACCCAAAAGGCAATTCAGAAAGCATCAGAGCTGCCAGTCCACAGCAATTCCAGAACAACAGAGGAGGGTCAGAATGCAGAAGGGATTGAATGATTCCAAAGTCAAAAGACTGGTGCCTGTGGGCCCCATTGCAGCACAGGCTGCTCTGGCTGCCTCTCCAGTGGATATAAGAGCAAATTTTAGTAGTCTCCCTGTGGGCCTCAGATGATGAAGAATCTGCTTGCAATATGGGAGACCTGGGTTGGGAAGATCCCCTGGAGAAAGGAGTGGCAACCCACTCCAGTGTTCTTGACTGGAGAATTCCAGACAGAGGAGCCTGGTGGACTACAGTCCATGGGGTCTCAAAGAGTTGGAAACAACTGAGAGACTAACACATTCACTTTCATGTGGGCTGGATGGACTGCCTCCACTTGGGTTTCGAAGGATGAGACTGTCTAGCAGAGTCTCTGGCACAGGACCCCAACCTGGCAGAGCCCCAGGATCTAAGCAGAAATCTGCTTCTGGGCTTCTGTGCCCATGGGTGACCCTGCCATCACAGTGGCCCTGGAAGGCACAGCACTGAGCCAAGGTGAACTATTCACAAACCTTAAGATCTCATGGAGTTTGGACTTACTCAGAATCAGTTACCCCTCTTTTTACTTATTTCTCCCTCTTGGAAAGGAATGTCTATCCTATGCCTGTCCCACCTTTATATTTTAGAAGCACATAACTTGTTTGGTTTCACAGATTCACAGCTGGAGAGGAATTGGCCTCAAAATGATTGTACCGTGAGTCTCATCCATATCTGATTTAGATGATATTCAGACAAGACTTTGAACTTCATACTTTAGTTGATGCCAGACTGAGTTAAGACTTGAGGGAGCCATCAGTGAGTGGACTGTCGTAGATTAAATGTTTGTGTACCCCAAAATTCATATGCTGAAGTATTAACCTCCATATGGTGACATTAGAAATGAGAGGGCCTTTGAAACGTGATTAGGTCATAAGGGCAAAGCTCTCATGAATGAGATTGGTGCCCTTATAGAAAAGAACTCAGAGAGTTTTCTTTGTCCCTGGAGCCATGTGACAATAATGAGAAGTAAGTAATCTATGAGGTAGGAAGTCGACCCTCAGTTCAGTTCAGTTCAGTTCAGTTCAGTCGCTCAGTCGTGTCCAACTCTTTGCGACCCCATGAATCACAGCATGCCAGGCCTCCCTGTCCATCACCAACTCCCGGAGGTCACTCAAACTCATGTCCATCAAGTCGGTGATGCCATCCAGCCATCTCATCCTCTGTCGTCCCCTTCTCCTCCTACCCCCAATCCCTCCCAGCATCAGGGTCTTTTCCAATGAGTCAACTCTTCGCATGAGATGGCCAAAGTATTGGAGTTTCAGCTTCAGCATCAGTCCTTCCAGTGAAGACCCAAGACTGGTCTCCTTTAGGATGGACTGGTTGGATCTCCTTGCAGTCCAAGGGACTCTCAAGAGTCTTCTCCAACACCACTGTTGACCCTCAACAGGCACTAAATCTATTGGCACTCAGATCCTGGAATTCTCAGACTTCATAACTGTGAGAAGTAAATTTCTATTGTTTATATGCTATCTAGCTATGGTATTCTGTTATAGTAACCCAAACAAACTAAAACACAGGTGTTTTCTCCAATAAATTTCTTTCAATCTAATCCCATCTTGACATCTGCTTCTCAGAAAATCCAAAATAATAAATAGAGGAAAGGAGATAAAAATAATGTTTCTTATTCCTTTAGCCTAGTTTTTTTTTTTTTAATTGGAATTCAACATTCACTCAACAAACATTTTTGAGCACCTAAGCAATGATCCATAGAGTAACCAAAATCAAATACCACAAAGGGTTTCTTGGTTATGGTTCTTTTCCTAGGTTCTGTGGTTTTGCATTGCATATTAACAACCCAGACTTGGTTCAGTATATTTTTTATAGAGAAATATTAGTTCTCATATAAAAATAAACATTATATGATACAAAAGGAATAAAAATAAAGTTAAACCTTTAAGGTTGCCCCAAATATTTCAAGTATATTCATGTACAAAGAAAGAGAAAAGACTAAAAAAAAATAACAACCAAAAAAATGAATGCTGATTTCTTAGAGGTAGAAATTATTAATTAGAATTTTGAGTTATTTTCCATGTTTACCCTCTCCATTATATTTTCTAATTATCAAAAACTTATGCAATAAACATTTTGGTAATGAGCAAGATTTCTGTTTTTGAGGTTACTATAGAAAGAGCTAAATTCTTTGAGGCAGATAAGAAAAGGTTACCTTCCAGTTTCAAAGACCTTGGCTAGCTCTTTCAGTGTGTTGCCATGGGAATAAAACAAAAATAAGAATTTCTATGATTTTTTTTAAGTCTAGAAAAATTCATATACAATGTAGAATCTCCTAGATTATCTGAATCATCCTTCTTCAATTTGATGTTAATGTTCCCATAAGTCTTACTGTTAAAACCAAGTTTAAGAGCTCATTCTTACAAACTGTACTATAAACTATGAGAGACCACTCTTATATATAAAAATAAACACAGCCCCAATGCTCATTAACAATGGAAAATGTTTAAATTCAATATAATTCTCAAAAAAAAAAATTCTGTGACAGCGATGTCTGTGTTTGAGGTGCACTTCTGTTCCCTTTCCACTACACTCTCATTTCTTTTTCTTCTTGGTCTTTCTTCATAAAAATTCATCTCTTCACCCTAGCTGCTTTTTTGCCCACAGCAAGAAAGTCAGATGTGGCACAAGCCTGTACCTAAAAGATAAAAAGTAAAGGACATTACACTTTTATCCTTGGGAGATTTCATTTTGCTTGCTTCATTATGTCTACAGCAAGCTAGCCTTTCAACATTTGTGCCATTCAATTTCTCAACCAGAATCCAGTCAAAAGTGAAATATAAATTCTTTATAACTCTTGCCAACACCCTGAACAACCACTCAACTGGAGCTCCAGATTAAAAGACCCACTAGATATGGAAAAATACGAGGGTTACCATTCAAGAACTTTGGCGCAAAGAAGTCATCAGGTAAGAAACAACAGTGTTATTAGAACAATGAAATCATTTTCTTTTCTTTAAGAAGACAAATTTCATTGCCTAAAGGACTACACAATATTTAATTTCAAATAAAGAGCTCTGGGCCAAAATCTCCAACTTTAAACCCTTGCTATAATAGACTGGACCAAGATTGCTGTGTCCAGGTAGCTCTCAGTGAATGGTGAGAACCATTTGATTTTGTGAGAAGGCAAGTAAATTTGGAAATACAGAGTCTGTTTTGGAGGAACTAAGTAATCTTTTATGCATTTCTATGAATTTGACTAGTGTGCCCAGTCTCAAATTAATACATTAAAAAAAGAAAATAACTGCTTTAATTACACGAAACCAACTAGACTTTAAATGCAAGCAATCTCATTTCACAATAGAGAATAACAAAGGCAAAATAAAGTAGGTCATTATTACAAGGTTCTATATTAATTACTCACTTGTAATATAACAAAATTGGACTGAGAATTAAAGCAAAATACTATCTCAGCTCCGTCCTCTAGCAGGAATGGAGTTGAAAGTCCTTGTCAGTTTCCTCATCTACAAAATGGGTTTTTATACCTTCTCTGTCAATATCAAGGAATTATTTGATATCTGAATAAGAAAATGGCATAAAAGTGCTTTGAGTATCATAAAGCAACGAGATAGAATGATAAAATGCTCTCACCTTCTCTCTTTCACACACACACACAGGTCTCAGTTCAGTTCAGTAGCTCAGTCGTGTTCGGCTCTTTGTGACTCCATGGACTAAAGCATGCCAGGCTTCCCTGTCCATCACCAGTTTATCAAAGCCAGCTATGAAGAGTAACTTGGGTGAAAAAAGAAATGAAAATATTTAAGAAAAAATTAAAGATATTTGTTATCTCATTAAAGAAAATAAATCTGGTTTATGTAATTAATATTTAATATATGATTTCAATAGATAAAATATTTATTATTTAACATGCATATATGATAAAAATAATAAAATTAGAACTTTACCATATACCATTCACCAAAATAAAATCTATGTAACAAAAATAATGAATTTTTTAAAAACTTAAACTAAACAGAAAAGAAATGTCTAATCTCTCATATGAAAAGGAAAGCCTTCTAAATATAAAAGGAAAAGTAAAAACTGTAAAACAAATCATTGTTAAAATTTAATAATAAAAATTTAAAATGTATGCATATCATAACAATATCATAAACAAAAATTAAAAGGCAAATGACAACATGGGGCAATATCTATAATATGCTAATAAAAGATTGGCATTCTTAACATATAAATAACTCAAAATCAATATAAATAATACAATCAAAAATTTGATATGACAGTTCACAAAAGAATATAGTCAATAAACATATCTTTTAACTGTCAATTTTCACCATAAGAAAAATTGCAAATTAAAATAAAGCATAATCATTTTTCTCCTATGAACTTACGCTTTCAAGAAACCCAGCAGAGTTATAAATGGCTGATAAGAATTTAATTTGTTAAACCATTTCTGAAAGGTCTTGGCCATATAAATTATTTTATGTGTTTAAGACAAATTTGCTGAGTGCCAAATAAAAGTCAGATACTCTGCTGCAGACTGGAGAGACAGCAAGATGTGAAAAATTTCCCTTATGATCTGACGGGGAGAAGCCATCATTAAATCGTTTTACAAATAGTTATAGTAATGTAGTAATGGTGTGAGATGACCACTGGAAAAAAGAAGTGGACTTGAGATCTGTTTCGGATGTGGAAGTCATGGACCTTCATGTGAGATGTGAGGTGTCTGCTATCAAGAACAAGTTTCTAACGAGCAACTGATCAACAGCGCAACTGAGAGGACAGTAGCTCTCTCACTGCAAAGGGTAAAGGAGGAAAAGGCTGAGGAGGGAAAAGGTGACCAGGGGTGAAAATGTTGGGTGTGACACCCTTGGGAGAATTTCAAAGATGTGAGGAACAGGTCAGAAAAGAGATCTGTTTGGGAAACAGAAATTTGTGAGTTGTCAACCTAGAGTTTATATTTAAGGCCACTAGTATAGATAAGATAGGCTAAGAAAAGAGAACAGAGAGAGAAGGGGATAGTGCTGTTGAAACTGCTGGGTTGTGGAGAAAGAAAAAGAATTTTGTGGTTGGTACACTTCTGAGAAGTAAAGTAAATGTAAAAATGAAAAGCATTTTGGGGGGACTTCCCTGGTGGTCCAGTGGTTAAGGCTACACGTTCCCAATGCAAGGGACCAGGGTTCGATCCCTGGTCAGGGAACTAGATCTCACATGCCCCAGTGAAGCTGGAAGATTCCTGTGTGCCATAACTAAGTCCCAGTGCAGTCTAACTAATTAAAATTTTTAGAAAATAAAATGATTTATTAAAAAAACTTTAAAGTACCCTTGGGATTTTGCAGCCTGGGGATCATTGGTATTTCAGTAAAACAGTTTCAATTACTCTATTTCTAGGAATTTATTCTCAGGAAATAATTAGAAGATTACAGAATAATTAGGTAAAAAGGTGTCACAGAATTTTTTATAATAGGAAAACACAGAAAGCAATCTAAATGACTGAAAATAATTAATTAAATTACGCTTCTTCTATAAATAGAATGCTATTAAGTCACTTGAAATGTTTTTGAAGATGTATAAGTGTACAGGAAACTTTTCAGGATATTTTTAGAAAAGTAGAATACAAAAGAATATAGCATAATTTCAAATTTTAAAAAAAAATCACAAATACAGAATTCCACATAAAATATATTTAAAGACAATATATCAAACTTATCTCTGTGTAAAAGTTATGAATGACTTCAATTTTTTTTTAAGTTTTCCTAATATTTCTACTGTGACTGTGTATTACTTTAATAGGAAGGAAACTATAAATTATATATGTTTCAATAAGAGGTTACCTATGTACCTTTGAGCATCCTACAGTTCTAGTGATATTAAAATCATTTTTCACAATTCAAGTATCTTTCAAATTATGTGTCTGACCAATCAAAGATGTTTTTTATTTTTATAGTAAAGGTATAAAATATTTCTTCTTTCTCATTATGGTTTATCACAGGATATTGAATATAGTTCCCAGTTCTATACATTAGGAACTTTGTATAGTTTCTGTGTGGTTTATCCATTCTAAATGTAATAAGTTTGCTTCTACCAATCCCAGACTCCCAGTCCATCCCTCTCCCTCCCATACCTCCCCCTTGGCAGCCTCAAGTCTGTTCTCTATGAGTTTGTTTCTGTTTTGCAGATAAGTTCATTTGTGCCATATTAATTCCAAGACTGCTATGAAGCTCAGGGGCATGAAGTTAAAAGATGGCTTATAAAGTGAAAATGAGAAAGTTGCTAACCTTTACAGTGAGGGTTTTCAGGAAGCAGGGTATTGGTTAAAAGGGATTATTTCAAAAAAATTTAAGGAAGACAACTCGTTGCTTTTATGATGGTCAGGGGCGTTTATAAGAAATAACCTAAATTAAGGTTTGCCTATGTTCATAAAACAAACTAGATTCACTTTGCTTAAGTGGCTTAAATGGTTTTGTCCACTTGGGGATGTCTCAAGTTCAGTCTCCATTTTGTTTTGAACACAGAATAAATTTAGGCTATGGGGGAAATGGGAGAGAATGAATGATCCATGGGACAATCAAGGAGAAAGACTAGAAAATAAATGGTCTCCAAGATTTCTTACAAGTACCAAATCCTATACTTAATAAGGCCAGCCCCTCAGAGGAAGGGTTGCATAGAGATGAAGCTTCACTTCTTCTAAAGCCAGGACACCTGCATCTCTACTGTTTTAGCTGATTTTCCTGCTGACACTGCTAACTGGATAAAAAAGAGACCTTAAATTCCCTCCCAAGAGCTAAATTGCTACATCAATTTCTTTCCAAAGTGGAATGTTGTTATTGTTCAGTCACCAAGTCATGTCCAACTCTCTGTGACCCCATGAACTGCAGCACACCGGCAAAAGGGATCTTAAATTCCTTCTCAAGAGTTAAATTGCTACCTCACTTTCTTTCCAAACTGGAATGTTGTTCGGTCACCAAGTCGTGCCCAGCTCTCTGTGTCCCCATGAACTGCAGCACACCAGCTTCCCTGTCCTTCATTATCTCCCAGAGTTTGCTCAGACTCTTGCCCATTGAGTTGGTGATGCCATCCAACCATCTCATCTTCTGTCACCCCCTTCTCCTCCCGCCTGCAATCTTTCTCAGCATCAGAGTCTTCAACAATGAATCAGCTCTTCACATCAAGTAGCCCAAGATGAAACTTCAGCTTCAGCATGAGTCCTTCCAATGAATATTCAGGGTTGATTTCCTTTAGGATTGATTGGCTTGATCTCTTAGCTATCCAAGGGACTCTCAGGAGTCTTCTCCAACATCACAGTTCGAAAGCATAAATTCTTTGGTGCTCTGCCTTCTTTTTTATAAATTTCATTTTTTTATTTTATTTCACTTCTTTATTCTTATTTCACTTTATTTTTCTTTATCTTATTTTATTTCACTTTTTCATTATTTAACTTCACTTCTATTTTTTATTTCACTTTCTTTCTAAAGTGGAATAAATGAAACTAAAACACAACCACTGAAAGAAAAGAACAGTAACTGATCTAGATTCTTAGTTTCAGAACCCAATGTTCAAACCCATTCATTACCTGTCAGAATGACACTTAGGGAGGAGGCTTAGAGATCTAAATAAGATCTTCCAGTTAAAAAACAAGAGAGCAGGTTTTGAAAGGATCATTGAGTTTCTGGCCTAGAGCAAGTCACTCTGGGAAAAAGAAAAAAATCTGTCTCTCACAATGTTACCACCACGCTTTCAAAATCGGAACTTAAAGTTTATAATACAAAACAATACCTACTCCAAAAAAATTCATAGTAAAGTAATTATAGACAATAAAGGTATTGCCCCCACAATACACACATACCCCTCAAAGAGATGCCTGCCTTTGCATTACAGGACTGAAGCCTTGGTGGAAAAATTACTGCAGGAATACAGACAAATTCTGAGGTAAGGAAACTCAAACTCGATATTTTGTTTTTGAGATTAAGAAGAATGCACAAGTGCCATAATTTTTGAGCACGCTTATATGCACTTTTCTCTTTTCCACTCAGCTACATGTCCTGAAAAGTTCTCTAGCACTGCTGCTAAGTCACTTCAGTTGTGTCCAACTCTGTGTGACCCCATAGAAGGAAGCCCACCAGGCTCCGCCGTCCCTGGGATTCTCCAGGCAAGAACACTGGAGTGGGTTGCCATTTCCTTCTCCAATGTGTGAAAGTGAAAAGTGAAAGTGAAGTCGCCCAGTCATGTCCAACCCGTAGCGACCCCACGGACTGCAGCCTACCAGGCTCCTCCATCCATGGGATTTTCTAGGCAAGAGTACTGGAGTGGCTTGCCATTGCCTTCTCCATCTCTAGCACTACTTAGTACAATTAAAAACATCTTGCTTCTACTTCATTCAGGCTTCCCTGGTGGCTCAGAGGGTCTCTCCACAATGCGGGAGACCTGGGTTCGATTCCCAGGTTGGAAAGATCCCCTGGAGAAGGAAATGGCAACCCACTCCAGTACTCTTGCCTGGAAAATATCATGGACAGAGGAGCCCGGTAGGTTATATAGTCCATGGGATCACAGTCACACATGACCGAGCAACTTCCCTTCTACTTCAATCTACCTTAAACAAAGGGTGTCCTTTTTTAATTTGTTTTACTTGCTTCAAAAGAAATTCCATATTGAAACAAAGAATTTAATTCACAGTTATAAATTCATCTTTAATAATGTAAGGGCTTCCCTCATAGCTCAGTTGGTAAAGAATCCACCTGCAATGCAGGAGACCCTGGTTCGATTCCTGGGTCGGGAAGATTCACTGGAGAAGGGATAGACTATCCACTGCAGTATTCTTGGACTTCCCTATGGCTCAGTTGGTAAAGAATCGGCCTTCAATGTGGGAGACCTGGGTTTGATCCCTGGGTTGGGACTGGAGAAGGGGAAGGCTACCCACGCTAGTATTCTGGCTTGGAGAATTCCATGAACAGTATAGTCCATGGGGTCACATAGTCCATGGGGTCACAGAGTCCATGGGGTCTCAAAGAGTCAACATAATTGAGCGACTTTAACTTTTTTTTGATAAATCTTATTTTCCTTACTAGTATTTATGATTAAATACTAATTTCTTTATTTTCTTGGGCTCCAAAATTACTGCAGATGGTGACTACAGTCATGAAATTAAAAGACGCTTGCCCCTTGGAAGAAAAGCTATGACCAACCTAGACAGCAAATTAAAAAGCAGAGATATTATTTTGCCAACAAAAGTCCATATAGTCAAAGCTGTGGTTTTGCCAGTATTCATGTATGGATGTGAGAGCTGGACCATAAAGAAGTCTGAGCTCTGAAGAACTGATGCTTTCAAACTGTGATGTCAGAGAAGACTTGGCCTACAAGGGGATCAAACCAGTTAGTCCTAAAGGAACTCAACCATGAATATTCATTAGAATATGAATTAGATGCTGAAGCTTCAATACTTTGGCCACTTGATGTGAAGAGTCAACTCAGTGGAAAAGACCCTGATGCTGGGAAGGGGCATTATGAAGGCAGGAGAAGAGGATGATACAGGACGAGATTGTTGGATGGCATCACCAACTCAGTGTACATGAGTTTGAGCAAACTCCGGGAGATGGTGAAGGACAGGGAAGACTGGTGTGCTCTAGTTCATGGAGTCTCTAAGAGTCAGACATGACTGAGTGACTGAACAGCAACAAGAAGGAAATTCAGCTTTTTAATGGAAAGCAGCCATTCGCACAACTAAGTTTGTAATGTGTTAGAGTATCTTGCTTAGTAACCTTACTGTCTCCCTTCCTAAAAGCCTATCATTTTTAGTTATACTTGACTTTCTGCTTCAATTCTTGAATTGAATATTAAAAATCTACCTTCCATTTTGACAGATTAATTTTGCTAACTTCCAACTTTTAGAGTTTCAGAAGTTTTCATTAATGTGAACTGTTATTACAGCTTTGTTAAAATAATTTAGTCAGCATCTCTTTTTATTACTATGGGCTCAGTTTCCAAAAGGCCTCTAAATTACATCTGCAAAGTATGATAGCCTTCTCAACAGACAAAATTGCTTACTTTCTACATAATGGTTAATTTCAACCACAGTAATATGAGAACTTATCTGAGATTTTAGAAGAGTTTGCCAACTTATTAAATCCAAACGAATCTTTTTCTTATTATTCATGAGCTGATAGCTATGTAAAACCTTAGCTTGGTGTCAAAGAGGCAGACTATTTAATTTATTCTTTCGTTTCACTTGCGCACTAAATGTAGACTAACTCCCATACACAGACTAACTAGACCAGGGTTTCCAAATGCAAATGCCTACCAGTGTCAGGAAAGTTGTGAATTTATGAGGAAAGCAGAACTACCCTGCACAGTAAGAGGATATGACCCATTCAGGGCAGGCAAGTGCCACTCAGCATCAGCAACTTTTTCTAGGAGAGAGTATTGACCAGATCAGAGCTTTTGGTTCATCAAAAGAAGCCAGAAATTTGGATTTATAATAATATATCCATTAGCAACAAACATTAAGGAAAAAAACTCTTAATAATTAAGTCACACAAATAAAAAATGTTTGTGCCCCATATTTTGTTGGGGCATCCCAGCTACCATTTTGCTATTTCTGGAGTAGGAAATCCCTATATGAAGTGAAATTCTATCTGCACCTGCTCCTTTAAAGGTATAAACCATAGTGTTTAAGTGTAATTATACTATCTGAAAGAAGAAACATTAATAATCACAGTTGTACTCAGTTTATAAAATCAGAAAAAGATTTAATCTAAAACTAACAGAAATGAAACACAAAATGGCTCGGTTTTGATAATGGAGATGAAGGAGAGAGCCTGATTAAGAAAACTTCAATGGATTATGAAAAAGCCCAGATGCAGATTAAACAATGGTCAGGGATTTTTTTTTTTTAATGCAACTAAAATAGATGCACTTGAGAAGCTATGAAATTCTAGAGGTTCTTCAAGAGTTCCAGGAAATAGGGATGAGTCTGCAAAAGCTTTATCAATTTCTCAAAGTTAGAAGAGGCCAGCTCTGTTTTAAACAACTACTTATATTGGCAACTTAGTGTAACAAGCCCCTAATCAATCAATCAACTAAGTACAGTATATGGGGAAAGTTGCCAACTTTTCCTTTCATTTACCATGTAATATTAAATGTTATGCAAAGCATTGAAACATTTAAGAATCATATTATTAAACTGCCATCAAATCTTGGCAACCAAGAAGGAATCAAAGCAAAAGAGGAATTGTAATAGAACAGCAGCTGGTCTTTTTTGCAAGCCAATGTGTTTATAGGTATTGGGTAGCAAGCTAGAAAGTTCTTACAGGATTCAAAAGAGGGCCAAGTACTGAGGCAAGGGCACTGCCAGGTTCTAAATTATGTATCCCAAGTACCACAAGGCCAAAACACCTCACACTTCAATTACCTCTACTCTGACCACATTCACTCTTTGTTTCTTTTGATAATGTACAATGTTCTCATTCTCCTTCATTACCATAAGTTGGCTTGCACTGTAGCTAAAGGTCTACACTTGAACAACTGGAGGACAGGAAATGGTTATGCTATTATCACTGACATATTTACTTGGGTCCTGATAGAAAGTACCAGCTTCATAAACTCTGATGTGAATTTGATGGATGGTGGTGTTTCCCTAGTGCTTCCTGGTAGCTCCTTCTTCTCTGGCTATACCCAGTGAACATCTGGCTACCTTCTTATCTGGCTTTGCTGCCAGCTTTATCAAGAACAATCTCTCACTTCTCCCATCAGAATCCGCCATCCAGAGAGTGTTTACAAAGTTTGCTTTTCATAGTACCCTTATGCGAGCTCCAAATTTGTGTCTTGGTATTGAAAATGGTCTTTTTAAAAACTAGCTTTTTCTTCACATTTCACAAATTATTCCTGATGCAAAATCCTCCCAATTTCTTATAAAACCTGCAAACTATCCTAATGTAGTCAATAACCTTCCTAAGACTTTATGACGATAAAGACTTGAACTCTGTCACTTCTGAAGCTCCTGGGATTGCAAATTCCTGCCTCTTCAGGATTACTATTTAATTCTCTCTTATGGCATCATTTGGTCCTTAATAGATATTGACTCTTCTTTCTGTCAGTTCAAAGACACCTTCATCCTTATAGCAATAGACAAGGTTTAATTTCCTTTCTTTCTGATAGAATAGCTGCCAAAAGAAATGGCACTGCTGAAAAGTGAACTTGATTTAATTCTCCATTTAGCTGGTAAATCTATATGCTCAAGAGGGCATCCTGAATGTCTATCCGGGATCTTAGGTGAACACAGAATCTACCTTATTTGAACAGGCCCTTGACAAAAAGAGACCAGTGCTTCTCAAACTTTGGTGTGCATATGAATTACCTTGGGATCTGGTTAAATGCCCGTTCTGAGTCAGGCATTTCTAAACACCTCCCAGATGCTATTGCTACTGCTGGTCCACATCGGCACTATTCTGAGTACCAGTGATCCAGACAAGATGTCTTTTGAACTCTTCCTCTGATACTTTTTTCAGTTTTCTTTTTCTCCAAAGCACCCAGCCAATTGCTGCATCTACACTGGGCCACACTGCAACAACCCACCCAAGCCTGTCTCACAGGTACTGGCCCACCTCAGTTCCTCAATACTGTTTGTGTAATTCCTATAGGGACCTGTCCTCAGCAGGTTGCAACACTGCAAGAGAAAGCTAGTCAACTGACTCACATGAAATAGTCATAGCTGCTTTCTGAGCTATGCTTTATTTTATGAATCTCTATTTGGTCTAAGGGCAGTGAGAGGAAGATTCTCGAGCAAGAGTAAGGACTTTCTCTGGACTCCTTAAATCTCAAGCTACCTAAATTCACCTGTGCCAGTTGATTCACTTCTCTCTTGAATGTTATTACTATACTAGAAATCTCCATGATCTGGCATCGCTCAAGTTCACCTACCTAGAGTGACTCTGACTTTCCTTTTTTTCTCCTAACCCCCAGGTAGAGATGCTGTGACAGCTAACTCAGGAACTGAGACTGTTAAAAATGTTGAAGTGATTCTGAAATGCTATCAGGCTTGGCAATATTACAGGGATGAATCAGACACAGAAATATGTTTAACTTTGAGTTGAAATGAGAATATCTTTATCGAAATTCCATTAAACCTGGCACTTTTCAGAGAGTTCCCCGACAGGAACAAAACTCAAACACAGTGTCTGCAAGCCTGCCAAGTTCTCTGTATCTGAATAACCTTCAATTTAGGGCTGGCCTGTATCGCTGACTTCAGAAAATTACCTGTCATTCCAGTTTTGCTTCTTGTGTAATTTGGGTTTTGTTATAGTCAAGTTCAAGTATCATTTACAACATAACATTAAGATTCCTTTATGGTCATTATGTTAACCTCCATAAGCATACATGCCCATGGATGGGAAAGAAAAGAGATTTTAAATTTGAAAATTTTTAAATATTGCATAATCAACAGCTCATGTACCAACAAAGAAGAACCACCAGCAAGAGCCTCAATTTTAGATGTATTTGTCCCTGAAAAATGTTTTTAGGCAGGGTCAAAGGTTGAGACATTGGTAAGCTGGATGAATGTGCCCTGTCTCTTTCATAGATTAGCCATCAATAGAAGCAGAAAGGAGAGGTCAAGTCAACAAGAGGTGAACCATACCATTAGGCGATGAAAAATAAGAGGATTATCAGGATGGGAATCAGAGACAGGAAGATATTTGTCTAGGATTTCCTCCATAACCCACAGCATGATTCTGATTACACCTTTTATATTTGCTTCTTTAAACAAAGATTATCCCGATTGTCCTAATGATGCTTTCAACAATTACGTAGAAAAGCACTGCCTTACTTTCCTAATTAGGTATTAGGCAAACAAAAATAGGATCTGATTTTACAGTATTGACAGAATGAACTCAGCCACAACCCAGAGTCAACAGAGCAGAGTATTGACAGACACAGACCAAGAGCCTCCTCTCCTGAACCCCAAAAGGTACATTAAGTGTTTCTTAGCATTTCTTATTTTGGAACTCACCATTTCCTTTGAGTACAAAAAAAATGCTAAAAATCTGCCTGAAAGGGCATACACTGTGCAAGACAGAGCAATGTGAGTGTCCTCCAGTAATTGGGAATATGTCTAAAGTTGAACAGTCTAAAAAGCATGGTATGGTTAGGACTTCCCTGGTGGTCCAGTGGTTAAGACTTCACCTTTCAATGTAGAGGGGAGAGGTGTGGGTTTGATCCTTGATCAGGGAACCAAGATCCCACATGCCTCACAACCAAAAAAAAACAAAAAAAGAAAAGAAAACAGAAGCAATATTGTAACAAATTACATAAAGGCTCTTTTTAAAATGGTCCACATTAAAAAAAAAGCTGGTAGTCTCAATCTCACAAAATTTCTGTCACCTATGTGACTTGGATTTATTAAGAAAACTCCTAGCTAACTTCTAGGCTCTGACTTAGAAGGAATGAGCAGGAAATCATTAGTTATGAAGCACAGAAAGCAAGCACTTACTGGGAAGTTATATAAATCCAACTAACTCTCAAGATCCAGATTTAAAGCTAGAATCCCGGGATAGTCTCTTAATCCCTTCCACCAGCAGCCTGGGTAGGATATGAACAAAAGAAACAATGGAGCCAACACAGGTTGTAAATCTATTGTGATGGATTTCTCAGTAGCCTTGGAGGCTAGAGAGATAACTCAACGGTAGAAGACTGGAAAGTCTGCACCTGTCTGCACCTTTTTCCACCTAGCAGCTGGAAAAAGTAATCCCAGCGTCATCAGCAGCCTCTGCCTTTTGCTTTATGTGAATTGTCTGCAGGTGCTCACTTATGCTTAATAAGTATCTGTGAGGTGTCTGTCATGTGAAGGGTCTGGTCAGACAGAAAGAAACAGGTATACAGCAAGGTCCTTTCTCTGTTACGCCCTAGTTTCCTTTATCTCTAACACCATTCAACCCCTTGGCCTCCTGAAAATCCTCAGTGAGCATCTGTTAAAAAGGCACACAGCCCAGAACTGAGAATGGGAACATTTCAATAGATTAAAGGACAGGAGCCAACAGGTTCACTTATGAATTAAAAAGAAAAAATTGGAAGAAAGAATCATAGACAGAGCTTGGCTTAGTGAGTTTGGAAACTAATCAAGCTACCATCAGTATTATCTGTATTTTAAAGACTTGGCATTTTCAGAAATTGCCATCTCTTAATTATATGATGCCCAAAGCCTTCCTTTCTGAAAATTACTAATTCATGAAATAAAAGATGTTCTATATGTAATAAATGAAAATATGTACTTTCTCCTTTAATTTTTTAATCTGATTTCTTCTGTTTGGAAACACACTTACCAAAATGCAGTTTTATAAATATTACCCAAAATATATTACTTTATGTCATTTCATCAGACAGTGGGCCTAGAGTAAAACGACAGAAGTATTTTATCTGCTTCATTCAGCAAAGGCCATTATACACCCAAGGCAAGCAATTATTTTTTGCTGGACTAAACTATTAAACTATCTTATGACTCAGAATCAATTGTCAACAGTAAAATGCAAATATTTTAGAAAGTTTGATTGCATAAGACTAGCTCACAAATGAGAAGTTCAAAGTATATTTATTTAATAAATGTAATAAATATGTATGTTGATCAATAAAATATTAGAAGTAGATTAGGCTTTTAAGTATTTCCACGGCAAAACAGAAAAGCAGCTATTGCTATTATATTTTGCTCTTCAGCGTTCTCTGTTAGTAAAGGAGAACAAGTACCCAAGTATGATGGAAAGTCCTATACTAGAACAAGTAAAGCCAAGAGTTGAAAACCTTTTTCTGTTAGAAGTCATATAGCAAATACTTTAGGATTTGCAGGCCATGTGGTCTCTGTTCAGATCAGTTCACTTCAGTCACTCAGTGGTGTCCAACTCTTTGAAACCCCATGAATCGCAGCACACAAGGCCTCCCTGTTCATCACCAACTCCCGGAGTTACCCAAACTCATGTTCATCAAGTCAGTGATGCCATCCAGCCATCTCATCCTCTGTCGTCCCCTTCTCCTGCCCTCAATCCCTCCCAGCATCAGGGTCTTTTCCAATGAGTCAACTCTTCGCATAAGGTGGCCAAAGTATTGGAGTTTCAGCTTTAGCATCAGTCCTTCCAATGAACACCCAGGACTGATCTCCTTTAGAATGGACTGGTTGGATCTCCTTGCAGTCCAAGGAACTCTCAACAGTCTTCTCCAACACCACAGTTCAAAAGCATCCATTTTTCAGCGATCAGCTTTCTTTATAGTCCAACTCTCACATCCATACATGACCACTGGAAAAACCATAGCCTTGACTAGATGGACCTTGGTTGGCAAAGTAATGTCTCTGCTTTTTAATATGCTATCTAGGTTGGTCATAACTTTCCTTCCAAGGAGTAAGCGTCTTTTAATTTCATGGCTGCAATCAGCATCTGCAGTGATTTTGGAGCCCAAAAAAATAAAGTCTGACACTGTTTCCACTGTTTCTCCATCTATTGCCCATGAAGTGATGGGACCAGTTACAACTATCCAACTCTGCAGTTATACCATGAAAGCAGTCATCGATGACACATCGAAGGATGAACATGGCTGTGGGACAATAAAACTTCATTAACTAAAACAAGTGACATGCTCAGTTTGACCCACAGAATATAGTTTGTTAATACCTGAGTAAAGCAAAACCCCAGTATAAAAATTGGATCCAACAATGTTGTCAAATTTTACCTAAGAATTCTAGCATTTGGCATTTATTCCAACTTCATTTTCTAACTGTACTAAATTCATATTTCCACAAGTATGTAGGAAATGAAAAGTTTTGATTATATAATCAGGTTAACCTTCTTTTCAATAAATAAGTATTCATTAAACTAGAATGTGTCACATAATATTGTGCTGCTAGACTATATAGAAAATTCCATGAAAAGAAAATAATATTCAGCTAAAACATCATAATCAAAACACCTTTCAGGATCTTAAAGTGGTGCTGAAATGTCAATATCAACAACCTTCATTATATAATATTGTTAAAATATAATTTCAAAATGGCAAATCATGGCTCTCAAGCAAATAAAAACACATGCTAAAGATTTTATTTAACTCATTATTTAATGAGAGAAATGGTTCAAAGAACATTTGAAAAGGTATGTGTAGGCAATTTAACAAGAAAATATTAGGATAAGATTACTGGGTTAGATTTAAAATTGGTTAATGACCAACAGCTGAGGTTATCTATTCCACTGGAAAGAAATTATCTGCATATTTCCTGACATAAATTTACAAGTTAACTTTTGCCCCACAGAATTATACATGGCCCAGTTAATAAAAGCCCAGCACAAAACTGAAAGAATACCCAGTAATCTCTTTTACCTATTTCCAAGTGTCAAGGGCTTCCCTATGGCTCAGTTGATAAAGAACCTGCTTGCAATGCGGGACACCTGGGTTCGATCCCTGAGTTGGGAAGATCCCCTGGAGAAGGGAAAGGCTATCCACTCCAGTATTCTGGCCTAGAGAATTCCATGGACTGTATCGTCCATGGGGTCACAAAGAGTCAGACATGACCGAGCAAGTTTCACTTCACCAACAAGTTTCAAACAATTTTTCTGGCAATATTGGAGATTAGCCTATATCTGCTTTGCATGTTAAAATATCTTAAAACGTATTAAATGCATTCTATGTATTACTTTGGTGTCTTATTTTTTCTTTTCCCACAAAAGTAGAAGATAGAATTAGGAAATAGGTGAGCTTCTCTGTATCACAGCACAGTGAAGACTCAAAAGAATAATGACAACAACAAGCCTTCTCCCAAGTTGTTCTGCACTATGCTGTTGGTTGTGAGGAGCGCACACCCGTGTCCTTGGGTTTTACTGTTCCCAGAGTCCACATTCACACAACAAACAATGGACAGCTGAATGGATGATGGTACATAAGCACCATGGGATAACTGCAGCTGTTGCCATCATGCTGGAGAAACATTTTTTGGCATGAAAATATTTTCATAGTTCATTCATAGGTGAAAAAATTTAAGCCACTGAATGATGAGTACAGGCATGTCTTTCTGTGTGTGCATTTTCCTGAATTTTGCATTTTACGTAGCTTCTAAAATTTAAGATTTTCTCTGTATTCCTTAAATGTAGTCTTTGCATAACGACTTCTCCCCAAAGTACAGTATGGCAAGGGGGAAAAAAATCACTTTTACAGTGATGACACCTGACAAACACTACCTATGCCAGTTAATCATGATCAGTATCATGATCAGTGATCATTCCTTCATGTTGACACAATGTACCCGAGATAAGATGTGATAAAATGTCACTTTACCTTGGTGGTCTTTCTCCTAAAAACTCACGGTCCCAGTCTAACCATGAGAAAAACTTCAGAGAAAATTCAAATTGAGAGACATTCTACAAAATCCCGGAACTATGCTATTTAAAAGTGTCAAGGTCATCAAAAAGAACGAATGAGAAGCTGTCATATCCTCAAGGAGTCTAAAGGAGACATGAGAACTAAATATAGTATCCTGGTTAAAAACTGAGGCAATTTGAATGAAGAATAGACTGTCATTAATAGTAATCTATCAAAATTTGTTCATTAATCGCAATGAATCTATCACACTAGTGTAAGATTTTCATAACAGGGGAAACTTGCATGTAGGACATATTGGAACTCTGTATTATTTCACATTTTTTTCTATAAAGATAAAACTGTTTAAAAATTAAAATTACATTCAAGTTTTTTAAGATTTATGGTTCTCTATTTTTTTGCATCATTATTTTTTCACTTCAAAAGTGAAGGCATATTCACTTTAAACAAGGAAGATATATTCTGCGAATTTATGTTTCTATATTTTCAAAGCTTCCATCTCAAGTCGCTAAGTCTCTTTTCTCAGAAGAAGAATACTTCTATATTTATCACACCACAATTTTCTGCAATATTTCCTTAATCATTGACTTTAAGACAATTCTCTGCATAAATATGAAAAAATGTAACTATGATATAAGGAGACTTAAAAAATTTTTTATAAGGCTTGTGTGATTTATTTCCTATCACATAAACTATGCTTTGTAATAATATTTTACTTTATGATACCACCCTGATGCCTATGTTAAATCAATGCAGCTTTATTGGTAAGGAGAGAAATGGTAAAAATATTAGATGTTCAGTTCAGTTCAGTCACTCAGTCGTGTCTGATTCTTCACGACCCCGTGAACCACAGCATGCCAGGCCTCCCTGTCCATCACCAATTCCCAGAGTCCACCCAAACCCATGTCCATTGAGTCGGTGATACCATCCAACCATCTCATCCTCTGTTGTCCCCTTCGCCTCCAGCCCTGTCTTTCCCAGCATCAGGGTCTTTTTCAATGAGTCCACTCTTCGCATCAGGTCGCCAAGTATTGGAGTTTCAGCTTCAACATCAGAACTTCCAATGAACACCCGGGACTAATCTCCTTTAGAATGGACTGGTTGGATCTCCTTGCAGTCCAAGAGACTCTCAAGAGTCTTCTCCAACACCACAGTTCAAAAGGATCAATTCTTCAGTGTTCAGCTTTCTTTGTAGTCCAACTCTTACATCCATACCTGGCCACTGGAAAAACCATAGCCTTGACTAGATGGACCTTTGTTGGCAAAGTAACATCTCTGCTTTTCAATATGCTGTCTAGGTTGGTCATAACTGTCCTTCAAAGGAGTAAGCGTCTTTTAATTTCATGGCTGCAATCACCATCCGCAGTAATTTTGGAGCCCAAAAAAATCAGCCACTGTTTCCCCATCTATTTCCCATGAAGTGATGGGACCAGATGCCATGATCTTAGTTTTCTGAGTGTTGAGCTTTAAGTCAACTTTCTCAACTTTCTCACTCTCCTCTTTCACTTTCATCAAGAGGCTCTTTAGTTCTTCACTTTATGCATAAGGGTGATGTTATCTGCATATATGAGTTTATTGATATTTCTCCCGGTAAACTTGATTCCAGTTTGTGCTTCCTCCATCCCAGCATTTCTCATGATGTACTCTGCATTTAAGTTAAATAAGTAGGGTGACAATATACAGCCTTGACGTACTCCTTTTCCTATTTGGAACCAGGCTGTTCTTCCATGTACAGTTCTAACTGTTGCTTCCTGACCTGCATACAGGTTGCTCAAGAGGCAGGTCAGGTGATCTGGAATTCCCATCTCTTTCAGAATTTTCCACAATTTATTGTGATCCACACAGTCAAAGGCTTTGGCATAGTCAATAAAACAGAAGTAGATGTTTTTTCTGGAACTCTCTTGCTTTTTCGATGATCCAGCAGATGTTGGCAATTTGATCTCTGGTTCCTCTGCCTTTTCTAAAACCAGTTTGAACATCTGGAAGTTCATGATTCACGTATTGCTGAAGGCTGGATTGGAGAATTTTAAGCATTACTTTACTATGTGTGAGATGAGTGCATTTCTGCAGTAGTTTGAGCAATCCTTAGCACTGCCTTTCTTTGGGATTGGAATGAAAACTGACCTTTTCCAGTCCTCTGGCCACTGCTGAGTTTTCCAAATTTGCTGGCATATTGAGTGCAGCACTTTCACAGCATCATCTTTTAGGATTGGAAATAGCTCAACTGGAATTCCATCACCTCCACTAGCTTTGTTTGTAGTGATGCTTCCTAAGGCCCACTTGACTTCACATTCCAGGATGTCTGACTCTAGGTGAGTGATCACACCATCGTGATTATCTGGGTCTTGAAGATCTTTTTTGTATACTTCTTCTGTGTATTCTTGCCACCTCTTCTTAATATCTTCCACTTGTTAGGTCCCTACCATTTCTGTCCTTTATTGAGCCACTTCAGGATTCTTGCCTTAAGAACCCTATGAACAGTTTGAAAAGGCAAAAAGATAGGACACTGAAAAATGAACTCCCCAGGTTGGTAGGTGCCCAATATGCTATGGGAGATCAGTGGAGACATAACTATAGAAAGAATGAGGGATGGAGCCAAAACAAAAAGAACACCCAGGTGTGGATGGGACTGGTGATAGAAGCAAGGTTCGATGCTGCAAAGAGCAGTATTGCATAGGAACCTGGAATGTTAGGTCCATGAATCAAGGCAAATTGGAAGTGGTCAAACAGGAGATGATAAGAGTGAACATCGACATTTTAGGAATCAGTGAACTAAGATGGACTGCAATGGGTAAATTTAACTCAGATGACCATTATATCTACTACTGTGGGCAGGAATCCCTTAGAAGAAATGGAGTAGTCATCATAGTAAACAAAAAGAGTCCAAAATGGAGTACTTGGATGCAATCTCAAAAACAACAGAATGACCTCTGTTCGTTTCCAAGGCAAACCATTCAATATCATGGTAATCCAAGTCTATGCCCTGACCAGTAATGCTGAAGAAGCTGAAGTTGAATGGTTCTATGAAGACCTACAGGACCTTCTAGAACTAACACCCAAAAAAGATGTCCTTTTCACTATAGGGGACTGGAATGCAAAAGTAGGAAGTCAAGAAACACCTGGAGTAACAGGCAAATTTGGCCTTGGAGCACGGAATGAAGCAGGACAAAGGCTAATAGAGTTTTGCCAAGAGAACGCACTGGTCATAGCAAAAACCCTCTTCCAACAACACCAGAGAAGACTCTATACATGGACATCACCGATGGTCGACACCAGAATAAGACTGATTATATTCTTTGCAGCCAAAGATGTATAAGTCAGCAAAAACAAGACCAGGAGCTGACTGTGGCTCAGATCATGAACTCCTTATTGCCAAAGTCAGACTGAAATTGAAGAAAGTGGAGAAAACCACTAGATCATTCAGGTATGACCTAAATCAAATCCCTTATGACTATACAGTAGAAGTAAGAAATAGATTTAAGGGACTAGATCTGATAGACAGAGTGCCTGATGAACTATACACAGAAGTTCGTGACATTGTACAGGAGACAGGAATCAAGACCATGCCCAAGAAAAAGAAATGAAAAAAGCAAAATGGCTGTCTGAGGAGGCCTTACAAATAGTTGTGAAAAGAAGGGAAGTGAAAAGCAAAGGAGAAAAGTAAAGATATACCCATTTGAATGCAGATTTCCAAAGAATAGCAAGGAGAGATAAGAAAGCCTTCCTCAGTGATCAATGCAAAGAAATAGAGGAAAACATTATTATATGTGGACCCTGCTTTATATCTAGACTGACAGAGGAATCTAACAGGTAATCTGGGGGTCAAAACTGATCTGTGTCTTAAACTTTCTCCCATATTTACTGAGAGGTCAATTATCTGTGTGGTGATTTTTAAGTATAAATAGTATGATGTGTGTGTATGTGCTCACTCACTTCAGTCGTGTCCGACCCTTTGCGATCCTATGGATCCTAGATTGTCAGGCTCCTCTGTCCATGGGATTCTCCAGGCAAGAATACTGGGGGATGTTGCCATGCCCTCATCCAGGGATAGAACCCACATCTCCTGTGTCTCCTGCATTGAAGGCAAATTCTTTACCACTGAGCCATAGGGGAAACCCAAATAGTGTGATATATATGTGTAAATTAACCTTAATCTATATCCCCAGATGGCTTGTTAGTGACTAGAAGATTACAGTCAGAAATCTACATGATAGAGGTGTCTATTAAGTCCTTCAAATGCCATTATTGAAATATACACCAGGATATTTATTAATAAACATAGAGGATGTTTAGAAAAGAAATTTCATTTGTGAAACAAATGGTGTTTGACAGTGTTAAACTAGACTAAAATGATTTTACAGATTCTACTACCCTTGAATGAAGTGAGTACAACAGTCAGCCAGCCCCACAGTCTAAGCCCCTTGCCCCACTGGTTTCTGGGTTCTCCCCAATCCCCTGGTGACCTTGTGGCCTGACCACTCCAGAGTTCAGGTGGGGTCACTAGAACAGAAGAACATGCTTGTGTCCATGTCAGAGTGAACCTTGGAAGTAGGAAGAACTAAGATTTACTGATCATTTACTGTGTGTCAGACACTGTTCTAAGCTTCATACATGTAGAAACTCATGCAGTCTCTCTGAACCCTCTAAGACATGCAGAGCCATGTAGCAGAGATGAAGAAACAGAGGCACAGAGAGGTTACAGAAGTCACCAAAGGTCTCACTGCCAAGAGGTGATGATAAAGAAAGAAGCCTTCCTAACTCATGGAACTTTTTATGTCCTACATTCTAAGAAAGGTAGTAATTCCAATGAAGATATCCTTAAGGTGCACTTGAGTGCTCAGTTGCTTCAGTCTTGTCTGACTCTTTTCTAACCTATGGACTGTAGCCCACCAGGTTCCTCTATCCATGGGATTCTCCAGGCAAGAATACTGGAGTGGGTTGTCATGCCCTCCTCCAGGGTCTCTTCCCTAACCAGGGATTGAACCCCAGTCTCCAGCATGTTCTACATTGAAGGTGGGTTCTTTACCCACCCGGGAAAGTCACCTGGGAAGGCCGTAAGATATACACTACTTTGAACACATTACATGGCAGGAAACTCTCCTTTGTTCTGAATTCACTCCCAATTGACTCCCTTTTATTGAGTTTGAGTGAACTCCGGGAGTTGGTGATGGACAGGGAGGCCTGGCGTGCTGTGATTCATGGGGTCGCGAAGAGTCGGACATGATTGAGCGACTGAACTGAACTGAACTGAACTTACTGTTATCTCCTAAACTTGTAAAATAAATAATTGCTTTTAAATTGGTGTGTTAAAAACTATTGTATGATAGTCTCTGGACTCTGACTGAAATGACTGACCCATCATTTCATCCTCCAAAGTGACAAATGTTATGCTGGATTTTTCTCACAATACTTTGGTGTAGTTTGGGAAAAGAACAGTCCTTGAAAAAGAGTGGATGGGCTACAGGAAATGTCTTATGAAAATCTCCAGAAAACTCTCCCTGAGCAGTTTTCATTTCCAAAGTGTTAGTCAGTCATGTCTAACTCTGCACTCCATGGATTGTAGCCCACCAGGCCCCTCTGTCCATGGAATTCTCCAGGCAAGAATACTGGAGTGGATTTCCATTTCCTTCTCCAAAGACTTTCATTGTTTCAGGTACATTGAGCTTGATTCCACACTTGCTTGTTCCAATCTCTGTCATCCCTCCCCACCACATAACATATTGTCTACAAAGATTCCATAAATGATTTTTTTTTTTACATAGCCTATTTTCATCCTTAAGCAAGATCCACTTTTTAAAAGATAACTTCATTTATTTATTTTTATTTTTGGCTATGCTGGGTGTTCGTTGCTGTGTTGGGTTTTCCCTAGTTGCAGACAGTGAGGTCTACTCTCTAGTTGCAGTGCTTGGGCCTCTCATTGCAATGTCTTCTCTTGCTGCAGAGCATGCACTCTAGGGTAAATAGACTTCAGTAGTGTGGCACGATGATTGAGTAGTTTCAGTTCTCTGGCTCCAGAGCACAGGCTCAGTAGTTGTGACACACTGGCTTAGCTGCTGTGTGGCATGTGGTATCTTCCCAAACCAGGGATCAAACCTGTGTCTCCTGCATTGGCAGATGGATTCTTTACCACTGAGCCACCAGGGAAGCCTGAGATCCACTTTTAACAGACTCTGTCCAAAACCAGGAAGGTGAAGCCACGCCCCGCTCAGTATGTTCAACCAAATGGACTACATTCTGCATAATTTGGTTTACTAGTGATGACCCAAGGTATTCCCTTGATCACTTTTAGGATCATCATGACCTGAATCATCTCAGAAAAAAATAGAAAATGTTTTTCTGATGGAAAAATTCCATTCTGGCCAGATGAAGTCTGGTATCTATAGGAAAAAGAAGCACACACACACACACAAACATATTTTAATTGACTCCCTCTTGGATGCTGAGGAGAAGTTGAAAACCTTACTAAGTACAGAGAGAGAATGTGGGGACAAACCTTATAAATGAATCTGTTATAAGGCCCCAGGAGTAAAAGTTCTAATCCTCCTACCTTAGAGGGGTACAGGCCAGGTCCCACCACCAGACTGTGGCTGGAGACACAGACCCCTGTGAAACTCCTGGCATTGATAAATAGTGTCCAATAACCTCAATAACCTTTATACTTGGTTTCTAGGCTTATAACCACCCACACAGTGAGCCCCTACCAGCTTCCAGATTTCCTTCCTCAAGATGGCAGGAAAGTTTCTGAACAGCTACTTCAGTATAAGATGAAATATTCAAAACAGTATTATTGAAGTTCCTAAATACTGAGGAGGTCACACCTTAGAAATAATGGCCAGTGGTGGCCATTCCATTTATAGTAAATGGAACAGAAACTGATCCCCAGGAAAAGTCTTTTTTTTTTTTCCAGAAATTAATTCCTCTGCTCTCCATTCCTTCATTTTTAAATAGTAGGAAGTAAATCAAAATAACCCCTCTCCTTAAGTAAGACTAAACTACAAAGAATAGCAGGATAGAAAAATTATTAGCCTACCAGGAGGCAGTGAGTAGATGTTGAAATTCAATCAGGCGTAACTGTCAGCAACTCTGCTTTAGGTTGTAATGTAATCTCTCTTCCATAGATGAGAAGTATTTTCCTAAAAAAAAAAACAAAACCTGTTTGCATAGATACAAATATAAACTTGCTGAATTACAAATGGTGTTCTGAATTCTTTAAGAATCTTAAGAACTGTCTGTTTAAAAAGGAGCACGCCAAATACATTTACCATATAAAATGTCTATTTTTAAATGAATACAGTTAAAAAGTATAAAACATATTGAATCTAAAGTTGACTATTTGATCAAATATGAGAGTTGATTTTTTAACCAGAAAGACAGGATGACACTGAAAAATCTGGGTATGAAAGTTTTAAAATATACTAAATAATTTTAATTTCTTTACTAGAAGTGTCTAACACTCAAAAACAGCTATCTTTGGTCTGATAAAGACCAGTAACAAGTACCAATAATTGATACTCGGACTGAGTCTGAGGCCAGTCTTTGAAAGTAAATAAAAAGAGAGGAAGGAGGTGAGGAAGGATGTCAGCTTAGAATCTGGAAATGTAAAGACTTCAGTTCTAGAAAATTGGGGAAGAGGTGACCTCATTACTTCCCTCTACTTTAATTTCATAATTTATCTTACTTTCATCTCCAAAACATTCATTGCAAGTTTGAGGTGGTTTTGTTGGTGCTGTAGCTGCAAAACCCCTATTAGGAAAAATATATCCAGTATATGGAAATAATGCAAAAGGATGAGTGTATGCCCTTTCATTGTCATATTGGAACATTATCTAACAAGAATCAGTCAACTAGGGGAGTATATTTTTGTTTGACTCACTATCCACCATTGATTAAAGTTCAGATGCGTAAAGTTAACTATTAACTTGCAGAATAGAGAAAAATTGCAAATGATTTTGATCTGATAGAGATATAAATAATGGCTACCCTATAGAAAATACAATCCAAAGATTAAAGCTTTATTGTCCTGTTTTGCACTTAATTTACTGTTCTTATTTCAGCATTCTTTTTTGAATATTCCTTTGGTCCAGGGTGCCACCCTGCTGGTTTCCTCTTTAATGGAGTTGAATATATCTTTGACTCATTCTATATTTATATAAGCATTATGCTTTTAACTATCTACCTACTATACTTTGGCATCTTTAAATCTCAAACCATAATTTTATTTAAAACATTAATAATAAAAATGAAATTTCTATTGGTGTACATGAATTGCAAGGAATATAATTTTATATTGTACCCTAGCTACAAGAGCAATTACTATGAGATATGAAGTGAGAAATCTTGGGTATAGCATATTTGTTTTCATTCAAGAATTTGAATTTCTGCACTAAAACTGAAGAGCTAACATTTTATGTAAAATATGACATTTCTTTCATTTGAAACAAAATGCAATTGAAGTGTGTTATAATTTTAAACCTGGGTATACTTTACAAATACAATTCTAACAAGACCCTGAGATAATGTGAAATTCATATGAATCCATAGAAAAGTTTCCACTTGAATCTTTTTGAGTATAAAATCTTCCACATTTTCTAATTATTTTTTAAATCAGTTGCATTTTATTTGGATATACTGTTGATAGATTTATAACATTCCTCATTGGATTCTTGAAGTCTGAATTCATAAATCTTAAGATATTATTGATCTGTGCTTTTCCAAGGGCTTCTAAACAACAGAATTTTTTAATAGAATTGTATTAGAATTTTTTATTAGAATTTTATTCAGTCAGTTCAGTTCAGTCGCTCAGTCATGTCCGACTCTTTGCAACCCCATGAATCACAGCACGCCAGGCCTCCCTGTCCATCACCAACTCCCGGAGTACACTCAAACTCATGTCCATAGAGTTGGTGATGCCATCCAGCCATCTCATTCTCTGTCGTCCCCTTCTCCTCCCGCCCCCAATCCTTCCCAGCATCAGAGTCTTTTCCAGTGAGTCAAAATTGTTTATTAGAATCATTATTAAACTAAGGATATCAATAATGTATATGAAGCAAATATTTTTGACTTTTTATTCCAGAAAAAGTCTGAAAAGTCCATATATCCATGTTTTGCTCTTTGATAATTGCATGAGTTGTAATATATGAGGTGTTGCCTTGATATCCTTGGAACAACATGGAAGACTTTGACGGTATTGGGTCAATATGATCCTAACTGGAAGATTTGGATTTCTATATTGTAAACTTGGTATAACAATGCAAATCATGAGATGTTGATTCCTTAGGATGTTATATTGTAAAATTAAAAAAAAAAGAATTTGTAGCTCAGAAAAGGAAGCAAAATAAATTTAAATGTTTAAAAATTAGGAGATGATTTAGCAGATTTAAAAATATATATAAGAGCTTCCTAGGTGGCTCAGTGGTAAAGATCTTACCTGCCAATGTGGAGATGCGTTTGGATTGGTTCAGTCCCTGGGTTGGGAAGATCCCCTGGAGAAATGGCAATCCACTCCAGTATTTTGCCTGAAAAAAATCCCATAAACAGAGAAGCCTAGTGGGCAGAGCATGCATGCAAAATATATACAACTAAATATTATACAAAAAATGCATAGATGTTGATATTCTAGAAATTTAAGAACATTGAAAGAACATGAAAGTCGCTCAGTTGTGTCTGACTCTTTGGGATCCCATGGACTATACAGTCCTTGGAATTCTCCAGGCCAGAATATTGGAGTGGGTAGCCTTTCCCTTCTCCAGGGGATCTTCCCAGACTAGGGATCGAACCCAGCTATTCTTCATTGCAGGCAGATTCTTCACCAGCTGAGCTACAAGGGAAGCCCAAGAATACTGCAGTGGATAGCCTATCCCTTCTCCAGTGAATCTGCCTGACCCAGGAATCAACCCAGGGTCTCCTGCACTGCTGGCAGATTCTTTACCAACTGAGGTATCAGGACAATATTTTAAATATGCTTTACTTTTATGTTTTTATTAGGGATGATGATGTTCTAGACAATATACAGAATTTTGAAAACTGAGCTATTTGCATTTTATTTTGTCTCAAGTGGAGCAGACCTTTCTCTCTCCTAATTGACAATAGCCTCCAAGGAAAGACTAGCAGCTAAAGGCCTCCTGTTTTAAGAATCTAGATAATCAGCTAATAATATGCCAAGGCCCTCAAAATGAAAGCTAATGGAAACAGTTGAACTAAATTATCCATCACATTATAATTATACAGCTACACAAAAGCTGTATAATTTCTAGAACAGAGCAATTTAACTGCAAATCCTTAGAGTAATGCAGTTTAAAAACAAAAGGAAATACATAGAAATGTTTGGATTTTAGTAATTTTACTATGTGTATTAATGTATATTTATCTTGAAGCTATGGTACTGTTAATATATTAAGTAACTATGTTGAGTGTTTTAGGAATCTATTGATAGATTCCTACAAGACATGTATAGCATACTATATATTGTATAGTAGTATAAAATATAGAAGGAAATATTTTTAAGTCAAGAATTAAATAAGGAATACTCTGTTGATAGAATGGGATTGGAAATTTCTCATGGGAAATATGCCCATTAGGCAAGACTGCCTCATTTCTTTACAAAATTTAAAAAACAACCCCCTCCCTTAAACCTTTCCTAATTCTGCAATGTCACTTCTGAAATGTGTCCTAGCACCAAGTTCTATAACCACCAATACTGCTTTTCCCAGATTTCTTAGAAATCACAATGCAAGTGAAAAGCATCTTATTGGACAAAAAGTAAGGAAGCTTATGAGGTTGTACCAAAATTACACCAATTATAATGGGGCTCTCATTGCCCAAAGTTGTGATTATCTGGGCATCAAAAGAAGAAAACTGGCTGAAATTGATGCATACTTAAAATCTGTAGAGCCATAAATCCGTAATAATACATAGGGGTGTGGGAGGCTAATGTAAAATAATCTGAGAAAAAAGGACTGAAAAAATATTTCTATTGCTTTGTACTCAATCAAGATGGTATTACTGAATCATCTGTTAATGAAGAATACAGAAGCAAAAAAATGTAAAAACATTAGTTAAAAGGCATTTTCTGATTTGTGGAAAATATCAATTTAATAAGGTATAACCTGGGTATAGAGAAAGCCACAGAAATGGTACACATCCAGCTAAAACCATCTTAAATATTTTTAAGACTTCTATGAATTCTGAAGAATATAAAAAGAACACAAAATTTCACCAGGTCCCAAGACTAAATTTCTCAGGATCCCCAAGTGAGGAGATTGACTTGGGTGGGAACTGCAGAGTTCTACGGTTAAACAGAAGAATCAGGCAATAGAAAGAAATGGAATTCAGGGAAACCGGCTAAAGGATCACCACCCACTTGAAGATAGAGGATAATTGACATAAAAGTCATAAATAGGAAAATTTCATTGGTGGTCCAGTGGCTAAGACTCTGTGTTCCCAATGCAGGGGGACTGAGTTGGATCCCTGGTTAGGGAACTAGATCCCACGTGCTGCATCTAAGACCTGGTGCTACCAAATAAATAAATAAACAAATAAAAGTGGGACTCAGAGTATTCCTGAAAAGACCACCTGGGACTGGTCTCCAGGGTACCCAGATACCGGGTTTAAACATGACTTCTGGATATGCGGGGAGAGGGGGAGGAGGTATTTCTAGAAGAGATTAACATTTGAAAGGGTGAACTGGGTTAAGCAGATGCTCCTCCTCAGTGCTGGTGGGCGTCATCCGATTGGTGGAGGATCTGAATAGAACAGAAAGGTGAGGAAGGGGAATTTCCTCTCTCTGTCTAATTGCTTGAACAGACATTGGTCTTCTCCTGCCTACACACTGGGATTTACACCATTGGGCCTTCTGGTTTTCAAGTCTTGACTTGGACTAGAAGTTACACTGTTGATCCTGGTTGTCAGACCTTTGGAGTCAAACTGGAAGCACACCATTGATTTTCCTAAGTCCCCCACTTATTCATGGTAGACTGTGAACTTGTCAGCCTCCATAATTGTTTGAGCCAAGCCCTTAAAATAAATCTCTTAACACTGACTCTTTCTCTGGAGCTCCTTGAGCAATACCACGGTACAAGGAAGCCTGAAAGACCTGCATGGAGACACAGGACAAGTAACCTCAGGACTGCACTATAAATTTGAAAAGCCATTCATTCCTTCTTTATCTCACTTTTGCTGCTCTGTATAAGACATTTTCCTTCTCACCCATTTCTCACAGGTTCACCCTTCCCAAGTATCTCTCACAGTGAATAATAACAACGCTTAAAAACAGAGAGTTAACAGAGTTAATTACAAATAAAAAAAGTAGTTACAGGGACTTCCCTGGTGATCCAGTGGCTAAGACCCTACACTCTCAATGTAGGGGGCCCAGGTTCTATCCCTGGTCAAGGAGCTAGATCCCACATGCTGCAACTAAAGATCCTGCATATCTCAATAAGTATCGAAGATCCAACACGCCACAACTAAGGCCTGGCACAGCCAAAGAAATAAAATAATAAATAAAATAAATAGTAATAAAATGTAGGTATAAATATGTGGACTTTTATATCCAGAGAAGAGAGAAAATGATGACAAAAATCAGAACCTCTATAATCAACAGAAATTTATAACAAATGTTCTAAAATTTTTAATTTCAATCAGTTTTAAAATCCTTAATTTTTTATCTCTGGAAGCAATTTCATGAACCCTTCAATATCACAATGCTCTTTGCTCTTCCAAAGTAATAACTTGACTCTCATTCTTTTCAGTGGACATCTGAATTTCTCTTCAGATCTGTATTTATCTCATTTACAACATCTCCCTTGTTTCAGGGCTTCCCTGGTGGTTCAGACAGTAAAGAATCTGCCTGCAATGTGGAAGACCTGGCTTCGATCCCTGGGTTGGGAAGATCCCCTGGAGGAGGGAGATTCCCTGGGTTGGAAGATCCCCTGAGGAGGGCAACACCCTCAGTATTCTTGCCTGGAGAATCCCCATGGACATAGGAGCTTGGTGGGAAACAGTCCATGGGGTTGCAAAGACTTGGATGCAATTGAGTGACTAAGCACAGCATCCTTGTTTCAAATGTATATTTTATTTTTTAAAAATTAACATTTGATCTAATTTATTATTAATATTCTCATTTTCAAAATACATACTTGAGTCACTTTTATTTCCTAATAATTGAAGTATCTGACTTCTGACTGATAGATGCTCCCTTGTTCTTCCTTCATGCAAATTTTATACAAATAGCAAATGCCTTAGTTTCAAAAGCCTTTGATACTCTTTCCTCCCAATGGCTTAGTGGCCCCTCGGCATGAACTTCCCAGACCAGGGATTGAACCCATGTCCCCTGCATCAGCAGGCAGATTCTTAGCAAGTGGACCACCAGGGAAGTCATCCCATAGATATTTTGGACTTCCTTGGTGGCTCAGATGATAAAGAGTCTGCCTGCAGAGCTGGAGACCAGAATTTGATCCCTGAGTCAGGAAGATCCCCTGGAGAAGGAAATGGCAACCCACTCCAATATTCTTACCTAGGAAATCACATGGATGAAGGAGCCTGGAAGGCTCCATCCCATGGGGTCACAAAGAGTCAGACACAACTGAGCAACTAACACACACCCTTTCCCATTCATGGCAGAGCCTGGGGATAAAACCTAATATCTCATTAATCAAGTGTCTGATGACTGGGAGTAGGGTGTTTAATTAAGATTCAAGAATAAGTTCTATGACATCCGTTTGCTAATAAGTAACGGCTTGCTTCACAGAATTTGGCCAAAATCTTATTTTAATTCTAATATACCCCTCGGATAGAGTGGTGGGAGACAGATGGCTTAAAAGATCTAGAATTATCAGAAGCTCCCGATATTTACCAGAAGAACTTGGCAATTACTGAACAGCTCTAGTCATGGCACAAGCCTATTTCACTATATTAAACATTAACATTCTTGTTTATTGAAATATAGTTGGTTTACAATGTGATGTTAATTTCTTTTGTACAGCAAAGTGATTCAGTATATATACGTATCTGTTAACCTCAAACTCCCAATCCATCTCTCTCCCACCCTGCTCCCATCTTGGCAACCACCAGTCTGTTCTCTATAAACATTAACATTCTTACTGACTAGGTCAAAATTAATCAATAATGACAACTCAGACTTTGTATTTTGTAGATAAAGTTGGACATAATAATTGTTTTAAAATACCTTTGTAGGCATTTTAAAAACAAACAGGCTAAAGCTTGTCATTTTATCAATAAAATATTTTTGACTTAAACACATATTGGTTTCTAATCATGCAGTCCAATTTTTTAAGAAGGCAGATGCCCTCGCAAAGTCAAAAGACTCTAGTTGCACCTCTCCACACTGCTAATTATCTGTGGGCAAGTCACTCAGATGTTAGTATTTTTATCTATTGTTCCCTTTCCTCCCAGTATTGTAGTAAAGATCAATCTAGAAAATATACTTGACAGTGCTTCAAAAAAGTTAACTGTGAAATACAATTTATATTTCATGGCAAGACAAAAAATAAGCATTAAAATTTTTTCTCTGCCTTTTGGCTTCCTCTCTCTACTGTGCCTTGTGTATCAGCATTATACATCTGTCAAACAACCCCCATCAGCAGAAATACTGGTTCAACCACACAAAGCATTCTTCTGGCATTTTTCTCCTAGCATCAACAAGACAACTCCTTAAAAGATAACATTCGTTTTTGATCTTGAATCTAGATTGTGCAAGCTGTCATTTAATGTACAGCCCTCTGTCTCAAAAAAAGTTAAATAACTGTGCAGAAAAGTTCTCAGAGCTTTCTGGGATGCTATTCCTAGGTTATAATCCTCAATTTGACTCCAATAAAATTTTCTACTTCTTTCTTAGATCCATTGATTAATTTTTGTCAACACTACCAAAGAGTATATGATAGAAGGGGATCACATACACCATCCACTCCTATGGGAACATTTATATATTTTACGAACACTCACACAACACTTCCTGTGTTTCAGACACCCTTCTTAACTATTTAGAAATTACAGCTCATTGAATGCACAACTCGCTATGAAGTAGATGTCCTTATCATGTCTGCTTTACAGATGAGGAAACTGAGGTGCAGAGAGTTCATACAACTTTCCCAGGGTCACACAGGAAGTTGAATTGCAGAATTAAAATATAAACCTTCCCCACTTCTTAACCACCACAGGAAGCTGTCACTATCAGAAATAAAGTGAATCACATGTAGTTTCAGCTTGATGTTTGGTTTTGAGTTTTCAGCAGTTATACCAAGAAACATGAAAGATAAAATCATCTATTTGAAGAGTCTACGTTGCAATTTTACATAAAAAATAAAAATAAAAAATAGACCTTTTTAAAAAAAAAATCTCAGTTTTTTAAAGGCAAATTTTCTCTCCCCTCCTTGGGTAATAAGACAACCACTTGAGAAGCACATGGTAGAGAGGAAAGTTTCTGGAGTTAGACTTCACAACAGCTTAGTGCTGATATTCTTGAAGGGTCTTGTAATTGCTGTTCATGAGTATTTAAGGTCAAAGAACAATATTTGTGCTTTTTCTCATTCAAGATCTGCTCCTGAATCATTTCCCACAGATCAGGATCCCAGAGTCTCTCTTTTGTCTAGTCTACATGGGAGAGGAAAAAAACAATGGGCAGGAAGCAGAAAGATGCTACTCAGATAACACAAATTGCTGTGCTTTCTTTTCTAATCAGAAAGTGTAACTTATAAAAAAATAATAAGCTATTCATTTATTTTTGGCTGTGCAGGGTCTTTGTCGCTGCACAGGCATTTCTCTGATTGCAGCAAGCGAGGGCTGCTCTCTAGTTGTGGGGCACAGGCTTCTCACTGCAGCGGCTTCTCTTGTTGCAGAGCATGGGCTCGAGGCATGTGGGCTTCAGTAGTTGAGGCTCCCAGGCTCTAGAGCACAGGTCCAGTAGCTGTGGTGCAATGGCTTAGTTGCTCTGTGGCATGTGGGATCTTCCCAGACAAGGGATCGAACCCATGTTTCCTGCATTGTCAGGTGGATTCTTTACCACTGAGCCACCAGGCCAGCCCCATAAAGTGCAACTCTGTGCTTGCTTTGGTAGCACATCTACTAAAATTGGAATGATACAGAGAAGATTGGCATGGCCCCTGTGCAAGGATGACATGCACATTTGTGAAGGGGTTCGTATTTTTGAAATATGGTATCAGTTCAGTTCAGTCGCTCAGTCGTGTCCGACTCTCTGCGACCCCATGAATCACAGCACGCCAGGCCTCCTTGTCCATCACCAATTCCCGGAGTACACTCAAACTCATGTCCACAGAGTCGGTGATGCCATCCAACCATCTCATTCTCCGTCGTCCCCTTCTCCTCCCGCCCCCAACCTTTCCCAGCATCAGAGTCTTTTCCAGTGAGTCAACTCGTCGCATGAGGTGGCCAAAGTATTGCAGTTTCAGCTTTAGCATCAGTCCCTCCAATGAACACCCAGGATTGATCTCCTTTAGAATGGACTGGTTGGATCTCCTTGCAGTATAAGGGACTATCAAGAGTCTTCTCCAACACCACAGTTCAAAAGCATCAATTCTTCGGCGATCAGCCTTCTTCACAGTCCAACTCTCACTCACATCCATACATGACCACGGGAAAAACCATTGCCTTGACTAGACGGACCTTGGTTGGCAAAGTAATATGGTATAGATGATCTTATTTGCAAACAGCATAGACACAGGGAACAAATATATGATACAAAGGAGGAATGAGGGGAGGGTGGGATGAATTGGGAGATTAAAATTGACATATATACACTATTGATAGAATGTATAAAATAGATAACTACTGAGAACCTACAGTATAGCCCAAGGAACTCTACTCCAACCTCTGAGTTAACCTAAATGGGAAGGAAATCCAAAATAGAGGGGATATATGTATACATATAGCTGATTCACTTTATTGTACAGTAGAAACTAACACAACTTTGTAAAGCAACTATACTCCAATAAAAATATTTTTTAAGTGTATTTTTTACTCATAAAAAATAAAAGGAGGCCCTTCTTCCCAAGCAGAAGTTCTAGTAATTGCTGCAGGTAAGGTATTTAGTGAAGCTTAGTAACAATGGATCTCCTTTTTGGCTGAGTTGCCATTGGCAGCAATTCTGGTTTTATACATATTTCAGCAAGGTAATATTTCAAAAATGATGCCGCAATATCTTGGAGAAGGCAATGCCAACTCACTCCAGTACTCTTTCCTGGAAAATCCCATGGACAGAGGAGCCTGGTAGGCTACAGTCCATGGGGTTGGAAAGAGTCGGACACAACTGAGCAACTTCACTTTCACTTTTCACTTTCATGCACTGGAGAAGGAAATGGCAACCCACTCCAGTGTTCTTGCCTGGAGAATCCCAGGGACGGGGGAGCCTGGTGGGCTGCCATCTGTGGGGCTGCACAGAGTCGGACACTACTGAAGTGACTTAGCAGCAGCAGCAGCAGCCTCAATACCTTGTATACTTAACAGGAACAAAAAGTTTTAAACACTGTGGCAGAAAGAATAATTTCACAGTTGTTATTATTGTACAGCAGACATTCCAGGTAGAAAGTGCCTACTATGCAGCAAGTCCATCCTGTGTTCAGCAGGGGAGACCAACATAAGTCATGGAACACTTGACTGTGTGTCCTACAAAAAGTTCCCACAGCAGTGGCGGAAGCTGTCAAAGGAGTAATAATGACAGAATAATGTGACTCGTGGTCTGACACAGGCATATAAAATATTGTGGAAGCACTGCAGGTGAACAGCTCCATCATGATAGGCAAGCATTGATGAGGTAACCTTTAGTTTTGCCTTGAAGGGCAATAGAATTTTAACCGGTGGAGAAGGGAGGCAGAGGGTGTCCATATTTCAAGGAGCAGCAGCACGAGAAAGGGCATAGAGAGATGAGAGGAAATAATTTGTTTGTGGGACTGATAATAATTCTAAGTGGCTGGAGGACAGCACCCATGGGAGAAGGCTGGTGGGAACTGAGGCTGGAGAGGAGTAGGGGATGATTCGTCAAGGGCACTTTAAGGAGTTTATATTGTATCCCATAGACAAAAAAGTTTTTTTAGTTTAAAAGCAAGTCAGAGGCTTTCCTGGTGGTCCAGTGGCCTGGAAAATCCCATGGACAGAGGAGTCTGGTGGGCTATGGTTCACAGGGTTGCAAAGAGTCAGACACAACTGAAGTGACTTAGCATGCATGCATTTATGTATTTTTCCCTTCACAGTGGGTATATATGATGTTGTGAGAGAATTTTTCTTTCATTGTGCACAAATACCAATTATGCCTGAGATAACAGTTGAATCATGGAGCTTAAATCACTTTGCTCAAATTGGCAGATTTCCCTGAACTGAACCACAAACAAGTTGAGAATTAGTGGGCCAATCAGAACTTGTTAGGTACAAATATTTTCAGCCCCAGTTCTCCCTTATTCCCTGAATCTCACATTAATATTGTTTTAACCGCTTTCAAATTTATACTTTCCTCATGATACTCTAAACTACCACATTCTCAAAAGTCTATTTTTTTTTTGCCCAAATAATATACTTTCCTTCTACTTCATATTTCAGGTATCAAATTAATTCTTTTGGCAAGTAGCTATTCCAAAGATCTAAAAATCTATTAATATAAACATTTATTGTGCATCTATTGGGCTTAAGATACTGTGAGGAGTACTACAGGAAATAAAAAGATGAGAGACATGGCAATTCTGCCTCTGCATATAATCTTTTGTGACATTTTATATACATATATATAACTTTTTGTGATATTATACATAATATATATTTGTGAGATGTCATATATATATGTATACACACACACACTTATATGTATCTTTTTTTTGTGAGAATTAAGATAGAGATACAAGCAACTGCAAATACAAGGCAGGGGCTTCCCTAATTGTCCAGTGGTTAAGAATTCACCTTCCAGTGCAGGGAACATGGATTCAATCCCTGGGCAGGGAACTGAAATCTCACATGCCGTGGAGGAATTAAGTCCACATGCGGCAGCTACTGAGCCCGTGAACCACAACGAGAGAGCCCAAGTACTGCAACTAAGACTCAACATAGCCAAATAAATAAATGTGTTGTTTTTAAAAAAGGCAAATGGAGTGCAATAAAATAGATATTAAAATACAGTGGAGAAAATAAAGGAAGAACGGATTTCTTCTATAAGATGCTCTTGGAATCTTCATGGAGTTGGTGACATTTGACCTAGGTCTTCAAAGGTGGGTGACATACAGCAAATGAAAATGAACAGAGGGGTATTTCTTCCATCGTCCAGGAAAAATACTCCTGTATTTTCCTTTGTTCTCATAATACTTCTGACACAAGATGTGTGGGTTTTCCACACGTCAAGCAACTCTCGGCAACACCAGCTGGGTCTTCATAATTGAAATCTGACATTCTTAAGGGAAGGGAAGCACACTGACTAAAACTGCCCACCCTGACCAGGCACTATTGCAACCATCTGTGTGAGTTATTTTATGACAGGAGGTCCTAGTAAGGAACATGGAGTCAATAAGCCACCACCAACCAGAAGAGTCTGGGAAAGGTCTAAAAGAGACACCACGTGTCCAACCACCTCCCAGAATCCTTCTTGCTAGCATCCATCTTGGCTGAGCAATGAGTGTGCCACTAGGAAGGACCTTGAGTCAGAATGATTGGCCAAAGACAACCTGAAAACCAATCCCATCACCATAAAACTCAAGACTATGAACCACGTGACTGAGCAGTTCTGGGTTCCCTTACCCTACTGCTCTCCGCCCAGGTGCCCTTTCCCAACTAAGCCTCTTGCTTTGTCAGCTCATGTGTCTCCTCAGACAATTTATTTCCGAGTGTTAGACAAGAGCCCACTCTCGGGCCCTGGAAGGGGTCTCCCTTCCTGCAACGACACTGTATACCTGAAGTGAGCATCAGATCCCACAAATTAAGGGCTCAGTTCCAGAAGACTGACCCCACTTCAGACAACAATTGCAAATCTCTGATTGTCACCTGAACTTCTGACCCACTGTCTATATGGGTCAGGATTCCCACCACCCCACTTTGGGTTCCATAATTCGTTAGAATAACTTATGGAAGTCACTTAGCATACGCTGGTTTATTGCAAGGGATACAACAAGGGGTAAGAATGAAGAGTCAGGGGAAGAAACATAAATGGTGAGGTTCAGAAGAGTCCCCAGTGCAGGAGCTTCTGTCCCTGTGGATGTGGGATACGCCACTCTCTTAATATGTAGATGTGTTCACAAACCCCAAAGCTCTTCATATCCTGTAGTATTGGGATTTTTATGGAGGCGTCATCATGAAGGTATGATGGAACATTAACTTAATATCTAGCTCCTGTCTCCTTCCAATCTTTTAATCACAGCTTGGTCTTTCTCATAGCCAGCCCCCATGCAGGAGTCCACCAAGAGTCATCTCATTAAAACAAAAGATACTTCTATCATCCAGGAAATTCCAAGGGATTTAGGAGTTTTGTATTAGGAACTGGGGTCAAAGATCCTCTATAAGGACAAAAGATGCTCCTAGTGCTCTTCTCACTTAGGAAATTACAAGTGTTTTAGGAGATCTGTGCCAGGAACTAGGGGCAAAATTTTCTGGGGTTTTTTGTTGTTGCTGTTGTTATTGTTGTTGTTGTTTGTTTTGTTTTGTTTTTTTAAAGAGAGATTTATATATTTATTAATTTTTTAAATTTTATTTCACACTCGCTGATGAAGGGAAAGGACAAAAGAAAGCAGTTCAGTGGCTTATAGCATATAAGAATCTTAAATGAGAGATGAATCTGGAGAAATCAATTAGGGTCAAATCATATAGGGAGCCTTAGATATCATATTGAGATTTCTATCAGTTTAAGAAAATGAAGCCAAAGAACTAAATGTTGCTGCTGCTGCTGCTGCTGCTAAGTCACTTCAGTCGTGTCTGACTCTGTGTGACCCCACAGACGGAAGTCCACCAGGCTCCCCCATCCCTGGGATTCTCCAGGCAAGAACACTGGAGTGGGTTGCCATTTCCTTCTCCAATGTGTGAAAGTGAAGTTGCTCAGTCGTGTCTGACCCTTAGCGACCCCACGGACTGCAGCCTACCAGGCTCCTCCATCCATGGGATTTTCTAGGCAAGAGTACTGGAGTGGCTTGCCATTGCCTTCTCCGAACTAAACTTTACTCAGGTGTAATTTTAGTGGTGTCACAATGCTCTCTAAATGTAATTGTCTAGTTAAAGACTATAATCAATACTATGGAAAACTTTATTAAAATGGGCCCTTAAGAATACTTGGGATTCAATGCCCTGGCTGAACCAACTTACTTCTCCACTGACTCAACTCCACTGACACTGTAATTGTGGATAAAACTCTCAAGAGTGTCTACATATTTAAGAAGTGGGTAAAATGAGAGAAAAAGTGGTGTAATTAAAGGAATATGCCCCAAATTTCCTTCAAAGTTGTTGCTAAAAAAGAAAAAGAACAAACTTCTGGGACTTCTCTGGCAGTCCAGTGATTAAGAATATACCTTCCAGTGCAGGGGACTCAGGTTCGATCCTTGGTCAGGGAACTAATATCCCTCCCACATGCCACAGGGCAACTAAGCCCTTGCTCTGCAACTAGAGAGAAGCCCACAACCACAGCTAAGAGCCTGCCTGCTGCAACTAAGACATGATGCAGCCAAAAATAAATAAATAATTAATATTTTAAAAAGAGAAAGAAGTTGGCAAGCATGGGGGTCTTGAAAAAGAAAAAAATTCTGTCCCCATCACGTGTGTTCTCCCTGGTCTTACACTTGGTTTTCCTTGACCTTCAGGTTCACATTCTTGTGTTTACATGGATCTGTACAGTCAGTGGGCACAAAAGGCCAAGCCTAACTCCGAGCACACCATATTCTTACATGCTTCAAAACTAAGTCTGTGTCTCTAAGCGCGTATGAGAAAGAAGTACTCTCCCTCTCAGGACATTATTTTTATACCATCAATGCCCCTGACAAATATTAGGTTAGTAAAATCCCATTACCATACATCCCAATGGATAGAAACAAAAGCATCTTCGTACATGATCCTATCCTGGGTAGACTGAAGGAATGCTCTCGGCTCAGTCTGACTACCTTCATTGCTCCCCAGCAAATCCAACTTGGGGCAGAATAGAAAAGCCCCAAGTGCTAACTTTATGATCAACAGGTTTCAAGAACAAGCAATTTTACAAAGCACCCTTAGGCAGCAGTATATACAACTGTGTGTAAAAACAAAGGGCAGTTTTAAAATAAAATCCAAATGCCAGGCATAAAAATGCATTTTTCTTAGTTTACTCTGAAAGAATCCACCAGGGAGAAATTCAGCAAATAAAACCTGTTGAAAATATGAGCATTCCTGCAGGCTTATTTCCAGTGGGACATTAACACAGGCTTGCAGTAATACCTCTCTTAATGAAGAGAATGTGTTTCAATGACACACTTATTCATCAACTATTTCATAAGCAAGACAGAAAAATAACCCAAAAGATCTAGATGTTAGCTTCAGACCTTCAAGTGGGAAGGTAAAAATATGACATATAGTATAGAAATATGAAAAAATACTAAAGAAAATAGCATCATATCTGCTGGAAAACATAAAATAGTCCTCCTACAAGTCAGTGTTGAAGTAAATGATGAGAAATCATGTTAAAGGAGTTTAAGAAAGAAGCCTAGTATTAACCCTGTAGTTAAAAGCAGAAGGTTTGGGGGAAAGTTGATTGGAAAAGACTCACCAGGTGATGTGTTAAAAGGCAAGACAGCCTGGGTTTCAGTAAGACCCTGCAGGAAAGGACACAGCTTCATCCAGCTCCAGCCATCCCAGTAAGTGCCAGTGCTGACCCAGAAGAATAGAAGGAGGAGGAGAGACAGGGAAGAGTAGTCTAGGAAAAATAATGAAGTATCATTATTCCCCCTTCATTTGAATTTTTTTCATTTTTTTCTGAGTTATATTCAGACATAATTGACACACAGCACCATATACATTTAAGGGTGTCCCAGGTGGTGCAGTGGTAAAGAACCCACCTGCCAATGTAAGAGATGCAAGAGAGACATGGGTTCAATCCCTGGGTTGGGACGATCCCCTGGAGAAGGACATGGCAACCCACTCCAGTATTCTTGCCTGGAACATCCCATGGACAGAGGAGCCTGGCAGGCTACAGTCCATGAGGTCACAAAGAGTCAGACATGATTGAGCACATTACTACGACAACGATACACATTTAAGGTGCCCAGCATAACGATTTGAATTACACGAATCATTAAAGAACTGTCATAATAAGTTTAGTGAGAATCCATCATCTCATATAGATACAAAATTAAAGAAACAGAAAAAAAAAACTTTTCCTGTGATGAGACCTACTAGTATTTGCTAAGAGTTAACAACTTTCATATGTAACATTCAGCAGTGTTAATTTGTCATGTTGTACATTATATCCCCAGTTCCTATCTATCTATAACTGGGAGTTTGTACTTTTTGACTATCTTCATCCAATTCCCCTTCCTCCGACTTCTTCATTTCTGATCTCTGTCTCTATGGCTTTGTTTTTGAAGTGTAATTGACGTTCTAGGCTATGTTAGCTCCTGTTACACAATGTGAAAGTGAAAGTCATTCAGTCTTGTCCGACTCTTTGCAACTCCATGGACTCTACGGTCCGTGAAATTCTTCAGGCCAGAATACTGGCGTGGGTAGCCCTTCCCTTCTCCAGGGGATCTTTCCAACCCAGGGAAAGAACCCAGGCCCCCGACATTGCAGGTGGATTCTTTACCAGCTGAGCCACAAGGGAAGCCCGTTACACAATACAGTGATTCAGTATTTCTACACAATATGTCTAGTTGATATGTGTGACATGTCACACAAAGATATTACATACTTATCGACTACAGTCCCCACACAGTACACTTCATACCCAAAACTTGTTTATTTTGTGAGTGGAAGTTTGTACCTTTTAATCTCCTTCATCTATTTCTTTCCTCCACCCACACCCACCATGCTATCTTTAATAGGAGTGACAACTTTACTTTCATGGTCTAGAGACCATATGACTTGAGTCTCTTACATACCTGCTTGCCAAGGTCTAATACTCTTTTAAGAGGAAACCAAATATTCCCCTTCATAATTTGAATGTTTAGGTATAAAACTAAAATTTGTAAAACATTAAGTGCTATTCAGGGTAGGCATGCATGAGTGCATGCTCAGTCCCGTCTGACTCTTTGCGACCCCATGCACTGTAGCCGGCCGGGCTCCTCTCTCCATGGCATTTCCCAGGCAAGAATACTGAAGCGGTTTGCTATTTCCTACTCCAGGGGATTTTTCCCAACCCAGGGATTGAACCTGTGTTTCCTGCCTTGACAAGCAGATTCTTTACCACTGCATCACCTGGGAATTCGTTGAGGGTAAAATAGTCATGAAATACAAGAATCAAAACAAATGTCCAAAAAATAAATAAAATAAAATTTAAAATGTCCAGGGACTTCTTTGGTGGTCCAGTGGTTAAGAATCTGTGTTCCAATGCAGGAGATGTGGGTTCAATCCCTGACCAGGGAACTAAGATCCCACATGCCACAGGGCAACCAAGGCAATGCACAGCAACTAGAAGAAGATCCTGCATTTGCAAGGAAACTCTCATGGGCCACAATTAAGACTTGACATACTCAAGTAAATGAATAAACATTCAACAACAAAAACATAAAAATCAAAATGTCTACAAGGGCAAGCAGGGGACATAAATGAGTGAAGCAACTGAGGAGGGGGGATGATGAGTTTCCCATAAAGGGCACACACCATCTGCAGAGGTCAGACACGCCCCAGCTTCAAGTTAGGGTGGTCAGGGGAAAGTCTGCACGGTTACAAATGTTGCAAGAGCTTCTGGTATTTCAAGACAGATGCTGACCCCTACTTTTATGTAAAATGTTTGTATTTTCAGAACATTGACAACTAATTCATTCCCGCAAACAAAACAAAATACTCTGGGGCAAACAAAAGTTTCATGCCAAACTCAGGATATAGACTGCCATTTTATAATTTGCTCATCAAGAGGTATTCAGTCAACAAGGAACGCTAATGGAAGTAAGAGTTATTAGGGTTTCTTCTTCTGGGAAAGTTGAGAGTAAAGAGCATAGGAGGGCATTGGTTTCACAGGGTGAGGCATATTTTGACAACCTCACCATTTTGTTCCTTGTAGCCTTGGCCTCCTGTATTTAGATGGGACAAGTGGAAGCCGTGTGGTGCCATTTGTCAAGCCGGTTAACCACATACAAACTTTTACTTCCCACAGTTTTAATACTACCAGTTTCATCATAAAGGAGACCAGTTTCCAGAGTTTTCACTAATCAAGGTATCATATTATGTTTTTTGGCACAAAGCGTATTTATGAATCACATGAGTTCCATCTAAACGGATGATTTTTTCCAAGATATAGCAGACTGAGTATGGTTTTGGATCCTGCAGCCCAAACATCAATGAGGCTTTTTTTTTTTTTTTAAGGAATTAAACTGTAATCTGCAATGCAGCAATAATTCACTACAGAGCTTTGGGCAAGAAGCCTGCCACAAATCGTCAGTCTGAAATGTTATTAACACATCAGCTACTAAGGTCACTGAAAGACCCTACAGAAGTGTCTTTTACAGTTCTTAGAAGGTGAAATATATAAATCACTTAACTGGGGCACAGAACTTTCCTGAAACAAATAAACTCAACATTTGCTATTAATTTCTAGGAAAGCGGCAATCTGATAAATAGTTCTTAGGATAGTAAGAATCCTAGAGCTTAAGTTATACAGCAAGAGTCATCCACAATGATACTCCAAGGTACTCATGTACCTTTGAGTAAAAGGAATACACACACACACACACACACACACACACATAGGCTTCCCTGATGGTTCAGATGGTAAAGAATCTGCCTGCAATGTGGGTGACCTGGGTTCGATCCAATCCCTGGGTTGGGAAAATCCCCTGGAGAAAGGAATGGCTACCCACTGTAATATTATTCATGGGATTCTCCATGGACAGAGGAGCCTGGTGGGCTACAGTCCATGGGGTTGCAGAGAGTTGGACAGGACTGAGCAACTAACACACACACATAAGGCAGCTAAATTATGTGTGTGGAGAAATGGTTCTCTTGAAAAGACTAGAAACATTCATACGGTCTCACTATGAATTTTTTAAAGGTGGTACTGCTTGCTTAAACGCTTATTGCACTCTGTTGTAAATTTATTTTATATATAAATAAATATTTTCTCATTACCAACCATCTCCATTAGGATCTAGCAGACCATGAAATAGGCTCTGCAAGATCAAGCAATGCACTTACGCCCAAAAAAATATTGTTTTGGCTTCTAGCTTAGGAACTCGTGGAGAAATAAAAGTTTACATAATAGCTTGAAGAACATATACTATATAATCTTTTCCAGTCAAAGGCATTTCTAAACTGGAAAGCAGATTATTTATAACTGTGAAAAAATAAATGTTTCTATTTCTATCTACTTCTTCATCTTCCTTTCTCCTATTTCTAACTTACATTTTTCCTCAACAATCCATATCTAAAGGAGTGTTTTTTCTGTAATCTAAAAATAACCCAAGGACAAAGCATCTTGAGATCTAAATCTGCTAGATTAAAGACAAAGTTAGTAATCAATTCACTCCTCCACTTGTTTTGAGCACATAACTTCCAATGATAATGTCACTAAGAATATTATGAAGTGCATGAGCAAGTTTGTGGCCACTCTAGACACCATTCAGAAATGTCAGTGAATTAATTTATATTCCATTAATTAGGTAAATGATGCCCTATAATAACCACGGCAAATATACACAGTCAATTACAGTTACAGGCATTCATTTAAATTTTTATTTAAATTGCATAAATATTTAGCACCTTTCACACAAGTGCATGTGCAGAGCGCCCAAAGTTCAAAAGGAGTATTTAGGTACTATCCCAAAGAAACACTGGGGAGTTATATTTTTGTTAGAATTTAAAGTGAGCGGTAAATGTAGTAACACAAACTTTTGCAGCACAAGTCCTCATGCCAAGTTTAGAAACTGGCAAAAGCCCAGGGACCGATGTGAGAGGTTGGCACAGTGGGAACAGTCAGTTTTGATTGGCAGAAGGCGTGCCTTGGGAAGCACAGCGAAGCATACACAAGGGCACTTGTGTTCCGGGTCCTGTGAGCCCCAGAAAAGAGGCAGCGTAAGGGCCCTGGGATGCTACACAGCAGAAGCCACCAGTTCTGCAGCATGCATGACACATATCAATATTTTTATTTACCAGAATGTGAAAGAGAGTTTTAAAAGAACTGAGCTAACATTTGAAGAAAAATGAATTAACCCACTAAGTCATTTGTTTAATACAGTATTTATACTTGGAAGACCATATTTCAGAGTCAAAGATATCTTTCACATACTCCAAGGGATTTCTAAAATGTAAGTGTATTTAAATGTTAACTACTTAATTTAATTCAGTTCAGTTCAGTCGCTCAGTCATGTCCAACTCTTGGCGACTCCATGAATCACAGCACACCAGGCCTCCCTGTCCATCACCAACTCCCGGACTCAAACTCATGTCCATCGAGTCGGTGATGCCATCCAGCCATCTCATTCTCTGTCGTCCCCTTCTCCTCCTGCCCCCAATCCCTCCCAGCATCAGAGTCTTTTCCAGTGAGTCAACTCATTGCATGAGGTGGCCAAAGTATTGCAGTTTCAGCTTTAGCATCAGTCCTTCCAATGAACACCCAGGATTGATCTCCTTTAGAATGGACTGGTTGGATCTCCTTGCAGTCCAAGGGACTCTCAAGAGTCTTCTCCAGCACCACAGTTCAAAAGCATTAATTCTTCGGCGATCAGCTTTCTTCACAGTCCAACTCTCACATCCATACATGACCACGGGAAAAACCATAGCCTTGACTAGATGGACCTTTGTTGGCAAAGTAATGTCTTTGCTTTTTAATATACTATCAAGGTTGGTCATAACTTTCCTTCCAAGGAGTAAGCGTCTTTTAATTTCATGGCTACAATCAGCATCCGCAGTGATTTTAGAGCCCAAAAAAGTAAAGTCTGACACTGTTTCCACTGTTTTCCAACTATTTCCCATGAAGTGATGGGACCAGACGCCATGATCTTTGTTTTCTGAATGTTGAGCTTCAAGCCAACCTTTTCACTCTCCTCTTTCACTTTCATCAAGAGGCTTTTGAGTTCCTCTTCACTTTCTTCCATAAGGGTGGTGTCATCTGCATAGCTGAGGTTATTGATATTTCTCCCGGCAATCTTGATTCCAGCTTGTGCGTCTTCCAGCCCAGCGTTCCTCATGATGTACTCTGCATATAAGTTAAATAAGCAGGGTGACAATATACAACCTTGACATACTCCCTTTCCTATTTGGAACCAGTCTGTTGTTCCATGTACAGTTCTGACTGTTGCTTCCTGACCTGCATACAGGTTTCTCAAGAGGCAGGTCAGGTGGTCTGCTATTCCCATTTCTTTCAGAATTTTCCACAGTTTATTGTGATCCACACAGTCAAAGCCTTTGGCATAGTCAATGAAGCAGAAATAGATGTTTTTCTGGAACTCTCTTGCTTTCTCCATGACCCAGCAGATGTTGGCAATTTTATCTCTGGTTCCTCTGCCTTTTCTAAAACCTGCTTGAACATCTGGGAGTTCACGGTTCACATATTGCTGAAGCCTGGCTTGGAGAATTTTGAGCATGACTTTACTAGCGTGTGAGATGAGTGCAATTGTGCAGTAGTGTGATCATTCTTTGGCATTGCCTTTCTTTGGGATTGGAATGAAGACTGACCTTTTCCAGTCCCGTGGCCACTGCAGAGTTTCTGGCTCCGGCCGCGCAGACGCGAGGCTCCGGCGCAACCAACCACGCACAGAAGCACGGCAGAGAGGAGCTACCCCATGTCCAATAGGCGGTGGCTGCGCAGGCGCAGAAGGGCCGAGAGGAGCTACTCCACGTTCAAGGTCGGGAGGGGGGCCCTGAGGAGATACCGCTTGTCCAAGGTAAGGTGCAGCGACTGCACTTAATTTAATTAGAGGATTTCATTTTCAGAAAACTAATCAATATTAAAAAGCAGAGACATTACTTTGCCAACCAAGGTCCGTCTAGTCAAGGCTATGGTTTCTCCCGTGGTCATGTATGGATGTGAGAGTTGGACTGTGAAGAAAGCTCATCACGGAAGAATTGATGCTTTTGAACTGTGGTGCTGGAGAAGACTCTTGAGAGTCTCTTGGACTGCAAGGAGATCCAACCAGTCCATTCTAAAGGAGATCAATCCTGGGTGTTCATTGGAAGGACTGATGCTAAAGCTGAAGCTGCAATACTTTGGCCACCTCATGCGACGAGTTGACTCACTGGAAAAGACTCTGATGCTGGGAAGGATTGGAGGCGGGAGGAGAAGGGGACGACAGAGAATGAGATGGCTGGATGGCATCATCGACTCGATGGACATGAGTTTGAGTGTACTCCGGGAGTTGGTGATGGACAGGGAGGCCTGGTGTGCTGTGATTCATGGCGTTGCAAAGAGTCGGAGACGACTGAGCGACTGAACTGAACTGAATCAATATTAAATTGATGCTGAGGCATCACTGGAGAGACTTGGCTGGAGGAGAGGAACGTGGCTTGTGGGAAAAGCTCTGGCTGGGGCCTCTCGGACTCAGGGATTAGTGTCAGCGTCATGGTAGAAGAGAGTTGGATGCATTAGGCACTAGGTGACATTACTAATAAAGTATTTGTGTCATAATGTACCTAAATGAAACCACTCCTAAAGATCAAACTTCTGGCTTGTAGAAAAACAGGAGCTGGAAGAATAAGTTAAGCAGCATCACCAGGAAGCAATTTAAAAAATTCAAAAAGCAGGGGTTTTTACAAGGCAACTAGCTCATCCACAAGTTAATACCATGGAGAGGGAAGGAATGGAGGGAGGGAAGGAGGAAAACGTGGATGTTGTAAATAAAAACAAACAAGAAACATCACAACCAATACACTGTGTGTTCCTGGTTAGAATCTTGGGTTCAGTAACTAGTTATAAAAGACATGCTAGGGACAAGACAGAAAATTGGAAGATTGGCTCAGTACAAGATAGCGTAATGCGATCATTATTCTATCTTTAGTTGTGACAATAGAATTGTAATTACAGAGAAAACTGCACTCATTTTCTAAGAAATTCATTCTGAACTACTTAGGGATAAAATGTGAGGATGCTTATAATTTGTTTTGTAAGATTTCATATAAAATAGAAATACAGCAAAAATTTCAATAATTGTAAAATCCCAGTAGGAGATATACAGGTGTTTATATATAGTGTTCTCTATACTTTTAAATTTTTAATAATAAAAAATATAAACAAAACAAAAATTAGGGTTAAAGTAACATCTTTCACTTTCTTAATTTTAGAAATTCAAAGCAAAATAGTTACTATGTTGCATTTAACTATCTTTGTGTCCTGTAAGTCCTAATAAATAATTTTTGACCTTCTATTTATTCATACTCCTTAATGCTTTTCAAAGAATGCAGCACATATCTGGACCTTACCTGCTTAAACAGTATCTTTTATAGACTACTTGAACTATGTATTATTGTACTTCTCTGAAACACAAGTTTAAAAAAATAAAGTATTTTAAAAGATAGCAAGTCATTCAATAACCATCATCCAAAATGACCACTGCTAATAATAATTTCCAGTCTACATACATTTTGATATACTAAGATAAAAATATATTCAATTTTTTATTCCACTTTTTTACATATATTGGTACAAGTCCAATCATTAGAGTTTTTTTTTCTAAATATTATTTTAAATCATTTTAAAGAATTCTCCCAACACAGGTTATATTTTGTAACTACAGTGTACCTATGCATAAGGAAAGAATTTTTAAAGTCAACATTTAATTATCTTTTCCATTGGAGAAATTCCTATTAAGGGAGCCACAAAGAGGAAAACCACAGTTAGCAGATAACCACCAAGCTATATTATGACTGGAATCATGGCTCCAGGGCTTGTCACTCCCTACATCCACCCAGAAATGGGAGCAGAGGCTTGGCTGCGTGTGTGTGCGTGTTAAGTTGATTCAGTCATGAATGACTATATTGGACCACAGCCTGCCAGGCTTTTTGTCCAGTGGGATTTTCCAGGCAAGAATACTGGAGTGGGCTGCCATGCCCTCCTCTTAGGTATCTTCCCAACCCAGGGACTGAACCCATGTCTCTTATGTCTTCTGCATTAGCAAGTGGGGTTCTTCACCACTAGCGCCACCTGGGAGGCCTCCATTCAAAGTTACATAGTACTGACAATCCAGTTTTATAACTTTAAACAACTTGAGGCAATTTAGTTTGGGGATATGCTCCTTCAGGATGCAGTAACTGAGCTGAGATAGTCACAAATATTTCTCAGGTGGCTCAATGGTAAAGAATTCACCTGCCAATGCAGGAGTCACAGGTTCGACCCCTGGGTCAGGAAGATCCCCCGGAGAAGGAAATGGCAACCCGCTCCAATATTCTTGCCTGGAAAATCCTACGGACAGAGGAGTGTGGTGGGCTACAGTCCCTGGGATCACAAAGAGTCAGATATGACTTAGCAACTAAGTACATCACACACACTTAATAGAAGTAAGATTTAGCTCGACTTGAAGAAAGCATGGCATAGATATTTGAATTGAGAGTCAGGTATGAAGGCAAAAAAGCAAGGGAAGGGATTGAATTGGATAAGGGTTTGAAAATGGGCATTTCTGGCAGAAACAACATAAGCAAAGTTGTGGGGTTGTGCCAAGCTTGTACCAAAAACCAAACTATAGCAGAGAGTTTAGTCTGAGGAGATTTAAAAGACAATTTCTATCAGTAATATTAGACTGATAATAAAAGACCTTGAATGACAGTCAAGTTCAATTGGATTTCAAACTTCAAGTCACACACAGTTGCTGTGAGTCCTCAAGACAAAGAGAGCTACAATGAAAGCAATGTTTTAGTTAGATTAATCTGGCCAAAATGTGTGGTGTGATTTGACTTGGAGGTAAATAGAGGCTAGGAAAGAGTGACATGCCTATAACAACGAGTCAGTGGAGGGCTGTAGCCATGGGACTAGGAAGAAAGGGACATTCCAAAGGAAGAGTAAACAAGACTCCATGGCTAATTAAATAAGAGAAATAATGGACAGAAAAAGCTGAATGGTGCCTTGTGGACGTACCCCTTAGTGACTGGGAGAGAGGCAAGTCATCAATTGAAAAAAGGGGTGGGGAGATGAGAAGAAGATCCAGATAAGATATGAAAGTTTGAGCTGATAGTAGAACATGCATATGAAAATGTTCTATAGGCATCTGGAAAGATGAACCTGGATCTAGAACAAAAAAGTAATCTCTAACAATAAAGCAATGTGAAGAGTTTCATGAGTGGTTTGTAGCATCCAGCATCTTAGCTATATAGAATTATTCTACAAGCCATGTGCTTAAGTGGTAACTAAAACAAAAGTGAAAAAGTCTTCATTGATTGGTTTAACAAATACACATTTATTTCCATCATGAATGACATACTACATTTACTCTTCATCAATGACATTCTAATTCCATTCCCATTAAGAAGATTTACAAGTGAAATGCAAAGTACATGAAAGTCAATCCAAGATAACTAGGGAAAATGTGCTGTCTTCCTATATGCTGCTAATTACTTGTATATTGAAAAATCAAGACAGGTTATTTTCATATCATAGAAAGCGTCAGTGTGATTCTATCTCCACAATCTGATAACACATTCATCCTTTAGACCTCTTAGCGAACCTAGTCTTAAAAGGTTATTACATCTGAAGTTACAGTTATATTAAATCCAGTTACAAAAAAATCCCCTGCTGTCATCTTTGCTATAACTGTCAGTATTACTCAGCTTCCATTATCCACGATATGATTAAGTCCCATGAATCTATTCCAATTCTGTTACACAGATATTCACGGTGTTTCTGCTGTCTGTAACCCAGAGAGGTATGAGGTCATATAATTTAAAAAATTGTCCAAAAAAAGTGAATCAAAAATAAATTAGCATAAGGGCTTAATCATTCAAAAATGAATGGTGTGGTAGCTCCAGACAGTCAAATCAAATGCCTTTTCAGAACTCTTTTCCTAGGGTATCAAATTCCTGATCTTTTTTATTCTGTGTGTGTGTGTGTGTGTGTGTGCACACGCTCTGTTATGTCAGACTCTTGCAGCTCCATGGACTGTAGTCTGCCAGGCTTCTCTGTCCATGGGGATTTTCCAAACAAGAATACTAGAGTGGGTTGTCATTTCCTACTCCAGGGGATCTTCCCAACCCAGGGATCGAACCCAGGTCTCCTGAATTGCAGGTGAATTCTTTACCACTGTGCCACCTGGGAAACTCTTCTTTATCCTATGCTTGACCTAAAAGTCTTACCATATCTTTGCTAACATTTTTGTGTACAATGTTAATAAAAACCAACACGTCAGAAACAACCATTTCTAATAGTTCATTAGTCAGCAGATATTAGCTGGGATGCTTTCAGCTGCAAATTAAACTATGATTTAAGCTATCTCAGATAAGGATATGTATAGGTTCATACCTGGAATTCCAGAGGAAGGCATAGTGTAGGTCTGGAACAGGCCAGTAACTCCAGGCCTATTTCTCTGTAATTCACTAAGTCCTTCACTGTGAATTCATTTCATCCTTAGATTAGCTTCTGCATGGTGGAAAAAGAGCTGTGGCAGTTCTGAGCTTTTTATCTGCACCTCTGTGATGACCAGAGAAAGGAAGAATAACCCTTTTGAGTGGCTCTTTCTTAAGAGCAAGAAAATGTCTTTCCCTGAAGCACTTAGCAAACCTTTCTTTACATCTCATTGGCACAAACTGGGCCACATCACATGCTCATTTCTGCAGCAATCACTGACAAAGAAGAGGGATTATGAGTAGTCAGAGATCCCAGTCCCTAGAACCAGGGAAAGTTTTCTTACCTGAAGCCCATGGGCTTCAGGGGGACAAAGGGGAGATATTAACAAAAAGGAGGGGTAGGGGATTGTTAGGAAGGAAAAAGGAAGAAATGGATGCTGTGGCAGACCAATAGCTCTGCCACTGGACATAATTTTGTTTTCTTAAGTGAGGATTTTTGGTGTGGGGTAAGAGAGAAAGTGAAAAAGAAGCTATCTGACAGTTCTCATAGTTACATACTTCTCCTAATTGCCTTCATTTTTCCTTTTTGTATTTTTCAAGATATTTGTCCTGTCATTACTCCCCATTTATCAGTCCAACTACAAGTTTAATTTCTCAATAAGATTACTAAAATACAATATACTGTTACTACTTCTTCCTAGCAATTTTTTTCAGGTATGTATTTTCCTTTCTTCTATTTTTAGAAATGGGACTTCCCTGGTGGTTCAGTGGTAAAGAATTCAGCTGCCAATGCAGGAGACTTGGGCTCTATCCCTGGGTCAAGAAGATGCCCTGGAGAAGGAAATGGCAACCCTCTCCAGCATTACTGACTGGGAAATCCCATGGACAGAGGAGCCCGTCAGGCTACAGTCGATGGGGTCGCAAAGAGTCAGACATGACTGAGAGACTAAACAACAATAATTTTTTAGAAATATTAGTCATTTCTAATATTTGAAGGGCAAATTCATCAAGAAATAATGACTTTTTATGCACCGTTTCCAATACTAGATTATTTGCATACTTTTTTTCTAGGGGGAGTATGCATGATATTTTTTAAGATACAAACAATTTATCAAAAGAGATCTCACATTATCACTGCTAGAGTAAAAGGGGAAAAAAATTTAAATACAATATACTTGAGCCTGGTCAAATTTAATCTTTTCTCTGTCTCCCATAAACTGCTTCTGAAAGGGTGTAGTTTTATCTATTGCCTTTCTTGTTCTCCCACGGGTATGAAGGATGAGTCCCCTTGGCCCCGAATCTGAAAAATATTATATTACAAATGATAGCTACTATTTATTGAGCATGTAGAGAGTTATCTAAGTTTCTCCTCATATAAATTCTACATGGTAAATATTATTCACTTAACTTATTCTCAAGAAAACCGAGTCCTAGAGAAGTTAAACTTCACAAAGTTTTCAGACTAATGATCATAAAATTTCAAATAATGCTTGTCAGATTCAAGGGCCTTCATGTTATTTTCATTGCATCAAATGGAATCTCAGTTCCAAATGCCCACCAACAATTTTTTAATTAAAAGTTTGCTTGTTTGTTTGTTTTTTTAAAAAAAGAACAATTTTAGATTCACAGTGAAACCGAATAGAAACTGAACTAAAAGTAGAGAGTTCTTGTACACCCTCTGTCCCCTCATATGCATAGCCTCCTCCACTATCAATAGCCCCCATCAGAGCAGTATGTTTCTTTCTATTGATTCACTCTTTTCTAAAATTATTTATTTATTGCCTTTGGCTGCACTGAGTCTTTCCTGATGCACACAGACTTTCTCTGCTTGAAGCAAGTAGGGCTACTCTTCTTTACAATACACAGGCTTCTCATTGTGGTGTCTACTCTTGTTTCAAAGCCTGAGCTCTAGGTGTGCAGGCTCAGGATTTGTGGCACAGAGGTTTAGTTAATCCCTCCCGGACCAGGGGTCAAACCTGCATCCTCTGCATTGACTGGCGGATTCTTAACCATTGGACCACCAGGGAAGTCCATCATTCACTCTTGATGTTATACATTTCATGTGTTTTGATATACAAGCAGTTCAAGCATGGGGCTCTCCAGGTGGCGCTAGTGGTAAAGAACCTGCCTGCCAATGCTGCTGCTGCTGCTGCTAAATCGCTTCAGTCGTGTCCGACTCTGTGCGACCCCATAGACAGAAGCCCACCAGGCTCCCCCATCCCTGGGATTCTCCAGGCAAGAACACTGGAGTGGGTTGCCATTTCCTTCTCCAATGCATGAAAGTGAAAAGTGAAAGTGAAGTCGCTCAGTTGTGTCTGACTCTTGGCGACCCCATGGACTGCAGCCTACCAGGCTCCTCCGTCCATGGGATTTTTCAGGCAAGAGTACTGGAGTGGGGTGCCAATGAGGGAGACTTAAAAGAGGAGGGTTCCATCTCTGGGTCCAGAAGATCCCCTGGAGGAGAGCACAGCAACCCACTCCAGTATTCTTGCCTGGAGAATCTCATGGACAGAGGAGCCTGGTGGGCTACGGCCCATAGGGTCGCCAAGAGTCGGACTGACTGAAGGGACTTAGCACACATGCACACACGCAATTCAAGTACACACCACTATAGAATACAGAATAGTTTCACTGCCCTAGAAATCCTCTGCGCTTTACCTGTTCATTACTGCACCCTAGTACCCATGGCAACCACCGTTATTTTTACTGTCTCCAAATAGTTTCCCCTTTTCCAAAGTGTCATATAGTTGGGATCATACAGTATATAGCCTTTTCAGATTGTCTTCTTTTACTTAGTAATATGCATTTAAGTTTATCCCATTTTTTTAATGACAGTTCATTTCTTTTTAGCACTAAATAATATTCCATTGTCTGGTGGTACCACACTTTATTCATTCATTGACCTACTGAAGGACAACTTAGTTGCTTCCAAGCTTTGGCAGATATGATAAAGCTGCTGTAAACATCTGTATGCAGTTTTTCATGCGATATGCTGTCAGTCCCACCAACATCTTCAGTCACTCCCAACTCCAACAAATCCATTTAAATTATACCAGTTGTCACAAAAATTACCTGCAGATTTATCCTCTGAGTGGAGTTTCTCAGGGACATAGAGAATTCTCTAAATCCAAAAGAAAATGTTTCAGAAACACAGATGAGCAGTTAAGGATATTTTATGAGAGTTTATATTAAAATTATAAAAATGCTTAATATGGACTTCTTAACACAAGTTGACTCACTGGAAAAGGCTCTGATGCTGGGAAAGGTTGGGGCCGGGAGGAGAAGGGGACGACCGAGAATGAGATGGCTGGATGGCATCACCGACTCTGTGGACATGAGTTTGAGTGAACTCTGGGAGTTGGTGATGGACAGGGAGGCCTGGCGTGCTGTGATTCATGGGGTCGCGGAGAGTCGGACACGACTGAGAGACTGAACTGAACTGAACACAAACAACACTTCTGAAATATTGTAAAACTGCAATTTGAAGAATATTATTAATAAAGATTAGTTTTTACTGTTCTCTAGTCGGTAGAAATGAAAGTCACAATGCCAAAGGAAAAAGACAAAGAGGAATTATTTTCCCGGAATTACTATTGCATCCCTCCTTGGCACATATTTTTAAGTGAACATATAAAGAAAAAAGAGAAGGCTATGCAAGCAAACACAAGAACCTTGTCCTCAGAGGCTTTATGTCTTGTGCTTCCATGGGAAAGCCAAATCATGTGATGTCTGTAGCACTAGAGGGCAATATAATTAATTCCAAATCATAAATCTCATTGAGGGTTAATGTCCAATATGGGCCAAAAAATCACCTTAAAACAAGGACACATAAATTCCATTTTCAGGACAATTTTAGGAGTTTAATATGAATCTGACTAATCATGTTTAACACATATAAAATTTTATTGATAGAGTTCACATTATTTTAGATCATTATTTTTTAAAATTATGCAGACACATCTCAAGGATACTGTGAGTTTAGTTGCAGACCACTGCAATAAAATGAATACTATAATAGCCAGTCACATGAACTTTTTGGTTTCCCAGTGCATATAAAACTATGTTTACACTATAGTTTAGTCCAGTAAGTGTCCAATAACATTATGTCTAAAAAAAATGTATATACCTTAATTAAGAAATAACACTGCTGGGAAAATGGCACAGAGAAATTTTCACAACATAGGGATGACACAAACTTTCAAAAGTGGAGTGGGCAGACTAAACAAGGGAGCCAGGCTTGTGAGGCTATAATGCGATGCCCCAAACCATCTCTGTGACAGTATCAAAGAAAATGGGAAGCAAAAACCTCCATACCAGTGTGGACATCCTTGTCTTGCATCATTTCTGATAAATCTGTTGTCAATCTTACCTTTATTCATTTATAGTAGTTTTTTTTTTTTCCTTTTCTCCTTTAGCTGTTTTTAAAATTTCCTTTTCATCACTCCTTCTAAATAATTCAATCTTGAAATGACGGTATAGTTTCTTCATGTTTCTTGTGAATGGAATTCATTGAGCTCTAGGATCTGTGGGTTTAAAATTTCAACAACTGTGAAAACCATTCAGCCATTACTTATTTAAATTTTTTTTTACACCCCACTCCCTTTCTCCAGAAACTCCAAAGACAATCATATTAGGCTGCCTGAAGTTTTCCCCAAGCTCAGTAATGCACTTTTTTTTTATGTCCTTTTGTCTCTCAATGGTTCATTTTAGATACATTTTATTGTCATTTCTCCAGTATAGTAATCTTTTTCTTTCCTGTAATGTCTTATCTGTTGTTTATTCTATTCATCATATTTAAAAATCTCAGTTCTTGTGACTTTCATCTCCAGAAGTTTGAGTCTTTTAAAGATATTCTATTTAGCTTTTTGAATATAATTTAATATCTTTATCTTAATCCAGTTCTGGGTCAGCTTCAACTGATGGATTTTTCACATCATAATGGGTCATGTATCTCTGCTTCATTAAGTGCCTGATAATCTTTGATTGGATGCCAGACATTGCGATTTTTATATCATTGAAGGCTGCATGTTTTTTTGTATGTTCTCGAATTTTCTTCTTCAACGCAATTATTTGAGGAAATTTTTATATTTTTAGACTTCGCTTTTAAGATTTGTTAAGTAGAACTAGAGTAACATTTAGTTTAGGGCCGATTAATTTGGGAAAGGTTGGGGGAGGGAGGAGAAGGGGACGACGGAGAATGAGATGGCTGGATGGCATCACCGACTCTGTGGACATGAGTTTGAGTGTACTCCGGGAGTTGGTGATGGACAGGGAGGCCTGGTGTGCTGTGATTCATGGGGTCGCGGAGAGTCGGACACGACTGAGCGACTGAACTGAACTGAACTGAACTGAACTGAATTACTCTCCATTATTGAGAATTTCTGAGTAGTCAGTGCCCTGAATTGTGAGCTTTTATCCAGTGTGGCTAGTAAAATCAGGCGCTCTTCTTAGCAGAGTGAGAATACCAGGTTCTATCACCTCTAATCTTTTTTTCTTAAATAGTTCTTTCCTTGAACTTCTTGGATGGCTTAGTGGTAAAGTATCTGCCTGCAATGCAGGAGACAAAGGAGATGTGGGTTTCATCCCTGGATGAGGAAGATGCCCTTGAGCAGGAAATGGCAATCCACTCCAGTATTCTTGCCTGGGAAATTCTATGGACAGAGGAGCCTGGTGCACTACAGTTCATGAAGTTGAAAGGAGTTGGGCATGACTGAACGCAGCACACACGTTTGTTCCTTGACCTGAGTATGTGTTGATTAGTACTGTCTAACACCAGAGAATTCTGCCGATTTCCGAGAGTCTCCCTCTAAGCGGTTCCCTCCTTTCAGTACTGTGAACTCGTCCTGTTAACCCTGCCTACCATAATCTCTCTGGACTCTGGGCAGCATCACCTTAACTCAGAGAGTCCACTGTTCTCTGCCTCAGTTTCCTTTTTCACCAAGGCCTAGAAACTCTCTCAGGGAACAAAAGTGCAGTTATGGCTAACTTCACATGCTTCACATCTTTCAAAGATCTTTGCTTATATCAGTGTCTTGAAAACTATTTTTCATATATTTTTGTCTTGTTTTCTTGTTTGTTTAAAGCAGGAGATTAAATTCAATCTCTGTATGCTCTCTTGGCTAGTAGCATAAATCTGGTGAAAAGATCTTGAAAGAAACTAGATTTGGAAATTATACAGACAGAAGAGAAAAGAACCTATATCTGCCTACTGCAGTCCACCCTTTAGTGGGATTTGGAATTCTGATAGTCACCATTAACTAAATTTTCTCATCTCCCCGGACCCCACCTTCACCAGTTCTCAGAATACCTCAGCCTAAGGGAAATGTGCTCTTAGGAAAGGTGCATATACTGGCCTAGGTCCTACTCCTCTGTATAGGAGCTGGGTTTTTCTGAAAAGCCAGTGGAGATTCACTCAGCAGTTTCAACAGAACTTGGAACAGAGGATGCAGACTTAAGATTAGGACATGGCATTTAACCTGTGAAGGCCTGAACTTCTTGAATGTGTTTTCACACCAACCCTGAGAAGTGCAGATGATCCAAAGGTGCAAATTCCTCTAAGGGGAGAATTCAGGAGAGATTAAGCTAAAATATCCCTTTTTCTAACACATTCTAGAATAAGCAAATCTTAACTGTGTTACTTAATTTCCTCCAGAAAGAATATAAATCAGAGATTCGTAAATATAGGGAGAAGAGACTGTGGTAAAAGCCACGAGTTACTAAAGTTAGACTCATTTGTTTAGTCTGAGATTGCAGAAATTGACATTCGGAGAACATAGTTTCCTGGTGGTGCCAAAACAAGTTTATTTTTAGAGAAAAACAATTAAAGAAGTGACCAGTATATAAAAAAGATTTTTAAAATAGATTTCAGGCTATAATATAGACAAACTTGCAACATATTTTCAATGCAATGTCAACAAAATCTGCCATTTGAGTCGAAGTTCTAGTGAAAAAGATAATCCTTGAGATTGACCAACTTCCCTACCTTTGTCCAAATTTCACTCCAACTTCCCTCTCAGAGAAAATCTTCTTCTTTAAACAGACATACATCTTATCCTTTCAGGAAATGCATTCCTCAGAAAGACAATCCAAAGGAAGACTAGAGGAAGAAAACTATAATTATGTTACCTTGTTTGAGTCCTATGATATTAAAGAAATTGACAAACTTTATGAGGAAAACCATGGCATTCTAACACCAAAATTCAAGCTTACCTGCAGATATCCTACCTTTTCATAGACTCTAATTCAAGTATTTGAAATGTATAGATACGACTTAAATTCGTACTTCATTAACACCCTCCAAAGTCTCTATTAGAAATTCAGTGTAATAGCCCCAAGCACTTATTTCTTTCTCCAAACCAGCATTTCTCTTTCCTTGAATCTTGGAAATAGAGCACAGAGATGTCTGATGTGCCTGAGGCCCCTTTACACTCTGAGCACATAATGTCCTCTCTTACACTATGACTGAGCTGATAAGTCTTGATTTCCCAACCAAGCCAAAGCATAGGTATAATAAATAAGTACTTTAAGGCCCCAATAACGTGCAAGGGCAGATCCTCCTCTGATTGGGCCAGAGAAATCTTCACTCTGCTGCAGAATCAAGATACTATACATCCCCAGCTCCTAGTACCACATACTACTCCTAGCTCCAATTCTAGAGCAGCAAATATGCTCCTAGTCATTTATGCAACAGGTATCTATTGTGTCCCTGTTATGTGCTAGGCATCATGCTAGACGATAGAGATACAAAGGAGAACAACTCAGAAAAGGCCTCAGATGTCACAAAGAGAGGAAGAAGGTGAGAACAGACAAAAGGTGAGTGAACAAATATGACAATTTCAAAAGAATAAAGCTTTAAAGGAGAAGAAACACAGTAATTATGGGAGAGTATCATAAATGTGGCATAGGGGTTTCATTAAATAGAATGGACAAGGAAGGCCTCTCTGAGTAGGTGACATTTGTAATGAAGCAGAAGGAGGCAAGCCATGTGAGGAGTCCAGGGAATAATCTTCTCTCAATTAAAAGGACAGGAAGGACAAGCCAAGCCCCTGGTCCTTTTCTAGAGCTTCCACCTCCCAGATATCAGATCTCATGAATATTTACTTTCTTTTTTTTAAAATTTTTTATTAGAAAACTGAAATTTACAATGTGTTTATATCACTTATTGAGTACATGGCATTTAAAAACAACATCATTACAGAAAGATAACAAAAATACAAAGTCTTAAAACCTACAGGATATGGAAAATATCCACTGACGCCTTAAATGTAGTAGACTTTACATAAAAAGGAAAAGCAATGAGTATACAAGTATAAATAAACAGAATAATCATAAAGAAAAGAAAGCAACTAATACATACCAGATATTAATGCAATAAAAATAAAGATAAAATTTAGAGGCTCAACAGAGTCAAAGCTGCCTGAACATTTACTTTCTAATCTGCCCTACTAGTTCTTACCCCAGGTTCCCTTCACACTGATCATAAGCCTGAAGGATTCTCAAATTTATTGGAAGAGTCACCATCTCAGGTCCAACCTTCTGTTCATGATCAACACTACAAGAACCACATTAGCATTATCCTATCAGTTTATGTATACATAGTCTTTGAATATCCTTCTAGCCAGGAGTTAGATTGGCGCTCAAAGTACACTTACAGGAAGAAAGAGAGACAAACATGGGGAGAAACTGATGTTTCCCAGTTCCTGGAGTTACTTCCTTTCTGAAGCCTAGCCACAGTCATGCCATCAGCATATGAGCCACTTATAATCAATACTTTAAAAAAACACACACAAGCTAGCTTGAATTACTTACAATCAACGGATATTAACCATAATACCCCCTCCACTTTTCCCTCTGGCAGGCAAGAATTTCTATTTAATGCCAGTTCTGAACTCTGCACCTAGTGATTTAACATAATGATGTGTGACCACACTTTCTCATTCATGTATTTTCTTCTTGATGGTAGAGAAGTTTCACTAAACAATCTGTCATTTCTTAGATGCTGGTGGTTTGTACTATTTTCCAAATATAATACTGGAAGCATTTAGCCTTCAAATTGCCCAGCTGCTATTTATTTCATCTTTCATCTGATGGCTATGCACTTTGATGATAATGTGTCGTTTTCCTGATTCTGTCATTTTTACATGTTTTTCTTAATGTTCATTTTGACATTAGAGTCATTTCTTTCCTATAAATATTTTAACAAATCTTATTATGTTTTCCTTGATAGCATTGAAAGTTTTGAAATGGGTTCTATTGGAGCAAAATACCAATGCTCTATTCTTCAATCTGTAATTACGTGTAAAAGAAATGTCACATTTTCCTTCTCACTTGTTAATTTAGTTCAGTATATCAGGGATCTAAGGGTTTCCCTGGTGGCTTAGATGGTAAAGAATCCGCCAGCAATGCAGGAGACCTGGGTTCAATCCCCGGGTTGGAAAGATCCCCTGGAGGAGAGCATGGCAACCCACTCAGTATTCTTGCCTGGAGAATCCCCATGGACAGAAGAGCCTGACAGGCTACAGTCCATGGGGTCGCAAAGAGTTGAACATGACTGAGCACAGAGACTGTACCAATTTTAATCTCACATAGACCCCGGTTCGATTCCTTGGTTGGGAAGATCCTCTGGAGAAAGAATAGGCTACCCACTCCAGTATTCTTGGGCTTCCCTGGTCACTCAGATGGTAAAGAATCTGCCTGCAGTGCAGGAGACCTGGGTTTGATCCCTGAGTTGGGAAGATCCCCTGGAGGAGGGCATGGCAATCCACTCCAGTATTCTTGCCTGGAGAATCTCCAAGGACAGAGGAACCTGACAGGCTACAGTCATGGGGTAACTAAGAGCTGGACAAGACTGAGCGACTAAGCACAGCACAGCACAAATACATAATAAAAGCAAAATCAGGAATAGATGCTAAACTTTACAGGGAAAGAAGCACTAGAAACTATTTCACACAAAAAATAATAATAACTTGGAATTTGTTCCTCATAAGAACAAGTTTTCCTGAGAACACAAATTCTGTTTTTTAGTACCCATCACCACTTTTACTTATAAGGAATAATTTCAATAGAAGAATTGTTGGAAACAAACAATTATTGGAAAGATTCTTAAGTTACTTTCTTAGTATAAACAAATGATCCTTAGATACTATTTCTAACATGATTTTAGTAATAATCCATCTACAGTTGATTTAATTATGCTGGGGGGGGGCGCTTCCCTGGTGGCTCAGAGGTTAAAGCGTCTGCCTCCAAAGCGGGAGACCCGGGTTCGATCCCTGGGTCGGGAAGATCCCCTGGAGAAGGAAACGGTAACCCACTCCAGTATTCTTGCCTGGAGAATCCCATGGACGGAGAAGCCTGGTAGGCTACAGTCCACGGGGTCGCATAGAGTCGGACACGACTGAGCGACGGAACGGAACGGAATAAGTAGTTTAATTAAAAGATAAATCACATTTAGATAAGTGATGTTTAATGGAAACTCTAAAAGGAGATATTGGATATGTGATGTGTTCATATTTTGGTATTCAAAGCCTGTAGATGGTGTATAATAGAATAGTCTAGTAAATAGGCAATTTCATCCAGATATATGTATTTTCAAAGCATCAGACCAGCCCATTTACCCCATTCTCTTTGAGATGCCCCCTGACACACTAGGCTGAGATGCTGGCAGCCAGTTTTGCAAGTGAAAATAAGAAAATAAGCAACTAAAATATATACTACTTATATGATAAAAAGTGTCACGGAGAAAAATAAACCAAGGAAGGGGCTCAGTCATATTTAATGCATCTTTTCCACAGGGGAACATTCATGTTCTGTTTTAAATATGAGTATGATTTTATTTTATAAATATTTGAGAGAAATCTGATGAGACTTTTAATATTTAGGATCTAATAGAACACATAGCTATTTAGAGACTTAAAAAATGTGTAAAGGAAACACAACGTTATAATGCTTTAAAAACAGTTCCTGGATGGGACAAATCGAGAGAGTATCACTGATATGCTCACATACACTATTATGTGTAAAATAGATGGCTAGTGAGAAGTTGCTGTATAGCCAAGGGGCTCAGCTTGGGGCTCTGTGACGACCTAGAAGGGTGGGATGGAGACTCAAGAAGGCAGGGGATATATACATCTGTATATTTACAGATGATTCACGCTGTTGTACAGCAGAAACCACCACAACATCATAATGCAATTATCCTCCAGTTAAAAATAAATAAAAATTAAAAAACAGTTCCTATATATAAAAAAAGCTTTACCAAATTATAGGGAATGGCATTTATTTAGCAACAAGATCATCCACATTCATCTTTATCAACACCACACCTCCTCCAACAAAGCACACATCACACACACATGAATGTCTATGAAAGCAAATATATTTCATAAAGTTAATAAAATTACTCACAGGAAAACATGGAAAAATAGATCTGAGAAGAACTTTATCCCTTGGTCTTATCTTTCTGCACCAACCTGATTCTCACACAAAGTCTATATGACCCACTACAGTTAAGCTTTTTCAAATCCTGAAAGATGATGCTGTGAAAGTGGTGCACTCAATATGCCAGCAAATTTGGAAAACTCAGCAGTGGCCACAGGACTGGAAAAGGCCAGTCTTCATTCCAATCCCAAAGAAAGGCAATGCCAAAGAATGCTCAAACTACCGCACAATTGCACTCATCTCACACGCTAGTAAAGTCATGCTCAAAATTCTCCAAGCCAGGCTTCAGCAATATGTGAACCGTGAACTCCCACATGTTCAAGCAGGTTTTAGAAAAGGCAGAGGCACCAGAGATCAAATTGCCAACATCCGCTGGATCATGGAGAAAGCAAGAGAGTTCCAGAAAACCATCTATTTCTGCTTCATTGACTGTGCCAAAGGCTTTGACTGTGTGGATCACAATAAACTGTGGAACATTCTGAAAGAGATGAGAATACCAGACCACCTGACCAGCCTCTTGAGAAACGTATATGCAGGTCAGGAAGCAACAGTTAGAACTGGACATGCAACAACAGACTGGTTCCAAATAGGAAAAGGAGTGCGTCAAGGTTGTATATTGTCACCTTGCTTATTTAACTTATATGCAGAGTACATCATGAGGAACGCTGGGCTGGAAGAAGCACAAGCTGGAATCAAGATTGCCGGGAGAAATATCAATAACCTCAGATATGCAGATGACACCACCCTTATGGCAGAAAGTGAAGAGGAACTCAAAAGCCTCTTGATGAAAGTGAAAGAGGAGAGTGAAAAGGTTGGCTTGAAGCTCAACATTCAGAAAACAAAGATCATGGCATCTGGTCCCATCACTTCATGGGAAATAGATGGAAAAACAGTGGAAACAGTGTCAGACTTTATTATTTTGGGCTCCAAAATCACTGCGGATGCTGATTTCAGCCATGAAATTAAAAGACGCTTACTCCTTGGAAGGAAAGTTATGACCAACCTTGATAGTATATTAAAAAGCAGAGACATTACTTTGCCAACCAAGGTCCATCTAGTCAAGGCTATGGTTTTTCCCGTGGTCATGTATGGATGTGAGAGTTGGACTGTGAAGAAAGCTGATCACCAAAGAATTGATGCTTTTGAACTGTGGTGCTGGAGAAGACTCTTGAGAGTCCCTTGGACTGCAAGGAGATCCAACAAGTCCATTCTATAGGAGATCAATCCTGGGTGTTCATTGGAAGGACTGATGCTAAAGCTGAAACTCCAATACTTTGGCCACCTCATGCGACGAGTTGACTCACTGGAAAAGACTCTGATGCTGGGAGGGATTGCGGGTGGGAGGAGAAGGGGACGACAGAGAATGAGATGGTTGGATGGCATCACCGACTCGATGGACATGAGTTTGAGTGAACTCCAGAATTGGTGATGGACTGGGAGGCCTGGCGTGCTGTGATTCATGGGGTTGCCAAGAGTTGGACACGACTGAGCGACTGAACTGAACTGAACTGACAGTTTACAAAACACATCTAATTCTCCAGGAAGCTTTTAATACAACCTCACACTATAGTTATGCATGTTTACTTCCCATCGTGCTGATAGACTTCCAGTTCCTTAAAGGTGTAATATTTATCAAAAGAGTATTTTTAAATATTTAGCAACCTTTTAGTAACTTGTTCAATATGACTTATCCAATGATATAGTAGATATTATTTCAGAACACAGAGTAGTTATTATGTTTAAAACAGGACTTTTAGAGAATTCTTATGATTCTTAAGTGTATCATAAAGACCACAGTCAACTCATAAGAACTTGAAATTATAAAAAACTGCAGCTGAAAATATCCTTAGGAATAATTTAATCCTATTTCCTTGTAAGAGGAAAAAGATGAAAATCAATGAGAAGAAGTGATTTTCCCATGATTATTCAGCTCTGTAGTGGTAAAGAGAGGCCTCACTCATAAATATTCAGGCATCTAAATCTCCTTTCTCAGAAGCTTGGCAAATGCTCTCAATTTTAAATTTAATATTCTGAACTATTACAATTCAGCAGACAAACTGCATTTTTTAAAGAATTGGATAAACTATCCTTAAAATGCTTAAGTATGCTCTGAGAATGTATATCCTTAAATTTACCCATAGATGTCACTAGCTTTGTCATAGCTAAACAGCAGCATTCAAGTCTTCTCTGCCAAATGATGTTTACCAGAAATAAAAACAGCCTTCACCCTGAGGTTGCAGCCATCCTGATCTTGGTGCCCCATTGTCTAAGATGAAGACATTCAGGTAGACATTGTAGTAGCTCTCAGCAAAGAACATCTGTTCTCAAATCAAAGAGCTAAATCAGTCTTAAGGATGAGGCATTTTGTTATGTCATCTTCCAGGTCTGATCTAACCTCAGAGATGAAGAGATTATTCACAGTGTCTCAGCTCTGGAGTGACAGCAAAAAAACTAAAAAGTGGGTACAGATGGAATTCAAATCTGGAATATTATAAGACAGAGTTATTTTAGGGTCACAGCTTCCCTATGGAAATTATATTGGAGGTTTTGTCAAGGACTGCCTCCTGGCATCCTACAGAGTAAATCAAACAATTGAATTTTGTTTTTCCTCAGTAAGGGTCAAAGAAAATGTCCTAAACATTCTCTTTCCTTCCACCAGCATCACTGTTAGCCAGGCATGTACATATATATACAAGGCAGCTGCTCAGAGGGAAAAGGGGAAACACAATTTTCCAAAAATGTTAACTTACAGTAAATGAAGGTGTGTGTGAGCTCAACGGCGTCCAACTCTTTGTGACTCCATGGACTGCAGCCCACCATGCTCCTCTGTCCATTTTATTTTCCAGGCAAGAATACTGGAGCGGATTGCCATTTTCTGTCCTGCTCCAAGGGATATACCCGACCCAGAGAAGATGGAACTTGCATCTCTTGCGTCTCTGCATTAGTAGGCAGGTGCTATACCACTGTGCCACCTGGGAAACCCAGTAAACTAAGGTACTAATGGTTTACTGTAATGAGACAGCCCATTCTGATGTCCCTTTAAATCACTTGAAAGTGGGAAAGATGAACTTGCTCTTCTAAACATTTCAAATGTAAACAGAAAAAAAAAATTAATGAACGTGTCCTACTTCTTTAGATTAAGCTTTTCCTGCCTTTAAGAATGATTTTTCAACAGCCTTCTCTTTGGAAACAGGCTGAAAACTGTTCCATCATTTCTTCCTGGTCTTGTTGAAGACAGGTGGTGGGTAGGTGAAGGATGAGTTCCCTGGTCCACAACTCTTCTTTTTCCCAGTTTCTCATATATGTAACTCTGCACATTCATCCACAAACAGAAATGCCCTCCAAAGAAAGGACAACCTCTTAAAATGTGGCAACACATATGAGCATATATTTTGTTGAGCTCAAGGCCTGGTACAAACTAACTTTTTAGTGTCAAAATATAAAATGGTGCAAGGCAAGTATTGAAGATCACATAAGAGACATATATTTTTAAAGGCATCAAGTTGTCAGAAACTTGCCAAGAGGAAACAAATATCACACAGGAAAAAATGTTGCCAAAAACTTGAACAAAGTTGAAAGATCTGCAGACCCATAAAATCCTTTGCCAGTAGCACTAAATATAATCTGAGGTGGCATGTAAACTCAAAAGCTAATCTCAACTGATGGGTTATTTCCTAACATGTGACTTGAAAGTATTTTAAAAGGAAACACAAAACAGATACGAACATTACTTTGTAGCAGTGGCCAAAACTCAGAATTTTTATCAAAACCAGGCAGGAAGGATAAATGAAAAACGAATGACTTGAATTCATAGTTTTTTTAATCACCTTTATCTCTCTAAAAGACAGTACGTAAATGCTTCTTAATTAGAAAAACACTTAAGGGGAAAGAATTGCTAGGAACTTCTAAAGGGACCCAAAATACCATAATGCTTTCTTAAGGAATTTATTCATCCAAAAGTATGACATAAATACATTTTTCTTCAGGGACTTAATCACCTAGATGTGTTTTTGACAGTCTGGATAGTTTGTCAGAATAACAAAAGTATTGCTAAAGATCTAGAGAGATTAACTATTTTCCCCATGATTGCCAAGATTCATCTAGATTTTAGAGATGGTAACAGCATACTTAAAATTAAGAACTTAGCTTTATGAATTCAGTTAAGAGTGAATAGATCACTTTCTCAAAATCAGACTGAAATACCTGTGCTTGAAAAAGTATACATCACATGAAAAAATTAAAATTGAGAGAGAAATTTAACGATGCTTCTATACCTGTTTACCTTAAATTTTTATTGTGGCTACCATTAAAAATGAGATAAATCTTTTTTAAAAACCATTGCCTCGTGCCTTTACTTTTTATTTTCTACCCCTTTTTAATATTCATCATCCTAGCACTTTGTGCATCAAAAGCAAATCCATTTTAAACATATCTTAACAGAATAATATGAGGAAGAGACCCTCAAATATTGGTGATATGGACTTAAACTATGGAAGTTTATTGAGTGGAAGCAGATCAAATGAGAAGTAGGATATGAATTACAGGGGCCAAGATGCTCAGTCACTCAGTCATGTCCGACTCTTTAAGACCACATGTACTGTGACCCACCAGGCTCCTCTGTCCGTAGAATTTCCCAGGCAAGAATACTGGAATGGGTCACATTTTCTCCTCTATGCTCCTCCAAAGGATCTTTCCGACCCAAGGATCAAACTGACATATCCTCCGTCTCCTGCATCAGAAGGCAGTCTTTACCACTGAGCCACCTGGAAAGCCAAGGCCTATGTCATGAAAGAAGACCCAAACCAAAGCAGTATTGCAGGGAAGAGACAATTCTGACTCCATGTTGGATCTGTTTCTTTTACTTTAACCTTTCCTTCCCACAGCTTTTGTTCATAAAAAGGATACTGTCCATACATAATGGCCTGCCTCAGGGAACCCTGCCCCTCTGTCTGAATATTAAACCAAAATGCCTTTGTTCAGGACCCTGTCCACCTGTGGATGGCAGGAAGAAAGAAATTAACACAGCCTCTCCCAAAGGCTGGGCTTCCCAGGTGGCACTAGTGGTAAAGAACCCGCCTGCCAATGCAGGAAACGTAAGAGATGGAAGTTCGATCCCTGGGTTGGCAAGATCCTTTGGAGGAGGGCATGGCAACCCACTCCAGTATGCTTGCCTGGGAAATCCCACGGACAAAGAAGCCTGGCAGGCTATAGTCCATTGGAGTCACAAAAAGATGGATATGACTTAGAAACTAAACAACAACAACACATGTGTGTTAATAAACATGCGTACATTTCCTAGCTCTGTGCACTAAAAAGGCTTAGTAGCAAGGACACTCCAGTAGCAAGTCATACTGAGGGCCCACATGTTGCTTTCTGTATCATTCTCCAATTAAGGAACCAGTGGTCTTTGGAAAAACGGCTGATTCTAGGGCTGGGGCAGGGAATACAAGAGATGAACCTGGAGGACTTTGTAGTGCCAGCGAGTAAGGAAATGCTGAAAAAAACAAATGATCCAATCATGTCAAAAAGACACAGGAGCCCGTCTGAAGAGCTCTCAATGGCCAAAGCTAAAACAATTTAAACAATGCAATAAATAATATAGTATTGGGTTGTCACTAAAATATAAAATAAATACCCAGAAGTCTGTACTGATATAAATAAATGATTAAATAAATAAATAGGGGAGAAGAGACAAATCTCTCATATGATAGAATTCCAAATAATTTATGAAGATACTTCTCCTCTAAAAGATGCAGCTTAACTCCCTGCCACTCCAGTACAGTCTATAGTGACCTGCTTTCAAAGAATAGAATAGGAAAGCAAAAAAAAGTAACTTTACAGTGGAAAAACCTGGTAAAAACTACCTAAAACAGGTGATCAAGGTTGACATTCATCAGTGATAAGTCATGCTGGTAACATGAACTCTTGGTATGAACATAAACCTTAATGCGACAAGATGGTACTACACCTGTCTGGTCATTCTCCCCAAATCCCATAACCCTAGTCTAACCATGAGGAAAACATCAGACAGTACCCTTCAAAACTGCCAAGGACATTAAAATCAAGGGAAGTTTGAGAAATTGAAATAGACAAGAGGAGGTTGGGGAGATGAGGACTAAAAGTAATGTGACATTCTGGAACAGAAATGGGACATTAAGCAAAAACTGCTGCTGCTGCTGCTGCTAAGTCACTTCAGTCGTGTCCGACTCTGTGCGACCCCATAGACGGCAGCCCACCAGGCTCCCCCATCCCTGGGATTCTCCAGCCAAGAACACTGGAGAGGGTTGCCATTTCCTTCTCCAATGTATGAAAGTGAAAAGTGAAAGTGAAGTCGCTCAGTTGTGTCCACCTCTTAGCTACCCCGTGGACTGCAGCCTACCAGGCTCCTCCACCCATGGGATTTTCCAGCAAGAATACTAGAATGGGTTGCCATTGCCTTCTCCAAAGCAAAAACTAGTGAAATCTAAATAAAGTATGAAACCAAGTTAACAATATACCAACATTGGGTCCTTGGGCTTCCCAGATGGCTCAGTGGTAAATAATTTGCCTGCTCATGCAGAAGACATGGTTTCAATTCCTGGGTCAGGGAGATTCCCTGAAGGAGGTATGGAAACCCACTCAAGTATTCTTGCCTAGAAAATTACATGGACAGAGGAGTTTGGTGGGCTATGGTCCATGGGGTTGCAAAGAGCTGGACATGACTGAGCACCTAGCACCTAGTGGGCACCTATTGGGTCTTTAGTTCTGACAAAATTACCACTGAGATGAAAAATGCTGATGATAGGGGAAAGCAGACGAGGGTTATATAGGAACTATCTTGTACTATCTCTGCAACTTTTCTGTAACTCTAGAAAGCTTAATAAAGCTTACTGATGTTTTGCAAAAACCAATACAGTTCTGTAAAGCAATTACCTTTCAATTTAAAAATAAATAAATAAAAACACCCCTGGCAACCAACTCTTGGAGACTTCCTCTGGCTCCTACTCTCTGACTTAAACCTTATTTACATCTGCTTTCCCAACATTCTGTCCTACGATCTAGGACCTGGAGTCTCTTAATTTGCCTAGCCCTTTGGACTAAAGAAGTCTTGATGACTCATGATCTTCAAGTGAAAAACAACACACTATATTTGTTTCGTTTTTGTTTGTTTGTTTTGGCCACACCATGTAGCAAGTGGGATCTTTGTTCCCCAACCAGGGATCAAACCCAGGATCCTTGCAGTGGAAGCACAGAGTTTTAACCACTGGACAGTCAGGGAATTCCCGTAAATATATATATGTATATATATATATATATATATATATATACAGATATGACCTAAATCAAATCCATTATGATTATACAGTGGAAGTGAGGAATAGATTTAAGGGACTAGATCTGATTGATAGAGTGCCTGATGAACTCTGGACAGAGGTTCGTGACACTGTAGAGGAGACAGGGACCAAGACCATCCCAACGGAAAACAAATGCAAAAAAGCAAAATGGCTGTCTGAGGAGACCTTACAAATAGCTGTGAAAAGAAGAGAAGGGAAAAGCAAAGGAGAAAAGGAAAGATATAAGCATCAGAATGCAGAGTTCCAAAGAATAGCAAGGAGAGATAAGAAAGCCTTCCTCAGTGATCAATGCAAAGAAACAGAGGAAAACAACAGAATAGGAAAAACAAGAGATCTCTTCAAGAAAGTTAGAGATTCCAAGGGAACATTTCATGCAAAGATGGGATCGATAAAGGACAGAAATGGTATGGATCTAACAGAAGCAGAAGATATTAAGAAGAGGTGGCAGGAATAAACAGAAGAACTGTACAAAAAAGATCTTCGTGACCAAGATAGTCACGATAACGTGATCACTGACCTAGAGCCAGACATCTTGGAATGTGAAGTCAAGTGGGCCTTAGAAAGCACCACTACAAACAAAGCTAGTGGTGGTGATGGAATTCCAGTTGAGCTATTTCAAATCTTGAAAGATGATGCTGTGAAAGTGGTGCACTCAATATGCCAGCAAATTTGGAAAACTCAGCAGTGGCCACAGGACTGGAAAAGGTCAGTCTTCATTCCAATCACAAAGAAAGGCAATGCCAAAGAATGCTCAAACTACCGCACAATTGCACTCATCTCACACGCTAGTAAAGTCATGCTCAAAATTCTCCAAGCTAGGCTTCAGCAATATGTGAACCGTGAACTCCCAGATGTTCAAGCAGGTTTTAGAAGAGACAGAGGCACCAGAGATCAAATTGCCAACATCCGCTGGATCATGGAGAAAGCAAGAGAGTTCCAGAAAAACATCTATTTCTGCTTCATTGACTATGTCAAAGGCTTTGACTGTGTGGATCACAATAAACTGTGGAACATTCTGAAAGAGATGGGAATACCAGACCACCTGACCTGCCTCTTGAGAAACCTGTATGCAGGTCAGTAAGGAAATGGCAACCCACTCCAGTGTTCTTGCCTGGAGAATCCCAGGGATGGTGGAGCCTGGTGGGCTGCCATCTATGGGGTCGCACAGAGTCGGACACGACTGAAGTGACTTAGCAGCAGCAGCAGCAAGCAACAGTCAGAACTGTACATGGAACAACAGACTGGTTCCAAATAGGAAAAGGAGTGCATCAAGGCTGTATATTGTCACCATGCTTATTTAACTTATATGCAGAGTACATCATAGGAACGCTGGGCTGGAAGAAGCACAAGCTGGAATCAAGATTGCTGGGAGAAATATCAATAATCTCAGATATGCTGATGACACTACCCTTATGGCAGAAAGTGAAGAGGAACTCAAAAGCCTCTTGATGAAAGTGAAAGAGGAGAGTGTAAAGGTTGGCTTGAAGCTCAACATTCAGAAAACAAAGATCATGGCATCTGGTCCCATCACTTCATGGGAAATAGATGGAAAAACAGTGGAAACAGTGTCAGACTTTATTTTTTGGGGCTCCAAAATCACTTCAGATGCTGACTGCAGCCAGGAAATTAAAAGACGCTTACTCCTTGGAAGGGAAGTTATGACCAACCTTGATAGTATATTAAAAAGCAGAGACATTACTTTGCCAACCAAGGTCCGTCTAGTCAAGGCTATGGTTTTTCCCATGGTCATGTATGGATGTGAGAGTTGGACTGTGAAGAAAGCTGATCGCCGAAGAATTGATGCTTTTGAACTGTGGTGTTGGAGAAGACTCTTGAGAGTCCCTTGTACCACAAGGATATCCAACCAGTCCATTCTAAGGGAGATCGATCCTGGGTGTTCATTGGAAGGACTGATGCTAAAGCTGAAACTGCAATACTTTGGCCACCTCATGCGACGAGTTGAGTCACCGGAAAAGACTCTGATGCTGGGAAAAGACTCTGCTCTGATGCTCTGAAGGGGACGACAGAGAATGAGATGGCTGGATGGCATCACCGACTCTGTGGACATGAGTTTGAGTGAACTCCAGGAGTTGGTGATGGACAGGGAGGCCTGGCGTGCTGTGATTCATGGGGTCGCGGAGAGTCAGACACGACTGAGCGACTGAACTGAACTGAACTGAACTGATATATATATATATATATATAAATCACATATACATTTGAAATGCACACATATATGCATATCATATACACACATATATAATCACATTACAAATCTACAAAATGAAATTATACTAAAAGTAAAAATACAACAGATAACGACTGCTAGCAACCCTGTACATTGCCAATTAGTCTTTTCTGAAATAAGAACAAAATTTCACATGCTATTCAGAAACCCGTTTTTTTTCCCAAAGTGTATTTATGAAACGTAAGCTTTAAAGCCCCACATAAAGCATAGACCCCTTTTACAGGTGTCTGAATCTACCTTCTTAAAGAAATTCTGTAAACTTCAGGCCCCACATATCTGGATTCACCCAGTTCCATGTGAATAAATGTATCTCTGCATTATCATTTTAAGTGCCAGAAGGTATCAGTATTTGACTGCATAGATGGACCATTCTTTTTTCAATTAATCCCTTAAAGAGATATCTATCTTTTCCAAATTCTTTACACTGTCACCCAGTACTTGCGCTTGGGTGCTGAGTTAGGGCCTCTAATTAGCTTCCTCTGCGCCCTGACGCCCCACACTAAATCAAGGTTCCTAGCTAGGACCCTGCTCTTGATGTTCCTGTCCCCTATAGGTCCTGAGGAGAGAACTGGGAGGAAATTTTGGAAAACAGAAAATAAGTGCAAATTCTTGAGGAGGATTCCCTGGTGGCTCAGATGGTAAAGAATTTGCCTGCCAATGCAGGAGATACAGGTTTGATCCCTGGGTCAGAAAGATCCTCTGGAGAAGGAAATGGCAACCCACTCTAATATTCTTGCCTGGAGAATTCCATGGACAGAACACCACGAGTCCCAGGAAGGGCAAAGCAAGGAAAAGAGGCCTGTTCTTTCTGACAACAGTAGGCAGGAAAGAGTGGTTGTGAAAGAAAGACTCTCAAATATGGAACTTATAGGGCTAGAGTGGCAGAGTGAAAAGGGCTGCGGGAGAGGTACAGATCCCATTTTTGCAGCTCTGTGGCCTTGGGCAGGCACTTAACTTCTAAGGCCATAGTTTCCAGTGTGTAAAAAGGAAGCAGCCTACCTGTCTTGCCTTAAAGATCTGATTTAAAGTGTTAAGCACAAATCCTATCACTTAGTATGTGCTCTGGGGAGCCACATTTAAAATGATGTTAACAGACTTAAATCAATGGTTTCTTCTCTCTTCCTGTTTCCTTCTGCTAGCTTCTCTCCCCAAGCTCCAGGTCATCTCTGTGGTTTCTGCCTCTCTCTTTTCTTAGCAGAGCCATTTAGCTCTTTTCACCTGCTGCTCAAAATTTTCAAAAGATGAATTGGTCAGTAACTCTGGGTATAGGCTTATTCCTCAGGTTTAGTTACAATGGCTAATCCCTTTGTTTCTAAAGATATAATTAAGGAACCTCTAGGCACTCTTGCACTTAGTAAGACATACACCTGTGTGGACACTGTTGACATTGCTCCCAGTTTCCTCACAGCAAATGCTGCACCCTTACCAACTCTGGGACAACAATGAACAACTTTCTACTCATCTCCTTAGTGCCTACCAGATATTAGAATTAAAAGATGTGTGACAGTTTGGACATCTCTGAGCAAGTTAAAAATAAAAATCCCACGTTACCCAGCAATTCTACTCTTGTATATAACCTCCAAATTTGAAAACAGGGATTCAATCAGTCACCTGTAGGCCAACGTTCCATTCAGTATTATTTACAATAGCCAAGAGATGGAAATTATCCAAGCATTCATCAAGATATATAGATGATGTTGTAGAGACACACAATAGAACGTTATTCATTCATAGTAATGAGTAAAATTCTGCTATACACTATAACACGAGTGAGCTTTAAAAATATTATGCCAAGCTAAGGAAGCCATACACAAAACAACAAATGTTGTATGACTCCACTTACATGAAATATCTAGGATAGACAAATTCAGAGAGATAGGAACTAAATTAGAAGCCTGCGATCGGGGAAAGGGATAATGTGCAGCTGTTACTTAATTATGTACAGAGTTTTGCTCGAGGTGATGTAACATTTTTGAAATTTTGGTGATGGCTGCACAGTGTTGTGAATGTAATTAATAGCCACTGAATTGCACACTTAAAATACTTAAATGACAAATGTTTTATATATTTTACCATAGAAAGAAAAAAATAATCATGACACATTGGGGAAAAGCACGCTAATTCACAAGTTAGAACATAAGCATGTCTTTAAATTTTAATATATCTGAATCAACATTTGTTTTACCATCTCTATGTCTTACATTTGCTGTCTACCAGGCTGTGTTGTGAAGTGGAGCCACTGCCTGCACATGTTCAAATGTGGTTGATACTCTCCTTATCATTGAAAAGTTGCAACCTCTAAACACTTCGGTTGACACACTATTCAAGAACCATTTAAGGAGAAAAATATGAGTGTTTTTCTTTTTTGTCTGAAATCCCATTACTTCTATTGGTAAGCTCAAGAAAGTTCCAGTATCAAAACCTAAAGAATTGGTGGCTATGACTTGGAAAAAAATTCTGGACACAGCACCAAAGCACTCTTTGGAGAAATGTGGCTGTACCAATGTACTTGATAACACAAAGGATGACATATAGTGTGGAAAAACACAGTGAGGGTACTATAGAGAAAAGTAAGTCAAGACAGTAGATGAATTTTGACTATAAAATGTTTTGCAAATCCCTTAGCCAATCAATTTTGCTTATATTTATCCTTTTAAGTACACACTCAAAACGTCTAAACAAGCTCTTCAGTACATAGAAAACAAAAATTCTAAGTGATAATATTCACTGTGACATAGCTTCATCAGCAATATTTTTTTTAACCTCCCTCCCTTTAGGAAAATATAAAATAAAGGCATCTTACAAGCAATGGCAGCTTAAATTTGATAAATGCAATCATTGTGGCTAATAGCCAAAGATTAATATCCTTAATAAGATGAGGCACTCCTATAAATCAATAGAAAAATAGGAACCAGCTTTTACAAATGGTCAAAGGATAACAGCAAGCAGTTCACAAAACAATTACATGGCCATCAAAAATACTGGTAAGATGGTCGACCTCACAAGGGCTAGAGCTATAGTGTTGGAGCAAGACATTGACTGACTCATTTCCAAGTGGAAGGACTGACTGGGAGGGACACTCCTGGCCTATCTTCCCCCCTTCCCCAGTGACTCATCTAACTGGCGAGTTAGGAAAGGGAACTGGATATGTGTGGTTCAGACACTTTCTCTTTCTCCTTCCTTATGGGGTATGACTATCTTATGAATCGCAAACTCTCTGAGATGTTTTCCGAGGAGAGACTACCAACAGCAGAAGGTCTGTCATTTTCCAACTCTGCTAAAAGTGGGGAAGATTCATTATATAGGATATAGCACTCAGAAAGCTATTGTTACAAGGGATATAGGTCATGCTGTCCAACAGCTTTCTCAATAGCATAAGCAATAGTCTCTATATTTTTTGACTGCAGCATCTCTCTCAGTTTACTCTAAATCACGTAAGAAGGTAAAAGGGTATTATTAGCTCTTTCAAGCTTCATCAGCTAAGTATCAGTAGTAAGGGAAGTAGCATTTCGCACATAATACTCATAAAAATAAACCACTATCCTCCTTCGAAAAGTGAAAGTGTTATTTATTCAGTTGTGTCCCACTCCACAATACCATAGACTGTAGCCCACCAGGCTCCTCTGTCCATGGATTTCTCCAGGCAAGAATACTGGAGTGGGTAGCCTTTCTTTTCTCCAGGGAATCTTCCTGACCCAGTGATTAAACCCATGTCTCCTGCCTTGCAGGCAGATTCTTTGCCATCTGAGCCACAGAGTGGGGCTCTCCAACCTCAAAGGCACATAGGTAAACTACGAGGTTATAGCATTTACAACACTGTTTATAGCATTTACAGTAGTGTTTTATGAAATGGAATATAGTGACATAAACACAATTTCTTTTTTTTTTTTCCAGAGGAGAATAAAGAGCTCTGGACAATGAACTTGGTACTATTATACTTACAAATTATTCCTGGGTGTTATGAGATTAAGTCCTGCTCTTGGGCCCATGAAACACTTTTTTCCTTCCTTAAATTCAACTTATTTTCATGGATATGTATAGATAAATTCACAAATAATTTAGGATAGGTCAGATAAAAGTGATAATGTTGAGGGCTAGGATGATAATTTTAAACAGTGGACTCTCGGAATTCCCTGGCAATTCAATAGTTAGGACTCAGCACTTTAACAGCTGGGGCCTGGGTCTGATCTCTGGTTGGGGAGCTAAGATACTGCAAGCTGTGTGGTACAGCCAAAAATATACATAAATATAAAAGTAAGAATCAGTGTTGGCAGGCAGTACGAAGCCCATTCTCATACAGTTTTGGGGAGTGTAAGTTGGTAAGTCTTCGGAGAGTTTGGAAGCTATGTTTTCATATTTAAATACAAATATCTTTGAGCTGGTATTCACTTTCTACAGAAGTACTTAAATATGTACAGTGTTATTTGTATAAAGATATTCAAAACAGTTGTGTTTAATAGTGAAAAATTGGATATGATTTCAGAAGTAAAGAATGGTTATTTTTAGCAGAAATACTATATAATAATTTAGAACAGAAGTTGGCAAACGGCTCCCATGGGCCAAACTTGGCCTGTTTTTGCAAATAAAGCTTTATTGAACACAACCATCACAAGTTTTGTGTATTGTCTACAGCTGCTTTTGTGCTATAGGATAGAGTTCAGGAATTGCAACAAAGACCACATGGCCTACAAAGTATCAAAGAAAATGTTTGCCAACCTTTGATTTAGAAAAATGAAGTAGATTTAGACTGATAGGTTCTGATTCACACACACACACACACACATACACAATCCAGTTGAAGACTAGTATAATGCCTATTACATAGTTAGTATGATCTTCATTATATAAAAATCTGTATGTATGGTTGCTGCTGCTGCTGCTAAGTTGCTTCAGTCGTATCCGACTCTGTGCAACCCCAGAGACGGCAGCCCAACAGCCTCCCCCGTCCCTGGGATTCTCCAGGCAAGAACACTGGAATGGGTTGCCATTTTCTCCTTCAATGCATGAAAGTTAAAAGTGAAAGTGAAGTCGCTCAGTCGTGTCCAACTCCTAGCAACCGCACGGGACTGCAGCCCACCAGGAGGCTCCTCTGTCCATGGGATTTTCCAGGCAAGAGTACTGGAGTGGGGTGCCATTGCCTTCTCCAATATATATGGTTACATCAACGCAATTCAACACAAATAGCATAAACAGCAGTTGCTTATTTGAAGGAGAGAAGAGCTGAGGTAGGGGGAGAGGGGTGATTTCAATGGGCATATATTCTTGTATTACTTTTGGAAATTCTTACATAGCATCCATAAGGGTAAAGAAAATGTCTGGATCTATCAAGCAATTTCTCTTTGCCTTCCAGCATCCCTATCCCTTTACTAAATCCTTGCTCCAGGCTCACACAGTGCCAAGCCAAGTAGAAAAACTCTTCATCTGATTCTGCCCCATTTTTACTGGTACTATAGGGATAAAGTGTCCATTATTTATTAGTAGTAAATTTGCATATTTTTCATATCAGCGCCACTGTATTTCTTTTGAAAGCTGTAAGGCTCAAGTTATATATATCTATACTGGTTTCATTTAAAGAAAATTCTAAGTAAAACCATGAGCTGAAAACAAGTGGCTATACCTTATCATTTTTTTCTATAACTGAGATTTAAGTAACTGACATTTGTAAGTAACTGACATTTTTCTTACTTTAGATATTTCAAGGAAAGATGCAAAAATTAAGCTTCAAAAGTGATAATTTAACAAATAGTCTTGAAACAATTCCCCTCCCCCTGGTGATTTTTCTTTCCCTTTTGATTATAATTATCCTATGAAGCACAAGAGGGCTTCCCAGGTGGATCAGTGGTAAAGAATCCACTTGCCAATCAGAGAGACTCAAGTTTGATCCCTGCCTTGAGAAGATGCCCTGGAGGAGGAAATGGCAACCACTCCAGGATTCTTGCCTAAAAAATCCCATGGACAGAGGAGCCTGATAGGCTATGGTCCGTGGGGTCGCAAACAGTTGGACGTGACTGAGTAAACCAAGGACACACACACATGAAGCCTAAGAACCTGGAAACTTAAAATTCTCATGCTGAATCATATCTTTGGCAATTTCAACTAAACCACAGGATGTTTTCTAAAAATATCTGCTTCCTCTCCCCCTGCTAAAACTAGTTTAGAGCCTTACGCTATAAAGAAGTAAAAGGCATGGGTGCCTGTGCTTTGCCAGCTAGCAAGAAGCCAATTATTTAATCCTTAAATGAAGCCTCGTCTTTCTCTCTGGGCAAACCATCAATGTTTGTTATTACCAGGTACGTGTATAGAACTTTACAGCTTACAAAGTGTTTTCCCATACATTACTGCATCTGGCCAGTAAACTTATAGAAAGAGTCGGAGAGGACATCCTGTGTTTCTTTAATGTGAACGCTATCTCGTAGATGTTAAATAATCTATCCAGGAGAACAACTGGCAAAGTGTCAAGGAAGATATTCAAATTCTCTGAGAAACATCTTAGTATACATTTTTAGCAGTTCAAAGATGTCTCTCTTTTTCATGGCCTTTTCTCAGACGACATCAGAGAAATTATTTTTCCACGGGGGACATGTGTTAAGTGTTTGAGATTTCTATTTGTGGCTTTAGCAACAGCAAATGACTTTTTAAATGAGAATATTAGTTTCAGAGGAAGACAAGAATTATACTCAAAACTTCATTATGTCTAAGAGTACACCCGTATCGTTAACTAGTTTAAGACCAAAATCTGCCTGTAACTTTTCCTAATTGCTACCTTATTCTACTTCCCCAATATTTGAAAATAATTTTTGTCTGAAAAATGTTATATAAAAGGAACACAGTAATATGCTGTCCCAGTAATAGCAGAAAAAAACTAAAGGAACTTAAAAATATTGGCATTGATTTAAAAAAATTCCAAGATTGACTTTTAGAATTGTTAATGAGACAATTGTAAACACACCTTTCAAAGTTGAGTCTCAGAAAATAATTTGGAGTGGGTGTGTTTTTCTCACCATTCCCTCCTCACCAACACAATTTTACCAAGTGATTATTTTAAAAAATGTAGACAAACTACATGGTAAGTCCTTAGAAAACTGTAAGTATAATTAAGTCATCTGGGTAGCTAAAAGAAATAAAAATGAATACATTTTACAAAATACTAAAACCAATAATCAACGTCTTTAAGTATAAAAATTAAAAAACATAAAAACAGTGAGTCCACTCAATGTCATTGGAGGGCCACTGACTTTGTTCTAGGATTAAAGTGAAATAAGCAGAGTATTGTTTCTGCTTGTTTTTCTCTTCATCTAAAAGCCTATAGGTGACCCCTCAGGATTTTGTTACCTAACACCTGAGATAAACATCTAAAAGGAAAGCTAAAATTAACTCCCAGGCCTGACTGCATATCGTTGAGCTTACTTTAATGGTTTGTCACCTTACAAGGCAGACCTTATATATTCTTAGAACCTGGAGTATAAGACATGATGTACAGTTTCAAGTTATCTGTAGGACAAATAAAAGTGGAAAAAAAATAAATAAACTTGAAAGTCTGAGGTAGGTCCCAGAGACAGAATGTTGTCAGCTTAAAAAAAAAAAAAAAAGCACAAGAGTTGCAAGTTGCTTTATTTGGGGTAAAATAGAGACTATAGGCCAAGAGACTGCATTTCAGATAGCTCTGAGAAACTGCTCCAAAGAAGCAGGGAGAAGGTCAGTATGTATATATGTTGATTTGCTGAAGAGGAAATACATCAATATATATTTTTTGCAGGTTTCTGTTAGTCATGATGGACAACTGTCATCATGTAGGACTTCAGTGCTTTTCTAGATATGAGGTGATAAAAGAATTAGGCTCATAAAATGGGCTCCTGAAAATATCTGAAGACCAGTCCTGACAGTTTTTTCCTCAGCACAGAGTGCCTCATTTCTGCTCTCCACTCTGAACTCCTTTCAGGGGTTGTTGAAAATCAGCAGTTGCAGAAGCACATGATTTAATCCTTGTAGAGGTAGATGACAAGTCCCAATTTATAGTTGACCATATATCAGTAAACTCTTGTTGACAAGAGTAATCTAAGTAATTTATATAGATCTATGAGAGGTCTAACATTTCAAGGTCAAAGCAAAAAATATCTTACCCTTTTCTCTTTCTACTCTTCTCCCTAAGTCTCTCTCCTAACCCTAACTTCCTTTTTTTTTTAAACCTTGCATCTTCTTGGATTTCTCTACTTCTCCTTGCCCTCACAAAACTTTCCCTCCACTAATTAATTAAAAATTGAGAACGCGTGTAAATGTTCTATGCAATTATATTTATATGGTCATCTTCAACTATATGCTTCTGGTTCTTAAAAGTTGCAACATGGTATAAAAGGGCTTCCCAGGTGGCTCACCTGCCAATGAAAAGAGACCCCAGAGATGCAGGTTTGATCCCTCGGTCAGGGAAATCCCCTGGAAGAGAAAATAGGAGCCCACTAATAGTTTGACTAGACTTCCCTGGTAGCTCAGCCGGTAAAAGAATTCGCCTGCAATGCAGGAGACCCCAGTTTGATTCCTGAGTTGGGAAGATCCCCTGCAGAAGGGATAGGCTACCCACTCCAGTATTCATGGGCTTCCCTGGTAGCTCATAAGGTGAAGAATCCGCCTGCAATGGGGGAGACCTGGGTTCAATCCCTGGGTTGGGAAGATCCCCTAGAGAAGGACATGGCAACAGACTTCAGTATTCTTGCCTGGAGAATCCCCATGCACAGAGGAGCCTAGCAGGCTATGGTCCACAGCGTCGCAAAGTCAGACATGACTGAGAAACCAAGCACAGCAACAGTTTGCCTGGAAAAGTCCATAAGGAGAGGAGTCCAGTGGGCTGTGGTCCACGGGTCAGAGTCAGACACAACAAAGCAAATGAGCACACACATTGCACACACACGTTGAAGTCAACCAGAAAATCAACGGAGAGCCCTGGGTCTGCCACTATTTTTGTGACCAGGGGCAAATAACTTCAAGAGAAAGAGAACTAAAATGTCTTTACTCAAAATTTAGATATATAGCTCACTTAGCATAGGTTTGGAGAAGGCAATGGCAACCCCACTACTCTTGCCTGGAAAACCCCATGGACGGAGGAGCCTGGTAGGCTGCAGTCCACGGGGTCGCTAAGAGTCAGATACAACTGAGCGTCTTCACTTTCACATTCACGCATTGGAGAAGGAAATGGCAACCCACTCCAGTGTTCTTGCCTGGAGAATCCCAGGGACAGGGGAGGCTGGTGGGCTGCCATCTATGGGGTCGCAGAGTCAGACACGACTGAAGCGACTTAGCAGCAGCAGCATAGTTTCATGGTTTTTCCACATAGTAAAGCAAGCACAAAATTAAAAGTGTATGAGATTATTCGACATCCACCTTACTGTTCAGTTGTTCAAATTTATATTTCCAGTTGGTTTTAAAATAGATTTGCTCAAATCAGGATACAAAGGTGCTACCTGCATTCACTTTGTGTCACTTACATCTCTTTTAACTTAAAGGGTCCCCCTCCCTTTTCTTGCAATTTGTTAACAAGGCCAAGACATTTATCCTGTAGAATTATCCCTGTTCTGGATTTTGTTGATTGTATTCCTGTGGTGTTCTGTAACATGTCCCTTTGTGCTGTGTATTTCCTATTAATGGACTGATCTGGAGGCTTGATCAGATTCAGGCTTTTTTTTCCCCCTGTCAAGGCACTTCATAGATGGTGCTGGGCACTTTTAATTGAATTGTATTATAAGGCACATCATGAAGATTATCCAGTGAGTTCATCACGTGCTGCCATTTCATCCAAAGTTCCTCATCAGCTTTTCAATTAATAGCTTCAGCAGCCACTAATAGGCACTGCCTAGCTCTTGTCAATTTATTAGGATTTATTTATTTATCACCATTTATTTTAAAATGGTGATATTCTAACACTTATTCTCCATATATTAACTACAATAATTCTATAAATTCTTCCCCTCAATTATTTGATGATCCTGGGATAAGGCAGGATAAATTCTTCTTTCTCTTCAGATTTCCAGTTTTCAGAATACTTGCTCAACTTCTTTCCAAAGGTAACTGAGTTGGTTTGTTTTGTTTTTGCCCTCTTTTATCATTTTGAATGCTAGTTACATATTCAATGTATTTCATTTCATTTCAGTTATTCTTAATTAACATCAAAGTACTCCACATATATCACCAGTTGTTTAGAATCCCTCATTGGATCCTGGGCTTCTGAGAAAACATCTTCAAGTTTCTGAAAGCTCTCTTGCTTTGGCAATACTTAGGTATTAATTTTTCCGATGTGAAATTTTTGTTGGAAGGATAAAGTGCCTAACGTGCACGTATGAATCAAATGATCTCTCAAAATAAGCTGGGGCAAGCAGGCTGGAGTATAGATAAAACAAGTTTGGCCACCCATTGCTTACTTCTGAAATTAGTATAAGCACAGTTTATTATTGCTCCTAGTATCATTCTCTTGTATACATTTGAAAAATTTCATAATGAAGCTTTTAATTTCATTTTAGTAGTAAAACTGTAAAAAGTCACCAACTACTACAGAAAAACAGAAGACAAACATACCCTAAATCTAGCTCACACCGAACCATATAGTTTCTCAAAATTATATCAAAGTACATGCAAGAGGAAAAAAAAAAAAATGTATCTATATTATCTCACTTTACATTCAAGAAAAAGTTGTATATTTGAAGTTAAGAGATAGTCTGAAAAGTGTGATTCTTAAAGTATTCTTTATTAAGATTATTAAAAGTTGTAGAAACAACTTTATATTATAAAGGCACAGGGAGACAGTTCTGATAAAATATTCAAATTAAACAGTAACTTACAGTACAAAAGACAATTTTAATGCACATACAAACCCCAAATGTCTGATTCAAAAATATTTTACTGTGTCTATTAATGGGCAATGATTAAAAATATAAATTGCTACTGTATAATAAATATCTGATAGTGAACATCTTGATAGCAAAGTGAACAAAATATTTATTGCTTTTCACATATATATTTTTCCCTGTAATTTAAAATTCCTAATTCTTTTATTATCTTCTCCTCAACTTTTCCAAAGATAAACGAAATTCTATATAATCTCACAGGGGAAATGGTAGTTATCAAAAACTACCTCAAGAAGCAATCACTGCTGGCAGTGTTTTCTCACTTCCTGTTCTGCAATCACAGTCGCCCTTCCAAAAAATTAGATAAATGCTAAACAGTAAGACAACTGCTCTAATGACTGGCATTCTAAGGTTTGTAATGAATACTTATACAAATATAAAAGGTGCTCCATTTTGAAATGTGTATTTTATTCGAAGTTTTGGGCAAGAGGCGAATGTCTGACAAGTAATTTTACCTACTCTCCTCAAAAGTTTTCCAAACCTGTAAAAAGTCAGCTTAGTAAAATTTCCAGCACTTGAATATTTCTTTGAGGGCTAGTTGGCATATGTAATGTTCAGTACTGATGTATAAAAATTAGCATAATGCAATGTATTTTACAATGAAGAGATCTTACCCTTCTTCCAGTTTTTAAACTGGGATTAATTTTATTGATTTCCTCCTGCTCTTTCTTTAGCAACCGTTATAGATAGTACAGGTAGAACGTCCATCACAACAGTAAAAGAACATGAAAGCAACATCCTAATGAATGCTATTTCAACTTAAGAAAAATCCACATTAAAGTCTTTGATAATCATTGTAAAGTTACTTAACCATATGTCAGGTTCAGACAGTGTGTAGCAGCTAGTAATGCAACTGGCACAGAGTTGATGCTCAATAAATAGTTGCTGAACGAATGAAAAAGAAAAACTTGACTTTGGTTGTGTATAGTTTAATCACGTTCTGATTAGAATAAGATCAGTCTAGAACTAAATACTGCACACTACATCAAACTTTGCTGTAAACAAAAGTTACGATTTCAAACAGAAAAATATCACCTACATTAGCTTTAGCCAATTTATATATACATATATTTTAACTTTAAAAAACAGCCGAGAGAAATTTCACACATTTGTTAACTTTTATCCACATACTTAAATTTGATGTTGTTGATGATTAACAATTGGGTAATGAAGACAAAGTTGGACAGACTGGCTAAACCTGTCTGCCTTATAGTTAGAATTACTAGTCCATCAATAAAGAAAGAATTTATGATGCCAGATTAAACTCAAACAATGACTACCACACTGATTTTTGCAAAACTACCACGCTGAAGTTACACAAATGTAACTTAAGTTACGTATGTTTGGAAGCAGTAGCACAATTTTTCAACATTAAAGAATAACCAGGAAGATATGAATTTAATAATGACAGACTCAAAGTATTGGAAGTAGAATAGTAAGAATAAGTAGGTGACCAATTTTAAAATCTAGGACTAGGTCTAATATTTCTTTGGCATATGCATTACTATCCTGGACAAGTTAGCATTTAAAAAATACTGTTGTTTTTTTTTTCCTCTCAAATCAAGGTATAGATTGCTAGTATACTCTTAAAGCATTTTAAGGGACAAAAATGACATTTTGCAACATATGCCAAAGTTCATATTTAGTGTACAGTTATAATTTATTGGCATAGAGGGATGTAACTGTTAAATAATCTTAAATGATCTCATGCAATGGTGAAACCACAGACAGTGGGAAGAAATATAAGTATTTACACAATAAAATATTCAGTTTTCTGAAAACTGAATTCTGTTTTTTCGGAAAAACACAGTAAACCTGGGAATCCTAACAGTAAATATGTACCGCATAGCACTGAATGAAAACTAGCCCAACTGTAAATGAACACCTATAGTAACCTGAATGTGTAAAATTTAATAAAAAACATAAAAATGGAAGAGAAAAAAAAAAACCCTACACATCAGAAGGAAAAAGTAGCCTATAAAACAGGCCAATCTAACTTGATATTCAAAGTAAATAACAGAGATTCACAAAATCATGACAATAATGCAAACTAAGTCAAGTACCAAGTACCCTTTGATACACAAGCCAATGTAACTATCAGACTCATTTCCAATAGCTTAACAATACTCATTAATCCAGTCAGGCATTCAGGGGCTGAAGCGGTCAATGAGAGCTCAAGCCTCCAAAGTTTAAGAACAAACTTATCTGCAGAAGCATCATGTGATTTTTGAAATCATGTCTTATTTTGGTGGATGTTAACATAAGATCTGTCAGTGCAAGTTTATCATCCATTTGGAAGTATTACTTCCAAATTTCATTTTTCCGGATAGTTTTGGTAGTTTTCATTTTAGCCAGTGCTATTTAAATGAAGAAAAGCAAAGACGAGTTCACCGGAGACTACCTCACGTTGTTACTTAATTGTGCTAGATATTCACGCAGTTCTTTCGCAGCCTGGAATCTGCCGTAGCGCTTCTTTGGGTTGGCGCACTCATCCAGCAAGGCCTCGAGGCGGCCATCTTTGGCAATTTCACTTGGTGGATCATGGAGGAGTCCTCCAGAAGTGCCACGCCAAGTGGCATGTCTGGATAAGAGGTTCTGACAAACAGCATAATAATTGTGGTCCACAGTGGCACGAGCACAAAGAATTTCTTTTGAAAATGATAAGCAAGCCTCCTTATCACAGTCATCAAATTTGCTTTCATACCACACATCCCAATTTTCAGGCTTATCTGTGAAAAGGGAAAGAAGGAGAAAGAGAAAAATACATTTTAGAAGACTTTTCATTGTTTCCCAAAATGTAACATTTGACTAATGAACACAGTAATGTTGGTTCTTAAAACTATATTACATTAAACATTTAAACATATTACTTTCTACAGACATTTATGAGGAGTCCACCAAGGCAGGGGAAAAGGATCAGACAAGGTCCCTACAGACTAAAGGCCAAAGGGTTCAGCTTAGAGTGAAACTCTCCATGATACACAGAAAGTGCCACATGCAAGTCTGACACACTGCTATATGAGTACAGAGGAAGCAGTACCTGTGCCTGAGACTGCGGAAAGCTGCACAGAGAACAACTGATTTAGGTTTTGAAAGATAAACAAGTCTGAAAAGAGGGGAAACAGCATGCTAGGCCCAGGGTACAGTATGTACAAAGGCATGGATCTAAGGGGTTGGCCCAGCTGGTACGGGAAATAATAAATTCACTGTCGCTAGAGCATGAGACAGGTGACTGGAGAGGAGGCACAGACAATGCTAGAGAAATAGGCTGCATCTCCTGTGGTCATGACCATGATCTGTCTGATAGAAATGGAACTCCGGGCTGAGGACTGGAGGTGCTAGGATGATGACAACAACTAAAGAAGGTCCAGGAAAAAAAGTCAGATTGTAGAAACAAAAACTCGATACAAAAATTAACAGTGAAGTCTGAGGTTCTAACTGGATGACAAAGTAGATACTATTAAGATAATATTAATATTTTATACATACAGAGTAATATAAAGTAGCTGTGAGGTATTCAGTAGACAGATTCATTCAAGAAACTAAAAGGCTACTGTAGCTGAAGCGTTAAGGGCACTGGAGTTATGTTAAAAATGAAGCAGAACAGGGCCAAGTCACATAGATTATTCTCTGGTAAAGTGTACGAATTTTACTCAAGAAACCACTGGAAGTCATTACAAGCATTAAGGAAGGGAGTGCTAAGATCAGATTTATGTTTTGAGAAAGGAACTACCTGAGTAGAAGGAAACCAAAGGAGGAAATAATTTCAGAAAGCTGTTACTAATCGGTCACTTCACAAATTTACCAATTGGGTGACTGCAAATAGTAATGTGATCTTCTAAGTCAGGTTTAATGGGCTGAGAAATGAATGGACGCTGAGGAAGTAGAGAAAGGCAATAAGCAACTTTCAAAAATAGAGGGAAAGCAGGAAATAATCTTATGCATACTTGTTTATGGGAAAGTAAGAAAAACTAGATTTTAAGGAGGGTGGGAAATTGAAGAAACTAACTGATGCAACAAGTTCTCAATGAAGGATCTATTTTGTCTGAAAAAAAAGTGTATTGCTTTTACTAGTTTAGATGATAAAGGGAAGGACATTAAGGGAGTTGCCACAACAAAACCACAATTTCCCTGTAAAGGTCATTTACTAGAAAGAGTTAAGAAATGAGGGTCATACATAAATACAGCCTTTTGCAAAGTGTCTATTTAGCCAGCTTTACCATGAGACATTTGAAAAGAATTAGCCAGAGCTAAAGGAGCACTGGAGCAATGCTCACTGTATGAAGTGCAAAAATACAGAAACTATATTGTATTCATCCAAGGTCAGGAATTAGTTGGTACAAAATTGTAACGTGTATTCCAGGAATGTCCACGTTAAAAAAAAAATTACAAAAACATTATTTTTACAAATACTGGAATAATAATGTTCTAGAGTTTAGGCAAGTTGCACAACTCTGTGAATATATACATTAAAAAAAAACTGAACACTTAAAAAAAAAAAAGCACAGTTCAAGCTGCTGTAACTTCCACAAATGTATAAAGAGGTTAAGTGGGGAACGATGTACTCCAGAGCAGGGCATCCACTCCCTGTGAAAGGATCTGCACGGCAGATAAGAAAGAATCAGAAAGTAGTTTTGTGAGTATGGAATTGGAACAAGGCATTGAGAAAAATCTAGTATTTAACAAGATAAGCCAAGATAATGTAAAATGTGTCAACCTAATACATTGCTGTTACAGTCACTACATTCCACAGGTGCCACAAACTTTTGGTCTCTTCATCAACAGACCCACATGACAGGATGGGATTAAAAATACAAGGCTTTTACCATGGAACAACAACCCTTCAATTTCTTTTACTAAGTACATTAGTTACAGAACCACAGGCTTTGTCCTTGAAACTAAAATTCCTATGACACTTAATTTTCAAAACACTTTAGACATTCTGCCCACCTATCCAGTGAAGAGCTCATAAATAAATGAAAGCAAAGTTTAACGTCAAACCAAAGTTAGAGATCTGCAGTGCTAGAAATCATCTACATGGTTAAAAAGGTAAAAAAGAATCACTGGAGGGACCTCACAGAAAAATGAAACACAGAATACCACTGCAAGAGAATACACAGAAAAACAGACTCTACAAAAGCTGTATAGTCTCTCTGGTAGTCTTTAACTAAATAAAAACTTAATACTGCATTAGAGTCCTAAAGCCAACAGCACAAAGCTGACAGTATGGAAAAGACGTGTACACACACACACCCCACACACAGTAAATCTGGGTCCATTTGAACCTGAAGTATATTTTAGTATATATGGACAAACTGTGACTAAGAGTACAACTCTTAATAATCAGTATTTCTTTACCGGTCAAATAAAATAAAGATGCAAGGTTGCTTTCTAAGGAGGAAGTTTTTAAAATCTGCATCATATAAATGTAAACATTTGACACAGAAAAAAAACCCTACAAGTTATATACTTACTTTGTCTGATTAACCTTTTGTCAGCAACCAAAACGTTTTCAGCGTCCACAATGATTACCTTCCCATCTCTAGGACCAACTGCAAAATTGTCAAAGCTGACGTCCAGGAGGTAGAGTGCAAATTCAAAGTCATTGTTTGTGAGCTGCTCTGCTATTTCCATTAATTGCCAAGCGAGGTCAACTCGTTTCTCCCATGGTGCATTAAAGTAACTCCACAGTTCTTCTCCAACATAATTTACAGCCACCATTCTTCCACAAGCTCCAAGATACTTTGCAAATGGCCAACCTTCATCAGACGGAAAACTCTACAAAAGAATTATCTTTATTACAAGACATTCTAATGAGGATATCCTAGGTCTATCCATAGAACCTCACAGTAGAGATTTCTGCTAGGCATGAGTTTGGATTTTGTTATATTCAATAGTTCAAAAGAGATAAACTATTTTTTAATTGAGGTATAATTAATTTAAAATGTGACATTAATTTCTGTTATACAGCAAAGTGATTCCGTTATATGTATTTATACATTTTTTTAAAAAAATACTGTTTTCCATTATGGTTTATCTCAGGGTATTGAATACAGTTCCCTGTGCTACACAGTAGGATCTTGTTATTTATCCAATTCTATATGTAATAGTTTGCATCTGCTAAGTCCAAGTTCACCCCTCACTCACCCCTCCTCTTCCCATTGGCAAACACAAGTCTGTTCTCTAGGTCTGTTAGTAACTTTCTTTTTTTTAGCTCATATGTATGGATGTGAGAGTTGGACTGTGAAGAAAGCTGATCGCTGAAGAATTGATGCTTTTGAACGGTGGTGTTGGAAAAGACTCTTGAGAGTCCATTGTACTGCAAGGAGATCCAACCAGTCCATTCTAAAGGAGATCAATCCTGGGCGTTCATTGCAAGGACTGATGCTAAAGCTGAAACTGCAATACTTTGGCCACCTCATGTGACGAGTTGACTCACTGGAAAAGACTCTGATGCTGGGAAAGGTTGGGGGCGGGAGGAGAAGGGGACGACCGAGAATGAGATGGCTGGATGGCATCACCGACTCTGTGGACATGAGTTTGAGTGAACTGCGGGAGTTGGTGATGGACAGGGAGGCCTGGCGTGCTGTGATTCATGGGGTCGTGGAGAGTCGGACACGACTGAGCAACTGAACTGAACTGACCATTACTATGGACTTGAAATTTTTTAATAGATAACCTCACATTATAAAGCTAAAATAAGTCTTGCTTATCAAAATCTCAGAATCAAACTGATCAACAAAACACAAGACACCTTCTTTATTACCAGATCTAAAAGTAGAGATGTTTTCCTTTATCTTTTTGACTCATGTACGTACAATCAACCAAAAGTTTCTTTTGAATGAACAGGACTGCACACCTATTAGCCAGCAAGTGTTACCAGGCATCAAGCACTCTGTTACACTGGCATTAAGAGTGAACTACACTGTCTCTAAAATAAAATTTTAGAAGACAAATACCAAACAAATAACTATGACTATAATTAAGTATTAGATACTAAAAAATGGTTCCGGTCCTAAAAGAGTCTTTAATAGGGACCTCATCTACTCCAGAAGCAGGCAGGAGGGGAATGCAGAGAAAGATTCTTGGGAAATGTCTTCTAATCTGTACCCACAGGTTGGTAAAGAGCAGTCTGATAACCTACAATGCAATCTCCACTCCAAGTATCTCTTATGCCAAGTCAGCCTTGCTTCCCTTTCCAATGTCACCACATTGTCTATTCACCTTAAATCCAACTTCAAAATTATTTATTCTCCTGATCTTGCCAAGAATTTCTAATGGATTTTTTAACTACTAGGAAGATTAATATCCTAAAACAAAAGACTTCCAGGATTATGAACAAGTCATTTTCAACCTAAGTAAAATGGCAGGCTTATTCTGAAGTACTCTGCGATACTCTCTAACACCCAGCTACAAGTTGAAAAAAGAGCAAAAGGGTGGGAAGTAATGCTTTAAACAACTTTTGGAAGATCACGTGACTAGAGGCGTTTTTAAAGAGCTATTTTTCAGAATAGTGAAGTGAAAGTCACTCAGTCATGTCCAATTTTTTGTGACCCCCATGGACTATACAAGTCCATGGAATTCTCCAAGCCAGAACACTGGAGTGGGTAGCCGTTTCCTTCTCCAGGGGATCTTCCCAATCCAGGGATCGAACCCAGGTCTCCTGCATTGCAGGCAGATTCTTTACCAGCTGAGCCACTAGGGAAGCCCTTTCATTATAACCCCTTTTCTTAGAGGCAGATGATATTTACACAGACTGCAGGGGAATAAAACAAAACACCACAGAATATAAATATAGCCTACTTCTATTGCTAAAAATGAACAATCTACATTAAGAGCCAGAGATGAGGCTCTTCTGGGAACTCAAGAAAGTAGGTGGGTGATATTAATTTTACTCTGAGCTTTTATAAAATTGACAAAACTCAGTAACACTCTTACTTTAAAACTTTAAGACAAAAGATTTATAGAGTCATACTTCATCCATAATTGCCTATTTTCATTTGTGCTTCCTTTTAACTCTATCAAATGTACAATAACTGTATTTGTTCTTTGTATATATACCTTTTCCGTTTAAATTTCAGTATCTGCAGTTTTGTGATATAATACTAATTATGTAAATTAAAATTTTAGATATGTTAGTATGAATCTTTAAATATAGTAAATGAATTAATTCAATTTTGTTCACAGACGATATCTACTGATTCTTTAGTAATTAGAGGAAAGTATATTTTTAATCTTATCTGAGATTTTAAAACTTCTTGAGGGCACTGGGGAAAGTGACAGATTGCTCATTTCGAATGTGACATGCAAAAACTGCTAACCACACATTATTTTCAGCTCTTCCTCCCAACTTAAAATACCTCCAAATTTATAGGCAAAATGATTACAAAAGATTTAACTATTTCTCAGAAGTATTCCTGTATAAAACCTGATATATAAAACGAAAGCACTGAAAATAACTAAGTATGTGAGATTATAGTTTTGCAGTGCAAAAAATAAAGACCTCCTCCACACACACTACTGGCGTATTATTCACATGCCATATTGTCAAACAGATACAAACATATCTTTGTGAAACTAAAATGGTCTTTGACAACAGGAGAAAAGGGAACTCTGCCAACATCTGCACATGTACAAATGCCTCCTTGTCTTTGGAGCCTTTCCAAGTGAACGACAGTCAAATATATACCTCATTACTCAAGTCCCTCATGGAAAAGAATAAAATATATGAACAAATGTCACACTGAGCAACTTTATATTCATATAGCAATTTCTGACAATGTTAGCTAAAATCATGTTATGCCTCATTTTAAGAAGAGCACAACAATTCTTTCATATAATTTGCTACCAAATCTTTTGGAAGAACTTTAACAAATGAATTCACATCACTTGCTCATATGAAAAGAATTTTTCATTGAATAATCAAAAGTCATACTTCATTAATAAGAACGAATTCTACTGAGCATTCTATTGAAAATGCTCCAAGGAAGCCAAAATATTTATAATTTGCATTTAAAACAATTCTGGCTTAGAACCAAATGTACCAAGATCAAGCTGAGTTTGACAGACAAAAATTTTAAGATGTTACCACTTGGATTTATTAAATATATCAAGCAATAAGAAACAAAACATCTTACTTCCCGATTACCAAACTCCCACAGTGCATAAAACACAGTAGCCAGGATAAGAAGTATACTGCTGAGGTTCACATTTTTTTTTTTTAAACAAAATCTTAAAAATCTTCCCATTGTGCTGGGCAGATTTTCAAACTGCCTAACACAACAGGCACACAATTTCAAGTAACTTGAAATAAAATGTGTGTTTCATGTTTTACTTCTATTTTTACTTGATGTATAGGTGATTTACAGTATTATGTTAGTTTCTATTGTACAGCACAGCGATTGAGTTTTCATTCTTTTCCCTTATAGGTTATTTCAAAATATTGAGTATAGTTCCCTATGCTAGAGTAGGTTCTTGTTGGTTAGCTATTTTATATATAGTAGTGAGTATATGTTAATCCAAACCTCCTAATTTATCCCTCCCTCACCCACTTCCCGTTTGGTAATCATAAATTTGTTTTTCAAAAGTATACAAGTCTCTGTTTTTGAAGTAAGTTCATTTGTATCCTTTTTAAGATTCCACATATAAACAATATTAATATGATATTTGACTGTCTTGCTTAGTTCACTTAGTATGATAATCGCTGGGTCCATCCATGTTGCTGCAAACGCCATTACTTCACTCTTTTTATGGCTGAGTAATACACGACAAGGAGGCCTGGCGTGCTGTGATTCATGGGGTCGCGGAGAGTCGGACACGACTGAGCGACTGAACTGAACTGAACTGAATATCACATTGTATATATATACCATATCTTCTTGATCCATTCATCTGTAGATGGATATTTAGGTTGCTTCCATATCTTGGTTATTCTAAACAGTGCTGCAAAGAACCATAGGATACATGTATATTTTGGAATTACAGTTTTCTCTGGATATATGTATGCCTTGGAGCACGATTGCAGAACCATATGGTAACTCTTCCCTGGTAGCTTCCCATATGGGCTTCCCTGGTGGCTTAGTCAGTAGAGAATCTGCCTGCAATGCAGGAGACCTAGCTTCAATCCCTGGGTCAGGAAGATCCCTTGGAAAAAGGAATGGCAACCCATTCCAGTGTTCTTGCCTGGAGAATTCCACAGACAGAAGAGTCTGGTGGGCTAGAGTCCATAGGGTCTCCAAAAGAATCAGACATGACTGAGCGACTAACACTTTTACTTTCTTTCATGGTAACTCTATTTTAGTTTTTAAGGAACCTCCATACTGTCCTCCACAGTGGCTGCACCAGTTTATACTCCCACCAACAGCGTAGGAGGGTTCCCTATTCTTCTCACACTCTCGAGCATTTATTATTTGTGGACTGTTTGATGACAGTCATTCTGACCAGTGTGAGGTAGTAAGTCATTACAGTTGTGATTTGATTTTTCTAGTAGTGGTGCTGAGCATCTTTTCATATGCCTTTTGGCCATCTGTATGTCTTCTTTGGAGAAATGTCTGCTTAGATCTTCTGTCCATTTTTTGATGCGGTTGTTTGTTTTTTGATCTTGAGCTGTCTGAGAAAATGTGTGTATTTTACAAGATTATTTACTAGTGAAAAAATGCATACAAATACTTTTCATCTGAAAGAGAGTCTTTAAACCTGGAATGGTTTAAATTCAACTGGACTGGAAGCACTCCAATTAATTGTTCAGGGTTTTTAATCAGGTTTGAATACGTCATACAGTATGCAAAGTTATAACTATTAGTTTAAGATTACACAAAGACACAAAATGGTTAAAAACATATTTATTACTCTATTACTGCTTTTTTTTTTACATTAAGTAGGTGACCACCCAAAGAAAAAGTCTGAGTTTATTACTACCAATGTAATAATTTAAAATGGAAATTTAAGTATCAAGTCAAAAATGCTTAACTCTAAGATTTAAAGCAACATTAAATGCTTTTACTCTTAATTGACATAGTATTTTGAATATGAAACCTAAGATATATTGTCATTTTAGCTTAAAATCAAGGTTTCAGAAACTACTAGGATCATCTTCATTTTATGAGAAAATAAAATATATACAATCAATATAGTAAAGAGACAATTCAGATATTTTATATTCTTTAAGATACACAATATTTTATAAACTTTCTATATTTAAAGGGTAAAACAGTATATAAGCAGAACAATGGACTTGAAATCACTAGTCTAGCTTCTAAGTTTCACCTTTACCTCTGCATCTCACTAGCTGTATGATGGTGGCAAAGTCAAAACTTTTTAGCGCTTTAGTCTCTTCTCTGTAAAACTAAAATAATACTTGCCCCATATTCATCAGGGTCATCAAAGGGAAAAAAAGTATGAAATGCTAAACTATAAAAAGGCTCAGTACTATGAGAGATGTCTAGTGCATCTACAAGCACTAAATACACATAAGATTTAAAACTTGGTAATATAATACGTATATAGATAAACACAGCATTGTAATTTGATTTTCATTTATAATAGGTAAGTACCACAAAGTAAATTCTAAACGCTGACATATCTATCACATCTATTGATCAAAACCAAAAGTCACAATGCTTTGTGGACTCTTCATGTGACCAAATGGGATGTGCAATCTAAAAATTCTAGAGTTGGAGGGTACTCAAGTTTTAAATACAGTTCAACTTTATCAGCATATACCTTAAGTAAGTTGCCTCAAGTCACAAAGGTAGTGGGGCTTCCCTAGTGGCTCAGTGGTAAAGAATCCCCCTGCCAATGCAGGAGCCACAAAACACATGGGAGGCCGCGAGTTTGATCCCTGGGTTGGGAAGAACCCCCGGAGGAGGAAATGGTAACCCACTCCAGGATTCTTGCAGGGATAATCCCATGGACAGAGAAGCCTGGCAGGCTACAGTCTATGAGGTCACAAAGAGTTGGACATGACTGAGCATGCATACATACACACACGCAAGTATTAAGAGGTGAAGTCAGGCTAATACAATCCCTCGATCCCAACATCCCTGTTTCAGAAGTTTTCTAATTTTGGAAAGGTGACAGTACGTATATTTCACACTCATATTACACAATGCTTCAAGGACTTTGGGAGAGCACCTCACAAGAAAACATTTCGTTGCAAAAATACCATAAGCTTATTCATCCCAAGTTGGATAAAGCACACAAATTACCTCATGTGTTTTCACATTTGTTTTTTAACTTGACAAGGCCTATTTTTCTTCACGTTTTAAATTTGGAATTGCAGATAAGGTCAACTCACATTTCACTGACTACTACAAGAAGCTGGAGTAAAAGGCAATGAGAGTTACTGTGGAATGAAAATCCTGAATGAAAAAAATCCTCTATCAAGCCTAACTCCATCGGAAATGCTAAGTAAAGAGTTACAAACAAAACATAATCCTGTTCTTAGCAAGGCCTTTTAGCCTGAGTTGGGAAGATGATTATAAACATATATAAATGATAAATTCTGGAATCTGTTACAAATCACAGAAGAGTACAGAAGATGTTAAGAAAGAAGAACAGGGACCTATTTTAAATTGTGTAGTAAAAGCCTCTCTAAGGAAGTGCTACTTAGGGAGAGCTCTAAATGCTGAGCATAATATCATACAGATTGGGGATGAGACAGTAAGAATGTTGGAAGAATATGTTAGAGCCAGAAACTGTCTTCTCAGAACTGAAAGGAAAATAAAAAAAGGCCAAAGAAGCTGCAGTGAAATAAGGAGGAAATGGCTTGAGGTCTGAAGAGGGAGGTAGAGATCAGATCACAATCATGTTGGGAATTACAGAATAAAACACAAACTCCCCAACACGGTCTACATGCCATGAAAACACCAAACATGTGTCAAATCTTTAACATTCAGAAACATCTTACTTATTGGAGTTAATCAATATCCTGCAGTATATAACCTTTAATCAACAGCCACTGTCCTACCATATTAATTAGATCATTTTATTCTATTATATAAGAATACAGTCCTGAAAAAAGGAAACACAGGATGTGTAAGTAAAACTGATAAAAAAAACTAAAGTCAACTCTAAAATGTTCATGTTCTATTATTTTTTACTCTCTTTACATGACCAAAAGTGGGGTTTGCATACTAAGTTTAAAAGATCATAATTCTTTTAATACAAAAAATATAAAATATTTTATAGCCATTTATTATCTCACAACATGCCATTAAAAAGAACATAACTTTGCAGTCTGCCTAAAAAGGAAATGTGTTACATGACTGTAAGACTAATTTTTTTTTTAAAAGGAGAAAATTTCTAGTAAAAAGATAATGACTTGGAAAAAAACTCATAAATAATCAAACATATAGTCTAAAAATCTAGTTACAGGTTTTCTAAAGAACTGGCATTTCTACTCATACACACAATTTAAACTTGAGATCATTTCTAGAGAGTAAATTACCAAAAGCATAGAAAATGCTTAGAGGTTCAATCTGAGCTTCAAAATTATTTTTAAAAGCCAAAATTTGAACAAAATCCCATTGTAGTAACGCATGTTATAACAGCTGTTCATAGAGATTAGTCAAATGTTCTGGTGACAGACTAATGTGTTCACAGTTTTGTGAACTGTCTAGAGGGGGAATATAGTAAAATTACTGGAATGATTTAATGGTTACCTAATTTTTGCTAAAATTTCTTTAAGACCTCAGCTTCTTAATTTATACTGCCAAATAGCAGCCAAAATCCATTGCAAAGACTGTAGAATCTTAATGATCTCAAGATTTTCAAGTCACAGGATATGTTCCATTTGTTTCACTAAATAATTTTCTGAATGCCATTTCCACCCACCTAGAATTCCAACAATATTAAGCAATGTCTTGAAAATAGCAAGGTTGTGTTATTTCACTGAATATCGTGGCCAACAGCTAGCTGTATCTGAAATAGAAAACTAATGTCAAAACACATCAATAGTAAAAAAACCTACCAAGTTTAACAGAAACAACTCATCTTTTAGAATAAATATATTAAGAAATATTCTTCCATACCACACACACACACACAGAAACCAAAATTGCTTGGCCACAAATTTTAAATATATATTTACTAGTCTCAACTGACCTCATGAGAACTAACAACTGTGATCCATGTTTTTAAGTTAAAAGATATACCTAGAAACACTATACTCAAATATTTATTTCTAATAAACTCTCAAATAATAGGGGGAAAAAGGTGTAAGCAGCTTCTTTTAGACCCAATAACCTAAGAATGCTACTTTATACTTTAGTCAAGATCTGACTTCTTTAAATAATCTGTCAATAGAATAGTACTAACTTCCCCTCTTCCCTTTAAAACACAAACTGAATTAATACAGCCCTTCAGAAGTATAACATAGTATCTGTTAGGAGCATAGTATCACCAGGTATTAAAAACCTGGTGCCTGGTTTTGAATGTGTATTCCTTTGTTTTAAATTTAATATGACCAAAACAAAACTCTTGATTCTCCCTCCCCCAAAGCCATTCCTTCTCTGGGCTTCCTCAGCAGTAGTTGCTTAGACCAAAAACTCTAGTGATATCCTTTATGTTTCTTGAGAGAATACAGTAGCCCATTCCCATCAACAAGTCCTATCAGGTATTTCTCCAAAACATACCGTGTCTAACTACTTTTCATAACCTCTACTGCAACCACCTTAATACATACCAAGCTTTCTCCCACAAACCAGGGCAAAAGTCTTTGATTCCTTAAACCATTCTCCACAAAGCACATCCTGCTAAAAACACATTTATGGTTTCCCACTGATCTGAAAACAAAATTCTAAACTCATTAAGCATGTTTACAAGGTCACATAGAATATGGACCTGTCTACTTCTATGATCCTGTGTTCTACCAGGCTTTTCCACTCCCATGCTTGACCCTTCTTTGGAACCTCTGGATTTGTCCTCAGAATTCTGTACCACTGGCTTTTTCTCATCATTCACATCTCAGCTGAAATGTCACTCTTAAATTCTGACCACTGAATTTAAAATCGTATCCACAATCCAATTCTCCATTATAGGAATCTGCTTTGTTCTTTTTACAGTATGTAAAATCTAAGATTACATTGCTCTTTATTGGTTTGCTGCCTATATCTAATGCCCCAGAAAGCAAAGAATCCACAACTGTGCCCTGGTCTGTCATCTTTACTGTACCCTAAAGGCACAGAGGTCAGTTCCCAGTACTACTTGTCAATGCCACACAATTCCTGTCAGATCTCCCTCAGATAATACATCTTTTAAGATTCCGTCTCAGAGTCTAAGAATGCCAAGAAAACCCTGACTTAACCTCTATTTTTAAAACTATTATTTACTAATGTACTAACTAGAATTATTAACTTTAGACTTACAGAGGAAAGTTAAACTATTTGGTTTATATTACTGAATCCTTATGAAAACTATGTTTATACAATAGTCATCATCATATGAGACAAGTCCTTAACGTCCTCTTAATTATTATTCCAAAAAAACTACAGCCTGAAGCAGCATCTACATAGGTATTTATGATGTATGTATGTATATGTAAAGACGATGACATTTAAACATTTGCCATAAGAAGAGTAAAATTCATATATTTCTAAGACGGATGTCATGGTGTACTAAGGAACTTTACTCATGTCTAAAAATGAAATAAGCTGATCCACAAAGTAATAATATACTGTAAAAAACTTTACAATTAAGGATATTTTACATATATTATCTGAATAATTCTCTCCTTTAAAACAATTCATTGGATAGGTATTAACATACCCATTTAAAAAATCAGGGTCTGAACCATCAAGTGACTTGCTCATTGCCACCCTACAACTCTGTGGTGGTCTAGAATGCTATTTCAATACTGCCATCACCACACCTCCTGGTCCCTGTGGGCATAACCCCATTTATCCTCAGAACTTAATTCCTCTTAATTCCTCCCTGGTATCCACTCTGATGAAGGTACACTTAGATGTCCCTCCCTAAATGAGTCATCTGACAGGGTGCACAGTATACTTCTTTATTAGTAGGGCTAATTATGCTATACTGATTTTAATTAGTCATTTATATACCTGCCAGCTACACACAGCTAAGCTACTTGCTGCCTAGAAATGTCTTTTCAATCCAAATGCCTTCTAACAGACTATTTATCAAACAAGCAAACAAAATTCAGTTCTTCTAAGTCCAGGGCTATAAGTCCAAAGAGCTTCCAGCTGCTTCACAGATAAACTCCTGTAATCTATAAAAAAGACATAAAACATGGATAAAAAATTTGATTATATAATTTAAAATCTTTCAAAGTCTATGACCAGGGTGAATAACTATCCTAATTTTATGCCAAGAATTTACTGTTTTAAGACAGTTTACAATCATTTACTAAAGTTCACTATTATATGAAAAATGCAGGACTTATATTCTAAGGACATATTAGTCTTAGTGTGAAAAGTAAAGAAAGAAAACATGCCAGCATTCTGTGAAGAATAAGCAGCAATAACAGCAATACAGGAAGGAGCCAGAGACCAGAGGCCAAAAAAATCAGAATAAAAACCAGTCTGATGATTCCCTGAAAAATTGACTCCCTATTAATGTATGAGAGGAATATGTGCTGAACCATGCAATGGAAATACGAGGGAAAATAGTTCAAATATTAGACGAAAAAAATGTTTCTGCACTTTCAGAACTAATAATGGCTAAAAGATATGAATATAAACAGAAAATAGGCCAGGGTATCAAATGATTTTGCTCCATTAATCTGGAAGTGGTATTTTCCTATGGATGATCATTTGTTTCTACAATCTTTCCAAAATAAGTATCCTTTTTGAGACCTGGGTTACAAACAGATGTTATTTTTTTGTTTGCTCTGTCATTAAGCTCAATCAAGTGTCAATAAAACCTCTGTTAAAAAGAAGAAAAACAGAAGAAAAAAAAACCTCTAGATATAAACTTATTCATTTATTAGATTAAAAAGCAATCTATTCAGTACTACCTAGTCAGAAACATCTCTGAAGCCTAAATCTAAGAGTGTGGTTACCACAGCAGCAATCATTGGTAAAGAAGTAGGTGGCCCCTTAAACTCCGGTTTGAAAAGAAACTCCTGAGAAAAAGTCTGGAACAGCCTTTCTAGGTGCCACTGCCCCACAAGAACCTTAGCTACCCTTAGCTCCAGACTATTTTCCTTCAAAGGTGGTCTCAAATTTTGATTTAACCTGATTTCATCTATGTAAAAATTGGGGCTAGGAAGACAAGCTTGAAACAGGGCTAGCTAATCTGGCCTCTGACCCATATACGCTAGCAGGAATCAAGTACCAAACCTCTGACTCCCTTCTAGAAGAGCTTAAACCCACCAGTTAAACTCAAGTTCAGAAGCAGAGTGACAACTTCAGGTTGAGAGTGTAACAGTCACAGGGTGTTGAGGCTGAAAAGGAAAGGATTTAATCCAATAGTCTCATTTTATAGATAAGTGAGTCCCACAAAACGTTTACTAACAGTCCGAAGTAAAAAAATTAGCTAAATGGTCATAATCTGTTTACGTCAAAAAGTGCATCTTAGTACAGCTTAAAGATATATTCTTCACCTACAGAAATTATTTTTAAGGGCAGACACAACATTCACTCCAAGTTTAATTGTAAAAATTCACCTTGTAATGTAGGAATGGACTAAATTAGTGAAGTAAAGGTATGGCTGATATTCAAAAACATAACTATTTTTAAGGTGATCCATATTCTAGACAAGCTTCAAAACTGTTAACCACATGCATTAGATAATTAAGTTACTTTTACTTATTTAATATCTAAACACTTTCTAATTACTGAGTGTTGACTATGCATCAAGCCCTATATAAAATGTTTTCCATGTATTATGTCATTAACAAGAACTGAAGGTTTAAAATCTATAGCTTAAACAATGATAGTTACATACTTTAAAAATTAAAGAAATCCTATTAAAAACATGATTTAGAAAACTTAGGACAAAATTCTACAAATAAGACAAATTCCCACATTCTTGCCCTTAAACGACAAAGAGCTTTCTTATTTCTATAAATAAGACCATCTTCACTATCTCTGAGTTATAAAGTCAGAGATAACATGTTGGGCTTCAGGAAATCCAGACAGCATTTTTCTCCCTCACACACTCACAATGTTTATAAATTCAAGAATAGGTTAAGTACTAATACTGGTAAAAATTTTATCAGTAACAGAAAACATCTTACTATCTTGCGAAATACTTCAACCTCTCATTTTTAACTATTCCAAGAATGCTGCTATACACTGTATTACAAAGTCCCTCTCTGCATTTTTCCCCAAACGATTATGGCAAACTTGTTATGAAATATACCTCTAGGTAAAGTAAAACTGTGAAGAGGAAAAGAAGGTATCAGAGTAGAAGATCAAGGTTCTAGCATTATCCTGCTGATGCTTATAACTTTTCCTTAGAGCGAGATAAGCTGCTGTAAGCTAGTAAAACTATCCAACAATGGGAAGAGTCACACTTCTGTATCATTTCACATTGGGAAATTTATACTACAAATTTGTACAGCCTTACACAGATAAGTTAGGTCCATAACATATCCTGCAGACATTTAATACCATTCATGTCTTCTTTCAAGGCATAATAGAAACTTAGGTTTTTTACTGTTTCTTAAAATCTGAAGAGGCAAATTGAATGGGTTAAATTCACACATACTTTTCAATTCTTTAGTACCTTATCAAAAGAGAATTTTAAACGTTTATTTTTGGAAGCATGTTTACTACATGGAAACTCTTGTTAAGAACAGCTTGATGAATTCAGTTTAAAATACTTTTTCTCCCAAGTAGTTAATTTTGGGGCAATGTAAAAAAAAATCTAGTTTTTCACCAACTGTCCAAAAATTCAATAAGTAGCTCCCTCTCCTGGAAAGAGAAAAAAAAGGGAGTTCCTCTTTAAGCTGTAAAACACACACTTGTACTTTTAAAAATATTTTTAAAAAACACAGGAACCCCAAAATATATATAAAAAGACTCAAAAAAAATAAACATTCCAATGACTGGTACTAAAGGCCTCAAATCTGTATTTCACACAGCATGAACTAGCTATAAAACTAAATTAACATTTCAGTTTACAAACAGCCGTCAATAATGTTGATACATGTATTTCCTCATATGCTAAAAACAAACTCTTATCCTATAATCCACCTAGCCACATGGTCAAATGATTGGGTTAGTAAGTTTAAACTACAAAAATATAACTGATCCTTTTTTTTTTTTTTCCAAGTTATCTATCACTAAAGATGAAAAGAGAAGAAAAAGTTTAAGGGAAGAGTTAATCAGAAAACATATTTAACAATCTCAACTGTAAAGTAAATTGAAAATAGCAAGACAACTTCAAGCTTCCAAAAACATGTGTTTCCTAAATAAAGCATTTATATCAGTGCAAATCAAATGCCAGTATTTCTCATATTAAAATGACATATGTTTATAGAAATGCATGTACAACATTCTTAAAGTGTTAGTTCTAACATTAGCAGAATCATCTGATAAAAACCTTTTAATATGCAGCTGTTACTACAGGTGCAGAAAATGTGTATTATTAAGGTAGATCTTTACTAAATTTTTGGATCCCAGAGAATCTGACAGACTACTCAGCAAACTATATTGCTAGAGCTGTCTCCAGAGACCAAACTTGCTAACATAAACATCTATTTCTCAAAGCGAAAAGGCAGCTTAAATGGAAAAAAAAAAAAGTTTTAAATAAAAATGTATGCATTAAATATGAACTTAGGCTTTAGAGGCTGACTAATTTTGTAACTACCAAATAAAGTAATTTCTTCAAGAGAAGTTTAACCAGTTTTATATCCTATTCACTGAAAGACAGCAACATTTAATATACAATCTGTACTTCAAATGACCCATTACATACATCCTATGACTCGTTAAAATTTACTACAGTTTTGTTTGCGGCAAAATACTTATTTTGTGTTAAAATTATTTGGCTACACTAATCAAACGACGCTGGTTTCTTTTGGCTAAGTTGGGTAGCGAAAAACTTGAGAAAAGTAAGCCATATAAATGAATAGTGGCCATTTCTATACATGCACTTTAGATTTAAAAAAAAAATGCACCCCTGTACAAACCTCCTAGTCATTTCAAAATTACTTGGGATTAGTTTTCTGTCATGTTCCCCCTGCCCCCCACCTTTGTATTTGAAATACAGCACAACTGGTATGGGGAAGGAGCAAGGTAACTTTCCCTGCGGTTATCAGGAGAGATCACACCCCCACAGTTGCAACCACTGTCCAAGGACACCGCACTGAAGGCGAATGGGAATGTGTATAATAAACTCAATAACTTTCCCAAGGTAAACACAGTTTTGAGGGATTCTGTTTTCTTTTTTGGCTGTCACCGCCAGTAAAAAGATCACAGCGTACTCCCTAAGTCACGAGAGAGCCAATACGTCAACTAGGAGAGAGGTGACTCTTCTTTCCCTGTTTCTTGCCCTGGCCTACCTAACACTTCATCTCCTCCCTGCGCAGGCCAAATTACCAAACGAACAGAGAAGGTCACAGGATCAGCAAAAACGTCCGTCCTGACACCCTCGCAGCCTCAACTCCAACGTGCCTTATTTTTCCTCTTCCTAATCCCACCCAAAGCACACGACTCAAGGATGAACCCCACCCCGACCACGGTCCCCATTTTCCAACCTCATCCTCCCAGTCTGGCTGCCCTGATGATGTGCCAGGTGAATGAGCTAAGGAATAAAACAAAGACTTCGGGGCCGAAGTTAGGGCAGCCGGCGCGGGGTACTAAAGAGAGCAAGAAAACACTTGAGAAGAGAACTAAGAAAAAGGTCCAATCGCTCGTGAGCAGACTGCGCCGCGGAAGCGCAAACCCGGGCGGATCAAAGCAGAAAGGCAGGGAGGGAGGAGAGCCCCAGGAAACTGGCCGAAGAGACATTTTGGGAGCGAACGAGAGACGCGCTCCCTCTGGCGTTGAAGGATCCGCAGTCGGATCGGAGATGCGCCCGCGTCCAGCTGACCAGGGTCGACTCACCCTCAGGCGGGTCGCCTTGGCGACCCCGCCCCGCGCCCGGAGTCCCCCTGCGCCGCCGCCTTCCCACGCCCGCCGCCGCGCCGCGCCGGGTCCAGACAGGGCGACCGGCGCGGGCGGGGCCGCTTCTCCCGACTCCCGTTCCCGGGGCGGCCCTCCCGGCAGGACGCTCCCAACCGGAACCCCGCGCCTACCTGTAGCACCAGCGGCTCGGGGTTGAAGGCCAGGGTCAGCAGCAGCTGCATGCGCTCCGAGTCCTTGAGGTTGCGGAGCAGGAAGCTGCCCGAGTCCTTGGTCTCGGCGTAGCGGCGCACCAGGCGGTCGAGCAGGCGCTGCGAGGGGCAATGCACCAGGTCGGACCAGCCCTCCACCGCCTCCGGCGTGAGCAGCCGCACGTCGCCGTTGAGGCGCGCGAACTCGGTGCGGGGCATGGCCTGGAGCAGGTCGCAGCGGGGCCGGCCGGTGGCCCGCTTGCAGATGCTCTGGTCGAGCTGAGCCAGCTCGCGCTGCGAGCCGAGGCGCTTGAGCACCACTCGGCGGCGGCCGCCCTCGCGGGGCTCGCCGTACTGCGCGAAGTAGACGTTCTTCACGTTGAGGAAGTCCAGCAGGCGCAGGCGGCCCCACGCCTCGAACACCACCTGCCCGTTGAGGAAGCGGCGGCACCAGCTAGTTCCGAAACACGCCGGGCACTTATTGAGCTGCAGGAAGCGCCGGTCGGCCAGCTCGTTGCGCTGCCAGGAGGCGAGCAGCGACGGCGAGTGCAGCACCATCAGCACCAACAGGCTGCCCAGCGCCGCCAGCTTCAGCGAGCGGGACAGGCGGCCCAGCTTCGGGGGCACCAGGCGCCACATCCCGCCCGCCGCCCGTCCGCCAGCACCCGGAGGGCGAGGGCACCCCCGGGGCGCCCCCGCCGCGCCGAAACCCGGAGAGCGACCGGCAGGGGCCCCCGGGCGAGAGAAGGAGCGAGGCGCGCGGGCTGGGGCGGGAAGCGGAGTAGGTGTGTAAGAGAGAGACGGAGAGCGGGAAGCAGCCGACCCGAGCAGGCTGCGACTTCTCCCAGTCACTAGTCTCCACAACTCTCGAGCTCCCTCCTCCGAGCTCCCCGCCCTCCGACTCCGGCGGCGCCTCCTCCGAGCCAGTCAAGTTATACAGCAGCGGGAGGAGGGAGGGAGCGCGGGGACTCGACGGCCGCGCGCCCGCGTCCGCCGTGCGCGCACGCGCACTGCTCTCTGGGGGGCGCGAGAGCTGCGGCGCCGGCGGCGACGGCCGCCTGCGGGACGAGCGGGGTCTCTGAGAAGAGAAAAGGAGGGACTCACGGAAGGGGAAGAGATGCTGGAATGACTCACACCGAAAAGTAGCAACAGTGTAGGAAGGCGGGGAGGATGAGGCGCCCGCGCGTCCCTGACGCCTCACGCCCCGCTTCGTGCGCGCTGACTCCTGAGGGAGGGCGCGGGGGCAGGGGGCGGGGCTGGCGGGGCGGAGCGAGCGCGCCGCCGAGAGAGCGTCAGCGCGGGCTCCCGGGGCGGCTGTGGGGTGGGGGGAGGGCTGGTCCACGGGGCGGAGCGCGAGCCTTTGGAGGCGGGTAACCTCGCAAGCTCCTGTGGTGAATTTAATACTTTTAGTAACAGTTACTCTTTTCCGATTGTTGCCTTTTACTGGGACCTGTTTTTTGCCGTTGTGGAAACAGTCCCCTAAGGGGAAAAAAAATAAAGGCGCCGCAAAAGCGTATTGCAAGCCCCTGCCCTCCGCACGGCGCGCCCGGGGTGCAGGCCGAGTGGGCGGGGCGGCGTGCTCTCCCGGCCTCACACGGGTAGGGGCGCGCGCCCGGGGGCGTGACGGAGCGAGGCCGCGGCGGGAGCTCTCCTCGCCCGGTCCCGCGCGCCGCTCACTCCGGGGGCGGGCCCGCGAAGAAAACGTGGGAGAAGGCGTGAGTTGTGGCGGGACTGTTCAGGGGCTTCACCTTCGGCATCTGTCACGTCTGTGAAGGCGTCTTAAATTAAGGCTGAGTGGGCACCAGAGAAGAGAAGTCTGCGAGGCATCGTGATAAAAAAGGCAAAATAGGATGAGGAGAGAACAGACGCGGCCTGGTGTCGCCGGGAAATCTGCCCTAGGCACTGCGAAGGAGCAGGGACTAGCTAGTTTGCTCCCCGCCAGCTTTCCCAGCCGGTTTCCTTCAACTGAAGGCGTTTTCTTCAACTCCGGGGAGTCTGTCCCAGGGCCTCCCTTGAGGCGCGGGCGGGCCCTCGCTTCCCACCTCGGACTCAGGCCTGTCCCAAGAGTCGCGACGCGTTGCTGTGACAGTAGCCATGGGGACCCGGGCTGCCTGGTTCCCCACACCTGCACCTTGGCTCAGCTTCACGCCACGACTGCAAAAATAACTCGGAAATCTGTAGCTCCAGCGCCTTATTTTGGTAGAAGTTTAAGGGAACCCAGACTCTACAGTAGCTGAAATATGCAGTTATAATGCTTTTCAGTTTTAGCGCTAAAGTAATTGAAATGAGTAGTTTCTCTGATGGACAAGTGATTCCTCATGCGGTGTTAAAATATCTGGGTTTTAACCGAGTTAATGATAGGGATTGAACAATGATGTTTAGGACACCCATTCACTGGCATGTGGAAATCAACTCTAGAAAGGCTTAATGAGAAGAGTCTGTACTGGTTTCTGTGTGGTGTTCTCAACATTGTTTACTTGTAAAAGGAAGAGCTATACTCTAGAAGGACTGTTGTAGTTAGTGTTTTGACCTTCGTGATATAAGAATTCAAACTTTGGGGGGGAAAACATACTTGTGCAATTAATATATTCAGCGTAGAAGTGACTTTTACATGATGTTACATTGACTCCAGACAAATTGGGCGGTTTTAGTTCTTCCAGTTTGTACAGTGACTGCTGAAAAAGTTTGATAAAGCTAAGGATTTTTTGAAGCCTTTGGCTGTAACTTGATTTAACTTACTTTCAGAGCATCCCATAACTTCATAAAATGTAGAATTATGGACACTATCTCCAATGAGGATTTCATTCAGAGTTTGGTGTGATTGGTCTGGAGATGTCAGCTCTGCTGCTGTCTCTGCTGCTGCTGCTGCTGCTGCTAAGTCACTCCAGTCGCGTCCGACTCTGTGTGACCCCATAGACGGAAGCCCACCAGTTTCCCCCGTCCCTGGGATTCTCCAGGCAAGAACACCGAAGTGGATTGCCATTTCCCTCTCCAATGTGTGAAAGTGAAAAGTGAAAGCGAAGTCGCTCAGTCGCCTCTGACCCCCAGCGACCCCACGGACTGCAGCCCACCAGGCTCCTCCATCCATGGGATTCTCCAGGCAAGAGTACTGGAGTGGCTTGCCATTGCCTTCTCCAGCTGCTGTCTCTACTGATTTGTAAATTGGGCAAAATTCTTACCCTTAACATCCTTTCTTCCTGTCATTTATATATGTTCAATGAATACTAGAGGATTTATGTGGAATTGCTTTAAAACAGTAAAAGCACTACATACATTTTTATATTTTTATAAATTAGAACCATTTAGAATGAATGATTCCATTGGAATTTTTGCCAGTGATTAAGCTGAGAGAATTGAGGTATAATGCAAGACTATTCCTGGAGGAGGGCATGGAAACCCACGCCAGTATTCTTTCCTGGAGAATCCCAGGGACAGAGGAGCCTGGTGCAGTACAGTCCACAGGGTATTAAAGAGTCAGACATAACTGAAGCGACTGAGCAGGCACCCACGATTATCTAGGGGATTACTAACAGGATTAAGGAAGTACTGCTTCTATGTATAGAAAAGATCTTTGGAGTTCTTAGACCATTCTCAGCCGCCATGTCTTTGGAAATTGTATAGGCATCATTTGTAGAGTGGAAGTAAAAATTGTTACTAGGCTGTATATGTTGAATTTTGAAAAATACTTTCTTTGTATTAAATATTTTACATTTGCTTAAAAACCCTATACTCTTTTCAGTTACAATTTCTAGACTTTTACAAAGAAAGAAAGTCTTTTGGAACTTAATACATTTCTTAAAGGGGAAGGAAAAAGGCTTTTTTTTAACAGAGCTAAATGGGATAAACTCAGAGTGTTCTGAAGTGCCATGTTAGGGTTTGGGAAAACAGTAAATGAATGTTAATGTGATGGATAGGGAAGCCTGGCGTGCTGCAGCCTGTGGGGTCACAAAGAGTCAGACATGATTGAGTGACTGGACTGAATGTACATTACCCACCTTTCCTGTAAACTACTGAATGTTTTTGGTTAATGGATTGTGATCTAACATCCAAAGTTCTTCCCCATAAGTTTAAGTAATAAAAAGTAATATGATTTCCAGTACATTATAAATGTAATTTTACAATAACTCTTTTAAATGTATGCAATGGGTTAACATACATCATAGTATTTTGATACCCATGTTCAGTTCAGTCGCTCAGTCTTGTCCAACTCTTTAAGATCTCATGGACAGCAGCACACCAGGCTTCCCTGTCCATCACCAACTCCCAGAGCTTACTCAGACTCATGTCCATCGAGTTGGCGATGCCATCCAACCATCTCATCCTCTGTCGTCCCCTTCTCCTCCCTTCAATCTTTCCGAGCATCAGGGTCTTTTCAAATGAGTCAGTTCTTTGCATCAGGTGGCCAAAATGTGGAGTTTCAGCTTCAGCATCAGTCCTTCCAATGAATATTCAGGACTGATTTCCTTGAAGATTGACTGGTTTGTTCTCCTTGCTGTCCAAGGGACTGTCAAGAGTCTTCTCCAACACCACAGTTCAAAAGCATCAGTTCTTCGTCATTCAGCTTTCTGTATAATCCAACTCTCACGTCCATACATGACTACTGGAGAAACCATAGCTTTGACTAGATGGACCTTTGTTGCCAAAGTAATGTCTCTGCTTTTTAATATACTGTCCAGATTGGTCATAGCTTTTTTTTCAAGGAGCAAGCATCTTTTAATTTCATGGCTGCAGTCACCATCTACAGTAATTTTGGAGCCCAAAAAAATAAAAGGCTCTCCCTGTTTCTAGTGTTTCCCCATCTATTTGTCATGAGGTGATGAGACCAGATGCCATGATCTTTGTTTTTTGAATGTTGAATTTTAAGCCAGCTTTTTTACTCTCCTCTTTCACTTTCATCAAGAGGCTCTTTAGTTCTTTCTGCCAAAATGGTAGTGTCATCTGCATATCTGAGGTTATTGATATTTTTCCCAGAAATCTTGATTCCAGCTTATGCTTCATCCAGCCTGGAATCTTGCATGATGTACTTTGCATATAAATTAAATAAGCATGGTAACAATATACAGCCTTGATGTACTCTTTTCCCAATTTGGAACCAGTCTGTTGTTCCATGTCCAGTTCTAACTGTTGCTTCTTGACCTGAATACAGATTTCTCAGGAGGCAGGTAAGGTGGTCTGATATTCCCAACTCTTGAAGAATTTTCCACAATTTGTTGCAGTCTACACAGTCAAAAGCTTTGGTGTAATCAATAAAGCAGAAGATGTTTTTTCTGGAACTCTCTTGCTTTTTTGACAATGTGGATGTTGGCAATTTGACCTCTGGTTCCTCTGCCATTTCTAAAACCAGCTTGAACATCTGGAAGTTCACAGTTCATGTACTACTGAAGCCTGGCTTGGAAAATTTTGAGCATTACGTTGCTAGCATGTGAGATGAGTGCAATTGTGCAGTAGTTTGAACATTCTTTGGCATTGCCCTTCTTTGGAATTGGAATGAAAACTACCTTTTCCAGTCCTGTGGCCACTGCTGAATTGTCCTGTGGCATACTGAGTGCAGCACTTTCACAGTATCATCTTTTAGGATTTGAAATAGCTCAACTGGATTTCCATCACCTCCACTAGCTTTGTTTATAGTGATGCTTCCTAAGGCCTACTTGACTTCATGTTCCAGGACATCTGGCTCTAACTGAGTGATCATACCATTGTAGTTATCTGGGTCGTGAAGATCTTTTTTGTATAGTTCTTCTGTATATCCTTGCCCCCTCTTCTGAATATCTTCTGTTTCTGTTAGGTCCGTACTATTTCTGTCCTTTATCAAGCCCATCTTTGCATGAAATGTTCCCTTGGTATCTCTCATTTTCTTAAAGAGATCTCTAGTCTTTCCCTTCTATTGTTTTCTGTTGTTTTAAAGAGAAGCTTAAGGCAAAGGAGAAAAGGAAAGATACACCCATTTGAATGTGGAGTTCCACAGAATAGCAGGGGGAGATAAGAAACCCTTCCTCAGTGATCAATGTAAAGAAATAGAGGAAAACAATAGAATGGAATACCCATCACATATTTTTAAAAAACGAACTTGCTCTTAGATAATTAAAGTTTTACATTATGTTGTTATTATATCCCCTATAGCTGTTGTTGTAGTTGTTAAGTCACAAAATTGTGGCTGACTCTGTGACCTCATGGACACTGGGTTCCTCTGTCTTCCACTCTCTCCCAGAAGTGAAAGTTAAGTTTCTCTGTCGTGTCTGACTCTTAGCAACCCCATGGACTATACAGTCCATGGATTTCTCCAGGCCAGAATACTGGAGTGGGTAGCGTTCCCTTCTCCAGGGGATCTTCCCAACCCAAGGATCGAACCCAGGTCTCCTACATTGCAGACAGATTCTTTACCAGCTAAGTAAAAGGGAAGCCCACTATCTCGCAGTTTGCTCAAATTTATGTCATTGAATACCTAACATTCCAGGTTCCTATGCAATATTGTTCTTTACAGCATTGGACTTTAGTCAGCATCATTTCTGCTTTGGCCCAACCACTTCATTCTTTATGGAGCTGTTAGTAATTGTCCTCTACTCTTCCCCAATAGCATATTGTACACCTTCTGACCTGGGGACTCATCGCTTTTTGCCTTTTCATACCGTTCATGGAGTTCTCATGGCAAGAATACTGGAGCGGGTTGCAGTTCCCTCCCCTAGTGGCCATGTTTTGTCAGAACTCTTCACTATTTTCTGTTTTGGGTGGCTCTGCATGGCATGGCTCATAGCTTCATTGAGCCCCTTCACCATGACAAGGCTGTGATCCATCAATGGGTCCCCTGCAGCAGTGGTACTCAGTTAGGGAATATTGCCTCTTGGTGGGGAGAGGGCACATTGGACAATCTCTGGAAACATTTTTGGTGTCATAACCAAGGAGTAGGGTCTGGTATCTAGTGGGAAGAGGCCAGGAATATTGCAAAACTTCCTACACTGTACAAGGCAATTCCCAACAACAAAGAATTAACCAGCCCAAAGTGTCAATAGTGATAAGCTATTGAGAAATTCTGACCTACAAAATTCTACTCTTAGGGGTAAGGTTTTAGGTATGAAAGTTTTATTGTTTTAGCATTCTTTTCTGCAGCATAAAAAGTGTGTGTATTTACACTTACTGCATATCTTGTGATTATAATGTCATGAACATTGTCAATTCAAAGAAACTTTGTATCATTACAACTGTTACTAGTCTACATCTGCTCAAAATATAAATGTCACAATTTTGAGTATTATAAAAATAATACTTTATTGAAATACATTTCTTAAGAGATTGGATTTTTTTATCATTTAGGTAAAGTTTTCATGGATACGTATTATTTATTGCTGTAATCTGACAGAGTTCAACATAATTCTTTTTCTCTTTTTCAACTTAAGAGATGTAAAGGCCAAAATTTCTTGTTGAGAGGAGTTAAAAAATGTTATACAGTAATGTCCTTTAATAATTTTTATTCCTTCAATGTTGCATGCCAAAAATCATTACTTACAATGGTTTATCAGAATATTTTTAATGGACATATCAGTTAGGTTTTCCAGTTTAGAAGCAAAGCATTGGAATCTTGATTTAGAAAATGATTCCTTACTGAGTCACTAATTTTCTCGTTATTGACTGTTTAGCCCCCTGATTGTTATGTCCTGAAACAGTGTATCATAGTAAATTTAGGATGTGTAAGAGGCATTCCTTTTGGAAAGGCCAAAGAGGCAATTCTGTGTACTTAAGTACTAAAATAGTGTCTGATTTAGGTGATTGTTTATTAGTAGTTATTGTGTAGGTAGATGGACGAACAACTGAAGTAATGAACCCTTTAGGGTTAAATACTATTGTAATAGTCCAAAGCTGGAAGTGACAGCTGATAGCAAATAAGCTCTCTTCCCCGGTGGCTCAGACAAGTCTACCTGCAATGCGGGAGACCCAGGTTAAAGCTGAAGAGAATATTCTGGATATATTCCAAAAACAGATCTAACAGAATTTACCCAAGGTTTGGATGAATGTAGGGACAGCATCAGCTATCAATGCATGGTTTTTGTCCTAAACTACTAGAAGAGTTAACATTTTACTGAGGTGAAGAAGGTTGAGAGGAGAAGAATGAGAAAGATATTGCATTGGCCAAAAAGTTTGTTTGGGTTTTTCTGTAACATCTTGTGGAAAAACCTAAATGTCCTCCAGTTAAAAATAAATACAAAAAGAAAAACCTGAGCAAGCTTTTTGGCCAACCCAATACAAGTAAAATTTTCCATGTCCATTTACTTCAGTACCACGTTTGTGTTTCTAAGCTTAATGTAGCTATTAAAACATGCAGTTATCTATCAGTGTATGAATAATTATTACTTTTAGTCTAATTGAAAGACCTGTGTCATCACAAAATGATGGGGTCTTTTCCCTGTTTTCAATTCTGACACCTAAAATTCAAATGCTTGACAATGTTAACTATGACTCTTCCACTAACTAATGTTCATTATCTGATTTATCTACATTAAATGTACCTTAAGGACAGGTTTTATAGTTAAAAGCTGTTCAGTGTTTAAATAACATTTTATTCTAATTTTACTATATTTTAAATCAATGACATTATACACAGGTATTTTTTAGGATGGGTTTAACATCAAACAGTTGGCTCTGTTGGATAAAAATGGACTTGTCAAACTCATAAACATCAAAACCATGATTTTGCTTGAGAACATTGAATCATAGTTTTTCTGACATGGTCAGAATAATTCAAATTAGATCAAGTGCAACTGCAATTTATAATTCTTGGTTTATGTTAATTATGATTAACATGCAATATTACATAAGTGTTTTCTACCTTGACTAGACTAATCCAGAGAGGCACATTTTCTCTTAGTAAATTTTTATTACTTCTGGTTTTTATTCCCCCAGTTTGTTTCAGTAGAGAAGGTAAGATACGCAAAGACAAAAAGTTAATAGCATTTCAATGAGAGATCACTTACTACCCTGTATTAAGATCTGTTGAAAAGTTAAACCAAAACCTATGTAAATTAATATTATTTTCTATTTTTAGGAGTTGGCATACATATTGGAAGTGCCCCTTATCTAATTTCACCAAGTACAAGATTCTGAGGTTTTGGGTTCTTAGAGTCCTGAGAGAGACAGGCACATACATATTAACTTTATTAACATGTTTATGAGAAATGTGATGTCAGCAAATATTAAAGGATCGTAAACAAGAAATTACTGTAGCCGTAGCTATAGACATTATCTTTGCATTGATCGCACCCCTTTTAGGAGAGTTCACTAATATAATTTTGCTTCTTTTTTCCTTCATAGTCTGTTTTCCTCATAAGCTTCACATTCTGTGTCTCCTACCTCCCTAAATCTACTGATGATGTTCCTGCCATCTCTGCTGGATGATAACAACTGCAGCCCAATGCTCGCTCTTAAGCAAGCAAGCCAAAAAGCTGGGAGAACCACAGCTGCCCTTTTCAGAGTAACAGCATCTTCTGGGTAGCTAATCCTCGGACTTCTAAGTAAAGATCCCTTCATGGAAACCACACGTATAGGTAAAATATCTGAGTAGTGTCCAGCCTAATTGCTGTGCCCATTATATAAAGATCAGCCACAGCTGAGGAAGCCTATTTATGTCTTGTGTTTGAGTATCATAGTGTGTATTTAGTATTCAAAATTATGTTTTTGTTTTTTTCCTTATAAAAAGGTTTATAAACCCTTTAGGCAAATAATTAAGAATTCCCATTTTGGGGACCTAAAGATTCTGTCACTAATTCCTGTGTGTGGGGTGTATGTATGTGGGAGGGCATTCCCCACATCAGCAATTCTCTGACATTAGCTGGGTGTCCTACAATTTGACTCGATTCTGACATTATCTATCTGGAGACAGTATTAGATAGCACAGGTTAAGGACTCAGTCCCACAGACTGCCCTGTAGTTCAGAAGAAAATTGTGAGCCCAGGTTATTGCCTGTGCTTCTGATGACCAGCTACAAATCAGAGGTTCCTAGGACCCACTCCTTGGGTTATAGGTTAAGGAGTCAGTCCTACAAGATTCCCACTCCCACTTCAGAAGCCAGTTTAAGTCTAGGTTATCACCTATGCTTCTCACCATATGCCGTCCTTGGATTTGGTTAATTTGCTAACGTGGCTCAAAAAACTCAGAGAAGCATTTTATGTACTAGATTACTGTTTTATTATGAAAGGATATTATTCAGGAACTGCAAAATAGAAGAGTTGCATAGGACAAGGTATCAGAAAAGGACTCAAAGTTTCCATGCCCTCTCCGAATGTGCCACTGTCCTGACTCTCTACCTGTTCACCAACCCAGGAGTTCTCTGACCCATCCTTTTAAAATTTTGTGGAGACTTCATTACATAGGCACAGTTGATTAAACTTTTGGTCGGCCATAGGTGATTGATTCAACCTCCAGTCCCTTTCTTCTTTCCTCTCCCCTAGGACAGAGTGGGACTGAAAGTTCTAATTCTCTGTTTGAATTGGTTCCCCTGGCAACCAGCAGCATCCTTAGGTGCTTTCCAAAAGTCACCTCATTAGCATAGAACCAGCTGTAGGGGAAGGGCACTTGTTATGAATAAGATATCTTCACCTTGATGGCTCTGGCGTGATTTTAGGAACTGAGGATGAGAGATCAAGTATTATAACAAAAGGTGCACACATTGCTGTCTGCTCAGGAAATCCCAAGTGTTTAGAACTTTGGGCCAGGAACCAAAGGCCAAATATGTATTTCTTATTATGTCCTATGACATCTCGTGGAATCTAAAAAGAAATGACATAAATGAACTTATTTATTTAATAGAAACAGACTCACAAACTTACAGTTGCCCAGGGGATGGATGGGGGACAGGGACAGTTACAGAGTTTGGGATGGACATGTACACACTGCTATATTTAAAATGGATAACCAACAGGACCTACTGTTCTACAGGGAACTCTGCTCAATGTTATGTGGCAGCCTAGATGGAAGGGGAGTTTGGGGGAGAATGAATACATGTATATAAATGGCTGAGTCCCTTTGCTGTCCACCTGAAACTATCACAACATTCTTAATCGGCTGTACTTTCATATAAAATAAAAATTTTAAAAATTCTATATCACAGAAACTAACTGAAGAGATGTCTTATCATCCAGTATAATCTAATTGTAGAGTATGGCCAGTAGAACTATGAGTTCAGAATAGAAATACAACTGATACACCTGTCTATCCAATTTGACAGATTCAGGGCTTTTTTCTTTTTCTTGTCTTCTAGGAAATAGTAAAAGTCTAGTTATTTTTTGAGAAGTTGTTACTGAACCGAATTTGGGTCCACTTGCCTGCCTTGTAGCAAGGCCAACCTACTGGCACTAGCTTGTGGTAAAGGAAAGTACAGTATTTATTTGCAGGGCCCCAAGCAAGGCGAAGGGCTTCCCTGATGGCTCAGCAGGTAAAGAATCCTTCTGCAATACAGGAGACATGGGTTTAATCCCTGTGTTGGGAAGATCCCCTGGAGGAGGAAAATGGCAACCCACTCCAGTATTCTTGCCTGAAAAATCCTGTGGACAGAGGAGCCTGGCAGGCTACAGTCAATGGGGTCGCAAAGAGTGGAACATGACTGAGCAAGCAACTGACACAACCTAGGAAAAAGTGCTGTTTGTGTTCAAAAGACCCAAGCCCTGAGTGGCTTTCATGAAAGGGTTTTTAAAGGCAACATTTGGGATGAGGATTTCAACTCATGGACTTTCTTCTAATTGGTTAGTGGGGCTTCCCTGGTGGCTCAGAGGTTAAAGCGTCTGCCTCCAATGCGGGAGACCCGGGTTCAATCCCTGGGTCGGGAAGATCCCCTGGAGAAGGAAATGGTAACCCACTCCAGTATTCTTGCCTGGAGAATCCCATGGACGGAGAAGCCTGGTAGACTACAGTCCACGGGGTCGCAAAGAGTCGGACACGACTGAGCGACTGAACGGAACGGAACGGAGGTAACAGCATGACCTTTCAGAAATCTCAACCATCAGCTTTCTGGTTCCAAACAGTCAGGGGTCTATATGCTTGTGGTCAGCATGTAGTCACCTTCTTCAATTAGGGTCGGGGGATCTTAGTTTCTATAGACCAACAGGGAGATATGCATCAGATTGTTAGGTGTACCTCTTGAGGAAAAACTAGGTCTCTTTTTTTTTTCCACTATCATTACTTTTCTTGCTTTACTGCTTTTCCTTTGTTTCTGTATTCTCTCACTTCCCTAACTAGTAACTATTTGACCCTGCTCTTTGGAACTCAGAGAAGGCCTAGGAGATTAAAGCCTTTTTCTGCAAACAAGAAACATGAGACATGGAGGGGCTTTAGTACCCAGGAGGGCCCAGCAGGATCCTGCTCAATTTCAAAGTCAAGAATTAAAATTTTAAATCACATCAAAGGGATTAGAAATATTACATATTCCTTTATTATAAATAAGCTTCCTTGAAGATTTGCCTGCTTCTTAGAAAATACAAGTTTAACAATTGTAGATAAGTAAAATATATTGTAAAAAAGAATGTGATCTAATTAATGATAACAGGATTGCTAGAACTTATTGACCAACTGAAAGCAGCAACTTAGTGGATTAAACTGAAATGTCAAAATAATGTATGTTTTTATAGGTGTTACATTATTCTAACATAAGTGACAATGAAAGTCACTCAGTTGTGTCTGACTCTTTGCAATGCCATGGACTGTAGCCTGCTGGGCTCCTCTGGCTCCTCTGTCCATGGAATTTTCCAGGCAAGAATACTGGAGTGGGTATCCATTCCCTTCTTCAGGGGATTTTCCCAACCCAGGGATTGAACCCAGGACTCCCACACTGCAGGCGGATTCTTTACCATCTGAGCCACCGTGGAAGCCCATTCTAACATAAGGTAGCACTTAATTACAGCTATCAGTTTGCAGACCTAGTGGTAAATACAGTAATTGAAGTTCTAGAATTTATTTTAAAAGAAGCTTTAAACTCTACGTAAGGGCAGATTTTATTTTATTTTATTTTATTCTGGCTGGGCCGCATGGCTTACAGGATCTTAGTTCCCACATCAGGGATCAAACCCAGACCCTGGGAGTGAAAGCCTCCCATTTTCAGTCAGGAAATTGCCAAGGGCAGATTTTAACTCTTTTCGGGTAAGGTTTTGATTCCCAAGTCTTTAAGACACTAGCACTTAGTATGGAACTGTAGATAATGAAAAATAATTTAGAAAACAGTAATCTCCGATATTAGGAGAGAAAAACTAGCTCACTGTCAGTCTTAAAGCAATGACAAATAGTAAATAGTAAACATTTTCCCATAAAAATCATTAAATCATAACATGAATAATCCTTCATTAGTTGTTGGGAATGTTTGTTTCTTTCAAAATGACTACCAATGAATTGCAATTGTTTTTACATTGTTTTCTCTTAAAACTTGAAGTAATTGCAAAGGAAATTTAAGAGAAAATACTAAGAAAAAAATTATCTTAAAAATTGCTTTCAAATTCCACAGATGTTTTTAAGTCACAGCTTAATATGCAGGTTAATCCTCAGGAAGACTGTAGGTCAGCTTTCTAGAGGTCTCTGAAGTGCCTTCTATTCATTATTATTTCTCCTCAGCATCATTATATCTTGCAGATTATAGAATACTTGACATCCTTAAACACCAAACTCTGTTTCCTCACTTACAGTGACTGCTAATTTCTATTTCGGTACCCTTTCATATGATGCAGCCTGGAAACCAGAAATAAGCTTGGGCAAAATAGGGATTATCTTCCATATTTTCTTTTTAACAGGGACATTGATCATTGTCCTGTGCTGACATTGGCCATAATCTGAAACACTTGATTCATATATTTTGTCCAGTTTTCTATTTGTTATGCATGCATGTGCTCAGTTGCTCAGTCATGTGTGACTCTTCGTGAGTCCATGGAGTGTAGCCCGCCAGGCTTCTCTGCCCATGGGATTATTTTGGCAAGAATACTGGAGTGGGTTGCCATTTTCTCCTCCAGAGGATCTTCCCAACTGGGGATCAAACCTGCATTTCCTACATTAGCAGATGGATTCTTTATCACTGAGCCACCTGAGAAGCCCTATTTTTTATGGCAGAAGGTTAAAATCTGGTTCCTTTTATTCCACCATAGCTGGAAACTAAACTTCAGAGTGTTTAAAATAATTTTTTTTGAAATTACATTCCTGGAGAAGGCACAAACTTTCCAGCTTTACTACTAAATTATTTACCATTAAATACAATTTTAGAATGAACAGTTTCACACACATTTATGTCACTTGCTTGGTCCCTAAATTTGGCTGAGTTTGCACTGATTTCTAGTGTCACCTCTCCAGTCAGCTTTCTATACTTAGACTTTTTCCTTTTACAACACAAGAGTTCCTATAACTGTTTAAGAAAAAAGGACAAAATTAATACACAGGGCAATCCAAATCCAAACAGCAAAGGACATTTTCCCCCAAACAAGCCAAACAAACTATAGAAACCTGATACCTAGATACACTTCCTTTACAAAACAAAACTGAGCTGCTCTAAGATATTTACATTCAGGATTCTTGAGGTTTTCCCAGGAACAATAGATTGATGACTTGATTTACATTTACTTTACAGGCCACTTAGAGAAAAGAAATAATCTAAGGTATATTTAACCTCTTAAAAGAGAGACATAATATTTAGATGGCATTTTCCCCAGTTTGTATTCATCAGTGATTCAGAAGCATCTTGTAGTCCAGTTTGTCACCTTTTTGCATAAATGTAGTGAAATAGACAAATATTTGGTCTTTGTCTCTAGTTCCTCACACAAAACTAAAATTTCTTGAACTTCTTTAGTGATAAGCAGGTCTTTAGATCAGAATGGGGTCTGGTCACCAGAAAGGCCAATCCGTTGTTGGGGGAGTGTGTAATTTCCTTGGTTCTGTCCCATATCAACAAAGATTTGAAATGTCAGACCAGTATTACAGCTTGGTTACAGCTCAGTTTTATTTGGAAAGCAAAGGATAGTATACCCTTGAGGCATGAAAGTGGGCTGACCCAAAAGGAGAGGCTTCAATACATCTTGGCTTCCTCTTTTTATAAGTTTTGTCTCCTCCCACCCAAGCCTGTCCTTTGCAAATTGGGCTAGCCAATTTGAAAGGATGTGTTTGACCTGAAGTTCTCACTCAAGTCCGCGGATTTTCTTTTGTTCAATTTTCGTGGACTTTTCCCTTTCTTTGTCTTTTAGCCCCTGCTATTTTGGATTCCTTTTTCCTATTCTAACTACCTAACACCATGATTAGAACCTTGGAAGTTTTGTTGCCTGAAAACTGCATAGATTTGCCTCTTGGTGAGTGCAAAAGACATAACCAAGCCAAAGAGCAGAGGAAGGATTTATTCCTTGCAGCAAGTGAGGAGAACAACAGGGGTTTCTTCCAAAGCATTCTCTCCCCAAACAGCAAAATTGAGGAAGTTTTAAGCTAAGAGTATATTCATATTCATGAAAGAGCTTGAGTAGTGTATGCATATTCCTGAAGGGGCTTAAGCAGAGGAGAATTTCGCACTGTAGTGGGGCAGGGGTTGACCCGGTCCAGGCTTTAGTTGATTAAAAGTCACAAAGATCAGAAAAGGTCAGCATCATCTTTCCTTAGGTTCCACTACTCTGACGTCTCAGCATGTAAGTAGTTCAGTGTCCTTCACCTGAATGGATAGTTCCTGTGGAACTCAAAGATATGTATCAGAGTGTTTGAATATCCCTTGAGGAGGAGCTATGAGTCAATTTTATGACTGAACTGTTGCTCCTTGACTGCTTTTGCTTTGTTCCTACATTTCCTCACTTTTTTTAAGGTTATTAATTACTGAGGCCTGTTAGCAGAAACACACTGACTGAAACTGTCCACCCTGGCCAGGCACCATAGTAACCATTTGCAAGGGTTTTTTTATGACTGGAGGTCCTGGTAAGGAACAGGAACTAATAAGCCACCACCAACTGGAAGAGTTCAGGAAAAGTCAAATGGAGACACCATGTGTCTGACTACCTCCCAGAATCCTCTTCACTGGCATCCATCTTGGCTGAGCAATGCATGTCCCACCAGGAAGGACTCTTGAGTCAAAATGATTGGTCAGAGACAACCTGGAAGCTAATCCTATTACCATAGAACCCGAGACTGGGAGCCACGTGACAGAGCAGTTCTCCTGGGTTCCCTTCCCCTACTGCTCTTTGCCCGGGGTCCCCTTCCCAATAAACTCTCTTGCTTTGTCAGCACGTGTATCTCCTCAGACAATTCATTTCCAAGTGTTAGACAAGAGCCCCGTTTGGGGCCTGGAAAGGGTCTCCCTTCCTGCAACAGACCTTGTCAAGAGCAAGTATTGTGGCCACGCTTAGATCACAAAATGACTTAGGACAAAAATGGCTTCTCACATGTTTACAAAGCCATGCCTGGTTCTCTTTCACTGGGACCCCTTACCCTATCTCCTTACACTTTCAGTCCTACCCTCCAACCTTCAGGGAGGGGGGAGGGGCTGGTGACTGGGTATTTACAAGTTTTCAGTAACTTAATCAATCATGCCCATATAATTATACCTCCTTAAAAACCCCTAGTGGATGGAATCTGGAGAGTTTTTCATTTGATAAACTCATTGAGGTGCTGGGGTTAATGCATCCAGAAAAGCCACTGAAGTTTCACATCACTGCCGCCATACGTTGCCCTACATACCTCTTCCATTTGACTGTTGCTGTATTATGTCTTCTATAATAGACCAGTAGTCATAAGTAAGTGCTTTTTTTTTTTTTTTTTTTGATTCTGTGAGTTGTTCTGGTGAGCTATTAAACCTAGGGAGAGAGTTGAGGGAACCCTTGATATTTAGTCTGCTGAGCAGAGATGTGAGTAGCTTTTGCACACCACTTTTGGCCAGAATTTCAAGAGGGGGTGTCTCTTGTGGAACTGAGACACTTGTAGATCCTGATGCTAACTCTGGACGTTGGTGTCAGAATTGAATTATTGGAAACCTAGATGATACAACTGGAGAAGGCAATGGCAAGCCACTCCAGTACTCTTGCCTAGAACATCCCATGGATGGAGGAGCCTGGTAGGCTGCAGTCCGTGGGGTCGCTAGGGGTCGGACACAACTGAGTGACTTCACTTTTCACTTTCACACATTGGAGAAGGAAATGGCAACCCACTCCAGTGTTCTTGCCTGGAGAATCCCAGGGACGGGGGTGCCTGGTGGGCTTCCGTCTATGGGGTCACACAGAGTCGGACAAGACTGAAGTGACTTAGCAGCAGCAGCAGGTGATACAAGAGTTAGTTGATATGAATAAACAACAAATATCTACTTTTACAATGATAGTTGTTATGGGCTAAATTGTGTTTCCCAGAAGTTTATATGTTGAAATCCTAATCCCCAGTACCTCAAAGCATAATCATAATTGGAAATAAAGTCTTTAAAGCAATAATTAACTTAAAATTAGGCATTAGCATGATCCTAAGCTAATCTGATTGGTGTACTGGGAGTGGTTCTGACAAGGTGAAGCCTTGTCAGGGTAGGGAATTAGGGTAGGGAATCCCTGGAGAAAGAGAACCAGGCATGATTTTCTGGACATCAGACATGCCATTTTGGGCCTAAGTCATTTACTCTTATAGAAGAAGAAATTTGAACACAAAAACTGACACCGGGGAGTGTGCACACAGAGACAAGACCATGTGAAGAGGCAGTGAGAGTTCTGCCATCTCCAAACCAAGGAGATAGGCCTCAGAGGAAATCAGTACTGCTGGCACCTTGATCTTAAACATCCAGCCTCCAGTACTTTGAGAAAATAAATGTCTGCTGTTTAAGCCACCCAGTCTGTGGTATTTTATTATGGCAGTCCCAGAAAGCTAACACAGTTTTTTTATTCCTTCTTCATTTCTGTTGACTTTATATGCTCATTTCAAGCCTGCGTCTTCAGCCAGAAAATTGTGGGAGCACATTAACTAGTATCCCTGTCTCACTGTATCCCAGCGTAAAGATTTGAATTGTGATTTTCATACTTTAAAGCTCAATACATAAAAAAGACAACAACAACAAAAAAAAAAACCGCAGCACGTAGAGCATATATCAGAATTAGTAGTATAAAATGTCAAGTGGAGGAAAATTGAGCACAGAACAAAAATCTAAGTGGATAGAAAGTGTAAAAGACAAGATCAGAAAAGTGAAAGACACAGAAGACCCAACAGTGAGTAACAGTAGTTCCAAAGGGAGGAAGCAAAAAGATGGAGTAGTACTTCTTATTAAAAAAATTTTGTATAAAAAAAAAGTTCCTGAACTAGAGAAAGATCTGCAGAATAAAAGGGCCCACTCAGCCATGACTGATGAAGGAAGACATTGTTGTAGAAAATAAGACTATAGACTTAAAATTTTAAATAAGACTTTGTTATTTACTAAGAATGACATTGTAGAAAAGGAGAGGAGTTCCCATCAGCTATAGCAAAGCAATTATAACTAATTTCTTAATACATAAAATTATCATGGTTTACTTTAAACAGTAGCACAATGAAAGCCCAATTCCAGGAAGTGCATTACAGGCAAAAGGGAAGAAAGGACTTCACTGACCCTGAGAAAGGAAATATTGGCAGTCAGAAGTTAGCAAACAAAATGTCTCCCTGAAAAATGTGCCACTGTCATACACTTAGGAAGGATTATAGAATCTACTCATTAATTTCTTAAAGATGTATCATTTTGTTGAAATTTCAACTTTCTTTACATTCTGACTTTCAATAGTATCTTGTTATGGACATATTAGAAATAATCTAGTTAAATTTCTAAGTTCCAAGGATAAAGAAAAAAGTCTGCCTTCTTTGGAGAAAGAATAAATCTTGAAGGCCAGAGAATCAGATCACCTAATTTTACTTATACCATTGGAAGCAAGAGAAAAATTAAGTATCATTTATATGGAGAAAAAGGACTATGATCAAATAACTAATTAAGATATCATTTAATTGTCAATTTCAAAGATAATTGAAAATACATGAAGACTGATAGAATATATCAGTAGTACAATTAAAGAAATAGTAAAGGGAAGGACTGTAATCAAACAACAAACAAAAAAAAATACAGATCTCAGGACAGGAAGATGGATTAAATGAAAGAGTGATGAGCTCTGACATGTCTGTTACCTGCAGAGAACTCTAAACAGAAATGCAGGCTGGGTATGTATAATATGAGTCCTAAAGATCAGTTCTTGAAATAGACATGGCATACTGCAAGACTACACTGATAATAAACTCTGAAAGTGAAGAATGAAAGTGTTAGTCGCTCAGTCATGTCCAACTCTTTGCAAGACCCAAGGACTGAACCTGGGTCTCCTGCATTGCAGGTGGATTCATAACTGTCTGAGCCAGGGAAGATAAGACTCTTTCTAAAGATAATTAAAATAGGGCAGTAAATCCTAGGAGTTTGGAGGTGAGGAGAGGAGAAATTACAGTGTTTTAAATGACTCATCCAGTGAAGGAGCTGAGCACCTAAAAATAATTAATTGTTAATGTTTTTTTTTTTTTAATTTTCATAAAGCCCTTACTTTCATATGGATTTCATTTTTCGTAAATGAAAATGATAATCACCAGTTGAATGGAAAAGTATAGTAAAATTTCCAAATTAAAAAGAGGAAAAAGATAAGCAATGGTAGTGATCACACAGGAAAACTAATAAGGGAAATATTTAGAAGGAAATAAGGAACAAGTTTAAAAATGCAAACCAGGTAAGGTGAAAGCAATAAATGACACAAATGATTAAATTTCCCAGCATATAAAACAATCTCAGATTGAGTTGTTAAAAACAAATCTACCCATGTATTCCTACACACATACACACACACCTTTAAGCAAAGCAATGAAGAAATGTTTGAAATAAGAAATAGGATAAGAGAAAAGCAACTGCTTACAAATAGAGGAAAGGCAACATTAATAGCAGATAAAATAAAAATTTAAACTATTAAAGATTATGCAATGATAAAAGGCTCAGTTTACAAAGAGAATATAACAGTTAGAAGCCAGTTTTTAAGATACTATCTCTCAGCTTCATATTTACCCTTGTATATTTTGTTTTGTGATATTAGAACTAGAGCTCTGGAAATTGCATTTCTGATTTGCCAGCTTGCTCCCTGTTAAGCTCTGGCAATAGGGGAAATAAAGGGTGATCACAAGACAGAGGAGGAGGAAAGAAACTCTTCTTTCTCATACCATTTGCTTCTTGTTCCTATTAGCATCACCTTAATAAAGCTTTGGGGCTTCTCTGGAAGCTCAGCTGATAAAGAATCTACCTGCAGTGCAGGAAACCCTAGTTCAATTCCTGGGTCAGGAAGATCCACTGGAAAAGGGATAGGCTGCTCACTCCAGTATTCATAGGCTTCCTTGGTGGCTCCACCTGCAATGTGGGGACCGTGCATTTGATGCCTGGGTTGGGAAGATCCCCTGGAGGAGGGCATGGCAACCCTCTCCAGTATTATTGCCTGGAGAATCCCCGTGGACAGAGGAGCCTGGTGGGCTGCAGTCCATGGGTGGTAAAGAGTTAGTCACAAGTGAGTGAGTAAGCACAAGCACAGGAAAGTGTCACTTGGGGACATTTCCGCATCACAGCAGCAGCTGACTGCACTTCTGCAGTCTTTCAGGTACCATGCTGAATATGCCCACTCGGGAGCCAACACCACTGTAGCTCTGGCTTCTCTTAGGGCTGGATCCTGATTCCATGAGTCCCTTCATTTGAACTCAGAAATGCCAGCACCAACCAAGTAGTAAATGCTTCTTTAGTTTTCCAGATCTAGATATGGTAGTTATTCCTATAGTTTCTAGCACTGTAATAGTCAAGACTTTTTTTTATGCCTTTTGGTACTTTAATGATCTGTTTATATTAAGAAATCTCACTTAAATAACTTGTAGGATTCTGAGAAAATGGTAGTGGAGACATAACATGTTTGCGATCTTTTGAATTCCCACATTAAAAGACACTGCAGCTAGATTAACAAAGCTAAAAACAATATTTTCAAAAAAGATAACAGACTATCCTCACAAACCTGAGAATACAACCAGGTGAGAAAAGCCATCAGTAGCCACAAGACCTGTGTCTGATCAGTATCTATGTAGGGGAAAGCAGTGTGAAGCCATGGGGCATCTGATGGACCTGAGGAGAAAAACTCCCCATAAACTAAAACTTATTCACTGGGAATCATGGCAGTTCAATTTGAGAACAGCAGCTAAAACTGGGAGAGGTCCAGCATGTTCCAGTAATCAGAACTAAGTCTTAGAGCTGGCACATTTTCATAAATTCTCATAACTGACACTAGGGTTCCCTTCAAGTACATGTCTCATACTGAAGAGAAACTGCTGAACTGAAAAAAAAAAAAAAAATGTTTAGCATAGGAACAACTAGGACAAACGAAAAAAAAAAAAGATCCAGATAAAATAGAGAAGGAAACAGAGCTGCTAACTACAACAAGAAAGCAATTATAGCTTTACTACTGTAGAAAAGCCTAGAAAAGGGAGCTTGTGAGAAGTTAGAAAAGCTATCTTAGCAAAATCCAAGAAGTCATGCAAATTAAATCCATGTAAAAATGAGCATTGGAAAGCTGCTGCTAAGTCACTTCAGTCGTATCCGACTCTGTGTGACCCCATAGACGGAAGCCCACCAGGCTCCCCTGTCCCTGGGATTCTCCAGGCAAGAACACTGGAGTGGGTTGCCATTTCCTTCTCCAATGTGTGAAAGTGAAAAGTGAAAGTGAAGTCGCTCAGTCGTGTCCGACCCTTAGCGACCCCACGGACTGCAGCCTACCAGGCTTCTCCATCCATGGGATTTTCCAGGCAAGAGTACTGGAGTGGCTTGCCATTGCCTTCTCCAATTGGAAAGCTATTCATGTCAAATAACATACAAGTAACTATAAGATGACAGTACGACACTACCCTTATGGCAGAAAGTGAAGAGGAACCCAAAAGCCTCTTGATGAAAGTGAAAGAGGAGAGTAAAAAGGTTGGCTTGAAGCTCAACATTCAGAAAACGAAGATCATGGCATCTGGTCCCATCACTTCATGGGAAATAGATGGAAAAATGGTGGAAACAGTGTCAGACTTTATTTTTTGGGGATCCAGAATCACTGCGGATGCTGATTGCAGCCATGAAATTAAAAGACGCTTACTCCTTGGAAGGAAAGTTATGACCAACCTTGATAATATATTAAAAAGCAGAGACATTACTTTGCCAACAAAGGTCCGTCTAATCAAGGCTATGGTTTTTCCCGTGGTCATGTATGGATGTGAGAGTTGGACTGTGAAGAAAGCTGATCGCCGAAGAATTGATGCTTTTGAACTGTGGTGTTGGAGAAGACTCTTGAGAGTCCCTTGTACCACAAGGAGATCCAACCAGTCCATTCTAAAGGAGATCAATCCTGGGTGTTCATTGGAAGGACTGATGCTGAAGCTGAAACTCCAATACTTTGGCCACCTCATGTGACGAGTTGACTCACTGGAAAAGACTCTGATGCTGGGAAAGGTTAGGGGCGGGAGGAGAAGGGGACGACAGAGAATGAGATGGCTGGATGGCATCACCGACTCTGTGGACATGAGTTTGAGTGAACTCCGGGAGTTGGTGATGGACAGGGAGGCCTGGCATGCTGTGATTCATGGGGTCGCGGAGAGTCGGACACGACTGAGCGACTGAACTGAACTGAAGAAGCAGAATAACCCTGCAGTCAAAAACACTGGAAAGACATGCTCACTTTGTATGCAAATTGAAATGTAACATTTCAAAATGAGTTGAGACAATGTTGCATAGTGAAAAGACACAAGATATGAAAAAGCAGTAAAAATTAGAAAAACTCAGAAACTAGCAAATAGAACTCATAAAAGCAAAGAAAAAATATTTCAGAACTGAAGAATAAATTAGAAGAAAAACCACATAACACACACACACACACAAAGCCAAATACAACAAATAATGTCTTACAGGAAATAGATCCAAGGGAGGAAATGTTTAAAAACAAATGAAGAAATAAAAAGGATTTGAAGGATAATGACAAATATTAAAGTTATAAAAAGAAGATATATCATACAGTTATAGGAATACCTTAAAAAAGATCTAGGGAATAGAACAAATATTAAAAGCTTGCTAAAAAATATTACTGTGAAATATACATTAAAAGAACACCCTGTTACCTGAGAATATCAACCCAAAACAACTAGACCAAGAAGTATTCTAGTAAAGGTATTGGACTTAAACAAAAAAAAGAAATCATTGGGACTCTAACCAAAAGAACACGTATTTCATAAGGGTATCAAAATTATCATCAGATTTTTAAACAAATGCTTTATGCAGGAAGACATGGAACAACATATATAAGATGTGGGATAAAATAAGTAGGATAAAACAAATGAGCAATTATGATATATTCTAAATCTATCATTACTTGTGATCTTGAGAATGAAGATTCTCAGTGTGGAAAGATGTAAAATAAAAAAGGTTAAGTAAAAACCGTGTAGTCCTGAATTTGAAAAATCCCAGGAGAAAAGAAATCACCAGAGCAAATAGCAACCCTAGCTTCCAGACTATTCTTTAGAAATACTATTTTCTTTTAAAGGAAACCATAAAACTTTTTCAAGACATGACTAATCCCAGATCTACAGTAGAAAATGTACTAGAATATCTTGAAGTATTTATAACAGAGAAACAATAAAGAAAACTACAAGGGTCATGTCACAAGGATTCAGAAATCAAATTGAGGCTCTAATTGGCCACAGTTTATAGAAAAACTACAATGAATTGAAGCCAATCAAGTATGTTTAAACTTACAAGTTCATAGTAATATTAAATAACATTTTTAAAAGACTTCATTGTCACTGTAGTAAACCTCCAAAGATATACAGTTTTTAACTGTATATGGAAAAAGGGTCTTTGTAGATGTAACTAAGAATAGTGGGATGGGGAGATTGTCCTCAGTTATCCAGGTGTGTCTTAAACTTACCATAAGTATTCTCTTGTGGAAGGCAGAGGAAGAGTTGACTACAGATAGAAATAAGAAAGCCATGTGATGGAAACATTGTCAAAGAAGATGGAGGTAGGACCTGGACATGGGATTTTCACCTGGAGCCTTTGAACTGAATGTGAAACCCTGCTGAAACCTTGATTTTAGTCCCCTAAGACTCATTTCAGCCTTCTGGCCTCCAGCATTGAAAGGGAATAAATATATGTTGTTTTAAAGCATCAGGTTTGTGGTAATTTATTACAGCAGCCATAGGAAACTATTAGAGTCCCAAATCACCGTCTTAAAAGCAGATGAAAGGAAAGCAGCATTTATGTCAACCTGTCTAAATGAACTGTACTACTTGGTAAATAGTAATGAGATTGTGTCTTCTTGTAAACTTATTTAAGTTAATAAAAACATTAGGATATCACTATTTTGCAAATATAAATGAATTAGTGAATTCAGACATTGAACACAAATGGCTGCCAATATCAAAATTGAATGAAAACAGCTATAAGGGCCTTCAGGTTAAAATTATAGTCTTACCAAAGGGATAAAAAGATAGTTTTATCAACTTCTGTATCCTGAAGAGAATTTGCAAGAAACAGAAAAATCAAAACATTTGAATTACACCATGAATACATAATCAGCAAAATTCAGTCAGTGAGAAACTGGACAGGACAAACAGCTCAGTTCTCCAGCAGGTAAGTAGTAAAGAAAAGAAAACAGTGAATGAAACAACTATATATAAAAAGATACTTATAAGACAATTCAAGTTAACAAAAATGGGTGAGTATTTATGGGTGCCCACTTTGGTGACTGAAAAACCATAATAACTCCAAGGCTACATATATAAAAGCTGGGATACTAGATATGGGTGGGAGGGGGCTGTGAGAAGGAAAGAGCACACAGAGAGACTTGGAGGATGGCTAGCCAATTTCTGTTTCTTGGCCAGGGTTGTGGTTACAAAGACAAAGTATTGTCTTAGACTGTTTGGTCTGCTGTAACATAATACCACAACTGGGTAGCTTATACACAATAGAACCTTATTCTTCACTGTATTGGAGGCTCAAGTCCATGATCACAGGCTGACATAGCTGGGTGAGGGCCTTCTTCCAGGTCACAGATGTTCCCTTGTATCCTCAGTAGGCAGAAAGGGCTAGGGAGCTCTCTGTTGCCTTCTTTATAAGGCACTAATTAAATCCCATTTGTGAGGGTTCCACCCACCTGACAGAAGTACCTCTCGAAGACACTGCTTACTAATACCATCACCTTTAGGGGTTAGAATTTCAACATATAAATTTTGGTGGGTACACAAAACTTGAAACCATAGCAGTTGTTTAACCTTGTAGTAGTATAATTCATAAGCTTCATTTTTTTTCCTGTAACTTTATTTTACAACAAAAAGACAAAAAAGAAATGGCACACCATAAACAAAAAAAATGGAGAATATATAGGAACAATTATTTTCAGAGTTTGGCAGCACGAAGCTGTGATCCTAAAGAGCAGGAAAAGCACTTAAGTGAGTCTTGCAATCATTGTACCTTTCTAACTAGAGGCATTTTTCAGAATGAAAAGCAAGAAGGGAGCGCATGGATAGGCCTGGGATATATTTGAGATCAGACCAGCCAAAGGTAGAAACGTTAGTTAACAGTCAAGGCCATCAGAGACCCCAAAAGGATGCTACCTTAGTAACAGGCTAAGGTCCATAATAAGGCTACTCTGCTGTGCTGTGCTCAGTCATGTCTGACTCTTTGCAACCTATAGACTGTAGCCCGCCAGACTCCTCTGTCCATGGGATTCTCCAGGTGAGAATACTAGAGTGGGTTGCCATGCCCTCCTCCAGGGGATCTTCCCAACCCAGGAATTGAACCCATATCTCTGGCGTCTCCTGCATTGTAAGCAGGTTCTTTACCACTGAGCCACCTGGGAAGCTCTAAGGCTAGACTAGTATCTCATAAACAAAACTACTTAAATGGATGAATAATTGTGCCACACAAAAAAAGCCAGCATTCTTTGGAGGAAAACTAAAACCCCCAATAACATGAAAATAAAAATTACTAGGAATGCAATTAATTAGTAGAAATAAACCCATGAAATAGATAATAATATTAGCAGACACATTCTTTAAAATAGCAATTAGAAATACTTTAAGGAATTTTAAAAGAGAGGAAAGAAAGATACAAAAGAAGAACTAAAAGGAACATCTAGACCTGAAAAATATGTCCAAAATGAAAAAACAATAAAAATGAAAAAAATGAACTTAATGGCAGATTGTACATTTTAAAATAAAGGATCTGTGAACTTAAAGATATAGCAATTAACAATTGTTCAAGCTAAAATATAAAAAGCACAAGGTCTGCGTATAAATGAAAACATTCACTCTGTGAGCTATGAGACAATATCAAGTGATCCAACTTAAGTATGAATGATGTTTCAAAGGAGGGGAGCAGAAATATTTTTGATAAAATAATTGTCAAATATTTTTCAAACTTCAAGGAAATTATAAACTCACAACCCCACGAAGCTCAGTAAGTCCCAAGTAGAGTAAGCTCAAGAAAACTATACCAAGGGACATAAAATCAAACTTGAAAATCAGTGATAAAGAGAAAAATTTAAATTAACCAAAGGGGAAAAAAAAGGCATGTTGTATACTTTGGAATTAATGAGATAAGTTAGAATTGGTTTCTCTTTAAAAACACTGTCAGCTTGAGGGTGATGGAAACACATCTTCAAAGGACTGAAAAAATAAACTATTAATCAAATCCCATATCTAGTTAAAATATCCTTCAAATATAAAGGCAAAATAAAGACATTTTCAGACAAAACTAAGAAAATATGTCATTAACAGTGAAGCACTACAATGATAAAGGAAATTATTTTGGCTATTGGCCAAATTATTGGCTATATAGCAATAATGCTGCTGTTCTGCTGTTCAGTTGCTAAGTTGTGTCTGATTCTTTGCAACTCTATGGGTTGTAGCCCATCAGGCTTCTCTGTTCTTTGGATTTCCCAGGCAAGAATACTAGAGTGGGTTGCCATTTCCTTCCCTAGGGGGATCTTCCTGACCAGGAATTGAACCCGTCTCCTGTGTATTCTGCATCAGTGGTTGGATTCTTTATCACTGAGCCACCCGGGAAGCTTCCCACACCAAAAATAATACCAGGTGGAAATCTGGATCTACACAAATATTCTAACAATCCAGCAAAATGTAGAGATATTCAGACTGGATAAAAAAGCAAGGCCAAACTTTATAGTTTCTTCAATAACCGTTTAAATATAAAGACAATGATAGATCTTTAGTCATAAAAAAGATTAAATGGCTATATTAATAAAGGACAAAATAAACTTCAGGTCAAACAATATTACTGAAGTAAATGATCTCAAAATAATTAAAGAATCATTTAATTAAGAGAACATAATTTTAAATATGTATATGTCTAATAACAGAGCTTCAAAAGGTAGAAAGCAAAAACTAAGAGAACTGAAAGGAAAAATAAATCCATAAATGTTGCTGAAGATTTCAACATAATTTACTAATTGATCAAATGATTTGACAGAAAATTTCTCTAAGATTATAGAAGACATGAATAACAATATCACCCTGACTGTCCTAACTAAAATTATAGAAAACTATGCCCAACACAAGATACATCTTATTTTTGAATGCACAAGAATTGTTCCTCAAGATAGGTCATATGTTGAGTCACAAAAGAAGTTCCAATAAATGTAAAATAATCAAAGTCATATGGCATGTAATTTATGGCCACAATTAATTTAGAAAGCAGACAAAATGTATCTGGAAATAAATTGCTAAATATTTGAGAATTAAATTACATCGTTCTACATAAACCATGATCTGGTGAATAAATAACATGGTAAATTAGAAAAAATGTTGAGCTGAATGAAATGAAATTATCTTTGAACTATTAAAGAAAAATAACATCGAAATTTGTAGGGTGCACCTAAAATAACCTGCAGGGAAATCTGTACCTTTAAGTGCTAATGTTAGAAAAGAGGAAACATTTAAAAACCAATGATCTAAGCTTCTATTTGAAAAAGTTAAAGAAATTAAACCCAACATAAGTAGGAGGAATGAAATAAGGACTAGAATAATAAATAGAAAATAAACAATAGAGAAAATCCATTGAACGAAGAACTGGTTCTTTGAAAAGGTCAATAAAATTGATAAACTTCTTTCCAGACTTATCAGAAAAAATGAAGGAAAACAAAAATTGCCAAAGACAGGAATGAAAGAAGACAAAACTATGGGGCTTATATACATTAGTGAGTGAAGTCGCTCAGTCGTGTCCGACTCTTTGCGACCCCACGAACTAAAAGCAATAAAGACATGTTTTGTTGAAATCTAGGACTATTTATATAAAATATCAATAGAAAATTTCCTCCTGAAAGGCCAAATTAACAAGATTAGCACAGGGGTTAAAAATGTCAGCCTCCCATTTAAAAAACATGAAATTGATTATTTTAAACTTTACACAAAGAAAATACGAGTCCCATGCTGTTGGACTGGTATATCCAAACGAATATTAAAAGGAGAACATCACTAATCATATACAGACTTCTGCAGAAAATAGTGGTAATAAACATTTCCAATTCATTTTATGATGCCAACACTATCCTAATACCCCAAAACCAGATAGAAACATTATAAGTAAATAGAACTACAGACCAATATCCCTTAGAACACACATGCAAAAATTTTTATCAAATCCAGCAATATACAAAAACAATATGTCATTACTAAGTGGAATTTATTCAGAGAGTCGGACACGACTGAGCGACTGAACTGAACTGTACTGAACTGAACTGAAGTGGAATTTATTCTAGAAATACAAAATTAATTTAATTTTCAAAAACTATAGATATTTAATTTCAAATGGGTCATTGATCTAACATAACAGTTAAAACATCACAGAACTTCTGGAAAAAAACCTAGGAGAAAATCCCCTTAGAGTTGGAATAGAAAAAAGTTTTTGAGCTAAAACAGCAGAAGTTCTCACCATGGTATCAAATTTTAAAAATTGATAAATTTGGGGAATTCCCTAGTAGTCCAGTTGTTAGGATTGGGTGGTTTCACTGCTGTGGCCCTGGGTTTAATCCCTAGTCAGGGAACTAAGCTCTCTCATGCCGTGTGGCCAAAAAGGAAAAAAAAAAAAAAAAGATTATTTTATCAAAATTAACTTTTTTCTTTTTAAAATGCTTTTATTATAAATTTTATAGTTTAATAATTTAATAAAATATAAAAAATTATTTTATGAGGTAAGCAATTAAAGAAACTGGGGAATTAGATACAAAGGTTATTGAAAGTGGGCATGTGGGTTCTAAAGTATAATTTTTTGAAGATAAATGCAGGCATGAATGAGGAGAACATCCTGACTCCATTAACAGCTTGAAGTAATGCTGAATGCCAGGAAATTACTGCAGCTTTTAAAACTCTACTTAGCGGGGTAAGACCACTCTTCATCCCAAGGTAGAGTATGAGAGCAAGCCATATGTCTTAAACTACTTTGAAATCTACTAATTTTTTTCTACATTGATTTTCTGATTCTGACTTTCCTACTCACTTTCTCTTTTCCAGTTTCTTCTAAATTACTAGCTGTTGGTTTACAATGCTCACCCCGTTTATTCTTACTTAATTGTTTTTCCTTGCTTGATGTTTTTTTCTTGCTTGAAGCAGCTGTAGAGGTACTCAAAAATCTTATTGTGATAAACTGCCCCTTTTCTTTTCTTCTGAGCTTCCCACTCAGAATTGTTTTATTATCCATTTTCTAGGTGTAAACCTGTATTACAATGTTTTTTATTATGACACAGTCGCAGTCTTGGTTTCTTTTGGAGTGGTTTTAATGAGTTATTATTGTTTTTGGTTTTGCAAATGTATCTTTTTTCCAGTTTATTGATATATAATTGACATACAGCACTGTATAAGTTTAAGGTGTACAGTGTAATTTTTTACTTAATATTTGTGAAATGATTATAATCATGAATTTAGTTAACATTCATCAACTTATATAGATACAAAAAAGGAAAAAAATTGTGCGTGTTTGTGTGACAAAAATTCTTAGGATTTACTCTCTCAACAACCTTCAAATGTGCCATATAGCAATGTTAACTACAGTCATCATATTGCATATTACGTCCCTTGTTGTTCGGTCGCCCAGTCATGTCCAACTCTTTTGCCACCCCATGGACTGAAGTACACCAGGCCTCTCTGTCCCTCACCATCTCCCGAAGTTTGTCCAGATTCATGTCCATTGCATCAGTGATGCCATCCAGCCATCTCATCCTCTGACACCCTCTTCTCCTTCTGCCCTCAATCTTTCCCACCATCAGAGACTTTTCACATCAGATGACCAAAATACTGGAGCTTCAGTTTTAGCGTCAGTCCTTCCAATGTGTATTCAGGGTTGATTTCCCTTAAGATTGACTAGTTTGAGCTCCTTGCTGTGCAAGGGACTTTCAGGAGTCTTCTCCAGCACGACAGTTCGAAGGCATCAATTCTTTGTCATTCTACCTTTACGGTCCAACTCTCACAATCATACATGACCACTGGGAAGACCATAGCCTTGACTATACAAACCTTTGTTGGCAATGTCTCTTTGTCAACACACTGTCTGTTTGTCATAGCTTTCCTACCAAAAAGTAATCGTCTTTTGATTTCGTGGCTGCTGTTACCATCCACAGTGATCTTAGAGCCCAAAAGAGTAAATCTGTCATTATTTCCACCTTTTCTCCTTCTATTCGCCATGAAGTAATGGGGCTGCATGCCATGATCTGTTTGGGTTTTTGTTTTTTTTTTTTAGTTTTAAGCTGGCTCTTTCACTCTCCTTCACCCTCATCAAGAGGCTCTTTAGTTCCTCTTCACTTTCTGCCATTAGGATAGTATCATCCACATATCTGAGGTTGTTGATGTTTCTCCCACCTATCTTGATTCCAGTTTGTAACTCATCCAGCCTGGCACTTCTCATGATATGCTCAGGATATAAGTTAAACAAACAGGGTGAGAGCAGACAGCCCTGTTGTACTCCTCAATCTTGAGTCAATCAGTTGTTCCATACAGGGTTCTAACTGTTGCTTCTTGACCCACATACAAGTTTCTCAGAAGACAGGTGAGATGGTCTGGTATGCCCATTTCTTTAAGAGATTTCCACAGTTTATTATGATCCATACAGACAAAGGCTTTAGTGAAGTCAATGAAATAGAGGTAGATGATTTTCTGAAATTTCCTTGCTTTCTCTACGATCCAGTGAATGTTGACAGTTTGATCTCTGGTTCCTCTTCCTTTTCTAAACCTTGCTTGCTTGGACATCTGGAAGTTCTTGGTTCATATAATGCTGAACCCAAGCATGCAAGATTTTAACCATGACCTTACTAGCATGGGAGATGAGTGCAATTGTCCTAAGTATTACATCCCTAGTACTTACCTATCTTATAACTGAAAGTTTGTACCTTGACTGCTAATATCCAATTATCCCCCATCACACACTCCTTTGGTAACCACAGATTTGATCTCTTTTACCAAGAATTTGGTTTTTGGTTTTGGTTCTACATATAAATGAGATCATACAGTATTTGTCTTTCTCTGTCTGAATTATTTTACTTAGCATAAATGCTCTCAGGGTCAGTCCATATTGCTGAAAATGGCAGGATTTCCTTTTTTTATGGGTGATAAATATTCCATCAAGCACATACATACATATATATATATGGACTATAGCTCGCCAGGATCTTCTGTCCACGGAATTCTCCAGGCAAGAATATTGGAGTAGGTAGCCATTCCCCTCTCCAGGGGATCTTCTTGACCCAGGGATCAAAACTGTGTCTTTCATGTTGCAGGCAGATTTCTTAACGTCTGAGCCACCAGGGAAACCCTTCTCATGTCTTAGCTATTGTAAATAATGTTTTTCTGAACATCAGGTTGCATATATCTTTTAGAATTAACATTATCATTTCCTTTGGATATATTTCCAGAAGTGGAATCCCTAAATCATATGATAGTGCTATACTATTTTTAATTTTTGAAGGAACCTCTATACTGTTTTCCATAGTGGCTGTACCAGTTTACAATCCCTCCAGTAGTACATATTTTGTTTTTCTCTGCCTCCTCACCAGCATTTGTTATCTTTTTTGATGATAGTCGTTCTAACAGGTCTGAGGTATTATCTCATTTTTGGTTTTGATTTGCATTTCCCTAATAATTAGTGATGTTGAGCACCTCTACATGTACCTGTTGACCATTTGTAAATCTTCTTTGGAAAAAGTGTCTATTCTGGTCTGTTGACCATTTTTTATTGGATTATTTGCTTTTTTTAAATTGAATTGTATGAGTTCTTTAAATATTTTGGATATTAGCCCCTTATCAAATATCCAGTTTGCAAATATTTTTCCCCTTTCTATAGGCTGTCCTTGCACTTTGTGGATCATTTCTGTTTCCACATAGAAGCTTTTTAGTGATGTACCCTGTCATTTATCTTTGATTTTGTTGCTTGTGCTTTAGATACTTCTCAGGTTCAGTTCAGTTCAGTTCAGTCGCTCAGTCATCTCCGACTCTCCGTGACCCCATGAATCACAGCACACCAGGCCTCCCTGTCCATCACCAACTCCCGCAGTTCACTCAAACTCATGTCCACAGAGTCGGTGATGCCATCCAGCCATCTCATTCTCGGTCGTCCCCTTCTCCTCCCGCCCCCAACCTTTCCCAGCATCAGAGTCTTTTCCAGTGAGTCAACTCGTCGCATGAGGTGGCCAAAATTTTGGAGTTTCAGCTTTAGCATCAGTCCTCCCAATGAACACCCAGGATTGATCTCCTTTAGAATGGACTGGTTGGATCTCCTTGCAGTCCAAGGGACTCTCAAGAGTCTTCTCCAACACCACAGTTCAAAAGCATCAATTCTTCAGCGATCAGCTTTCTTCACAGTCCAACTCTCACATCCATACATGACCACGGGAAAAACCATAGCCTTGACTAGACGGACTTTGGTTGGCAAAGTAATGTCTCTGCTTTTTAATATACTAGCAAGGTTGGTCATAACTTTCCTTCCAAGGAGTAAGCATCTTTTAATTTCCTGGCTGCAATCAGCATCCACAGTGATTTTGGAGCCCAAAAAAATAAAGTCTGACACTGTTTTCACTGTTTTCCATCTATTTCCCATGAAGTGATGGGACCAGATGCCACGATCTTTGTTTTCTGAATGTTGAGCTTCAAGCCAACCTTTTCACTCTCCTCTTTCACTTTCATCAAGAGGCCTTTGAGTTCCTCTTCACTTTCTGCCATAAGGGTGGTGTCACCTGCATATCTGAGGTTATTGATATTTCTCCCAGCAATCTTGATTCCAGCTTGTGCTTCTTCCAGCCCAGCGTTCCTCATGATGTACTCTGCATATAAGTTAAATAAGCAGGGTGACAATATACAGCCTTGACGTACTCCTTTTCCTATTTGGAACCAGTCTGTTGTTCCATGTACAGTTCTGAGGCTAGCTGAATGCAAAAGATCCAGCATAAAATTCTGAGAGGTTCATAGAAGATGGCATGAATTAATTTACTATTTTCTAAATATAAGTATTTATAAAAGATAGTCTATACTTATTCCTCTAGAAAACATGGTCTTCCACACCAGAAGATAGCATCTTTGGAGGTGATTTCCTAGTTCTGGGGCCTTGATCTGCTTAAATCCCAACTATCAGACATCCTTAAGCTTCAGGGGAAAGTAGCATTGAAATATTGCTCAGTAGTGTAATATAAAAACTGTTTGGTTTTTTTTTTAATGGAAGTATAGTTGATTTACAATGTTTCGGGTATATGATAATGTGAGTCAGTTATACATATATATGTATACATATTACATATACATATATAATTGGAGAAAGAAATGGCAACCCACTCCAGTATTCTTGCCTGGAGAATCCCATGGACAGAGGAGCCTGGTGGGCTACAGTCCTTGGAGTCACAAAGAGTCAGACATGACTGAACAACTAACACACACACACACACATACATATATAATGTATATACTTTTTTCAGATTCTTTTCCATTATATGTTACTACCAAACACTGAATATAGATCCCTGTGACACAGCAGACCATTGTTTATCTATTTTATTTGTAGTAGTGTACATCTCTTAATTCCAAATTCCCAATGCATCCCTTCCCTCTGCCATTTCCCCATATGTATAAAAAACATTTTACTCACCTATTTTCTACCATGTAAAGGTTCTGAATCATCAAAGCCTTCTCCAACTATTAATGTTTTCAAGGCAGCCCAACACTTTCATGAGAATGATCTAATCCCCAGCATGTCCCTTTGTCTAATTTCTTTTTTTATGTTGTGTACTTACTCTTGACATTTGGTTATGATTTTTGGTTCTTCCTTCAGTTTATTTCTGCCTAATTATGATCTTTTTCACTAAAAATTAGTTGCTAACTTCTGGTTACCACTTTTATTACTGAATATACCTTTCTTGTTACTATCTGCTGGAACCACTTTTCAAATCTTTTAACCAGACACCATGATTTTCTTTCTCACAAAATGGAATTTCCTGTTTTTTCCTCTTAAAGTTCTAAAGAATTTCTAGCTATGACATTTATAGATTTTTTTGGTAGATTTTCTGGTGGCTGTAACTAGTGATAAAGTGTTGAATTATATCAATGTATTAAATGTGTTTTGAGCAATAAAATAACACCACATTTTAGATTTCAAAGTCCTATTGAACTGTTCTAAATTCTCAGCTTTAACCAAATCACTGTTGACAAAATGATGGATGTTATACTCCTTTAAAAGTTTCCTTATGGTATTATTTAAAGTTTCCCTGTCCTCCTCCCCTCATCTCTCTGAAGTGTCTGTATTCTTTGGCCCAAATCAAATATTGCTCTAGGAGTTTGGGCAGCATAAGTGACCTCTCCTGTCTTTTGACCCTTGGCTTGCATAAAGTTTAAAAGTTCATCATTGGATGTTAAATCATCTTCTGTTACTTATAAAGCTGGCTCATATTCTCCAATTCTACTTGCCAGTGTTGTTACATATCTAGAATCTCCTAATGTTGTCTTAAAGTGAAAAACACAAAGCATGCTTTACTGTGGAGAGCATAAACTTTTTTTTTCACTTAAGGGTTGTACTACCTGATTCAGTTTACCTTCTTGTTCCTTCTTAACTGTTTCTGAAAGATAGGAGACACAACCCCTTAGCCAATCGTTCCTACAAAACAGTAAATCTTTCTAAACAAGTGCTGTGCCTTGTTAAATCTGGAAGATTTATTAAAAGTGACTGTTTCACTTTTCTAAGGCTGCCATAATAAAGTACCACAAACTAGGTGGCTTAAAAAAATTACCCAAAAATCTATTGGATCACAGCTCTAGAGGCTAGAAACCCAAAATCAAGGTGTCTGCAGGGCTATACTCTCTCTGAAACATACAGGGGTCCCTCGCTTGCCTCCTCCTAGCCTCTGGTAGCGTGCAGCAGTTTTTGGCGTTCTTTGGCTTGTGGATGTGTTACTCCCATTCTCAGTCTTCATGTAGTATTCTGTGTCTCCTGTTGGAAGCATTCCTCCATTTGAAACTCAGACCTGTGGATTAGAAGATAAGGTTGTAGGTACAGGGAGCAAAAATTTTGCTAGTGGATCACTCGGAGTAATAATAAATAGTGCCACTTCCATATTCTTCAGGAGACTGTTTATGTCTAAATCAGCGTCCAATATATGGTATTGTTTCTTCCATAGCCAGTATTCATAGGTCCAGGTATCTGGGGTATAAATGGGAATGAATCCTATTGTTATTTAATGCAACTATTTCCATACTCTAAAAGCTGAACAGTAATAGGTTTTTGACGATGAGTTAAAATTAACTCTATTTAAAAAGCTTTTGGTAATATATTTCAGAAAAACATCTAACTTTTGCTTCATTGGCTACACTAAAGCCTTTGACTGTTGTGAATCACAACCAATTGTAGAAAACTCTTAAAGTGATGGGAGTACCAGACCACCTTACCTGTCTCCTGAGAAACCTGTATGCAAGTCAAGAAGCAACAGTTAGAACCGAACACAGAACAGACTGATTCAAAATTGGGAAGGGAGTACGTCAAGGCTGTATATTGTCATCCTGCTTATTGAACTTCTATGCAGAGTACATCATGAGAAATGCCAGGCTGGATAAATCACAAGCTGGAATCAAGATCAGTGGGGGAAACAGCAACAACTGCAGATATGCAGATGATACCACTCCAGTGGCAAAAACTGAAGAGGAACTAAAGAGACTCTTGATGAGGTTGAACGAGGAGAGGGAAAACCTGGCTTGAAACTCAACATTCAAAAAACAAAGACCATGGCACCCGGTTCCATCACTTCATGGCAAATAGAGAAAGTGGAAGCAGTGACAGATTTTGTTTTCCTGGGCTCTAAAACCACTGTAGACGGTGACTGCAGCCATGATATTAAAAGAAACTTGGTCCTTGGAAGGAAAGCTATGACAAACCTAGACAGCGTATTAAAAAGCAGAGACATCGCTTTGCCAATAAAGGTCCATAGAGTCAAAGCTGTGGTTTTTCCAGTAGCCATGTATGGATGTGAGATAAAGAAGGCTGAGCACCGAAGAACTGATGCTTTTGAATTGCAGTGCCAGAGAAGACTCTTGAGAGTCCCTTGGACTGCAAGGCGATCCAACCAGTCCATTCTAAAGGAGATCAATCCTGGGTGTTCATTGGAAAGACTGATGCTAAAGCTGAAACTCCAATACTTGGCCACCTGATGCCAACAGTTGATTCATTGGAAAAGATCCTGATGACAGGAAAGATTGAAGGCATACGGAGAATAGGGCGGCAGAGGATAAGATGGTTAGATAGCATCACTGACTCAATGGACGTGAATATGGGCTTCCCTGGTGGCTCAGAGGTTAAAGCATATGCCTCCAATGAGGGAGACCCGGGTTCGATCCCTGGGTCAGGAAGATCCCCTGGAGAAGGAAACGGTAACCCACTCCAGTATTCTTGCCTGGAGAATCCCATGGACGGAGAAGCCTGGTAGGCTACAGTCCACGGGGTCGCAAAGAGTCGGACACGACTGAGCGACAGAACGGAACGGATGAGTCAGTCCAGGAGATAGTGGAGGACAGAGGAACCTGGCATACTGTAGTCCACAGGGTTGCAAAGAGTCAGACACTATTTAGCAACTCAACAACAACAACAATAATCACTAATGTAAATACATACTTATACTGTAAATTTTGAAGGAGAACTGAGTTGCAGTTTACTGTGTGTCTTATCTGAATTCTTTATAGTTCTTTTCTTTCCCCATCTATCAGTGGTTACTCCTTAATCTCACTATCTCAAATACCTCATTTATCCTTATCAAAGATAGAGGGGAAAAGAAGATACACTCAGTCACCTTAACAACCCAAGGAAATGAAATAAACTAATACCATCAGAGAAGCAAGTTTAAAAAAAGTAAAAATTTTAGACTTTTAATTTTTGAGTTTAAAATACTTTGTGACTAATTTACCATAACAAGGTTATCATCATTGTCATCTGCCTTGAGTTCTTAAGGACTAGATATATATGATATCTGCTAACAGACAAGAAAGTGGACAATAGTCCATGATTTGTTTATAATTTCTTTCATGTACAATTTATATTTATAAAATATTTTTACATACACTTTCATTTAATCAAAAGACCCTAGAAATAGATTTAGAAGTCAGTTCAGTTCAGTTCAGTTGCTAAGTCGTGACCGACTATTTGTGACTCCATGAATCACAGCATGCCAGGCCTCCCTGTTCATCAGCAACTCCCGGAGTTCACTCAAACTCATGTCCATCGAGTAGGTGATGCCATCCAGCCATCTCATTCTCTGTCGTCCCCTTCTCCTCCCACCCCCAATCCCGCCCAGCATCAGAGTCTTTTCCAGTGAGTCAACTCTTCGCATGAGGTGGCCAAAGTATTGGAGTTTCAGCTTCAGCATCAGTCCTTCCAATGAACACCCAGGACTGATCTCCTTTAGAATGGGCTGATTGGATCTCTTTGCAGTCCAAGGGACTCTCAAGAGTCTTCTCCAACACCACAGTTCAAAAGCATCAATTCTTCGGCGATCAGCTTTCTTCACAGTCCAACTCTCACATCCATACATGACCACTGGAAAAATCATAGCCTTGACTAGACGGACCTTGGTTGGCAAAGTAATATCTCTGCTTTTTAATATGTTATCTAGGTTGGTCATAACTTTCCTTCCAAGGAGTAAGCGTCTTTTAATTTCATGGCTACAATCAGCATCTGCAGTGATTTTGGAGCCCAAAAAAATAAAGTCTGACACTGTTTCCACTGTTTCCCCATCTATTTCCCATGAAGTGATGGGACCAGATACCATGATCTTAGTTTTCTGAATGTTGAGCTTTAAGCCAACCTTTTCACTCTCCTCTTTCACTTTCATCAAGAAGCTCTTCAGTTCCTCTTCACTTTCTGCCATAAGGGTGGTGTCATCTGCATATCTGAAGTTATTGATCTTTTTCCCGGCAATTTTGATTCCAGCCTGTGCTTCTTCCAGCCCAGCGTTCCTCATGATGTACTCTGCATATAAGTTAAATAAGCAGGGTGACAATATACAATCTTGATGTACTCCTTTTCCTGTTTGGAACCAGTCTGTTGTTCCATGTCCAGTTCTAACTGTTGCTTCCTCACCTGCATGCATTTAGAAGTAGGCTTCTTCAAATGTGGAAACAAAGTTCCCAGGCAGCTAAACAACTTGTCATATAACTAGTTTATTGGCAAATATGAAGCTCATAATCCTTTCTTTTCTAATATAACTCAGCTTTCTAATAACTTAGCTAACTGAATATTCCCTAGTAAATATTATAATAAAGATTAGTTGCTATAATTCTCTTTTTAACCTATCAAAAAATAATGCTACTTATATGAAATTCTTTCTAAAATATATAATTGTATAAAACATCTAATTTTTGTTTATAATTTACTTACTATTTAAAGATACTTCTGAATTATTTGAATATTAAAATATGTGAAAAAACAATTTTAAAAAAAACGCAGTTATAGCTGAAAATTATCACTTTTTAGTCATCAGAAAATTTTTTAGTCATACTCTAAAATGGCCTCATGCATCATCCTATATAATTTGCACAATTACCTCTTGTGTTCATCCCAGGGAAATTTAAAAAGTTGCGGGGGCAGCGTTTCCTTTTATACACATTTTCTGTAGTAAAAGATTACAAGTCATCAGGTGCCAGTGTAGTTTAGAAGGTCAAGGTATAACTCCTAGAGAAAGAAGGAAAGGAAATGACCAAACCACTTTGTTTAAAAACAGTTAAACTTGAGGGAAAAAAAGGTACACTTCCATGTACTAGTGATGATCTCATTTATATCTGCAGACTTGATTGTTCTCCTAAGCTCCACATACACATATATGTCATTATTACCTATCCATTGGGATAACTTTTAGGTGCCTTAAACTTAACCTGGCCCTAACAGAACTCTTGTGTCAATCTTTTAGCCCCATCTTAGTAGATGGCTAAAATCTCAGACATTCTTATTTCCTCTTTCCTTTACTCCTTATATCCAAGCTATCTGCAAGAGCTGTTGATTACTTTCAAAATACATACTGAATCCAACTATGTCTTGAAACCTCTACAGCTACCACCCTGGTCTAAGTCACCATCATAGTCTCCTAAATGTCTGCCTACTTCTACCAGACCATTATCCTACCATCCAGTCTCTACATGGAAGCCACAGTGATATTGTTTCAATGTAAATTAGACTGTGTACGTTGCCCCAGAGCCCAGAATATGGCCCAGTATCTTTACCTTTCCCTGGTGGCTCAGAGGTTAAAGCATCTGCCTGCAATGCGGGAGACCTGGGTTCGATCCCTGGGTTGGGAAGATCCCCTGGAGAAGGAAATGGCAACCCACTCCAGTATTCTTGCCTGGAGAATCCCATGGACAGAGGAGCCTGGTGGGCTACAGTCCACAGGGTCGCAAAGAGTCGGACACGACTGAGCGACTTCACTTAAGAACCTACATACCCTTGTCTAGTTTCATATCACTCACCCCGCTACCACTTCCAACTCTTCCTAAAAATACACCAAGTTTGCTCTGGCTTCAGGGCCTTCCTACATGCTATTTCTTTTAACAGTCACTGGGTATCTTTGCAGATGCAGTCCTTCATCTCATCAAATGTCTCCAGGGAAGGTTTTTATGATTGCTCTATCTGTAATATATATATATATATTATTCTTTGTCTTTTTTTCTTCATAGAAAGTATTTATTTTTTGTTTTCATATTGTCTGTCCTCCTACAAGAAAAGTTTTGTCTTTTTCATGACTCCATCCCCAGTGCCTTGTACAATGCCCAGTGCTTAGACAAAATAAGTATTTTTGAATGAATGCATAGATGTACTTATTTAAATATTCATTGTTTTATAATTGAGGCAAATAGTTTAATAGAAAAATGCATAATGCTTTCTTTAAAAATTATCTTGCTTTGGAGAAATCTCAATTAGTTAAAATTGAATGCAGTTTGCATCTATGAAGAGAGTTGATATGCTGAGTGAATCAAGCATTAATGGGCACACCTGGTGGCAGATGTAGGCGTTGCAAAAGTGAAGACTAAGGAAACAATTTGTCTCCATCAATAGTAGTGATTCTCAACCTTGGCCATACATTAGAGTCACCTGCGGAGGTGAAAGAAGTTTAATATCCAGGTCATACCTCAGAACAAGTAATTCAGAATCTTAGAGGGTTGTATCCAGGGCTCTATTATCATGTTTGAAAAAGCTTCCCGGCTGATTACAATGACAGCACAACTATGAATGAGAACCACTGGTGTATAAGTTAGGGGATGTTTGCAAAAATATTCCTCATGTTGACAATAGTATAGGAAGTACTCAAATATTTATTAAATGAATTGATGAGTGCGTGAGTGAACGAATGGGTGAATGTAGAGTGTTGATAGTCAACTGAATTCTTAAAAATCATTCAAAGCTAGATTTAGCAAATAAAAGTACAGGGTTCCCATTTAATTATAAGATTTAAATAAACAGGAGCTTTTTTCAGTAATCCATGTCCCAAATATTGTAGGGAGCATACTTATACTAAAAACTGTGTTTATTATATGCCTGAAATTGAAATTTAACTGGCATCCTGTATTTTATGTTGCAACCTATCTATTGATTAGGGAACAATTAAGGTTCTCTTGTAAAAATCAGCATGTTATTAAAATATTTAAAACAATTCACTGTTAAAGTGGTAATTTAATCTCTTCTATCATCAGCTATAAAAAGCTACCATAAAACAGTCTATTATCCTTAAGAATAAATTTAATTTTGCATTTTAAGCTATTAGTAATCATAAAAATTAGGTGAATTATTGTGCATTATAGATTTTCCAAACGAACTTAGAATTTAAATCCTTCAGTATCTATTTTTAAGCTATCAAATCTTGTACCAAGAGTAAGAAAAGCAAAATTCAGACTGTTTTTAAGGTCTATGAAGTATATTCTCAGCTTGACCTCTGAATAAGTGGCTACATTAGGGTGCTGTGTCTTGAGTTCTCCACAGGTCCCTAAAGTGAGAAAGACAGGAATCCTTCAGACTCTAGACCTTTATTTCTCTCTAGTTATTTTCTGCTAGGGGGTGACAGAGGATCAGATGGTTGGATGGCTGTACCAACTCAATGGAAAAGAGTTTGAGCAAACTCCGGGAGGTAGTGAAGGAGAAGGAAGCCTGGCGTGTTGCAGTCCATGGGGTCGCAAAGAGTCGGACACAACTGAACAATTTTCTGCTCATTATATTGACCAGCTAAAACTAAGATTAAATAATAGTAAGGAACAATAAGAAAGTAAGTAAGTAAGTGTTAGTTGCTCAGTCATGCCCGACTCTTTGCGACCCCATGGACTGCAGCCCACCAGGCTCCTGTGTCCATGAGATTTTCCAGTCAAGGATGCTGGAGTAGGTTGGCATTTCCCTCTCCAGGGCATCTTCCCAACCCAGGGATCGAACCCAGGTCTCCTGCACTGCAGGCAGAATCTTTACCAATTGAACTACAAGGGAAGCCCTAGTAAGGAACAATACTTGACTTTAATTCTGATTGAAACAAATCAGTTGAATAATTGGTCATGCAAGCAGAAGTATCAAAGGCACTGCCTTTTTCTTAAAGGATCAAGACAAGTTACAATTCTTTGTAAATGGCTGATAAACACCTTTCACCACCAGGTGGCATACGCATTTGTTCAGAAATTCTCCAGTGAGTGAGTAACTCAAAGAAGGATCGATTTCGAGGTTAAACATAAGTGGAAAAAATGGAATGATGAAAAGACAAAACTGAAGAAGCTGTTCACATTTCTAACGTTTTCTGTCCCCAGCTGAAGTGCAGAGTATGGAACAGTTTCTATGCAGAATTTGCAGGAAATTGCTTGATGGTAGTCCAAAATTTTGATTTTATTGGAACACTATCTTTTAACTGTTTGAAGACATCTTCTTCAAAACTTGTCCAAATATTGTAATAAAAACCAAACTTTTGCAGCAGATTTTTTTTTTTTTTGGTTATATGCCATTTCTTTGCAGAAATGCAAACCATCACTAAATCTGATGATGGATTAAAAACAAACAAAAAAAGCAGGAGGGGAAAAGGTCTGTTCAGATAGGAGTTTTAATCCATTTATCCCTTAAGTCTGAGACTGTTCAGGCAAGGGCAAAGCCAGGCAAGCTACATATTTTCTGAATATTGCTCTGACTGACAATTGTTTAAGTGAGGATACAAAAACACAGGAACTCAAATTGATTTTTTCTGGCATAGAGTGCATATGTCACTATGCTTTTTCACAAACATTAGTGCACCTTTCTTTCTTAGAACTTGGATATGATATAATTGCAGACTTTGTCACTTTTCAGCAACACACATTATTTAAGATATCTAATGCAAATGTGAACACAACTTTGGAATACAAAATTTTAGATTCTGTTCTGTAGGATTGCTATGGGAAAGTGGATTCAGGTGTGGAGTGCTTGACTCTATTTTGACTTTTAGAAGTTGTTCTCATATTTACTTTGCAATTCAGTACAAAGCTAAAGTGAGTAAAGTCACTCAGTTGTGTCCGGCTCCTTTTTCCATGGGATTTTCCAGGCAATAGTACTGGAGTGGGTTGCCAAATTCAAAAGGTTATACTTGAAACTGTTAGATTTACTAATTACATTTATGAAGTTTCTAACATATGCATATTTTTAGTGTATTGATTTTATGTTTATTTTCTTAAACTAATGTCCATGGTAATACTAATAATGGCTACTTTTTGCTGAGGTAGTATAGTAAAGGTTAAAGTCAATGGCCCTGGGCAGTAGTGGGGGGTTCTTCCTAGTCTCTGACCCCAGTTCTGCCTCTTATCAGGGATATAACTTTGGCAAACCATTTATCCTGGCCTGCCAGGCTTCTCCATTCATTGGATTCTTTAGGCAAGAGTACTGGAGTGGGTTGCCATGCCCTCCCCCAGGGGATCTTCCCCACCCAGAGATTGAATTCAGGTCTTCTGCACTCCAGGCAGATTCTTTACCTCTGAGCCACTAGGTAAGCCCCTCTGAACCTTAAGAAAAGACAAATGTCAAGTCTCCAGACAGTAAATGGTTGGTAACTACTGGCAACCCACTCCAGTGTTCTTGCCTGGAGAATCCCAGGGACGGGGGAGCCTGGTGGGCTGCCGTCCATGGGGTCGCACAGAGTTGGACACGACTGAAGCGACTTAGCAGCAGCAGCAGCAGCAACTACTTTTCTAAGGGTAGAATTTGAAAATTAGAAGTTAATACTTCAGTTAATGAATGACAGATAATAATAGTACTTACTTTTATGGCATTTGTAAGGATTACATGATGTAAAGTATATGACATACTCAGTTGAGTGACCTGCACATAGTAAGTCAATAAATGGGAGTCATTGTTTTATTGTTATTATTATTCTTTTTCAGGCACCATATATACTATTTCATCAATAAAATTTTTATCCTCATTTTTTTAAGTAGAAACTTAGGCCCAAACAACCTAAGAGGAATTTGAGCCAGCAATAAAACCCCAGTCTGGCTCCAAAGCCCCAGACCCTTTAATGACAATCTATTTGGCTCTAACCAGTAGCAATTCTGACATCAAAAGAACTGACACTGAGCAACCAAGCAGCAAGTTTTATTTCAGTTTAATTGTTCAGAGAAGGGAAATTTCTCTTACCTCTTGCTGATATTCTACTACATAGTTACTGAAAAATACATTGTTTAAGTTTTGAGGCCTTTTAAAAAACATGATGGTATCTTCTATCATTCAGACAATGAGATTATAGAGAATCCATGATCGAATAAAAAAGACAACATCATATTCTTTAAATACTCCAAAGTCTCTGGCAGATTTATAGACTTCATACTTCTTGGTGAATTTTAAGAAAACAAGAAAGCCGATATGAAGTATTTTGTACAAAAATGTTACATGAAATTATTATTTTTACCTTTAATGCTTAATTTTTACTGCTAGTGTTTACAAAATGCACCTGGCTAAATATAAATGAGCCAATCAGTTGGTGTTCCAGATGTCTTGGTAAATATCCAGATGTTTTGATCTTAAAAAAGGATATTTTCAAAACAAAAATTTTATTTTCCCACTTTTCAGCTGCATGTGCTAGCCTAGCTATTACACAGCAATAACTATCAAAAACTATCATTTGCTTTTTAGTATAAAATAGCCTGAATCTTTTCACAGAGAAAATCTGATTTTGAGTATAAACTTAAGTCACTTTGGAAACATTTTTGAAAATTTGAAAAGTAAAAGGATTGTCTATACCAGGGATTGGCAAACTTTTTCTATCAAAGGCCAGAAAGTAAATATTTTAGGCTTTCCCAGCCTAAAGTCCCTCCTGAAAATACTTAACACTGCCTTTGTAGAGTTGGTATGCATGGTTGGATTCCAATAAAGCTTTATTTGCCAAAGCAGGCAACAGTGTGCTGCATTTGTTTGGCCTAGGTCTACACACTCTGAAGATACTAGATGTATTCTGTTTTGGGTAATACATAAACATCTGTCAACATAAATTAGGGAGAAGAAATTTCAAAATGGCAGCATCTGTCACTGTTGAGTTGGCCTTGAAGGTGTGCTGATTGTTCTTCATGTGCCCTCACCTCCTTGTGCTCCATTCTCTGTCCCCTGGGAGGCTGGCCTTAACAGACTGCATCATCACTGGGCGTTTGACTAACACCAGTAAGGACATAAGAAGCTAGAAGGAGGGAGAAACTCTTCCTGCCGGGAGCCAGCGAGGGAAATCCTACCCGTGGCAAAGGTCAATTGGGGAAGAGGCCTGATGGGCAAAGGCTAATCAGGACTCGAGGAACCCCCTGGACTTACCTGAGCATCTACCCCAAAGAAAACTGGAGTCTGACTGCCTTACTATCTTACGCCTCTTATCAAGTCCTCTAATACTTACGGGGGCTTCCCCCCAACCACCTTTCTCTGAAAACATTAATTCAGAGCTGTAGTTAAAAAGTTCTCCTTGGCTTAATAGGAGTGTTCCAATCCAAGCCCCTCTGATAGCTTTCTAACTTGCATGACAAGTTTGTCCGAACTCTTACAACTATGAGTGTGACTGTTTATAGCCTCCCAGCCATGCAAGGACAGAAAGCCTAATATTCTAAAATACAGGAATCTGTTGAAGAAGTTAAAATCATTAGAATAGTACTAAAAAAGATTTCATTGTTGAATCAATGCTTGCTGCAAAGTTTCCTCTATCTATTGTATCCTTGGAAATATATTAATCACATATAGAGAATATAAGTAGTGGCCTTTGATTTAACCACATCAGATCTTAAGTTAATAAATTCCTTTCTTGTAGCTCACTACACCTGTGCCTTATAGGAATGTAACTTTGTCATGTGTCTAGCACCTGACTTTAGGAAAATCATCTTAAAAGAATATAAGACTTTTTCTAGCTAACTAACCTTTGTTAGGAGAGAGGGCCATAAACTGTTAGCAGGCCCCCTGGCCAGAAGATGATGTAAACCACCCAAAACTTTTGTATATCATGAGACATATAAAAATGAGCCCTGATCCTGATAAGGGTCAAGACTGCTGACCCCGCATGATTTTGGCGTGACTCTGTACCTCTCTTTCTCTATTTTTTATGTGCACAACTTAGGGTATAAAAGCAGCACTGGAAAATAAAGTTTTGGGCCTTGCTCACTGAAGCTTGGTCTCCCCGTGTCATTCTTTCTCTTTTTCCATCCTTTTCTCTATTCTCCTTTTTCTGGTTGAGATCCTTGGAGCGCTGGTTCCTCTGAGTTTACTTATCTGCCTGGGCTTCTAAGACCCACTCGAGGGGGTGCCCTGGTGGGGTACCTCCAGTGATTCGAGAGGGCGCCTGCGGCCTACGTAAACAGAGCAAACCCCGTGCTGGGATTTTATTGGTTTCCAGCGTAAACCAAGGAATCATCAGCCCCTGTCTCTCTCTCTCTCTCTTTCTTTCTCTCTCTCTCTCTCTAACGCCGACGCCGTTCATCCTGAGGATACCCTGGGCCATATCGAGGCTGGTCCCCGATATCTTCCAACTCTGGAGTGTCTCACACAGACACAGATAAGTCACTGCCTGCCAAACCTGGACTGCTCTGTACTGAGGGAAATCCAAACTGTGCACAGATCTTTCCCCTCTTCTCCAAACACAAGTGTCTTGCTCCTATATATATTCTCTCAGGGCAACTTCCTGCTGATTCTCACTGAGAAAACAGCTGATACATCTGCTATGGGTTGAGTAACCCTGGGGATGGGTGGGTGGTGGACATCTCTTTATTAGAGGACTCCAAGTGGCTTTCCTGAACACTTGGTCAGTAAAGAGACCGCCGGCAATGCGGAAGACCTGGGTTTGATCCCTGGGTTGGGAAGATCCCCTGGAGAAGGAAATGGCAACCCACTTCAGTATTCTTGCCTGGACAATTCCATGAACAGTGGAGCCTGGTGGGCTACTGTCCATGGGGTCACAAAGAGTTGGACATGACTAAATAAATTTCACTTTCAAGAAATACCTTAAAAAGTAAATAAGGAAAGAATTTATAAAGATGATACCAAAAGCTGCCCCATGAAAAATGAGAGTAAAAGAACCATTATGGAAATTCCTATCATAGAAAAAATTCATTATTCATAAGTTCAACCTTGATACTGGCAATGGATCGAGATTTAGAGGCACAGGTTTGTTATATTACCTCACTGAATGCCATTAGGGCTAACAAGTGGTGTTGTGTTTATTCATGCTTGATACCACATTTACTACTATTCCAGAAATATTTTATTTATTTTTTTTTATTTTATTTTTTTAATTTTTTTTATATTCAATTAATTTATTTTTTATTGGAGGCAAATTATTTTACAATATTGGTTGGTTTTGCCATACATTGACATGAATCCGCCCCAGGTTTACATAAGTTCCCCCTCCTGAACCCCCTCCCACCTCCCTCCTCCCTTTATCCTCCCTCTGGGTCATCCCCGCACGCCAGCCCCGAGCATCCTATAACATGCATCGACCCTGAACTAGTGATTCGTTACACATATGACAACATACGTGTTTCAATGCCATTCTCCCAAATCTCCCACCCTCACCCTCTCCCACAGAGTCCCAAAGACTGTTCTATACATCTGTGTCTCTTTTGCTGTCTCGTATACAGGGTTATCATTTGCATCTTTACTCTCAGTTGTCAGGTGTTATACTACCCATGATATAATTGTGAGATGGTGAACTAGAACTAAAGCAGTGATTTTTTTTCATGCCATCTTAATGACAATTAGAGATATCACTAGCTTGAATAGCTATGTGTCTACAAAGGATCTGTTGTTGAAAAAAAAATCCCTTTAAAACTCTTTTAATGTGTCATTTGTACTTTAATAAACCCCAAAGTCCAGTCTTGGAACACTAATCATGTGAATCTCTGTAAAAGAGTCATATTATGTGTGGGGGGTGCTTCCCTGGTGGTTCAGGTGATGAAGAATCTACCTGCAGTGCAGGAGATCTGAGTTCAACCCCTGGGTTGGGAAGATCCCCTGGAGAAAGGAGTTATATTTTGACCTGCTCCTAAAGGATCACAATGCACAGAAGCAGATTAAAGCCACTGGGAAGTACTGCAATAACTAACCAGCTTAACATCCTGCATTAAATTTTTCCCAAGTTTACTTAATCATGAAGTTTTATTTTGAACATGATTTATTTACACTCTGTGGAACTTACTTTAGGAAGTACTGGTAAAAAGTATTAAAATATTTGGTTTCAATCACTAGGAAAATTGCTACTATCAAGTGAACTTGATTATTTTTGGCATCTATCTGTTGATATGAATATTTATTTAAAATTCTTACCTTTGGGCAGATTTATAAGGAAAATTTTAAAAGGCCTTTCCCCAAATAATCTGGTAAATAACTTTTGCCCACCTCGAAATGTTGGACCTGTTGAGGTCAGGTCACCAGTAGTGCTTGAAAATAAGTACTTTCTGCCTAAAACCAACATTTGACTCAAGTATTACCTCCACTTGGAAGCATTTCTGGCTCATGATCCAATTGCTTGCTCCCTCCTTTACATTTCCCTTACCATAATTTAATCAGTGTATGTGTTTATAGTCAGTGGTTTACTTATGTAACTCCACTCCCATGGATTATAAAATCCTTGAGGGCAAAGACTATAATTAGTCATCTTTGTTCCTAATATCTAATGCAGTACTTGATTTTTAGTAGATGTTTAATAAAGTGAGTTTTTTTGACAGTTCTACAAGGTTTGAAGCTTCTACAGAAATAATTTGCATTCTCACTAGATACTGGAACAGTCATGTACCAGAATTGGTGTATACCAATTCACAACAGCAGATGGTCAAAATTGGAGGAATTTTGCCAGCCAGTTGATTTCACATTAGTACCTTTATATCAGGCCATGGTGAGAATATTTACAGCATCAATCAGTTCAGTTCAGTTCAGTCGCTCAGTCATGTCCGACTCTGCGACCCCATGAATCACAGCACGCCAGGCCTCCCTATCCATCACCAACTCCCGGAGTTCACGCAAATTCAATTGGCAAAAGCTGCAAATGAAGTCTTTATTTTCCTGGACAGCCAGTTGCTAAACATTTACCAGCACACCACTATATATGATTTTTTTAATAATTTTTTGTTGAATGGTAATTTAATAATGATAAAATAAAATAAGTTTTAAATGTTTTTTGATAGTAATAATTTTTAAATGAGCTGTTCTATCTTCTCATTTAGATTGCAAATTCTCTGGGGAAAGTACCATTACTTTCTTTTCCTTTATTGCCCCAGTGCCTAGGAACTTACTGGCACTGAATAAATTACTGTGTGTGGAGGGGTTGATGTCCTAAGATTTTGTGTTTTGAGTAAATTTGGCATGGGATCAAGAGTGAATGAAAAAAACGAAATAATGTTTTGAGTTGATCCTAACACTGAATTTTGTGTTTAAAATTTTGAGTGTAGCATATATTATTTTTCTCTTCTAATTTTAGAATTATTCTCAAAATCTAAATATTTTGAAAACGTTATATTAAAGCCAGTGACATAATCATAGCCACAAGATTATAATCTTAGGGATGTAGGATTTTATAGTGTTTGGACTACAGACAAAAACATATTTTAACTGCCACAAAACTGCAGCAAAATTAGCTGGAGTTGCAGAATTTCCTTAGATTTCCATTAAAAGAAAAAACTACCTTAAAAGACTATTACTTTCCAGGGATATTAATCAACCTCATGAATTAATTTACTGTGTAGAATGTGATGAGAATTTCAATGTAAGTTTTTGACCATGCATGAAGAAAATGCTGCCTCCAAAATGTGCCATGTAGTGCTCGTGCTTATGCTGTTACAAATAAAATAAATTTTTGAAACCAAAAGCAGCTACATCTAGGATTTCACCTAAGCAAAATGTGTATTTTTATAATATTTTAAATTAAGGTATCTTTTACATGCAGTAGAATACACACTTCTTAAAGGGAACGCTTGATGAACTTTTACAAACTTATAAACCTCTGTAACCATCACCAGTGAACTCCGGGAGCTGGTGATGGACAGGGAGGCCTGGCGTGCTGTGATTCATGGGGTCGCGGAGAGGCGGACACGACTGAGCGACTGAACTGAACTGACCTGAACCGTCACCAGATAAAGGTATAGACATTTCTACCCTGCCAGAAATTTCTCTTCTGCTCCTTTCCTCTTGTTACCCATCCTTCTCATATTATTTATTCTGATTTCTACCACCATGTATTAATTTTGCCTGTAAAAGACATTTTTATGTCTATTTTTATTGTTGTTAACAAATATATAAAACGGAATGATTACTGTTTGGGGACTAGTTTGAGGCAAAGGAATATAAAACAGACTAGTGATTATATATTTGATAATAATAATAGTGATTAAACATCACTTTCTGGCATCTAGCAATGATTTCTTAAAGTGATTTAAAAAATATCTTCCAACACTTTAGGAACACCTCAAGACTTGTAAGTTAGTTATTATGATATTATTTACTCTTTTCCTTAGAGTTCACTTGAACAGCATAGCTGTTCTGCATGAAGAACTTTTTAATAAAAAGAAACTTTATATTCTCTGAGTTCATTGTTAGAGGACCAAGAGACAAAATTAGACAGATACTTTTGTCAAGATATTTAGAATCTGATGTCTGTAGAACTTAACTTACACACCTTTCACCATTCATCACTGTTTGCTTTACTAGGGTTTCTCTCCTAAGTAGTGTGTTTAAGGCCAGCCTAGGATTGAATCTGGATCTCCACAACACTTCCCCTATGGTTAGCTCAGTCTAGTCAAAAGAAAATGAATGATGTTTCCTTTGACAGTGGGCCACAGGGCTGTAGCCACCAAGCCACATGCTCTTGCTCAAGTGGAACATTGTATTCCCTGAACAGATGGTTTCTGGGAAAAGCCTGAAGGGTGTGATTTTCTGTAATGTATCTGTACAGGCAAGATGGACTTCAGAGTCTGGAAAGATAATAGTTATACTTTGTATGGTCTAGGGTTTTCTTGCTTTCCAAGTTGCTTCTGAGAAGGGACAGAATGTGAATGGATTAAGTTCCTCAAGACAGCATTCTGATGGAGCTGCTTTCCTGGCCTGCTCTCCAACTCTGAAAACCACAATTCTGTCTGTAATTGTCATCTGGGGTCTGGGCTAGAGGTGGACTATACCCTCTGTAACTTCAATCCCTTCATCAAATATTCCATACTGCCTGTTGCTGTTGGCAATCAGCATCCCACCCAACCATTCCCCTAGTAGAGTGTAACAAAAGCCTCATGAAAGAAAGAAATGATAATGATACCTGTTTCTTCCCTCTAATTATTTTTAATTATTAATATATCCAGGAGACTCCTGTTTTCCTTCAAAGGTATTTGATTTAGCCTAGTCCCCCAATATCCAAAACATAAAATTGAAGCTAAAAATTTTAACCTGAAATTTTGCCCAAATATGATTTCTCTTTTCTCCTAATTATTCTTTTCAAATTTAATTTAAATAAATTCAATTAAGCAAATTCTTCTTGGATTCTACTGTGTTTCTGGTACTATCCTAAGTCCTGGGGAAGTCACAACACATAAGAAGGTCACAATCTATTAGGCAGAGGTTCTCAGAGAGGCAGGGGCAGACCTGGGATATTTTTCTTTTCTTTTTAAAAATTCCCAGTGAATAAGAATTTTGAGAGTCACATGTAATGAACATAGTGGTGTGCTTTTCTTTCCAGCCTGCATTTTTCTTTTCTTAAAAACCTACCTGAATCTTTATTTTGGTAGAGACAACTACAATACCTCATACACCCCTGGCTCTAGGGAAAGGCATGAAGTTCAGGTTCAAAGTAGATTTTATACTTTCTTGCTTGAATTTCAGTGATTGGTTGATGACTGTTATCACCATGGGAGAGCCAGACTCAGTATTAGGCTAGTGCATAGAAGATGGAGACCTAGAAGGAATGACTCCTTGATCAAACCAGTCTTGAAGCCCACAGAAACCCTAGACTTTCTAGTTACATTAATCAATAAATCCCTTTTATTTTTAAATTTGTTCTGTCTTAGAGTAAAGCCACTATAATAAAGAGACCAAAAAAAAAAAAAACCACACACAAAAATTTGTTGCTAAAATAGGATAGTAGTTTCTTTCTTTCTTGTGTTATATTTTGATTTCACCACCTAAGGCTGAAGAAGCAGTTCTGTTCCATGAGGCTCTTTAAGGACCAAAAAAGAACTCCCATCTATTCCTTTGCTGTCACTAGCATTACATTATTTTGGGGGGATAGCTGAAGCTGGGTCACTGCCATGTCTATACCCCATCCCATATGAAGAGGTGAAAGAGAAGCTGGAGAAACATATCCCCAGTGTTTTTAAGGCCAAAGCCTAGAAATGGCAAACATTATTTCTATTCACATATTATTGGTCTAAATTTAATCACATGGCCCTACCAAACTGCAAAGCAGTCTCCAGCTGCCTGCCTAGCTAGAATTTGATTACTAACAAAGAAGGGGGAAATAGATTTAGGAGACAACTAGCAGTATTTCACAGAATTTACCTTTAATTTTCTGTTATTACATCAAAAGTTCTGAGATATCATGGACTTCCCTGGCAGTACAGTGGATAGGAATCCACCTGCCAATGCACATGGGTTCGATCCCTGATCTGGGAAGATCCCACATGTCATGGGGTCACTAAGCCTGTGTTCCACAACCACTGAGCCCTCGCAGTAGAACCCACAAGCCACAGCTACTGAAGCCTGTGTGCCTAGAGCCCGTGCTCCACAAGTGAAGCCACCACAATGAGAAACCCACACACTGCAGTGAAGAAGAGCTCTTGCTCACCACACTAAAGTCCATGTGCAACAATAAAGATTCAGTGGAGCCAAAAATAAATAAATTAATTTTTGAAAAGTTCTGAGACATCATTATCATAGCATGAAAAATTCGTGTTAACATTTTTATATAACGAGGTAAATATTATAGAAACATAAAAGGCAAAGCATTTTCCCCCCTTCGATCTTACCTTAAGGATAAAAATTACAATTTTATGAAACTATTTGTAGGGCACACTTAAGCTGTTAGAAGGTTCCTGGGGATGTCCAGTAATTTTAATTTGATCCATTGTCTCACAGTTTCCTCTAACCTGGTCCATTATCTGCTTTTCATTCAGTCTTTTGCTTTATTTCAAAGTACAGAGTCCAAATGGTCTTTTATTCAATATTTTGAGTTGTCTCGCTGAGCACATGCAGCACTAAAATTTTTTTGCATTAATCATTGCTTTTATTTGTTCAAATAAGGATACAGGAAAAGTTAATGGCATTTATAGAAAGGTGCGTCAACCAACCAAAACTTGTCAATATTTTTTACGCTCTGGCTATGTGTAAGTGGCTCATTGTAGTCATATAATTTCATTTTAAAATTTCAGTAGTGAAATGTTTTAGTTAAAACCTGAGGAAACAATATTACAATTTTACCTTAAAAAATTTGCTTCCTTTTAAAAAATGGCAGCATCCAAGAACATACAAAATTTAAAGTGGACTTTATTTTTTAAGATTATATATTTTTTAGAGTACTTGTAGATTTACAACAAATTTGAGAGGAATGTACAGAGTTCCCATATACTCCTTGCTCCCACATGTGCATAGCCTCCCTCTTTATCAATATCCCCCACCAAAGTGGTATATTTGTTACAGTTGATTAATCTGCATTTGACAAATCATAGGCACCCCCACTCCAGTGTTCTTGCCTGGAGAATCCCAGGGACGGCAGAGCCTTGTAGGCTATGCCATCTATGGGGTCACACAGAGTTGGATATGACTGACGTGACTTAGCAGCAGCAGCAGGAACCCAAAGTCCATAGTTTATATTAGGATTCACTCTTGGTGTTGTACATGCTGTGGGTTTCAACATATGTGTAATGACAAGTATCTACTATTACAGTATCATACAAAATATTTCCACAGCCCTAAAAATCCTTTAAGCTCCTCTTCATCTCTACCAACCTTCTACTACTGGCAGCCAGTGATCTTTTTACTGTCTACATAATTTTTCCTTTTCCAGAATATCATATAACTGGCATCATACAGTATGTAACCCTTTTAGAGCTTCTTTCATGTAGTAATGTGAGTTTCAGTTTCCTTGAGATCAGGAGATCTCAAATATAGTATCCTTCTTCTTTAATAGTCCAGCTAAAGTTTTCACAATAAGTAACTTTTTTTTCTGTTTAAAATATTCTGATTCCACATTAGATCTAAAGTGAGACCGTTAAAAGCTTTGGTTACTGATTACTGAGGTTTCCCAAGTAGCCTGTTTTTACCCTATTGACCTCCAATATTTTGTTTTCACAACTAGTATCAAAAATTTACTTTCCTACTAAGGGGATTTCCCATGTAACATTACTTCTTTCCCTTTTCAAATCCTACGGTTTGCAGATAAAAACATACACATATATTTATTTACAAATACGTGTATTACAAATATGTTTTGAAATTTTAAGATTTTTGTATATTTAAAAGTGACAAGATGTTTTCTTTTACCCAACACCTCTTTAACAATTAGGTCTATGGCTATTACCTTTTTTAATCATCTTCTGAAAAGTTCTTTTTATTTTTTTTTAATTTATTTTATCGGAGGCAAATTACCTTACATTAATATATTGGCTGGTTTTCCATACATTGACACGAATCCGCCCCGGGTGTACATATGTTCCCTTTCTTGAACCCCCCTCCCACCTCCCTCTTCCCCATATCCTCCCTCCAGGTCATCCTCGCGCATCAGCCCCAAGCATCCTGTATCATGCATCGAACCTGGACTGGTGATTCATTTCACATATGATAATATACATGCTACAATGCTGTTCTCCCCAATCATCCCACTTTCACCCTCTCCCATAGAGTCCCAAAGACTGTTCTATATACCTATGTCTCTTTTGCAGTCTCGTATACAGGGTTAACGTTACCATCTTTCTAAATTCCATATATATGCGTTAGTATACTGTATTGATGTTTTTCTTTCTGGCTTACTTCACTCTGTATAATAGGCTCCAATAATAGGCTCCAATTTCATCCACCTCATTAGCGCACTCCTGGGCATACACACCGAGGAAACCAGAATTGAAAGAGACACATGTACTCCAATGTTCATTGCAGCACTGTTTATAATAGCCAGGACATGGAAGCAACCTAGATGTCCATCTGCAGATGAATGGATAAGAAAGCTTTGGTACATATACACAATGGAGTATTTTTCAGCCATTTAAAAGAATGCATTTGAATCAGTTCTAATGAGGTGGATGAAATTGAAAAGTTCTTTTTAAAAAAATTATTAGTGTATCAGTAAGATGAATTATGGCAATAAGCAACACCTACATTATTTGTTAAAGAAAAATTTAATAAAGAATCATAATTATAAATCAATTAATCTTTTATTTGTTTAAAACATGCCATTTAATGATTGTATTGTATATTGTACTGGCAGGTCACTAAATTTAATTCATGTTGATTAATATAAAGGTAAAGAAGTAGAACTATAAAATAAAATATGTATATTGTTTGTCTGAATTCCAAGTTGAGACACTCATTGCATGCCATATATTATTTAAGTTTCCAATCTAAAATCATAACATAACATAATTTTATGTCTGGGAAATTGCAGAGGTTTGAAGAAAAATGAATTTATTTTTCAGTTGTTTTCCTATATTGACATGTGATTCTTAAATTATTACATTTTGAAAGAGATTTATTCATCTGTAAAATAGTTCAAAAAATACACTTGCATTTTACAAATTCTCTATTGCAATATCAGTGACAGATATATTAAACACTGGTCAACAGGTTCAGTGGTCTTCAGAGTAGGGCACCTCCACACCTTAATCACTATGCAAATTGACCCAGTGGTGTGAGGGAAGAAAATGTTAGAACATACATTCTTGTTAACTTTTGAAAATCTGATCTATTTAAAATGGCTATTTTTATGAATTATTATATATAATATTTGTATAGGAACACATGTATATTATTTATAAATAAATAATAGATGTAGCATTTCTTTTTTTCCTAATAGTATTGCCCAACTAAAAAAATCTTGTAGATGCTAACTCTAGATATAAACATTATTGTTCTCTTTTGTATGGCTCATACCTTATATAGTGCTTGACACAGAGTAGAGATGCTCAGTAAACATTTGTAAATGAATAATTAATCAGAATGGGTAGAGAAGAGCTCCATGCATTATTTAAACCTGGGAATGCCATGGAAACAGGTCCAATATATAAATAGGCAGAGTAAATGTTTTCCAGACTTTTTTTTAGGACACATAGACTTAGTGGTTGCTGTGATACTGGATTGTTCCAGGAAGCACAGAGCCTTCTGAAATACATTTCTCCCATTTTTTTAACTTCCTGTAGAATTAGAACAAAAGCAAATAAATAAACATAAGTGGTTGATAGGCTAGAATTCCAATTGAACTTAATGAAGAGGGGATTAGGGAAGAATTTACTATTGACTCTAAAAATATGGAATGGGAGCAAAACGAGGTACTGGCACAGATACTTACAAAGCCATGACTTCTGCTAATGTTCAAAGCCTAAACTTTAAGAAGGAATATAATTTAAATTTGTTATGTATTTATATCTTTAAGTTTATGTAGGTTTCTTAGAGTCTTTAAAATTAAGTATTAAGGAGAAACAGAAATTCAGGATAGGATTCTTTTTAAAAAGGTGCTTAGCTTTTTATAAAAATTGGAAAGAGGATTCTTTTTAATGAGTTCTTAGCTTCTCATACAAAAATGATAGCCCTATTGTTTAGGAGGGAATGGTAGTATTTTCTCAGACACCTGCAGTGTGGACCTCAGCAAGGTGTAGGAAAGGAAGAAAATAAGATTGCTTTTGTACAGTTGAACTTGGCAATCAAAGCAGACTATGTATGCAAAGTAACTAGAAAGATAGGAGTCTTGGCTGCATGAATTACCATGTCCAAAGGAAGACTTGCCAATAAAGTGAGGGATACCCAGTCAACGTGGACCTGCTTACCTAGCAGCTGGACTTTATAGCGTTTGATCTCCAGTGAGTCTTGGTGTAGTTATGGATGCAGGGAATGATATCAATGAACTTTAAAGGATGTTTTTACTTTTGTTTTTTTAAAGCAAAACCATCTCCCTTCTGAAGTTCAAGTTAGTGTTTCTACTTGATCTGATTTCATCCCAACAAGGGGCCTTCTGAACAAACGGCAGCTCACAAGGGCTCACCTACAAGGAGAAAAATATACTGATGATATGAATTTGGGTTTTTCCTGATTCTTATGACAGCAGTTTCTTAAAGTGAACAAATTAAGTGGTTTCTGATGATGTTTGGGGTTCAAGCTGAGAAGGTGACCTTGCTGAAGAGTCTGGCACTCCAATCTATGAGAGTTCTTGTTATGCATGAACTGGTGTTTTCTTCTAGTTCAAATTCACCTAAGGAACTATGAACCTTGCCCAGGTCTTATCATTCTTGAATGAGGATAAACATGAAGTAATTGGCATTGCAAAATGGCCTGAATCATTGGCAGTCCAATGAACTAGCCATTGCTTAAAGAACTTAGTTTGGCTACTTCTTCTGTGTTCTCTCTCCTGTACCCAAAAAGGAATTTGAACACAAAGCACAAAGTCCTTTCACTTCTGTGTAAGAGAACAAAGAAACTACAAAAATAGAATTATTGAATAACTTGGACATTTTTTATGAATTTTCTTAAAAGGGCTGCACGGTAATTTTTCACTATTCATCATACAGCAAACAACCCTCCCTACCCCCCAACAACCCTCCCCACCACACAAAGACACATATATTAGCAGCTCTTCTTCTCCAGGCTTTCACTGTTGAGCAGCTATTTGAAAATGAGTCTCTTTCCCCATACCTTCTCTTTACAAGTAGTTCTCTCTGTCACCCACATACCCTGCCCTTAACAGTCCTCAGCCTAGACCTCTCCAAAATCCTACTTGACATCTGGTTTGCACCCCCCCCAAGAAATAAGGGATGATTTCTTATTTTAGCATAGGCATAAATTCTTTAAAAATATGAAAATACCATATTGAGAGAAAATGATTATTCAGACCTTTGAATTAGGTAATAAATGACCTTATCACAGCTATAAAAGAAAGGGCTTTGAAAAGAATTCCAAGGAATATTTGAAAGTATATACTAATGAAGAAATAAAAGAAATGGATTTATTTTTAATATTTCAAAGCCAACTGCTAGAAAGACCTTCCTCCTAATCTCAAACTATTATCTAGGTTCAGTTCAATTCAGTCGCTCAGTCATGTCTGACTCTTTGCAACCCCATAAATCACAGCACGCCAGGCCTCCCTGTCCATCACCAACTCCCGGAGTTCACTCAAATTGATGTCCACCGAGTCGGTGATGCCATCCAGCCATCTCATTCTCTGTCGTCCCCATCTCCTCCCACCCACAATCCCTCCCAGCTTCAGACTCTTTTCCAGTGAGTCAACTCGTCGCATGAGGTGGCCAAAGTATTGGAGTTTCAGCTTTAGCATCAGTCCTTCCTATGAACACCCAGGATTGATCTCCTTTAGAATGGACTGGTTGGATCTCCTTGTAGTCCAAGGGACTCTCAAGAGTCTTCTCCAGCACCACAGTTCAAAAGCATCAATTCTTCGGCGCTCAGCTTTCTTCACAGTCCAACTCTCACATCCATACATGACCACGGGAAAAACCATTGCCTTGACTAGACGGACCTTTGTTGGCAAAGTAATGTCTCTGCTTTTTAATATGCTATCTAGGTTGGTCATAACTTTCCTTCCAAGGAGTGAGCATCTTTTAATTTCCTGGCTGCAATCAGCATCTGCAGTGATTTTGGAGCCCCCCAAAATAAAGTCTGACACTGTTCCCACTGTTTCCCCATCTATTTCCCATGAAGTGATGGGACCAGATGCCATGATCTTTGTTTTCTGAATGTTGAGCTTCAAGCCAACCTTTTCACTCTCCTCTTTCACTTTCATCAAGAGGCTTTTGAGTTCCTCTTCACTTTTTGCCATAAGGGTGGTGTCATCTGCATATCTGAGGTTATTGATATTTCTCCCGGCAATCTTGATTCCAGCTTGTGCTTCTTCCAGCCCAGCGTTCCTCATGATGTACTCTTCATATAAGTTAAATAAGCAGGGTGACAATATACAACCTTGACGTACTCCTTTTCCTATTTGGAACCAGTCCATTGTTCCATGTTCAGTTCTAACTGTTGCTTCCTGACCTGCATACAGGTTTCTCAAGAGGCAGGTCAGGTCGTCTGGGATTCCCATCTCTTTCAGAACGTTCCACAGTTTATTGTGATCCACACAGTCAAAGGCTTTGGCATAGTCAATGAAGCAGAAATAAATGTTTTTCTGGAACTCTCTTGCTTTCTCCATGATCCAGCGGATGTTGGCACTTTGATCTCTGGTTCCTCTGCCTTTTCTAAAACCTGCTTGAACATCTGAGAGTTCACGGTTCACATATTGCTGAAGACTGGCTTGGAGAATTTTGAGCATGTCTTTACTAGCGTGTGAGATGACTGCAATTGTGTGGTAGTTTGAGCATTCTTTGGCATTGCCTTTCTTTGGGATTGGAATGAAGACTGACCTTTTCCAGTCCTGTGGCCAGTGCTGAGTTTTCCAAATTTGCTGGCATATTGAGTGCAGCACTTTCACAGCATCATCTTTCAGGATTTGAAATAGCTCAATTGGAATTCTATCACCTAGAATTGTTTCCATCACCTAGCTTTGTTCGTAGTGATGCTCTCTAAGGCCCACTTGACTTCACATTCCAAGATGTCTGGTTCCAGGTGAGTGATCACGCCATCATGATTATCTTCGTAGTGAAGATCTTTTTTGTACAGTTCTTCTGTGTATTCTTGCCACCTCTTCTTAATATCTTCTGCTTCTGTTAGGTCCATACCATTTCTGTCCTTTATTAAGCCCATCTTTGCATGAAATATTCCCTTGATATCTCTAATTTTCTTGAAAAGATCTCTTGTTTTTCCTATTCTGTTGTTTTCCTCTATTTCTTTGCATTGATCACTGAGGAAGGCTTTCTTATCTCTCCTAGCTATTCTTTGGAACTCTGCATTCAGATGCTTATATCTTTCCTTTTCTCCTTTGCTTTTTGCTTCTCTTCTTTTCACAGCTATTTGTAAGGCCTCCTCAGACAGCCATTTTTTAAAAATAATAAATTGGTGGTCTTTTATTATAATCATACTATAAATTCATTGTACAGATTTCTTTTTTCCCCAGCTTTATTGAGATATGGTTGACATCTATATTGATTTGATACACGTATATATTGCAGAATTATTATCCCATAACATTAGCTAACACCATCACATTACATAATTACTACTTCTTTTTTGTGGTGAGAATATTTGAGATTTACTCCCTTGAAAGAAAATTGAAAGTATTAATCATTCAGTTGTGTCCAATCTTTTGCGAACCCACAGACTGTAGCCTGCCAGTGTCCTCTGTCCATGGAATTCTCTAGGCAAGAATATTGGAATGGGTAGCTATTCTCTTCTCCAGGTGATCTTCCTGACCCAGGACCTGAATTCAGGTCTCCCACATTGCAGCAGATTTTTAAAGGTCCTTGTATACTCTTTTTATCGTATTTTAAGGAAAACCACTTGGCTAGACTTGGCCCTATGTCAAGCCATGTGATGTTACTTTTCTTTGAACTTCATTTTCTTCATCTGTAATGTAGAATTAATATTTTCCCTTTTAGAAGATTAAATTATATTATAAATATCTGTGTATTAAGGAAAATTTTAACAACTGGCACCATGGTACTTCCTAGGGAGAAAGTTAGGGGACAGTTGTATATATGCTAGAACATAAGGTGAGAGTTTGGGTTTTATTGCCTTTAAGATTGTTTATCCCTCCCATAGAGATAGCAACCTTAAATTTAAATCTTATGAGACATTATTTCAGAAGTTTCATGTTGGACGACTAAGAATTGTTTGGGGAAGACCTGCCTGAAACTGCTTCAATCAATGTTAATTTCAGTTGTTTATAAAGGTCACTCGAGAGACTCAGTTACAAAAAAGAAGGCAAAGAGATTTAACCCAGCTGTAATCATTATTCCCCAGGACAATCTCTCAATAGCAAGTGTTGAATGTCATTGTGAATAAGACTTAAAGGTCACTTTAAAAAGCAATAAATTAAGTGGTTGCATTATGGAGAACACAAATAACAGGTTGATTCTTATGGTTTGGGATAAAATTTCAGTGCAAGCAGGCTGACTGGATTAAATATGGTGTGTGTGTGTTGGCCACTCAGTTGTGCCCAACTCTTTGCACCCTGTGTCCTTCAAATTAGTTAGAAAGAAATAAACTTAATGAGTTTTAGAAAGCTGTGTTAGGTGACTCAACAATGATTCTATTGGTGGCAAAGACACAATGTCAAATATGAAGAATTTGTCTCCCCGAGTCCTGTGGAGCTCCTGTACTTAAGTGCCATAGGCCTTCAAAGCCAACTGCTTTGAGGGTTCCTCCTCCTGATGCCAGACCTTCAGCTTGGGGAAACTGACAATGTCAGAACTCTCACTTTGGTGGGAGAAACTCTGCAATCTGTTCAATAAGTGGTGCCAGGAAAACTGTACAGCTACATGTAAAAGGATGAAATTAGAACACCCCCTAACACCATACACAAAAATATACTTGAAATGGATCAAAGACCTAAATATAAGGCTGGATACTATAAACCTTAGAGGAAAACATAGGCAGAACAGTCTTCGACATAAATCCTAGCAATATCTTTTTGGATCCACCTCCTAGAGTAATAAAAATAAAAGCAAAAATAAATAAGTGGAACCTAATTAAACTTAAAAGCTCCTGCACAGCAAAGGAAGCCATAAACAAAATGAAAAGACGGCACACAGGATGGGAGAAAATATGTGCAAATGAAGCAAATGACAAGGGATTAACCTCCAAAATATAGAAACAGCTCATGTAGATCTACGTCAAAAATAAAAAATAAAGGTCAATCAAAAAATGGGCAGAAGACCTAAATAGATATTTCTCCAAAGAGGACATACAGATAGCCATAAAGCACATTAAAAAATGCCCACTATCACTAATTATCAGAAAATGCAAATCAAAGTTGCAAAGATATATCGCCTCACACTGGTCAGAATGGCCATTATCAAAAAGTCTACAAGCAAGAAATTCTGGAGAAGATATGGAGAAAAAAGAGAAACCTCCTACACGACTGGAGCAAATGTTAATTGGTTCAACCACAATGGAGAACAGTATGGAGGTTCCTAAAAAGACAAAAATAGAACTACCACATGATCTGCTGCTGCTGAGTCACTTCAGTCGTGTCCGACTCTGTGTGACCCCACAGACGGAAGCCCACCAGGCTCCCCCGTCCCTGGGATTCTCCAGGCAAGAACACTGGAGTGGGGTGCCATTTCCTTCTCCAATGTGTGAAAGTGAAAGTGAAGTCGCTCAGTCGTATCCGACCCTTAGCGACCCCACATGATCTAGCTGGGCATATATCCAGAGAGAACCATACTTTGAAAAGATGCAGGCACCCCAATGTTCATTGCAACACTATTTATAATAACCAGGACATGGAAGCAATGTAAATGTCCACTGACAGACGAATGGATGAAGAAGGTGTGGAACGTATATGCTATGGAATATTATTCAGCCATAAAAAGAATGAAATAGTGTCCTTTGGAACAACATGGATAGACCTAGAAATTATCATGCTAAGTGAAGTAAATTAGAGAAAGACAAATATCATGTTATTACTCATATGTAGAATCTAATTTTAAAAAAACAAACTTATTCACAAAACAGAAATAGATTTGCAGATATCAAAAGCAAACTTATGGTTATGAAAGGGGAAACACTGGTGGGAGGGATAGATCAGAAGCTTGGAATGAATATACACGCTACTGTATATAAGATAGATAACCAACAAGGACCAACTGTGTAGCACAGGGGATTCTACTAAATATTATCTGATAAGCTATATGAGAAAATAGTCTAAAAAAGAATGAATATATGTACATGTATAACTGAATCACTTTGCTGTACACCTAAAACTAACACAACACTGTAAATCAACTATACTCCAATTTAAAAAAGCAATATACATACTCTATAATGGATTCTTTTAAGTATGGTTGTATGATTAAATTGATAAGCTCAATACTGTAAGTAGACATTTGACTATTTATTCTATATCAATAACTTATATACATGTTTAAGTTGGCTAAAACTTCTTAAAGAGGATCTTCTCTTTTGGAAAATACATTCTTAATTTCTTATATTCAGGCATATTTAGTATATTGAGCATCTCGTTGGAGAACTTGTGACTCTAGAGATGGAGAGCAAATTTGTTTACCCCTGAGGCCTATGCAGATGACATCACCCTTATGGCAGAAAGTGAGGAGGAACTAAAAAGCCTCTTGATGAAAATGAAAGAGGAGAGTGAAAAGGTTGGCTTGAAGCTCAACATTCAGAAAACAAACGTTATGGCATCTGGTCCCATCACTTCATGGGAAATAGATGGGGAAACAGTGGGAAACAGTGTCAGACTTTATTTTTTGGGGCTCCAAAATCACTGCAGATGCTGATTGCAGCCATGAAATTAAAAAACACTTACTCCTTGGAAGGAAAGTTATGACCAACCTAGATAGTATATTAAAAAGCAGAGACTTTGCCAACAATGGTCCATCTAGTCAAGGCTATGGTTTTTCCAGTGGTCATGTATGGATGTGAGAGTTGGACTGTGAAGAAAGCTGAGTGCCAAAGAATTGATGCTTGTGAACTGTTGTATTGGAGAAGACTCTTGAGAGTCCCTTGGACTGCAAGGATATCCAACCAGTCCATTCTAAAGGAGATCAATCCTGGGTGTTCATTGGAAGGACTGATGCTGAAACTGAAACTCCAATACTTTGGCCACCTCATGCAAAGAGTTGACTCATTGGAAAAGACCCTGATACTGGGAGGGATTCGGGGCAGGAGGATAAGGGGACAACAGAAAATGAGATGGCTGGATGGCATCACTGACTCGATGGACATGAGTTTGAGTGAACACCAGGAGTTGGTGATGGCCAGGGAGGCCTGGCGTGCTGTGATTCATGGGGTTGCAAAGAGTCGGACACGACTGAGCGACTGAACTGAACTGAACTAAAGCAGGTAAAGAGAGGGAGGCAGGATGATAGAACCTTCTGAAAGTATGGGGCAAGAATCTCCATGGGGAGAAGGGCCAGAGCACATTCCCCATGATGGAGAGACTTAAGGATAGGGAAAAAGCAGATAGGAATATGTGCATCTGAAATTACCTGTGTGCTGAAAGACAAGCCCTTTCAAATCTTCCATCAGACATAATCTTCGGAAAATTCTGTACACTTTCACAAGCTTTGGGAGAGCAGAATTTTCTGGGAAACTCAAGAAGGGGGATGTTTTGCATCTGAGGTAACACTGGAGCTAGGTCAGAAGGAGCCTGGTGGCCAAACTGACCTTAAGAATACAGAATATTCTCTGTCCTCTCACCTTGTACTTCTGTAAAACTTGAGGAAGGCTCTGAGATTTCACCAAGCTGAAGTCAAGTCAGTCTCTCCCAGACTCCATGGGAAGGGGACCAGATGATATGTGGGCCATGAGCATAAGAGTTGGCAGCACTAATTCACTTCGTAAAGTTAAGAGCATATTATTATCTAATGTAATTACTATTGCCTTCTACCTAGTAACTTGTAATTACTCAGCCATAAAAAAGGAAAAATTTGAGTCAGTTGAAATGAAGTGGGTGAACCTAGAGCTTATTATACAGAATGAAGTAAGAATGAGAAAAATTAATATAGTATATTAACACTATTAACAGACTATTAATCTGTTGATAATAACAGATTCCATATATCTGGAATCTATAAAAATGGTACTGATGAACCTATTGGCAGGGCAGAAATAGACACAGATGTGGAAAAAACTCTTGTGAACATAACAGGAATAGGAGAGGGTGGGATGAATCGAGAGAGTAGCACTGACATATATACACCATCATGTATAAAATAGATAGCTAATGGAAAGTTGCTGTATAACAGAAGGAGCCCTGTGCTCTGTAATGTGCTAGAGGAGTGTGATGGGGTGGAGGTGGGAGGGAGGCTCAAGAGGGAGGAGATATATATAGAGAGAGAGCTTATTTGCATTGTGCTATAGCAGAAATCAACACAGCAGGGCAAATAAATTATTCTTCAATTAAAAAAATTAACTATGTCTGATACAAATACAGTTCAGTTCAGTCGCTCAGTTGTGTCCGACTCTTTGCGACCCCATGAATCACAGCACGCCAGGCCTCGCTGTCCATCACCAACTCCCGGAGTTCACTCAAACTCATGTCCACAGAGTTGGTGATGCCATCCAGCCATCTCATTCTCTGTCGTCCCCTTCTCATCCCGCCCCCAACCTTTCCCAGCATCAGAGTCTTTTCCAGTGAGTCAACTCATCGTATGAGGTGGCCAAAGTATTGCAGTTTCAGCTTTAGCATCAGTCCTTCCAATGAACACCCAGGATTGATCTCCTTTAGAATGGACTGGTATGTTAAATATGTTAAATGTCCTACTTTGACTTAAAAATAAATGTTTCAGAGCTTTGTGTAATTTTATAACTCATATTAATTTTATCTTATCTCATTTGAGCCCTATTTTTAAAAAATAATATTTGAGTAATTATTAATTTGGAAATAGGTACTTTATGAAATAAATTATAGACCTAACAGAAGCAGAAGATATTAAGAAGAGGTGGCAAAATAAACAGAAGAACTATACAAAAAAATTCTTCATGACCCAGAAAACCATGATGGTGTGATTGCTTATCTAGAGCCAGACGTTCTGGAATGCAAAGTCAAGTGGGCCTTAGGAAGCATCACTACAAACAAAGCCAGTGGAGGTGAGGGAATTCCAGTTGAGCTATTTCAAATTCTAAAAGATGATGCTGTGAAAGTGCTGCACTCAATATTCAAGCAAATTTGGAAAACTCAGCAGTGGCCACAGGACTGGAAAAGGTCAGTTTTCATTCCAATCCCAAAGAATGTTCAAACTACCACACAGTTGCTCTCATCTCACGTGCTAGCAAAGTAATGCTCAAAATTCTCCAAGCCAGGCTTCAACAGTATATGAGCTATGAACTTCCAGATATTCAAGCTGGATTTAGAAAAGGCAGAGGAACCAGAGTTCAAATTGCGAACATCTGGTGGATCATCGAAAAAGCAAGAGAGTTCCAGAAAAACATTTACTTCTGCTTTAGTGACTACACCAAAGCCTTTGACTGTGTGGATCACAACAAACTGTGGAAAATTCTTCAAGAGATGGGAATACCAGACCACCTGACCTGCCTCCTGAGAAATCTGTATGCAGGTCAAGGAGTAACAGTTAGGACATGGAACAACAGACTGGTTCCAAATCAGTAAAGGAGTATGTTAAGCCTGTATACTGTCACCCTGCTTATTTAACTTATATGCAGAGTATATCATGTGAAATGCCCAGCTGGATGAAACACAAGCTGGAATCAAGATTGCTGGGAGAAATATCAATAAACTCAGATATGCAGATGACACCACCCTTATGGTAGAAAACAAAGAAGAACTAAAGAGCCTCTTGATGAAAGTGAAAGAGGAGAATGTAACACTTGGCTTAAAACTCAACATTTGGAAAACTAAGATCATGCTATCCAGTCCCATCATTTCATGGCAAACAGATGGGGAAACAATGGAAACAGTTAGAGACTTTATTTTGGGGGGCTCCAAAATCACTGCAGATAGTGACTGCAGCCATGAAATTTAAAGACGCTTGCTCCTTGGAAGAAAAGCTATGGCAAACTTAGACAGCATATTAAAAAGCAGAGACATTACTTGGCCAACAAAGGTCTATCTAGTCAAGGCTATGATTTTTTCAGTAGTCATGTGTGGATGTGAGTGTTGGACCATAAAGAAAGCTGAGCACCAAAGAATTGATGCTTTTGAAATGTGGTGTTGGAGAAGACTCTTATGAGTCCCTTGAACTGCAAGGGGATGCAACCAATAAATCCTAAAGGAAATCAGTCCTTAATATTTATTAAGTGGAAGGATTGATGCTGAAGCTGAAACTCCAGTACTTTGGCCACCTGATTTGAAGAACTGACTCGTTTGAAAAGACCCTGATACTGGGAAAGATAGAAGGCAGGAGGAGACAGGGATGACAGAGGATGAAATGGTTGGATGGCATCACGGACTCAATGGACATGAGTATGAGTAAGCTCTTGGAGTTGGTGATGGACAGGGAGGCCTGACGTGCTGCACTCCATGGGGTCGCAAAGAGTTGGACATGACTGAGTGACTGAACTGAATAAAGCAACTTTATTCAAAAGCTCGACTGATGACTGTCTCTTGGTATTTCAGACTTTTAATCTATTGCTATTAAAGAGTTTATTATTTGAGGCCTTGGCACAGAGAAGGGACTCTTCCCTAATCTTTAGCCAAATATCACCTTAAGAGATTCTAGAGGAAAGAGAAGAAGTTGGGGCCGAGAAGGAAAGTGGAGAAAGAGAATAGAAAGAAGAAGAGGGGACAGAGAAAAGGAAGGGTGGGGAATAAAGAATTTGGGGGAAATTTTCCAGCTCTTTGGGACTAATGGACTAAACTGCTTCAGTTGCCTGTTAGAGATGAGTGGACTGCTTGACTACAACTCTACTTATGTAATGTCTATTGCGCTTTGTTAATGGAAGCCCTACCCAACTAAGACAAAAAAGGGCAAAACATATGCCCATTTCAGTTTTCCAAAGAAAACATAAAAATAACATTGACTTCCATGCACATATCATCAGACATTTTTCAAAGGTCATCACAACCACTATTAAATTAAATCCTAACTGAAGACCTAACTGGTACATTATGATAATCATTTTTACAAAATGGGAAAGCAGAAAGAAGAAGGAAGGTGATTTGTGTAGTGTGACACAGGGGGTGATTGTGTGTATGTGTGTGTGTGTGTGGTTTAACACAACAAAAATTAATTTCTTGTTCCTACAAAATCCATTATAGGTTGGGGGACTCTCCAGAACAGATACCTCTCCCCAGTGTGGGGGCTTGACATTCCAGACTGTTCTGACTTGTGGCTCCTCTCTCTGTATGTGTAAGTTCAGATGTTTGAACTTGAACCCAGACCACTGTTCCTTGTAAAACCCTAAACTTCTTCCATAACAGCCACTCTTCACACCATGATGTCATCTGAAAATCTAATAAGAAGGTTTTAATATCTTCATGCAAAATCAATAAAAAGTATTTAAAGGGCAATTGTTAGACATACCTTCTAAACTAAAGATGACATATGGATTTCATCTTGCAAGCCAACTATGATCGTTTGGAAGGGGCTGCCAATCCTGTGTATTGACGACGATTCTGAGGTCATATTAGGAAAGAAAACCAAAATTAACAATGTCAGCTCCAGGCACAGGAAGTGGGGTGTGCAATACGTGAACTCAGGATGACAAATGCTACTACTCCAACACTGAGAACAATATGGGGTCCTCTTGGTTGAACAAAAGAGTTTTCCAGTGGGAAGAACAAAAATATAAACAAGGTTAGCCAAAGACATTTTTAAAAATTCTCCTTTGAGCTGCTTCTCTCTGGTTGCCTCTCTCTGACCTCTTATTCTCTGTCAGTATGGAAAGTTGGAACCTGAAAACTAATTCTAAAATATATTCCTCACATGAAGCTTTATGTATATGCAAAATAATGAGTGTCTGAAGGATAAGGTCTTCTAAATTTTACAGTAAATGAAGAAGGATTGAGAAGAAGAAGCAAAATTGGTTCTCAAGAACATTCCTAGCAACTGTTTCACGGTTGGTAGAACAATTGAATATATAATCAGGAAGTATACAACTTTGATTATAGTGGATTACACCAAGAAACATAATAATACTGCTATAATTACATATCAGCAGTTAGGCTTCAAATTCTTTTTTTAGAAAATAGCTACGAGTTTTGTAAAGCTACAAGTTTTACAGAAATAGATCCAAGATAACAAGAAACAAAAGGATCAGAGTAAAAATTCTTTGTGACTAAGAATGTGGCATACTGTCCCTCCCCACTCCTCCATCGTAAACCTCCTCAAAAATAAGTCCTTACTACACAGGACAGTAAACAGCAAAGCATATTTAGTTTTTAACTTAATTTTTTTTCAAGCATAAGATAGATGTCTGCTTTCAAAACAGATACATGCTTAAAATGATTTAAGAAGTTAAAAAGCTCAAAAGAGACTGACCAATTTAGCAATATTTACTAACAGAAGTAACCATATAACTGCTTTCCTTATAGAAGCTTATAAAATTCCACTTTCATTTATAAGAATGATAAAAGTTTTTTATTGCTATGGAAATAAGAAACATATAAAGATCACTTTATAATAAAATTAGAATATGTTTTAATTCAATATTATTAACTTTTAAAAAGTTATTCTTAAAGCTAAAGTTTTTTCCATTTATTATTAAAAGTGACTTTCTTAAAGGTCTTATCTGAGCTATGGGCAAGATGTTTGCTTCTTCTAGTATTTATGTTTCTTAGAAAACCTCTCTAGTAACATAAATAATAAAATAGACTTCTAACATGATTCTTTGTAAAATAAAGTTAATAACTAAATTATAAAATTATATACAGAAAAATTGAGCAACTATGTGACTCTAGCAAAAGCAGTCACATTTCATGTAAAGATGAAGTGAGGAGGATTCAGACTCACTCAGTAACAGGCCTGACTCACTAAAAACATGGGACTTTCCTTTCTTCACAAAATTCAGTTCAGTTCAGTCACTCAGTCATGTCCAACTCTTTGAGACCCCATGGACTGCAGCCCGCCAGGACACCCTGTCCATCACAAACTCCTGGAGCTTACAAACTCATGTCCATTGAGTCAGTGATGCCCTCCAATCATCTCATCCCCTGTCGTCCCCTTTTTCTTCTGACTTCAGTCTTTCCCAGCATCAGGGTCTTTTCAAATAAGTCAGTTCTTCGAATCAGGTGGCCAAAGTATTGGAGTTTCAGCTTCAGCATCAGTCCTTCCAATGAATATTCAGGACTGATTTCCTTCAGAATGGACTGGTTGGATCTGCTTGCTGTCCAAGGGACTCTCAAGAGTCTTCTCCAACAGCACAGTTCAAAAGGGTCAATTCTTCAGTGCTCAGTGTTCTTTATAGTCCAACTCTCACATCCATACATGACTACTGGAAAAATCAGCTTTGACTGCTGCTGCTGCTGCTGCTAAGTCACTTCAGTCATGTCCGACTCTGTGTGACCCCATAGATGGAAGCCCACCAGACTCCCCCGTCCCTGGGATTCTCCAGGCAAGAACACTGGAGTGGGTTGCCATTTCTTTCTCCAATGTGTGAAATGTAATATCTCTGCTTTTAAAGTAATGTCTCAGCTTTTTAATATGCTGTCCAGGTTTGTTACAACTTTTCTTCCAAGGAGCAAGCATCTTTTAATTACATGGCTGCAGTTACCGTCTGCAGTGATTTTGGAGCCAAAAAGAATAAATTCTGCCACTGTTTCCACTGTTTCCCCATCTATTTGCCATGAAGTGATGGGACCAGATGCCATGATCTTAGTTTTCTGAATGTTGAGTTTTTAAGCCAACTTTTTCACTCTCTTCTTTCACTTTCAAGCGGCTCTTTAGTGTCTTTTTCTTTGAGTTCTGCCAGAAGTGTGGTGTCATCTGAATATCTGAGTTTACTGATATTCACCTACTGAAAAAAAAAAAAGGTGAGGTAATAGTCAGATGTTACCTGCACTGGTTTAAATGCAAAGTCCCCCACTCAAAGGTTAGTTCCAGTTCTGGCCACAGCAATTTATCAGTATTAACACTCAAAAGCTACCTACTGCCAATAAGAGTCACCTTAGCTTTCCAGCCCATATTAGGTCAGGCTAATCTGTATATATCCAATAATACCAAGAGTGTGAAGAACAATAATCCTGGGTGAAATAGTCATAGAACAGGAGCACTTCACTACAGAGAGCAGAACCCCAGGCTTCCATGGCTGGATGGCCTTGCTCCCACAGCAGGGAGCCTTTGCTGTCTTTTCTCCACCCTTAAAAGTTGAGGCTCTAGCCAGAGATTTGGATCCTACTTGACCCTGACAGTGCAATTTTCTCCCTAACAGCAGCCCAAACAGTTTCCTGGGAGAGCGGAAGCTTTCATAACTACAAGGCAACCAATGGACCAATGCAGCTATCCACCTAGAGACCTCACCTGTCAGGAATGTATGTGTGAGGGAGGAAGTTGCGTGTATTAATGGAAATGGCTCTACATTTGTAATTCTTTAACAACTGTAAAAGAATTATATTCATGGAATTATATTCCACTTAGTACATCAATTATATTCCACTTAGTACTTTGGAGTTCTTTTCCAGAAAGTCCCCCACTCCAAGGTTAGACTCTTCTGGAAATGAGAAGATAATATAATCCCCAGTGATTATATAAACCATGGAAAGTCCTGCTCACCCCAAGACCCAATCCTGTGAGGCAAACAGGCCCACACTGATGGATCTGGGGAGACCCACTCTGGCTGATTCTGACAACTGTAGGACTGAGCAGGGGCATTAGGAACTTTCATCTTGCCTGTGGTAGGTGGAGTGGGAATAGACATAGTTTTCAGTTCAGTGTTCAGCAAGCCTTGGGCCTCCATTTATTGAAACTCTGGTCTTCCATGCTGATCAGTCCCTGCAGTGAAGGTCTGGTCAGTCTACTACCTCTGCCTCGATTTTCTGTCCAGCATTCCAGTTCTCTAGAGAATTATTAACTCTGGTACAGCCCTTAAACCTGAGCAGAAAGAGCCCTTGTCCTGAGCCTTGAACTTTGGATAGCCTATGTATCAGAAATATCAAATTGCAATGATTATGAGAGTGTTATTTTGGATGCTTGATGATGATAGAACAAATGGGAATTATAAGAGAGGAATTTATGGACCGAACTGGGCATTCATCCAGCTCAGAAGATGCAGGGCTGAGAACCTTCATTTGTGAATGTGATGGTGAGAGTGGGCAGGTTGGTAGAATAAGATCACAGCCTCTGCCCTGGGGAAGCAGGGAGAGGGAGTAGCTGTTTTTATTTGAAGCTGGCCACTATTTATTCAAAGTGACACCTATGCAAACTGGATTCCAAAGGTAACTGTACTCCCTCCTTCTTTTTTGGGAAATGTTAAAAATTCTACGAAGGAAAAAGTTCATTTGGGGAGGGAAACTTTCTCCCTTCAATATTCTGGGGATTTTTTCTGTATCATTGGGCTAAGGCTCAGCTTCTTCCCTGCCCTGCCTCACCCCAGCTAATCTGTGCTTGACCAGGAGACAGGCTTTATCCTTTAGCCATCAAGGCTTCAAGGCAGTACCTGGGATACCAGTGGGAGAGGAGGTGCGTTGGAAAAGAATATGGGCCATACACTACACTTTTGCCAGGCCCTTGTGCTGGGTAACATGATGGGGATTGAATTCTGCTTCTGAGAATCAGGTCATGGTCCGGAGTCTGACTCAATAAACTGACTACCTGAAAGAACAGTGCTACTGCCTGATCTTCTGGCTTTGAGTTGTTGCTGCCTAGGGACTTCTGTTGCTATGCCCTTCCTCCCTAGAAAACTCACCATCTCAACATCAGCAGCACAACTATCTTGGATAACATAGCCTGAGCTAATCCCCAGTTTGCCTTGGGATGTTGGATATTAAGCAAAATCAATTCTCCCTTAATCCTATTTCCTCCTAGGCCTGATTCCCTGGTTAAAAAAAAGATTTCAGACCATGTGAAAAAAGATTTTGAAAACTGTGGGTTAGTCACTGCGATTCTTTTTCTAGGGCTGCCATAGCAAAATACCACAGACTGGGTAGCTTAGAAAAGAGATTTTCATTTTCTCACGATTTTGGAAGCTAAAAGTTCAAGTTAAAGAAATTGGCAGGGTTGATTTTTCTTCTGAGCCCTCTCTCCTTGACTTGCAGGTGACCCTCTTCTCACAATGTCTTTCCTATGTTGGCACACATACCTGGTATCTCTCTTCTCTTACAAAGAAAACAGTAATATTGGATTAGCATCCACCCTAATGATTTAATTTTTACTTAATTACTTCTTTATTCCTTTTTTTCTGCCTCACTATTTCAGCTGGGACATCTCATTTAATCTCTTGCCCTCAGATTGAGATATATGCTTCTTAAGCCTTCAGACTCAGAATAAACTATACTGCCAGCTTAGGTCTCTAGCTTTCAAACAGCAGATTGTGGGATTTCTCATCCTCTATAATCACATGAGCCAATTTCTCTTAATAAATCTCTCTCTATGTGTGTGTGTGTGTATATATATATATATATATATATATATATGAAGTATATATTGGTATATATATTGGAAATTGATGCTATGAAATCAGAGTGTTACAAATACCCAAAAATGTGGAAGCAGCTTTGGAACTCCATAGTGGGTACAGGCTGAAAGAGTTTTGAAGTTCATGTTAGGTAATGGCTACATTTTGAATGGATCATTAAAGATGATTTTGGTGAGAGCTTAGAAAGGAAAGAATAGAGCTGTAAAGAAAGTTTCAGTCATCTTAGAGAATACCTGAGTAATGCTTAACAAAATATTGGCAGGGACATGGATGGTAAAGACCATTCTGATGAGATATCAGATGGACACGAAGAACGTGTTATTGGAAACTGGAGAAAAGATGATCCTTATTATAAAATGGCAAAGAACTTGACTGATTTGTAATCAGGTTGTAGTGTTTTATAGAAGATAGAACTTGTGAACAGTGAAATTTGATATTTTGCTGAGGAGATCTCTAAGGAAAATGTCGAAGGTTCTTTTTGTCTGCTTAAGTGAGATGTGACAAGAGATAAATCTTTTATTTAAAAAATAGAATTGTTAAGCAAAAAAGAACCGGAACTTAAAAACTTAGAAAATTCTCAGCCTATCAATACTGCAAAAATGAGAACGTGTATTCTAAAGAGAATATTGAGGGCAGAGCCAAGAGAAAATTTCATAAGCAAATTAATGTGGATATGAATCATGAACATAAAGGACCATCTCAGCAGAAGCCAGACACTATTGTCCAAGACAGGGGAATAATGATCCCCTGTCTTCCCAAAGTGATGCAGAGGTCATCAGGATTATCACTTCCACCCCAGTCCCAGAGTGAAAGGGGCTGTGGGGCAGAATGGTTTCAAAAGGTGAGGCTGCCTCTCCAGTTCAGATGTCTAGAATGTCCTTGCCGAGAGCCTCTGTGATAGGGCCCCAGCAGAGCTGCAGCAGGGGCAGGGCCACTGCAGACAGCATGGCATGAACAGCACCCCAATGAGTATTTGGGTGATATTGTTACCACAGTGGGAGCAGAGGGCAGAACCTTGAGCCAAAGAGGATTATTCCTGAGCCTCAAGGCTTAATGTTATTGCCAGGTTAGGTTTTGGATTTGAAACCACTAGTCCTTAAGGTCCATGTAGTCAAAGTCATGGTATTTCCAGTAGTCATGTACAAATGTGAAAGCTGGACCATAAAGAAGGCTGAGTGTCAAATAATAGATTTTTTCAAACTATGATGCTGGAGAAGACTCTTGAGAGTCCCTTGGACAGCAGAGAGATCAAACCAGTCAATGGTATTTAGGAAGTCAATCCTGAATATTCATTGGAAGGACTGATGCTGAAGCTGAAACTTTAATACTTTGGCCACCTGATGCGAACAGCTGACTCATTGGAAAATACCCTGATGCTGGGAAAGGTTGAAGGCAGGAGGAGAAGGGGATGTCAGAGGATGAGATGGTTAGATGGCATAACCAACTCAATGAACATGAGTTTGAGTAAAATCTGGGAGATAGTGAACAGGGAAACCTGGCTTGCTGCAGTCCATGGGGTTACAAAGAGTCAGACACAACTTAGCAACTGAACAACAAAAAGTCCAGTTTTCTTTCTTACTTCTCCCTTTTGGAATGGCAATGCATAGCCTTTGTTCACCCTACCATTGTATTTTGGAAGCACACAACTTGTTTGATTTGAGAGGTTTAAAGTTATAGAGGAATTTACTTCAGGATAAATTTTACCTTCTGTCTCATCCATATCTGATTTAGATGATATTTAGATAAGACTTTGGATTTAGATTTCAGTGTTGATTCTGCAACAAATTAAGACATTTGGGGTTGTTGGGATGAAATACATGTATTTTGCACACAAAAGGAACATGAATTTGGGGCTCTCAGGAATGGAAAGCTACTACTGAATATTTGTGGTTCCTCCAAACTCGTACGTTGAATCATAATTTCTAATATGATGGTATTCAAGGTGGGGGCTTTGGAAGGTTATTAGGCTCATAAGATTAGTGCCTTTACAAATGAGAACTCAGAGAGCTCTCCTGCTCTTTCTTACTGTGTATGGACTTAGCAAGAAGACAGTCATCTGTGAACCAGGTGGCAGACTCTCACCAGACAGTAAATCTGCTGGTGCCATGATCTTGGTCTTTCTCTAGAATTGTTAGAAATAAATGTTTGTTTGTTTAAGTCACACAGTTTATGATAATTTTGGTATAGGAGCCAAAACTGACCTTTGTCACATTGATTTGGGGGGCAGTGTATTACCCATAACGTCACTGCTGTGATAGATAGAGTCATTGATTTATTCAAGTTCTTACTTTTTATTGGAAAAGAGCGAAAATTTCTAGGATCTTTTCATGCTGGGCTGAATACCAGAAGTCCCTGCTGAAATTGTTTTTTAGAAACACATTTTTGATTAGGGCTGAGAAGCAAGATTCAGGGTTATAGTACCAGGTTAGTATCAAATTAGTAGTATCCAGAGCACTAAATATTTATTCAACATGTATTTATTTGGTCCCCACTAAGTTGTGTATTAAGGCTCTGAAATTGTACTAGCTACTGGGAATATAACAGTAGCTAGTATATAATTGTATAATATAATTGTGTAACCAGATACAATTATCATCCTCAAAAAGTTAGAGGGAAGCAAGATAGGAAAAACATGTAATCACATTTTGAAAAAGAAAAAATTTGTTCCAAACCTGATCTGAAAAAGAACATGCTTTGAGTGATACATGTCATATTGTCCTTTTGGGAGAAATTATTACTTCTGATTAATTTTTAAATAATTTCCCTACAAATTTCAATAGCTAAAATGTTGCTCTGAGGAATCAAGTAACCCACCATCCAGATGATTCTCAGTTGAAAGTCTGATGAACTTCTACCAAATATTCTTTTGTGCTTGCTCCGATTCAACAATGACTATCTAATCATTCTTTTGACTATAAAATCTCTCACCAAGAAACAATCTTTAACTAGCATACTCATAGGTCTTTTCCTCATAGCAAAATTTTAATGAAACTTTGACACATGTTCATAACTAAATTGGCTGAAAAGCAGCACCAAGTGGCCCTCAACAGATAACTGGATGAAGAAGATGTGGTATATATGCACAATGAAATATTACCCAGATGTAAAAAAGAGTGAAACATTGCCCTTTGCAGCAATGTGGATGAACCTGGAGAATACTGTGCTTAGTAAACGAGTTAGACAGAGAAAAATAATCACTTTTAAGTGGAATCTAAAAAATAATACAAATGAGATATATGTACAAAATGGAAAGAGACTCACAGATATAGAAGACAAACTTGTGGACTTCCCTGGTGGTACTGTGGACAGGAATCCACCTGCCAATGCAGAGGGCAAGGGTTAGATCACTGGTTTAGAAAGATTCTATGTACTGTGGAGCAACATGCACCGTACTACTGAGCCCACGCTCTAGAGCCCACAAGCCCCGACTGCTGGGCCTGTGCGCTCAAACTACTGAAGCCGGAGAACTAGAGCCTGGGCTCCATAACAAGAGCCACTACCATGACGGGAAGCCCCTGCACTGCAGCTCGAGAAAGCCCTGTGCAGTAACAAAGAGTGACTGCAACCAAAAATGAAATTAATTAATTAATTAAAAAATCTTTAAAAGAAAAAAAACCAAAACCTAGGGTTACAAAAGGAGGCAGAGACAAATTAGAGGTATGGTACTAACAGATCCAAACTACTATGTATAAAATAGATAAGCAACAAGGATATACTATATAGCACAGGAAATTATAGCCAATCTCTTATAATAACCTATAATGGAGTATAATCTACAAAAATACTGAATCATTATGCTGTATATCGGAAACTAACACAATATTGTAAATCAGCTATACCTCAGTTAAAAAAAAATAGAAAATTACTAAGCATTATAATAAAAGCACACAGATAGAGGAAGCATTTGAATTTTGGTTGTAAGCGTGGGTGAGGTTGGGGGTGGGGAAAATTTCTCCAGAAGTGACATCTAAATTAAATACTACAGAGTGAATAGAACAAAGGGCCGTGGGGAGATAAGAGGAGTCTAAAAGTAGTAAAGACAAGAAACCTCGAAGAGGGAAAACATTATCTGTATAGCAGGCCTGTCACTGCCTTAGCTATGTCCCTTGGCTTGAAAATGTCCTTGTTCCCAGGGCACTTCTACCTGTCTGTACCTGCATCTCCACCTGAGACGTTTCCCCCAGGACAGTAGAAGACCATTCTTCCCTCTTTTGAGACATGCAGGTAAAAAATCTTGAGAGGACTGACATCTCCAATAGCAGCCCTGAACCAATGACAGAGTGGTGCAGTTAATATGGAAACACCCTAGTTCCTTCTCTTCCTATCTCCTTCAAGTGGGATAATTCTGAGTGTGTTTTAAGTTTCCCAGACTTTCCCCAGTGACTTAGCTCTAATCCCCCGTTGTGGGTCAGGCTTCCTTTTCCGGTGCTGTTTCTCAGCTCCCTACTAATGTTTTTCCTACTTTTCAAAATGCTTTCCCTCCAGTCCTTGTCACATGGTCTGCTCTGGGGAATCCAGACTATGCAGCCTTATTGAGTGAGTTGCAAGCGGCTGGACAACAGAAAAAATTTGTAATATTCGAAGAGGTTTAAGCAAGGTTTGGCCAGAGTATGCTGCTGCTGCTGCTGCTAAGTCGCTTCAGTCGTGTCCGACTCTGTGCTACCCCATAGACGGCAGCTGACCAGGCTCCGCCGTCCCTGGGATTCTCCAGGCAAGAACACTGGAGTGGGTTGCCATTTCCTTCTCCAATGTGTGAAAGTGAAAAGTGAAAGTGAAGTTGCTCAGTCGTGTCCGACTAGTAGCGACCCTATGGACTGCAGCCCACCAGGCTCCTCTGTTCATGCGATTTTCTAGGCAAGAGTACTGGAGTGGCTTGCCATTGCCTTCTCCAGCCAGAGTATACAGGGCCCTAATTGCCAATTTAAGATATAAAACTACAGAATGCTTGGGCAAGCTTTAATTTCAGATAAATACCAAGTAACATTATAGTATAAGTATGTCCCAAGTTTTGAAAAACTTATTTATCTGAAATTTACCTAGGCATCCTGTATTTTATCTGGCATTGCTACATGATCTAGAAAGGATTTGGAGCATTATCTATAGGATACTTTGATTGCAGCTTGAAACATGGATTTGGGAAAGGCTGGGGAGACCAGTGAGGAGGCCTGGGTCTGGAACTGTCAGGGAGATGGGAAGAGGGAATAGAAAGCATAAGGGCATTTGGAAAACTATCTGCACATCTCAGACTAGCTGCCAGGGCAACAGAACTCTCTCGCTGGATAGAATTGGAAAAGACTTCCAAAGAATGAGTTCAAGATGTCTGAAAATACCCCCTGACTGTTTAGACAAAGATATCAAAGTAGCAGTAGAGGCCTCCTTCCCCTGCTTCACCTATGCGCTTATGCCCATACAGTGAAGCACTCTTCCTTGGACCCAAACACTCAGCCCTCTAAATCAGGCTGCAGGGACCCTTTGGGCCTAGACCACTTTTCCTGAGCTGTTCTGAATACCTGCATTAGAATGGACTTGGCTCAGCCTTGTGCCCAGACAAGCCTCTGACCAGATCTTCTGGGAATTACCAGCTGTGCATGGCAAAGGGCACTAAGGAAAAGAAAATTCTCTTGTTGGTCATTTTCTGTTTGTTATTGTGGCTTTAGCCTGAGATGGACCTGGCCCTATCTGATAATTCCAGCCATGATGCCCACATGTCTCAGTGATATCACTGAAAAGTCACCCTCATTATGGAGATGAATGGAAAGCATATTTTACTTTATCATACGGCTTTCTCTGTGGAAAGAATTCTTCAGTTTCATTTCAGCTTTCATGAAGGAAATTCTACTCCTGTGGGAATCTACTTCAAAAACAATGTGTTAAAAAAGAAGAAAAATGAAACCCATTTTACCAATGGTAGATTCTTTCTTCTGTTTCATTCTGTTTCTTCAATTTGTAGAATGCACACCAAAGACCATTAGGGAATATAATTTGAATTTCTTTATAGCAAAGTTAAAGTGTCAAAAGATTAAAAAAAAAAAACTATCAAAATGAAAACAGGCCTTTCTTCATTTTCTAACACCTGAATTTGATTATAACTTTCATTTCTGGAGTTGTATAAGGCTATTTCTTCAAACTAAATTATGAATACTTGTGTCAGACATTAGAAAGGCATATGCATGAATGGTTATCTAGAAGTTGTGTGTTTTCTGCCCACATTCACATACACACAGACACCACTGTATGAGTGATTTGAGTTAGTGTGTAACTGGGAAGGGTTAATTTTGATACCATATTGGACCTGTGTCTGTAACTTTAACCCTTGTTTTGCTGCTTTTGTAATTATAGCAAACATAATGATCTACCTCAGGGAACTCTGGCCCCCTCTGCCTGACCCTTAAACTAAAGTGCCTTTGTTTAGCTCACAGGGAGATAACCTGACCCTGCCCACCTGTGAAGGACTGTGACATTCAGGTGTGGCTCAGAAATTCACATTTGGGGGGCCATAATCACAGATAGCTGTGGTATCCTTATTTATTAATATTGCAGGAAATATTCCATTTCAAACCACCTATGAAATGACTATCAGGAAGTGAAACTAGCACTTTCCCCTACCTGAGCCTTGCCATTTTAGGAGATATTTGCAAGAATTAAATGGTCTTTTTACTTTGTTTCACCTCCCTTCATCTCTGATCCGTAAAAGAACCTGGCATCCAGGCCCCAACAAGATGGTTATTTTGAGATGTTAGTTTGCTGTCTTCTTGGTCAGCCAGCTTTTCAAATAAAATCACATTCCTTGCCTCAACAACTCATCTCTCAGATCTATTGGCCTACCATGGACTGAGCAGCATGAGCTTGGACTCAGTAACAAGTAGAGCTGTTAATCACATTCAGCCACCACACAGTAATCAAGTTGGTACCCTAGGGTCTCTGATCTACTCCGTGCCAAGGATCATTTTTATTATTTACATATAGTATATGTTTAATTCTCATAATGACTTCATTTCTCTCAAAAAAAAACCTTTCTCTACTTTATAGCTGTAGAAACTGAGACTTAGAAAGATTGAATAATTTTCCCAAGGTCACACAGTCAATAAATGACAGCTGTGTGCTGAATTTTGTCCCCTCCAAAATTTATGTATATTTAGATCCTAACCTCTAATATGTCAGAATATAACTGTGTTCCTTCCTCTGCCTTTTATTCTATTCAGGCCTTCACTGGATTGGATGATGCCCACCAACACTGGAGAAGGCAATCTACTTTACTAAACCCACGGATTCAAGTGCAAATCTCATTCAGAAATTCTGTCAAAGATACCCGGAAATAATGTTTATTCATTCATCAGGTACTCCATGGCTAGACAAGTTGATACATAAATGTAACCATCTCAACTGGAGAGACAGATAGACACAGAGAATCAAAACTGCCTAGATCAGCAATCCATGAGAGCCTGTGCCAAGGTTGGGAAATTTAAGCTATAATTGATGAATTGTTAGAGGCTTAGTGTGGACAAATTTGAAAATTAAAAACTCCAAAGAGACCCAGTCATAGAGAGGACCCACAGTATTGTGAGATTTACCTCCAGGAGTTTCTACCAGGTCCTCATAGTGAATATCAGAGACAAATCTCCTCATGCTTCCAGCAGTGGGAGAGGAAAAGGATTTTTCTGTATTTTCAAATACACCAGAGCATTCAGTTCTTTTTTTAATTTTAAGTTTTATTGGAGTATAGTTGATTTACAGTTAGTTTCTGCTGTACAACAAGGTGAATCAGTTATATGTATACATATAGTCATTGTTTTTAAGATTCTATTCCCATATGGGTTGTTGCAGAGTATTGGGTAGAGTTCTCTGTGCTATACAGTAGGTTCTGATTAGTTATCTATTTTATATATAGTAGTGTATATCTGTTAATCCCACTTTCCCAATTTACCCCTCCCTCTTACCCTCCCCCCCTTGGAGAGAATTCTGTTCCTAATGAATTTTGCCCTCTGGAGAAATTATTTTACCAGAACCTAACTTGCTGGGATTTTGTCAGAGCTTAATCTACTTGAAGGAAGGAAAATAACCAAATCCTACTGATTTAGTCTTCCATGTGGGGGAAACAGGAGCATATGACTTCCCAGTTAAACTTCACCAAACATTTAAAGAAGAGTTGATACCTATTCTTCTCAAATATTCTGAAAAATTCAAGGTTAGGGAAGCTAACACTTCCAAGCTTATTCTATGAGGCTAGTGTTACTGTGATACCAAAATCTAACAAAACACTCCAAAAAGAACAAAAATTTATAGGTCAATGTCTCTGATAAACATAGATGCAAAAAACCCCAAAATATTAGCAAACCAAATTCAACAATACATTAAAAAGATCATATACCATGATCATGTGGAATATATTTCAAGGATGTAAGGATGCTTCAATACACACAAATCAATCAATCTGATGCACAACATTAATGAAATGAAGGATGGAACTCACATGGTCACTTCCATAGATGCTTAAAAAGCATTTGATAAAATCCAACATCCATTTACAACAAAAACTCTTAACAAATTGTGTATAGAGGAAACATCTCAACTAGCAACAGTCATATACAACAAACCCACAGCTAACATTATACTCAGTGATGAAAAGCTGAAAGCTTTTCCTCTAAGATCAGGAATAGGACAAGAATGTGATCTCACTGAGGCAGGAAGATCAGTGTTGGAAGTCTTAGCTACAGCAATAAGCAAGGAGAAGAAATGAGTGTCCAAATTGGAAGGGAAGAAGTTTCACTGTAGAAATATAACTATTTGCAGACAACATGATGTGATATATAGAAAAATCATAAAGATATCAAAAAACCATTAGAACTAATAAATGAATTCAGTAAAGTTGCAAAATAAAATTAATATATAGAAATCTGTTGCATTCTATACACTCACAAGAAGCTGTCAGAAAAATAAATTAAGAAAGCAATCCTATTTACAATTTTACTAAAAGGAGTGAAGTACCTAGGAACAAATTTAGCTGAGAAGGTGAAAGACCTGTACCCTGAAAACTGTAAGACACTGATGAAAGAAACTGATAATGACACAAACAAATGGAAGAATATACCATGCTCATGGATTGGAAGAACTAATATTGTTAAAAATGTCCATACTACCAAAAGCAATCTACAGATTCAATGCAATTATTAAAATAATATCTTTCACAAAACTAGAACAAATAATTCTTAAATTTGTATAGACCCACAAGAGACCCCAAATATCCAAAGCAAACTTAAGAACAAAGATGGAGGTATCACACTCCTTGATTTCAAACTATACTACAAAATTATAGTAATCAAAGCATAATGGTACTGGCACAAAAACAAACACAAAAATCAGTGGAACAGAATAGAGCCAGAAATAAACCCACGCTTATATGACTAATTAATCTATGACAAAAGAGGCAAGAATATGCAATGAGGGAAAAATTAAGCTCTTGAATAAATAGTGCTGGGAAAGTTACATGCAAAAGAATCAAATCAGACTACTTTCTCACACTACACACAAAAATAAACTCAAAATCAATTAACAGTTTAAATGTAAGAGCTGCAACTATAAAGCTTCTGGAAGAAAACATAGGCAGTATGCTCTTTGACATTAGTTTTAGCAGTAGTTTAGAGGGTTTTTTCCAAAGGCAAGGGAAACAAAAGGATGGGACTACATCAAACTAAAAAGTCTTTGCATAACAAAAGAAACTATCAAGAAAACAAGAAAGCAGCATTCTGAATGGAAGAATATATTTGCAAATAACATATCTGATAAGGGATTATACAATCCCTTTGTAATATGCAAAATATACAAAGAACTCATATAATGCAATATCCAAAACAAAACCTGATTAAAAAATAGGCAAAGGATCTGAATAGATATCTTTCCAAAAAACAAACACAGATGGCTAACAGACTCATGAAAAGATGCTGAACATTGCTAATCATCAGAGAAATGCAAATCAAAACCACAATGAGATATCACCACACCTCTCAGAACAGTTATTATCAAAAATATAATCAATAACAAGTGTTGGTGAGGAAATAGAGAAAAGAAAACCCACACGCACTGTAGATAGAAATGTAAATTGGCACGACCACTATGGAAAACAATATATAGATTTTTCAAAATATTAAAATTAAAAATACCATGCAATCCAGCAGTTCTACCCCTGGGTATTTTTCTGAAAGAGAACAAACCACTAACTTGAAAAGATATATGCACACCTATGTTCACTGCAGCATTCTTTACAAAAGTTAAGACATGGATATGGCCTAAGTGTCCATAAAGTGTTGAATAGATAAAGAAGATATGGTGTATATATCTATAATGGAATATTACTCAGCATAAAAAAACAATGAAATCTTACCATCAGCAGCAATCTGGATAAACCTAGAGGGTATTATGCTATGTGAAATGTCACTTATATATGAAATCTAACAAAACAAATGAACAAACACATACACAAAACAGAAACATACACACTGATAAAGAAAATAAACTGGTTGTCCGAGGGCAGGGAAGTGAGATAAATGAACAAAATAGGTGAAAGGGATTCAGAAGTATAGTTATAGAATAAAAAAGTCATGAGGATGTACTGTACAGCACAAAGAATAGTATTGTGATAACTTTTACAGTGACAGATGGGAACTATACCCATAATGGTGATTACTTCATAATGTAGAAAAGCATTAATTACTAGTACAACTGAAATGAATATTACTTTGTAAGTCAACTAAACTCCAATAAAAATTGAAATGATAGTTGTGAGATTTAAAAGGAAAAAGAAAAACCAGAGCTGAATAGCCAAGAACTGTGAGACAACTACAAAATGTAACATCTAGAAAGATTAGGAAGAGATAAAGAAACAGAAAGGAATATTGAAGCAGTTATGGCCAAATTATTAATTCCCCAAATTATTGTCAGAAACCAAACCAGATTCAATAAGCATAAAGAACATGAAACAGAATAAATATCAAAAATACCTACACTTAGACGTAGCATACTCAAGTTTCAGAAAATGAAAGAGCAAGAAAAATCTTGAGAGAAGCCAGAAGGAAAAAACACCTTACCTTTAGAGGAGCAAAAAAAACCATGCAAGGAAGAAGAGTGTGGAGTAAAACATTTAAGTCTAGAGGCAGAACTATCCAGAATTCTGTACACTGGAAAACTAGGCTTCAAATAAAGGAGAAATACTTTCTCACACCAACAAAAGTTGAAGGAATTTGTTTCCAGTAGACCTACCTTGCATGAAATATTACAAGAAGTTCTTTAGAAACAAGGAAAATGATATGTAGAAATTCAGATCTACATAAAGGAAGACCATTGAAGAATGAATTTGTGGAGATAAAATAATTTCACTTTTATTTTTAATCTAACCATTTGTTCAAAATAATAAAATGTATTCATTTTATAAATGAACAATGTACATTTACAATGTACAATACAACAATGTATGCAATTATAAATGTTTACGTATCAGTTCAGTTGCTTAGTCGTGTCCGACTGTGACCCCTGTCACAGGCCTCCATGTTCATCACCGACTCCCGGAGTCCACCCAAACCCATGTCCATCCAACGGTGATGCCATCCAACCATCTCATCCTCTGTCATCCCCTTCTTCTCCTGCCCTCAATCTTTCCTAGCATCAGGGTCTTTTCAAATGAGTCAGTTGTTTGCATCAGGTGGCCAAAGTATTGGAGTTTCAGCTTCAACATCAGTCCTACCAATGAACACCCAGGACTGATCTCCTTTAGAATGGACTGGTTGGATCTCCTTGCAGTCCAAGGGACTCTCAGGAGTCTTCTCCAGCACCACAGTTCAAAAGCATCAATTCTTCAGCGATCAGCTTTCTTCACATTCCAACTCTCACATCCATACATGACCACTGGAAAAACCATAGCCTTGACTAGACGGATCTTTGTTGGCAAAATAATGTCTCTGCTTTTTAATATGCTATCTAGGTTGGTCATAACTTTCCTTCCAAGAAGTAAGTGTCTTTTAATTTCATGGCTGCAATCACCATCTGCAGTGATTTTGGAGCCCAGAAAAATAAAGTCAGCCACTATTTCCACTGTTACCCATCTATTTGTTATTAAGTGATGGAACCAGATGCCATGATCTTAGTTTACGTATAGATTTTATGAATTATGGCAATGACACAATGAATTGGAATGAGAAGTTAGAAATATTTTATTATTATAAGGTCATACACTACCTGTGAATTGTTACAGTGTTATTTGAAAGTGGATTTGGACTCATTGTAAATGTTTCTTCACCAAAGAAGATATACAGATGACAATAAGCATATGGAATGATGTTCTACATCATATGTCACCAGGAAATTGCAAATTAAAGCAACGATGAGCTATCCCTACAGACCTATTATAAAGGCCAGAATTTAAAACACTGACAACACCAACTGCCTGTGAGGATGTGGAGTAAGAGAAATTCTCACTCATTGTTGGTGGGAATGCAAAATGGTACAGCCACTTTGGAAGACAGTTTAGTAGTTTCTTAAAAGCTAAACATACTCTTGCCATATGAGTCAGCAATCATACTCCTTGGTATTTATTGAAAACATTTTTCTTGTTTACTTGATAAGTTGTGTCCAACTTTTCTGCAACCCTATGGACTGTAGCTTATGTCCACACAAAAACCTACTTATAGACGTTTAAAACAGCTTTATTCATAATTGTCAAGACTTACAAGAAACTAGGATATCCTTCAGTAAGTGAATGGATAAACTGTGGTACATCTAGACAACACAATATTATTTAGTGCTAAAAAGAAATAAGCTACTAAGCCACAGAAAGACATGGAAAAACCTTAAATACATATTAGTAAATGAAAAAAGGCAAACTGAAAGCTACATACTACATGATTCCAACAGTATGACACTCTGAATAAGGCCAAACTATGGAAACAGTAAAAGATCAGTGATTGCCAGGGATTGGCGGTAGTGGGGTGGGATGAATAGGCAGAGTCAGAGGATTTTTATGATAGAGCAGTGATTCTGTGTGATACCACAATGGTGGGTAGATGTTATACATTTGTCAAAACTCATAGACTATACACAAAATGAAACAATGTAAACTACAGACTTTGAGTGACAATCCCTGGTGGCTCAATGGTAATGAATTTGCCTGCAATGAAGGACCTGCAGGAGACACGGGTTCAATCAGTGGGTTGGGAGGCTCCCCTGGAGGAGGTAATACCCACTCCAGTATTCTTGCCTGGAAAATCTTGTGGATAGAGGAGTCTGGCTGGCTACAGTCCATGGGGTTGCAAAGATTCGGATGTGTTTGAGTATGTATGCATGCATATGTCAGCATAGGTTCATCGTTTGTAAATAATGTACCTCTCTAGTGTGGGAGGTTCATAATGGATGTGGTTGTACATGTGTTAGAACAGGAGGTATATGAGAACTCTCTGTACTTTCCACTCAATTTTGTTATGAATCTAAAATTGCTCTAAAAAAGGAGTTTATTAAGTAAGAAATTAATTTGTACAGAGATTTTCTTTTTTCCCCCCTTTGTTTCCAACAGCCTCATCAGATCCAGTCATTTCTGAAGGTGAGAATAATGGAGAAGGCCTTTTAGTAAAGCTGACTAAAAGAGCTGCTAAAAAGATCTTAACCAGGTAGTGTTTACCTTGCAGTTACCTTCTAATACAGGATTAGTTAGTATCTCTTTCCATCCCTAGCTCTGTCTAGCTATGAACAATCTAACTCAAGAGGTTAAACCAAAGGTAGAAGAGAGTGGACTCTGAAAGAAAGTGAAGAAAATATTGCATGATCCCATCTGTGTGCAATGTCCAGAACAGACAAATCTATAGAGACAAAAAATAGATTAGTGATAGTCAGGGTCTGTGGGAAAAGGGCCACAGCTAAGGAGTGTGGGATTTTGGAGGGAGTGATGAATATGTCCTAAAATTGATTTCTGTGATGGTTGCACAAATCTCTGAATATACTAAAAACCATAGAAGTATATTATATGGTTTATAATTTATATTCCAATAAAATTGTTTTTGAGAAAGGAAGGCAAGGCAAACCAAGAGCTAAAATGACCAAGGAGTGGGAAAAAGGAGAGGGACAGGAAAGATAAAATCAAAAGGGGCAAAGTTTCCTGGTCATCCTGCAATGTCCAGCCTCAGAGGAATGACTAAACGGGAATGCCTTGGCGTTTTAAATTTTGGGCTTCAAGTTTTTAAGGAAATACAGACAAGAGTGAAGAAATCAACTCTGAATCTCAGTCCTTCTGTGAGCCATGTGGAGATTGCAATAATCAACTTGAACAAGAGAGACGGTTTTGCACATGCTCTGTACTCTCTCTGTGTGCCTGTCTGTCTAACAGTGTGGTTGTTTGGGATCCATCTCTTTTTGCTATAAAGGGAAACTCACAGTAGAGAGTTACTTACTTTTTAATTCCTCTTGATGTTTTAAATTTTGATGTAGGATCAAACATAAACCTCAGAGAACTGTGCACTCATATTGTACTCTTTAGTCATCATAAATTGCTTTTAGTTAACTGGGTTTTGTTGTTTTGCCATCTGCCTCCATTGAAGAATGCATTGAAAAAACAATCTTTAAAATTCAGCATCATCTTTATTGAGTCCACGGACCTGATATCAAAAGCACCTGAAGCTCTTATCAAATGCACAGATGTAAGATACTGAATCATAACCCTGAGACTGCAGCCAGCATTATGTTATATGCTAACATATAATTCTGTATGTTAACAAAGCCTTCTTCTGTTGCATTTCCCAGCTGAAAACTACTGTGGTACATCACCTGTTCCTTCTTTATAATACCCCAGAAATGTTTTTGAGAAAAAAGCTGAAGTCCAGAAATAAAGTTATTTAGAGAGTGAAAAGGCTTGGATAAGATGGCAGATCTCTTGATTCTAGGAAGACCCTATTACCTGGGATTAGCACATGATAGGAGTCGGGAACTGCAAGGCATTGAGTCATCAGGTATTAAACAGTCCAGAAGTTCACAGGCCTTTACTTCATTGACTGCTGGGTTAGTCTGACCTTCCTCCAATCTATCCCTAAAATTCCAATCTCTCCACCTTTCAATGGGAACACCTCTTAAAAATATGAGATGCCTCATATTTCTATGGAGAAGCTCCATATGATATAAGCATTTTCAAAGAAAAGACAGTTCTTTGAAGAACATTTTATTGATGGGATTTTTCCCCCTAAGAAATAAAAGGTTTAGTTTGAAAAGCCCAGATATTATATGGAATTATTCATTCTTTGGGGTTTCCAGGGACCAAAAAATGTGCAAAATCACAGTACTCAGAAGGGCAATTTATTTATATTATATGGCAATGGCAACCCACTCCAGTCCTCTTGCCTGGAAAACCCCATGGACAGAGAAATCTGGTAGGCTGCAGTCAGTGGGTTTGCTAAGAGTCGGACATGACTGAGTGACTTCACTTTCACTTTTCACTTTCATGCATTGGAGAAGAAAATAGCAACCCACTCCAGTGTTCTTGCCTGGAGAATCCCAGGGACGGGGGAGCCTGGTGGGCTGCCGTCTATGGGGTCGCACAAAGTCGGACACAACTGAAGTGACTTAGCAGCAGTAGGAGCAGATGTCCTAAAATTGGTTATAGTTATATACTACAATGGGAATTCCCTGGCCACTCAGTGGTAAAGAATCTGCATACCAATACAGGAGACAAGGGTTTGATCCATGGGTTGGGAAAATCCTCTGGAGAAGAAAATGGCAACCCACTCAAATATTCTTGCCTGGGAAATCCCATAGACAGAGGAACCTGGCGGGCTACAGTCCATGGGGTCACAAAAGAGTTGGAAACAACTTAGTGACTAAACAGCAACAATAGATATACTGTAATAACTTCTAATCTTTTACTCATATAATGACAATGACAAATTTCAAATTACAAAATGCAACAACAAACATGATTCTTCTGACTGAGACTGCTTCCATTCTGGTTCACTTATTCATTATTTTCTCTCTACACACACACTTGCACACACAAACAGAGCATTTCAGTCACTCAAAGCTGCAGCAGTTTGGAGATCAAAGTCTCTACATTTTCAGGTTTGAAGTTCTCTTGAATAATTAAAACTAGTGTTCAGTTCAGTTGCTCAGTCGTGTCCTACTCTCTGCAACCCCATGAATCACAGCACACCAGGCCTCCCTGTCCATCACCAACTCCTGGAGTTCACTCAAACTCATGTCCATTGAGTCGGTGATGCCATCCAGCCATCTCATCCTCTGTTGTCCCCTTCTATTCCTGCCCCCAATCCCTCCCAGCATCAGAGTCTTTTCCAATGAATCAACTCTTCACATGAGGTGGCCAAAGTACTACTGTGAAATCACTTAAATTTTCACAAATTTCATTTGCTTTTGTCAAGACACATCTTACCTGGCTCATCAAGGTGGAGTGGTAAGGAGATTGCTTTGGATTAATATTCAAATGGTCCTAGAAGTAAAACAACAAGTTGAATTAAAGGTAATATGCATTTGTAGCAATTGTTCAACTAATTTGATTCAGTTTTTGTGATTCCAGAATTTATGCAACTGAATATAGGGCCCACCTTACAGTTTGTGGTATGCTGCTCGGATTGATAATGCTTTGGAGTATATTGTCAGCTTAAATTCTTGAGCCTTAAAGGGAAATAATGCAAATGTGACCAAGTTAGACAGTTACCTTACTTCTCAGCACCTGTTCCCCATCTGTTAGTTTCTCATCTTTCAACTTTGTAGTGCGAAATAGAGATCATTGATGTGAATCACTAAGTATAGTGACTGGCATATTAGAGAAAGCTATTGTTATTGTTATTAATGATACTAACACAGAGACTTTTGCTCAACCATGATAATAAAAAAATCAACTGGTTTTATAGCACAAGTAGAACAATTTTAATTAGAAATTACTTTCCTGGGGGGAGGAACAAGATGGCGGAGGAATAGGACGGCGAGACCACTCTCTCCTCCACAAATTCATCAAAAGAACATTTGAACGCGAGTAAAGTCCACAAAACAACTTCTGAATGCTGGCAGAGGACGTCAGGCACCCAGAAAAGCAGCCCATTGTCTTCGAAAGGAGAACAGGACTGAACAACTGAGCCTTAAAAAGTGTCCACCCACCCCCTAGTATCAGGGCGGAAATTAGACACTGAAGAGACCAGCAAACAGAAGCTAAAACAGAGGGAACCACCTTGGAAATGACAGATAGAGACATCTAGAGACTACTCCAAGAATAAGACCAAAAACCAGAGGCAAGAGGCTTAAGCCCGAATCCTGAGAACACCAGAGAAGTCCTGACTCCAGGGAACATTAATCGATAGGAGCTCATCAAACGTCTCCATACCTACGCTAAACCCAAGGGTCAACAAGTTCCAGAGCAAGACATACCACACAAATTCTCCAGTAACACAGGAAACTAGCCCTGAGCTTCAATATACAGGCTGCCCAAAGTCACTCCAAACCCACTGACATCTCATAACTCATTACTGGACACTTCATTGCACTCCAGAGAGAACAAATCCAGCTCCACCCACCAGAACACCGACACAGGCTTCCATAACCAGGGAACCTTGACAAGTCACCTGTCCAACCCCACACACAGCAAGGAAACTACGTAATAAAGAGAACTCCACAAACGGCCAGAAGAGGGAAAGGCCACCCCAAGCAAAGCATTATAAGCAAGATGAAGAAGCAGAGAAATACCCAGCAAGTAAAGGAACAAGATGAATGCCCACCAACACAAGCAAAAGAGGAAGATATAGGGAATCTACATGAAAAAGAATTTCGAATTTTGGTGGTGAAAATGATTCAAAATCTTGAAAGCAAAATGGAGTTACAGATAAATAACCTGGAGAAAAGGATTGAGAAGATGGAAGAAAGGTTTAATAAGGACTTAGAGGAAATAAAAAAGAGTCAATATACAATGAATAATACAATAGATGAGATCAGAAACACTCTGGAGGGAACAAACAGTAGAATAACAGAGGCAGAAGACAGGATAAGCGAGCTAGAAGATAGAATTGTAGAAATAAATGAAACAGAGAGGAAAAAAGAAAAACAAATTAAAAGAAATGAGAACAATATTAGAGACCTCTGGGACAATGTTAAACGCTCCAACATTCGAATCATAGGAATCCCAGAAGAAGAAGACAAAAAGAAAGACCATGAGAGAATACTTGAGTAGATAATAGTTGAAAACTTCCCTAAAATAGGGAAAGAAATAATCACCCAAGTCCAAGAAACCCAGAGAGTCCCCAACAGGTAAACCCAAGGCGAAATACTCCTAGACACATATTACTCAAATTAACAAAGATCAAACACAAAGAACAAATATTAAAAGCAGCAAGGGAAAAACAGCAAATAACACACAAGGGGATTCCCATAAGGATAACAGCTGATCTTTCAACAGAAACTCTTCAGGCCAGGAGGGAATGGCAAGACATACTTAAAGTGATGAAAGAAAATAACCTACAGCCCAGACTACTGTACCCAGCAAGGATCTCATTCAAATATGAAGGAGAAATCAAAAGCTTTACAGACAAGCAAAAGCTGAGAGAATTCAGCATTACCAAACCAGCTCTCCAACAAATGCTAAAGGATCTTTTCTAGACAGGAAACACAGAAAGGGTGTATAAACTCGAACCCAAAGCAATAAAGAAAATGGCTATGGGATCGTACTTATCAATAATCACCTTAAACGTAAATGGGTTGAATGCCCCAACCATTGGCTGAATGGATACAAAAACAAGACCCCCATATATGTTGTCTGCAAGAGACCCACCTCAAAACGAGGGACACATACAGACTGAAAGTGAAGGGCTGGAAAAACATATTCCATGCAAATAGAGACCAAAAGAAAGCAGGAGTAGCAATACTCATATCAGATAAAATAGACTTTAAAACAAAGGCTGTGAAAAGAGACAAAGAAGGAAACTACATAATGATCAAAGGATCAATCCAAGATGAAGATATAACAATTATAAATATTTATGCACCCAACATAAGAGCACCGCAATATGTAAGACAATTACTAACAAGTATGAAAGGGGAAATTAACAATAATGCAATAATAGTGGGAGATTTTAATACCCCACTTACATCTATGGATAGATCAACTAAACAGAAAATTAACAAGGAAACACAATCTTTAAATGATACAATAGACCAGTTAGACCTAATTGATATCTATAGGACATTTCACCCCAAAACAATGAATTTCACCTTTTTCTCAAGTGCACATGGAACCTTTTCCAGGATAGATCACATCCTGGGCCATAAATCTAGCCTTGGTAAATTCAAAAAAGTTGAAATCATTCCATGCATCTTTTCTGACCACAATGCAGTAAAATTAGATCTCAATTATGGGAGAAAAACTATTAAACATGCCAACATATGGAGGCTGAACAACACGCTGCTGAACAACGAACAAATCATAGAAGAAATCAAAAGAGAAATCAAAATATGCATAGAAATGAATGAAAATGAAAACACAACAACCCAAAACCTCTGGGACACTGTAAAAGCAGTGCTAAGGGGGAAGTTCATAGCAATACAGGCACACCTCAAGAAACAAGAAAAAAGTCAACTAAATAACCTAACTCTACATCTAAAGCAACTAGAAAAGGAAGAAATGAAGAACCCCAGGGTCAGTAGAAGGAAAGAAATTGTAAAAATTAGGGCAGAGATAAATGCAAAAGAAACAAAAGAGACTATAGCAAAAATCAACAAAGCCAAAAGCTGGTTCTTTGAGAAGGTAAATAAAATTGACAAACCACTAGCCAGACTTATCAAGAAACAAAGGGAGAAGAACCAAATCAATAAAATTAGAAATGAAAATGGAGAGATCACAACTGACAACACAGAAATACAAAGGATTATTAGAGAATACTATCAGGAATTATATGGCAATAAAATGAATAACCTGGAAGAAATGGACAAATTCCTAGAAAAATACAACTTTCCAAAACTGAACCAGGAAGAAATAGAAAATCTGAACAGACCCATCACAAGCACGGAAATTGAAACTGTAATCAAAAATCTCCCAGCAAACAAAAGCCCAGGTCCAGACGGCTTCACAGCTGAATTCTACCAAAAATTTAGAGAAGAGCTAACACCTATTCTACTCAAACTCTTCCAGAAAATTGCTGAAGAAGGGAAACTTCCAAACTCATTCTATGAGGCCACCATCACCCTAATCCCAAAACCTGGTAAAGACCCCACAAAAAAAGAAAACTACAGGCCAATATCACTGATGAACATAGATGCAAAAATCCTTAACAAAATTCTAGCAATCAGAATCCAACAGCATATTAAGAAGATCATACATCATGACTAAGTGGGCTTTATCCCAGGAATGCAAGGATTCTTCAATATCCGCAAATCAGTCAACGTAATACACCACATTAACAAACTGAAAAATAAAAATCATATGATTATCTCAATAGATGCAGAGAAAGCCTTCGACAAAATTCAACATCCATTTATGATAAAAACCCTCCAGAAAGTGGGAATAGAAGGGACATACCTCAACATAATAAAAGCTATATATGACAAACCCACAGCAAACATTATCCTCAATGGTGAAAAACTGAAAGCATTTCCCCTCAAGTCAGGAACAAGACAAGGGTGCCCACTCTCACCACTACTATTCAACATAGTTCTGGAAGTTTTGGCTACAGCAATCAGAGCAGAAAAAGACATAAAAGGAATCCAAATTGGAAAAGGAGAAGTAAAACTTTCACTGTTCGCTGATGACATGATCCTCTACACAGAAAACCCTAGAGACTCTACCAGAAAACTACTAGAGCTAATCAATGATTACAGTAACGTTGCAGGATATAAAATCAACACACAGAAATCCCTTGCATTCCTATACACTAATAATGAGAAAATAGAAAGAGAAATTAAGGAAACTATTCCATTCACTGTTGCAACGAAAAGAATTAAATACTTAGGAATATATCTACCTAAAGAAACAAAAGACTTGTACATAGAAAACTATAAAACACTACTGAAAGCAATCAAAGAGGACACTAACAGATGGAGAAATATACCATGTTCATGGATTGGAAGAATAAATATTGTAAAAATGAGTATACTACCCAAAGTAATTTATACATTCAATGCAATCCCTATCAAGCTACCAAAGATATTTTTCACAGAACTAGAACAAATAATCTCACAATTTGTATGGAAATACAAAAAACCTCGAATAGCCAAAGCAATCTTGAGGAAGAATGGAACTGTGGGAATTAACCTGCCGGACTTCAGGCTCTACTACAAAGCCACAGTCATCAAGACAGTATGGTACTGGCATAAAGACAGAAATATAGATCAATGGAACAAAATAGAAAGCCCAGAGATAAATCCACGCATCTATGGACACCTCATCTTTGACAAAGGAGGCAAGAATATAAAATGGACAAAAGACAGTCTCTTTAACAAGTGGTGCTGGGAAAACTGGTCAGCCACTTGTAAAAGAATGAAACTAGAACACTTCCTAACACCATACACCAAAATAAACTCAAAATGGATTAGAGAGCTAAATGTAAGACCAGAAACTATAAAACTCCTAGAGGAGAACGTAGGCAAAACACTCTCCGACATAAATCACAGCAGGATCCTCCATGACCCACCTCCCAGAATATTGGAAATAAAAGCAAAAATAAACAAATGGGACCTAATTAAAATCAAAAGCTTCTGCACAGCAAAGGAAACTATAAGTAAGGTGAAAAGACAGCCTTCAGAATGGGAGAAAATAATAGCAAATGAAGCAACTGATAAAGGATTAATCTCCAAATTATACAAGCAGCTCCTGCAGCTCAATTCCAGAAAAATAAATGACCCAATCAAAAAATGGGCCAAAGAACTAAACAGACATTTCTCCAAAGAAGACATAAAGATAGCTAACAAACACATGAAAAAATGCTCAACATCCCTCATAATCAGAGAGATGCAAATCAAAACCACAATGAGATACCATTTCACACCAGTCAGAATGGCTGCTATCCAAAAGTCTACATGCAATAAATGCTGGAGAGGATGTGGAGAGAAAGGAACCCTCTTACACTGTTGGTGGGAATGCAAACTAGTACAGCCACTATGGAGAACAGTATGGAGATTCCTCAAAAAATTGGAACTAGAACTGCCATATGATCCAGCAATCGCACTCCTGGGCATACACACCGAGGAAACCAGAATTGAAAGAGACACGTGTACTCCAATGTTCATTGCAGCACTGTTTATAATAGCCAGGACATGGAAGCAACCTAGATGTCCATCTGCAGACGAATGGATAAGAAAGCTTTGGTACATATACACAATGGAGTATTATTCAGCCATTAAAAAGAACACATTTGAATCAGTTCTAATGAGGTGGATGAAACTGGAGCCTATTATACAGAGTGAAGTAAGCCAGAAAGAAAAACACCAATACAGTATAATAACACATATATATGGAATTTAGAAAGATGCAAATGATAACCCTGTATACGAGACAGCAAAAGAGACACAGATGTATAGAACAGTCTTTGGGACTCTATGGGAGAGGGTGAGGGTGGGATGATTTGGGAGAAGGGCATTGAAACACGTATGTTGTCATATGTGAAACGAATCACTAGTTCAGGGTCAATGCATGTTATAGGATGCTCGGGGCTGGCATGCGGGGATGACCCAGAGGGAGGATAAAGGGAGGAGGGAGGTGGGAGGGGGGTTCAGGAGGGGGATCTTATATAAACCCGGGGCAAATTCATATCAATGTATGGCAAAACCAACCAATATAATATTGTAAAATAATTTGCCTCCAATAAAAAATAAATTAATTACCTAAAAAAAAGAATAAGAAAAAAAAAAAAAGAAATTACTTTCCTTGTCATTCTACAAGCAGCACCTCTATTTTCCTTGAAATCCCTAAGAATTCTCAGTTACTGAGTATTTACACTCCAAAATTTTCTGTAAAACTATGTATTGATAATATAGTATATTGACACAGCTTTTTTCAACATAATAGTGCCTCATTTCTGCACAAATAAAGTAATGTTATATTGACTGACACCTTTTGTAGAAGCAAATGTAGGAGCCAATATATAAGCTGATCCATAACCTCTTTATTAGCAAAATTTCTGTTTGGATGTCCTTTACTTTGACACATTTTGTAATGTGCCAAAATTTTCTTCTTCCTTTCTGGTGTGTGTGTGGTCACTTTTTGATATTCTTCTGGCATTTTTTGTACTAGAACACCTGTCACTAGAAATAAATATTTTTGTAGTAGACCTTAATTTTTTAAAGCAGTTTTAGTTCTTTTGACATCAGTCCTGAGGAGGCTTTCATGCTATAGTTGCTTCCTTACTCCACATGAGTTGGCACAGATGAGAAGATCACTGTGGTTGGTTGTAAGCTGCTTAGTTTTACAGCCGATGAGGGTGACACAACCACAAAAACCAAAATAAAAGAAATATTTCTTCCAGCTTCTCATGAGTGGGTTATAGTATATATAAAGATAATTACACATTTTTAAATATTTTGTTGAGAATAAAAAAGCTGTAACCATAACAAAAAGATCACAAAAATGGCAGTCAATGTTGTTATCTTTTTCTTCTGGTTCATCTAGTATCCAAAAATAAAATACAGATAATGCATATTGTGATATTCCATGACTTCTTATTAGGATGTGTTTCCAGAAATTGATGCCTCTAAAATCAAAAGCTTTTAACAAAATCTACAAACATTAATATTGAAGTATTGTACTAGTTCCGACTGCCGTAACAAATACCAGAGACTGGATGGCTTAAACAACAGAAATTAATTTCTCATATTCTGGAGGCTGGGAAGTCCAAGAACAAGGTACAGGTAAAGTCAGTCCCTGGTTATGGCTTCCTGGATTGCAGGCAGCTGCCTTCTTGCTGTGCCCTCACATGGTAGAGAGACAGACAGAGAAGGATCTATCTTCCTCTTCTTATAGAATTACCAATCCTATTGGATTAGAACCTCAGTCCTACAACCTCTTTTAATCATAGTTACCTCCTAAAATCTCTGTCTCCAAGTACAGTCACATTGCATACCAGTGCTCAATTCTATGAATTCTGTGGGAACACAATTCATTCCATAGCAGGTATGTTCCCTGATAGTTCGGCTGGTAAAGAATCCACCTGCAATGCAGGAGACCCCAGTTCAACTCCTGGGTCGAGAAGATCCCCTGGAGAAGGGATAGGCTACCCACTCCAATATTCTGTCCTGGAGAATTCCGTGGACTGTATAGTCCATGGGGTTGCAAAGAATTGGACATGACTGAGCGACTTTCACTTTTATTTTCATAAACAGAATAGGAAGGGAAGGCAAAAAAGACAGGGAAGGGAGAGGAATTTTTCAGGGTGTGAAGATATAAACATCGGTGTCTTGGTCTTTTCAGTTTCTGAATGAGCTGCCCTTAAGTTTATGGCCTTAAGTTTTACTGCTACAAGCAGCCATTAGCTGTAAGAAACATTTCCTGGCAGCCTGTCCCACACAAAGGTGTAAGCTAGCATCCTTCTAGCAAGGTTCCACAGTATTCTCTGTTAACTGGCATTGTTATAGCAACCAGAGTGCCAGTGGAGGCAGTCATTGTTTTCATCATCAAGTATCACTATGGCAACAGGAGTCTCTGCAAAGTAAAAGTAAAAAAAAAAAAATAAAAACCTTAAACTGTCAACTGGAATCAAAGAGGTTTGTGAAGGAAAAAAGGTGGAGGCTGAAATGAACATGAGGCTAGAGCAAGGGGCAGAGCAAAGAGAAATGATTGTACAGAAGCTGAACAAACAAGAGAGAAAGGAAACAATAAGCAAAACAGAGGGCAGAGACGTGGCTCACATAAGAAATAAGGCAGGAAAAACATATTCGCATAAAATGGTGAGAAATGTTCCCCAATGAAGGATTTGTAATATTTATTGATTTAATAAACATAGGATAGTAAGGTCTATGTTGCTGGAACTATTCAGTATGTTACTATTACTATTTTTTTCATGTATTTATTTCTTAATTAAAGGATAATTGTTTTATAGAATTTTGTTATTTTTCTGTCAAACATCAACATGATGTCACTATTACTATTAAAGATATATTTAGAATGAGGCCACAAGATAGTAAGAAAGGATAAACCAATTTATGGAGTACTTTTGGCATAGCATTCTGCTGACTAGGAATTCTTGTACTTCTTGATGTTCAGAGGCACCACACTTAAATGTGCTTCTTTCTTTATTGGACAATGTGATTGCTTCAGACAAGGGCATGTTGCCATTTGGTCCATTACAAATATATATTTCCTTCATTAGAGGATCTAAATGGATGTTGTTTTCCAAGAAAGAATTAAGGTAATTACTCTAATACTATTAAAAAGTAAGTGGTAATGTCATTGGGAATAAAACATTTCTCACTTAGTATTTTCTATTTTATTAGTGCTCAGACAGATTGAAGTTTTTCATGGCCCAATATTAATTTTTGTAAAGGGAGAAAGATCTACTTTATGAAAACATGTCACTAAATGTTGATACTATTTTTTTTTAGAATTAAGATGATTTTGAAAAATGAGAGATTAAAGAAAATAAAAATAGAGACAGGAAAAGATGTGAGATGGTGCAATCATAAATAAAGCAAAACAAAAATAACAAAAGCTTGAGATTAAAACATAGGAAAAAATCAGCAGTCTTGGTGCTTTGCAGAACTCTGTTCTCAAGAATTGTTGTTGTTGTTGTTCAGTTGCTGAGTCATGTCTGACTCCTTGTGACCCGTGGCCTGTAGCACGCCAGGCTTCTCTGTCCTTCACCATCTCCTGGAGTTTGCTCAGATTTATGTCCATTGAGTCAGGGATGCCTTCTAACTAAGAATTTTAATAGGATTTTAATTTTTTCTGATTTTTACTTTAATGACAACTATTTCTTTCAAGCACCTGTATTTCATGTGTCGTTTGCTAACTTGACAAGGATTGGTTTGTGGCCATTTCTCTTCTGCGCAGAAAAATGTCAGCTGCTTAAGACTAGAGAGGAGCAAACCTCATCAGGAAGGCCCACATTTTAGTAGTCATTGGCCCCCATTGACCTGTTCCCACTGGAAGTACAGACCAAGCTCCTGAGCAGATCATAGGAGAGATATCCATCTGGTCTCTCAGATCCTTCCCCAAAGCTTGGATGACAACAGTGATAATGCCTTTTTGTCAAAGTTCATGATTAGAAAACCAATGTGAAATTTTTACTGGATGATAAACACTCTCAAAGTTTATTTTTCTTTAGAATATTACAGCTATGTTTTAATTTTTCCCTATTTTTCTAACAACACATACAGCAAGCATAATCATTTATAGGAAATGTATAAAGTTTTATGAAATGCATAAATAAAATAACCAATTTTTAATATTCCTGATACTTTAATGAAACAAAAGTAAGACAACATGCAAACAGAAGTCAAATTGTGGATTATAACTTAAAAAAAGAAACCTTTTTTTTTGTGAATATAATATATAAGCACAAACTACCTAAAAATCATAAATGAATTGTTTGATGAATTATCACATAGTGAACATACCTATTTAATCACCCAAATCATGCTGTGGAACATTATACTTTTCCAGTGGTTTTCTGATTGTGTCAGAGAAGAATTTTGACATATTTTAAAACCACATCTATTTACATTATAAGATGGATAAGCAAAATGAAAATATTCTATTCCATCTTCTAAGAATTTATTGTACCATGTGCAGAGAGAGACCCCTGCTGGAACAATTTTTTTAAAGACAATGTCTGAACCAACCCAAAGAAATTATGTGGGGGAAAAAAAAAAGCTACCACTAGTTCTTATAGCTCCCTTGTAAAAATTAGAAGAAGGTGCCCATTTTTCAGTACCCCTTACTTATCTCTGCCAGGAGACTGATTTACTATACTTACTCAGCCCAGAGTGCTGAACGGTAAGCCACAGTTCAGCAACAGATCCAATAGAAACTGAAATAGAGAAGTTATTGTTCACAAATCCTGGAGGAAATGCCCAGTACGTCTCAACAGGCTACATACAAGGGTCAAGCCAGAGAGAGAGAGAGGCAATATCTTGGCCATACCTTGATTAAGCACTAGTGAAGTGCTTTGGGATTTCCAAACAAGGGCTAGATTGATCAATTCAAACCAAAACAGCTGGGTTTTGGTAGGTCCCATGAGGGTCTTACCAAAGGGGCACATAAGGCTAACAGGTTCTGGGAGGCAGGGGAAACATGATCAAAAGGGCTGTTGGGGAAATCATGTAAGGAACTGTCTTTTGCTTCTGATTCTGTTGTCTGCTGTCTGGGGCAAATACTCATATGGCAGATCTAGTGTGCATTTAAAGTTACTGCAGGCTTCTTGGGTGAACAAACTGGATGCGGAAGCAACAATACTATAGAGTAGCTTAGCTAAACTCTCAATACCTTAGTTTGTTGAAACAAAACACATTTCTTCTATCTGCCAGAAAAAAGTGTTGCAATAACACTAGGATGTTTGCAGTGGAAATGATGCCCCTTTATATGTGGCTCCCCTAAGGATTGCAAACCTGCACAATGGTATACAGCATCGATGGTCATGAGAGAAAGATGCAATATGTTAGCATGCCTTGGAAATCCCCAGAAGTATCTGAGTGTGAGAAACTGCTAATGAAAGTAAGTTAGGACTGGCTAAAGAGAACATTACTGCTTTTGTTTGCATGCATGAATGATGTTTTTAAACAGTCACACAGAGTGTACATTTTCACCAAACTAGACATTAAACTAGACATTTCACCCCACTCCAGTACCCTTGCCTGGAAAATACCATGGATGGTGGAGCCTGGTAGGCTGCAGTCCATGAGGTCGCGAAGAGTCGGACACGACTGAGCAACTTCACTTTCTCTTTTCCCTTTCATGCATTGGAGAAGGAAATGGCAACCCACTCCAGTGTTCTTGCCTGGAGAATCCCAGGGACGGGGGAGCCTGGTGGGCTTCCGTCTGTGGGGTCGCACAGAGTTGGACATGACAAGCGACAGCAGCAGCAGCAGCAGGCATTGATATAGATGACTACATAGACACTATAGTCCAGTGCATCTACAGTCATCGGAAAGTCCCCTGTGAAGACAGTCTAAGGCTTTCCCCCAGACACTTCTTTAAAAAAGAAAGACTGAGATGTCTGGTCACCTTGTTCAAATCCAAAGAACTGTATCTTTGCTGACTCTGGCTTAATCTTCCTCTGTCCTGAAAGATGCAAGATGTCTAGCATTTTCTGTTTATTCCTGAATCTATTCTTACTTTTCAGGCAGCAAAGAATTGGAATGCTAATTGGGTTACCAATGCCAGGCTAGATATGAGAGCTGGCTGGTTGGCCTGTGGACCATGAAATACAAAGAGAAATGAGTTCTGCTTTGACGAATGGGGGTAGCTAGTAAGAGTGGGTTTATACGGAATATTTGGTCTCACGGGGAAAATGAGAACAAGCATATGAGAAGCAGAGAATCTAGAACAGATGAAAACTGATTTGGCTGGGTCAGGAGGTGAAAGTGGAGAAGGTACCTTGGGTTGATGCTGCAATAGCAGACAACCCACATGGAGAAACCCAAGGGAGAGGAGGGAAGTACTACTAAGGTTAAGCTGGTTCAGAGGGAAAATTTGTCACCTCTGTGATTGTTCAGAATCCAAACAGCATTTTAAAAAATTCATTTGACAGTTCCACATCTTAATTGTGGCACATGGGATCTAGTTCCCTGATCAGGGATTGAACCCTGGCCCCTTGCACTCGAAGCAAAAAGTCTTAACCACTGGACCACCAGGGAAGTCCCCAGAATTCAGATACTTTTCCTAGCTTATGTTAATTCCAAATAGATGAGAGACAGGACTCCCCGTCTCACCAGAGGATCATAAATGAAGCAGTGGCACTCTTTTCCAGCTTACTGACATGGGACATGAGCATTGCAGCCCAATATCAAACATCTGACTGCTCCAGCCTGGAATGTGAAAGCTAAGGGTATGACACTGATATAGCACTGGTTCCCTAGACAAAAGGGCCTAGAAGAAAATCTTAGATGCCAAGTTTTGTTTTTGTTTTTGTTTTTAATTTGCCAGGGAAACAAGAGTGAGGAGAAAAGAAGTGGAGTAGAGCAGGAGGAAAGAAAATACAAAGTGGTGCATTACAGATCTGGCCACAGCTTCTCAAGAAGACACCATTGGTAGCTTCGTTATGCGAGACACAACCATGGTACGTGCCCAGAGATCAGTCTCAGAACAGCCCATCACGGGTAGAGAAGAGGAAGAATTACCAAAGTCCTCCTCATTTGGGTGTTAACTCTCCTGCACTTTAGGCTGTGTTAACCTGCTCTCAGGAGCAACTCTGGGAAAAGTTCGGTATTTGTGGACAGATTAGACCAGCCCTGGACCTGCTTTGGCCATGCAAAACCCAGCCCCATCTCCAGGGAGACTGATAAAGTAGATGTGATACATGTGATAACATTTGCAACAAAGTGTTTAGCACCAGAGAAAGAGCATGAACCGTCTTTGGAGCTGTCTAGCAGCAGCAGCAGCAAGCCAGGCAAGTGGCTCAGGCCTGAGGGCATGAGGGCTCAGTAGCCCTGGGGTGGCACCAGGAGATAGTCAAGGAAACCAATGAAGATTATTTAAGGACACATCTAGTGTCTCAAGGTGGCCATGCCAATAGTGATATGGTAACAACTGTCCCCATGACTACGGAAAAATGTAAATGAGCAATCAGTTTCAGTTTTCTGTGGTTGCTTTAGCTACTAGGTTTCATTCCAATAAATCAGCTGTCAGCATGAATAACCAAAGTGGAACTTTCTTGCTTACATCAGAATCCCCAGATATCCATCATGGCCATTTACCCTTTGGTTTGCTAAATGCATTACTCTCTACTTGCTCTGGATGGAGTGTGTGTGTGAACATTAGCATATATATTGGGCTTGAGACAGGCAAAACTGTTTTTATGGCTCTAGAACAAATCACCAATGAAATATTTTGGCAATTATTTCAAGTTTGTGAGCTACTATATTACAGAGTATGAAGAAAGGAATTCCCATTTGCTGGGGGCCCATTCAATTCACCATATACATTATGTATGTTATTTTATTTAAGTATCAAAACAACTTTTGTGATAGGCATAAACCAAAATCCCACAGAAAGTTTCAACATAACCAGAGTGGCTCAGGCAGTCCTTAATTGCCATTTCTTAGAAATGTAAACCTCTGTTTTATATAATACTCTCCTCCTTAGATATCTTTATTAAAGTTTTTGCTGATATCTTTGAATTCTTTGCAATACTTCTAACATAGTAGGCCTTCAAAACATTCAGCAAATGGAGTTGGACTTATATGCCATATACTACAACGGCCTTTACAGAGTATATAAAAAGCTACTTTGTGTTCACTCTGCATATTGTAGCAATGGCTTTACATTTTCTTATGGACCATGATCAGCATAGCAATTGACATCTCATCAAACTTGTTAAAAGAATTTACCTATGGCAAGCCACTCCAGTACTCTTGCCTGGAAAATTCCATGGATGGAGGAGCCTGGTAGGCTGCAGTCCATGGGGTTGCTAAGGGTCAGACACTACTGAGCGACTTCACTTTCACTTTTCACTTTCACACATTGGAGAAGGAAATGGCAACCCACTCCAGAGTTCTTGCCTGGAGAATCCCAGGGACAGGGGAGCCTGGTGGGCTTCCGACTATGGGGTCACACAGAGTCGGACACGACTGAAGTGACTTAGCAGCAGCAGCAGCAGATGTCTGTGCACGTATAAATCTTTCGTTTTGGAAAATGACAGTAACTGTGATTCAGTTCAGTTCATTCCAGTCGCTCAGTCGTGTCCGACTCTCTGCGACCCCATGAATCACAGCACGCCAGGCCTGTCTATCACCAACTCCCGGAGTTCACTCAAACTCATGTCCACAGACTCGGTGATGCCATCCAGCCATCTCATTCTCTGTCGTCCCCTTCTCCTCCCACCCCCAATCCTTCCCAGCATCAGAGTCTTTTCCAGTGAGTCAACTCGTTGCATGAGGTGGCCAAAGTATTGCAGTTTCAGCTTTAGCATCAGTCCTCCCAATGAACACCCAGGATTGATCTCCTTTAGAATGGACTGGTTGGATCTCCTTGCAGTCCAAGGGACTCTCAAGAGTCTTCTCCAACACCACAGTTCAAAAGCATCAATTCTTCGGCGATCAGCTTTCTTCACAGTCCAACTCTCACATCCATACATGACTACTGGAAAAATCATAGCTTTGACTAGATGGACCTTTGTTGACAAAGTAATGTCTCTGCTTTTTAATATACTATCTATGTTGGTCATAACTTTCCTTCCAAGGAGTAAGTGTCTTTTAATTTCCTGGCTGCAATCAGCATCTGTAGTGATTTTGGAGCCCCAAAAAATAAAGTCTGACACTGTTTCCACTGTTTCCCCATCTGTTTCCCATGAAGTGATGGGACCAGATTCCATGATCTTCGTTTTCTGAATGTTGAGCTTCAAGCCAACCTTTTCACTCTCCTCTTTCACTTTCATCAAGAGGCCTTTGAGTTCCTCTTCACTTTCTGCCATAAGGGTAGTGTCATCTGCATATCTGAGGTTATTGATGTTTCTCCCGGCAATCTTGATTCCAGCTTGTGCTTCTTCCAGACCAGAGTTCCTCATGATGTACTCTGCATATAAGTTAAATAAGCAGGGTGACAATACACAACCTTGATGTATTCCTTTTCCTATTTGGAACCAGTCTGTTGTTCCATGTCTAATAGAGTTTTGCCAAGAGAACGCACTAGTCATAGCAAACACCCTCTTCCAACAACACAAGAGAAGACTCTACACATGGACATCACCAGATGGTCAACACCAAAATCAGATTGATTATATTCTTTGCAGCCAAAGATGGAGAAGCTCTATACAGTTAGCAAAAACAAGACCAGGAGCTGACTGTGGCTCAGATCATGAACTCCTTTTTGCCAAATTCAGACTTAAATTGAAGAAAGTAGGGCAAACCACTAGACCATTCAAATATGACCTAAATCAAATCCCTTATGAAAGTGAGAAATAGATTTAAAGAACTAGATCTGATACATAGAGTGCCTGATGAACTCTGGATGGAGGTTCGTGACATTGTACAGGAGACAGGGACCAAGACCATCCCCATGGAAAAGAAATGCAAAAAAGCAAAATGGCTGTCTGAGGAGGCCTTACAAATAGCTGTGAAAAGAAGAGAATCGAAAATCAAAGGAGAAAAGGAAAGATATATGCATCTGAATGCAGAGTTCCAAAGAATAGCAAGGAGAGATAAGAAAGCCTTCCTTAGCGATCAATGAAAAGAAATAGAGGAAAACAACAGAATAGGAAAAGCAAGAGATCTTTTCAAGAAAATTAGAGATATCAAGGGAACATTTCATGCAAAGATGGGCTTGATAAAGGACAGAAATTGTATGGACCTAACAGAAGCAGAGGATATTAAGAAGAGGTGGCACATAGTAGTCCCTAGCTAAGTGACCACATATGTAGGTACAACTGTGCTCATTTGCAGAAAGGGAAAGTGGAAATTTGTCTGTCACAGACACAGACATTTGGGGCTTCTTATGTTTTACAGTTGATTTTTTGGGGCAGCGTCAGTCACTCCCTTTTTATAATCATCATTATAGAGCCATTCTGAGGCCTCACTTTTGGAAATAAAGGTTTTGATGGCCAGCTTCTCTAGAATTTTATGCTGGTCCAGGAAAATGACATTTTTCTTCCTGGTTTTGAGGCAGCACCTTCCCTTCATCTATTATCTCACTTTCCTAGATTCATTCCTGGCCCCAGATCACCCCACTTCTACCACATCTCATTGTTCATGGAACTTGCTTGCTCAGAAATCTGTTATTGTTAAAGTTAATTCTTGTGGCCAGGTAATTTATTAGAATACCTACTGAGATATTAATTGGTGTCTTTGTTTTCTGTTTTCAGAAAAATCAGAGAGATGCTTATGTTTTTTTATTCTCTAAATATTTATTGCACACCTATTTATTTAATTGATATATAATTGATACATAATATTATTTTAGTTTTAGGTGTATGGCATCATTCAATATTTGTAGATATTGTGAAATGATCACCATGATTAGTCTAGTTAACTTCCTTTACCATACATTGTTACAAAGGTTTTTTTTAACCTTGTGATGAGAACTTTTGATTTACTCTCTTAGCAACGTTCAAATATGTAAAATGGTATATCTAACTATAGATATTATATGTTACCATATTTGATGTTACATAGCCATGACTTTTAAATTTTTGCAATTGGAAGCTTGTACCTTTTAACTCCCTTCACCAATTTTGCCCACTTCCCATGTCCATCAATCTGAAACCTGTAGGTATGTGCTCATTTTTTTTTAAAGATTCCACATATAAGTGAGATCATACAGTATTTTTCTTTGTCTGACTTATTTCACTTAATATAATGCCCAGGTTAAGATTTTATTCTTTTTTATGCTTGAATACTATTCTTTTTTATATACACCACATTTCTTTTTATCCATTCATCCACTGATGGATGAACAGTTTGCTTTTATATCTTGGCTACTATAAATAATGTTGCAATGAATGGGGGACAGTGCATATATTTCTCTGAGTTAGTATTTTCAATTTTTTTAGGTAAATAGCCAGAAGTGGAATTGCTGGATCAGTGTTCTTGCCTGGAGAATCCCAGGGATGGGGGAGTCTGGTGGGCTTCCTTCTATGGGGTCGCACAGAGTTGGACACGACTGAAGTGACGCAGCAGCAGCAGCAGCAGCATGGTAGTTTTATTTCTAATTTTTTGAGAGACCTCCATACTGTTTCCCATAGTGGCGGCATTAATTTACATTCCCACCAACAGTGCACAAAGATTCCCTGTTTTCCACATCCTTGCCAACACTTGTTACCTTTTGTCCTTTTAGTAATAGTCATTTTAATAAGAGTGAGGTGAAGTCTTACTGTGGCTTTGATTTGTGTTCCCTGATGATTTGTAATGTTGAGTGTCTTTTCATATGTCTGCTGGCCATCTGTATGCCTTCTTTGGAAAAATGTCTGTTCAGATCCTTTGCTGTGCAAGATGCTTATGTGTTGTGTTAAGTGTTTATTTTTGTATTACATCCAGGCCTCTTCCTTCCTTGGCCTCAAGTTGGGGTAGAGTGCTATTTTTGAAGGCTAAAAACAGAAATTACCTAAGTCCTTGCTTTCAAAACTGAGTTATTGAATGCATTGTGCTAAGTCAGTCATTCTTAAAATGTAGCCTAGAGTCAGAGTCACTTGGAGGATTTGTTAAAACACTTCTTTCTGGGCCTCTACATCAAGACTCTAATAATTTACATTTCTGACAATCTGCCCCTAGTACTGCTGCTGCTGATCTTAAGATCACAGAGAACCCAGGGGGAGAGGTAAGGCGGGGAGGAGAGTGGCCCAAGAGCACTTCAGAAACAGCATAAGAAAGGAAAGCAATTTCCTCAGGCTGAGAAGGGGTCAGAGGTCCCAGAGACCTGAGGCCTACTAGGTGTCCTGGGGAGATCCTTCTCCCAAAGAGAAGCAGTGCCCCTGACTTCAAAGGAAATATGGGCTTTGCTAATGCACAAAATGAAGAAGGACTGAACTTCTAGCTGCTTCTCATCCTTTGAAATATTCTTCACTGTGCAAGATCCCCAGGACTTTCCCATGACCCTGGTGAGTGGGAGTAATAATCCTGACACTGAATTTCCCAACAGCTCTGATCTATCAAGACTGAGATTGAATTTGAATAAATAAAATGCCATTCTTGCACATCTGGGGCTATAGGGTAAAATTCCTACATGCTCTGTTGACTAAGTTGCTATTGGCTTAAGGGACTAACCTTTCTCTTTGCCCCGGAACATCTTTCCAAGGCCACAGGGAGAGTACTTCAGAAGGTCACTTATAAACTCTGTGACTTAGCTCTGGAAGAGGAAGGGGCAAGAGAAAACTTCCCAAGCTCATGTCCATGCCCATGATCCTCTGTCCATCCAACACAGCCAGCACTAGTGTTCTGAGGTTAAGAGGGAGGAAACCTGGTACCCCAGGTCAGTTGACCTTCATTTTATCTAGACCTCAGAGTTACACTCTACTGCTACACTTCTATAAATTCTTTCTCATTAAAGTAACACTGGAAATGTTTTAGAAAAATTATTACAGTTCCCCAATTATCCCAAACAAAAGGCCATTTTGTATACACCAAGATGTTTAAACATTTGTCTTAATGTTCTAAATCAGAAATATTTACTATCCAGACATTATAAACAAAGGAACTTTTTTTTTCATACACTTACCCAAACAAAGTGTTTATTGGGACCAAGTTTCTTCTGGAATATTTCTTATAATGCTTTTCTCAGTCCATTCAAAATTATCCTTCATTTTAACTTTGGCCTGTTCTTTATTGACTAAAGTTCTAAGCATAGCCAAGAATAATATTTGTTTTCCGAATTATTTTCTGGCCATTTTCACAGAAACATGGAAGGAGATCGTCATTGTATTTAAAGGACCTGACAGTAGAAAGAGAAGATGACATAAACAAGGCTTAAATACTTATCGGGTATTGACAGTGAGATAAACTGCCGTGAAAGAAAGCAGAAAATGTCCCTATTATAAAAGCATGATGTTCACACTGGATCATTAATTCATATCCTGCTCTATATAGATCACACAACTATTTGACACAGAACTTGCCAAGTTTAGTCTCAGACTTTTGGGACTTGAGTATGGCCCAATGGTTCATACAGTAAAGAATCTGCCTGCAATTCAAGAGACCAGGGTTTGATCACTGGGTCAGGAAGATCCCCTAGAGAAGGGCACGGCAACCTACTCCAGTATTCTTACCTGGAGAACTGCATGGGCAGAGAAACCTGGCTGGCAACAATCCATGGGGTTGCAAAGAGTCAGACACAACTGAGTGACTAACACTTTCACTTTTCACTTTCAGGCTCTACATTGTTTGCACAGAGGCCCTAACTCCTCACTTTCGGCAAAAGATAAACTCTGTCAAGTCATATAATATATGGCTCTATTTAGTACTCTATTGGATGTGGCATAAATGGAATACAACATGCAGCACCCCTTCAAAAAGGCAACAATGGATTATTATTTAAATATTGTTATAGATTGGGCCTGATATGTTTTTGGTAGTTGCAGAAATTGGTAACTATAAAAATAAACAAATTGCACATTGGGATCTGTATTGCTTCACAGTTCTAATTTCAAAATAAATTAGTAAAAAATATCAACTTCTGCTATCATAAATGTATCATTGGATCCAAAACAAGAAAGAGACATTGTGTATAGAGGGCAATTCCAAGTCAACCTCTATCCACTGTCATTTCAAGCTCTCTTTTTTGGTTAAAATGTAGAGAGCTCTTATATTTGCCATTTGAATAAGATATAGAGAATTCTTAGATACTGTGCTAGGAAATGTGCGTATATTTCTCATTTAATCCTTACAATAACTCTATGAGGTTGACACTTGTTTTAACTCAGACTACCATAACAAAATACAATAGACTGGGTGCCTTAAACAACAAGAAAATATTTCTCACAGTTCTAGATGCTATAGGTGCAGACTCAAGGTGCTATCAGTGTTGTTGTCTGATGAGAGCTCTCTCCTTAGGTTGCAGACAGCAACCTTCTCGCTCTGTCCTGACTTCACCTTTCTTTGGTACCTTTGGATAGGGAGGACAAGCAAGTTCTCTGGTATCTCTTCTTTAAGGGCACTAATCCCACCATAAGGGCCTCACCCTTATGATGTCATCTAAACCTAAAGCATCTCCTAAAGGCCTTATCTTCTAATACAATCACATTGGGCATGATGGTTTCAACATTTAACTTTTGGAGGAAACAATTCAGTTCATAGCAGTACTATTATTATTTCCATTTCATACATGGAGAAATCAAGCACTGAGGGGCTCAGTCAATCAGTGGAGGAGCCAGGAATTATACCCATTGTGTCTCCAAATTCTGATCCCTGGAAGACCATATGACCTTCATAGAGCCATCCCTGGGACCTAATCTCCCAGGCCTTAACAACTCGTTTCTATAAATGAAATTGCAGTTCCAATAGGACTTTTCAGCTTATTCCCTTTTCAGATTGGAGCCCTCCTGTCTTTTCAGGAAATGACAGTCAGATATCTCCTTTGGGCAAAAATAATTAGCTTCAGTAAGACCGTCTCTCCACAGGTACCTGTCCTCTTCATCCGCAAATACTATGCTTCACCTCAGGTTGAGATCCTGGAACCTTTAAATTTCAGACTTCCTACTGGAAATGTTTATTGAATGTCTTCTGTGTTCTTGGCATTGTGCTTCATTTACCACCATGGGTGAAACAGCATATAACTAGCAAAGTATTATGTATGTAACTACAAATTTTGATACATGTTTGAAGGTTTCAAACACGTTTTTCCAGGGGAAAAGTACATCTTTCTCTCTCTTTTTATGAATTAATAAAGAAAAAAAAATCTAAAACTTAGAAATAAAGGCAAAAACATAGCTGTGTACTCTTTCAAAATCATACTAGACTAGTGATTCTCAACCATGGAAATTTTGTCCCCAAGGGTCATTTGGCAATATCTGGAAACACTTTTAATTTTAGAAGAACTAAAGAGCCTCTTGATGAAAGTGAAAGAAGAAAGTGAAAAAATTGGCTTTAAACTCAGCATTCAGAAAACTAAGATCATGGCATCTGGTTCCATCACTTCATGGCAAATAGATCTGGAAACAGTGACAGACTTTATTTTTTTGGCCTCCAAAATTACTGCAGATGGTGATTTCAGCCATGTAATTAAAAGATGCTTGTTCCTCGGAAGAAAAGCTATGACCAACCTAGACAGTGTATTAAAAAGTAGAGACGTTACTTTGCCAACAAAGGTCCGTCTAGTCAAAGCTATGGTTTTTGCATAGCTTACAGTCCAATTTTACAGTTTTTGCATAGCTTACAGTCCAATTCTCACATCCACATATGATGTGAGAATTGGACTGTAAAGATCACTCAGCACCAAAAAATTAATGCTTTTGAACTGTGGTGTTGGAGAAGACTCTTGAGAGTCCCTTGGACAGCAAAGAGATCCAACCCGTCCATCCTAAAGGAAATCAGCCCTGAATATTCATTGGAAGGACTGATGCTGAAGCTGAAACTCCAATACTCTGGCCATCTGATGCAAAGAACTGACTCATTTGAAAAGACCCCAAGGCTGGGAAAGATTGAAGGCAGGAGGAGAAGGGGACAACAGAGGATGACATGGTTGAATGGCATCACCAACTCAATGGTCATGAGCTTGAGTAAACTCCAGGAGTTGGTGATGGACAGGGAGGCCTGGCGTACTGCAGTCCATGGGGTCACAAAGAGTTGGGCATGACTGAGCAACTGAACTGAAATGATGATTGGGAGGGGACGTGCTATCGGTGTCCAGAAGGTAGAGGCAAAAGTTCTGCAGAACATTATACAGCCTACAGAATAACCCCCCACAACAGTTATCCAAATTTTCTGGCCCAACGTGTCAACTGTGCTGAGATTGAGAAACCCTGTACTCTAGGGTATTGTCTACCAAGCCTGATTAAAGGTCACCTGGTGCTCCAGGGACTTTAACTTTGATTTTCTTTTTACTGTTGGTTGGGGCGGGAGGAGAAGGGGACGACCGAGAATGAGATGGCTGGATGGCATCACCGACTCTGTGGACGTGGGTTTGAGTGAACTCCGGGAGTTGGTGATGGACAGGGAGGCCTGGCGTGCTGTGATTCATGGGGTCGCGGAGAGTCGGACACAACTGAGCGACTGAACTGAACTGAAGTCTTAGACAATGTAAAGTTGGATGTTGACATATAGAAGATTGATAAACTGCCAATGATTTCTGTCTAGTAGAAAAGTTTTATTGCCATGGTAGTCATTGACCAGCTTTTTAAATCTAACTTTGCAGTTTATTCCAGCATTCTTTTTCTCTGAATATATATACAGTTTATGCTCATTGTTTGTGGTAGTTATATTCTATAAAGTCACTGTGAATTCTGAATTAGTGAATACTGAACAATTGCTCCTAGAGGAAACATAGGGTTAGGTTCCTTCAAACTTCTGGTCACATTTAATCAATTAATCAATATTTAATCTTGATTTGCATCAAAGTGTTTCTGTTTAAAGGCAACTTATGTAATGTATGCTCTTGATTCTTTAGCACTGAACTCACACTGAACAGCACTGTAACTCATGCCCCACCAAAAATTATGTAACAAACAAAATTTCTCTGTGAGGTGTATCACAGCTTTCTTGAGCTTAGAAGTAACAGATAGAATCCTAACAATATATGCGGGACTTAATCTGAACAATAAAGTCACCAAGAAAAATACAAAAATGCAAAAAATGTGGCAATAAATAGACCTCAAAAAAAGACATTTGTTTACAATATGAGAACTGAAACAAGAAGGCAGAGCATGTATTTGTTTGACCTTGGCTGGGAACTTATGTGTTGGGAGGTTGGAATTTTTTGCCTCTCCTAACATGACCTCTGCATGTCTTTGAACACTCTGCAAATGATAACAAAAGTGGTGCAAGGACTGATTTTGGGATTACAAATCAATTTTAGTGAGCAGACAAATTTGCAACTATGGAATTTGTGAGTAGTGAGGATCTACTATATTAGTTTCTAATGTTCTATTTTGAAACAGCTTTTCAAAATGGATGTTAGTTCCTTCATAATTGAATTAAAAATTTGACACATGCTCATTACATTGGCATGAGTTATTTTTCTATCTTTTTGAAAATTAAAACAGAAAATTTAACCCTTTTCAGGTGTCACAATTTGTTATTTAGATAGACAAATGCCCAGTATTTTATGATGATTTAGGGCAGTAGCTCGTCCAGGTGAATTTTAGGGACATAAGTCAAGTGGGACTGGACTCAGAAATAAATGTACATGGCAGACAACTTGCTGTGTTCACAGTCTTCTGTCCCTTCAGGTGTTCCTGGCTAAGCCCCCTGTGTCTGATACCTATTTTCCTCAGCGTGAGTTCTCTCTCAGGAGGCTCTTAGCCATCAGGGAAACAGGTTGCTACTGAGCCCGCTGGATGCTTTCCAGAAATGCCAGGCTAAATTCAATCTGGAACTTTTAGGGAGAGGTGGTAAATTAGTCTTTGAGGTCACAGCAAGGGTAAAGTCCAAGGCTAAAGTCATGAAAGTTTCAACAAAGTTAAACCAAAAATAGTTCTGAGGAAAAAGGCTCTCCACAGAGTGAATTTTCATTGAAGGGACCAAAGAAATTCTCTTTCATCATAGAACTTTCTGGAACCTAAAGAAATAAGGCCCAGGACCTATAGTAAAATAAATGTGCAGCATCTTCAGTATGCAATTGAAAGTTTTTCAGAAGATTAACAGGAAAATAGTCTTTTCCAGGAGGACATACTACATTATATGGTATAATGGGGCTGCTAAAGGAAGGCTGATATCTTAAGAACCAAAAGTAGCTTTACAATCCCTGCATACCTAGAATCCATATGAGTTGTATTTTTATATACTATTATACATTTTTTTGCTTGAGAAGTTTTAAAATTAAAAATAGTATTGAGGGCTTCCCTGGTGGCTCAGTGCTAAAGAATCTACCTGCCAATGCAGTAGACATGTGTTTGATCCCTGGTCTAGGGAGATCCCACATACCGAGGAGCAAATAATTCTGTGTGCCACAACTGTTGAGCCTGTGCTCTAGAGCTTGGGCCCCACAACTACTGAGCTCATGCTCCACAACTGCTGAAGCCCATGCATTGTAGAACCTGTTTTCCAAAACTAGAGAAGCCTTGCAAAGAGAAGCCTGGGCACCACAGCTAGAGAGTTGTCCCAACTCGATGCAACCAGAGAAAAGCTAACACAACAACAGAGACCCAACACAGCCAAGAATAAATAAATAAAATTATTTTTAAAATAGTATTTTAAAAGCTCAGCAAGGGATAAAGTAACATCTTCTTTTTTCTTTCCTTCCCTTCCTCCTTCTTGTCATTTCACAACCTTCCTTTTAGGCTTGTGATGATTCCTGGGTTGGTGTTTTCATCATTTAAAGCAGTGGTTCTGTTACTGACTTGTCTGGGTCTGTGTTGGACCCCAACAAGGGTTCTTCTGCCCAGTGTCAATCAAGAAAATAGAATGAGACCAAGCTCCTTTCAGAGGCAAAGGAAAGCTATGTCTGATTCATGTTGATATTTGGCAGAAAACAATAAAATTCTGTAAAGCAATTAGCCCTCAATTTTAAAAAAAGAATGGAGAGGTATGAACTTGGCTCTGGAGTACACTCTGTCCCTTACCGGATTTTGGAGGGGCTTCCAAATAGGGTTCTCCACTACAGAGGGAGGTTCTCCAGTATGGATGAAGTGCTTATGGGTCCTGTAGTTGTGTTGGCCACAGTGCTTGAAACTGAAGAGCCGGGCATGGCTTTTCTGCACACAGTGTGCTATTGCCATCTTGAATTGCAGTGCTGTGGGCAGCACTTCTGCACGCAATCTGCCAAGTTGGGGTGTGGTGGTTCTGTGCTGGGAGCTCTAATCCAAGAGGTAGGTGCAAGACTTTGTCACCTAGATTCCATATTATTCCCTTCACCCCAGTCCCCAGTGAGCTTTGCCCATGACAGTTTTCAACCAGGAAGGATTTCTGCCCCTCAGTGGACATTTGGTGATGTCGAGAGATGTTTTTTGATAAAGGATAGAAGGAGTGGTTCAAAATATCAATAGTGCCAAGGTTTTGAAACTAGTCTAATCAGCGGTCAGAAAACTGCTTCTGTAAAGGACCAGATAATAAGCATTTTAGGCCATACTCTGTTGTAGCAACTCAACTCTGGTTGTAATTTGAAACTAGCCATGGGCAATGTGTAAATAAATGGGCAGCTGTGTTCCAATAAAATTGTATTTATGGACATTGTTAAATTAATTAAGCAAGGAGGCCATTAGACTGAGGTAGGTCTAATGCTGGAACTGCCTACATAAGCAAACCAAAATCTAAGCCTATAAATGCTGCAAACATAGGAAATTGAAACCTAAAGCCAACCAACCACAAACAGCCAACTAGCCTTCAAGCTTTACCAATCAATAATTTCCTTTCTTTGCTTCCACATTGCTCTATAAAAGTCTCTCCTGAGTTCCTGTCAGCAGAGCTGTCCTAACCACTTCTGGTTTGGTGATGTCCTATTTAAATCAATTTTTACTCCCAAATAAACTCTTAGAATTTTTAATATGAATCAGTTTATCTTTTAATAACATCAAAATTTGAATTTCAAATAACTTTCACAAGTCATAAAATATGATTCTTCATTTGATTTTTTTCTTTTTCAACAATTAAAAAATATAAATGGAAAACCAATTCTAGCCTGCAACCAATACAACAAGAGGTTGGGGGCCTTATTTGGTCACAGTGATCCCAGTGAATAAACAGACTTTTCCTTCTTTTTTAAAGGGAGCACAGTATTTTCATTCAGCAAAAACATTTATTCTTTTTTTTTTTTTTTGGCTTGCAGCATTTTAATGTATGATTTGTGTTGTGTGATTCAGTGATTCAGCTAAGAAGAGCTGTGGATGAAGAATAGCCCTCTTTTATGTAAGCAGTTCTGTTGTGTTCTGGTCATTAAGAACTGAATTTTTAACAGACTCATAGACTGAGGAAACTTATTCTTTTTCTTAAGTGTTTATGATTTGCTTATTTAATCTTTGTCCCTTTTCAGTTTTCTTGGCTTCTTTTGGCTCAGCACTGAATATTCCAAGTGAAGCAGACTCAGTTTTCTTCAGGGTCTGAAATTTCACCAGCAGTAAGTTCATTCAGATTCGGGGTCATTTACATTTCAAGTCTGCAATGTGATCTGATTATCACTGGCTGAAAAGAAACACCAAGGGCCTTTTAATGTGGGCTGAACTGGATAACCCATTCCAAGAGCTGGGTAAAACACAGAGAAACTGGGGAGTCTGGAGGGTACTTGCTTTTTATTTCTCAGCAGGGGAATATCATGGGAGAGTCTTATAAACACGAATTTCCAAAGAACAACTGAGAAAAACTTGAGATTTTTGGTGAAGAACCAGGGAGATAGACATGCTTCCTGCCAGGTTGAAAAAGAAGAATGCGAAAGGGAAAAAAGGGGTTATTGTGGAACAGGCTGAAATGTGCCTGAAGGTGAAGGGTATAGTTATCAGACTTCCAGTACTTTCTCTTTTCCTAAGTGGTATAAAGAGTACCTGAAAAAACTTCTAGAACTGATAAGAGTTTGTGAAAGTGCCCAGATACCATATAAAATGTACAAAATTCATTAATTTCTCTAAGTTTGCCTATTAGAAGACAGGATGTGGAAAACAAAGGATCCCATTCTCAGTGTTAACAAAAGACATACAATAGCTAAGAATAAGCCTAGCAATAAGTGTGTAAAGCATACATAATGAAAACTATAATATTTTATTGAGAGGTATAAAAAAATTGAATAAATGGAGAGAGATTTTACCAGTTGGTTTTCTGGCAGTGAGCAGAACCATTATGAATAATAAGAGTAAGGGATTTTTTCAAAGACTAGACCTTACACGACTGTGGCAACCAGTTGAGAAATCAGTGTAGAATAGTTGGCTTTCTGCATCTGGTGGTGACCTCATGTCAGCAGAGTTGGCAAATGGGAAAGAAAGGTGGTCTGAGGTGGGGAGAGCAGGGAAAGACTGGAAATTGCTTTTTTTTAATTTTTTCTTTTTCTTATCACCTCCAGCCTCAATGACATGGGTGATCTGGAGGGTAACTGGGACCCTTCACCATGGTGACCCTGGCACATGAAGCTGATTCTGAGAGCTGGAGGAGGAGATCCAGTGTTAACTGGTGGAACTTAGGTCTGGATGCTGCTTCATTTCTTCCCTTCAGATATTTCTTTTGGTCAGTCCTAAGAGATTCAAAGTGCTGTGCTAAGTCACTTCAGTGGTGTCCAACTCTTTGCAATCCTATGGACTGTAGCCTGCCAGGGCTAAAATCCATGGAATTTTCCAGGCAAGAATACTGGAGTGGGTTGCCATGCCCTCCTCCAGGGGATCTTCGCAACCTGGGGATCAAACCCAAGTCTCTTGTATCTCCTGCATTGCAGGCAGATTCTTTACCCACTGAGTCACTTGGGAAGCCCATATAGGGGAGGAAAGTAAAGCATAGTTCCAGCTTAGCTAAGGTGACACTGCATAAAGCAACCATACATACTTTGTCTCTTTATGATGGTGATGATGATGATATAGCAAATATGACATTTAACTACATGTTACACACTTTCTAAGTTTTTACATTTATTAACTCATTTTAACTCTCAGCACAACTCTCTGAGGTAGGTATGATTAGTAACCTTATTTTGTAAATGAGGAAACTGAGCCTTGAGCAATTAACAAGCCTGGTGGTGGCCACATAACTTACAAGTGGCAAAGTCATCATTCAAACCCAGACAGTCTGGAAAGATTGTGCTTCTTAAAATGTCAAGTCTCCTCAGGTTAATGTATTTTAATACAAATCTGTTAAAATCCCAATGGGCTGAGTATTGAGAATTTGTAAGATTTTTCTAAAGTGTTTCTTAAAGCCTAAATATGTGAATAGATACAATAAAATTCCAGTAACTGAAACAGCATATTTCCATGGATATCAGCAAAGAATCAAAGATAGCTCTAAACAGAACTTAGTATACAAACCTACGAAAGAAGAGCTAGAACGTGACAAATGCACCCTTGAACAACTGGCTTCTGGAGAAGAATGCAATGAGACCCAGCTCTCCCAGTGCCTCACTGTGACTGTGGCATCGCAAGAGGGGAGTCAACATCACTTTCATACTTTCTCATGCCATCCTGGCAAACCTGCGCATCAGCCCCGTTTCTTTTTTTTTTTTTCCTGTGCACTTGAGAACTGTCCTGGGCAAATAAGCCCTACCATTTTTCAACCATATTTAGCTAATAAGTCTGTCTAGTCACATTGGTCATAATAGTAGGAGTGAAAAGGGGCAGAAAGTTTTGACAGGAAGAGGTCCTCTGCTATTCACTCCCCTGGGGCTGTTGAATATGTTTAAAGTTGGCTCCTTATTATGCAAAAGTTTTCCAGAGGTGAGGAGGGATTTACCCTAAAACACTTCTACTGGATCGCTTTCACAGCAGATCCTAGGAGAGGCAGAGTGTCTCCTGACCTTGTTCTTGTCTCCTACCTTAGCCCCTTCTAAGGGCTGTTTTGCCTCTTTTTTCATAACTTCTTGAGCAGTGTGCAAGGTGAGCAACCACCCTGGTGAGGCTGGGACTAAGGATTTTCCCAGGATATGAGACTTTCAGCGCCAAAATGTCAACAGTCCTGAACAAACCAGGAGGATTGGCCACTGTCAAAGTTCCCTTTTGAATACCTCTGCACAACCGTGCCTGTCTACCTCTGGCTCCTGAGCAATGAACACTTCTGTTCCACTATTACATCCTAAATACAGCTTTCTGAGTCCATGGATCACTACTCGTAAGAAACTTGTGTCTTGCTCTGGTCCATTGTGTTCCCAAATACCAGACAACTATACATCAAGCTCTCAGAGTGGCCTTCTAGAAGCCTCTAACAGGGCTTGGGGTGAAAAGAAAGAGAGCTACCAATCCCTGCCTTCAGAGTAGGTGTGGAACCTGCACAGACAACTCTCTCTAAAGAAAGCTGCCCTCCCTTGGCTTTGTTCACTGTCAGTCCTTGTAGGGGCTTTCCCTGTTGGCTCTGGGCCACACACTGCTGTTTGTCATTCCTCTGCAGTGCTGTTGAGGCAGTAAAGTTTAGCCATCCCACTTTAGCATGTGGGAGCACCTGCCACGCACTTTTTTGGTCACGAAATATTTAAGCCTCAGAAAAAAACTGTGACAAGATGGATTAGAGTTTTAATATCATGTTTCATAAACCCTTTAAGCAAAAAAAAAAAAGGAAAGGAAAATTTCAGTGAAATGTGAAAATAATTGACTTGATACATAGAATTGTTAAGTATCTGTACATCAAAAATTGTATACAAATTTAAAAGCTAAATGACAACCAGAAATGTATCTCCAACAAAGTAACAAATAAGAAGCTAATATACATAATTATGTAAACAAAACACTTTTACAAGTAATAGAGTCCACATCTCACCACTTCCACCCCCACTTCCCCTTCCCAAATCACTCCAGTTTCCTGCCCTAAAAGCATAGTGATTTAGGATAATGGATACGTCTCTTGTCTCTTTATGTTCTATTCAGTACCAATAGTCCGAATAACAGGAGAAGGCAATGGCACCCCACTCCAGTACTCTTGCCTGGAAAATCCCATGGACGGAGGAGCCTGGTGGGCTGCAGTCCATGGGGTCACTAAGAGTCGAACATGACTGAGCGTTTTCATTTTCACTTTCATACTTTGGGGAAGGAAATGGAAACCCACTCCAGTGTTCTTGCCTGGAGAATCCCGGGACGGGGGAGCCTCATGGGCTGCCATCTATGGCGTCACAGAGTCGGACACGACTGAAGCGACTTAGCAGAAGCAGCAGCAATCTGAATAATCATTTAAAATTGTAAATAAGATCCTGTCATAGCTCTATCTAAATTTTCTTTATGGCTTTTCTTACATTTAAAGATGAAATCCAAAGTCCTTGCATGCCATAGTGCAGAAGGCCTCATGCCATATGGTACAGGCTACATCTCTGACCTTATTCACACCCTAGCCCTCTATGAGTGCAGGAACTTTATCAGTTATCTCTTTGTCCAATATCACAAAATGCCATCACTCAGAACAGCGCCTAGCTCAGAGCAGAACACCATTAAATATCTTTTAAATGAATAAATTAATGGATGGATGACTGTAAGAAAAAAGATCAATGAACGATGAGGAGTTTTCTAAAAGAAAGAATACTATATATCATTGGTTAAGAGCACACGCTGGAATCAAGATTGCCGGGAGAAATATCAATAATCTCAGAAATGCAGATGACATCACCCTTATGGCAGAAAGCTAGGAGCCTCTTGATGAAAGTGAAAGAGGAGAGCGAAAAAATTTGGCTTAAAATTCAACATTCAAAAAACAAAGATCATGACATGCAGTTCCATCACTTCGCAAATAGATGGGAAAACAATGGAAACAGTGACATATTTTATTTTCTTGGGCTCCAAAATCACTGCAGATGGTTACTGCAGCCATGAAATTAAAAGACACTTGCTTCTTGAAAGAGAAACAATGACAAACCTAGACAGCGTATCAAAAAGCAGAGACACTACTTTGCTGACAAAGGTCCATCCAGTCAAAGGTATGGTTTTTCCAGTAGTCATGTACAGATGTGAGAGTTGCACAATAAAGAAAACTGAGTGCTGAAGAATTGATGCTTTTGAACTGTGGTGTTGGAGAAGACTCTTGAGAGTCCCTTGGACTTCAAGGAGATCAAACCAGTCAATCCTAAAGGAAATCAGTCCTGAATATTCATCGGAAGGACTGATGCTGAAGCTGAAGCTCCAGTACTGTGGTCACCTGATGCAAAGAACTGACTCTTTAGAAAAGACCCTGATGTTGGAAAAGATTGAAGGCAGGTGGAGAAGGGTATGTCAGAGGATGAGGCGGTTGGATGGCATCACTGACTAGATGGACATTAGTTTGAGCAAGCTCCAGGTGTTGATGATGAACAGGGAAGCTTGGCATGCTGCAGTCCTTGGGGTCGAAAGAGTGGGACACTACTGAGTGACTGAACTGACATATACTGCTTGAGGACATATATTTTTAGACAATTTTTGGGGAAAACAATTTGGAAATAAGAATGTAAAGTATATGAAGTTCATATAATTTAAAAAATTTCAATTCTAGAAATTTAGAATATGCACACCTATTGATTTCAGTAAAAGAAGCTTATTATGGCATTATTAGTCATAGTAAAAAATTGGGAACAATCTAAATGCCCAACAATAGCAAAAAAGTTTAATACATGTGTGCTTATTCACATGACAGAAAGTTGTATAGGTATTACCATGATTTCCAAACAAATTTTTGCTTCAGGGTAATTGCTAAGTAAAAGAGCAGAATTTAATATATCATATGATTATAATTAAAATACATATGTATAAATTTAAAATTTGAGCAAATCATTAACTTTATCATTGATTAATTTAGTGGGTGGGGTAAGTAGTGGTTTAAATTTTCTTCATTATACTTTGTTTAAATTTCAAATTTTCTTATGTTTAGAATCAGAAAAGCTTTCAAAATTTATTTTTAAAGTAATTATAATTGATAGAGAAATTACTGATCAATGAATGCTTGCAGTCTTTAATATTTCCACAGACGTATGTGGGCCAGTGACTTGATGATTGTGAACCAAATGTGCATAAAATTAAATTAATTTACAACAAAACAAGGCCAGAGAACCTTATAAGAAGATTCAGGTCATGCCTATGGCTCAGATGTGCATAAAAAGGAACTTCCTTTATTTTTTAAATAACTGGTTCCATTTTATTCTTCATTTTTTCATGCTTATGATAGAAAATACTCGATTTGTCAGGTGAAGTTGTCTCCATCTCATACAATTTGAAATGGTAATCACTCCTTGCTATTCCATCTCTTCCTTCTCTGGTGGATGTAAATTTGCGGGTCATGTGGGTTTGCTCTAGAGATGTGTCATTTCAGCCTTGCTGGACCGGGTTACAGTATTCCACTTCTTTTGACCACTTGCCACATCTGCCTCAGTGTCTCTTGACCCCTCAGTGATTGGGGTCCTATTCCATCAATTATGAGAGGGAGGGTGGTCTCATCTGGTGTTCAGGTCATGTTTGCAACTGATGCTTATGAAAACTATGTTTTAATGAACACGTCACATGCAAGATCATGTGTTCTAACAACTTGAGGGGCACTAGGTTGTGCAATTCTCATAGCAGCTCTGTGAGATAAATACAGCTAAGAAAACTGTGGCTCAGAAAGGGTAGGTACTTTGCCCATAGTCTATCACGTGTCAAAGTCAGAATGTCCATGGACCTTGTTATTGCCCCCAGTTGTCAGGTCCCCTCATACTGTGGCCTTCTCATTTGACCCTGGGTCTCCCTGGGACCCTTCCTTTAAAGTTCCAGGAACCCTTGACTGCTTCTCCACAGGAGAAGTTGGGTGCTATGAGATTGTGCTCATACTTAGGTACAGGTCTGTACCTGTTCCCCAAGCACTGCTGCATTACCTTGCCTTGCCCAGGCTGTGTTGGAGTCTGTAATGACAGGCTGGCAGTTTTCCCAGGATTCTCTCAGGGAAAGTAGGGAATTTGTCTTGCTGTCTTCAGTTTTCCAGAACCTGCCTTCCCAAGAACTTCCCAGAGACTCATTTTCTCCCCAGTCTGTTTTTCTAGCTTCTGGACAAGCTTTCTCCTTTGTGAGCTTTCTCCTTTTTCTTCCTTGTCTGATCTTCAAACTTTAGAACTTGATGAGTGAAACCCAGGTGTGGGATATGTGATAAAATCATTAAAAAGTCAGGTTATTAGTATGAAAAAAGTCTTACTAGAAACAGAGTACAAACAAGTCTTCCTACCTGCAGTTTGTTGCTTTTCTGGCTTTGTCTTTGTGATGAAGAGTTGAAAAGGAAAAAAACAAAATTCTGAATTACACAAGAAAGGACATGGGTGATATTTGAAAACATTATCTTCAGCCCTGAAGGTCCATGCTATCCTGTCTGCCCCTATCGAGAAGCACTTTTTCCTGTTTTGGTCAGTGGTCCTGCCTTTCCCATCCTGCCATTGCACACTCTGTAGCTATTAATATCTACTTTCTGCCACTCATGATAGCATTTGGAAGGCTCTTGGGTTTCAAAGGGCCCTTATTTGAACTCCACACTGGTGAAAGTAAAATCTTAAGCATCAAAAGCTGACATCTTAGCTACAACTCACTTATGTGTTATGAGCAAGAGTGAGAAAATGATCTCAGAGAAGGGGCCCATAGAGGGCCAGTGAGAACATCAGCATGTTGCCCAGAAGACCCTCTTCTTTCTAGTGGGAATGCTCTCACTGCACAAAAGGGAGCGTTGTGCTACCTGTGCAGAAATATTTGTTGTTGTTCAGTTGCTCAGTCTTGTCCAGCTCTTTACCATCCCATGCACTACAGCACTAGCTCACTTTGGCGCTCAGCCTTCTTAATAGACCAGCTTCCACATCCATACATGACTACTGGAAAAACCATAGCTTTGACTCTAAGCACCTTTGTGGGCAAAGTAACATCTCTGCTTTTTAATACACTGTCTACATTTGTCATAGCTTTTCTTCCAAGGAGCGTGCGTCTTTTAATTTCATGGCTGCAGTCACTATCTGCAGTGATTTTGGAGCCCAAGAATATAGCCTGTTACTGTTTCCATTGTTTCCCCATCTATTTGCCTTGAAGTGATGGAACTGGATGTCATGATCTTCGTTTTTTGAATGTTGAGTTTTAAGCCAGTTTTCTCACTCTCCTCTTTCACCTTCATCAAGAGGCTCTTTAGTTCCACTTCACTTTCTGCCATAACGGTGGTATCATCTGCATATCTGAGATTATTGATATTTCTCCTGGCGCCAACTTGTGCTTCATCTACCTCGGAATTTCAAATGATGTACTCTGCATGTAAATTGAATAAGCAGGGTGACAATATACAGCCTTGGCATACTCCTTTCCCAGTTTTGAACCAGTCCCTTGTTCTAACTGTTACTTCTTGACCTGCACTCAGGTTTCACAGGAGGCAGGTAATATGGTCTGGAATTGTCCACAGTTTGTTATGATCCACACAGTCAAAGGCTTTAGTGTAATAAATAAAGCAGGAATAGACGTTTTTCTGGAATTCTATTGCTTTTTCTATGATCCAACATGTTTTGACAATTTGATCTCTGGTTTCTCTGCCTTTTCTAAATCCAGCTTGAACATCTGGGAGTTCTTGATTCACATACTGTTGAAATCTAGCTTGGAGGATTTTGAGGATTACTTTGCTAGCATGTGGGTCTTCCCTGATGGCTCAGCTGGTAAAAAATCCACCAGCAATGCAGGAGACCTGGGTTCAATCCCTGGGTTGGGAAGATCCCCTAGAGAAGGGAAGCTACCCACTCCAGCATTCTGGCCTAGAGAATCCTATGGACTGTATAGCCCAGGGAGTTGAAAAGAGTTGGACACAACTGAGCGACCTTCACTTGCTAGCACGTGAAATGAGTGTAACTGTATGGTAGTTTGAACATTCTCTGGCATTACCTTTCTTTGGGATTGAAATGAAAAATGACCTTTTCCAGTCCTATGACCACTGCTGATTTTTCCAAATTTGCTGCCATATTGAGTTCAGAAATATAGTTGCAGTTTAATGTATCTGTTTAATACTAACAAGTCTTAGTTATCTTTTATTTTGTCCATATATCTAGGTTCCCAGTTATGTTTTACTCATGCAGGAGAAATAATCAATATTCTCTTTTCATATCAAAGTGTTTACACTCACATTATAAACTTTGTTCAAACATATTCTATATTTAGATATATATTTCCCAACTTGGGAACTTTCTAAGGTGAATAAAAGTGAGCAAACAGGTAAGCAAAACCCATAGACTATGTTTACGGTAGAAAAAAAATAACCAGAAGAATCGCTTTTCACAATTCTTAGATAGTGCTACAAAACCAAACTTGGGTCCTTTTATCCACCACCCAGCAAAGCCAGTCTACTGACACCTGTTTGTGGTGAGGGAAAGTACAGTGTTTATTCCAGGTGCCACTGAAAGAGTACACAGGTGGCTCATGTTCAAAAGACCCAAACTTCTCAGTGGTTTTCAGGGAAGTGTATTTAAAGGTAAAATTTGGGGAGAGGGCTGCTGCAGGGTATGGAATCTCTTCTCATTTGTTGGTGGAAAGGTAACAGGTGATGTTCCAGGAATCTCAGTCCTCAGCCTTCAGTTTCTGACCAGTCTGGGTCCAGTGCTGGTACTCAGCCTGGAGTAAACATTCTCCACTTGGGGGGAGGGGACTTTCATTCCTGCCGAAGAACTGAAAGATAGACATCTGATTGTTATGTATATCCCTTGAGGAGGATCAAGACACTGCTTTATTGCTGCACAATTGTTTCTTGTCTGCTTTTCCTTATTTCTGAATTCTCTCACTTCCCTAATCAGTAAATGTATCTGCCATTTGGAACTCAGGGAAGGTCTAGGAGGCTGAAGGCTTTTTCTTGCCAACAAGAAACAGGGACACAGAAAGGCTTTTATAGGCAGAAGGAACTGACCTCAGGGCCCTGCTTGCTTTTAATACCTTTACCGTAATAATTTTAATCAAAACAGTTTTGCCTCAAAGTTGAGTCCACACTCCTGTGAAATTTGATTCTTTCCTGCTTTGAAGGGCTCAACAAAGTTGAGGAACTACTACTCTTCAAGAAATCTCATCCTGCCCTAGAGACAAGTTCTAAGTTAGCATTTAACAGTTTTCTTCTTTCTTCATTCTTTAAATATTGTCATGTACGTGATTCCTTATGTTACTAAAAATAGAGAAAACTCCCCTCTCCTCATTGGTTAGCTTAGAGGCATTGTACATTTGAATCATGAAATTTTTAAAAAAGCAAACACATCAAGAAGACATTTCTTCTCTGGTGTCCATTATTATAAGGTTCCTGCCTTATAGGAAGGAACTGTCTGTGTGTCTGTCTGTACCTCTGACCTCCGCAATTGAAGAGGCTTTGAAAGCAGTGGTTGCCAGTGGGTGAGAGCGGGTTCATCGCAGAGAAGCAAGATAATAATGATGATGATGAAGTTTTTGCTTCACTCTCTGGAGGACCAAGAGTCTGAGCAGACAGTTCAAAGGAAAGGAAATGTGATTGCACAGAGGCTTAGCACCATTCATAATGAGAGAAATGCTTATTACTCAGATATACCAGTTTTCACCCACTAGATTGACAATGATCAGCAAGTCTGATAATATGCTTAATTAGAGAACATTTTGAAAAACAGAACCAATACTCTCAAAATTGGTGCTGAGATTTGGCAACATCTAGCAAAATTCCCAAAGCATATAGTTGTTGACCCATAAGCTTCATTCCAGTAGTTTTACCCTATAAATATACTCACACACATGCAGAGTGATATAAAAGTTTACTGTAGAGTTGTTTTTAAACTTCTTTATTGGAAACAACCTTAAATATGTCAACTACCAATTGGCATTTGCCAAGAGCACTGCCAGCAATTGAACAAGAACAACAAGGGAATTTGCCATCTGTCTCTGTGGAGTCCGAACCCTGTGCTACAGCTGCTGACCTTCAACACCCTCTGAGGGGAATTCAGGGTGGAGAGTGAGGCACTCTGTGCTCCAGGGAAACTGGTGGAATAGGCCTTTAGACAGGTATTTTCAAGAATAGATTTTAAGATCCCAGTCTTTGCATCTCTCTTATCCAAAAATCTCTAAATCCCTTCATGGTGACATCAGCTCCTCATGACTAGTGGAAAACCTTTTGTAAAGTAAGAGTCTGATTTCATTGAACTCCTCCTTCACCAAAATTTTATATATTGACCATCCTCCACTGCCTCTTTGGAGCAGTCTCTCAGAGCTATCTGAGGTGCTGTCTCCCAGGCTGCAGTCCTCATTTTGACTGAAATAAAACTTAACTCACAACTCTCACCTTGTGCATCCTTTTAATTGACAAATGTTTTTTAATAGGTCACAGGTTGAATACTACATCCTTACATTGGACTAAGCAGCTTTAAAAAGTGAGGAAAATGCATAGATACATAATGATCTCTAAATATAAGTTAAAGAGCAGAGTACTGAAACAAGGGATACCATTTGGATAAAATAGTTGAAGGGAAGCTCTTTGTATATGTGCATTTTCTTATAGTGGCAAGAAATAGCTCAGGAAACTGATGTCATGTGTCCCCTCAGAGGGGACCCAAAGGTCTCAGGAGTGGAAAGGGAGTGACATTTTCCACTATACTTCTATCTATCTATATAGACGCAAATAAAAACACAAATTATTTGTGTTTGAATTTGGACCACACAAATACATTATCTATCTAAAACTTCCACACACTTTTCTGTATAAGTAGCAAACACTTTTACTTTTTAAGTAACTGTGAGCTGTTTCTTTTCAAGCCTGTATATTGTCACCCTGCTTATTTAACTTATATGCAGAGTACATCATGAGAAACACTGGGCTGGATGAAGCAAACACTGGAATCAAGATTGCTAGGAGGAATATCAACAGCCTCAGATATGCAGATGACACCACCCTTACAGCAGAAAGCGAAGAAGAACTAAAAAGCCTCTTGATGAAAGTGAAAGAGGAGAGTGAAAAAGTTGGCTTAAAGCTCACCATTCAGAAAACTAAGATCATGGCATCTGATCCCATGACTTCATGGCAAATAGATGGGGAAACAGTGAAAACAGTGTCAGACTTTATTTTTCTGGGCTTCAAAATCACTGTAGATGGTGATTGCAGCCATGAGATTGAAAGACACTTACTCCTTGGAAGAAAAGTTATGACCAACCTAGACAGCATATTAAAAAGCAGAGACATTACTTTGTCAACAAAGGTCTGTCTAGTCAAAGCTACGGTTTTTCCAGTAGTCATGTGTGGATGTGAGAGTTGGACTATAAAGAATGCTGAGCACTGAAGAGTTGATGCTTTTGAATTGTGGTGTTGGAGAAGACTCTTGAGAGTTCCTTGGACAGCAAGCAGATCCAACCAGTCCATCCTAAAGGGAATCAGTCCTGAATATTCATTGGAAGGGCTGATGCTGAAGCTGAAACTCCAATACTTTGGTACCTGATGTGAAGAGCTGACTCATTTGAAAAGACCCTGATGCTGGGAAAGATTGAAAGTGGGAGGAGAAGGGGTCAACAGAGGATGAGATGGTTGGATGGCATCCCCAACTCAATGGACCTGAGTTTGACTAAACTCCAGGAATTGGTGACATGCTGTAGTCCATGAGGTTGCAAAGAGTCGGACACGACTGAACAACTGAACTCAACTGAACTGAGCTGTTTCTACTCATAACACTTCTGACACAAAATGCATGGTTTTTCCAGCATCAACAAATCCTCCAACTGTTCAACCATCAACTGGGTGTTCTATAATTTAATTTAATTCTAACACTAACTACCTAGAGTTAGCACAGAACCCATAGGCTAATGGCTCATTCCCAGGTAGTACTGACCCTACCTCAAACATTGATTGCAGGTCCCAGACCACCCTACTTCTGATTAACCAGTTATAAAGCGGGTGTTCCCATGATTCTCTTCTTGGGTTGATAATCTGCTAGTATAGCTCAGGAAACTCAAGAAACACTTTACTGACGAATACTGGTTTATTATGAGCTTCTCAGGTGGTACTAGTGGTAAAGAACCTGCCTGCCAATGCAGGAGACATTAGAGACTCAGGTTCGATACCTGGGTTGGGACGATCCCCTGGAGAAGAGAATGGCTATGCTCTCCAGTACTCTTGCCTGGAGAATCCCATGGACAGGGGAGCCTGGCAGGCTACATACAGTTCATAGGATCGCAGAGTTGGACATGACTAAAATGACTGAGCGTGCATGCACACACTGGTTTATTATAAAGGGTACAACTCAGGAATTAACTCAAGGGCTTCTGTTCTTTTCCTGTAGGTTAGGCAATGGTGCCAAAAGTTCTAACCCTCTAGTCATGCCTTGGTCTTTTTTGCAACCAATCCCCATCCTGAAGCTACCTAGGGTCCCTCAGTCAGCAGTCATCTCATTAGCATATAAGAGACACTCTCTGGCTCCAGAGAGTCTAAGGGTTTTAGGAGTTGTATGTGGAACCACATACAAAGACAAAACATATATTTGTTGTATCACATAACAAAATATCATTTTACGGAGGATGTGGCAGATTATATTTTCCAAAGGTAGTTACATCAGTGTATCACACCTCACAAACTCTTATAATATGATGCTGACACTCCCCTTGAATCTGGGTGGGCCTGGAACCACATGGAAGTGACTATTTCATAAAAGATGAAAGAGCTGCCCCAGACTCTTCCGTGCTAGGGATGTTTGCTCCTGGAATCCAGCTATACTGTTATGAGGAAGTCAAGTAGCCCTTTAGAAAAGTTCTGCGAAGTTGTTTCCACCCTAGCCCCAACTGAGGTCCAGATGGCAGCCAGTATCAACTGCTAGACTTGGGGTTAAGAGAGCCAGTCCCTAGCCTTCAAGCCACCTCAAGTGGTGCTGAGTAGAGCAGAGACAAACTGTCTGCCCAAACTGCAGACTTGAAAGCAAAATAGATGATACATTGTTTTAGACTACTAAATTTTGGATGGTTTACTGTTACACAGCAATAAATGAATAACTGGAACAGAAGATCCTGCAAGGCTTTGAGTAGACCTCTGGAGCACTTTCATGAAATAAAGGAATGGTGAAGCTTGATGTTGGGCACAGCTAAAAGAAAAATCAGATTGGTCACTTCCACGATTTCCCCTCTCTCTGTTTCTTCCCATCTGTTGGTCACTGCTGCTTCTCTTTTTCTGCATATTATTTTCATAGGTCATTTGATTTCACGACACACTTTCCCAATCTCCAATTCCCAACTTGGCCCTTCAAGAAGAACTAAACCTCTTTTACTTGTTACAGGTTTCAATATGCTATAAACAACTTTGGACCAATCAAATGTGCCTATAGGGAAAGTCTTATAACATTTGGCCTAGGGGTTTGCTGGAGAGTTGGGTTATTTTCTGAGAAGAGAAAACTGCAAAATGAGTAGCCCTCACTTTTGACTTTGGGTGATTTTTTAGGGAAATAGATTGCTTTCTGTGTGAGTTTAAATCCCAGAGTCTCAAGCAAAATGAAGCTCTAATTTTATGATAGAAGTCAGTGGTACATAAGATTAGCTGAACAGGAATTCTTCTAATGGTACCATCTTGGATACTTCTATAAAATCATCAAGATCAACTAATTAGGGAGCCTTCACGATGTTAATCGTAAATGTAAAGGGCGATTGAGAAGGGCAAATTTATCCAGTGTGGCTTTATGCAGCAGCAATACATTATAGTTGCTAGAGACCTGGGCCCTGGGCCAAATGGCTCCACTCAATGTGGCTCCAGCACTGGTTGTCTTTATGACATTTAGCAAGTAATCTGTGTGCCTCAATTTTCTCATCTGAACATTGGCTCTAATAACATTCCTGCCATACAACATTATTATGGGTTTTAATAAATTATATGCTAAGCATTAACACTACTGTTTGACACAAAAATGAGTCCTCAATAAATAATAACTCATGCTTTTACATTCCAGACATCGGATATGATATCTGTAGAATTTGTCCTTAATTGTCTTTGTCAGTAGAACTTATAATCCAGTTAAATTTATAAAATGTGAGGAAGTCCTAGTCAAAACTTAGTTGTTAAAGGGAAATTGCTTTGTATTGCCCTTTGGTCCCTGTTTCTGTCCATATTTTGGAGTGGAGAGGTGTTACAGACATGGTAGATTGCCCCTCAGCATCAGTTCCAGCCTCCTCCACATAGGTTTGGAGTCTTGCAGATACTGACGTACTAAAACCTACTTTCCTAAACTTCCACATAGCTGGTGTTCTGGGTACTGATTAGACTCTATAGTCATCTGACTAAAGATGCATTTATGCAAAGCCTTTAAAGTGAATATGAGATGGGTGCCATCTCCCTGTTGGTGTGAATCCTTCTACTGGCAAATATGATTGTGAGAGTTTCAAGTTTTTCTGGAGAAGTCCAGTGTCCCTCACTATTTCTCTGTGTACTGAGAGGCAGCTGTGAGGGGAGGCCAGTGGATGCAGTTCCCTGATTCCAGGTCACAGGAGTGACCTGGGTTTTGAGGTCACTGGGCAGTGGGTTTTGAGGTCAACCAACACAAACATACTCAGCTGGTACAGAATCTGCCAGCAGTACAGGAGACCCCAGTTGGATCCCTGTGTCAGGAAGATCCCCTGGAGGAGGGCATGGCAACCCACTGAAGTATTCTTGCCTGGAGAATCTCCATGGACAGAGGAGCCTGGTGGGCTGCAGTCCATGGGGTCGCAAAGAGTCGGACATGACTAAGCAACTAAGTACAGCACAGCACAACCCAAACATAATCTCCTAAAGGCCCACATTTCTGAACATATCAGAAGTAACAGCTCTTTTGGCTAGCCTGTTATATGATGTTTGGGAGTGATTTCTTCAGCCCCTGCAACACTTACATAAGCACCCAGTTTCTAACACTATACCCTTTCAGCTCCTTTTCTTGCAACCAAACTGACTGGTACAGACAGGGAGCCACAGAGGTTGTCTTCCCTTGGCTGTCCACTGTCAAGTGACTAATTTTTCCTACTTATTCCATGTGACCTTCCCAAGCTTCTCTGTGAAATGGAGATGAACAGGAAAAGGAGGGTGTGGGCTGAGGAGCTGGATTGCTGATAAAGGATGATTCCTCAAAAAATAAACAAGTTTATCATGTACACAATGGGGAAAGCCACTTCTCTGCTGCAGCACTGTTATGGCGGTACAATGGGGTCATTTGGTGAAAGCACCTGGATTAGTCCCCAGTGTGATCACCCCCAAAAGAATTTCAGTTGATTTTACAAGTTATTGTTCCATCTTTCCACTTAAGCAGAGTGATTCGGATCTGTTTTAATCTCGGCTGTGCCACCTTGAAAAACTTAACTTTTTAATGCCTGTCCTTTTTCATCAACACTAGTACTGGGCTCCCCAAGTGTTCCCAGCTGCTCTCTTCCTTGCCCCTATCTCCAAAGAGCATAGAAAGTTACACACTACTGCCCTCTCTTCTTTTGCCCTCAGTTCAGTTCAGTTCAGTCGCTCAGTCGTGTCCGACTCTTCGCGAACCCATGAATCATAGCACGCCAGGCCTCTCTGTCCATCACCAACTCCCGGAGTTCACTCAAACTCATGTCCATAGAGTCGGTGATAACATCCAGCCATCTCATTCTCTGTCGTCCCCTTCTCCTCCTGCCCCCAATCCCTCCTAGCATCAGGGTCTTTTCCAGTGAGTCAACTCGTCGCATGAGGCGGCCAAAGTATTGGAGTTTCAGCTTTAGCATCAGTCCCTCCAATGAACACCCAGGATTGATCTCCTTTATAATGGACTGGATGGATCTCCTTGCAGTCCAAGGGACTCTCAAGAGTCTTCTCCAATACCACAGTTCAAAAGCATCAATTCTTCAGCAATCAGCTTTCTTCACAGTCCAACTCTCACATCCATACATGACCACGGGAAAAACCATAGCCTTGACTAGACGGACCTTTGTTGACAAAGTAATGTCTCTGCTTTTTAATATGCTATCTAGGTTGGTCATAACTTTCTTTCCAAGGAGTAAGCGTCTTTTAATTTCCTGGCTGCAATCAGCATCTGCAGTGATTTTGGAACCCCAAAAAATAAAGTCTGACACTGTTTCCACTGTTTCCCCATCTATTTCCCAAGAAGTGATGGGACCAGATGCCATGATCTTAGTTTTGTGAATGTTGAGCTTTAAGCCAACATTTTCACTCTCCTCTTTCACTTTCATCAAGAGACTTTTGAGTTCCTCTTCACTTTCTGCCATAAGGGTGGTGTCATCTGCATATCTGAGGTTATTGATATTTCTCCCGGCAATCTTGATTCCAGCTTGTGCTTCTTCCAGCCCAGCGTTCCTCATGATGTGCTCTGCATATAAGTTAAATAAGCAGGGTGACAATATACTCCTTTTCCTATTTGGAATCAGTCTGTTGTTCCATGTCCAGTTCTAGCTGTTGCTTCCTGACCTGCATACAGGTTTCTCAAGAGGCAGGTCAGGTAGTCTGCTTTAGCAGGAGTCATATGATCCAGTTCTAGTGGAACTCTCCCTGGAGTAGTTTCTAGAAAAGTTTTGTTTTCTTTTAAAAAAAACTATATATATATATATATATATATATATGTTTGTCAGGGTTTCTTCCTCCCTTCTCTCCTACCTTAAAAGCATAAATATAGTATCTGGAGTCATAGCAGCCATTTTGTGAACATGAGGTGACAAGTCAATTTACCAAAGACGATGGAGGGGAAAAACAGGAGTTAAGACCATTGACGACTCCATAGAGTCTCTACATTGGCCATGAATTTCTTACCCCCGGGCTTTCTCTTAAGTGAGAATAATAAATTTCTATTTGTTTAAACAAGTATTTGTAGGGTATTCTATTCCTTGTAGTCTCATTTCTATATACTTGTTATTTATATATCTTTAAGGGATTTTGTGGGGTCTAGCAAGATAACTGGTAAGCGAGTACTTTGAAAAACTATAAAAAGAGAACTAATTTTAATTGAGTTCATTGAGGTCAATTTAAACTATATTCTACACAATTCAATTAATTCATTTAAAGCATATTCACATTGTTAAAGTTGCCAATTTCTCTCTTTTGGCCCTCCATGAAGGCAAAAAGGAAAAACTAAGATTATAATTTTTGATGGTGAAAACATGGAAGTAATAAATTTTCATATGCCACCACCCCCACCCCCGCAAAGCTTCCTATATCAACTTTTATAATTGAACAAAAATTTTGAAGTATTTGTTCCATGATGAGACCTGAGCCTCCATAAACCTTTGTCTATTTCGATTTACAGAGCTTTACACATGGCAGGGCTTGGTAAATATGCATTAAATGAATTAATTGGAATATTGTAGAATTTAGTAGAACAATTTCCTTTGTATGAAAAGCACCTTCAAAGTGTTGGACTTCAGGGTTGTACCCAAATGGGCTTTTTTGTACTGTTTATCATGTAACATCTGATCTCACTGGAGGCCCTAGAGCTTCCTGAAAATATAAAGACCACGACACTTATTCATCCTGCCAGTACAAAAGGCCTGAATAAAAGAGTAGAAGATTTTTAATTTAAAAAAAAAAAAAAAAGTCCTATTTTAAAGGGAATCAAATGTTTTCCGAGTTGCTCAAGGTAGAGGAAGTTTCAGTGAAATGATAAATGATTGAAATAAATATGCCACATATTTCTTTCAACAACTCAGATGAAGTCTTGCTTCTTTCTTAAATTATTAATAACCCCATTTAGTACTTTCAAAGTGCTTTGCAATCATTTGATATTTAATCCTCAGAATTTCCCTAGCAGATTGCAAAATCTCATTTTACAAGGGTAAAAGTGAAAGCCAGGTTTTTCAAAGACTTTCTCAGAGACACACATGCCTGTGGCAGACTCAGAATTAATAATCAAAGAAACTAACAGTCCAGTGTGTAATTGGCTTCCTCATATAAGTTTGATATGCAGGAAATGACACAGCCTAAGGAACCCTTAAGGCCAAAGCATTTAAAGTTTCAAAGTATGTGTATATTCAAGCTAAGGTCCAGCTAACCGCATACTTTATACTCTTTATCCTTGTGAATAAATGTCTTTATGAACAACATTAGAAGAGGGCAAGGAAATAACATCCTCCACCAGTAGTGAACTTAAAGTCTATTTACACACTGCTCTATACATGTAAGAGTTATGTGTGCCCCTCCCATGTCCAATTCATATATTGAACCTAATCCCCAGTGTGATGTGGAGCATTTGGGAGATGATTAGGTCATGGGCTTCCCTGGTGGCTCAGAGGTTAAAGCGTCTGCCTCCAACGTGGGAGACCCGGGTTCGATCCCTGGGTTGGGAAGATCCCCTGGAGAAGGAAATGGCAACCCACTTCAGTATTCTTGCCTGGAAAATCCCATGGACGGAGGAGCCTGATGGGCTACAGTCCACGGGGTCGCAAAGAGTCGGACACGACTGAGAGAGTGACTTAATTTAACGACTTAGGTCATGATGGTGAAGCCTTCATGGATGGGATTAATACTCTAAAAAAGAGACCCAAGAAGGCTCTTTAATCCCTTCTATCATGTGAATACAGAAAGACGGCAGTTTTTGAAACAAAATGTGGTCTCCTTAAATATTGAATCTACTGGTGCCTTGACATTAGGCTTTCCAGCCTCCAGAGCTCTGAGAAATAAATTTCTGTTGTTCATAAATCACCCAGTCTACAATTTGTTATAGCTGCCCAAACTAAGGCACACACTGAAAGCATCATCCTACCGTGGCATGAGAGATTAGATCATATTACTTTATTATTTTCTGAATGTACATTGTTATAAGCGGTAAGAAGGTGATTCCTTTGACACTATTTTGCCCCTATTTAAATGGGCAAAATAAGGAGAAAAGTCTAACTGCCTAAATAGGAAGTGGATTCATACTTTTAAAAGCAAGTGAAGAAAAATCATCAGTGATCAAAACTTTGTTCAGGATTGTGCTGCTGAGAATGTCCCTCCACCTTCAACCCAAGAAAATGTTCTGGTAATTTTAATCATGTTTTGTTTGATGAAAGGAAACTTGGTCTTTAATTAATGGTATTTTCAAGAACAAATTTATGCATTTCAAATCCTTTTATCCTAATTCTGACTTAGTGAAACTTACATGACATGAGATCAAAGAGAGGAAAAGGAAAAAAAGAGTCCAAAAAGAAATACAAAGAGGTCTTAATAAGTCTATATTATTAGGATCTTTATTTTCACATCCAGAGATGGATGATATAGGAGTTTCCTGTCCCAGTTCTACTACTTCCTAGCTGTGGGACTTCAGGCAAGTGACTCCCTCTATGTTTAATTTCCTCAAGTAATAAATAAGAATAATGATAGTACCTACTTCACTGGGTGGTTAAGAGGATTGTATGAAATGGTATTGTAACAGTAATGCTAGCTATTACTGTTGTCTGTAAAAACCAGGAAAGAATAGGCACAACGAAGTCAGGGACACCTACAACACATACTACAAAGCTGCAGGACCTGTCAAACAAATTTTGTAAAATACCTAAAGGGTAGATTGTTGAGAGATGACAAAGAGCACACTTAGATCCAGCTCTGCTGTTTCCAAGGGCAACAATGATCACTGGATTGAAGAGGACACAGTTGAATTTGAGGAATCAAAAAGGTGGTGCTCAGCAAGAAATAGGGATGCTCCTGAGCAGAAATCCACTGGAAATGGAGAAAATTACCAAAAATTATAAAGGGATTATTATTGGTCACAACAAGGAGCAGATGGCTTCCCGGAAATGTGCTTCCAGAAAGCCTGCATAGTAGAACTATGATTAGCCCTCGATTCTTGTTGAAGCTTATGAATATATGGGGAAATAGCACACACCCTGGGAGAGCAAGAATTCTGTAAGATGTTTAAATCCTAGTGCCTGGTGTTTTAAAGGTTGCTGTATATGCACATTTTATATTAACTACTTCTTTATTTTTAACAAATTAGGTTTTAATTTTTTTTAATTATTATTATTTTTTTGGCCCCACTGTGAGGCACGTGGGATCGTAGTTCCCTGACTGTAGATTTTGCTGTGGAAGCACAGAGTCCTACCCACTGAACCGCCACGGAAGTCCCTGTAAACAACCTCTTCTGCAGCAGTCTCATGATAATTAAAATAGAAGAGTGAAGTATCTTGCCTGTCTTGTATAACAGATATGTTTAGGGTGCAGTGTAATTGCATTGGGGGAGAGAGAGGAAAATGTAGCCAGAGAAGGCAAGTGCTTGAAACTGGAGGAATGAAACTGGGTTAACTCCAGGAAAATAAATGTGAGTCGGTGATGGACAGGGAGGCCTGGCATGCTGTGATTCATGGAGTTGCAAAGAATCAGACACGACTGAGAGAGTGAACTGAACTGAACTGAACTGAACCGTAAATGTCAGGCCAATCTTGGCTTCTAAGTTTTGCTCCTTCCAGGAGCACCCAGCACAGGACAAGACCCTTCACCAAGTGTCTGCAAGGTCCCAAGAACACTTCTAGTGTTTCTTGTCTGCCTCCCACGTAGCTCAATCTCTCTTGAGTAAGTGGACTAAAGGGGAAATAAGATGAAAGAAGGGTGAGGAAGAAGAAACAAGGGAAAAGAGGGAACCAATGAAGAACACAGAGGAGTGAGAGAACATTGAGAAGAAGGGAAAGAGAAAGGGAGAGAAAGGAGAAACTGAGATAAAATGTGGGGGAGAAAGAGAAGAAAGCTTGAGACTGGGACAAGCACGGAATCACAAAGATGTCACCAGGGAGCTTGGACTGGAGTGTTGAGCTAGCGCTGGATACAGGGAAGGAGGGAGGAGACACAGTCAGGAGGGGCTTCCTGAGAGCAGAAGAGGTAGGATAAAAAGAGGTTGGAGGAATAAAAAACACTACTTGTTATCCCAGATGTCTGCATCAATAATGATCTTTAAATCTATTGTGTCAAAACTCTTAGTGACATTGTGGGCAGAACCACATCCGATACTGTTTCAAAATAATGATGCCTTTTGGTAAGGCGGAGTGTATAAAGGGGAAGGGAAACTGGATCAATGATGAAGGAAGAGATAGGAAGCCAGAACTGTGAGACACCACAGGGAGATGCTGATGCTGACCTCTTGGGAATCAAAGTGATGCAATGACTGTGAAAATGAGCAGGATGTTTACTATCTTTCTGCACAGTTTAAGAAAAGGGAAAAATTGTAGCATTGGCTACACACAACTCTTTCTTAAAGAAGAATGTATTGACACCTGTTTTATCTAAGACTGGGTTGCCACCTTGAGTATTTGGCATATGTGGTTTTATTTACATGTGATGTTGAATACTAGTTATTTATTGTTTTTTAAATCAGACTTTGGCTTCTTTGTATATTTGCTCCTTTTATTTTATGATATGAGTCATTTATTGCTCTATCCATACATTTATCAAGTTATCTCTTGGACCAGTCGTTCTCAAATTTTAATGAGCATCAGAACCATCTGGAGGGCTAGTTAAACACAGATTTCTGGGGTCTACCCCATCAGCATTTCTTGTGTATGCAATGGTCTGGAGTGGAAGAGTTTTCATTTCTAACACATTTCCTGGCCATGCTGATGCTGCTGGTCCAGACCTTGCTTTGAGAACCACAATATTTGACAAATAATAGTGTTCCTACTCGGAAAAGGCAATGGCACCCCACTCCAGTACTCTTGCCTGGAAAATCCCATAGACAGAGGAGCCTGGTGGGCTACAGTCCATGGGGTCACTAAGAGTAGGACATGACTGAGCGACTTCACTTTCACTTTTCACTTTAATGCACTGGAGAAGGAAATGGCAACCCACTCCAGTGTTCTTGCCTAAAGAATCCCAGGGATGGCAGAGCCTGGTGGGCTGCTGTCTATGGGGTCGATGCATGTGTTGGAGAAGGAAATAGCAACCCACTCCAGTGTTCTTGCCTGGAGAATCCCAGGGACGGCGGAGCCTGGTGGGGTCGCACAGAGTTGAACACGACTGAAGCGACTTAGCAGAAGCAACAGTGTTCCTACTGGATGCAAATTCTGTTACTGCAGAGATATTAAAACACAAGATTTCCAAGGATGGAATTCTTAGAGTTTAGAAAACGTTAGAAGCATTACTACACCAAATTATCAGTTTGCTGTTATATCAATAGTAAAAGTCAAAGAGTTTTATGAATTTTTTCAGGAAACTTCTAAATTTGTGAGTTTCTCTGATTATATGACTTATTTGAATGCTGGAGAGGGTGTGGAGAGAAGGGAACCCTCTTACACTGTTGGTGGGAATGCAAACTAGTACAGCCACTATGGAGAACAGTGGGGAGATTCCTTAAAAAACTGGAAATAGAACTGCCATGTGATCCAGCAATTTTTGCACTCGTGGGCATACACACCAAGGAAACCAGAATTGAAAGAGACACATGTACTCCAATGTTCATCGCAGTACTGTTTATAATAGCCAGGACATGAAAGCAACCTAGATGTCCATCTCCAGAAGAATGGATAAGAAAGCTTTGGTACATATACACAATGGAGTATTCAGTCAGTTCAGTTCAGTTCAGTCGCTCAGTCGTGTCCGACTCTCCGTGACCCCATGAATCACAGCACGCCAGGCCTCCCTGTCCATCACCAACTCCCGGAGTTCACTCAAACTCATGTCCACAGAGTCGGTGATGCCATCCAGCCATCTCATTCTCCGTCGTCCCCTTCTCCTCCCGCCCCCAACCTTTCCCAGCATCAGAGTCTTTTCCAGTGAGTCAACTCGTCGCATGAGGTGGCCAAAGTATTGCAGTTTCAGCTTTAGCATCAGTCTCTCCAATGAACATCCAGGATTGATCTCCTTTAGAATGGACTGGTTGGATCTCCTTGCAGTATAAGGGACTCTCAAGAGTCTTCTCCAACACCACAGTTCAAAAGCATCGATTCTTCGGCGATTACTCAGCCATTAAAAAGAATGCATTTGAATCAGTTCTAATGAGGTGGATGAAACTGGAGCCTATTATACAGAGTGAAGTAAGCCAGAAAGAAAAACACCAATACAATATACTAATCCATATATATGGAATTTAGAAAGAGGAAATGATAACCCTGTATACGAGACAGCAAAAGAGACACAGGTGTATAGAACAGTCTTTGGGACTCTGTGGGAGAGGGCGAGGGTGGGATGATTTGGGAGAATGACATTGAAACATGTATATTATCATATGTGAAACAAATCACCAGTCCAGGTTCGATGCATGATACAGGATGCTCGGGGCTGGTGCACGGGGATGACCCAGAGGGAGGATAAGGGGAGGAGGGAGGTGGGAGGGGGGCTCAGGAAGGGGAACTCATGTACACCCGGGGCGGATTCATGTCAATGTATGGCAAAACCAACCAATATAATATTGTAAAATAATTAGACTCCAATAAAAAATAAAATAAAAAATGAAGTTCTGGCCTTACCACTGTAGTTTCCTCAATTTTTAAACCTCAAACTTAAGAGTTGTGAAGGAAATATACCTGAAACGAACACAACATTGTAAATCAACTATACTTCACACACAAAAAAAGTTGCAAATAGAAATTTCCCCTCTTCTTCATATGATTGCATCTTGGCCCAGATAGAGGGCACATTCACCAATAACTCTGTCCTCTCAGAATATTCCCGGTGACGAAGCTTGCTCTACCGCATCCACCTGAGCTGGATGGAGTGTGATACTCACTGGGCCATGTTGCTGTGTGAGGACTGTGCCCATAAAAAGAGGAGGGGCCACCTTTGTGACTCCCTGAACTCTCAGGTGCCAACAGGCTTACCTAAACTTCTGTGGCCAAGCAATAAGCCCGCCTGGGCAGCACTCTTCTATAGGCATCAGTCTGCGCAAATGCAGACTTATCTTGCAGTTGACTGGGTAAGTGGATGTAGAGTCCTCCTGCAACCTGGCCGCAGCCCCAGGGTGAATGTGCAGATCTTAGATCTAAGAGAACTTCAGGTCTAAGCTGCACGCTCCAACATGCTTTACCAGAAGCCCCGCTAAACCTTTAGTACAACTGACTGTTCTGTAAGTGTTCGCTTTATCAGTCAACTCTCTGAAGGGGAGAAGAATAGAATTTTAGATCTAAAAGGCCTTTAAATATAGGCTGGGAAACAAGTATACACATAAGATGGGCATGTGGGCAATACAAGGCAACCTAGGGAGAGCAAATATCTCAGTGTAGGACTCACTGGTGAGGTTTGGCCGGGCAGCTCACAGTGGTTAATAATACAGCCAAGCTGCTGCATCAGGCATGGGATGCTCAAAAGCAGGGTTCTGATTAAGTGCCTCCTCAAAATATGTGGTCTTCACTTGTGAGACTCTTTTAGACATTTGTGGAAAGCATGATTGCTACTTTCATGGTGTCTTTTTTCTCCATAGAGTGCTTGGAGGCACAGGACACTAATGTGTTCATTCTGACCTCCAGTTTGTTAGGATCAGGCCTGAGTAACAGCTCTAAATCAGTTTCAAATCTGACTTCTTTATCTTATTTTAAATTATATCAAAAGTCAAATAGTCTTTTGGACTCATGAGGCTCCATTATAGGATTCTGGAAATATACAATCTCTACCTCTGGGTTGCAAATTAGCTCTGAAATGGGTATGTTAGAAATTTTTCTCATGGGTGTGGATTTATCCTAGCTATAGCGTCAACCATGGAAGGGTAGTACAACAGGCAAAGCGGAATGTGGAATTTCTCCAAAGGAGCTATGTCACATTTTAAACTAGGGTAGAGTTCAGAAGGAAACCATCCTCACTATGAGCCAATGGCTAGGAGGATCAATTTCAAGATTTCCTTCCAGGACACTCTGTCGTTTGGAATTTGGCTTGCCAAGTAACATACTGAAGAGAGAAAACTGGAAGGAGGTTTGATCTTGCAATCAAAACATCAGTGAGAAAAAGTAAAAATAAAAATGAAGGCATACGCATTGAGAGGGTCAGTAGAATAGAGAATGAACTTTTATCTTTGATGAAAGATTGAATTCTTGAAAATAGATATTACTAGGGAAAAAGGAAATATTTTAGTTGTTCTTCAGTCAGGGAGTTTGGGGAGCTCACCAAATCAAATAAAGGAAATGAGATTGAGAGAGCTAACTGGATTAATTCTCCCAGTAAGAGTCCTGATAGGGAATAGTGCTGACTTAAATTTTTATTGGAGTATAGTTGATTAAAAATGTGTTAGTTTTCTTCTGTATAGCAAAGTGAATTGGTTATTACCTATACGTGTATGTGTGTGTGTTTTAGTCACTCAGTCATGTCTGACTGTTTGTGACCTCATGGATTATAACCCACCAAGCTCCTTTGTCCATGGAATTCTCCAGGCAAGAATACTGCAGTGGATTGACATTTCCTTCTTCAGGAGATTTTCCCGATCCAGGAAACCTGGGTCTCCTGTATTGCAGGCAGATTCTTTGCCATCTGAGACTGCAGGAACTTCCCATGCATATATATATATATACACACACACACACGATTTTTTTAGATTCTTTTCCTAAATAGGTCATTACAGAGTATTGAGTAGAGTTCCCCATGCCATATTGCAGGTTCTTATTACTTATCTATTTTATATATAGTAGTGTGTACATGTCAATCCCAATCTCCCAATTAACACACTCGTCACGCTCAGGTAACCGTAAATTTGTTTCCTACATCTGTGATTCTATTTCTATTCTGTAAATACGTTCATTTGTACCCTTCTTTTTTAGATTCCACATATAAGTGATATCATCTATCTGTCTCTTTGTCTGACTTACTTCACTCAGTATGACAATCTCTAGGTCCATTCGTGTCACTACAGATGGTGTTATTTTGCTCTTTTTTATGACTGAGTAATATTCCTTTGTATAAGTACCATATCTCCTTTATCCATTCATCTGCCAATGGACATTTTTGAGAGAGAAACTTTCCCTTCCTTTTCTTCTCCTCTCTTCTCTTCTCTCCTACCCTCCCTATCCTTTCCCTTGTCTTCCTTTCTTTTTCTTTCCCTTTCTTTTCTCCTCCTCTTTCTTGCTTTTAAAAATATTTTAACTACAGCAATTTTCTAACATACACAAAAGAGTGCATGTATTCCATTCTTTTCATTATGTTCATCTTTCAGCTCTACCAGTTATCAACATATGGTCCTTCTCACTTCATCCATACCGCTCCATTCCTCCCTCAGCCCCTCATTACCTGCTGGATTATTTTAAAGTTAATTTCAGACACCATATGATTTCATCTGTATTGTCAGAAGAAATAAGGATTTTAAAAAAAATTTTTGGCTACATTGCACAGCGTGTGGGACCTTAGTTCCTCAACCAAGGATCTAACCCACATCCTTATTGAAAGGCAGAGTCTTAACCACTGGACCACTGGGAAGTCCTGAAATAAGGATTTTAAAAAGCAAGATTTAGCTGCAAGGTCTTTTCACATCTAAAAATATTAACAATGACTCTAGGAGTTAATAAGCAATTATACCAAAGTTCCAGTATACAATATTAACATACAAAAGTCAGTTGTTATCCTACTCACAAACAATAAGCAAGTGGAATCTGGAATAAAAAATTCATTGGGAATTCCCTGGTAAGGTCCAGTGGTTAAGACTCCCTGCTTCCACTGCAGGGGTGCACGTTCTATCCCTATTTGGGGAACTAAGATCCTGCATGCTGCATGATGTGGTGGGGGAAAAAAAAGTGATATCATTAAGATTGACAGAATCATCTCAAAGAACTACTTACTTATAAATCTAATAAATATGTACAAGATCTATGAAGAAAACCTTAAAAATCTGGCGAATGAAATCAAAGAACTAAATAAATGGAGATATATTCCATGTTCATGAGTGAGAAGACTCAATATTGTCAAGACAGTTCATCCCAACTTGATTTGTAGATTTAATCAAAATTCCAGCAAGTTATTTAAGGAATAAGTTAACATACTCATTTTAAAGATAACGTGGCAAAGACAAAAGACCCAGAATAACCAAAATGGTATTGAAGGAGAAGAACAAAGTTGGAGAACTGAAACTACTCAACTTCAACACTAACTGTAAAGCTATAGTAATCAAGATGGTTTGGTATTGTACAACATGGGGAATATAGCCAATATTTTATAACTATAAATGGAGCATAACCTTTAAAAATTGTGAATCACTACATTGTACATTGTAAAACTTCCAGTGTGGTGAAATAATTTTTGTGGCCATTGTTTGGGAGATGTTCAGGAAAATCATAGTGTTAGGACTCTGAGCAAAGATTTAGGGAAGATGAGGTACAGTGAAGGGGAGCCCTGGAGATTTAAAAGAGGTCAATTCTGGACCACGGTCAGGTGCTGGACTGTTGGAAGGTACTTATGGGTAGAATTATCAACCTTGGGACAGTGAGGGTGACTGGATATACTTGAACAGTGAACACATTTGGCTGAGCCAGAACTCACTGATTTCATGCAAGGGATCCCAGAACAATTGTCTGGTTTGGAAAAAAAATGAGGTCAGAAACTCTGATCTAGAAATAAGTGTTACCCAGGAGGAAAGAAAATTCAAAGCTTTGCTGAGTCTGCAGAATTCATGGAAGAAAAGGAAATGGAACAACAAGGTATATCAAACTGCTGTAGGAAAAGAGGTAGCTAGAGGAATAGCTCTACTACTAATGAGGTGGGAAAAGAGATGTTCAGGGTCTGAAAAGTCCAAAAGCCAAGGAAAGGCAAGGTTTTGGAGGAAAGCATGTGAAAAAGAACACAGTGATCCTCACCTAGAACTATCCACAGCTAGAGGTTTACTGAGGATCATTCTTTATTATTATTATTTTTGAGGATTATTCTTTAAATGAGTTCATCAGGGTGGTAAGAGGAAACTGCATCTGTAATAAATGGCTCCTTAGATTAAGATTAGAGAATTCCAGCATCGAATCTTTTCCAGTACAGGCTAAACCCTCTTGAGTTTCTACTGTGGATGGAGAAATAGAGAAGGGAAAGACATTAAGATTATACAGAATGGAGGTCATGAGTGTACTTAGAAGGGGATGAAGGCTATATCACTAGGCATAGTTCAAGCTCTGAGAGGAACTGGATACTCCAAAAGCAGCAATCAAGAAGGAAATAAAAATATAGCTAAAATTTTATTATAGAAACTTTGAATTACACATAAAAATAGAATAATAAATCATTCCCATCATGCAGCCCCAACAGTCATAAAATTGTTGTCATTCTTATTTTGACTATCTCTTCACGTGATTTTATGGTGGAGTATGTTAAAGTCCACATGTTTATAATTTAATTAATGAATAATTAGGAGGGTTTAAACATATAGGTTTAAACTTACAGAGCACCAATGAAGACTTAGGTTAATGCAGAGGAGTGGACTAGAGGTGTCACGCTTGCACAATTTCAAAGTTACAGAAGAAAATAGTATTCCATTTTTAAATGTTTTAATACAACTATAGTTGATTTACAATACTGTGTTAGTTTCAGGTGTACAGCAAAGAGCTTCATATATATATATTTTTTTCAAATGCATTTCCATTATAGGTTATTCCCAGATATTAGTTCCCTATTCTATATAAGAAATCAATATTGATTATCCATTAATATTTATATACAGTAGTGTATATCTCGGAGAAGGCAATGGCAAGCCACTCCAGTACTCTTGCCTAGAAAATCCCATGGACGGAGGAGCCTGGTAGGCTGCAGTCCATGGGGTCGCTACGAGTCAGACATGACTGAGCGACTTCACTTTCACTTTTCACTTTCACACATTGGAGAAGGAAATGGCAACCCACTCCAGTGTTCTTGCCTGGAGAATCCCGGGGATGGGGGAGCCTGCTGGGCTGCCGTCTATGGGGTCGCACAGAGTCGGACACGACGGAAGTGACTCAGCAGCAGCAGCAGCAGTGTATATCTGGTATTGCCAAATTCTCAATTTATCCCTCACTACTGTTTCCCCTTTAGTAACCGTAAGTTTGTTTTCTACATCTGTGAGTCTGTTTCTGTTTTGTAAATAAGTTAATTTGTATTTCTTTTTAGATTCCACACACAAGTGATATCTGTCTTACTTCACTTAGTATGATAATCTCTAGGTCCATCCACGTTGCTGCAAATGACGATGTGTCATTCTTTTTATGGGCAACACATATTCCATTATATATATTGTTGTTGTTGTCCAGTTGCTCAATTGTGTCTGAGTTTTTGAGATCCCATGGGCTAGAGCATGCCAAGCTTTCCTGTATATAGAAATAGATATGTCACAGGTGGTCCAGTGGTAAAGAATTCACCTGTCAATGAAGGAGATGCAGGTTTGTTCCCTGGGTTGGGAAGATTCCCTGGAGTAGAAAATGGCAACTCACTCCAGAATGCCTGCCTGGAAAATTTCACAGACAGAGGAACCTGACAGGTTATAGTCCCTGGGGTCACAAAGTGTTGTGCACAACTGAACACACACGTGTACATGTATTTTATATGTGTCACATTTTCTTTATTCATTCTTCTCTTGATGGGCACTCAGGTTGCTTCCATGTCTTGAGTGCTGTGAACAGTTCTGTTGTGAACATTGGAGTGCATGTATTTTTTTTAATTAGAGTTTTTATCTTTTCTGGATATGTATTTAGGAGTGGTATTGCTGGGTCAATTGGAAACTCTAGCTTTAGTTTTTCAAAGGACCCTCGATACTGTTTTCCATAGTAAAGTTCAGTTCAGTCGCTCAGTCGTGTCCGACTCTTTGCGACCCCATGAATCACAGCACGCCAGGCCTCCCTGTCCATCACCAACTCCCGGAGTTCACTCAGACTCATGTCCATCGAGTCGGTGATGCCATCCAGCCATCTCATTTTCTGTCGTCCCCTTCTCTTCCTGCCCCCAATCCTTCCCAGCATCAGAGTCTTTTCCAGTGAGTCAACTCTTCGCATGAGGTGGCCAAAGTATTGGAGTTTCAGCTTTAGCATCAGTCCTTCCAGTGAACACCCTTAAACACAGTCCAACTCTCACATCCATACATGACCACTGGAAAAACCATAGCCTTGACTAGACGGACCTTTGTTGGCAAAGTAATGTCTCTGCTTTTTAATATGCTGTCTAGGTTGGTCATAACTTTGGTTTCTTTTAGGGTGATCTCCTTTAGAATGGACTGGTTGGATCTCCTTGCAGTCCAAGGGACTCTGAAGAGTCTTCTCCAGCACCACAGTTCAAAAGCATCAATTCTTCGGCGATCAGCTTTCTTCACAGTCCAACTCTCACATCCATACATGACCACTGGAAAAACCATAGCCTTGACTAGACGGACCTTGGTTGGCAAAGTAATGTCTCTGCTTTTTAATATGTTATCTAGGCTGGTCATAACTTTCCTTCCAAGGAGTAAGCGTCTTTTGATTTCATGGCTGCAATCAGCATCCGCAGTGATTTTGGAGCCCCCAAAAATAAAGTCTGACACTGTTTTCACTGTTTCCTCATCTATTTCCCATGAAGTGATGGACCAGATGCCATGATCTTTGTTTTCTGAATGTTGAGCTTCAAGCCAACCTTTTCACTCTCCTCTTTCACTTTCATCAAGAGGCTTTTGAGTTCCTCTTCACTTTCTGCCATAAGGGTGGTGTCATCTGCATATCTGAGGTTATTGATATTTCTCCCAGCAATCTTGATTCCAGCTTGTGCTTCTTCCAGCCCAGCATTCCTCATGATGTACTCTGCATAGAAGTTAAATAAGCAAGGTGACAATATACAACCTTGATGTACTCCTTTTCCTATTTGGAACCAGTCTATTCCATGTCCAGTTCTAACTGTTGCTTCCTGACCTGCATACAGGTTTCTCAAGAGGCAGGTCAGGTGGTCTGGTATTCCCATCTCTTTCAGAATGTTCCACAGTTTATTGTGATCCACACAGTCAAAGGCTTTTGCATAGTCAATGAAGCAGAAACAGATGTTTTTCTGGAACTCTCTTGCTTTCTCCATGATCCAGCAGATGTTGGCAATTTGAACTCTGCTGCCTCTGTTTTCTATAGTAGCTGTACCATTTACATTCCCAACATTTATTATTTGTAGACTTTTTTGAAGATGGCTATTCTGACTGGTATGAGGTGATACCTCATTGTAGTTTTACTATTTCTCTTATTATTGGCAGTTTTGAGCATTTTTCATGTGCCCGTTGGCCATCTATATGTCTTCTTTAAAGAAATGACTGTTTAGGCCTTCTGCTCATTTTTGATTGGGTTGATTTTTTTTTTTTTTTAATTGAGTTGTGTGAACTGTTTGTGTGTTTTGGAAATTAAGCCAAATTACATTGTTTGCCAGTATTTTCTCCCGGGTTGTCCTCTTCTTTTGTTTGTTTATGGTTTCCTTTGCTGTGCAAAATATTGTGAGCTCGATTAGGTCCCATTTGTTTATGTTTACTTTCATTTCTTTTGCTTGGGAGACTGATCTAAGAAAATATTGCTATGATTTACGTCAGAAAACATTTTGTCTATGTTTTCTTCTAGGAGTATTATGGTGTCATGTCTTATATGTTTTTAAGCCATTTAGAGCTTATTTTTGTGTATGTGTGAGGGAGTGTTCTAACTACATTGGTTTACATGAGGCTGTCCAGCTTTCCCAGCACCACTTGCTGGAGAGACTCTGTTGCCTCCATTGTATATTCTTGCCTCCATTGTTGAAGATTAATTGACCATAGGTGTGTAGGCTTATTTCTGTGTTCCCTATTTTATTCCATTGGTCTTAATGTCTGTTTTCACACCAATGTCCTTGCTGTTTTGATTACTTTAGCTTTGAAGTGTTGTCTGAAGTCAGGGAGGATTAAGTCTCCAGCTTTATTTTTTCCTCAAGATTGCTTTGGCAATTCTGGGTCTTTTGCAGATTCATATGAGTTTTAGGGTTATTCTAGTTCTAGGAAAAATGTCATTGGGTAGATTGACAGGGATTGCATTAAATCTGTAGATTGCTTTGGACAAAATTGCTACTTTAACAATATTAATATTAATCCCTCCAATCCAAAAGCATAGGGTATCTTTCCATTTCTTTGAGTCATCTTTGGCTTCTTTTATCATGTTTATAGTTCTCATCATATAGGTCTTTCACCTCCTTGGTTAAGTTTATTCCTAGGTAATTTTTTTTAACCTAATTTTAAACCTAATTTAAACCTAATTTACTTTCTCTTTCTGATATTACATTGTTAGTGTGAAGAAATGCAAGAGATTTCTTTATGTTAATCTTGTATCCTGGTACCCTGCTGAATTCATTTATTAGTTCTAATAGTTTTTGTGTGAGTTCTTTAGGGTTTTCTATATAAAGTATCATGCCATCTGTATATAATTTTACTTCTTCTCTTCCAATTTGAATACTTCTTATTAATCTTGTTGATTGCTGTGGCTAAGACTTTGAATTTGAATAGTAGTGGTAAGAGTGGGTGTCCTTGGCTTGTTCCAGAATTTAGTGGGGAGGCTTTCAGTTTTTCACCATTGGATATTATACTGGCTGTGGATTTATCATAAATGGCTTTTATTGAGATATGTTCTCTCTATACCCACTGTGGTAAAAGTTTTTATCATAAATGGATGTTGATTTTATCAAATTCTTTTTCTATAAGGAGATAGCACTTTCAATGCTTCTCTCTAATGGTGAAGTGAATTTCCAAACGAATTCCCCATTGTTGCAGGAAATGTGGTATGACCATCAATGGGCAGTTTTTCCCATGTGGGTTTAAATTTGCTGGAAAGGATTTCTAGACCACACACCCAGATTGATGTCCATGTTGGTTAGCCTGAAAACAAAATATTTTACCTATAATTGTGCTTTCTTCAGTGTGCCTGTCTTTCCCTAGGATAAACTCAGTAATGTTCCTGAAGATAACAAAGATATAGACCTAGGCTGTACAGTTTCCAAAACTGGGAACAGATAATTTTGCTTGGGATAAGGCTATAGTGGCACAGGAATTGCTTGCTTGTATTTTGTAAAGTTTGTTATAATAAGTTTGGTGCAGTGATTCTCAGGCACTGCAGAATGCATGAGTAATTTGTAATTGGGTAAATTCAACTTTGTAGCTGCTGAAGAAGCTATAATTATTCTAGTGCTTCAAAGATGGCACAAAACACTGCAGCTGCTAAAAGAAATCTGGCCCCATCACAGTTAGATAAATCTGTTAAAACCAGAAAGAGACAGAAAATATGTTGAATTTAGTTTACAAGGGGGAGGGGAATTTGATTTAGAATATTAGTACTCTCTTACTTTAACAATCAAATAATTAATATTCAAATTTGGGGTGTTTGAATGTTGTTTGTATGGTGTGTTTTTTGAGTAGTTTCATGCTGGCATGTGGAGCTTGTATACATTTTTGAGCTGTGATTTGCACAATGTGGATCAAAACAGCTTACTAAAAAAAGAATTGAATAGGAATGAGTTTCTGTTCTTTGGTGTGGGGTGGAGTTAAGGCAAATTTAAAGAGTTCTTATCCTTCCTCTAGGTTTCAGGGGCAACAGTTAGACCACTCAACACACTGTCGCAGAAGGATGCAAAAGAAGCATCCTCATGAACATGGGAGCAGCATTGCTCAGACAAAAATGCTCATTTCCATTCTGAAGTGGGTTGATCTGCTCTGATTGACTGCAAGCCTGGAAGCAAAGCCCAACAAACACCTGGGAAGAGTTCATGGGGGACATTCTGTTCCTATCCCCACATTCTTACACTGGCTCATACAGGAGGAAATGTCCACCTATGCTTCTGAACTTTTGCAAGTGCCATGAAGGAACTTCTGCCTCACTCTTGATTCCTTGGAACAAGAATGTTCAATGGGTGATCCAGACATCCCTTTGGCTAGGTCACATGTTATCAGAGGAGTTTCCTGGCCTCAGGAGCAGAGAAGTTTGAACTGTTCCTTTCTTTGGTTTATACTGTCAAAGTGAGGTTAAGGGGTGATTGAAGCTCCAACAGTCTTTCTTTCTTTTTCCTGCTGTGCTGCTGCAAGAGGCCTCCCTTCTTAAAACAGGCTGAGTAAATGGATGTGAATTCTGCTTTGCAGAAAAGGTCTTACATCAGTAGGTGTGTCTTTGAGTGTTCTCTTCTCAGACTCTTTGTAGATTTGGGATGAGGTGAGAGGCCTGAGGTCTAAGTCACTTGCTCAAACCTAGTTCACCAAAAATCTTACGTTTTGTATGTGACTATCTTGTTCAGCTGTTTGTTTTGCCTGTATTCTCTTTTGGTTAAGGTGGTGGCAGGGAGGAACTCCAACAGAACAGTTCTGTTTTTCACATGGAGATGAATCTATTTTGGTGGAATCCAATACTATTTCAATCTGACAAGCAATTGACTCTGCTTTTTCCAAATTCAATATTTCTTAATTATAGTGCCTTAACAGATAAGGTTTATGTAAGTTCAAAGTTGAGTTAGAAAGACTTTTTAACTTAATAAAAAAAAGAGTCTTCATTTAACATTTCAAAAGAAATAGTTTATAGTTCCTCAGTTTTGAAGATCAAATGTGCTGAAGAAAAATTCTTCTTTTAGCAGGATACTAAGAGTGAGTAAATATTCAAAATTATTCTCTTTTTTTTTTTTTTTTTGAGTAATTTTGTTGAGGAACCTGGCAACGTGGAAAAGCTGCTATAACACAATGTTCTCTGTTAAGCTTTAATTGAGATTTATAATCCCTGATAATGTTTTGAGGAACAGCCACCTAGCGTCTTAGTCTATCTGGGCTGTTATCACAAAAATACCATAAACTAGGTGGCTTATACAGCATTTATTTTTCACAATTCTGGAGACTGGGAACTGCACAATCAATTTGCCAGCAGATGTGGGGTCTGGTGAAGACCCACTCCCTGGTTTACAGATGGCAGCTGTCTTCTAGCTGGGTCCTCACATGGTGGAGGGGGCAAGGAACACTCTAAGGTCTCTTTTGTAAGGGCACTAATACTCCCTTTTGTGAGAGTTCTGCCTCCATGACCCAATCATCTCCCAAAGGTACCACCTCCAAATATCATCAGAATGGGGACAGGTTTCAACATACGAATTTGGGAGGGGGGAGAATACAAACATCCAGCTAGAGCTTAGAAATGAAAATGGATGATTTAGGTATTTGGATCTTACTGAAAAATATAATTATTATTTATGTATCCACAGTTAGCCCAGATAACAAACATTCTTGCATCTACATATGATGCAACAGCAAAATTACGATTGCAAGCTCTATCAGTCTTTGTGAATTTTTACTCTTTTCCCACAGCAATGCAGGTTATTTTTACAGAAATAAAATCACATGGTCCTATGACATTTCTTAAAACTGCTAGACTGGATTAAAATGAATATGTAACCACCTATTGTTCATTTAAAATTTATTTGGAGGAAGACCATGATAGAGTTTCAGTGAAGTGCATTTTTGTATGTGCATATGCCAGATAATATAGCCTTCCATGAGTCCCAGAGTAGTTTTATACTTTTAGTTTAAAATTTAAAATTTAGATATGACATATCCACCACAAAATGACATTTCAAAACAAACTGAATTTCCTCTCCACAGGTGATATGAGACTTTAATTCTGCCAGCTATTAAACATGATTTGCCTTCTTATCTAAGAGACCTATATTGTTTGTCATGGAATTTATCATATAATTTTGTTGTTTTAAGCATAAATTAAATTTAACTTATGTGCTGCTTATGGGTTGTTTTGACCATACGCATAAGGTGGGGTTTCCCAGGTGGCTAAGTGGTAAAGAATGCACTTGTCAACGCAGGAGATGCGGTTTTGATCCCTTTGTTAGGAAGCTCCCTTGGAGAAGGAATGGAAACCTACTCCATCATTCTTGCCTGGAAAATTCCATGGGCACAGGAGTCTGGCAGGCTATACTCCATGGAGTTGTAGGAAAGTTGGACACAACTTAGCAACTAAACAGCAGCAGCAGCATAAGTGATGGTATTAAAGTTTCAAAGTGCATAGACCCTATGAAGATATGGATGAAATGGGGAAAGGATTAGGTTACAAAGAGGCTTAAAATTTTATTTCTGAAAAATGGTATTTCCTAGTCTTTTTGCAATCTTCCTCAGTTGGGATTTGGGGGGGCCATCTCCTGAGCAAATCATCTGCACCTGAATCCTTGTCTCAGGCTCTAACATTTTAGGGAACCCACATTGAGATGTCCTCCAACAAAGGCTGTTTTAAAGACTGCTTTTTAAATTAGATTTCAGTTCAGTTCAGTTCAGTTCAGTTCAGTCGCTCAGTCATGTCTGATTCTTTGTGACCCTATGAATCAGAGCACACCAGGCCTCCCTGTCCATCACCAACTCCTGGAGTTCACTCAACCTCATGTCCATCGAGTTGGTGATGCCATCCAACCATCTCATTCTCTTTCATCCCCTTCTCCTCCTGCCCCCAATCCTTCTCAGCATCAGAGTCTTTTCCAGTGAGTTAACTTCTTCGCATGAGGTGGCCAAAGTATTGGAGCTTCAGCTTTGGTATCAGCCCTTCCAATGAACACCCAGGATTGATCTCCTTTAGAATGGACTGGTTGGATCTCTTTGCAGTCCAAGGGACTCTCAAGAGTCTTCTCCAACACCACAATTCAAAAGCATCAATTCTTCAGCGACCAGCTTTCTTCACAGTCCAACTTTCACATCCATACGTGACCACTAGAAAAACCATAGCCTTGATTAGATGGACCTTTGTTGGCAAAGTAATGTCTCTGCTTTTTAATATGTTATCTAGGTTGGTCATAACTTTCTTTCCAAGGAGTAAGCATCTTTTAATTTCATGGCTGCAATCAGCATCCGCAATGATTTTGGAGCCCCAGAAAATAAAGTCTGATACTGTTTCCACTGTTTTTCCATAGCAAGGGAACATTTCATGCAAAGATGGGTTCGATAAAGGACAGAAATGGTATGGACCTAACAGAAGCAGAAGATATTAAGAAGAGGTGGCAAGAATACAAAGAAGAACTGTACAAAAAAGATCTTCATGACCAAGATAATCATGATGGTGTGATCACTCACCTAGAGCCAGACATCTTGGAATGTGAAGTCAAGTGGGCCTTAGAAAGCATCACTACGAACAAAGCTAGTGGAGGTGATGGAATTCCAGTTGAGCTATTTCAAATCCTGAAAGATGATGCTGTGAAAGTGCTGCACTCAATATGCCAGCAAATTTGGAAAACTCAGCAGTAGCCACAGGACTGGAAAAGGTCAGTCTTCATTCCAATCCCAAAGAGAGGGAATGCCAAAGAATGCTCAAACTACCACACAATTGCACTCATCTCACACGCTAGTGAAGTCATGCTCAAAATTCTCCAAGCCAGGCTTCAGCAATACGTGAACCGTGAACTTCCAGATGTTCAAGCTGGTTTTAGAAAAGGCAGAGGCACCAGAGATCAAATTGCCAACATCCGCTGGATCATTGAAAAAGCAAGAGAGTTCCAGAAAAACATCTATTTCTGCTTCATTGACTATGCCAAAGGCTTTGACTGTGTGGATCACAATAAACTGTGGAAAATTCTGAAAGAGATGGGAATACCAGACCACCTGATCTGCCTCTTGAGGAGCCTGTATGCAGGTCAGGAAGCAACAGTTAGAACTGGACATGGAACAACAGACTGGTTCCAAATAGGAAAAGGAGTACGTCAAGGTTGTATATTGTCACCCTGCTTATTTAACTTCTATGCAGAGTATATCATGAGGAATGCTGGGCTGGAAGAAGCACGAGCTAGAATCAAGATTGCCGGGAGAAATATCAATAACCTCAGATATGCAGATGACACCACCCTTATGGCAGAAAGTGAAGAGGAACTAAAAATCTCTTGATGAAAGTGAAAGAGGAGAGTGAAAAGGTTGGCTTGAAGCTCAACATTCAGAAATTATATTTAGGAGGGACTAAAAGACATTTCTGTCAAAATCTGCTTAGTATTTATGTACTTCATTTCAGAAAAAATATTTCTAAGCTTGCACAACATCACCTTGTTGGGAACTCTATCTTCTCTGTACCTTTCTCTGAAAAAATATGTAGAGGAAGGGAAAGGTGAGGGGCATGGTTCCTCCTTATGTTAGTTCATATAAAATTTTTTATAATTTAATAAATAAATGATAGGGCAAACTTTTAGCTAATCAGGCCAGCGTTATTAATTTGTAAGACACAGAATAGAAGTTACTTCCTAAAAAGATTGTGAATTTATCTTGTGGATGCTTAGGAGATCAAATAAATGAATTTTTCAGGTCTTTGATTGCAGGAAGTTTGCATTAAAACAAGCTTCAGCTTGGAGTGTCAGTTCTCCATCTTGTTCTCCCGTCCTTGGCTTCAGAGCTCATACTTCTTCCCAACTCTGAAGCCTCCATCCTGGTTTGTAGGGGAGGTTTTAGCCACTGTGGCTGGCCTGCATTTACCTTGCCTTGTGGAGAGCTGACAGAGACCGAACAAAATAAAAAGCCAATGGGTGATTGTTTTTATTTATTTTTTTATTTTTTGCACAACTGACCCATCAATATATTCAAGACAGAAGTGGGGACCAATGGACTGAAACATTTCTCTTTTTTTAAACATTTTAAAAACTGAGATTATAATTAGCATGTAACCTTTATCATTTCTTAAAAAAGGTTCTCTCTACAAAAGAAAAGGGGATGATATCCCATGGATAGACACCTAGGGACAAAGGAAGAGGAGAGACAGTTTGAGAAATCAAGGGATACTCAAGAGGGACCCTCCTCTGAGGCTTTAGCTGTGAGGCCATGGCCCTTTGACGACAGAGAAATGGTGTAGCTAGATTACAGACAAAACGCAAGACTTGCCTTGCTGCAGCTCTGTACAGCTTTGAGACTCTCTGATAAGCAATGCTTAGACCCAGAGGGACGGGATGGGGAGGGAGGAGAGGGGGTTTCAGGATGGGGAACACATGTACACCCATGATGGATTCATGTCAATATATGGCAAAACCAATACAATATTGTAAAGTAATTAGCCTCCAATTAAAATAAATAAATTTACATTAAAAAAAAAACGAAAAAAAAAAAAAAAACCCAATACTTAAATAAAAAGTGGGACCCAGTGTGTATTTACTGGCAGAAGGCCAACAAGTGCATCTAGAGCAAGGGCAAGGGGATTCCCCTCTTCTCTGGTCATCACTGGTTTGGGGACCTTATTATACTCACACACATCTAGCATGCAAAATCCAGAGATAAGGCCTCACCTGGGGAAGCAGTAAGCTTTGTACCCCAGAGAATAGCTGGAACCTGATAGGGTAGAAAAAGGAAGAGATCTTCATGTATACATATATTTCTATATGTGAGTTGTATACAGGTCCTCTCATTTTCACTTGTTTTCAGTGCTCTTTATGTCACCTTGCCACCAGAAGGAAGAACAGTGGAAAGAACATGCATTTGGGAGTTATGTCCTGGGTTCATGGTTCTTAGCCCCATAGATTTGGACTCTTCAGAGTCTTTAGAGGAAAACCAGGTATTAGTGAATTTCTTTGGGACTTACTATTGTCCAAGCATTTATCATGGAATTTAACTTTCTGGGAAATTTTTGAACCTTCAATACTCTGGAGAAATCTACTGATGGGAGTGGTTCATATTGTTCAAATTAGTGGCATTCTTATGCTAACATGTGACTTCTGAGGAGTAGGGAAAGCTAAGATGTGGTAAAAGATAAACTAAGTCATGTTAAAATTTTCAAGTGTATCTGTGCATACATGCATGTCAACTTCAGTTCAGTTCAGTCGTTCAGTCATGTCCAACTCTTTCCGATACCATGAATCACAGCACACAGGCCTCCCTGTCCATCACCAACTCCCAGAGTCCACCCAAACCCATGTCCATTCAGTCGGTGATGGCATCCAACCATCTCATCCTCTGTCATCCCCTTCTCCTCCTGCCCTCAATCTTTCCCTGCATCAGGGTCTTTTCAAATGAGTCAGCTCTTTGCATCAGGTGGCCAAAGGATTGGAGTTTCAGCTTCAACATCAGTCCCTCCAATGAACACCCAGGATTGATGTCCTTTAGGATGGACTGGTTGGATCTCCTTGCAGTCAAAGGGACTCTCAAGAGTCTTCTCCAATACCACAGTTCAAAAGCATCAATTCTTCAGTGCTCAGCTACCTTTATAGTCCAAATCTCACATCCACATGACCACTGGAAAAACCATAGCCTTCACTGGATGGACCATTGTTGACAAAGTAATGTCTCTGCTTTTTAATATGCTATCTAGGTTGGTCATAACTTTCCTTCCAAACAGTAAGCATCTTTTAAATTCATGGCTACAATCACCATCTGCTGTGATTTTGGAACCCAAAAAAATTAAGTCAGCCACTGTTTCCATTGTTTCCCCATCTATTTCCCATGAAGTGATGGGACCAGATGCCATGATCTTAGTTTTCTGAATGTTGAGCTTTAAGCCAACTTTTTCACTCTCCTCTTTCACTTTCATCAAGAGGCTTTTGAGTTCCTCTTCACTTTCTGCCATAAGGGTGGCGTCATCTGCATATCTGAGGTTACTGATCTTTCTCCAAGAAATCTTGATTCCAGCTTGTGCTTCCTCCAGCCCAGCATTTCTCATTATGTACTCTGCATATAAGTTAAATAAGCAGGGTGACCATATATAACCTTGACGTACTCCTTTTCCTATTTGGAACCAGTCTGTTGTTCCATGTCCAGTTCTAACTGTTGCTTCCTGACCTGCATACAGATTTCCTAAGAGTCAGATCAGGTGGTCTGGTATTCCCACCTCTTTCAGAATTTTCCACAGTTTATTGTGATCCACACAGTCAAATCCTTTGACATAGTCAATGAAGCAGAAATAGATGTTTTTCTGGAACTCTCTTGCTTTTTCCAATATCCAGTGGATGTTGGCAATTTGATCTCTGGTGCCTCTGCCTTTTCTAAAACCAGCTTGAACATCTGGAAGTTCACGGTTCACGTATTGCTGAAGCCTGGCTTGGAGAATTTTGAGCATGACTTTACTAGCGTGTGAGTTGACTGCAATTGTGCGGTAATTTTAGCATTTTTTGGCATTCCCTTTCTTTGGGATTGGAATGAAGACTGACCTTTTCCAGTCCTGTGGCCACTGCTGAGTTTTCCAAATTTGCTGGCATATTGAGTGCAGCACTTTCACAGCATCATCTTTCAGGATTTGAAATAGCTCAACTGGAATTCCTTAACCTCCACTAGCTTTGTTTGTAGTGATGCTTTCTAAGGCCCACTTGACTTCACATTTCAGGATATCTGGCTCTAGGTGAGTGATCACACCATCATGATTATCTTGGTCATGAAGATCTTTTTTGTACAGTTCTTCTTTGTATTCTTGCCACCTCTTCTTAATATTTTCTGCTTCTGTTAGGTCCCTACCATTTCTGTCCTTTATTGAGCCCATCTTTGCATGAATTGTTCCCTTGGTATCTCTAATTTTCTTGAAGAGATCTCTAGTCTTTCCCATTCTACTGTTTTCCTCTATTTCTTTGCACTGATTGCCAAGGAAGGCTTTCTTACCTCTCCTTGCTATTCCTTGGAACTCTGCATTCAAATGGTTATATCTTTCCTTTTCTCCTTTGCTTTTCACTTCCCTTCTTTTCACAGCTATTTGTAAGGCCTCCTCAGACAGTCAGTTTGCTTTTTTGCATTTCTTTTTCTTGGGTATGGTCTTGAATCCTGTCTCCTGTACAATGTCATGAACCTCCATCCACAGTTCTTCAGGCACTCTGTCTATCAGATCTAGTCCCTTAAATCTATTTCTCACTTCCACTGTATAGTCATAAGGGATTTGATTTAGATCATACCTGAATGGTCTAGTGGTTTTCTCTACTTTCTTAAATTTCAGTCTGAATTTGGCAGTAAGGAGTTCATGATCTGAACCACAGTCAGCTCCTAGTCTTTTTTAGACAGCCTTATCTGACTCAGTGAAACTAAGCCATGCTGTGTGGGGCCACCCAAGATGGACAGGTCATGGCGGAGAGGTCTGACAGAATGTGGTCCACTGGAGAAGGGAATGGCAAACCACTTCTGTATTCTTGCTTTGAGAACCCATGAACAGTATGAAAAGGTAAAAAGATAGGACACTGAAAGATGAACTCCCCAGGTCTGTAGGTGCCCAATATGCTATTGGAGATCAGTGGAGAAATAACTCCAGAAAGAATGAAGGGATGGAGCCAAAGCAAAAACAACACCCAGTTGTGGATGGGACTGGTAATAGAAGCAAGGTTCAATGTTCCAAACAGCAGTATTGCATAGGAACCTGGAATGTTAGGTCCATGAATCAAGGCTAATTGGAAGTGGTCAAACAGGAGATGGCAAGAGTGAACATAGACATTCTAGGAATCAGTGAACTAAGATGGACTGGAATGGGTGAATTTAACTCAGATGACCATTATATCTACTACTGTGGGCAGGAATCCCTTAGAAGAAATGGAGTAGCTATCATGGTCAACAAAAGAGTCCAAAATGCAGTACTTGGATGCAATCTCAGAAACGATAGAATGATCTCTGTTCGTTTCTGAGGAAAACCATTCAATATCACAGTAATCCAAGTCTATGCCCCGACCAGTAATGCTGAAGAAGCTGAAGTTGAACGGTTCTGTTAAGACCTATAAGACCTTCTAGAACTAACACCCCAAAAAAGATGTCCTTTTCATTATAGGGGACTGGAATGCAAAAGTAGGAAGTCAAGAAACACCTGGAGTAACAGGCAAATTTGGCCTTGGAGCACGGAATGAAGCAGGGTAAAGGCCAATAGAGTTTTGCCAAGAGAACGCACTGGTCATAGCAAACACCCTCTTCCAACAACACAAGAGAAGAGTCTACACGTGGACATCACCAGATGGTAGACACTGAAATCAGATTGATTATATTCTTTGCAGCCAAACATGGAGAAGCTCAATACAGTCAGCATTTCAACTTGGGCAGCACCAAACTGACAATGATTAGGAACATTCTACCAATGGAAGCTTGCTGCTGCTGCTGCTAAGTCACTTCAGTCGTGTCCAACTCTGTGTGACTCCATAGATGGAAGCCCACCAGGCTCCCCCGTCCATGGGATTTTTCAGGCAAGAACACTGGAGTGGGTTGCCATTTCCTTCTCCAAAGTGTGAAAGTGAAAAGTGAAAGTGAAGTTGCTCAGTCATGTCCGACTCTTAGCAACCCCGTAGACTGCAGCCTACCAGGCTCCTCCATCCATGGGATTTTCTAGGCAAGAGTACTGGAGTGGCTTGCCATTGCCTTCTCCGAACAGAAGCTTAGAGGGAAGTTTTTATAGAAAAGACAGGGAAACAAGCAAGGACACTATTTGATTTGCTGTAGATTACCTGGTTGCCTTGTTTGGGAACTCTCCGTTGGCCATTTGTGATTGGTTGTTCTTAAATTCCTCAGATTTGAGCTCATTGACTCTGGCTTAGGTTTGGTTTGCATGCACAGGTAACCAAGACATTAGAGATACCCTGGTCTAATAGTGCCTCATTTAATCACTTTAAGTCTTCCCAGGTGGTGCTAGTGGTAAAGAATCTGCCTGTCAATGGTGGAGACATAAAAGATGCAGGTTTGATCACTGGGTCAGGAAGATCCATCCTCTGGAGGAGGAAATGGCAATGCACTCCTGTATTCTTCCCTGGAGAATCCCATGGACAGAAGAGCCTGGAGGGCTACAGTCCATAAAGTCGCACAGAGTTGGACATGACCAAAGTGACTTAGCACTGCAAAATCATTTTAACAGATGGATTCATGGCAAGTTTGAAAATAGAACTTTGGTTGGGTGTATTGTGTGACTTTCAAGTAAACTTAATTTCAGTCCTGTCCTATTTTATAACCTTTGGGGGCAAAATATGAAATTCCCCTCTCACTGGTCTCAGAGAGGGTAAAGTATCAGGGAAGAGGACAAGAGAGTGAGGGAATGGGATTTTCCTCAAACCCAGAGCCTGGGTTGACTTGAGTATTTTCTGTTAAGCCCAGTGGTTGAGAAGGCACTAAGAATGGGCAGGCCTACCTGCCCTAGCTCTAGGGAGCAGGGAAGAGGGACTCTCAGCAGCTCTCACACTAGGAAAGCTTCCCTTCCTGGTCCTGTAAGTTCACAATCTCCACTGTCCTCTCCAAGCAAAGGAACCCTCAAGTGATTGGCTATATTGTGGAACACAGTCTCTGGGTTCTAACTGGTCAGATTCACTAATAGGTGAGGTTACTCTGCTACACAAGGTTATTGGCTTGGAGGCCTCTTCAAGTTTTTCCTTCCGTGGGACTGGATGGACAAGCTGAGGCAGGGCATAGTCACTGCATGAACTGGACCATCCTGCTTTTCTCTTTGCTTTCTTCCTCTTACCAGCATGTTGCATCTTGTAGCAAGAACCTTTGACTCAGTGGCCAACAGGTGTTAAGATCTGAATTAAGAGACAATCAACAAGTCCTCTTTGAGCCTTATGTTTAAGTTTTGAGTTCCATCCCAACTTCATTGGAGACCTAGTGCTAAGGTTTATGTCACCAGCTAATAAAATTTATGTCACCAGCTAATAAAATAGTGCCTTAATTTTTAACTGATATTTTTTCCCGAATATCTCCTCAGGAATCTCATAAAGAACAGTCATTTTTGATGGTACCAGATTTGTAAATTTGGGGAATCTTAGCTATAAGGATGACCTATTGTCCTGGTTTGCCTGTTTCTGAGGAGTTTCCTGGGATGCAGCACTTCTAGTACTAAAATCAAGAAAGTTTCTGACAAGCTAAGATGCACTGATCACTCTAGCTGAAATTCCATCTTTTTTTCCCAACTTTATTAGATCTTTACTTCAGGAGAGCAAGATGTAAAGGAGTCAAAAGTGCTTATCAAATAGTCAATTATCAACTAGTAGTCTATGCATAATAACAACACAAAATATTTTATCTAATATATAATTCTTTTATATATGTTATAACATGAAAAAATAAAAAGCACAAAAATTTGAACATAAATGTTTAGCTCTAACACATCAACATTTGTTTGTTTGTTTGTTTGTTTATTTGTTTTGTTTTGGTCTCAAGCAAGATTTCCTCGAATTTTACAGCAAGTTTTCTTCATTCTCTTAGTCACGGCTGTGGATTACAGCTGTGAAATGCCATCTTAATGCCATTAAACCCAACCTGTAAGTTTAATTCCTACAGGCTGTGAAAACTTGAATATATTACCAACCCTCTCTGAACCTTAAGTGCTTCACATATAGGTTTTCTATAAATATAATATTATATTCAGTTCAGTTCAGTTCAGTCGCTCAGTTGTGTCTGACTCTTTGTCACCCCATGAATCATAGCACGCCAGGCCTCCCTGTCCATCACCAACTCCTGGAGTTCACTCAAACTCATGTGCATCGAGTCGGTGATGCCATCCAGCCATCTCATCCTCTGTCATCCCCTTCTCCTCCTGCCCTCAATCCCTCCCAGCATCAGGGTATTTTCCAATGAGTCAATTCTTCACATGAGGTGGCCAAAGTATTGGAGTTTCAGCCTCAGCATCAGTCCTTCTAATGAAGACCCAGGACTGGTCTCCCTTAGGATGGACTGGTTATCTCCTTGCAGTCCAAGGGACTCGCACGAGTCTTCTCCAGCACCACTGTTCAGAAGCATCAATTCTTTGGCGCTCAGCTTTCTTCCCTAAGTTAAATTTCCCAGCATATTTCCTGGCTCATGTGTGCCTGCCTGCCAAGTTGTTTCAGTCATGTCTGACTTTTTGCAACCCTATGGACTGTAACCCGCCAGGCCTCTGTCCATGGGATTCTCCAGGCAAGAATACTGGAATGCATTGCTAGGCCCTCCTTCAGGGGATATTTTCAACCCAGGGATTGAACCTGCATCTCTTGCATCTCCTGCATTGGCAGGATGGTTCTTTACCACTAGCACCACCTGGTTCATGAATATGTGTGTGAAAGTTGCTCAGCCATGTGGACTCTTTGAGACCCCATGGACTATAGCCTGCCAGGCTTCTCTGTCCATAGAATTCTCCAGGCAAGAATACAGGAGTGGGTAGCCATTCCCTTCTCCATGAGATCTTCCCAATCCAGGGTTCAGACCCAGGTCTCCCACATTGCAGGCAGATTCTTTTCAGTCTGATCCACCAGGGAAGCCAGGTTCATAGTAATACCAAATTAATATGTGCTCCTATTTCATTATTTTCTTGGCACAGAAGAATATTACATGATATATTCTGTGAGGAAAACACAATATAGGAGGAATTGAAATACTTTTCTGAATTGAAGAATTGGAAAAGATTCCTAAGTCCTCTTTTCAGTTTAATGAAAAGGAATTTTCCTAATGTTAAATAGTATCAGGATTAGACAATGGAATAGTGAATGCAATCCATTACTGGAATAAACCAGGGGCCACATATTCAAGTGACTGTGGAAGCCATGCAGGGACCATAAAAATTAGTGAAACAGGATGAATGGGACTGTGGCAAACAGGCACCCCTCAGCCCAGATTGTGGCCACATGAGAAGGAGAGTCCAGTGTGACGGATCCTACCAGTTTTTTCTAGAGAAACTATGTGTTTGACTTTTCTTATGTGAAACATACCTTTTTTCATATGTTGATATCGAGTTTAGGATTTTCTAAAACAGTGTGTTAGCCAATCAAAACATTCCATAAGCCTTTAATCCTCTCACTGAGTTGCTTCATTGAGTAAGACAGTGAAACTGGATGTTGTAATAAGACAACCAAAGAAAGTTAATTCTGCCCAGATGGAATAATCATCATTATTTAAAGTAGCCAAAGCAATTAAATGATGACAGAAAAGAAAAAAAAAGTTACAAAATTGTCAAGTTTTGAATTTGGATATCTTGTAAATCTAACAACTCAAGGCTAACTGTGGTTTTGCAAAATTGTAAAGGTTGAACCTGCTAGCAAAGCTTGGTAAAATGCTTGCAAGCATTATCTGACAGATTTCAAAACAGTTTGAATATTAGTCATCACGTATATGTCTGCCAAAAAGGGTAGTGTAAAATATCTGCAGCCCACATAAATACCCCCTGCTGAGTTAAACTCAGGAAATCAGCTTCAAAAGTTGCAGGAGACAAAGAAGCTGAATTGGCAGAATTTTCTACTATGTGGTTGATAGACTTTCTCTGTGAGTAAAACTGTTGGGGAGGGACCAGTGAGCTTTCAATATATCCTGTGTTTAACTTTTGGCTTTTGGTGACAAGATATTCTGAAGTTCTACTTGGACTTATCCTACTCAGTGAATCACTTACACTACACGGTATAAACTGAATACTAATTCTGTTGAGTCAGGGGATGTTAGATGACAATTAAACTCCTGAGTTACAATAATTTTATGAAGTGATGAGCAATCTCACTTAACTGCATTTAATTGTACCGTAGAACAAATAAGGCAAACATATCATTACAATTATTAAGTAAACAGCAGAGCCTAGAGTCTTGAACTTTTTCAAAAAGCATAAAATTTTAATTCAAACAGAAGTAACCTGCCAAATGCAAGATGATCTGAAGAATCATCACTGTCTGTGTCCTGGAATTCTGGAAACTTCAGTGTTAGTGGCAGACTGTTCCTCAGTAAGCCACATTGTTTTGCCATAAGACAGAGGAGGTTTGTGATCTGTGGCAGATTCTGTGAGTCCTGAATGTCTGGATCAGGAATTTTATGAAGAGAAATCCACTAATCTGGCATTATGGGAATGCCTGCACGGTTTCTTCCTTCAAAGATATGTTTCTTTTCTTTTTTTGACTCAATACATAAAAACAGCACAGCTGTAGAGAGGAGGACAAAATTCTTTTTGTCTTATGTTTTCATTTATTCTTGTTAAAAGAAAAACAACTAATTCAGAGTTTAAATACTGTTGTGGTGACTACCAGTTATATAAAACCAAACAGAGAGAGAGAGAGTCATATACAAAATTATTTTCTTCTTCTCAATTAAAAAAAAATCCTTTTGAAATCATTTTCACTCAGTCCCCATCACATTGCTAGGCTTTGGCTAGAAACGAAAAATCTTGCATGTGAATGAGGTTATGATTCAGGAATTGGCTTTTTGAACTTAGAAAATGTTGCTGATGTAAGATGATCTGTTTTATTATTAATCTACAATTCACCAGTTATGCAGCTTAAGAAGACTTGTTCTAAATGATAAGATCATGATTCAAGATCTCAGAACGACTGCTAGCAGGTTTGTTCAATATGAAAGTTAATTTCTTGGAATGAATCATTTCAAGACAGTAAGAGTCGATGATGAAGCCACTCTCTGGAGTTTGAAAAGAGACGGGGCTGCTTTAAGAGAGAAACAGGAAGTTGTAACTAGAAGCCATATGAATACTAAGCCAAGGCAGAATGCTCATGAAGTAGCAACTTAAGTGGCAGTGTTTATCCTGAAATCCTCAGGCAGCCAGACCGTCTTAGGCAAATCTTGATAAAATAGTCCTTGTCCAGGTTTTTATCTAAGGAATCCTGAGAAGACTGAAGAATGGAGAGAAAGCAAAGATTCATGTCAGAGAAGGATGAGTATCAGTTTCAACATCAGGGAGCGGTGGAGCTGCTTGTCTTTAATTTTTTGCTCATCCTTACCATTTTGACAATCTGGCTATTTAAAAATCATCGATTTCGCTTCTTGCATGAAACCGGGGGAGCGATGGTGTACGGTGAGTGCAGAAATTGTAGGATTGATGTGAAACTTGTTGCTTGGGCGTAATTAGAGACGTGCTCAGATGGCAAAGTACCAAAACTGGAGAAAATGTGCTGATTGAAATGTCATTAGCTTGATGAAAGGTACTGCAGCATAATGAATGCTCATCTCTTTCGGATGAGCTGCTGAAATTTGCCTTGTCACAAAAGTAAATGCCACAGTCATGTTCTCACGAGGCACATAATGTGAGTCTGTTGACAGATGCGGGTCCATTGTCATGTGGGAAGTCAAATCGGGCTAGTTGTTTGTTTTTGTAATGCTAGATATTGGGAAGTGATGGCTCTGCAGTCATCTTTCTCTGGAGGGGCTGATGAGCATTATAAAGTTCTAGAAATAACATCCCTTAAACATGTATTAAGAAAATCTTCTTACAGCACCAAGTTTCAAGAAGAAAACTTGCAGAATTGTATGTATTCCTCCCCTCCTATTGAAGCAATTTTGTTCAAATCTACTTAAATTATATGAGTGTGTTTTATTTTCTTAAAATACCAAGAGTTTCTTTATGCAGTGCTCTTCATTTCTTAGCCTGATTTCATACTTTCTAGTTAACAAGTATTAGTATTATTTGCTAAGTATCTTCTTTTTTTTGGAGGTACAGACAAGATGTGGAAAAACATTTAACCTTTAAACTCCCGAGGTAGTGCTCTTTCTGTGCAATTTACCATATCATTCCTTTCAGAAAGTTTATTAAAACGTGACAGAGATTATCCCAGTCTGTATTCTCATCTTTTAAAGTAAAGTGTAAGACACTGGTAGTTTTAAAACTGATTTGGTTTATGAAATAGTTTTCTGTACCACTCTTATCTCTGCCTGATAATGGATAGGAAATTTGAACACAATGGAAATGGCTGAGGTATTGTTATAATTCATAAAAGAATATACTTTTATATTTCACTTCCCTTATTTTGGAAATTCTGAAGCCTTTTACACTCTTGAGTTTCAGGGAACAGGATCAGTGCACATTTTATATGCTAACAACGTGATGTCCTGATAATAACAATATCCAGTCATGATTTGAGACCATGAGAAACCCTATGCCTTAACTGGATCCAACTGTGAGATATTTGAGCTAAGTAGTTTTAGGCTAAGCAGAGTAATTTCTTTCAGGAGACTGATGTGCTGGTCCATTCAGAGAACAGTTAGGTTATTTCCATCGAGGGTCTTAAAGCACACACAAACTCTCATTTGAGGAGAAAAAACTCACAATCAGGTTTAAGAGAAAGAAAGTGATACCACTAGATGTAAAGCCCTGGGTGCCAGTCACTGCCCTCCTCCATCATCACTGGACCAGGCTTTCTCCTTACTCGTCTAGTAAATAATCAATGAGGATGTGGGATGTAATCTGAGAAGTTAGAAACAATGTAATTCCTAGCATTAAATTATAGGGCAATTTATAGTTTAGAAAAACAACACAGGTTTTAAAATAAACTTTTATTAGAGGGAAGGATTTCTTCACAGTCCTGAATTTGACTGATCATGACTCATTTACCAATTAAAGTTTATCTATGATGGAGATACTGTTTTATAAAAGTTTTGATTAAATTTTGGTGACCTATTAAAATTCAGCTTACTTTGTACTCACAACACATGAATGTAACTTTTACTTTGGAACATGAAAATTCCCAGGTTAACTTTAATACTTAAACAGCTCCATGAAGTACCTTTAAGTTATGGTTAAACTCATAAAATATTAGCACATTTACTGTGTAGGACAGGGAGCTATGTTCAATATCTTTTAATATGCTATCCTGGAAAAGAATTGAAAAAAAGAGTATATATAAAAATCACTTTGCTGTACATCTGAAACTACCAATATTTCAAATCAGATGTAGTTTAAAATAATTAGCACATTGAACATTAGCTGAGATAGCATTTCTCTTCATTGCTATTCCTAAGGCAGTTTAAACTTAAGGTTTTTGTGGGATTAAGTTGAGCTGTCTGATTTCTGTCCTTTCATAAATTTTTTAATATAAAAGTTATTGAAAGCAAGTTCTGAAACAGTACAATGTATAAGGATTATAAAAGTTATGGAGACATGCACATATATGTATAACTATCCCATTACTAGAAATTTTAGTATCCTTGAGTTATCTTGAACTGTATAAATCAATGAAAAGACTTTTATTTTCGTTTTGCTTAATTTTTTTGTTGTTGACATAAAATTATAATTGTCGGAATTTAAGGAGATCTCAGAGGTTATTTTCTCTAGCCACCTCATTATACAGAGGAAGAAGCTAAATCTCAAAGAAGTGAACTTCCCCCAAACTTAATAGCCCCTTATAACAACACCTTGTGCTTTTACTTACTCAAAAGAGCTTTCACTGATAATCCCCGAAAATAGTCCATATGGATAGCATTGGTGATATCTCAGTGTTCTTTTTCAGGGATGATATAAATGTTATAGGTAAAACAATTCATAGGCAGTTTCTCTTAACGATGTAATAAAATCATTTGAATCTACAACAGAGAAACAAGATGGGACATTCTGATAAACTTTTTTAAATGGTAAGGGGAAAGGAGATACCAAGTGAATGAATCTCCCAGTAGCTACAAATGAATTTGAAATTCATTTATTGGGAAGAAGTCAGAGATCAGTAACTTCATCTCATAGATGAGGAGATTAAGACTTAGAGATGTAAAAGTCATGAAACTAGCCATTACACCTGTAGTTGTAACCAACCTATGAGTGGGAACAGTATCAGACTTTATTTTTTTGGGCTCCAAAATCACTGCAGATGCTGATTGCAGCCAAGAAATTAAAAGACGCTTACTCCTTGGAAGGAAAGTTATGACCAACCTAGATAGTATATTAAAAAGCAGAGACATTACTTTGCCAACAAAGGTCCGTCTAGTCAAAGCTATGGTTTTTCCCGTGGTCATGTATGGATGTGAGAGTTGGACTGTGAAGAAAGCTGATCACCGAAGAATTGATGCTTTTGAACTGTGGTGCTGGAGAAGACTCTTGAGAGTCCCTTGGACTGCAAGGAAATCCAACCAGTCCATTCTAAAGGAGATCAATCCTGGGTGTTCATTGGAAGGACTGATGCTAAAGCTGAAACTGCAATACTTTGGTCACCTCATGCGACGAGTTGACTCACTGGAAAAGACTCTGATGCTGGGAAGGATTGGGGGCGGGAGGAGAAGGGGACAACAGAGAATGAGATGGCTAGATGGCATCACTGACTCGATGGACATGAGTTTGAGTGAACTCCGGGAGTTGGTGATGGACAGGGAGGCCCGGCGTGCTGTGATTCATGGGGTCGCAAAGAGGCGGACACGACTGAGCGACTGAACTGAACTGAACTGATGACTTGGGTACATATTCATATAACTGAGCTGATAGGCCCCTATCTCTTTTAACAGATGCTGAAGATGCTTTAACATAAATTTTTTCAATGATTGTCCTAGAGAGAGGATGTATCTGTGAGATCCAGATGCATCCTCATATTGTTTTCACTTTCAACATTAGTCAGAGAGATTCTATTTTCCAGGAAGTCCAAAAGAATGAAATTTCAGGGTAAGACCATATAAGCCCTTCATTGTCAGAGGATGGAGACTATGGTCCTTGCTAGAGTCCTGTCAGAGGCATGGTGATAATCAATGTGGGAGAAAAGAAACAAAACTATGATTGAAATTAACTTTGAACTTTTTTTTTTGGCTATTCTGGGTCTTGAGGTGCTTGTTGCATACAGGTTTCCTCTAGTTGCAGCAAGCAGGGACCATTCTAGTACAAGGGCTTCTCATTGTGGTGGCTTCTCTTGTTGCAGAGCCCAGACTCTAGAGTGTATGAGTTTCAGTAGTTGGGGCACACAGGGTTCGTTGTCCAACAGCATATGGGATCTGCCTGGACCAGGGATCGAATCTGCGTCCCTTGCATTGGCAGGCAGACTGTTAACTACTGGACCACAAGGGAAGTCCCCACATAGAACTTTTAAAGGTTTTTTTGTTTGAGATGAACACTTGAGAATAAACTGTACTTTAGTCATCTCCATCTTTCAGACAGATATACTTGTAATGAAACATCTAAGATTGCTTGGTCCTGTTCAGTTCAGTTCAGTTCAGTCGCTCAGTCGTGTCCGACTCTCCGTGACCCCACGAATCTGATACTTATCAATGAATTTGACCAGTAGTTCCCCTACTGGACCGAGTAGTGCTCTTACTCTCATCAACTATCTGTATAACGTTCCATTTTCTTCTGTGTCAAGAATCATAAAAATTTTCTAAGGCACTGGATTCCCTGTAATACTTTAGCCCAGCCAGTATTTTACTTTTCTGCTGGCGTTCTGATACGTATCTGTTATCTTTTAGAAAACACAGTAGATGTTGATGCATTTTATCTGCATATTGTTGTTATTCAGTCGCTCAGTTGTGTCTGACTCTTTGTGACCCCATGGACTGCAGCATGCCAGGCTGGCTTATCCTTCACTATCTCCTGGAGTTTGCTAAAAGTCAAGTCCATTGAGTCGGTGATGCCATCCAACCATCTCATCCTCTGTCATCCCCTTCTCCTCCTGCCCTCAGTCTTCTTGAGCATCAGGAAATGAGTCTTCACATCAGGTGGCCAAAGTGTTGGAGTTTCAACTTCAGCATCAGTCCTTCCAATGAATATTCAGGACTGATTTCCTTTACGATGGACTGGTTGGATCTCCTTGCAGTCCAAGGGACTCTCAAGAGTCTTCTCCAACACCGCAGTTCAAAGGCATCAATTCTTTGATGCTCAGCTTTCTTTATAGTCCAACTCTTACATCCATACATGACTACTGAAAAAACCATAGCTTTGACTAGATAGACATCTGTTGGCCAAGTAATATCTCTGCCTTTTAATATGCTGTCTAGACTGGTCATAACTTTCCTTCCAAGGAACATGCATCTTTAACTTCATGGCTGCAGTCACAATCTGCAGTGATTTTGGAGCCCAAAAAAATAAAGTCTGACACTGTTTCCACTGTTTCCCCATCTATTTCCCATGAAGTGATGGGCCCGGATGCCATGATTTTAGTTTTATGAATGTTGAGCTTTAAGCCAACTTTTTCACTCTCCTCTTTCACTTTCATCAAGAGGCTCTTTAGTTCTTCTTCACTTTCTGCCATAAAGGTGGAGTCATCTGCATATCTGAGGTTATTGATATTTCTCCTGGCAATCTTGATTCCAGTTTGTGCTTCTTCCAGCCCAGCGTTTCTCATGATGTACTCTGCATATAAGTTAAATATAGAGCCTTGACGTACTCCTTTTCCTATTTGGAACCAGTCTGTTGTTCCATGTCCAGTTCTAACTGTTCAAGGGTCCTAGGATGCTTTTAAAAGTTAGTGGTAACATTTTAACCATATTTTTGCTTCAATGATAGCAAAATTGGTAATTGTGTCTTATGACATTCTACAATTATCATTGTTTCAAAATTGAAGGATTAAAATCCATAACTGGTTTAAAGTATAAGCCATGATGATATTCGTTTAAATTGGACTAAAAGCTTAGAAGACTATTAATGGTCAAATATTGATTGGCAGCAGATGGTGCACTTAGCGCTGCTCACTTAGGGCCCTGTATCCCCTTCTAATTGTTCATAAAAGAAAAATTGCTTCTTGTTCTCTGATAGCATTCACAATTCCATTATACATCACTGGCAGCTCCCTTACTTTGTCGGACAAATGCCATGCATTTGAGGGGTGGGATCTGAACTTAGGAACAAAATAGTTTAAACCTTTTAGAATTCTGCCTTTGATTCCATGGCCTTACAACATATAAAACAATTTCTAAATGCACATGGAAATCTTGTTTAGTGGGCTGAAGGGAAAAATTAATCTACAAAATTTAGATTTTGAATTCGTTAAAGTATGTTAAGCTATTGGGCTTCTCAGATGGCTCAGTGGTAAAGAACCCACCTGTGAAACAAGAGACACAGGGCCCATCCCTGAGTTGGGAAGATCCCCTGGAGAGGGAAATGGCAGCCCACTCCAGTATTCTTGCCTGGAGAATCCCGTGGACAGAGGAGCCTGGCAGGCTACAATTCATGGGGTTGCAAAGAGTCAGACATGACCAAGTGACTAAACAACAGCAATATATTAAACTACTGACCTATGTTCTTCTAAAAAGATATTTAGCAGTTTAATAGGTCCTATTGTGTTCACTCAACATCCGGTTTTTCAAGATTTAAAGAAAATATAGTTCATAGTCAATCACTAAGATTTTTAAAACTATCTTTCTTCAAAAATCACAAGGCATTCATTTTATCCTGGCACTGCTTGGAGGTTCCTCAGGATAAGACTGGGTTGTTGGACATGGTGTGGCTGTCCCCCACTGATCCATTTTACTCTGCTCCAGTCCAGCCCTTCCTCCTTAACCTCCAGGCTCATAGGAGATGTTGACTGCCACTTCATACCATTCTCCCTGCCTGGAATTCCTGTCTGAGGCTTTTTCCTTATTCAAATGTGGCATGCTTTATGGAGAAAGCATTAGATGCTCTCTTGTGGATTTGAGTTTTTAAATCCTTATGATTTTCCTTCTTTCTTTTTTTTCAGTAGCTAAATGCATTACTTTGGGCAAGTGACTTAATTTCTAGCCTTACTTTTCCCATCTATAAAATGAGGAAGAAGTGAAATAGATTATCATTAACTGAACTGAAACCTTCCTTCCATCTGCAAAAGTCCTTCAAGATTCAGGTCAAGGCTGACATTTGCCATCAGGCATCTCAGTTACTCCAACTCAAACCAACACCTTTCTTCCCACAACCAGCCTATAGTGACATCCAGGTCCTTCTTCCAGACAGAATTTTAGTTAGTGTTATATTGCCATTTTTAGTTCTTCCTAGCCCTCTCTGCTTTTGTATTGAGTGCTCAGTAAATCCTGTTGAATTCCTATTAGAAAGTTAAAGAGAGAAAGTTATCCTGTCAGAACAGTGGATTTGGGGCTCTCTGGATGCATGTCCTATGAGAGTCAGAATGGCTGTGGTTTAATCTGAAGGGGTCTGCAGGAAAGGAAATTACGGTTAAGAGCCTAAGGAAGGAAACTTGATTTCCCCTTTGGTTAAAAAAAAAAAAAAATGATTGGTTTTAAGGACACAAGAGATCAGGGCAAGGTTTTCCATGCTGCAAAGTGTTAGCCAGAGAAAGTTTGAAAAAGTGGAAAAAATCAAAGGCAAATTGCTCTATGTAGGTTTCTGAAAGTTGATTTTAAGAAAATAACCTCCTATGTATTCTGCTGTGCTCCTGAATCAGCAGGGAGCTACAGAGGAAGCCCTAAGAGCAAACTACTGTGTTGCCTCAAAGGATCTTGTCTCAGGTTCTAAAGACTAATGAGCGAACACATCAAGAAAATGAATTTATGATTTAAACTGTTTATGGAGATATTATATGTAGTCTAAATTGAATTAAAATTATATGGTCAGCAAGTGGGGACATGAAGAACAAACATTTGTTAGGGTTTATTGGAAAATCAGTCAGTTCAGTCACTCAGTCATGTCCTACTCTTTGTGACCCCATGAACCACAGCACACCAGGCCTCCCTATCCATCACCAACTCCCAGAGTCCACCCAAACCCATGTCCATTGAGTCACTGATGCCATCCAACAATCTTATCCTCTGTCATCCCCTTCTCCTGCCCTCAATCTTTTCCAGCATCAGGGTCTTTTCCAATGAGTCAGCTCTTCATTTTTTTTTTTTTTTTTTATGATTAAGAGGATGCTACTGATATCCAGTGGATACAGGTCAGGGATGGTGACAAAAATCTTACAATGCACAGCACAGCCCCTCATCCCCAACAAAGAATTCTCTAGACCAAAATGTCAGTAGTGCCCAGGTCCCTGTTCGAGTCATTCCCCCACAATGGGTTTTCAATTCAGCAGCCAGAGTGATTTCTACTTTCTAAGATGTAAATCTGGGGAGTTCCCTGGTGGTCCAGTGGTTAGGACTCAGTGCTTTCACTGCTGTGGCCTGGGTTCAATCCCTGGTTGAGGAACTAAGATCCCAGAAGCTACTCAGCTTGGCCTGAGAAAAGTACATGTGATCGTGTCACTCCCTTGCTTAAGACGCTTTACTGTGTTCTCATTGCGTGCAGGCTGAGACCTGAACACTTATTCATGGTTACAAACCTCCCTCACCTGTTTTTTGCCTACTTTCCCCTCATCTCTTCACATCAGATGGCCAAAGTATCGGAGTTTCAGCTTTAGCATCAGTCCTTCCAGTGAACACCCAGGACTGATCTCCTTTAGGATGGACTGGTTGGATCTCCTTGCAGTCCAAGGAGCATCAATTCTTCGGTGCTCAGCTTTCTTTATAGTCCAACTCTCACATCCATACATGACCACTGGAAAAACCATAACCTTGACTAGACAGACCTTTGTTGACAAAATAATGTCTCTGCTTTTTAATATGCTATCTAAGTTGGTCATAACTTTCCTTCCAAGGAGTAAGTGTCTTTTAATTTCAAGGCTGCAGTCACCATCTGCAGTGATTTTGGAGCCCAGAAAAAATAAAGTCAGCCACTGTTTCTACTGTTTCCCCATCTATTTGCCATGAAGTGATGGGACTGGATGCCATGATCTTAGTTTTCTGAATGTTGAGCTTTTAGCCAACTTTTTCATTCTCCTCTTTCACTTTTATCAAAAGGCTCTTTAGTCCCTCTTCATTTTCTGCCATAAGGGTGGTGTCATCTGCATATCTGAGGTTATTGATATTTCTCCTGGCAATCTTGATTCCAGCTTGTGCTTCTTCCAGCCTAGCGTTTCTCATGATGTACTCTCATATAAGTTAAATAAGCAGGGTGACAATATACAGCCTTGACGTACTCCTTTTCCTATTTGGAACCAGTCTGTTGTTCCATGTCCAGTTCTAGCTGTTTCTTCCTGATCTGCATACAGGTTTCTCAAGAGGCAGGTCAGGTGGTCTGGTATTCCCATCTCTTTCAGAATTTTCCACAGTTTATTGTGATCCACATAGTCAAAGGCTTTGACATAGTCAATAAAGCAGAAATAGATGTTTTTCTGGAACTCTTTTGCTTTTTTATAAATAATGTATAGTAAAAAAATTACAACAAATGACAATAATAGTTACCACAAATGGCATTTTCAGTGTGAACTATGCTATCATAAGTACTTATATGTATATTAACTCATTTAACCCTCACAATCACCATTTTTTAGATGGGGAAACTGAGGCACCCCAAATTAAGTAACTTGCCTAAAGTCACACATCTACTAGATGCCACAGCTGGGACTCAAGCCTTGGTAGTTTGGCTCCATGAGGCCACAGGGTATCACAAACATGGGTGTATGTGTGTGTGTGTTACAGGGAGAGATATTATCATTTTTTTTAAGTTACAGATGCTGAAACCAACATTTGGAGACATGCCTGTGACTTGCTGGTAACCACCAGGGCTGAACTTCAAACCCAGGACCATAAAACCCATGTTTTTTTCCTGTATCACACATTTAGTCCTAGGAAGATGGCTGTTATTCAGTTAAATGTCTACTCTGTGCCAGGTGATAGTACCTTAGAAAGTTTATAGAAGTAAGACAGAGAATGAGATATCTAACTTTACTAACCCTCATTGCTAATCATCACCATATCCTTGCAAAATAGGCCTGAGGACCCTCAGTTTGTATGTTAGGAAACAGAAATTCAAAAAATTTGCAACTATGGCCAAGGTTTCTCACAATAATTGGCAAGAACACCATGTTTGGAAGCTAGTGCTCTCAAATTCTGGCCATAGTTGACTACTCATCGAAGTCTTCTGCTAATATTTAACTCTCCCATGAAGTCAGGAGTGGGGAGTAGTAGGGGAAGGAAGGTATTAAGTTTTCTTTTTTATCTTTAGGCCTCAGAAACAATATAATGTCCTTAGCAAAAAGCCCAGGATGGGAAACGGGTGATAAATCACTTCAGTCATGTCCAACTCTTTGTCAACCTATGGACTGTAGCCCACCAGGTTCCTCTGTCTGTGGGACTCTCCAGGCAAGAATACTGGAGTGGGCTGCCATGCCTTCCTTCAGGGGATCAGCCCAGGGATTTAACCCATGTCTCTTACTTCTCCTGCACTGGGAGTTGAGTTCTTTACCACTAGCATGGGAAAGACAGTGGGAGCAACATTGCGAAAGTGCATTATGCCAAGTAGCTGGGTTGCAGTGTCCCAGGGAGAGTGATAACGCTGACCAAGAAACACCTGCCCCAGCATCAGGGTAGGTGGTGTTGCAAGTCCACAGTCATTCTGGTTTTAAATGCCTGTGGTTGTTGGAATGCGTTGGGAAGATTCTGCAAATGCCTTATTTATGTGGAGTGTGCAAAGTAGGCTTTCATAATATGTTAGGTTAATTGAGTTAAATTTTTGGAAGAGACTGAAGATAAAATTGATTATACCTCTGGACTCTCCAAGCATGATGAAACCTATGTGCAGGAAAATGAGGTGGCGTGGATATTGAGAGTTCTGTGACTGCAATGTCAATCATACTGGTAGAAACTGTTGTCTTACAGGACAGTGCTTGTCACAGTAGGGTCCCAGGACCAGCAGCATCAGCATTAACTGAGAACTCATTAGAAATGCTTATATGTGGGTCCCAGCCCAGACTTATTAGCTCAAAATTTGGGGGCAGAATCTAGCAAAGCAGTTTTTCAACAGACCTTCTAGAGGGTTCTGATGCGCCAAAGTATAACTATTTCATGTAGCTCCTAGTTTTGTCTCTTTTGTTTTCTTTTGTATTTTTTCTTTCTCACTTCATTACCCTATTGTGACAGAAAGGGGAGTTTGGGAGACAATCTCCTTGTATTGGAGAATCCCTTCCTCCTTCACTGTCTATAATACTTTGTGAAATTTCCACTTGTGGTCTGAGGAAAAAAAGATACTGTTCTGTGTAAACATTATAAAGTAAGAAATTAATTTGTTTTAGTCAGTATGTATCTAGTTTGATAGCTCTATTTTCCTATTTCTTCTGTAGACTTGCAAAGCTGATTTCATGGAAGGATGTTAGCTCTGTATAAGCTGGTGTCTGAGATAGTTTCTAGAGAAAAGTTACCTATAGTGCCATGTTAGGAATCCAGAGTGCTGTGAAATGTGTGTGTTATGTGTTTGTGTGCTTGCATGTTTGTGTTTGTGCATGAGTGTGCATGCATGCATGAGTGTGTTTGATATACACCAGGGAAAGAAGTGTGCATTGGATAACCTACCATGATAGAAGATCTCATGGTCATTTCCCATATGACTCTAACCTGTGAGGAGATAGAACTTTGAATGGATGAGGCATCCCAAGGTGGAACAGCTTCATGGAGACCACTTTCCCACCTTGGGATATCATGGGATACTGTTGCTGGCAGATGCCCCAGACAGACCTGTTCTGAAATCCTATGGGATGCTTTTCCTCAGCAAAGCAAGTTGATAATGGGCCAACACAAAGCAATAAATTATGTCCCTTAGGCAACACCCACACTTTCTTTTAGTCCTTTGAATTTAGGAGGTTGGTGGGAAGGCAGAGAGAGAACAAAAGCCCTAAATAACAAAATGCAATGTGCATTTTTACTTTTGGTCCTGTCCCTGACTAATCTTAGTGTAAAATTAAACTGCTAAAGGAAAATGTTAGGGAACGCATTTAGCATTTGAAACTCAAACCCACACCATCTCTCTAAATCAGTGTTCTGACAAAGACTTTGATAAGATGGTTCGGTTCAGTTCAGTTCAGTTCAGTTCAGCCGCTCAGTCGTGTCCGACTCTTTGCGACCCCATGAATCACAGCACGCCAGGCCTCCCTGTCCATCACCAACTCCCGGAGTTCACTCAAACTCATGTCCACAGAGTCGGTGATGCCATCCAGCCATCTCATTCTCTGTCGTCCCCTTCTGCTCCCGCCCCCAACCTTTCCCAACATCAGAGTCTTTTCCAGTGAGTCAACTCGTCGCATGAGGTGGCCAAAGTATTGCAGTTTCAGCTTTAGCATCAGTCCTTCCAATGAACACCCAGGATTGATCTCCTCTAGAATGGACTGGTTGGATCTCCTTGCAGTCCAAGGGACTCTCAAGAGTCTTCTCCAACACCACAGTTCAAAAGCATCAATTCTTCGGCGATCAGCTTTCTTCACAGTCCAACTCTCACATCCATACATGACCACGGGAAAAACCATAGCCTTGACTAGATGGATCTTTGTTGGCAAAGTAATGTCTCTGCTTTTTAATATGCTATCAAGGCTGGTCATAACTTTCCTTCCAAGGAGTAAGTGTCTTTTAATTTCCTGGCTGCAATCAGAATCTGCAGTGATTTTGGAACCCCAAAAAATAAAGTCTGACACTGTTTCCACTGTTTTCCATCTGTTTCCCATGAAGTGAAGGGACCAGATGCCATGATCTTTGTTTTCTGAATGTTGAGCTTCAAGCCAACCCTTTCACTCTCCTCTTTCACTTTCATCAAGAGGCTTTTGAGTTCCTCTTCACTTTCTGCCATAAGGGTAGTGTCATCTGCATATCTGAGGTTATTGATATTTCTCCCAGCAATCTTGATCCCAGCTTGTGCTTCTTCCAGCCCAGCATTCCTCATGATGTACTCTGCATATAAGTTAAATAAGCAGGGTGACAATATACAACCTTGACGTACTCTTTTTCCTATTTGGAACCAGTATGTTGTTCCATGTAAAGTTCTGACTATTGCTTCCTGACGTGCATACAGGTTTCTCAAGAGGCAGGTCAGGTGGTCTGGTATTCCCATCTCTTTCAGAATGTTCCACAGTTTATTGTGATCCACACAGTCAAAGGCTTTGGCATAGTTAATGAAGCAGAAATAGATGTTTTTCTGGAACTCTCTTGCTTTCTCCATGGTCCAGCGGATGTTGGCAATTTGAACTCTGGTGCCTCTGCCTTTTCTAAAACCTGCTTGAACATCTGGGAGTTCACGGTTCACATATTGCTGAAGCCTGGCTTGGAGAATTTTGAGCATGACTTTACTAGCGTGTGAGATGAGTGCAGTTGTGCGGTAGTGTGAGCATTCTTTGGCATTGCCTTTCTTTGGGATTGGAATGAAGACTGACCTTTTCCAGTCCTGTGGCCACTGCTGAGTTTTCCAAATTTGCTGGCATATTGAGTGCAGCACTTTCACAGCATCATCTTTCAAGATTTGAAATAGCTCAACTGGAATTCCATCACCTCCACTAGCTTTGTTCATAGTGATGCTTTCTAAGGCCCACTTGACTTCACATTCCAAGATGTCTGGCTCTAGGTCAGTGATCACGCTATCGTGACTATCTTGGTCATGAAGATCTTTTTTGTACAGTTCTTCTGTGTATTCTTGCCATCTCTTCTTAATATCTTCTGCTTCTGTTAGGTCCATACCATTTCTGTCCTTTATCGAGCCCATCTTTGCATGAAATGTTCCCTTGGAATCTCTAATTTTCTTGAAGAGATCTCTTGTTTTTCCTAGTCTGTTGTTTTCCTCTATTTCTTTGCTTTGATCACTGAGGAAGGCTTTCTTATCTCTCCTTGCTATTCTTTGGAACTCTGCATTCAGATGCTTATATCTTTCCTTTTCTCCTTTGCTTTTTGCTTCTCTTCTTTTCACAGGTATTTGTAAGGCCTCCTCAGGGAGCCATTTTGCTTTTTTGCATTTCTTTTCCATGGGGATGGTCTTGGTCCCTGTCTCCTGTACAATGTCATGAACCTCCGTCCGGAGTTCATCAGATGGTAGTGGTGGATAAATACCAAATAACAGTTAAAAATTGTGAAGATGCCATGTAATGTCTAATATTTGTGAATAATATCTTATAGTTAAATGGTATTCACTGATTTGACTGCCTTAGAATGTTGATCACATCCTTTCCTTCTTCACCTCCACATTTGTATCCCTAGTCCATACATATTTGTTTTAATCTGAGTGACTGAAATAACATCCTACATTCCCTGCCTTAAAGAGTCTCCTGCTGTAAAAAGTTTTAAGATTGGTAAAGAACACTCTTCCTTGGGCTTTATTTTATTCCTGCCATCTTGAAATTCCTCTACTCAAATTCCTTTGCTAAATTCTTTTTCACGTTCAGTTCAGTCGCTCATTCGTGTCCGACTCTCTGCGACCCCATGAATCACAGCATGCCAGGCCTCCCTGTCCATCACCAACTCCCGGAGTTCACTCAGACTCATATCCACAGAGTCGGTGATGCCATCCAGCCATCTCATTCTCCGTCGTCCCCTTCTCCTCCCGCCCCCAACATTTCCCAGCATCAGAGTCTTTTCCAGTGAGTCAACTCGTCGCATGAGGTGACCAAAGTATTGCAGTTTCAGCTTTAGCATAATTATACTCTAATTCTGATGTTAACTTTCTCTGCAGTTGCCCACTGTATCTCATTTCTCTTTTCTCTCTTTGGATAATTGTCTCCAAATGCTCTTTCCTCTGCTTCAAAATAGAGCAAATCTGCCTCCCACAAAGGAGGTTACCCTGCCTTTCCTCAGGATCTTCTTGGCAACCATCTCTCCTTGAACAACCACTGTGTCTCAGTTGTGCTGGGGCCCTTGGTCTCAGGTGCCTTAGTGGGCCACCCCAACTGCTCTAGGGTCCTCATTAGGACCCTGCTCATTGATTTCCATGGGCTTCTCCCTAAAAATGTCCACACCCTCTTCTCTACCTGGCAAACCCTATGCATCCTTAAGAACCTTCTCTGTAAGGCCTTCCTTAACGCTTTCGTGGGGCAGAGTTAAGGTTCCTGAGGACTTTTATATTCAGTTAAACATTATGTCTCTTAGCATGTATTCAACTGTATAGTCACAGAAATCCTGACTCAAACACACTTAAGCAGTGTGGTCATTTATTATCTCACATAGCTGAAGTCTAGAGAAGAGTAATCTTCAGGGCTGGTTGACTTAGCAGCCTGCTATTGTTTTCAAGGACCCAGGTTCTTTCCTTTACTCTGCTATTCCTCAGAGAAGGTGATGGCACCCCACTCCAGTACTCTTGCCTGGAAAATCCCATGGGCGGAGGAGCCTGGTGGGCTACAGTCCATGGGGTCGCTAAGAGTAGGACACGACTGAGCGACTTCACTTTCACTTTTCACTTTCATGCATTGGAGAAGGAAATGGCAACCCATTCCAGTATTGCCTGGAGAATCGCAGGGACGGGGGAGCCTGGTGGGCTACTATCTATGGGGTCGCACAGAGACAGACATGACTGAAGTGACAGCAGCAGCAGCAGCAGCTATTCCTGGTGCTGACTTCTATGTCCGAGTGAGGGTGAGGTGGACATAGCAGTTTCTACTGTCCTAACCAGGCCGAATAATAGTCTGAGGAAGAAGATAACTCATCTCTCTTCTGCCTCTCTCGTAGAATGACAAAGCTTTTCTAGAAAGCCTCCTAGCAAGCTTCCCTTCACATCTTACTGACTGGAATAGAGTCACATGCCTTCTAGTACCAGTGGCTCAGATGGACGAGTATCCCGCTGCAATGCAGGCGATCTCCAGCTTCAATCCCTGAGTCAGGAAGCTCCCCTAGAGAAGGAAATGGCTACCCACTCCAGTATTCTTGCCTGGAGAATCGCATGGACAGAGGAGCCTGGGGGGAATCATCCATGGGATGGCAAAGAGTCAGACATGACTGAGCTAGATCCCTGGGTTGGAAAGATCCCCCAGGAAATGGCAATTCACTCCAGTATTCTTGCTGGGTAAATTCCACGGCCAGAGGAATCTGGCAGGCTACAGTCCATAGAGTCACAAAGAGTTGGACGCAACTGAGCCACTGAACACATATTGAATGGAAACACCCATGGAACTGAGAGAGAGGTCAGCTTACCCTGAGCACATGTGGGGAGGAATGATTAGCTGAACAAATCAGGGTTTTATTGGGATAAAGGGGAGATGGATATGAGTTTGTCAGTCAACAATATCTGATACCCTTATCAAGTTGAAATATCATATTATACACCTTAAGGATTCATCTTTTTTTGTAGGGGACAATACTTCATTTATCTAGATTATTCTTAGAAGCCACTCAGTGCATGGAGTGAAAGAAATATAAAACTCGATTCTTCTTCAGCCTTCATGTATTAACTGCATTTTCTTTAGGCTCTTAAATTCTCTCCAATATCTTGTGGCATTGAAATATAGCTCTGTAGTCATCTGATTATCAGATGCATGTGTATAGTTGGGCTTGTTGCTTTATGTGACTCCAGAGAAGTACCACCCCTATGGAACAAGAATCTGAAGGGAGCCTGCTGTGTGTGCCATGCGGGTGGCAGTGTGTGTGACAGTGTATGAACACAACCATTGGTCTGAACATAGCAAAGAGGTTTCAACATGTGTTATTTTCTGTAATCCATTTCATTATATATAAATACAACCATTACATGTCAAAGTAAATCCCCATCCATATTTCTCTTAGAAAACACCCTTTAGGAGGACATTTCAGCATCATGTAGAATGACTGTCAGTAAGATGCAGGGGAACTGGTTGTGAAATGCAGGCTTAATATAAGAAGACACTTAGGAAACACCTGTGATACCTTCTTCTTACCAGAAATTAGGATCACAGGACTGGGCAGAAGGTAGGATTAAAATATTTTAATATTGTATGATCAGGGCCATATTTTGTTCATTTTTATAACTCCTACAAGCTCTAGAGCAATGCCTGTCATGAAAGCAGAAGAAGGGAAGAAGGGAGGGTTTTTTTCATATTTTCAATGTGAAGAGTGGAGTGTCAGTTCAGAGAGATGAGGCTCACGTTTCTAAATGCTTCTCATTTTGAGTGCTCCTTAGGCTCTTTTTTCTCCTTCCCTCCTTTCTTCTCCCACAAACATCACGATGTCTACTGTATGTCAGGCATCTGCTATGAGAACTATACCACAAGCAAGCTCTGTAAGGACGGGAACATCACAGCATTTGGTGTGATGCTCCTCACATGTGACATTTTAAAATGCTGGTCCCTGACTGACTACATAAACTCAAAGGATCCTTTTCTTCTTGAATCCAAGGGAGTTTGTGAACTTGGAGACAGTTGGGTTGTAACTGCCTAAAGTGTTTGGCATTTCAAGAGGACAAAAAAAGAGATGAGAAATAGCACAGCTTCTGCCCTAAACTGTCTCTTGTCTAGTGGTGACAAAGCCAAAGTCTGCATAGCAATGCTGAACAGTATATATCTTTATATAAAATTGGGCCCAAAAGGGTATGGTTCAAACAGTAAGTATTCAAAGATTAGGGAACTTAGTACAGGCCGCATCAGAGCCCAGGTCTCCCTGCTGGGACTTGGGATGTTCTTTGTAGGACTGTGAGTACTTTAGGGGTGAGGACTGTTATCCAACTCTGACTTGGGGGTTTGTATGCTGCTGGAGCGAGGCCAGGGCTCACCTGAGAACAGGTTCCCACCACTGTCCCTCTGGTTACCCAGAAGCTCAGATTTGTAGACCCAGGGGATACATTTGAACTAGGGTTTCTGCTTGAAGAAGGTAATGCCACCAGCCGGCCAGGTGACAGAGCTCAGCAAAGTGTCATACTTGTGAGGATAAACCTGGGACCAGGGCTGTGTGCACATGTGTTGGTGATATTGCTTTGCTGGGAGAGGCTGCCTTCTTTTCTCCGTGGGCAGGCAGGGTCAGCTTCATGACTTACCAAAGAGAGTGCTGGTTTGTATCTATAAATCATGGTAGATAGTCTCCTCTTTCCTTCTTCTGCTTACAAGTGGCTGATACTTTCTTTATCCTGTGTTTTTGTGGGGGTGTAAAAACGATCCCTTTTCATTAGCATTTTCTTCCTATTAGCAGTCCTTCTTTATCTGTCACCAGCTCTCTTATAATACTGGGCAGGAATGTGTTCACTCAAGACTCCACATTTGTGTCAACATACAGCTAAAGCTGTGAGTGACTTAGCTAAAGCTAAAATTGTGAAGCTCTGTGAGTAAGTAGTGTGGCCTCCAACATTAAGGATTTTCTAGTTGCTGTTACTGCACACAGATGGGTGGATGTGTTTGTTAACCAAGTTCATAGGGAAGCTGCAGCTCCTCCACTGATCCTTATCCTAGGCTAAGATGACTCCTCTCAACCCTTGGGGTGGGGGAGAAGGAGGGCCAGGGTCTTTTGTCTAGTGTGTTCATTTGAGTCTTCCAAAAAGCAGATGCTGGAAAGAGATTAGTTGTGCAAAAGATTTATTAGGGGAAATTCTTTTGAGGAAAAATGGGGAAGGAGATTGAGGATGCTGGGCCAGCTGTCAGGCCTTGGTGCAGCCCCAACCAACTCCTGTGGAGAGTGGGAAGGACAGGAGGCTGGGGAGGAAAAGGTATAAGCTGCAGTGCAGTTTTAAAAAAGGTTTGACGAGGCTTTTACAGAGTCTTTGAGCCATGGTGGCCCTTCAGAGGCCTGCTTAGTGCCCCTGATGAGATCAGTCATTTACTGACTTCTTAAGTTCCTCCAGTGTGCCTCTTCTCAAAGGCTGGAACCAGTGATGGCACAGAGGGCCAGGCACGGCCATTTAGGTTTTGATTCACTGTATGAATTTAACCACAGAAACCCAGGTACTGAGCACTTGTTTTTATGACAAATTCTTGTTTTCCCTGCTTAGGAAAGAATGATGGACACTTCACGTTTACTCCCTGTTATTGCACCGAAAGCACATTGCAAAAATAAAACGACTCACCCTTTGGGAATTTCAGACCTGATCAACAATATAGTTTCTCTCTATTCAGGTGCACACAGTATCTTGTTTCCCTTCTATATTTTCCACTCTTAAGCAGAAAGCTTAAGAGGTCATAGTATCATTCATGGTACTTGCCAAGTAACATTTAGAGAATAAATTCTCCCTAAGATTTCACTAGAGTATTGGAAAAGTGATATTCTTACGCAGGCGTCCTAAACCATGTGCAGTGTATATGGCGTGTCTTCCCTTCTCTTTCCTGACTAGTTTTATTACAGTCATTTGACTCTGCACGTGGAAGGCTGCCCACTGCTCTGTGATAGGTCAAGTGCTCATAGTGGTTACAAATCCATCACTTCTTTTATTCTTTCTAACAAAAGTTAGCATTAAGTATTTCTCACTATTACGGGGGAGTGGACCAAATAGCGAAGCAGGAATAAATAAGATAAAAGTATTCTGCTTTCATTCTTACCTCTCACTCTAGTTTTCCGCTTTATCGCCAGAGTGATGACTCTTACATGAAAATCTGACTGTTTTACTGTCCTGCCTAAAATCTCACAACAGTTTCATATTACCATTGGGTTAGAAATAAGAACTCCTTAGCAGGACAGAGGAGCCTCTTTATAAGCTGGCCCCTGTAGTCTAGTTTCTCTCTCTTTTTCTCTCTCTCTCCCTCTCTTTCCATTTATTTTCTTCTTACTCCACTGCTGGTTTCCTAAATCCATCAGATTTCTTAAGCGCCTTTGCATTTATATGGTATATTGTTAGGTTATCCTAGTGACTGTTAATACAGACGCACTCACATTTCAGTGAGTGCACAAGAGAAGTTAACTCTTCACTCACATAATGGTCCAGGGCAGGTTTTCCTGGTTCGTGGATGGCTTTCCCCTACCTGGTGTCTCAGGGACTCAGGCTTCTTTAGTGCCGTGACTCTGTCTACCTATAGTACTGTTTTTTCCCCTCCACGTCCATCTGATAGATGGCAAAAGATAAGGGAGAAAGCTTACCTACTTCTTCAACACTTCTGTGGCACACATCACTTTTGCTTGTAATCCATCGGTGAGAACCCATCCAAACTCAAGACAGCCAGAAACACAGTCTCTGGGTGAGCAGCCACTTCCTGACAACTAGTCTATGCACTGGTGAATCAAAATCCTAGGGAACATTTAGTTGTCTCTGCTGTTACCACGTGCTGCTACCCACATGTGCAGCCTGGGTCCCAACTCATTCCCTGATTCAGCTCATCTGGACAAATCTTATGTGACCTTTTAAGATTCATCTAAAGCTTTGCATCATTCAAAGGGCTTTGGAGTGTCTCCTCTCTATATTCATATAGCACAGAATCCCTACCAGCTGTCATAGCACATGTCATGTTGTATTATAATTGTTTGCTTATGGATCTTCATTTCACAAACTTCAGCTCCTATAGGACTGGGAACTGTATTTTTATTTTAAATCTATAAATGTCTGGCACAAAATATGTACCCAAATATGCACATTCATTTATTTAATGTGTTATTAAATAAATGAAAGGCAATTAGATGACTTGATTCACAGAAGAATGGCAAAACCCCCAGCATTTGATTTTTTTAAAGAATAAACTGTGGATTTATCCTAAAACAAATGCATCAGTTCTACTTTTAAACTGAGGAATGTGTACACCTCTAAAGTTTCTTTGCTTTCTTTGTTAATAAATCCATAATATTAAGAGAATTCACATTTATCAGATTACCGTGAGCATCCTAACAGTTTGTGAACTTAAAAGTCACAGATTGTCACTTGAGTCCAACTCTTTGCTAAAGGAATATTGTGTCATTAAAATGTGTTTGGCTGCAGGTAAGGATAAACGATTTTAAATAATTTGAAAAAAATTAGAAAATGTGTTATGTCACATAATTTATAAGAAGTCTAGAATTAGGGTAGAGCTTCCCAAGTGGCACAAGGGTAAAGAATCCTCCAGCCAATGCAGGAGACACGGGTTCAATCCCTGGGTGGGAAAGATCCCCTGGAGTAGGAAATGGCAACCCACTCTAGTATTCTTGCCTGGGAAATCCCATGAACAGAGGAGCCTGGTGAGCTACAGTCCATGGGGTCGCAAAGAGTTAGACATGACTGAGCGCCTGACCACACACTCAGATTAGGCTCCGGGATAGATTGATCCAGGGCTCAGTGAAGTTATTCAGGACCTGCTGCTGCTGCTAAGTCACTTCAGTAGTGTCCGACTCTGTGTGACCCCATAGATGGAAGCCCACCAGGCTCCACCGTCCCTGGGATTCTCCAGGCAAGAACACTGGAGTGGATTGCCATTTCCTTCTCCAATGTGTGAAAGTGAATTCGCTGTCGTGTCCGACCCCTAGCGACCCCATGGACTGCAGCCCACCAGGCTTCTCCATCCAGGGGATTTTCCAGGCAAGAGTTCTGGAGTGGCTTGCCATTGCCTTCTCCTAGGTTCTGTCTATATCTCAGTCCTACCATCCTGAATGTTCTGACTGTGTCCTTGGACTGTATCCCCTTAAGGTGACAAGATATCTGCCAGCAAAATGTGGAGAAATGTATTGCCTTGATCATGTCCTGAGGGCGAGAGAGGGCGAGAGAGAATAAGAAGACTTGTCCCCTAACCACAGTACATAAGTTCTGCCTATTAGTCTGATGGGGCTTTCTCAGATATGTGCTGATCTGTAGACCAGAAACTTTCTCCAGGGGAATTCCATCTCCTGACTGATTAGATTACTCAGTATCTGTCACAGAGCCAAGGTTTTCTTGAAGCAATTGGATGGGAAAAAAGAAGTGGGTAACTCTTCTCTCCAAAATCTGTGGGTCTATTAGGAAGGAAAAAAAGAGAGGTAGTAAATGTCCATTACAAATATTGTAAGAATACAATCTTATCAACTCACAAAGAGTTGGACATGACTTAGTGAGTGAACAACAAAAATCTATTGAATTGGTGCCAGTGGAAGGGTAAACAATTTTCTAAGACAAATAATGATTCTTTCTCTTGCCACCTATATAAGTTCCAAATCATATAGTTGAAAACATGGAATAATAAACATTTTAGATTACGTTCCTCCAGTATAGTTATTTATTCTTTATTTTAGGCCTCGTAATGGGATTAATTTTACGATATGCTACAGCACCAACTGATATTGAAAGTGGAACTGTATATGATTGTGGAAAACTAGTCTTCAGCCCATCAACTCTTCTGATCAATATCACTGATCAAGTTTATGAATATAAATACAAGAGAGAAATAAGCCAACACAACATCAATCCTCACCAAGGCAATGCTATACTTGAAAAGGTAAGGACCCTTTCTATCTGGTCACATATTTTTGTTTCCCAGTGTAAATAATTGTGTCATATATAAGCCACAATAGACAGTGCATTCACATACATACATATGCCCCCTTAAACACCATACTCATGGGGCAATTTCATTTTCTAAGTGGTTAATGTCTTGATATGCTCTTATTGTAAGCTCAGTTGTCTATATATTTCTTCTAGAAGTTGAGAAAGAGTGCTTCTTATTATAACTGTTTTGCAAACCACAGTTACATTTGGGGAAAAGATAATAATAATAATTCAGCTGACTCTAATGATACTTGATTCAAGTTTTCACATGTGTGTTTAAGTGTCATTGCATATATATATTGTGGTTGTTGTATATGTTACCAGCTGGCTACTAAGTTTAAATCTCCTTTAAGCCAAAGGGAAAAGGAAGAATGAAGACATTTGCACTTGCAAACCTTGATCTAGAATGGCTGACTTTTAGCTGTGAACATAAGACACTGGCCCCTTGGCTGTTTATAAATGCACTGACACATAGTTGTTCTCAAGAGATCTTGACTCCATCTGTTTAGTTAGAGAATCTTAGATTGAAAAAAGAAAAATTGTGAAGTTATTCATCTTCTAAAAATGGTTTTATTATTGCAAATGTGTGAATTGCTTCGGTTATTGGAAGAGAAAATTTTTTTGCTCTTAGGACTCTGGGTTAGAAAACAAGTGAGGTTACCTTTTTGCTGCCTTGTGTGTGGATCAGTCTTTGTAATAAGTGAATTTGTGTTTAACAACACAAGTGCATGCTAAGAATCAGGATCTCGTGTGACTTATTCTAGCTTCTTTTGTTTCAGAGCTGAGAACTTCCTTGAAATTATGGAAGTGCATTTTATCACTATTATTCCATACAGATTTAGTTTTCTTTTAAAATACACATTTCCCCCCCTCCATTTTGAGAGATCTGGGGCAGGAGGGGAGATACATGGCCTGCCATTTTTCCTTATTCAAGAGGAGTAATTTTAGTATTTTTTTCACACTATCTCCCAACTAACAAATTTCTAGATTAACTTCCTCCTAGCACTTGGTAAGGGCCCTGGAAAGTCAAACTGATTATAATACTAGCCTAAATCATGCTTAGGGAAGTGAAGTGAAGCACAAGAAATAAAATTAAATAATAGTTTCTGAAGTAAACAAGAGTAACTTCTATATCTTTGACTTTCTTGAGTGATCTCTTCTGTGAGATTCTTTCTATTGTCGTGAATAATGGAAAATGATCTATCTTGAAACAAATAATTTTTTAAGGTGACCTTGTTAGCAGCATAGGATTTAAACACCCTCATCTGTTTCAATTTTCTTAGTACCAGAATTTAACTTATTTCCCTTCTCACTCTCTTATCTGTTTTTATCTGCATTTCTAAGCAGCACTATTTCTTCAAACAGGTTTGAGTCCCACCCCCCCCACCAAGGTGCTGATAATTATCTCTGTCATTATAGCAATTTGTTTTCTAACAGGACTGCCTATGATCACCTGATCAGAGATTCTATTATGATGTTACTGACATATTGATTTTTATCAACAGCCAATTACAGTGTTTGCTTTTAAAAAATTAAGGCAAGAGATGGAGAAAAATATGGAGCCTTCTTGGTTTTTCCCGTTGGTTGGATTTTGAGTTCTCACATGAAATGTTGAATTGACTTTGAATGGTTCAAGTATTTTATAGACTAACTTCTAAAGCATGTGACTTATTGAATCACAATTAGCATTTGTTCCTCTGGGCATTCCAGGCTGGCCATGGGCAGCTCAGTACCCAAGGTAAATCCCCAAGTCCCTTGCTGGTGGAACGAAGAGCAGCTACTGCTACACTTACCTTATTAGACAACTTTAAGTAGAAAGGATATTTTTAATAAACGGTCAGAGTACATTTTAGCACACATTTGTTGTTTATGTGCTAATGTTGGGGGACCCTACTTAGTCTGTGAAAATGAAATGCTCATAGTCTGTCTTCATTACTGAGAATTCTCCACTGCATGCAATTATTCATATGAATCAAGCAATTGCTTGGTCTATGTCAGATGCAAAAGAATTCCAAAATAAGTCCAGTTTTTGAAAGGTTTAACATGGAGTTACAGAGGTAACATGGAATAATGGGGAAAAAATTCAGGACCAGAAAGACCTGTCATCTATCTTTAGTAAGTTCTTTGAACTTCTTAAGCTCTAACCTTCTTATTTGTTAAGGTGGGTAGATTAGAACTATTTTGTAGGTTGTTTCAGTGTTTAAGTGAGATGATGTATAGAAAGTGCCTGACTGCCATAGGCCTTTTATACTGCATGGCTCTCGCTGCCTTGTTACTGCTCCCACTGCTACTTCTAATACCACCACCAATATCATCACCACTGCATGACCTTTAAGACCAGTGCTACCATTGCTGCTTCGAGATAATATTTGAATGCTTTATGTATGCTGGGGATTAATGGAATATATGTTTTTTCCCTCAATTATTTAATATCTTTGGGGGACATAAGACCAACATATAATGTATGTTAGTATATGATTCAGTTCTAAATTATATAAACTATGAGTTTCTTAAAACTTTACAGATTAGTTGTCATAGATATTTGAGCTTGTTAGGGAGGCTTCCTGGAGGAGGTGGCACTTGAGAGGGCTTTCAAAGGTGGGTGTGGCTTGAATAGGCAGCAGGATTGAGTTCAGAAAGATCTGGGCAGGATTGGAGAATGAGGCTGCAGAAAGTGATTAACTAGGTGAGAAGGGAAGAGGGCCTCGTGGATTCTTTGGGTCAATAGAATCTGCTTGATTTATAGGAACAGTGTGATGAGAAGAATCTAAGATTCCAGGGTCTCAGGCCTGACCGGGAGAATATGAGGGTCCCAGGATAGTGGGAAGGGAGAGAAAGATTTCTGGAAGAAGGTGGGTGAAAATGACCTGCGGATCTGCAATTAGAGAGAGATCATCTAATTCAGAGCAAGAAAAAGAACTGATTTCATTATGTTGAACTCCATCATTTAATAGATGAGTAAACGAACTTGAGCACTAAATTGCTTTAGTGCTTTATTCAGTGATTTTCAAATTTGCCTGAAATTTGGAATCACGTGAAGCTTCAAAAAATTCTGATGCTTGTATTCTGTCCCTGGAGTTGGTGATTTTACCGGTTTGGGGTGTAGCGTGAGCACTGGAAATTTTGGAAGATCATCAGATGAGTCTAAAGCACAAGCAAGTTTTGGAACCACTTATTTAGGTTCTATGTTATGTTTGGGTGAATATAGCGAGGAAATAAATGCCATGTTTCTGCTTCTTCTCACTTCCACTGCTGCAGATCTAACAGCCCCCTTTACACACACAGCACTTTTCTCACTTTAGGACCTCTACACATGTCGTTCTTAACATATGTTGTCTAAATTGGTCTTGCTTCTGCTCTTTGGATGTCAGAGTATTTCCTATTCCTGGAATCTTGAAATGCCATCTCTTCAGAGAGGGCTTGTCCTGTGATTTTCTCACATTGCATCCCCTCTCTCTCTTTTGCCCTCTCTTTTGTTTCAAAGTACTTTTAGCACCGTCTTAAATTTTATATGTATTTTCTTGCTTATTAATTATAATTCTTATATTATTTGATGTCCACTAGACTGTATACTCGGAGAAGGCAATGGCACCCCACTCCAGCACTCTTGCCTGGAAAATCCTGTGGACGGAGGAGCCTGGTAGGCTGCAGTCCATGGGGTCGCTAAGAATTGGACACGACTGAGAGACTTCACTTTCACTTTTCATTTTCATGCATTGGAGAAGGAAATGGCAACCCACTTCAACGTTCTTGCCTGGAGAATCCCAGGGACGGGGGAGCCTGGTGGGCTGCCATCTATGGGGTCGCACAGAGTAGGACATGACTGAAGCAACTTAGCAGCAGTAGCAGCACCAGACTGTATACTTCACAAAGCAGGGTCCATGCCTTTTTTTATTGACCAATGTGTCCCCAAAGCCTACCATAGAGCCCAGTGCACTCTGCTGCTAAATAAATAGTTTGTGAATGAATGGAGGAATCTGAGTGCTTGATAGAGTATATACAACTGGAATATTTGGAAGATATCATCTTGGTAGGAGAACGTCCTAGACACTTAATGGTTGAAGAGACTAAGATATTATTATATAGTCTTAGTCATGTTCATGTAGATATAAATTCATATACAGAGAAATTACATGGTGGGCCCAGGGTCCCAGTAATTATATTACTGGTCAGAGGCAGAACTGAGGCCCGTAGCACTTAACTCTGAGGACTGAGTAGTTTATCAAATTTCATACCACTGGACAGGCTCTGGAGTGGCCTGTGGACAGAGAAGGGCTGAGGCCTGAACAATATGACACTGAGATGTGTGGGGGAGATGAGGACCAGTACTGGAAAGGGAAGATTTTCAGAATTGCAGAAAGAGGTCTAGCACCAGGGTGTCCCAGAAGCCATTGGTGTGGCTCCACTGGGTCCTTTTTCTTTGTGGTACAGATTAAAGGGAGTACTTGGCCTTTGTTTCTAAAAGTTACAGGATGAGGAAATGAGTTTTACCCTCAGAATGCAGTTTAGGGGCTTGGATGAAATTTCTGACTTAGGATTTGAAGAGGCTGGAATAAATTCCTGTGCTATATAATCATCTCTTGGAATACCAATAAAAGCACATGTATTTCTGGGATGGTTAGGCCTTGATGTGCTTGGAAACAGCACTGGGCTTGATGGTTCCCTGGGTTTCTTCCAATAATATGGTATAAAACTGGAAAATAGGAGAGCTGTTGGCATCTATATAAGCAGCAGTGTACTGTGCTTTCATACCACATTGTAAACATATGAAATTTTTAAGAATTACCATATGCCAAGCTTCTTTTGTTCATGCTCAATACAGATAAAAGTGTAGAGAATAAAAAATATTTTCACTTAAAGATGTGTGAGAACAGTATTTTTTTATATATTACGAGCAGCTGATGATCTCAGAACAACCTTCTGAGAGACTAAAACTAGAAATATGTTGATTTATATCTATTCAGTTGACATTTCCAGAACTGTTTGTCAAATTGTTCTGTGGATCCACTAGTAATTTTAACTGAGTGGGGCCTATCTTCTATTACATAATATCTTTACAGACATTAATTTGTTACAAAATATTTCCGTTCCGTTCTGTCGCTCAGTCGTGACCGACTCTTTGCGACCCCGTGGACTGTAGCCTACCAGGCTTCTCCGTCCATGGGATTCTCCAGGCAAGAATACTGGAGTGGGTTACCGAATACAAAAATGCCTACTAAGTGTTTTCTGAATTTAGTATCAATAGGAAGTTAAAACTTGTTTCTGAAAAAGAACTTTCTCTGTCATTCATCCTTTCATTCATTCCTTCAACACGAACTGATTTCCATCAGTTTCGATTCTAAATAGGAATGATCTCAAGGAGTTTATTAGTAAATCTGGGGGAAATGCAGCGTATGAATAAGTGAACAAATATACCACAAGACAGCTATCAAAGGAGAGGGTCAAATACCATGGATGTTCTGAGGGGGTGATATTATTTCTTGTTAGGGTGATAGGCTAAGCACCGACGAATTTATGCTCTTGAACTGTGGTGTTGGAGAACTCTTGAGAGTCCCTTGGACAGCAAGGAGATCAAACCAGTCCATTCTAAGGGAAATTAACCCTGAATATTCATTGGAAAGACTGATGCTGAAGCTGAAGATCCAATACTTTGGCCACTTGATGCAAAGATCTGACTCATTAGAAAAGACCCTGATGCTGGGAAAGATTGAGGGCAGGAGGAGAAGGGGACGACAGAGGATGACATGGTTGGATGGCATCACCAACTCGATGGACATGGGTTTGAGCAAGCTCTGGGAGATGGTGAAGGACAGGGAAGCCTGGTGGGTTTCAATCCATGGGGTCACAAAGAGTCAGACACGACTGAGCGACTGATCAACAACAAAGGGTGATAGGAAAGATTTTGAGGAACGCCAGCTGATTGGCTCTGGCAGTGATGTATGTAGTGTTTGGAGGTGGGAGAGTCATTCCAAGCATGGGTAGAAAAAGAGGTAGAGAATATTCCAAGAAATCAAGCCATTTCTAAGTTGTTGAAGCAGGGAAGATCAGTGAAACAGAGGGTGGGGGTAAGGGCAGAGTCTGGCTGCAGAATCACTTAAATTCCAGGCTGAGTAATGCCCACGTATCTGTAGTCTGTGGAAGAGTGCAGTGTTGACAACAGCAAAAAGAAATAGGCTGCTGTCTACAAGGTAGAGAGTGAAAGCAGAGGGACAGCTAAGAGAAACAAGGAAGGAAGACACTGTAAAGTTTAGATCAGTTGGGCACGAGGAGGAAGGATGAAGAGCTAATTCTGCTGCTGTGTCCTGTGGGTTCATAGAAAGTGGCAGGACAGAAGTGGGTACTTAGAAAGTAAAGAAAGGAGCTGTTTTATAGTGAAAAATCACAAATATAGTTTAAAACTATGATGAATGAATCAATCAATCTCATTTATTTATTTTTCATTGATTTAACACATTATGTTTTTTGACATTGAGTTGGAAAGGTCAGCAGACCATTTGGCTAGAAAAGTCTTGCAGACCTAGTAGATTTTCAAAAGTTGTCAGCACAGTTAAATTTATACTTCCTATAATTTACAAATCAGTTGACTGTAGTGTGAAAAGTCAAAGGAAACCCCAGTGAAAAGTTTTGCCAAGCCTTCACTTCCTGTGTGACAAATGACACTATCATTTGGTAAAGAAAAGTTATTTTAGGGCAAGTTAAACTACTAAGCAATCTGTCTTGTCTATTGTTTCAAGAGAATTGTCAGGCACACTGAAGCTATTATCAATTGTGTTGATAGTACTGTGTATTTTTTAGATATTTTAAGGAAGTCCTTATAGCAACAGTAATTATATGACTTTAAAAAATAACTTTGTATATGCAGTATTAAAACATCAGTGTCTGATTTTTTCTCACTGTCCAACATTTTCTGAAGATGATTTTGACTGTTTGTGGTTCAGAGTCTTAATTTTCACATATTTATTTGTAAACTATTTCTGTTCTTTCCAGTCTTTCTTTTTACTTGATTATTCTGGCTGCAGAGTCCAGAAGGCAAAACTCTTCTGCTAACAGGAACAGATTGATCAGAAAGAGTCATGAGACCATGAGATAAATATGTGCACTTGGTGCTGGGACACTCTGGGGGAGGATAAGAAAAGACAGGAAAGGAATGTCTGAAACTGTTCTAGCCACAGTGAGAGAAGCAAGTGTCACGATACATCAGCACTTGGGGTCTGGAGAAACCCTTATAGAATACTATCAATTATTTCTCCACTCTGTAGAGATCAGGGATTCATGATTTATGTTTCTCTACCAAAGCCTTTGACTGTGTAGATCACAATAAACTGTGGAAAATTCTGAAAGAGATGGGAATACCAGACCACCTGACCTGCCTCTTGAGAAACCTGTATGCAGGTCAGGAAGCAACAGTCAGAACTAGACATGGAACAACAGACTGGTTCCAAATAGGAAAAGGAGTACGTCAAGGCTGTATATTGTCACCCTGCTTATTTAACTTATATGCAGAGTACATCATGAGGAACGCTGGGCTGGAAGAAGCATAAGCTGGAATCAAGATTGCCGGGAGAAATATCAATAACCTCAGATATGCAGATGACACCACCCTTATGGCAGAAAGTGAAGAGGAACTCAAAAGCCTCTTGATGAAAGTGAAAGAGGAGAATGAAAAGGTTGGCTTGAAGCTCAACATTCAGAAAACTAAGATCATGGCATCTGGTCCCATCACTTCTTGGGAAATAGATGGAGAAATAGTGGAAACAGTGTCAGACTTTACTTTTGGGGCTCCAAAATCACTGTGGATGCTGATTGCAGCCATGAAATTAAAAGACGCTTACTCCTTGGAAGGAAGGTTATGACCAACCTAGACAGCATATTAAAAAGCAGAGACATTACTTTGCCAACCAAGGTCTGTCTAGTCAAGGCTATGGTTTTTCCCGTGGTCATGTATGGATGTGAGAGTTGGACTGTGAAGAAAGCTGATCGCCGAAGAATTGATGCTTTTGAACTGTGGTGCTGGAGAAGACTCTTGAGAGTCCCTTGGACTGCAAGGAGATCCAACCAGTCCATTCTAAAGGAGATCAATCCTGGGTGTTCATTGCAAAGACTGATGCTAAAGCTGAAACTGCAATACTTTGGCCACCTCATGCGACGAGTTGACTCACTGGAAAAGACTGATGCTGGGAGGGATTGGGGGCAGGAGGAGAGGGGATGACAGAGAATGAGATGGCTGGATGGCATCACCAAGTCGATGGACATGAGTTTGAGTGAACTCCGGGAATTGGTGATGGACAGGGAGGCCTGGCGTGCTGTGATTCATGGGGTCGCAAAGAGTCGGAGACGACTGAGCGACTGAATGGAACGGAACCATGACCAGTCTTGATTCTTACACATGAGATGGTCTCAGGGAATCTCAAGTTTGGTAGTACATGGGATGAGTCTCTTTGGACAGACTTAGATACTTTTATTGTAAACCTTCCTTAAGAGATCTATTGTTAATATTGAAACATAACATTTTTAATTCGTTTTATCTATTTTCCTCCACCTTTTTTCAACTTTCTTTGTAGAATTTTGGCCTGATACATGGTTTCAGAAATGTCTCAAGACTCAGTATTCCTTTAAACTTCTTCCAGTTCTATCGAGATAAATTAACATATAAGATTATGTTACTTTAAGCTGTACAACATAATGATTTTATATAGCTACATAGATATCTACTGGGCTTCCGAGGTGGCGCTAGCAGTAAAGAACTCATCTGCCAATGCAGGAGATCTAAGAGATAAGAGTTCAATCCCCTGGAGAAGGAAATAGCAACCCACTCCAATATTCTTGCCTGGGAAATCCCATGGACAGAGGAGCCTGGTGGGTTACAGTCCACAGGATCACAAAGATTTGGACACAACTGGAGGGACTTAGCATGCACACACCCATGCATATATATCTATGTATGTGTCAAATGCAAAATGATTATCACAATAAGTTTAGTTAACCTTCATCAATTCATGTAGTTACAAATTTTTTGCCTTGAGAACTTTTAAGTTCTTAGCAACTTTTGAATATACAATACAATGTCATTAACTATAATCGCCACGCTGTACGTTATATCCTCAGGATTTATTTATTTTATAACTGGGAATTTGTATCTTTTGACCACCTTCAACCATTTTTCCATCCCTCTTCTCTCACCTCTGGCAACAATCAATCAATCAAACAACAAGAATCTCTGTTTCTATAGCTCTTTTTAGACTCCAAGGAAGTGAGATGATATAGTTTTGCCTTTCTCTATCTTATTTCACTTAGCATAATGCTCTCAAGTTCCATCCGTCTTGTTGCACATGGCAGTTTCCTGCTTTTGCATGGCCGAATAATTCTATTGCATATTAATCCAATTATCCATCAATGGACACTTAGCTTATTTCCATGTCTTGGTTATTGTAAATAATGAGACAGTGAACATAGGAGTACAGCTATCTCTACAAGATTGTAATTTCAATTTGGGGGGATATATTCTCAGAAGTGGGCTTGCTGGATCACAATGTAGTCCTGTTTTTCATTTTTTTGAGAAATCTCCAAACTGTTTTCCTTGTTGGCTGCACCAATTTACTTTCCCATGAACAATGTGCAAGTGCTCCTTTTTCTATGCCACATCCTGTGGAATAGAAAGATAACACTTGTTACCTTTTGTCTTTTCTATGATAGGCATTTTAACAAGTGTAGGATGATATCTCCTATTTCTTTGTGCTTCTGACTTGCATTTCCCTGATGATTAGTTCCATTTGGTTTTAATTTAGTCATTGAACAACATAAATTTTCTGTATTCATTTAGTCATTCAACAACTATTTATTGGGCACCATTCATATGCTAAGTACTCGTTTTAAGTGATGCAGATACAGTAGTGAACAAAACAAAGCCCTCACTCTCATGGAGATTAGATCCTAAGGGGGAGCTAGACAAGGTACAACTCAGTGTAAGTATTTATAATCTAATGTCAGGAGAAGACATGCGCTCTGAAGCCAGGTTAGCAACATGAGAAGATGTCAGGAGAAGTGTCTTTAGATATGCTTTGCAGGGAAGCCCTCATTGAAAAGGTGAAGTTGGAGCCTAGATCTGAATGAATTTGGGAGTAAGCCACACAGAGATCAGGAAGAAGAGAACAAAACTAAATAATAGAAGATGTCTTTACTTTCTTGAGGTCAGTATTTCCCTTTGCCAGTTCTTTGCTGTGTTTTTCATGAATATCCAAAATCATCTTGTCTATAATGAAATTCTGGAAAAATTCTATCATTGTGATTGAGAAAGGTGGAGGAGAAGTAGAGAGATGTCAGCTTGGAATGGGTAGTGAAAATACAGAAAATGCAGAAATAATAGGAACATCACGCCCCAAAGGCTGGCAGTCTTGACCTAACATCCAGGCCACTTTCGCAGTCTTTCCTTCAGAATGCATAGTCCAGATATGAAGGAGTTGTTTTGTGACAGTTTAGTTGTAACTTGGAGCACTCCAAATGCGAGATTAGTAGTTACCCTTGTTGTTGTTTAGTTGCTAAGTCGAATCTGACTCTTTTGTGACCCCACGGACTGTAGCCCACCAGGCTCCTCTGTCCATGGGATTTCCCAAGCAAGAATACTGGAGTGGGTTGCCATTTCCTTCTCCAGGGGATCTTCCTGACTCAGTAATTGAACCCATGTTTCCTGCATTAGCAGGAGGGTTCTTTACCATTGAGCCACCAGGTAAGCCCAAGAATAACCCTAGACAACTCTGTTAGACAGAGTTTGGATTAAGTCCTTGCCACCTGGAATGCAGCTTGGCTTTTTCACACGGTGTATGGACGTGGCACTCAAAAACCCTTCTGACTTCCTTTCTTCTTCTTCACAGATCATCACACATCATCACTCAGTGTTCTAAGGAAGCTGACTACTGGGACATTTATTTGTGGCAGGATTGAATTCCAACCAGATGTCCAATTTTATTTAACAAAAATCCTAGCTATTCAAAATAATGTAAAAGCTGCTGCTGGCAATGATCTCTTGGATGTCATGAGATTAGAGCACAGATTGTACTGATGTCTCTCACACTCACTCTTGGTTGGCAAAGAAAAGGAGTCATGTGAAAGTGTATGAGTAGGATGAACACTGGCATCGGTGCACTTCGTAATGTGACAAAACTTGATAAGAGGAGAGTGGCTATGGAGTAAAGGGAAAGCATCTCAGGTTCTGGACTTTGAGCCCAAGAAAGTATCCCTGACCACCATGGGGAGAAACAACTGATATGCCTACCCATCTCCCAGTCACTCCTTGCTCCCAACTGATGCCTGGTTTTGGACCATCTCAGGTCATCCATTTGCCTAGTTCCAGAAAGGACTTGGTGGCATCACAGACACATTTTTAGGAACTACAGGAGCCAGCATGGCAGACCACAACATGGATTAGCATTTTGGGATGCTGAGTAGCCATCCACTTCGATATCAAAGTTCCCTGGTAGCTCAGATGGTAAAGGATCTGCCTGTAGTGCAAGAGACCAGATTCGATCCCTGGGTCAGGAGGATCCCCTGAAGAAGGGAATGGCTACCCATTCAAAGGATAGGTTTTCAAAACTATTTTAGGGGGTTGTGGGTGACTGGGGACTCTAAAGCTATTCTATTTCCCTGTCCTACTCAGTTCAAGATCATGGTGAAACATGTTCCGTGAGAGGCAATCTTTAAAAACTGACTTAAAACTTGTTATTTGATAATATTTTCTGTATTTACTAATATCTTATATTTATTGTGTGTTATCTCAGAACAAAATATTCCTCATAAGTGACCTTCCCCCAAAAAACCAAAATATTATTCTTTTAAATATCAACACATACATGATAGGGACTGGCATGTATGAGACAGCATAACATGGTGAGAGCCCCATTCTGCAATCAAAATACTTGGGTTTAAACCTCTGGTCTACCTTTAACCTGCTGGATGATCTTCAGCATCTGACTTAATCCTTGATGCCTTTGTTTTGTCAAATGAGGCAATATTAGTACCAACCTCAAAAAGTTATTATGAGAACTAAATGAAATAATTCACATAACCAGCTAATGTGCTTTAGCATTAATAAATCCTCAGTAAATATTACTTGTTATTATCAAGCATCAGGTACTTGCCAAGTAATTTAAAACACTGATTTCCAAACTTTGATATGTGCATCAGTTAAACGATTGAGTATGTTTACCTTATATTTGCCCATTTATTTGTAAATGGCATGCAAGTGCTATTGTACAATGTATTGTGCATATTATAAAGTGAAAGTGTTAGTCACTCAGTCATGTCTGACTTTTTATGACTCCATGGTCTGTAGCCCACCAGGCTCCTCTGTCCGTGGAATTCTCCAGGCAAGCATACTGGAGTGGGTAGCCATTTCCTTCTCCAGGCAATCTTCCCAACTCAGGGATTGAACCCTCTCTCCTGCATTGCAGTCAGATTCTTTACCATTAGCGCCACCTAGGAAGCTCAGGTAATACTGTTATGAGAAAAGAGTATCAAGCTAGAATTTTTCAAAGGATGAGAAAAAATATAAAAAGTTTTTTGCACACTTAAGTGGATCATCTTGTTCACTTCATAACATATGTACACCTCAACTTAAAGAGCAATAAACAGGTCATATTTTAAATTTTTATTTTTACTTTATTTTTGATATTTTTCTTGTAAATAATTTTCTTGAGAATTTTTGCTCTTTTCTGAAATCTCACTATTCTGAGTATTCTGAGTCTCAGCAGCACCGATATGCACATGGGCTCTAGGCCTGAGGCAGGGATGCTTTTAGGGGTTGTTAGCTTTGTGGAAACATTCAGTCCCACCCCAGGAGACCCCACATTACTATACTTCAGTATCTAGTTCTAGCGTCTTAAGGCTCCAGCTGATGTTCTCCCACTATATCTTAGCTCAGATGTAAATTAATATTTTTGTCTATGATGTTGGGTTATTGTCTGTCTTCTCACTAGATTTCAGGAGGGCAGGGACCAGCTCTGTCCATGGTCCATTGTATTCCCAGCTCACAGCAGGGTGCCTGGCACCTGGCTGATACTCTGTGGACCCTGGCAAGTGATTGGATGATATAATGAGGTATCCGTCTCTGCTTGTCAGTTGCTACTTCAGTGCCACTCTGTCCTGTCTTCGCTGTTGGCCATTTTATTCCCAAGCATCTATCACAGATTTCCCCTCAGAGTGAAGTACCAGGGCTCTGTGACGATTTTTTTGCTATTCAGACAGTTGAATTTTTGGCAGTCTTTCTTTTTTTTATTTTGGGGGGGGGTTGTTTGTTTATTTATTATTGCAGTATAATTGCTTAACAATGTTGTGTTGGTTTCTGCTGTACAATGAAGTGAATCAGCTATATGTGTACATAGAGTCACCTCCCTCTTGAGCCTCCCTTATCTCTTCCCTCATATCACCCCTTTAGGTCACTACAGAGCACTGAGCTGAGCTCCCTGTGCTATACAGCAGGATCCCACTAGCTATCTGTTTTACACACAATATCGTATATGTGTCAATCCCAATCTCCCAGTTTATACCCCAGTCCCAACCCTCCATGTCCACTCATCTGTTCTCTGCATCTGTGCCTCTATTTCTGCCCTGCAAATGAGTTCCTCTGTGCCACTTTTGTCTAGATTCCATATATATGTGTTAATACATAATATTTTTCTCTTTCTGACTTATATCACTCTGTATGACAGACTCCAGGTCCATCCCTGTCTCTACAAATGACCCGATTTCATTCCTTTTAGATGGTGGCCTTATCTCCAAATAATTGATCAAGGATAGAGGGAGAAGGAGGCAAGGAGCTGGGCACAGGAGAGACAAACAGAGAAGGAGGGGAAAAGGGAGGGAGAAAAAGATTTCTCATGAAGACTTATATAAGTAGGTACAACTTAAAATGGATCTTTCAGTTCCTTTCCTGTTTGCTTTGTTCCTTCTAAAACATTAAACTTAGGCAAGACTGCACATTTATCATTGCTGGTCTCCAGTGAGTAATTATATAAGGTTCCATCCAACTGCGTTTCCTGGTTCTTCAAGAAACTCCTCATTAGTAGCTTACACAGCCCGAAGGTAGGGTAAACATAAGTGGCACAGAGGGGTTAGAACAACCAGAAGGAGTGAGGACCTTAAAGAAGCTATGCATTTAACTGGCTTGTCTCCTGATGCTATTTAAGCCTGTCTTGTGTTAGGGGTCTCCCAGCTGCTCCTCTCAGATCCATTTTTAGTTACACTAAGTGTTCTACATACAAACCTTCAAGTGGTGAGCTTTCAAAGATACGTCTGTGCGTTTGTGTGTCCGATCATGTAAGGCAGGTCACGTGTCTGGTGTACATTGTCACGTGTGGACATCCTCTGCCAGAGACTGTGCTTTTGTATACTTTATAGTACTGTAGAGAGTATAGTAGTCCAGTATTTTATGTCAAGCCCAGGATGTCTGTAAGCAAGCGTAAAAACAGCAGTGATGTATCTGGTACTACTGTGCTTTTCAGGGTACTATACTATAAGATTAAAAATGTTTGATCTTTTGTGCTTGTTTGTTTATGTATTATTTGGGTGAAAAGTATTATAAATCTATTATGGTACAGTACTATATGGCTGGCTGTGGTAGTTGGGTACGTATGTGCTGCATGCTCAGTCATGTCTGACTCCTTGCGACCTCATGGACCATAGCCCACCAGGCTCCTCTGTCCATGGGATTCTCCAGGCAAGAATACTGGAGTGGGTTTCCATTTCCTTCTCCAGGGAGTTGGGTACCTAAGTAACTTTGTGTACTTATGAACATGCTCTCAGAACAGGACTCAGTTATATGTAGGTGACTTACTGTATGAGGCTAACTGGATATGGTCTGATTTACAGAGTTCTACCTCAGGTGGAGGTGTGTTGAATGAGGATGTCTTACAAATTAGATTTCTTTTACTGTTGTTGTTTGTGTCACGTGGCATACAGTCTTAGTTCCCTGACCAGGGACCAAAGCTGCGCCCCCTGCAGTGGAAGTGCAGTACTAATCACTGAACCACCAGGGAACTCCCCTCTGTACCATTCTTTCTGAGTTCCTAGAGGACTCAGAAGTAGAGTTTAGTGAGCAGGATGGTTAAGTGAGCTTGAGATCAATATCTTATGAATGGAAGAGGAAGGAAACCTGAGAGGGCCAAAGGGAGAAGTTAAGCTATGATGGCAGGCCTGACAATTTTGTCTAACTCCTTGGCAAGTTCTGAAGTTAGAATGGCTCTTCAGAGTCCTCTGCCGTTGGACTGAGATGGCCTGGACTCTAAAACACCAAATCATTTTGTCTTTGGATATGGGCCTCTCTGGAAAGGGCATGACTTTGCATGAGGCAGTTCTTTTCAGTCTTAGCAATCTCTGAACGGACTGACATTCTAAGCAGCAGAGGTGACAAGGCCTTCATTGGAGGAAAAGCCCAATATCTAACATATTGTAACCCTAATAGGGGAGGAAAATCTTTCTTTCTGTCTGGGTTTTTTGCCTAGGGCCCTTGTAACAAAAGACAGATTAACAAGAGAAAAACACACAGAAGTTTATTTCATATATGCCTGAGAAAAATCTAGAGAATGGGTAATCCAAACAGATGGCTTAGAATTCAGGCTTCAATAACATCCTCAGCTAAGATAAAGTGTATAGGGGAGGCAAGTTTTAGGAAGGAGACCTGGAATTGTCTGGTGAACAAGGGTAAAACTGTTGTGCAAATTTAAGTCTCTGCCTTTTTTATTGACAAATTTCATATGATTTAGACTTATCTTTCTCTTGCTGGTATCAAGAAGGAGACACCCTTACAAATGGAGGTTTCCGTTATGTTAATTTCCCTTGCTGTTGTTGTTGTCCAGTTGCCCAGTTGTATCTGATTGTTTGCAACCCCATGGACTGCAGCATGCCAGGCCTCCCTGTCCCTCTCCATGTCTCAGAGTTTGCCCAAGTTCATGTTCATTGCATCAGTGATGCTGTCCAGCCATCTCATCCTCTGACACCCACTTCTCCTTCTGCCCTCGATCTTCTCCAGCATCAGGGTCTCATCCAATGAACCATCTGTTTGCATTAGAGGACCAAAATCTTGGAGCTTCAGCTTCAGCATCAGTCCTTCTAGTGAATATTCAGGGTTAATCTTCTTTACGATTGACTGGTTTGGTCTCCTTTTAGTCCAAGGGACTTTCAGGAGTCTTCTTGTGCACCACAGTTCCAAGGCATCAATTCTTTGGTGTTCTGCTTCTTAACAGTCCAGCTCTCACCACCATACTTGACCACTGGGAAGACCATAGCCTTGACTCTACCAACCTTTGTCAGCAGGGTAATGTCTCTGCTTTTCAACACACTGTCCAGGTTTGTCATTGCTTTCCTTGCAAGAAGGAATCATCTACTGATTTCATGGTTGCAGTCACTGTCCACAGTGATTTTGGAGCCCAAGAAGAGGAAATCTGTCACTATTCCACCTTTCCCCTGCTATTTGCCATGCAATAATGGGGCTAGATGCCATGATCTTAGTTTTAATATTTAGTCTTAAGCTGGCTCTTGCACTTTCCTCCTTCACCTTACAAAAGGGTCATTTCTAGTATGTTTTCAGAGCATCTCCTTTGTCTGTTCCTTCTCAAAATAATCAGTTCAAAATAATTCAATGTCTAAAAGGCATGTTTTTCTGGGGGGGGAATGTAATAGATTCTGGTCTCCTATACCTTTCATGGGGCTTCCCTGGTGGCTCAGAGGTTAAAGTGTCTGCCTCCAATGCGGGAGACCCGGGTTCGATCCTTGGGTCGGGAAGATCCCCTGGAGAAGGAAACGGTAACCCACTCCAGTATTCTTGCCTGGAGAATCCATGGACAGAGAAGCCTGGTGGGCTACAGTCCACGGGGTCGCAAAGAGTCGGACACGACTGAGCGACTGAATGGAATGGATACCTTTCATAGTGTGAGAAACTTTATATATTTACATAGGCCATGTGCTCAAGAAGAGTACCCAAATGATGAGTTAACACACAGCTGAAGTAAAAGAACGCAGTGGAGTACTAGAACAGGCTTGTCCGTTCTTTGAGAGCTGATTATTTATTTAATATCCAGAATCTTACAAGCCAGTTGATCAAACAATGACTTGAAATGGGTCATGGTGGAAGTATTCAGAAACCGTCAACTGCTACAAATCCAGGCTTGTAGGCTTTTTCTCTCTCCAGAGAGATGATTTACTAGCATACCACTGAATATATGCCTACTGTTTGCATTTTTAGGAGAACTGGAAATATCCACACTCCTCATGTTTCATCTCACAAAAAAGTTTTTTCTCACATGAGGCTTGTCTTAAAATTCCACTCTTAGAGATTCCTATCTTCAGCTTGAACTAACTGCTTCTAGGGTGATACGGAGAAATGCATAAGGATTTTGTCTTAGTCCTTTTTGTCATCTATAACAAAAATATTGTATCCTGGGTGACTTAAACAACAAACATTTATTTCTCACAGTTTTAGAAGCTCAAGTCATCAGCATATTTGGTGTCTGGTGGGAGCTAACTTTCTGATTCATAGATGGTTGTCTTCCTGCTGTGTCCTTATGTGGCGGAAAGAATGAGAGCCCTCTCAGTTTTCTAAGGACATTGATCCCCTGTATGAGAGTTCTATCCTCATGACCTGATCACGTCCCAAAGGCCCCACCTCCTGGGACCATCATCTTCAGGGTTAGATTTCAACATGTGAATTTTGAGGAGACACAAATATTCAGTCTTTTGCAGTTTTGCAATTACACCTTGGGCTGAATCCTATCTCTGCCACTTCTAGCACTGAGACCTTGGAGAAGTTAACCTCTCATATTTTTCTTTATAAAACAGGGATCGGTCATACCCACTTTACAAAATGAGTGAGAAAAGGTTGTTAGAAGTGCTGTAAATATTACTCTGCTTCCTTAACATCTGCCCTTGGCAAGCATGGATTTCCCCCTTGGGACAAAGTTTGAAGTACTTATGTTGAAGGAAATTTGGTATTGTTTTTTAATGCATCATTTTTAAGGTGAATGCACTGTTTGAAAAACACATCATTTTAATTTTAAATCAAATTGTTTGGCATCTATTTTCTGCTGATTTCAGCTCATCCCCTCTACTTCCCCCAAATCCCCTCAAGCGTGCCTGCTGTGACTGGTCCTTGCTGATTCAGCCCTTCCCGGTCCAGCTTCCCCAAGCCAGTTGCTCCCTGCTGAGGCCTTATGATGGGGAAGCTGCATGCACAGTTCAAAGCTAAGGACTGAAAAAGATAATGGAAACCCAGAAAATTGCAAGGCAAAAAGAAACTCTGTGGGACTGTGATATTCCTATATATAATAAGGGTCAGAAAGCAGTTTCCTTTGCTTTATAATATTGAGATTGGCCAAGATGAATATCAATTCCAGATGGAGAGGGAATCATTCTTGATGCACAGGCTTGTCTTTCCTTTTGCAATCCTCACCCAGGTATTATGGAATGAATACTCTTGGTGAGATGAAGACCCAAGCCCTTCTCACCACCTGTTATTTTCTCTTCCCCTGCTGATATGAAGCCAGGAAGTCCCCTTATCATCTTAATACCACTGCTAGTGCGGGTGATGGAAGGTAGGCAACTCACACAGCAAAAGGCAGTCCTATAGCGAACCAGCAGCCAATCCAAGCTATGTATAAGGAAATAAAGGCCAGGAGTCTGAGTGACTAGAGTTAGGAATAGAAAACCACATCATTTGATTTTCAAGCTAGAACTCTTGCGTGTGAATGAAGGTCATGAGTGATAATTAAGTCAGGACAATAGCTACTACCTGGGACTGGTTGGTTAAGCTGGATGGTTACCTTAGTAAAGGGTCACAAAGGTAACAGAGGTAAGTTCATGTGTCAAGAATCCTGTTCAGGGACATAGGAGACTCTCTGGCCATTGGTGTCTAGATGCTGTAGCAATGATTTGGAAAATGTAGGTGGTCTTTATGTATTTGCAGCTAATGAAAACACATCCTGTAGTGGAGTGGGTACCTGAACCCACAGGTGGATGGAAGATGGACTATTTTAGTTAAGAAGGTGGTCCCTGGAGCCATATTACTTGGTTCAGGTGCTACTTACCAGCTAAGTGATATTGGATAAGATGATTGGTTTCTCTATGCTTCAATTACCTGTTTGTAAAATGGGATATTCCTAACTACTTGGTAGGATACTTGTGAGTTGCAAATGAGAAATACTTGTAAAGCAGTTAGAATAGTGCCTGACTCATAGTAAGTGTTCAAAGTATACTAACTGTTAGTTTTGTTATCATTATTGTTATCAACAAAGCAATGGACTCACAATTAGAAGCTAAGAGAGGAGTACAAGTCTTTTGATACTTACGAGGTTTGTAACTGTAAAAGTCATGTAACTCTGAGCCTTGATTCCACCTCTGTAAAAGTGGGATGTTCACAGTGCTTACCTCAAACAGTTGTTGCAAAGAAAATATGAGAGACTATGTATGAAGGTGCTTTACAAAAAATTATTATGTACTGTTATGATTAATTGACAAGTGGTAATAGCAGTCTGGACACGACTGAGCAACTGAACTGAACTGAATAGCAGTTTATTAATGAGGAAGACAGACCCTGAACTTCAGCCCTACTGAAGTTACAATAAATGTGCATTCCCTTTTCAAAGACTTGTTATTTCCATTTTAGTCTCATCATTTTTCCATAAGGTGATCAGGTATCACCCCCATGTTTCAGAAGCTGAGGCTCAGAAAACTTCTGTGACTTGGTCATGACTGATCTGTGGCAGAACTGGTCTTAGGACAAGGTCTTCTGACTCTGAGTTCAGTGTGCGTTCCACAACTCCATGCTGCCAAGCTAAATATTTAGAATTATATAAATGTTTTATTGTAAATTTTCCACTTAAGTTCACCTGGATTTGTAGACATTACCTGGGCTTCCCAGGTGGTGCTAGTAGTAAAGAATCCACCTGCCATGAGAGATATGGGTTCGATCCCTGGGTTGGGAAGATCCCCTGGCAACCCACTGCAGTATTCTTGCCTGGAAAATCCAAGGAATAGAGAAGCCTGGCAGGCTACCGTCCATAGAGTCACACAGAGTTGGACAGGACTAAAGCGACTTAACATGCATGCACACACATAGACATTACCTACCTCCAATGAAATACCAATGTATATATCTGTCATTTTTGCTTATATAAATTTCACAATAGTGTATTTCTAACTTCTGGAATTTTAACTACTTGAAAAGTCATCATGGTTTTGTGGTATGACATAATTTCTCAGTGATATTAGTAATTCACGATTATCATTACAAGGAAAAATATTTACATTCATTTTACATTTTTTCCTATGTGATTTAAATCAGGTGGTCTCTAAAACTTTGCAACTTGCTTTATTTATATTCAAATCCTAAGGCTTCCTCAGGCTTTTAAAATTTTAGGGTAAACAGCCAATTATAAAACTTTAGGAGAAAATATATTTATGACATCAGGATAAGGAATGATTTTTTAAAGAAGTTGCCAGAACCTGAATCAAAGTAAAAAGCGGAATAAATTTTACCACATTAAAATGAAAAAATTTTGCATGAAAAAGACACCAGTGACAAAGTTAAAAAAAAATGTTAAAAGGTTTAAGGAGGTAAGAGAATAAAAGAATATGTTTGAAATGTAAATAACCAAAACAAAATAGTAACCATATTGTGTGAAGAATTAAGAAACAAGAAAAAGTCAGAGTTGGTAAAAGATGTGATCCAAAAATCCATTAAAGAGATGTCACAAAAGACCAAAAAGCACACAAAATATATTTATTTCATTAGTAATGGGAAATGCAAAGGAAATAGTAATATTATAGCAGCCCTGATTGGTAAAAATTGGAAATTTGTCTTGGTTAGAATGTGGGGAAATGCTCCTATACTCTTCTATAGAGTGTAAATTGGTGTGACCACTTTAAAGTAACTTCAGTCTAATAAAGTTGAAGATTCAGCATCAGCAATTCTACCTTCAGTATTTTCCACTTCTAGAGAACTTCATACATATATGCAAAAGCTTAAGTGCAAGAATATCTACTGCATTATTTCTAGTCATTGTGAAAAATAGGAAACAACCTAATTGCCCTAATTCTCTTTTTAGAGCAGAGAAAAAACAATCATGATATGTTCATCCTATAGAAGGCTATACTGCAGTTTAAGCAAATGGACAAGATTTACTTGTATTAATAAAGATAAGTTGTAAAAAAAAAATCTAAATGTAAAAAGCAGGATATAAAATGGTGGTGGTGTGTGTTTAGTCACTTTAAGTCATGTCCAACTCTTTTGTGACCCCATGGACTGTAGCCCACCAGGCTCCCCTGTGAATGGGATTTCCCAGGCAAGAATACTGGAGTGGGATGCCCATTTCCTTCTCCAGAGATCTTCCTGACCCAGGGATACAACCTGCGCTTCCTGCATTACAGGCAGATTCTTTACCACTGAACCACTAAAGAATCCCATATAAAAGGCTATTTATAGCTAAATTTCTATAAAACTTAAAGATGCACAAACAATAGTAATCATTGCTATGGATACCTGTATATGAAGTATAAGAACACAGTCATGGAAGAAAAGAACACTCTCTAACTTCACTGTATTGGTCACTTCTGGGGAAGCGGGAAAGTAGGGTCTTTAACTGACACATCATTTAAAACATTTAAAGCAAAGTTAAGAACATACTATAATAAAAAGAAGAATAGCTCTGGTCTAGAATTTTTAAGTTCAGTGGTGCCTCTGAGTGACACCGTGATGTTTCACGTGTTCTTTGAACTTCCTAGGGGACAATATTAGGTCAGGGCTTCAAATGAAGCAGAAGAATGCTTCCTTCAAAGAAAATCTGTAAACTCTTCTCAATGTGTAAAACAGGTGAAATCAAAACTGCTCAGGCAGAACCTGGAGAGCAGAGCCAGGGTGGAGACCAGCACTCTTGTTCCCACGTCCCATCACCACCACTCCCTCTGCAGAGCCCAGGAATTGACAGAGATCAGTTTGCAGACCCAGACACGACTGAGTGACTGAACTGAACTGATCTGAACTGAAGACAGGTGACCTCTCAGGCAGCTTCTCCCTCTGACTGCCTGTGGCACTATGTATTTCTGAACAACAGCCTGTATGAGGTAAAGACTGTCTCACTGAGGAGTCCCTGCCACATATAAGGGCCCAGTAGGAAACCATCTGGAGGAACAGAGGAATGCTTTTCACTGTGAATAACTATCTCCTAACCTGGCTGCTCCACAAATTTGAAGTTTGAGAGAAATATTTCTTCCCATTAAAAAAATATATATTAATTCATTATCTTTTTGTTGCTTATATTGCTTCCTTGGGGCTTCCCTGGTTGCTCAAACTCCTGCAGTGCAGGAGACCCAGTTCAATCCCTGGGTTGGGAAGATCCCCTGAAGAAGGGAATGGCTACCACTAGTATTCTTGTCTGGCTATTCCATGGACAGAGGAGCCTGGTTCAGGCTACAATCCATAGCATCTCAAAGAGTCAGATACAACTGAGTGACTAGCACACGTACATGCACACTCACACACACACACACACACACACACACGCCCCACTTCCTTCCCTCCCTAAACTTAAGCCCTCACCATTCTTTGTCCTGATCTGCTCCCCTGCTTCCTTCTTTCTTAGCCTTTATCCTTTTGTTTTTCTTTCATCTTATCCTAGAGCCAGTTATTGGACTCCCAAAAGTGCTTGACACTCAACCCTCCAAAGGAAGGTTCTAAACCCACTGCTTCTACATTCCCATCACTCACTTTTTCCTTTACTCTTTGTATCCATTTCTTGATTGGAATCAATTGAAAAGGATTGACAACCACTTCCTAATTATGAAATTCAAAGGATTCTCCTTGATCCATGAAATTCTTTTCTTAGTCATTGATATTGGGCTGAAGAGTCAGCTGCTCCTTGGTTATTCATCCCTTTAGTCAACCAGATGCAAAAAAAGGTTCACTTTTGATTTTCTATCTTTTTGTTATTGTTCAGTTGATCAGTTGTGTCTGGCTCTTTTGCGACCTCATGGACTGTAGCCCTCTAGACTCCTCTGTCCATGAGATTTTCCAGGCAGGAATACTGAAGTGGGTTGTCATTTCCTTCTCCAGGGGATCTTCCTGACCTAGGGATTGAACCCACATCTGCATTGCAGGCAGATTCTTTACTGCTGAACCACCAGGGAAGCCCCTTTCTATTTTTGCTTCTCTGTTTATTGAGTTTCAGGTAAGTAACAAATAATTGACTATCCCCAGTGCAGTGACTATAACTGCCTATCCCCAGTGCAGTGCTAAGAAACTGTTTTGAAAAATTATTGCTTATCTGAAGTTCCTATTGAACTGGGTGCATTTTTACTTGCTAAATCTGACAGTCTTGTACAGGGACCAGCACCTCCTTCTTACACCACACTTCTCCTTAGTTTCCTGAGGCCCTGACCCTCACTTCGCTTGTCTCATGATTGCTCACTCACTGTCCTTTCCCATGATAGTACCACCTCTTCCCACCCCAGGGTCTGTTCTTGATTTTCTTCTCTTTCCTACAGTACTTCTTCAAAGATCCCACCTATACTCGACAAATCCTTTCCTCTGTGCTGATGATTTTGAATCATTTCTCCTTGGCCCGCCTGTCCCCAAGCATGTATTTCCAAGTGTTTCACAGACACCTCAGAGTCAGGGAACCATGACTTCAATTAGTCCTGAGCTTTTCTGACTCCTCTTACCTCTGCCAAGTCAGCTCCTCTTCAATCATTTTTTATTCAGCCATACTCCTAAGTGCAAAAATATGGGTTCCTTCTGTTTTTGTTTTTTTTTTTTTTCTTTTTTTGCCTCTCTATTTTACCTGCAAGTTCTGCTGATCCTCCTTGCCATGTGCCTGGCTTATTCTCAGTAAATATTGTTGAATGAATGGATGTCTCCTGGGTTTGTTTCTTTCTTTCCATTCTGCGATAACCACCTTCATTCACATTGTTGTTAGCTTGTGCTCATTCTGGCAACTGAGACTTGATAATGGTTTCCCTTCATCCAGGCCAATTCTGAGGGCCCTTCAAACCAATCTATCTGAGACATCTTTTTTTGGGGGGAATTACTTCAATTTATTTTTTGAGTAGGCAATGCATTCATGTGGCTCACATTCAAAAGGTACAAAATGGTATGTTGAAATTTTAAAGAAGTTATTCAGTATCATCGCTTTTTAGTTGATAGTATTTATTAAAATTTTTGTTGTTGCTGAGGTAGAGTTGCCCATCTGATTTTATAACTAGTTGAGACATAGATACAGCAATGAGGCTCAGTTTGCAAGCTGGCTTGCTCATCTTTAGCCCCAGAATTAGAAAGACTTATCAAACCAGCCACAGATCCAGCTGGACAGAAAGCCTTCTCTATGTTTGGGAGGAACTAGGGGTATCCACTTTGAGCAAACAGGCTGATTTCAACATGGAGAGAGAGGAGTCTGAGATGCACACTCAATTTGTTTTCTCCAACTTAGATTGGTCACTCTCTGTGTCCGGGGGAGGGTCAGTGAAAGATGAAATGAGGGCCAGGAGTATTGAATCCTGTACAGTGCTCCCGAGCTGATATGCTAATGGATTACAGCTGCTCCACAGGCTTTAAAGCCCTTCATCCTGGGCTGAGGATGGTCAGAGTCCCAGTCTCATCCTTTTAGCCCTGAATTGTCTTACCAGGACCCTAATTTCCCCACAGTTTCCTCCACTGACCAAATATAATCACTTTCTCTGTGTATGTAATGATGGCAAAAGTCCTGGATGCATTGCGCTAAGCAGTCATCCTTCACTAAGTAAATACAGAAAAGCCTTCTCCAAGCCACCACCCTTCCTGCCACCAAGTTTTCATCCCTGGTCTCCCCAGAGGCAACTGATTGTATATATATAACATGGTAATAATGGTGGTTTAGTCACAAAGTTGTGTTCAACTCTTGTGACTGCATGGACTATATAGCCCAATAGGCTCCTGTGTCAGTGGAATTCTCCAGGCAAGAATACTAGAGTGGGTTGCCGTTTCCTTCTCTGGGGTATCTTTCCGACCCAGGGATTGAACCCAGGTGTCCTGCATTGCCCGTGAATTATTTACCATCTGAGTCACCAGGGAAGCCCCATATATGATAGTATATATATAATTTACAATAGTATGTGTATGCACACACACACACACACATATATATAATATACAGATAAATATTCTACACTTCCTCCTTTTCCACACAAATCTTGGAACAGGCCAAATACTTTAACAGACTACCCCCCAAATCTCAATGTGAGGTGACGTGAAAGTCACTCTTGTCCGACTCTTTGCAACCCCATGGACTATACAGTCTATGGAATTCTCCAGACTAGAATATTGGAGTGGGTAGCCTTTCCCTTCTCCAGGGGATCTTCCCAACCCAGGGATTGAACCCAGGTCTCCCACATTGCAGGTGGATTCTTTACTAGCTAAACTACAAGGAAGCCCAAGAATACTGGAGTGGGTAGCTTATCCCTTCTCCAGTGGATATTCCCAACCCAGGAATCAAATTCAGTGTCTCCTGCACTGCACGTGGATTCTTTACCAACTGAGCTATCAAGGAAGCCCAAATCTCAACAACTTAGTACAATAAAGTTTATTTATTGCTTGTGTTCAAATCCACTGTGGCCTTTGCAGTCTTCTCCAGGGGCCAGTGATCATTCCCAGCTTCCTTTAATCTAGTGGCTCCACCGCTCCCTAGTATTTGGGACCTCTGCCAGATGTTCTGTGGGAACTAACAATGGCAGAAAGACAGAGAACATACGAGATCTAGGGGATTTTAGAGACCGGGGTTGGAAATTACTTATATTACTGTTATCTATATTCAACTGGTCAGACCTTTGTCATATGTCACACATGATGACAAGGAAATGTAGACTAGGTATCTGGCCAGGAGAGAAAAGAAAAGGAGTCTGGTGAAGACATAGCAAGTTTTGTTACACATGCCAGATGGACTGCTTTACACCTTGCTGTTTTAGCTTCACAACAAATTTTAGAAAGCAGCCATATCAGTTCCTAGACAGTTTCCTCAGCCTTTCTAACAGTTGCATAGTTATTCAGTTTTACAGACTGTAGTTGACCCTTGAACAACACAGATTTGAACTGTGTGGGTCCACTTATGTGCAGATTTTTTTCAATAGCAAATACCACAGTCCTACATGATCCACAGTTGGTGTGGATCAACTGTGGTTGATCTGCAGAGGCAGAACCATAGGTAAGTAGGAATTGCAGAAAGAGGAGAACCTCATATACAGAGGACCAACTGTGAGTTATACCCGGATTTTCGAGCATGGGGAGTCGGCACTCCCCTACCTTGATCAAGGGTCAGCTGTATACTGTGATTTAACCAATCTGTGGCTCAGTCATCCTCAATGTTTTCTTTTTTCCCCATTCATTCATCTGCAATGAATACTCTTGTCCTTATGTCATTCCACACATGTGCAAGCATATCTGCGGGATAAATTCTCAAATTAGGTGTTGCTGAATCAAATAGTATGGATATTTGACATTTTGATAGCTGTTGCTAAATTACCCTACTAAAATGTTATACAAATTTATACTCTCAATAGCCATTTTATTGTTTAATCTTTCTGGGTAAAACATTTCTACTTTTCTCCACGTTTGAATGAATATTTCTGTGCCTTGTGCCTCCAATCCTCAATCCATTGCGTCAACAGTTTCTTTCATTTCAATTCAGGTACAGTGACCATTTCTTCAGAAGTGATCAGTGTTGCTGTGATTCATGGGGTCGCGGAGAGTTGGACACGACTGAGCGACTGAACTGAACTGAACAGTGACCATTTCTTGAGAAGTGATCAGTGTTGGGTACCATGTAGACCCCTTTACATCTCTTATTACATCTAATCATGAAAAGCAAGTCTAGGAAGTAGGCAAATTACAAATGAGGAAACTGAGGCTCAGAGAGATTTAAGTAAGTAGACTGCTGCTGCTAAGTCACTTCAGTCGTGTCCGACTCTGTGTGACCCCATAGAGGGAAGCCCACCAGGCTCCCCTGTCCCTGGGATTCTCCAGGCAAGAACACCGGAGTGGGTTGCCATTTCCTTCTCCAATGTGTGAAAGTGAAAGTGAAGTCGCTCAGTCGTGTACGACCCCTAGTGACCCCACGGACTGCAGCCTACCAGGCTGCTCCATCCATGGGATTTTCTAGGCAAGAGTACTGGAGTGGCTTGCCATTGCCTTCTCCGTAAGTAGACTAAGCTCATCTAATTTGTAGGTGGTATATTTTCATTATATATTCTGAAATTATTCATCTTTTACCCCCTTTGGTACTTCTCACACCAAAGCATAACCTAGGGCAGAGGAAAGGAAATGCTCATGCTTGTGTTGTCTAGAGCTGCGTTCCCTGAGCAAGCCAAGATTTCTTTGAAGTCTTCTATATATATTAAAAATGCATGCAAGTTTTTATTTTCACTTTTAAATATATCTGCATGCTTAAAATATTCAAAATATTTCAAACTACTTGCTCTTAAGTATAACTGAAGCTTCAGGAAGCTGCTGGTTTCCCCTGTGGCCTGACCCAGTGCTGCCAGGGCAGACAAAGGAGCATGGTTTTGTATGTTGGTGCCCCATGGAGAGGCTTCTATTCATCCTTCAAAACCCAGCTCATGTGCTGCTTCAAGATCAAGGCTCCTGGCTGGGTCAGCAAGCCCAGAGTGCCATCTGTCTTCTAGAGAACTCTGGATTGCAGCAGAGAAGGGGCTCATTAGATGTCTAATGAACAAATCATTGCAGATAAGCGAACACATTACTGTGTTAACTACTTTTATTTTTCCAAAGGAGTTGGGAATTGCCAAAATAATGAAGCCTATTTCTGAGTGCCAACCTCTCCTAAACGCTCCTAAATCTTGGTTTAAGCAGTTATGTTAGCAAAGTTCTCAACTGAAAATCACACATTTAGTTTGCCTAGGCATACACATTTAGTTTGCCCCTGAATACACACCCAATCCCAGTGATATCCCTGTCACATTGATTGACACCGGGCATGCCTTTCATTTCTTCTCCTGTCTCTGGAAAAAGGGCATAATTGCATCTGCCAGCTATCACACAGGAATGCTGTCAGAGTTGATGAAACAATGTTTTTAAAAGGCCTCTTTGGAAGTAATATGCCACATAAATCACAGTCCCCCATTAAAGTGGTTATTTTAGTGCTTATTTAGTTAGTAGTAGCATAGAACACATACTTTTTCCCAGATAATTCATGTTGAGTCACTGGACGCCTTGATACTTAGGCCCAAACAGAATTTTGTATCTATAACCTTCTGATGAACTTGAGAGTTGAACTTGGTATACCTTTCCTTTCTACTCTTGGAAGTTTTCAAGTTGATTACCTCTCTGAATGTATGTTTAGGCCATTCCTAGCCAAACACTAGTGCATATTTGAGATAACAGATAAAACTACTGCATCCTTGTAGTAGTTGAACGTATTGGTATTTTTCTATCTCTTACTGTCTGGTATTTTAAGAATTGAATCCCAATATTTAAAATCTCAGTTTTTATGAAGCATTCATAATTCTACCATTTGAGTTGAGGGTCTGTTTCTCCAAATTAATCATTCCTTATATAGGGCGATAAACCATCTAAAAACTGAATGGTCTGAAGTTTTAAATTCTAGTACCTGTCTGTAAATGTACTGTCCCATAGTTACTAGCCACAGAAAAATAAAACTTTCAGTCCCTCCGTTCCAACAGTCTCCAGTTCAATTGCTCAATAGATCGTATGACCCGTGGCTACTCCATTGAGCAGGACAGTAATAGAATACTTCCACCATCAAGGAAGGCTCTGTTGGACGGTGCTGGTCTCTAAAGCTTGTATTTTAAGACTAGTGTATTTAGCTGAAAAATTTTAACTTTCTGTCCTTCCATTTCACACCTGTCTTCAATTTTTCCCCCCTCATATTTAATGAAAAATTTTAATTGTTTGGGCTTTTAAACCAGTCTCACCTCCAAGGCCTTGATTTGAACACAAAGTCTGAGGAAAATGACATGTGGAACCGCCATCTGGAGGCTGGTGCAGTGGCAGATCCAGCCATTTCTGAGAAATTATCTGGGTTTGGAGTTACTCCCAGAACTCTGATTTAGCAGTTCCTAAGCTTATAGCAAGTCTGAAAGGAACACAAATCTGTTTTGTATATACAAATAAATCCTCGTACTCTGCATGCCATTCTCAGCCTGCCAGTTTCATCTGGCTGCTCTAGAAAATATAATTCAATAGTATATTAGTTAACCTGCATGCAGGGAATGGGGCACTCTGATTATTGAAATGTTCTGGTTGAGTGATTAACCTGATTTTTGCAGAAAAACTGCAGAGGCGAGGGATTTTCTGCCCAAGATGTTGTGCCACTGTAATCCTCTCTTCCAGATGATCACAGATCACAACTATATGGCTTACTCCTCCAGAACACAGAAATACATCTCTTTGAAAAAGCTTTCAAATATGCAGTTGATAAACTCTTGAAGAGGCCTCAAAAATAGATCAATAATGGTATTTTAGATAATCTTAGAAAAAAAGAGTAAACTTAGAAGGAGAAGTAATCTCTTTGCCCAAATGTTGCACAGTTGTAACACTTAAGAGTTCCTGACAGTGGGGCAGTTTCTTCAAATCATATAACTTTACAATATTAATTCAGATATTTCATTTTCTTTAGTAATGAATTCTTAAAAGTGCTTACTAGATGTTAGGCAATGCTGCAAGAGCTTTGCAAGTATTAATTCACTTAATTTTTCCAACCACCTTAGAAATTAGGTATAAAATTATCATATTCATCTTAAAGATGAAGAAACATTAGAGGCACAAGAAAGCTATGGGTGGGCCAAGCTGATCTGCCTGAATGCTCACTGGTCTAAGAGGTTGTGGCATCAATGAGAGAATAACTAGATTTATAAGTGGGCACCCAACTGAGTTACATGGCTCCTACTTCCCCAGCTTCAGTTCAGTTCAGTTCAGTCCAGTTCAGTCGCTCAGTTGTGTCCGACTCTTTGCGACCCCGTGAATCACAGCACGCCAGGCCTCCCTGTCCATTACCCCTACCCAAATATTAGATGAGTAGAGTCAAGGAGCCAGTGTGGGGAAGGGAGAAGAGGGACTCTGGCAATGCTCAGTTAGGCCCAAAGTAAGTAGTGGAGTTAAGAAAAGCTTTTCTTAATTTTTACTTAAGTAATTCTTACCTGTGATATGTAAGGTTTTTAGGGATATATATATACATATATATATAATTAATTCCCTGGTGGCTCAGATGGTAAAGAATCTGCTTGCAATGTGGGAGATCTAGTTTAACCCATAGGTGGGGAAGATCCCCTGGAGAAGGGTATGGCAACCAGTGTTCTTGCCTGGAGAATTCCATGGGTAGAGGTAGGCTACAGTCCATGGGGTCGCAAGAGTCAGATGCAATTGAGTGACTAACATTTTCACTTTTTCATAATTCACTCTATTTTAATAGATCTGACTTTCAAAGGCAATTAATTTTTCCCCCAATTTGGAAAACTATATCGAGCAATAAGCTAGCCCTGGGAGGGATGAAAGCAACACAGAAATGACCAAGACATCATTGTGATCCTTGATGGGTTCCCAGTTTAATGGAGAAAACAGTCAAACAGAAACTGATAAACTATGTTATGAAACATATGCTACAAGGGAGGGACAGAGCGCTGAAAGAGCACAGAAAAAGAGCAGTCGGTTTTGACTGGGAGATCAGCATGTTTCAGAGAGAAGTAGTTTTTGAGAAACAGCTTCAGAGTGAGTGAGAATTCAGGCAAAAAAGTCTAGAAAGTGTAGTTGTGAGACCTGTACGTCTGAAAAATTTTGCTGAGTGTTGTAATGGTAAGAAGGCCTTAGTGGAGAAACAATGAATGGCAGTGTATGCGCGTGCACGTGTGTGTGTGTGTGTGTGTGAGAGCGAGAGACAGAGTGTGAGAGAAGTAGAGAAGAGGATGAATCTAAGGAAGGTTTTATAGATTAAATTAGTTTTCATTTTCAGACTACTCAGCACAGAGCACGTATTGGATTCAAGAATTTCTACATCTCATTTCATCGTACTTCACACTAAGGAATTTTTGCCAAGTTTATTTTAGCATTTAAGTAAAAGCCAATAAACAAATACTAGAAAAATCCTGTTTCTCTTTCAAATGTGTTTTTCCAGAGTCTGGAAAATATTTTGAACTTTGGAATAGGATAAAGTAGGGAAAACTAAGACTAAATTTCTAAAAATGTTTTATTTGGGAAAACTTTAAATCCTGTCAGAAGCTAAAACGTTTGAACACCACCAATCCCCTCAACCAGAAAAAATAAAATAGAATAAAAGCATTTAAAATATGAAGAATGAATAATCAAAATAAAAGCAAAAAATTTTCTTTGCCTAGAAAGGTTTCATTCAGATGTTATGTTGTTCATATTAGCTACAGAATGAAACATAAGTTTTACATATAAAATATTACTTTATCAGTTATGTTCAATCATAAATTTTTAAGTTTGCATTTTCTCTTTTCATCTCTGCTAATTTAATAGCATGTTGATATATCTCATACAACTTTAGCAAAGGCAACTATAACTTCTTTTTAAATTTATTTTTATTAGTCCAGAAGAGCATCTTCCTAACAACACATTTGTCTTTTTTGGCAGATGACATTTGATCCGGAAATCTTCTTCAATGTTTTATTGCCGCCAATTATATTTCATGCTGGATATAGTCTAAAGAAGGTAAATATACAGTGATTGTTTTCTTCTTTTATCATTAAATAGAGAATCTTGCCAGCACTAATGAAAAATAAAAGTATAATTTTATTTTATGTGTTTAACTATTTGGTAAAAATGCCATTATCTTAGATTACGTGATACAGATTCAAATCTGACATGCTTAGAATTCTTCTAAACTTGCTCTGTCCAGTATACTGATTGATAGTCATGTGCAGCTATTTAGCCCTTGAAACTTGACTAGTCTGAATGAAGATGTGCTTTAAGTGTACAATATGCCCTGGATTTTACAGGCTCAGTGTAAAAAAAGAATGTAAAATATTTCAACAATGTTTTATATTTATTTCATGTAGAAATGATGTTTTATGAATACATTATATTATCAACATTCATTTTACTTTTTAAAAACTTATTTTAATATGACTACTAGAAAAATAAATGTCATTTTATTTTTTTTACATTGTCATTTTAAATGACATATATGGTTTACATTATATTTCTATTGGGCAATATTATTCTAGATGATTATAACCAAAGAGTTTGCTGTTAATTAACATTGAGTTTATAGAGAGAAACTTCAGTCTTGCAGTTTTTTGCACTTGCAAAACACTTATGTGTAGCCTGAACATGTACATTTCCTAAATTAGTAATTCACACCAAAGTCTTCATGCTAGCCTCCCCAGGGTCACAGATCGAGGCTCCAGCCTGAATGAGTTTTGAGATGCAGAGTTAATATGGTTGCTTTCCTGCTGCCCACCCTTGACTCCAGAGATTCCTACGGCTCTCCTCCCTTTGGCCTGTGAGCTTCAGCAGCCTTGTTCAGTACAAACTTGATTTTCTTGTGTACTTTGGGCTCCCTCTTGCTGTCAGTTCTGGCTACTTAGCTACCACTTACAGAACTGGAAGGGAGTTTTTCCAAGCAAGTGTTTGAAAAGATTTAGAAAGCTGGATTTATTCCGCTCATCCTTCTTCATCCCAGCCCCAAGACTAAGCATCATTTTGTATGATTCATTAAAAGAAACTGTTGTTGGTGATTAAGGTTTGGTTTCATCACTTTCAGAAAAACAGTAAATCAGAGATCCAACAAAAGTCAAACGGCAACTTAAGTCTTTTAGAACAGTATATTTAAAGTGCTAAAAGGGTTTCAGTGACAACAAAACTTCTTAAAAACTCTGTCTTCCTTTAATCATTCCAGAGTCCTGCATGACCATTGCTCCAATCCCTTCCTCCTCTCTCAGGGCCAGCCAGTTCTGGCCTGTCACTTTCCAGATGTATTTTTTCCCTGTTTGTTGGAAACCTCTATCCTTTACAGTGTAAATCAGTTAAGTTTTCTTTGTACAATATGACCAGCAACCGAGGCTCCAAAAACAAAATCGGCCTTAACAGTGAGGAAAGGGAGAGGCTATGAAAACACATGCATTTGTTTTTACTTCTTGTTATGCTAAGAAGAAAAAATCTGATGTACTATATGAAATCTATCTTTTTTTCCCCCAGAGACACTTTTTTCAAAACTTGGGATCTATTTTAACATATGCCTTCTTGGGAACGGCCATCTCCTGCATCGTCATAGGGTAAGTGACATTTGGAACTTAAGTTCCAGAAGTCTGTGGGGCCAGTCTCACATTTCCTGGCCTCACACTATCTGGGTGAATGTTTTTTTTTTTCTTTCCGTATATCACATCTTGACACTTTTTTCTGACTCAGTTCCAAGGCTTGCATGTCATCTGAGAAACACAAGGCTTCAAATAAAAGCAAATTAGAATTAAATTGTTGGATTTTCTCTGTGAGTTTTGAATTTCTGACATAGACAATGTGGCTAATTTGGTTTGAGTTATGTGAAGCACATTGCCTTTTTTGGCTTAAATAATGCAGATAAGCACACTGTATTCTTTTTCCATCTTCTTTGTAGGATCTTACCTTTATTTGACAGGAGTACAATAGTAATTTATGTCAGGGGTTTTCTTTCTAAGGAAAAGTTAACAAGAGAGCAGTCTGAGACAGACATTTCTAAATATCAGCAGAGTTGTTTAATGCTGGGATGGCTTTTTGGTCAATACACTGTAGAACACAGACTTGTTTTATTCTCATTATATTTTATTGGTTATGCTGCGAACCCCAGACTCTGGCTTGCAACTCATCATAAAGCAGAATGTGGTACAAAATGGTGAAGCCAATCCAATTCACTTATAATTCTATCCAATACATTAAATCTCCAGTGTAGAAAACATATCCAGCTGCTCTGACTGTGATTGTGTGGATGTCTTAAATTGTCTAATACAGCCAGTTCTACCCTGAAATTTTACTGCATACAGCTGTTATATCCCTAAAACAAGAAACTGAGGCTAAAAACACACATTCGTCACTCACCCAGCCCTTTCCTTATGAAGTGTTTAGAGTGTGTCACTGGAAGGCTAAGGGGCTCTCATTACTTGGACCTGAAAATGGAGAGTAGGGGGGGTTATGTTGAATTTGCTCTTAAGTTTTTATTGGTTCAAGCCTAGAACAACTCAAGCTACATTATATGAAAATGTCCAGCATGGTTAAGTTCGTGAGGAAGCTGAAGATTTTAACAACTGAAGATTTTTAAGTTGCAGAGATGTAGACTGGGGAGCCTCATAAAGTCTGGACAACTAAGAGGTCTATCAACTGTTTGTGATTGAGAGTCACAGTGGATTGGATCCTTCTGGAAGCTTGTTCAAGGGAGGGCTTTTCTGTTCTGTGGGTATGCCATAGCTATTCAAACTTCAAAGCTGGCAAGGGCCTCAGAGATCTGTGTGATTAAACACTTCCTTCTGAAGATGAGAAATGTAGCATCTTGAAAGGTAATTAATTATTTCAGCCTCACCATCTATAAGAAGTAGGACCTGGTCAGGACAAAATTTAAAACTGCTGTTCTTGATCCAGCAGCTCTTGCTATCACCCTCTCTTTATTTAACAATTTATCTTTAATTCCTACACATCCCTAATCATTGTTCCTATACATTGACTCAGGACTCTGAGATGTGTGAACTTTCAACAGATACTTAGCAGTTTATAGCAAAGATTGATTTTTAGCAGTTCTATAATATGGAAATCTGAAATTTATAATAGATCTAAATTCTAAGCTTGTAGACAACATTATCAAATTATGGCATAATCAGTTTCATTATTACTCTGTTTCCTTGCATAACTGATTTCAAGTATACTTGTTTGTGCATTTACATAACATGCTTTTGCTATTATTTTTTTTAAACTCTATACATCTATTTTTTAAAGCACAATAGATGGTGTGTGTGTGTGTGTGTGTGTGTGTATACTAACATGCATGCATTGTATGTAACTGACTTGTTCTTAAAATTTTCAGTTCAAGAGATTCAGTAATATGTATTTATTGGAGCTGAGAAACTCTTCTAATTGATTTTTAAGGCTGCAGTTAACCATTTATAATGGAAAGTGCTTTGAGTAAGATGTGCAGCCCTGGCAAAACCTTTAGAACCATGTTCTTTGCTTGAACAACAAAAACTTATAGGGTGCCTTCCTAATGTGGATCATTAGATTAAAATGCAGAAGGGATAGATAAGTTAAAGATTTTAGGATCTTATGCAGCAAGGTAAGGGAAACCCTTAAAGAGCTTTAGCCCGAGAGTGACAAGGTCGGGTTTACACTTTGGGAAGGTCATTCTGGTGGCCATGTGAAGTGGGAAAAAGGTAGCAAGGGGACTATTTCTTGAGACAATTTCCAAGCTAGGTTGGAAATGATGAGGGCTTAGTATCAGGCAGTGGCAGTAAAGATGGATATCAAGTCATCAATTTGTTGAAATCCTGAGAGAATGAGGTTATGCAGAGCAAGTATGTGGAATGAGAAAGGTAGGTATCTGGGCAACAGCACTATCTGAAGAAGGGGAGAGGTGCCCACAAAAAACTAAGAAGTACTGGGCCAAATAAGCAGGAAACAAACCAGCATGGAATGTGTCTGGAAAACAAAGAAAAATGTAGATGGACGATGGACAGTGTGTAACACAGGAGTGGTCAAGTGGGACAGACGTAGATATCCATTGGATTCAATCCCTGGGACATGATGGGTGACTCCACACTTATGCTATGGGCAGAAATAGAAGAAGAGCACTGGCAGGTTCAATTGTTTGGGGTACTGTATGATGAAAAACAGTCATTGTTTTATGCTGCTCTCCAGATATAATTTCAAAAATTTTGAAGTGAAGTTAGTGGTGGTTTAGTCCTAAGTTATGTCCAACTCTTGTGAACATATGGACTGTAGCCTACCAGGTTCCTCTGTCCATGGGGTTATCTAGGCAAGAATATTGGAGTGGGTTGCCATTTCCTTCTCCAGAGGAACTTTCTGACCCAGGGATCAAACTCATGTCTCTTGCATTGGCAAGCACAATCTTTAAAACTGAGCCACGTGGCAAGCCCAGCTTAATTTATAAGTATGCTCAAAACATTCCATAAGCAGCACCTGGAAAAGACTCTGATGCTTGGAGGGATTGGGGGCAGGAGGAGAAGGGGACGACAGAGAATGAGATGGCTGGATGGCATCACCGACTCAATGGACATGAGTTTGAGTGAACTCCGGGAGTTGGTGATGGACAGGGAGGCCTGGCATACTGTGATTCATGGGGTCTCAAAGAGTCAGACATGACTGAGTGACTGAACTGAAGTGAACTGAAGATAAATTTTATTTATACTTAAAGCAACTAAATTACATAATAAACCTCATGGCAAACAATATGGGTCTCTTAGATAAGGAAATCCCCCATTTCCTTCTTCAGGGGATCTTCCCAACCCAGGGATTGAACCCAAGTCTACTGTATTACAGGTGGTCTCCTGCATTGCAGGCAGATTCTTTTCCAACTGAGCCACCAGGGAAGTCCACTGAAGGAAAGGCACACACTTTAATTCAAACCAAAATGATAATTTAATAATCTGGTAACTCCTATTTTGTGAATCACTCAAATTTAAACTTAAATCTTAGAAAACAACCAGTTCTATTCTTTTGATAAATTAATAGTGACAAGAACAATACAATAAACATTTATTGAAAGCTGGATATTTACTGTGCCATTTTAAAAAGTGCTTTACATGGATTATTTCATTTAATCCTCCAAATAATCCTATTAAGTAGATACTATTATTACCCTCATTTAACAGTTGAGACTGCTGAGGTTCAGAGAGAATAACACAATGTAAGTAGTAGGGCTGATATTAATAACCAAATAATTTGGCTCCTGAGTCATATTCTTCATGCCAAAAAGTTGCTTTACTTCTAATTTTATTAGCACAAAAACATTTAAAATATTAAACTAAAAAATAAAATGGTAGAATAAATATTTACTAACATGCCACCTGTTTTTTTATTTATCCCCTTAAAAGTTCTCATAGACATGAGAGATTTTTATCAGGAATCCCATCTAAAAAGAAATCCACGTTTTTAAGGGGAAGAAGGAATGCCTGAGTTTATGCAGATATATTTACATTTGGATAAATTAGGCAAGAGGAGGGATTGAGGACAATCGGTTAGAATGGAGTCTGAGAGTAATTTTAAAAAGTGGGTAGATCCTGGGTAGTGATTTAGTGAAGAGGGATGAAGAAATTGGATTTTACATACTATCAGGTGTGTTAGTCCTGGTGGGTATTAGGAATATTGTGCAATTTTCCATGTTGGAGAGTCAGTCTCACAGAGTGATATAAGAGAATATGGGAACTGGAGTGCTGGAGAGTCAGCTGACAGATGCCCATGAATCTCAGGATCAGAAATGTATGAGGATGTGAAGGTCATGAAGAGTGATTGTGGAATGTGTGTGAAAACTCAGCTTGTGGGCCATGATCTTCTGCTGGTAAACCCTGTAATCAAACTACAGGCTAGTGCTAGAGCTGGACTCTGATGTTCTATAGGATTTGAGATTGTTGGGTCCATTTAAATGAAAAAGTTCTTAAGTTTTAATAACTTCATTTCATTTAAAAAATTAGATGTAAGTCATCTTTCAATTTACATGAGAAAGTTTAACAATATCCCCCTAGAAATAAAGTCAAAGAAACCTCTAAACATTTTTTAAGGTTAAATTGTTCAACTTTTCTAGTTGTCTCCCCCATTTTATCACTTCAGTTCAGTTCAGTTCAGTCACTCATTCATGTCCAACTCTTTGCAACCCCATGAATCACAGCATGCCAGGCCTCCCTGTCCATCACCAACTCCCGGAGTTCACTCAAACTCATGTCCATCGAGTCGGTGATGCCATCCAGCCATCTCATTCTCTGTCATCCCCTTCTCCTGCCCTCAATCCCTCCCAGCATCAGAGTCTTTTCCAGTGAGCCAACTCTTCGCATGAGGTGGCCAAAATATTGGAGTTGCAGCTTTAGCATCAGTCCTTCCAATGAACACCCAGGACTGATCTCCTTTAGAATGGACTGGTTGGATCTCCTTGCAGTCCAAGGGACTCTCAAGAGTCTTCTCCAGCACCACAGTTCAAAAGCATCAATTCTTCGGTGATCAGCTTTCTTCACAGTCCACCTCTCACATCCATACATGATCACGGGAAAAACCATAGCCTGGACTAGACGGACCTTGGTTGGCAAAGTAATATCTCTGCTTTTTAATATGCCATCTAGGTTGGTCATAACTTTCCTTCCAAGGAGTAAGCATCTTTTAATTTCATGGCTGCAATCAGCATCTGCAGTGATTTTGGAGCCCAAAAAAATAAAATCTGACAGTTTCCACTGTTTCCCCATCTATTTCCCAAGAAGTGATGGGATCAGATGCCATGATCTTAGTTTTCTGAATGTTGAGCTTTAAGCCAACCTTTTCACTCTCCTCTTTCACTTTCAACAAGAGGCTTTTTAGTTCCTCTTCACTTTCTGCCATAAGAGTGGTGTCATCTGCATATTCTTGCCTGGAGAATCCCAGGGAAGGGGGAGCCTGGTGGGCTTCCGTCTATGGGGTCACACAGAGTCGGACACAACTGAAGTGACTTAGCAGCAGCATCTGCATATCTGAGGTTACTGATATTTCTCCCAGCAATCTTGATTCCAGCTTGTGCTTCTTCCAGCCCAGCATTCCTCATGATGTACTCTGCATATAAGCTAAATAATCAGGGTGACAATATACAGCCTTGACGTGCTCCTTTTCCTATTTGGGACCAGTCTGTTGTTCCATGTCCATGTCTAGCTGTTTCTTCCTGACCTGCATACAGGTTTCTCAAGAGGCAGGTCAGGTGGTCTGGTATTCCCATCTCTTTCAGAATGTTCCACAGTTTATTATGATCCACACAGTCAAAGGCTTTGGCATAGTCAATGAAGCAGAAATAGATGTTCTTCTGGAACTCTCTTGCTTTTTCGATGATCCAGAGGATGTTGGCAATTTGATCTCTGGTTCCTCTGCCCTTTCTAAAACCAGCTTGAACATCTGGAATTTCACAGTTCACATATTTCTGAAGCCTGGCTTGGAGAATTTTGAGCATGACTTTACTAGTGTGTGAGATGAGTGCATTTGTGCAGTAGTTTGAGCATTCTTTGGCATTGCCTTTCTTAGGGATTGGAATGAAGACTGACCTTTTCCAGTCCTGTGGCCACTGCTGTCACTTAAGAAATATTTAAAATATGTCTATGCTTTTAAATAAAATCCGTGCACTTGAATTATTTTTCTACTCATTTCCTCCATCTTTGAGAGCTATTCCCTTACTGTTGACTCAGTGTCTCTACTTTCACACAGGTCACATAGGTGTATCACCACAATGCCAGCCTACCTAATGTTTACTGTCATCATGTACATTTTTGTCCTAAGAACTGATCAGTGTCCGTGAAACACTTCTTTAAGAGAATTGAAAATGATATCCTTTTACCTTCTCTGTTAAGTACAAATTAAAACAAATACCACAGTTTAAAAAAAATATTTTGAAAAAGGCGGTATGGACCTAAATGATGAAGAATAGGGTGTTAAATTTAAGAAAAGCTCAGTTTTTAAATTGCATTCAATGTGCCAGACACTGACCTATGCTTTTTACAAGTATTATCTCATCTTATTCTCATAGTGCCCCTATGAGACAGATACTATTATCATCTTTCTTTTATATGCAAGGATGCTGAAGTTGAGACTTGCTCAAGGTTACACAGTAAGTAAATGGTAATAAATGGCACAGCCTGTCTGATTTGAGAACAATACTCTTAGAGTCTCTTTGTCCTCCTCCTAAGATGATGCATTATATTTCCTATAGTGTTTTGCAGTTAGTAATTATATATGCAAGACAAACAAAGCCCTTAGTAATTTCATATTTTCACATTTACCATTGTTGCTGTTCAGTCACTGTCATGTCTGACTCTTTGCGACCCCATGAACTGCAGCATACCAGGCTTCCCTGTCCTTCACTATCTCCCGGAGTTGCTCAAACTCATGTCCATGAGGCAGTGATGCCATCCAACCATCTCATCCTAGCAATTATGAAAAATACGAATGTTTGATTAAGAGCTATGAATATAACTGCAATGTAGAAATTGAACCTGTCCTTTCTTACTGGAGATAGTTGGAGGGATGGTATGACTTCATTTTACTTCCTTAGAATTGCTGGATTTGGGGTAACTCACTCTGGAAAAACTGGATTCAGGTGTGAGGTTGTTTATATTATTCATATCAACATTCTTCAGGAATGTTGTTTTACCTGCTGGACTCTCTAATACACCACAGAAGCATGCCTGACACCACCCTCTTGTGTGATCATGCCCGCTGAGCTGGGGTCTGTAGGCCTGAGCACCCATGGAGCTAGTTCTGGAATCAGTGTTTCTCTGTCCTTGAAAGGGATAAGGTTTGTTGAGGTTCAGCAGTCTCAAAAGGCTGATTCCTAAACCTGGAAGAAGGAACAAGGGTCTAGAATCAAAACCAGAAGTATATTTCATGGATGGAGGCCAATATGTCAGTGCCTTAAGCTCTAACACTGTAAAGAGAATGATTTAGAGCAGTTCTTAGTTCCTAATCCAGTTCTTAATCCAGGAAACACAGACCATTAGATGTGCATAGAAGGACTTCAGCAAGACAGGCAACGCCCTTAAATCATCCATGAATTTTTTATGAGACAGTGTATATAGATTTCACTGTTTCATCAGTTTTGCTAGGGAGTTGCAGCTCCCAAAGAACATGTTTTTCAAGAACCTAAGCAAAGAGAGAGCTGGGAAAGGAAGGATTTTACACATCTCCATATTTAATTAGAACTGAAGAATTCTATAGAATGCATTCAGGGTAGCTCTAAAGTCTGAAAATATGCGTGCTATTATTTTATCTGTACTATAGAGTAATAACAATAAACCAACTATAGGTATTTGCCTGTGTTCCCAGACTTGGTGGCCATTCTGTATCCATGCCTAACACTGGAAGGGCCGGCGGTAGGGTCTACAAAATGATATTCATTTTTACAAATGAAAAATCATCTCCAAAGCAATTGATCCTTGTAATTTTTGGCAATTTAATAGGAATGGTATGAAATTCTACTGTAGTCTTTATTTTTATTTTACTGATTGTTAATGAAATAGATTATATTTTCATATGATACCTGATCAAACTTTTTATCCATTTTTCTAATGAGTTGTTTTATCATATTTTCATTATTTTGACTGGTTTCTTTATATATTCTACATGGTAATCTATATTTAGTTACAGATGCCACAAATATTTTCTTCCAGTTTGTGTCTTATGCTTTTACTTTTTTCATGATTCTCTTAATGAACAGAAGTTTTAAATTTTAATGTAGTTAAACTTATAATTTTTTTCTTCTATGGCTAACATTTAAAAATTTTATTTACTAAATCCTTCCTTGCCCCCAAATCAGAAAGATATTTTCTTCTAAAGTGTATTAAAGTTTTACCTTTTGCAATAAGTCCATTTTCTGAAATAGATTTTTGTATATAATATGCAGTAGACATCTAATTAAAATTTTTCTTTCTCAAAGTGACAAGTAATTATTCTAACATCATTTATTGTCCTGTCCCACTTTCCCCCAAGATCTACAGTGCCTCCTGTACTATATGTTGTGGTTTCTGTTTGGGGTCATTAATTCTTTCTAATCAATCTCTAATCTATCCCTGCACCAGTACCACACTGTCCTAATTATGATGGCTTAATAATTAGTCTTTATATCTTAAATGGATACCCTTCTTCATGAGTACCTTGTCTATTATTATTTCTTTACTCTAGAATATAAACTTATTCCAATGTTTAGATTTATGAGTAAATAATTTTAAAATTTATAAACACATTCTTACATATTTTGTACATATTTGTATATCTTATATTTCTGAGTGTTTTCCTTAGGGACCCTCTTGCACATATGCACCATGTATAAAAATGTTTGTATCGACATTATTCATAATAGTAAACACTTGTAGACAACTTATATTTCATGAAAAAAAGGAAAAAAATGTATATAATATTATACAGCACTGAAAACAATGAAATAAAATTGCTGATGCCAATGTAGGTGAACCTTGGAAACAATGTAAGATCAATAAATCAAGTCCCATATTACCTTTTTATAAAGTTCATAAATGACCAAGATTAAACAATATTGTGTAAGCATACATGCATATAGGTGAGAATGCATATATGCATATGTGTAGCAAATAGGAAATTAAGATCACAAAATTCAGCAAAGTGGTGATTTCTGGGGAAGAGGGAAAAGAATGGGATGGAAAGAAACACTCAGAGGAAATAAGTTATTGGTAATATTCAGTCTCATGGCTTGAAGTGGGTTTCCCAGTAGTCAGTATACTATTATAATTTATAATTTGCATATATCTTCTACATATTCTCCTGCATGTATCAATTGTATTAAAAAGAAAATAAAAGGGAAAACAAGTTGAAGGGGCTGTCTAATAGGTTTATGAATATAAGCAGCTTAATTACGCTGCTCAGTTCATTTCTGGGAAACTCTGATTCTTCTATTGTTTCTTTTTGTGTGTGTTTTAATAAGAAGAACTCTGGTTGGCAGGCAATAGCAGAGATGCAAAGGTGCCAAGAATGTATTTGCCAGTATCCCCTGGTTAATTATCAACTACAAAGCTCTCTGTTTTCCCTCTCCTTTATCTATCTCCACCTTCTCTCTGTTCCTCCCCGCTCTCTTCCCCTCCTTCCCAACCATGTTTTTCTCACTGTCCCCTGAGACTCTGGGCTGCTGCTCTCTGAGACTCCATTTTCAGGAGGCTGCAGCCCAGCAGAGCTCAGGAGGCTGTGGTGAGTCTGACTAGTAGGCCCCACGCCTCTTCAGTGCATTCATTTACTCTCTAGATTTGGAGCTGGCTCAGTAATAGCTGTCACTGCTGTCAGAGAGAAAAATAAATAACACTGCTGCTCTGACACAGCCAAATAAGAAAAAAATAATCTCTAATCTGTCAAGTACAGCCTGAACTGCTTAGCAGTGTGGTTTCTCATATCCATATCACAGCAGGCACGGGCTGTATTTCTGGGAGCAAAGAGAAGAGTGAAGTTTATTAGGAAAAGAAACACAAGGCAGGATAGAGGGGACTCTGGAGAAATCAGAGATGTAGTTTGGAAGCATAGAAGGTGATGTCTTATAGCCATATGCATTAGTCCATTTAGTCCTTCTATCACAAACCTGAAGTTGTGGGCAATAAGGATGACAGCACAGGACAGAGAAAATAAACAGATTCAAAAAGGAAAAGAAATGTGGAAAGTCATGTGGAAGGAACAAAAGGATATGTGAGATTATTGACATGAAAGAAGAGAAATGTCTTATAATAAGTATAAAAATAATTTAAACATACTCTATTCTGAAAAAGAATTTACCTGATAAGCCTCATTATTAAATAACTCATTCAAAAGGTTCTAACTATGGGATTCTTTTTAAATGAAATATTTAATTCTTTGAATTATCTAGTTATTTTTATCTCCAGGGCCCTTGGGTACAATGTCAAACATTTTTTTCTATTTGACCAAAATCTGATGGAGGAGCCACAGTAAATGTGGCACACATACACATACCCCACATCACATGCAGAAAAAGGTTAAAAAAATAAGCTAAGGGAACTGCATCAGTTATCTATTGCTTATATAACAAACCACTCTCCAAACTTAGTGGCTTAAGACAGCAACTGTTCTCTGTATGTGTGCTCAGTCACTTCAGTTGTGTCCAACTCTTTGCAATGCCATGGACCATATCCTACCACACTCCTCTGTCCATGGATTTTCCAGACAAGAATACTGGAGTGCTTTGCCATTTCCTCCTCCACAGGATCTTCCCAACCCAGGGATTGAACCTGCATCTCCTGCATTGCAGGTGGATGCTTTTACCACTGAGTCACTGGGGAAGCCCATTAGTTCACAGTTATGTGCCTCAGCCATTTAGGTTGGAATTGGTTGGGCAGTTCTCAGATACTCATCTGAGGTCATTCATGTGACCAGTCATCTGGGATTTGACAGGGAAAGGGTGGTCTAATATGTGTCTCCCAGTAGGCTAGCCATGGCTTTTTCCCATGGTGGTCTCAGGGCACTATTCCAAGATGGTGGGAACTGAAGTGTAAGACTCTTAAGGTTCAAGACCAGCAGTCCTGATGTATCATTTTCACTGCATTGTCTTGGTCAAATTATCACAAGAGCAGACAAGATTCAAAGCAAGGGGAAGTAGGCTTTTGATGCAATATGTGATAAAGTCACATTACAAAGGGATATATATATATACAGGGATGGGGAAATTATTGTGGTAATTTTTGTGAATAATCTACCATAGGAAGAAGCTATAAAATATCGTCAAGATAAGAGCTTGCATTAAAAAATGGGACTCAACCCATTGCTATTCACCTGAAACTATCATGTTGTTAACTGGCTATGCTAATGCTAATTCACTTCAGTCGTGTCCAACTCTGTGTGACCCCATAGACGGCAGCCCATCAGGCTCCCCCGTCCCTGGGATTCTCCAGGCAAGAACACTGGAGTGGGTTGCCATTTCCTTCTCGGCTATACCCCACTACAAAATAAAAAAATGTTTAAAAAAATGGAACTCAAAACTTGTTATGAAACCTATGGCTATGATATGAAAACATGGTGGTGAATCAAGTCAACCTTACAAGGGTTAAACTCATTGGCCTCCTCTGTTAGACTTCCTGATATTCTGAAACCAGTAATAATGAGTATGTACCCTGATGATTTAAGTGACTTACGAAGAAGTATCTTATAACATTCTTTGTTTGTATATAAAATGTCTATGGAAAAATATACATAAAGTTCAAAGAAAATAAAGCGGAGAACATGGCTCACTAAGATTTTATGCTACCAAAGAAAACGGCATTCATGGAAAATTGAGCCCTACTCAGCTAGAGTGGGGAAGTATGGAAAAATTTTATCTAACTTGAGAATTTCAGTTTCTCCTTTTCTCACAACTGATGCAGAAAATGTGGAGGCAGAGGTGTGTCCATGTTATCTGCAAAGGCAACAGTCTCTGCTGAGGAGGTAGCCCTCATGACTGCACATCCTTGTGAAAGGCTGTCATGTCCAGCCTGGTTTGTATCCATGTTTGTCTGGCTAGTCATGGTGCTTTGGGAAAGGGTGGAGCTTTGGGGATGACTAAAGCTCAATCTTGGCAGCTTATTCATTTTTCTTGAATAGCTTAAGAAAAAATAGGTTAAGGAGTTATGCCACATGGCCTTTATTGTACTTTTTTAAGGCCTTGAAGATTACCTTAAAATGAAAACCCATGAATTCTTCACTGACTGTAAGCTCCATTGCCAAAGCTGTCCAGCTTTCCTATGTGCTCCTCCCATGGTCCTTTCCCCCCATCCCCAGACGTAAATCTTATACTGAATTTTTATTTATAGTTTTTCTATATGCTTTCAAACTTTATGAGAACTGTATCATATTTTATGTCATTTTTCTTTTTTCAAGCCATTTTTTCTTTTTTTTTTTGCCCACTCATGATTTTTCTAAGATTCATCCATGTTATGGTTTTCAGCTGTAATTCATTCAATGTCATTGGTAATATGCAAAAGTGGGAATATTCCATGCTTTACTTATTCTCTTATTGATGGAGTTACTTCCATTTATGAATGCTCTTATACAAGTCACCTGGGGCCCTTGTAAAAGATTCTTTAAACATGGAACTTGGAGTGATATGTGCAATACCAAATTCTTTTTCCAAAGTAGTATTCCTACTCCAGCTGGTCCCATTGCTACTGCTAAGTCACTTCAGTCGTGTCCGACTCTGTGTGACCCCATAGACAGCAGCCCACCAGGCTCCCCCGTCCCTGGGATTCTCCAGGCAAGAACACTGGAGTGGGTTGCCATTTCCTCCCATTATTTCATGGCAAATAGATGGGGAAACAACAGAAACAGTGAGAGACTTTATTTTCTTGCGCTCAAAAATCTCTGCAGATGGTGACTGCAACCTTGAAATTAAAAGACACATGGAAGAAAAGCTATGAACAACCTAGACAGCATATTAAAAAGCAGAGACATTACTTTGCCAATAAAGGTCCATCTAGTTAAAGCTATGTTTTTTTCCAGTAGTCATGTATGGATGTGAGAGTTGGACTATAAAGAAAGCTGAGTGCTGAAGAATTGATGCTTTTGAACTGCGGTGTTAGAAAAGACTCTTGAGAGTCCATCCTAACCAGTCCATCCTAAAGGAAATCAGTCCTCAATATTCATTGGAAGGACTGATGCTGAAACTCCAATATTTTGGCCACCTGATGCGAAGAACTGACTCATTTGAAAAGACCCTAATACTGGGAAAGATTAAAGGTGGGAGGAGAAGGGGATGACAGAGGATGAGATGGTTGGATGGCATCACTGACTCGATGGACATGAGTTTGAGTAAGCTCCGGGAGTTGGTGATGGACAGGGAAACCTGGTGTGCTGCAGTCAAAGAGTCGCAAAGGGTTGGACGTGACTGAGTGACTGAACTAGACTGAAATGATTCCTTATACTTATACCAGATGGTACAGATGTTTCCGTTGCACAGCATACTCACCAAAGCTTAGTATTGTCAGACTTCATGATCAATTTGTCCAGCCCTGTGACAATATCACACTGTTTTAATTTTCACTGCCTTCTACTAATTAACTCTTGATATTTAATAGTAATAATCTGCCCCCCTCCCCACCACACACACCCTGAAATATTCTTCCTTAGTGTTGTGATAGCTATTTGGATCTTTTTTTATTGTAAACATTTTAGAACCATCTCATCAAATTCTTTGACTCACTATATCAATATTTTGATTAGAATTACATCAAATCTATAGATCAGTTTAGGCAAAATTGATGTATTTATTATATTGTTTCTCTATTCTTAAACTTTGATATCTGTTTTTACTTAGGTTTTCTTTTTAAGTCTTCCAATAAGAGTCTTGCATAAATTTTACAAAATTTATTCCTAGGAATAGTGTATCATATTATAAATTGTTTTATTTTCAACATTTTATTTTCTTAATGTTACAATTTAGCAGTCTTAATGAGCAAGAAAATGGCCCAATCCCAGCTGGCCTGGAGCTAACAGTCTATAAGGGAGGCAAACATTCATGAGGGAGTCACACACACACGGAAAAGCACAACTGCCATGTGTGTGAGCAAGGAGAAGTGAATGGTGCAAAGAGATCAGAGACTTGGAGGATCTGCTTGAGGGTTGGGTCAGGAGTGATATAACTGTGATGGGAGAGGTAAGGGAGCTGTGGGAGCACACTGACGGGACCAAGAGAGGCTTCTGGGAAAATGACCTATAACCTGAGATCTTACATTTATTCCAGAAGAAACCAGGAAAAGATCTGGGAGAAGACATGCTAGGCAGAGAGGATGTTATATGGGAAGCCAGAGTATGGATAGGAAGCTGTAGGAGATAAACAGGGTATTTATCCCGGGGACTTGAGACCTTGTTCTGGAGGCTGGCCATAACTCTGTAGGCTGTAGAGAACTACAGGAGACATACCCTTTTAAATTTTTACTCAAATTGGAATATGAAATGGGTGAGAGAAAGTCAAGGTGGGAAGCAGGAGAACAGTTAGGAGTTGATGCTACTTTAAACCTGGAGATTACTTGGTTGGATTTGAGAGCTGCTTGGGAGATGGAATTGGTAGTACACGGCTATTGCCAGATTTAGAGACATAAAGGCCATCATGGTAACTGTCAATTTTCTGGCTTCAACCATAAGCTCACTCTGAACTTGTCAAACCTAGCATAATTTGGACTTCATGTCCAAATGAGCGCTATCCCCTTCCATCCTTATTTTATGTTCCCTAGTAAAATTAAACTCTTAGTTATTATGCCCTTACTTTTAGTAAAAGTCAATAACTATATTGCCAAGTGAATTAATGAAAAGATTTGAAAAATGTATATCCTTTGGCTGACAAAGGGGTCGTAGAAATGACAAAAGTTACAACAAAAGCTAGCTTTTGGTGCATTTTTTGTTGTTGTTGTTCCTGACCTTGAACTGACCATTCTGCATTTATTATCCCATTCAATCTTCACAGCAAACAGCAGAGATGGGTAATTTCTATTTTTCCATTTTTGTAAGTGAGAAGCTTGCAGCTCACATAGCTTAAGTAACTGTTCCAAGGTGTAACTAACTCCAGTGCTTGTATGCTAAACTCATCCTTGTAACTTAAGTTGCATCTTTGAACCTGCAGTAGCACCTGGAGCTTGTTAGAAATGCAGAGTCTTGGGCCAGACTTCCTGAATCATAATCTATATATTGGGCTTCCCTGGTGGCTCAGACAGTAAAGAATATGCTTACAATGCTGGAGAGACAGGTTCGATCCCTGGGTTGGGGAGATCCCCTGGAGAAGGGAATGGCAACCCACTCCAGGATTCTTGCTTGGGGAATTCCATGGATAGAGGAACCTGGCGGGCTACAGTCCATGGGCTTGCAAAGAGTCAGAGATGACTGAGCAACTAACACTTTCACTTTCAATCCGTACGTATGTTAATGAAGTGAAGTGAAAGTTGCCCAGTCGTGTCCAACTCTTTGGGACCCAATGGACTATACAGTCCATGGAATTCTCCAGGCCAGAATACTGGAGTAGCCATTCCCTTCTCCAGGGATCTTCCCAACCCGGGATCAAACCGAGGTCTCCGACATTGCAGGCGGATTCTTTACCAGTTGAGCCACCAGGGAAGCCCAATATTAATGACAGCCCTGAGTAAATTTGTTATACCTCACTTCTAAACCAGTAGTGAGATTTAATATCTTACTTAGGGATTTAGAAAGGACAGGCTATAGGAATCAAGATAACTTTAACTTATGTTTAATACAAATTACCCAGGTGTCATTGAAACTAAACCAAATTAATTTTAATTTCATAATTTATGTCCTCAAGATTTATACAGCTACCTATGTCAGTGCGCGTGTTCAGGGCAAATATTGTATGTGTGGTATGTAGAGTATAATTGGTAGATTACTGTTAGTTGGGCACACAGAGCCATCTCAGTGAGAAGTGTGGGAGGTGCTCAAGCTGACTTAGCAATTGCACTCTCATGTCATTAAAATGAAATGGCTCCAATAAAAGGAAAAGAAGTCAATCTTAACTACAGTTCTGAGATGCTTTATTGCTCTGCTGCTGCTGCTACTGCTGCTAAGTCACTTCAGTCGTGTCCGACTCTGTGTGACCTCATAGATGGAAGCCCACCAGGCTCCCCCGTCCCTGGGATTCTCCAGGCAAGAACACTGGAGTGGGTTGCCAGCTCATCCTTACTAATTCTCACTGTGTGAGAGGTAGCTATAAAGGTTTCCAATGGGCAAGCTACATCATCAACAGAGTCATGAATATGAATGATGACATCATTGTTTTAGCGTCAATGAGCTATTTTAAACTTGAAGGTCACTGCTACTGGATGATAGGTTCAGTTCAGTTCAGTCGCTCAGTCGTGTCCGACTCTCCGCGACCCCATGAACCACAGCACGCCAGGCCTCCCTGTCCATCACCAACTCCCAGAGTTCACTCAAACTCATATCCACAGAGTCAGTGATGCCATCCAGCCATCTCATTCTCTGTTGTCCCCTTCTCCTCCTGATGATAGGTACCTGTGATTTATTTTTACACAGTTCTTGACTGTTTGCCCTCTGGTTGCACCTCCTTCCTCCGTATGATTCCAACATCTATATGAATTTGACCTGCTTTTGACTGGATTTTTCTTGAAGCCTCTGTTCTAGTGTTTGGTGAAGTGGATTGCTCAATCTTTTCTTTTACTTTCTCTAGGATACCATATCATTTGGTCCCCTTTGAATAAGGTTTACAACTGTGAGAACTTTCAACTGTAGTGATGATAACTGCTTGCACTGAAGCGAGTTCTGTCCCTGGGTTGGGAAGATCCCCTAGAGGAGAGCACTGTAACCCATTCCAGCATTTTTGCCTGGAGAATCCCCATGGACAGAGGAGCCTGGTGGGTTATAGTCCATGGGGTCAAAGAGAATCAGATGCAACTGAGCATGAGCACCTCACTGAATATTTACTTTGTGCCAGTTACTGAAATGCACTCGACACACATTAAACTTATTCATTACCCCAATCCCCCATTTAAAGATTTTTCTCACCACAAAAATATATATTTGCTTTTATATTCTTTATTAAAACAAATTTAATTTTTCCTTAGAATGTTAAGAAGTTTAGCATAATACTTTTATAAATATTCTTATTTATAGAATAGAATTTTGCTGAACTTTTGCTAATATGCAGTAGAAACTTAGGGTTCTTAAGGAAGAAAGTTCTCAAGGATGAAAAGAATGAAGCCTATTATAGACTATATGCTTTAATAATAATGCATCAATATTGACTTATAGTACTGGAAACTGGAGGAGCGTTAAGGAATATATGGGCACATTTTTTGAGATTTTTTTTTTAGTACTTTCTACACTGGAAAAGAGTCTGATGCTAGGAGGGATTGGGGGTGGGAGGAGATGGGGACGACAGAGAATGAGATGGCTGGATGGCATCACCGACTCGATGGACATGAGTTTGAGTGAACTCCGGGAGTTAGTGATGGACAGGGAGGCCTGCCGTGCTGTGATTCATGGAGTCTCAAAGAGTCGGACACGACTGAGTGACTGAACTGAACTGAACTCAATCTTTTTGTAAACCACTCAAAAAATATTAATTTTTTATTTATTAAAAAATTAATTAGCCTATTAATTTTTAAAACATCCACATTATTAATCTCCTATACAATCTCTTTCTTTTATAGCACATAGAGTATACCAAATATTTCCCAAGGCCCCAGTGTTCGATGTTGGATGAAAACTAGAGGTTCTTATCCTTCTCTAAACTTAAGACTCTAACTCTTTTTGGCTCCTGGACTCTAAAGGCCCACTCAGCCTGTTTTAATTGTAACATCTTGGTTTATGAGTTTGGCAGTGGCCCTACTACGCTTCATCTCTATTACAGTATCAGGGGTCCTAAGAATAGCACTAAAAGCTGAGCTTTTTATGACTACTGGGAAACTTTCCCTCTGGTAAGTCTCCATTATATGGTGGCCACCTTCCCAGTCCCTTAGAACAGTACTATGAGGATGATGCTTTCTTAATTGCCCAAGTTAAATCATATTTCTTCTATTATTTTTGTTTTATTTTTTACATTTTTGAATTGTTTTTTAATTGGAAGATAATTGCTTTACGATGTTGTGTTGGTTTCTGCCCTACAACAATCTAAACCAACAATAAATATACGTACATCCCCTCCCTCTTGAGCATCACTCTCCCATCCCGCTTCTCTGGGTAATCACAGAGCACTGAGCTGAGCTTCTTGTGATGCACAGCAGCCTCTCACTAGCTATTTATTTTACACATGATAGTGTATCTATGTTGGTGGTACTTCCTCAGTTTGTCCTACCCTCTCCTCCCCACGCTGTGTCCACAAGTCTGTCTCTTCTTACTTCTCCTCTTTAAGTGTCCAAACTGCACTACTGACAAAGTCATGACTGAATACAGGCTTTCCATGGGAGTGATCATAATGTGTCATGAATCCCTGATTGACTGTGATTCACTAATCCCATTTCTCAAGATCATTTTCTCCATGGCTATGATCATAATATCTTCATTAAGTATTTTGGTTGCATGTAATGTGCCAATGTTTTCTTCCGTCCAAAATATTAACCGTAATTTAATCATCTGTTGCTATTTGATTCTCTCTGAGTAATGAGTGCTTTCTGTTTCAAAGTTTACTTATGTATTTAATTTTTCCTGTTGATTTTGTACCTCTTGGCTTCTGTTATTGGGCTGTCCTCTATTCAGGTAACCCAAGACTTCTAACATATATAGATAAATCCTTTCCATGATTGTGAAGACATTGCTTTTAATTTGCAGCAAAAATGTATCTATACTAGGTTGTGAATTTAAGGCTTCTACTGGAATCAATAGCCTGATTATTGATAACTTATCTACTGTGCTTCACAGGGCTAAATACAATTACAGCCTTATTCCAGCAGAGAGAAATTAAGAGTATAGGAAAAGGTAAACAGTATCCTCTAAGAGTAGAAAGTAAATGGAGACTCGTTTGGAAGAATGTTAGTGGTTATTGTGGATGGCACATGCTTTAGGAAAGAATTTTACTTTAAAATGACCTGTTTTTATAGGACTGATACGTTAAAAATATGGACAAAATTTACTATTTTCATAGTTCCTTCCTCACAAAATATATTCATTTGCATTTTATAACAACCACACCAGACAGGCAGGGACAGAAATTATCCTACTTTATGGATAAGAAAATTGAATATTAGTGAAAAACTACTTTCTAAAATACATTTTCATTGGTATTTGACAAAACTGGTAATGATACCTATTTTCTGTAATTCCTAGATCTCTTCAAATGCTCTTCATCCTTGGTTAAGGTCTATCCCAGTTTTGAAACCTACTCTCTTGTTGATCATTCAATACACCAAGGAAAGTTTGAGATTTAGAACAGACATGATAAATAATAGTATATTACATATACTGTATGTATATATGTGCATATATATGCATATATATATACATATACATATTTATACACACAGAGACACACACATATACACACCACGTTCAACTTTTAATTAATTTTTTTTAAATTTCCCATCAAGCCAGCTGGGATGTAAGATTTCCCCCCAAAGACATCCCTAAGCCAGATCCAGAAATGAATATAAATCCAGTGAAATTGTTTAGGACATTGGAGGTATAATTTCATATGATTGCAAGAGTCCTGCATTAGAAATAGTCCTGTGTTCACAGAGGTTTGGAGAACTGTATTTAGTTATTCTCTGGAGGAAATTATGTACACAGAGCATGCAAGTCAACCAGCATTAACTCACCCAATTGCTGCCCAGATTATCCTTCTCAGGAGCTGTGCCTCTAATCTTTACTTAGACTCAACTTTCTATTACTTCCACTGATGTGCGGTTTAGCTTGGCTACTTCTAATGAATAACTCTTTGTAAGCAAATTGGTTTTCCTGTTGGAAAAAAGTACAGAATTTTCCCCAAAGGTTTTTCTCTTTTTCCTTCTAAATTTAACTAACTTTCCATAAATCAGATTAGGAAAATACAGCTTTTTTAAAGATATTTTCTTACAGAGTTGCCAGATAATTTCCAACCCTCCTTTTTCTCTTCCTCCCTGCCTCCCAGATGGATATGTTTACAAGGGACATACTTAGTTAGGCACTGATATTCAGTTCCAAAAGCTGTTCTCTGACTCCATTCCTCCCATATTGAATAATGTCAGCATTCAGCAAGTTATGGGGTTTTTCTTTTAAAGTTTACAAGATGAAAGGGACTTTACTTAAACCTTGAGTCATTCATAGCTATTTAGGTACTTTGAAACATATTTTGAGCAGTGTTGCTGCTGCTGCTGCTGCTAAATCACTAGTACTCTTCAAACAATGTAGTTATGAGAACATATCAATTTTTTTATAACCTTGCTATAAGAAGAAAGACCATGAGCAAAATTCTACTGAAAGTGTTGTTTACAGACCCATACTAATCTGTGAGCGGAGTGCTATTGGATTGGGAGTAATAATTGCAAAAACAGAATAAGCGTGTAGGAACATTAAGAGTCATTTGATATCTGTTGAATTTAATAATAAAATATCTGGACTTCCTTTTTGTGCAATTTAAAAATACAACTTATGGAGCATCTAATTTTTGTTGCATTTTATAAAATCAGTGGCAATAACTTAGAAATAAGAACAATAAGCTAATTAATTAATATTCATTTACCATAGAGAGTTTAAGAAGTAGTGCTCAGGAAGGTCAATTCAAAGATGTCCTTATGGTAGGGGTATTTCATATAGGAATTTCTAGGTTATGGTTAAAAAGAAGTTTGGTTAAAGTTCACTAGGCTTCCCTGGTAGCTCAATCAGTAAAGAATCTGCCTGTAGTACAGGAGACCTGGGTTCAATTCCTGAGGCAGGAGGATCCCTTGGAGAAGGAAATAGAAGCCCACTCAGTGTTCTTACCTGGAAAATCCTATGGACAGAGGAGCCCAATAGGCTACAGTCCATGGGGTGGCGAGAGTTGGACACGACTTGGTGACTAAACCACCACCAAAGTTCACTAGGTGGATAACTAGTTTCTGAGAACAAATCTTAATTCTATTTAAGTTTATCAGAAAATTACTTAAACATTTTTAAGAGATGGCATTTATTTTTTACAGGAGATTTTAAATTATATATATACATATATATAAATTCAGATAAACTTTGCTTCAAATTTTCTTTTATCAGAGTCAGGGAGGAAAGAGGTCATTTTTGCTGAATGCTTGAAATCTAACTTAAGCATATTTCCTCCTGACATAAGCTTTCCATATTGAGTAAGTTTCTTTGAGGCAACTGGGCTTGCTTCATGTAATTCTGGCTATCCCGTTTTTTCTGAAAATGGATGCTTTCCAGAAAGGGCCCAGTAGGACTGAGCTCTAGGCACAATCTCTGATGGGTACATCAACAACAGTCTAGATTTTTAAGAAAGACAGAATGGGGCCAAGGAAGAGGTGACAAAAATGCCCTTTAGGGACTTATCTGACGGTCCATTGGTTAAGATTCTGTGCTCCCAGTGCAGGGGGACAGGGTTGGGTCCCTGGTCGGGAAACTAGGATCCCACATGCTGCAACTAAGCACATGTGCCACAAGGAAGACTCACTGCAACCTAAATAAGGAAATAAACAAAATAAAATTATTTTTTTAAATGCTCTTTAGTAACCTCCTTGGTACCCCAAAGAACTAAACAATTGCACTCTTCACCAGGTTGATATTCAGTTCCTGAATGTTGTCAGTTGCTTCCCCAAAAGAAAAACTTTATATTGAGAATATATCTTAGCTCTCTCTTAAGTGAGTTTACAAAATTCTTATGATGAGACGTGTTCAAAAGTTTCAATCTTTCTAAAATGACAAACATACTCAGGGATGGTTTTTTTCTCAGTAGAAGCAACAATCCTACCAAGGTGTGAAATTCATTCATATAGAAGGGGAAATAAAATATTGTTTTAGAACATTATTTATAATTAAAAATAAATCTGATCTAGAAAATTATCTCCCTCTCAATTTTTTATATTTCAACATCTAATGATATTTATGAGACTTTTTGTTTCATTATTATTGAATTTTAGTCTTATTTTTCTTCAAAGTCTCTAGAAGTTATAATTATGGGAAATAGCTTTTAAGTGGCATATCCCTACTCTGTCCTTTTGAGAAAGAGAGGAGAAACTATGCAAATTGCATTCCTTAGAATGGAAGAGTTGATTTTATAATTCTTTATAATTTATTTTCATCACCAGCCTAGCTGTTCAGATTGTTTCAGGTGTTCAGATGTTTTCTTATTAGTTTACAACTTCACTGGATAAGTCCATTAAATCACTTTGAAAAACATCTCAATACTAGGGGAAACTCCGGGATTTGGTGATGGACAGGGAGGCCTGGCATGCTGCGGTCCATGGGGTTGCAAAGAGTCAGACACGACAGTTCAATTCAGTCACTCAGTCATGTCCGACTCTTTGTGACCCCATGAACCACAGCATGCCAGGCCTCCCTGTCCATCACCAACTCCCGGAATCCACCCAAACCCATGTCTATCGCGTCGGTGATGCCATCCAACCATCTCATCCTCTGTCGTCCCCTTCTCCTCCTGCCCTCAATCTTTCCCAACATCAGGGTCTTTTCAAATGAGTCAGCTCTTCGCATCAGGTGGCCAAAGTATTGGAATTTCAGCTTCAACATCAGTCCTACCAATGAGCACCTAGAACTGATCTCGGGAAAAAACCTTATAACAAAATTTGATTTGAAGAGATGGAAAAAATTATACAGTTGGCACAAAGATATACATAAAAGATCTAATGATGATCTTTATATCTGTTCCTTTTGAAGGATAGGATTAATACATAGCTTATTATTATATGTGTTAAAATCCTTTCAAACTATATTAAATATACACATTTTGAGAAAGCAGAAAATTAGTTTTTTTTTTATTGTGATGTTTTATATTTAAAGAGCATACATTTGAATTTTGAAGGTTAGATTTTATTTAGAACATGATCAGGATGTGTATTTTTTCAGTGTCCTAAGAATTTACATATAAACTAGATTCACAGCACAAAACAAATTGATAAAGCTTCATCCTTTGCTTTTAAACCAAACACCCACGCTGAGTTGAAGCCAGATTTTAGCAGTGTTTAAAGGCAACACAGTGTGTTATTGTAAGTTTAAATTTCAAATTCATCTCAAAGTTACAATATTTTGCCTATTGGAAAGAAGAATTGGAACTTTAAAAAGGTCTGTTTCAATAAGCAGATGTGAAAAGCCATTTTGCTAAATTTATTTGCAGATTTCAGACTCAGGCAAACCTTAAACATGTGAAGAATGGAGTGTGGATTATATTAGAATGGATGTTAAACAGGAGGGGGCAACTATCACCACCTAGGAAGCTGAAACTCCATTCCAAAATCAACAGAATGAAATAATTATATATGGTAAATGACACACCAGCTGGAGCTCCACAGTCATTGGCTTTTATATTGTGCCCTCTGGTGGGAAAATGAATAAATCACAATTTTAATGGCTACGAACTGAGAAAACATGTTGATTGTTTCTTATTTCTGAGCTTTACGTATAATCAAACTTTAGCCTAAGGGAGATTACATGATGATTTTTTTGTTTGTTTTTTGAGGCAGAGTTGCCTTAGGTATCAACTAATCCAACCTCCCAGTTTTACCTGGAGATAATAAATAATTTAATCAGGCTTAAAAAATAAATAAAAGAACTGTTTATTATTTAGGTCTCCTGTGTCCCAGGAAAGTATTAATTATTGAATACCATTTAAATGCCAGACATTATATAAGCATCATTTCATTTAACTTCATTAATGCTGAACTTAGCCCAATATATTTCCCTATTACCTTAAGATCTTCCCTGTGCTAAAACATCACCTCCAGTCTATTCATATTTGCCAATGCAAGTTTTAAATGTTATTTGTTTCCTTTCCCCTTTCAGAGAGGGACCGAGGAGGGGCTCGACCAGCAGAGCAGGAATGGGCCCCAGGAGGTGCTACTCTTTTCAGCTAATGAGACTAGAAGCCTGAGACCTGGGGTCCTTCACACAAATTAGCAGTGGGACTGGGAAATCCAACTCCAATCACTTATCCTGGGCCAGGTAGTCCATGGCAGGGACCCACGATGAGGCTTGTGAGCTGAGAAAGCTGAGCAGGCAGGTGAGAGGAGGCTGATAGGGTCCAGGGGTTGGGGTCGGGGTTGCGGGAACACAATGGGGCATTTTCACCTATCCCTGGGCTTGTCCACATGTGCTAGGTCAATTTGGAAGGCTCAGAGTTGGCCAATGTGTATATACTAAGAACACTTTTAGAACTAGAAAATGTTGCAACAATATGTAGCTCAACTTTGAGATTTTTAAAATTTGTCTTTTTTTCTGTATAACATGTATACGTTTTTCTGTATACATGTATGATACACATAATAATAATATAATAGCTAACCTTATAGGCCATCTTTTGTGCATGTATTTTATTCCAAGTCTTTCATATATCTTAACCCATTCAGTCCTCATATACATCTCATGGAGTGGATGGCATTGTCATCCTTACTTTGCCAATGAATAGATCATAGCCCAGCCCATGATGGACATCACATGGACAGTACTTGTGAAGAGCTAAGGTTCAAACTCAGGCCAGGTGGCTTCCACCTATGCTCCTAAAGAACATGCCATGCCGGGGGAGCACGGGAAGATGGCGGAGGAATAGGACGGGGCGACCACTGTCTCCCCCACAAAATCAACAAAAGAACATTTGAACGCTGAGTAAATCCCACAAAACAACTTCTGAATACTGGCAGAGGACATCAGGCACTCAGAAAAGCAGCCCATAGTCGTCGAAAAGAGGTAGGAAATAGATAAAAAGATAAAAAGAAAGACAAAAGAAGGAGGGACGGAGCTCCCTCTCGGGAAGGGAGGCTTAAAAAAAAAAAAGTTTCCAAACACCTGGAAACACTGGCAAGTGGAATCTCAGAGGGCCGCATAACTGGGAGACAAAAGACATAAATAATTAAAACTCACAGACTAAGTGCCCAGAGGACACTCTCAGTGGAGAAGCGGTGCAGACGCCTGCGACCCTCACTAGCAGGCAGGGGTTGGGCAGGGAGGCGCCAGCAGCAGCGGTTAGAGGGAGAACCGGGCTTGAATGCCCCAGGGCAAACTGAGGGCTTGAACTTAAGATACCAAAGCAGAAGTTACAGCTAAAAGGCGAAAAGGCTAGGAAAAGCCTGCTAAAAGCCCCAACTCAGGACTCCACCAGCCCCACCCACAGAACAGGGCGCTGAGCAGAGTGAGCCGGCAGCAGGCGGCCTGTCCCCCAGCCGCCGCCTACGTGGGTTGGGAGGGCAGCCACGGCCCCAGAGAGGCTTCCCGTGCCAAGCTGCAGGCAGGCTTCCTTGCTGGCCAGGACTTCTTGGGTTCGGGCAGGTCGATATCCACCTGAGAAAGTGCGCCGGTTGTAATCCCAGAAAACCAAGCGGCAGGGACCGGGAAGGCGATAAGTCGCAGCGACTGCGCTCACCAAACGCCTGGTCACCTGAGCTGCTAGGACCGGGGAAGGCACAAAACGCAGGCTCAGCCAAGTCTGAGCCTTTGTCAAGTACCCGAGGACCTGAACCTGAGCCTCTCAGACCTGGGAAGTGCATGCAACCCAGCACCAGCCGCGGACAGCTCCCAGCAGAGCAACCTAGAGCCTAAGCAGCATAAACAGGGAAAACACACACCTCAAGCGGGAGCATTCCCAGTGTAGCGGAGACACTGCAAGCACTCCCCACAGATGCCAGGAATATTTGTTAGCTGTTCCTCCCTCCCCATAGCAGGACTGAATAGGTGAGCCGGAAAAAAAAAAGTGTCCACCACCGCATCCTGCTGTCAGGACGGGAATTAGACACTGAGGAGACCAGAAAACAGAAGAGCTTTTTCAACAGAAGGAACTGCCTGGGAAGTAACAGAGGGGGAAGCCTTGAGCCTACTGCAAGAATAAGACTGAAAACCAGAGGTAGAGGCTTAAGGCCAAATCCTGAGAACACCAGAGATCTCCTGTTCCAGAGAACATTAATTGATAGGTACTCATCAAATGCCTCCATACATACACTGAAACCAGGTACCACCCAAGGGTCAACAAGTTTCAGTGAAAGACATACTATGCAAACTATCCAGAAACACAGGAAAATAGCACTGAGCTTCAATATACAGGCTGCCCAAAGCCACTCCAAACCCACTGACATCTCAGACTCATTACTGGACAAGAAATCCAGCTCCACCCACCAGAACATCGACACAAGCTTCCCTAACCAGGGAACCTTGACAAGTCACCCATCCAACCCCGCACACAACAAGGTAACTACATAATAAAGAGAACTCCACAAACTGCCAGAAGACGGAAAGGCCACCCCGAACACAGCAATATAAGCAAGATGAAGAGGCAGAGAAATACCCAACAAGTAAAGGAACAGGATAAATGCCCACCAACACAAACAAAAGAGGAAGATATAGGGAACCTACCTGATAAAGAATTTCGAATTTTGGTGGTGAAAATGACTCAAAATCTGGAAAGCAAAATGGAGTTACAGATAAATAAACTGCAGAAAAAGATTGAGAAGATGCAAGAAATGTTCAATAAGTAATTAGAGGAAATAAAAAAGAGTCAATATACAATGAATAATGCAATAGATGAGATCAGAAACACTCTGGAGGGAACAAACAGTAGAATAATGGAGGCAGAAGACAGGATAAGTGAGCTAGAAGATAGAATTGTAGAAATAAATGAAACAGAGATGGAAAAAGAAAAAAGAATTAAAAGAAATGAGGACAATATTAGAGACATATGGGACAATATTAAATGCCCCAACATTCGAATCATAGGAGTCCCAGAAGAAGAAGACAAAAAGAAAGACCACGAGAGAATACTTGAGGAGATAATAGTTGAAAATTTCCCTAAAATGGGGAAGGAAATAATCACCCAAGTCCAAGAAACACAGAGAGTCCCTAACAGGATAAACCCAAGGCGAAATACTCCAAGGCACATATTAATCAAATTAACAAAGATCAAACACAAAGAACAAATATTAAAAGCAGCAAGGGAAAAACAACAAATAACACATAAGGGGATCCCCATAAGGATAACAGCTGATCTTTCAGCAGAAACTCTTCAGGCCAGGAGGGAATGGCAAGACATACTTAAAGTGATGAAAGAAAATAACCTACAGCCCAGATTACTGTACCCAGCAAGGATCTCATTCAAATATGAAGGAGAAATCAAAAGCTTTACAGACAAGCAAAAGCTGAGAGAATTCAGCATCACCAAACCAGCTCTCCAACAAATACTAAAGGATCTTCTCTAGACAGGAAACACAGAAAGGGTATATAAACTCGAACCCAAAACAATAAAGAAAATGGCAACGGGATCATACTTATCAATAATCACCTTAAACGTAAATGGGTTGAATGCCCCAACCAAAAGACAAAGGCTGGCTGAATGGATACAAAAACAAGACCCCCATATATGTTGTCTACAAGAGACCCACCTCAAATCGAGGGACACTTACAGACTGAAAGTGAAGGGCTGGAAAAAGATATTCCATGCAAATAGAGACCAAAAGAAAGCAGGAGTAGCAATACTCATATCAGATAAAATAGCTTTTAAAACAAAGGCTGTGAAAAGAGACAAAGAAGGAAACTACATAATGATCAAAGGATCAATCCAAGAAGAAGATATAACAATTATAAATATTTATGCACCCAACATAGGAGCACCGCAACATGTAAAACAATTACTAACAAGTATGAATGGGGAAATTAACAATAACACAATAATAGTGGGAGACTTTAATACCCCATTTACATCTGTGGATAGATCAACTAAACAGAAAATTAACAAGGAAACACAAACTTTAAATTATACAATAGTATGGAGATTCCTCAAAAAATTGGAAATAGAACTGCCATATGATCCAGCAATCGCACTCCTGGGCATACACACCGAGGAAACCAGAATTGAAAGAGACACGTGTACTCCAATGTTCATTGCAGCACTGTTTATAATAGCCAGGACATGGAAGCAACCTAGATGTCCATCTGCAGACGAATGGATAAGAAAGCTTTGGTACATATACACAATGGAGTATTATTCAGCCATTAAAAAGAATACATTTGAATCAGTTCTAATGAGGTGGATGAAACTGGAGCCTATTATACAGAGTGAAGTAAGCCAGAAAGAAAAACACCAATACAGTATACTAACACATATATATAGAATTTAGAAAGATGCAAATGATAACCCTGTATACGAGACAGCAAAAGAGACACAGATGTATAGAACAGTCTTTGGGACTCTATGGGAGAGGGTGAGGGTGGGATGATTTGGGAGAATGGCATTGAAACACGTATGTTGTCATATGTGAAATGAATCACTAGTTCAGGGTCAATGCATGTTATAGGATGCTCGGGGCTGGCATGCGGGGATGACCCAGAGGGAGGATAAAGGGAGGAGGGAGGTGGGAGGGGGGTTCAGGAGGGGGAACTTATGTAAACCCGGGGCAAATTCATATCAATGTATGGCAAAACCAACCAATATAATATTGTAAAATAATTTGCCTCCAATAAAAAATAAATTAATTACCTAAAAAAAAAAAAAGAAAAAATAACACAGTCAGTGTTTAATCTCTGGAATTTGAATGTTCAATATGAGAGAATATGTTCGTGTAATACATCTCATTAACAAATTAAAATTCATATGATTTTCTTAATAAAAAAAATAAATTATACAATAGATCAGTTAGACCTAATAGATCTTTATAGGACATTTCACCCTAAAACAATGAATTTCACCTTTTTCTCAAGCGCACACGGAAACTTTTCCAGGATAGATCACATCCTGGGCCATAAATCTAGCCTTGGTAAATTCAAAAAAATTGAAATCTTTCCAAGCATCTTTTCTGACCACAATGCAGTAAGATTAGATCTCAATTACAGGAGAAAAACTATTAAAAATGCCAACATATGGAGGCTGAACAACACGCTGCTGAATAATGAACAAATCATAGAAGAAATCAAAAGAGAAATCAAAATATGCATAGAAATAAGTGAAAATGAAAACACAACAATCCAAAACCTCTGGGACACTGTAAAAGCAGTGCTAAGGGGGAAGTTCATAGCAATACAGGCACACCTCAAGAAACAAGAAAAAAGTCAACTAAATAATCTAACTGTACATCTAAAGCAACTAGAAAAGGAAGAAATGAAGAACCCCAGGGTCAGTAGAAGGAAAGAAATCGTAGAAATTAGGGCAGAGATAAATGCAAAAGAAACAAAAGAGACCATAGCAAAAATCAACAAAGCCAAAAGCTTGTTCTTTGAGAAGGTAAATAAAATTGACAAACCACTAGCCAGACTCATCAAGAAACAAAGGGAGAAGAACCAAATCAATAAAATTAGAAATGAAAATGGCGAGATCACAACTGACAACACAGAAATACAAAGGATTATTAGAGAATACTATCAGCAATTATATGGCAATAAAATGAATAACTTGGAAGAAATGGACAAATTCCTAGAAAATTACACCTTGCCAAAACTGAACCAGGAAGAAATAGAAAATCTGAACAGACCCATCACAAGCACGGAACTAGAGGAAGTAATCGGAAATCTTCCAGCAAACAAAAGCCCAGGTCCAGACGGCTTCAAGGCTGAATTCTACCAAAAATTTAGAGAAGAGCTAACACCTATTCTACTCAAACTCTTCCAGAAAATTGCTGAGGAAGGGAAACTTCCAAACTCATTCTATGAGGCCACCATCACCCTAATCCCAAAACCTGGTAAAGATCCCACAAAAAAAGAAAACTATAGGCCAATATCACTGATGAACATAGATGCAAAAATCCTTAACAAAATTCTAGCAATCAGAATCCAACAACATATTAAGAAGATCATACATCATAACCAAGTGGGCTTTATCCCAGGAATGCAAGGATTCTTCAATATCCACAAATCAATCAATGTAATACACCACATTCAGTTCAGTTCAGTTCAGTTCAGCCGCTCAGTCGTGTCCGACTCTCCGCGACCCCATGAATCACAGCACGCCAGGCCTCCCTGTCCATCACCAACTCCTGGAGTTCACTCAAACTCATGTCCACAGAGTCGGTGATGCCATCCAGCCATCTCATTCTTGGTCGTCCCCTTCTCCTCCTGCCCCCAACCTTTCCCAGCATCAGAGTCTGTTCCAGTGAGTAATAAAAATCATATGATTATCTCAATAGATGCAGAGAAAGCCTTTGACAAAATACAACATCCATTTATGATAAAAACTCTCCAGAAAGTGGGAATAGAAGGGACATATCTCAACATAATAAAAGCTATATATGACAAACCCACAGCAAACATTATCCTCAATGGTGAAAAACTGAAAGCATTTCCCCTAAAGTCAGGAACAAGACAAGGGTGCCCACTCTCACCACTACTATTCAACATAGTTCTGGAAGTTTTGGCTACAGCAATCAGGGCAGAAAAAGACATAAAAGGAATACAAATTGGAAAAGAAGAAGTAAAACTTTCACTGTTCGCTGATGACATGATCCTCTACACAGAAAACCCTAAAGACTCTACCAGAAAACTACTAGAGCTAATCAATGAATACAGTAAAGTTGCAGGATATAAAACCAACACACAAAAATCCCTTGCATTCCTATACACTAATAATGAGAAAATAGAAAGAGAAATTAAGGAAACTATTTCATTCACTGTTGCAACGAAAAGAATTAAATACTTAGGAATATATCTACCTAAGGAAACAAAAATGGTAACCCACTCCAGTATTCTTGCCTGGAGAATCCCATGGATGGAGAAGCCTGGTAGGCTACAGTCCTCGGGGTCGCAAAGAGTCGGACACGACTGAGCAACTGAACAGAACAGACAGAACAGAAGGAAACAAAAGACTTGTACATAGAAAACTATAAAACACTAGTGAAAGTAATCAAAGAGGACACTAATAGATGGAGAAATATACCGTGTTCGTGGATTGGAAGGATAAATATTGTGAAAATGAGTATACTACCCAAAGTAATTTATACATTCAATGCAATCCCTACCAATGATATTTTTCACAGAACTAGAACAAATAATCTCACAATTTGTATGGAAATACAAAAAACCTCGAATAGCCAAAGCAATCTTGAAGAAGAAGAATGGAACTGGAGGAATTAACCTGCCAGACTTCAGGCTCTACTACAAAGCCACAGTCATCAAGACAGTATGGTACTGGCATAAAGACAGAAATATAGATCAATAGAACAAAATAGAAAGCCCAGAGATAAATCCACGCACCTATGGACACCTTATCTTCGACAAAGGAGGCAAGAATATAAAATGGACAAAAGACAGTCTCTTTAACAAGTGGTGCTGGGAAAACTGGTCAGCCACTTGTAAAAGAATGAAACTAGAACACTTCCTAACACCATACACCAAAATAAACTCAAAATGGATTAGAGAGCTAAATGTAAGACCAGATTCTATAAAACTCCTAGAGGAGAACGTAGGCAAAACACTCTCCGACATAAATCACAGCAGGATCCTCCAAGACCCACCTCCCAGAATATTGGAAATAAAAGCAAAAATAAACAAATGGGACCTAATTAAAATCAAAAGCTTCTGCACAGGAAAGGAAACTATAAGCAAGGTGAAAAGACAGCCTTCAGAATGGGAGAAAATAATAGCAAATGAAGCAACTGATAAAGGATTAATCTCCAAAATACACAAGCAGCTCCTGCAGCTCAATTCCAGAAAAATAAGTGACCCAATCAAAAAATGGGCCAAAGAACTAAACAGACATTTCTCCAAAGAAGACATAAAGATGGCTAACAAACACATGAAAAAATGCTCAATATCCCTCATAATCAGAGAAATGCAAATCAAAACCACAATGAGATACCATTTCACACCAGTCAGAATGGCTGCTATCCAAAAGTCTACATGCAATAAATGCTGGAGAGGGTGTGGAGAAAAGGGAACCCTCTTACACTGTTGGTGGGAATGCAAACTGGTACAGCCACTATGGAGAACAGTGTGGAGATTCCTCAAAAAACTGGAAATAGAACTGCCATATGATCCAGCAATCGCACTCCTGGGCATACCCACCGAGGAAACCAGAATTGAAAGAGACACATGTACTCCAACGTTCATCGCAGCACTGTTTATAATAGCCAGGACATGGAAGCAACCTAGATGTCCATCTGCAGACGAATGGATAAGAAAGCTGTGGTCCATTTACACAATGGAGTATTACTCAGCAATTAAAATGAATACATTTGAATAAGTTCTAATGAGGTGGATGAAACTGGAGCCTATTATACAGAGTGAAGTAAGCCAGAAAGAAAAAAAACACCAATACAGTATACTAACACATATATATGGAATTTAGAAAGATGGTAACAATAACCCTGTATACAAGACAGCAAAAGAGACATAGGTATATAGAACAGTCTTTGGGACTCTGTGGGAGAGGGTGAAGGTGGGATGATTGGGGAGAACAGCATTGTAGCATGTATATTATCATAAGTGACCAGTCCAGGTTCGACGCATGATACAGGATGCTTGGGGCTGGTGCACGGGGATGACCTGGAGGGAGGATATGGGGAAGAGGGAGGTGGGATGGGGGTTCAAGAAAGGGAACACATGTACACCCGGGGTGGATTCGTGTCAGTGTATGGCAAAACCAACCAATATATTAATGTAAGGTAATTTGCCTCCAATAAAATAAATTAAAAAGTTAAAAAAAAAAAGAACATGCCATGCCTATAAGAAATTATGAAGCATAATAACAAATCACCTATAACCCTTGGCTCAACTTTAAAAATGGAAGGCATCACTGGTAGCAGGGAAGGCCCCAACCAGTGAAGATGCTTTTCTCAAAATGGCTAAGTGACTGTCCCACAACTGGTTATTACATCTTACTGAGTTTAAAACTTGGCTGTTGAGTTTATATGGATGCTACATAGTAGCAAAAGTAGAAATTTACTAGTTGATTTATTATTTACTGAAGCCAAGAAAACAGAATTTTTGTCTTACATGCCTTTCTGCCCGGAGAAGGGAATGGCAAACCACTTCAGTATTCTTTCCTTGAGAACCCCATAAACAGAATGAAAAGGCAAAAAGATAGCACACTGAAAGATGAACTCCCCAGGTCGGTACATGCCTAAAACGCTACTGGAGATCAGTGTATAAATAACTCCAGAAAGAATGAAGGGATGGAGCCAAAGCAAAAACAACACCCAGTTGTGGATGAGACTGGTAGTGGAAGCAAGGTCTCATGCTGTAAAGAGCAATATTGCATAGGAACCTGGAATGTTAGGTCCATGAATCAAGGCAAATTGGAAGTGGTCAAACAGGAGAGACAAGAGTGAACATCGACATTTCAGGAATCAGCAAACGAAAATGAACTGGCATGGGTGAATTTACTCAGATGACCATTATATCTACTACTGTAGGCAAGAATCCCCTAGAAGAAATGGAGGAGCCCTCATAGTCATCAAGAGTCCGAAATGTAGTACTTGTATGCAATCTCAAAAACGACAGAAAGATCTCTGTCCATTTCCAAGGAAAACCATTCAATATCACGGTAATCCAAGTCTATGCCCTGACCAGTAATGCTGAAGAAGCTGAAGTTGAATGGTTCTGTGAAGACATACAAGACCTTATAGAACTAACACCCAAAAGAGATGTCCTTTTCATTATAGGGGCCTGGAATGCAAAAGTAGAAAGTCAAGAAACACCTGGAATAACAGGCAAATTTGGCCTTGGAGTACAGAATGAAGCAGGGCAAAGGCTAACAGAGTTTGGCCAAGAGAACACACTGGTCATAACAAACACCCTCTTCCAACAACATAAGAGAAGACTCTACACATGGACATTACCAGATAGATGATCAACATCAAAATCATATTGATTATCTTCTTTGCAGCCAAAGATGGAGAAGCTCTATACAGTTAGCAAAAACAAGACCAGGAGTTGACTGTGGCTCAGATCACGAACTCCTTATTGCCAAATTCAGACTTAAATTGAAGAAAGTAGGGAAAACCACTAGACCATTCAGATATGATCTAAATCAAATCCCTTATGATTATACAGTGGAAGTGAGAAATAGATTTAAGGGACTAGATCTGATAGAGTGCCCGATGAACTATGGACAGAGGATCATTACATTGTACAGGAGACAGGGAGCAAGACCGTCCCCAAAAAAAGAAATGCAAAAAAGTAAAATGGCTGCCTGAAGAGGCCTTACAAATAGCTGTGGAAAGAAGAGAAGTGAACAGCAAAGGAGAAATGGAAAGATATACCCATTTAAAGGCAGAGTTCCAAAGAATAGCAAGGAGAGACAAGAAGACCTTCCTCAGTGACCAGTGCAAAGAAATAAAGGAAAACAATAGAATAGGAAAGACTAGAGATCTCTTCAAGAAAATTAGAGATACCAAGGGAACATTTCATGCAAAGGTGGGCTCGATAAAGGACAGAAATGATATGGACTTAACAGAAACAGAAGATATTAAGAAGAGGTGGCAAGAATCCACAGAAGAACTATACAAAAAAGATCTTCGGGACCCAGATAATCATAATGGTGTGATCACTCACCTAGAGCCAGACATATTGGAATGCGAAGTCAAGTGGGCCTTAGGAAGCGTCACTATGAAGAAACCTACTGGAGGTGATGGAATTCTAGTTGAGCTATTTCAAATCCTAAAATATGATGCTATAAAAGTGCTGGCTCAATATGCCAGCAAATTTGGAAAATTCAGCAGTGGCTACAGGACTGGAAAAGGTCAGATTTCATTCCAACCCCAAAGAAAGGCAATGCCAAAGAATGCTCAAACTACCACACAATTGCTCTCATCTCACATGCTAGTAAAGTAATGCCCCAAATTCTCAAAGGCAGGCTTTAACAATAAGTGAACTGTGAACTTCTAGATGTTCAAGCTGGATTAAGAAAAGGCAGAGGAACCAGAGATCAAATTGCTAACATCCTCTGGATCTTCGAGAAAGCAAGACAGTTCTAGAAAAACATCTATTTCTGCTTTATTGACTATGCCAAAGCCTTTGACTGTGTGGGTCACAGTAAACTGTGGAAAATTCTCAAAGAGACAGGAATACCAGACCATCTGATCTGCCTTTTGAGAAATCTGTATGCAGATCAGGAAGCAACAGTTAGAATTGGACATGGAACAACAGACTGGTTCCAAATAGGAAAAGGAGTACGTCAAGGCTGTATATTGTCACCCTGCTTATTTAACTTATAGGCAGAGTACATCATGAGAAACGCTGGGCTGGATGAAGCACAAGCTGGGATCAAGATTTCCGGGAGAAATATCAATAACCTCAGATATGCAGATGACACCACCCTTATGCCAGAAAGTGAAGAGTTAAAAAGAAACTAAAAGAGCTAAAGAAACTAAAAAGCCTCTTGATGAAAGTGCAAGCAGAGAGTAAAAACGTTGGCTTAAAGCTCAACATTCAGAAAACTAAGATCACGGCATCTGGTCCCATCACTTCATGGCAAATAGAAGGGAAACAGTGGAAACAGTGGCAAACATTATTTTTCTTGGCTCCAAAATCACTGCAGATGGTGACTGCAGCCACGGAATTAAAAGACACTTATTGCTTGGAAGAAAAGTTATGACCAACCTAGACAGCATATTAAAAACCAGAGACATTACTTTGCCAGCAAAGGTCCATCTGGTCAAGGCTATAGTTTTTCCAGTGGTCATGAATGTATGTGAGAGCTGGATTGTAAAGAAAGCTGAGCACCGAAGAATTGATGCTTTTGATCTGTGGTGCTGGAGAAGAATCTTGAGAGTCTCTTGGACTGCAAGGAGATCCAACCAGTGCATCCTTTAAAAAAAATCAGTCTTGAATGTTCATTTGAAGAAGTGATGTTGAAACTGAAACTCCAATACTTTGGCCACCTGATGTGAAGAACTGACTCATTTGAAAAGATCCTGATGCTGGGAAAGATTGAAGGAGGGAGGAGATGAGGACGGTAGAGGACGAAATGGTTGGATGGTATCATCGACTCAATGGACATGAGTTTGAGTAAACTCTGGGAGTTGGTGATGGACAGGGAGGCCTGGTGTGTTGCTGTCCATGGAGTCACAAAGAGTCAGAGAGGATTCAGTGACTGAACTGGACTGAACTGAACTGCCTTATATGTGGGCATCATCCCATCCCCTCCTTACTTGATTTTAAACACAGCTGAATCTTACTGCATTTGCATTTGGAAGACTTCTAGACTCAGATAGTTACTCACTAGCTAATGAACCCGTTAATTCTCCAAGCTTATGTATAACCCCTCAGTTCAGTTCTGTTCAGTTCAGCGCAGTTCAGTCACTCAGTCATGTCCGACTCTTTGCAACCCCATGAATCACAGCATGCCAGGCCTCCCTGTCCATCACCAACTCCCGGAGTTCACTCAAACTCATGTCCATCAAGTCGGTGATGCCATCCAGCCATCTCATTCTCGGTCGTCCCCGTCTCCTCCCACCCTCAATTCTTCCTAGCATCAGACTCTTTTCCAGTGAGTCAACTCAACGCATGAGGTGGCCAAAGTATTGGAGTTTCAGCTTCAGCATCAGTCCTTCCAATGAACACCCAGGATTGATCTCCTTTGGAATGGACTGGTTGGATCTCCTTGCAGTCCAAAGAACTCTCAAGAGTCTTCTCCAGCACCACAGTTCAAAAGCATCAATTCTTCAGCGATCAGCTTTCTTCACAGTCCAACTCTCACATCCATACATGACCACGGGAAAAACCATAGCCTTGACTAGACGGACCTTTGTTGGCAAAGTAGTGTCTCTGCTTTTTAATATGCTATCTAGGTTGGTCATAACTTTCCTTCCAAGGAGTAAGCGTCTTTTAATTTCATGGCTGCAATCAGTATCTGCAGTGATTTTGGAGCCCAAAAAATAAAATCTGACACTGTTTCCGCTGTTTCCCCATCTATTTCCCATGAAGTTATGGGACCAGATGCCATGATCTTTGTTTTCTGAATGTTGAGCTTCAAGTCAAACTTTTCACTCTTCTCTTTCACTTTCATCAAGAGACTTTTGAGTTCCTCTTCACTTTCTGCCATAAGGGTGGTGTCATCTGCATATCTGAGGTTATTGATATTTCTCCCAGCAATCTTGATTCCAGCTTGTGCTTCTTCCAGCCCAGCGTTCCTCATGATGTACTCTGCATATAAATTAAATAAGCAGGGTGACAATATACAACCTTGACGTACTCTTTTTCCTATTTGGAACCAGTCTGTTGTTCCATGTCCAGTTCTAACTGTTGCTTCCTGACCTGCATACAGGTTTCTCAAGAGGCAGGTCAGGTGGTCAGGGATTCCCATCTCTTTCAGAATGTTCCACAGTTTATTGTGATCCACACAGTCAAAGGCTTTGGCATAGTCAAAGAAGCAGAAATAGATGGAACTCTCTTGCTTTCTCCATGATCCAGCGGATGTTGGCAGTTTGATCTCTGGTGCCTCTGCCGTTTCTAAAACCTGCTTGAACATCTGGGAGTTCACGGTTCACATAGTGCTGAAGCCTGGTTTGGAGAATTTTGAGCATGACTTTACTAGCATGTGAGATGAGTGCAATTGTGCGGTAGTTTGAGCATTCTTTGGCATTCCCTTTCTTTGGGATTGGAATGAAGACTGACCTTGTCCAGTCCTGTGGCCACTGCTGAGTTTTCCAAATTTGCTGGCATATTGAGTGCAGCACTTTCACAGCATCATCTTTCAGGATTTGAAATAGCTCAATTGGAATTCCATCACCTCCACTAGCTTTGTACGTAGTGATGCTCTCTAAGGCCCACTTGACTTCACATTCCAAGATGTCTGGCTCCAGGTGAGTGATCATGCCATCGTGATTATCTTCGTCGTGAAGATCTTTTTTGTACAGTTCTTCTGTGTATTCTTGCCACCTCTTCTTAATATCTTCTGCTTCTGTTAGGTCTCTGCCATTTCTGTCCTTTATCAAGCCAATCTTTGCATGAAATGTTCCCTTGATATCTCTAATTTTCTTGAAAAGATCTATTGTTTTTCCTATTCTGTTGTTTTCCTCTATTTCTTTGCATTGATCGCTGAAGAAGGCTTTCTTATCTCTCCTTGCTATTCTTTGGAACTCTGCATTCAGATGCTTCTATCTTTCCTTTTCTCCTTTGCTTTTCACTTCTCTTCTTTTCACAGGTATTTGTAAGGCCTCCTCAGGGAGCCATTTTGCTTTTTTGCATTTCTTTTCCATGGGGATGGTCTTGGTCCCTGTCTCCTGTACAATGTCACGAACCTCCATCCAAAGTTCATCAGGCACTCTATCTATCACATCTAGACCCTTAAATCTATTTCTTACTTCCACTGTATAATCATAAGGGATTTGATTTAGGTCATATCTGAATGGTCTAGTGGTTTTCCCTACTTGCTTCAATTTCAGTATGAATTTGGCAATAGGGAGTTCATGATCTGAGCCACAGTCAGTTCCTGGTCTTGTTTTTGCTAACTGTATAGAGCTTCTCCATCTTTGGCTGCAAAGAATATAATCAATCTGATTTTGGTGTTGACCATCTGGTGATATCCATGTGTAGAGTCTTCTCTTGTGTTGTTGGAAGAGGGTTTTGCTATGACCAGTGCGTTCTCTTGGCAAAACTCTATTAGCCTTTGCCCTGCTTCATTTCATGCTCCAAGGCCAAATTTGCCTGTTACTCCAGGTGTTTCTTGACTTCCTACTTTTGCATTCCAGTCCCCTATAATGAAAAGGACATCTTTTTTGGGTGTTAGTTCTAAAAGGTCTTGTAGGTCTTCATAAAACTGTTCAACTTCGGCTTCTTCAGCATTAGTGGTTGGGGCATAGACTTGAATTACTGTAATATTGAATGGTTTGGCTTGGAAAAGAACAGAAATCATTCGGTCGTTTTTAAGATTGCATCCAAGTACTGCATTTCGGACTCTTTTGTTGACCATGATGGCTACTTCATTTCTTCTAAGGGATTCCTGCCCACAGTAGTAGATATAATGATCATCTGAGTTAAATTCACCCATTCCTGTCCATTTTAGTGGTGGCAACCACCATGCAAAGGATAGGGCAACAATTAGTTGTGTACTGAAGTGGCTTGTACTAGTTTCCAAAAGCTAACTGTTAATGATTCAGAACTTTTGTGAGTCAGTTGTCAAGTATATCCATTATCAAAAATTAAATTATATGAATGTACAAATATATAAATTATAATAAAACAAAGTTCAGTTCAGTTCAGTCACTCAGTCGTGTCCAACTCTTTGCAACCCCATGAATCACAGCACGCCAGGCCTCCCTGTCCAACAACAACTGCCAGAGTGCACTCAAACTCATGTCCATCGAGTCGGTGATGCCATCCAGCCATCTCATTCTCTGTTGTCCCCTTCTCTTCTTGCCCCCAATCCCTCCCAGCATCAGAGTCTTTTCCAATGAGTCAACTCTTCACATGAGGTGGCCAAAGTATTGGAGTTTCAGCTTTAGCATTGTCTTTCCAATGAACACACAGGACTGATCTCCTTTAGAAGGGACTGGTTGGATCTCCTTGCAGTCCAAGGGACTCTCAAGAGTCTTCTCCAACATCACAGTTCAAAAGCATCAATTCTTCGGCAATCAGCTTTCTTCACAGTCCAGCTCTCACATCCATACATGACCTCTGGAAAAACCATAACCTTAACTAGATGGACCTTTGTTGGCAAAACAAAGTTAATAAATGTCAAAACTCATCAGTTTCTAATCTTTTGCTACATTTTTATTATGCATGCTCTTGAGGTTATTTAGAATTGTATGGTGGAAAGAGTGTGCTAGCAGTTGTGCATTTTTTCCCTACTCTACTTCAGAGACCTCACTTTGGTCGCTTGAAATTCGCCATTGTGTGTTTATATCATAGAAAGCATCAAATGCTGTAAACGAGGGCTTTTCTTCTCAGAGTGCTACTTTTTCCACTTTTAGCAGCACACTATCAAATACAGTGAAGATCAATATACAACCTCTACTAAAAAAAAATAGAGATCTAATATAACTAATTATTTGAGCAATATTAGTGCCAGTCGTTCAGTTGTGTCCGACTCTTTGCGACCCCATGGACTATAACCCACCAGGCTTCTCTGTCCATGGGGATTCTCCAGGTAAGAATACTGGATTGAGTAGCCATTCCCTTCTCCAGGGGATCTTCCCCACCCAGGCATCGAACCCATGTCTCCTGCACTGAAGGCAGATCTTTACCACCTGAGCCACCTATACACACTCAATATGAAAAAGGAAAGGAAAATAGCTGAACAAATTAAACACCAAAATCCACTATGGTCTCCAACAATGATAATTTTACAGTTACCTTTAAACGTAGTTAAAATCAACTTCATTTCTCTGGAATTTAAAGTTGGAAATACAGAACTGATGCCATGCTTCCAAAATTGAAATCTGTTGGCCAGGACCTCTAAAGGGCAGTGGTGTCTCTATAAATGTTTCTAGTCACAGATCCAACCACAGTTTTCCACAAACTGGACTTTGGGGCAACCAAAGGGCTTGCTAATTAGCACTTCATAACAGTGGTCACAACTCTTGTTTTGAAGTGAAAGGACTTTCTGAAGGATTTAACTAAAAACAATAGAGGTTAAGTGCTACAGTTTCTTCCAGAACTTGTTTTCCCTTCAGGTTACACCTGGCAGATAGAATGCTCAGAAACATCCACACAGTCTGTGAACTTATAGGATAAACTGCTCGTGACCAATCTGGAATTTGAGGCCCTTCTAACTAGAACTTTCCTTCTTAAATATCTATATTCAATTATACTGACTGTCCTTAATCCACAAGCTTTAATGTACCAGAAAGAAACTTTTTTTTTTTTCATGGCCTTTGGTTACTTTACTTTTGGCCCCGATTTTTCTCTGTTTTGTGTGTGTGTGTGTGTTTCTTTCCATTGGAGGATAATTGCATTACAGTCTTCTGGTGATCTCTGCCATACATCAACACAAATCAGTCATAATTATATATACCCTCCCTCTTGAGTCTCCCTCCCGCCTCATTTCACATCTTTAAGGTACTCACAGAACACCAGGCTTGCCTCCCTGTGTTATACAGCAGGTTGAATGTCAATGCTACTTTCTCAATTTGTCTTACCCTCTCCTTCCCCTGCTGTGTCCACCAGACCATTCTCTACATCCATGTCTCCATTTCTTCTCTGTAAATACATTCATCAGTGCTATTTTTCTAGGTTCTATATATATGCATTAATATATGATATTTGCTTTTCTCTTTCTGACTTACTTTACTCTGTATAATAGGCTCTAGGATCATGCACAACATTAGATCTGACTCAAATTCAATTTGTATGGCTGAGTAGTATTCCATTATATATATACATAATATATATATTATATATATTCCATTATATATAGTATAATATATATTATATATAATATATATATACCAAAACTTCTTTATCCATTCATCTGTCGATGAACATTTAGGTTGCTTCCATGTCCTGGCTATTATAAATAGTGCTGCAATGGACATTGGGGTGCATGTGTCTTTCTGAAAGTAGTTTTCTCAGGATATATGCCCCGTGGTGGGATAGTGGGTCATATGGTAATTTTATTCCTAGTTTGTTAACGAACCTCCATACTATCCTCCATAGTGGCTATACCAATTTACATTCCCACCAACATGCAGTAGGATTCCCTTTTCTCCACATCCTCTTAAGCATTTATTGTTTATATATATTTTATAATGGCCATTCTTTTTTATTTAATAATTCTTTTAAATTTTTTTTAAATTAAGTTATGAAAGTATGATAACACATTTACAGGAGACTTGTAAAATACAGAAAAAAGTTACATTTAGTATATGTAACACTATATGTTAAAATTATTTTTAAGTGGATAAATGAAGATTTTTAGTTGGAGTTTCAATATCAAGCTCTCTATTAATTCTAGAATGAACAGACAGAAAAGCAGAAGGATATAGTATACCTGAAAAGCTCTATGAACCAATTCAACACAGATCTTAAGATTTATACAATTCTCACTCAACAACAGAATACAAATTCTATTCAAGTTCCCATAGACTATAAGCCAGGGGACACTGGAACATATCCAGCAACGTAAAACAAGGTGCAAAAATTTCATAGTATCTAAATCATATGGAGTCTATTCTCTTATCACTGTGGAATTATGTTAGGAATCAACAAGTAATGGCCTTTCGGATTGGTGTGAGGTGTCCCTCATTGTAGTTTTGATTTGCATTTCTCTAATAATGAGTGATGTTGAGTATTTTTTCATGTGGTTTTTGGCCATCTGTTTGTCTTCTTTATAAAAATGTCTGTTTAGATCCTCTGCCCAGTTTTTTTTTTTGTTTGTTTGTTTTTTTTTAGACTGTTTATCTGATATCAAGCTGTATAAGCTGCTTTTATATTTTGGAGATTAATCCTTTGTCAGTTGCTTCATTTGCAATTATTTTCTCCCATTCAGAGTATTGTCTTTTAATCTTGTTTATCGTCTCCTTTGCTGTGTAAATGTTTTTAAGTTTAATTATGTCCCATTTGTTTATTTTTGTTTTTATTTCCATTACCCCAAAGATGCTACCAGAAAATTACTAGAGTTCCTCATATAGTTAAGACAAAGGACATAATTTTAATACACAGAAATCCCTTGCATTCCTATACACTAACAATGAAAAATCAAAGAGAAATTAAGGAAACAATCCCATTCACCACCACAGCAAAAAGAGTAACATATCTAGGAATAAACATACCTACTTTCCCTGGTGGGTCAGACAGTAAAGAATCTGCATGCAATGTGGGAGACCTGGGTTTGATCCCTGGATCTGGAAGATCCCCTGGAGAAGGGAATGGTTACCCATTCCAGTGTTCTTGCCTGGAGAATTCCATGGATAGAGAAAACTTGTGAGTTAAAGTCCATGGGTTTGCAAAGAGTCAGATACAACTCAATGACTGACAGCAATAACTAAAAGCAGCAACAAAAAGACAAAAGACCTGTATTCAGAAAACTGTAAGACATTAATGAAGGAAATCAAGGATGACACAAACAGATGGAGAGATATATCAAGTTCTTGGATTGGAAGAATCAATATTGTGAAAATGACTATACTTATCAAAGCAATCTACAGATTCAATGCAATCCCTATCAAACTACCAATGGTATTTTTTACAGAACTAGAACAAAAGATTTCAGTTTGTGTGGAAACACAAATGACCCTGAATAACCAAAGCAATCTTGAGAAAGAAAAACAGAGCTGGAGGAATCAGCTCTGACTTTCTGACTTCAGACTGTACTACAAAGCTACAGTCATCAAAAGAGCATGGTATCAACACAAAAACAAAAATATACACCAATGGAACAATGTAGAAAGTCTAGGGGATAAACCCACCTATGAGCACCTTATCTTTGACAAAGGAAGCAAGAATAACAATGGAGAAATGCCAGTCACTTCAGTAAGTGGTACTGAGAAAACCTGGCAGCTACAAGTAAAAGAATGAAACTATAACACTTCCTAACACCAGAAAGGCCAGAAACTATAAAGCTCTTACTGGAGAATATAGGCAGTACACTCTTCGACATAAATCACAGCAAGATCCTCTTTGACCCACCTCCAAGAAATTTTCTTTACTTTTTCTGTATAACTAAAATTAGTTTCTATTTTGAGGTTTTTCTATCCTGTCTGGATGGCTGAAACTAAATCTCTTCCCTATGATCATGTCCAATACTAAGAGAGTTTGGAGCCCTAACGTTATCATGGGTGGGAGGGCATCCTCTAGGCATACTAGCTTTCACAGAGACACCATAGTCTGGACTTCAGGCATTGGTCTACACATTTCACTTGTATACTCTTCCTTGTCCCAGCAGCAAACTCTCACCAAGACCGCCTGCAATCTGAGTCATGTGTGTGTCACCCTGGAACCCATGAAAAACATTCTGCTGCCCCCATCCCCAACACACAGACACACACAGATGCATATACACATTCTAGGGCTCTTCTGAGGCTGCCTTGGACCCATATGATCAGGTTGGAAACCAAGCTGTGGTTTAGCAGACCATCTGGCCATCCACTAGCACTTCCTCTTCCATTTCTGCTGCCCAGAATGGAGGCTAGTCTGGAAAGGAAGCTAGTTCTTCCTCTCTGTCAATTCAGGAACAAATGTGGTCAGTTCTCCAACTGATGACAAGAGGCAAAAAGAATCTGAGTAGTTTCCACTACTTTCACAGCCAAAACCATGACAAGGAATGGCAACACGAATAGAGAGGAAATCATAATGTCTTATTAACTGAGTCCACTCCAGTGTCAGTAAAATTCCTCAATTATGACTGAGGAGTTTCCTGGGTTTTCAATGACACGTTCACCTGAAATGGGACAGTTCAGTGTAGAGGAGAAATTTCCATTCAGTGTCATTATTCTCGAGCTTGAGATATCAGCCTTTCCCCTATGGCACCTACTGTCTGCAAGGTCAGGGTGTCTGTCTGTGTGTAGGTGTGTGTGACTACTAACAACCATATTTATCTTTAAAAACAAAACAAAACAAGCTTTATTCAGTCTAGTTGCTCCATCACTTCCCTTCTTTGGTACACACCACATACTACATGCAGTTGAATCAGAATCCCACCCAACATGTCATAAGAAGAAAATATGTATCATAAAAAATATCTCCTCCTTAACCTGCCTGACATTCAATGAGCATTGTTTCTATATAGAAAATACTCCCTTTCTAGTTCCCTTCACATGCTCTCATCAGCCATTATAGTTCAGGCCTGTTCTGAGATCTCTTTGCTTCTTTGCATTGTTGTTTCATATGAACATAGTATTTGTGTCCCCCGCCTAAAATTGATATGTTGAAACCCTAATGCCCCAAAGTGATGGAATTTGGAGGTAGGGTCTTTGGGAGGTAATTAAATTTAGATGAGGGAATAAAGGTAGGATTCAGTTCAGTTCATTTCAGTTGCTCAGTCATGTCCGACTCTCCGCGACCCCATGAATCCAATGATGCAATTCATGTTTTTATAAGAAGAAGAATAGAGATTAAGGCTTTCTCTGGCTCTCTGCCAATGTGAGGAGAGTGAGAAAGCAACTGTCTGCAAGCCTGGTCGCTCACTGGGAATGGAATCTGCTAGGACCTTGATTGTGGACTTCCCAACCCCCAGAACTATGAGAAATAAATGTCTATTGCCTAAGCCACCCAGTGTATGGTATTCTGTTATAGCAGCCAAGCTATAAGATTATATAATGTGTGCTTGGAATCAGGTCTGCAAGTGAAACATAATAAGGGAAGCATTTTCCCTCTATAAACCTTTTGATCTGATCGTTGACATTTGATAGGTGAAAAATAATAACGTTTAGTTTTCATTTATATCTTTTACTGTGAGTAAGGCTGAGTATTTTTACATTTAAGAATTTTTTGTTTCCTTTCTGTGAACCATCTTCGTAATTTTTATCTATTTTGTCTTTTATTAAGTTGTAGGAGCTCTTTATCGGAGAAGGCAATGGCAAGCCACTCCAGTACTCTTGCCTAGAAAATCCCATGGATGGAGGAGCCTGGTAGGCTGCAGTCCGTGGGGTCGCTAAGAGTCGGACACGACTGAGCGACTTCACTTTCACACATTGGAGAAGGAAATGGCAACCCACTCCAGTGTTCTTGCCTGGAGAATCCCAGGGACGGGGGAGCCTGGTGGGCTTCTGTCTATGGTGTCACACAGAGTCGGACACAACTGAAGTGACGCCGCAGCAGCAGGGGCTCTTTATGGGCTTCCCTTGTGGCTCAGATGAAAAAGAGTCTGCTTGCAATGCAGGAGATCTGAGTTTGATCCCTGGGTCAGGAAGATCTCCTGGAGAAGGGAATGGCTACCCACTCCAGTATTCTTGCCTGGAGAATTCCATGCACAGAGGAACCTGAGGCAGGCTACAATCCGTGGGGTCGCAAAGAGTTGGACACGACTGAGTGCCTAACATTTTCAGGAGTTCTTTATACATCAAGACCATCTTCAGTGATGTGAGCAGCAAATAATTTTTCCATCTTGTCATTTGTTTGTAATAAGGCTTTATTTTCCAGGAAAATCTTTTTTTTTTTATGTGATTAATGTTATCAATACTTTATTTTGTGGGTTTAGGTCATTCTCACAAAGGCCTTTCCCAGTCTACATTTCATTTCATTTCTTTCTTTGTTTCCTTTAAGTGTTTTCATGTCTGTTTATTTGTATTTGTAGTAACTATTTGGCCTATCTTCAATTTCTGGAATAAAAGTTTTGATGTAAGGCTCTGACTTTATCCACCCTCTATCCAACTCCCCACCAAACACACACACAATATAGTTACTCATTTATTTCTATGGCATTTGTTGAACAACTCATCTTTTGCCTACTTATTTTAAATACTATTTTTATTAGATACCAAATTTGCACATTTATTTGGGTTTAATCCTGAATAATATACTCTGTTTTATTGTTTTTTCCCCTAAGAACCAGTACCTCACTATCTTAACCAGTACCTCACTATCTTAATTATTATGGCTTAATATATGATAGCAGCCATGGAATTAAAAGACGCTTACTCCTTTGAAGGAAAGTTATGACCAACCTTGATAGTATATTAAAAAGCAGAGACATTACTTTGCCAACAAAGGCCCATCTAGTCAAGGCTATGGTTTTTCCCGTGGTCATGTATGGATGTGAGAGTTGGACTGTGAAGAAAGCTGATCGTTGAAGAATTGATGCTTTCGAACTGCGGTGTTGGAGAAGACTCTTGAGAGTCCCTTGGACTGCAAGGAGATCCAACCAGTCCATTCTAAAGGAGATCAATCCTGGGTGTTCATTGGAAGGACTGATGCTAAAGCTGAAACTCCAATACTTTGGCCACCTCATGTGACGAGTTGACTCACTGGAAAAGACTCTGATGCTGGGAAAGGTTGAGGGCAGGAGGAGAAGGGGATGACAGAGAATGAGATGGCTGGATGGCATCACCGACTTGATGGACATGAGTTTGAGTGAACTCCGGGAGTTGGTGATGGACAGGGAGGCCTGGCGTGCTGTGATTCATGGGGTCGCGGAGAGTCAGACACGACTGAGTGACTGAACTGAACTGAACTGAACTGAATATATGATATGGTTAATGTCTTTCCCTATTTTTCCCCAAATTTTTCTGACTATTCTTGTTTGCTTATTTTCAATATTAACTTATGAACCACTTGTATGATCTTGAATCAGATTCATCTAGAATCCCACCTGTTCTTACTGGGATTGCATTAAATTGATAAATTAACTTGTGAAAAATTTACATATGACATCTAGTCCTCACCCTCAAGAAATATGATATATTACAAGTATCAATAATTTATTATGAATAGTAAAGTATCAATAAAAGGAAATAATTTATATCTTTATATAGTTAGAATGAATTTCAGGCTACCCATAAGCACTCATGCTTACTTGCATGCAGATACATCTTTTCTTGAGTTGGGGAAAGAGACCACAGTTGCATCTAGTTCCCTAGGAGTTCCACACACCTCTTGACATCTCTTATCTCTGTACACAAGAGTGTGTATTCTGCATGTAAGCATCATCCATCCTTGTGTCACAGTGTGGAGAAAAATGTTTTGAATTTTACCCAGAGCATATGCTCTGATTTATCTAACACAGATTGCTATGCTTTCTTGACCTTTTCCTTGAGTACTACCTTTTTCAGATCAGCGTTGTCCTAACTAGCCGCTATATTTTTATGTTTTTGCATGTTTTCACTTTTTATTTATTAGCTCACATGGAATTTCAAGTGAGCATAGCTTCTTGGAAATTTGGCAGCTACAAGGCTACTTTTAGAAAATAGCAAAAGACAACATTTTTAATAGTGTGGAAAAGAAACGGTTCTCATATTTTCTAATGTTTTTGCCCAATTTTGTTTTTGTTTTAGGGGAATACTTTAGGGTATGAAGAATAAAACGTTACACAGACTAGGTTCGTATCAGCAACTGAATTCAGTATGGGCTTGTTTTCACTAACATTAACATGGATAAAGTGAAGTTGCTCAGTCATGTCCGACTCTTTGCGACCCCATAGACTGTAGCCTACCAGGCTCCTCTGTCCATGGGATTTTCCAGGCAAGAGTACTGGAGTGGATTGCCATTTCCTTCTCCAGGGGATCTTCCAAACCCAGGGCTCGAACCCAGGTCTCCCACATTGTAGACAGACGCTTTATGCCACCAGGGAAGTCCTAAATGCACTGATTCACATAATAGTAAGAGCTGAAGAAGCTATTCTCTATTTTTAAGATTATAAATGCAATTTTATTTTCATTAACTTTTACAGCTCCTTGGTTCATCTTTAATTACTAGTAGTAACAATATTTCTTATCTACTATGTGTCAGTTGTTAGTAAGCATTTTACTTACATTTTCTCCTTTAATCTGATAACTGATATCATGTTGTTTCTTCCCACTCTGTAGATGAGGAATAAATGGCATTTAAAAGGTTAAGTAAATTGGTCAAAGTCACACAGACAGTAAGTGGGAAAATTTGAGTGAATACTTGAACTCTTAACCACTAATCCATGTTTAACCTTTTATAATAGAATAACACACCTTATTATTTTAAACTATTTATATTAATTTAAAATATTTACACAAAGTGCCAAAAAATAAATATTTGTACTAAATGTTGCATAGAGGTATATAATCTCATTTTAAATAGCATTAGTACTTTGGAATTGGAAACTTTACCAAAACATCCCATTTCCCCTTATTTCCCTTATTTTACTGAATGAAGACATTCATGGAGCATTAATATGCCATGCCATTTATTCAGCAGTTACTTTTAAAGTATGTATATAGGTCTTCCCTGGTGTTTCAGACAGTAAAGAATCTGCCTGCAGTGCAGGAGACCTGGGTTTCATTCCTGGTTGGGAAGGATCCTCTAGAAAAGGGAATGGCTACCCACTCCAATATTCTTGCCTGGAAAATTCTATGGACAGAGAAGCCTGGTGGGCTACAGTCCTTGGGGTTTCAGAGTCAGACACCCCTGGGTGACTTACACTTTCACTTGTTTTCATCATGTATATAGCACTGGATCTCTTAGTAGCCTCACTGTAATGAATCTGTGTCTATGCGTATACACATATGTTTGTGTGCTCAGTCATGTCCGACTCTTTGCAACCCAATGGACTCCTTGCAACCCAATGGGCTACAGTCCTTGGGGTCTCAAAGAGTCAGACACCCCTGGGTGACTTACACTTTCACTTGTTTTCATCATGTATATAGCACTGGATATCTCAGTAGCCTCACTGTAATGAATCTGTGTCTATGCGTATACACATATGTTTGTGTGCTCAGTCATGTCCGACTCTTTGCAACCCAATGGACTCCTTGCAACCCAATGGGCTACAGTCCTTGGGGTCTCAAAGAGTCAGACACCCCTGGGTGACTTACACTTTCACTTGTTTTCATCATGTGTATAGCACTGGATCTCTCAGTAGCCTCACTGTAATGAATCTGTGTCTATGCGTATGCACATATGTTTGTGTGCTCAGTCATGTCCGACAGTTTGCAACCCAATGAACTGCCAGGTTCCTCTGGCCATGAAATTTTCCCAGCATTAATACTGGAGTGGCTTGCCATTTCCTTCTCCATTCATATGCACAAGTAGGAGTTATTTCCCTTGAAATTGCCCTTTGAAACACAGTTCCTCCTGTGTTTTGTTAGATGAGATACAATCCATCCACTTTCAACACCTCATTAAGTAGTGTTCTGTTATTATATTCATATGCTCAGAGGAATGTGTTGCATCTAATTCCAAGAGAACAATGCTTCATTCTCTTAAATAAAAATGGAACAAATTTTCTTCAACATCTCTAATTTGGGAACAAAATACAGGGCAGTTTGTTGTCAATATTAAATGAATTAGTATATATGTAGTTCTTAGAATGATGTGAGACACATTTTGTCCCTTCAGAGAGTAGTGTTCTGATTGCTTATTAACGTGGCCATCACTGTTATTTATAAGTAGAAATGTTTATCTGTTTTTTTCCTCTTGACTGAGAGTCATTGAGAGAGAGCAGCCCTTCAGGTGTGTAACCTTAGTGTCTAGCAGTTAATGGGTGAATGTTGTACGAATGCAAGAAGAGGGCATGGTGTGAAGAATAAGAAGGGGGAGGAAATGGTAAGAAATGTGGAAAAGTCTAGCTGGAGGAGGGGTAGCAAGCAGGATGGTTATAGAGAGGATCTGAACAGCTGCCATCTATTTACCTTTAATTGCCTGCCAGAAACTTTGCAACAGAGCAAGCATGAGAATTTATACCAGCTCTCTTTAAGAGAATATATAGTGGTCATTAAAAAATTCTGAGGGAGTGAGAGGCTTGAAAGATATAATTACTGTCTGTGTAGTTAATTCTAAATCGTTAAGCTTCCCATTTATAATCATTTAGTTATAAGATAGAGAGGTGTCACAGAAATGCATGAAGTGATAAAGATGATTGGGAAACCAGCCATCTAAATGGCCATTTCATTAAGGAAATAGGCTGTTATTTTTAAACAGTCAATGAAATTTTTAAAAAAATCATGCTGTGAAGGATGAAGGAAGATTCATATTTACTGTTGAAAAAATTCTAAACCTTTCATGGTATAAAAACAAAGCTGCACTAAAAGTCCCCTGCTATGAAAGAATAGAAACAATGGAACGTATTTTTTGAGAGAGTCCACGATGTTCATTCCAATGGGCTCAAATGCGACAGGTATTTAAGAGTTAAGATGAGTTCCTGGCCATAGGGAGCTTTCTAATTGAGGTTGATGAGACATTTGTTTATGTAACTATCCTTCCCCCCAAAAAACATGATAGTCAGTTAAGGTAGCCTTTGAAGTCAATTTGTTTTTTCACTTTCTCACCCTCTTTCTGTTTCAGTAATAGAATCATATGAAGGGCAGTGCCAGCTCATGTGTGTATATGGTGGGGAAGGAGTAAATGGTTTTACTCAGTGGAAAATTACAGGTAGCTGGAGGCTCATCCACATCGTCAAAGGTCTCATTGCCCAGTCTTGTCTGAAGATATCCTGGCATGAATAATATGCATGAGGCTTGATCAAGTTATTCTAGTTAAACATTTATTCTTTCCTTCTGTTCCCTGCAAAAACATCTAGAGAACTGATCACGGGGCATACGTCCTGAATGGGACATATGCTTTCAACACCCTAACCATGTTATTAGCATAATTTCTCATGAAGTATTCTTCTGCTCAGACACACTCAGATCATGGTAGTATTAAATGCTACAGATATGACTTTCTAATTGCATACAACAGTTGTGGGCATGACTACCATGCATAGTTTCTCAAAGCAATTGGTATACTGTAATAATAGTTATGGGACATGTGGATAGATTCCTCTAGCCTATCCCTCCACTTACAGCTAAAAAATCCCAATACTTACTTGTAGAAATGTAGTTTGCAATTCCTTAATATTAGCAATCATCCCACTATTTTTAAATGTGATGAGAGGGAAATCCTGTTTGGTAGCCATTCTCTTCCAGCAGAATCCCTCCCTTCCGTACATGTTAGCTAACAATGGTTTTATTGATTCTGGTCTTGTTGCCTGATACTATATCCTTTTCAACTTTCTTAAATATCAGCTTAGCTTCAGCATGGAGGATTTCCTCACTTTTGTTCCCTCTAGCTCTCATTTTTCAAAATCCCAAGCTACAGTTCTTCTTTGCCCTCAGGAGACCATTTCTCAATAAGAACTTCCTTTTGTTAACCCCTAAACCATCTCAAAACTTAGTGTGCATCCTCTATCAGTTACCTATTGCCTCATTAATGCTGCATAATGAACTACTACAAAAACCAGTGGCTTAAGGTACTAGTAGCTCAAGAATCTATAGGTCAGTGATTCAGGCTTTGCTCTGCTGGCTGGTTCTTCTTGTATCACTTGGTCTCAAACATATATCTGATATTCAGCTATGGTGACAAGAGTGATTGGGCCACTTACCTCTCATCTTTTAGCAGGCTTGCCTGAAATATCTTTTCATGATGATGGCCGTGATGTGAGAGAGCAGAATTGTGCAAGTACCTTGTCAGGCTTCTGTTTGAGCCAAGTCTCAGTTCAGTTCAGTCGCTCAGTCGTGTCCGACTTTCCACGACCCCATGAATCACAGCACGCCAGGCCTCCCTGTCCATCACCAACTCCCGGAGTACACTCAAACTCATGTCCACAGAGTCGGTGATGCCATCCAGCCATCTCATTCTCCGTCGTCCCCTTCTCCTCCCGCCCCCAACCTTTCCCAGCATCAGAGTCTTTTCCAGTGAGTCAACTCGTCGCATGAGGTGGCCAAAGTATTGGAGTTTCAGCTTTAGCATCAGTCCCTCCAATGAACATCCAGGATTGATCTCCTTTAGAATGGACTGGTTGGATCTCCTTGCAGTATAAGGGACTCTCAAGAGTCTTCTCCAACACCACAGTTCAAAAGCATCGATTCTTCGGCGATCAGCTTTCTTCACAGTCCAACTCTCACATCCATACATGACCACGGGAAAAACCATTGCCTTGACTAGACGGACTTTGGTTGGCAAAGTAATGTCTCTGCTTTTTAATATACTATCAAGGTTGGTCATAACTTTCCTTCCAAGGAGCAAGCGTCTTTTAATTTCATGGCTGCAATCAGCATCTGCAGTGATTTTGGAGCCCAAAAAAACAAAGTCTGACACTGTTTCCACTGTTTTTCCATCTATTTCCCATGAAGTGATGGGACCAGATGCCATGATCTTCGTTTTCTGAATGTTGAGCTTCAAGCCAACCTTTTCACTCTCCTCTTTCACTTTCATCAAGAGGCCTTTGAGTTCCTCTTCACTTTCTGCCATAAGGGTGGTGTCATCTGCATATCTGAGGTTATTGATATTTCTCCCGGCAATCTTGATTCCAGCTTGTGCTTCTTCCAGCCCAGCGTTCCTCATGATGTACTCTGCATATAAGTTAAATAAGCAAGGTGACAATATACAACCTTGACGTACACCTTTTCCTATTTGGAAGCAGTCTGTTGTTCCATGTCCAGTTCTTACTGTTGCTTCCTGACCTGCATACAGGTTTCTCAAGAGGCAGGTCAGGTGGTCTGGGATTCCCATCTCTTTCAGAATGTTCCACAGTTTATTGTGATCCACACAGTCAAAGGCTTTGGCATAGTCAATGAAGCAGAAATAGATGTTTTTCTGAAACTCTCTTGCTTTCTCCATGATCCAGCGGATGTTGGCAATTTGATCTCTGGTGCCTCTGCCTTTTCTTAGAGCCAAGTCTACTAACATTCTTTTGGCAAACAAGTCACAGGGCTGAGGCTCTAGGCAGACTGGAGAGCACTACAAAGTGACGTGGCAAACAGATGGGAGGGTGAGGAAGTAAGGCCAGTGATGTAATCATTACACCATAATATGACAGGAAAGTAATATTGAATTTGGCTACACAGAGCTCAGGGTGACTATGAAGTACAAATTTATGTCAGTGATTTACATGAACAATCACAGACATATCTTTCATAGACAGCAGTCTTTTTACCAACTGCCAACTAATGCTTTTGGTTTGGGAGTAAAAAAGCTATTATTATATGAATTGAATGCCAATTAATTTCAGTTCAGTTTAGTTCAGTTCAGTCGCTCAGTCATTTCCGACTCTCCGCGACCCCATGAATCACAGCACACCAGGCCTCCCTGTCCATCACCAACTCCCGGAGTTCACTCAAACTCATGTCCACAGAGTCGGTGATGCCATCCAGCCATCTCATTCTCTGTCGTCCCCTTCTCCCGCCCCCAACCTTTCCCAGCATCAGAGTCTTTTCCAGGGAGTCAACTCGTCGCATAAGGTGGCCAAAGTATTGCAGTTTCATTTATTTACCAAATATGATGTGTTGGCATGAATAAACGGCTAATCTGTTGAACAACATACTTAAAACAAGATCCCTACTGAACCCCAAATGGATAGTGTGACAGACTCATAGGATCTAAACTCAAGGCGTTAAAAAAGAAGGAGCCCTCTTGGTTCAGTGAACTCTCAGGGATCATTGGTCATGAACACAGGTGCCAGAAACTGAATACTAGACATGAAGAAGAGAAAATGGGAAATTCGGCAAAGGAAGTCTTAGTCTTTCCATATCACTGGGGTGGCCACATGAGGCGGTAGATATACACCTAAAGGTTTTCTGGAAGTTACTCTAGAGGCAGCATTTAGCTCTGCTTGTAGAAGAGTAATTTGCATTGCATGTGTTTTACCTTTAAAGGGAAAAACGATCATAAGTGGTCTATCTGGAAAATGACGTGCTATCATTGAAATTTCTTCAGCTGGCTGCACAGAAGCAGTCTGTCTTCATCCTGAGAAGTAGATGAGAGCCCATGGTTTATTATGTCTCCTTAATCTATCTGAGAGTACTCACATCACCTCTTAGATACCAATTAGCAGCTTCCTCCATCAAACTTTTGATGAGAATTAATGACTGAGAGAAAAATTGCCTTTCCTGAGCAACAGTCCCCTTTTCTTTCCCTAACCATTCAAAGTGGATGTTTTTTTAAAAAGCAGTGTCTTCCAATTTAAACTTGACAAAGGGAAGAAAGAACCCAACCATCTTGCTTAGTCGATGACAAAGAATAATTTTTCAGAGGTTATAGATCTTAGTAGAAAAAGATCTCTTAATAGTAACCTGGGAAATGCGAACTTTCCCAGTTAAAAAGAAGCAATATTGACTTATCATATCAGACTCTCAATAAATATATTCTGTGTAAAAAAAAAAAATCACTCATCTGATTTGATGGCCCCATTTTCTCAAGTTTCTTCTGTTTTAGAGGTTTTACAACAGAGTTATCATCTTTAAGATTCCACTAGGTGGAGATCCTGAGCCATATTCCATGCTTTAAGACAAAAATGAAGAAACATGAAAAATTATTTTATTTTGCTTTTTACTTCATTTATCATGGCGTTTTTCCTTTTGAAAGATTGCAGAGTACAACTATTTATTGGCATGTACAAACAAGCTCTCCAAAGATTTTTAGTAACACCTATCACACGAGGCTGAATTGATATCAGAAACTAGAAGTATAAAATACCATGATGGTATTTTTTTGTGAAAAAGAAGACAGGTGTTTGTTCTTTGTTTTGGAACCACAGTGACCAAATCACACACCTACTGTTTGAACTTATCTGTTTATAAAGACATTTACCTTAAATCAGATTAAGGGATTTTTTTTTTTTAACCCAAAATTTCTCTGTCCAGAGTCTATTAAGATGAAGTCAAGATGAAAAAAAAGTAGACAGGTGTATATTTCCAAAGTTTGTGAACTAAAGGCTCACTTTGGTATCTGACACAGCTATCTGAATGTCATTGTGGGTTGTATCTCATCACATTATCCAGGTTCTGAAGGAAGAGGGTAGGGAACTCCCATGGCTCACAAGAAGAGAAAATGAATTTCCATTTCTGCCCACTGTTTAGGAAGCCAGTAGAGAAGCTGCCACTGAGAGCCCCAGTGAAAGGCTAGCCAGGTCTTCTAGAAGCATCTGTGCTGTGCGATTCTAAATCACTTCAGTAGTGTCCAACTCTTTGTGACCCTGTGGACTGTAGCCTGTGAGGCTTCTCTTTCCACGGGGTTCTCCAGGCAAGAATACTGGGCTGGATTGCCATGCCCTCCTCCAGGGGATCTTCCTGACCCAGGGATCGAACCTGCGTCTCTTACGACTCCTGCATTGGCAGGTGGGTTCTTTACCACTAGCACCACCTGGGAAGCACAGAGCCATCTGAGGACTCTCCAAAATATCAAGAAACCTTTAGGACTAGTTTTATCTCCTTTCATTTTTTTCAAATGGAACCCCAAAACAGAGCTCTGTAAATGGCCATTCTACTGGCTGCATCTCATGTGAATTGATCTGAGTTTCTCAGCCGTAAGTTACCTCTTAATGTTATGAAACTTGTAAAAGCCACAAAGCCTCTTCAAAGAAGTGAAATGTAAAGAGCTTTTAAATCAGGAATGTCAGCTAACTCAGGATCCTGTGCTAACCATGACCCTAAATTGTGTGACCTTGCTCTTTAGGCTTCAGCACCCTCATCTGCAATATGAGGACGATGCGGAGAAAGTCTTAGTTCTATCTGTGTTTATCCACAGGTATATTAATTGCTCGGGCAAGTTCAGGTCAATTTGAGAAAATAACCATAGTCAGTATCCTTGCTTCCATCTCCCTCATAACAACATAGTTCATGTGGGAAAGTTGCCTTGGAGATCATTACACTATTTAAGCAAACCATTGCAGTTTTATTTGGGGGTATAAAAGTCAAGCTTCTATCTGGCCATTTTAATTATTTATCAAGGATTGCAGTAGAATTCCATTTTAATGAAACTTTTAGACTATCTAAACACCCCAAATACCACTAAAATTAAAGTCCACTCTACAAATAAAAAGGGTATTTATGGTATTAGATGTGATGGTGGTGATGACTATTGTTATCATTTTAAAAGCCATTTCTATAAAGCAAATGTGTACTGTACACCCTCTTCCCAGTATTTCTAGTAGGAGGTGGAAGTCTGCTAGTGTCTGTGATATTATTATTGTCCCAAGACTAAATCTCAGAGGGATTTAGGAAAGTGTTCCTCATCTGAAAGAAGACAGAAAATGTTGATTAAAGGGATAAATGCTTAAGGCAGTAAAATACATAAGAGGAGATCGAAACTACGGACTGGAGATCTGTATATTGTTTTAGTTATATCTCTTTGGTCGTAAGTGACAGAAACCAATTCAGGGCAGGTTTGGCAAAAAGTCGGTGCTTATTATGAGAACGGAAGGTATCTCATCGAATCTGATGGCAGAAAGGAGCTGGTCTGGAAAAGGGGACTGGACACATTCTAAGGACCTAGGAAATGCTCCCTTTCTATCTCTTTTCTGTATCCTTCCAGTCATTCCCCATCTTCTGCCTCTAAGTAGACCTGAAGGGAAGAAGGCAGACACCTGGTAGTCCCTGCACTTCGATTTTCTCAGCATAAAAGACTGATCCAAACTGGCTGGTTATTTCTATCTGAATTCCAAATGATTGGTGCAGGGGAAGAATCTGAATGGATAACTTGGGGCCAGGTGCCCACCTTGATTTGAACAGTTCTGTCCTGGGTAGGGGCTAGTTGTACACAAGGCTTCTGGGGTGTTCACTCTTGGCAGAGGGTAGGAATAATTCTTAGGGAGTTTGTCATCCTGGGAGTAACAGAGAGTGTCAGATGTGAAATGAGGCAGGGTCACTTGATGGTTAAAAGTGGGAATTGAGAACCATATGCCCACCTTCAGATTCCCATTCATACCCATGTGACTGAGCTGAACAAGCTATTTAACCTTCTCCATCTTAGTTTCTTCAACTGTCAAGTGAGGATGCCAGTAGTGTTGAGATGAAAAAAGTTAATTCCTCTATTCATGATATAACATTGCCTACAACATCCGCTGGATCATGGAGAAAGCAAGAGAGTTCCAGAAAAACATCTATTTCTGCTTCATTGACTATGCCAAAGTCTTTGATGTGTGGATCACAATAAACTGTGGAACATTCTGAAAGAGATGGGAATCCCAGACCACCTGACCTGCCTCTTGAGAAACCTGTATGCAGGTCAGGAAGCAACAGTTAGAACTGGCCATGGAACAACAGACTGGTTCCAAATAGGAAAAGGAGTACGTCAAGGTTGTATATCGTCACCCTGCTTATTTAACTTATATGCAGAGTACATCATGAGGAACCCAGGGCTGGAAGAAGCACAAGCTGGAATCAAGATTGCTGGGAGAAATATCAATAACCTCAGATATGCAGATGACACCACCCTTATGGCAGAAAGTGAAGAGGAACTCAAAAGCCTCTTGATGAAATTGAAAGAGGAGAGTGAAAAGGTTGGCTTGAAGCTCAAAATTCAGAAAACGAAGATCATGGCATCTGGTCCCATCATTTCATGGGAAATAGATGGGGAAACAGTGGAAACAGTGTCAGACTTTATTTTTTTGGGCTCCAAAATCACTGCAGATGCTGATTGTAGCCAGGAAATTAAAAGACGCTTACTCCTTGGAAGGAAAGTTATGACCAACCTAGATAGCATATTAAAAAGCAGAGACATTACTTTGCCAACAAAGGTCCATCTAGTCAAGGCTATGGTTTTTCCAGTGGTCATGTATGGATGTGAGAGTTGGACTGTGAAGAAAGCTGATCGCTGAAGAATTGATGCTTTTGAACTGTGGTGCTGGAGAAGACTCTTGAGAGTCCCTTGGATTGCAAGGAGATCCAACCAGTCCATTCTAAAGGAGATCAATCCTGGGTGTTCATTGGAAGGACTGATGCTAAAGCTGAAACTCCAATACTTTGGCCACCTCATGCGACGAGTTGACTCACTGGAAAAGACTCTGATGCTGGGAGGGATTGGGGGTGGGAGGAGACGGGGACGACAGAGAATGAGATGGCTGGATGGCATCACCGACTCGATGGACATGAGTGTGAGTGAACCCCTGGAGTTGGTGATGGACAGGGAGGCCTGGTGTGCTGTGATTCATGGGGTTGCAAAGAGTCGGATATGACTGAGCGACTGAACTGAACTGAACTGAACAGCATAACTAATGAATATTAGTTATGGATATTATCATTATTATTAAAAGGTACAGATGTCTTAAAAACACATCCAGAGTTATTTTGAATCAGTTCTGAAGCTGTTAGTGACCTCTTATTTTGCAATCCTCGCTTCTTTGTCAATAAGCAAGGACATTGCATTTAAAAGCCCATCTTTCTAACAAGGCTTAGAGGGTTCCTTCCTTCCCCTTCTTCCACCCCTCTCTCATGTCCCCTCTCTCCCTTGCAATGCATATCCAGTCTACTAGTCTTTGCTTCTCTGCTAGAACCAAGCTTATACCTCCTGACCTTTCACTGTCCTGGTTCTTCCACCTGGCTTTACCTATATTTGACACTCCTCTATTTTGAACTTTTGAAATTGTCTGACATCTATACTCCCACCCACGCCTTGGTTCATTTCCTCTTTTCTGTTAACAATTTTGTTCCAAACATCTTCAAATCTGCATATCCCTGAGACCCTTTTTTTTAAAAATCTTTTATAAAAATATGAGTTTCTCTGGTGGCTCAGATGGTAAAGAATCCACCTGCAATAACGAAGACCTGGGTTCAGTCCCTGGGTTGGGAAGATCCTCTGGAGAAGGCAATGGCTACCCACTCCAGTATTCTGGCCTGGAGAATTCCATGGGCAGAGGAGCCTGGCAGGCTAAAGTCCAGGGGGTTGCAAAGAGTCGGACATGACTGAGAAACTTTCACTTCACTTCACTTCAAAGATGTGAGGGTCATTACTCCAACAGTCATTAAGTCCTTATAGGCTACAACTTTCTCTACTCGAGAAAACGAAAAACTGTACTTTGAGAATTGATGCCAGATTCATACAGGATATTATAACATCCGATCATCCAAAGGTAATTTCTATTTCTGATGAAACACTATATCAACAGATGTGTTAACTAGGTTGACTGGTAAATGAACAATGATTTGGGAATACAAAACTCTGTCTTACATGAGTTTTTCATTTAAAGAAGCTAATTATATCTATAACAGCAACCTTGGGTTACTGTGGGTTGTTGACCATGAGTTGGCAATGGCCTCATTATGTAGAACTGGATGTTATAAATGGTAGTCATTAAGACAGGATTCTAACTTAGTTTAGGGACCAAAGATATGAATGCAAAGTTTCTCAAATTGGGCATTCTGGGAAAGTTCCAAGGTGATGGAAGAGGATGAAAGAGAGCAGCTTTGAAAAACTGTGTGGTGGTAGCAATAATAAAAATCACTAGTCCAGCCTCCCTCCCCACATACTTTCCCTGCTGTTTCCTTTGCCTAGTGACTGCATTGATTTGTCCTTTGATCAGTTTCTCCTCCTCCTCATCTCATTATCTTCATATTTCCTGCCAACCCCTTTATAGTACCCTTTCTAGTCTAATGTAAGACAAAGGAAATGATCCGCTGTTACACTGTTCTCCTTAAATTCTGAAAATCATGTTGTGAATAAGGAAAAATATAAGGTGCAATATAAAAATATAGAGAGGCAGAATAGTTTAGCCATGGAACCAGACCCTGGTTTTCACTTTTGGGGTGAGGTGGGAAATGCATGTTTGAATTTTGGGGTGTTGAGGGGAACACTTTCATTTCCCTGAATGCTGCTATAGCTTTTGATTCCTGGGAGACCTGGATGTCCATAGACTTGCAACACACAGCAAAATCCTGCACAGTAAAAAATTATTCCACTCCAAGTGCCAGCAGTTCCACTGTTGAGCAACTTTAGTGGAGTGAAATGGGTTGATTATTTAGAGCAGGGGTCACAACATAGCCATTGAGCCAACTGTGGTCAACAAGTATGTTTTGTCTGCCTTGAGGCTTGTTTTATAAAAAATTTAAATGTGAATGGTGGGAAGGCATATTCTTCATTTCCCCATAAGACCCACCCTCTACCCCCACCTGCTGTGGTTTTTTTACTACTTCGTTAATAGCACCCAGTTACAACTTGAATTTGCTTGGTGATTTTGGTTTAGGTGTCACAAATCTGTATTTTTGAAAAGAAAAGAGAACCCCAAGTTCTCCCAGTTACTGTTTTAATTTTCCTCCTCCAGCATCATAAACTGTTTGGCCCTGTGGACCTGACATTGTTCCTGGTGACAATTTTGGGATGTCACAGGAGCCTTTATTCTCTCGTTTGTCCTGTGCCCTGATATGGATTTCTTGGTTCGTCCTGCATCTTACCTAAATCCCTGTAGAAAGCATTTGTGTTATATTACATTTGCTTATACATTATTTATATCTTTTAAAAAAGACTTTGAGTCAGCTTACAGTAACAAGACAGAAACTGAAACAGGACCATTTAAGAGATCAATTAAAAGGAGTAGAACTGCTAGGATTAATTTGTTACTTGAGTCAGACATTTAATTTAACTCTGCGCTTTGGATTAATCAAAGAATAGATTATAGAATTCTCTTGACCAATTAAGGGAAGCACACACTTTTGTTTGGAGAGACAGACCTCTTAAGCTGACATTGAAGTCTGCAAATATGTTATTGCACAAATTCTTATAATGTGGTAATTCTTATGAATATTTTCAGCCTGTCTCTATTTATTATTACAAAAACAGATTATCCATTCAATAAACCAACACTCTCCCCAGAGTGCCTTGGTTTCTTACGTTCAAAGGTGTGGAGGACCAATGAATGGTTTTGAAAGTAAGTACTTTTAAAAATCTTTGCCTGCTTAACATACATAGGGTAATGATTATAAGGTAAATGGATGTTTGTTCTAAAATTTGTTAGGCAACTGAAGCATAGATATTTTTAAGAAAGAATGCTAAATACATGGTACTAGAATGAGATAGTATATGAGAATGACAGCTGTAAATCTCTTTTCATGCTAAAGCCCTTGCCTGGTGAGTCAGTGGCTTTAATTGGTTTATTCCAAGGATTTATGAAACCTGGATAATGCCACTGTTCTGTGAAGAAGAGCTTTCCTTTCCTAAATACTGAGGTCTAATTATGGGATTGTGGCCTTCATGTTTTGTAACCATAGGTACAGAAAGGCCTGTATATATTTTCTCTTTAAGAGACAGTGTGATGGATGAAAAGTGAAAAGTGTTTGAGTGTAGAGATTAGGAAGAGGCCCCAATTGGTAACATGGTGATTTAGATACTTGGCCCCTGGAGTCACCACTGCATCACCAAAGACATGCCACCGAGCAGGTTTCTCAGTTTCCCCAACAGTTTCCTTCTTTCTACCCCCCGCCACCCTTTTTCTTTTTCTTGCAAAGAGAAATTTACAGCCAAATTACTTTAACTTACATCTTAATAGCCAACACAATTCTCTCCTGCTCAATCTTTGGTACATTTAAAAAATTACATACACATTCATGCATATTTGCACTTATATAATAGATATATTTGGCATAATATAGATTTGACATTATATTCTAAGTGACTTCAAGCTAATTTTGGAAGTCAGAGGAGTATATATTATAAATACATTAGATACATAATAAATTACAATTTTTTTAGTACGTTTTAGAGATCCTGCCATATTTCTATCTCCCACCTGACTGTTTAACAGGACTGTTTAACATGTGGCCACCTAGAAGGCTCACAATAAATATGTCTTGAATTTCTTGAACCCTATTGCTTCTAATAGGACTCTAACATAGTTTCAAAACAGGTCTTATAATTTTTACTTTTTTTTTTTTTCCAGTTCTACCAGTTTATTGCTACCAAACCATCTCCCTCCACCCTCATGCATGCATGCTCAGTCATGTAACCCCATGGACTGCAGCCCACCAGGCTCCTCTGTCCATAGACCTTTCCAGGCAAGAATACTGAAATGGGTTGCCATTTCCTTCTCCAAAATTTTACTATTAAAATATCATGACCTAGGTTGCATACTAATTTAGGCAGTCCCTCTTTCCCTGTGTCCTTGACTAATCTGTAAAGCTCCTCTTTGCTCAGAGATGCCCGTGAATATGTTAAATGCTTGAGAACACACTTGTAGTCGTTTCAAGGAGTACTCTTTTGGAAGAATCAACAAATTTCATAGATGTGTATACTAATGTGGATATAAATGTGTTCACCTTGAGAAGCCAAAGCAGTGAGCCTTGGCAACCTACAGAGAAGGGATGTGTCTTCAGTTCATTCAAGGGTGGCCTGGGGGCAGCTGGAAAGAGCCTACAGGCTCCCAGCGCTCCCTGAGAAGGGTTGGAAGCTCCTAAATCACCCATTGTACAAACACCTATTCACTGGCAAGATGTGGTTATAAGAGTCTATGTCCACAGCAAGGTTTTGATGGTGTTGTAAACCACTCAAGCTCAGCTCTTGTAATTTATAGAAACATCAGTTCCCCTCAAGGGAATTACAGGCTGATAATTACCATTTGTCCAGGTGCCATAAACGTCAAAAGACCCTGGTTTCTCCATGGCAGAACTAAATATTATCCTATGTTGTAATGATAGTGTGTGTGGGGGGGAGAAAGCTTTTATAAAAACTAAACAGCCTAACAGACAAGAACTGTGCCGCCCAGATGAGGTTCTTTTGCTACACATATTCTCTCACCTTTCCTCTTTCCACCCTTGTCTTAATTCCTGAAAATTCCTTTTCTTGGAGGAGCTTCTGTGATAACCAGCTCTCCTTTGAACACCTCAAGAAGCTTTTGCGTTCATCACAGGCTTTGTCTCAGGACTTCTGGCTCAGTTTCCACCCCTCTGTTTTCCCCTTGTCACTTTGCCCTCCGGCGCCTGCCTCTGTTTGACTCGTTCTTTTCAGTGGCTCAGCCTTTTCAGTCACTCGACCACATGGGGAAAAGTCTATTCTGCTCAGGGACCCACTGAGGCTTCCACATCAATAAGGCAAATTGATGGCAGGTTTAACACATTTCCCAATTATTGTCTGCAGATGCTGTTCAGAACAAACAATCCCCAAAACCCTTCACACACAAGAAAACATCCCCTGGCAAAATGATCTAGTTGGGAGCTTGAAAAGGAAAACACTGACAAAGGAAGAATAGAAAATACTCATTGGCAGGAGTTTCCTGGCCATAGACCTTACTCCTGTTCAAAGGGATAAGAGCAGGAAAACACCCCAAAGCCTCACAACCTGACACTGGGTTGCCATATTGGAATTAGCTTTTATGAGAGAGGGTGGCTGCAAGAACACTTTATTTCATCACCTCAGTGGCTATGTTTTTCTGTATTTTCTATTTCCTTGGTCTCACTTTTCTACTATTGTGGATTCGGGTGACTAATTCTGACAGTTGGTCATTTCTTTTCTATAAGAAATAGAAAAGACTTTCTTAAGTCTTGCAGACATTATTTCTGAAAGGCCTATCCAAAACTGTGGAGGATGGTTGGGCCTCTGGTCCTTCCCATGGCTCCTAGGAAGAGAAAGAGAGATCCAGAGATATTCAGACAAGCTTGATTACAGGGGAATATTCAGCACTTGTGTTGGTCTGTTCCCTGTTGGCAAGCAGGGTCTTGTGAGTTATTTGCTTTTTCTCTTTATCAAAAATCAGTAACCCTTTTTCCTTCCTCATGCTCTATAAAAAATTAGAGCATATGCTTAGACAAAACTGTAATTCAAAAAGATACATGCACCCCTATTTTCATAGTAGCACTATTCACAATAGCCAAGACATGGAAACAACCTAAATATCTAGTGACAGAACAATGGATAAAGATGTTGTACATATACACAATGGAATACTACTCAGCCGTAAGAAAGAAAGAAGGTCATTGGCAGCAACATGGATGGACCTAGAGACGCTCATACTAAGTGAAATAAGTCAGAAAGAGAAATGCAAATATCATACGAATTTACTAATATGTGAAATCTAAAATACCATACAAATCGACATACTTGTGAAACAAAAACAGACTTGCCAAGGGGGGTTGGTTTAAGGGAGGGAAAGAGTGGGAGTTTGGGAGAGCAGAGGCGAAAGATTATATATAGGATGAATAAACAAGGTTCTACTGTATAGCACAGGGTACTATATTCCATATCCTGTGATAAACCATAATGGAAAATAATATGAGAAAGAATATATACATATAAGTGAGTCACTTTACAGAAGAAATTAACACAGCATTGTAAATCAAATATACTTCAATGAAATTTTCAAAAAGATCAACTCCTAAAAGAAAACAAAAATTGTTTCACGATCTTTTCTTATATCTGTTATTATTACACACCTTTCTGGGAAGCACTGGTATGCAGGCAATCCCAGCAAGCCTGAGGATCAACAAGACTGAAGGCCTGAGAAGACTGAGTCCCCTCCGCACTCAGGGGTGCCCATGTGGGGCGAGCGGCCACCAGGGTTTGAAAAGCTCTAGGGACTGCCACAGTGGAGCATCATTCCTGGAAATCCTCTAATGTTGCTGTGGACGGTCACTCTTCTGAAACTCAACTGTAATGACCTATTAGGGTCCTAAAGGGAACCAGGAAAGAACAAAGACCAGCACTGCACCAGGCCCAGGGGAGAGCCTCCATCAGCTTCTTCTCTTTTCCTCTCTGGGAGGAAAAATTCCACCTTATTTTCCCACCCATCCAAAGAAGGGTCTTACAATTACAGGAAATGGTTACAATTAACAGAAAATGGTGTGGGTATTGGGGGTGTGGGGAAAGTAAAATTTTCAATCAATATTTTGTATCTCTGCAAAGTTCCACAGCCTGTTACTTCCTAACTTGCATGCATGTGGAGTCAGTAAAGTAAAAGATCCATGCTTTTTTTTTCCCCCACATAGACCAAATCCTTATTTCAAGGAGACAGAAAAACCTTCCAAATATGGCAAAATACAAAGTGAAACTACAACATAGGGGCGGATGTGAGCTTTCTAAAAGCGGAGCAAAACTTCTTGGAGCCATTCTGCTCAAGGGAGTGGGGAAAGAGAAGGAATGAAGGCCTGAACTTCAAAGAAATGTAAATAAAACATTCCTCCTGCTCTGATTTTAATCTCTTTGTTGGCTGCTTTCTGTGAGGGGGTGCCTAAGTGACTGGATTTGCCTACCCCTTCAACAAATCAAAGCTTTTCAGAACAGGATCATCAGTGGGGACTCCTTACCCCAGGCAACTGTAATAGGTGGTAAATATTAATTTCAGAGGAAGGCCTTTGAGCCTACGAAGTATAGCAACAATGTGCCTCCAAGGAGCCACTTCTTTTCTTTTCCGTATCCATTGGAAGCAGGTTGTGGGAGCAAAGCTTATCTCCCATTTTTATCCATTTTAACAATGCTCTGCCTACTGCTAGTTAAACTGAGCTGCCTTAAGCTCAATACAAAAAGCTCTTTTCAGAGCATCTAACAGATAACTTAAAAAAAAAAAAAAGGAATCTTTTCACACAGCCTTCCTGGTGCTCTTTCAAGAGATATGACTGTGTGCAGACAACAGGCCTGAGGTGGCTTTTGGGGACAAAGGCAACATCAAGAATTAAGTCTACGCTTACACTTCTTTAAAGTTGTCACCATCTTCTTGTCTCTACCTTCTGTTTTTCCTCCAGTGCCCACCTTCACTCCCCGCATACTGGCAGATTTGATGATGGTTTTTCTTTGCACATTGGTCAGTCAAGCCTGGTGAGGTGAGGATCTCCTGTTTTAAATCATGTCTCACCTTCAAGTTGAAGTGAAAGTGAGTCACTCAGTCATGTCTGACTCCTTTCGACCCCATAATCTGTAACCTGCCAGGCTCCTCAGTCCATGGGATTCATCAAGTAATGGTGCCTAAAACCCACAGTGTCATCTGGAGACCCACTAGACCACCTGTGGTGAGGGTGATAAAAAGGAGAATTCATAACAGGCAGGGTGGTGGCCAGATTCTGCTAGAGTTCTGCGAACAGTTTGTTTCCGTACCATCCTTGCTGAACATGATTTCTGTTCTCTCTGCTAATGATTCCAACCACTGGACTGCCATTTCCCTTCTCAGGTAAGGGCAGGAGAGGCACCCTTTCTGCTGCTGATGATGAGATTTCTGAGAACACCGGAGTTTATTTTAAAATCTCTGAACCTCACTTTGAAGTAAGGCTTCTTTGAAGTCACTCTGAAGTTGTTTCTGAAGAGTTTGGTGAGTGTCTGAGAGGTGATTAAAAAGACTGTGGATGGAGGAATAGCCTTTCCTCCCAACCCAAGTTGTCCTTTCCTCTCAACAGCAGGCCATGTTGGCAAGAATAGAGTTTTCAATAGTCAGACTCATTGAGGATGCCCCTGGCTCTGGTCCAGAATCCACTTGACTCAACTCAGTTTGAGGGGACAGGAAAATATTGCCTACTTCATTTTGGTCTTCAATGTGGCCTCCTTCTCCCCCATACTTCCAACTGCTTTCTCTTATATCCATTCAACATTTGCTCTTTGATGCTATGCCCACCTTGTTAATCTGCCTTTGATCAGTGTCTTGTCATTTACTTCTTCTGGAAAGGAACTTTCTGTCATCTCTGTCACAGGCCAGTTCCTCAGGAAGCCAACTCTGCAGAAGAGGTTAGTGTTCTTCTGATGCAGGCCTGTGGAAGTAGATAGGATGGGGTGGAGGGAAAAGTTGAGCTACAACACAGTTCCAAGAAAGGTCTCAGCTTACCTTAGGGGATGGGAGACCCTGGAGCCAGGATGGCCCTTCAGAGTTGTCCCAAACTGACACAAGGAAGCCAGGCCTTTATCCTCTTTATTATCATTAAAGGCAAGCTGCTCCTGGAAGGAAGTATGCCCTTGCAAAAGGTGGGTCTTTTCAACCAAGGCAATCCCTGTAGGGGTCTAACTGCAGCAGGAAGATAAGTCCTGCGTTCCTGAAGGGATATGAGGCCATGCCTCATATCTACTATAGTCTCCATGTTAAACCATTAAGTGGGCCTGCCAGAAGCATCCTACTAGTGATTTAAAGGTGATAGGTACTTAGAAAGGAGGATGCCCTCCAATAGCATGCATCCTCCTATTCATATAGTGGGAACCTGATTGAGCAGTGGCAAGAAGGGCAACCTCAATACACCCTGCAGTGTCACACTGGGGTCCCAGCTAGCCTGGCTTGAAACACAGAATTGTCCATAATGAGGACTTCCTATTTTATCGAAGTAGCATCTGCTATGCATCTCCTCCAGCAGCCCTGGAAACCGGTTCTGCCAGCTGCAGAGGAGAGAGCCAACAGCTAGACTCAACAGGAAGCTTGGATTTCAACACAGAGAAAAAAATATAAATATTTATCTAATCACATAATTAAAGAAAATCCACTGTTCCTGTACAGTTGCTATCTAAAAGGCCCACTTCATTAAAATGCAAAAGTTTTGTGAATTACTTTAAAATATTTCCTGAAAATACTCTTCCCTTCATGGATTTATTTTTTTAAAAGAGGAAACAAACCAATATATTTAGAAGGATACATTTTTTATTTAAGTATATATTTTGTGTGCCATATATATATGCCATATATATATGTATATGACTACATTTTGCTTTTACTCTGTACCTTCTTCCCACTTTACTATAGAATGGTTATCAGCTATTGGCACTTAACAAAGATGTTACCATACAGTATTACGAAACATTTTCTTCTCTGCTGTCATTATAGGATAGCGGGTAGATTCGTCTACACAGGTAGGGGAAGTGGAGAGCTGAATTATTCAATGACTTTGATTAATGTTTATGTCAGAGCAGGAACTAATGTATCAGTAATGGGGAAGTTCAATTAGTGCTTTAATTAATTAGATTCCTGTTTTTAGCTCTATTGTGAAGGATAATTATTTGTTAGATTTGCTTAGGACCTGTGTGAAGGCCTTGATTACAGGTATCACAAAAAATATGGCACTGAGTTTGGGGCTCTTTGAAGAAATGTGAAGCTTGTGAATTAGAAAATGTCAGTGAAAAATCAAACACATTGTCATTTGCTAAGCCATTAAAGGCTTAGAACAAAGTTCAAAATAAATAGATTTAACTGAAGATAGGATTATAAGCAAGACCTCTTAGATACATTAATTGTCTTCTATTCACTTTCACACATTGGAGAAGGAAATGGCAACCCACTCCAGTGTTCTTGCCTGGAGAGTCCCAGGGACAAGGGAGCCTAGTGGGCTTCTGTCTATGCGGTCACACAGAGTCGGACACAACTGAAGTGACTTAGCAGCAGCAGCAGCATTTGAATTTAGGGCCACTTCTGACTACAATATCAAGACAATACAGTATTATGCACTTAACCAAGAAGCTGACTTGAGACTCTCTCTCTCCGTCTTTCTGTCGGCTAGGAACTTTTATCCTTACAATGATAAATCTACTAACAAATATCAAGATCACAGAGGCGTAGTCTTACCAAAAAATGGGGTAACCCCTGCAGAGGAATCTGTATGATTTAGATTTCTCCCGGTTCTCACTGCTAGGATTTAATCATATCTGAAGGACAGAGTAATTTTGATGTCTAAGCACCTGCATAGATATTCCTTTGTTCCTTATTTTAGTCTGACCAGTATTTCTGAAACTTTAATGGTATGCTCAAGGATTACCGAAGTATGTTCTTGTAACTAGGATAGTTGTACCTCGTGGACCAATTAATGGGCGTTCAGGGGCAATTTTGGCTGAGAATTATAATAAGAAGCATATCAACGATTTAGCCACTTGGGCCTTAACATGAACTAGAGATCAAAAGTGTTGTCCCAACTAACTAGCTATTCTCCTCAACTCTAGCTTTCAGATGTAACACAAATATTAGGCTTCTGATAAAGTATTGAGCCTTATGAATGATTTGCTTTTTACTTTTGAATGAAGTAGAGAACATTAAACGTTAAACCCATTAAAGGAGCATGCTTAATCTCTGGCATCTAGGAATGTTTCCCTAAGTGGGAGAAAAGGAATTCCAGCTAAGTCTCCAGAAGTAGAATTCTTCGCCTAGTTCTTTAATGCTGTGGGTTGTCTTTGAAAGTACTGTAGTGTTTCTGAAATGTGATTTTGCAGTTAGTTTTCTTCTTAACTCTAACTGTGGATACATTTTTCTAAAAGGAAGAAACAAAGAATAGAGGAAGAAAACATCTTGATTGTGTGTGATAAAGAATGACACCATAGCTATCTGTTTTTAACATCTAAACAGTTTCAGTTCTTCTAAAACAGGGCAAAGAGATTTATGTAGCATTTATGAAGATCAATTTAAAATAACAAGCAAATACATGAAACCATGTGTTCACAATATTTACAGTAATAAAATGCTCTAAATTTTTAAATAGTCTATACTTGTCTTTGAGAACTGCATGAAAGTCTAGAAGGAAACCAAAATTTAAAAAATTAAGTTCAGTTAGAAAATATATATGCCGTATTTAACTTTTTTATAAAAATGACACTTCCATTATTTACATGCTTGTGTAATGCTACTAGGCACATCTTTATGTTTATGCTTATAAACATAAACATCCTTATATTTGGGTTTTTTTGCTCTACAATTTTAGTTTTATTCTTGTCTTCAGTTAGTACCATCCTTTTTTAAACATCCTCTTTTACTGATCTTTCAACTATTTTATATAGTTGAAATAAATCTCTCATATTTTACACTACCCCTTTAAGACTTCTGAAAACTTTTTTATGAAGAAAGTGTGTATAAGTTTGTGAGCATGTGGGTATATTTGGGAAGGAGGATAGTGGCACCAAGCAAGCAAGTAAATAAACAAAGACACCTTAAAACATTTTTGTTGTTGTTTAGTTGCTAAGGCATTTCTGACTCTTTGCAATGCCCTGGACATCAGCACACCAGACTTCCTTGTCCTTCAGTATCTCCCAGAGTCTGCACAAACTCATGTCCATTGAGTCATTGATGCCAGCTAACCATCTTATCCTCTTGTTGCCCACTTCTCCTCCTGTCCTCAATCTTTCCCAGCATCAGGATCTTTCCCTAAACACACAGACACACACACATATATATATAGCTTTTCTATGTATACATGGCCCTGCATCTCTTACACAGCCATACTTTGATAAACAAATTAATGCAATCAAGAAGAGAGGCTGTTCTTAGATTTCATATGTATTACATGTATGTAATTAACATACATATTCTTGGGGTTATTGGATGTACTTCTCACTAACAGGAAAAGAATGATTGATAAGATGTGATACTTGCTTTCAGGTAGCTCATGGTCATAGGAAAAGACCGAATAGTATACAAGCTATCACTGTTCCATGAGATAGTGAAAGTCACTCAATCGTGTCTGACTCTTTGTGACCCCATGGACTGTATAGTCCCTGGAATTCTCCATGCCAGTATATGGGAGTGGGTAGCCTTACCCTTCTCCAGGGGATCTTCCCAACCCAGGGATCAAACCCAGGTCTCCCGCATTGCAGGCGGATTCTTTTATCAGCTGAGCCACAAGGGAAGCCCTCTAATGAGATAAATTCTGGAAATACTTGTGCTTAGGCCTGAAGGAATTGGAGAAGGAAATGGCAACCCACTCCAGTGTTCTTGCCTGGAGAATCCCAGGGATGGCAGAACCTGGTGGACTGCCATCTATGGGGGTCACACAGAGTCGGACACAACTGAAGCGACTTAGCAGCAGCAGCAGCAGGCCTGAAGGAAGAATAGGAACTCTCCATTAGAAAGGTCCTCTCTGTTATCAAAGCAGCAAAAGTATAAAAGTCAAGTCTCAGAGGTCCATTGGAGGAATAGGTTCTTTATGTTTATGATGGGAAAGAGAAGCACTGGGGTACCAGTTAAGGCATGAACATTCCTGAAGCAAGGAAGAGGTAGTGAGTCCAGAGAGTCATCAATCACATATCTTGTCAAAGGGATGAGGGTGAAGAAGACTGGCATTTATTAAAAATCTCATGTGAGATGACTGACAGGCTCATTGAGCCCTCAGAGCAAGCCTATGATAAGTGTTCATTCAGGATATAGTTATGAGCACAACGCTATGCTAGGCACTGAGAATACAGCTGGGAAACAGCAAATCCCTGTCCGTGTAGGGCTTCCACTTCATCAGGAGAAACAGTCAATAAGGAAACCAACTAGTGAACATGTGTTAGGATGAACCTGGGAGGGATACTCAGGAAGAGATAGTTAAGCTGGGAAGTGCTTGGAAAAAGGGATCTAGGCCTGAGGCAATGTGAGGGAAGAACATTCTATGCAAATACAAAGGCCCCCAAAATGGAAATGAACAGAGAGTCTTCAAGAACAAAGGAAGAAAGGTGGGTCTAGAGTAGAAACTCTGAGGTCCCTGCAGTGGGGAGGTGAGAGACAGGTGAGGCTTCATGAACTTACAAGATGTGCCACCAGTGGTGGAGCACAGATTTGATGCCAAGTCTGAATCCAAAGCCCCGATTCTCTCTTATTGGATCCTCTCCCCTGTTGGTTGTAGTAATGTGCCAGGAACTTGTACGAGAACTCTGAGCAAGGAGTTCAAGAACATAGAATGCTCTTTAAACTGGCTATCCAACACTAGGACTTGTGCAAGCCAGAGGAAATCCCAGACCTATTCCTGGGTCTCTAACATTTGTGGGGTCCAGGACAAGAGCATAAAGAGACACATATCATGTGCTTAAAATATTTAAAGTTAAAAAGCAGGGAAATTCCCTGGGGTCCAGTGATTAGGACTCCATGCTTTCACTGGCCAAGGGTGTGAATTCAATCCCTGGTCAAAGAACTAAGATCCTGCAAGCTGTGCAGTGTAGCAAAAAAAAAATAAAAAATAAAAAAATAAATGGTTAAAAATAAAATTAGTAAAGTTAAAAGGCAGGCAAGAAAACTGCTAAATACACGTTCACACTTAAACCTTGACAGGTATACCTTTATAATGACCTAGAAGATCTGTTCCAATTTGCGGTTCTCCAGATGCTAAGTTCAGTGCCAGAATATAGGGGCAGCGAGAGTGTGAGTCTCTGACCTCTGACTCCAAGCCTACTTTGGGTCCATCTCAGACTCAGGAAAAGGACCCACAGAATCCCAAGAGCTGGCTTGGCACTATTCCTGGCAGGGGATACTGGGAGTCAGAGTCAGTGTGTACCCTTGACATGGGGGTTATGTGTTCAGGGTGGTCACATCTCCTTGGCCTGTGAGCCTTTCACCATGTGGAGAAGATGCAAAGTCTATAGCTGGGGCTCTAGATCACAAGACCTTCCTTCACCAGAGGATCATTTTACCAGATCTGAGAGCAGTGCTGCCTGCCTGGTGAGCCTAGAGGTGAAGTGGGAAGCTACGAAGACAGAAAGCAGACCAAACCCCTAAAGATTATTCTTTAAAAATGTAACTCAAAGCATGCTGCTGCTGCTAAGTCATCTCATTCATGTCCAACTCTTTGCAACCCTATGGACTGTAGCCCACCAGGCTCCTTTGTCCGTGGGATTCTCCAGGAAAGAATACTGGAGTGGGTTGCCATGCCCAGCCCAGGGATAGAATCCAGGTCTCTTGTGTCTCCTGCATTTGTATGTGGGTTCTTTACCACTAGCAGAAGCCCTAACTCAAAGCACAACATTTCTGTATTATTTTCTGATGACTGCTGTATGAATTTCTACAAACTTGGAAGCATAGAATAACAGAAATGTATTCTCTCACAGTTCTGGAGGCCAAATCTGGAAATCAGTTTCCCTGAGCTAAAATCAAGGTCTCAGCAGGCCTGCTTTTCTGCTAGGAGTTGTAATGGGGAATCAATCCTTTCCTTCCTCCAGTTTCTGGTTGTGGTAGTGGCTGGCCTTCCAGCTTCCTGTGGCTGCATCACTCTGACAGTCAAGGCCAGCATCTTCAAACCTCTCTTCTCCAGTTTCACATCTCCTTCTGTGTTCACATCTCTCTCTTCCTCTGTCTTATAAGAATATATGTAATTGCATTTAAGACCTATATGAATAATCTAGAATAATCTCCCCACTTTGAGATTTTTAACTTAATCATAACTGCAAAGTTCCTGTGTCCATATAAGGTGAAGTTTCCAGGTTCTGGTCATTAGGACCTGATCTAGGCCCATGGTGCAGCATACCACAGCACTGTCTTTATCTGATGGTTCAAGTTATAATATTGGTCAAAAAGAATTAAAAATTATTACTTTTGAGGTAAAAAGCAATTAGATTTGTCACATAATTTAATGTTGTGTTAGTTGTTCAGCCATGTCTGATTCTTTGCAATCCCATGGACTACAGCCCACCAGACTCCTCTGTCCATGGAATTCTCCAGGCAAGAATACTGGGGTAGATAGATATTCTCTTCTCCAGGGGATTTAATATAGAGAGGTAAATATTTTCATTTTGAATATTGTCAAGACCATCACCAGGGAAGACAAAAATTTTCTATTTGGTCATCTTTTTCCATGGTTAGGGATGATAACTGATAGCAGGTGACCAAGAAAGCAAAGATTTCTAGCCAGTTGTTTTCCAATTTTCTTTTTATTAATCAGCACTTTTTTATTTAGAATAGACAGGTGACAGACCTGTCTATTTCTACCACACTGAAAAGAAATTATTCAAACACTTTAAAAAATGGTGAATGTACTCAAATAGGCAGGGCTTGATGGCAAGCTTTTTCCCTGAGAATCTGAGATAGGAGTCTTGAATTCCATTCAACATTTTAATTAAACCAAAAACATGAGACACCACTAGATGCCAGGCGCTAGGCTTTGGAAAGAGAAAGATAAATTATATCCCATACATGTCCTCCAAGAGCTCACAATTTAATATGTGTGAGAGGCACAGAAACAAACAATTAAGAAAATGAAAATACAATGTGTTATGTGCTATGAGAGGGATGATTGAAGTGCTGAGGCTAAAGGTTCAAGAGGAGAAACAAGAGAACCCAGGAAACTATTGGATATATAAGGAGCACTCTGAATATCTGAATGATTGGGCCACTGCTATCTCCTTCCTAACACCTCCTCCACCAGCTCTGAGTTTAAGCCACCATCATCACTTACCTGAACCACTCGAATGCCTTCCAAACTAGTCCACCAGATCTATTCTCCATGCCAGAAATCAGTGGCTTCTTTGCTTAAACCCTCTAATTTTTTCTCACCAAATTGAGAATAAGATTCCATCTATCTGCCATGGTCTGAGCGACATAGTTTAGCCCTGCCTGCCTTCTGATTGTTGCTTCTGTTCACCTTTCTCCAGCCACACCAGCCTTCTTTCTCTTGCTGGAAACTCTTAACTTATACCTGCCTCAGAGCCTTCGCTTCTTGAGGTTTCCTTTGTTCTGTCTTGGCTTCTGTTTAACCAGTCTCTGCTCAGGTATTCTCTATTCGCTGATAGAGGAATTTGTCTGATCACCCATAGTATCGGTTTCCAAAGTGATTTCCTGTGTTTATTTATTTTCTTTCTTTTCTTTTCAATTGAAATGCAATTTCCATGAGACAGGACCTTGTTAATCTTATACAACATTTTTCCCCCATTGTTTGTCACGAGATAGATGTAAACTTTGACCCCCGCTATTATATGAAAACTGTAAATCTATACTGCCCCAAATCAAGGCCTTAATGACAAGAACTGCCAGAAAAATACACAACAAAGTCCAGTGTTCTAGGTATCGGTGACATTATTATCCCGATCCTTTAAGTAGGCTTAAGAGTTCATCCCATAAAGGCTGCATTGCACAGCTGTAAAGTTTCCATGAAAGATGATTTTCGTTTTCTTTCCAGACTTCTAGGTTAGTCATTGGGCTAGAATTATGACACAAAAGTAAAAATGGACTTTAAAAAAATACAGGATCACTTTAAAATGAGAATAGTCCAGGAGATAAAATTGTGACAATTTGAATTCATTATTTGAAAATCTCCTTGTTTTCTTTCTCTGGAGGCTTTTATCTGCAACAATAAAAATATCTGTAAATGCTTTGCAATCAGAGAAGCTTATTATAAAAACATATCTCGGTTATTTGAAAATGCTCACTGGTCAGTATTTTTCATTTATCAGTCTCTATGCCATGCTTTGTCTGAAAGCTCCATCTCTCTCTCCTCTGAGTTATTGCCTGAGCATCAAACTAGTATATTTTGTATGCCAGTTATATTAAATTGGAGGTTAAACCGAAAAAGCTCCTTTGTGTAAAGGTCAAGCTCTCTTTAAAAAGCTCTGGCATTCAAAGCTAAAGCAGTAAACAACAAAAGAGGATGGCAAAGTTGAACAAATGGGGCTTAATTGGCTGTTAGACTTGGACTGATTTTAAAAAAATGAATGCCTAACTCTGCATTCTGGGTATCCAACTTTAAGGTAGTTCCCCTTAGCGGGCTCACTTCAGATAAATATCATCTAATTCCTTTCTCATTAAAAACTTCCTCTGGATATTGGCACAGTAAATACCTGGTATAAAAAGCTACCCCTGGCTCATACCCTTTTCCTCTGCTTCTCCACTTAATCAGACTTAATCATTATTCATTTGCCTAATTCAGGAAACATTTAAAGCTGTTTTTCTCTTAATCATTATGCCTAAAAAAGCTACAAGACCAGTGGAGATTTTTTTTTTAAGCCAGTTAAAACCTTTAGAGCATAAAATGGTGAATTCTAATTATTATCTAATAAGACAGGGGGAAAAAAGAAACAGGAAGTTCTTTTTAATGGCAGAGGAACACATGCGGGGACTGGGCAAGCTGGGGAGTGAGTGGGGTCCTGGGGAGCGGGGAGCCATTTTCTATTCTTGTGGCTGAGCTCTGAAGGGGTTTTGAGTTAGGGACACTTGTGTGGGAAATGACTGTGTACAGGTAACTGTCATTTTTGATTACCACAGCCTGGAGTCCTGTGATGAGGGACACACATTCAGGGCCTGTAAGAGTTGGTCTCCCCAGGCAATAGGTGCCATGAGGGATGTCTTGACAGGTGTGAAGTAGCCATTGCCAACGTTCCTAAAGAGCATGGGGCAGCAGCAGGTTTCTCCCAGCTGAGCGGACGTCTGGGAACTCCAGAGCCTAGAGCACAGCTGGGACTCTAGGATGCTCTGAAGCAAAATTGAGAACTGGCATTAACTTGGAGGCATGAGAGACTCTGAACTTGTCAAAAATTGCCTTGAATTCTATATTGCTGGTGCCTGGGACTTGGTTAAGTATTTAATTGATGTTACTATTATTATTGCTATTAATCATATTAGCTACTCACCACCTGCATCCACAGAATCAGAAAGCCTAGATGGTCATCTGGTCCATCAAACCTCTGCCTTTAGGGGCTTAAAAGTGTCAGAATATATTAAAGTTAAACTTCTCACTTGCATTCATGTCTAAAGAATTATACAGCAGAAAAAAAATTATTCTCCTCACCCTCATGCTTTCTGTCTTGAAACAGTTAGGAGTGCCACAGGAAACTAACACAGGAACTAGCACGTCCGAACGCCTTTATACAAATTAAGCAGAGCTGACCCCTGTGAAGGGGTGCAGCCTCTTACCTTGGCCATGGACTGTGTAGGCAGAGTGGGAGTTGGGTTTCAGCCTTGACTCACCCTCCTAAACTGGTATAAATTGGAATGAGATGAAGAGAACCTCCTGGGAACAGACAGCAAGCTCTCTTAGAGAGCTGTGATATATTTATTTTCATTTTTAAAATAATAGGCTATATTTTAGGACAGTTGCAAAGTTAACAGAAAAACAGACAATACAGAGTGTTCCCATTATGTCTCCCGCTATCCTCCCCACTTCGCAGTTTCCCTTATAATTAACGTCTTAGCATTAGTTTTGTTAAATAACAACAATTCAACTGAGTAAATTTTAAAGATCTGATTGACTTTATTGAATGAGTCATGAGTCAGGCAGCAACCCCTCTAGCAAATAGAAAGGACTCTGAGGAGCTGTACAAAATGGAAGGCTTTTCTAGGCAGAGGGTGAAGAGGAGGAGGTTTCAGGCTTAGGTACCTACCTGTGGGGGATGGAAGGGGACACGTGGCACATCACTTCATTGGTTCTGACTATAAAATTCCAGACTGATTGGTTGAGACTACATTCCTGGGAAAGGTTGTAGCTGCAGTTAGGGTAGGTATTAAGTCTTTATTCACTGATGTGAGGCTTGCCACAAGTGACTTCATTTTGGGCCAGTTGTTTCCTTTTTAACAGTTTGGTACATCTGTTACAGGCTTTCCAGGTGGCACAGTGGTAAAGAATCCACCTGTCAGTGCAGGAGACACAAGAGACATGGGTTTTATCTCTGCGTCATGAAGATCCTCTGGAGTAGGAAATGGCAACCCACTCCAGTATTCTTGCCTGGAAAATTCCATGGACAGAGGAGCTTGGTGGGCTCCAGTTCACAGGGTCACAGAGAGTTGGACATGACTTAGCAACTGAACAACAACAATGAACCAACAAACAATACTGATATATTCAGTTCAGTTCAGTTCAGTCGCTCAGTCGTGTCCGACTCTCCGCGACCCCATGAATCACAGCACGCCAGGCCTCCCTGTCCATCACCAACTCCCGGAGTTCACTCAAACTCATGTCCACAGAGTCGGTGATGCCATCCAGCCATCTCACTCTCGGTCGTCCCCTTCTCCTCCCGCCCCCAACCTTTCCCAGCATCAGAGTCTTTTCCAGTGAGTCAACTTGTCGCATGAGGTGGCCAAAGTATTGCAGCTTCAGCTTTAGCATCAGTCCTTCCAAGGAACACCCAGGATTGATCTCCCTTAGAATGGACTGGTTGGATCTCCTGGCGGTACAAGGGATTCTCAAGAGTCTTCTCCAACACCACAGTTCAAAAGCATCAATTCTTCGGCGATCAGTTTTCTTCACAGTCCAACTCTCACATCCATACATGACCACGGGAAAAACCATAGCCTTGACTAGACGGACCTTTGTTGGCAAAGTAATGTCTCTGCTTTTCAATATATTATCAAGGTTGGTCATAACTTTCCTTCCAAGGAGTAAGCGTCTTTTAATTTCATGGCTGCAATCAGCATCTGCAGTGATTTTGGAGCCCAAAAAAATAAAGTCTGACACTGTTTCCACTGTTTTTCCATCTATTTCCCATGAAGTGATGAGACCAGATGCCATGATCTTTGTTCATATATTACTATTAACTAATTTTCTCTCCAAAAGGGAGAGCTATTTGCTTAATTCCAAAATATGTACAGCAGTATCAGAGTTTTTAATTCATATGTCCATGAAAACAATTTTGTCAGCCAGAGTAAAGTATTTATGTACAGTTCCTTTTGCCTTTAGTTTTAGGTCAGCCTTTTCCCCCTTCTTTTTGAGTGACTTGTTTCATATGTTTGTGATACAGCTAGATACTCTTGTCTCAGTCTCCATTTTTTTCCTGGGATTCTTTAATGAAGAGATGTGATATTTTAACAAATTAATTAATCTCATGTTTACCAAGCATATCACTGATGATATGCAAGATGATTTTTAAATAGATCTTTTTATTTTAATAGCTATGCATTTATTTTAATTTGTACTAGAAAAAAGTATTTAGCCTATCAAAACTATGATTTCATGACTATTATTGATGAGAACAAAAGTAAATGTATTTAATTTTCAGACTGGGTCATATTAATGAAAAATAGCAGTGACAGGGAAAGGCCTAAGTTGGGGAAAAACTGAAGTAATTTATGCACCAGGCGCACCTCTATCATGCCTATAGCTACATTTAATGCGTAGCCAATTAAGACTCCTACTTCAGCTTCAGATTCTCAACCTATAACAACCTATAACATTCTCAACAGTTCGAAACAATAATCTGGTGTACAGATAATAATGATCGGGTACACATTCTATATCTTTCTCTTTTATCTGAAGTAGTGATGTTGCTCTCTCTGATCTAGTCTCACATAATTTTATGACACATGAGGCAGCTCTCAATTCATAACTCTGGCCAGCTTCCCACTAAGTTCACAACTTCTTCAAATAGTATAACCTATAGAACTCCAGGATATTGAGGTGGAAGGAGCTGGATTTCATCTGACTATTAAAGAACACAGTCCTGATTGATAACACTAGCTCTCTAACTCACCTTATGGAAACCCGCTTGAGAGAAATAGCATCTCATTTCTATTGAGTATCAATAGGACCAAGATTCCTTGACATGAATAGGGGTAGAGATGTGAAAATTAGGCAAAAAAGTCTTAGAGGATTTATTAAACACCAATTTCTAGGTCCCACTCCAGAGTTTCTAATTCAGTAGGTATAAAAGGGCCCCAAGAATTTGCATTTTTAACAAATTTCCAGGAGATACTGAAGTTTGGGTTACAGGAACCACACTGTGAGAACCATTGGTTCAGGTGTTCAAGCAGTGGCTTAATGGAAGCAAAAGAACAGAGTAGCCCTTTATATGTTATTATGTGCTAAGTTGCTTCAGTCATATCTGACTCCTTGCAACCCCAGGACTGTAGTCTGCCAGGTTCCTCTGTCCTTGGGATTCTCCAGGCATGAATACTGGAATGGGTTGCTATTTCCTTCTCTTCTATGTTATTATAGAAACTATAACTGCTTGAAGGCAAATACAATTTTAAATATCTAAATGAAATTAAACTTGAATTTGGAATTTCCGTAATTTTATTGTGGCCATTGATCTCAAGACCAGGTAAGGTTAGTAAGAAAATATTAACCTGTAAATTTAATAAATGTGACAGTTATCAGCATTATTATCTTTGCTTCCTTTCATGACATATTTTAAGTAAGTATTGGATAGTTATTCTATTTGGGTTTGACCTTTTTAAAATTAGGGATATTTTGTTGTGTTTTTCAAGAGGGTTGATTAATAAGAGCAAGAGGTTTGGGCAATAAGAAATTTTTTTCATTTTTTAAAAATTTTGTTTAGTTTGAAAACATACTTCAAATTTGCTTCATTTTTCATTTTCTCATTTGAAGACTTTTTAAATATCAGTTAAATATCAATGAAATTTGTTGCCTGAGATATAGTAATCTAATTTTTAGAAATCTCTCTTTATGGTACAACACAAAATGCAGGTAAAGTTTGGGAGCATTATTTAAGAGTAAAAAAATGGAATTTATCTCAATGTCTAATATTAAAGAAATGTTTAAATGTGTTAAGTAAAATGAAATGTCTCGTGACTCTTATAAGTTAAGGTATAAATAAAGAAAATCATGTACCATATGAAAAATAGCAGTTTGCAACATTTTGTAAATAGTATGAGTCACAAAGGGGCTATCCAGGTGGCGCTAGTGGTAAAGAACCCACCTGCCAGTGCAGGAGATGTAAGAGCCTCCGGTTCCATCCCTGGGTGGGGAAGATCCCCTGAAGAAGGAAATGGCAACCCACTCCAGTATTCCTGCCTGGAGAATCCCATAGACAGAGGAGCCTGGTGGTCTACAATACATGGGGTAACAAAGAGTCAGACACGACTGAATCAATTTGGCATGGCATGATGGGTCACAAATGGGTTAAAATACATAAAAATTAGGTTGGTATAAAATGTACTAAAGTTATATACAATTTTCATAGGGCTTAAAGTGCTGCCTCTGGATGCAGACTGTATGAGCATAAACCTTAGCTCTAACACTTTCTAGCCATGTGGCCTTGAATGGGTTTGTTAGTCTTTTTGTTCTCCACCATGAAATGGTACAATGGGAAATATATATTCGATCTTTGTCCTGGGTTTCTGGCACACGGTTTCTAAAACCTTTAAAAATTTTAGAGTGATAGGCGCGTCTTTCATTATTTATAATAAGCTCATTTCAACTGCACCTGTTTGTGCTTATGAGGTAACTCTTGCAGTCCTCTAGATAGTTTCAGAATGAGGGTTGATTCAGAAACATCAAGGCTTGATTAGAAGCCTGGACTTTCAGCTCTGCCGCACAACCTCCAGGGAAGCGAGAAGGGCTAGAGATAAAGTCAGCCACCAAAGACCAATAATTTAATCAACAAAGTGTTTGTAATAGAACCTCCTTACAAGCCCTACATGATGGGTTTCAAATATGTGTTCCAGGTTGGTGAACACATCAAGGTGCTGCAGGGTGCTGTGCCTGGAGAGGGCTTGGAAACTCCATGTCTTTTCACCCCAGCTCCTATCCTCTGCCACCCCACTGCCATTATACCCCACTGCCAATATACCTTGCCTGTACATCTCCTCCATTTGGCAGTTCCCAAGTTGTATCTTTTATAAAAATCAATATTGTAAGTAAAAAGTGTTTAATGTGTTCTCTGAGCTATTCTAGCATGTTATTAAACTGAGAGGGGGCTGTGGAAACTCGTGATGTGTAACTGGTGGGTCAGAACTAAAAGTGGCTCAAGGCTTGTGAATGGTATTTGAATTGAGGAGTGTCTTGTGGAACTGAGCCCTTTAACTTGTGGAATTTGATGCTAACTCCAGGTTGATAGTGCTAGAATTGAATTGAGTTGTTGGTCATCCAATCGGTGGCCAGATAATTGGAGAACTGGTTATTGACCTTGTAAAATACCCCAGGAGTCATATTATCATTTAGCTATAACACTAACAGTTCATTTAAGAAAACAGATCCACTCTAGATATTTCAAGCAAAAAAGATACAATAATATCTGGGGCTTAATGAAACTGTTGGAAGGGCCAGAGAGGGAAGTCAAGAGTGTGGCCACTAGATTTTACAACTGTGTCCCAGAGATCCCATCCAGTGGTGAGGGACTGTAGGAAACCTTACTATTATCCAGTTATGCTTATGTCCTATAGCATGTGACTGGAAGGGGATTCAGAAGCCATTGAAAGATCAGTTTCTCCTAAGGCTCACATATCTGCCACTGAAGGAGGAAGAAGAATGAATTCTGACTCCCTCTTATCTCTCAAATCTAGTGCTAGAGTATTTCACTAAGTTGCAAAATGTGAATTACATGTAGAACCCAAGTGATAATGGAGTCTAGGACACATAGTTCTTCGTCTTCCAACCCCTCTGATAAAGGGATAAGCACAAAGATCCACGGGAATATTATAAGCTAATCACTTAAAATAGTTTTAAAAATCCAGCATATTATCTTAAAGGGTTTTCTGGGGACTAAATTTAGAGACCTTCACATAAAGTATTAGCATGAAGAGCATGTGAGCACATTTTAAGTATTAAGTTAGTGTAAACATTCTTGATAATGATAATGATTAGGAGGTGAGGGAGATGGTGGATAATCTCTTGCTCTATACTTTTCCCATGCTTTCACATTTTCTATAGTAAAAACCTACTATATATTTAGAAGAAAACTAAATAAGACCAGCATAAATGCTAGGAAATTATATTTTCTGTAGGTATATATAAAATATTAGTATAGAGTATCATATTAGAAGAAATTATATAGAAATTCATAAGCAAAGTATGTTTTCTACACAAACCAAATACATTGACCTTCACTCCTGCACGTATTTGAAACTTGAGATTGAAACATGCCATCAGCACAATCTTTACTAGCTTTGTCATGCATGGGAGTTTTAAAACTCTCTTTAGTAGGGTTCTTATTTTAGGTATTGAGTGAACTCTGAATCAGGTCTTTATTTCTGTGATTCAAACTTAATTATTCTACCTGCTGTCTTCCAAAAATAAAAGTGCATCCAATTCCTCTGAGAACATCTTGGTAAAAATTGGAAAAGGCAAATGACTAACAGGAAGAACATCAAATGTACCTGGAACATAAAGATAATAGGAACATGAAAAAAGCTAGTTTTTCAGTGAACCCAGGGAGACAATTCCAGTTAAAGGATTAATTAAAATACTGGGACAGAAAATGTTGTTTTCATGATGAAATGATGTAAAGACTTAGAAAGAATGGTGCGTCCAGGACAAATCTTAAAATACAACGTTCTGCCATGACATTTTTAATGTGGTGTGAAGTCTCGTGAGTTATTATTACCATAAAATCTTTAATAATATAAAATATTATAACCCGGCATTTTAATCAAAAAGTATTATTAGAATGACTCAATATCTGAGCTTTGCTCTATTTAGTGCATTAAAATAATTCTTTCAAATATACCAATTATGATTGTCAGAGTAAGTGGAAAATAATTTATTTAGGAAGTAACCGCATTCTAATTTTCCTTATCTACTGACTCAGAGCTGATTAATACTTTACAAACCAGATGTGATTAGCTGGCAGCCTGGCTCAGAAGAGTCATCTCATTACTGGCCCATTATCCTGTTAGCCCTTTGCTCAAAAACTGATTAGTGAGCCAATTAACTATCCTCTCCTTAGTGTACAGGAGCATAGCATTGTGGTGTGTTCATCTTTTACAGATGTCACCTGCTGCTGCTGCTGCTGCTAAGTCGCTTCAGTCGTGTCCGACTCTGTGCGACCCCATAGACGGCAGCCCACCAGGCTCCCCCATCCCTGGGATTCTCCAGGCAAGAACACTGGAGTGGGTTGCCATTTCCCAGATGTCACCTACCATCGTCATTTATTTTGCATGTCATGAGAACTAAGAAGAGGAGTGAGAGATCTCAGTCTTAGATCTTCTTGCTATCGGTTAAAACAAACCCCCAGAAATTTAGATAAAACTTGAAACAAGGAGTCAATAGTTATTTCCACAGAGCCCCCTGTTTAGGGTATGCTCTGTGTCTGTTTAACATCTTTGAATATTCACTTCCACTAGAATATTGCTTCTAAGAGGATAGGGTTTTATCCTGATTAACTTGGAATCCATATGCTGAGAATTTTGCCTGCCATATAATAGATGCTCAATAAACATCTATTGAATGAGTAAGTTAACACTTGACATGATGCTAGTGTACAATGGCAAAAAGAATTAGAAGAGAAACACATGAATTTATTTAAATATAAGGTAGTAGGTGACAAATTATAATAAGACAGGAGCAAGGAAGATTGTGAGTCAGTTCAGTTCAGTTTAGTCGCTCAGTTGTGTCCAACTCTTTGCGACCCCATGTACTTTAGCACGCCAGGCTTTCCTGTCCATCACCAACTCCCAGAGCTTGCTCAAATTCATGTCCATCAAGTCGGTGATGCCATACAAACATCTTATCCTCTGTTGTCCCCTTCTCCTCTCACCTTCAATTTTTCCCAGCATCAGGGTCTTTTCCAATGAGTCAATTCTTCCCATCGTCAGCTTCAGCATCAGTCTTTCCAATGAATATTCAGGACTGATTTCCTTTAGGATGGACTGGTTTGATCTCCTTGCAGTCCAAGGGACTCTCAAGAGTATTATCCAACGCCACAGTTCAAAAGCATCAGTTCTTTGGCACTCAGCTTTCTTTATGGTCCAACTCTCACATCCATACATGACCACTGGAAAAATCATAGCTTTGACTAGACAGACCTTTGTTGGCAAAGTAATGTCTCTGCTTTTTAATAGGCTGTCTAGGTTGGTCATAGCTCTTCTTCCAAGGAGCAAGTGTCTTTTAATTTCATGGCTGCAGTCATCATCTGCAGTGATTTGGGAGCTCCCCAAAATAAAGTCTCTCACTGTTTCCATTGTTTCCGCATCTATTTGCCATGAAGTGATAGGACCAGATGTCATGATCTTAGTTTTCCAAATGTTGAGTCTTAAGCCAACTTTTTCTCTCTCCTCTTTCACTTTCATCAAGAGGCTCTTTAGTTCTTCTTCACTTTCTGCCATAAGGGTGGTGCCATCTGCATATCTGTGGTTATTGATATTTCTCCTGGCAATCTTGATTCCAGCTTGTGTTTCATCCAGCCTGGCATTTCACAGATGTACTCTGCATATAAGTTAAATAAGCAGGGTGACAATATGCAGCCTTGTTGTACTCCTTTCCCTATTTGGAACCAGTCTGTTGTTCCATGTCCATTCTAGCTGTTGTTCCTTAACCTGCATACAGATTTCTCAGGAGGCAGGTCAGGTGGTCTGGTATTCCCATCTCTTAAACAATTTTCCAGTTTGTTGTGATTCACACATTCAAAGGCTTTGGCGTAGTCTAAAGCAGAAGTAGATTTTTTTTTTTTTTTTGGCACTCTCTTGTTTCTTCATGATCCAATGGGTGTTGGCAATTTGATCTCTGGTTCATCTGCCTTTTCTAAACCCAGCTTGAACATTTGGAAGTTCATGGTTCACATACTGTTGAAACCTGGCTTGGAAAATTTTGAACATTACTTTGCTAGCATATGAGATGAGTACAGTTGTGCGGGAGTTTGAACTTGCTTTGACATTGCCTTTAAATAAGATTGGAATGAAAACTGACCTTTTCCAGTCCTGTGACCACTGCTGAGTTTTCCAAATTTGCTGCCCTACTGAGTTCAGCACTTTCACAGCATCATCTTTTAGGGTTTGAAATAGCTCAACTGGAATTCCATCACCCCTACTAGTTCATAGTGATGCTTCCTAAGGCCCACTTGACTTCACATTCCAGGATGTCTAGTTCAAGGTGAGTGATCACACCATCATTATTATCTGTTTCATGAAGATTTTTTTTTTGTATAGTTCTTCTGTGTATTCTTGCCATCTCTTCTTAATATTTTCTGCTTCTGTTAGGTCCATACCATTTCTGTCCTTTATTGTGCCCATCTTTGCATGAAATATTCCCTTGGTATCTCTTTCTTGAAGAGATCTCTAGTCTTTCCCATTTTATTATTTTTCTCTGTTTTTTTGCACTGGTCACTGAGGAAGGCTTTCTGGTCTCTCCTTGCTATTCTTTAGAACTCTGCATTCAAATGGGTATATCTTTCCTTTTCTCCTTTACCTTTCACTTCTGTTCTTTTCTCAGTTATTTATAAGACCTCCTCAGACAACCATTTTGCCTTTCTTTTCTTAGAGATGGCCTTGATCACTGCCTCCTGTACAATGTCATGAGCCTCTGTCCATAGTTCTTCAGGCATTCTATCAGATCTAATCCCTTGAATCTGTTTGTCACTTCCACTTCATAAGGAATGTGATTTAGGTCATACCTGAATGGTCTAGTGGTTTTCTCCACTTTCTTCAATTTAAGTCTGAATTTGGCAATAAGGAGTTCATGGTCTCGGCTACTGTGAGCTCCCAGCCTTGATTTTGCTGACTGTATAGAGCTTCTTCATCTTTGGCTGCAAAGAATATGATCAGTCTGATTTTGGTATTGACCATCTGGTAATGTCCATGTGTAGAGTCTTCTCTTGTGTTGTTGGAAGAGGGTGTATGCTATGACCAGTGTGTTCTCTTAGTAAAACTCTGTTATCCTTTGCCCTGCTTCATTTTGTACTCCAAGGCCCAACTTGCCTGTTACTCCAGGTATGTCTTGACTTCCTACTTTTGCATTCCAATCCCTTATGATGAAAAGGACATCTTTTTGGGGTGTTGGTTCTAGAAGGTCTTATAGGTCTTCACAGAACCATTCAACTTCAGCTTTCTCAACATTACTGGTTGGGGCATAGACTTGGGTTAATGTGATATTGAACGGTTTGCCTTGGAAACGAACAGAGATTATTCTGTCATTTTTGAGATTGCATCCAAGTACTGCATTTCAGACTCTTTTGTTGACTATGAGGGCTACTCATAGTCCTGTGAGTCAGGGGGAGACTAAGTTTGGTGTCAGGAGGAGGTGTTTGGGGCAGGGGCAGTGCAAATTTTCCGGGGATGAGGATGCATAGATTGTAAATAACTATTAGGAAGTCCACAAGCCAAATGGAAGGTTCCAGGGAAAGAACACAGCATATATAAAAGTATGGTTTCCTGGCAAAGAATCATCTATTAGAAATATATCAAGGGAAATTATCAGTATAACCCACACTTTTTTGAGGTTTCATGGTTATGATTTTCATAAAGAGAAATGATAAGATCTGGAGAAAGAACAAATAAGTTGCAAGGGGAATCTGAAAATGGCACATTAAAATCATTTTTGAAGAAACTAAAGTTTTGAGAGACTAAGTAACTTGCTCAGTGCTAGACAGATAGCAAATGGGAGATCAGGAATTTGAACTCATCTCTCTAACTCTAACCTTTGCTGACAAAGGTCCCTATAGTCAAAGTTATGGTTTTTACAGGAGTCATGTACTGATGTGAGTGTTGGACCATAAAGAAGGCTAAGTGCCGAAGAATTCATGTTTTCAAATTGTGGTGCTAGAGAAGACTCTCAAGAGTGACTTGGACTGCAAGCAAATCAAACCAGTCAATTCTAAAGGAAATCAACCCTCAGTATTCACTGGAAGGACTGATGCTGAAGCTGAAGCTCCAATACTTTGGCTACCTGATGAGATGAGCCGACCTTGATGCTCGGAAAGATTGAGTGCAGGAGGAGAAGGGAACATAGAAAATGAGATGGTTGGGTGGCATCTCCAACTTAGTAGACATGAGTTTGAGCTACCTCTGAGAGATAGTGAATTACAGGGAAGTTTGGCATGCTCAGTCCATGGGGTCACAAGAGTTGGACATGACTTAGTGACTGAATGACAGTTACTCTCCAACCCATGATCTTACTAACTCTTGGGAGAGTCTGTGAGGCATTCGCTTAGTTCATTTTTCCTTGAATTACTATATGCCTGAGAAATCAAATTAGTTATTCAAAGCCTTATTTCCTGAGTATGAGATGTGGTTTCTTTTTTTCCTAAAGGAAGCCTACTGTTTGAGTGTTTTCTAGAATCCTACTTTCACATTAGCTTTCCACAGGTTCACTGCTTCATTCTTTCAGTCAGCAGTCCCTAGCTCGTGTATGCCAGATGCCATTGAACACTGACTTATAACATTCCTTGTCATGGGCTTTGTGCAACAGACAATGAGAAGAGTCTTAATTTCCAACTTTACTTTATCAGACTCACTGGAGTGTTAATGCAAATCTAATTTGGCAGATAGCATATCTTTTAAATCTACAATTCCAAGGTTGAACGAAATATAAATTGAGTAATTCTTGGAGTTCCCCAAAGGGCAGGAGTTCCTTTATTTGAGGCCTTTGGGGTCTGATGTCTACTTTGCAGTTCACATTATTGATTGCAGAAGCTTTAATCATTATTAAGATTTTCATTTAGGTAGTTGGTCCTCAAAAGTCATTCCAGTGATTGCTTTCTCACTGAGGAATGGGGAGAAAGAAGAGAGCTTATTTTCATTCTTATATTACCAGCAGGGCAAGAGATATGGCTCTCAAATGCGTTAATGTTAATTTTGTCAGGAATTGCATTCTGTATCCTAGCAAATAGGCCCTTCCTTCTACACAAAGCAAGTGTCCGACTCTGAGTACACTAATTATTGTCATTTGTTAAATGGATCTGATTGAGCTATAGCCAGATTAAATCGATGCATCTTTACCAAAGTTCAGGTGACAATGCAATTTACAATGATCATCTTTATTATGATTTAGCCACAGATATTTCACCTGGGATTTTCTTTAGCCATTTAGAGAGGGAAAGTAGAGCAGAGTATGGTCATGTGATTCCACCTTAGTTTATCTCCTAACTCTGTCACCTCTGTGTCCTTGAAATGTTATTGAATCTCTCCATGATAGAGTCTGTTCACTCACAAACCTCCCAGCAGAGTATTTATGAAGATTAGAGACAGTGCCTGCATGTAAAGTAGTCAGAACATAATCAGTAGTTAGTGAGTGCTAAGTGCTGATGTTATTATCTGCGAACTCGTTAGGATGGTAGCACATATACCTGCGAAAACATAAGAACATTGAAAAAGGGTTAGAGAAGAACCACAAGATTAATTTGAAGGTTGAAGAATGAGCTTTGGAATAGAAGACTAGGGAGACTGAGGTTTGTAATGTTATAGACAAGAAGGAGAAAGATAATTCATTGTCTTTGAGGTGTTGAGCAATATGAAGTGTTATTATCCTAAAGACAGCTATCAGCTGTGCTATTTGAATGAATTAAAAGTAGGAAAATTGGAGTCTACAGTATAGAATGGGGACTAGAGGTCAGGTGAACTGTAACCATAATGTTTGCACACACTAGACTCTTGATACATTAGTTGAATGAAAACTTACATGAACTAATGAGCAAATTTAGAATAATTTCCTAGCACTTATGTTTCTTGAACATAGATTATTACTGAGAGGGGTTAAGGAACTCTTCCATCTGGTGAAATAAGGAGATTGGAGATGTGATTAAAGATACACCATCAATTGTCTTGAAAACATTATTTGAGCTGTGTGCATATGTATTCACTATAGTTGTATATTGATTTATTCATTATTTTTTAATATGTGAAATATTGCATAATAAATTTGGAAATAAAATATTATTTTAGATTCAGGTGTCTCACTCTCCAATACTTTGGCCACCTGATGTGAAGAGTTGACTCGTTGAAAAAGACCCTGATGCTGGGAGAGATTGAGGGCAAGAGGAGAAGGGGATGACAGAGGGTGAGATGGTTGGATGGCATCACTGACTTAATGGACATGAGTTTGGGTGGACTCTGGGAGATAGTGAATGATGGGGAAGCCTGCGTGCTATAGTTCACGGGGTCGCAAAGAGTTAGACATGACTGAGTGACTGAACAAAAACAACATAGGATGGAGTCTTTTGGCAATGAGGCTTCGTGATGAGAAAGAATAACAGGAGAAAAGGATACCAAAGTGCTCCTTTTGACAGCACCTGTGGAACATTCTGATCCAGCTGTCCAGGACTCAGCAGGCAGGGGCTGGGCCACAGATACACATTGTTCCACTGCTCTTGTGGTCTCTGCCCCAGGATGGAGACTGCTGTAAAGCAGGAAGCAAAAACACTCTGCTGGAGACAGCTCACAACTCCTGAGGTGTTTCCCAGGAGAAGCCAGGCTAGCTCTGAGCACGTAACATGAGGGGATGTGACGTCATGCTCTCCTCTTGGCATCTCATTGGTCTGCAGTGGTGACAACTATCATCAGGATTCTATGTGTTTTTCTATCAAACTAGGAAAATTTTAATCTAGTGCTCAGAGGTAGTTAAGTGTCAAGTGAATGAAAATAGGGCATCTTTCCAAATGCTAAAAATAAAATTGTAGAGAAACATGATCAATTAACAGTTATGAGTATTATTGGCTCAAGTAGACAGACTTTCCTCCTTTTGTTTCCACTGGGCAGTTGCTTACAGCTTTGACTCCAATTGGTCTTTCTCCCAGAGTACCTTTTGGAATAGTCTGTTCAGTGATCAAAATGCCTGTAAGTTACAAGCAGTTATTGTGTGTCCTGGACCCTTACAAATGGAGGACCAAAAGGAGACCAGTTATCCCTGTTCTTCCTTCCTCTGAATTGTGAACCCCTAACTTGTGAACATTAGCTTCCTCTTCTTTCTCCCCTGATGCCTGTCAACATCCTCTTTGTGGCTATCCTGAGTATAAGACCCATGAGTGATTGGCAGTAGAGACAGTGTTCTTTCATTTTTTTTAATTGTAAAAAAAAATATGTAACAAAAAACCTGTCATTTTAAACATTGCGAGTATACAATTCAGTGGCATTAATTGCATGTCCAGTGTTATACAACCATGATCACTATTTATTTTCAAAACTTTTCAAAATACCAAATAGAAACTTCTTAATCATGAAGTAATAACTCTCCATTCTCCCCATCTCCAAGCACCTGATAACCTCTAATCTATTTTCTGTCTCTATGAACTTCAGTTCAGTGGCTCAGTAACATCCTCCTCTTGGCGACCCCATGGACTGCAGCATGCCAGGCTTCCCTGTCCATCACCAACTCCTGGAGCCTACTCAAGCTCATGTCCATCGAGTCAGTGATGTCATCCAACCATCTCATCCTCTGTCATCTCCTTCTCCACCTGCCTTCAATCTTTCCCAGAGTCAGGGTCTCTATGAATTTACCCGTTCTATGATAGATACTTCATGTAAGTGCAATCACACAATATTTGTTCTTTGGTGCCTGGCTTATTTCATTTAGTGTAATGCTGTCAGGGCTTATCCATATGGTAGTGCATGTTAAATGGAGAAGAAGATGGCAACCCACTTCAGTATTCTTGTCTGGGAAACCCCATGGACAAAGGAGCCTGGTGGACTACAGTCCATAGGTTTGCAAACAGTAGGATACAACTTAGTGACTAAACCACCAACTGGCACATGTAGAACTTCACTCCTTTTTATGACTGAATAATTCTTTTTAATAAATCCATTAAGCACCAACAGTTTTATAGCCCTGAATCAGCCATACAAAGATAATAAACAACACATAGTTTCTGTTCTCAAGATGGTCATGATGCAGTGCATGATAAGGGAAGGAGTTATGCAAAGTGGACAGATGAAACAGTCGCTACTGATTGTACCATGTCCTAAGTATGTTCACCATGTAGCAGTGCTATGAGTAAAACCTCACAAACAATACAGAGCGGGAATAAAGACACAGAGTTAGGGAATGGACATGTGGACGTGGAGGTGGGGACAAAAGGGGGAATGAATGGGGAGATTAGGATCGACATGCCAGGCTTCTCCGTCCATGGAATTCTCCAGGCAAGAATACTGGAGTGGGTAGCCATTTCTTTCTCCAGGGGATCTTCCTGACCCTGGGATTGAACCCAGGTCTCCTGCATTGCAGGCAGATTCTTTACCATCTGAGCCACTAGGGAAGCCCCCCATACATACACTACCATATGTAAAATTGATAACTAGTGGGAAGCTGCTGTATAGTGCAAGGAGTTCAGCTTGGTGCTCTGTGATGACTGAGAGGGACAGAATGGGGGAGCTGGAGGGAGGCTCAAGAGGGAGGAGATATATGTGTATATATAGCTGATTCACTTTGTTGTATAGCAGAAACTAGTTCATTGGAAGGACTGATGCTAAAGCTGAAACTCCAATACTTTGGCCACCTCGCATGAAGAGTTGACTCACTGGAAAAGACTCTGATGCTGGGAGGGATTGGGGGCAGGAGGAGAAGGGGACAACAGAGAATGAGATGGCTGGATGGCATCACCGACTCGATGGACATGAGTTTGAATGAACTCCGGGAGTTGGTGATGGACAGGGAGGCCTGGCGTGCTGTGATTCATGGGGTTGCAAAGAGTCGGACACAACTGAGCAACTGAACTGAACTGAACACAATTTTGTAAATCAACTATTTTGCTGTTCAGTCACTAAGTCATGTCCAACTCTTTGCAACCCCATGGACTGAAGCCTGCCAGGCTCTACTCTTCCCCACTATCCCTCAGCTTTACAGCTTTGGACTTTACTTTCACCACTAGACATATCCACAACTGAGTATGATTTCCCCATTGGCTCAGCCATTTTATTCTTTCTGGAGTTATTAGTAATTGTTCTCCACTGTTCCCCAGTAGCATATTGGACACCTTCCAACCTGAAGGGGTCATCTTCTGTTACCATATCTTTTTGCCTTTTCATACTGTTCATGGGGTTCTCCTGAATACTGGACTGGTTTACCATTTCCTCCTCCATTGGACCACATTTTATCAGAACTCTTCACTACTACCTGTCCATCTTGGGTGACCCTATATAACATGGCTCATAGCTTCATTGAATTATGCAAGTCCCTTTGCCATGACAAGGCTGTGATTTGTGAAGGGAAAATCAAGTATACTCCAACTGAAAAAAAAAAAGTTCAAAAATGCTTGGACAGTAAGTGGATCTCTCACAGTTGGTTAACTGAGCAACTTAAATCCAGGCCAGCTTCCTCCCATCTTTTTGCTCTGCCATCTCCAGTCTCTTCCCACCAAGCTAACTCCCTTCGCCTCACAATAGCTGTGAGGTTGGACAACAGCTGAAATAGTCCATGCAGTTACTTCTCACACACAGATATCCAGAAGCTGAAAGAGCTACCCCATCATGAGTCTCCTTTGAGGAGCTAAGGGAAATTTTCCACAATACTCACCCACCCCCAGCAGATTTCCCCTCATGTTTCATTGGCTTAGATTGTCTGGCTTCACCCCTGGGTGTGGCATGGAATCTCTCACCCTGAGTGTACTGAGAGAGGTGACCTGAACAAACTCAGGGTTCTGCTGGCAAGAAGATGGAAAGGAAAGGGTCTAAGGGAAGCAACCACATTCTGCTACATCCTGGGATAGCGTGCTCATGGGGTCTCTAAACAGCTTGCAGAGTGGGAAAGGCTTAGATAGAACCTTCTCTTAGTGATGTTTCATTTCTCTGAAGTTCACAAACGGGTTACTTATAACAAATTCCTCTTTCTTTTGTACTTAATGGTTATATTTCCAATATTAATGTCCACATGCCTCTTGAAAAATGTTTAAAATAAAGCAGAAATAAAAATAAGAAATAATTATGCTATCCCAGGGTTTATGTTGTATATTTCTTTTCTTTTTGCATCATGTATATGTATATATACACGTTGCTGTTCATGGTTCAGTCACTAAGTCATGTCTGACTCTTTGCCACCCCATGGACTGCAGCACCCCTGGCTTCCCTGTCATTCACTATCTCCTGGAGCTTGCTCAAACTCATGTCCATTGAGTTAGTGATGCCATCCAACCATCTCATCCTCTGTCACCCCTTTCTCTTCTTGCCCTCAATCTTTCCCAGCATTAGGGTCTTTTCCAATGAGTCAGCTCTTCACATCAGGTGGCCAAAGTGGCCAAAGTATTAGAACTTCATCTTTAGCATCTGTCCTTCCAATGAATATTTAGGGTTGATTCCCTTTAGGATTGACTAGTTTGATCTCCTTGCTGTCAAAGTTACTCTCAAGAGTCTTCTCAAGCACCACATTTTGAAAGCATCAATTCTTCAGAGCTCAGCCTTCTGTATGGTCCAACTCTCACATCCATAGATGACTAATGAAAAAACCATAGCTTTGACTATATAGATCTCTGTTGGCAAAGTGATGTCTCTGTTTTTTAATACACTGTCTAGATTTGTCATAGCTCTTCTTCTAAGGAACATGTGTCTTTTAATCTGGTGGCTGCAGTCACCATCCACATTGATTTTGGAGCCCAAGAAAATGAAATCTTATATACCATTTCCACTTTTTTCCCATCTATTTACCATTAAATGATAGCACTGGATGCCATGATCTTAGTTTTTTCTGAATGTTGAGTTTAAAGCCAACTTTTTCACTCTTTTCTTTCACCTTCATCAAAAGGTTCTTTAGTTCCTCTTCACTTTGTGCCATTAAAGTGGTGTGCTCAGTTGCTCAGTCATGTCCAACTCTGTGACACCAAGGTTGTAGCCTACAAGGCTCCTCTGTGCATGAAATTCTCCAGGCAAGAATACTAGAGTGGATTGCCATTTCCTGCTCCAAGGATTAAAGTGGTATCATCTGCATATTTGAGGTTGTTAATATTTTTTCCAGCAATCTTGATTCCAGCTTGTGAGTCATCCATCCCAGTATTTCGTATGATGTACTTTGCGTATAAGTTAAATAAGCAGGGTGATAATTCACAGCCTTGATGCACTCCTTTCCCAATTTTGAACCAGTCCATTTTTCCATGTCAGGGTCTCACTGTTGCTTCTTGTCCTGAATACAAGTTTCTCAGAAGGCAGGTAAGGTAGTCTGGTATTTCTATACATACATACATTCCCATGTGTGCATGTATATGTATTATATATACATATAATCTATACATACATATATATACATATAATATATATGTATTATATATACATATACAAAAACTCATGTATAAAAACTATGTAACTTTATTTTCGATAATTTAAATCAACATTATACCTGGGGGCAAAAACAAATCTTGACTAGTTATATTATTCTCAACTAATTCAAGGTTTCAATTAGTCAATCCAAGTTATCCTCAGTCAGTTCAAGATGTTCTCTCTCTGTTTTCCTGAGGAGTCTCTAAATCCAGGAGTCATGGTGTTGGACTCCTGGAATTTAGGAGAGAAATGGAAAGTCAAGTCATGGGTGTTTCATTGCTTTCTGTCCACAGTCCATGACTAGGTCTGAACACTGGGTAGTTTCTCATCTTTGGTTCAAATCGATGACCACTATGTCTTCATTGTTTGTACACTAAGACCTCTTAGGTCTGCTGGTGATCTTCCTGTCTGTTTACCAAGAATCACACCAGGGTATATAGCAAAAGTTGCCTTAGAATGGTACCTCATACCCCTATTTGTACCTGACACCTCTCAAGGCAGGTTCCTCCAACGACCACAGTGAAGTGGGTACCTTCTCTTGGAGCCCAGCTAGAAAACAGTCCATACAGCCTGTGCTCTCAGATTGCCCCAAGTCTATCTAAAGAGCGGCATCTCTCTTCCCATCCCTACTCCTACCCTGCAGCCAGGGACAAACCCAGGTGTAAAATCTTTTCCTCACCCTCCTCTCATCCCCATCTCTTCTCTCCTTCCAGCCTCTGTCTCTGATCTGGATTTGGTGCTTGGATACAGAGACTAGAAAAACCCTGCCTGTGGCTGAGATGGTATCCTCCCACAACTATTCATTATGACTGAATCCTTCAAGGACTTGCTTTGGTCATTCAAAACCTCAGCTTTTGAGAAAAACTCAAAAGCCATTTTCTCCCCAGGCTTTGTCTATTTTAAAGTTCAAAATCTGAGAATTATAAAGCCAAAAGCTGAGCCAAAGTGAGACCAAAAAAATCAAATATCCAGTTGATGTAGAAAATAAGACAAAGTGTAGTCTTTACTTACTCGTGGGTCAGCTGATGGTTGTGACAACTTTTTAATCCTTGTTTCACCATCCCAGGTGCTAGGTACCACTCAGTATATTCAGTCTAAGTCAGCCATGTGTTCTGACTGAATTTGTCCTAGGGATAGTCATACCATATTTTACTACTTCTCTTATCTCTGATCCAAATTTCATTTCTGTGAAGCTCACAAACTGGTCATTGTTATTTTCTATGAGTAAGAAAAGCTCCTTTAGAGAAGATAGCTCAGCAGTGCCTTGAATTCCCAGGAGGTGTGGCCAGGGAGGAGGTTAATGAAGTATTTAGATGGGTTCCATTGAAGCATGGATTTATCTATTGTAAAACTGGACATTAAACATTTAAGGAAGGCTTTGTTAATGAGAAGTTAAAGTCAAAGTGGTCAGAGGCTGTCCTCAAATCCCCATTCACAATTCCCACGGGTCTCTCGGAGACATTCACATATGCAGCTGAAGGCAGTGTTGCATAAAGCTCTTTCTTTCAAGCTAACACGATAAACACATGCTTTCATTTATGAGAAAAGGGTTATTAATGGTACCTGTGGGGTATCAGTCACATAAGGAGAGAAGGATGAAGAGCTGCCCCACTTTTCTTTGTAAACTCTCTACATTGTCCATGATTAGATAACAGATTAGACACAAATTAAGACATTTACAGATAAACTACAAAATAGAATTTAGAAGGCCAAAGTAAGGGGCTTATGGATTTTTCACAGAGAAGTATAAACTGCCACCAAGTTTCAGACAAAGTGAAACATTTTAAATTCATAGCACAGCATGCTTATCTTTTGAAGTGTGAGATCTGGGCCTTCTGTTGTCGTCAAGTTCATCCTCTGAATCAGTGACACATGCTCCAATAAACATCAAGTGACAGCTTCTAGTCACTAACCAACACAGGGTTCCTGGAGCGAATCCAATCCTCAAGAACAGAAGCCATGTAAATAAACTCTGTTGGGCAGGTCATGCACGGAGAGCGAACCAGACTAAGACATCAAGGAAATTCCTGGACAGATTGCTATAGCTGAACAGATGGCAGGCAAGAGGAGTGCTTAAAGGAGCCACTGGAGCAAAATTTCAAGTGATGTCTCACATCCTTTGATGGCTGGAGAGTGATAGAAGCAAGCAGATCGTGGGGATATATTATCAGTTGGAAAGGAATGATTTCATTCAAAGATGAGCTGGGCAAAAGACACAGTAGATCTCCTCAGAAAAGGGCAATGGGTCTGGAGAGGTGACTGCAACTTGGACACTAAGGACCTATCCTCAGTCAGAAGTATAGCATGGGTGACTTTTTCACATCTCAAGAGTCTCATGTTCACTGTGGGGCACTACATCCCAAATCATCTTAACTGTAAAAATATTTGATATTGTCGGAGGACAGGTATATTCAAGCACTTCCTGGCTCAGAAGTATGGTTGAGAACATGTTATGAGGTTGAGCCTGTAGGTAGGAGGATGAGTGAGGACAAATTGTGGAGCAGGCGAACCAAGACACAGAAGGAAGATAGTTAAGGCTGATGAAAGCAGGAGTGTCCTCATCCTATGATGGACACTGCATAGGCCGGGTAGGAGCAGTAGAACTGGGAAGGCGTATTGTATAAGGGAGTCAGTTGGGAACTGTGACTGCCCAGCATCCTCTCTTCCTCCCCTCCGCTACCAGAACCTCTATTCTGTTTAGGCAGCTACACATTACCCACATGGCTCTGAGGATGGTGATCTCCTCCCCAGTTCAAGAGTGAACCTCTGTAGAGGTGACTAGACCCCTTGCCAGAGACTAGTTGGGATTGTGAACTAGTTCTAGCTGGTGAAACTTATGGGGGAAATCTCTGAGGGGCTTCTTTGGAAAGGTTTCCTCTCTCCTAAGGGGAAATAGCCCTTTCATCTATATTTAAAGGTTGGTTCCCAAGTGGTGCTAGTGATAAAGAACCTGCCTGCTAATGCAGGAGGCATAAGAGATGTGGGTTCGATCTTTGTGTTGGGAAGATCCCTTCATGAGGGCATGGCAACCCACTCCAGTATTATTGCCTGAAAAATCCCATGGACAGAGGAGCCTGGCAGACTGTGATCCATAGGGTCGCAAAGAGTCGGAAACAACTGAAGCGACTTAGCACGCATGTGCACTTAAGTGTTGAAACAAGGTATGACCACAAAAGAACCAGCATATGTTGATCAAGTGAAAATGGCTGAGCTAGAAAATTACCAATATGAGTCAAGGGTTTTTTGGTCACTGTATCTATAGCATCTTAATTTGTAGATTTTTTTTTTTTTAAGTCAGGTTAACTTTTCTGAAAGTTTAGTAGAAGTCTAGGGGAAGGAAGCTGGCTTTGTTTGAAAGGCTCTATCTTCTGCTCTGCTCATCTATCCATCCATCTGTCATTTATTATGTGCTTGCAATATGCCATGCATTTAGATGATTATTGAAGATATGAAGATAAATTGGAAATATCCCTGCCCTTGTAGTACACATAGTCCTTTGTTATCAGATGATATGATGTGTCTTATAAGATAGGAGTGCACAAAATGTATTGGTAGTCCAGAGTGGGGAGTGATGAGCTCTAATCTCCAGATTAGATGTAGAGCAGAACAGAGATTGATTAGAACTTGCCAAGCAGAAAGTATGTTTCAGGGAGCAGAAACTGTAGAAGTGAATAGAGGTAGTAAGGAAAGCCCAATCACTTCACTTCTAGATGTAAATCCATGCAGAAAGGCAGGCCATATAGAAGCAGACTGTCTGCATCTTAAGGGAAGCCCAGAAAATGGTGAATAAAATTGTCAGTTTACTTATTTAGATGCAGCAAGAGGAAGAAGGTAGGTTTGAAAAAGTATGAGAGATGTTTTATAAGACTAATCCTTGCTCTTGAGTTACACAGTCACACCAAAGTCCCCCAAATACGCCCTTTCAAAGGTGGTCCAACAAGTGAATATGCTTCATGAAGCCTTTGTGACCTCCTTTCTGCTTCTAATTGTCAGAATTATATAGGGTCACTCCCCTTGGCCTTAACATGTGCACTTCAGGTCCAAAAGCATTTATGTAGTCAGCCACTTGCTATAGATGATATAATTTGAAGAACAAGATACAGAGATAAATACCAGGATTTGTACCCAAGGAACTCACAGGATTGAAAAGAAAACACACACATAACACACACCTATCATAAAATAGAAAGCAAATATAATAAAAGCATGTGCATAGGTGAGATCCTTGAGGGATACAATGGAGAGAGATATTGACCAGGTACAGAGAATAGATTATATTTCTGTTGGTCCTGAATGATAAGTAATGGTAGGAGTTTCTAGGTTGGGAAGGGACTTTCAGATAAAAAGACCAACAAAAACAAGGAAGCCCATAAGAAGAGGACATTTAAAGTGAGAAGATAATCTTCGAGGGGACAAGAAGTCACAGTGAGGTGAACTGGGTGGAGTTAATACAGAGGAGTGGATGAGCATAATACATCATGAGAAACACTGGGCTGGAGGAAGCACAAGTTGGAATCCAGATTGCCGGAAGAAATATCAATAACCTCAGATATGCAGGTGACACCACCCTTATGGCAGAAAGTGAAGAGAAACTAAAGAGCCTCTTGATGAAAGGGGAAAAGGAGAGTTAAAAAGTTGGCTTAAAGCTCAACATTCAGAAAACTAAGATCATAGCATCCGGTCCCATCACTTCGTGGTAAATAGATGGGAAAACAGTGGAAACAGTATCAGACTTTTTTTTTTCTGGGCTCCAAAATCACTGCAGATGGTGATTGCAGCCATGAAATTAAAAGACACTTACTCCTTGGAAGGAAATTTGTGACCAACCTAGATAGTATATTAAAAAACAGAGACATTACTTTGCAAACCAAGGTCCATTTGTCAAGGCTATGTTTTTTCCAGTGGTCATGTATGGATGTGAGAGTTGGACTCTAAAGAAAGCTGAGCACAGGAGAATTGGTGCTTTTGAACTGTGGTGTTGGAGAAGACTCTTGAGAGTCCCTTGGACTGCAAGGAGATCCAACCAGCCCATCCTAAAGGAGATCAAACCTGGGTGTTCATTGGAAGGACTGATGCTAAAGCTGACACTCCAAAACTTTGGCCACCTGATACGAAGAACTGACTCATTTGAAAAGACCCTGATGCTGAGAAAGATTGAGGGCAGGAGGAGAAGGGGACGACAGAGGATGAGATGGTTGGATGGTATCACCAACTCAATAGACATGAGTATGGGTGGACTCCGGGAGTTGGTGATGGACAGAGAGGCCTGGCGTGCTGTGGTTCATGGGGTCGCAAAGAATTGGACACAACTACTGAGCGACTGAATTGATTGATTGATTGAATTGAATGGATGAGAGTGGTGACAAAATGAGAAAGAGCTTATAGACCAGTGAAGATACTGTATATGTTTTTGAGGAGTCTTCATTTCATTGATTTTATATGTGTCAGGTGTCTCCCATGTGCCCGGGAATTTTAGGATCCACAGATACAAAGACAAGTCGTAGCCCATACTCTCAAGGAGACCTGGCCCAATGGAGGAGACAGACATATAGATAATAGTAAGGGGAGTCAACGTTTGAAGAACCTTGACCTGTGCCACACTCTGCCTCAGTTATATGATGTTTGCCTCACAATGTACCATGAAGTAGATACTATTATTCTTGTTTTACAGACAATTTTTCATCCATTTTGCTCTACTTCCTTAAAGATTTTAGAATACGCTCTACCCCTTGTCTTGAGGCCTTTGTCCATGCTGGACTCCTGCCTGCAAGGATTACCTTCCAGATCTTTACATGACTTCCTCCTTTCCATCCTTCAGATTTCAGCTTAAATAATGCTTTAGTTGATGCATCATTACATTCTCCTCCATCCTACTTTGATTTCTTCTCCATTATTGAATATTGTGATTTTCTTAGCATTCCCACCACAAGCAGTCACCATATATGTTTTTTATTAAATGTGTCTCTTCTATTGCTCTCTAAACTTGCAAAATGACAGAAGTTTGTTATTTTGTTCATTCTACCCTGAATGCCTCCTTGCAGTATAAGGGACTCTCAAGAGTCTTCTCCAACACCACAGCTCAAAAGCATCGATTCTTCGGCGATCAGTTTTCTTCACAGTCCAACTCTCACATCCATACATGACCACGGGAAAAACCATTGCCTTGACTAGACGGACCTTGGTTGGCAAAGTAATGTCTCTGCTTTTTAAAATACTATCAAGGTTGGTCATAACTTTCCTTCCAAGGAGCAAGCGTCTTTTAATTTCATGGCTGCAATCAGCATCTGCAGTGATTTTGGAGCCCAAAAAAATAAAGTCTGACACTATTTCCACTGTTTTTCCATCTATTTCCCATGAAGTGATGGGACCAGATGCCATGATCTTTGTTTTCTGAATGTTGAGGTTCAAGCCAACCTTTTCACTCTCCTCTTTCACTTTCATCAAGAGGCTTTTGAGTTCCTCTTCACTTTCTGCCATAAGGGTAGTGTCATCTGCATATCTGAGGTTATTGATATTTCTCCCAGCAATCTTGATTCCAGCTTGTGCTTCTTCCAGCCCAGCGTCCCTCATGATGTACTCTGCATATAAGTTTTGTTTTTTTTTTTTTTGAACAGAGGAAAATTTATGCGTCGAACCTGGACTGGTCACTTATGATAATATACATGCTACAATTCCATTCTCTCCAATCATTCCACCTTCACCCTCTCCCACAGAGCCCCAAAGACTGTTCTAAATGCCTGTGTCTCTTTTGCAGTCTCTTATACAGGGTTCAGGTTACCATTTTTCTAAATTCCATATATATACGTTAATATACGGTATTGATGTTCTTCTTTCTGGCTTACTTCACTCTGTATAATTGGCTCCAATTTCATCCACCTCATTAAAACTGATTCAAATGCATTCTTTTTGATGGCTGAGAAATACTCCATTGTGTATATGTACCAAAGCTTTCTTATCCATTCATCTGCAGATGGACATCTAGGTTGCTTCCATGTCCTCGCTATTATAAACAGTGCTGCAATGAACATTGGAGTACATGTGTCTCTTTCAATTCTGGTTTCCTCGGTGTGTATGCCCAGGAGTGCGATCACTGGATCATATGGCAGTTCTATTTCCAGTTTTCTGAGGAATCTCCACACTGTTCTCCATAGTGGCTGCACCAGTCTGCATTCCCACCAACAGTGTAAGAGGGTTCCCTTCTCTCCACACCCTCTCCAGCACTTATTGCATGTAGACTTTTGGATAGCAGCCATTCTGACTGGTGTGAAATGGTATCTCATTGTGGTTTTGATTTGCATTTCTCTGATGATGAGGGATGTTGAGCATTTTTTCATGTGTTTATTAGCCATCTTTATGTCTTCTTTGGAGAAATGTCTGTTTAGTTCTTTGGCCCATTTTTTGATTGGGTCACTTAGTTTTCTGTGCATATAAGTTAAATAAGCAGGGTGACAATATACAACCTTGACGTACACCTTTTCCTATTTGGAACCAGTCTGTTGTTCCATGTCCAGTTCTAACTGTTGCTTCCTGACCTGCATACAGGTTTCTCAAGAGGCAGGTCAGGTGGTCTGGGATTCCCATCTCCTTCAGAATGTTCCACAGTTTATTGTGATCCACACAGTCAAAGGCTTTGGCATAGTCAATGAAGCAGAAATAGATGTCTTTCTGGAACTCTCTTGCTTTCTCCATGATCCAGCGGATGTTGGCAATTTGATCTCTGGTGCCTCTGCCTTTTCTAAAACCTGCTTGAACATCTGGGAGTTCATGGTTTACATACTGCTGAAGCCTGGCTTGGAGAATTTTGAGCATGACTTTACTAGCGTGTGAGATGAGTGCAATTGTGCGGTAGTTTGAGCATTCTTTGGCATTGCCTTTCTTTGGGATTGGAATGAAGACTGACCTCTTCCAGTCCTGTGGCCACTGCTGAGTTTTCCAAATCTGCTGGTATTTTGAGCGCAGCACTTTCACAGCATCATCTTTCAAGACTTGAAATAGCTCAACTGGAATTCCATCACCTCCACTAGCTTTGTTAGTAGTGATGCTTTCTAAGGCCCACTTGACTTCACATTCCAAGATGTCTGGCTCTAGGTCAGTGATCACGTTATCATGACTATCTTGGTTGTGAAGATCTTTTTTGTACAAGGAGATCCAACCAGTCCATTCTAGAGGAGATCAATCCTGGATGTTCATTGGAGGGACTGATGCTAAAGCTGAAACTGCAATACTTTGGCCACCTCATGCGACAAGTTGACTCATTGGAAAAGACTCTGATGCTGGGAAAGGTTGGGGGCGGGAGGAGAAGGGGACGACCGAGAATGAGATGGCTGGATGGCATCACCGACTCTGTGGACATGAGTTTGAGTGTACTCCGGGAGTTGGTGATGGACAGGGAGGCCTGGCGTGCTGTGATTCGTGGGGTCGCGGAGAGTCGGACACGACCAAGCGACTGAACTGAACTGAACTGAACTGAACCCTGAATGCCTAGCCCAGAATAGTCACAGTCCTTAGAAGTATGGCTGTCTTCCATTGTTTAATAAAAGCTCCACCATGTAACAACTGGAGACTTAAAACAATGTTAAGGTACAGTATGAGATATAGAAGAATATGGAGAAGAAATAAAATTTGTGTAGGAAATATAGGGAAGCATGATGATAAATTCAATTTAGCAAGCATGGGGAGAGTGACTCCTCTGGACAGTGCCTGGCACAAAACAGCCATCAATAAATATTTGTTAAATCAATTAATGTTATTTAAATGATTGACTCTATTGACATAGATGATTAATCCAGTTCTAACAGAGGCACCAGAGATCAAATTGCCAACATCCGCTGGATCATGGAGAAAGCAAGAGAGTTTCAGAAAAACATCTATTTCTGCTTCATTGACTATGCCAAAGCCTTTGACTGTGTGGATCACAATAAACTGTGGAACATTCTGAAAGAGATAGGAATCCCAGACCACCTGACCTGCCTCTTGAGAAACCTGTATGCAGGTCAGGAAGCAACAGTTAGAACCAGTCATGGAACAACAGACTGGTTCCAAATAGGAAAAGGTGTACGTCAAGGTTGTATATTGTCACCTTGCTTATTTAACTTATATGCAGAGTACATCATGAGGAACGCTGGGCTGGAAGAAGCACAAGCTGGAATCAAGATTGCTGGGAGAAATATCAATAACCTCAGATATGCAGATGACACTACCCTTATGGCAGAAAGTGAAGAGGAACTCAAAAGCCTCTTGATGAAAGTGAAAGAGGAGAGTGAAAAGGTTGGCTTGAACCTCAACATTCAGAAAACAAAGATCATGGCATCTGGTCCCATCACTTCATGGGAAATAGATGGAAAAACAGTGGAAACAGTGTCAGACTTTATTTTTTTGGGCTCCAAAATCACTGCAGATGCTGATTGCAGCCATGAAATTAAAAGACGCTTGCTCCTTGGAAGGAAAGTTATGACCAACCTTGATAGTATATTAAAAAGCAGAGACATTACTTTGCCGACCAAGGTCCGTCTAGTCAAGGCAATGGTTTTTCCCGTGGTCATGTATGGATGTGAGAGTTGGACTGTGAAGAAAGCTGATCGCCGAAGAATCGATGCTTTTGAACTGTGGTGTTGGAGAAGACTCTTGAGAGTCCCTTATACTGCAAGGAGATCCAACCAGTCCATTCTAAAGGAGATCAGTCCTGGATGTTCATTGGAGGGACTGATGCTAAAGCTGAAACTCCAATACTTTGGCCACCTCATGAGACGAGTTGACTCACTGGAAAAGACTCTGATGCTGGGAAAGGTTGGGGGCGGGAGGAGAAGGGGACGACGGAGAATGAGATGGCTGGATGGCATCACCGATTCTGTGGACATGAGTTTGAGTGAACTCCGGGAGTTGGTGATGGACAGGGAGGCCTGGCGTGCTGTGATTCATGGGGTCGCGGAGAGTCGGACACGACTGAGCGACTGAACTGAACTGAACAGACCTCAGAGTGACAAATAAAATAACAGCCCAAGTTGTGGATGCATGCATGTTCAGTCACTTCAGTCATATCTGACTCTGTGACCCTGTGGACTATAGCCCACCAGCCTCCTCTGTCCATGGGATTTTCCAGGTAAGAATACTGGAGTGGGTTGCCGTGTCCTCCTCTAGCCTAAGGCGAGTCACTGTCAAAAGCATTTTCTTCATCTGTGATGGGAAAGTACTCAGTGAATTAATGTTTTATTTTCTCAACCATCTTTTTTTTTTTTCAATATACAAATCTGAAGCCAAGATATAATTTGTTATGGAAGATGAGCCCTGCTGGCCATATCATTTTGGCAGGAGAGAGGCATAAGTCTTTTCCCTTGGTGGTAAATAGAATGCAGTTCACTAAGAGTAATCTAATACAGTGAGAGAAACAAGTGTCAAGCCTAAAGAGTGTCTGGAGAATCTTTGGTTCTTGTAGGCTAATGCATGGATGGGGATATATTTTAATTCTAAATTTTATGATTCAAACAACACAACACACCAGGTCATTGGAGTTGGATTTGAAAACGTAGCAACAGTTCCCTTGATGCCCCAAGTAGGACTTACAGAGAGAGTGTTTAGTAATGCAGATTTTCTTTACTCTTCACCTTTGATATCTGGATGTGCAGTCTATTTCAGCTGCCTTCGTCAGAAGCAAAGATAAGATTTGAGACAGTTGTATCCTCTTCTCACAGTACTCAGAAAATTTTTTTTATCCCTGGTTATCAGACTACGAGTATTTATTGAATATCTGCCATGTGCCAGACAGTGTTAATTAAAATTTGTTTCTCCTTTGTCATGTTAAAAGTCTAGGCCTTTGTCATTGTTTGCCCTATAATTAGGAAGGTAATTTCTTTTCTTACTATTCATGGTTTTGTTTTTTATTTTACATTTACTCAGGACTTTTTGTAGAGGTATGGGGCCTCATGTTTAAAATCTTGTAGGATTCATCTCAAAACTCAAGTGATTACTAAAGAGTCCCACAGATGGAGGAAGTCCAGTCTTCAAGCACTGGGATGAGACCTTTATACTTTCTGCTGGAATGATGGATTCCTTGAGAATTAAGTAAAGATAAATACTATCTTCACTATTGTATTTCCAGTCAACCACATTCTCCCAGGGAATTTCCCTCAAGCATTTCAGAAAGGAGGTACTTTTTTTTTTCTCAGTCTTTGAAGACATTATTTAATCTGGCTTGATACTTTTTTATTTTTTTTAATTAATTTTTATTTAATAAATGGTACAAAGCACAATGCCAAAAACATTAACAGTTAAAATTTCACCAAATGAAAAAATACTATAGAATACACAGTTGTCAAAAGCTACATTAAGTTACTTTACAACTGCCTCAAGCTGCCAAAAGAAAAAAAATCCCAGTGCCATACCGAAGTTATCCCTCTCTCAAAATAATGCCATTTATGTTATAAACCATGAGCACCCCATCAAAAGACGGGAACTGCTTTTGTTAATTCATATATATATATATATATATATATATGACTGTATCACTTTGCTATACACCTGAAACAAACACAACACTATAAATAAAATATAGTACAATATAAAATAAAAATAAGTAACAGAACTTTGGGGCTTTACACGGAGTTAGAGTTCCTATCAGAGGGATAATAGCACCACAGCCGAACTGAATCCTCATGAAGGAGGCACACGAATGACTGGATTACAAGAGTTACAGGAATGAGAGGTGCTCACTTCCCAGAAACTACAGCTCACAGAAAACCAACAAAGGCATGAGATACAGACCATTTTCTTATGAATGTGTAAAACTCAAGAAAGTCCACATTATTCCTACAACATGTTGAAAGTGCTTCAGAATTCACACAATACTAATTTTCTTATAGTTCTGGTTAAATTATATATACCAGTTTATAACAAATGGTAAAATCTGTAACTCTGTTCGTTTTTTTTTTTTTTTTTCAAAAACAATTTTAGGAATCTTTACTTAAAAACAACCTTATCTTAAAATGGAGTAACTTTGGTTTTACGAGCAGCAAGCAAAGTACAGAAGCAAAAATGCATTACAGGAGCATTAAGTTCTACATAAGGTCACAGCGTCTAATCTGAAATCACACCCATAATATCATTTTTCAGGATATCTGGGAAATAGTTATTTCCCAGGATGTCTGAACCATAGCTACTCTATTTTGACTTTTAACTGTAACATTTTAAAAGATTACTTAAGAATAGTTTCTTGTATTTTTATGCCACCTTTATAGTTCTGGTTTCTCATTTCTTAATTAGTAAATTCAGCGTGCAGGTTCTATCCCAGGCTAATTTATCCACTTCCGGAAGGAACGGCCTCTTAAATCCACAGAGTGTTGAGGTGGGGAGCCCCCAACCACGTCAGATTCATTTCACATTTGATAATATACATGTTTCAATCCTTTCTCCCAAATTATCCCACCCTCGTCCTCTCCCACAGAGTCCGAAAGACTGCTCCACACATCCGAGTCTCTGCTGTTGTCTCGTATACAGGGTTATCGTTATCCTCTTGCTATACTCCATATATATGTGTTAATATACTGTATTGGTGTTTTTCTTTCTGACTTACTTCACTCTGTATAATAGGCTCCAGTTTCATCCACCTCATTAGAACTAATTCAAATGTATTCTTTTTAATCTCTGAGTAGTACTCTGTTGTGTAAATGTACCACAGCTTTCTTATCCATTCGTCTGCTGATGGACATCTAGGTTGCTTCCATGTCCTGGCTATTATAAACAGTGCTGCAATGAACATTGGAGTACATGTGTCTCTTTCAATTCTGGTTTCCTCGGTGTGTATACCCAGGAGTGGGATTGCTGGGTCGTATGGCAGTTCTATTTCCAGTTTTTTGAGGAATCTCCACACTGTTCTCCATAGTGGTTGTACTAGTTTGCATTCCCACCAACAGTGTAGGAGGGTTCCCTTTTCTCCACACCCTCTCCAGCATTTATTGCTTGTAGACTTTTGGATAGCAGCCATTCTGACTGGCGTGAAATGGTACCTCATTGTGGTTTTGATTTGCATTTCTCTGATTATGAGGGATGTTGAGCATCTTTTCATGTGTTTGTTAGCCATCTTTATGTCTTCTTTGGAGAAATGTCTGTTTAGTTCTTTGGCCCATTTTTTGATTGGGTCATTTATTTTTCTGGAATTGAGCTGCAGGAGCTGCTTGTATATTTTGGAGATTAATCCTTTATCAGTTGCTTCATTTGCTATTATTTTCTCCCATTCTGAAGGCTGTCTTTTCACCTTGCTTATAGTTTCCTTTGCTGTGCAGAAGCTTTTAATTTTAATTAGGTCCCATTTATTTTTGCTTTTATTTCCAATATTCTGGGAGGTGGGTCATGGAGGATCCTGCTGTGATTTATGTCGGAGAGTGTTTGCTATGTTCTCCTCTAGGAGTTTTATAGTTGCTGGTCTTACATTTAGATCTTTAATCCATTTTGAGTTAATTTTTGTGTATGGTGTTAGGGAGTGTTCTAGTTTCATTCTTTTACAAGTGATTGACCAGTTTTCCCAGCACCACTTGTTGAAGAGATTGTCTTTTCTCCATTGAATATTCTTGCCTCCCTTGTCAAAGATAAGGTGTCCATAGGTGCATGGATTTATCTCTGGGCTTTCTATTTTGTTCCATTGATCTATATTTCTGTCTTTATGCCAGTACCATACTGTCTTGATGACTGTGGCTTTGTAGTTGAGCCTGAAGTCCGGCAGGTTGATTCCCCCAGTTCCATTCTTCTTTCTCAAGATTGCTTTGGCTATGCGAGGTTTTTTGTATTTCCATACAAATTGTGAAATTATTTGTTTGAGCTCTGTGAAATCGATACTTTTATAAAACTCTGACTACAAAAATATACATTCACCTCTCCCTGCCTCCTTCTGAACATACTTATAGCTAATTCATGGACAAGTAGCTTATCCACTGAAGAGACACATCAAAGACTGTATTCAGTCAGGGGCAAACACAAATCTCATGATAATGAGACAGAAGATTAACAATATACGTGATTATCTTTTCTTTTACCTTCTAAAATGATCTTGATCATGTATAATCTTCATACAATAAAAGGCACTCATTTTATGTGTACAGTCAGATGAGTTTTAACAAATGTATGCCCATTTAAACACCAACTCAATCAATATGCAGAATGTTTCCATCATCCCAAAAGTTTTCTTGGTGTCCCTCTGTAGTCAGCCACCCTCAACCTCTCCAAAGGCAACATTGATTAGAGCTGTATTTCTGTTATTCTAATCACTGGGCAGATTAGACAAGGACAAGCCACATCTCCTCGACATCTGTGTCTCCATTCCTGCTCTGGAAATACATGCATTCATACCATTTTTCTAGATTCCTATGTGTTAATATTTGATATTTGTTTTTCTTTTCCTGACCTCATTCTGCGTGACAGACTCTAGGTCCATCCACAGCTTGAAGCTCTGTGATGACCTACGTGGATGGAATGGTGTGGGAAGAGAGGTCCAAGAGGGAGGGGATATATGTATCCATGCAGCTGATTCACTTCATTTTATAGCAGAAGCTAGCACGACATTGTAAAGAAACTATGAAAGCGAAAGGGAAACTTGCTCAGTCATGTATGACTTTTTGTGACCCCATGGACTATATAGTCCATGGAATCTCCAGGCCAGAATACTGGAGTGGGTAGCCTTTCCCTTCGCCAGGGGATCTTCCCAACCCAGTTCTCCCGCACTGCCGGCAGATTCTTTACCAGCTGAGCTACCAGGGAAGCCCAAGAATACCGGAGTGGGTAGCCTATCCCTTCTCCAGGGGATCTTTCCAACCCAGGAATTGAACCGGAGTCTAGTGTATTGCAGGTGGATTCTTTACCAACTGAGCTATCGGGGAAGCCATGGACAGCAACTATACTCCAATTTTTAAAAAAAGAGAGAAATAGAAAAGAAACATCTCCTGTCTTATAAGTCTTATAGAACAATGGAAATAATGAACACCAAAGAAATTCAATAGCAAGATCGTAATATACTCAAGAATTCACGGAGGTGGGGAGCAGGCAGAGCTGGTTTGGAAGGAGGCCTAGACTAAGCAGTACAAGGCCAGTACAAGTACTTTCTTGTACAAACTCTATTTCTAATTCCCTGTCTTAGTTTTCTACTTATAACCTGAGAAACTTGAACTACCTGACCTCTAAAGTCCCTTCCAGTGTCCCACCTTTATATTTTACTTATAAGGAGTGAATGCTTGAGTCCCCAGGACTGCCATTGGTGTGGAAGTCTGTAATTATTCTGTGACAGGTAAAAAAGTCTGACTTTCACTTGCCAAATACATTTTCATAAAGGTTAATTTTTTTAATGTTTAGTATATTAGGCTCTTCTCATCAGAAGCAATCAATGGAGTTTTATTTCAGTCTATTTACATAATTCGAAATAATTAAAGGGACAACTTTTTGGTTCAGTTTGAGAAATATGTTAATTGATGTTTCCTAGCCAGGATATCGGCTTCCCTCATAGCTCAGTTGGTAAAGAATCCACCTGCAATGCAGGAAACCCTGGTTCAATTCCTGGGTTGGGAAGATCCACTGGTGAAGGGATAGGCTACCCACTCCAGTATTCTTGGGCTTCCCTTATGGCTCAGCTGGTAAAGAATCCACCTGCAATGTGGGAGACCTAAGTCCAATCCCTGGGTTGAGAAGCTCCCCTGGAGAAGGGAAAGTCTACCCATTCCAGTATTCTGGCCCGGAGAATTCCATGGACTGTATAATCCATGGGGTCGCAAAGAGTCGGACACAACTGAGTGACTTTCATTTTCAGCCAGGATATAGCTGCTAGAGATGTCCTTAATTCTCCATCATCTCCCCTGCTGGCCAGTCTCCTTTACTCAAAGGTGGCTTTCCACAGAGTTAAATCTCCAGAAGTTACAACTCAGACAGGAAATGAGATAGGGAGTGAAGGAAGAGGACAAGAGATCTCCGCAGTGGTCTTCAATTCTAGCAAGGGTAAAACTTCTATCCCCAAAAGTGAATAAATAAGTGGGCAATTATTTAAACATTGTTATAGCTTCTCTGACTGATAGGGGTGTTTTATTTTTCTTCAATAGGCTTCTCAGATTTTCATGAGTTAAACTTCTCAAATTCTAATCACCTGGGAATCTTGTTAAAATGCAGATTCCAAGTCAGCAAGTCTGGGGAGGGGTCTGAGATGCTGCATTTGTAACACACTCCTGGGTGGTGTCGATGCTCCTGGATCAAGGACTTGGACAGGTGACTGGAGTGGTGAGATGTCAGATGGGTCACCTTTTCTGGATAACTGATCAACTGAGTCCAAGTTATAACTCCAAGTTACATGTGTTATTCAGGGTGCATAGTTTGGAAATGTCAAATTATTCAGGAAACATGCTTCCTAGAAATTGAGTCTACTATAGAGTCAGCCCTCTGAAAATGTCATTGAAATATACATTTTTCCATTGGGCAGCCAACCCACTAGTCTAACCTTTTGGTCAGAAAGTGTTTCATCCTTTGGATTAACATGAAAATAGGAAAATTCTCTCCTGTCCTAAAACTTGTATTCAGGAAATAGAGACCTCATTCATTACCATCCTGGCTTTCTGATGGACTTGAACTTGAGGCAATGGCCTGTTGGATCCTTCTACCCAGGATACTTGTTTTTAGCGTTTAGCTTCTAACTCTCTGTGTGCAGGAGTCTGATCAAATTTTTGTCCTGACTGTGGTTTTCAGGAACACAAGGGTTTTTTTTTTTTCCCTTCTGTTTATTGGTTTGTTGATTCTAAAAGCAATCTTTGTTCCATCAATCACTTACCAGGGAGACATATTATTTTTATCACCTAAAGAAGGCAGATACTCCAACTCAGAGCAGATTTATATGTTGTTGGATTTATTTATCTGTAGGGGTACCAGAACTCAATCTGCCTGTGACTAGTGAGGAGTGAAGTGGACAGTAATCATCAAACTATAGTCAGGAGGCCAGGGAAAAAGTTAGGAGACAGCCATGTTATTGGTGTCCTGAGACCTGTTTGTACTCAGCAAATATTAAAATACCAATTTTCAAAAATAATTGGTCTTTAGGTATTTCTAAGGTATTCCTAAGAGAGTGAGTAAATAAACAGAAAATAGTCTTGGAGAACATAATACAAATTACTGGTCACTGAAGACAAAATTGACCAAAATGAAAAGGACATTGGGAAGGAGTTGGGGAGTGAAAAGAAAATGTCCTTTTCCTAAGGAAGCCAACAAAAGGAAAAGAAAATTAAGGCCAAAGAACTTTGGACCAGGCAGAGAGAGGGGGAAGCCTACATTCTATGTGATTCTACAGTTTGTGTGGACTTCAGGAAGCCAGACCTTTGTATACTGGCTTGGCCCCAGGGTGTCCCATCAATTTTATTGATGACTATGACTCATTTTAGGAGAAGGCAATGGCACCCCACTCCAGTACTCTTGCCTGGAAAATCCCATGGACGGAGGAGCCTGGTAGGCTTCAGTCCATGGGGTCGCAAAGGGTCGAACACGACTGAGAGACTTCACTTTCCCTTTTCACTTTCAGGCATTGGAGAAGGAAATGGCGACCCACTCCAGTGTTCTTGCCTGGAGAATCCCAGGGATGGGGGAGCCCGATGGGCTGCATCTATGGGGTCTCACAGAGTTGGACCCGACTGAAGTGACTTAGCAGCAGCAGCATGACTCATTTTAACCTGCAGAAAACTGATGAATTTAGGAGGAAGGAGAGTGTTACCAGATTTACATCTGACACAACTTCATTTTATTTCCCCATCTTAACCCATTAAATTCTTTACAACTTAATACGATACTGCCTTTCTTCATTCACTTAAAAAAACTGTTTTGGCTTACAAAAATCTTTGTAAAGTCCATGTTTTCAGTAATACTTTCGTTTTAGACACTGACTAGTCAGAATGCTGAGACGAAAAGCAAATCTTCTGTTGAAAAATTGATGTTTTTTTTTTCTAGGCTCTTCTTCATGTGTCTTTGTCTGACTTCCATCCAACCCTTGGCGTTAAAGGTCACCTCAGAAATGGCTCCCCACTTTCTCTCCTAGTACTGGGCTGCCACTGTGTGGGGATTTCTCTCCCTCCTCCCCTCTCCTCTGTCTCCACCACTGCTGAGCCTTACAACCGCAACCACGAGTGATTCAGTGCCTCACTTCTGCCCAAGGCTGGTGTGAGGGACTCTATAAAGTTACTGGGGAAAAATTAAGGGGATGGGGTTAGAGGGGAGTTACCCACCTCAGAGCCACTGTAGCAGAGCCTCTCCCCAGGACCTAGGAGGGATCACTGAGGCAGCGCTTCCTCTCCACTCTCTTAATTAACCACCTCCTTCTCCAGAGACTCCCTTCCCACACCTTCACAGGCATCCTCAGATTCAGACAGTGGAAACTCACCACTTCTAAGTGTTTCTTTATACCATTACATTAAAAGGATACATCAGTGGAAGTTGCTAGCATTTGTTCTCTCTTTACCTGCCCACACGAGGGGGTTCTGACTTGGTCCTCTCCTGCAGCTCCCTCCCACGAGCTCTGAGGGTGTAGCATGAGGTGGAGGCAGATGGGACATACAAGGGAGAATTTTTAACAGGTATTGTTGGGACTTTTGAAGGTACAAAAATTATACCCAATGAACTGATTGTACTTTTTAGGTGCAAAAATTACATCCTATAACAAAGATAAAGCTTAAAGAAAATACTTAAGGCCTGAAATATACATGGGTTATAGTGGAAAAATATTAAGTCAGCCCTCCCTGTACCTAAACAGCTAACATGTTCATTTCCCCATTCTTCTGCCTGCCTAGACTGAACCTAGAAAAGAGACTTGAGCATAAGAACCTAAGAAGGCACTTTTCAACACTCTGCCCGTTTTCCTGTTGAAGGCTCAGGGACAGGTGGGTGGGGGTGGAAAGGAGGGAGGAGATGAGACTGCTGGAAGCAACAGAAGGTGGAGGTGGAACAGGATACTTTGCAGTTATGAGGGGTGTGACAGGACACCCGTGGGCCTAAGAGACATTTTGAGGAGGCTTCCTGACATCTCTGTGTGTATGGGTTGAATTTAAAAAAAAAAAAAGACGTAAAAACTCTGCACCTGCTCATTTGTTCTTTCCTCAGCAAGTGAGGCCTGAAGCACTGGCAGCCAAATCCATCCTCCTCAGGTGGCCTCCAGTTTCACAGTAAGTCCTGACTTCAATTGCCAGGCAAAGAATAGCAAAGAAAAACTCTAGTCTGGGTAGAAATCTCTCTTGCTTTTTACAAACTGTTTATCATCTGTATAGCTATATGGATAGAGCCTTTGGAATATCTGCCTTATACCTCCAGTAGAGCACCCATGCTGCTAAGTCACTTCAGTCGTGTCCAACTCTGTGCGACCCCATGGACTGCAGCCTATCAGGCTCCTCCGTCCATGGGATTTTCTAGGCAAGAGTACTGGAGTGGCTTGCCATTGCCTTCTCCGATACAGTCACTAGCAGTCTGTTAATGAAAGAAAGGAATGTCTTAATGCTCAGAATGGCACCCATACCCAACCTTTTTGACACAAGGGAATCGATTTTATGGAAGACAGTTTTTTCACAGATTGGAGTGGGAGTGGTTTCAAGATGATTCAAGCTGATTACACCTATTGTGCACTTTATTTCTATTATTATGACATCAGTTCCACCTCAGATCATCAGGCATTAGGTCCCGAAAGTTGTGGACCCTTGCAGTAGAGAACCCAAGTGTGGCATGTTTGTGTGTGTGTATACCTGCATATCAGAATCTTTACAGATATCAATTGAGTTTAATTTAGAACACTTATTTGGAAACCTTTTAAAAAGACTGCCAGATATTTAGGGTTAGGAATTACAGGCAAGCATGAGAAAAAAAATATAGATTAACTGTTTAGTCATATAATTATTAGGAGAAGGCAATGGCACCCCACTCCACTACTCTTACCTGGAAAATCTCATGGACGGAGGAGCCTGGTAGGCTGCAGTCCATGGTGTCGCTAAGAGTTGGACATGACTGAGCGACTTCACTTTCACTTTTCACTTTCCTGCATTGGAGAAGGAAATGGCAACCCACTCCAGTGTTCTTGCCTGGAGAATCCCAGGGACGGCGGAGCCTGGTGGGTGCCATCTATGGGGTCGCACAGAGTCGGACACCACTGAAGCGACTTAGCAGCAGCAGCAGCATATAATTATTGGGCATCTACACAGCAGTAGGAACAATAGTCCAAGCAGTTTTTCAAGATGAAACTTCAAGGAGTCTCCATTAAAAGGGTCTCTGATTCTCTGATTGAAAGTATTACCATTTTTTACCTGCATATGTATGAGCAGATGAGTGAAAAATGGAGAGTGATATCCCAGAATGACAAGAGGGCACACACAGAACTAGGATTGGAGAGAGTTCAGTATTTCTACCAGAGTATGGCTTTTTTTCATTTCATATTTTTTTTCAAACTGTGCTTTATTGGGGTCCCTTCTACAACAGTAGGGAGCGAAAACAAGCATTATTTACCTGTTCTCTAAGGGGGATGGTGAGCTGGTTCCTTCTATGGGGTGAGGGTAGGGTTGTGGCCAGGGGTCAGGCTGGAGGGGTGGTTTAAGTATTCTGCCCACCTCTCAGGTAGTGTTGCTTGCAGGGGGCATGTGCAGTACCCTGCTTTTGCTCCTGACCCCCTTACTATGAATGTTTTCAACAAGGAATTATTCAGCATCTATTAAGTGCCAGGAACTGTGCTAGGTATGAAAATAAGGGAAGAATTAAATATGGTGCCTGCTAAGGGCATCCACAGCCTAGTTACAGCAAGTAAAGAAATGTTACAAAATAATGAGTTAAGCTACATCTACCAGGGGTCACACAGATTTTGACAGGACTGAGTGAGCACACACCAGGGAATCATGGATGGGAAAAGAAAGGAGAGAACACTACTTTGGAAGACCCAGTGTGAATAGTGGATAAGTCCAGATGGCTTCCCAAAGATAGTGGCCCCTGAATTGAAACTTAGAGAATGAACACCAAAGAAGTGATGCTTTCGAACTGTAGTGCTAGAGCAGACTCTTGAGAGTCCCTTGGACAGCAAAGAGATCACACCAGTCAATCCTAAAGGAATATTCATTGGAAGGACTGATTGCTGAAGCTCCTATACTTTGGCCACCTGATGCAAAGAGTCGACTCTTTGGAAAAGACCCCGATGCTGGGAAAGAATGAGGCAAAAGGATGGCAGAGGATGAGATAGCTTGATAGCTTCACTGACTCAATGGAAATGAATTTAAGTAAACTCTTGGAAAGAGCGAAGGACAAAAAAGCCTGGCATGCTGCAGTCCATAGGATCGCAAAGAGTCAGACATGATTTACCAACCGAACAATAACAACAAAGATTATTTCAAGGGTTGTTCAATGGTGGGAGTGGTGGAGGTGGAAGGTATTCCATGTGAAGGAAACAGCAAGCACCAAGGTGCTATTTTATCAGCCCTACATGTTGCTCAGCAAGGAATATCACACACATATTTGAAAATATTTTAAAGTAAAATATGGACCCTTGTATTTCTCTAGTACCACCACCTTCCACATTGTTAAGACTCTTACCATTTCCCTATTAAGAAAATAAGGGAATACTCAAATAAAATAGTAACTAGATTAATTAAGGCAAAGATACTTAAAAGCTGAAGATTCAAAACTCTGTCTTTTAAATGAATTTCTTCCATTCCTGAAAGGGCTTATTTGAAAGCTAAAGAATATATTTTGGTTGCTTGTGTTTTTATTAAAGGCACAAAAAGAGACTTTTTCCCCAAGTGCAAACAGACTGTAAATTCACAATAGACTTTATCGTTATCCAGCATCATGCTGTGCATTTGGTGCCCCTGGGCTGCAGCAGCCCACATGTCTCCCCATAGGAATGGAGGTGCCTTGAGGGAGCTGTGAGTCCTGCCCAGAAATCTTATGAAATAGAAGATGGCAAGTCTCCTGTCTTCAGGAGGAAAATCTGAGCCCTTTATCTGCTCAGATTTGTATTCATGGAATACAAATTCCCACAGTTAGAACCTCTCAGTAGTGTGCATTATGTTCTATAAAGAAGCAAACATGAATGGAAAGAACACATTAAGAAGTTAATGTCCAGAGCACATTAGCATGGATTTTTAAAAATCTGTTTAAGATTCAACAGCCATTTGTTTGGCTACCTGCTGTGTAACAACTTCCCGGGTCCGTTTTGTTATCCTCATCTTACGGAGGAGACTGGCTTTCTGAGAGGCCAAACTGTCCTCATTCAAGCAGCTACTAAATAGCAGTGTTTCGAGTTGAACCCAGAGTTTCTGACTACAGGTCAACTATTCTTCCTCTATATTCAGTTCTCACTTTGAAAGTCAGAAAGCAAGGTCCTCAGGAATGGAATTCATAATTAAATACTTTTTATAGGAGAAACGATAAGGAAATTTTCAATGCATGAGATACCACCTGGGTGGGTGACCCAAGTGGGCTGCTACAGGGCTGGGCCACTTGTAGGAGAGCTATGAAGGGTCAAAGTGGTAGTCGCTCAGTGTGTCCGTCTCTTTGCAACCCCATGGATTGTAGCCTGCCAGGCTCCTCTGTCCATGGGATTCTCCAGGCAGGGTACTGGAGTGGGTAGCCATTCCCTTCTCCAGGAGATCTTCCTCACCCAGGGACTGAACCTTGGTGTCCTGCATTGCAAGCAGATTCTTCATTGTCTGAGTCACCAGGGAAGCTCATGAAGGGTCAGGGGCAATAGCAGAACCTGCCTGTCCAGGCAGTAGGTGGGAATGGGCTGAGAAGGCCTGGAGCCCAGGCATTTCACCCTGGGAAGGGTTCAGCTCCAGGTGAGACGTGCTGGTACAGCAGGGGCGTGACTGAGCCTGCTCCAGTCTCACTCACACTTCGCTGCCTGAAAGCTCTTAATTCCATAGCAAAGGCGGAAATGTTCATTCTGCAGGGACTCTGCTGGATACCGCTTCAACAAAAACAAGAAAGAATTATGAAAGGAAAACATTTCCCCCTGAGTTTCTTCTCAAAATTGTATGTGTGGGGGAGAGAAATATGTAAGACGAACAGAAAAATGTAAGTAAACAGTGCAAATCAAACCAGTAGGCGAGCTAGCACAGCTAGCACATCCCAAGATTGAAAGAGGAAAAAGGAGTTATTTCAGCCTTATGTTGTTCTCTCTGAATGTTTCCTTTTTGTTCTTGATGTTTTCAAGTCAGAGGCTTGTAAACTTGCCAATTTCTAAGAAATGGCTTCGGTGGGGTATGCTGTCTTTTTTCCTCTTCATGGCTTCAGTCTTTCTTTCTGCCCTGTTTAACTCCCCATAACCTATTTGATCTTCAGTTTCTGTGGCTTGAATTTCCTTCACCATCAGGATCTTTCATTTGTCATTGAACTTGATTAGCTGCTTGATTCTTACCCCTTGAGAATGTTATATCTACACTGTAATGTGTGAAACTACTAACCTCGCCACTGTTTATTCAACTAATTTTTTCTCTCTTTTTCTGCAAAAGGATAAAGCCACCTTGCCAGAGAAAATGTGTTCTTTCTGGACTTGCTTGCATCCTTTATAACAGTGACATAGCTTTCTAAAATGGAAAATTGTGTTGATAACGAAAAAGACTTTCTGGAAGCAAAATTGTCTTTCAAAAAGAGAATGTATCTCAGTTCCAACTAGCATATCTGAATTTAGACACAAATATAGAGGGGGATTAGGCAGGGGGTAACGATGGAAGCTACCTAGATGTAAAAGTAGTTCAGACTATGGCAAGATAGGGAAGCAGGAAGCCACCGTTCAGTTCCAATGGGCTGCTTCCATGAGGGAGCAACAGTCCAACATTGCTGGATCTTATTTTCCAAGAGAAGCTCGTCGTCTGAATTTTTTTAATTTATTTATTTTTAATTGAAGGGTAATTGTTTTATAGTATTGTGCTGGTTTCCAGCAAACATCAACATAAGTTAGTCACAGGTTCACCCATGTACCCTCCCACTTGAACATCCCTCCCACCTCCTTTCCCATCCCACCCTTCTAGGTTGTTACTGAGCTCTGGTTTGAGTTCCCTGAGTCATACAACAATTTCCCATTGGCTGTCTATTTTACAAATGGTAATGTATATTTCCATGTTATTCTCCATACAGCTCACCCTCTCCTCCCCACCACCCCCAGCCATGTCCTTGTAAGTCTGAATTTTTATGTGTGGTCTTTTACTGTTAGCCACTAATCCTAGCGATTTTCAAGGCATTCAACTGCCACTCAACAGCCAGCTTAAAGTCTCTGTGGTAGGTGAGAAATGAAATAGACCTGTCATGCTGGGATATTGCCATTCACTGAAAAATACTGACCTTGTGTACAGTATGGGTTCTTGTTCCTTGTATTGTGGTCTATTGACCAGCAGTATTCATATCACCTGTATTCAAACCTGAATGTATCAGAATTCAGAATCTCAGACCCCATCCCACACCTACTGAACCAGAGTCTACATTTTAACAAGGTCTCTAAGTGTTTGGTCTGCACATTAGAGTTTGAGAAGCATTGATATCTGTGTAAGATGATGATTAGTGTAATGAAAACTTTGATGTTCTGGAAGTGGGCTTCACCTTGGTTGCCCATATCCTGGGATACATCAAGGAGACTTGGTTCAGTTCTAGGAGCTGCAGACTGTAAAGCAGCTGAAGGCTGTGACTCATTTGCAGTTCTCTCTCCCTCACCTCTTGTCCATCTTCCTTTGCCCCACCCCTGGTCTCACCAGTTGTGGTTGGAGAAAACATTTTTGTTGCTCCCCATAGATGTCCCACAGGACTTCCCAGGTGGTGCTAGTGGTAAAGAACCTGATTGCCAATGCAGGAGACATAAGGGACACTGGTTTAATCCCTGGGTTGGGAAGATCCCTTGGAGAAGAGCATGGCAACCTACTCCAGTATTCTTGCCTGGAGAATCCTAGGGACAGAGGAGCCTGACAGGCTCACAAAGAATCAGAGAGGACTGAAGCGACTTAACATGCATAGATGCCCCAGACATCCAAGTCAACAGGAGAAGAGCCACATAAAAGGCTTTAGCAACCTCCTCTACTGTCATTCTATAATTATCTCTCCCTTTTTCCCTTTGTCTGCTGTACATTCCCTTACTTACCACCTTCCCCTTGGTCATCCATCATCTTGCTTATTTTTTGTATGGTTGTTTGATTTTATTTTGTTTTGTATCAGCCTTTGTTCATCAGCATTTGAAATGACAACCCCATGCTGGACTGATTTTCTAAACATGACCTCGTATTCCCTTGGGATGTTTTTCTGTGTGTCCTTCTTCCTTTCACAACCACATAGCAAGAGAGACATGCCCGGGTTCAGCATAGGGTTAATGGTGACCACTCTTCTCTATTTGTCAGGAGTCTGGAATGAAGCGCTTTGATTAATTCGTTCTTTGATGTGAACTGATAATTAACTGGTAATGCTTTAGTAAGAAATTAAGTATGTGTTTTTTTCTGAGAAAAATGAAATTTGAAGAAAAAAAACTCCATTTCTCTTTTGAAAATAACTCAAAGTAATACCTATGTCAAATCCAGCCAAGTTTCTTGTGGTGGCTTGGTGCGCAGTAACAGAAAATGACTTACTTTTTGGGGTATAAACCTCATATTTTTCAAATCCATGTAATTGAAGATATTCTCTTCAATTGACAAATAATCTATTTGTGAGAAGTATCTTACCAAAGATTGTTGTTGTTGTTTTAATGTCATACCTCCCCCCGACTTGTCTGTGACAGTGAGAGGACAGTCTATGGTTTGTGGTGGTTCTAATCACTCTGACTGGGGCTCTTTCACTCCTGCCTTGGCTTTTCTCTCTACCTCACGTTCTACCCCACTCTCACCAACCCTCTTATTTGGTAAATAATTATTGAGCACCTGTGTGTAATCCCTGGTATTACAGACAATAAAGAATCTGTCTACAATGGGAGAGAGCTGGGTACGTTTCCTGGGTTGGGAAGATCCCCTGGAGAAGGAAATGACAATCCACTCCAGTCTTCTTGCCTGGAAAATCCCATGGACAAAGGAACCTGGCAGGCTACAATCAATGGGGTCACAAAGAGCTGGACACAGCTGAGTGACTAACACATATGTGTAAGTGTTCCAGGGACTGGGAAGTGGCTAATACAAGGGTGGTTCCTATCCTTATCCCAGCAGGAAAAACAGATATAAGACAGTCTGTTACCCAATTAACCATTTAATTCTATGGTGAGTGCTTTAAAGAAATATAGCACTACAAAAGCTTCTATTAGGCAGATCTGACTCTTGCAGAATGGTCCAGAAGAGTTTCCATGAAAGAGTGATGTCTGAGAACTATTTAAAAGATGTGTGTAGGGCAAAGAAAAAATGTAAAGGGTAGACCAGTTTCCCTGGGCTAGTAATAGGGGTCACCATTATCTGAGGAGGAAAGTGATGAAACCATACTAGAACCTGAAGAGATGTGTGTAGACAGGACCGACTGAATGGAGATGCGACCTTTTTTGAAGGACAAAGAGCACATGCAGACCCTGAAGGGAGAGAACGGAAAGAGTAAAGAATAAATATCCCAATCTTACCCTTGTTTCCCTCTCTGGTCTCCTGCCTGTGTCCCTCTACCCCTTTGACCTATTGGTCAAATCTAAACAAAATCCAGAGATTAAGAGGAGCCCGTTGATGGAACCCATACAAAGCAGCTTCTTGGGATACAGAACAGGGTGGAAAGGAGGAAGAATGGACCTGGAAAGGAATAACCACCACAAGTATTTTGGCCTTTAATCTGAGAGCAATGGGAAGTCATGAAAATGATTTGAACATAGAAATACATGGTCAGATTTGTGTTTTACAATGATTCTGGCTACACTTTGGTGGGAAGTATCCAAACAGTGCATTCTAAAGGAGATCAGTCCTGGGTGTTCATTGGAAGGACTGATGCTAAAGCTGAAACTGCAATACTTTGGCCACCTCATGCGACGAGTTGACTCACTAGAAAAGACTCTGATGCTGGGAAAGGTTGGGGGCGGGAGGAGAAAGGGACGACCGAGAATGAGATGGCTGGATGGCATCACCGACTCTGTGGACATGAGTTTGAGTGAACTCCGGGAGTTGGTGATGGACAGGGAGGCCTGGCGTGCTGTGATTCATGGGGTCGCGGAGAGTCGGACACGACTGAGCGACTGAAATGAACTGAACTGAACTGAACTGAGGGGATAAAGGAAGACAATTTCAGGAGACATAGAGATAGCTGGCAGAGAAGGCGGTGGCAAGCCACTCCAGTGCTATTGCCTGGAGGATCCCATGGATGGAGGAGCCTGGTAGGCTGCAGTCCGTGGGGTCGCTGAGGGTCGGACACAGCTGGGCGACTTCACTTTCACTTTTCACTTTCACACATTGGAGAAGGAAATGGCAACCCACTCCAGTGTTCTTGCCTGGAGAATCCCAGGGACGGGGGAGCTTGGTGGGCTTCCGTCTATGGGGTCACACAGAGTCGGACACAACTGAAGTGACTTAGCAGCAGCAGCAGCAGCAGAGATAGCTGGAAGAGATGTGGTCTAGGCTAGACAATGGATGTATCTGAAATCAGTTCAAGAGATAAACAACAGTTTAATGATGGATTGTCTGTGGGGAGGGGCATAGGGAGGAGAGAGCTAGAGATGAGTCTAAGATGACCTCCAGTCTTCTGGGTAGCAGTTGCTGCCTTTGCTGAAAAAAAAAGGAGACAATGTAATAACCCCAGTGTTCTGGATAAGATCCTAGTTCAGACTCAAAGCTAGTGAGTTTGAGGTGCCCACAGGTCCTCCCAGAAGCCAGAACAGGAGCCTGGGTATTAGATAAGGTAGAGAAACTGCTAGACATCCTGTTCAGTCATCTAGGAAAGAAAAATGAGTGGTTCCCTGACTTGAGGAATTAAATGACTTTTGTGGATGTCTCCTCCCATCTGCTGGGAGGGCTGAGGCATTTGACACAGACAAGGATACTGCATCTGTTTTCATTCTAATCCCAAGCTAAACACTTGTGAAAGAGCTACTGTCAGGTTAGGAAAAAAGTACTGGTTAATCAAATCAGTTCCTGGTGCCAGATTTTAGATCCCATCAAATTTGTCTTTATCTGTACTTTGATAACTGACTAAATGCTAGAAAATATTGTCAATTACAAAGTTTCCCATCTTCCTCTCTTGGTCTTTGCTTTCATTTATTTTCTTGAGATTTTTATAAAATCATTAAGTTCTAGAGTTAGAAATTAAAATTCATTTAGTTCCACCTCCTAAATTCACTCCCTCAAGTACACCTGCATCCTTTTTATATGATAGACTAATATCATTTATGCATAGAATACTTAAGAGATGCTAAAGCTCCTCCAGGGAAGGAAACTCCTTCCCTCCCGCAGTACTGCTTTCCTACCACACTTTGGACAGTTTTTCAATGGGTTGATCTGACTCTTTGTAATGTCCACCTCTCTCCCTCCCTGCTTTCCCTCTAGTTTTCTGGAGGAACACAGGTTAGATTCTCTTTCTCTCTTCTTACGACCACCCTCCCATTGCAAACTCTGGACCCCATATTGCTTCTTGGTCTTCTCTAGGTAGCAAACCCAGCTCTGCATTTCTTGCCCATCTAACATGTTTCTAACCCTTCAGTAGCTTAAGTGGCATTTTATAATAGGGTATTTTGAGTAATAAAATAGTTTAGCTAAGATTTGATCGATGTTGAATACAGTGGAATTAGTATGCATCAAGGTTTGCACAAATATACCTCCATTGATATAGGTATCTTTTCCCTCAACTACTTTTGCCATAGATCTGCCTTCTCTTCTCTTATCATATCACTAGGCTTTGGGAATTTTGTGATATTTGTTTGAATGTCTTCATTATGTGGGTGACTAAACCCTATTAACCTGTGACCTCCTGGCAAGCTGCTCTTCACCATCTTAAGCTTGGCAACTTGCTTATTTTCTTCAGGGGGACCCAAAATTGGATGCGATGGGGTCAGGAGAGGTGGTCTTTCTGATGTGTTCTGTGGCAATGACTCTAGATCCAGTTTAAGAATCATTTAAAGAAGTAGTATCTTTGCCAGTGAGGTCTTGGCAAATTCCTATGGTGAAATCAGATGAGAATGTATGTTGGTTTGTTGAAAACAATCTATTAAAGGCTTCTTTTGATAGCTCCAAATCTGAGTCTTTCTCAATTTGCTGATTCTCAGCGGGAGATGTTAATGCTAAATGGCCTTTTGTGTTTCTGGACAAAAGTAACAGCTGACAGAACTAAATAAACCCTTGGGTCATTCAGCAGTGGTTCTCTGGTAATAATACAAAAGGATGAATTTTTATACCTATTTTATGGATAAGGAAATTGAGGAAAAGTTGAGATAAGTAGATTGCCTACTGTCAAAGAGCCTTAAAGTGGCAGAAACATTTACTTAATAGATATTAACAATCTGCCTATTTCTCTACAGACCCAAGTAGATTGATTGCTCATTATCTTTTCTTTTTCTTTCCATTTTATGCTCAGCACCTAGCAGGGTTCTGGGTATATAGTTGTTGTTTTTCAGTTGCTCTGTCATGTCCGACTCTTTGCAACCCCATGGACTGCAGCATGCCAGGCTTCCCTGTCCATCATCAACTCCCAGAGCTTGCTCAAACTCATGTCCATCAAGTCAGTGATGCCATACATCCATTTCATCTTCTGTCATCCCCTTTTCCTCCTGATTTCAATCTTTCCCAGCATCAGGCACTTTTCCAATGAGTTGGTTCTTTGCATCATGTGGCCAAAGTACTGACGCTTCAGCTTCAGCATCAGCCCTTGCAATGAATATTTAGAGTTGATTTCCTTTAGGATTGACTGGTTTGATTTCCTTGCAATCCAAAGGACTCTCAAGAGTCTTCAACACCACAGTTCAAATGAATGTGGGTATATAGTTGGCACTCAATTAAAAATGTATTGTATGGCTTGATATTTAAATTTAATTCTTACCTCTCCCTCTGAGACTCATTTTTATAAAGAAGATGCTTAGTCCATCTATATTATGTTTTTAAATATTAAATTATGCTTAGTAATATCAGGTGTAATTCCTATCAAGAGGAATGGAGTTATTAAGAAATCAAATCATGAGCTATTGGCCATTTACTTGGGTGAGTCATCTGCATATGGATCATACCACGTCTGTCTTACAGCAGAATTAAATGCCCATTCAACTCCAGTCATATGGGAGCATGCCCAGCTGTCTACATCTCATTTTAATGCCTGGTAGAGTAAAGCCAGTGCATATATCAGGTGGATGGGGTTTAATAAACAGTGGGTAGGGGCATAGGTGAAGAGTAAGTTATATCCAAATTCATGGTTACCAGGGAGAAGGATGGGTAGAAGGGATAGTTAGGGAGTTGGGGATGAACATGTACACACTGCTATATTTAAAATGGATAACCAACAAGGACCTCTTACATAACACAAGGAACTCTGCTCAATGTTTTGTGGCAATCTGAATGGGAGGGGAGTTTGGAGGAGAATGGGTACATTATATGTATGCATGAATCCCTTTTTTGTCCACCTGAAACTATCACATTATGTTGTTCAGTTGCTTAGTCATGTCTGACTCTGCAACCCCATGGACTGCAGCAAAACAGGCTTTCCTGTCCTTCATTATCTCTCAGAGTTTGCTCAAACTCATGTCCATTGAGTCACTGATGCCATCTGCCATCTCATCCTCTGTTGTCCCCTTCTCCTATTGATCTCAATCTTTCCCAGTATCATGGTCTTTTCCAATAAGTTGACCCTTCGCACCAGGTGGCCAATGTATTGAAGCTTCAGCTTCAGCATCAGTCCTTCCAATGAATATTCAGGGTTGATTTCCTTTAGGATTGACTGGTTTGATCTCCTTGTTGCCCAAGGGACTCTTGAGAGTCTTCTATAGTACCACAGAGGAATCAATTCTCCAGCTCTCAGCCTTCTGTATAGTCCAACTCTCACATCTGTACATGACTATGGAAGAAACTGTAGCTTTGACTATATGGACCTTTGTCAGCAATATTAAATTTTTAAAAAATTGTTTTTTAAAAAAGTGAGTTATATCAATTGTCTGGTGCTGTGTAGAGGTGGATAATTGTCAGAAATATTCCCATAGATTGGTCAGGCTGGCCCTGTGTAGATCTAGCTGTGGAGTCGGTCATTTAATATTACAACAGAGAAACTTGGGAATAACAGGATTTAGTAAACCAAATGGCCTTTAGAAAATGTGTGAGTTGCTGGGGTGATGGAGAGCAGCGGCAGTGATCCAAGCTCAGGGTCAATAAGGGAATACATAATTTCCTTATGGATCTAAGTATTTTATAATTTTCTAAATGTTTTCTAAATCATTTTGGTGATTTCTTCTACGTTTGATTAGTTGGTAAACTCTGTTATTAGTAAGAAGCCCATGAGGACAACCTGTCTCTAGGCTCCAAGAGTGACTTGAAATATTGCAAAAGAAATACACTTTACAACTACGAAGGGATTTCAAGTAAAAGCTTGTATTATATGCATCATAAGCAAAACAGGCTATCTGAAATTCTCCATTCTAGATCAAAAAGTTTTAAAAAATATATTGAGCTGGTTGAAAAAGAAGAATCAGGGCAAGAAATGAATGTTTGATTTTCATCACTCACAAGATAAATTGTTCATTCTATCTTGTTACCAATAACAATATATATTTTAAAGCCATCAATCAAACAGTAAATAGTGTAACATCTTCAGTTCAGTTCAGTTCAGTTCAGTCGCTCAGTCGTGTCCGACTCTCCGCGACCCCATGAATCACAGCACGCCAGGCCTCCCTGTCCATCACCAACTCCCGGAGTTCACTCAAACTCATGTCCATCGAGTCGGTGATGCCATCCAGCCATCTCATTCTCCGTCGTCCCCTTCTCCTCCCGCCCCCAACCTTTCCCAGCATCAGAGTCTTTTCCAGTGAGTCAACTCGTCGCATGAGGTGGCCAAAGTATTGCAGTTTCAGCTTTAGCATCAGTCCCTCCAATGAACATCCAGGATTGATCTCCTCTAGAATGGACTGGTTGGATCTCCTTGCAGTATAAGGGACTCTCAAGAGTCTTCTCCAACACCACAGTTCAAAAGCATCGATTCTTCGGCGATCAGCCTTCTTCACAGTCCAACTCTCACATCCATACATGACCATGGGAAAAACCATTGCCTTGACTAGACGGACCTTGGTTGGCAAAGTAATGTCTCTGCTTTTTAATATACTATCAAGGTTGGTCATAACTTTCCTTCCAAGGAGCAAGCGTCTTTTAATTTCATGGCTGCAATCAGCATCTGCAGTGATTTTGGAGCCCAAAAAAACGAAGTCTGACACTGTTTCCACTGTTTTTCCATCTATTTCCCATGAAGTGACGGGACCAGATGCCATGATCTTTGTTTTCTGAATGTTGAGCTTCAAGCCAACCTTTTCACTCTCCTCTTTCACTTTCATCAAGAGGCTTTTGAGTTCCTCTTCACTTTCTGCCATAAGGGTAGTGTCATCTGCATATCTGAGGTTATTGATATTTCTCCCGGCAATCTTGATTCCAGCTTGTGCTTCTTCCAGCCCAGCGTTCCTCATGATGTACTCTGCATATAAGTTAAATAAGCAAGGTGACAATATACAACCTTGACGTACACCTTTTCCTATTTGGAACCAGTCTGTTGTTCCATGTCCAGTTCTAACAGTTGCTTCCTGACCTGCATACAGGTTTCTCAAGAGGCAGGTCAGGTGGTCTGGGATTCCCATCTCTTTCAGAATGTTCCACAGTTTATTGTGATCGACACAGTCAAAGGCTTTGGCATAGTCAATAAAGCAGAAATAGATGTTTTTCTGGAACTCTCTTGCTTTCTCCATGATCCAGCGGATGTTGGCAATTTGATCTCTGGTGCCTCTGCCTTTTCTAAAACCTGCTTGAACATCTGGGAGTTCACGGTTTATATACTGCTGAAGCCTGGCTTGGAGAATTTTGAGCATGACTTTACTAGCGTGTGAGATGAGTGCAATTGTGCGGTAGTTTGAGCATTCTTTGGCATTGCCTTTCTTTGGGATTGGAATGAAGACTGACCTCTTCCAGTCCTGTGGCCACTGCTGAGTTTTCCAAATCTGCTGGCATATTGAGTGCAGCACTTTCACAGCATCATCTTTCAAGACTTGAAATAGCTCAACTGGAATTCCATCACCTCCACTAGCTTTGTTCGTAGTGATGCTTTCTAAGGCCCACTTGACTTCACATTCCAAGATGTCTGGCTCTAGGTCAGTGATCACGTTATCGTGACTATCTTGGTCTACTTTGAGCTAAATATGTTGTAAAAATCTACTTTATTTATGAACTTGCTACTTGCTAGAACATTGATCTGATTGGGGAAAATCCAGAGAGTTGCATTTGCTTATTATTTAACTTCTGTTGCCACCAGAAGTTGGCTTTAGGGTTCCAAATGGTACAGATGAAGAACATAAATACGCTTTAGGGAATATGAGAAAGGATGGAAAGTTTTCTAGGAATAATAGATTAGGCAAGTTATATTCAGATCACAGATTCTAATCCCTTTGCTGAAAGGGATTAGAGATGCTCTCCTACATCTATGGAAACTGCCAGTTCTGGTAAAATCTCTTTAGGAAAAACCTGGGCATCCTGTTCTGGCTCCTCTATCAACTGAGTTCAGTGTGACTTTGACCAAGACCTTAGCCTAGGTGGGTCATGGTTTTCTATCTTTAAATAGGGATTTTGATTTTTTTTTCCTGGATCTAAATATTTCCAAAGTGCTTCACTTTCAAACCTGAAGAAAGTGGTAGAATAAAGACTGTGAAGCTGTGAATAAGTTGCTCAGGTCCTTGTGACAGTTACTTCCTCTGTGAAAGTAAGATAATGGAGCTTGACTTTACCTACCTTCCAGGGAGAGCAAGAAGGGCAAGAGCAAGTGAAGCAACAGTTATGCATGTGTTTTTCCTTTTGATAGTTTTATTTATTTATTATTATTTAGCTGTTCTGGGTCTTAGTTGCGGCATATGGGAATGGGATCTAGTTCCCCAAGCAGGGGTCAAACCTGGGCCCCCTGTACTGGAACTGTGCAGGCTTAGTCACTGGACCACCAAGAAAGTCCCTGTGCATGTGTTTTTAATGATGAAGAGTAATGGTCAAGGGTCCAACTGCACAGGGTAGCAGGCTTCTCTCTTGCTGCTTTAGGCTGGATGAATTTCATAGTCGTAGATATGTTGTACAAGTTTCAGTTCAGTTCAGCTGCTCAGTCGTGTCTGACTCTGTGATCCCATGGACTGCAGCACACCAGACCTCCCTGGCCATCACCAGCTCCTGGAGCTTGCTCAAACTCATATCCATCGAGTCAGTGAGGCTATTGAACATCTGATCTTCTGTTGTCCCTTTCTCCTCCTGCCTTCAATCTCTCCCAGCATCAGGGTCTTTTCCAATGAGTCAACTCTTCCCATCAGACGGCCAAAGTATTTGAGCTTCAGCTTCAGCATCAGTCCTTCCAATGAATATTCAGAACTCATTTCCTTTACGATTAATTGGTTTGATCTCCTTGCAGTCCAAGGGACTCTCAAGTGTCTTCTCCAACACCACAGTTCAAAGGCATCAATTCTTTGGCACTCAACTTTCTTTATAGTCCAGCTCTCACATCTGTACATGACTAATGGACAAACCATAACCTTGACTAGACAGACCTTTGTTGGCAAAGTAATGTCTCTGTTTTTTACAAGTTTACTTGTTGGTAATCAAAAATTATATGTATATATGTGTATATACATACACATATTTGTACTGCCATCAAAGTTTCTAAGTTGAAATAGTTTAGCTGAAAACATAGAAACCAGTTGCTTTTTTTTTTAAATAGGCACAATATTCCTTTAATGGGCTTCCCTGGTGGCTCAGATTGTAAAGACTCTGCCTGCAATGCAGAAGATCTGGGTTTGATCCCTGGGTTAGGAAGATCCCGTAGAAGGAAATGGCTACCCACTCCAGTATTCTTGCCTACAGAATTCCATGGACAACATGCAAATTTCTGCTAGAATTAAAAAAAAGTTAAAAGAAAAATTTGAAGATTCCCTTTACCACTTTTGAAAATGGTAGAACATTGCAGTGACAGCCTCAGATGTGATGAGACCAAAGCAGTCATCCTGTGTCAGTGAAGGGCAGGTCTTTGTACCTAGGACAGAAGAGTCCATGGACCTATAGATCAAAGGCATAGCAGCAGTCTGTTAACTTTTACATTTTACTGGGGAGACATTCTTTCACTCCCTCTTCCCCACCCCTTTTCATTTTCTTCTACAAAGAGCTCCAAATTGGAACTGAGATGTAACAGTACCTTGAATCCTAACACGCTATTCAATAATTCTCACCACTCATCCACAAATCAGCAGGGAGACCAAGTCACCATGCAGTGGGTATTAGGTGCTTAACTGGATGTGATCCTGTATTAACTTCATGTCAGGCAGGCTCCATTTGTGACTACAAAGTGCTTCCTCCTTAAAGAGTACACAGTTAGATCCAGAATGTACAAAAGTGGCTGAGTGATTTTGCTTAGTTAGTGGCCTCCTCATTTACAGTCTCTGACTCAAAGTGTGGCATGGGACAAACAGCATCAGCATCCGCACCTGCAAGATATTAGAAAGGCAGAATCTCAGGCCCCATTCCACCAGCTTGTCCCTTAGCTCGTTGGTCTGGATACTAGTGACATGATGTGTTGATTTAAAACAGCAGTTCTGAAACTTTTTGGCATGAGGGACTAATTTCACAGAAGACAGTTTTTCCATGGACCATGGGTGAGGGGATGACATGGGGATGATTCAAGTGCATTACATTAATTGTGCACTTTGTTTTCTAATCTAACGCTGCCACTGATCTGATAGGAGGTACTGGTCTGTGGCCTGGAGGTTGGAGACCACTGATTTAGAAGATTTGTTCTAGATCTGGCTGCATAGTCAAGCAGTGTAAGAACTTAAAAAAATACTGATAACTGAGTCCCACCTACAGAGATTCTAACATGCTTGGTTTGGGATGTAGCCTGGGCATCATGATTTTTCAAACTCACTATATGATTCTAATATCCTATGTATGCACCAAAATTTGAGAGCCATTGAATTAGACTATATAGTAATTCATAGTGGAAGAATCTATTGGGTACTCACCCTGAATTACCCAACTTTCATTGTCCACACGTCATGTGTTGACACCCACTGCTTTGGAAGCCATGTTAACTCTTCCGTAGTGACCACCCCTTTCCATGACCACAATTCATGTCTGACTCTGTCAGTCCTTCAAGAAATATGCATCCTCAATGCTTTCTTTCCCCAGACCATAGTTCTCCTTTCCTCCCCTGAACCCTGTATCACTTTAGCTTTCTTACCAAACTTGTTATTTTTCACAATTATTTACATACATAGTTTGTCCCTTTTCCTAAGCTGTCAGCTCCCAGAGGGCGGAAGCTGTATCAGATTCATCTTTGTAACACTTAGTGTCTAGAAATCTGGGTAATGTGTGAATAGAATGGAGATGGGAAGATAGAAAGCAGAAGGCAGAATAGAACAGATGTGCTGATTCTCTTCAAATTAGTCAAGTAAGATAGGTACACAAAGGACCTGAGAGTGGAATTTAGAATCTGAATGAAAGAACGCAGATTTGTTAACCACATAAAAGACAGATAATACAGATACAAGTTGAAAGAAGGATGGCAGCAAGAGAGAATGATGACATCCAGTAAGCAATAGGTGTGGTTCTCTGAAAGGTCAAGGCAGGAGGCCCAGGTTGTAGACAGAGATGAAGAGTTGAGGTTCCTCAGAGCACTTTAAGGGCCAGGCCACTCCAGGTCCTGACACAGGCTGACCAGCTCTGCAAGGCAGGTTGTCATTTAGGGTCCATGATGCCTTTAGTGTGACTGTGTCCCACACTGCCTTCATCATTCCTCTCAGTCTTCTCAGAAGCAATCTTCTTTCAGGCCCAAATGAGCCAGCATGCTCCCAGAAAGTGGATATGAGTAGACATGCAGTCAGGATGCCTGGTTAAGTTTTCACCTGTGTGTAGTTCACCTTTCAGTAGCTCTGAGCTTCCTATCCATTTCAGCATTGCAACTTATATCCAATCCATATGCTTGCTTGAAATTTGTATCATATTTCTTCCAAGAACTATGAAACACTTAATAGGAAGGAAGTTTGTTTCCCTGCAGGCAACTATGTAGACTGCTGTTGGGCCTCCAGGGAAGACCCAAGAAAGTGACAAGTTGACAGGCAAGTGGGCAGTAGAGTATGGAAAAATGGACTCACTTAACTCTGTTCCAAGGGTCTCAAGGTCCCAAAGCCTTATACCCCAGCTATGCTTAAAGACAAATGTATTTCCTCACAACTGCCTCTCTGCAGTCTCCATTCCTGCAAATCATAGTGACCATGTGTTTCTCTAGGCCCATAGGAAGCCTGGTATAAAACTGACTTAAAGGAAAATCATGAAAGGCCTGGTGCCTCTTACAGTCAAATTTGATGCAGAAAAGCAAGGTCTTCTAGGTCATTCTTAACTAATAAAAAGCTGGTCCCATTGTGTATCATGTCAAAAACATTCTACCAAAATAGTGCAGTCATACAATAGGGATTGGCAGTATCTCACACAACTGCATATGAATGTAACTTTTCACTCAATAATCCTATTTATATCAATTTACTTTGAAGTTTCATCTTCAAAAATATAAAATGACATATGCACAAGTTTATGCATTATAGTATTATTTATAATAGCAAAATATTGAGAACAATCTACACGCATATATGCAGAGCAGATTGACAGAATAAGTCACTATATGCCCATGCAATGGAATAATATGCAGCTATAAAAATAAGAAATATCGCTATAAATTGATATGAAGTGATTTTCAGAGTATTTTAAGTAGAAGACACAGGTAATATGCTATATTTTTGTAAGAAAGTTTGTGAAATAAGAATACATAACCATTGTTGCAAAAGAAGCATAGGAAGGATAAATCAGAAGTGAGTGAAACTGATCATCTGAAGGGGAAGAGTTGAAATGAAGTGCCAACAAAGAGACAGAGATGTCTCTAAATGTACTGTTTTTATAGTTATGATTTTTTGACCCATGTAAATGTTTTACCATACAAAAATTAAATCATCAAATATGGGGAAAGATCCTAAAACTGAATGTAAACAGAAAGAAATAAACCCATCCACATATTAAACTGGTAAGATAACTATACAGAAGGAAAAAATCTAACACAAATAATTTTTGGCCATAGTAACTGGACTATACTTCTCAATGAGACATGTACACCCAGGGCAGATTCATGTCAGTGTATGGCAAAACCAATACAATAATGTAAAGTAATTAACCTCCAATTAAAATAAATTTAAATAAATAAATAAAAATAACTGTGAAGAAATTTTGAAACTTTCTAACAGTATTTTTTTGATATTGACATGAATATAATAATTTCAAAATCATTTGCATGTATTATAGCAATGAGCAAAGGAGTAAATATATTGGTATCATTGAGAACCGGGGAGGTTGAGAACTTGCTGGAGAAAATGATTGTGGAGGAATCCAATAAAAGGAAAGAATGGGAAAAAGAGAGGAAAAATCTGTAGTATTGGATTGGAATTATAGGTGTTAATGGGCTTCCCTGGTGACTCAGATGGTAAACAATCTGCCTTCAATGCAGGAGACCCACGTTGGATCCCTGAGTTGGGCAGATGCCTTGGAGAAGAGAACTGGCTACCTACTCCAGTATTCTTGCCTAGAGAATTCCATGGTCAGAGGAGCTTGGTGGGCTACAGTCCATGGGTTTGTAAAGAGTTGGACATGACAGCAAATAACACTTTCACTTTTCACATAATAAAGATAACAAATATTTTCATCATTAAAAAAAAAATTCTACCAGAAACAAAGAATATGGTAATTGACTTTTTGAATTTGAGAAGTCAAGGCAAATATTTCTTAAATTTTCTACATAATACTAAATGCCAAATAGTAGCACTAAATACTAAAAAGTAGAAAGGAGTGTATGTTTAAGTCTCATTTCTATCCTTTGCTAGATTTTCTTGTCTGTAATATCTGTAATATAAGATTCATGATGGCTGCTTAACTGGTGTGTGTGTGTGATAGAGACAGAGAGGATATAAAAAGTAGAAAATGCACTAACGTGGTAGCTCTACAGAGTAAGAACTCAACAAATGCTCACATGTTCACTCTCTTCTTCCTTCACCCATTTTTATTTCTATCATTTTCATTCCTTCTTAAAATCTCGGGGCCAGAGAGCCACCTACCCAATGACAGATAAGTGCCTTAAGAAGAACTGAAGTTTGTAACCCCATGAACTGTAGCCTTCCAGGTTCCTCTGTCCATGGAATTCTCTAGGCAAGAATACTGGAGTGGGTTGCCATTCCCTTCTCCAGGGAATCTTCCTGACCCAGGGTTTGAACCCGGGTCTCCCACATTGGAGGCAGATTCTTTACCATCTGAGCTGCCAGGGAAGGCAAGAAGAGAGTAGGGGAGTAGAAGCCATGGACAGAAATTTGGGATTACAGTTGTCTTGATGATGATTCCTGCAAACATTTTTGATTGGTCAAACGTCCTGGCATAGAATTTCCCAACCTCAGTACACACTTCTGCTGTTGACAATGAACCTTCCCTCATCCCTCCTCTTCCTCCTACCCTCATCCCATTCACTTATCAGCCTCCTTTTTCCACACAAGGACAGAAAATTTGGATGCAACCTTTCTTTTCATCTAAAACCTATCTTCCTCTACCCCTTTCATATAAAAGAGGATCAAGGGCAGGCAGCCTGCAGTCTTCCTCATTCCTTGTGCAAGAGCTGGACAGGGGCTCTCGTGTCACCATGGCAAAGCTGAGTGAGGCTACTTGATCCCCCATTTTCTTTTAAGTTGCCCACAAGCCACCCAGCTGACTCCTTCATCCTCTTCTTCTCCCTAGTTTTCAATAAAACAGAAGGAGAAACAAAATCTTGGGACTGGTGGGAAAAGTAGAATGGACCAAAGAGGTCATCTAGTTTGTGAGATCTTAGTACTTGATTTAGCTAGAGTAGGGCCCACAGACTTCAAAGGTTTCTTGGAGTAGAGCTACCCAAACTGTTTGCTGAGGTAAATGCCATAAATAGAACCACAAAGGAGACAGGACAAGCCTTTCCTCATCACCTCTGCCATGGGCAATAGATGGTAGATGGCTGTCTGGATTGCTAAAGCAGAGGTTTCATTTCTTTGTCCGTTGGATTGTGTACTGTTCCAAAAAGAAGCTACCTTTAGTAGGAAAGGGATTCCCTGGTGGTTCAGATGGTAAAGAGTCTGCCTACAATGTGGAGACCCAAGTTTCATCCCTGGATCAGGAAGATCCCCTGGATAAGAAAATTGCAACCCACTCCAGTATTCTTGCCTGGAAAACCCCATGGACAGAGGAGCCTGGTTGGCTATAGTCCTTAGGTTCACAAAGAGTCAGACACGACCAAGCAACTTCACTCTCACTTTTCTTAGTAGGAAAGGTTTTGCATTCTAAGGGGAAAAAAAATCAGTAATTTGGGCATCTCATATATAGGTAGGGCATTGCAGGCAGTCTCCTTACTTGAATGTGTATTTCGATTCAGCAAATATGCTACCTTCTTCTCAAAGTCTTTCCTGTGTCCCCAAGGGAGCTGCTTCTCCTCTGGGAATTGAATGCCCTTGATGTGCAGCTCTCCTACAACACTTAGCAGTTTCTGTCATGTACTCTGCTTTTGTAGGTGACTTGTCTCTCCCTCCTGAGGATGGAAGTCATGGCTGGCTTATGTTTGCATTTCCCATTGGCTTTAGTAAAGACTTTTATGACAGGAAATTCTGTATATGTACATATGTGTGTATACACACACACATGTATAGAGAGAGAGCATTTACTATCACATACATACACACACACACATGCATACATACTCAGTGAGCAATGACAAAGAGGAGAATCATCTCTACGACACCTGCAGGAGTCGTCCACAGTGCTATAGACCCTCTAAGGTCCATATAATCTCACCCAAATTCAGAGACTCACAACTTTGTGCCACTGATCTTGACAATGCACAATTCTTATTTTGTAACTCTTTTTTTGTGTAACAGATGTTTGTGAGCATCTGTGAGATGTGAACCTCATCACAACTTCTTCCTCATATCTTTCATATCAACTCAAGTCTCATCTCAATCTTCCTAATGGAGAAAGACCTGACTCCCCTCAAAACCAAACTCCCCAAAGGATGGATGTGTTCTCTGTCTCAGTTTCCTCATTTCTAATCTCACTTTAGTTCCCACATTCCAAATGACCCTAAATAAAAGGGCCCTCTTCTCCACACTCAGCTCTATGCATCATTCCTCCTTGAAGCAATCTTCTCCTGACTTCTATGACACTCTACCAGATTTCCACTCATGTCTCTGTTGACTGATTCTTGATATCCTCTGCTCCTCATCATCTCTACCTCATCTTCAAATGCCAGAGTTCCCAGGCCCCAGTCATGGGTCCTCGTCCACTTTATGTTCTCTTCACACTTTCATCCACACCCAAGGCTGCAATAACACATACCACACAGTTCTCTCACATTTGCTTTTAAGCAAATCTTTATTCAATCCAACTCCGAATGCCCTACAAGCTAGAAGACCTTGGCAATCCCACCCATCCCAGTATTGACTAATTATGAATTCTCTAATAGAAACAGAACAGATTGATGGTTGCAGGAGCAGAGGGCAAGGGGGAGGTGGGAGAAGTGAATAAAGATGGTGTAAGACGCAAACTTCCAGTTGTAAGATGAAAAAGATCTGGGGATGTAATATATATATGGTAACTATAGTTAATAACACTTTCTTGTATATTTGAAAGTTGCTAAGAGAGTAAATCATAAAAATTCTTCAAAGTTCTCACCACATAAAAAAACATACTATAACTGTGAGGTGATGGATATGTTAATCGACCCTATTTTAATCATTTTGCTATATATATATATCAAATCATCATACTATACACCTTAAACTGAGATAATGTTATATGTGAATTGTATCTCAATAAAGTTATAAAGAAAAAGAATTTCTGATTTTTCCAGTGGGATATTGCCCTTGAATGTGTGCCAGAAAAAAATAAACTGTGAGATTGAAACTATCTAAAATGCGAACAAATAAATGGAGAAAGAACTTATCCAGAGGAAATGTTTTGAACATAGAAACAAGAAATCTAGGTGCAGATTATAATCTTTGTATTGCTTTCAGATCCTGTTAGTGCTGTGCTTTCCCACTGCAGAGTGAGGTCCATGTAATGGTCTGTTTCACGTGCCTTCACAGGCAAGCATGTGTCTCTTCTGACAGTTAACAGGCCTGGTCCATACAGCTGTCTCCAAACTAACAGCAAGTCCCCTTGCTTATCTCTAGCAATTCAAAAAACTGCCTTTTCCAGTGGATCTATTCATAGCTTGATCAAGATTATTTTTTAAAAAGAAGATGTATTCTCAAAAAAAAAAAAAATTCCTGAGAGAGACTGAGATAGCACACTTAAAAATCATCCAAGCAACTGAGCCTTCTGGAACTTTTTGTTTTGAAACATTTTTGCAGCATGCCTTTAGGTGTGGAGCTTTAATCGTGTGAAACAAGCTCATGGAATTTAAAATCAGTACTTGTGTCACAAACACTCAGGTATCTGGAGCTTTGTGTAGAGCATTTCCCCAAATTCTTTTTTATCCAATGCCTTCTGTTGGCATAAGTGATATGACTGCCATCCTGTCATATGCTGCTCTTTGAAGGCAGGTCATGGATTTTCACCTTTGTATCCTCCATAGCATAAGCACTCTGCTTTTTAAAGAATAACTCTAAGTGGCTATTTGTTGAAATCAGTGTTATCAGCAATTTTGCTTTGTATATGGAAGTTCTGCTTCTGCCCTTCTCTGTGGCCTGTGAAAGTCACTCAGTCATGTTTGACTCTTTGTGACCCCATGGACTGTATAATCCATGGAATTCTCCAGGCCTGAATACTGGAATGGGTAGCCGTTTCCTTCTCCAGGGGATCTTCCTAACCCAGGGGTTGAACCCAGGTCCCCCACATTGCAGGCAGATTCTCTACCAGCTGAGCCACCAGGGAAGCCCTCTCTGTGACCTGGGATGTCCCCCACAGACTGACCCCAGAAGGACATCTCACTTGGTTTCATCTACCATCTTCATAGCATTGCATGCACTGGACTTCACTGGCTCCCCTCTCCCTGTCAGACCACATTTTTCCTGTATCCTAAGCCATCTGAGATGCTTTCTGTGAAGTGTTGATAGAACATGCTGCTCTATGAGAATGTGGTGGTTGCTAATGGGTTCACTTTTTAATTCTCCCAGTTAATATAGTTATAACTAGTTAGTTACAATAATATAGCAACAATAGCAATAGTTACCATTTATTTAAAAAGTGCCTGGCACATAACAGATGCACACTAATTATTGACATTGTAATCACCAGTGGAAATGACCATTGTTATTAATAATAGCAAAATGATCATACTGAGCTCACACTGCACCAGGCTGTTTTTCTCTTGCTTATCTCAAAGAAGATATTGGAATTATAGTTATTTTGTGTCCAGGACTTGATTTGGAGTTACAAGTCACTTAATTTCTTTTTTTAAAAGAAAGACTTGTATGCAAAGCATACAAACTGTGTATACAAAGGTGTGTGTGTGTACATGCACGTGTTTCTCTTCATTTCAAAGCAACTCCAAAGCTTTGTAGAATGGCGGTTATATTTGCAGGTTTTGGCTGTGCTTGTGCTTAGTCACTCAGTCATGTCTGACTCTTTCCAACCCCATGGACTGGAGCCTCCACCAGGCTCCTCTATCCATGGGGATTCTCCAGACAAGAATACTGCAGGGGGTTGCCATGCCCTCCTCCAGGACCTGGGTTCAAATCCAGCTTCATCACAAGCTAACTTATGTGATCCTTGGGAACTTACTTAACCTCTCTTTTTAAAGAACAGCACTTTCACCTTTGTAAAAAGGAATAATTATAGTATCCAGCTCATAGCATTGTGAAGATTAAATGACATAATGAGTGTCTATTGGGACATACAGTAACACTCACTAGTGTACATTGCTTTTCTTTTTATTATTACTGTTATTTTAAAAGAACTGGAAAATACAGAAAAGGAAAAAAGAAAATAGTCACATTCAATTCCATTTTTGTAACCATTAGTAACATCCCAGACTATATGCTTCAGATCTTTTTCTGTTTATAGATATGCCTATGTTCAGTTTTTGTAAAATTAGAAATTATTATATATCACCACTTTATAAGTTTATTTTTCTTTGCCTAATATACACTCTTGTAGGTTGGGGGCGGGAGAAGAAGGGGACGACTGAGAATGAGATGGCTGGATGGCATCACCGACTCTGTGGACATGAGTTTGAGTGAGCTCTGGGAGTTGGTGATGGACAGGGAGGCCTGGCGTTCTGTGATTCATGGGGTCGTGGAGAGTTGGACACGACTGAGCGACTGAACTGAACTGAACTGAACTGATGTTGTATTGAGTTGCATATTAGTTCATTATATGTGTGTTCTGTAATTTATTCATTGGACATTTAGATTGCTTTGAATTTTTCACTCATGAATACCAGTAATATGAAATAATCTAATTACCTTTTGGGTTGTATTCATATTAATTTCTTGGCAATTTATAGAAAATCATTTAATAAGCTATAGATCTAAAACATTTAATACTTTTAAATAAATTGGCAAATTGGCTTTTATAAAAACTTTAATTTTATTTTCATCGATAGTATATGAGGTTTCTAGTTTCCATGTAATCTTGCCAAGCCAGCATAATATATACGCATGCATATATCTTATCTTACCCAATCTAATGACTTCTATTGGGCAATATGGGGCAAGTTGTTTTAATTCTGAGCCTCAGATTCCTAACCTGTAAAATTAACTAATGACAATAGAATTCAGAAATACAGTCACAGGTTTTAAAGTTGATATTGATTCCAGAGCCTCTCCGTGCTCCATATTGTAAGTGTAGCTCAAATGAGAAAAGACTGTATTGAAGTCGGGTTAACACCAGATGAGGCTGAGGGGATGACTGTTAGCGAGCATTTCCCTGGTGCTGTCATGACTGCTCAGAATGTCTCAGTGTTTATCAATGTTCATCAGACATGCATATTCTAATTCAGAGGGTGATGTGCATAACACATATAATTAAAATCTATTTTATTTTATTGCCGTCTGCTTTACTTTAAAATGCATGCTCCATAAGGACAGAGATCCTTGTCTTATTTATTGATGTATTTTAAACACCCAACACAGAGCCTGACAGGTAGTAGAGTTTTAGTAATAAATTTCTATTGAATAAGCAAATAAACTGAATGAAGCTACCCTATACCTTTCCAGAGGATTTACCCTCTGGTAACCAGCAGAATGCCCTCCCCAGGATAACTGTACATGAGCTGCCATTACTGGGACCTCTTTCCAGAAACCACTGCTATGTCCATGACACAATCTTTCTCAGATGTGTTAATACCGGCAGACTGGTTAAGATCCAGCCTTGCCTTCTAGAATCCACATACTTCACAGAAATATTGGGTCTTTCTACTTGAACTCATGTTAGTTGTGTTAATAGTTCGACTCAAGAGGAGTATTATTTCCAAGTTCTTAGGGACACTTTCATTGCTGCCCCTTAGTACTATGTAGAACTACCACTTTATGGACTAGTTGAGAGAATATTATATGATATAACATATTATAGGAAATATAGAACTGTTCATCTAAGCAATATGCTGTGGTGGTTAAAAACCCAGGACCCAGAGTCAAATTTCCTCAGTTCAAACCTGGATTCCGCAATTTAATAGTTGTGTCAACTTCAGTAAGTTACTTAATCACACAGTGTTCAGTTTTCTCATCTGTAAAATGCATAATGTTCGGAGAAGGCAATGGCAAGCCACTCCAGTACTCTTGCCTAGAAAATCCCATGGACGGAGGAGCCTGGTAGGCTGCAGTCCGTGGGGTCGCTAAGGGTCGGACACGACTGAGCGACTTCACTTTCACTTTCACACATTGGAGAAGGAAATGGCAACCCACTCCAGTGTTCTTGCCTGGAGAATCCCAGGGACGGGGGAGCCTGGTGGGCTTCCGTCTATGGGGTCACACAGAGTCGGACACGACTGAAGTGACTTAGCAGCAGCAGTACCTACATTATAGAGTCAATGTGTCGGTGAAATGAGTTAAAACTTCTGAAGAAGTAGAAAAAGTAAGTGAATATTATTACTATATCTGTAATAATTGCATTGAGAATTTACTATGTGTCAAAACCCAAATTTATATCATTTCAGATAGTCTTTAAAACAACTCTGTAGACTGGCCATTATTGTTATTCATAACAATATTGAGGTTCAGATGGTTTTAGTAATGCTCTAAAATCACATAACTAGTGAGTGGTGGAAACTGGATTCAAATGCAGGTCTGTATGAAATATTCTATCATGGAGAAATTTTTCCTAAGAGAATTAAAATATCTACATTCTCACTGACATTACAATTTCTAATATCTGATTTCTAGTATTTTTAGTCATGCTTACAACCCTAGAACATTTTTCAAGAAACTAGCTTTAAATGAATGTGAATATCTAAGCAACCATTTATGGCTCTGAGGGTCCACAGTTTCTAAAGACTCTTACAGTCACTTTTAATGATTCAGCTGTGGTCCAGTTTACCTGACTCTGTATTTCCTATACTAGGACTTAGAAAAACTCAGTCAATTAGATAGTTAAATACAATTAAAAAACTATAAGGTGACAAAGGATGACTAAAAGCAGATAATTTGCGTTCCATGGTGCTGATTTGGTGAACATATTATAATCTCATGGAAAGAACAGCTTTCCTTGAAGATCAAATGTAATGATTTCAGGATTCATTTTCAGCAATGTGTTAAAATTACAGGCACTCTAACCCAACAGTGATTCTGTGGGTGTGGAAGTGCCCTGACACCAGCAGTTGTAGAGACTCATCCATTGTAAAGTAACTGGTTGATCAAGTGCCCTGTGAGTGCCCAATATCCTTCTCATCACAGTAACAGTCTTGAAATTTGAACCCTTTCCAGATACCCTAGCAGACAAAACAATAAAACTGAAAAGTAATACATTTAAAATGTCTGTGCACCTCTGTATTTGTGGGCATGATTTGCTATGCCATGTTTCACGGATAATTTTTTATATCCTTGAGATACTTGTTTTCATTGAAGCACACTGTAAAACATTGCACTATCTTTTGCCAGGGGAATGAGTTGTAATATTTGGTAGGCAGTGTCCTGAGAACTACCATGGCTTCAAATTAGCAGAATAGCGGTAATTTGTGCATCGTGCTTATTCAGGAAGCCCATTAGAATGTTAACTCTTTGGGCATGGGTTTACACAGGATTCAACTTGATGTTTGAAGATCCTATTTTTCTCTTCAACAGGTTAATTATGTATGGCTTTGTGAAGGCTATGGTATATGCTGACCAGCTGAAAAATGGAGACTTTCATTTCACTGACTGTTTGTTTTTTGGTTCACTGATGTCTGCTACAGATCCAGGTAATTGCCCGAATAATATGTTTTCTTCTTTCTAAGAGTTAAACACTTAAATTGAATTTTTCTCTAAAGAGCATCACCCTAGTCAACACAATAATTCCTTATTCCTTTTCACTTGCAGTTGACATATCTGTTAGTGACTTCAAAAAGCAGGTGAATATTCTAATAGCTCTCAAAAAATGGTTCTCAAAGCAAGATAAAGTAATGGGGAAGACTTTTTAAAATTCTCCATTGTTTGCTTCCCTAGAACATGTTGCCATCTTGACTTAACGGTTCTTAATTCTTCTCTATTTAACTTGTCTTCTTTCAAAGATGTTCCATTGTAGTGGTCCCCAACCTTTTTGGCACCAGGGACCAGTTTTGAAGAAGACAGTTTATCCATGTACCAGCAGACTGGAGGGTGGGGGGTGGTGAATAGTTTGGGATTGATTCAAGCATATTGCATCTATTAATGCCACCCCTGATCTGACAGGAGGTAGAGCTCAGGTGGTAATTCAAGCAATGTGGAGAGGCTGCAAATACAGATGAAGCTTCATTCATTCAACCACTGCTCACCTCCTCCCGTGCGGGCCAGTGCCTAACAGGCCATGGACTGGTACTGGTCTATGGCCCAGGGGTTGGGGTCCCTTGCTCTATTGAATTAAATGGTAAAAAATAATTTTGAAAATTGATTACCATATAATGTTTAAACATATTAAGAATAGGGAAAATAGTAAAAAGTAAAAAAAAATAGTAAAAAGTTAAAAAAAATTGTTATATACCCTTCATATTATCAAATTATGATAATAATCAAATTTGGCCAAAGTGTTTTATCAATATCCTCCTACATTCCTTCTCACTATGACTGAATTATATTAAAAACAAGTCTCAGACATCATATCATTTTATTTGCAAATGTTTTGAAAAATGACAGTTGTCATTATGAAACCTAAAAATATTAACAATCTTTTTTAATGTTATCAAAATGCTATCCTCTGTTCAAAAAGGCAGAATTTTCTTTTTGTCATTATCATTATTAGTTCATGTAGTAGTTTGTACAAATTAGAACCCAAATAAGGGCTACACATTACAATTGATGGATATGGCATCTAGTATTTTTTTAAATCTATATGTTCTCCTTCCATCTTCTATTTTTCTTTTCACTTAATAATTGGAAAAAGAAAGGCAAATTGTCTTATGGTTGAATTAAATATGATTGCTTAAAATGTTCCCCTAGCCTCAGGATTTCTTATAAACTGATGGTTAAATCTTAGAAATTGAATCAGATCAGGGTTCATTTTTTGGCAAGATTACTTGCTTGCTCTGAGTCTCAGAGTGTTTGGTGACCCAACTGTCAGTCTGATCCATCACTGCTGAATTGCTACTCCAGCAAAGACCACCAGAACACACCTGTAGTTGAATAAGACATGTTTATTACATGTTATAATGAAGAAACTGCTCACCAGAGGAACACTGGACCTCTCAGAGGGTGTTAGAAAGGAATTGTTATAGGATGTGGGCTAATGCTTGGTGATTTTAGGGAGGGCTTAAGGAATCAGGGTTTTGCTCTGGATTAGATGCTGTCAGAAAGCATGAGTGATTGGACATTTTAGTAATTCTTCTCCAGCAGGAGGAAAGACTGAACAGAGCCTAAGCCTACAATTGGTAAAGAAACAGCATCACTCATGATAGCCAGGATAGGGATGCTGTGGTTTGGACAGTGTTCATTATTTGTGTTTAAATGTGATTACCCAGTAGTCTTGTTTTTGTCTTGATTCTTTACGGTCACAGAGTGAACTTGTCTGATGTCTTATGTGAAATTGTTTACACTCAACAAGAGAACAACAAGGCCCAGCTGATAGTAACAGGCCAGCTCCCACATACCAGGGGCTGCTCTTCTCTTTCTTAGAATAGCCCAGCAGCATTGGCACCATGTGGCACCTTGTTTTAAATACAGCACTGAATCAGCTTCTAAAACTTAACAATATCCTCAAGTGGTTTATGAATGCATGCATGCTTGCCTACTCAGTCACTTCAGTTGTGTCCAACTCTTTGCAACCCTATGGACTTCTGCCCACCAGGTTCCTCTGTCCATGGGATTTTCCAGGCAAGAATACTGGAGTGGGTTGCCATGCCTTCCTCCAGGGGATTTTCCCAGCCCAGGGTTTGAACTCGAATCTCTTGTATCACCTGCATTGCAGGTGGATTCTTTACCCACTGAGCCACCTGGGAAGCCCCAAGTGATTTATATGCACACTAAAATTTGAAATGTAGCTAGTCAAATCAAATCCCAGTCATGGGGAAGTTCTGTAATCAAATCTCAATGACATTCAGAGAGACCATTTACCTGCCTCCTGAGAAATCTGTCATTTCGTTTCCAAGGCAAACCATTCAATATTACAATAATCCCAGTCTTTGCCCCAACCAGTAACGCTGAAGAAGCCTAAGTTGAACGGTTCTATGAAGACCTCCAAGACCTTTTAGAACTAACACCCAAAAAAGATGTCCTTTTCATTATAGGGGACTGGAATGCAAAAGTAGGAAGTCAAGAAACACCTGGAGTAACAGGCAAATTTGGCCTTGGAGCACGGAATGAAGCAGGGCAAAGGCTAATAGAGTTTTGCCAAGAGAACACACCGGTCATAGCAAACACCCTCTTCCAACAACACAAAAGAAGACTCTACACATGGACATCACCAGATGGTCAACACCGAAATCAGATTGATTATATTCTTTGCAGCCAAAGATGGAGAAGCTCTAAACAGTTAGCAAAAACAAGACCAGGAGCTGACTGTGGCTCAGATCATGAACTCCTTATTGCCAAATTCAGACTGAAATTGAAGAAAGTAGGGAAAACCACTAGATCATTCAGATATGACCTAAATCAAATCCCTTATGATTATACAGTGGAAGTAAGAAGTAGATTTAAGGGTCTAGATCTGATAGATAGAGTGCCTGATGAACTCTGGACAAAGGTTCGTGACATTGTACAGGAGACAGGGACCAAGACCATCCCCATGGAAAAGAAATGCAAAAAAAGCAAAATGGCTGACTGAGGAGGCCTTACAAATAGCTGTGAAAAGAAGAGAAGCGAAAAGTAAAGAAGAAAAGGAAAGATATTAGCATCTGAATGCAGAGTTCCAAAGAATAGCAAGGAGAGATAAGAAAGCCTTCCTCAGCGATCAATGCAAAAAAATAGATGAAAACAAAAGAATAGGAAAAATAAGAGATCTTTTCAAGAAAATTAGAGATATCAAGGGAACATTTCATGCAAAGATGGGCTCAATAAAGGACAGAAATGGTATGGACCTAACAGAAGCAGAAGATATTAAGAAAAGGTGGCAAGAATACACAGAAGAACTGTACAAAAAAGATCTTCACAACCAAGATAATCATGATGGCGTGATCACTCACCTGGAGCCAGACATCTTGGAATGTGAAGTCAAGTGGGCCTTAGAAAGCATCACTACGAACAAAGCTAGTGGAGGTGATGGAATTCCAATTGAGCTATTTCAAATCCTGAAAGATGATGCTATGAAAGTGTTGCACTCAATATGCCAGCAAATTTGGAAAACTCAGCAGTGGCCACAGGACTGGAAAAGGTCAGTCTTCATTCCAATCCCAAAGAAAGGGAATGCCAAAGAATGCTCAAACTACCATACAATTGCACTCATCTCACACGCTAGTAAAGTCATGCTCAAAATTCTCCAAGCCAGGCTTCAGCAGTATGTGAACTGTGAACTTCCAGATGTTCAAGCAGGTTTTAGAAAAGGCAGAGGCACCAGAGATCAAATTGGCAACATCCGCTGGATCATGGAGAAAGCAAGAGAGTTCCAGAAAAACATCTATTTCTGTTTCATTGACTATGCCAAAGCCTTTGACTGTGTGGATCACAATAAACTGTGGAAAATTCTGAAAGAGATGGGAATATCAGACCACCTGACCTGCCTCTTGAGAAACCTGTATGCTGGTCAGGAAGCAACAGTTAGAACTGGACATGGAACAACAGTCTGGTTCCAAATAGGAAAAGGAGTACGTCAAGATTGTATATTGTTACCCTGCTTATTTAACTTCTATGCAGAGTACATCATGAGGAACGCTAGGCTGGAAGAAGCACAAGCTGGAATCAAGGTTGCCAGGAGAAACATCAATAACCTCAGATAAGTAGATGATACCACCCTTATGGCAGAAAGCAAAGAGGAACTGAAGAGCCTCTTGACGAAAGTGAAAGAAGAGAGTTAAAAAGTTGGCTTAAAACTCAACATTCAAAAAACTAAGATCATGGCATCTGGTCCCATCACTTCATGGCAAATAGCTAGGGAAATGATGGAAGCAGTGAGAGACTTTATTTACTTGGTCTCAAAAATCACTGCAGAATGTGACTGCAGCCATGAAATTAAAAGATGCTTGCTCCTTGGAAGAAAAGCTATGACAATTCAGTTCAGTTCAGTTCAGTCACTCAGTCGTGTCTGACTCTCCGTGACCCCATGAATCACAGCACGCCAGGCCTCCCTGTCCATCACCAACTCCCGGAGTACACTCAAACTCATGTCCTCAGAGTCGGTGATGCCATCCAGCCATCTCATTCTCGGTCGTCCCCTTCTCCTCCTGCCCCCAACCTTTCCCAGCATCAGAGTCTTTTCCAGTGAGTCAACTCGTCGCATGAGGTGGCCAAAGTATTGCAGTTTCAGCTTTAGCATCAGTCCCTCCAATGAACATCCAGGATTGATCTCCTTTAGAATGGACTGGTTGGATCTCCTTGCAGTATAAGGGACTCTCAAGAGTCTTCTCCAATACCACAGTTCAAAAGCATCGATTCTTCGGCGATCAGCTTTCTTCACAGTCCAACTCTCACATCCATACATGACCACGAAAGCAGAGACATCACTTTGCTGACAAAGATTCGTATAGTCAAAGCTTTGGTTTTTCCAGTAGTCATGTACAGATGTGAGAGTTGGACCATAAAGAAGACTGAGTGTCCAAGAATTGATGCTTTTGAATTGTGATTTTGGAGAAGACTATTGAGATTCCTTTGGACAGCAAGGAGATCAAACCAGTCAATCCTAAAGGAAATCAACTCTGAATATACATTGGAAGGACTGATGCTGAACCTGAAGCACCAATACTTTCGCCACCAATGCAAACAGTTGACTCATTGAAAAAGACCCTGATATTGGGAAAGATTGAAGGCAGGAGGAGAAGGGGATGACAGAGGATGAGATTGTTGGATGGTATCACTGACTCTATGGACATGAGTTTGAATAAGCTCCAGGAGTTGGTGATGGACAGGAGAGCCTGGTGTGCTGCAGTCCATGGGGTTGCAAAGAGTCAGACACCACTGAGTGACTGAACAACAACAAATTTTAGCTAATGACCTTAGTACCCATCAATGGTTATGCTTAGTCTAGTATGTATTAGGGGTTACAACTAGTGCTATGTTAATTCTATCCTAGCTTTTTCCATGTATGAGCTGGTACTCTCCCAAAAGAAGTTTTCCAGATCAACTATTTGAGTGCCTGTGACATTATTTAAACAAAAAAATCAGGATAAATTATTTATCTTTGTATTTACAAATTTTCAAAATAATGAATTGTTTCTCTAACATCTCCCACATATGATCAAGGAGGTATATTTTTTTCTTTCATTACTTTTTTTTGCTTTTCTTTTTTAAAAAATTTATTTATTTATTTTAATTGGAGGCTAATAACTTTGCAATATTGTAGTGGTTTTTGCCATACATTGACATGAATCAGCCATGGGTGAACATGTGTCCTCCATCCTGAAGCCCCCTTCCCACCTCCCTCCCAATCCCATCTCTCAGGGTCCTTCCAGTGCACTAGCCCTGAGCGCCCTGTCTCATGCTTTGAACCTAGACAAGCAATCTGTTTCACATATGGTAATATACATGTTTCAATGTTAGAGTATCATACCAATACATGGATTTAAACATAGTTGATATGTTCCCATCTACTACAGTAATTACAGAGAAGGCAATGGCAACCCACTCCAGTACTCTTGCCTGGAAAATCCCATGGATGGAGGAGCCTGTTAGGCTGCAGCCCATGGGGTCGCAGAGTCTGACACAACTGAGCGACTTCACTTTCACTTTTCACGTTCATGCATTGGAGAAGGAAATGGCAACCCACTCCAGTGTTCTTGCCTGGAGAATCCCAGGGATGGTGGAGCCTGGTGGGCTGCCATCTATGGGGTCGCACAGAGTTGGACACAACTGAAGCGATTTAGCAGCAGCACTACAGTAATTACACTTTTTGATGATCAAAAAATTCCATTTTTGACAACTAGGGGACTCGTCAGATTTCTCCTACATCCTTTTGCCATAAACCAAAGTCTTTCAGAGATTTATTATTTTGGTGCAGGACTAGATGTTCCAACCTTATCTTGTATGTTTCCTGTGAAATTTTGGTTCTTTATAAGAGGGAAATTTATTTAGAGCTTAAAATGTAGGCACTAGGTGTTTTCATTGCTATTGGATTGGTCATTGTTTCTAGATACTTTTATTTGTTTTGAAGGAGAACTAATATCACAAATTCATATGAATATTGTTAGTTTCAATTTATGTTTACTTAACTGCCTTGAATTTACTTTGTATTTAAATTTTTCTTCTACTTTTCTTCTTTCTATTACATTAATATAATTTCTTATGTCCTTTAAATATATTTTTTCAAGGTTATAATATATATTATCACTAAAAATATGATTATTGAAAACTGCTTAGATTTCTTTGCAGTTCTTTTTAAACTTTAAATATATGCCACTAGAATGAATAGCTAAAAATTACTCTGTTTTAAGAGTTCTTAAAATAATCCTCTATGTAGTTATGCCACAAGTCAAATATACAATAATGTTCACTTGCTTCACTTTGCTTTTAATTTCTGTTTTAAAATTAGATTAAATATCTACACAATTTCAAAACGAAAACAATAGAAAAGAAGAGAAATCTAGCTTTTATCCCTGTACTCTCTACTCCGATGTTTCAACCATTTTGGCTGGTTTTTAGTTTACTCCTCTGCTTTAAATCTAAGCAAATAATCATGAATACACCCAACCAGGCACACATGGTTCATCACCTTGCTGTTTTTTAATTAGCAGTATTTAGAAGAGTAATCCATAGCAACATATAAAGAGATTTTTCATTTTCTTTTATAGCTGCAGAGCACTCGGTAGTTTATTCAACTGATTGTCTGTTGATGGATATTTGGGGTTTTTTTTTGTCTTTTGTAATTGTTAATGGTGTAACAATTAATAACTTTAATAGCTTTTCACATTTTGCCACTGTTTCTTTGGGACAGATTTCTAGAAATAGGTTAAAAAGTATTTGTAATTTTCCTGGATGCCAAATTCCTCCCCATAAAGTTTGTACCATTTTGCATTCAAACCAGCAATGTGTTCTGCACAGCCTTGCCAATGCAGAATTCTGTTACAATTTTGAATTTTTACCCACACTATAGGTGAGGATTTTTATTTCTCTGTGGTTTGACTTATTGCTTTTCTTAGTATGAGTAAGATTGAACATTTGCTCATATGTTTAGGATACATATGCATTTTTCTTGCCGCAAACCAAATGCTTTTAAGTTGCCCTTTTCCTGGTAGGGTTGTTGGTATATTTATTTTTCATGTTTCAGAAGCCCTTAATATATTAACCCTTTGTCTATAATTAAAGTTACAAATACTTCTTGCAGTTTTTTTAAATGTATTATTTTGTTTATGGGATGTGGGAGTAAAAAGCACTTATTAATGCCTGATGTTGACCTGTTTTCTGGAAGAAGGTGAAATGAAAGTGTGTCTCAGATTTGGAGCCCAGGGTATTGATTAGAGGATCATAGCTGCAAAGTGAAGTATGGGGATAAACCACTTCATCTCTAGGCCTGGAGACGACTGGCCATGAAGTCATTCCTGGAACATTTCCGGCTACTGTCTCCCAGTGCCAGGGAAATATAGAAGTCCTTTGGCATCCATTGGAAGCAAGACCTGCAGATGAAGTATCTTGAACCCATCAGTGACTTCTAGTTTGTTAGGGTTGTTGGATATTTTGTTTTTCATGGTCAAGTCCCACTTTAGGTCACCTTTGAACAAATCTGCATGTTGAAAAGCATTGTATCCATTGTTTCTTAGTTCCAGTGCTCATGGTCAAGTTGTTGCAGTCTATGGAATGACTCAGCCAGCTCCAAGCACAAGCTTTGTTCCTCCTGTGACTAGTGATCATTCCTGAGGTTATGTTTACATGACACAGGAAAAGTGATTGAAATAGAAAAAAATATCTAGCTCAGTAAGATGGCTATTAATCTGCATCGTATCAAACAACTGAGTTGACTGACTTAAAATACAGAATTGACTCACAGCCATAAAGAGAATCTTGGGAACCAAGTTCACTTTTCAAGCCTGGCACAGACTAGCTGTGCAACTTTGGGCACCACCTTACCTCTTTAGATTTTATGGGTTCCTGGAAGTGGAAGATATTCGATCTCATCTTTTCCAACCACTTCGTTTTACAGATGAAGAAACTGACTTTTCATCTGTAAAATGAAATGTTTTGACTAGAGCCCTTTGCAGCTCTAACATATTGTGATTCTTAAGAATTTCTGTAAGGTTTTTTTTTTTTAAATTTTAAAACAAGTTTTTTATTTTTTAATAGTTCAAAGTGAAGCTAAAACCCTTCACCCAGAGATTTTGCGGTTCTAACCCCAACTCAGCAAATGTTAGAGAAGATCTCACATAGCAGAGACCCACAGATGAACAGAAATACTTAAGCTCCCTTCTATTCTGGGAATTAATTGTTATATTAAAACACACTGAGTATACTCTCTGCTAAATTGGTACAATTTAAGATCTTCAACAACCTTTAAACACCTAGTTAATCTTATCCCACAATTACACATTTATTGCCTAAATTATTGTGACTCACTAATGAGAACCTATGTTTGCTCTCCAGGTCTGATTTTTCTTGGCCTTCTTTAAATTAATTCTTTCCCATTTAGCCTTAGCTAAATCTGAGCTAGCTGTTATTAACTATCCATATTTTTCTTTTATAGATACACATTTAGACTTAAATCTAATTCTTCCTCCATGTTTCAGACTCTCTTCAGCCAATTTTTGGTTTACCTCCAGTTAGGATGATTTGGCTGTTATTTGATTAACTTCCTCCTTTCCTCTCTGATGAAGGTCTTACTGATGATGTAAAGGTCATCAGCATCCCTTAACAGAAAGAGTGGATAAATAAAGGCAGAGACCCCAAAGAGACTGTGTATAAGAAATTGCAGGGTAGAGGAAGAGAGAAATACTGAGAGGGCTTGGTCAATGAACTAGCTCATATTCAGCTTTGTTCCATATGTGTGTGCTCAGTTGCTAAGTCATGTCTGACTCTTTGTCACCCCATGGACTATAGTCCACCAGGCTCCTCTGTCCATGGAATTTCCCAGCCAAGAATACTGGAGTGGGTTACCATTTCCTCCTACAGGAGATTTTCCCCATCCAGGGATCAAACCTGCATCTCCTGTGTCTCTTGAATTCTTTACCACTGAGCCACCTGGGAAGCCCCAGGTTTATTTAGACAATAATAATAGGAGGATGGGGAAGGGGAGAGAAACAACTGATAACATGGCAATACTGTTGAGTAAAATTCCCAGCAACTGGAAATAGATGCCATAGTAAACATCCTTTATTTTACAAATGGTCAAAACCTATCAGGAAACCCTCTGGCCTAATATTATCCTCCTGTCTCTTTCCTCATTGACTTGGGTTCCAGTTTGGTAAATTTAGATTATCCAAGATAATGATTTTTATTATTAAGTTTAAAAAATCCCTTTATATGGAGTGGGTGAGACAGAGAGGTCATCAATGTATGTAAAGACATTTTGGAATCAAAATGTACCTGTGTGCTATTCTTTGAACACGTAAATCTTATTTTTTATTAATGACTAGTCAATTTACAATATTATATTATTTCAGATGTACAACAAAGTGATTCAATATTTTATATATTATACTCCATTTAAAGTTATTGCAAAATAGCAGTTATATTTCCCTGTGCTGTACAATATATCCTTGTTGTTATTTTATACATATTAGATTGTATCTCTTAATACCATAGTTATATCTTGCCCTTTCTCCATTTTTCCTCACTGGTAAATATTAGTTTGTTCTCTATATCTCCGAGTTTTTTTCTGTTTTGTTATATACATTCACCTGTTTTATTTTTTAGACTGTACATATAAGTGATAACATGGGCTTCCCTGGTGACTCAGACAGTAAAGAATCTGCCTGCAATGCAGGAGACCTGGGTTTGATCCCTGGGTTGGGACAATCCTCTGGAGGAGGGCATAGTAACCCACTCCAGTAATATGACCCGGAGAATCCCTATGCGCAGAGGAGACTGACCAGCTATAGTCCATGGGGTCAGAAAGAGTCAGACACGACTGAGTGACTAATCACATAAGGGATAGCATAGTGTAATTGTCTTTCTCTGACTTATTTCACTAAGCAGGATACCCTGTAGGTTCATCCACATTGCTGTAAGTGGCAGAAAATTTTTGATGGCCAAGTAATAATCCATTGTGTATATAAACCACATCTTCTTTAACCATTTGTCCATAGCTGGACACTTAGGTTGCTTCCATAACTTGGTTATTGTGAATAATTGTGTTATAGATATTGAAGTACATGTATCTTTTGAAATTAGTGTTTTCATTTTCTTTGGATATATACCCAGCAGTGGGATTGCTAGATCATATATAGTTCTACTTTTAGTTTTGGAGTAATCTTATATACTGTTTTCCATAATGGCTGCAACAATTTACAATTCCACCAGCAGGATATAAGAGTTCCCTTTTCACCACATCCTTGCCAACATTTGTTATTTGCAGAATTTTTGATGACAGCCATTTTGGCAGGTGTGAGATGATATCTCATTGTAATTTTGATTTGAATTTCTCTGGTTATTAGCATTGTTGAGCGTTTTTTTCATGTACCTATTGGCCATTGGTATATCTTCTTGGAAAAAAAATGTCTATTCAGGTCTTCTGCTCATTTTTTAATCAGGTTGTTTGCTTTTTGATATTGCGTTATATGAACTGTTTATTTTAGATACTAACCCCTTATTGGTCATATCATTTGCAAATATCTTCTCCCATTCAGTAGATTGTTTTCTTTTTGCCTTTTCTGATGCTGGGAAAGGTTGGGGGTGGGAGGAGAAGGGGACGACAGAGAATGAGATGGCTGGATGGCATCACCGACTCTGTGGACATGAGTTTAAGTGAACTCCGGGAGTTGGTGATGGACAGGGAGGCCTGGCGTGCTGTGATTCATGGGGTCGCAGAGAGTCAGACACAACTGAGCAACTGAACTGAACTGAACTGAACTGTTGCTGTGCAAAAGCTGTTAAGTTTAATTAGGTCCCACTTGTTTATTTTTACTTTTATTTGTTTTGCCTTAGAAAACAGATTCAAGAAAATTTTGCTAAGATTTATGTCAAAGAGTGTTATACCTATATTCTTTTCTAGAATTTTTATGGTTTATATCCTTATATTTAAATCTTTAATTCACTTTGAGTTTATTTTTGAATATGATGTGAAGAAATGTTCTAATCTCATTGCCTTCCTTGTAACTGTCCAGTTTTTCCAGCACCACTTACTAAAAACGCTATCTTTGCCCCATTGTAGACTCTTTCCTCCTTTGAATTGAAGTCACTCAGAAGTGTCCGACTCTCTTCGAACACATGGGCTGTAGCCTACAGAGCTCTTCTGTCCATGGGATTCTCCAGGCAGTACTGGAGTGGGTTGCCATTTCCTTCTCCAGGGAGTCTTCCCAACCCAGGGATAGAACCGAGTCTCCCGCATTGCAGGCAGACACTTTACCATCTGAGCCACCAGGGTGCCTCCTTTATCATAAATTAATTGTCTCTAAATGTATGGGTTTATTTCTGAACTCTCTATTCTATTCCATTGATCTATGAGTCTGTTTATGTGCCAGTACTATGCTATTTTGATTGCTGTAGATAGTTTTTATGTAGTCTGAAGTCAAAGAGTGTGATACCTCTAGCTTTGTTCTTTTTTCTCCATTGCTTTGACAATTCTGGACCTTCGTGGTTCCATATAAAATTTACAATTAATTATTTGTTATAGTAAAAATGCCACAGGTTTATTAATAGGAATTGTATTAAACCACTGCTTCAGATAATATGGCTATTTTAACAATATTAGTTCTTCTAATCTAAGAGTATAGGACATTTTTCCATTTACTTGTATCATTTTCAAATTCTTTCATCACTATTTTATAGTTTACAGGGTATATTTTACCACCTTGATTTAGTTTATTCCTAGTTTATTCTTTTTGATGTGATTTTAAACAGTATTATTTTCTTGCCTTCTCCTTTTGATAATTCATTATTGATGTGTAGAAAAACCACATTTCTGTATATTAATCTTGTAACTCTACTAAATTAATATATTAGTTCTAATAGTTTGGAGGCTTTAGGATTTTCTGATAGAGTAAGATTTCTCATGATAGAGTAGCATGTCATCTGCAAATAGTGATGATTATACTCTTTCCTTTCCAATTTGGATAACTTTATTTATTTTTCTCGTCTGGTTGCTACGGCTAGGACTTTCTATACTGTGTTAAACAGAAGTGGTGAGAGTGGACATCCTGTCTTTTTCCTGATGTTAAAGGAAAGACTTTAAGCTTTTCACCTTTGAGTGTGATGTTAGCTGGGACACGCCAGAGGCACAGTCTTGCTGCTGCCTCTGGGCATTTGCTTTTGTTGTCTCTTTCTCCTCAATTTCTGCAGGTCTTTGCTCAAATATCACCTCAATGAGATCTCTTCTAACCATCCTATCAAAAATCACACCCTTCATTCCCCCCAACACAGCTGACCCCAAATCATTGTGTTTCCCCACATTTTCCTTGACTTATATTCTTATATAGCACTAATTACTATTGATCCACTATTTATTTTATTTCCTTATTTTTCTTTATTTGTGGTCCCCTTTGAAAGAGAAGCTTTTTTTCTATTTTTTCTGTTATTTTCACTCTTCTATTTCTAGTATTTAGAATAGTAGGTTTTCAATAAATGTTTATGAAATTGATGAATTAATAAATTTGAGGAAGTAACTGCTAAAGTGTGAAGCTTGAAAGGGTATCTCTTCTCAAATATGAAATGTGAAGCAGTTGAATATCCCAGCTCACTGTTGGAGATAAGGAGTCTCATGACCCCAGGAGGAGCAGTGACTCAAAATGAAGGTGGAACTCCTAGCAGATAGCTGAACTTCAGGCACAAGCTGGTTGGAAATACTAGTTTCTGTCCTCAAAAAAAAAAAAAAAAAGATATATTCAACTAAAACAAAATATGTGTCTTTATTCTTGTTCAACCATACAGCCAGTATTTATTTTCCCTTTTTCATTGTTGGTCAGTGGTTTAACACTTTCCAGAAAGCACTACTTTGGCCACCTCATGCAACGAGTTGACTCACTGGAAAAGACTCTGATGCTGGGAGGGGTGGGAGGAGACAGGGACACATAGAGAATGAGATGGCTGGATGGCATCACCGACTCGATGGACATGAGTTTGAGTGAACTCCGGGAGTTGGTGATGGACAGGGAGGCCTGGCGTGCTGTGATTCATGGGGTCGCAAAGAGTCGGACACGACTGAGCAACTGAAATGAACTGAACTGAAGAAAGCACTAAGCCATAGGTTGTAGAATTGCAGAAGTAGTTATAATAGTGTGGTTTTTTTTTCAGTCAGAAGATGTCCAAAGTAGGAGTTTCCTTTAGGAAAAGGAAGAACTCAGCACAATACCTTAAATATTAATCACCTAGAAGATGCCAGAAACTCATCCTGGTATTTACAGGATTTATATATATTCTAAAGTCTGCAGGAAGCCATTCGTTCAGGCACACATGGGCTGTGCATTATTTCACTTCATCAATTTTCTTGTTTCTTATTTGGATTAAAATGTCTTCATTTTATATGATGCAGCTGCACTGAGAGTCAAATACAGCTGGACTATTCTGAACTCCAAAAGTATTAGTCCAGTATTTAAAACTAGAAAAGAATTCTTACTTTGTAGACTAGTCCTATTTTCTCTCAATAAAATTAATCCAGGTTGTCCTGATTTAGGTAACCTCAGACAGGGCTTACTTGAGTGTTCCTGTGTCCAACATGGTGGTCAGAAGCCACATGTGGCTACTTGAAATGATACTGGTCAAAACTGACATGCTATATATATAAAATACACCCTAGATTTCAAAAGCTTAATGTGAAAAAGGTGAAATATGTAACTGATAATTTTTATAGTGATTATATTTTGAAATTATAACATTAATTGAATATTGAGTTAAATAACATATACTATTAGAATTCAGTTCAGTTGCTCAGTGGTGTCCGACTCTTTGCAACTCCATGGACTGCAGCACACCAGGGTTCCCTGTCCATCACCAAATCCCAGAAGTTGTTCAAACTCATGTCCATTGAGTCAGTGCATCCAACCATCTCATCCTCTGTTGTCCCCTTCTCCTTCTGCCTTCTACCTTTCCCAGCATCAGGGTCTTTTCCAGTGACAGTTTTTCACATCAGGTGGCCAAAGTATTGAAATTTCAGCTTCAGCATCAGTCCTTTCAATGAATATTCAGGACTGACTTCCTTTAGGATGGACTGGTTGGATCTCCTTGCAGTCCAAGGCACTCTCAAGAGTCTTCTCCAACATCACAGTTCAAAAGCATCAATTCTTCGGCTCTCAGCTTTCTTTATAATCCAACTCTCAGATCCATACATGGCTACTGGAAAAACCATAGCTTTGACTATATGGACCTTCGTTGGCAAAGTAATGTCTCTGGTTTTTAATATGCTGTCTAGGTTGGTCATAGCTTTTCTTTGAAGGAAAGTGGAAAGAAAGAAAGTGAAGTCACTCAGTCGTGTCCGACTCTTTGCGACCCCATGGACTGTAGTCTACCAGGTTCCTCAGTCCATGGTATTTTCCAGGCAAGAGTACTGGAGTGGGTTGCCATTTCCTTCTCCAGTGGATCTTCCAACCGAGGGATTAAACCCCGGTCTCCCACATTGCAGGCAGACACTTTACCATCTGAGTCACCAGGGAAACCCTTTCTTCCAAGGAACAAGCATCTTTTAATTTCATGGTTGCAGACACCATCTGCAGTGATTTTGGAGCCCCCCCAAAATAGTCTCTCACTGTTTCCACATCTATTTCCCATGAAGTGATGGGACCAGATGCCATGATCTTTGTTTTCTGAATGTTGAGCTTCAAGCCAACCTTTTCACTCTCCTCTTTCACTTTCAACAAGAGGCTCTTTACTTTCTGCCATAAGGGTGGTGTTATCTGCATATCTGAGGTTATTGATATTTCTCCCAGTACTCTTGATTCTAGGTTGTGCTATTATAATTAATTTTGTCCATTTCTTTTTACTTTTTTAAGGTGGTCACTAGATAATTCTGAATTACATATGTGGCTTACATTATATTTTTACCAAACAGCACTGCTATAGAGCAATATAGATAGGGAACTGTTTTAAGACAAAAATATGATTTTTCCCAGGTTTGTTGAGATATTATTGACATATATGTACATTTAAAGTGTACAGGATGATGATTTGATATTCATATGTATCATGAAATGATTATCACAATATGGTTAGTTAACACCTCTATCCCCTCACATAATTACCTTATGCGTATATGTGTGTGTGTGTGTGGTATCATTCAAGATCTACTCTCTTAACAATACTCAAGAGTATAATACAGTATTGTTAACTATATTCACTGTGTTTCATCTTAGATCCTCAGAACTTATTCATCTTATCATTGAATATTTATACCTCATCTCCCCTTTTCCAGACCCTGGCAACCACCATTCTACTCTGTTTCTATGAGTTCAACTTTTTTCCATTTCACACAAAATGTGTTCCTTAATATAAATTCCACAATTTAAAATTGAGCAGAAAAATTAAGCACGTGTAAACACACTGCACAAATTATGACTTTTGCTGAAATACAGGCACTTTATTTTTACAAGATTGAACTAATATGTCAAATTTTCTTTCTAAAGTCTCTTTTCTTGGTCTTATTTTTCTTCTCCAACACATAATAACCCATAAACTAGTTCCCACCCATGTTTCAAAATCAAAGCAAAAAGAAAAAAGAGTAAATATCTGATTTTAAATATCATGTATATGCCATTCAAAACTATAAACACAACAACCTCTGACTTGAGAGAAGCAGATTAAATAAATTCCTGTCCAAATGTCTCAATTGTGTTCCTTTCCCTTCAGTTCAGTTCAGTCACTCAGTCGTGTCCGACTCTTTGCGACCCCATGAATCACAGCACGCCAGGCCTCCCTCTCCATCACCAACTCCCGGAGTTCACTCAAACTCATGTCCATCGAGTCGGTGATGCCATCCAGCCATCTCATTCTCTGTCGTCCCCGTCTCCTCCCACCCCCAATCCCTCCCAGCATCAGATAAGTTCTCAAAGTCTAGCAATCTGAGTTGTTTTTTTAATGCCCATTTACTGTTTTGTTTTATGTAGCTTGTCAGAAACTCAAAAAACTTGACATTTATTTTGTTAGCTCTGTTTCAAAGTAATTTGATGTATTTAATGTCCCTAAATTGGGTGGACTCAATATCAGGAGTAAATATTTATACATTGTGTAATACCAACTGTGTAGCCAGTTGTTAAAATACAGTTGTTATTCTTTTTATTAAATTTAAAAATCTAGTTGATGTAAATTATTAGTTCAGTATTCCAATTAAAGTCAAAATAAACATAGTGCTTAATAGAATCCATTGGTTTTTCTTTTTTTGTTTTGTTTTGTCCATGCCATGTGGCTTGTGGGATTGTAGTTTCCCTAACCAAGGATGAAACCTGGGCCCCCTGCAGTAGAAGCACAGAGTCCTAACCATTGGACTATCAGGGAGTACCTGAGAATCCATTTCTTTACTGACTTTCCTAGTGACTCAGATGGCAAAGAGTCTACCTGCAATACAGGAGACTCAGGTTTAATCCCTGGGTCAGGAAGATCCCCTGGAGAAGGGAATGGCAACCCCCTCCAGTATTCTTGCTTGAGAATTCCATGGACAGAGAGTCTGACAGGCCAGCATCCATAGGGTCACATAGAGTCAGACAATACTGAGTGACTTTCACTTTCATTTCTTTTTAAATAATATTTAATGACTAGAACTAAGAAAGCATCTACAGATGTCTCAAAGTACAGAAGATCTGCAGAGTTTTGCACAGTGTACAATAAATATTTATTGAATATATGCAATGGTCATTGAATATTGGTTAGAAACAATGTCCACGGCATGTTTAAATCCCCATTCTGTCTGACCCATTTGAGCCCCAGTTAATGATAATAATAAGACTTATTTTATATACAGATGGCTAACAAACACATGAAAAGATGCTCAACATCCCTCATAATCAGAGAAATGCAAATCAAAGCCACAGTGAGGTACCATTTCACGCCAGTCAGAATGGCTGCTATCCAAACGTCTACAAGCAATAAATGCTGGAGAGGGTGTGGAAAAAGAGAACCCTCTTACACTGTTGGTGGGAATGCAAACTAGTACAGCCACTATGGAGAACAGTGTGGAGATTCCTCAAAAAACTGGAAATAGAACTGCCATATGATCCAGCAATCGCACTCCTGGGCATACACACTGAGGAAACCAGAATTGAAACAGACACATGTACTCCAGTGTTCACTGCAGCACTGTTTATAATAGCCAGGACATGGAAGCAACCTAGATGTCCATCTGCAGACGAATGGATAAGAAAGCTATGGTCCATTTACACGATGGAGTATTACTCAGCAATTAAAATGAATACATTTGAATCAGTTCTAATGAAGTGGATGAAACTGGAGCCTATTATACAGAGTGAAGTAAGCCAGAAAGAAAAAAACACCAATACAGTATACTAACACATATATATGGAATTTAGAAAGATGGTAACAATAACCTTGTATACAAGACAGCAAAAGAGACACAGATGTATAGAACAGTCTTTTGGACTCTGTGGGAGAGGGCGAGGGTGGGATGATTTGGGAGAATGGCATTGAAACATGTATATTATCATACGTGAAACGAATCCCCAGTCCATGTTCGATGCATGATACAGGATGCTCAGGGCTGGTATACTGGGATGAACCAGAGGGATGGGAGAGGGAGGGAGGTGGGAGGGGGGTTCAAGATGGGGAACCCGGGGCAGATTCATGTCAATGTATGGCAAAACCAATACAATAATGTAAGTAATTAGCCTCCAATTAAAATAAATAAATTTTTTAAAAAATGAAAATAATAATAAAATAAAGGTTCTTTATAAGAATTAAATGAGATGACAATTTTAAAACCGTTGTCATTTTTATGCCATTCTAAGCTAAGGCTGCTATTTTACCATCAGCAAGCAAAACATGCTTATTTTTGCTTATTTTCCTAGTAATAGTAATGGCTTTCCATAAATCTACATACTTATTTAGTTACTTCCCTTCACTGACTCATTTGTTCATGAGTTGGGAGTGTAATATATACAATATGGCTATTTTGCTTTGGATAAAACACAAATATGGGCACAATAAAGGACAAAAATGGTATGGACCTAACAAACAGAAGACATTAAGAAGAGGTGGCAAGAATACACAGAAGAACTATACAGAAAAGATCTTCATGATCCAGAGAACCACGATGATGTAGTCACTGGACTAGAGCCAGACATCCTGGAATATGAAGGCAAGTTGGCCTTAGGAAGTATCATTATGAACAAAGCTAGTGGAAGTGATGGAATTCCAGTTGAGCTATTTCAAATCCTAAAAGATGATGCTGTGAAAGTGCTGCACTCAATATGCCAGCAAATTTGGAAAACTCAGCAGTGGTCACAGGACTGGAAAAGGCCAGTTTTCATTCCAATCCCAAAGAAAGGCAATGCCAAAGAATGTTCCAACTACCACACAGCATTCATCTCACACACTAGCAAAGTAATATTCAAAATTCTCCAAGTGAGGCTTCAACAGTACGTGAACCGTGAACTTCCAGATGTTCAAGCAGGATTTAGAAAAGGCAGAGGAACCAGAGATCAAATTGCCAACATCTGTTGGATCATCAAGAAAGCAAGAGAATTCCAGAAAAACATCTGCTCTGCTTTATTGACTAAACCAAAGCCTTTGACTATGTGCATCACAAAAAATTGTGGAAAATTCTCAAAGAGACAGGAGTACCAGACCACCTGACCTGCCTCCTGAGAAATCCGTAGGCAGGTCAAGAAGCAACAGTCAGAACTGTACATGGAACAATAGACTGATTCCAAATAGGGAAAGGAGTATGTCAAGGCTGTATATTGTCACCCTGCTTATTTAACTTCCATGCAGAGTACATCATGTGAAATGCCAGGCTGGAGTATACTTGATTCTAAGACAGTCATGTCAAAACAACATTATAATCACTCCAAAAAATTTATGAACGTCTGCAGTGAGTTCTGGGAAAGTGATGGCCTTAACTTGACTTCTTTGCTTTAGTTACACTCACCAACCTACCTGATTTTGCTAAATCAAATAGATGCCTATGTGCACCTGAGGGCTGGTGAAGCAGTGAGCTTGCCACAGGTGAGATAAGCACTGACCTTTCTCTACCATGAGGAGCATGAGCATCTTGATGCCGTCTTCTCAGATGTCTTAGATGGTGACTAGAAAGCTATGAATATTCACCAAAGGTTTGTATTTGCAGGAATCTGTGGGTCTTGGTTGGAGAAGGCAATGGCACCCCACTCCAGTACTCTTGCCTGGAAAATCCCATGGATGGAGGAGCCTGGTAGGCTGCAGTCCATGGGCTTGCTAAGAGTCGGACAGGACTCAGCAACTTCACTTTCACTTTTCACGTTCACGCATTGTAGAAGGAAATGGCAACCCACTCCAGTGTTCTTGCCTGGAGAATCCCAGGGACGGGGGAGCCTGGTGGGCTTCCGTCTATGGGGTCACACAGAGTCAGACACGACTGAAGCGACTTACAGCAGCAGCAGCGGCAGTGGGTCTTGGTGATGAAAAAGGAGGAGCAGGTTGAGCAGCTCGAGCCTGTGTGAATGAATCTGGTCTCCTCGATTGCTGGGCAAGGGAGCAGCCTCCTCACAGGTGCCTGAGGGGAGCCCACCTGCTTCTGCACCGCTGGCCTACTTTCTGCCACTTGTGCTGTGCTGTGCTTAGTTGCTCAGTCACGTCCAACTCTACAATCCCTGGACTGTAGCCTGCCAGGCTCTTCTGTCCATGAGGATTTTCCAGGCAAGAATACTGGAGTGGGTCACCATGCCCTCCTCCAGGAGATCTTCCCAACTCAGGGAACGAACGCAGGTCTCCTGCACTGCAGGAGAAATTTTTACCATCTGAGCCACCAAGGAAGCCCACTTTCTACCGCTTACAGGACTACTATTTGTAGGGTAGTCCAACAATCTTAAGCTCCAATAATCCAACAAGGAAAAATAAAAACACAACATGGCTTTTTAGCAGCCTGAGGGAGGAAGATCAGTCAAAACAAACAGAGCACACTAAATTCCTGAAGTAGTCAGAAGACAATTTGAATAACATTCTTATGAGAAAAGAGGATTGCAGGGCAAGGGGAGGCAGATAAAACTCATTTTTCAGAGTAAACAACTGAATAGATAAATTAAAGGGTGATACATTTAAGACTTTTCCTTCACAACAGGCAATTATCTGGCCCCAAATGTCAATAGTTCGAAAACTGAGAAACCCACATTAGCTAATTTCTTGGGTCAGGGTTTAGACCCTTGGGGAGAGACAGCATTGGTAATCTGCCAGCTTCAGGATTTGTGTGGAAAGAGAACGCTTAAAATTCTCCTTAACTCGTCACCCCAGGAGATCTTTTGTACTGGTCTGATATTACTGTCATGAACACCTGTCCTAGTGTTTAGCTAATTGTGTATGCTTTGTGTGGCAAGGACCTGGGCAATAATTACTCCATGAAAAGCAAATGAGCCAAAAGGGTGGGGCTTATATATATATATATATATTTTTTTTTTTTTTTCCTAATTCGTCTTTTCACTGCTGTGTCTACCTGCCTTTTCTGAAGTCTGATGGACCCCTCCCACCTCCCTCACCTCCCTTCCACAAGCTACAGTTCAAAACCACCTTCTTTCTTCCTGAGCACTTCTCGTGGTTTTGTTGGTATTATTATTATTATTATTTGTTTGTTACAATTCCATTTTCTCTTGTATAATTTCTCTATCAGTGATTTAGGGGAAGAAGCCAGTAACTTACACTAGCTTATTGTCTTGGTGATAGGAAGAATGTATGATAAATATGCCACTTTTACCTAAAATAATATCAAATTTTAATGCAATTCTCATGAAAATCTAACATTTTAAAAATTGGAACTGGATAAAATTATCTTAAAGTTTATAAATTAGAATAAAAGCATGAGGGCAACTGCCTAACCAGATGTAAGAATATACTACAAAGCTATTATATTAAAATTAACATGGTGCTGGCCTAGGAATAGAGAGACAAGTGGGAAAAAAATAGAGGATCTAGAAACTAGTCTTGGTATAAATGAGAATTTGAGGAATCGTATTTTAGTTCAGTGGGGAAAGGAGTGTATATTTAACAAATGGTACTTGCACAAGTGGCAGGCTATCCATTTAGAAGATGTTAAAACTGGATGCTTATCTAACCATTCACAAAAATATACCCGGCAGAATTAAAATGTAAATGAAAAAATAAAGTAAATGAACTCCTGAAATAAAATCTGTACATTTATATTTGCAGATTATTGATAAGGAATTTCTACTTAAGAATGAAAATCCAGAATCTATAAATAAAGAATAGACATATTTGACTTCATAAAATTGTTTTAAATGAGAAAAGATACCATAAACAAAGACAATAGACAGGTAATAGTTTGGGGAAGAAAGCGTTTAAATATAGAGGACAGATTATTCCTATGTCTACTATGTTAAAGCACTTAAAGAGTGACAGCCTGGCAAAAAGTAAAAGAAAAATGGGCAAAGAGAATAAAGAAGCAATTCATAGAAGTGGAAATCCACTTGGGCCACAAATGTGAAAAAGTTATTCAAACTCATCAGAAATCATGGAAATGTAAAATAAAGTAACAGCGTATCACTTTACCCCTCGCAGTTTGGCAACAATTATAAGGCCAAGTAACAGTCATTGCTGGCAGGGAGGCAGAAAAAAGTGCACTCTTACACATTTCCAGTGGAAATTTAAATCATGAACAGACTTTTGGAAAGCAATTTGGCAACAGCTATTAGAATTTAAAATACATAGCCTCTTCTCCCAGTGATCTGACTCCTGGGAGCCTGCCCCACACAAGTAAAAAGACTAGTTCTTAAGGATATATGGACAGGGATGTTTATTGCAACATTTTTTTAAGTGGGGAGTGGGTTAAAAAAAGAAGTGTAATGAATCCTGTCAATAAGGTGATCTACCCAATGTTGTGTAGCCATTAAAAAAGTAAATTAGTGCTCTTCAAGCTAACTTGAGAGTTTTCCAGGAGACATTGTTGACTATGTAAAGCAAAATGCGGAAAAGTATATATTATTTATGATTCAAATTTTTTAAAGAACAATCATCCATTGTGTATATGTACCAAAGCTTTCTTATCCATTCATCTGCAGATGGACATCTAGGTTGCTTCCATGTCCTGGCTATTATAAACAGTGCTGCAATGAACATTGGAGTACATGTGTCTCTTTCAATTCTGGTTTCCTCGGTGTGTATGCCCAGGAGTGCGATCGCTGGATCATATGGCAGTTCTATTTCCAGTTTTCTGAGGAATCTCCACACTGTTGGTACATATACACAATGGAGTATTTCTCAGCCATCAAAAAGAATGCATTTGAATCAGTTTTAATGAGGTGGATGAAATTGGAGCCAATTATACAGAGTGAAGTAAGCCAGAAAGAAGAACATCAATACCGTATATTAACGTATATATATGGAATTTAGAAAAATGGTAACCTGAACCCTGTATAAGAGACTGCAAAAGAGACATAGGCATTTAGAACAGTCTTTGGGACTCTGTGGGAGAGGGTGAAGGTGGAATGATTGGAGAGAATGGAATTGTAGCATGTATATTATCATAAGTGACCAGTCCAGGTTCGACGCATAAATTCTCCTCTGTTCATTTCTTTGCATTTGTGCTTTTTTAATAAAATTCTTTTTTAGATATAAAAAAAAAAAAAGAAAGTATTAACCAGCCCCCCAGAGTCCTTCCTCAACTTCATTCATCTGTTTATGTTCTGTTAAAATGCACAGGTCCCTGGGAAATGTACAGTTCAGGGCAGCTGGCCTCTCCTGAGAGCCACTGAGGTTTGCGGGGAACAAGAGTGGCAATATCCCAGGTCAGAAACAACAAAATTCTGTAAAGCAATTATCCTTCAATTAAAAAATAAATTAATTAAAAAAAATATTCCAGGTCACAGATGGGGGAGAGATGCCTGCCCCACCATCCTGCCCATACAGAAATAAAAACTTTCCTAAGAGCTTTTCCCCTAAAGTGCCTTTAAGATGTCATGGAAACAGCTGCTTTACTGAGCATTTTTGCTAGCCATTTCACTACCCTCAGCACTTTTTAGGCATTAACCCATAAAAAAATAAAAAAAAAAAAAATAAAGAACAATCATCCCCATATATTTATGTATAGATAACTAAACCCCATGCCTATATTAGTATTTACATATATATATATTTACGTTTATTTGTAAATGTATTTGCATACATTTACAAATATGTAAAATCATATTTACATATATATATATACACACATACATACATACAGCAGGACTCAGGAGGTATAACCATAGAAGCTGCATTTTTTTGCCCATTGCTCCTTTAAATGTATTCTTTTAAAGGGTTACTTTTTTCCTACCTGCTCAAAAAACTTCTGGCTTTTAAGTTGCAATCAGAATGTCAATTCACCAATGAACATGCCCAATATCATGTAATATTACAAATTTTCAATTTAATTTAAGACTTTGCCCTACCTTTCCTAACCCATTAAAAGCAGATATGGTTGGGGTCTTCTTTCTCACATACCTCATCCACCCCTTACTAGATGCTGTCCTGACTTCTACAAGATGGGAGTAGAGATGAGATAAAGAAATCTTTTATTTGTTTAATGCTAAGCCACCACTGGGCTTGCCAGGTGGCACTTAGTGGCAAAGATCCTTCCTGTCACTGCAGGAGGTATAAGAGGTACAGGTTCAGTCCCTGGGTTGGGAAGATCTCCTGGAGGAGGGCACAGTGGCCCACTCCAGTATTCATGCCTGGAGAATCTCATTGACTGAGAAGCCTGGTGGGCTACTATCCAGGGGGTCCCAAAGAGTCAGATACGACTGAAACGACAGCACGTACACATGCAAGTCACATTAGAGCAACTGGACAGCCACATCCCGTTAGATTTCTCAGGTGAGAGTCAACCAATATTCCACTGTGTTCTCAAACTCCAGGGGTCACATCTTAAGCTGTCTGATTGTCGAGACAAAGACACTTTTCATTGGATCAAGATAAGGTCAAACACCCCCAGCTCTCCTCTTACTGGAGTGTGAGATTCATAATTCACAAGTGGCAGAACATCATTCACAAATCTTTAGCCTGCTAGGCTAAAGTCTAGAGACCCTTTCACCTTCTTAAGGTAGGTGAGAAGTTTAAAGGAGTCATGTAACTGGTTTTCGGATAAGTACTTTAAAATTGTCCGTTTCACTATGGAAAATGTGAAAATATGTTTTCCTTGCTTTCAGTTTAAACTTCTGATTTAATCCGTTATAAGTGCATATGTATGTGATTATTATAAACAGACTTCTCGTATGAAGAGATATTGTTGGGATATATACTAGATTGTAGAGTTGGATTATTTGGGAAGGAAAGGAAGAGATGGGGAAAGGGAGTCATGTCAAAACAGAAAAAAAAAAAAAGGTATTAAAACAAAGCAAACAGGGCTTCCCTGGTGGGGTGAAGAATTCCCCTGCCAATTCAGGAGACAAGGGTTGATATCTGCTGGTCTGGGAAAATCCCACATGCCTCAGAGCAACCAAGCCCATGTACCACAATTACTGACCCCGGGAGTCACTCACAACAAGAGGAGCCATTGCAATGAGCGGCTGGAGCAACTCAAGTAGAGAGACGCCCCCACTCAAAAGAAGTAGCCACCACTGGAGAAAAAGCCTGTGCAGCGACAAAGATCCAGAGCAGTCAAAAATAAAATGAAGAAATAAAACTTTTAAAACTCAAAGCAAACAAATAAACAAGAATATTTACAATGTGACATTTATATATTTATACACCCATATGGAAGCACATCTATGTACATAAACAAGAAAATTTCAAAATTTCATAGAAATGGGAAAATTAAAGGATTTTTAATATCTTGTTAGTAAATTACTGTGATGTGTACTGAGAAGATTTCAAAGGCATATCTTCAAACTCAATATATTATGCATACATACCATGAAGTAAAAAAAATTCAATGACTGCATGCATATTATGTAAGCCACATATCTTGACTTGCTTCAGCAACTAAAGTGTGCTAAGAATCCCAGGTGCTTGATGAAGCCCTTAGCACTGGGTGTTCGTTTTCACAAGGAGACTGCTGGCTCATGTTAATTGAATTTACAATATTCATTCTGGCATTATCCTGTCTGAAGCTCAAATTAAATGCATGGATGATAATTCATTTATTGAAACTAGAAGCCAGGAGGAATATAGATACAAAGTCTCTGCTTTACTAATATCAAGCCCAACTAGCTCCTACTTGATAAGTGTTGTAGCACCATGTTATTTATATTGTGGGGCACTAGGAGATCTAAGGTCTAGTTCAGATCCTGCTACTAACTTACAGAGCAAATTCAGGTGCCCACTTAACCTTTCTGGGCTTAGTTTATTCATATATATTTGCTGAGAGGAATTAGAAGATTGCTGAGGTCACTCACTTTCTGTTTTCTATTAGTGATCCTCCAACCTGAACATAGATAAAACTCCTATGTAAAATGCATGTTGCCGGGCTCTGCTTCCAGAGATTCTGATTCAGTAGGTCCAGCTGGGATCCAGAACTACAATTCTAACAAATGTCCAGTGATACTGATGATCCTAGTCCAGAAGCCTAGGAGTATCAGAATTGATGAATGAAATGTTTGCATTTCTGAGTATACCTGGAAAATCATAGAGTGAAGTAGGCTCAGTACTGATGATTTTCAGTTCAGTTCAGTCACTCAGTTGTGTCCGACTCCTTGCAGCTCCATGGACTGCAGCACGCCAGGCTTCCCTGTCCATCACCAACTCCCAGAGCCAACTCAAACTCATGTCCAATCGTGTCAGTGATGCCATCCAACAATCTCATCCTCTGCTGTCCCCTTCTCCTCCTGCCTTCAATCTTTCCCAGCATCAGGGTCTTTTCCAAGGAGTCGGTTCTTTGCATCAGGTGGCCAAAGTTTTGGAGTTTCAGCTTCAGCATCAGTCCTTCAAATGAATATTCAGGGTTGATTTCCTTTAGGATGGACTGGTTGGATCTCCATGCAGTCCAAGGGACTCTCAAGAGTCTTCTCCAACACCACAGTTTAAAAGCATCAATTCTTCAGCGCTCAGCTTTCTTTATAGTCCAACTCTCACATCCATACATGACTACTGGAAAAACCATAACCTTGACTAGAAGGACATTGTTGGTAATGTGTCTGCTTTTTAATATGCTGTCTAGGTTGGTCATAGCTTTTCTTCCAAGGAGTAAGCATCTTTTAATTTCATTGGTTCGGGCACCATCTGATGATTTTAGGCTGAGGCAAATATCAGTACACACAGTTGTAGGACATTTGTGTAATTCCAAGGGTGGCAAAACTTACTTTATAGTGTAATTGTAGTAAAGACAAATATTCACTGCAATATATGTTCCCTCCTCAGAGAATGTGAACTGTAGAAGTCCTAGCTCCCAGGAGATCACAGAAGTGTAGAAAGTGCTGCTAGAAAACCTCTGAAACTTCCACCTCTGTTGACCTTCTTCCTTTCTCCCGGCAGTTTCCATTACCCAGCTTTCCCAGCATGTGCTACCTAAAGTTGCAGCTAGGTGTCACTTTAACTCTGAGGCATGTTGATATAAGGGTTAGAGGTGTGAGCCAGGGCACTGAGTAATATATTACCAGCTCCTATGTTTGTGGGTTAAAGCATTTAAGAGAGCACTTGGAAATTCTCCACACAAAAGGATCACAGTTTGGGATGGATCATAAACTTTCACTTCCAAGAGGAATTGTCACTAAAAATAAAATAGGTACATGATGGTGTAGGTTGTTGTTCAGTTTCTCAGGTGTGTCCAACTCTATGTGACCCCATGGGCTGCAGCACACCAGGCTTCCCTGTCCTTCACCATCTCCTGGAGCTTGCTCAAACTTATGTCCATCGAGTCAGTGGTGCCATCCAATCATCTCGTCCTCTGTCTTCCCCTTCTCCTCCTGCCTTCAATCTTTCCCAGCATCAGGGTCTTTTCCAATGAGTCAGTTCTTTATATCAGGTGGCCAGAGTATTGGAACTTCAGCATCAGTGTCAGTCTTTCTAATGAATACTCAGGATTGATTTCCTTTAGGACTGACTGGTTTGATCTCCTTGCAATCCAAGCCACTCTTAAGAGTCTTCTCGAACACCACAGTTCAAAAGCATCAATTCTTTGGTGTTCAGCCTTCTTTATGGTCCAACTTCTTTATGGTCAGTCCATACATGAATACTGGAAAAACCATAGCTTTGACTAGACAGACCTTTGTTGGCAAAGTAATATCTCTTTTTTAATATGCTGTCTTAGTTTGTCATAACTTTTCTTCCAAGGAGCAAGCATCTTTTAATTTCATGGCTGCAGTCACCATCCACAGTGATTTTGGAGCCAACAGAAATAAAGTCTGTTTCCATTGTTTCCCCATCTATTTGCCATGAAGTGATGGGACTGGATACCATGATCTTAGTTTTTAAATGTTGAGGTTTAAGCAAGTTTTTTTCACTCTCCTCTTTCACCTTTATCAAGAGACCCTTTAGTTCCTCTTTGCTTTCTACCATAAGGGTGGTGTCATCTGTATATCTGAGGTTATTGATATTTCTCCTGGCAATCTTGATTCCAGCTTGTGCTTCATCCAATCTGGCATTTTGCATGATATACTCTGCAAAGAAGTTAAATAAGCAGGGTGACAATATACAGTCCTGGCATACTCCTTTCCCAATTTCGAACCAGTCTGTTGTTCCATGTCTGGTTCTAACTGTTGCTTCTTGACCTGCATACAGATTTCTCAGGGGGTGAGTGAGGTGGTCTGGTATTCCCATCTCTTTAAGAATTTTCCAGTTTGTTGTGATCCACACAGTCAAAGTCTTTAACATAGTCAATGAAATAGAAGTAGATTTTTTTTTTTATCTTCCTTTTTCTATGATCCAGTTGATGTTGGCACTTTGATCTCTGGTTCCTCTGCCTTTTCTAAACACAGATGGTATAGGAGAGTTATCTAAAAATGAGGTCAGTATAGGGCCTTCCAGTGGCTAGATTATCATGGATATTGCAAGCATCTGTTCATTATGGTAGGATCAGTGTCATGGATGAATGGAGCACCACACTTTAGTGATTTAGCTTCTTTGAACTTCATTTTCCATGTTCTTAAAATAGATACTGCAACAACAAAACATCAAGTACCTTCAATTTCTTCACATAATTCTTGTGAGATCAAATGAAATGTTATCTGTAAATTGATAGGTATTATTAAACAAATTTTTACAAACAATGAGCTGTTCTAAGTCACTTTATTGGCCATTTAGATGACACTGTCATAACATTCTTATTTGTTTACAATTTAACATGAAATCGCCAGATATCCATTCTTTTCTTAAATAACCATGATGAAGCAATTGTTTTCTTGTGATATTGCTTACTTCCCCACCCACTTTCATGGTAAATGCTAAATATAAAAATTTAAAAAGAAACAATTAAATTTTACATATCTTTGTGTGACTTCTGGAGTGGATAGCCTATCCCTTCTCCAGTAGATCTTCCTGACCCAGAAATTGAACCAGGGTCTCCTGCATTGCTGGCGGATTCTTTACCAACTGAGCTATGAGGGAAACCCTAATAGCATCTAGTTTACCTCATTTATTTATTTTTATTGAAGAATAATAAATTTACAATGTTGTGTTATTTACTGCTGTACCACAAACTGATTCAGTTATTTATATATAAAATCCTTTCCAAATGTTCTTTTCCATTATGGTTTATCAAAGAATATGGAAAATAGTTCTCTGTGCTGTAAAGTAGGACCTTGTTGTTCATCCATTCTATTTGTAGAATCTTATGTCTGCTCACCCCAACCTCCCACTACATCCCTTCCTCAAATGCTTCCCCCTTGGCAAACATCAGTCTTTTCTCTCTGTTCATGATTCTGTTTCATAGATGAGTTGACTTGTGTCACATTTCAGATTCCATATATAAATAATGTCATATGGTATTTGTCTTTCTCTTTCTGAATTACTTCACTTAGTCTGATAATCTCTAGTTGCACCCGTGTTGCTGCAAATGGCATGATTTTGTTCTTTTTATGGCTGAGTAGTACTGCATTGCCACTCCAGTACTCTTGCCTAGAAAATCCCATGGATGGAGGAGCCTGGTAGGCTGCAGTCCGTGGGGTTGCTAAGGGTCGGACACGACTGAGCGACTTCACTTTCACTTTTCACTTTCACACATTGGAGAAGGAAATGGCAACCCACTCCAGTGTTCTTGCCTGGAGAATCCCAGGGACGGGGGAGCCTGGTGGGCTTCCGTCTATGGGGTCACACAGAGTCGGATACGACTGAAGTGACTTAGCAGCAGCAGCAGCAGCAGTACTGCATTGTATGTATGTACCACATCCTCTTTATCTAGTCATCTGTCAATGGATATTTAGGTTGTTTCCATGTCTTGGCTATTGTAAATAGTATTGATATGAACATAAGGATGCATATATCTCTTTGAATTATGGTTTTGTCCAGATAGATGCCCAGGAGTGGAATTGCTGAATCATATAGTAATTCTATTTTTAGTTTACTGAGACACTTCCATACAGCTTTCCATAGTGGCTGCACCAACTTATATTCCCATCAACATCTAGGAGGGTTACCTTTTCTCCACACTGGTTCCAGCATTTATTATTTATAGATTTTTTGATGATTGCCATTGTGACTGGTGTGAGGTGGTACCTCCTTGTAGTTTTGGTTTGTTTGTTGTTTAGTTGCAAAGTTATGTCTGACTCTTTGAAATCCTGTGGACTGTAGCCTGCAAGTCTCCTCTGTCCATGGGATTTCCCAGGCAAGAATACTGGAGTGGGTTGCCATTTCCTTCTCCAGGGGATCTTCCCAACCCAGGAATCAAACCCATGTCTGCTACATTGGCAGGCAGATTCTTTACCACTGAGCCAACTGAGAAGCCCAAGGTTTGGTTTGCAAAGCTGAAACTGCAATACTTTGGCCACCTCATGCGACGAGTTGACTCACTGGAAAAGACTCTGATGCTGGGAAAGGTTGGGGGCGGGAGGAGAAAGGGACGACCGAGAATGAGATGGCTGGATGGCATCACTGACTCTGTGGACATGAGTTTGAGTGAACTCCGGGAGTTGGTGATGGACAGGGAGGCCTGGCGTGCTGTGATTCATGGGGTCGCGGAGAGTCGGACACGACTGATCGACTGAACTGAACTGAACTGAATAATTAGTGATGTTGAGTATCTTCTCCGTGTGCCTATTGGCCATCTATATTTTGTCTTTGGAGGAATGTCTATTTAGGTCTTCTATACATTTTGGATTAGGTTCTTTGTTTTCTTGTTGAGTTGTATGGGATGTTTGTATATTTTGAAAATTAAGCCCTTGTGTTGGTCACATCATTTGCAAATATTTTCTCCTATTCTGTAGGTTGTGTTTTTATTCTGTTGATGGTTTCCTAGTGTGCATTATTAAATATTTAAAATTCAGAGTAGTTTCCCTATGCTTCCAAATGCTGCTCCTGGAGTTATATCAAGCATCCACAATGTAGTATAAAGGCTTGAATACTGGCCTCTGTTTTGGAGTATACAGATCATGGAATCATTGAGTATGAGTGCTCTAGCCTTTTATTACCTGCTCACCCACCTTCTTCAATCCATTCTAAGCCCATCGTTAATTATCAAGCCAAATTCAGATCTGTGTTTGGACTGGTGCTTACCTGCTTTTTCAAGCCAGTTCCACTTCTCTAAAGGCTTCTTTTCTTTGTAATTTAACTCAGGGTCACACCTTAAGTTACTGACTATAGCTCATCCCACGTAATGTGTATCTACAATCACCACTGACCACAGCTACCCTCTGAGTTCATAGGCACAAAATATTACTTCTCATCCTACAGGGCACCCAAGGGTAGGGTTTTCCCTTTAACAGATTTTCCAACTTGGTAAAATGATTATTATTGTCTCCTCAGCATAATCAGAAGCACTGGACAAATGAGCAGCATTGAGTTTTCATCTTTTCTATTATTAACACTTTGGCGAAATAAGAATCTTCCAAAATGAAAGGCATTTTTGTACACCATACTTGCAAGTCACTGTTTTCATTTAACATTTAAGTTGTAGGAGGAGAAAAGCCACCTTTATTCTTTAAAGTTTGCTACAGTGTAACTATTCCAGAGACTCATGAACTGTCTTACCTTTGATCGTGTTGATAATCCAAAGACCCTTTCCATTTGGGGTTACTATGGTTACGGCTGCATGGGTGATGTGTGAGCTACACTGCTGTTTTGATAAAAATAGGTATTAACTACCAGTCAGAGTGCTTCTCATTTCACAGTTGTTCAGAAGAACAGCATATTAAATAAAAAAGGGAGGGGGAGGAGAAGAAAGAAAAAAAGCCTGACCAGAGAAGCATGAAGGAAACTCTGCGTAAATAATGGTGATTGGTCATGTGTATAAAAATATTTTTAATTAAATTCTTTTTAATTAAACAGGGCATTTTGCTGAATCCATCTCTGTTATTTGCACCAAGCTTAGCCTTGAGGAAGATGGCTGATTAATAGACCCAAGAACCTATAATTAAAAACAGAACTGTTATTTTTAGAGAAAAGTCTCTCCAATAAGGGTGACTTAATTGGGCTGTCTCTCATATTTTTCATTTGTCATTGAACTCTCTGGTTAAAATTTTGAATTTCTTTTATACATGGGAAGAATGACTATTAACACTGTCATAATCAGAAATCTTTTCATTGTTTAGTTTAGTTTTTCTTAGATCCCTTTGACCACTGTTGTTTCTCAATATTTAATTGTGGTATTCACTTATTTCTTTTGTTATATATTCTTTTTACAATCAAATATTGTTCTTTTTCTTCTCTGGCCCTCTCTGTCTCTCCATTTCAGAGTTTCAGGATACACCAAGTTTGTGGTTTCTCATCACAGGCGTTATCAGTATCCACATAGAAATTCAAGAGAAAGCTGAATAACTTTCTCTCCTCAAACAAAAAAAAATAGATGTAATTTACAAAGCAGTCCCTTCAGCACCAGGGATGGCTTTGAGAACAAAGACAACATTCATCTAATATCTGCTAACTGAACTGAAGCAGCATAGAAAGAGATTGAGATGGTTTTATGCCTGTATTATAAAAAAAAAAATACTCACATAGAGTACAGTGCGTGTCCCTAAATCATTTGCTTAGTTATTGGAAGAGAAACTTGTATGAGTCTACTTTTATTATTTACTATTTGGTAGAGAAGTATTGTATTCATATTGCTGTGGAAGAAGGCTAGCAGTGAGAGATCATTTGAGGTCTTTTCATATGCTTTCATTATATTCCAAGGGGAAAAAATTACACCTCTGAGGATATCTGAGGATATTAGATCAGCATTCTTCCCATTGAAGGCAGCGGTCTTCTAGAGACTGCAGACAGACCAGCCATTTTTACTAGGCAATCTTTGCTTCAAACCTGCATACAGTGTCATTTAGTAGTATTTGGCTGCATTTTCTGTATCTGTCCAATTCCATGTTATGAAAGCATCAGTATAAAAAAGTCTCTATATAAACCTAGGTCTATAAAATGCCATCATATAAACCTAGATTCTATTCTTGAGCAAATTTACCCAGAAATAAAAAGAGCAGCTTGAATTTATATTACGTATCTCTTTCAACAAATTCAAATAGCTTTCACTTGCAGTATTTCAATTACTTTCACATTGCTTTCTTGGGTAGAAAGGATCCATTTCTTAGGTGAAATAATTGAGGCACAGAGAAATGTTGGGTTTTTCTTAAGATTTTATAGTAAGTCAATGAAAGATTGACACAAAAGCCAGGACTTCTATTTTTTTAGATGACTAGACTATGTTTTTTGTAAGACACTAACATCTGTGTGATCAAAATTAATTATTGACTTCAGCTAACATGCGGCCAGCTCTAAAATCAGTTATGTCCTTATTACAACCATTAAAGCATCTGTGCACTTGCAATCAATATTTAGAATCCAAAGCTAACAAATGGTAACAAATGAAAAACTCTGTCTGAATGTTTTTACCTGGAGAGTTTATCAGTTAGTGATAACCATTAACAGTGTACACATATATCATCTAATTTGATCATTATCACAGCCAGTCAATTATCCACATTTTAAGAAACTTAAGATTCTAAGTACTAGGCCTGTAAGTGGCAGAGATGGGAGATAAAGTATATTCAATATTCTTTGTCTATGCATGCATACTAAGTCTCTTCAGTCGTGTCCGACACTTTGCAACCCTGTGGACTGCAGCCCGCCAGGCTCCTCTGTCCATGGGATTCTCCAGGCAAGAATACTGGAGTTGCCCCTCCTCCAGGGGCTCTTCCCCAGCCAGGGATCCAACCCACATCTCTTATGTCTCCCACATTGGCAGGTGTGTTCTTTACCACTAGTATCACCTGGGAAGCCCATTCTTTGTCCTATACCACTGTTATTTCTCAAAACAAAAAAGTAATGTGACAGTCAAACTTAGCACAAAATGAAACCCAATAGTCAAGATCTCACTTCTTATTGATTTCATTTAACAAACATTTATTCAGCACCTGCTGCTAGGTCACTTCAGTCGGGTCCGACTCTGCGTGACCCCGTAGATGGAAGCCCACCAGGCTCCGCCATCCCTGGGATTCTCCAGGCAAGAACACTGGAATGGGTTGCCATTTCCCTTTCCAATGCATGAAAGTGAAAAGTCAAAGTGAAGTCGCTCAGTCGTGTCCGACTAGTAGCGACCCCATGGACTGTAGCCCACCAGGCTCCTCTGTCCATGGGATTTTCTAGGCAAGAGTACTGGAGTGGCTTGCCATTGCCTTCTCCTTATTCAGCACCTACTATGCACTAGATACTATGGGAGTGACTGGGGAAGGGAGAAGCAAAACACAGATCCTGCCTTCGAGAAACTCCTGTCTAAAGGTAGATGTAAATGCAATAACTGGCAGTGAGTTTAAAAGATAAGACAGAAGTAGTCAGGCAGCTTTTTAAGCTCAGAGGAAGGACTCCATGAACTCCTACATCACTCTGCAGGGGGCCGGGAGAGAGTTCTGGAAAGACCTTAGGGTCTCCTTCATTTCAAAATAATATTTTGCTTGATTGAAAAAGATGACATGTTAGTCAGAGGAACAACAAAACATGTTTCTCTCCTATAAGAGATGGCTCTATGAGTAGGGTTTTTAAAATTGCCATTCAGCCCACAGGTGACATGACTTGCTGAATATTAGCAAGATCTTCCTAGGCTCAGACTCCCTTTGGGGGTGTCCTGCCTTCACAATCCTGGGGTTCAGGGTCAAATAGAGAGCACGCACAATTGCTATTGTAACAGCTCTCTCCTCCCTTATGCAGAAGAGTCAAGAACATGACCATCTGTTCTTGACACTATTCTTCTCCTGTTGCTCTGCAGTGCTGTGCCCAGTGCTGTACCCAGGTTCCAGCATAATTAGCAAAATAGACCCTCTCCACAACTGGGATGTACAGTTTGGAGTTTAGGTCTGAGAGCCACAGAATTTTAGCTTTGGAAGGACCTTAAAGACAACCTCTCTCAGTCTCATTTTTGGACAGGGATCTTGAAACTCAGAAAGGTAAAACAGGGACTTCTGCGGCGGTCCAGTGGTTAGGTCTTCACCTTCCAATGCACAGGGTGCAGGATCAACTCCTGGTCAGAGAGCTAAGATCCCACATGCCTATGGCCAAAAAACCAAAACATAAAACATAAGCAACATTGTAACAGCTTCAATAAAGACTTTAAAAACCATCAGCACCCAAAAAGAAAAAAAAATTTCAAAAGAAAGAGAGTAAATGTAGGAGTAGGTGTTCTTTTCAAATGCAGAGATTCGAGCAGTAATTTGGGAGAAAGGGAGGGAACCAGAGAAGAGTCTTCATGACTTCTCTACTTGGTAATATCTATTTATCTCTCTTAAAGGCATTTTTGAGTATCAAAGGGGAAACACACAAGTAGAAGGTGTCATTCCAGTTTATAATGGACAAACCTTGATGGTTTTGATAACATGAGTAATAGCATTAATAGTAACCACCATTAATTGAGCTACAATATGCCAGACACCTTACATAGATTATCTCACTTACAGTTCAGTTCAGTTCAGTTCAGTCAGTCGCTCAGTCGTGTCCGACTCTCTGCGACCCCATGAATCACAGCACGCCAGGCCTCCCTGTCCATCACCAACTCCCAGAGTTCACTCAAACTCATGTCCACAGAGTCGGTGATGCCATTTAGCCATCTCATTCTCTGTCGTCCCCTTCTCCTCCCGCCCCCAACCTTTCCCAGCATCAGAGTCTTTTCCAGTGAGTCAACTCGTCGCATGAGGTGGCCAAAGTATTGCAGTTTCACATTCTCAAAAAGCCTATGAGGGAGAGAATACTTTTATCTCCTTTTTGCCAGTGATGCTTCCTGAAAGCTTAGTGAGTGAGGTTAAGTAACTGACTCCAGATCACCAAGTTCATTTGCATTGCAGTTGGGGTCTGAACACAGGTTGGTTTGATATCAGACCATTATCTCTACTTCTATTTGGGACAGAGTTGTGAATAGCAAGGTCTTGGCACAAAGGTCTTGCTTCAGAAATTGGAAGCCTAGTTATTTCCAGAACAGAATTAGAGAAGATAATGGGTGACAACCAACTATATACATGCCTCGGGATATTGCAGTGGATAAAGCAAGACTCCAGGTGTTCTGAGGATGGAATTTCAAGAACACACTGAAAATCCATTTGAAGCAATTCAGCAGCTCCATGGACAGCTGGGAAACAGCTGTGGCTGACAGACCTCTCTGGCTCGCTGCTTTAGGGGACAGAATTGCTCTGTTTAAATGAAAGCAGCTCATTCTCAGCAGTCCTCAAAGACAGACCTGCAGAACAGAAGTTTGGAAAGTCAGTGTCCAGCCCAAACTTTCCATTTATGTGTTAAAGAAGACATTGCATATTGTGGTGAATAGGATTTAGAAAGTTTTAAGACTGTTTCCTTGGACGGTAGGCTGTCTGGCTCCCTTTAGGGCTCGGCTTGGCTGAATGGGGTCAAACTCATGGGGCAGTGAGGCAACTGGTGAGTCATATTGAAGGCGGCACTCACTCTCAGAGTCAGATAAGTGCAGTCAGCACCTGCACAAACTAAAAGTGGGCACCTCCTGAGGGTAAGATGCCCAGGGAGCCAGGAGAGCACCGTAAACAGGACTGAGTTCCCTTGCTCTACAAAGCTTCTCAGGGGCCCCAGGGGTTAGGATTCCTTGAGAAGTGATTTTCTCCTAGAACACAGCCAAGAAATGATTAGGGACTGACCTTTTACCTGGGTTTTATAGGTAAGAAACATTGTAGTGGATTCAATGTATTATTTTGAGCTGAAATGGACACAGCTTTTAGTAACAAGTGCTATCAGGTCAGTGAATGGTCGAAGAAGTCACTGATCACAGTGGGAGAACACAAGAGAGGCGGGAGCTGGTCTGATCCTCAAGGAGTCAGACACGTGGCACATGACCTTCAAGTTTCATTCATTCACTTGTTCAGTCAACAGAATTGCCTGCTGCTTGCCAGAAACTATTGAAGACATCAACAAATACACAGATGAACAACCAATATCAGTGATGAACAACTTTTTATCCAAGAAAACCAATTCAAAGAAAAGCTAAAATGCTTGCAGTCTGTTTTTTGGGAGTTTTGTTTTTTTTGTTTTTTTTTTTTAATACTGCTTTCACATAAGGAAAAGCATTTATCTGCAAATGAACTTCTGCATTTTTATTGTTTTCCAATCCAGAATGGATTCCTGTAGAGGGCTAAAATTTCAGACATGACAAAGCTAGTTCATAGTGCAGCATCTGATGTAACAGATCACCACTGGAACTGGTTTCCTTTTCTTTCCTTGACTGACTTGGTAAGCTACTTAATTCCAAAGTGTGGCTTGTCTCTTCAAATTACACCCTATAATGCCAGAGAGTTTTCCACTGTAAATAAGTTACATTTTTTAGGGTTCACTTTATTTAAATATATATATATATTTTAATTTTTACAATGTTGTGTTGGTTTCTACCATATAACAACACAAATCAGCCCTAATCATACATATACTCCCTCCCTCCCTCACTCTCCCCCATCCCATCCCTCCAAATCATCACAGAGTACCAGGCTGGGCTCCCTGAGCTACACAGCAACTTCTAAACAGCCATTCATTTTACACCTGAGAGTGTCTATAAGTTGATGCTAAGATAAGTTACAGTTTTTTTTCCATACAAACATATGTTTCTGGCTAGGTGATGCCATTTCTTGAATTTGGTAATTCAAGAGCAAAAGCAACAGATTGATGAAGGCTGGTTAGGCAACAGGGAATCCACAGCACCACCATACCCAGTGCCAGGCACACAGTGATGGTTAATAAGTATTTGTTCCAGTAGAAGAACTCTAGGTGGAGTTGTCTTGCCAGTGGCTAGATATGGGAGTCTGTAGTTGAGAAGAAGAAGGGATGGGCTGGAGACTGAAATAAGTGAATGTGGATGAGATGGCTCACAGAGACTTGGTAGAATGAGGAGGGAACTGAGGAATTCTTGGGCCCCATTTGTATCAAAGGGGTGGGTTTGCCAAGGAGAGAGAGAGGGGCTGGAGGGGTCAAAGAGAAACTAGAAGTTAGTCTCCCCAACACAAAAGAGAGCACTCGGAGAAATAAGAAGTGTCCAATGTCATGTCACATAGAGGGCCCGACAGTCTGGAAGCCCAGGGAGGAAGTTCTGGGAGAAAGGGAGGGGGAGAGGAGTGCTCACATATGGCATCCTGGGCCGTGGGAAGAGACTCCGAGTTCCATGGTTTATCTCTTTATTAAGTTTGGCCAACTTTCAAGATGGCTTTTTATCCTTTCTTATTCATGTTTACTGTAGAAAAATTATAAAATACAAAAAAAAAAAAAAAGTTCAGAGAAGAAGAATAAAAATGGCCACTGCTTGCTTTTATCATGAGAGTGGATTTATGACTTTTGGTTTGCTCATCTCAGTCTTGGCTGGCCCGACAGTGCTAACCTTCCACCCTGTTTTGGAATTCATCATTCCCACCTCAGCACCAGTTCTTCACAGTGTAGCTCAGATAAAATAAACACCGGAAAATAAAGTGATTTGATGAGCTATAAAATAACACATTCCGAGTACATGATCGATCTGATGATCGCACCAAGGGAGACACACATAGATAACCAGCACAGAGGGCCTCATGGCAGAAACATTTGCAAATCCACAGCCTTCTCATTGGTTCAGGTTTTGTCCTTGCTAAAGTATGAGCTAAAAGATAGATTTGTCTATGTCACTTCTTGTCAACTGGTGGGGGGGTAGGGGAAGGGAGGACTGAAGGGCCCTTCTACTCAGTAACTCAAATGTTGAAAAGTCAAATGCCTGGAAGTTTCGGCTGCCCACCATTTGTACTTCCTCTGGTGAGAGGGGAGCAGAGTGCATTCGTTTGTTAGGGCTGCTGTAGCAAATTACCAGAAGTGTTGCAGCTTAAAGCAACACAATTTTATTATTGTACAGTTCTATAGGTCAGCTGGTTGACCTAGGTTGGCTCAACTAGGATCTCTACTACACTCTCGCAAGGCCAAAATCAAGGTGCTGACTAGTGGGGCTCTCATGGTGAAGCTCTGGATTCATTCTGTTCATTGACCGAATCCATTTCCTTGCAGTTATAGGACTGAGACTCCTGCTTTCTTATCTCGGCTTAAAGAGGTCTCTCTCTGACTGATCCTTGCAAGTGAGCCCCTGCAGCTCAGAGTTAATAATGGCACGTGGACTACTTCTCACACTTGGAATCTTCATGACTGCTGCCTCTGCAACCCCTGCCACCCTTTTTTAATCTCTCTTCTGCCTTCTCTTCTGCTGCATCTCTGACTCCAGGGAAAGAAAAGTCTCTGCTTTTAAGAGCTTGAGTAATTAGGTTGGACCCAACAACAATTCAGTTCAGTTCAGTCGCTCAGTCGTGTCCTACTCTTTGTGACCCCATGAACCGCAGCATGCCAGGCCTCCCTGTCCATCACCAACTCCTTGAGTCCACCCAAACCCATGTCCATCGAGTTGGTGATGCCATCCAACCATCTCATCCTCTGTCGTCCCCTTCTCCTCCTGCCCTCAATCTTTCCCAGCATCAGGGTCTTATCCAATGAGTCAGCTCTTCGCATCAGGTGGCCAAGTATTGGAGTTTCAGCTTCAACATCAGTCCTTCCAATGAACACCCAGGACTGATCTCCTTTAGAATGGACTGGTTGGATCTCCTTGCAGTCCAAGGGACTCTCAAGAGTCTTCTCCAGCACCACAGTTCAAAAGCATCAATTCTTCGGTGATCAGCTTTCTTTATAGCACAACTCTCACATCCATACATGACTACTGGAAAAACAGCCTTGACTAGACAGACCTTTGTTGGCAAAGTAATGTCTCTGCTTTTTGATATGCTGTCTAGGTTGGTCATAACTTTCCTTCCAAGGAGCAAGTGTCTTTTAATTTCAAGGCTGCAATCACCATCTGCAGTGATTTTGGAGCCCTGAAAAATAAAGTCAGCCACTGTTTCCACTTTTTCCCCATCCATTTGCCATGAAGTGATGGGACCAGATGCCATGATCTTAGTTTTCTGAATGTTGAGCTTTAAGCCAACTTTTTCACTCTCCTCTTTCACTTTCATCAAGAGGCCCTTTAGTTCTTTTTCACTTTCTGCCATTAGGGTGGATCCAACATAATTTGCCCATTTTAAGCAAACTTTAATTACATCTGCAAAGTTCCTTTTGCCATGTGACGTTATACATGCACAGCCTCTGGGGATTAGTGCATGGATGCCTTTCCGGGAGAGGTAGGGGAGGGGTTGTTGTTCAGTCACTCAGTCGTGTCTGACTCTTTGTGACCCGATGGACTGCAGCACACCAGGCTTCCCTGTCCATCATCTCCCGGAGCTTGCTCAAACTCATGTCCATCGAGTCAGTGATACCATCTTGTCCTCTGTCATCCCCTTCTCCTCCTTCCTGCAGTCTTTCCCAGCATCAAGGTCTTTTCTAATGAGTCGGCTCTTCGCATCAGGTGGCCAAAGTATTAGAGCTTCAACTTCAGCATCAGTCCTTCCAATGTATAGTCAGGATTGATTTCCTTTAGGGTTGGTTTGATCTCTTTGTAGTCCAAGGGACTCTAAAAATTCTTCTCCAACAGCACAGTTCAAAAGCATCCCTTCTCCTTTATGGTCCAACTCTTACATCCATACATGACTACTGGGAAAACCATAGCTTTGACTACATGGACCTTTGTCAACAAAGTAATGTCTCTGCAGGGGTGGGAGGGAGCATTATTCAGCGTACCTCACAGAGTGATGGCAGGAATGATTGGACTCATGATATGATCCCTCTCCTCCTATCTTCCCCAACCTGCTGTGTCACATAGACCCAGTGTGCCGCTGCTGCTGCTGCTGCTGCTGCTACTAAGTCTCTTCAATTGTGTCCAACTCTGTGCGACCCCATAGATGGCAGCCCACCAGGCTCCCCTGTCCCTGGGATTCTTCAGGCAAGAACACTGGAGTGGGTTGCCATTGCCTTCTCCGCAGACCCAGTGTAGCCTCTTAATATTACTCTTGTTCACCCTTAGCAGCTTTTCTAATCTACTTAGAAAGCAGAAATAGGCACCCTCTACTTTGAAATCTTTCTGTAATGTCTCTCGGGGTCTTTATCCACAGATTGGGCAATGATGGAATACCTGCTTGTTTCATGTCTTTTTGTAGCAAGAGAAAAATTTAGTTGTGAAATCCACTATATCATGACTCACATTATCATATTTTTCCTACAATTTTGTTATGTGTAATGGGTCACAGTGATATTTTTGCCTCCCATTGTTGACCCATTCAGGCTTTGCTTTATGGCTCCACTGAGCTTTTCTCTGAATTTATTTCATGATTTGTAGGCAAACCCTTGCTTACCACGTTCATTTTTAAAGTGGCAAAATGCTTAAGTCATAATCCTGATTGGAGAACGCTTATACGACAGGGTAAATCATCTTCACTCAGATATTGAACAGACTGCAAAGATTCCCTATTAAACTGCACCATGGCTCATTAAACCCCATTGGTGAGAAAATTGGGTCTTTGTTAAATGTTTATGTTCTGTGCTAATGTTAAATTTAGAATATTTCTGTTGTAGGTACCTTTGGGAAAAATTCTAAAGCACCGCTAAAGTGCCAAAAGATATTAACCCACAATTCCCAAATAGAGGATCTGGAAAATCTCTCCCCACCCCAGTGTTTGCTCTCGGGTTTCTATCTTGCTAATCTTTATAGTTCTTATTTGTTTTTCTTTTCTCAATATCAAACCTTGTGATATTCTGATTACTTTTTTATATTCTCAGTAACTGGTAAGGACTGTACTTCAGGTTTTAAAGCAAAAGAGGGAGTAGATTATCTGGAACTATGTTCGATCATGTTTGAAATCAAGGAAAGGACATGTGATTGTCAGTGTTTTTAATATGCATCCGTATGATGAAGAAATAATCTCTGTCCACAAAGCACTTACATTCCAAAAAAGGACTTAAACAAATGCAAATACTTATGACAGAAATGTGATTCCAGAATGTGTTTTAATCAATCTAAAAAGAATAATTTCCCCTCACATAATAGTTATTAGAAATCCTCTACATATATTCCAGAAGAATCAGTTGGTTATTGTGTGGCAAAAGTTATTTAGAGCTAGGGAGCCTTTCTTAACGGGAATCCAACAAGAGAATTAAATTCCACTGAAAATGATTTGAGGAACTATTTCCTCATTTCTCTCAGAGACGATGCTTCATAAGTATCATTCTGGCTGCACAGGATGTAAATTGATTCATTACATACAACAAATGTCTTTGGACAATGGGTGTCAAGCTTTTTGGTGTCACAAACATTTTAAAATTCTTCAGAATTCGGAAGGACCTCAAGGAGTCTTTTGTTTGTGGGTGTTATATCTATCAACATTTACCATGTTAGAATGTAAATTTTTTAACATAATTTCATTGATCTATTTAAAATAATAATCATGAACAATTTACATGCTAAATGACATTTTTTATAAAAGCTATTTCCAAAATAAAAAATTTACTGGGAAGAGTGACACATCTTTGCAAGTCCCCTTAATGTGTGCTGTGACAGAATACAGCTGGCTTCTCACATTGGTTTCTGAATTCAGCTGCACTAACACACATCATATGACCTCTAAGTTCCACTCTACACAGATGAAATAACAAGAATGAAAAATTCAAGTAACACTGTCATAGAATTCTGAGATAGTTTTGACCTTGGGAATCATCCTGATAAGTCTCAGGAACTCCCAGATGTCCTGGACCATACTTTGAAACTATTGCCCTGGGGCACTGGGGCTTGTTTCTCCCAAATATCTCTAGGGGAAAGGGCTGTAATGATGTGCTAACATGTGGTATTTTCTCCACCACCAACTCAGTACCAAAATAACATATCATATTGATGGCCAAAATAAAATTGAAATGTTTTAAGGCTAAATCATTCATGATGGTCTGTGTAACTTCTAATTTACAACATTGTTGTTTAGTTGCTAAAACGTGTCCAACTCTTTTGCGACATCATGGGCCTGTAGCCCACCAGGCTCCTCTGTCCATGGGATTTCCCAGGCAAGAGTACTGGATTGGGTTGCTATTTCCTTCTCCAAGGGATCTTCCCGACCCTCGCTCCTGCACTTCAGGAAGATTCTTTTACCACAGAGCCAAATGACCTCAATGAAATAACATCTAGTGGTTAACTTTCTAGATCTGGCATTGTTTCTCTGACCCACTTCAGATGGTTAGGATTTCTAGTTGTATTTCTAGGATATGACTGGCAAAGCTTGATCGGCAAAACCAGTACACTGATTCTCTGCCAAGTCTTCACTGAGAAGATTGAGGCTCAAACTAATTTCAGTATTCCAGCCTACTCGAATAACTCAGCTATTTTGGAGCCTCTCCTTGTAATCTCACTATGTACAATATTTCAGAAAAGTGGGTTACAAAGTTACAGGAGAATTTCTTGTATACGAAGTATAGGAGAAGAAAAAAATCCCACATTTTCCCAGTAATCACTTTTGGAAATAGAAATTGCTGCCTTGTTTATGAGGCTACCAGGGTTCTCCACCTGTCAGCCTGACAAGGTTCCACTGTACAAGCCAGAGATGTTTTTGATTCTCCATGTGTCAGGGACAAGTGTCATACATACTGATTTGCACAGAAAACCACAGAGAGTGCTCTCCAGGGAGAGCCAGCATTTTGACAAGACTGAGTGGTGACTTAGAGCAACAGGGGTAGGAACTACTGTGTGATGCTGTCCATAGACCCAGGCAGAGCTTGTGCAGGTTGCTGAGAGTCCCTGTATTAAAATAGCATTTGAAATTTAAATTCCTTGTAAAATACCAAGAAAATACGGGCCAGAGAGCTGTTAATGGAGAGCTAGTGAAGGGACTATCACTAAATCACCCTGAAGACTTAGAAGTGATTGAAAGAGCATTAGGAAAAAGGTTAGTTCAAAAGATAGTAATAAAAAAAGTAAGACATTATTTAAGTCAATACATTGAAGTACCAAGTGGAGTAAGGTAATCGTTATCTGAATTTTTATCTCTAGTTATTGTTATTGCATTTGAGATGAGAAAATATGAGTTCTGATGCTGTAATAGGGTTCTCTTTTTTTCCATTTGTTTTCAACTTTTCTTGCTTATTCTGTTCAACCTGTATTAAATCAGAAATTGAAGAGACAGCCTCCATTGGCTTTCTACTCCATAGGCTTCCCTTTATCACCAGCTTCTCAGAAGTGCCATCCACACCACTGCCTCATTCATTCTCCCAAGACCCCTCACTGTTTGACTACTGAAACTATAACATATTCTCAGAAAATAGTTGAATCATTATTGTCATTCACTGAACCACTATTATCTCCAGTAATTCAATGGCATGTCTCAACCATCCAGTGCTCTTACATGGGAGTAGGGGTGTGTGTGTGTATCTGTGCATATTTGAGCATAAGGTTATATATGCTTTCATTCCTTACTACCAATTCAGGAGACAAAACAGATTTTTCTCTAGCTAAAAAGTCAAGTATGGGGAAGGAACCCCAAACCCCAAGCTCAGCGTTGAAACTCACCACTAAGTGATGAGAACTAAAGTATGACAAAGGCAAGGATGAGACAATTCCCTGGCAAAATCAGAGGTTAAAGAAATCAGATTGTGTCTTCTCCTCTTCCTCTCCACATGGTGTCTGGAATGTTCTCCTCAGACTATCCCAAGCAGTCTGATCAAACTACGCATGGCTCTTCAGCCAAGCCTCAGACCTGCGTTGTCCTTACAAACCCAGCAAGGTGTGAGCACAGCCAGTGTGCGCATGTCCACAGCTGATCCAAGAGGTTCTCTCTTGGGAAGAGGTGCCATGAGAGTCTTGGACCTTGTGTGTGAGACAGCCCTGCCAGCGAGCTAATTATATGCATTTTTCAAAGCTCTCAGCTCAGCAGTGAGAGTGAGTGGCTAATTTCCTGACTCACCTATTCAACTCATTTGTGGTCCCAGCAAATATTCCCTCTTGTAGGATACACTGCCTTGTTTTATTTCAAAGCTGTTCCATTTCTTCACAGAGTAGATAGGAATGTGCAAATAATAGCTTTCTGTTTGTGTGGGACAGCATTTATGCAGTCGAGTTCAGTTCTTTGTGCAAAAGGAATTGTGGGAATGTCAGAAAAGTTTTGAACAAAACTGGATATTCAGTTAAAAGCCTGTCCCTCCAAAGGCCCAAAGCTCTCACTGGAAAGATTCAGAGTCCAACCTAGCATAGGGTAGATTTCATAAGTGGGGAGGTGGGAAAAGAAACCCAGGGCTTTACCTCCCTATTTGTGAGCCTACGAAACTCATGTGCCTGGGAATGCAGACAAGTCATCTTCAAAATTTGGAAATACAAATAAACAACTACAGAGACTAAAGTCCATATTAGTAGGGCTTCCGTGATAGAATTTTCTAGCTTAAGAATAACTTTCCACCAACAGTGTAAGAAGTTTCCCTTTTCTCTATACCTTCACCTGCACTTACTGTTTGTAGATTTTTTTGATGATGGCCATTCTGATCAGCATGAGGTGATATCCCATTGTAGTTTTGATTGGCATTTCTCTAATAATTAGTTATGTTGAGCATCTTTTCATGTACCTGTTGGCTATCTGTCTTTTCTGGAGAAATGTTTATTTAGGTCTTTTGCTCATTTTTTTTGTTGGGTTTTTTTTGATATTGAGCTCCATGTGCTATTCATATATTTTAGAAATTCATTGATACAGCCACTGTGGAGATCAGTATGAAGGCTCCTTAAAAAACTAAACAGGTAACAACAATAATAAAAAATAAACATAAAACTACGTATGACCCAGCAATCATACTACTGGGCATATACCCTGAGAGAACCATAAAGACACACATTCTCCAATGTTCATTGCAGCATTATTTACAATAGTCAGGACATGGAAGCAACTTAGATGCCCATCAACAGATGAATGGATAAAGAAGATGTGGTGACTATATACAATGGAATATTATTCAGCCATAAAAAGGAATGAAATTGAGTCAGTTGTAGTGTGTGAGTGAACCTAGAGCCTGTGATACAGAGTGAAGTTAGAAAGAGAAAAATAAATTTCATATACTAACACATATATTTGGAATCTAGAAAAATGGTACTGGTGAATCTATTTGCAGGTCAGAAATAGAGATGAAGACGTAGAGAATAGACTTGTGGACATAACAGAGGAAGGAGAGGGTGGGACGAATTGAGATAGTAGCACTGACATGTATACACTACCATGTATAAAATAGACAGTGGGAAGCTGCTCTGTAGCACAAGGAGCTCTGCTCAGGGCTCTGTGATGACTGAGGGGTGGGACGGGGGTGGGGGTGGAGGGAAGCTGAAGAGGGAGGGGATATATGTAGACATATGGCTGATTCACGTTGTTGTTCAGCAGAAACTAACCCAACATTATAAAGCAATTATATTCCAATAAAAATCATAATTTTACTTTTATTCCACACAAAATTCCAGTAAAAGGAAAATGTTGGTAATTCAAACTCCCAATTGTGGACTTCCCTGGTGGTCCAGTGGTTACGACCCTTTAATTCCAAGGCAGGGGGCACAGTCCAATCCCTTGTCAGGAAACTAAGATCCCATATGCCTATGGTGTGCCAAAAAACAGAAAAGTAAAACTCCCAACTGAAGCCTTTTTGTTTCGATTCTCTTCAGGATCTTGACTCTATCCTAGCAGGAGAAAGAGGTTACTTAGCAGAGATAATCATCAGTCCACTTCCACTACCACCTGCAAAGGCTCAGAGGTGGTACAAATGTGAACATCTACACATTAGTAGAGGGTACATCTCTGCCATTCTATCATGATTAAGGATCTATTCATCTAGAATAATGAAATCGACTCTATGCCTAGTAAAATGGAATCTGGCTAATTGTCATGCTGATTCATGGCATTCTGTATTTGCTGTCTCTTTACCCTAAAGCTAGTTGTTGAATTCAATACTCCTTTCCCTAGGATAACCTTTAGTAAATAAAAATCTATTCATGATAGATATGGTTTTCAGCCAACTTGCTCATGCATTAGGATCAGGTTTTGTAAATATCCCACATGTATATTTCATGTTTCTTTTTCTCCAGGTATCCCTTATCTGTGAGTATCACCCAAGGATCTCTCATGAACTCTCTTCTCTTTCTATATGCTTCACACAGGCAATCTCAGCCACTCCTGTGGCTTTATGTTCTTCCTACACGCTTATTACCCTTAAATTCTTTCTTCTGCTTTAACTCTGTATAGTTACAACCTTTTAAAATTTTATTAAATTTATCTTTTGCTATGCTGGGTCTTCATTGCTATGCAGGTTACTCTCTAGTTGTGGTGCAAAGGCTTCTTACCATGGTGACTTCTCTTGTGGAGCACAGGTTCTAGGGCACTTGGACTTTAGGAGTTGTGACTCCCAGACTCTGGAGTGCAAGCTCAGTAACTGGCGCAGGGGCAAAGTTGCTTCGTGGCATGTGGGAACTTCCCAGACCAGTGATGAAACCCATGTCTCCTCCATTGGCAGGTGGATTCTTTACCACTGAGCCACCAGGGAAGCCTCTGGCGATAGCCTTTTACTTCTAGTTTTCTTCTTGAAATTTCCATTTGAAATTCCATCTGCCTATTTAAGTCAACATATCAAAAACCAAACTTGCAAAACTCCCCTGTCTACAAATTTCTCTTATGCAGCCCATTTACTGCCTGCCCAGGGTTGAAACCCAAATCTTGCTGTCTCTCAAGCACCGAGACCTACCAGTTCTTCATCCCAAATATATACTGGATATTATCGCCTCTGCTCTATCCCCTCTGACATTATCTTTTCACTCATTAAAGCTTACCATAGTCTAGCAACATGCTAGGGGTTAGTGACCCAGAGGGAAGGTGAGAACCAATGAGGAAGTAAAATACAAAGCACTGTGGTCACTGACCTATGAGAGCCCAGGGTGGTGGATGTTCAGGGAAGTACAGGATGTACAGGAGTTGAAGAGCCTGAATCTAGGACTCTTCCAGTGTTGGTACAACTCATCTCTTGCCAGAACATTCGGGAAAGCTTCCAGCCACATGTCCATTCTGTCCTCTACCCTGCTGCCTAAACTTTATTTCCAAGGTTTAAATCAAACCGTGCACTCTGTCACTAAAACCCTCCCATTATGGCAGAACAAGTGCCAAACTTATTGACCCTACTTACAAAACAGTCCAACTGAGCTTTTTTTTTTCCTCCCCAGCACTCTTTTAGACAACACAGTTATTAACCTCACAGTGCATGAAATAGGAAAGGAAAGAACAGAAATGAAAATGCCCATTCTGCCTTAAAAATTTACCATCAGTATCATTTTCAACCACCCTCTTTTCCCCTTTGGCAGTCAACTCAATGTATCATTCTCCTAATGATAGCTGTTCACACTTTGCTTGACTGTTTCAAATAGCAAGATACTGAATAGTTTTGATGAACACAGTTAATCAGTGTGTGATTATTCACTGCCCAGGTATATGCCCAGAGGCTCTGTACAACTATATGGTATATAGGAGCCATGAAGCAGACTGCTGAAAATGAACCCTTAGGCCCCACTCTTAGGAACATTGGGTCCATCTGTATAGATGAGTGTGATCTTGAGAGAATGAGAGCCAGGTGCCGACCACCTCTCCCTTCACAGGAATAAGCCGCTGCAACAACCTTCACTCATTCACGCACTCGATCATTCACACATCAAGCACTTCTTGAGCCTGTGCCAAGAGCTCATAGTCTTTTCTATGATATGTTCTGCAATCCCAAATTCTGGGATCAAAAAGGAGTGACCCAGGTCTTTACTGAGGGGTCAGCGGGCTGGGGGAAAATTTGAGAGGTTTTTAAAGATTGAATAAAGGTTTGGGGTTTTTCTTTTGTAGCAAAAAGTGTGTGTGTGTGTGTGTGTCTGGGTTTATGTATTTAAAGAAGGAGGAGAATGGTAGCATCTGGATGAGAAACAGATAGCTGCCCTGCTAAACTGAACCCAAATGCCAAGGTAGTTAGAAAATGACACACTGTGCTCAGGAAATTCTGACAAGTTCAGTGTACCTAGAGGGAGGCAACAGAGCAGGGGCAGGGAGTGCAGACAGAGATGCTGGAAGGCGAACAGTGCACAGATTATAGAAGACCTGTACCAAGGAGCTCAAGCTTTCTCTGTAAGCAGTGGGGAGCCCAGAGAAATTTTTTAAGCAGGGGAGTGACCGATGAGGTTTATTTTGGTTAAAGGTTCAGTATGTATATATCGATGGTTTTGAGAAGATGAACTTTTAACGAGTGCTTTATACAGGTGACCACAGCCGAGGACAAGTCCATGGCCACGTCCCAGCTAACTCTGCATATTTGTGTGTGTCTTCCCTAGTGACGGTGTTGGCCATTTTCCATGAACTGCATGTCGACCCTGACCTGTACACACTCTTGTTTGGGGAAAGTGTGTTGAACGATGCAGTCGCCATAGTCCTTACATAGTAAGTACCAGAACTTGGCCTGTGCTTCTTTGACCAAGTGAAAGATGCTTCAAATATGGTGATAATTCCTAGGGGCTTTAATAGTATCTTTTCTCTTATATCATAAAGATAAAGGCAATTTCTAGCTTTTAAGGAATAATGACCACTGAAGAGCTCCAATAATGTGTACATTTCATTGTGCACTTAATTTCTAACACTATTAATAAGCTTCATGTTTCCAGTCTATGATAAAAAACTACTCAGAGGGTAACACTTTTGTTTCTTGGTGTATATATTTAGCTGATTCACTTAGGGTTCCTAAAATGCACATAAATAAGCTTTCTTCATTTTAAACCAGTATCATTTAATTTTTTCAAGTCATGTTCCAGATAATAGACTAATAGAAACCATTGTATTTATAGGAATTTTGGCAAATCAGAGATAGAAGTTGAGAGGCGTGAATCTCTATTTATCATGTAAATGTCATGCATTATAGGAATACACACATTCTAAAATCATCCACGTGATAAGTAAAACTGATGAAGCTTCTGCTAAGAGGTAATATAATTTCCCTTTCATTCTGGAGGAATTTTCATTTCAGGGTGAGAATTAGTGCTCTCTTTTCACCTCCCCTTCAGGCACTCACCATTTATATTTAATAAATGCCATTTTGGTGTCTTTCACTATGTCAGAGGTCTCTTCTTGGTTTTAGATTAAGACTAACATTTTGGGCAACTGTCAAATACCCTAAAGAAAAGTAGCCATCTAATAATTAAATGTGACAACAAGATTCAATTCAGGGTGCTAATTACTTCGAATGCATTTGAAAATGTATTGCAAACTAACAAACGATTTTTCAAAGTCAGATCTCAGAGAGCAGTGTAGGAAACAACAGCGGCACTTCTCTTTTTTTCTGCCAGCTGACATTTCTCAAGGCTGTCACCCCAAAGTAATCACTGCATTCAGCAACGTTCAAGAAAGAGTCAAAAAAAAAAACAAAGATCTTATATTTCACCTGGCTACCAAGAAGTGCCTTTCCTGCTTTTAAGGAAATATCAGTGAGTCCAAATTAAGAGCAAAAGCCATGGCACATTCACAAATGCCAAAGGATGCTTTTAAAGAAACACCAAGAACAGTTCATTAAAACATCAGGAATCTCTGTCCAAGAAATACTAGTATTAAGGGAACATTTGGAGTAAAACTTGTTTAAAATATGCTGAGTCTCTCATCTTCACTTCCCGAACTGCCAAGTTGTAAAAGGCCAAGCAAAGCGAAATCACTAAAGCACAAATGAGCTTGGGAAAGAATCGTGCAGCTACAACCAAGGAAAGGTTTGGCCTTTCTGCTTTCAGCACTACCATTCACAGTAGTTTTCCATTAAAAATGCAGACTCCAAGGATAAATGTTGATGCTGCTGAGCACAAGCCTGGAGGACATTCGGAACAATCCATTTAATATCACCTCGGGTCAATAGGTGGTTATTAACTGTCAGTACATTTTCTACTCCCCTACCCGTGCATTGCATGTTGTAATAAAATGTGTTTCACCATATCAGGATCCCTTCCTTTCTAGGCACCAGACACTGCCATTCTAATCAAAATCTTGTGCTTCCCAGCTTTGACATTCAGGTATTGTACAGAGTGACCCCAATGAGTTTTAACTTTAAAATGAAAGTAATTCTAAATTAGGAGTTCTTGATATGGACACTGCCACACATTGAAATCTGCAGGCTCTTTCTTCCACCCAGTGCATGAGGATTCCATTGGCCCCTCCCGGGAGCTCTACTGAGCATTAATGCACAGCTGTCCCTCTGCACCAAGGGACTGGTTCCAGGCCACCTGTGGATACCAAAATCCACAGGTGCTCAAGTCCCTTATATGAAATGGCATAGTACAGCCAACACTTTCCACCCGCCAACTCCCTGTCTGCAGAGTCAGCTAACTAACCTCAGATTGTTCGATGAGGAACCTGCGAATTCAACGGACCACTTGTACTTAGGTTACGCTGGGTCTGGGACTCTGTCCACCTCTGCTGTCTATTAATTACTTCTTCTCTCACCTTGCACAATTCTCCATGTGTTCCGCTCTTCACTTTTCTCATATGCTTCTTAAACTTAGTTTACAGCCATATGACAATCTCATTTTATACATCTACTTACCCACACATTCCCTCTCCTTTTAATGCTGCACCCCCACCCTGTCTCTTCCGACTATCTTCTATTTACCTTGCAAGAGCCCTATTAAAAAGTTTTCCATGACCTTCAGACCAGAAGTTCAAACATTTGTCTCTCCATTTTTCTCTTCCTTCACGCTAAACTTCACATGGTAACCAGTCAAGTCTCTGCTTTTCATTACCTGCACAAAGCTCTCTCTTCACAGCTCCTGTTTTTGGCTCATCAAGTCTTTTACCACATACCTCAGACTCCTCCTCTGGGAACCACTAACCCACATGCTAAGACCCTACTCTTCCTTTCTGTGTGCCTCTAATTCTCTGCCAGCTCAGCAGTGCACTCTTGGGTTTGCATGTGTATTTGCTTCTCTAGATAGTAACAGCTGAAGATGGCGTCTTTGCACTTGAAAAATACATTAAAAGAGAAAATGAAAATCTCTTTTGTATTTTCCCTTTCTCAGTTCCATCTTTGTGTGGTTTTGAAGTTTAAGAAAAGAGATAGAGTTTTTTACTGTATCATGGAAAAGAGAAGACACATTTTGATGTGAAATCGAGTACAGTAAAGGACCTAAATCATCAACCACTATGGCCTTTGCAGTGACTCTGGAGCCTCTTTGGAATGGTCATACACTTTCATTTACCTTCTCATTTTCCAAGAGCAAATCTCCTTGTTTACGTACCATCCTCTTAATATTTAAAAAAGTCTCATTGTTAGTTTTGTGACAATACTCTGTTCTAGCATTTCTCATTCAAATACAGAGTAATTTAGCCATATTTTAATTTAAATTGGGCTTGCCTGGTGATTCAGTGGTAAAGAATCTGCCTGCAATGCAGGAGACACGTGAGATGGGTTCAATCCCTGAGTCGGGAAGATCTCCTGGACAAGGAAATGGCAACCCATTCCAGTATTCTTTCCTGAAAAATCCGATGGACAGAGGAGCCTGGTGGCCTGCATAGGGTCGCAAAGAGTTGGACACAACTGAGCATCCATGCACACCATAATGCCATAGTTTAAATTAGCTTTTCTGTGCTAATCTAAGTAACCAGTTATAACTCTTTTTCTCAGGCTAAATGTGCTCTGAATTTCAAACAACTACTGTAATGTATAATTGAATTTGATGGCCACAACTCCTGAACATAGCAGTGCATGGTGGGTGGTGTCCCTAAGGCTTAAAATGATGCAGAGTTACCTTATGATAAAAGTAACTTTATTTACGGAGAAGGCAATGGCAAGCCACTCCAGTACTATTGCCTAGAAAATCCCATGGATGGAGGAGCCTGGTAGGCTGTAGTCCATGGGGTCGCTAAGGGTCGGACACGACTGAGCGACTTCACTTTTACTTTTCACTTTCACACATTGGAGAAGGAAATGGCAACCCACTCCAGTGTTCTTGCCTGGAGAATCCCAGGGACGGGGGAGCCTGGTAGGCTTCCGTCTATGGGGTCACACAGAGTCGGACACGACTGAAGTGACTTAGCAGCAGCAGCAGCAGCAACTTTATTTAACAAAAAGTTTTGGAATTAGCTTTTCTCTGCTCCATACAATTGTTCCAAGTATATAGGGAATGTCATCCCCAAACAAGTATGCATAATGGCTCATGAATGAATTCCACATGATGGATTTGCATTTCTAAGAATGCGTAATAAACTATGAAGGAAGGCAAAGATATAATGAAGAAATCTTAAAAGGTGTGTGTTTTTGAACCCTGAACAAAGAGGCAACATAGTAGGGTAGAAAGAGCCTTAGATTTAAGTCAAAAAGCTGGTGTCAGGATTGTCACGAATTAACTGTGCAGTCATTATAGTTGACATGGAATCAACCCAAACTGGAGTAAACACAAGGGGAATCTGTGTGAACGGAGGGAACTGAACAGCAGGAGTAGACATGGCTCAGGAATGGGCCCGGGAAACAAACTTTCTCCCTCCTCAGCTGCTTCAGGTTATCTCACACACCTGGCCACAAGACGGCCGCCAGCATCTCCCGGGGCTGTATCTTTAGTCAGGAGAGTAGGGCCAGAATCTTTGTCCCATTATTCCCAGAAATAATCTGGGTACATCTTGTAGATTCTGATGCCATTCCAGACTCACTTGAGGCCAGGGAGATGTGCTGAATTTACTGTCTCGGGTCTAAGTCACATTGTTCATGAACTTCAGGCAGTAATTGGTTTTAACTGAAAGCACATGAGCTGAGACTGCTCAGAGGAATATTGCCACAAAAAAGGAAGAGTGGGGGCTTCCCTGGTTTCCCGGTGGTTAAGAATTCACATTGCAATGCAGAGGACATGGGTTCTATCCCTGCTCGAAGAACTGAGATCCCTCATGCCGAAGGATAACTGAGCTCACGCTGCTACAGCGAGAGAGTCTGTGCACTACAACAAAGATACCATGCAGCCAAAATTTTTAAAAAATTAAGTAAAAAAATTAAATTAAAAAAGACAAGTGGACGTTTGTTGCTGTGTGTGGCAGCTAAGACCCCATGCAGCCAAAATTTTTCAAAAAATAAAGTTAAAAAAGAAGAGCGGAGGCTGGTCAGAAACAAAATTAAACTGAAAAATCCATGACGGTGATTTTATATGACCATAAACTCTTCACGCTTGTTTCCTTACCTATATATTGTAAGAATAATTGTTCTGTATATATTACAAAATTATTCTGGGCAATAAATAAAGCAAGATAGTTAGAAAGGCTCTATAATCCATATAATTGACATAATCCATGCTTATAAGTATATATATACTTATTATAATTTATACAGTCACTGATATCAATGTCTTTCATTCTTATACATATCTCTGGTTTCAGTGAAATGACTAAAGAAAGACCTGCTTCTAGTGAAGCATTCCTTCATAAATATGACATTTTATGAACCAAGGAATAGAGAGAATAACCATTTTTACATGTGATTTCCTCCGTTAGGAATGAATGACTTAGTTAACGCACACAGTCTAAAATCAAGAACTAGAAGTTAAAGTATATTATTTAACACTATATAGGTTCTCACAACCAAAGTTGATATTACTTGTGAAAGCTAATTGCAGGAGGAGAGAGAAAAGCAGGATTATGTTACCTGAAATGCCATGTCTCTCACAGTAAGAAATCAATTTTTACTTATGGAGTTGATAAATTAAAAAATGAAATATATATACACACATATTATTTAAAAATCTGAGTTGCAATGCAAGGGCCATGGGTTCGATCCCTGGTTGGGGAACAAAGATCCTACATGCTGTGGGGCAACTAAGACCTGACACAGCCAAATAAATAAATACTGGGCTTCCCAGGTGGCTCAGTGGTAGAGAATCCTGCCAACTCAGGAACCGCAGGAGATGCGGGTTCCCAGGGTCAGGAAGATCCTCTGGAGAAGGGAATGGCAACCTACTCCAATATTCTTGCCTGGAGAATCCCATGGACAGAGGAGGTTGGTGGGCTATAGTCTATGGGATCACAAAGAGTCAGACATGCACCCAGAGTCACAGGGAAGCCATCCGAAGAAATAAAGACATAAATGGTTAAAAAGAGATACTTTTGCTATGTACAACAATGATAAAAGTGAAAAGATAATTTAACTCTATTTTGTATCCTTTCATACTATCTAAATGTTTCTATGCATTTGAACTAATGTATTTAAACTATTCTTCAGGTGATCAAAATAAAAGAAAAGCCAATTTATTTGATGAGAATAGAGTCAATCAATCCTAGCAGGCAAAAGTCACTACAAACAAAATTAAATGATGAAAGATAGACCAGGGAAAGTAATTTCAACAGACATATTGATAGTCTTTCAAATATGTATTATGATTGTCAATCTTTTAGTATACCAAGTGTACCAGTTATGTTCAGTTCAGTTCAGTCACTCAGTCATGTCCGACTCTTTGCGACCCCATGAATCACAGCACGCCAGGCCTCCCTGTCGATCACCAACTCCCGGAGTTCACTCAAACTCATGTCCATCGAGTCGGTGATGCCATCCAGCCATCTCATTCTCTGTCATCCCCTTCTCCTCCTGCCCCCATCCCTCCCAGCATCAGAGTCTTTTCCAGTGAGTCAACTCATCACATGAGGTAGCCAAAGTATTGGAGTTTCAGCTTTAGCATCAGTCCTTCCAATGAACACCCAGGATTGATCTCCTTTAGAATGGACTGGTTGGATCTCCTTGCAGTCCAAGGGACTCTCAAGAGTCTTCTCCAGCACCACAGTTCAGAAGCATCAATTCTTCGGCGATCAGCTTTCTTCACAGTCCAACTCTCACATCCATACATGACCACTGGAAAAACCATAGCCTTGACTAGATGGACCTTTGTTGGCAAAGTAATGTCTCTGCTTTTTAATATGCTATCTAGGTTGGTCATAACTTTCCTTCCAAGGAGTTAAGTGTCTTTTAATTTCATGGCTGCAATCAGCATCCGCAGTGATTTTGGAGCCCAAAAAAATAAAGTCTGACACTGTTTCCACTGTTTCCCCATTATGTTACCTGAGATAAATTACTTAACCTCTCTTTGCAGCAGATGTGTCCTTTATAAAACAGAGATGGTGATATTAATAGCACTTACCTCATTGGGTAGGATTAAACAAAACACTTGGAATAGGGCCTGACTTAACACTCCATAACACTAGATATTAGCTTCTGGTATTACTCCTGTTATAAAAGACCAATAAAGAAAAGGTAAACATGATAGAAAACTGGACAAAAGATGTAAGTAGATAATGAACAAGAGAAGAAACATAAATGGCCAATATTCTACTAATAAGATCAGCTTCACTAGTAATGAAACAAATTAAATATCATTTTTTGCCTAGCAAATCTTCAAATTTTCAGAACTCAAGAAAGAATAGTCATACTTGGGATAAATCAGAGTTTGGGGAAATGGGAACCCTCCCACATTACTGACAAAAAAAGAGAAAAGGAATAGAACTTTTATAAAGGCAGTTTGACAATATTTATAGTCATTAAAATTTGTGAATGCTTTCGCCCATTTACTTCATTTCTAGAAATCTGTCGTAAGCAATTAAGGGTATGTATAAGAATTTCTTCATGAGGATGAGTGCATTGCTTTGAACAAAAAGTTGTACTTAAATTACTAGTTGGTTGAGTAAATTATTAAAATCATGGAATTCTATGCAGGCATTTAAAAAATGATAGAAAAATTATTGATATTAAAAGATATTCACAATATATTTTAGGTAAAATAGTAATATAAAATGTTACTTTTATATAGTCTTTAATTTTTTTTTATTCATTTATTTGGCTGTAGTGGGTTTTAGTTGCCACATATGGGCTCTTGCTTGAGGCACATGGAATCTAGTTCCCTGACCAGCGATCGAACCCAGGTTCCCTGCATTGGGGGCATGAAGTCTCAATAGCTGGACCACCAGGGAAGTCCTGAAAAAAATTTAAATGGTGTATACTATAAGATCTATTAATTTTTTTGGTTAAAAAAAACCACAGCCAAATTTATGTGTGTATAATTATAAGAGGATTGGGGGCAGGTGGAGAAGGGGACGACAGAGAATGAGATGGCTAGATGGCATCACCGACTTGATGGACATGAGTCTGAGTGTACTCCGGGAGTTGGTGATGACAGGGAGGCCTGGCGTGCTGTGATTCATGGGGTCGCAAAGAGTCAGACACAACTAAGTGACTGAACTGAATTATAATACATTATAATTTATATACAAAATCAAAGTGTTAGGTGGGATCACAGGTGATTTTTATATTCTTTTTTGCTTGGATATAAATATATACAATGATCAGCTTTGGTCCAATGAATTCCCCATTAACATACTTGATAATTGGCAATCTTCATTTAAATGTAGATTCTAGAGAGCTTTAAGTCTGACATTTTTCTACCCATGAAAGAGAAGAAAGAGGGCGATGAGTGTTCTCAGTCATTTATCTGCAAAACTGAAGTACTGCCAGTATTGTACTGAAATATCTTCTTGTGAAATAATTGCACAGTGTACAAATGCTTCCAGATTTTTTTAGAGATAAAATCAGAACCTCATTAAACAGCTGGCTGTTGGATGATAATAAATACATGCTAGGTTCCTTCATTTTCTGGTAAGCAAATGCTTACAAGGAAATTCAATGTTGATTATTAAAAGAGGGTGGGAAATGGAGCACCGTTTTCTTTTTTTTAAATACGAGTGTTACGCTGCTTAGAGGTTCTTACTAGAAAATGTCATTTAAAGTGTGATACTGGTGAATGCTTGGCACTTAGCGTGAGTGACATTTTGAAAGAGCACATTTCTTATAACGCATGCATCTTAAGAGAAATTTAAAATGGAAATTAATGGGATGGCTGTGAGACTCCAAGTACCATGCAACTAACAGGAACCTTGAGATGTCACCCAGTCTTTCAGCAAAAATGTACTGAGGACCTATAAGCGCCAGACATTGTGCTGAGCCCTGGTGATGCAGAAGGATGGGCACAGTCACGCATCCCTGCTTTTAACTTAACTCCTCAGTGAAACAGGCAAATGACAGCTAACGCAGAATTTAATATGTGCAACAAAAAATTGCTCTAAAAATTATCCCAGAAAATAGCTCTGTAGAGATGGGTTCCGAACATACAGTGCTAAGGAAATCTATTCTTCCTCTTCGTACCAGCATCTCTACGTAGATTACAAGCTCCTCGAAGGCAAATAGGTGGTTCTCCATCACCCACGACATGAAGCTAATTATCTGGAAGTTTCTCAACCTTTCAAATACAGATGGGGACATTTTACTAATTATTAAAATTAAAATTCATTCCAGAGGATGGATGTTTAACATTCTTCATATTGCTTCTTCTAAATATATGAAAAGCCTTATTTGTTATCCTCATTAGCTCTACTTCTCCCATCTGACCCATAGCTGTAAACAAAGTGGTGATAAGAAGATGTCTCCTTTTGATGAGCGTGAACCAAAACTGTTATTCTAGCCAGAAAGTACAGTATTTCTCATAAATCTGCTTAACTTAAAAAAAAAAATTTATTCTATCTTGACATATCTTTCCGAGGATAAGTCACTTTGATATTTGCCTTGGAAACCGATAATCAGCATGAAATGCATTTATTTTTTTTATGCCTGTCTGGATACTGCTGGTATACATAATTGAAAAAAAGAAAAGAAAGTTGTGGTCCTCTTGGCTTAAAGCTCCTTGTCCTGGCCATGCCAACTTCATCTTTTGGACACCAGGTGGCGGCACCTAGCAGGAATGGAAAGGGGTCCTGGTATCTTTAAGAAGCAACTGGGAGGCAGATCTCAGCTGACCTCCAGCTTCAGTCAGAAAGCCCAGTGTTTGCTGCCACACCCCTGCCTCCTGCTGCAGCCTTGTTTGTTTTTTCTCATTCCTGATCCCTGGTTCCTGTTTCCTGACTATGACTCTGGAACCTCCCCTACCCTGCCTCTTAATGTCCCTGTTCAGATGACAGGAACTGACCTTGGCTTCATACTGGGACTCCATCCCTTGTCTCTCAGATTAGATCTGACATTTACTCACTATTTCTCCAAAACTCAGAACTGGCTTTGCTTCATGTCAAACCATGCACTACAAACTGACCGACCAAGAATAAATAAATAAAAGAAATCCATGTTGATGGTGTCTTATTTCAATCCCACTATACGTTAATTTATTGGCACGTAAGTCAGATGTAAGTGACAGAAATCCAATTCAAATTAGCTTCAGCAAAGGAATTCACTGGCCTATTTAACAGGAATTGGGCTGACTCTGGACATACCCGGATTTAGGGGTTCAAATATGATTGTCTTCTTTCTTGGCTCTGATTCCCTCTGAGTGCTAACATCATTCTTTCCTACTGCAGATAGACTGCACAGATATATATGTGTGTATATATATATATATATATGTGTGCATATATATATATGCACAATAAAGATTTATGTATATATGTACAGACTATCTATCTGTAGGAAAGGGTAACTAATGCTATCTCCAGGCTTATATTGTTCTAGCTCAAAATAACACTTAATTCTCCCAATATTTGCATATCAGCCACAGAGAAGGACTCCTATTGGCTCTTCTTGTATCAGAAGATCACCTCTAGACCAATCAGATAGCACTCCATGGAAATTAAACATGGTGACTGGCCAGATATGAACGATATCCTCATCCTTGTGGCCTGTGGCATGGAATCAACTATTAGAAGAAAGTGATTGAAAGAGAAGTTTAATCCCAGAATAGCAACTACCAATTTCACAATAATGGAATGTTCAGGACATAATGAACTGAAATGAAGCAGATAGGCCCCATGCCTTTACAAACTTTAAAAAAAATGCTTTATCTAAAGAGGCAAAAAAATCTCTTCTAAATGTAGAATTGATTTGAAGAAGAGGAAAGGAAATTCCCTAAGTGTAAAAAACAAGAGAGAAATCAAGGCAACAGTAGGAAGCTGCCACTGTCAGTAGCCATATGATTTTGTGTGGGATATAGACCCAGAGGTTTGGGAACTGGAGTCCCATTTCCCTGTGGAAATCAGAGCCCTGTCTTATAAGCTCATTCATGGTAATATACTTGTGCAAAGTTCTTTGAATAAAGCCTGAAGTCTCAAAGTGCTCTCTCCATCACAGACTCTGTCCATCAGCCTTAAGAAATGGTGAGGACACTTGCCTTTCGGATTTTGCCTCAAAATCCCTGATCCGGGAAGTTGTGTACAGGAAATACAAGCCAGTGAATTAAGATTAAAAGTTTTTAGGACTATTGAAACACCTGCCCCTGCCTTATTTTCCTTCCCTTATTTCTAAATATGCTAAACTTCTCTGAAGTGATACTATCTCAACTCAGAAACATGGAAATCCCACAGTAAAAAGCAACACTTCCTGAAAAAAAAATTCACAGTAAAAATTTACAAGCCACGGAAGGAAATGACTCCACTCTGAAGAAAAGCCAGGAGATAACCAAAAGTAAATCAGAACAAGCACTCTAAGGAACTAAACAAAAAATATAAAATATTGAGATATATTATAAAAAATGAGCATATTAAAGTGACTAAAGAGATAAGTGGAGCAGAAAACAAGTTAGAAAAGAATAATTAAAAAAGAAGCAAAAGACTGTTCCATAATGAAAAATGCATATATTGACATTAAAACTGAACAGATGAGATAAATGTCCTATTAAATGCAGATGGTTAATCAAAAGATAAAATTTGCAAATGAACCAGGATGCAGAGCAGAGTTAATTTGTAGCACTATTTGAAGAAATAATGGATGGTAATTTTCCAGAATTGAAGAGAAAAATTAAGACATCACATTATGTCCAGAACTGGATAAATTAAAATTATCTCACATCCAAATATATTACAGTGAAGTGTGAGATCATCAAAGACAAAGTGGAAATCTGAAAAGCAACCAGAGAGGAAAGATGAATTGCTGACAGTGGAAAACAATTTAGAAGGCAGCAGTTTTCTTATTAGCATTAATAGTTGCCTGAGGACAGTAGAATACTACGTGCAAAGTACTGAGGGAAAATAATCTATAAACAGGGTTCTAAATAGCCTACAAACAAGGTTACCATTCTAGGGAAAGAATGAAATAAAGACATTTACAGATTGAAAAGAGTTTACCACTCATGGATAATCCGTGATAGAAATTAGAAACTGAACTAAATAAGAGTGGGAGACAGGAGTGGTGAGCAAAGAAATTGGTGAAATAATCATAAGTCTAATAAAGAACAACCATGGCAATAATAATGATGATTAGTGGAGTAAATTATGTGAGAAATAGCACTCTGTTATTCACTACAATATACAGAGGTGGTGGACATTGAATGTGATTGGACTGAGAGATGATGCTGAGTTCAGAAAGTAGAAACACAGCAAAACAGCTGTTTTAGAGCAATCCAATTTTCACTCAAGTAGCCATGTTCATCAAAATATTTCTCAAAATGGCCGAAGAGTATGACAACAGTTAATCCTTTTCAGTTTTGTTTAGAAATGTGGAAATCAGTTTAATTGTGCTATGAAACTTTCCATTCCATTCCGTTCTGTTCCGTTCAGTTCAGTCACTCAGTCGTGTCCGACTCTTCGTGACCCCATGAATCACAGCACGTCAGGCCTCCCTGTCCATCACCAACTCCCAGAGTTCACTCAAACTCATGTCCATCGAGTCGGTGATGCCATCCAGCCATCTCATTCTCTGTCATCCCCGTCTCCTCCCACCCCCAATCCTTCCCAGCATCAGAGTCTTTTCCAGTGAGTCTACTCATCGCATGAGGTGGCCAAAGTATTGGAATAGTCTTTAATAATTTCAAACTATACAAAGTATTTCTTCAAGTTAGAAAGCTGGTGAAGTATCTTTCTTGGGATCCTTTCATTTTTCTGTTCAAGATTATAGGCTCTCTCCTTTGTACCTCTAGTGACTCAAGTGTGGGACTCATCGGGTTTTCTCTGGATGCGGTCCTTCATCTTTCTCATTGTCTTCCTAGTTTTCTTCATTTTCGTTTCTGATTGCCTCACATTCCTTATTTTCAGATTTTATGACCCACACTAGGAATTCATCTATTCAGTTCTTACCAAGTCCTGGGAAGAGGTTACCTCCATAGGTGGAAACAGGGATGTTTTCTGCCACATCAGTTCTTGATACGCTGTGTGATGGAGATTCTTTAAAATATTGTCATTTATACACTCAAGTAACTTTGAGCTAACTCTCTAGATAACAAACCAGTTTTGAGAGAACATTGGAAGGGATAGTTCCATCTTCTGATGTACATTGTTTACTAAATCACAATGAACAATGTATGTAGCTCCTTATTCATTTTTGCCTCTGTTTGAAATTTTGGCTCTCTCTACATAAAAGAACCTGGTGATTTCTTCTCCAGGCCTGGGATGACCAGCCATGTACTAAGATAATGATTTGTGCTAAGCAAAGTATATATGAGGCAGAGGTGGACTGCAGGGTGCTGATATAAAATAAGCACCAAGAAATTACTGATCCATGGCCCAGACTATCCATATTAGCTTGATCAGTTCATTTTCTTTCTATAACTAAGTTATTTTGGAAGCTGAATCATAATCATCATCCAGTTTATTATTTACCACAGGAAATTACTGTCACTAGGATTTCAAGAACCCCAAAGATCGTATGACAAAGCAGTCTTCCTGTAGGCTGACCTACATAAAAAGATAAATAATATCTAGAGGATTGTAGGATCAGCATGGGGACAGATGAAGAAGAGTAGATTGATGAATCATTTGTTTATCTGCATCTTTCACACAAGAGGTACTTTTTTCCCCCAAATGGAAGTAGTAGGCAACTACTCCCCAAATCCATTACCAACATTTAGTATAATTTAAAACTATTCAAAGTATGTTAGCATAATTAAACCTTACTCTCTCCCCACTACATAAAGCTGGGACTGTCACTCACAGAGTTTATGTGATTCTTCTCGATTCTTCTGTGACTAATCAGTCCTTCTTCAGATTGATAGGTTGCATATTTGTCACTACATATGAATGTCTTATCTCTATTTAATGTCCTTGAATACCTGTTGGGGGGGGTTGACAGAGATTCTGTCTCCTCTGTGTTATAACTTGTGACACACATTCACAAGACAGTGTACTAATGATGGGGGACAGTTCATCACTAGGTATCTGGGACATCTATGAGAAGAACCAACCATGACTTTGGCTACACGTGAAGTAAAATTTCCAGCATTGTCAAACTGGCTCCTGTTCATAACATGATCTAAAGCACTACCCATTCAACTTTTGGGGGAGTGGTTACAAAGTCTTTTAGAATCTGAAGAAAGCTATGGTTGTCATCTCAGAGAAGGGGGCATGTATCTGAACTTCAGAAACTCATGGTTAAGATGTTTTTGTCCTAAGGCATATTTTATTTCCAGTGTGTTTTAAGCTTGAATTCTCATTCTGAACAACCAAGAAAATGCCTTTTATTTTAAGTGATCGATTCTGAATATTTTTTCCCAAGAGAAACATTTCCAGAGAACAAGGGGTCAAATCAGTATGCAGTCATAATTTTGGTCTAAATTAAAAGCTCTCTTTCATCCCAGAGAATATAATCTGTTCATATTACTTGGGCTCCATAATGAATTTACATGGCAGGCTTATTGCAGGTTTTATGTGGGCTCTGACTTGCTGGGGCATGTGATGCTCAGGGAGTCTGATTAAAATTTTGGGAAGGAGCAGCTGTTCAACCACAGAGGGTGAACTCAGGGCCCATTTTTCAGAGCATGACTATAACGCCTGACACCCTTGCCAGCTATTGGATGATAAATTAACTGTCTTTAATGCCCAGCTCCTGTGTTAATAGCTTGAAAAGATCAGTTGTTTATGGGAAAGAAGTTGAGAGCTCTTATCAATTTTCCTGTCCCAAGGGTCCTCAAATACATCAATTTTTTCATTGCTAGAATGGCAGGCAGTGTTTAAGGGAAAAGGAAGAAATTGTTCCAGCATTTAGTTTACTCTTCATTGGTTAATGGCAAGAAGTTTCTCATTTCAAAAGATAGTGGAGTGAGTGCCCAGTGAATTCTTACATAAAACAAAACACATAAAACTCAGACCATGTGATTGCTGGCATTATCCAATAGGATTAGAATCATGATGTAATTTCATCTGATTTTTCTGAAGATACTTAATTAAGCTGAACATGTGAAAGTCAAATTCCGAAGCCTGTATTGTTATTGTTCAGTTGCTCAGTTGTGTCCGACTCTTTGCAGCCCTGTGGACTGCAGCACACCATCTTCCCTGTCTTTCACTATCTCCCTGAGTTTGCTTAAACTCATGTCCATTGAATCAATGATACCATCCAACCATCTCATCCCGTCATCCTCTTTTCCTCCTCAGTCTTTCCCAGCATCAGGGTTTTTTCCACTGAGTCAGCTCTTCACATCAGGTGGCCAAGATACTGGCACTTCAGCTTTAGTATCAGTCCTTCCAGTGAATATGCAGGGTTGATTTCCTTTAGGATTGACTGGTTGGATCTCCTAACTGTCCAAGGGACTCTCAAGTCTTCTCCAACACCACAGCTTGAAAGCATCAATTCTTTGGTGCTTAGCCTTCTTTATGGCCCAACTCTCACATCAGTACATGACTACTGGAAAAGCCATAGCATTGACTATACGCACATTTGTCAGCAAAGTGATGTCTCTGATTTTGAATATGCTGTCTAGGTTTGTCATAGCTTTTCTTCTAAGGAGCAAGTGCTTTTTAATTTTATGGCTGCAGTTATTGTCCACAGCGCTTTTGGAGCCAAAAATATAAAGTCTGTCACTGTTTTCATTGTTTCCTCATCTATTTGCCATGAAGTGATAGGACCGGATGCCATATTCTTCATTTTTTGAATGTTGAGTTTTAAACCAACTTTTTCACTCTCCTCTTTCACTTTCATCAAGAGGCTCTTTAGTTCCTCTTAGCTTTCTGCCATTAAGGCAGTATCATCTGCATATCTGAAGTTACTGATATTTTTCCCAGCAATCTTGATTCCAGCTTGAGCTTCATCCAACCTGGCAGTTCCCATGACATACTCTGCATATAAGTTAAATAAGCAGGGTGACAATATATAGCCCTAATGTACAGCTTTCCCAATTTTGAACTAGTTTGTTGTTCCATGTCTGCTTCTAACTCTTGCTTGCTGACCTGCATACAGGTTTCTCAGAGGCAAGTAAGGTGGTCTGGTATTCCCATCTCTTTAGGAATTTTCTACAGTTTGTTATGATCCACCTTGAAGCCTGTGCCATGTTGCTTATTTTCAGAATAGCCATTAAATGGTTAAATCTGACCTAATGCCGTTGATGTGAGCATACTATACCTGATGCCACTAAATTAAAGTGAAAGTGAAAGTGTTAGTCTCTAAGTCATGTTGGACTCTGCGACTCCATGGACTGCAGCCCACCAGGGTCCTCTGTCCATGGAATTCTCCAGGCAAGAATGCTGAAGTGGGTAGCCATTCCCTTCTCCAGAGTATCTTCCCGCCCCCAGGGATAGAATCCAGGTTTCCTACACTGCAGGTAGACTCTTTACCATCTGAGCCACCAGCAAAGCCCCATTAAATTAAATCCTAACCCTAATACATTGGGGGTTTATCCTTTTTTTATCTTTTACCACATGCCCACCCTCATCTGCCTACTTTGTTTTTATGGACATCAGAATATCTTCTAAGTGAAATCAATTTTTAATTATGTGACTGTTGAACATGCAGATTTTCAAACATTGCTTATTATTCTAATAGCAGAGTCTGCTTTTAGCCTTTTCATTAGCAGGTTTATAAGGACAAGTTATAAAATTAAAAAATATATACATGTAGGCACTCAATTTCATTTGGAGTTCTGATAAAAGTTTTGGTGGAAGAATTTTAACCTTAGAACATACTTCATGTGTGGATCATGTGTTTTGCTTTCTCCATGAAAACGTGAAGGCTGATCTGAGAGTCTGAATGATGATTCTATCATTTACTATCTTTATTCCACTAAGCAAGACAGTCAGCCTCTTCAAGTCTGCTTATTAATGTCATCAAGGTGTACACATCAGTTTACACATCTATTCCAATTTAAAATATAAAAATCTATTGGGATTTTAGAAGTAAAATTGAGGACATAGATTATAAAATCAGATAGGATCAACACCATGGGAAAACAAAATTAGAGAAAACAAAAGCCCAAAACATAACTATTTACTAAGATAGGAGAAAAGACTATATATATCCTAAAGATAAAGGTAATTTGAGATTTTAAAGTAAAATTAAAGAAATTTGAAATATAAATGTCAAAATAAATTACTTAATAGATAAACCAATATGATTGTCTACGTAAGAATACAAGAGACTCAAATGGAAAAATTTAGAGAGTTCAAAAATCTGGCTGGACAGAAGACTGACACACAAAAAGCAATAGATTTTTCAGACTTCAGTAACAACTGATGATAAAATGCCATGGGAAAATTATTCTGTTCACAATAGCATTTTAAAATCTAAAATAATTAGAATAGCTCTAAATAATAAACCTACAGAATATATAAGAAGAAAAATCTTAAGTTTAGTGAAGGACAAAAGAAGACAACCTCAATAAATCAGGAATCTTTATGTGAAATAGATTGGGAAGATTCAATATTGTAAAATAGTCAACTCTCCCCACAAGTAAACTATACCTTCAGAATAATCTCCCTCCTCAAATACCAACAGCTTTTTTAAAGGTAATTCTAAAGTTCATGTGGAGCTTCTGCTTAAGACAGCAGAATAAAATATTTTATTCTACTAAGCTCTCTCAAAACAAACTAACACTATGAAAAACATTGAAAAATAGAGAGGGAATTTTCATAACACATGAAACAGAGAAATAGTCACAACTCTAAACCACAAGCTATGAAATATTTACATATGAAGTATTGCTGCCAAATAATATGAAAACTTGAACAAGAGAGGGAAAGTTGCTGAGCCAAGTCAGTTCTCAGACCTGACAGCACATCACATCACTGAAAAAACCAGCTAATATTCCACTGTTGAGAACACAGATAAGATCAGGTTGGATGGGCCAAGGGAGAGATGGGGTGGGGGGGAAATAATCTGACCCTTCAAAATGCAAGATGAGTAGAAATCATGCTGACCTACATTCTAGTTTCTCAGCTAAAGCATTGCAGAAGGCTATTTGTATGGAGGGAGGGAGGCAACAATTTTCAAACCAAAACATAGTCTTCCTGCTACCCTTGAATTGGATCCTCCAACTTCTTTAGAGCTTCCCCAACTGATACCACTGAACCTGCTATGCATGCAGAGCTGAGTAGGGTCCAGCTCTTTGTGACCCCATGGACTGTAGTCCACAAGGCTCCTCTGTACATGGGATTTTACAGGCAAGAATACTGGAGTAGGTTGTCGTTCATTTCTCCAGGGGATTTTCCTGACCCAGGTATCCAACCCACGTCTGTTGCATCTCCTGGATTGGCAGTCAGATTCTTTACCACTAGTGCCACCTGGGAAGTCCCCGAACCTGCTGAGCTCTGCCCAGTCTGCAGATCTGTAAACCAAGAAACTAACTGTTGTTTTAAACCACTAAGTTCTGGGGTGGTTTTTTGTGCAATAATAGATAAGCAGAACAAACCCAAATTTACACTGTAATTTGCTTCTTCTTACTCAACTCTATTCTACGCATCCCCCCATAACCCTGAACTACAATTTTCTTTAATAAATGGCCAGTCTCTTTTAAAATTAGTAGTAATCAAAAAGGAGAAAATGGGACATGTTCATCAAAACTGCAAAATTTTTAAAACTTTAAGCCAAAGAAAAACCCTTGCATGCATGATCAGTCATTTCAGACTCTTTGCAACTCTATGGACTATAGCCTGCCAGGCTCCTCTGTCTATGAGATTGTCCAAGCAAGAGTATTGGAGTAGGTTGCCATGCCATCCTCCAGGGGATCTTCCTGACCCAGGGATCGAACCTGCGTTTCTCATGTTTCCTGCACTGGCAGGGAGGTTCTTCATACTAGTGCCACCTGGGAAGCCCAAAAGAAGAGCCCACAACTGCCTCCCCGCCCCCAGGCAAATTTACCAAAATATTCCAGAAAATTTTAGACAAAACTTTCTCCATTATTATGAAAGACAACTGTCAACTTTTCCTCTCTAGATGTAGATACACATACGCGATTCAAGGTTTCCTAGAAGAGACGTAAAATAACCAAAGGAGGTTAAAAGTGGACTGGCAGGACTCAGGAGGAACCTAGAGTGATAAATACAATTACTTAAAAGATTAAACAACACTTTGGAAGCAACAGAAAGACAATGAACTTCTCTGAAAACACTGTCAGGGACATAGAAGACGGGTCTGAGGAAATAATAAAAAGCAAAGTAGAAAAGAACCTAGGTGTGACAATGACTATAGGAAATATAGTAAAATGGATGGTAAGTAATTGAGTGATTTTGAAGAAGAAAATGCATGGAAATTAGTTAAAAACACAATAAAACAATATTCTCCAATACAATGATGTGGTAAGTGGATTGAAAGACTTGAAGGACCCACTGAATGCCAGGAAAATTTCATTTGGAATCATCATGATGATGAGATAATCTGGCAAAGTTATTGAATTTCAAGTTTAAAGAAAGAATTATGGGGACATCTAGGCAGACAATTCAAGTCACCTCCAGAAACAGAAATAATGAGGTTGGCCTTGGACTTGACTACAGTGACATTCAATTTCAGAAGATGAAAAGGCCACACATTTTCACTTCTGAGGGACAGAATGTGAAACTCAAGCCAAATTGTTCTTCCAATATAAATGCAACAGATTAGGTGTTTTAATAAATAGTGTGGACCAATGAGCTGTTCCTTTGGGAGAAAAAGTTAAATATCAAATTCACATCATTCCTAAAAAGTAATTCTAGAGGGGTACAGTGCAAAATGTTAAGAAAAAAGTATGAAAATACTAGGAGGTTAATTCTATAATTTTGGAATGTTGAGAAACATTTGAGTCTTTATAATTAAGACTCAAAACTTAAAAACAGTAAAATAAAAAATCACCTGACTTGATACACAAATTTTAAAAAGTAAATAACAGCATAGATAGGAGACAATTGACAGACTAGAAGAAAATATCTGCAACATCTTGACAGTCTTAATATTTTAAATGCCCAAAGAACACCTACAAATTAATGTGGAAAAGGTAATACAATAGAAAGTTGAATAAAAAATATAAACAAATAATTTGCAAATCTCTCTCTATATGTGTGTATATGCATATATTAATACATATACATACTTATAGTCAAGTAAAATGATGTGTATTTATAAATGGAGAAAATACAAATTCAAATGAGACATTTTACATCCATCCAACTGGCAAGAATTAAAAAGTTTTTTCCTGTTTCCTTCAGTGTTGTCAAGAATGAAGAGAATCAGGTGTTGTTATATACTTTTGCCAGTATCACCCAACATTTTAAATGCACCCAGTAAAACTACCTCCAGTAATATAACTCAAGAAATATTTTCTTATGCAGGCAAAGATACCTTTATAGTCATCAATGTAACGACAACAAAGATGTAAACAGTCAATAATGTCTTTTCATAAGGAAGAAATTAAGTATTTTGTGCTACATACAAACTAGGGAACAAGTCAGAACCCCTAAAAAGTAGATGACAGAAAAATCTCTAAGGCATTTTCAGTTACAAAATAACATTTCTGAAAAATACATATTTATGATAGCATTTATGCAAAAGTGACATTTGTGTGTGCGTGTATGCTAAGTTGCTTCAGTCGTGTCCAACTCTTGGTGACCCTATGGACTCTAGCCTGCCCGGCTCCTCTGTCCATAGGATTCTCCAGGCAAGAATAGTGGAGTGGGTTGCCATACCCTCCTCCAGGGTATCTTCCTGACCCAGGGATCAAATCCATGTCTCTTATGTCTCCTGCATTGGCAGGCGGGCTGTTTACCACTAGCACTGCCTGGGAAGCCTGACATTTGTGTGCAAGTGCATATGAGAGAAGTGCAAGAGAAAGGTTTTCACATTTTACTCTATATACTTTTGCATTGCCTTAATCTTTAATGCTTCCCTTGTAGCTCAGTTGGTAAGGAATCTGCCTGCAGTGCAGGAGACCCAGGTTCAATCCTAGGGTTGGGAAGATCCCCTGGAGAAGGAAATGGCAACCCACTCCAGTATCCTTGCCTGGAAAATCTCATGGACAGAAAAGCCTGGTGGGCTGCAGTCCATGGGGTCGCAAAGAGTCGGGCACGACTGAGCGACTAACACAACAACACAACAATCTTTAATGCAGAGAGTATATTTCTGTTTCATTCTCACCTGTTGTCTAGTAGAGGTTTTAAGTTGTGTTTACTGCTACATTCCAAGCACCTACAACTGGCATAATAGTCGGCCATCTGTTGTTAGTAGGCCTCTGTTTAATGAATGAGTGAACAGGGATTTGATGTTGATCCAGTGGGAAGGTGGTTGCAAAAGGCTTGTATAAGCACAGGTATTTGTGTGACAGAAAAATTGATTGTACGTTAAGAGTGAAACCCTAGAAATGTGTGGCTCTGATTCCAGAACAGTTGATTGAAAATCTTTGGCCAATCCATTTAGATCATTTTTGAAGTTCCAAATCCCTAACCACATAAAAATGTTTAAGGTGTATTGGATATATCCATCATGAACTTGACCCATGAGTATATATTTACATAAAGTCAATTTTTTTTCCCATCATGTTAGTGACAATGCATTTCTAAGTAGTTTTTGAACAAAAGAGGTAATATGAATTTGTGATGGTCTAGGGCACAAGACAACAAAAAGTGGTGGTGGGGCCAGTAATTCAGTGGAAGGTACATGCTTCCAAAGTTACTTGAGATTCAACTTTAATTCTAAACTTGGTGATAACCAAGCATAACTGGAGGTGACCAGTTTGAGATCCTGGATTTCATTGACGAAAAGCATCTACTTCCATTAGAATCTTCTCATTGCCACCTCCATTCAGGCCATCCTCATTTCTACCTTAATTCTTTTGCACCTGTCCTTTTATCAATTAGGAATTTCCTCCCAATATTCTGTCTCCAAATTGTTATTGTTTTGCAAAGCTTAGATTGCACCTTCCATCTCCAACAAACATTATCAAGAACCATCAGCCCTAGATTCCTTTCTCTGAACCCCCAGCGAAAGCTTTACTTGGAATCATAGCCTCTCAGAGTGAAACAGGGCATGAAAGGTCAATCAATCCAGTCTTAGGTAAGACTCCCTTCCAATATGACCAGCAGGAGGTCATGCCACCCAGAGCTGGTGATGGAGGGAAAGCAGGGCAACTCTGAGGAGCAACTCATCTCCTGCCTTATTCCCTGTACCTTCAAATTCTTTCCTGGGGTCCTGGTCTCACCCCTGGAAATCCTATAGTAACCAGCAGTCTGCTTTTGTCAGATTTTCCCAGTGTTGACTGCCAAAGTGTGTGTGTGTGTGTGTGTGTGTGTTTTGATGTGAATTTATTGCCCAGGTTTAAAAATCAAGAGAAGCAGCATAAAAACCCAGATTTCTGACTCCTTTTGAAAAAGCTGTTAGCTGTACTAAGACTGAGACAGCATAGCTAACATTTCCACTGACAAAAATTAGCTGACATGAGGAAACTGCCACCGCTTCCCTTTAACCCAGCACAACACTTCAGTTAGTCACAGTTCCCACCATCCCATGTGGCCCCTAAACTGAGCCCAGGAATCATCGGCCATGGGCTAGCGTGTAGGCATAGCAGCTTTGTACAGGAGAGATAAGAGGAAAGGCATTATTTCTTGTTTCTGTCTCTATCAAAGGAGGAAAAGGAAGATAAGTCTCTCCTCCCTCATTCATATTACCTGCCCAAACTCTGTGGAACTTTGAATTTGCCACCTTAGTATTGAACACCTTCTCTTTCATATGAAAGCTATTTATATATTGTGTGTGTTAGTTAGTCGAGTCTGACTCTTTGTGTCCCCATGGACTGTAGCCACCAGGCTCCTCTTTCCATAGGCGTCTCCAGGAAAGAATACTGGAGTGGATTGCCATTTCCTTCTCCAGGGGATCTTCCTGACCCAGGGATCAAACCCAGATCTCCTGCATTGCAGACAGGTTCTTGACCATCTGAGCTATAAGCAAGTCCACATTTATATATTAGAAAAAGTACAACTATCAAAAAGAATTCATTGTTTTCTCCTCTGCAAATCCCCATTTCTGTTCAACATAAAACATAATTCTGATTTCATTCATCATCCTAGTTGCTGTACTGTGAATGAGTTTGCTGCAATGTTTTCAACAGTGCATTAGAATTGTTGACCCAAATGTAAGGATTTATTTTTAATCTCTACTGAATTTTGTTTGGATTTATGCGAGGTGCTTGTCCTCTCATCAGAAACTCGTGGAATAATATGGAGAATTTAGAGTTAGTAAGAAGGAAAATTAAGTAATTGGGTATTGATTTAAGTAGCAATAAAAGTCAATATTTCTAGAAGCTTGGCAGAGAGCTCTATTTAAGGACTTTTTCTGTTCAATATTTTTTTCAGTGACTGAGATGGAGGAACAGATTGCCGGCTTGTCAAATTTGCAATTGATATTAATCTAAGAGGTATAGCAAATATACAGAGTACTATGTTGAGATTACAGGAGGTAATAACAGGCTGGAGAAATAGACTACCACATGTACTTAAGATTATTAATAGCTTGACCTAATTAGTGTCTGGGTTACTAATTATCATATCATAATCATCCTATCTCATCCATCTCATCCTCTGTCATCCCCTTCTCCTCCTGCCTTCAATCTTTCCCAGCATCAGGGTCTTTTCCAATGAGCCAGTTCTTTGCATCAGGTGGCCAAAGTATTGGAGTTTCAGCTTCAGCATCAGTCCTTCCAGTGAATATTCAGGACTGATTTCCTTTAGGACTGACTAATTGGATCTCCTTGGAGGATAAGATGGTTAGATGGCATCACCAACTCAATGGACATGAGTTTGAATAAACTCCAGGATTTGGTGATGGACAGAGAAGCCATGCTGTAGTCCATGGGGTCGCAAAGAGTTGGACACAACTGAACAACTGAACTGAACTGAATCATCCTATCAGATAGCTTTGTTTTCAGCTATTAATTGATGAAAAACCTAGAGCATTTCTAAAGAAACATATTTTAAGCAAAGTCCATAATATTCAGAAAATACATTTGGGTATGAATTTATTTTTTATTTGTTCAAATGAGCAAATTAAAAATTGAGCTTTAAATCAGAATTCCATTTCTTTCCCTTAGACTTTCACATAATGAACTCAGCTCTTGGCCTGAAAACTAATCTCGGATCATTTTCCCCATGAACTGCATTATCATTAATACAGTAGATATTATTTTTAAAATCTCAGATAATTGTCAAAGTAGAAAGAATTTGCCTTGGCTTCTATGACAAGAAGAATGATTCTGTGCTCTTATCATAAGAGTCACTCCTTTCCCCCAAATGAACTGGTCTTCAGAGCAAAAGGACGATTCACTTGAGTGTAAGGTATTTGCGGTTATCCTGGAAGTTCCCAGATAACTACATTTCTAGAATTTACCTTTTTTGGGTGGTCCTTCCTCTCATCTAGAGTATCTCTGCTATTCTTGAGACACACCAGATTAAACAAGTGGTTGTTTTGTGTTTGTGTCTTTGGGCCTTTTTCCTACACTTGTGGTAATTGGTTTAGGGAGTTATTTAAATGCATCTGAATTTTCACTAGAGAATTCATTTTACTTCCCATTGATTTTGAGGCATTTTATTGATGAGTAACACAAAGACAGTTATTGTAAGGAATAACAAAAGGTTGTCTGTCAATTTTTTTTTCTTTTCTCCCCCAGACAAGATGAGGATAAACGGTTGTTGAATTCAACAAAAATACACATTTTTGTTTTTTCGTTGGGCCTTATATTGGCACTAAGGGATAAAAATGGTATACTGGAATTATCTTCCATCCCCTTGCTAAGTATGATTTCATTGCTGCTATGCCCTGTCATCCTCAATTGGTTCTTTAGACTGGTTGGTCCATGAGAGTGGAGAATTCTTTGGTCCTACTCACTGGTGTATCCTCAGTGCCTGACTCATAAGAGACATTCAGTGAATGCTTACTGACTGGATCAACATCTTAGGGTCTTTGAAAGTGCTATTCTTTTTTTTGGGAACAAATACTTTACCCCACCCACATCTGCAACATCCCATCATGCCACCCTCCTTTCCTGGATTGCTTCTTTTTCTGTCCATCTCAAATTAAATACAGTGTCTAGAGTAAGCTTTGCTTGACTATCCAATCTAGTATATCTCTCCTCTGACACACACACACACACACACACACACATTTTTTACACTGGTAGAATCATCATATTTAACAAATAAAAATGTAGGACCCCAGTGAAATTTGAACTTCAGATAAATAATAACTGCTTTTAATACAGGTAAGTTTAATACTGACAATCCTAAATATGGTGCCCTGATCATAACCCTTTTCATGATTTGCAATTATATATTCATTTACTCATTTATTGGCTATTACCTATTATCTCCTACTATGTTGTAAATTCTATGAGAGCAGAGACCATGTCTATTTTCCTTACCAACATGTCTTATCACACAAAACAGTTCTTTGCACTGGTAGATGTTCAAAACATATTTGTTGAGTGAGTAGATTGGAGATGAGGTGAGCTATCAAGCTTAATAAATGATTTTTCTGATTGATGTGTTGAGTGGAAAGACAATTTATTGCTTAGTGCTTCCCCCCAGCACAGGTGACTGATTGCATTCAGTTACATTTAAAGAATATTCCCTTTTTCTTTTGATGACATCACCAAAAAGGTGACCTCTCTAAGTGCAGATGACCTAGAGGAAACAGAAATGGTCATGGATTTACCCCAAATAAATTTTGATTAGTACACCATTGACATTGCAGCTCCACTAATGATGGTATTTATGTTTGTTTTAATCTTCTTAGCAAAAGAAAAATATTTAACTAAGCTATGCTTACATTTTCTATTTTATTAATTATTTTGCACAAGAAGAAATTTCAAATGCATTGATCTTGGAGAAAATAGGATGGTTTACTGATGACATTTCAAAGATACATTTGAAAGATACATAATCTTTGGGCCTGATTTACATCATCTATAAAATGAGTGTTGATTAAATGCCTCTTATTTTAAGTAGTGAAACTCTGATATCCCAAAGTATAGTTTAGAAGATAACTTCATAGCTCAGAAAATGATTGTTCTAACAAAAATAGTCAATTTGAATGACTCAAATAGGTCTCTATATTCCATTTTACTAATCAGGAATATTAAAGGGTGAGCTATTATGTTACTCTCTCTATCCATTTACCCTTCCATCCCACCATCCTATTCAATTTATCCCTCAGAGAATTAGCTTCAGCTCCCTAGGCTCTCACATTCTAAACAAGACCATGTTCCTTATAAGAAGTGAGAAAGTATTGTTTTCCTAAGAGTGTATAGAAGGGATTAACATATCCTTAGGGAGAGCCCCAGGGTAGAATGCAGACTACATTAAATTAAATAAATAAAACACATTAAATACAGATACATTAAATCAGTGATGGCCTGTCCTCCTGACAGCTCACAGTTTAACTGGAGATGGAAATGTTCACCACTGAACTTGTATATTACCAACTGAACTTGTATATTACCAACTCCCTGCTAATTTTAAAAAAGTTTTTTCTTATCTATTTAGTGTTTAGTGTGTGTTTTGTATTGATAAGTGATTTGCATATGCCATCACATTTAATCCTCCCAACACTATATGATAGATGCTTCTACCCCCATTTAATAAATGAAATAAACCTAGATGTAGGGATGTTAAATTACTTGCCTAAAACTCCTTGGTTAGAAAGTGGCAGACCTTAGGTAATAGACCCACTACCCAGATAGTTGGTATAATTTGAAGTGACATAAATAGGATAAATGTCAAAAGAACAGGGCTCTGCAAGACCCTTCCTGCAAATGAACCAACGGATCATGTCTTGACTCCCAGACACAGGAACTGATTGTGGGTGGCCTTGGCCTGTGGTGGTTTGAAGGCTTTGGCTCCTGGCCAGAGATTGAGGTTAGGTTGCAGCAGTGAAAGCACTAATTCATAGCCACTAGACCAGTGGTCAGTGATAAGGCCCTGGCCCTTTGGTTTTGTAAAAAAAGAAATCCCATGAAGATGGAATGGAGTGAAACAAAGTGTTTACTAGGAGGAAAAGAGTATAGTATGTGTGATAGACACAGGTGGACTCAAAGAGAGTCACACCTAGTGGTAGTTTAAGTCACTTTTATGGGGCATTTGTTCTGGGTTACCTTTGGCCAATCATTTTGATTTGCCTGGTTCTGAGTCCATATTTGGTATAACTCAGAATCCTCCCGTGTGTACACACGTATCTCTCAGCCAAGATGGATTCCACCGAAGAAGCCAGTGGGTAGGTAGACTTAGCATCAGTCCCCTTTTGACCTACAAGAAGCTTTCTAGTCAGGAGGGTTTCCTTGACTGTGGGAAGGAGAAATATGTGGTCTCTTATCTCTTATCTGGGCAGCCTCCACTTTCGGTTGTCCTGTTATTCTTATCTTAAAGTATTGGTCCACAGGGAATGAATCTCCAATTGCTTATTCTTGGGGGGGTGTGGCGGCTGGGGAGGGAGGCATCTACCTCCTGCCTCAGAACCACTGAAAGAAAAAGTTCTCCCAGTCTTGCTTCTGTTCCTTGGCCAAGGCACAGCTGGACACCCCAAAGATTGCCTGGGGTGAATCCCCACCTCTGCTACTTCCTAATGATCCTAAAAATGTTATGCAACCTATTTGACCTGCATTGCCGTCATCAACAAAATATAGCTGCAACTTTTACGAAAACTTAATCAGCCTGGCTCTTTGTTAAAGTATAAAACACCATGAAAATGGTATTTATTATTTGGCTTCTTTGAATGGGTCCAGAAGTTGTTGAGATACTGGGAAAGAAAAGACCATTCTTAGAAGTGCTTCACCTCAGTTCCCCAAATCTCTGGCCATGTGGGTGGCCCTCCAGAGTCAGCTGGGGGATAGTGGAGATTAAGGAGGACTAGTTTATCCTCTTACCCAAAGCTATTGTCCTGGTAAAATGAGGATTTGTGTGCCTTTCCTCAGGATTGACACAGCATGACAGTACAAGATGAATTTTTATCTGGGGCAATGCAAAATGTTGCACACAGGCATTCCACTAAATAAAAGGTTGTGGAAAGATTTTAATATTTGAATGCTACGCATGGAAAATGTGGGTACATTATGTATAAAATGCAAATTTTTGCAAATTTGAAAATCCCATTTTTATTAGACAAGCATAATGGTTCTGGTTTGCTTCAAGTAAGCTTCCTTTCTAAATATTAGTTACTGTTTGGAAATGCTTTCTTTCTTTTTCCTTAATATACAAACAAAATTACTCTGCTTAGAGCAGTTATCACAAGTTCTCTCAAACAGCGAGCATTGTCTGAGATTTTGCTTCAGAAACTGTAATCTTTACAGTGACAGCATTTTCTAGGCTTCCTTTTTAACCTCTTTGCTTTTCCCCCTGTCTTCCAGTTACTCCTTGTGGACTTTCTTCCACATATCTCTATAATATTGATAAAGTATAGGGCTTAGAAAATTGCCTCAGCTACTCTTCTAAATGATTTTGATACAGGTGTGTGAGTTGTTGAGGAAAAATCCTTTCTCCTCTGTAAGATTCAGTTCACTGTCATGATGAACTTGATTGGGGAAGACACCACAACTTTCAAAATTCAGGATGCTGTGGTTTGACTTCTCTCGCTGTGATACTTCATGGAAACTGCCATTTATTCTTTCCTCAGAGAAATGACCTAAAGGTTCTATGTCTTTCATTCTCCACTTGGTCAAAATCTTTAGAAAATCCTATTGATTACTTGTTTGATTATTGTTGTTGTTGCTTTCTTCAAATGAATACCTATTTTGAGATTATCTCTCCATGCTACAAGTGAAAGTAGAATTTCAATCCTCCTTACTATTTAGGTTGGTGCAAAATAATTGTGGTTTTGCATTGTTGAACTTTGCTGTTTGATATTGGAATGCATTCTTAAATAAATATGGTTATGCTATATTTCATTTTAATGTGCATTTCTCACTTTTATTTTGCTGATGACTTTTTGCTTGCTATTTATTTTATATTTATTTTAGACTATGGAAATGATGTTAGACAAAAAGCAAATTTGAGCAATTTTCTTATTCAAGTTCAAAATGGATCATAAACCAGTGGAGACAACTTGCAACATCAGCAATGTCTTTGGCTAAGGAACTCCTAATGAACATACAGAGCAGTGGTGGTTCAAGAAGTTTTGCAAAGGAGATGAGAGCCTTGAAGATGAAGAGTGCGATGGCCAGCCATCAAAAGTTGACAAGGATAAACTGAGAGGATCATCAAAATTGATCCTCTTACAACTACCCAAGAAGTTGCTGAAGAACTCAATGTGGGCCACGCTATGGTCAATCGGCATTTAGAGCAAATCAGAAAGGTGAAAAAGTTCAACAAGTAGGTGCCTCTTGAGCCAACAACAAATCAAAAAGGCCACTGCTTTGAAGTGCCATCTTCTCTTATTCTGTGTAACAACAGCGAACCATTTTCCAATCAGATTGCAAGATGCGATGAGAAGTGGATTTTATAGGACAAGCTGTGACGACCAGCTCAGTGGTTGAATGGAGAAGAAACTCTAAAGCACTTCCCAAAGCCAAACTTGCACCAAAAAAAAAAAAAGGGATATGATTACTGTTTGGAGATTTGCTTCTAGTCTGACCCACTACAGCTTTCTGAATTCCAGCAAAACCATTACATCTGAGAAGTCTGTTCAGCAAATCAATGAGATGCACCAAAAAGTGCAGCTCCTGCAGCCAGCATTAGTTAACAGAAAAGGCCCAATTCTTCTCCATGACAATGCCCGATTGCACATTGCACAACCAACACTTAAAAAGATGAATGAATTGGGCTACGAAGTTTTGCCTCATCTGCCATATTGACCTGATCTCTTGCCAACTGACTAGCACTTCTTCAAGCATTTCAACAACTTTTTACAGGGAAGATGCTTCCACAACTTACAGGAAACAGAAAATGCTTTCCAGGAGTTCATCAAATCTGAAAGCATGGATTTTTACACTGCTAAACAAACTTATTTTCTCATCAGCAAAAATGTGTTGATTGTAATGGTCCCAATTTGATTAATAAAGATGCATTTGAGTCTAGTTATAATAATTTAAGAGTAAGAGTCCAAAACCACAATTACTTTTTTACCAACCTAAATATTAGGTAGGGGTAGATCCTTATTGGAAAGCTCATGAGGGTCTTTCCACCAACAGGCAAGAAGTGACTTGTTTGTTATGCATCTAAGAAGGCTGAAAAGAATGGTGTGTTAGTCACTGAGTCGTTTTCAACTCTTTGCAATCCTATGTCCTATAGCCTGCCAGGCCCTTCTGTCCATGGATTATCCAGACCATTATACTGGAGAGGGTTGTCATTCCCTTCTCCAGGGGATCTTCCCAACTCAGGGATGGTTCCCAGGTCTCCTGCATTACAGGCAGATTCTTTACCATCTGAGCCATTATGGAAGCCCTAGTAGAGAAGAATGGTGACCTCCGTTTATAGTCCTAGCTTGGTCCTGAGGCAGGCACTCTTCCACCATCAGAAACCACCTTTGGTTTCTGATGACAGAATTAGGAAACAGGCACATGGATTCGGTACAATCTCTGAGCCCTTGTATGGTCTCTGTATGTATCTATATCTACCAGACTTTCCAAATCTGGGATTGTACATTGGACCCCAAGACTCCAGCAACTCCATTTCTCCCTTTGACTATACTCATGTTCTACCTCTACCTGTAATGGAAAGCCACTGGCCCCAGATAATTTTTGTAGCCTCTTCCAAAAGGCTTCTCTGCCCCACCTCAACACCTGACATCCCCAACACTTCTGATGCATTAGCTGTCTTGACCCAAGGCTGGTCAATCAACCACGCAAAGCAAGCTCTATGCTTTATTGATTTTAGGAAACTTGAGAATCCCCAAGTGGGATTTCAAAAAAATGGTCAGTGTTAACACTCTTTCCCAAACCATTCTAGTGGTTAGCTTTTGTCAGTCCAGTCCTAATCTGCTTTTGTCAGTCCTAATCTCTCTGAGACGTTTTCCTCCTCTATGGAATGGGGCTAATTTTACATCAGTCAGTTCAGTTGCTCAGTCATGTCCGGCTATTTGCGACCCTATGGACTGCAGTACACTAGGCTTCCCTGTCCATCACCAACTCCTGGAGCTTGCTCAAACTCATGTCCATCAAGTCGGTGATGCCATCCAACCATCTCACCCTCTGTCATCCCCTTCTCCTACTGCCTTCAACCTTTCCCAGCATCAGGGTCTTTTCCAGTGAGTCAGTTCCTCGCATCAGGTAGTCAAAGTATTGGAGTTTCAGCTTCAGCATCAATCCTTCCAATGAATATTCAGGATTGGTTTCCTTTAGGTTGGACTGGTTAGATCTCCTTGCAGTCCAAGGGACTCTCAAGAGTCTTCTCCAATGCCATAGTTCAAAAGCATCAATTCTTCAGCACTCAGCTTTCCTTACAGTCCAACTCTCACATGCATACATGACTACTGGAAAAACCATAGCTTTGATTAGATGGACCTTTGCCAGCAAAGTAATGTCTCTGCTTTTCAATATGCTCTCTAGGTTGGTCATAGGTTTTCTTCCAAGAGCAAGTATCTTTTAATTTCATGACTGCAGCCACCATCTGCAGTGATTTTGGAGCCCCCGAAAATAAAGTCTGTCACTGTTTTCCCATCTTATTTGCCATGAAGTGATGGGACCAGATGCCATGATCATCGTTTTTTGAATGTTAAGTTTGAAGCCAGTTTTTTCACTTTCCTCTTTCACTTTCATCAAGAGGCTCGTTAGTTCCTCTTCGCTTTCTGCCATAAGGGTGGTATCATCTGCATATCTGAGGTTATTGATATTTCTCCCAGAAATCTTGATTCCAACTTGTGCTTCATCCAGCCCTACATTTCTCATGATGTATTCTGCATATACGTTAAATAAGCAGGGTGACAATATATAGCTTTGATATACTTCTTTCCCAGTTTGGAACCAGTCCATTGTTCCATGTCCGGTTCTAACTGTTGCTTCTTGACCTGCACACAGATTTCTCAGGAGGCAGGCAAGGAGGCCTGGTATTCCTATCTCTTTAAGAATTTTCCATAGTTTGTTGTGATCCACACAGTCAAAAGCTTTAGCATAGTCTATGAAGCAGAAGTAGATATTTCTCTGGAATTCTCTTGCTTTCTCTATGCTCCAACAAATGTTGGCAATTTGATCTCTGGTTCCTCTGCCTTTTCTAATTCCAGCTTAAACATCTGGAGGTTCTTGGTTCATGTACTGTGGAAGCCCAGCTTGGAGACTTTTGAGCATTACTTTGCTAGCGTGTGAGATAAGTGCAATAATACAATACTTTGAACATTATTTGGCATTGCCTTTCTTTGGGAATGGAATGATTGAATAAATCCAAGTGACTGCTACTGCTGCTGCTAAGTCGCTTCAGTCGTGTCCGACTCTGTGTGACACCATAGACGGCAGCCCACCAGACTCCCCCGTCCCTGGGATCCTCCAGGCAAGAACACTGGAGTGGGTTGCCATTTCCTTTTCCAATGCATGAACGTGAAAAGTGAAAGTGAAGTCGCTCAGTCGTGTCCGACTCTTAGTGACCCCATGGACTGCAGTCTACCAGGCTCCTCCATCCATGGGATTTCCCAGGCAAGAGTACTGGAGCGGGTTGCCACTGCCTTCTCCAAATGCAAGTGGGGATGTATGCAAATACAAGATTCCTTTTCCAATCTTGTGGCCACTGCTGAGTTTCCAAAATTTGCTGGCATATTGAGTGCAGTACTTTAACAGCATCATCTTTTAGGATTTGAAACAGCTCAGCTGGAATTCCATCAGCTCCACTAGCTTTGTTCATAGCGATGCTTCCTAAGGCCCACTTGACCTCACACTCCAGGATGTCTGGTCCTAGGTGAGTGATCACACCATTGTGGTTATCAGATTAATTAAGATCTTTTTTGTATAGTTTTACATATGCCATACAATTGTTGTAATGACGATGATAAATTATTTATAGCATCTAATATATAATAAAAACTCAACAAAAACTGCCTGCTGCATTTATTTTGCCATTACTAATGACTCTGACTTACTTCCTGTGATTGTTTTAATACTGATACATGAACTTAAGCTCTCATAGCCATTTTTTTTTTTTTAATTTCAGATATCTGGGTTCACAGCTGCCTTTTGAAAACCTGAGACTGTCATAAAATTAGTATCTGAGAGCACAAGTACCCCACCTGACACATAAAAGGATCCCATAAATGTGGAATCTGAATTGATAGTTCTACCACCCATTTTGCGAGTGAAACATTTTCAATGTCCAAACTATGGTTTTTATTTTTCATATACTAATAAAAAGACCAAAAAAGAGAAAACCACCTTAAATCATCCTGGATCTCTATTGAATGCCATGTGAGCAAAGACCTGATCCAGTCATAACACATTCAGAGAGCAATTTCTCCTGATTTTATTAGGCAGTCAATCATGGGAAATAGATGGGGAAACAGTGGAAACAGTGTCAGACTTTATTTTGGGGGGCTCCAAAATCACTGTGGATGCTGATTGCATCCAGGAAATTAAAAGACGCTTACTCCTTGGAAGGAAAGTTATGACCAACCTAGATAGCATATTAAAAAGCAGAGACATTACTTTGCCAACAAAGGTCCGTCTAGTCAAGGCTATGGTTTTTCCAGTAGTCATGTATGGATGTGAGAGTTGGACTGCGAAGAAGGCTGATCACCGAAGAATCGATGCTTTTGAACTGTGGTGTTGGAGAAGACTCTTGAGAGTCCCTTGTACTGCAAGGAGATCCAACCAGTCCATTCTAAAGGAGATCAATCCTGGGTGTTCATTGGAAGGACTGATGCTAAAGCTGAAACTCCAATACTTTGGCCACCTCATGCGACGAGTTGACTCACTGAAAAAGACTCTGATGCTGGGAAGGACTGGGGGCGGGAGGAGAAGGGGACGACAGAGAATGAGATGGCTGGATGGCATCACCGACTCGATGGACATGAGTTTGAGTGAACTCCGGGAGTTGGTGATGGACAGGGAGGCCTGGCATGCTGTGATACATGGGGTCGCAAAGACTTAGACACAACTGAGCGACTGAACTGAACTGAACTGAACTGAAGATATACCCTATTGTCTGTTGGAGGACTGTGAATTAAAGTGCCTGGAATCAGAAGAGAGCTCTGCATAGTCTGTTTTCTCCTAAGCTAGAGGATCTCTGAATACACTTTGTGGCTCATTAGAAAAGAGAGTAAGAAATGACTGAGAGCCAGAAAGACTGATCAAAGAACTAAATATATTTCTTACCAAATGATGTGCAGCAAGAGTGATGGTTGGGTGGAAGGGGATCAGAAATTGATGCAAGCTTATCACTAGTAAAGACTTGTTTAGACAAAAACTGAACCTAGGAAACACTAGGCTTAACCCTTAGAGATGGTGTACTCATCACATGGCTTGTTGAAGACTCCCCCAAAGGAAACAAAGGAATAACCCAGACTCACTCAAACTATTGGATGCTGCCCTAGAGCCGATGGGCAATGGAAAACACAAACAGAAGTAGTGCTCAGAAACTATAGGAAGAGAATTATAAAATCTGAAGAAGGGAGAGATACACTATTACATAGGAGAATCCATTATTAAAAATGTTAATTCTCCCCCAAATTAAATTTAAAATGTAATGCAATTCTCAAAAGTAATCTTTTTCTAAAACTGGATAAAATTTAAATTTTATATAGGAGAATAAGTGAGTTACAATAATATCTAAAGTAACCCTGAAAAATAAAGCATAATGAAATGATACAATTATAATTATTGCAATACGGTACCAGTACAGGAATAGATAGGTCAAATAAACAAAGCAGAACACCCAGAAATAAACAGGCGTATCTGTGGACATGCATGCACACGTGTCATATGTTTTAAGTAACAATTCAGTGAAAAATGAAGAAGATGATGAAGTTGGGACGTTTTGCTGGCTAATTATAAAAAGACAGGAAGAAATATTATAACTCTACTATCATACCTTGCACAAAGACAAATTCCAGATGACATTGTAAAAAAGTACATAAAATCACCAGAAATACTGAGTTTGCTACAACTTAATACTACTACCTAGTAGCACTTAATAAATATTTGTGGTTGATCTTGTGTTCATAAAATTTAATTGCAAAATTTGAGAGGTTTTAATATACTCTGAAGACTGGTCGCCAAGGCTTCAAACATATTAAAATTACAGTAACTTTCCTAAGTTCTTTATGGTTCTATATTTAATTTTCTTATTAGTAACTTATTATCTGTAACTGCCAGAAAATTAATCATTGCTATTGATATTTGGAATTCCTTTTATGCACTTTTCAATTTGAAGGTGCATTTTGAAAAGAAGAAGAGGAAAAAGAAAAAGACAGGCATAACTCAGGGCCCTGGCCCTTCTGCCTTCTTAGACATTAATCCTGTGACTAACCACAGGAGAGCTTACAGAAGGAAAGGTAATTGATCACAGTAAAAGCACCTTGCCATAAGAAAATGTTTTGTATCTTTTCAATACTTCCTGGAGTCAAGGAATCAAACTGAGAAGAAAATACAAGAAGTATATTATTGGGAGACTATCGCAATCAGCACAGCTGCTTCCAAACTGTTTGTCACATATTTCAGCCCCTGCTGAGTTCTTTTCTTTTTTTTTTTTCCTACATTAGGGGGAAAAAAGTCCATATTGGTCTGCTTTAGCTTTCTTACAGTGCTTTAGGTTTCTAAGGCAGTTCTTTAAGTAAGTCGCTATTAAGGAAACTCCTTTTGTTTACATATAATATTCAAATTGAAATCACAGTCTTCTCTAAGCTGGAATATTTCAGTGAGAAGTGTCATGGAGTTTGCCCTCAGGCATGTATGAAACTCTAACTAGGTGCGAATTAGCTGGGATTCCTGTGCATGTCATTTAAAATCTGCTAAGACTAGTTGCAGGTATTTTGGTCTGTTTTTCTATAAACAAAAGGATACTATGAAATGGAGGTTTGATTAACAGACAGTTCTGTTGGAGAACCTTGAAATCGCCTCAAAGAAACAATTATTTACCTCTGTTTTCAATTCTGCTTCTGTACTGGCAATCTGGCATCCTAACCCCGGGGTTTCTCTTGCAAACCTGTCAGAGTACAAGGGCTCCACCCTGAAGGTCAGTGTGATTGCAAGCCAGGCCAGATCCTTGCTCATTTATATAAGATTAGCCCATGAGTGAGAGAGACTGTCTGAAGGCAATAGGATTGCATAGGATTTGCTTCTACCCTGCAGACAATATTCTGTCTAACTGGGCTGCACTCATGCATATTCACAATGGTTCAGGGTTTGAGACCTTGAAACAGGCTGAAAATGCAAAGTTTAACAGCTATGCTGCTATACACAGTGCTACCCACCTCTCTTCAAGCTTGTGCTGCCAGTGGCAATCACTGTCTGTGCCTGGAGAGCGTGCCAGTGTAACTCTGCAGTGATGCACCCCACCTGGGGGAGGCTGGGATGCTGTTTGGGGTGGAGTCCAGCACTCATTACCTGTCTTTTAGATACTTCTAACATTGATGGGCTTCCCAGGTGGTGCTAGTGGTAGAGAACCCGACTGCCAATGCAGGAGACAGACTAAGGTTCAACCCCTGGGTCAAAAAGATACCCTGGAGGAGGGCACGGCAACCACTCCAGTATTTTTGCCTGGAGAATCCCATAGACAGAGGAGCTTGGCGGGCTACAGTCCATAGGATTGCAAAGAGTAGAACTCGACTAGCAACTTAGCCGGCGCGCAACACTGATGATTGACCAGAAGCTTTGACTTAAAAGTATTCCCTGCTTATCTCTAATTGGTTCATGTCGACCTCTGTAATATTGTTGTCCTTAACCTCTTGCTTTTTCCAACCCAGATCCACCCTGAATCAACCCAGTTAGTATTTTTTACTCATGCTCCCAGGCCCTAGGACACTTCCTTGTCATCTTGCAAGACAGGATCCAATTTAAAACTACTTTAAAGACCAACTGGTACAAATAAGCTGATCTTTTGAATACAGTAATATTTTTCCATAAATGAGTATTCCATTTTTGCTTTTTTTTTCATTCATGTAGCAGCTTGATTTTTGAAGTGCCCTAAATAAGTTTTATGGAGAAGGCAATGGCAAGCCACTCCAGTACTCTTGCCTAGAAAACAGCATGGACAGGGGAGCCTGGTGGACTGCAGTCCATAGGGTCCCTACTAGTTGGACACGACTGAGCAACTTCACTTTCACTTTTCACTTTCACACATTGGAGAAGGAAATGGCAACCCACTCCAGTGTTCTTGCCTGGAGAATCCCAGGGACGGCGGAGCCTGGTCGGCTGCCATCTATAGAGTCACACAGAGTCGGACACGATTGAAGCGACTTAGCAGCAGCAGCAAAGTTTTATAGACCTTTGTTCTCTGATTATTTCTTTTTGTTTTTTGCTGTTTCTTCCACCTTCCTTCACTCCCACACCACCCCATCTCCCAGAACACAGGGGAACTAAATGTTAAATATATTACGTTGAAAAAGAACCTAAAAACTCAATAGTTGGGGGTTATGCCATTGGAGAAGGCAATGGCAAGCCACTCCAGTACTCTTGCCTAGAAAATCCCATGGATGGAGGAGCCTGGTAGGCTGCAGTCCGTGCGCTCACTAAGGGTCAGACACGACTGAGCGACTTCACTTTCACTTTTCACTTTCACACATTGGAGAAGGAAATGGCAACCCATTCCAGTGTTCTTGCCTGGAGAAACCCAGGGACGGGGGAGCCTGGTGGGCTGCCGTCTGTGGGGTCACACAGAGTCGGACACGACTGAAGTGACTTAGCAGCAGCAGCAGCAGCAGCATGCCTGCCATAATTGTTTGAAAAAGTTTTTAATGGACTGAGGGTAAAAAAAGAAAAAAGAATATTTCCCTTCAGTCTATCATGACTTTACAGCTTTTTGTATAAAAGGCATCAGGCAGTATATAAGCAGACCACAGAACAGGCCTTACTGCTGAGCAGACACACTTGACTGAGAATTAACTCTAATTTTATAAATTAAAGGAAAGTATCTAAAAGGCCAAGTCTGAAAGAGTTTAGTACTTTTCCTTTTTTGAGTTTTTATTTGTTTTCGTCTATAAATAAAAATAATTTATCTACCTTAGATACAAATCATAAATTGCAGAGAAGCAAAAAGATATACATCAGAACCCCCACCATGATCCAACCTACTTAGAGGCAACCACTATTATAAATATACCATTTCTTTGCTCATACATATACAAAACATATACATGTATACCTTATTCAGAAATGATATTATACCATAATTAGTGTTTGAGAATGTTTAACCAGTCATCTATTGTTGGATATTAGTTTTATTTGTGAGTATGTGTGTGTTTTGATAAATTTTTCTATTACAAATAGGTACAATAATAATGATAAAAATAGATATTGAAAATTTAAGGAAAAACAAAAAATATTCTGGAAATTGACAAAAATATTTAAAAGCAAAACATGCTAAAATAAGCTGAAGGAGCACCCAGGTTACCTATCTGTGGGTAAAACCATGTGTTTTTTATTATTATTTTCAGCAATTCATTCTTTTGACTAAGTTATTTTATTTAACAAATTTCTTGTGAACTATGTCCAATCACCAAGCTCCTTTATTGGGTCCCATTAAAGTTTTGGTGAGTGACTGTCTCTCATGTGAATTCAGAGAGTGATTCATCCTGAGCCCCAAGTGTTCTGCCATTTAACATGCTTCAGATCTATTCGATGCTCCTTAAGCCTTTGATTCTTTCCCCCTCCTTCTGAATATCTTCAGGCATTGACTTATAGTAATACCCAAGTCATTGCTTATAAATTGGCTTTTACACAATCAACCAGACTTTAACGTATCATCTTTCCTAACTTTATCTTTTTTTAATTTTTTTCCTGCTCTTTGAAATTGGCAATATCTTTAAAAAAAAAATTTGGAGTATAGTTGCTTTATAATGTTGTGTTTGTTTCTGCTGTACAGCAAAGTGAATCAGCTATACATATACATATGTGTGTTCTCAGTAATGTTCAACTCTTTGCAACCCCTGGCAGGACTATAGCCTGCCAGGCTCCCCTGTCCTTGGGATATTCCAGGCAAGGATACTGGAGAGGGTTGCCATATCCTCCTCTAGGGGATCTTCCCGACCCAGGGATTTAACCAGTGTCTCTGCTGTCTCCTTCGTTGGCAGACAGATTCTTTACCACTGCACCACCTGGGAAGCCTTATATATATACATCAGTCAGTTCAGTCGCTCAGTCGTGTCCGACTCTCCGCGACCCCATGAATCACAGCACGCCAGGCCTCCCTGTCCATCACCAACTCCCGGAGTTCACTCAAACTCATGTCCATCGAGTCGGTGATGCCATCCAGCCATCTCATTCTCCGTCGTCCCCTTCTCCTCCCGCCCCCAACCTTTCCCAGCATCATACGTTCCCTCTTTTTTGGATTGTCTTCCCATTTGCAGCTACAGCTCCTGCTAAGTCGCTTCAGTCATGTCCGACTCTGTGCGACCCCATAGACGGAAGCCCACCAGGCTCCCCCATCCCTGGGATTCTCCAGGCAAGAACACTGGAGTGGGTTGCCATTTCCCATTTAGGTCACCACAAAGCACTGAGTAGAGCTACCTGAGCTATACAGTAAGCTCCCATTAGTTATCTATTTTATACATAGTATCAATAGTGTATGTATGACAATCCCAAAGTCTTCTTAATCTTTTCGTTAGTATCAGATAAACTTGCTAGAGTGACTGTCTTCCCTTGGATTCTCATCCCTTTGTGTCCATTTTAAGACTTTATCTCTAAGCTCATATCTTCCTCTATTTTGTTTCTCACATGTTCTGTATCATCTCCTTTATTTTTTTCTTTAAGCTACACCCTTATTTCCCCCTCCTTAAATAGTACTTTTGCTTGTCTCTGTGTACTTTTACTGTGAATGTATTTTTCTTCTTCCTTGCATTGCCAACACGAGTACATGAACTGCACTACTCTACTTTCTCAAAGCCCTCCTTAACCCCAGTAAACTGACTTCCATCCCACTGACTCAACAAGCCTGCCTCACCTTTCCTTTTGGTTCTATCCAAGCTGTGCTTTACAAGAATTTGACCTTCTTCTCTGAAACATCAAAAACTGTTTAAGCACCTACTTTTTTAGGACTCTCCCCACTTGCATTTATTCAGGGAGATTTGCTCAACTTCATGTTCCAATTTTGAAATTTTCATTTCGACTCTTGTATTTTTCTTTCTAAAAATCCTTTCTTGTTTTTGATCGTTTCTTTTTCTAGGGTCCAATTCTTGTTTCATGAATGCAATATTTTCACTTGCCTCAGAATACTAATAATAGGGTTTGGAAGATTAAGGCCCAGGATATGGGCTAGGAGCAAATCTGGACTGTCAACTGGTGAGTCTTATTGTAGGGTAATTGGGGAATCTGGCCTTTATTTGGGGGCAGCTCCAAATCTAAGTACCTGTGAATTAGTGAGCATCTACAAATAACCCTCTAATCAGAGATATAAGTAGATTATTATCATGCTGGGAGTACCGCATGGTAAAGGATCTAAGGGCTTCACAGTTTATCGTATGGGCTTCTATCTACCCCCCTCTATTCAGTTCTGTATCCCACTCTTCCTCCTCTGTGCCTGCTGTCGCCAGTCCAGAAGCTCCCTCCTCAATTTCCTCAGTAAATCCTCTGCAGGTGGAGTGTATGATAATGGCTGACTGCTCAGAGAAACAGACTGGATGTTTTAAACTTAGTTCAATTCAGTTCACTTGAGTCACTCAGTCATGACCAACTCTTTGCGACCCCATGAATCACCAACTCCTGGAGTTCACTCAAACTCATGTCCACAGAGTCGGTGATGCCATCCAGCCATCTCATTCTCTGTCGTCCCCTTCTCCTCCCGCCCCCAACCTTTCCCAGCATCAGACTCTTTTCCAGTGAGTCAACTCGTCGCATGAGGTGGCCAAAGTATTGCAGTTTCAGCTTTAGCATCAGTCCTTCCAATGAACACCCAGGATTGATCGCCTTTAGAATGGACTGGTTGGATCTCCTTGCAGTCCAAGGGACTCTCAAGAGTCTTCTCCAACACCACAGTTCAAAAGCATCAATTCTTCGGCGATCAGCTTTCTTCACAGCCCAACTCTCGCATCCATACATGACGACGGGACAAACCATAGCCTTGACTAGACGGACCGTTGTTGGCAAAGTAATGTCTCTGCTTTGTAATATACTATCTAGGTTGGTCATAACTTTCCTTCCAAGGAGTAAGCGTCTTTTAATTTCATGGCTGCAATCAGCATCTGCAGTGATTTTGAAGCCCCCAAAAATAAAGTCTGACACTGTTTTCACTGTTTTTCCATCTATTTCCCATGAAGTGATGGGACCAGATGCCATGATCTTTGTTTTCTGAATGTTGAGCTTCAAGCCAACCTTTTCACTCTCCTCTTTCACTTTCATCAAGAGGCTTTTGAGTTCCTCTTCACTTTCTGCCATAAGGGTAGTGTCATCTGCATATCTGAGGTTATTGATATTTCTCCCGGCAATCTTGATTCCAGCTTGTGCTTCTTCCAGCCCAGCGTTCCTCATGATGTACTCTGCATAGAAGCTAAATAAGCAAGGTGACAATATACAGCCTTGACATACTCCTTTTCCTATTTGGAACCAGTCTGTTTTTCCATGTACAGTTCTGACTGTTGCTTCCTGACCTGCATACAGGTTTCTCAAGAGGCAGGTCAGGTGGTCTGGTATGCCCATCTCTTTCAGAATGTTCCACAGTTTATTGTGATCCACACAGTCAAAGGCTTTGGCATAGTCAATGAAGCAGAAATAGATGTTTTCCTGGAACTCTCTTGCTTTCTCCATGGTCCAGCGGATGTTGGCAATTTGATCTCTGGTGCCGCTGCCTTTTCTAAAACCTGCTTGAACATCTGGGAGTTCACGGTTCACATATTGCTGAAGCCTGGCTTGGAGAATTTTGAGCATGACTTTACTAGCGTGTGAGATGAGTGCAATTGTGCGGTAGTTTGAGCATTCTTTGGCATTGCCTTTCTTTGGGATTGGAATGAAGACTGACCTCTTCCAGTCCTGTGGCCACTGCTGAGCTCTCCAAATTTTCTGGCATATTGAGTGCAGCACTTTCACAGCATCATCTTTCAAGATTTGAAATAGCTCAACTGGAATTCCATCACCTCTACTAGCTATGTTCGTAGTGATGCTTTCTAAGGCCCACTTGACTTCACATTCCAAGATATCTGGCTCTAGGTGAGTGATCACACCATCATGATTATCTTCGTCGTGAAGATCTTTTTTGTACAGTTCTTCTGTGTATTCTTGCCACCTCTTCTTAATATCTTCTGCGTCTGTTAGGTCCATACCATTTCTGTCCTTTATCGAGCCCATCTTTGCATGAAATGTTCCCTTGGAATCTCTAATTTTCTTGAAGAGATCTCTTGTTTTTCCTATTCTGTTGTTTTTCTCTATTTCTTTACATTGATCACTGAGGAAGGCTTTCTTATCTCTCCTTGCTATTCTTTGGAACTCTGCATTCAGATGCTTATATCTTTCCTTATCTCCTTTGCTTTTCGCTTCTCTTCTTTTCACAGCTATTTGTAAGGCCTCCTCAGACAGCCATTTTGCTTTTTTGCATTTCTTTTCCATGGGGATGGTCTTGGTCCCTGTCTCCTGTACAATGTCACTAACATCCGTCCAGAGTTCATCAGGCACTCTATCTATCAGATCTAGTCCCATAAATCTATTTCTCACTTCCACTGTATAATCATAAGGGATTTGATTGAGGTCATATCTGAATGGTCTAGTGGTTTTCCCTACTTTCTTCAATTTAAGTCTGAATTTGGCGATAACGAGTTCATGATCTAAGCCACAGTCAGCTCCTGGTCTTGTTTTGGCTAACTGTATAGAGCTTCTCCATCTTTGGCTGCAAAGAATATAATCAATCTGATTGCGGTGTTGACCATCTGGTGATGTCCATGTGTAGAGTCTTCTCTTGTGTTGTTGGAAGAGGGTGTTTGCTATGACCAGTGCGTTCTCTTGGCAAAACTCTATTAGCCTTTCCCTGCTTCATTCTGTGTTCCAAGGCTAAATCTGCCTGTTACTCCAGGTGTTTCTTGACTTCCTACTTTTGCATTCCAGTCCCCTATAATGAAAAGGACATCTTTTTTGGGTGTTAGTTCTAAAAGGTCTTGTAGGTCTTCATAGAATCGTTCAACTTCGGCTTCTTCAGCGTTACTGGTTAGGGCATAGGCCTGGATTACTCTAATATTGAATGGTTTGCCTTGGAAACGAACAGAAATCATTCTGTCGTTTTTAAGATTGCATCCAAGTACTGCATTTTGGACTCTTTTGTTGACCATGATGGCTATTCCATTTCTTCTAAGGGATTCCTGCCCACAGTAGTAGATAAAATGGTCATCTGAGTTAAATTCACCCATTCCAGTCCATTTTAATTCACTGATTCCTAGAATGTCGATGTTCACTCTTGCCATCTCCTGTTTGACCACTTCCAATTTGCCTTGATTCATAGACCTAACATTCCAGGTTCCTATGCAATATTGCTCTTATAGCACCGGACCTTGCTTCTATCACCAGTCACATCCACACTGGGAATTCGTTTTGCTTTTGCTCCATCCCTTCATTCCTTCTAGAGTTATTTCTCCACTAATCTCCAGTAGCATACTGGGCACCTACCGACCTGGGGAATTCCTCATTCAGTATCCTATCATTTTGCGCTTTAAGACTGTTCATGGGGTTCTCAAGGCAAGTATAGTGAAGTGGTTTGTCATTCCCTTCTCCAGTGGACCACATTCGGCTGTGGTCCATGTGATCAGATCAACTAGTTTCCTGTGATTATGATTTCAGTGTGTCTGCCCTCTGATGCCCCCTCGCAATACCTACCGTCTTATTTGGTTTCTCTTACTTTGGGCGTGGGATATCTCTTCACAGCTTCTCCAAGAAAGCGCAGCCGCTGCACCTTACCTTGGATGAGGGGTATCTTCTCACGGCCGCCCCTCCTGACCTTGAACGTGGAGTAGCTCCTCTCGGCCCTCCTGCGCCCGCGCAGCCACCGCCTATTGGACGTGGGGCAGCTCCTCTCAGCCACCGGCTCTGGTCTCAGGCATGGGGTAGCTCCTCACGGCCACACTTCTTTGCATGGTCGGTTGTGCCGGGGCCGGCGTCTCTCGCGTCTGCGCCGCCGGGGCCGGCGTCTCTCGCGTCTGCGCCGCCGGGGCCGGCGTCTCTCGCGTCTGCGCCGCGGGGGCCGGCGTCTCTCGCGTCTGCGCCGCCGGGGCCGGCGTCTGTCTCTCGCGTCTCTGCCACTTAGTAGAATGATGCTAATGGTTATCTGGAAAAATAAACATTCAAGGAAAATTCTGAAAGTCCTGGGTAACACTCAGGTATAAGATCTACCAGATACTAAATGTATTATGAGACTCTAGCCATCAACATTTGGTGGTGTGAAGGAAAAGGCTGGAAGCTTTATGGAAGACTAGAGTTAGAAAAAACCCACACAAACATTTGTGGGAATTTTGGATATGATAAAAGTGGCATTTCATATCTGTAGGGAAAAGAGGATAGTTATGACAACATTATTTGTAAAAACAAATAATTAAAAATGACCTAAATATCTACCAATATACAATTGCTTTAATAGATGTGATAACTTCATAGAATATTTATGACTGTCCAAAGAATGAGATAGTTATATATGAGCTAATTTGGTAGATATTCAATATATTACTCTAAGTTAAAAAGCAATTCACTGAATAATACATATGATATTATTTCATATTTATTCTAAAAAGTGAGAGTTACATATTTGCTAATCCATGCATAAAAGTTCTAGAAGCAGAAGAAATATTAATAGTACTTATGGGAGTGCGAATTAGAGCCTGGAGAAGGAGGAACAGTCTTTCACTTTTCATTTTATACCCTCTGCACTCTGAATTTTTTTTTATTTTTTCCCTATGAGAATACATATTTCATACAGCCAAAATTTTGTTTAAAATTAATAACTACAACACTCCTAACTTGCTGTCCAAATACTAGATTGTGAAACAGTGTTTAAATGTAATTGAAAAAATATTGATTCTAAGCTGGCTTGCCCTATAGCAAATTGGCCCATGATCTGAGATTTCTTCAGGCTTGTCATTATCCTATATTTTTGCTTACACTGATTCCGGCTGCCAGTCATCATGCTTTCTTACTTCTTGGAACACTCTCCGCAATTTTTATTTACTCTCGTCTGTTGCAGCATAAAAGTTTCCCAGATATCTGTTCTCTTAGGTCATTTACTACAGTTGGAGCAAATCTGAACCTGAACAGACTGATTGAAAGTAGACTCATCTTCATCCTTACTTTAAGTCACTGGAGTGTGGAAATAGGTTGGATAAGGAAGTTATAGAACATCACATACAACAGACATAACAAAACATGTTCCATCATAGATTACTAGAAAATTGACATGATTTCACATTTGTTTTAGAGAAAAATATTTAAAGTGATTCAACTACATAGACGTATACAGAAAAAAATGTACCCATTACTCAGATTTTTTTCCCAAAAGATTGATTTTACCTTAAGACTCTTTTTTAAGGAATAAAAAATATAATTACTATTTAGTCCTGTTCCTTCCAATTCTCTTCCTTCCCCATTTACCTTCTCCCTGAAGGTAGCTACTACCCTAAAGTCATTGCCTGTCCTTCTCAATCATTTTTTAATTATGTCCTATGTCTGTATGTATCTGTATACATTATATAATACATTTCTGTACATTTAATGTAAAAATTTGCAAAAATAGTATTTTACTGTACTTATTTATTTCAATTAGGTTTGTTCAGCAGCAAGCAACAGAAAAATACACTATAGGATACTAAATATTTGAGTGTTATTTGTCTCACAAAACAAGAAGTCTAAGGAAAGGTGGTCCTGTTCTGATCCAGTGGCTCAGTGACATCATCAGAGAGGACAGTGATGTTATTATGTGTCATCTGCACCATCCCTGCATAACTCTTCACCTGCTGGCTAGTTGTCTATGAAACCTCAGTTCATATTCCAGGGGGAACAAAGAGGAAAGGCACACTCAAAACCTTTTTCTTTCTAACTTTTGTCACTTTATTTAGGAAAGAAAAAACACCCAGAGAGAATTTCATTCATCTCATTTGCTAGAACTGATATACATTTTGCTACGAGAGAGGGCAAGTTATCGAGTGTTTTAGCTTTTCAACTTCCTTAGAAAAAGTCACTGGGAAAAAGGAGGACTGTTAACTCTTGAGTGGCTAATCATGATGTCTGCTATGTTATTCTCTTAAAACTAGCTTTTTCCACTTGCCATCATCTTTTTTTTATGATTTATCCATATTCGTAATTCTAGGTATAATCCACTCATGTTAACTACTGAGTAATAGTTCATGATATAAATATATTAAAATTTGTGTATTTTCCTATCAATGGGCCTTTAAATTGTTGCCATCTTTTCACCATTACAAAACTAAAATCTTTGTGTGTGTGTATGTGTGTGTCTGTGTATCTTTGTACTCATGTGAGAAGTTTATGTATAATATTAATGTAATATATGATACATATATTACACATTGTATGATATACAGTTTACTATATATTATTACATATAAAATATATATATATCTAAGCTAATAGAGCATGTCATTTTCATCTCTGTTTGCATACACACGTGCATGCACACATATACCTTACTTTGTACTTTTGATGCAAATACTTTTCAGTACTTCCTATTTTCTCCTTTTCTGCTTTCATTTGGATTATTGAATGATCTATGTCTCTTTTATATTTTTGTTCTACAGTATGAAGTGACTCAGTTTCTTTTGTTACCTTTGTCGTTATCCTTAAATTTTAAATACATAATTCACATGGCATCTGTAATTAACAAAGTCCAAAATAAATAAATATCTCTAGCATCATCCTCGATAACACCAAAAAATGAAAATGCTTTAACTCTTTTTACTCCTTCCTTCATTCATGTGATTAATTATTTATTATTTTAATTCCACCTCATTTTTAACCAAATAATTATTGTTGTTACAATTAATGCTTATTTTGGTTTATCTTACATTTAATAGTTTATTTAACATTGCTTCATAAACCTGCTCTTTCTTCTGTGTCCAGCTTTCTTTTTTCTAAAACTTTTCCTACAATGATTATTTTACTAAAGGCATGAGATTTTTGGCAAATTATCTCAGTAGTAGTAATTTACCAGTAAATTATTAGTCTTTGGCTTAAAATTTTCTTTACTTTGTCCTCACTTTTGAAGTATAGTTTATCTAGGCATAAAACTCTAAGTTGACAAATATTTTCCTTCAGAACTTTGGACATATTAGAAAATTGTATTTTTAACTTTGTTGCTGTTGATTAAAAAATACTCTGTAACCATTATCATTTTTAAAGCTAATCTGTCTTTTCTCTCTGGTTGATTTTGGTTTTCTTTTCACGTACTGTAACTAGGCAGTTTCACTACAGCATGTCTAAGTGTGCATTCAGTTCAGTTCAGTTGCTCAATTGTGTCTGACTCTTTGTGACCCCATGGACTGCAGCATGCCAAGCATCCCTGTCCATCACCAATGCCCAGAGCTTGCTCAAACTCATGTCCATAGAGTTGTTGATGCCATCCAACCATCTCTTCCTCTGTCATCTCCTTCTTCTCCAGCCTTCAATCTTTCCCAGCATCAGGGTCTTTTCCAATGAGTCAGTTCTTCCCGTCAGGTGGCCAAGGTACTGGAGTTTCAGCTTCAACATCAGTCCTTTCAATGAATATTCAGGATCGATTTCCTTTAGGGTTGACTGGTTTGATCTCCTTGCTGTCCAAGGGACTGTCAAGAGTCTTCTCCAACACCACAGTTCAAAAGCATTAGTTCTTCGGCCCTCAGTTTTCTTTATAGTCCAACTCTCACATCCATACATGACCACTGGAAAAACCATAGCCTTGACTAGACAGACCTTTGTTGGCGAAGTATTGTCTCTGCTTTTTAATATGCTATCTAGGTTAGTTATAGCTTTTCTTCCAAGGAGCAAGCATATTTTAATTTCATGGCTGTAATCAGCATCTGCAGTGATTTTGGAGCCCAAAAAATAAGATCTCTCACTGTTTCCCTTGTTTCCCCATCTATTTGCCATGAAGTGATGGGACCGGATGCCATGATCTTAGTTTTCTGAATGTGTGCATTCATTTTAGTTTATTCCACTCAGAACTTAATATGATTATGCAATTATATAAAAATTCTCCTAGAATGTAGTCTCTCCCTTGTCTCTTTTCTTTCTTTTAAAACTGTTATTAGATATATGTTGGATCTTTTCAATTTATTCTGCTTGTGTCTTATTATTTTATTTTTTCCCTCTTTATTTTATTTGAATGATTGACTCAAATCCTATTCTCTAATTCTCTTTTGAACTGTGTCAGCTGAGTTTTAGAGGCTTTCACAGTGGCTCAGACAGTATAGAATCTGCCTGCAATGGGGGAGACCTGGGTTCAGTCCCTGGGTCAGGAAGATCCCCTGGAGAAGGAAATGGCAACCCACTCCAGTATTCTTGCCTAGAAAATCCCATGGATAGAAGGGTCTGGTGGGTTACAATCATTGGTGTCACAAAGAGTTGGAAATGATTGAGCAGTTAGCATTTACTTTGTAGATTTTAGTTTGTTTCTTATTAAAATTGGCTATGTATTTTCATTGTTATATATATTAATGTATTATTAATTATTTTAAATGTAACTGTTTAAGAGGGTATTTCAGACTGTGGGGCTATTTCTGTTTCTTTTGGTTCTAGTTCTCCCTTTTTAATTTTTTTTCCTGCTTCTCCTTCAGAGTGGTTTCTCTTTCTAAACTATGTATATATTTTTAAATCTTTTTATTAAACAAAGTTAGAATGAAAAGTGAAGGATATTGATTTGAAATATCTTTCAGGTCAGTTATCTTTCAAGGCCCCTGGTGGCTCAGAGGGTAAAGCATCTGCCTACAATGCAGGAGACCCAGGTTCGATCCCTGGGTTGGGAAGATCCCCTGGAGAAGGAAATGGCAACCCTCTCCAGTATTCTTGCCTAGAAAATCCCATGGATAGAGGAGCCTGAAGGGCTACAGTCCATGGGGTCACAAAGAGTCAGACACAACTGAGCAACTTCACTTTCTTTCTTTATTTCTTCCTTCCTTCCTTCCTTTCTTTCTTGTCAGTTAAAGAAAGCACACAGATTTGGTAGCATCAAGTGGGGCTTATTCTTGCTTTCAGTTTTCCTTTTGTTTCTTACTCTTGGGAATTTCCATTTCTTTATTTTGCATTCAGCCATGAGTTCAAGAGTTGTTATAATTTACGTATAAACTTATATGCACTAATACAGGAAGGGACTTTATTATTAGTTTCATTCTGCAGGATGCATGAACCACCTATTAACAACTTTCTGAGGACACTTAACTTCCTTAACACTGCTCTGTCCTCCCGTCAACAGTAGGCGATATCATAAAGTCATTGAAAACAAATGCACATTCTAAAAGTGGTTTCTGAACAATTTCTTAATATGTGCCAAAGATAACATCTGCTAATATGATTGCCTAAAGCTGAAGTTACAAACTTACATTCTACTGGTCATAACCCACGTGCAGACACATTTTGTTCAGTCCACACAGTGTTCAAAATTTTGTTTTCATTTATAACATTTAAAAATTAGCCAATTTTACATAATGGTTAATATTTTCAGTGTCTCTTACAGAAAAATAAAAATAACCAGAAGAGCATGCCTGTGCCACAACTGAAAACAGGGAGTTCTCATCCCTGGCCCTCATTTCCACAGACAGCTAGTTCCTTTACATTATAGGTGTGGCCTTGCTGGCACCTGAGTTTGTAGCTTCTGGTCTAAAGAAGTACAAAAATTTGTGGAGTGCCATCAAACAACTTACCATTCAGCTCCTAATAAACATGCAAAGGGCTGATTTATCTGGTTAGTTGCTGAATGCTTTAGTGTTCAGGCACTTTAACTCACTAAGGTCAGAATGACGGTCTGCTCTTTTGACACAGTCTAAGGGAAGCATGGGTGGCTCAGAAGTTAAAGCGTCCGCCTCCAATGCGGGAGACCCGGGTTCGATCCCTGGGTCGGGAAGATCCCCTGGAGAAGGAAATGGTAACCCACTCCAGTATTCTTGCCTGGAGAATCCCATGGATGGAGAAGCCTGGTAGGCTACAGTCCACGGGGTCGCAAAGAGTCAGACGCGACTGAACAGAACGGAAGGGAAGCATATTTATTTGGGGGAGTAATCCGAGGTCTTGTAAAGAAAGCATAATACTAATTGTAACAAATGTAAACACAGTGGGCTCCAATGTACCAACAGAAAAGAGCATAAAAGGCTTTCATTTTTGCTTTGTATTGGTGCATTTGTATCTTTGTGAGGTTTCGTGGTTTTTCTGGAAGCAGGGCCTCCAGAATTCTGTTTAACTCTTGTTTCAACCAGTGGGCCCCTTTTTGGAAATGTGACAGAATCTGTGGATAATTAATAAGAATTGGACATGTTTCTAATTTTAAATTATTCTTTCTTTCTAGTTGTGCAAGAGTTCAGCAGTATCACAGCTGAGTGGGAGTGCTGTAAATGGTTATTAAATAGCTTTATTATTCCCTTGTAGGTTAGCTATTTATTAATTTGATCAGTACTCATGTGGAAAAAAGGGCCTTTATTGTGTTGCCATCCCGGGTAGTCAGAAGCGCATTACTTGTTTTCACTTGTACCCCATTCACTTCCACCTTCATTTCACCCCGACTTGAGCCACACTAAGCTTCTTACCATAATCAAGATGACTTTTTTTAAATAATTACTTTATTTAGTATTTATTTTTGGCCGCACTGGGTCTTCATTGCTGTGCACAGGCTTTGTCTAGTTGTGGTGAGCAGGGGCTGCTCTCCAGCTGTGGTGCACAGGCTCCTCAAAGCAGTGGTTTCTCTTTTTATGGAGCTCGGGCTAAAGGGCCTGGGCTCAGTGGTTGCAGCTCAGAGCCTTAGTTGCCCCCTTAGCATGTGGTATCTCCTGGACCAGGGATCAAATTCATGCCCCCTGTGGCCACTGGACCACCAGGGAAATCCTAGATGATTCTTATTTTCCCTGAGTAGTAATGCCAGCCTCTCCCTCTTCATTGGGTCCAGTTTTGGTTTTGTCCCAAGTCAGGAATCATTTTTCTCACCCCAACATTTTCGTCCTGCTTTATTCACCCTGTGATGAACAGGACTGGCAGCTGGTTTTATGACTGGCTCTCCATGTAATTGTTCAATACTAGATTTTGAGCTCCATAAAAGGAAGCCTTACTTCTTGTCTTATTCATCTTTGTATCTCTAGGGCCTGCTACCCTGCTTTGCACCTAATGGTTACTCAAAAAACTCATAGTATCTTGAATTAACCTTAATTACATCCACAAAGGACTTGAGTTAGTTTATGGGACGAAGGAACATTTACTTTCAAAAAGGGTAATAAGGATAAGATATCTCTTAAACAAGAAAATGAGTATCTGGCACCAATTAGATATTTAGTGCATGCATGCTTAGTCATGTCCAACTTTTTGCAACCCCAAGGACTGTAGCCCGCCAGGCTCCTCTGCTCATGGGATTTCCCAGGCAAGAATACTGGAGTGGGTTGCCATTCCCTTCTCCAGGGTATGTTCCCTACCCAGGGATCAAACCTGCATCTCCTGCATTGGCAGGAGGTTTCTCATAATTAGATACTTAATTTGGCACTAAACTTTGTTCAGAACCTCCTGGCAACAAAGTAAAAAGGGAAGTATGACAATTTACACAGTTCTCCAAGCCAGCTAAAGAAAATACACAAATTATCTGCCAGTGTTGTTATTGAAATGTGAAAAGTAAGGCATAGGGTGACATAATAGACAATGTTCTTGATTGTAGTCTTATGAAAGACACAAAATTATTCTTCAAATTGACCTTTTAAAATCTGCCAACTACAAAAGCTAGAAGTAAAGCAGTAATCCCTAACTATATAAAGCCACTGTTATTATATAATAGCTCTTTAAAGTTGTTTCCTGATGATCTGATGTGAAACCAAGTTAGACCTTAAGTAACTATCAATTATCCATTGCTGGGTAGCAAATTATCCCACAACTTTGTTTCTTGATATGGCAAACGTTCATCTCACTGTCCCTCAGGGTCCACTGAGACCCTCTGGTTCAGGATCTCTCATGACTTTGCAGTTAAGCTGTTGGCCAGCACCGCAGTCTCTGAGGACTCAACTAGGACTGCAGGATCCACTTAAAGCTCACTCACATAGCTGTTTAACTTCCATGCCACACATTCTCCTCCACAGGGCAGGTCATGGCTGAACTTCCCCTTCAGAGAGTAATCTAAGAGAAAGACTGGAAGATGATGACACAATGCATGTGACAGGAAGAAAGAGCAGCCAAAATGGAGGCCATGGTAACTGTTTAAATCTGATCTCAGACTAGATGTACTATCACTTCTACTGATCACACAGACTAGCCTTGGTACAGTGTGAGAGGGGACTACACAAGGGTGTCGATACCCAGGGTCAAGAATCATTGCGGGCTATCTCAAAGGATGGCTGCCACGGCAACCAAGGATGTTTGGTTCTCGTGTACTTTAGATGGTCCTTCTCGCATCTCAGATGTGATCACTGGTAAGCAGTGTATGAAGACCATTCAAAGTTGACTTCTGTGGTTGCAAGTCAATATTTATGTGTTGATTAATGAGAGACATGTATACTTCTTTGGGCTTCTCAGTGGTGAAGAATTTGCCTGCCAAAGCAGGAGGCACAGGTTTTATCCCTGGGTTGGGAAGATCCCCTGGAGATGGGAATGGAAGCCCACTCCAGTATTCTTGTCTGTAAAATCCCAAGGACAGAGGAGCCTGATGGGCTACAGTCCATGGGGTCACAAAGAGTAGGACACAACTGAACACAGGCACATGTGTATACTTCCAGTCCCAGGAGACAAATGCACCTTGTACGGGGTAAAAATATATAGACCTGATGTGAGAATTTCTTTCCCACCCTTGCAGTGATAAGACCAACAGTTTCCATGAAAGATATCTGATTATGTTTAATTACTTAAAAGAGCTGCACATAGGTTTCTGCTCATAAAATATGGAAGAAAACTCTTGGCTTTAAAACCCTTAAGTTCATGTGCGGTCACAGGCATTCTCAGCCTCAAGTCTTAGAAATGCTATTTCACATACTTGATTTTTAGTAGGACTGCATCTTAAATGGTCCTTGAGGATAGAGCTAAAGAAGGGAACCATCTTAAACTGTGAAAGGGACTTTTTTGGAGAAAGCCAGGTACGTTTATCATCTCTATTATACAGAAGGATTAAGTAATTTACACAATATTACAGAGCTAAGCATCAGTTATATTCAGCCAGGAAAAAAAGAGATTAGGCTGTCTTACTTTAGACTGCATGCAGAATTGTCCCACCTGTGCCTATATTTCCTTTAGCCTTTTAAAAGGATTTATTAAGCCATTAAAAATGAATGAAATATTAATTAAAAGGCACACAAATGCTAGTATTAAATAGAGTTAAAGTTAATGTACTTAAGTATTAAGAATTTCTAAAGGATAAAAAAATTGCTTAAATTCCCTTTAAAGGGAGCTAATGAACATTTGGAACAACTGACCTGGAACAGCTGGCTTTTGTCACCAAGAAGAACTTCTCAAGGGACAGACTGTAGCTAAGATCTCACCGTTGTGATCTTGAGAGGTGTTGACCTAGAGCCCTTGGTTCTGAGCCAGAGCCTCTAGCAGGGTCAGGAGCACGCACAGGAAGGAGGCCTGTGGCTGTGGGGCCAGCTACGTGCTGCTGGTCTCATAATGAGTAAACCAGCGAGTTTTCAAAGCAAACTGGTCCAACAGGCCTCCCCAACTCTCAGCCACTTTTAAACATTAAATAATACAACAGCAAAGTTAATTTTTTATATGATAGCGTTAAGGACAAATAAACCTGCAGGAGTAATAAGTTTTTAAAAATTGAAGAAAGTATTGTGGAAAAATTTTAAATAAATAGGAAAGAGAACATGGGAAAACTGTTTTCTATAGGTTGGAAATGTAATAGAGGAGAAGTTCTCCAGAAAATTTCCCCAGCAGGGCCTCAAGTCTTAGTCAGGGCAGGGTGAGGGGTCAGAGGGATGGTAATAGAGGTTCTGGGATGCTGGGAGTGGGGATGAATGCGGGCGCAGTGGGGATGGGGGGTGGGTAAGAGGGTCTTGAACCCAGTGAGGATTCTGCCAGAAGAATCTGCAGATCCCCCAGAAGAGTCTGCAGCGGGAACAGTCCAATACTTTGGCCACCTCATGCGACGAGTTGACTCACTGGAAAAGACTCTGATGCTGGGAAAGGTTGTGGGTGGCAGGAGAAGGGGACGACAGAGAATGAGATGGCTGGATGGCATCACCGACTCTGTGGACATGAGTTTGAGTGAACTCCGGGAGTTGGTGATGGACAGGGAGGCCTGGCGTGCTGTGATTCATGGGGTCGTGGAGAGTCGGACACGACGGAGCGACTGAAGTGAACTGAACTGATGGACACCTTTCATCGAGTTCAGGCGCTTTGCAAAATATGCAGAACTGAGTCTTCCTTCTGGATGACTTTAAATGACAGCTAGATAACAGGCTCAATAAAGAACCCCAAAAAGGTGTGCTTCGCAGGCCTCTGGGCTTGAGAACCTGGGAATTAGAACACCTGGTCTGTTAGCGGGAGTTTTGCTCACACCAGGGCGCTGGCTCCAAACTTCCACAGAACGCTTATGTCCTCTTGAGTGGAAATAATGAGAAGCCCAGTCGAGCTACATGTCATCCATCAGACAGCTGATTTACAGGATTCTTTTTGTGATAATTACACTTAACCATTCGCGAAGTCTTCCTACATCTATGGTACAATATGATTCTTTTTTTTTTCTTTCTGTTCTTTTTTTTGTTTCTTTTTATTATTATTTTTATTGGAGGCTAATTATTTTACAATATTATATTGGTTGGTTTTGCCACACATTGACATGAATCCGCCCCGGGTGTACATGAGTTCCCCTTCCTGAACCCCCCTCCCTCCTCCCTCCTCCCCTTATCCTCCCTCTGGGTCATCCCCGCATACCAGCCTCGAGCATCCTATAACATGCATTGATCGTGAACTGGTGATTTGTTTCACATATGATAATATACATGTTTCAATGCCATTCTCCCAAATCATCCCACCCTCACCGTCTCCCACAGAGTCCCAAAGACTATTCTATACATCTGTGTCTCTTTTGCTGTCTCGTATACAGGGTTATCATTTGAATCTTTCTATATTCCATATATATGCGTTAGTATACTGTATTGGTGTTTTTCTTTCTGGCTTACTTCACTCTGTATAATAGGCTCCAGTTTCATCCACCTCATTAGAACTGATTCAAATGCATTCTTTTTAATGACTGAGTAATACTCCATTGTGTATATGTACCAAAGCTTTCTTATCCATTCGTCTGCAGATGGACATCTAGGTTGCTTCCATGTCCTGGCTATTATAAACAGTGCTGCAATGAACATTGGAGTACATGTGTCTCTTTCAATTCTGGTTTCCTCGGTGTGTATGCCCAGGAGTGCGATTGCTGGATCGTATGGCAGTTCTATTTCCAGTTTTTTGAGGAATCTCCACACTGTTCTCCATAGTGGCTGTACCAGTTTGCATTCCCACCAACAGTGTAAGAGGGTTCCCTTTTCTCCACACCCTCTCCAGCATTTATTGCATGTAGACTTTTGGATAGCAGCCATTCTGACTGGTGTGAAATGGTATCTCATTGTGGTTTTGATTTGCATTTCTTTGATTATGAGGGATGTTGAGCATTTTTTCATGTGTTTGTTAGCCATCTTTATGTCTTCTTTGGAGAAATATCTGTTTAGTTCTTTGGCCCATTTTTTGATTGGGTCATTTATTTTTCTGGAATTGAGCTGCAGGAGCTGCTTGTATATTTTGGAGATTAATCCTTTATCAGTTGCTTCATTTACTATTATTTTCTCCCATTCTGAAGGCTGTCTTTTCACCTTTCTTATAGTTTCCTTTGCTTTGCAGAGCTTTTGATTTTAATTAGGTCCCATTTGTTTATTTTTGCTTTTATTTCCAATATTCTGGGAGGTGGGTCTTGGAGGATCCTGCTGTGATCTATGTCAGAGAGTGTTTTGCCTACATTCTCCTCTAGGAGTTTTATAGTTTCCGGTCTTACATTTAGCTCTCTAATCCATTTTGAGTTTATTTTGGTGTATGGTGTTAGGAAGTGTTCTAGTTTCATTCTTTTACAAGTGGCTGACCAGTTTTCCCAGCACCACTTGTTAAAGAGACTGTCTTTTCTCCATTTTATATTCTTGCCTCCTTTGTCAAAGATAAGGTGTCCATAGGTGTGTGGATTTATCTCTGGACTTTCTATTTTTTTCCATTGATCTATATTTCTGTTTTTATGCCAGTACCATACTGTCTTGATGACTGTGGATTTGTAGTAGAGCCTGAAGTCCGGCAGGTTAATTCCCCCAGTTCCATTCTTCTTCCTCAAGATTGCTTTGGCTATTCGAGGTTTTTTGTATTTCCATACAAATTGTGAGATTATTTGTTTTAGTTCTGTGAAAAATATCGTTGGTAGCTTGATAGGGATTGCATTGAATGTATAAATTACTTTGGGTAGTATACTCATTTTTAAAATATTTATTCTTCTAATCCATGAACATGGTATATTTCTCCATCTATTAGTGTCCTCTTTGATTACTTTCACTAGTGTTTTATAGTTTTCTATGTACAAGTCTTTTGTTTCCTTAGGTAGATATATTCCTAAGTATTTAAATCTTTTCGTTGCAACAGTGAATGGAATAGTTTCCTTAATTTCTCTTTCTATTTTCTCATTATTAGTGTATAGGAATGCAAGGGATTTCTGTGTGTTGATTTTATATCCTGCAACTTTACTGTATTCATTGATTAGCTCTAGTAGTTTTCTGGTAGAGTCTTTAGGGTTTTCTGTGTAGAGGATCATGTCATTGGCAAACAGTGAAAGTTTTACTTCTTCTTTTCCAATTTGTATTCCTTTTATGTCTTTTCCTGCTCTGATTGCTGTGGCCAAAACTTCCAGAACTATGTTGAATAGTAGTGGTGAGAGTGGGCACCCTTGTCTTGTTCCTGACTTTAGGGGAAATGCTTTCAGTTTTTCACCATTGAGGATAATGTTTGCTGTGGGTTTGTCATATATAGCTTTTATTATGTTGAGGTATGTCCCTTCTATTCCCACTGTCTGGAGGGTTTTTATCATAAATGGGTATTGAATTTTGTCAAAGGCTTTCTCTGCATCTATTGAGATAATCATATGATTTTTATGTTTTAGTTTGTTAATGTGGTGTATTACGTTGATTGATTTGCAGATATTGAAGAATCCTTGCATTCCTGGGATAAAGCCCACTTGGTCATGATGTATAATCTTCTTAATGTGTTGTTGGATTCTGATTGCTAGAATTTTGTTAAGGATTTTTGCATCGATGTTCATCAGTGATATTGGCCTGTAGTTTTCCTTTTTTTTGGGATCTTTACCAGGTTTTGGGAGTAGGGTGATGGTGGCCTCATAGAATGAGTTTGGAAGTTTCCCTTCCTCAGCAATTTTCTGGAAGAGTTTGAGGAGAATAGGTGTTAGCTCTTCTCTAAATTTTTGGTAGAATTCAGCCTTGAAGCCGTCTGGACCTGGGCTTTTGTTTGCTGGGAGATTTCTGATTATAGCCTCTAGTTCCGTGCTTGTGATGGGTTTATTCAGATTTTCTATTTCTTCCTGGTTCAGTTTTGGCAAGGTGTACTTTTCTAGGAATTTGTCCATTTCTTCCAGGTTATTCATTGTATTGCCATATAATTGCTGATAGTATTCTGTAATAATCCTTTGTATTTCTGTGTTGTCGATTGTGATCTCTCCATTTTCATTTCTAATTTTATTGATTTGATTCTTCTCCCTTTGTTTCTTGATGAGTCTGGCTAGTGGTTTGTCAATTTTATTTACCTTCTCAAAGAGCCAGCTTTTGGCTTTGTTGATTTTTGCTATGGTCTCTTTTGTTTCTTTTGCATTTATCTCTGCCCTAATTTTTACGATTTCTTTCCTTCTACTGACCCTGGGGTTCTTCATTTCTTCCTTTTCTAGTTGCTTTAGATGTAGAGTTAGGTTATTTAGTTGACTTTTTTCTTGTTTCTTGAGGTGTGCCTGTATTGCTATGAACTTCCCCCTTAGCACTGCTTTTACAGTGTCCCAGAGGTTTTGGGTTGTTGTGTTTTCATTTTCATTCATTTCTATGCATATTTTGATTTCTCTTTTGATTTCTTCTATGATTTGTTCATTATTCAGAAGCGTGTTGTTCAGCCTCCATATGTTGGCATTTTTAATAGTTTTTCTCCCGTAATTGAGATCTAATCTTACTGCATTGTGGTCAGAAAAGATGCTTGGAATGATTTCAATTTTTTTGAATTTACCAAGGCTGGATTCATGGCCCAGGATGTGATCTATCCTGGAAAAGGTTCCGTGTGCGCTTGAGAAAAAGGTGAAATTCATTGTTTTGGGGTGAAATGTCCTATAGAGATATATTAGGTCTAACTGGTCTATTGTATCATTTAAAGTTTGTGTTTCCTTGTTAATTTTCTGTTTAGTTGATCTATCCATAGATGTAAGTGGGGTATTAAAATCTCCTACTATTATTGCATTGTTGTTAATTTCCCCTTTCATACTTGTTAGAAATTGTCTTACATATTGCAGTGCTCCTATGTTGGGTGCATAAATATTTATAATTGTTATATCTTCTTCTTGGATTGATCCTTTGATTATTATGTAGTTTCCTTCTTTGTCTCTTTTCACAGCCTTTGGTTTAAAGTCTATTTTATATGAGTATTGCAACTCCTGCTTTCTTTTGGTCTCTATTTGCGTGGAATATCTTTTTCCAGCCCTTCACTTTCAGTCTGTATGTGTCCCTCATTTTGAGGTGGGTCTCTTGTAGACAACATATATGGGGGTCTTGTTTTTGTATCCATTCAGCCAGCCTTTGTCTTTTGGTTGGGGCATTCAACCCATTTACGTTTAAGGTGATTATTGATAAGTACGATCCCGTTGCCATTTTCTTTATTGCTTTGTGTTCGAGTTTATACACCCTTTCTGTGTTTCCTGTCTAGAGAAGATCCTTTAGCATTTGTTGGAGAGCTGGTTTGGTGATGTTGAATTCTCTCAGCTTTTGCTTGTCTGTAAAGCTGTTGATTTCTCCTTCATATCTGAATGAGATCCTTGCTGGGTACAGTAATCTGGGCTGTAGGTTATTTTCTTTCATCACTTTAAGTATGTCTTGCCATTCCCTCCTGGCCTGAAGAGTTTCTGTTGAAAGATCAGCTGTTATCCTTATGGGAATTCCCTTGTGCGTTATTTGCTGTTTTTCCCTTGCTGCTTTTAATATTTGTTCTTTGTGTTTGATCTTTGTTAATTTGATTAATATGTGTCTTGGAGTATTTCGCCTTGGGTTTATCCTGTTGGGGACTCTCTGGGTTTCTTGGACTTGGGTGATTATTTCTTTCCCCATTTTAGGGAAGTTTTCAACTATTATCTCCTCAAGTATTCTCTCATGGTCTTTCCTTTTGTGTTCTTCTTCCTGGACTCCTGTGATTCGAATGTTGGAGCGTTTAACATTGTCCCAGAGGTCTCTAAAATTGTCCTCATTTCTTTTAATTCGTTTTTCTTTTTTCCTCTCTGTTTCATTTATTTCTACAATTCTATCTTCTAGCTCGCTTATCCTGTCTTCTGCCTCTGTTATTCTACTGTTTGTCCCTCCAGAGTGTTTCTGATCTCATATATTGCATTATTCATTGTATATTGACTCTTTTTTATTTCCTCTAAGTCCTTATTAAACCTTTCTTCCATCTTCACAATCCTTTTCTCCAGGTTGTTTATCTGTAAGTCCATTTTGCTTTCAAGATTTTGAATCATTTTCACCACCAAAATTCGAAATTCTTTATCAGGTAGATTCCCTATATCTTCCTCTTTTGTTTGTGTTGGTGGGCATTTATCTTGTTCCTTTACTTGCTGGGTATTTCTCTGCCTCTTCATCTTGCTTATATTGCTTTGCTTGGGGTGGCCTTTCCCTCTTCTGGCCGTTTGTGGAGTTCTCTTTATTATGTAGTTTCCTCGCTGTGTGTGGGGTTGTACGGGTAACTTGTCAAGGTTTCCTGGTTAGGGAAGCTTGTGTCGGTGTTCTTGTGGGTGGAGCTGGATTTCTTCTCTCTGGAGTGCAATGAAATGTCCAGTAATGAGTTATGAGATGTCAGTGAGTTTGGAGTGACTTTGGGCAGCCTGTATATTGAAGCTCAGGGCTATTTTCCTGTGTTGCTGGAGAATTTGCGTGGTATGTCTTGCTCTTGGACTTGTTGACCCTTGGGTGGTGCTTGGTTTTAATGTAGGTATGGAGGCATTTGATGAGCTCCTATCGATTAATGTTCCCTGGAGTCAGGAGTTCTCTGGTGTTCTCAGGATTCGGGCTTAAGCCTCTTGCCTCTGGTTTTTGGTCTTATTCTTGGAGTAGTCTCTAGACTTCTCTTTCTGTCATTTCCAAGGTGGTTCCCTCTGTTTTAGCTTCTGTTTGCTGGTCTCTTCAGTGTCTAATTTCTGCCCTGATATTAGGGGGCAGGTGGACACTTTTTAAGGCTCCGTTGTTCAGTCCTATTCTGGGAAGGGAGAAACACTGCAGACAAATATCTCTGGCATCTGTGGGGAGTGCTCACAGCGTCTCGGCCACACTGGGTTTGACCCCGTTCACAGCTCATGTGCTGTCCCAGTCTACACTGCACAGGCTCTAGGTTGCTCTGCCGGGAACTGTCTGAGGCCGGCTCTGGGTTGTATGCACTTCCCAGGTCTGAGTGGCTCAAGTTCAGGTTCTCAGGTACTCCACAAAGGCGCAGACTTGGTTGAGCCTGCATTTTGTGCCTTCCCCGGTCCGAGCAGCTCAGGTGACCAGGTGTTTGGAGAGCGCGGTCGCTGTGACTTATCGCCTCCCCAGTCCCTGCCACTCGGTTTTCTGGGTATACAACCGGCACACCTTCTCAGGCAGATATCGCCCGGCCCAAGCCCAAGAAGTCTTGATTAGCAACAAGCCTGCCTGCAGTTTGTATTGGATGCCTTTCTGGGGCCGCGATTGCCCCTTCTGGCTCTGGCTGCCCTCCCTGGCCTGTCTCGGTGGGGGATGGGGGGTGGGCCGACCCAGCCGGCTCGCTCTGCTGTCCTTTGTTCTGTGAGTGGGGCTGGTGGAGTCTTATGTTAGAGCTTTCCTCCTTTTCGTCGGGAAGCTATCCCAGTCTGCTTTGCTATCCCCAGTTCTCTCAGATTGTTCTCGCGGCATTCAAGCCTAGTCCTCTCTCTAAGCAGTTCAGCCGGCTCCTCCCTTCCCAGCCCCAGCTTGCTAATGGTGTATGCAGGCATCTGCACTGCTTCTCCGCTGGGAGTTACCATTTGGCGGGTAATCTGTGGGTTTTAATTATTTCTTTCTTTTTCCTCCCGGTTATATGGCCCTCTGAGCTCCCAAGGCTCGCCACAGATTCGCCAGTGAGAGTGTTTCCTGGTGTTTGGAAACTTCTCTCTTTTTAAAGCCTCCCTTCCCGGGACAGAGCTCCCTCCTTACTTCTTTTGTCTCTCTTTTTATCTTTTATGTTTTTTCCTACCTCCTTTCGAAGACAATGGGCTGCTTTTCTGGGTGCCTGATGTCCTCTGCCAGCATTCAGAAGTTGTTTTGTGGGCTTTACTTTGCGTTCAGATGTTCTTTTGATGAATTTGTGGAGGAGAGAGTGGTCTCGCCGTCCTATTCTTCTGCCATCTTGTTCCTTCCTCCAATATGATTCTTATGACAACCCTGAGATAACTAAAGTAAACTAATGTAATCATCATTCCTTTTTTACAAATGAGGTGACAAAGGCAAAGAAAAGTATCAGTGACTCCCCAGGGTTTCATATGTAACCATGGTGTTGTGTGTGCCATGCATGGCCTCTTATCCCCACCCCCACACCTCCCACCCGCCATCTCCAGCAAATTCACTGTAAGGACACCAGGCCTGTAAGCTATTGTACTCAGTTAAATCACTGCCTCCAGGGTGGCAAAAGTTACTCTCAAACCCAGAAGGTCTGGCACTAACCCTGCTCTCTCTTCACAGTGAAATTTGAAAGCAGTGGTTGATCCACCATGCTGTAAATTAGGAGTACAGAGTAGAAAGGTTAAATACATGACTTCGGAGAATTGTTGATAGCTCAGTTGGTAAAGAATCCACCTGCAATGCAGGAGACCCCAGTTCGATTCCTGGGTCAGGAAAATTCCCTGGAGAAGGGATAGGCTACCCACTCCAGAATTCCTGGACTTTCCTTGTGGTTCGGCTGCTAAAGAATCCTCCTGCAATGTGGAGGATTGCATATTGTAATCCTCCTGCAATGTTCGGTTCCTGGGTTGGGAAGATACCCTGGAGAAGGGAAAGGCTACCCACTTTCCACTCCAGTATTCTGGCCTGGAGGAGTCCATGGACCATACAGTCCATGGGGTCACAAAGAGTCAGACACAACTGAGTGACTTTCACTTTCACTTTCATCCAACTGAGTGACTTTCACTTTCATTTTGAAAACTGTGTCAGTTCAGTTCAGTTCAATTCAGTCACTCAGTCGTGTCCGACTCTTTGTGACCCCATGAATCACAGCACGCCAGGCCTTCCTGTCCATCACCAACTCCCGGAGTTCACTCAAACTCATGTCCATCGAGTTGGTGATGCCATCCAGCCATCTCATTCTCTGTCGTCCCCGTCTCCTTCCGCCCCCAGTCTTTCCCAGCATCAGAGTCTTTTCCAGTGAGTCAGCTCATCGCATGAGGTGGCCAAAGTATTGCAGTTTCAGCTTTAGCATCAGTCCTTCCAATGAACACCCAGGATTGATCTCCTTTAGAATGGACTGGTTGGATCTCCTTGCAGTGCAAAGGACTCTCAAGAGTCTTCTCCAACACCACAGTTCAAAAGCATCAATTCTTCGGCGATCAGCTTTCTTCACAGTCCAACTCTCACATTCGTACATGACCACTGGAAAAACCATAGCCTTGACTAGACGGACCTTGGTTGGCAAAGTAATGTCTCTGCTTTTTGATATGCTATCTAGGTTGGTCATAACTTTCCTTCCAAGGAGGAAGCGTCTTTTACTGGCTGCAATCAGTATCCGCAGTGATTTTGATTCAGCTATACATACATGTAACTATTCTTTTTCAATTCTTTCCCCATTTGTTGTTTTTTAGTCACTAAGTCGTGTCTGCCTCTTTGCAACCTCATGGACTACAGCACACCATCCTTCCCTCTCCTTCACTATCTCCCTGAGCTCGCTCAAACTCATGTCCATTGAGTCCGTGATGCCATCAAACCATTTGTCGTCTGTCACCCTCCTCTCCTTTTGCCTTCAATTTTTCCCAGGATCAGGGTCTTTTCCAAACAGTTGGCCTTTTGCATCAGGTGGACAAAGTTTTGGAGCTTCAGCTTCAGCATCAGTCCTTGATTTCCTTTAGGATTTACTGGTTTTATCTCCTTGCAGTCCTAAGGACTCTCAAGAGTCTTCTCCAGCACCACAATTCAAAAGCATCAGTTCTTTAGCACTCAGCCTTCTTTATGGTCTGATTCTCACATTCATAAATGACTACTAAAAAAAACATAGTTTTAATTCTAGGGAGCTTTTCAGGCAAAGTGATGTCTCTGCTTTTTAATACGCTAAGTTTGTCATTTTCCCATTTAGGTTACTTCAAAATACTGAGATCCTTGTTGGTAATCTCTTTTTAATATAGCAGTGTGTACATGTCAATCCCAGGCTTCCAACCTATCCTTTCCCCCCTCCCACCCCCATCCCTTTCCCCAGCAATATTCACTGTTTAAAAGAATTCGGCTGAGTCACTTAACTTTGCTTAATTTCAACCCCTAAATCTACAAAATGGAGCTTTCATGACAAAATGTTTCATTGGAATACAATGAAACTCAGATAAGATATTGTCTCTGAAGTCAATTTATAATTTTAAATTCTAAATTATTTCAAATCTGTTTGGGGAGGGTAACAGATCACTTCCCATCTCAAAATATTGATTGTTGGTTTTCATATTTATTGTTTCTTTGCCTCCCCACCCCACCCCCACTTATATTCACTGACATATCACCATCATCTACAATAGTGCGAGGCACTTAGTAGGCACTCAGCAAATATTTGCTGAATGAATAAGCATGAAAACCAATAGAAATAATCATATTGGAATTTAGTTAAGGAGAAGAAATTTTGAAAGATAACCTTCCTACTATAATTATTTAGACTGTCTCCCTCTAGCTTCCTAGGTCTAAGGGAAATGAAATGGGTGATTAAATACACTTGCATCATTTCCACTTTCATCTCCAATCATCACTTTCTTATAACCAGTTAAAATAAATCACACAGAGCTTCCTCCCCATATTGTTTTCTGATCTTCAGTGAGCCCTGCCAAGAGCTAGAGATACAGCCCAGTGGGTCTCTTCTCTCAGCCCTGGGCACAGTGAAAAAAGAGGATTTGAAGTATTTGAAAGCACTTGTAAAAAAAAAAAAATATATATATATATATATATATATATATACACATACAAATATATATATTTCACCCTTCTGGTCTATTTAACATTCTGGATCGCCCATATTTCATTACCTTAGCTCCTTGCAATGACTATGAAATAATTTCCCGATTCTTTCCTTATCCATGGTTGCTGGTCAACATGAGTGATTTCATACTGATCAGTTTTTCTGATTTACCAAGAATTGAGTTTCGGGACAGTCCTCTCAAATCCACTGAGGAACAAGAATATCACCAACCTCTATACCTCATTAATATTAAAAAGCTAATAACATTTATTAGTGTCAAGGATTGACTTACCAATGTTAATATTTAAATCTGATAAATTTATGAGTTCTACTTTTGTTTATTTTTTGCATGCTTAAAGAATTCTAATCTGTCTAGAAGAAACTTCTCTGGTTTAGTTACTCTTCAGAGCAGCAGAATATCTGCAGGCAGCATTAGGCATACAGGTAAGAAGCCAAAAAAACCATAGTTGGAACAGTTATTGATTACTTGCTTAAACTCTGGATGAGTGACTTCATTCTCCATATTTCCTTTGATTTCTGAGTTTTTCTTAAAAAGAAAAGAATGAAGAGAGCCACTGATTTCCTACTTTGCAACACGATGAGAAGACAAATGAAATATTTTGATTTCTTACAGGTCTCAAGGAACCATAGGAGTTTGTTTATTTCCATTTTATTATATATTTTATTTTGGATGACATTGAATATTTCAGGGCACTGTGAAGTAACTTGGATTCCTTTTGCCTCCAAGCCGAGTCTGTGGTCAGCCTCAGCATCATTTGCATTGCAATAGCTCAAAGGAAAGAAGTGGTATTTTGCTAGGTCACAGAGAGTGTCAGTGCCAAGTCAGGACCAAACACAGGCAATTGTTTAGCTCATAAAGCCCCACAGCTTCCTGCGGATTATTTGTGGGTCACATCTCAACCTTATGTTTAATAACCACTACCACCACAAAGATTGCTGATTACTCAGATGTTAAGCACAGCCATTATTTCTTTGAAAATAAAGGCTCTCCTCACAGAATAAAAAGACCACTTGTGCTTTCCAAGTAAAATCCTTTTATTATTAGATTCTGGGCATTTGGTGACTTACACTGTATAATATATACTTATAATTCAATGATCTTAATAATAACAAAATAGCTGTAACTGATTATTTTATAAAATACAGAGAATTCCAGAAACATCACTATGTTTTTACGAGATAAATCATAGTATGAGACTGGGAATATAATTTCTTTTCAAACTCTCTTCCCGTGAGGCATATGGTAGACTTTCTTTTCCCACTTTGCTGCTCAATCCCACTCCTGTCTTGTGTGACAGCAAGAACGATCCCTTCAGGTTAAAAAAGGGAGAACCAGTTCGAATTTTGTTTAGAATGAGGGATTGAGGCTGACAACACTTTTGAAATGTATTTATTTATGCGGCTGCATTGGATCTTAGTTGCATCCTTCAGGATCTTTTGTTGCAACGCACAGACTCTAGTTGTGGTTCATTGGCTCAGTAGTTGTGGCACGCAGGCTTAGTCGTTCAGGGGCATGTGGGGTCTTAGTTAACCTGACCCAGGATTTCACCCACATCCTTTGCATTGCAAGGAGGACTCTTAACGACTTGAACCAGGAAAGTCCCGAGGCCACCAGCATATTGAAGCTAGTGTAGTGAAGTGAAAGTCACTCAGTCGTGTCCGACTGTTGCGACCCCATGGACTGTAGCCCACAAGGTTCCTGTGTCCATGGGATTCTCCAGGCAAGAATACTGGAGTGAGTTGCCATTTCCTTCTACTCACGTCATTTCCCTGGCGGCTCAGTCAGTAAAGAATCAGCCTGCAATATGGGAGAACTGGGCTCAACCCCTGGGTTGGGAAAATCCCCCGGAGGAGGAAACGGCAACTCACTCCAGTATTCTTCCCTGGAGAATCCCCATGGACAAAGGAATCTGATGGCTACTGCCCATGACACCACACAGAGTCAGACATGACTGAGCAACTAAGCACAGCCCATCATTCTCAGCATCCGGTTTGCCATGCAAATCAAGGCAACAAAACAACAAACAAAAGTATCCTGCTCCTTGAGAACCATAATGTCATTGTTAAAGAAAATGGCAACTCCCCGGGTATCAATATTGTTTATGTTTGTTTGTCTTCATTGATGCCTACTGCACCCCACACAGAGAAAACCCAACTTTTTCCCCTTTTGAAAGACAAGGACAGCCACAGGCTGCACTGTCTCCCCAAATGGAAATTGGGGAATGATTTAAAATACATTGCATTGACTCCCTTGCAGCATTTTAATAACACATAGGTGTGGTCCATGGAACTTCAGATAAGTAAGTCCTGAGCGAGTACTGTCAGTAGAGCTTGCTTCTGGAATGTTCTGGGAGTAGCATTGAGATTTGGGGGATGAGGATGTCTTTTTTAAGGCAGCTACTGGAGAAAATTATTTCAATAACAATGACCTGGTGCTAAGTATCTACCTGGGAAAACTGGGGGTAAGTTGAACTCTCACAGCTCCAAGTCACCCTCCAATAAACCCTTATGGGGGACACAGCCCCAGCCCCATCTTTAGTTCTGCTTGGACTTATACACATGTCCTTCTCATTCTGGTGAAAGGCAGTAACATCATTCCATCTGAGCGTGTTTTAGGATGCCTCCTGGAAGCAGCTGTGTTGCCTGTCTTTGTGTGGATACAGTATTTTTAAAAATGAAAATCACCATGGCAACAGCTGTAGTCACTTATTACAGAGCAGTGGAAGTGATGCTGGTATTTGTGAAGAAATCTATGCTCTCAGAATAATGTGCCCCTTACAATGGAGTGGATTTTTCCTGCTAACATTACCATTTTAAAAAAGTAAAAAAGTGTAAGAGTGTGTGCAAAAGAAATTTACCAGGGAACTGGAGACTTCAGGGAATTGGTAAGCAAGAATGGAGCCTTTTATTTGTGGCCCCTGAGTTAAAATCAAATCATTTGCTATGAGCCCTCAACACTGGGATTCTAGGGAGAGCAGTGCTTTTTATTTGGTTTTGACTCCTTGGTACCTAATATGGCACTCTAAATAGAATTGCTTAATGATGGTGATGATTAGAATTAATTGAAGCAGTTTTCTGCTGCTTTTAGCACCACACCTTCCTTAAAGCGTTGAGGAATCTCTAAATTGGGGATTGTAGGAAGCAATGTGCTCTCATCTCAGCCAATAAGTATAAAATAGTTTAAGTTTGGTTTTCGTTCAACCCAGTTCTGAAATTAATAACATCTTTCATAGGCTCATGCTTAATATTCTGGCAATTTCTATTTGCTAAGCATTAAGAAGGGAAGTGCAGAGGAAGCTAAAAAGAAAGATATGCCTCAACATATGTTCAAGACTCTGTTTATTATGGGGGAGCATCTGTGTGCTGAGTATTGAATGAGTTTTTCATATTCCCTAAGCGTGATGTCACATCATTTAGTGATCAAGAACATAGACTGTGTTCTTGATAGAAGCAGTCAGATAATTCAACAGGAAGTATTTAACTATAAGCAAAGAGAATAGTGACACCAACTGTGGGTAACTTATGGAAATAATAAAACCTCCAAAACTGAGGTCTCTAAGATTACAGACAAAGGAGCTTTCGGCACAGCACAGTTCAGTTCAGGCACTCAGTCGTGTCCGATTCTCCGCGACCCCATGAATCACAGCACACCAGGCCTCCCTGTCCATCACCAACTCCCGGAGTTCACTCAAACTCATGTCCACAGTCGGTGATGCCATCCAGCCATCTCATTCTCTGTCGTCCCCGTCTCCTCCAGCCCCCAACCTTCCCCAGCATCAGAGTCTTTTCCAGTGAGTCAACTCGTCACATGAGGTGGCCAAAGTATTGCAGTTTCAGCTTTAGCATCAGTCCTTCCAATGAACACCCAGGATTGATCTCCTTTAGAATGGACTGGTTGGATCTTGCAGTACAACGGACTCTCAAGAGTCTTCTCCAAAAGCATCAGTTCTTCGGCGATCAGCTTTCTTCACAGTCCAACTCTCACATCCATACATGACCATGGGAAAAACCATAGCCTTGACTAGATGGACCTTGGTTGGCAAAGTAATGTCTCTGCTTTTTAATATACTGTCAAGGTTGGTCATAACTTTCCTTCCAAGGAGTAAGCGTCTTTTAATTTCATGGCTGCAATCAGCATCTGCAGTGATTTTGGAGCCCAAAAAAATAAAGTCTGACACTGTTTCCACTGTTTTTCCATTTCCCATGCAGTGATGGGACCAGATGCCATGATCTTTGTTTTCTGAATGTTAAGCTTCAAGCCAACCTTTTCACTCTCCTCTTTCACTTTCATCAAGAGGCTTTTGAGTTTCTCTTCACTTTCTGCCATAAGGGTAGTGTCACCTGCATATCTGAGATTATTGATATTTCTCCCAGCAATCTTGATTCCAGCTTGTGCTTCTTCCAGCCCAGCGTTCCTCATGATGTATTCTGCATATAAGTTAAATAAGCAAGGTGACAATATACAGCCTTGACATACTCCTTTTCCTATTTGGAACCAGTCTGTTGTTCCATGTCCAGTTCTGACTGTTGCTTCCTGACCTGCATACAGGTTTCTCAAGAGGCAGGTCAAGTGGTCTGGGATTCCCATCTCTTTCAGAATTTTCCACAGTTTATTGTGATCCACACAGTCAAAGGCTTTGGCATAGTCAATGAAGCAGAAATAGATGTTTTTCTGGAACTCTCTTGCTTTCTCCAGGATCCAGCGGATGTTGGCAATTTGATCTCTGGTGCCTCTGCCTTTTCTAAAACCTGCTTGAACATCTGGGAATTCACGGTTCACATATTGCTGAAGCCTGGCTTGGAGAATTTTGAGCATGACTTTACTAGCGTGTGAGATGAGTGCAATTGTGTGGTAGTTTGAGCATTCTTTGGCATTCCCTTTCTTTGGGATTGGAATGAAGACTGACCTTTTCCAGTCCTGTGGCCACTGCTGAGTTTTCCAAATTTGCTGGCATATTGAATGTAGCACTTTCACAGCATCATCTTTTAAGATTTGAAATAGCTCAACTGGAATTCCATCACCTCCACTAGCTTTGTTCCTAGTGATGCTTTCTAAGGCCCACTTGACTTCACATTCCAAGATGTCTGGCTCTAGGTCAATGATCACACCATCATGATTATCTTCGTTGTGAAGATCTTTTTTGTACAGTTCTTCTGTGTATTCTTGCCACCTCTTCTTAATATCTTCTGCTTCTGTTAGGTCCATACCATTTCTGTCCTTTATCGAGCCCATCTTTGCATGAAATGTTCCCTTGGTATCTCTAATTTTCTTGAAGAGACCTCTAGCTTTTCCTATTTTGTTGTTTTCCTCTATTTCTTTGCATTGATCACTGAGGAAGTCTTTCTTATCTCTCCTTGCTATTCTTTGGAACTCTGCATTCAGATGCTTATATCTTTCCTTTTCTCCTTTGCTTTTCGCTTCTCTTTTCACAGCTATTTGTAAGGCCTCCTCAGACAGCAAACACCCTTCAAAAACAAAATCCTTCACTCACTCCAAAACACTCTAACATCTGATAAGATGTTTCAGGTATGAAAGTAAGCGGGCAGGAGTGTGCGGTTACCTATGTCTCTGGGTGTGCATGTGTGTTGAAAAAAGAATACAACTTATATTGTCTGTTTTATTTTATAGTGTTCAAATCCCTTAAATAAAAACTATTCCATATATTTTTTGGCTGTTGGGCCCTGAAGTTTTAGAGTGTATATTTCACTACCAAAACTATATTTCATCTAAACTTGGTTAAACTATGTTGTGCAATGGTTTGCTTTCTCCCATCACTCGGAAGAAGCAGAGAAGCCCAAGGAGAAAGATTTTTGCCCTGGGCTATGTGAAACATATTGCAAAAAGGCTCCGTCTCATCCTATTCCTGGAAATGACTGCAAAACAAAAACCTTTCCCCCTTTAACCCCAGTCACAAGGGATTGTTTCATTTTTATTAGAAGACAAGGAAGCATATTAGAATCCACTGAGCAGCAAGCTCAGTGTCTCTCTGTCTCCTTTCTGCTGCCAACTTTGTTTCCCATTCAAGTCAACCAAGCAACTGTTACACAAAATAAGCCAGAGTTTGGGATTAGAAAATGATTGGATAGAGTCTCTCCAGAAAAATCTTTACTGCTTGTGATTTACATCCCCCTCTTATTTCTACATTCACAACTGGGTGTTGTTTTTGCTTTGGTTCCATCTCTTCATTCTTTCTGGAGTTATTTCTCCACTGATCTCAGGTAGCACATTGGGAACCTACCGACCTAGGGAATTCATTTTTCAGTATCCTATCTTTTTGAGGTTCTCAAGGCAAGAATACTGAAATGGTTTGCCCTTCCCTTCTCCAGTGGACCACATTTTGTCAGAACTCTCCACCATGACCCATGCGTCTTGGGTGGCCTTGCACAGCATGGCTCATAGTTTCACTGAGTTAGACAAGGCTGTGGTCCATGTAATCAGATTGGTCAATTTCCTGTGATTGTAGTTTTCAGTCTGTCTGCCCTCTGATGGAGAAGAATGAGAGGCTTATATAAGATTCCTGGTAGGAGAGACTGACTGAGGGGGAAACTGGATCCTGTTGTGATGGGCAGGGGCAACTCAGTTCAGTTCAGTCGCTCAGTCGTGTCCGACTCTCCGCGACCCCATGAATCACAGCACGCCAGGCCTCCCTGTCCATCACCAACTCCCGGAGTACACCCAAACTCATGTCCACAGAGTTGGTGATGCCATCCAGCCATCTCATTCTCCGTCGTCCCCTTCTCCACCCACCCCCAACCTTTCCCAGCATCAGAGTCTTTTCCAGTGAGTCAACTCGTCTCATGAGGTGGCCAAAGTATTGGAGTTTCAGCTTCAGCATCAGTCCCTCCAATGAACATCCAGGATTGATCTCCTTTAGAATGGACTGGTTGGATCTCCTTGCAGTATAAGGGACTCTCAAGAGTCTTCTCCAACACCACAGTTCAAAAGCATCGATTCTTCGGCGATCAGCTTTCTTCACAGTCCAACTCTCACATCCATACATGACCATGGGAAAAACCATTGCCTTGACTAGACGGACCTTGGTCGGCAAAGTAATGTCTCTGCTTTTCAATATACTATCAAGGTTGGTCATAACTTTCCTTCCAAGGAGTAAGCGTCTTTTAATTTCATGGCTGCAATCAGCATCTGCAGTGATTTTGGAGCCCAAAAAAACAAAGTCTGACACTGTTTCCACTGTTTTTCCATCTATTTCCCATGAAGTGATGGGACCAGATGCCATGATCTTTGTTTTCTGAATGTTGAGTTTCAAGCCAACCTTTTCACTCTCCTCTTTCACTTTCATCAAGAGGCTTTTGAGTTCCTCTTCACTTTCTGCCATAAGGGTAGTGTCATCTGCATATCTGAGGTTATTGATATTTCTCCCAGCAATCTTGATTCCAGCTTGTGCTTCTTCCAGCCCAGCGTTCCTCATGATGTACTCTGCATATAAGTTAAATAAGCAAGGTGACAATATACAACCTTGACGTACACCTTTTCCTATGTGGAACCAGTCTGTTGTTCCATGTCCAGTTCTAACTGTTGCTTCCTGACCTGCATACAGGTTTCTCAAGAGGCAGGTCAGGTGGTCTGGGATTCCCATCTCTTTCAGAATGTTCCACAGTTTATTGTGATCCACACAGTCAAAGGCTTTGGCATAGTCAGTAAACCTTTAATCCAATTTTCTGTCAATGGGCGAGCCTGTGATCCCTCCCTGTTATTTGACCTGAGGCCAAACTGTGGTGGAGGTAATGAAGATAATGGCGACCTCCTTCCAAAGGTCCCATGCACACACTGCTACACTCAGTGTCCCCAACCCTGCAGTAGGCCACCGCCTACCCACGCCTCCGCCAGAGACTCCTGGACAGTCACAGACAAGCCTGGGTCAGTCTCTTGTGGGGTCACTGCTCCTTTCTCCAGGGTCCTGGTACATACAAGGTTCTGTCTGTGCTCTCCAGAGTCTGTTTCCCCAGTCCTGTGTAAGTTCTGGCATCTCTCTGGTGGGGTTAATGGCAACCTCCTCCAAGAGGGCTTATGCCATACACAGGTCTACTGCACCCAGAACCCCTGCCCCTGCGGCAGTCCACTGATGACCTGTACCTCTTCAGGAGACACTCAAACACAGTTGTCTCAGTCTCTGTGGAGTCTCTGGGTCCTGATTTTGCCCCTATTGCAGCCAGGAAATTAAAAGACGCTTACTCCTTGGAAGGAAAGTTATGACCAACCTAGATAGCATACTAAAAAGCAGAGACATTACTTTGCCAACAAAGGTACGTCTAGTCAAGGCTATGGTTTTTCCCGTGGTCATGTATGGATGTGAGAGTTGGACTGTGAAGAAAGCTGATCACCAAAGAATTGATGCTTTTGAACTGCGGTGCTGGAGAAGACTCTCGAGAGTCCCTTGGACTGCAAGGAGATCAAACCAGTCCATTCTAAAGGAGATCAGTCCTGGGTGTTCATTGGAAGGACTGAAGCTGAAGCTCCAAAACTTTGGCCCCCTGATAAGAAGAACTGATTCATTTGAAAAGACCCTGATGCTGGGAAAGAGTAAAGGCGGGAGAAGGAGGGGACGACAGAGGATGACATGGCTGGATGGTATCACTGACTCGATTGACATAAGTTTAAGTAAGTTCTGGGAGTTGGTGATGGACAGGGAGGCCTGGCATCCTGCAGTCCATGGGGTCACAAAGAGTTGGAAAGGACTGAGCGACTGAACTGACTGACATTTCTATACTTCATCTAAACCAAACTAATCAGTTTATTCATGGCATTGCATTATATCTTACTTTAGAGTCTTCATTGACTATGCCAAAGCCTTTGACTGTGTGGATCACAATAAACTGTGGAACATTCTGAAAGAGATGGGAATACCAGACCACCTGACCTGCCTCTTGAGAAACCTGTATGCAGGTCAGGAAGCAACAGTCAGAACTGGACATGGAACAACAGACTGGTTCCAAATAGGAAAAGGAGTGCATCAAGGCTGTATATTGTCACCTTGCTTATGTAACTTATACGCAGAGTACTTCATGAGGAACGCTGGGCTGGAAGAAGCACAAGCTGGAATCAAGATTGCTGGGAGAAATATCAATAACCTCAGATATGCAGATGACACCACCCTTATGGCAGAAAGTGAAGAGGAACTCAAAAGCCTCTTGATGAAAGTGAAAGAGGAGAGTGAAAAGGTTGGCTTGAAGCTCAACATTCAGAAAACAAAGATCATGGCATCTGGTCCCATCACTTCATGGGAAGTAGATGGGGAAACAGTGGAAACCGTGTCAGACTTTATTTTTGGGGCTCCAAAATCACTGCAGATGCTGATTGCAGCCATGAAATTAAAACACGCTTACTCCTTGGAAGGAAAGTTATGACCAGCCTAGATAGCATATTAAAAAGCAGAGACATTACTTTGCCAACAAAGGTCTGTCTAGTCAAGGCTATGGTTTTTCCCATGGTCATGTATGGATGTGAGAGTTGGACTGTGAAGAAAGCTGATCGCCGAAGTATTGATGCTTTTGAACTGTGGTGTTGGAGAAGACTCTTGAGAGTCCCTTGGACTGCAAGGAGATCCAACCAGTCCATTCTAAAGGAGATCAATCCTGGGTGCTCACTGGAAAGACTGATGCTAAAACTGAAACTGCAATACTTTGGCCACCTCATGCGATGAGTTGACTCACTGGAAAAGACTCTGATGCTAGGAAAGGTTGAGGGTGGGAGGAGAAGGGGACGACAGAGAATGAGATGGCTGGATGGCATCACCGACTCTGTGGACATGAGTTTGAGTGAACTCCGGGAGTTGGTGATGGACAGGGAGGCCTGGTGTGCTGTGATTCATGGGGTCGCGAAGAGTCGGACACGACTGAGCGACTGAACTGAACCGAACTGAACTGAACTGAGAGTCTCAAGGGGAAGGTAACTCTAACAACTTAATTTTCATTAAACTAGGCAAAAAGGAGGGACCCGCTGATTTATATCCTGGTGCAGGAAAGGGAACTTGAAAAGAATGCGGCAATAAAGAAGGGAGATAATCATTTTCTTCACAAGAAGTCAGTACTTCTTCCTGGATTTGGTAGCCTCAGGCAGATAATTTGATAACAGTTGTCAGTGGAGAAAGAATCACTGTTTGGCATGAAATGCATCTGAGTATAATTAATTTCTCATTAATAAATGTATTGAATTTTGTTGAACCACCTCTAAAGCCAAAGATATAAGATTCTATTGGGAGACTCTTGGATCTGCAAAAGGATCAGGTCTACCTTTTTCTGTGTGTTTAGGCCACAAGAAACCACTGCCCCCAATTCTTCTGTCTTTTAAAGCACAAGTCATGTGTTCAAAGAGAACTCATCAAGGCTCATATTTCTGGGTGACATCTGTTTTCATGTTTGCCTTGGTAGGTAGGCTTCCTTCATTTTGCACCCAGAAGAGTCTCCATTTTGTATGACACTCCATTCTGATAGAAAAATAACGTTTGATTATCCAGAAAATTTAGTAGCAGCCAAGGACAGATACGCTACTTCCTGCCAGATAACAAGCAAAACATTCTACCCTTCAAACACAAACATTTTCTTAAGCCTTTGGAAAGGACTGGAGGACAGTTGACTGTGTTCAACTTAAGTTCTTCAGTTTCAATATCCCTTTGGGCTTTTATTTATTTATTTATATTTTTTGCTGGTTTGCTATTAAGTAGACATACAAAGAAACAATTAAAGAAAAATACAGATAGATGCTTTAAAGATTTCACTTTACCTGTAAAGATTACTTAAGGGAAGAAATTACCTATTGGGATCACCACATAAAACTAACCTTCTAGTGATGCACAAATTTGCCTACAGTTTGCTGGGAGGGGTCAGGGAGAGACTGGGCAAACCAGAAGGTTTAGAAACAGGTTCTAATGTAGGTCCTACCACTTACTGCTGCTGCTAAGTCGATTCAGTCGTGTCCGACTCTGTGCGACCCCATAGACGGCAGCCTACCAGGCTCCCCCATCCCTGGGATTCTCCAGGCAAGAACACTGGAGTGGGTTGCCATTTCCTTCTCCAATGCATGAAAGTGAAAAGTGAAAGTGAAGTCGCTCAGTCGTGTCCAACTCTTCGCAACCCCATGGACTGCAGCCCACCAGGCTCCTCCGTCCATGGGATTTTCTAGGCAAGAGTGGGGTGCCATTGCCTTCTCCGTACCACTTACTAGCCATGTGTAAGGCCATGGAGCTTAACCTTCCTCAATGTCCTCAATTTCTCCTTGTAATATGTAGTTAAAATTATCTCTCCTGTGGGGCTTTTGTTGTTGTCCAGTCCTAAGTCATGTCCGACTCTTTGCAACCTCATGGACTGCAGTGTACCAGGCTTCCCTGTCCTTCACTATCTCCCCAAGTTTGCTCAAACTCACGGGGCTATTGTAACGATTACAAATATCATATACAAAATGCTGATCACAGTTCTGGCTTGCAAGAGGCCTTCAATAAATGGCAGCTATTAGCATTGCAATGCGGAAAGCACAAAGTCCAGGAGAATTTTAACATGGAACATTTTGCAGGAGCAGACCATCTATGCTTTCTAAATTCAGTATTTAAGACTCTAAAATTATGTTGGCTTTGCACGGACTGATCACTCAACTGACCAACAAACTGCCTTTGTGTATCTTGCCGGTTTATTTTATTATGGTTGGAAAAGAAAGAGATTATTATTTTTTTCTCTGTCATCATTTTGGTAATTTATTGAGTTCTTTTTTTAAATCCAGAAATTTGAAGGCAGGATGTTTTAAAAGTAAATGATTTAATAGAAGCAATGTTCTCTTTCCTGTCCACTGTCACCTACACAGACTGGTTGGTGCCAGGGCCTAAACTGTCAGGCAATTCCAGGGCAGAAGATGGCAGAGACACTTGTCCAGTCCCCTGAGACTTTCCATTTCATTACAGTCCCCAAATTCTGGCATTAGGCCTGTGTGGATTATCATACTTTTCCTGTGATGAAACTACCTGGGGCCTCACGATCACATCCCATAGGCATCCATGGTGCCATAATCTCTAATTATGCAATGACCTCCTCCTGATAATGTTTCATTAGCATTAAGTGATGAAGCAGGTTTTTCACATACAAAAGCATGGATTTTGCTATTTCTCAGAATAAGACTTTTAAGAGTCTCTCTCTCTCTAACACACACACACACATGATGGATATGACAGCAGCACAGTCCTCTATTGTTTTCATCTAAATGACATTCTCCTCTCCTATCACTCACTCATTTCTGTTTCCATTTGGATGCTTTCTAACAATGGCATTTTTTTTTAATTGGATTTTCCAAGAAGGTCGGGATAGGTTTGAATAAAAATCTAGTGGATAGATTTAATACAGAGGAGACAGTGAGGTATAATTCTGCCCCTTTTCTCAAAGACTTTGTGATTTCCATATCCCTTTAGTCCCACTTAAGTGAAATTCAACACTGCTGCTGCTGCTAAGTCGCTTCAGTCGTGTCCGACTCTGTGTGACCCCATAGACGGAAGCCCACCAGGCTCCGCCATCCCTGGGATTCTCCAGGCAAGAACACTGGAGTGGGTTGCCATTTCCTTCTCCAATGTGTGAAAGTGAAAAGTGAAAGTGGAGTTGCTTAGTCATGTCTGACTAGTAGCAACCCCATGGACTATAGCCCACCAAGCTCCTCTGTCCATGGGATTTTCTAGGCAAGAGTACTGGAGTGGCTTGCCATTGCCTTCTCCGAAGTTCAGCACTAGCTGGTAGCATACTCAGTAAGTGGTGGGTAGAATGATAATGCAAGAGACCTGACCGAAGAAATACAACAGCAACAACAACAAAACTGGAGAGACAGACGAGAAAGAAAGAGCTCCCACCATAAAAGGAGCAACTGGGAATTGTCCAGAAGCAGCCTTCACCACCTGCCACTTGCCCTTCAAATTAAGAGGAGCCCCACCTCCTGCACCTTGTACCAGCTCCTCCTTCTGACCCACACTGGCTCCCAGTTCCTTCCCTTATAAACAGTATGAACAATTCACTAGTTTTTAACGCATCTCAAAAACAGACATCTGCAACCCAAATGCATTTTGCTACCAACATGTAACTGATTTCACAACTAAGCCATCAAGGGGCATTTCTCTCCCAATTCCCTGTTTGTCCCATGTGTTCTCCTGACATATAAATAAAGACACCGGGTCTTTTGGAGATCTTGCCCTGGGTGCAGTAAACAAAGCCTGGGAGCTGTTGTGTCTCACACATTCTGATAGACCTGTGGAGAGTCAAGCCCTGTGGTGGTGGTGATAGTAAGTTCAGGCATGTGACTCTGGATGTTTTGAATCAATGAGGTTGACATAAGCTAGACCATGAACAGAGAGGATTGATTCAAGCCACGGTTAATTTCTGCTTCACGGTGTTATCTGCTATACTTCCTCTGTCATTTATTCCCCTGTAAATACAGCTCTCAAAACCTCACCTCTCTCTGCAGAGATACTTAGATGTCAATATTTACTCATGTTCTCCCATTGCCTGCTAGCCCACAGCAGCCGTGTAAGATCCCTACCAGAGCAGAGAGTGTGTCAAAGGCCATGGCTTAAACACAGGGTTTCCCCCATGATCCCACTCCTATCCCCTGTCCCTTGCTCTGGTTAGCAGATTCGCTTATCTTACCTTCTGCAGTTATTGTTGGCTTCAGTTTCTGACCACTCCTTCCTTGTTCTGCCATTAGTATTTGTGTATCCCTACTGCAGTGACGTTTAACCTTTTTGAGGCCATGGACTAAATGGAGAAGATGTATGAAAGTTAAGGACTCTCCTTCCAGAAAAGTGCCAGCGTGCATTTATGTGGCTTCACAGCCATCCCTGGACTCCTTCGATCATTAATTCCCTGGCTGCCTTGATTGTTGTTTATATATTCACTGTGGCTTGCTCACCTGGTTCTAACTTGAAGCACTGCACTGACCTGTCTCCACCCCAATCCTCAACTGAGTCTTCCAGCCTACAATTTCCCCCAGCTTCTGAGCTTTTGTCTGCTTGAAGTGAAAGTAAAAGTGTATGTTGCTCAGTCGTGTCTGACTCTTTGCTACCCATGGACTGTAGCCCGCCAGGTTCCTCTGTCCATGGAATTCTCCAGACAAGAATACTGGGGTGGGTAGTCATTTCCTTGTCCAGGGAATCTTCCCAACCCAGCAATCAAACCCAAGTCTCCCACACTGCAGGCAGATTCTTCACTGTCTGAGCCACCAGGGAAGCCCCAATTATTTTTTGACATGTGCAAAAACCATCTTCTTGAATCTTCAGACTGTTTCAGGGCCCAAGGTCCTAGCCCTAGGAGCTTCACAGCTGATCAATGACCTTGGTAAATGAAGTGTTCATCCTGGTACGTGGCATCTGACTCCAAGTCTTAGTAACTACCTTTATTACATGGGTGGGATAGACCAGTTAATTACCTGAGTTAGAAATCTCTCAATTTGTACAAGTTGTATTGGCTTAGAGATTCAAATATACTGTAAAGTCTACATTCTTGTCCCAGACAAAGCTCTGTCCTGAAGTTGCAGTATCAGAGATGACTCTACTGTGGAACATTGCATTCTGCAATATATACTTTACAGCAACTGCTACACACATAAAATGTAATTTAAAGGCATTATGTGAAAGGAAAACCCTCTTTGGTAAGATTTATTTGTCCACAGCTCCCATGCCTCAAACACAAAATCAAAATCTGTAGAGGAGAGGCAACTGCTTTGGTAAAATGCGTTAGTTTAAGACGATAACTGTGTGCTTTGCCCCCAAAGATAAACTTGTGCTCACATGAAATTATCTGCAACTCTAAAAAGATGGATGCAAATTCTCAATTAAGTTGTGATTTGGGATGCAGATGCTCACTTAATTGCTAATAAATAGAAGAACAGGAGAAGGATCTGGGGATATGAGTTGATCAGTACAAATATTTTCTAGGAGTTGGCTTGTCACCAGGTGAAACTCCATCAGACTCTCAGAAAGCTCTTTATAATCTGAGTGAGTTTGTTTGACACAGGAATGAAAGGTGCCCAGATTAGGAAAGCTTTTCATAGGACCTTATCTATGAAAAGTCCTTTGACCCAACCAGAAACAGCTAGCATTTCATTCAGCCCCTCATCTCTGTCCTCAGCACACAACATTTATGAAGCACTGCAGGCTCCGATGCAAGCAAGTGCCTGCTTTCAAATTCTTTTCATCTCTATGTGACTTGTAGTGAGCTGTGGATTGGTGATTGCCATGAAAGCAAATGCCACAGGTTTCATGACTTTTCCTTGATTGTTGCTGATCAGCAATTCCACACAACTTTATTAGATACTTTCTATTCATGATTTTTTTTTTTTTGCTTTAGATATAGCAATGAGGTAAAGAATCTGCCTTCAGTACAGGAAAACAGGTTCAATCCCTGGGTTGGGAAGATCCTCTGGATGAGGAAATGGCAACCCACTCAGGTATTCTTGCCAGGAAAACTCTATGGACAGAGGAGCCCAGTGGGCTACAGTCCATTGGTCATGAAGAGTCGGACACGACTGAGTGACTAACAGACTTAGCAATGAGATTTCTGTGGTATGTCTACCTTGGTGTCCCCTATTCCAGCAAGGTTACTAGAAGCTCAGCTCTGTTGGATTTGCAAGACAACCACGGATCTTTTGGTCTTAACTATTGTTAGCAATTTACATGCATCCCCTTCTTTGATACTATCCCAGAAATCTTCTGCTTTACAAGCTTCATTAAGAAAAAGATGAATTCAGCATTTGATCTAACTCTAAATGTATTACTCATTCCACCTCAAAAAATTCTTGAAATGTTCTGACACATTAATTGGAATTCTAAATGTGCTGTATTTTTAGAAATAAAGTTCAGTTTTTATTGACTTCTTTTGAGAAAATGGTGAAAAACAGAGTAATCTCTCTAACAATAATATTAATACAAATAACAGTAGCAGCTATCATTTATGGAGTACTTTCTATACTCCAGGTAGAAGCGCTGTATGTATATTAACCCAATGAATCTCCACTCTGTGAAGGAGGCACAATTATCACCACTTCTTAGATGAAGACACTGTAACACAAATAATTATTATAAAGAGACAGTAGTCACACAGGCCGAACAGCTGTAGGAGACGATGTGAAACTCGAGCTGGTGCTGGCATGGACACCAAAAGACACAAAGTGTATGTAGTTTCATAACAAGCTCGTTTCCATATGCAGAAGAGGCCTCCACCAAGAAGTCCTGGCCGGTAAGTAGCATTCAGTTCAGTTCAGTTCAGTTCAGTCTCTCAGTCGTGTCCGACTCTTTGCAACCCCACGAATCACAGCACGCCAGGCCTCCCTGTCTATCACCAGTCAGCAAAACCGCTCATACCAAAATGATTATGTTCACTAATGCAATTTTTTTTTTAACAATTTAGCACCATGCCATGTGTGCACATGTGCTCAGTCATGTCTGACTCTTTGCGACCCCATGGACCGTAGCCCACCAGGCTCCTCTGTCCATGAACTTTCCAGGCGAGAATACTGGAGTGGGTTGCCATATCCTTCTCCAGGGGATTTTGCCGACCCCAGGATCAAACCCGCATGTCTTGCATCTTCTGCATTGGCAGGTGCGTTCTTTACCAGCTGAGCCACCAGGGAAGCACTGCTGCTGCTGCTGCTGCATCACTTCAGTCGTGTCCGACTCTGTGTGACCCCATAGACAGAAGCCCACCAGGGTCCCCCGTCCCTGGGATTCTCCAGGCAAGAACACTGGAGTGGGCTGCCATTTCCTTCTCCAATGTGTGAAACTGAAAAGTGAAAGTGAAGTCGCTCAGTCGTGTCCGACCCTTAGCGACCCCATGGACTGCAGCCTACCAGGCTCCTCCATCCATGGGATTTTCTAGGCAAGAGTACTGGAGTGGCTTGCCATTGCCTTCTCCGAGGGAAGCACTAGAAGTCCTAAAATCTTCGAAGAGTAGTCCTTGCCTCCATCCTATGAAGGTGAAATGTTTGTTGAGTTATTTGTCTGTGCACACACTCAAGCAATGAATCCAAGTGCTCCCACTTTCTATTGTGATATAAACGGGCTTTCACTAGTGAAACCTGAATTGAGTGCCTACCATTCCAGTAAGAGTTACTTGGGGCAAATAATTTACCATCCCTGAGTCTGTTTATGTCCAAAATGCAAATACATGCTTCATTAGATTGTTAAAAGGATTAAATGAGGTAAAATATACAGTTACTTAATTTCTCTAAGAGGCTTCCCTTGTAGCTCAGTTGGTAAAGAATCTTCCTTCAATGCAGGAGACTCGGGTTCAATCTCTGGGTTGGGAAGATCCCCTGGAGAAGGCCATGGCAACCCACTCCAGTATTCTTGCCTGGAGAATCCCATGGACAGAAGAGCCTGGCAGGCTACAGTCCATGGGGTCACAAGAGACAGACATGACTTAGTGACTAAACCACCACCACAATTTCTCTAAGCCATAGTTTCCTCATCTATAAAATGCAAATCAAAATAGCACCAAATTCAGGGGGTCACAGTGAGTGTTAAATGAGATGTTTATTAAAATGTTTAACCTAGCACTTGACACGCAGTGAATGCTCCATAGTGAGAAAAAAAAAAAAAAGGGAATAATAAGCATTTTGAGTCCTCGGTCAATGTTGGAACACCTGACCCCCTTCTCCATTTCAGCCTTGGAGATTAATATTTGGTCTTTCCTGTGCATATTAATGATTATATTTTAATTTTAGCTAGCTTTCCATCTTTAGTGACTATTAACCTACTTTTCCATTTTTTCTATCTATTATGACTAAAAGTTTCACACATCACAGTACTCTTTGGAGCGAAGATTTCATTAGTGAGGATTAAAGCAACTAAAAGTTGGAGAATGGGTTGAAGTTCACATCAGATCATGAGAATTAGTCCCTCTCTCTCTCTTTTAAATAGGCTCACAGTAGTGGGATTCAAACTCTTGTTTCTGCTTTAGTAAAGGAAGAAAGAGAATGAAACAAGGAGTATTTGCAAGTGACTTTTATCTTTAAGACTATCTCAAATTCACTTTCCTCCCAATATTAGGTATAAGAAAAAATTTCTCAAAGCCTGCAGACTAATTCAATTCTGACAAGACTTTTCAGGCTAAATTGCAAAGCAATTTAAGATCTCCTTTCAAAGAAAATGCACGTATAATTCATAACAAACCTCCTTTAACTCTTCTTCCCTTTTAACCAATTTTAAGCTCAGAGCTCTCTTTGTCACTTTAGAGTTGGAACTTAATGGACCAAAGCCACTTAGGAATCTGTCAAAGACTTTATTCCCTGCTGAAATTTGTAACTGTTCTTGATGTCGTGATCAACCTGGCTCCAACCTATATCATCGGCGTCTTCCTTGCATCTCCACTGAAGTACGGCCCCTTGCTTGCTGAATGCTCAGGCGTTTCCAGTGGCAGGATCTGGGTAGCACAGAAAACCAAGTCCCCTATCCCTCACCTGAGAGTTCTGGAAAATGCTGAAACTAGAGAGTCAGTGATTCTGGGGGCGGGAGGTTCCTCAAATCCATGTGATCCAACAGTCTGGTGCATGAATATTCTCCATAGCACCCTGACAGGTAATGCTTTCATTCTGTGTTTAAGCATCTCCAGTGACAGAGAACTTGCCTTTTAAAGAACCCATTTCATTTTCCATCAGATCCAAGAGTTAGGAAATTTCTGAAATAGAATATAAAGCTGAAATCTTTCTCCCTCTGATGTTTTACTTGTGGACTTTATCTTTTCTTCTGGAAACATTAAGAATGAGGCCAGCTCACTGTACCTGTTTCTGCTGAATTCATCTATCATTTAAGCTCTCCTCCTCCCTCACATCTTCTTCCCCACCCTCCTACTCTTTCTCCTGTGATCTGCTGTGGTTTGGCAGCTTTCATTCAGATGGTGGTATCCAGTCCAGTGAAGAAAGGCCTGGTGTGCTGTAGCCGTGGGCGTGTCCAACGAGGTCATGTCAACTCCTGTCCAGCTTCCTCTCCTCTTACTAACGCAGCCTTCACCTGGAACTTTCTATAACATGCTCCCCTACCCTGAACCCTCCATTAGATGCCCTTTCACCGTTAGAGGAAAATCTAAGTCCTAACAATGTCCTGGAAGCTTCCACAAGACCTGGTCCCAGCCCCATCTGCAGCCTGTCTCCTACCACTCTTCCCTTGTCCATTTCCCTCTAGCCACACTGCCTCTGCTTCAGAGACTAGAAAACCCTCCCCATTGTTTTCATATAAGACTCCATTCAATACTTTTTTCAGAGAAGACTTTCCTGATCACCCTAACTAAAACAGCACCCTCATCACCATCTCTTCCGTGCCCTCATGCGGCTTCTTTCTCTTTTCTGTCTCTGTCCTTAAATCAAATATCTATTTGTTTAGCTATTATTATGTTGTTTTCTTCCCTTGAATGTCAGGAGCATGAGGTCAGAAGCTTTGCTGTGTTTCCTGCTATATCTTTAGTGTCTGGAACAAAGTCTGCACGAAGTAGGTGCTCAAGAAGTATTTGTTGCTGGGAGGAACCCGCTAATTCAGTCTGAGATTGTATTATTCTGAAGGCAGCCATGATATACTGACTCAAACATCCCACAGAATTCTCTTTGTCCTTTATTCTGTTGTGCCGGATATCAAAATGGTATTTGTCAAGGATTTGGGAAATCACTCTTTGGAGTGAATTTGGATTCTTAGGCAGCAGTCATTAACCAGACAATCCCTTACAAGCTGAAAGAGTTAACTAATGTGCCTCCCCAAACACAGCTCTTTGCCCTACAGGGTCTTTAGCCCTGGGGAAGGTAAAACCCTAGTTCTAACTCAAGCTCAGCATACTTCTGGCCAGAACCTCTTATTATTAAGAGGCAGCTCTTCTAACCTCCCAGGGTGCCTGGAATGCCCCCAATTCCTGAAGTCATTATGTTTTACAGCAGGTTCTCTTGACAGAACTTCAGCGGCCTTTGGCAGAACATAAGCCAGAATAATGGGGAGCAGATGCCAGGCTGAATTCTGATGTGTACACACAATTCTTGGCCCCATAAAAATCAATTCCTTATTCATAATTAAGCAACTTCTTGAGAAAGGGCAGGTTGGTACAGTTATTAAAAGATAAATAATAGATAAGAATCCACTTATTTCTTTTTAGGGGGGAGATAAAAATTTTAAAGGCAAAATAGCACTGTAATTAGTTTTTCTTCTACATTGTTTTTTACCTGTGACACTCAGGGCCAACCAAACAGAGCAGTTGTTACAAATTTCCATCACCCCTCTGTGTTGTATTTCTCCTTAAAATGTATCCTTCAGAGCATAATAACAAGGCAACTCTAGATAGCTGGGGAGAAAAGAAACTAGAAGCACCCAGAATAAAGGTCACAAAATGTGTCAGCCTGTGGGCTTTTTCCTGTTTTCCAAATTGGGTGTAAGGAGCAGAACTGAAAACAAAGTAGCTAAATGCATCCATACTAAAAGGAGCAGCAAGGTTCCCCAGCAGTAAGAAATACATACCTCTCAACAGTCTCCACTGGCAAAAGAATTGGCCGGATTTCCTCCAATTCCTACCCCATCTTCTTGGTCTCAAATAAATGTATGAAAGGGGGCCTCCTTGGAGAGAGGGCAGTGTTTGAGGTGTCAAGCTGTTAGCCCTCCCCATGAGGGAGCTTCCTCTCCCCTAAGTCAAGTGGAAGGAACCCCATTCAGTTCAGTTCAGTTCAGTCGCTCAGTCGTGTCCGACTCTTTGTGACCCCATGAATCACAGCACACCAGGCCTCCCTGTCCATCACCAACTCCTGGAGTTCACACAAACTCATGTTCATCGAGTCGGTGATGCCATCCAGTCACCTCATTCTCTGTCGTCCCCGTCTCCTCCTGCCCTCTATCCTTCCCAGCATCAGACTCTTTTCCAGTGAGTCAACTCGTCGCATGAGGTGGCCAAAGTATTGGAGTTTCAGCTTTAGCATCAGTCCTTCCAATGAACCCCATTAGGGTCACCCAAACAGATGAGGGCTGCCTGCAAGAAGAAGACTTCCAGTTTATCCCCAGAGGAGGAAGCTGCAGAGGGCCTGAGGCCCTCTCAAAACAGAGCAGGGAAGGGAGTTCTTGGGTGTGGCTTCTTGGAGTAGGGATGCAGAACACAGGGACTGGCCTACAGATTGCTGAAGGAATCAGCTGGAGCCCTCTGTGTCAGCACAGCTCCCTGGTTTGGTGTGTCTGGGGAGTGGGCGAGGTGAGCCCACCCAGAGCAGTGGTCCATGGTCCACAGAGGGAGTTCAGTCCTGCCCCAAATAAAAGGGCTAGAGATCAAGAGAAAGGTGAGAGCCACTGATCTGCCCTAGAGGCCCCTCATCCAAGCCATAGAAAAGGGTTGGGAATGTATGTAGCTGGCGGGGCAGAAGGAAAATTGAGTGGCCCCTGGACGGGGTGGGGCGGGGGAGGCGGATTCTTAATAAAATGGAGGTGTCACCATGAGAGCAGGGACCTCCAAGAAAGGGGCCACCAGGAACAAGAGTGAGATCAGGGACCCTGTACATGGTGGCCAAGCAAAAGGTGGACAGCTTGGCTCCCCGTCCTTCCTCCATGAGTCTGACACCAGGGGGCGCTGGTGCCCAAGAGGGAGTAAAGGGACACTTCCTTCTCTCTTCCCTTTCAAATCATCCTGCTCTCTGCTTTAGAATATTCTGCAGGGAGAAGAATCTTGCTTTGAAAATTTAGGTTTTAAGCTAGACAGCACTAAGTTTTGATAACTGAAAGGAGCTGAATGATGGAATTTGACCAAGACATCATTAATAGAACTATATATCCAGCACAAAGAAGAAATTCGATATAGTACAATTGGAAGCAGTGATTAGAAAAAAAATTCCTCTGTATGTCCCGATAAATCAAGAACTCTGTAATAAACTTGGGCCAGTGGTTTAAATATTTTCTGTTAGGGATTAAAGATTTGGCAGAGAAAATGGAAGTGCATCTGGTACATCTTTGGCTATGGTAATCATCTTCCCATTTTTTTCTTGATGACAGTCATAGAAATTCTAAAAAGAATGCAATCTATTTGCTTAAAACTTTCCTTTTAAAATTTTAAAGTGGCATTGATTCATGTTAACAGGAGAAGTGAGACTGAATTGGGAGACACAGAAGTAGATTGTTCCAATCAGGCACTCAGGACCGTGAGTTGGCTGTGGGAGCTGGGAGGACCAATCAGAGGGAGAGCGTCTTTATGAAAGAACAGCTTCCCGGGAGCTTAAGGTTGTTGAGTAGTGTCTGCGAGAAATTACGGGGAAAATAATTTAGCAGTAGCAGTGAAGAGTAACAGGAGCAGGTGGTGATGGAGACTCGGTGGTCTTGAAAAGATTGTAAGAATCAGGAGAGATGACTCAACAGGATCCAGAGTGGGGAGATGCACAGCATTTTGGAAGAGGTCATTGGCAGCAGGGATGGTGGTTCCATTTACAGACTGCTTTCCATCCATGATCTCATCATCGCTCTCAGCATGACTGCAACACTTTCCCCCCGCTTCCTCTTCTTCTTTCTTCTCCTCCTTACCTCTTTCCCTTCTTCCTCACAACTGGCATTTATTGAGAGCATGCACCACATTCCATTATATACAAAACCATTTGTAAGATCAAATGACACCTGATACCCAGAGATTCTAGACCAGGGACTAGTCAGTGTGAGACAGTTAATGGCATCTCAGTTCTAATTTGCTTGAGGTGGTACTGATTGGACATCTAGTTTGGGATACTTCTTTTAGAACTAAACCAATCTCTCAGTTCAATAGAAAGAGACAGAGGGAAAGAACAGACAATGAAGAAGGACAAGAAGAAGCAAAAGGAGGAAAAGGAGGAAGAAGATGCAGGACAAGAAGAAGACAAACTAAAAGGAGGAAGCGGAGGGGTTATTTGAAGAAGGATGACTTACTTAAGAAACGCTTATTTAGCTTTGACTTTGTGCCAGGTGCCATTTCAAGTGCTTTATAATCACTAATTGATTGAATTCTCAGAGCAACCTTATGTGATAGGTATATTTATTATTACCATCATTTTATTATCATCTTTAATCATCATCATAGGAAACTGAAGGGCATATAGTCTAAGTAATTTGGTCAAGGTCACACAGCCAGTAAGTGGCAGAGTTGAGATTCGCACCCAGATCTCAGATTCAGGTACTATGCTCTTAACGCTGCCTAGGCTGCCAGAAAGATGAAAAGATGGGTTGGTGAGAACACTGGAGTTTCAGTCATGTCTGTGAACCTTAAATGATGCAGTGCGCGCTGTGATCCTTATTCTCATTGCTCTCTTCAAAGGAATGTAGGCTATTTCATCCATTTCAAAAATTTTCAATAAAAGATACACACATTTATTCCTGAGACTGCATGCAATACACGATCATCAAACTAGCTCTTGCTGAATCATCTGTTCCTGAACAGAATGAATCAATAACCTGGCCTTATTTCCAATTTATAAGATGAATATTTAAACACCACTGTGTAGTTCTGGTCGTGTTATTTTCAAGGATATTGGTTGTATCCAACTCAAATATTCTTTTCCAGAAATCTGCATATCATAGATCTACCTTCACCAGATTATGCTATAAACAGTGCATCTTCAGAGTGGTGTCCCATAGCGCAAGCACCACAGAGTCCAGTTCTTCTTGCCCACCTCTTCCCAGTCTGGCATTTGCATCCACTAATGGTTCAAATGGCTCCCTTGGTGCATGGGAGGAGGGATTTACTTTTTAAGTCCAAAGTGCTGAAACCAGCAGTAGGGCTGGCTGGACTGTGATCGTCCTTCGTTTATCAGGTTGAAGTTGGAAAACTACACGTGCTACCCAAACCCTTGGTTGTTTCTGAAAACACCCTCTGTAGTGGCCGCTCCACAATCTAGAGGCTCTGTGTTGCCGCTGAAAACTGGAGCCCAGAAAGATGCCTCCTTTGCCAGGGCATCGAGCCTGGAGGAATAATTTCCTAAAATCCAGGCAGTCAGAAGAAATTCCACATCCCTGGGCTATAAGGCCCCTTCTTTCTTGGCCTCATCCCTCACCAGAAGCCAAAGGGCTTTGCCTGCAGAACGACCCTGGTGAAACCTGGGGAGGTGTGACTCGAGCTCGGTGTCCTGGCCTGTCCTTGTCCTGGAGCACATCGTTGTCCAGGCTGCTGAGGATGCTCCTTTCCTCCTTCATCCATGGAGCCAAGAGCTCCACACAAAACCAACTAGCATCACTGCTATGGCCATTTCCTCCCTCGAGACCCTTCTGTTCCCATGCAGAAACGCCTAGGTCCTCTGCAGCACAGTGTGCTGGGAGGGGAACCTCCCCCCAGCAGCCCATACCTGGAACCGAGGCCTGGTTCAGCCTCCGCACTCTGCTGATTGTCACTGTGAGCCTGTGGAAGGTCTTAGCACAATGATGATGCAATTATGGTGGTGGTGATGATGATGGGCAACATTCTTTGAGAGTCTTTATTTTTTGTGCACATTATCAGCACTCAATGAATGGCCCTACAACCTATAAGATAAATATATAGGAGTTTTTTGGGGGGAGGGGTTCATCTTATGTTTTAATTTATTTTTTTGGTCTTGTAGCATGTGGGATCTTAGTTCCCTAACCAGCGATCAAACCTGTGCCCCCTGCAGTGGAAGTGCAGAGTCCTACCCACTGGACACCCTAGGGAAGTCCTTATTTACATATATATATGCTGCTGCTGCTAAGTCACTTCAGTCGTGTCCGACTCTGTGTGACCCCATAGATGGAAGCCCACCAGGCTCCCCCGTCCCTGGGATTCTCCAGGCAAGAACACTGGAGTGGGTTGCCATTTCCATCTCCAATGTGTGAAAGTGAAAAGTGAAAGTGAAGTTGCTCAGTCGTGTCCGACCCTTAGCGACCCCACGGACTGCAGCCTACCAGGCTCCTCCATCCATGGGATTTTCTAGGCAAGAGTACTGGAGTGGTTTGCCATTGCCTTCTCCGAGATATATATATATATATATATATATGTGTGTGTGTGTGTGTGTGTTTAAATATACTTCATATCCTTGCACATTTCTGGGGCATAAGTACTACTATGTCCATTTTATAGACTTTGAAACAGAACCTGAGTGATGAAGTAACTCACCCAAGGCCATACAGCCAAGAACGATCAGATCTTTGAAGCTCAAGTTAAGAATCTCAAGTGTCCCCTTCAGGCTTGAATTGATGACCTTAAAAGCAACCACAACAGAACAACATATTGTTGCTGTTCAGTTGCTCAGTCATGTCCAACTCTTTGCAACCCCATGGACTGCAGTATGCCAGGCTTCCCTGTCCTTCACTATTTTCATTATACCTACATATCGTCAATGCCTAATAAAAATTTGTAGATGATGATTTATTTTAAAGATGACTCATTTTGGCAAGACTCCTCCCTTCCTGCATTTCTTCCTTTTTCCCCTCTGACTTCCAATCAGCCTGCCCTCATTTCCTCAGACTTTATATAGCCTGCCATGGGCCAGGGATCAGGCTGTGTCCTGGGCATACAAAGAACAAGACCCAGGCCAGACCCCACAAAGCTTACGTGCTGGAGCAGAAGCCAGACATGAAAGCAGGTTTTCAGAAGAAGCCCTGTCTCTTGCTTGCTCGTAGAATGGGAGAGAGGGTGCTGTTGCCCCACACAACACACAATGTGTTCTGCACTCTGCCTGCATTTGTGAGGGCGCTGCTCGTGTTCCATCCAGGCGTGAAATGTAAGGTTCTGGTACCTGAACTCCAATTGCCCTTACATCACAGCCACACTCACTCAACTATGCTGATGCGGGTTTAGGTTTTCCTCCTAACAAATCACTTTTTCAAGGTAGAAATAAGAAATCTACATTTGGAACTTAATGACTATAGATCTTTATTTCCCTGAATCTTGATTTCTGTATTTTATTTTTAAAAAGGCAAGGGAAGGAAAGATAAACATATGCGCCCTAATTACCTGGCAGAGATCTTATCAGATCAAGCACAGTTATAAGGCAGGCAGAAGAGGACTAAGCGTTATGTGAATGTGAGGGCTTTTTGTATATTCTTAATGTGGGGTTTAAAGTTTTGAGTGATGCCATCTACCTGCCTTTCCCCTCCACCAGGGCTCATATACATGCTCCCAGGCTCCTGCCATAACTCTATGCTTCTACCTTTCTTGTTGTTTAGTCACTTTTTGTTTCTTTTGCAACCCCATAAAATGTGTAGCCCACCAGGCTCCTCTGTCCATGTGATTTCCCAGGCAAGAATACTGGAGTGGCCTGCCATTTCCTCCTCCAGGGGATTTTCCAGACCAAGGGATCGAACCTGCATTTCCTGTATTGATGGGCAGATTCTTCTGACACCATCTGAGCCACCTTTAAGCACCCTCAATTCTCTAACTCCTTATCTTTGCTACCACTCCAGTGGGAATGGCACTGGGAATGGCAACCCACTTCAGTATTCTTGCCTGGGAAATCCCATGGACAGAGCAGCATAGCAGCTTATAACCCATGGGGTTGCCAAAGTCAGACATGACTGAGCAACTAACACTTCAGTTTTGCATTTGAATAAAAATGAGTTCGTTTAAAAACAAACATTACATAAATAATCATACGGAATATGACCAAAAGATGTGATGGTGCTACTTCAAGCTGGGGAAGCATCATGACAGAGAAAACACTTCTGGGGAGTGTGAAGGTGAAGATGGGGGTGAAGAGATGCTTGTTCTAAGGATCAGATTTGCTGGGAGCAACCTTAGGAATTAATAGAGTTATTTACAAAAGAGTGTGCCTGTGCAAATCCTGTGTTTCAAAGGCAGACTGCAACGGAAATGTTTTCTCATCACTATTATGTCTTCATTGAAATGAAGAAATATGTTCATATCAACTCACACACACACAGCTGTGGATACTGAATTTCAGAATGGCCATGGGTTTTACACCCTTTCCCAGGACTGTCAGCCACAAAGGACCCAAATGTGGGTTTCCGTTTCCTTTTTTCCTGCAAAGCACAACACTTTACAAAAAGAAAAACACTTCAAAGGCAACCCCTTTCTCGCATACATTTCAGGGCTCCATTTGAGATCCACATTTATCTTCCTTATCCAATTACGTGATCAAAGCAGAAGTGTTTGGCCTACTTTGGGGGTTTAAAGACATCCAGGGAAAAACTAGAAACATTTAAAACTACCTTTTTTATGCCACACATTTTCCTGGAGGAGAATTGGAATCCACTCTCCCTGCTCTCTCTTAATTCTCTTAGTCTCCAGACACAAAAAGTCAGGTCAGAGAGTTAAGATACTTTAAATGTCCAAGCCTCAGTTACATCTCTGTAAACACCTATCTAATCTCAAGTCAGTGTGTCTGGGATCCTGTTGCTCTCTACAGGGCTACAAAGTTCCTTCCAGAAGCCGCTGAGAAACCCTTGATTTTGTCTGATTAGTTTTAAGGAACTTGTATTAAAATAAAAACTGCAAACACACACACACACACACACACCTGAAAAGGGACTTTATTAGTCTCCCCAACACTACTGGTTCTAGCACATCTGTCATGTTAGTGCTACAAGATGGAGCTCATGTTTCCTAAAACAGGTCACACCTTGTCCTTTACATCAACACTGTAGGATTTGAGGCCCTCGCTGAAAAAAAACCCAGCAAATATGACGTCTTCAAAAATACTTCAGTGAACAAACCACCTATTGGTGGATTGATTTTTCTCTGTGGATATAAATCTGTTGTCAGCCCCCAGAATCGGGGCATAAAACATGACCTCAGGCAGCTGCTGCCATTTGTTTCGGTGGGAAAATGAGGGTTTTGTCTCTCCCCAGAGGTTAATCCTGTGATGCTCTGAATGTCGTCTGGGCTCTGTTTCTGAAGGGTTACACTGGAGAGGAGCAATGCTTTGTGGTTTATGACAAGATCACGGCGGAATATTTTGTGCGCACTGTGATTTGTATCGCCCATTTGTGCACAGGCCATAAAAGTGCACTTTTTATCAGGAACATTTGTGAATATATAACAGCACCGAAGACATATGGCCACTAAATAATTCACAGTTATCTATCTCCTCAGCAGATTCCATATATACCTACCATGTTTTAATGCCTAGTTTGCTCAGAAACAATATTCTTTACGACCCTTCCAATATAAAAATGTTTACTGACTGGCAACAATATATGGATACCAGGGGATTGGGCTGTAAGGAAGGGGGAAGCTTTCTGCCTTCTCTGCCTCTCCTCGTCCTCATCTGTTTCCACTGAATGCTTCCAACAGTACCTAACGTCATAGGAGAAGGTGTCTTTCCCAAGATTGGGTGCTAAATTCTGACTTCTGGTGTTTGGGCCATGAGATAGGAGTCCCTGACTAACCTTCACCCTCTTCTCTTTTCAGTTCTATATCCATTTACAGTCCCAAGGAGAATCCAAACACATTTGATGCCGCAGCATTTTTCCAGTCGGTGGGGAATTTCCTGGGGATCTTCGCCGGCTCATTTGCCATGGGGTCTGCATATGCTGTTGTCACGGCACTGATATCCTTTGTCTATGTGGGGGAAGCTGGGGACTGTTAAGAGCGGACAACATCCTTGGGATGGTTCTGAGGACTAACCAACTCCAGACCAGGAAATGGCTGGACAGTCTTGTTCGAGTGTAGTACAGCACCACTGGGGCCATTCTTAAACACAGGCTGATAGCAGCGGAAGAGGGGCCCAGGCTCGCTTCCTGCCCAAGGCCAATTCTAGCACTGCTCATACTGTCTGATCCCAGGATATCAACAGTCTTAAAAAATTCCCACCTGAGAATATAGGTAGCCAGGGGAATATCAGGCTTGGCTATATTAAGATCAAGAGGAAGAAGTGAATATCCAATGCCAAGAATAAAACAGGATTGACTCAAGAGTGACATACTAAGTATTCTCTGCATCCTGCTTAAACTCGTATCAATCACTAGTTCAGAGGGATGGCTGAGTCGAGAGTCATTGTGGGTTTAAACAAGCATCCATAGCTATTTTATGGAAGAAGAACAGCAAGCAACTTAGAAATGATGCTTGCCATATCCAGGCAATTCTGTCATCCTACTCCCTCTTTTCCAGTAGAGAGGTGGGAGGATGAGTAGAGTTCCTAGAGAACTTTAGTCAGGGAAACAAGCTTGTCTGGTGGTCTCCTCACTTACAGCAGTTATATGGGACAAAAATGCCAGATTCTAAGAGGAACCAGAAGGCTAACGTCAAGTATGTGGGCTTAACAGAGTCCAGAGAGAGGAGGCAGGGCAAAGGATTAGAGATCTTGGGGGAAAATGAAAGGACTAAAGGAGAATGGTGGAAGAGGGGTCAGGGATCAAGGCAAAGAAAACAAAATGTTGGACTTTTTTTCCATGAGGACTGACCCAACAGTTCACTGAGCAACTGCTAAAAGGCTAGATTCTACTAAAGCTTTCTCAGGTAAGTCAGAATATGAATAAAACATGGACCCTGCCTCCAACTAATGACAGGCTTGGAAAGACAAGCTCTACAGAAAGAGTTGGATAGAAAGTGAGTGCTAAAGCTGCAGCCACCTTATTAAGGTTATAAAAATATAAGGATGAGGCCTCTGTGTCTGGAAAAGTCCAACAGACTCTTGGCCAATTCTGGAAAATAACCTGAAAAGCAGTATTTCCATGCAGGGTGGGACTTAGGCTTGACCTGAAAGATAGGCAAGATGCAGGCAAAGACCACATGGGTGATTCACGAGACGATCAGCATTCACCAAGGTCAGGAGTGGGGGGTGGGGGCCACTGACATGGCCTACAGCAGTCATCCCAGAGAGGACCTTAGAGCTCGGGCTGGTGAGCAGTGCAAAATGAGCAGACACAAGTGCAAAGGAGTCAGCTTGTGGAGTACCTTGGAGTGCCATTCAGAGGAGCCTGAGCATCTCTCTATGGTCCACAATATGCGACTGAAGTTTTCTCCAAGGATCATGACACACTGAAGGTCTTGTGTTTAAACATAAATGAGGAACTGGGATGAAGGATGAATGAGAAGAGGAAGCTTGAAATCAAAGAAAACTGATAATGACCTGTAGGAGAAAGTCAGAAAGGAGGTCAATGTAGAAGACCCTCTAGGACTCAGTGATTGGTTGGTTCTGTGAGATAAACAAGAGAAGAAAATCAAAAGACCACCCCAAAGTTTTGTCCTGGAAACCCTGGAGAATGTCAACTCCATTGACAAAAATAAGTCAGAATAAGTAGGGTTGATTTCCAACAAAAAAGTAATGATTAACAATCTACCCAGTACTGGTGATGCATCAGGCCCCCTACTATTTGTTTTACATGTAATACTTCACAATGGTCATATCACACAGATGATATTTTCCTGGAAAGAAAAAAAAAGCTTAGAAAACATAAGCCCAAGGTCATGCAACTAGGAAGTAGAGCCAAGGTCAAACCCAGGGAATGAACCCAAGAGACAGACCATGCCCAGACCACACTCTTGATCACTACTCCCCTTTTTTTTGCCTCTTAATCATTAAGGGGAATTACAGTGGAGGTCACATGTTGTTTGGAGTAGAGAAAGAGTAACAATGATAGTAATGATAAAGAGGAACTAAAGAGCCTCTTGATGAAAGGGAAAGAGGAGAGTGAAAAAGCTGGCTTAAAACTTAGCATTCCAGAAACAATGATAGTAATGATAAAGAGGAACTAAAGAGCCTCTTGATGAAAGGGAAAGAGGAGAGTGAAAAAGCTGGCTTAAAACTTAGGCATCCAGTCCTATCACTTCATGGCAAATAGATGGGAAAACTGGAAACAGTGACAGACTTTATTTTCCGGGACTCCAAAATCACAGATGGTGACTTCAGCCATGAAATTAAAAGATGCTTGCTCCTTGGAAGAAAAGTATGACCAACCTAAACAGCAAAAAAGGAGACATACTTTGCCAACAAAGATCCATCTAGTCAAAGCTATGGTTTTTCCAGTAGTCATGATGGATGTGAGAGCTGGACCATAAAGTAGGCTGAGCGCCAAAGAACTGATACTTTTGAACTGTGGTGTTGGAGAAGAGTCTTGAGAGTCCCTTGGACTGCACGGAGATCAAACCAGTCAATCCTAAAGGAAATCAGTCCTGAATATTCATTGGAAGAACTGATGCTGAAGTTGAAGCTCCAATACTTTGGCCACCTGATGTGAAGAACTGACTCATTGGAAAAGACCCTGATGCTGGGAAAGATTGAAGGCAGGAGGAGAAGGGGACAACAGAGGATGAGATGGTTGGATGGCATCACTGACTTGATGCACATGAGTTTGAGCAAGCTCTGGGAGTTGATGATGGACAGGGAAGCCTGGTGTGCTGCAGTCCATGGGGTCGCAAAGGGTCAGACATGACTGAGCGACTGAACTGACTAATAGTGAGATAGGTAGCATCACCAACTCAATGGACATGAGTCTAGCAAACTTCAGGAGATAGTAAAGGACAGGGAAGCTTGGCATGCTGCAGTCCATGGAGTTGAAGGGAGTGAGACAAAACTTAGCGACTGAACAATAGTAATGATCACATTTTGTGAATGTCTAGCATGTGTCTTTATATATATCTCCTCATTTGAATTTACCCTATAAGACAGATTATTATTATTCCTGCTTTATACATAAGGAGATTAAGTATTCATAGCTCACTCTGAGTCACATGTCAGTCAAAATGGGCATGATATTAATATCATCTTATATATGTTGAGAACCATACCAAGTGCCACCCATTATCTTTTATATTTTGCATAGATTATCTCAGAGAGTTTTTATAAGGATCCTGGCAAGGAGATACTATTATTCCCTCAATTTTCAGCTGAAGAAACTGACATATAATTATAGACAACTTGTCCAAGGCCACACAGCTAAGACATTTTAGGTCCAGGACTTAAACCCAGGCTTTCATCCAGGGATGGTATGAAGTAGAAGAGCTGAGATTATAACTTTTCTCTGCCTGATGTGCAGGAAATGTATGAACACATAAGTGAACAGATTTTGATAAGAGAAGGGAAAAAATTCCTGGAGACTGGAACTCTGCCCTGACATTGGGTCAGATCTGGGGAAAGTGGTGTTCCTCCTGATAAAGAATTGCTTCCACATCCTTACTGAATCTCTTTCCAGAAAAGAGGTTTCACAAAACAGATTCACTTAAATTACACTAATTGAAAAACTTACACATCCCTTGTCAAATGCCAGGCACTCTTCTTTATACCTAGAAAGTAGGTTGCACTATTTATGCCCTTTTCAGACATGGGAACCAAAGCGCAGTGTGGCCAAGGTACACATCTAAGCTGATACAATGAATATGAGCCCAGGTAGAGTTGCCTTCTAGAGGTCACCCTCCCAACCATGATATAATCCTTGGTACTGTGTGCTTTCTAAGACTTTACAAAACATTTTTAATATTGTCACCTCATGTTACTCTTCACACTGTGGGGATAGGTATTCTTATGCCAGTTCACCTTGGAATCAAATAAGGCTTAGAGAGGTTATCATACTGCTCAGAAATCACACAGCCAGTGACTGGCAAAGCCAGGACTCAAACCCAGATCTTGCACTCCAGAGGTCATGCTTTTTGCTTCCCTGCCTGGCTGCTAAACATCTCTTAACGTGGAATCTCCCTTAGATTTTTTTTCCAGAAACATAAAATTGCAATGCAACATTTCCTTGTCTGTCAGGGCATTTTCTGCCTAATGGTGGATACAACTGCAGTTGTAACCCTTTCCCATCCATCACATACTCCTTATCATCTCCCCATAGCCCATTCTCTGCAAGGCTCAAATCACTGTGCCTTTGTTATATTTGCAATTTATAGATGATTGGCCAAGTGTCATCTTAGCCAAAATGAACAACTGCCCAGCAAAGGGCATCTTGCTTGACTTAGAAATAATACACATTTTCCTCTATCCTACTTATGTAAAGAGAGCCTGGGCAGCTTCCCCATCACTGAACAAACGTGCTCCTCCAGATCCAGTTTACATCCCTAAGAGAAAAGGCTCTTCAGGGTAATCTGTCCATAGACCAGCATTCCCTGGGGAGCAGTGGCCTGGGAGGCCACTCCTGGGAGTGTGGACCGGCTGGCAGCATCTCCACCACACACTCTCCTTGACTTTATTTTCCCAGATCTGCCAGTCTCCTGAAGGGCACACCCAAAGGGTTGAGGCTAAATTTAAGGGGTTTTGTGTCTCCAGTTAGCTGAGCTTCATCCTCTTAAGACATCGTTTTTAATCTCAAGACCACTTTGCCTTTTTACAGCCGTGTTCAACCCCCAATGAAGCATGACTCACGCGGGCCTTCAAACGGAGTCTCAGCGAGACAAACAGTGAGGTCTGAGAATCGGTTCTCTCCTCTAAAACTATCACCACCAGTTTTTCTCAGCCAAGAGGGAGATTTATTCCTAAAAGCAGTTGTTTCCCTTAACGCCTCTTTGTCACTTGACCAAATTTACCAAACTGTGCGAGTTCCCTATGCTGGAAACGGGCCTGTTTTTCCTCCTGTCTTGGAGCGCCTTTCTGTCTGCCGAGGCCGCTGGCCTAACAGGTCAGTGCTTCGTTCTGGGCAGCCCACCGGATGTGTGAATACAGGTGTTTCCCGCCCCTCACCAAGCCCCGCTCCCTGACCCTGCAGGAGGTGAAATGGATTGTGTCAGAATCAGCCGCTCTTGGGAGAAAAAAAAAACGCATCCATTATATGACGGCTCAATCGGAAGTCTCCGAAGTGCCGATTCCTCTTCTCTCCTTCTGGTCAGGAAGGGGACGTTGAAATCTACGAATGACCGATGTACGGATGGATGGGTTTACACAGAGGAGTCTCCGCGGAGTGTGCATGGATGCACGGCTGCTCGGTGGGAATGAGTGCTGGCTTTCCATTGGCTGTTAACAGCGACGCCCACGTAGGCGGTCTCCCCGGGTGTGCGCCTCGCCACACCCAACGGTATTTTAAAATCTTTGCCTACGTTCGGTGGCACACCAGGAAACAACGCGGTGGTTTCGGTTCGGTGTCTCTTACCGTAGAAGGTCTATATGTAGAGTCCTCTGAGATGGAACGGTTGATGGAGAAAGAGGCAGTCCCTGAGGTCCCTCCGTGGGAGGAGGCAGGCCCGCAGCTTGCATCCCGTATCTCAATTCTGCAATTAGATTGCCTTTCTGCAACAGCGAGGGTTTACGCTTGGGTAGCTGCAACGATTGGGTGCTTTTCCACGTAGAAGAATCACCGTGGCTCTGAGCAAAATGTCAGAGCTATTTCTTTCCTTTGGCCTAGTCCCCTCCTTCTCCCGGGTTTGAGTCCTGGATCCCTTGCTGTTCCCTCCATCTAAATTGAATTTCAGGTGGTGAGACCCCACCCCGCGAAAGCGCTAACTGGGAATAAGGAATGCCTCCAGGGGTACTCGCATTTTAATAGGTGGTACTTTAAGTGTTGACTCACTGGAAAAGATGCTGATGCTGAGAGGGACTGGGGGCAGGAGGAGACGGGCACGACACAAAATGAGATGCCTGGATGGCATCACTGACTCGATGGACATGAGTTTGAGTGAACTCCGGGAGTTGGTGATGGACAGGGAGGCCTGGCATGCTGTGATTCATGGGGTCTTAAAGAGTAGGACACGACTGAGAGACTGAACTGGACTGAACTGAACTGAACTTTAAGTGTAAATAATAAAAAAAGTTGATACAGAGAAAGCTTACAATGAGCCAGGTGCTGGCTAACTGCCTTTCATGGATGTTCGCATTAATTTACAGAAAAACCCAACATTAGGGACTATAACCAGTTTACTTGGACAAGAGCCAGTGGAGGAGCTGGGATTTCACACTAGAAGATCTAATTCCAGAGCCTGGGCTCATGAGCACCAAGCACTGCTACCTTGAATGAAATTCTATCTTTGGAATATGAGGCAGGCCTCCAAGAGTAGGAAGATATTTGGGGTCCCAAGGGCCTGCCAGATCCCCTTGCTTCTAGGCTGGTTTGGGCTCTCCTGTGAAAGCCATGGCAGATCTTTTTTTGTCATGATAATCTGTTGCTCCAGGCATCTGACCCACCTTACTTAAAAGCCAGAGGGAACCAGGCTGTTCCACAGGCTTTGAGAATGTCTGTTGCTGATACAAACAGCCACCTGCCAGCTTTTATGACACTATAATCAAGACTACATTACCAGAGCCCACCCAACCAGGCCATGTATCATTCCAAACCATCCTAACACAACATCCATTGTATTGGAGCCTTGCCTTGTTATTAGAAAGGTTGCTAAAGAGCTTATGCATTGCAAAGAAAATGGATACTTAGTGTCTCTTAAATGAAATAATGGAGTGAAAAGTTTACATAGGTCATTGAAAAATTGTTGTTCCCTTTCCTCCACATTCTATGCCCTTTTCAGCACTTAACATGGTGTAAAATAATGTAAGCAATGTTAACAATAAGAATACATGTTTGACCTTCTGAAAAGGTAAAGTATCTTAACTCACCTGATATTTTTTAGTCTACAGTTTAACATTGTAATAGAACACACAAACATATACATACATATCCCAATGCCTGGTGGGCTTCCATCTATGGGGTCACACAGAGTCGGACACGACTAAAGTGACTTAGCAGCAGCAGCAGCAAGATCGTTTCTGTGTGTGAAAATTGTCTTACTGTTTCATGATCCAATTCAGCAAGATCATGTTTTCTTAACTCATTTTAAGATTATGGTCCGTGTATAAATTATTGGTTTATCTGCACCTTGCTCTTTTGCTACACTTTGGACCTGATATCCTTATTGGATACCATGCAGACCTCGTCTAAAGAGCCAGTGTCATGAGTTGAGTGGATACATGTGTGGGCTTTAGTAGCAGAAAGACCCAAACGCCCACGGCTATACCCAGGGGAGCACTTAACCAGAACAGGAAGGACTTCAGGTTAAGCAACAAGTTGGACAGGTGTTTGATACAAATCAAACTTCTTCAGTGTGAGCATTCTGTACTGCTAACGACCAAGCCTGCTTAGTCCATATCACTTATGTGTCTGTTTATTATTTGATCCCTGCCTATTTCTAAATTGGCTTTGAGGCAACTCATAACATGAGCCATGCATATCATGGGACCATTTAGTTGAGGCGAGACACTCAAGTGCTTTGGGATAGAGTTGTTCTGCGAAATGAGACAGCTGTTCATTGCTGTGGTTTGGCGATAAATATGGCTCTGAGCTTTCTGGCAGCCAAAGCCAAAAGAGAAACATGAGTTGTACAGGAATAACATAGTATTAAAAAAGGAAGTCACAATTATTTATAAAAATGGGTACGCTTTTTTTTCTAAAATTTTAGGTGAATTTATCATACACATCTTTATATAAGGGCCTTTGAGTACCATAACAGACAATGTATTGTTTTAGGAAAGATGGAGATCTGTTCTTTATGTAGTCATTTCTCATATCAACCTTCAATAAAATCTGACAGTGTGGTATTAAATTACAATTCCCTGGGGATATTTCATGTAATAAGAAAACCCTTTCAGTTCTAATCCACAAGTGAACTAATATAATACAAAGCTAAAAATATAGAAAATGTTTCAAAAAGTGCTTAATGAATAAACATATGATGATGAATATAGTGACTGAATGAAATATAAAGAGCGTATGAGTTTCTGCAGTAGTAACCAACCATCCTGGGACTGTGTACGGGTTCCCTAAGAATACCTCATGTATGTCCTTGAAATGGTGCTTGCACACAATAGTTTCTCAGCAGAATTCCCCCAGCCCTGACATTGCTAGATGGGGACTAGAGGATGCCTACCAAATGAGCACCCCCACTTCACCCCTTTTATTGGTTCCACAGATTGAGTTTTCATCTAAGATTTCATTTGGGGAAAAAAAGGCTTTCTGTTGCTTTAAACAGAATATTTTAAAAAAATTTTTCTTACTACTAAGGTAAGGCATTTTCCTTGTGGAAAATTTGGAAAATGTAGATTTACTGAAGGAAATAAAATTAGAGTTACCTGTATTCTCACTGCCTATTAATAACTATTGTTAGTATCTGTCTGAATTCATCCAATTATATGCAAATATTAGCATATATACATAATTAAATATATGCAAGGGCTTCCCTGGTGGGTCAGTGGTAAAGAATCCACCTGCCAATACAGGAGACATGGGTTCCATCCCTGGGTCAGGAAGAGCCCCTGGAGAAGGAAATAACAACCCACACCAGTATTCTTGCCTGGGAAATCCCATGGACAGAGGAGTCTAGTGGGCTACAGTCCCTGGAGTCACAAAGACTTGGACACAACTGAGCATGCACACAATATGTGTATGTAACTATATTTTTATTTTTAAATAATGATTTTTTTCACTTGACAATTTTATAGTGAATATTTTCATGATATTAAATATTCTTCTATATTATTTTTCATGGCTGCCTAGTATTACACTGAAAGTGTTAGTCATTCAGTTGTGTCCGACTCTTTACAACCCCATGCACTGTACCCGTGAGGCTCCTCAGTCCATGGAATTCTCCAGACAAAAATACTGGAGTGGGTAGCCATTCTTTTTTCCAGGGAATCTTCCCAAACTTAAACGTGGATCTCCTGCATTGCAGGCAGATCTTTTACCTTCTGACCCACCATGGAAGCCCCACTATAACATATTAACTTGCTATAATTTATTATATCAACCTTTTGATCATTTATAGTTTTCAACATCATTAATATGATTGCTGTGATAATCCTTTTAGCTTGATATATAAACTTCTATTTATAAAACTACCTAAAAATAAAAATCCTGGGTTAATGAGAATGCTAAAATTTTAATGTCTTGGAAAAACACATCCAAGTTATCCTTCAGATTATTTGTATTCCTTTATACTCCCACCAACAATGTAAGAGAGATCTCATTCACTCACATCTTCACCCCCTGAACTCATATTCCCTCCTGCTAATTTGATAATCAACCTCCATTTCATTCTGATTTAAATTTATATATTTCTACTAAGGAAAGGATTTTAATTATATGTCATCATTGGCAATTTATATTCCTCCCTTGGTGAACTACCTGTTTGTGCCCTTTGTCCTTTTTTTTCTACTGAAGTGTTTATCTTTGTCACATTAAACTTTAGAAGCTCTTTATTGATTCAAAAGTATTAACTGTTGACTATCTTGTAGGCTACAAATGCTCTCCATTCAAGGTTTTGTCTTTTAAATATATTGTATTTTGTTTGTTTACATAAGGGAAAAGTTTGGCTTAGACATTTTGAAGGTTCACGTGGTTAATTTCTTTTCTTTCCCGTTCCAAGTTTTATTAATTTCTGCTCGTTGTTGTTGTTTAGTCGCTAAGTTGTGTCTGACTCTTTTGCAGCCCCATGGACTATAGCCCTCCAGGCTCCTCTGTCCATGAAATTCTCCAAGCGAGAATACTGGAGTGGGTTGCCAGGATCTTCCTGACCCAGGGATTGAACCTGCATCTCCTGCATTGGCAGGCAGATTCTGTACCACTGAGCCACCACAGATGTAATTTCTGCTTCAGTTCAGTTCAGTTGCTCGCTCAGTAGAGTCCGACTCTTTGCGACCCCATGAATCACAGCACGCCAGGCCTCCCTGTCCATCACCAACTCCCGGAGTTCACTTAAACTCATGTCCACAGAGTCGGTGATGCCATCCAGCCATCTCATTCTCCGTCGTCCCCTTCTCCTCCTGCCCCCAATCCCTCCCAGCATCAGAGTCTTTTCCAGTGAGTCAACTCTTCGCATGAGGTGGCCAAAGTATTGGAGCTTCAGCTTTAGCATCAGTCCTTCTAAAAAAGCCCAATATTATAAATAATAATTTTCACTTTATTTTAATATGTGTCTGGTTTTTTTCGCATTAGAATCCAAACTGGAATTTGCTTTGATGTGAGGAATATGAGGTGTGAGATACAGCAAGGATTTGATTTTCTTCCTAGATTGTTATTCACACATCCTAATACCTTTCAACCTTAACCTATGAATTTTTAACATAATGTCCATGTATGTAGGTACATATATGTGTATATATGTTCTGGCTTTCTGTTGTTCCACTGAGCTTTTAGTCTTCACTGCTTTCATCATTTCAGCTCCATGGTTCATTTTAATGGCTAATAGATCCATTTCTCATTCCCCTCCCCCATTTTTAAGAGCTTCTTTGCTATATTCACATGTTTATATTCCAGAATCACTTGAAAATAACATTATGTTTCAAGCAGAAAATAACTTTAGGACTATGGTTAGGGTTGTATTAAATTTTTAGTTTAATTTGAGGAGGAGTGATGTTTTTACAATGTTGAGTCTTCCCACAGAGGAATACGTTATGTCTCTCCATTTATTCAAGTCATCTTTTATGGCCCTTAGTAAATTTTTATAGTTGTCTTCGCATTAGACCTACAAATTTCTTGTTAAGTACATTTTAAGCTGTTTTATATTTTGGCATACTATGATGAATGGAAACTTCTTCCATGATAGTTTCTGCATGGCTATCATTTGTTTATGTGCATCTAGACCTCACTATGCTATTTGATTTACTGTCTGCAGTTCTGAAATATAGAACCAGAGCTGATGTGCAGAATTAGGATTGATGGGCCAAAGTTATATTAGACTATCAGGTTCATGAGAGCTATATCAGCACCAGCAGTGTGGCTGAAGCATTCTAGGCAGTCAATATCTTTTGAGCAATGGAATGAATGATTTTAGCTCAACCAAAGGAAAAATGTCTAAAATATGAATAACAGACTGTGTCTAAGTTAGTGACTGCCTTATTTGTTTGTGGTTGCACTGGGTGCATTGCTGCGCACAGCTTCCTCTAGTTGTGGTGAGCAAGGGCTTCTCTTCGTTGCAGTGCACAGGTTTCTCATTTCTCTAGATGCATGAGCTTCAGTAGTTGTGGCCCATGGGGTCTAGAGCACAGGCTCAGTAGGTGTAGCACATGGGCTTAGTTGCTTCACAACATCTGGAATCTTCCCAGACCAGGGCTTGAACTCGTGTCCACTACATTGGCAGGCGGATTCTTATCCACTCTACAACCAGGGAAGTCCCTGATAACATTCTTATGGATTCTTTATGACCACTGGTCAAGGTATTTCAGAGCAGTTTCATACATCAGCTAAAGGGTGTATCATAAATTACATTAAGCTGCAATTTCATTTCTTTAACTCTTTACTGAAAATGAAGACATTGTAGCCTAGTCTACAAGAATATGGTGGGCATATGTTGGCTTTGGCTACCCGGCACCCATTCTCACTTTCACTGGTAGTAGCATCCTGATGTTACTGAGGGAACTATCCTTTCTCCATTTGTTAACCAAGGTACCCCATCCTCACCTGCCAAAGAGAAAAGGGGCATCCGAAGCTAGGTCAACCAGACACTCCTTCCTGGGGGTGTGGACCTTTAGGAGGAAGCTAGAAGTATGTGTAGCTATTGGCACCCAGACTTTCCAACAGCAAAACCCTGTTGGGAACCTCTACTCCTGCCACAGATCCCTGGAGCTGCCTTTATACTTCTCCCCTCCAATAAATTCCCTTCTGATCACAGTTGCCAAAATTAGTTTTCACTGCTTGCAAACAGAGAAATCTAAATAGTGCAAGGGAAGGAATAATCCATGAGAGTATTTCAACAAAAGAAGCTGTGTAACTTGGTGACAGTTCAGAAGGGAAAAGAGGCTCAAGGACAGCACAGCCTCTAGGCTTAGATGCTGGGACTATTTTATGCCAGGTGCATGCCGATACACAAACAAAAGGAATCAACCTCACAAAGACAGTTTTCACAGTGTTCATTATTCTTTTTGAATTCATCTCCTTGTAAGATTCACCATGAACACTTCAGTGTGTGGGGGGAGGGGCTTGCTCATGACCACAATTTTCTGCTTTCACTTTCAGTTGTTACGAATTTGATGATGATCATTTGATTTATTTTGATCATCTTTTGCTTCAAGGGCCACATTTGCAGCCGCCTCATCTCAGTCTCTTGGAAATTGCACCTGCAAATGTTCAGTCATCACATAGAAGAACTTAGCTTTATGGAAACAAGTGGCTTTTAGACATGCAAATGAAGGCTGGCATTTCTATTACCCAGAGGTCTGATACTCTGCTATTGGAAATATACAAGCGCAGTCTGAGAAAACTTACGTAGGAAGACTGGGCAGAATGTCAAGTGCTAGTGAGAAGTCTTTCTGGAAGATGAGGGTGTGTAGATAGAAATGGAATTTAAGGAGTCCTCACAAGCCACAAACCGGGACAGCAGAGAAGGAAGAGAACGTATGTACAAGTGTCTGCCCTGATTACAAAATCAGCCACTGAGGGGTCTCAGATGTCTCACTCTTCGGCTAATTTGCTGAGGGATTGGAAGAAGTCACCCTATTCATTGGTATCTCAGTTTTCTTTATTGCTGAGGTAAAAGGATTTTTATCATTTTGTAGTGGAAGGGCATTGCACACATACACACAGAATGTGGCTTTTGAGTAAATACAGGACCCATGGTACCCTCTCTATGAGGTACCCGGTACGTACGCATACCTAAATTCTGATCAAGTAGAATTTTTCTTGGCCAAGTGTTTAAAAGTCATTAGGTTACTGAGTCATTATTTTAAATTGAATATTGGAAATAATTCAGCAGTATTATTTATAGCATAATCGCTGGTGGAATTGAATCCTGTCACAGAAGCCACTTTTCAGTTTATAAAGATAACCAAAAAGCACAGCTGGACAGGTTGTTTGAAAATTCATTTTTATAATCTGTTTCCCAGCTGAGACTTCGGGGGTCAGGTTTTTGCCAGAAGCAAACTTTCAGGGACTGTCATTAAACACTCGAAGAGTAAGATTTCTAATGGCAACATTGACACTGCGTCTAATGATTTCTCTGCTTCCAGGCACTGCTGTAATAAAGGCAGCTTCCATTTTTAGGTTCCTGGGGCATATTTTATGTCTGCTGGAAGTGAAGAGGGAGGAGGGAGCCCGTTGGCATTCCTCACTTTCTCGTATAGAAAGTTAAACAGTATAACCCATTATTTACTTGGTTTAGGATGGTTTCCATCTAAGAAAATAAACATAAAAATCTGAAAGAAAGAAAAAACAGCCCTGATTACTAACCAATGCTACTGGGCTTTATAGTCTTGTTCTAGAGAACAGAAGACTCTGAAAAAATATTTTTGAACATAGAAGGGTAAAAACAAGTGACACCCTGGCCCATTCACTAAGGAGTTGACCAAGATGTTTGAAAGAGAGAAATCAGCACACACAAGCATCAGGGACAACAGAAAATGTTAATTCAGTCTAATCCCATCCCCGAGGTTTGTTCTCCCATTGGTTTCAAATGACAAGGGCCTAATTACATTGTCGTGATAAGGAAAAGCTGACACTTGAAAGCTCAGGTCCTGCTTATCTGTCAGGTCAGCTCTTGAAAGGCTTTTGTAGAGTAAGTAGTCAGGAAAAGCGGAACCTACGAAAGTCTTCTTTTTTTTTTTGTAATAGACAAGGAGGGAAGATTTCCAAATGAAATGACTATTACTGGGCATGTTGCAACTTTACTTGATCTGAGTAAATAAGCTGGCTCATTACTTCTCATCTCCATCATCTCTCAGCTTGACAAAATCTTGTCTGAAACTCTTAAGAAGGCTTCTAGTTCAGAGGTGAAAGTATTCCATTTGTCCTGCCACTGAACACATTGCATGACCGGATGGGAAATACATTTCTAGATCTCAGTAAATAAATCCCCGGGAGAGGACTTAGGTTGCCTTGTTTCTCAAATCAAGTCTGGCCAATTTTAGCTTCTAAATACATGTCATTGGCTGACACCTCAGCTTCAAACTGTTCTTGCTTTCATATTGACAGAACCATATGAGTCCAATTTATTAGCCAACAATTCAACAATAAATGAGGTGCATTGAGTGTTTTCCAAGCCAGAAAATAAAGTTGGAGGCTCAAACTATTAGGCATTCAAGCTGCAGCAACAGACACCCAAAATTCTCGAGGGGGTTTGTTAACCAGCTCGCTGAACTGAGGGTGAATACTCAATGACACCATCTCAATAAACACAGGTGTAAAGTATATCTCCTCACATAATATCTCATTAACTCACACCTGCACTTTCTTGAACCAAATAGCTCCTGGTTTCAATATGCAAATGAGCTTGCACATCTAACTTGAATAGTGAACAAATTTACCTCTGTTTTCTTCACTGTAAATATTTTCCATCATTATTTAACATCTCCTCATGGTGCCAGCAGGCATAGGGAAAAGAGAAACCTCTTTCTCTGTTGCCCATGTTCTGCCCAAGCATGTAGAAATTTGTCAGAAGATAGATGGCACAAATAATTAACAGACAGGTGAAGGAGAAAGAGGAGTCGAGGATACTGGGAATTATATCAAATGGATCAGTGGCTCATTTTAGCAACATGGGGTATATAAGTGAATGAATACATGTCGTAGAGGGAGACACAAAAATTGGTTCATTCAAAAATCTGGACTCTATGCAAGTGTGGAACCTCCACACATAAAGGCCATTGAGTGTAGACACTTGGAATGAGGCTGCCTACTGGAGCCTTAGGTGACACTGGTATGTACACATATTAGCTGACTCCAAGGAAATGAAAACTGAAAAGGAGTAAGCCTGACAACACCAACATTTAAGGTGGAAAGTTAGGGATCTAAGTAAAAGGGTGTTTTTCTTCACTCTGGACCTCAAATTAATTTACCTAAGTACTCACTACTACATTGTTGAAGGAATTTTTGTTTGTTTTAAATGGAAATTTATAAACCTTGCAACATGGACAGAAAGTAATCTTGAATGCATTGGAGGATCCAGAAATAAGAACGTAGATTTGTGCTGTTTTCTATATTGATATTCTCATATCCCATAGACTCATGTTTCATCTGCCAACTGTAGCGTTGCCCAGTATGGTGAATTAGACCATAATTGTACTCTTGGCAAACTTGGAATCCTTCATATTCCCTAAAGGAGATTTCCATTTTGTTAAATCTTTGACTTTTCAGTTCCAAGTTCATGTTCAGCAGTGGTGTAGGAAAACTGTCAGAAATGTCTCTTTTTACTAGATCAAAAATAAATAAAAGTGTGGCATGGAAAAATAGCCCATCAACCTTAAAACCCCTCAGAGTGCCGTCTGAGAGAAAGTCAGAGTTTTTTCTTTCTCACTTATTCTCTTTCTGTGTCCTGATGATATAATCAATATTTCCTGTCCAAAAACGCAATATTCTCCAGACATAGAAACCCCTCAAGTCTTCATTTAATGTCAAAGAAAATCATGCTCCGTGTGACAGATGTTTATTTTTCAGCTTCTGTATCTGAAGGCTTCATCAACTTTTAATGAGAAAAGAACTACTGAATAATGTTATCAGTGTCAGAGACTATATATAGGTGACAATAGCCTTGAATAAGAAGATTTAAATATTAGAAGAAAATAGACTCTGCCACTAATAAATCCAGATAAATGTCTATTTGTATGTGAGGATCAAAAATAATTTCTCCTGCTTTCTCTTTTTAGAGCAGATAAATATTTCTTGAAATAGAGATTTATTCCTTTGACAGACCTGCCTTTGAGTGTCTGATGTCCGCTGGGTACTGTTATCGGGTTGGGGGCAATACAAAGAGGGACATGATAGACTCAGCCTTTGAGAAGGTCCAGATCAAGAAGGGACACTGGTAATTTAGTTGTCAGGAAGTCCATCGGAAGTTGTGGTGGCCCCATGTAATTCTTCAGTTCCATATACAGTAAGTCCCCTACATACAGACCTTCAAGTTTCAAGCTTTCAAAGATGCAAACGTGTTCATATGTCCAATCATGTAAGTTAGTTCAGGGACCTGGCATGCATTGTCACATGCATGCATCCTTGTGCTTTTTTGTACTTTACTGTCTAGTACTATATGGGGCACAGTAGTACCATGTCTTTATTTCAAGCCCATGATCCAGAAGCATGTATAAAAGCAGAAATGATGTAGCTGGTACTACTGTGCTTTTCAGGGTACTGTACTGTAAGATTAAAAATGTTTGCTTTATTTTTTGTGTTTGCTTATGTATTATGTGTGTGGAAAGTATTAGAAACTTATTACAGTACAGTATTATGTAGCCAGTTGTATTAGTTGGGTACCTAGGCTAACTTCATTGGACTTATGAACAAACTGGACTTATGAATGCGCTCTCACAAGGGGACTGATTTGTGTTTGGGGGAATTTTAGTATGCAGTCCTTGAAGCAAATGTTAAAACAACAATTCAGGTCATAGACATTTAAGATGGAAAAGTGCTTGGAGATCATATAGAGCAGTATTTACCAGAATTTCTTGATCCTACCCACTCCAGTGTTCTGGCCTGGAGAATTCCATGGTCACAAAGAGTCAAACTCAAATGAGCAACTTTCACTTTCATTTACTTTCTTGATCCTTATTGAAAAAAAAAAGTTTTATCATGCACTTATCTGCACACAAGCGTATTTTGCCCACAAGGGTACACATATACTTTAAAATACACAGACATGGGAGGGGGTTCAGGATAGGGAACACATGTACATCCATGGCTGATTCATGTCAATGTATGGCAAAAACCACTACAATATTGTAAAGTAATTAGCCTCTAATTAAAATAAATTAATTAAGAAATAAAATACACAGATGTTCTAATTAGTAATTATGAAGTTATATTTTCTTCTACCCTTCTGTAGGTTTCTTGTATACCCAAATTTAAAGAACACTAATGCAAACCATCTTCTTTTAATTCACTGAAGAGAAAACAATGGCCTAGGAAATGAATTTGAATTGCTGTAGTCATTCAGCTAGTTAAGTATCTGGACTATGCCAAGTAGATCCCAGGTCTCCTGGCATGGATTGTAGTACATTTTCACTTACGTAATTTGCAACGACACAATGAACCTTCATATCATGTAAACATATGTTGGTACATACGTGTGTGTGTGTGTATGTATATAACACTAATGCTCCCTGAGAGGGTCCAAAAGGGGGAATCACAGAGGACAGTGTAAATGGTGTTCTGTTAACCAAAAGGAGTTAATTGTCCTCTCAAAACTGATCTCTCTAGAAAGAACTTACTAGCCAGAAGAATCATTATTCTTCCCAAAGAATTATGGACCTCCTCCTGCTGTTTCCTAAACTTCTTTGCTTGCCAGTAATTTGAATTTAACTGTGCACCTCTTTGTGGTTTCTCAAACAGCTCTTTTAGTTAGTGTCATAAAGTATTGGTTCTAGTTCTTGTTCAAAATTGCAGAAATGAGTCCTTGCAGACAGCTCTTCAGGGATCTTGCCCACCACTGAAAGCTCACTGTGCAAACTGAAAGGCAATTTTGAGCACACGCATGAGTCAGAAACTCTTATCATTATTTTCTCTAAGTCATTTCTTGATTTCTTTCAGAGTTCCTTATTTATTTTAGTTCTCAGATATTTTTGAGCATGCTCCACTCCCCATGGACCTGGATGTATGTACTTAGTTCTATTTGTCATTGCCACGGGATCCCATAAATACAAGTTGAAACCAAGACTTTAGACATGCAACCCAGTAGTTGCATTAAGGAACACTTGTTTTTCAGAAAAGATGGAAACAGAATGATCAGATTTTACGTCTGCTGGGAAAGAAAATGAAGTAATGTTTTGCCAACAGAAGACTGTCATACTCGATTCTTCATAGTTCTATTTTGTGAATATTAGCAGTAATAAAACATATAAGAGAAATGCTTTCATACTGATGATAATTAGCTTGACCATTTTTAAAAAGTATTTATTTGGCTGTGTCAGGTCTTAGTTTTAGCATGGGGATCCTATGTTGTGGCGCACCGACTCTAGTTGTGGTGCTCAGGCCTAGCTTTTCCTCAGCATGTGGGATCCTAGTTCATTGACTAGGGATTGTACTCATGTCCCCTGTACTGCAAGGAAAATTCTTAACCACTGGATCGACCACCAGGGAAGTCCCTACCTTGACCATTTTAAACATAGGGCATATTAATTGTTTCTTCTAAATTTTGTATTTAGAAAAACTATGATAAATTAATTCAATGTATATTTATTGCCTAACCTATAACAGATTCAAACCCGAAGTGTGCCAGTAAGCTGCCTGTTCATGTATAGGCCATACAGTCTCCTAGCTCTCTCCCCTCACTGACATTGAATTCCCTACCACTGATCCTACATCCTCCCAAGTTTTCTTATTCAAGACTTAAATGCCTCTCCATCCTTTAGAAAAACTTTCTTCATCTCTTTTCTACTTTCCCCAGCCCAAAAGAAGTCACTGCCTCCCAGAATTCCTATTTTATTATCACCTACTGCATTCTACCTGATATTAGATGTTTCTGGGTACATGTTGTCTCTTCTAGGAGACATAAAGCTACTTGAGGTCTAGGACTGGGTTAATTCATTATGGCATTTCCCAACAGATGGATAGCATTTGAACGGATGGATAGATAGCAAGTACCCAAGCTAACTTGTGGGCTTCCCTGGTATCTCAGTGGTAAAGAATCTGCCCTCCAGTGTAGGTGATGCAGGTTCCATCCCTGGGTTGGGAAGATCCCTGGAGAAGGAAGTGGCTGCCCACTCCAGTATTCTTGCCTGGGAAACGCTATGGACATGGGATTGCAAAAGAGTCAGATACAACTTAGCAAGTAAACAATGACAAGTTAACTTGCAAAAATCCAGTACCTTAACTGTAGTGCTACTAAGAATTGTCTTAGTTTGGGATACTAGACTAGAGATCTCTTCAAGAAAATTAGAGATACCAAGGAAACATTTCATGCAAAGATGAGCTCAATAAAGAACAGAAATGGTATGGACCTAACAGAAGCAGAAGATATTAAAAATAGGTGGCAAGAATACACAGAAGAACTATACAAAAAATCTTCACAACCCAGATAATCACGATGGTATGATCACTCACCTAGAACCAGACTTCTGGAATGCGAAGTCAAGTGGGCCTTAGGAACTGTCATTACGAACAAAGCTAGTGGAGATGATGGAATTCCAGTTGAGCTATTTCAAATCCTAAAAGATGATGCTATGAAAGTGCTGTACTCAATATGCCGGCAAATTTGGAAAATTCAGCAGTGGCCACAGTACTGGAAAAGAAAGCTTTGGTACATATACACAATGGAGTATTACTCAGCCATTAAAAAGAATATATTTGAATCAGTTCTAATGAGGTGGATGAAACTGGAGCCTATTATACAGAGTGAAGTAAGCCAGAAAGAAAAACACCAATACAGTACACTAAAGCATATATATGGAATTTAGAAAGATGGTAATGATAACCCTGAATACGAGATAGCAAAAGAGACACAGGTGTATAGGACAGTCTTTGGGACTCTGTGGGAGAGGGCGAGGGTGGGATGATTTGGGAGAATGGCATTGAAACATGTATATTATCATAAGTGAAACGAATCACCAGTCCAGGTTCGACACATGATACAGGATGCTTGGGGCTGGTGCACGGGGAGATTCATGTCAATGTATGGCAAAACCAACCAATATAATATGGTAAAGTAATTAGCCTCCAATAAAAAAAATTTTAAAAAGGTCAATTTTCATTCCAATCCCAAAGAAAGACAATGCCAAAGAATGCTCAAACTACTGCACAATTGCACTCATCTCACACACTAGTAAAGTAATGCTCAAAATTCTCCAAGCCAGGCTTCAACAGTACATGAACTGGTTCCAGAAAGACATCTATTTCTGCTTTATTGACTACGCCAAAGTCTCTGACTGTGTGGATCACCACAAACTGGAAAATTCTTCAAGAGATGGAAATACCAGACCACCTGACTTGTCTCCTGAGAAATCTGTATGCAGATCAAGAAGCAACAGTCAGTACTGGATATGGAACAACAGACTGATTCCAAATAGGGAAAGGAGGACATCGAGGCTATATATTGTCATCCTGCTTATTTAACTCATATGCATAGTACATTATGAGAAACACTGGCCTGGATGAAGCACAAGCTGGAATAAAGATTGCTGGGAGAAATATCTATATATAATATATATCTAGATATGCAGATGACACCAACCCTATAGCAGAAGGCGAAGAAGAACTAAAGAGCCTTTTGATGAAACTGAAAGAGGAAAGCGAAAAAGTTAAAGCTCAGCATTCAGAAAACTAAGATCATGGCGTCTGGCCCCATCACTTTTTGGCAAATAGATGGGGAAACAGTGGAAACAGTGGCAGACTTTATTCTTTTGGTCTCCAAAATCACTGCAGATGGTGACTGCAACCATGAAATTAAAAGACACTTACTCCTTGGAAGAAAAGTTATGACCAACCTAGATAGCATATTAAAGAGCAGAGACATTACTTTGCCAACCAAGGTCCATCTGGTCAAAGCTGTGGTTTTTCCCGTGGTCGTGTATGGATGTAAGAGTTGGACTATAAAGAAAGCTGAGTGCTGAAGAATTGATGCTCTTCTCCAACAGTGGTGTTGGAGAAGACTCTTGAGAGTCCCTTGGACTGCAAGGAAATCCAACCAATCCATCCTAAAGGAAATCAGCCCTGAATATTCATTGGAAGGACTGATGCTAAAGCTGAAACTCCAATACTTTGGCCACCTGATGCGAAGAACTGAGTCATTTGAAAAGATCCTGATTCTGGGAAAGATTGAAAGCAGGAGGAGAAGGGGATGACAGAGGATGAGATGGTTGGATGGTATCACCAACTCAATGGACATGAGTTTGAGTAAACTCTGGGAGTTGGTGATGGACAGGGAGGCCTGGAGTGCTGCAGTCCATGGGGTCGCAAAGAGTCGGACATGAGTGAGCGACTGAACTGAACTGACTGCGTTACTAGGAGTGAGGAGTACATTTCCACCTGCTTCTTGGTGCAGGAGATAATGTGAAAGAGAAGGCAACAGACAATGATTAAGGACATAGAATGTGTGAGATGTACTAGATGCTTTCTGTTTCTTTCCCTAGCCACTGGCTGAATGGGAAATATTGTGGTTATACCTGGAATGTGTTTTTCTGAGTTATTTCTCCTTTTCATGTCATCTTCCTTTCACATACTTCTAGTAATTAGAGCAAAACCTTAAGATTATGTATTGGTATTTAGGTTACAAATCATTTTAAAATCCATCATATCACTTTATACTCAGAAGAGACCTGTGAGACAGGTGGGCAGGTACTATCCAAATGTGAAAATTGTCTTGGATGACTGAAGCCCTTGGCCAGCATCACCCACTGTATGTGGGTCTGGTCAGAGAACAGCATCCTGGAGCGGATGCACACGTGAGAGGCCCCAGGGTCTTTGAGGCACGGGCCACACTGTCACTTTATAACTCTTAATTTTACTAACCAAACCTATTATTTTTAGAATGCTCTCTTCGGCTATATTTTTTCTTTTTTCTTTATTAATTTTTTTATTCTACTGTCTTTGGGTCCATTTTTATGTCTTTTGTCTAGATTCTTGAGGTAAATAGTCCATTTGTTTTCATTTTTTTTTCTAAATAGAATGCATACAAAACTATAATGTTTCCTCTGAATAACCCTTTGGTTTTATCCCATTGATTCTGGAAAAAAAAAATGTGTACCTTACACTTATTTGTACATAAGCTAAAAATTCAACTTTGACTTCATCCTCAAATCCAATTTTGTTTAAGAATACAATTAAAAATCCCTAATGGATACATTTATGCAGCTATGCTTTTTGTTAATTTCCAGTTTTATAACATTGTGATCAATGGATATGCTTTGTTTGTTTGTTTGTTTGTTTGTTTTTGGAGTGGTAAAGAATTTATTGAGCTATTTGATAGTAAAATATATCATCAGTTTTATTCCATGTATTATTTTACATCCCAGTGTTGCTAAGAAATTATGATTTCTTAAATATTCTTAATGGACAATTGTTCCATGAAGCTAAAATGGCTTCATAGGATCCTGTTAATACTATTAATATAAAGTCACAGAAAGAAAAATGGGGAATAAGATGCAAAAATATAATTTACAAACATGTTTTTATAGCTAGCAGAAGTCATTTACAAGCTTTGTAAGTGAAAAATGAAATAAAAGGCAATTAAAAAACATATTTCTTCTTTTGAACAGCCTTCTAATTGTTCCAAGGTGCTAAAAGGGCAATAGTAGGCACAAGTCTCTCTTTTAAGGACCATACACGTTCAAGGCCAAAGCACAGCAAAGCAGAGTTGATACTAATACCAAAGTGTTGGTCAGCAGAGATTTGTCTCAAAGTGGAATGATAAAAGACCAGTAGCATGGGCATCCCATTTATACAATGAATGGTCATATAAATGCAGAATCTTGGGCTCCGAGATTCTGCATCTTCACTCCAAACCTAGGGAAGTAAGAATCTGTATTTAACAAGGTTCCCAGATAATCTGAATGTTCATTAATAGTCCACTGGCATTAGGGTAAAGTTCTGAAAACTCTCTTGCCTAATGCGGATTCTTGGACCACAGTTGACCCCACAGCCAGGTGGGGTCAAGTGGCTTCTGATGTGCAGGGTGGCGAGCAGGTTAAGCTGTGAATTAAGTTGCTTATCTGGGCGTGACAAGCAGCACAGAGGGGTGAGGAGCAGAGGTAAGAGGAAAGAAAGGAAGTGGGTTCCTCTGAAGTGAGCTGCGTGTGTCACTCAGCCACAGCCACTGGGATTCACCCTTTCCGGTGCTCTCTGACCTGAGAGTTTGTGTTCTAGAGATTTAGAAACATTTTCTACACAGAGGAGATATCCTGAGTTCATCTTTTTTTTTTTTTTTTCTTTGTGTAGCAGAGGTTTATTAAAGTGAAAAAGGGAACGAGAAATGTTCTGACACAAACATCTGAAGGGGATGGAAGGTGCCCCAGTCGCTAGTTTTAGCAGGGGAGCTATATACTTTCTTAATTGTTTATTATAATAAATCAAAAGAATGTCTCAAGGTTGCAAAGATCTTACCAGATCCACTCCCACAATTTACATTTTAAGACAACAGGATTAGAATTTAACAATAGAAAGATCTTAACAGCTTTAACAGGATTAAATGTAACATAATTTACATTTTTTTTTTAATTTATTTATTTTTTATTGGAGGCAAATTATTTTACAATATTATATTGGTTGATTTTTCCATACATTGACATGAATTCATCTTTAAACTTCAGAACTTACTTGAAAAAATTTAGGTTTTTATGATTTGAAGGTATGCTAGTGATATGTTTTAAATTTTTATTTTAGAGTAGCTGTCTGTCTAAATTTGAAAGAATATTTGAAAGTCTCAAATCTTGTCTTTACTTTTTGAGAAAGGCTGCCTGTATTCAAAGTATCTAAATATTTCCTTTGGAACCAGTTTTATTGTCTTGTCCTGAACTTAAAAAAAAATTAATTGAGGTAGTAATCCTACTGAATTTATAAAATAGTATATAGGAAAATGACAGATTCACAGAACTGTAGGATATCCAAATTTCTACAACACTTTATGTAAAAAATTCTTTCTATAACAGCTCTGGCAGATGATCATTCAGCTCACACATTTCAAATGATAGGGAACTTATCACACTTCAAGGTAGTCACTTCATTGTAGGACAGTTCTCATATTTTGAAAAATCATGTGATGGAGAATCAGAAAACATATGTCCAAGTTAACTTACTCCTATCCCTAAACCACTTGCTCCAATCTAGTGGCTCAAACTAGAAAAAAAAATTCCAATCACAGGTCAGATTGAAATAAGCCTGAACCCAGTCCCCAGGGACTTGGCACAGGATCTCATGTGCCACTGGCATCTCCCATTGTCCCAGTTATAATAAGAGAATAGAGGTTGAATCTTATTTCCAGATGACACACCTTCAGAAAACCATCAAAATTTAGAATGAGATGGAACCCATGAGAGAGTCGTGGTCAGGGTTCAGTCAGGAAAAGAGGAATTAGCTGGCTATTAACAGAGTTTAATGCAGGAAATTGGATACACAGAAGATAGAGAGCTTTAAAAGTGAAAAGGGGGTCACTGAAGCAACACACAGGTAGTCACTGCAGGAAGCAAGTGTAACTCCTCAGACTTTAGGAGAAAAGGGAAGAGAATCTAGAAACTCCTAAGAAAGTGTCATGGAGCTGGGTCCCAGCCCTCAGAGGACACTGCCTGGCTATTGCTCCTTCCTCTTGCTTAGGGGCGAGTCCCAGGAGGCTGGTCTGGAAGTGAAGGGAACCAAAAAATGAGAATATCCAGCCAGCTCAGATATATAATCTTCATCATCAAATCTCTATTTCCCTGGGGCATCAGAAATTATATTTTTAGATTGCTTAAGATTACCTTAAAATATTCACAGATGGTCTAAATACAGGCAGAAAAGTACAGGGGCTCTGTGAAATTTTGAATCTCAGCTCTGCCACTGTCAAGGTTATCTTGAGTAAATTACTTTGGTTTCTTGTTACCTGGTGATAAGAATGTTCATTTAGTTATTCAACAAATACATGGAGCAACTACCACGTGCCTGCCATTGCTCTAATGGTTGGGGACCAGTGAATCATTCTGCACTCAATGAGTTTTCCATTGCAGTGCAGGAAGGCAGGAAATAAGCCAATAAATATATAATGTTAGGTGGCAGTAAATAATATTAAAAAATAGATCAAAGTAGGCAAGTAGAAAATGACAAGAGGGATATTTTTACAGAGTGCACAGCAAAGACCTGTCCAATGATGTAACATCTCAAGGAAAGGAGGGAGACATGTTGAGGTCTGGAGAAGAACTTTTCAAGGAGTAGGAACTAGACATGCCAGGGTCCTGCAATGGAGCCTGCTTAGTGAATTCAGTGAGTAGCAAGAGGGGGAGCATGTAAGAGAGATCAGGAGCTGTGGGGAGGGGGTTGGGAAGTAGGACTAGATCCTATAGAGCCTGTTCATCATGGGGTTCCATTGCAGAGTTGAGAGCAGAGGACCAACATGATCTGAATTGTCTTAAAAGTGCTGGGTTGAAGACAGACTGTGGTAGAGGCAGCAAGGGAGACAGGGGCCAATTAGGAAGCTGCTGCAGTCATCCGAAGAATCGATGCTTTTGAGTCCCTTATACTGCAAGGAGATCCAACCAGTCCATTCTAAAGGAGATCAATCCTGGATGTTCATTGGAGGGACTGATGCTGAAGCTGAAACTGCAATACTTTGGCCACCTCATGCGACGAGTTGACTCACTGGAAAAGACTTTGATGCTGGGAAAGGTTGGGGGCGGGAGGAGAAGGGGACGACGGAGAATGAGGTGGCTGGATGGCATCACCGACTCTGTGGACATGAGTTTGAGTGTACTCCGGGAGTTGGTGATGGACAGGGAGGCCTGGCGTGCTGTGATTCATGGGGTCGCGGAGAGTCGGACACGACTGAGCGACTGAACTGAACTGAACTGAACTGCAGTCATCCAGGCAGAAAATGATGGTGGCTTGGTAGTGGATATTGGGTGGAGATGTTGAGAAGTGATTGCATTACGGGTAACTTTTGAAGGACAAGTCAACAACGTTGCTGATATACAGAGAGAGGAGAAGTAAAGGGGGTTCCCAGAGTCTAGGCAGCAGGAAGAATGGAGACGTTGCTGAGAAGGGAAAGAGAGATGGAAGGGGTGGTAAATCATGAGAAGTCTGTTATGAGATAATAAATCGATAAAATAAATGAGATGATATAAATAAAACTAATGTGTTCCTTGCTGACCATAAGGTTTGGCCAATATTAGCCCCCTTATCTTTTATTCTTTGTTACCTATTTATGTTCTCAGAATGTATTTGTGAACTGTCTACACACCCCTCCCTTTTTACTCACTACTTCTCTGCAGAAGAATATACAGTCAAAACATTTCCATGACAGGCAGAGGTCAGCTAAACCTCACCCAGAAAAACCTCCAACAGACTGCAGAATCAGCAGAGATAGATACATTTCATTTTTAAATAATGAAAGAAAAATATCTGAAGCCAAAACAACATGCATGGCAATCCTCCTAGTTCCTCAAAGTCCTTGAAGTATTTCAGTACCTAAAAGTTTCTTTGGCACTGCTTGTTTTTTAATAGAAATTCTGTGAAGAGTGAAATGTAATATTTCATAGGCATTTTTCTTTGAATTTCTGAAGAGAGACTAGAAAACTGAAGTTACCAAAAAAAATCTGTATAAATGCTTACTGCATATAAATCTCTTGCTAAATTTCTTAGTTGTTTTTATTCTTTTTGTCTAAAATTTTGAAGCATAATATTAAAAGGAAATAAGTGATGCAAATGCATTAGACAAATATGTCTTAGCAGTATTTTATCAAAAGCCAACCCCCAAAATAACAAACATATAAATAGAAGCATACAGTCAACATACAAAAAATATGCTTGGTTCTTTAAAATTCTTTACTGCAGATTCATTTGAAATGTCAGTATTCAGTTCACATATCTCTATACTCTTAAGAATCATCAGCATTTAATTTATGAGTGTTTTTAGTGGGAAAGATTCTGCTGTTTAAAATTCAGTTCAATCCCCTTGGTTTGAGTTGAGGAATACTTACATCTTGTGTTTTCCCTAAAGCCCTCCTATAGAGCCTTCCCAATTTCCCATAATTAATCAAATCTTTAATCCAAGGTAGGATGCAGCCCCCTCCCACCTTCCCCACCCCAGCTTAGGGGCAATAACAGAGAATAACAGAACCCAGGGACAAATAACACATTTGTCCCATGGTTACTCCTCCTGTGTTCCCCAGGAGCAGTGTATGTATGGCTTCTAGTCCATGTGTGGCTTCATGTAGCATTCGAAGCTGAGGGCCAAAAAGTAGCTGAGGGCCCACTGTGGACAGGAAGCACACAATAACAGACCAGCTTGCCTCAAGGATTGTGTGCCTTGAATGTGTTCATGAAATTACCCAGCCATGGAAGGACAAAGCCCCCAGCTTTGCCAAGGAGACAGAGAGGCAAACAAGGACCTCTTTCTGTGCTTGGCAAGAAGGAGCATTGGCAGAGGCAACAGAACCCTTGTAGACATCTTTGGTTTATGACTCATGGTTGTTAATACTAAATTGTGGTATGATAGGAACTTCTCAGGCTCCTCAAGGTACACAATGGAAAGCAAAGTTCTCAGCAAATATGCCAGCCTTTAAAATGCAGCAAAGTAGTTGGCACTGGCTGTGAAAGGCCTGGAACTGACTACACAGTCTTTTGTTCATGGGTTTCCAAGTATAACTTTCCTAACTCATGACCAGAAAATAATTTATCCCCAGGAAGAATCTACTTATTAATCCTTTTTTAAAAAGCTTTAATCCTGTAAGTCCCATGTTTAAAGTAGGAACAAGGTTTACCCAGGTTTCATCTTTCTAATTATTAGCAATTTTAACTCTCCTGACACCAAGTCCATTTTCTAACTGGGATAGCCCTGCCCTTTGACTTAGATGGGAAAGAAAATTGGTTTTGACTGGTATGTTTTTAAATTTCAGGGATAGTTGCTGTTCTCTTCTGTGGAGTCACGCAGGCACATTATACCTACAACAACCTGTCATCGGATTCCAAAATAAGGACTAAACAGGTAAAAGAAGAAACTCACCACAGGCTTTGTCTCTTTTCTCAGTGTAATGATTACAGAGCAATTCTGGCAGTGCACTCGGAAAGAATTTCATTAGCAAAGGAAGAAAGTAAGCTAAGGCTTCATTATAGGTTGGATATTTATAGATTTTTTTTTCTTCCTTCAGGATAACTATTAACAATTCTCTTGGTAAGCAAAAATATAGTTATAATAGTCTTTCCCTCCTGAGAAATGTGGAACATAGACTGTCAATCTTGAAGATGAAAGGCCCACGGTCAGTAATAATTCACAGTCACTTACATCTAAAAGCATTGTAAAGCATGTGAGATTGGGTAGTTATATAGAGAGAAGGAAATGAAGAAGAAGAAAGACAGAAATGTTTGGTCTTTAATTGGGTGCTTTTGCCTCCAAGTAAACTCAACTGCCAGTTGTCGCACAAGCAGAATATATCTCCCATATGCCAGGAACACATCTGTTTCAATATTTGCACATAAACACTCAAAGATTCCTTCCACCAACACTGGCTGCATAACCACTCTGTGCCGAGCACTGTGCTAAGTACTAGGAATAAAAGGGCAGATAATACATGACCCTGCCTAAAGTGGTTCATTTTCAAGTCTGTTGAGGAGGATCGAGATGTGAAATGAGCAATTAATCATCCACAGTGTGGTAAGTACTGTGATAGAAATATCTGTAAAGGTTGTTTGAAGAAAATTCAATAGGGCCTCCTCCCATGGTTAGGATTGGAACAGTGAAGAGAAAGTTTCCAGAGATGATAAGCCTGATCTGGAAATTGCAATGGTGAGGTATAAGAGGGTAGTAGGCTATGGTTTTTCCCATGGTCATGTATGGGTGTGAGTTGGACTGTGAAGAAAGCTGAGCGCCCAAGAATTGATGCTTTTGAACTGTGGTGCTGGAGAAGACTCTTGAGAGTCCCTTGGACTGCAAGGAGATCCAACCAGTCCATTCTAAAGGAGATCAATCCTGGGTGTTCACTGGAAGGACTGATGCTGAAGCTGAAACTCCAATACTTTGGCCACCTCATGTGAAGAGTTGACTCACTGGAAAAGAGTCTAATGCTGGGAGGGATTGAGGGTAGGAGGAGACGGGGATGACAGAGAATGAGATGGCTGGATGGCATCACCGACTCGATGGACATGAGTTTGAGTGAACTCCGGGAGTTGGTGATGGACAGGGAGGCCTGGCGTGCTGTGATTCATGGGGTCGCAAAGAGTCGGACACGACTGAGCGACTGAACTGAACTGAACTGAGGAAGGATATTTGATGCCAAGGTTGTATTAATAGCATGGACAAAAGTTCTGAAGCAGTTGATAAGCACTTTAAATAGTTCTAAGTGCCTGGTGAATGGGGAAAGGCTGAAGTTATAGTGGAATATAATGTGGTAGAGACCACAGACACAGCCAGAAACTAGCTTATGGAAGGACTTTCATACCTTATGAAGAAGTTTAGACTTTATCCTAAAGGTAATGAGGAGTAGCTTAAACAATAGAAATTTATTCTTACATCCCAGGTGGCGCTGGTGGTAAAGAACCCACCTTCCGATACAGGAGACATAAGAGACGTGGGTTCCATCCCTGGGTTGGGAAGTTCCCTTGGAGGAGGGCATGGCAACTCTCTCCAGTATTCTTGCCTGGAGAATCCCATGAACAGAGAAGCCGGGCGATCTATGGTCCACAGAGCCACAAAGAGTCAGACACGACTAAAGTGACTTAGCACACAGCACATGGTTCTGGAGGCTAGAAGTCTGAGATGAAAGCATAGGCAGGATTAGTTCCTTCTAAAGTTTGTGAGGAAGATCTGTTCTATTCCTCAGTTTTGACCTTCTGGTGATTTTCTGACAAACTTTAGTGTTCTTTGGTTTGTAGATACATCATCCTAATCTCTGCCTTCATGTTCACGTGACATTCTCCCTATGAGCATGTCTGTCTCTAAATTTCCCCTTTTTATAAGGATACCAGTCATATTAGAATAAGGACCCACCCTACTCCAGTATTACCTCATCTCAGCTTAACTAATTTTTAATGACCCTATTTCCAAAATCATCAGATTTGGAGGTATTGTGGTTTAGGAATTCAACATGTGAATTTGGGAAAACATCGCTAACAGAAGTCATGGAAGTATCTTAGGCAGAGTAGTTTTAGGATAATTGAAGTTCCATTTTAGAAATATCACTGTGACAGGCAAGAAGAGTGTGGATCAAGCAACACTTGTATCAGCTAGCTTTTGCTGTGTAACAAGCATCCCAGTGACATTCAACAATAAACATTTATTTATCTTGCATTTACCAGATTCAGCTCTTTTCATGTGAGTTGATCTGGGTGGCTCTATTTGTCTTAACTGGGTTGATTCACTGTGAGCCTGGTGGGGCTCTGTTCTAGAGTAGGCTTGACTGGTACACCATAGCCAGTCCTACATGTCTGTCATTCTTCTCCTGGCAGAAGAACAAACCCCAGTGTACAAGACCATTTCAAGCCTTTACTTGCATCACATTTTCTAAACATCCAATAGACAAAGGAAATCATATAGCTGAGCCCAGGGTCAAAAGGCTGAGCAGGTCATTAGCCCACAGTGGAGAGCACTGTAAAGTTACATGACTAGTATCACAGATATAGAAAATGTATAGAATTGGACCAAATGATTGCAATCTGTCCCCAAATGCAAATGGAGGTAGAGAGGTTCCCATAATAAGTCTAATGATGCTGAGAACATCTGATGTGATATTGGGGCAGTGGGAGTGGAAAAAGCCAAAAAGACATCTAAGCAAATGTATAATTGGCTGGGAATTCCCAAACAGTTTCAAAGACTTACCTTCAAGTTCTGTAAAAAGGCTACTGTTTTCATTCTCTTTGTCATGTCCTAAGCTAAGCTGGACCTGAACACAGCTCCCACGCACCCATGGACTCTACAAGGTCACCCTTACCCCTGCTCATCAGAAGACTCAGAAGATAAAATTGCAGAAAATTTAAGGACCCCCAATTTTTAAAATTGAACACAAAAAATTATACCAATACCTAGAAATGTCTAATATATAGCCTTCCATCTACGATCTTTTTAATTATGGAGACAGCTAGCATTCTCTAGAGTTTAAAGGGCAATCTCTTGAGCTAGTTTTTCCTGAGCTCATATGGTTCTCTGAACATTTGTATTCTGGGAAACTGAACTCTGTTTAGGGACTTGCACTTTTAAGTCACACTATCTAGACTGCTCAGCAGAACTTCAAAGATAACTCATCTCATGGCTAGTCAGCAGCCCAGCACCTAGGGGAGACAAAGCCAAAATCAGTGCCCCACAGCCTTCTGTTCTCTGAGTGGCTTGACAAGCACTCCCTGATGGGCTGCCAGCATCCATTGCTATAGCAGTTTCCTTTAGGGAAGGAGATTTTCGAAAGTTCATTCTATAACCTCCAGATCGTTGCATCCTTCCATCTGTGTTCCCCCCATCACCTTCTTTCCTAGGTGCCTGGTTCATTATAGGAGCTTCAGTTCAGTTCAGTTCAGTTCAGTCGCTCAGTCGTGTCCGACTCTTTGCGACCCCATGAATCACAGCACGCCAGGCTTCCCTGTCCATCACCAATTCCCAGAGTTCACTCAAACTCATGTCCATCGAGTCAGTGATGCCATCCAGCCATCTCATTCTCTGTTGTCCCCGTCTCTTCCCACCCCCAATCCTTCCTAGCATCAGACTCTTTTCCAGTGAGTCAACTCAACGCATGAGGTAGCCAAAGTATTGGAGTTTCAGCTTTAGCATCAGTCCTTCCAATGAACACCCAGGATTGATCTCCTTTAGAATGGACTGGTTGGATCTCCTTGCAGTCCAAGGGACTCTCAAGAGTTTTCTCCAGCACCACAGTTCAAAAGCATCAATTCTTGGGCGCTCAGCTTTCTTCACAGTCCAACTCTCACATCCATACATGACCACGGGAAAAACCATAGCCTTGACTAGACGGATCTTTGTTGGCAAAGTAATGTCTCTGCTTTTTAATATGCTATCTAGGTTGGTCATAACTTTCCTTCCAAGGAGTAAGCGTCTTTTAATTTCATGGCTGCAATCAGCATCTGCAGTGATTTTGGAGCCCAAAAAAATAAAGTCTGACACTGTTTCCACTGTTTCCCCATCTGTTTCCCATGAAGTGATGGGACCAGATGCCATGATCTTTGTTTTCTGAATGTTGAGCTTCAAGCCAACCTTTTCACTCTCCTCTTTCACTTTCATCAAGAGGCTTTTGAGTTCCTCTTCACTTTCTGCCATAAGGGTGGTGTCATCTGCATATCTGAGGTTATTGATATTTCTCCCAGCAATCTTAATTCCAGCTTGTGCTTCTTCCAGCCCAACGTTCCTCATGATGTACTCTGCATATAAGTTAAATAGGCAGGGTGAAAATATACAGCCTTGACGTAATCCTTTTCCTATTTGGAACCAGTCTGTTGTTCCATGTCCAGTTCTAACTGTTGCTTCCTGACCTGCATACAGGTTTCTCAAGAGGCAGGTCAGGTGGTCTGGGATTCCCATCTCTTTTAGTATGTTCCACAGTTTATTGTGATCCACACAGTCAAAGGCTTTGGCATAGTCAATGAAGCAGAAATAGATGCTTTTCTGGAACTCTCTTGCTTTCTCCATGATCCAATGGATGTTGGCAATTTGATCTCTGGTGCCTCTGCCTTTACTAAAACCAGCTTGAACATCTGGAAGTTCACAGTTCACATACTGCTTAAGCCTGGCTTGGAGAATTTTGAGCATGACTTTACTAGCGTGTGAGATGAGTGCAATGGTGTGGTAGTTTGAGCATTCCTTGGCATTGCCTTTCTTTGGGATTGGAATAAAGACTGACCTTTTCCAGTCCTGTGGCCACTGCTGAGTTTTCCAAATTTGTTGGCATATTGAGTGCAGCACTTTCACAGCATCATCCTTCAGGATTTGAAATCGCTCAATTGGAATTCCATCCCCTCCACTAGCTTTGTTCATAGTGATGCTCTCTAAGGCCCACTTGACTTCACATTCTAAGATGTCTGGCTCCAGGTGAGTGATCATGCCATCGTGATTATCTTCATCGTGAAGCTCTTTTTTGTACAGTTCTTCTGTGTATTCTTGCCACCTCTTCTTAATATCTTCTGCTTCTGTTAGGTCCATACCATTTCTGTCCTTTATCGAGCCCATTTTTGCATGAAATGTACCCTTGATATCTCTAATTTTCTTGAAAAGATCTCTTGTTTTTCCTATTCTGTTGTTTTCCTCTATTTCTTTGCATTGTTCGCTTTCTTATCTCTCCTTGCTATTCTTTGGAACTTTGCATTCAGATGCTTATATCTTTCCTTTTCTCCTTTGCTTTTCACTTCTCTTCTTTTCACAGCTATTTGTAAGGCCTCCTCAGACAGCCATTTTGCTTTTTTGCATTTCTTTTCCATGGGGATGGTGTTGGTCCCTGTCTCCTGTCAATGGCATGAACCTCCGTCCAGAGTTCATCAGGCACTCTATCTATCAGATCTAGACCCTTAAATCTATTTCTCACTTCCACTGTATAATCATAAGGGATTTGATTTAGGTCATATCTGAATGGTCTAGTGGTTTTCCCTACTTTCTTCAATTTCAGTCTGAATTTGGCAATAAGGAGTTCATGATCTGAGCCACAGTCAGCTCCTGGTCTTGTTTTGGCTAACTGTATAGAGCTTCTCCATCTTTGGCTGCAAAGAATATAATCAATCTGATTTCGGCGTTGACCATCTGGTGATGTCCATGTGTAGAGTCTTCTCTTGTGTTGTTGGAAGAGTGTGTTTGCTATGATCAGTGCGTTCTCTTGGCAAAACTCTATTAGCCTTTGCCCTGCTTCATTTCCTGCTCCAAGGCCAAATTTGCCTGTTACTCCAGGTGTTTCTTGACTTCCTACTTTTGCATTCCAGTCCCCTATAATGAAAAGGACATCTTTTTCGGGTGTTAGTTCTAAAAGGTCTTGTAGGTGTTCATAGAACCGTTCAACTTCGGCTTCTTCAGCATTACTGGTTGGGGCATAGACTTGAATTACTGTAATACTGAATGGTTTGCCTTGGAAACGAACAGAAATCATTCTGTCGTTTTTAAGATTGCATCCAAGTACTGCATTTCGGACTCTTTTGTTGACCATGATGGCTACTCCATTTCTTCTAAGGGATTCCTGCCCACAGTAGTAGATATAATGGTCATCTGAGTTAAATTCACCCATTCCAGTCCATTTTAGTTCACTGGTTCCTAGAATGTCGACGTTCATTATTGTCATCTCCTGTTTGACCACTTCCAATTTGCCTTGATTCATGGACCTAACATTCCAGGTTCCTATGCAATATTGCTCTTTACAGCATCGGACCTTGCTTCTATCACCAGTCACATCCACAACTGGGTATTTGTTTCGCTTTGGCTCCATCCCTTCATTCTTTCTGGAGTTATTTCTCCACTGATCTCCAGCAGCATACTGGGCACCTACCGACCTGGGGAATTCCTCATTCAGTATCCTATAAATGCTAATTCCCTTCCCGTCCCTTCTTATACCTTTCTCACGTCTTTTATTCCAGGAACTCTCACTTTCTATTTATTTTTTTCTCTCAATATATGCATATGTAGCATGTGTGCCTGTTCATATATGAATATACATGCATGCATCTATACGCATATTCCCCAATCAAGTACATAGAGTCTGGGGTCACCATTTTTTAAAAAATGAGATTGAGCCTTTTAATGAACTTCACAGATCAGAGGTTCTTGGCCACATCTGCACCAACATAGCAAGCAAAGTTTAAACTCCATGTGGGAAACCAGTTACAAATTGTAAAGAAAAGCTGAAGCAGATATTATAGAGGTAGCCACTGTTTCCTCTCTGAAAGGGGCAAAGGTTTAGAAGGTACGAAATGACATGTTTACAGAATACATTATCTTCCTCCACATCTCCCTGAGTTGTGTTTATTATCAGTGGGAAAAGTGGCCCCTTTGCCTCCATCCCCAGGACTGTTTAATGGTAGTGAAGGAAGTCAATTAATGAGTCTAGGGGAAACCTCTGAAAATCAACTTTGTGTTATAAAATCCTTAGGTAATATAATTTACTAAGTAATTTTATTCATGGACTGTGCCTGTACCAGCTAATCAAACAGCTACAACTGGAGACAAAGACTTTTGAGAATTAATATATCATTTATAGCTTCAAGAATTAGAGTGCCTTTTTTAAAATGCAGTTTTATATTAAAATATGTTTTGTACTTGATAATGACCATCTAGATTCCAGTGAATTGCTTTTCACTCCAGTCCATGAACATGTAACATCCCTGTGTGTTTAGGCATAAAGCAGCTTAATAGAGACACTCTGGTGCTGCTGTTCACTGTGAGAATTTTTCACAGCAAAGCACTTCAGGAAAGAGTATATGAACACTGGTGACAATCAGTTTTCCTGGACTCAGATTGGTTTGCTTATTTTAGGGTGTGTACATCTAGCCCTAAAGACAAACACACACTGACTGTTGACCTAGAAACTGAGAACCTTCAGAGATATTTGATATAGACATCAGCACATGGCATTCTGTGAGCTGAGAGAGTTCACCTGAACCATCCAGAAAACTGCATACAAATCCCCTGACTCCACTCACACAAGTCTCAGCCTGCCTCTCAACCTCTTCCTCCCTCATACCCTCACTCACCAGCCAGGCTTGGGGGCTGGTAATCTGGGCCAGACCCCAGGGTGTTTCCATCAGCTGTCTCCTCCTTGCCTGAGGCTTACTTGCAAAACCATGTACTTTTGTTTTTTGCAGATTAAAGGGTGTCCTTTAATTTTCCCTCCAACTTCCTATAAGGTTTTGGAATTTTTTTCAAAATTTGTTTTTCAAGTATAGTTGATTTACAATGTTGTGTTAATTTCTTCTGTATAGCAAAGTAATTCAGTTATACATACATATACATTCTTTTTCATATTCTTTTCCACTCTGGTTTATCACAAGTCTACCATCCCTTTTAACTAGAAATTCTCCTTCCCTTCCTGCAGTTTTCATCTAAAAATTACTCCCAACAGATACACATAAGCGTATAATATTAATTTAAATAATTAGCATCTATGGTGCATCAGCGGGCTTCCCAGATAGCACAGTGGTAAAGAATTTGTCTGCCAATGCAGCAGACACACGAGACTGAGGTTCAATCCATGGGTCAGGAAGATCCCTTGGAGGAGGAAATGACAACCCACTCCAGTATATTCTTGCCTGGAAAATCCCATGGACAGAGGAGCCTGGCAGGCTACAGTCCATGGGATCTCAAAGACTCGGACACAACTGAGCACACAGGATGCATTAACAGATACAAAGTGAAAGTGTTAATCACTCAGTCATGTCAGACACTTTGCAACCCCATGAATTGAAGCCTGCCAGGCTCCTCTGTCCATGGAATTCTCCAGGCAAGAATACTGGAGTGGATAGCCATTCCCTTCTCCAGGGGATCTTCCTGACCCAAGGATCAAAACTTCAGTCTCCTGCATTGCAAGCAGATTCTTTACCATCTGAGCCATCTGGGAAGCCCAACAGATTTAAAAAAAAAAAAAAGTACTTATTTAATTTTTACTTACTTCTTTACCTAAGAGGTGGCTCTTCTTATTATCACTGAATACCTTCATTCATTCATCTAATATTTTTTAAGAGCCTATTTTGTACCAGCCACTCTTCAAGATGCTGGGATACAAGAATGGATAAAAAAGAACTGCTAGTAGAGGAGCTTTGGAGTAATAAAAATAAATAAGTAAAGTTTACAGTGCATTCATGGTCAGTTACAAGGCCAATAATAAAGCAAGAAAGGGAGGAAGTACTGTGTGTCTGGGAAGGCAGGGTTGCTATTTCAAACACTGTGGCCAAGGAAGGCCTCAAAAAGAAGATGATCCTTGAAAAAAATAAAAGAGGGAACTATGTGGATATATGGAGCAGAGTTATCCAGAAACTGGGAACCACATACACAATGGCACCCTGGAACAGAGTAACCAATGTGGTTGAGGTGGAGTGTACCAGGTATGTAAGACAATATCAGAGCAGGTCTTAGCATGAACAAGGTGAGAAAACATCAGAGGTTTTTAAGTTCAGGCATGGCGTGATAGGACTTAAATTTTTTAAAAAGGAAGGTGCCATGTGTTAGCTAGGAAGGCTGCAAAGTGGCAACATTTGAGGGCAACTGAGAACCAAGGATAGGCTTGTTACATCTGAGATGTATATTAGGTCACAAAGCAGAGATGTTGATAGTTAGTTGGAAATAGAATTCTGGAGTTCAGGAGAGAAGTCTAGGCTGCTGCTGCTAAGTCGCTTCAGTCATGTCCGACTCTGTGTGACCCCATAGACGGCAGCCCACCAGGCTCCCCTGTCCCTGGGATTCTCCAGGCAAGAACACTGGAGTGGGTTGCCATTTCCTTCTCCAGAAGTCTAGGCTAGAAATGTAGAAATCACCAGGACAGAGATGATATTGAAAACATGAGGTTAGATGGGATCTCTAAGGGAGTGACAGAGGAGAAATCCAAGAACCAAGCCTTGAGGCGCTCCAGTGGTGGTAAGAAATCAGAAACCAGCAAAAGGTGACTGTGAGGGAGTAGCCAGTGGGGAGAAGGAAAACCAAGAAAGTATGGTGTCCTGGGAGTCAAATGAAAAGTGTGGCTCAAGAAAGAGCCTAATGAATGATGCCAGATACTGCTGAAAGGGCAGGTAAATGAAGAGCATGAACATCATTGATATTATTGATAAGAACCGTATTGGTGGAGTGTCAAGGTAAAAGCCTGAATGTAATGGGTTCGAGAGAGAAAGGAAAGAAAGAAATTGGAAACTGTGTGTATAGACAAGTTTTTTAAAAAATGGGGAGCAGAGAAGTGATCGCTGAAGGGAGAAGTGAGGCCAAAAGATATATCTTTTTATTTTTAGATGAGAGAAATAACAGTATTTTTGTATGCCAATGGGAATAATATAGAGTAGAAGACCCTGTGTTAGAGGGTTCACCAAGACTTATCAGTGGCAGAAGCAAATTTTAAACTTGGATTTTTTTTTTTAAGATTTATTTATTTGACTGTGCTGGGTCTTTATTGCTGCACACAGGCTCTCTCTAGTTGCTGAGGCTGGGAGCTACTCTTCATTGAGGTGTGCTGGTTTCTCCTTGAGGTGGTTTCTGTTGTTGTGGAGCATGGAGTGTAGGGTGTGTAGGGTCAGTAGTTGGGTTCGTGGGCTTATTTGCTCTGTAGCATGTGGGATCTTCCCAGATCAGGGATTGAACCTGTGTCCCCTGCATTGGCAGGCAATTCTTAACCAATGGGCCACCAGGGAAGCCCAAACTTAGATTTTGTGACTTTGTAATTCAAACTATTTTTGCCTCTTATTAAATATTCTTTGATTAGTAGATAGGTTTAGTAGCAGTTGTGGGACTTAGCATCATTTATCCAGTAACCCTTGAGTGGATGGATAGGTGAATGAATGAATATTTAGCTATTTTATTATATTTTCAGCTAATTAGTCATTTATTTATATTTAATTCTATCATCTTTGAAAGTCTACCAATTTCAGTGCATTTTATTTTATTTTTTTACTGAAATATAGATTGGGATGGACATAGACATTTTCATTCATTTTTGAAAAGCCAGATTCTTTGCCTAGCCTTTATGGACAAACAATGACATCTTCATTACAGCATATTCTTTCCAGATGCTTATTTCATTTCCACTCCCTCCAGATGATATTTCAATCATCAATTGAATAGAAAAGTAGCAATGCAAATCCAAATTTAAATTTCCAGTTAAAAGAAAAATAACAATGGGAGCCAAATTAGACGTGCTATGCATGACTTTGTAAGAAAATTCAAGGAAAATAACGGAATATGGGGAAAACAAGATGATATGGTGAAAAGAACACTTAACCAAGAGGCCAGAAAGCTAGAGCTTGTCTAGACAAGACAAACAAGACAAGTTTTACCCTTGTCTCTACAACTAATGGCAGGGTCTTGGGTAATTAATTTAACGCCTATGAGTTTCAGTTTTCTCATTTGTAAAGTTAATGATTGAACTCTATGACTGAGTTTTAAGGATGATGCTCTAAACCTAATAACTCTGACCTGACATAAAGCATAAAATATGCATCTGATTCCCACTTCTAGACTAGGATTGGGCAGTGATCACTTGATTACAGGGTACTGCATAGAGATGAGAGAATCCATCAGTTTGTCATTGTTCTGGCCAACAAGTCACTGGGTAACTATTTTAATAAGTTGTCAAATCAAATACAAGGGTGAAGCAATCAAACACCAAAGTCCCTGATTTATCCTGGGGTGAAACGTTTCACTGAAGCCTAGATACTTCTTCCTGGAAAAATTCTCTGTTCCTACATGAGTGATGGTAATGGGTTCTTCAAAGAATGCCTGCATGCTTGGGGTGGAGAGGACAGAGTTTACATTGCTACCACTCAGTCTCAGAGTCTGACTGAAGGGTTTCTCGGCTTTCCATTTCAAGCATGGCCTGAATGTGGACTAAGCAGCACATGTTTCAGTGACAGGCACCGTGCTAGAATCCAGGGAAACAAGGGCAATAAGACATGGTTCTCACCCTTAGTAGCAGTAGCAGTAGTGTTAGTCACTCAGTTGTGTCCAACTCTGCAACCCCATGGACTGTAGCCCACAGGCTCCTCTGTCCATGGGGTTCTCCAGGCAAAAAAACTGGAATGGGTTGCCATTTCCTTCTCCAGGGGCATCTTCCTGACCCAGGGATCAAACCCAGGTCTCCTGCATTGCAGGCAGAATCTTTACAGTCTGACCTATAGGGAAGTCCTGGTTCTCACCCTTAGGAGTTCCTAATATAGCAGGAAGCACATGCATGCACACAAATGCACAAACAAGAACCACAGATTTTAACATAGAGGGATGACCAACGTGGCATGAGAACTAGACAACTGAATTGCTTTCTGGAGGCAAGGTGTTCATGGAAAGCTGATTGTGGGTTAGGTGTTTTACAGAAGGGCATAAGGATAATTAGGAGATTATCATTCAGATTTCATGGGAAATGAAAGTATAAAGAGTGTGCAAAATCATAAAACTAAGAGTGAGCTTGATAAGTCTCAGAGGCAAAGAGATGGCCCACTCGGCTCAGGCTCAGGTTGCCTTGGGGAAGTAGACAGGGTTGGGTTTGGCCTGCTGGTATGTGTTGTGGAACAGGAAAGGAAAAGGTGTGGGAGAGAGTTCGGGATTAAAATGGAAAAGTGAGTTCAGGTGGACATTTCAGTGTCTCACTGCTACATTTAGGAAAACTGTCTTCATACTTGCTTAGACTTTTTGACATAGAGCTGATGATAATAATCAGATTTGTGCCTTACAAAGATAATGAAGGTAGCATCAGGGAGGAAATGACATCAACTATGACATCAATCTCCCTGTTCACCACATTTCCTTTTGATAAATACTTACATATGTAACATCTAAATTTATCTTAACCTTCTCGGGCTCTAGATATATTTTTGTCTTGCTAATCTCTTAGGATGTTGTGGTCCACGTGAAAAGTTTGTGGAAATTTACCATTTATTTTTGTCTTGTACTTACGAGTTGCTGATTAAATAAATAGATGAATGAATGAATTATGACCATTCATATTCCAAGATTAAAAATAGGGAAAATAATATCTGTTAATTAATGGTTTATTTAATCCTGATATGATGCATTAATTTAAATGTCATGAGTTGGATGTACAAAGCAAATGTCTAAGGTAATCTTGAGATATTGAAAGAAAGATCAAGTATAATTCCATTGCTTGTGTGAGTTTCCTACAGTGTGCTTCTGCCTTATTGATTTTCATTACAGTGGTTTTTGATTATGGTTTTGTGCAATTTTTCTCCATCACTTCTAACAAAAGCAGGCACGTCCCATCCCAGTTACCTGTTTGAGGCACAGTGCAGAGAGAAAGTCGTGGGCAACAATGCCCACGTCTCCCTGGCTTCTGAGAAGTAAGATTAAAGATATCTTCATAAAGCATAGAATTGCCATTTAAAAAAAACTCTAATTACATTTCTTTTGTCAAGATTTCTACCACTTTTCTTCTCCCCTTCATTCAAAGTACATTTAAAAATACCATCCTAGAAGGGTTGAATTCATAAATGATGGCAAAGTGTTTAAATTTCTCCTTAGCTAAGCTGGTGATTCTTTTCAATGAAACTCATTATATTGAATAAAGGATATTTAGTAGTTCAGCTAATAAGTGTTCTTTTAAATGCTAATGAGAGTAGAGCTCCCACATCATGGCAAGAACACACTGTACTTTCAGTGCCCAGAAAGCATTAATGTCTGTGAAGCCCTAGTTAAGAACCCTTATGCCGCAAAAAACTGGATAATAGTAGGGGCCAAAAATGACCATTAGGCACCCTCGGTAGTAGGCTTCTCCTCTATGCAGTACTGGGGCCCAGGGAGAAATAAAGCCAAGTAAGACATGAGATGCACTTTCCCTTGAAAATTTTTCAAGTAAATTTTTTTCTCTGATAAAGATATAATGGTACCATGTCTTCTTGATTAAATGTTAGTTCTTTTTACGTTTTTAACTACACATTGTGTTTGTTTATCCTAGTACACAATTGCAGTAGAAAATTTTAAGTCATAAAATCCAACACGTTCAGAGAAAGGTGGGACAATAAAGATAAACATTTCAACCCAGATATTGGAAGAAACTGAAGCCCAAAGAAGTTCAGTGACCTGAGGGGTAGAGTCAGTTTCTTCAACCCAGGGGCCAACCTGAACATAGACCAATGCTCAAGGGATATGCTAAAAATATACAGTTCAGTTCAGTTCAGTCGCTCAGTCGTGTCCAACTCTCCGCGACCCCATGAATCACAGCACGCCAGGCCTCCCTGTCCATCACCAACTCCCGGAGCTCACTCAAACTCATGTCCACAGAGTCAGTGATGCCATCCAGCCATCTCATTCTCTGTCGTCCCCTTCTCTTCCCACCCCCAATCCCTCCCAGCATTAGAGTCTTTTTCAGTGAGTCAACTCGTCACATGAGGTGGCCAAAGTATTGGAGTTTAAGCTTTAGCATCAGTCCTTCCAATGAACACCCAGGATTGATCTCCTTTAGAATGGACTGGTTGGATCTCCTTGCATTCCAAGGGACTCTCAAGAGTCTTCTCCAGCACCAGAGTTCAAAAGCATCGATTCTTCATCGATTAGCTTTCTTCACAGTCCAACTCTCACATCCATACATGACCACGGGAAAAACCATTGCCTTGACTAGACGGACCTTGGTTGGCAAAGTAATGTCTCTGCTTTTTAATATACTATCAAGGTTGGTCATAACTTTCCTTCCAAGGAGCAAGCGTCTTTTAATTTCATGGCTGCAGTCAGCATCTGCAGTGATTTTGGAGCCCAAAAAAGCAACTTTTGGTGTATTAGTTATCTATTGATGTGTAACAAATTACCCCAAAATTTATCAATTAAAACAACAAGCTTGTACTATTTCGTATTGTCTTTGAAGGAACAGAGTCTAGGAGCATTAGCTCAGGGTCTCACATAAGGTTGCAGACAAGCTCCTGGCCATGGCTACAGTGTAGGAAGACTCAGCGGGGTATGAGGATCCACTTCAACATGGCTCACTCAAACAGCTGTTGGCAGACAATGTGAGTTCTTCACCGTGTGGCTTCCCTTGTGGCTCGGCTGGTAAAGAATCCGCCTGCAATGCGGGAGACCTGGGTTCAATCCCTGGATTGGGAAGATCCCCTGGAGAAGAGAAAGGCTACCCACTCCAGTATTCTGGCTTGGAGAATTCTTTGGACTGTATAGTTCCTGGAGTTGCAAAGAGTCAGACACAACTGAGCAACTTTCACTTTACCTTGTGTCTTCCATAGGGCTGTTAGAGAGTCCTCACTGTGTGAAAGTAAGTTTCCCCCATCGCAAGTGAAACCAGTGAGAGAGAGCAAGAAGAAAGGAGCAATGCCTTTTGTTAACTAGTCTCTGAAGTCACTCACTGTCACTTCTGCCACATTCCTTTTTAAAAAGCAAGTCACTAAGACCAGTCCACACCTAATGGGAGGGAAATAAACTCCCATCTCTTGAAAGGAGGAGTATCAAAAATTGTGAAAAATTACTTTAAACCTACCATGGAACCTGATGCCATTTTGGGAAGTAATTTTTTTATAATGGTTTCAATTTCTAAAATGATTGAATATTTAGGTTTTCTACTTCTTCAGTCAACCTTACTTTCTTAGTAAACCACCTATTCTTTCCAGAGTTTCAAAAATTTTACTAAAAATTATTTAGCACACATTATTACAAGGCATTATAAGTATATATTTCATATAAATTATTTCAATTAATATTCACCAAAAATTCATGAGGAAAATACTACTAGTTAGATTTTGCTACCCTTAGAGAACGTAATAAGGTCACCCAAAAGCTAGAGTTGTGCATCATAACCCATTATTATTTTTAATGTCTTTTTCATATATTTGATTATAGACATTTCCTGTAGAAAATGATGTGTATGTATTTTTCCCTTTAATTTAGAAACTGCATATTATACTGATCATTTTAAAAAACAGCACTTGAATTTATTTATCTCTTTGACTACCATGTTCTCTAATTCATTCTTTTATCATTATCATTTTCTTCCTTTCCTTGGGCTTCTCCTCTTCCTCCCTGTCCCCTTTAATAGATGACAATGAACCCAAGTCACCTTGTCCCTGTTAGCCAACACGCTTCCCTTTACTCTTCATTTCCTTTCTCAGCCTTAACACAGACCCAGGATGGCCTTAATATGTAGAACCAAGAATGATGTTTTTTCCCCACCAAGTATTAATGCTATCACATCTTCCATCCTAATCACCTCTTTATCTTATGACATATATTTTATTCCATTTTACCACTGTTGATTTCCTCTTTCTTCAGGATTCATCAGTGTTCCATGTAGCTAAGAGTAACTGAATATTGTTGTTATTTTCTTCCAGTTCTTCATCTTGGTCATAAAGGTCTCTATACCTGAGTCACCTGCCAGGACTGTCTATCTCTACCCCAATAGGCAGCATTTTGGGGATCCATATTAATTCACCATGACATTTCTTGCCAACACTGTTCCAAGTCTTCTCTGCATTTTTGTCTTACTTATCTTCCAAAAACTCTAAGAAAGTTTTGTTGTTGTTGTTCGGTTGCCCAGTCATATCTGACTGTTTACAACCCCATGGACTGCAGCATGCTAGGCCTCCCTATCCCTCACCGTCTCCCAAAGTTTGCGCAAGTTCATGTCCATTGAATCTGTGATGCCATCCAGGCACCTCGTCTGCTGATGCCCTCTTCTCCTCCTGCCCTCAGTCTTTCCCAGCATCAGGGACTTTTCCAGTGAGTCAACTGTTTGCATCAGGTGACAGAAAGAAAGTGTATTTACTTCATTTATCATTTTCTAAAAACTTTACTACATTTGCTGCATTAAATTTTACTACATTTCCCCCCAGATAATGGCTTCATGTTCTTTACCACTATGTAGAGTTTTAGCATCTCGGTGGGGGCGGGGGGGTCCTCTCCCTTTCTCTCACTCCCTCTGTTGCCTTTTGTCTCACTCTTTCTTTTCCCTCATTTCTTTCACCTTTAGAAAACAAAGCAAAAAAATTAATGCTTGAGTATCAACATATAAAAATATATGTGATTCATGCCCTTCTATGTATAAGTCTGATTCACTGCTTAATGGAAAAAAATTTATCTGAATAGGATTTAAGAGATCAGCTAGCCATTTTGATGACATTCAAGACAGATGATTGCTCATTATTACCTCAAAATGTCTAAGAATGGCAATGGCATAACCCCCTTGAATAGTCCATTATAGTTTTATCACCCTGCTTAATAGGTACAGGTATGAAGGGCTTTGGTCTCATAATGGCATTTGGGGATGATAAATGGAAATTACTGTAATTTTTCTACTCATTTTAATTTAATTTTATTGATGCAGCACAGAAAATATCAAGGCTGAATATATGCACCGGAGTGTGTGTTTGTTAAAGAATACTGCCAAATTTAAGGCTGCCATTTTCTTGATGGTCTTGAAAGATGAAGCAAATGGATTTAGTAAAATGTTAAGTCTTTGTGCAATTCCTTCAGAAGAGAAATTGAATTGCTTCTGGAGGCATAACTCAAAAATCCAAAGAATCTCATCAGTGGAGAAAAGATATAGAACTCCAGAGTACCTAAAAGGAAAATCTAATAAATGAGAGTAAGAGTTTGGCTTTAGGAAAATCACTTAATGCAGTTGTTCTGGGTTACATTGAAAAAGAACTTGATTGGCATCAGCAGTGACCAATCCATTCCTGAGAGAGAAGAGAATGTCCCTTATAATGGACCCAATAAACACGCAAATAAAAAAATATTCCTGATGTATTTTTCCAAAGGTTCCAATAAAAATTATTCTTGAAAACATACTTTTTTCCCTGATAGAAAAATAAAGGAATTCTTCAGTTGGGAAAGAATGTCTAACCTTTTCTGTAATTGTAGGTAAGTGAATTTATACAACTCTTCTCTTCCCTGGAGATCTGTGAAACTATGGTCCTTGGGACTCAGATTGGGGAAAAAGTGTTATTTGGGGTTTCTAGGACAATGACTTCAGACCTCAGCACTAGTCATCCTCTGACTTGCTTTTCTTTTCTAAAGATGCTGTTCTAATGATATCTTTGGAACCTACAACAGAGGAGCAAGGTGTAAGATCTCTCGACCAACTAGAAAGAGAGAGGGGCTCTGGGTTAGGGCTAGAGTTTCAGTATTCTGAGTTCTGACACAGCAGGTTTCTGGATTGTTACCATGAAGTTCTATGGGCAGCCCCTGGGTCTTTCCTAGGGTCACAAGGAGAACTATATCTTAATGGTTTATGCCCTCTGTAGGTGTTCCCAAAGGTGCTGTGTAGGCTGGTGTCATAATGATTCAATTTTACTACACCATCTGTACCCAGTTCTGGCATAAGGTAATAATTTACACCATCCTCTGAAGGAAAGAGCCACCATTCTTCCCCTTTGTGCTGATTTATTATTTGGTTTTTGGTTTGCTTTTATGGTACCATGTTGAGGCAAGTGGTCTACAGTGGTACTTTGCTTTATCCAGGTTTATTAGAGACAGAAGAGTTTGAGACCAGGGAAAAGTAGTCTGATTTTAAAGGAACATTTCTGGCTTGTTTGGTCCTACTGAATGTTAATAGCTGGTCTCTTGCCAGGATTCAGATACACACCCTATGGAATAAAGTAAATTTCTTTGAGGGTCTTCCTTGGGGAAAAATATACCTATTTAGAAGCTCCAGAATGTTCCCAGGCATGAATACAAGCATCTAGCCTAATACCAGATTTGTCCAAGGTCCAGGCAACCCAAGGGAAGGAACCTGAATTTTATCCCTAACTGGGCTTCAGGCAGGTAGTGATAGGGCTTCCCAGGTGGCTCAGCAGTAAAAAATTCACCTGCCAATGCAGGAAACATGGCTTTGGTCCCGGGGTTGGGAAGATATCCTGGAGAAGGAAATGGCAACTCACTCCAATATTCTTGCCTGGAGAATCCCATGGACAGAGGAACTTTATGGATTAATTTCCATGGGCTGCAAAGACTCGGACACAACTTAGTGACTGAGCATGCGTGCACATGCAGTAATAGATGTAAGGAGGGGTTTAATGACAGATACAGAGGGAAATAACCAAACTGTTAAGAAGGAAATTCCTATAAATGGGAAGGCATCTATTACAGCCTGAAAATCAGCATCTTTTCTTGGGACAGTGTGAGAATAGAGGTGGTCCTCCCAACATACCACCTACCGGCCTGCCTACCTTTTCTGAGGACAAGAGCACTGATTGGTAAAATGGGGAATGGAGGACACAACTTCATGACACAACTTAGTATTGTGTCCCTGCTGGGACCCTCCTCTATTCCCAGAATATTGGGTGGTAAACTAGAAAGAATTTAAGCTGATGTCCAGATAACTCCAGATATTAAAAAGCAGAAACATCACTTTGCTGTCAAAGGTCCTTGTAGTCAAAGCTCATGTTTTTCCAGTAGTTGTGTTTGGATGTGAGAGTTGTACCATAAAGAAGGCTGAACACAGAAGAATCGATGCTTTCAAATTCTGGTCCTGGAGAAGACCCTTGAGGGTCCCTTGGACAGCAAAGAGATCAAACCAGTTAATCTTAAAGGAAATCAACCCTGAATGTTCACTGGAAGGACTGATGCTGAAGTTGAAGTTTCAATACTTTGCCACGGGATGTGAAAAGCCGACTCATAGGAAAAGCCCCTGATGTTGGGAAAGATTGAAGGCCAAAGGAGAAGGAGGTGGCAGAGGATGAGATGGTTAGATAACATCACTGACTCAATGGGTATGAGTTGTGAACAAACTCTGTAAAATAGTGATGGACAGAGAAGCCTGGAGTGCTGCAATCCATGGGGGTCACAAAGAGTCAGACATGAGTTAGCAACTGAACAAAAACAACAACCAGATAACTTTACTAAGGGATCATCTCTAAAAGAACTGGATACAAGAAAATGAAGTCCTCCCCTACTACTTGAAGCAAGAGATAAGTGAAAAGACCAAGAGGCAGCAGAAATGGAGTTTAAAGTGCTAATGGCAAAAATAGCTGGTGCCCCCAGGAGTGAAGCCTTCCTAGAATTGCAGGAGGCAGGAGGCTGCAATGCAGACCGATGGAGAGCATGCTCAGCAGCTGGGAGTAAAGTAAGAGGTTTAGCGTGGCTGTGACTAAGCAGAGTGAGCACACGGCCCGCTGGAACTGAGGCACAGCACGTTCTAGACTCTGATCATAGTTGCCACCCCTGCTCCTTCTTCCTGGAAGCTCTTAGAGCATCATTCCCAACACTGAGACTCTGTTAGAATCACTGAGGAGCTTTTGCAAGTCCCAGATGCCTGAGCCCTATGTCCGGGAACTCTGATTTATTTACTCTGTGGTGGGGCCTGGGCTACAGAATTTTTAAATTCTGAGTGATTCTAGGGCTTCCCCAGTGGCTTAGCTGTAAAAGAATCCACCTTGCAATGCAGGAGACAGAGGAGACATGGGCTCATTCCCGGGTGGGGAAGATCCCCTGGAGGAGGGCATGGCAAGCCTCTCCAGTGTTCTTTCCTGGAGAATCCCGGTGGGCTACAATCCATAGGGTCACAAAGAGTAGGACACAACTGAAGTTGCTGAGCACGCATGCACTCACGCAAGTGATTCTAATGATTGACCAAAGTTGAGACCCTAGAAGGACACTGGATGGGAAGGACCGAGGTCCTGTCATTTGGCAGGTGGGTTTTTGATCCAGCACACAGAAAGCAGCCAGTCCCTGTGACTTCATGTGGGGTGAACACTGCACACCCCTGGACTTGAGGCCCTGGCTCTCCAACCAGGCTGCATAGTGGAATCACCCAGGAGTTCTGTCAGGTGCTGCTCTCAGGGATTCTGATTTAATTGGCATGGGGTAGGGTGGCCGAGGTGGCAGAGCTGTTTAAAGCTCCTTGGGTGCCTTTAATGTACAGCGATACTTGAGAACCAATGACTTGTGGGATATTAAACTCATGAAACTGCCCTTTGAGATGCCTACAAATATTCAAGAGAAAAGGAAACTCTGGAAGGAATTTTACATTCCATGTGAGTAGGCAGAGGCTCAGAGCTATCAAGATTTAGATGTTCATACAAATGCCTTTATATCAATATTTGCAGTTAGTATGTTTCAGGGACATTACCCAGATAAGTATTTCCACAATTCTTAGATCTGGGAAGGCAGTCAAACTGACAAGCCGAAAAGAACAATTGACAGACCCCCTCGCAGGGTGACTTACTCACCTGTCTTAGGCAGACAAATGGAGGTTTCACTTTAAAAGATTCACAGATTCACTGTAGTAAACACAACGTGCAAAAGTGTTCAGTTCAGTTCAGTCGCTCAGTCGTGTCCGACTCTCCGTGACCCCATGAATCACAGCACGCCAGGCCTCCCTGTCCATCACCAACTCCCGGAGTTCACTCAAACTCATGTCCACAGAGTCGGTGATGCCATTCAGCCATCTCATTCTCGGTCGTCCCCTTCTCCTCCCGCCCCCAAACTTTCCCAGCATCAGAGTCTTTTCCAGGGAGTCAACTCGTCGCATGAGGTGGCCAAAGTATTGCAGTTTCAGCTTTAGGATCAGTCCCTCCAATGAACATCCAGGATTGATCTCCTTTAGAATGGACTGGTTGGATCTCCTTGCAGTATAAGGGACACTACATAAAAAATGAGACTTCAACTAGAATGAGCTATGTAAGGGCATCTGTTTTCACTACTTTCATCTTTAACTTGGGTGAATGCAGATTTGATTAACATTTACTGAGTATCTAGTAGGTGCCAGTCACATAAGGTGGTTCAGTGAAAATTAGGATATTTAATCTTCCTGACAACAAATGGTGAGTTAGGTCTCAGCAGCAGCTATTTTACTGGCGAGGAAGTGCACACAGAGAGATCACTCAGTTACCTGGGATCACACAACAAACATGGATGTGATTAGCACAGATCCAAAGTTTTGGCTTCTTTTTTCCCACCTCACCAAGCTGCCTTTCTCCATCTCTACTAATTGACTTAAACGTATCTCACAGTTAAACTCTCATTTGCCAATTTTAGTTCCATAGGATCGTTTACTTGTGATGGATTTCATGAAATACATTTGGAAAGTTGCTAAGTGTAGGATCCGTATGCATCTGGTCTTACCTACAGAATCTAGACTGACCTACAGTATTTAGACTTACCTATGAAAGTGTTAGTTGCTCAGTCATGTCTGACTCTTTGTTACGCCATGGACTGTAGCCTACCAGGCTCCTCTGTCCAATAGTATCTGTAATTTTACGATAGAGAATTTTTTCCACCTGAAATTATTTGAAACCTCAGTAAGTAATATCTTCTTAGAGTCAGTAATCTTGAGAGTGTTGAAATCAAATCTCTAATTTCATCAGTTGAGGAGGCTGCATTCTTAAATGACAGTGATTCTAATTATTGTATTCTACCATGTATGAATTCGGAGAAATTGCCACGTCTGTTTCTTAAAAGCTGTGGTTCAGATACACTCTGATAATTTTCAGAACTGTGCAAAAGAAAATGAGATGTTTTCTATTGGATGGGGTAGACATATGTAAAGAAGAAACATGTGTGTTTAAAGTTATAATCTGTGTGCAATTATGGTACATATTTAATAATTTTAGATTCTTTAACATTCTCAAGAGCTTTCATCTTAGACCACTTTATTCTACTCACTGAATCCCTGCCCCACAAAGAACACATTTGTATCATAAGTTATAAGTACTCTAAAAGCTCATATCATCATAAAGAAGATAATCCTGTCTGTGGCCTGCCAGGTCACTTCAGTTGTGTCCAACTCTTTGTGACTCTCTGGACTGTAACCCACCAGGCTCATCTGTCCATGGGATTCTCCAGGCAGAAGTACTTGAGTGGGTTGCCATTTCCTCCTCCAGGGAATCTTCCCAACCCAGGGATGGAACCCAAGTTTCTTATGTCTCCTGCATTGGCAGGCAGGTTCTTTACCAGTAGCACCACCTGGGAAGCCTCAAGGAACATACTCAACTACTTAGAAAAAAACCCTGTTTCCAAAGCATATATTAGTACTTAATTTCAAACAATTCACACAATGTTTTTCAGAGTTCAGTTCAGTTCAGTTGCTCAGTCATGTCCGACTCTTTGCAACCCCATGGACTGCAGCACCCCAGGCCTCCCTGTCCATCCCCAACTCCCAGAGTTTACTCAAACTCATGTCCATTGAGTTGGTGATGCCATCCAACTGTCTCATCTTCTGTTGTCCCCTTCTCCTCCCGCCTTCAATCTTTCCCAGCATCAGGGTCTTTTCAAATGAGTCACCTCATTCACATCAGGTGGCCAAAGTATTGGAGTTTCAGCTTCAATACCAGTCCTTCCAATGAACAACCAGTACTGATCTCCTTTAGGATGGACTGGTTGGATCTCCTCGCAGTCCAAGGGACTCTCAAAAGTCTTATCCAACACCACAGTTCAAAAGCATCAATTCTTCGGTGCTCAGCTTTCTTCACAGTCCAACTCTCACATCCATACATGACCACTGGAAAAACCATAGCCTTGACTAGACAGACATTTGTTGGCAAAGTAATGTCTCCACTTTTTAATATGCTGTCTAGGTTGGTCATAACTTTCCTTCCAAGGAGTAAGCGTCTTTTAATTTCATGGCTGCAGTCACCATCTGCAGTGATTTTGGAGCCCCAAAATATAGTCTGCCACTATTTCCACTGTTTTCCCATCTATTTGCCATGAAGTGATGGGACCAGATGCCATGACCTTAGTTTTCTGAATGTTGAGCTTTAAGCCAACTTTTTCACTCTCCTCTTTCACTTTCATCAAGAGGCTCTTTAGTTCTTCACTTTCTGCCATAAGGGTGGTGTCATCTGCATATCTGAGCTTGTTTATATTTCTCCCATAAATCTTGATTCCAGCTTGTGCTTTCTCCAGCCCAGCATTTCTCATTATGTACTCTGCATATAAGTTAAATAATCAGGGTGACAATATACAGCCTTGACGTACTCCTTTTCCTATTTGGAACCAGAGTTTCAGAGTTAAGCAAAACAAAATATTCATTGACAATGTTCAACTGGACATGAAAATAAAACACCTTGGTATCATTGGCCAAAGGTAATAGAATTGAATTTTTGTTCAGAAATAATATGTAGTAGTGGATTCTGTAATATAGAAACTTCTTTGGCAGAACACTACCGTGTTCTAAGCTGCCTTAAGATTTTCTCCAATCTCCATGTTCATCAACATCTTATTTTTACTTTGACTTGAATGTATATATTTTATGCCTTCTTGGGACTTTTAAGGGCTCTTAAATAATTGATTCTTTCCTAAATGCTTTCCTTGGTTGTGAATTATTATGATGATTTAAGTGGTAATCTGTAGAAGTGACTTTGAATCTGCTTTTAAAAGAGAAATGATTTCATTTCTGTTGTTCATCTGAATATCCTAATGATGTATGCAATCAAAGTTACTTTTTCTATCATTTTTTAGAGGCCTCCCTCAACCTAGAAATTCAATTTGAAAAAAAAATGCTTTTTGATTTTATTTTATTTTTTTTAAATTTTTTAAAAATTAATTTATTTTTTATTGGAGGCAAATTATTTTACAATATTATATTGGTTGGTTTTGCCATACATTGACATGAATTCGCCCCAGGTTCACATAAGTTCCCCTTCCTGAACCCCCCTCTCACCTCCCTCCTCCCTTTATCCTCCCTCTGGGTCATCCCCGCACACCAGCCCCGAGCATCCTATAACATGCATCGACACTGAACTAGTGATTCGTTTTGCATATGACAACATACGTGTTTCAATGCCATTCTCCCAAATCATCCCACCCTCACCCTCTCCCACAGGGTCCCAAAGACTGTTCTATACATCTGTGTCTCGTTTGCTATCTCACATACAGGGTTATCATTTGCATCTTTCTAAATTCCATAAATATGCGTTGCTGCTGCTTATGCGTTAGTATACTGTATTGGTGTTTTTCTTTCTGGCTTACTTCACTCTGTATAATAGGCTCCAGTTTCATCCACCTCATTAGAACTAATTCAAATGTATTCTTTTTAATGGCTGAATAATACTCCATTGTGTATATGTACCAAAGCTTTCTTATCCATTCGTCTGCAGATGGACATCTAGGTTGCTTCCATGTCCTGGCTATTATAAACAGTGCTGCAATGAACATTGGAGTACATGTGTCTCTTTCAATTCTGGTTTCCTCAGTGTGTATGCCCAGGAGTGCGATTGCTGGATCATATGGCATTTCTATTTCCAGTTTTTTAAGGAATCTCCACACTGTTCTCCATAGTGGCTGTACTAGCTTGCATTCCCACCAACAGTGTAAGAGGGTTCCTTTCTCTCCACATCCTCTCCAGCATTTATTGCATGTGGACTTTTAGATAGCAGCCATTCTGACTGGTGTGAAATGGTATCTCATTGTGGTTTTGATTTGCATCTCTCTGATTATGAGGGATGTTGAGCATTTTTTCATGTGTTTGTTAGCCATGTTTATGTCTTCTTTGGAGAAATATCTGTTTAGTTCTTTGGCCCATTTTTTGATTGGGTCAATTATTTTTCTGGAATTGAGCTGCAGGAGCTGCTTGTATATTTTGGAGATTAATCCTTTATCAGTTGCTTCATTTGCTATTATTTTCTCCCATTCTGAAGGCTGTCTTTTCACCTTACTTATAGTTTCCTTTGCTGTGCAGAAGCTTTTGATTTTAATTAGGTCCCATTTGTTTATTTTTGCTTTTATTTCCAATATTCTGGGAGGTGGGTCATGGAGGATCCTGCTGTGATTTATGTCGGAGAGTGTTTTGCCTACGTTCTCCTCTAGGAGTTTTATCCACGCACCTATGGACACCTTATCTTTGACAAAGGAGGCAAGAATATAAAATGGAGAAAAGACAGTCTCTTTAACAAGTGGTGCTGGGAAAACTGGTCAGCCACTTGTAAAAGAATGAAACTAGAACACTTCCTAACACCATACACCAAAATAAACTCAAAATGGATTAAAGAGCTAAATGTAAGACTAGAAGCTTTTTGATTTTAAATTGCAACAGACACTTCAGTTGATGCCACAGAACACAAAAGTGACTTTACAAGTTTTTATTTAGTAAAATGTTAGTTGTACCATTAGTCTCTAAATAATTAAGGTTGAAGTTCAAAGAAAACCTCATGCCAAACTTACCTACTCAAAATGTGTTTTTTCTGATCCCAGTGTCCACCATCTCAATCCTTCCACCAGTTTCCAAATGTCAAGTCAAGTAACCAATAGGGTTGATAAAGTAACACTTACATCTACCCTGCTCATCATCACATAAGACTTACATGGATGCCAGGATGCTCACCTCTGTCCTGGGAATAAACCCAAGCTCTGTGGACCCAAAGAGTGTAGGGGCTTTAAATTAACCTATGATCTTTATCATGAATCAGTGATCCTCCTACTAAAATATGCTCACTCAGTTCAGTTCAGTTCAGTCGCTCAGTCGTGTCCAACTCTTTGCAACCCCATGAATCACAGCACGCCAGGCCTCCCTGTCCATCACCAACTCCTGGAGTTCATTCAAACTCATGTCCATCAAATCGGTGATGCCATCCAGCCATCTCATTCTCTGTTGTCCCCGTCTCCTCCCACCCCCAATCCTTCCTAGCATCAAACTCTTTTCCAGTGAGTCAACTCGTCGCATGAGGTGGCCAAAGTATTGCAGTTTCAGCTTTAGCATCAGTCCTTCCAATGAACACCCAGGACTGATCTCCTTTAGATTGGACTTGTTGGATCTCCTTGCAGTCCAAGGGACTCTCAAGAGTCTTCTCCAGCACCACCGTTCAAAAGCATCAATTCTTCGGCGATCAGCTTTCTTCACAGTCCAACTCTCACATCCATACATGACCTCTGGAAAAACTATAGCCTTGACTAGACGGACCTTGTGGCAAAGTAATGTCTCTGCTTTTTAATACACTATCCAGGTTGGTCATAACCTTCCTTCCAAGGAGTAAGCGTCTTTTAACTTCATGGCTGCAATCAGCATCTGCACTGATTTTGGAGCCCAAAAAAATAAAGTCTGACACTGTTTCCACTGTTTCCCCATCTATTTCCCATGAAGTGATGGGACCAGATGCCATGATCTTAGTACCTACATCCAAAAAGCATTATTACCTGCCTGTGGGGGAATGGTTTCAGGGCCCTGGAAGAGATGCCCAAATTCAGTGGCTCTGGGAGAATCCCATTACCACAGGAACATCAGACTTCACAGCAACCATGTTGAGAAACCCAGTAAAAAAAAAAAAAAAATTCACATTTTGTGGTCAGTTAACTTCATAAAGTCACACTTTACCTTTCAAACTTTGAACTAGGTGAACAGAGACATGATTTAATTTGTGGTTCTGCTGCATAGAAGCTACACATCATTTAAGTTTAGAATTTATTTTCAAATGTTTAAAAGCACCAGTAAATCATTTTTCTGTATTACTGACATTCAGATTTACCTGATCCTTGAAACATTGTTATATTTTAATTATTCTGAGCTGGTCTTGAGTTTCAAACTATCATTTGATAACTGATTTAATTTTCAAGATATAGAATATGGGCTCTCTTCCTACAAAGAGAACTGCTGTTTTTTTAAAGAGAAATATGGTCAAGATAATTATTATACTCAGTTTTTATCATATGAAATCTTTAATAAGAAAAGCTTTTTTGCTGTAGCTTTGTGAATTGTTCCAACTTGCAGTATATGACTCCATTTATTTGTAGATGCTTATGTTAAAAATTGCATTATATTTTAGACAGTAGGTTAGGTGGACTAAACCCAGACATTTATTGCATTATAGGGAAGATCTACGCAATTATTTTTTTAAAAATATGCATAATATCTCTTCACCAATGTTCACCTCATTAAAAAGGAAATGCCATTTCACTTTAGCTACAAAGACCTTTCATTGACAGAGACATGTTGGCTACAATGATCTGTTGGAATTCTTTTTTTTTCTCAATCTCTCAGATACATTTTTAAAATACCTCTACCTCCAGATGATTCAAAGATATATGATACTTAAAGATGCAGGTTGTTTTTTTCATGGTTACACATCAGTAACACAGCACAACAAAGGTCAGCTTTGCTCTGTTTTGCATGTGGTATGCTCGTATGTCTGACTATTTCTATCTATCTAGACTCACTTACTGTACTTTTCCAGATTTCATTGTGCTTGTCCTTTTCAAAGCATCTTGTGCTGCATTAGAGCCATGACTTTTTGAATTAACAACACCGGTACAATGCCTCCCAGAAATGAAACAATACGAGTACTGAATTATCCTGTGTGTCTCCAAGTCGATTTCTGTACAACCTTGGCATCTGAGAAGCAGGGAAGGTGAGATAACTAACACTGGATATAGGAGACCTGGGCTCTTGGTCTGAGTCCTGAGTACCAATTAGGATACCAAAACAAAATCATTTGGTCTTGTTTTTCTTACAACTTATCATCTACACTCACATTTTGTATTTTATAGTGAGTTAAGCTATTAAGAGGAGATGAGAAGAAACTCAGTGAAGGAAGGTTTGCATAGACTGACTCTTTTCAGACAAGCTTCCCACACATCATATCTTCCCTGGTTTAGTGCCTCTTCCAGCAGGAAGATGGACTGTGGGCCATTTGAGGTTTAGGTTCTTTTCTTCCCTCATCTAAATCCTAGTTCCCAAGGACAAGAAAAGTTGCCCTTACTACTCTTTCTAAGAGCATCAAATAAGGAAAACTCAGCTGAATGCACTGGAGTTCTGGAGAGTCCAGAGCAGAATTCTCAGGAGAGAAGAAGTTCAGGGATTGCAGTTTGCTTTGGTGGCTCAGATGATGAAGGACTCACCTATCAATGCAGGAGACCCAGGTTCGATCCCTGGGTCAGCAAGATCCTTTGGAGGAAGAAATGGCAGCTCACTCCAGTATTCTTGCCTGGGAAATCCCACAGACAGAGGAGCCTGGCCGGCTACAGTCCATGGGGCGGCAAAAAGTCAGACAGGACTGAGCAACTAACACTTTTCCTTGCCAAGAGAGCATTCAAACTCTGGAGAGCTCAGTGAGGCCAGGATACCCAAGAGCAGGCCTGAGGGGGTGAATCCAGCTCATTAGTGAATGAGGATAATGATAGTTTCTGTTTTAATACTCGATGGCACCCGAATCTGTAACAGTGCTCAGCAAATAGCTGTTGACAAGTGAATAGAATTGTTGTGAGGATTAAATTAGCTTTCACACATTTCATTTTCACAGTGTTTGTGGCACTTACATGCATGTTAGGTTTTGTTTGGGTTATTTTGTTTTGTTTTATTTTGTTTGCTTTCTAAGTGCTAGAATTAGGACTCATAATACATCTCGCAGTTCAAGCTTCTGATCTGTAATGGAATTATCTTATTCCATGAAGTCAAAGTTAAAATGCTCAAAGAAGATAGGTTGACATAGACAAATCCTGAATCACGTTAGAGCAGTTTTTCAATGAATTTAGATAGAGTAGCAGGAAATGGCAACCCACTCCAGTGTTCTTGCCTGGAGAATCCCAGGGACAGGGGAGCCTGGTGGGCTTCCGTCTATGGGGTCACACAGAGTCGGACATGACTGAAGTGACTTAGCAGCTACCAATCTGAAGCTGGTTAGACCAGAAAACAGGTAGTGAAGAAAGAGCAGCTAGAGTCTAGGTATACCCTTTAGGCAGCTGCCTGATTCTTGTCTCTGTTTTCTACCTGTGGCAACTATTTGAAGTGTTTTGAAGACTTCTGACAGACTTGAGAAAATGTGTGGGCAGTCTTCCATCTGGTCAGTAAGGAAAAACCGTAACCAGATAAAATAATTTGAATAGTCTTCCAACCATGATAATTTACTTACTTATTAGCCACTTCTTGTTTGTTAGCCACAAACCTCTCCCTTCCTCAAAGGCAGGTTTTCCTTCCCTTCTGCTTGCTCAGTGAATGTCACAGACTTGGTAAATGCAGGCTGAAATAAACCACAAGGCTGAAATGAGGCTGTAGCAGCCTTCCAGTCTCTAAGAACAGGTAATACTCAGGCTAGCCTCTGGGCAAGCACAGCCTCAGGTTTCTCATTCTTACTTCTTCATCCTGGACTCATGGGGTAGCACCCCTTCCTCTCATCATAAATTCAAACCAAAGTAAGACAGACTTTTCTTTTGTGAAATAAACCAGAAATACAGCATCAGATATCGTGTCCAATTCTTTTTAGTTCTCCATTTCTTGAGTTCTTAACTTTTTAATATATAACCAACAACTTTATAATTTATAAACACTATATGTGCATATGTCTGCATGCTGAGTTTCATCAGTTGTGTCCGACTCTTTGAGTCTTTGGACTGCAGCCCACCAGGCTCTTTGAACTGTAGCCCACCAGGCTCTGTCCATGGGATTTTCCAGGCAAGGATACTGGAGTGGATTGCCATGCCCTCCCCCAGGGATTCTTCCCAACCCAGGGATCAAACCTGCATCTCCTGCATTGCAGGCAGAATCTTTATCACTGAGCCATCAGGGAAGCCCATAAACACTATATAACTTTATACAAATATCAAGTACTTTATACAGTTCTGTGGCTTTCCAGTCTCTCCCTTGAAGCCTTGTAACCATTCATAGGTCACAGAGTCCTTGGACTTGAAATCTATGACTTCTATTTTCATCTTTGTTAAAATGCACTTCAAATTTTCTTAAGAGTTAAAAATTGCTTCTCTAGTGTGTTCAGTTCATCTAGTATATAAAATTATCCGACAAAACAAAATCCTTCCAAAATTCACTCACAGATCCTTTTACAGGATGACATTCCCCAAACAAAACTTCATAATGCCCTTGTTTTATCCAAATCTCTTGAGAGGATTACATATCAAAAACAATTAAAACTTCAGTAGAAATGGGGTCAAAATGCTTCAGATGAATAAGAAATCCTCTAGGTCTTTTCTAAAAGCCAATGAACTTGGATTTTTTTTCTCCTTCCTGTGTTTTTATTTAAAAAAATTTTTTTTTAAGTTTAACTTGTTTTTCTTAACTATCTCAATGTTGCGGTTTAGGTCATGAAATATGGACTTTCTTCCAGAAAGGCATCTCCCACCATAAGTGAGATATTGTGATTTTTGCTCCAGAGGCTTAGCTGGGTCTTTGAATCTCAAGAGTTAGATTCCCCCAGGGTCCCTGCACCCCATTCAGAGGCTCCGTCTCCTCCCTCCACAGCCCTGACTCTCTCCTCCTCTGCTTTAAGATCCATATGTTCTCCTTCAGGCTTTTTTCTTACCCTCCAGAGTTAATGCTCTTGCTGGCTTTATATTCCATCCTTTCATGCTGTTGATTTCCCCCATGATCATGAAGATTAACCAAAGCAAAGATAAATTGCTGGTTTGTCAAATTGTGTAAACTCTGGCACAGAGTGCATACTCAAGAAATATCTGTGGCATTTTATTTCTTTTGAGTTAAAGGGACAAGTTAAAGTTTAAAAGTTCTCTTCATCCCCTCCTAGCCATGTTAGGACTTTTTGCTAGTTCGGACCATATGAAGTTGTGGCTATTTGATGATTCTGACCTACAGAAATGACAACTTCATATGATCCAACTAATACCATATTGCTAAGCAGCTGGGTATTCGGTTTATAAAGAGCTCCTACACGCATGACTAGGTAACCAACCAATGGTCTTGGTTAACCCAGCACTGAGGAGCTCCCAGGATATGAGATTTCAACTCTACAACAGGAAAGGAAGGAGTTAGTCACTCAGTCATGTCCAACCGTGGTCCCCAGAGACTATAACTCACCAGGCTCCTCTGTCCATGGGATTCTCCAAGCTAGAATACTGGAGCGGGTTGCCTTTCCCTTCTCCAGGGGGTCTTCCTGACCCAAGGATCAAACCTGGGTCTACCATATTGCAGGCAGATTCTTTACCACCTGGGGCACCAGGGAAACCTCAGCAAACTGGGACTAGTTGGTCACCCTACTCATTACACTGCAGTCAAAATTCTGTTTTCTGTGCTTTCTTCTTTCCTAAATGTGTACAGAAAAAAAAATGTCCAAATTTATCATAATAATATTGGGTTGGCCACAAAGTTCATTTGGGTTTTACCATAAGGTGGAAAACAAACAAACTGTGGCCAACCCAATATAATCATCAATAAGATTTATCAAAGGCCCACCATGTGCAGACACCTCAGTCAATCTGTGTAATCTTTCCAATAATTCTATGAGGAAGGAAGTCTTCTAATCTCCTTTTTACTGGTCGGTAGCTGAAGCTCCAATACTTTGGCCACCTCATGCGACGAGTTGACTCACTGGAAAAGACTCTGATGCTAGGAAAGGTTGGGGGTGGGAGGAGAAGTGGACGACCGAGAATGAGATGGTTGGATGGCATCACTGACTCTGTGGACATGAGTTTGAGTGAACTCCGGGAGTTGGTGATGGACAGGGAGGCCTGGCGTGCTGTGATTCATGGGGTCGCAGAGAGTTGGACATGACTGAGCAACTGAACTGAACTGAACTGAAAAGGAGGCACAAAAAAAGAATACCTGATGGGGGTATGGAGCCTGAAGTCGTAGAGCCTGGAGCTGAGCACAGGGAATCTAAACCCAAAGTTAGCGCTCTTTGGCACAGTTCAGTAGGTTCTCATTAGTTATCGATTTTAGACGCAATATCAATAATGTACGTATGTCAATCCCAATCTCCCAATTCTTCCCACCTCCCCTTTCCCCCTTGATATCCATATAATTGTTCTCTATTTCTTCTGTTTCTGTTTCTTCTACACATGCCCAACTCTTAACATGAGAAGCCACTCTCTGTCCACTAGGACCACCGCTCCCTACAGACAGTTTCATCTATGACCCATATCCCCCACCCCTTGGCTCTGCTCCCACTCCTAAGGAGCAAAGAGGAGGAGGGCTAAGCAGCACCAGGTGCCCAGGTTGCTAGGTCATGGAGAGTATTGAATCTTGAAAGTCATGCTAAACAATTTGGCTTTTACTTGATCGACAGTAAGGAGCCAGCTAAGGCTGATAAGCAATGGCATGCGCACACTGTTTTAGAAAGGTAAGTCAGAAGATCAACTGGGGCAGGGAGTCTCTCAGATTGCTTTCCTTATATGAGCACTGACAAACTCTGATGCAATGGCGCTCAGCGTATACTATGTTGAACCAAGGCAATTAGTCAATTAAATGAAAAACATCAACTTAATCCAGTTACATCAGCCTGTGATAATGTTCCCTATTTTCACTCTCCAATAGAAAATGCTCACAATAAAAAGACACAAGTTGTCAAGTTTTGTTGTGTCGATTAAACACTTCAGCTGTATTGGATCCTACTGTGTCTAATATCGCTAATATAGTTAAAATGTAGTTTATTAATCTTATGTTAAGCCCTAAAAGGGCTTGCTTCCCTGGTGGCTCAATGGTAAAAATCTGCCTGCCAATGCAGGAGACAATCTACAATGCAGATTGTAGCCTGGTGGGCTACAATCCACAGAGTCACAAAAGTCGGACACAGACACGACTTAGCAACTAAACCACCACCACAAGGTTTAAAAGGGAGTGACTGAACACATTTCATGCTATCTGTAAAAAACAGTGAAAACCAAAAACAAAAATTAAAACGTTAACACTGTGAAGGGGAAACGAGTACTGAAATATGTTACCAAACCATGTTATCACTGTTCTGTGTTTATTTGTGGATTCTAAGTAATTTGCCTAGAACTGCATGGAAGAAGTTTCAGAAAAAGAAATGTAAAAACCTGCTTTAAGTTAAGGAAATAACTCCCCAGTGGATCCATGTATGTGTATGGCTAAGTCCCTTCGCTGTTCACCTGAAACTATCACAACATTGTTAGCTATACTGCAATACAAAATAAAAAGTTTAAAAAATAAAAAGACAATATCTTCCCCCAACACCCTGCTCCCTATAATGGGGCCATTGTTATTGTTGTTCAGGCACTAAATTGACTGTGTCTGACTCTTCGCAACCCCCATGGACACAGAGAGTTGGACACAGTCCGACTGCCAGGCTTCTCTGTCCATGGGATTCTCCAGGCAAGAACTCTCCTGGCGTGGGTTGCCATTTCCTTCTACAGGGGATCTTCCTGCCCCAGGGATCAAACCCACATCTCCTGCATTGCAGGTGAATTCTTTACCACTAAGCCGTGAAGGAAGCCCCTGTTATGGGGTAGATCTGCTCTAAGATGAATGAAACAGTTTTCCACATCCATATCCATAGTTCCACATGGGTGTCCAAGCCCCTCACACCACAGGCAGCTTGGTATATATTTCAACATGTGAGATAACATATACTTTGCACTGAGACTTCCTTGCTAAACTCAAGATCCTTACAATGGCTGCCAACTTCTAATATTTCAAAGACTGTCTACATTAATATCTTTCAAAGCCCCAAACCTTGGCAAGGAACAAAAATTGTTTTTGAATCTGCTTCAAGAATTAATAGTAGAGAATAGGAGTTTCTCCTCTCAGCAAATTGAAGCTGAATAAATTGTTCTCTGTCTCCTTAGAAATGGAACTGATTGCTGGAGGTGAACGCTGCTGTGAGGAGGCAGGGTGCAGTGCTGGGGAGGGACGCATGTGGGCTAGAGGGGCCTTTGTTCTCTTAAATTATTGGCAGATCTGTTTCTTCAAACCCCCCAGTGTAGATGCTAAAATACAGGAAATAAGTACATTAGCTGGGAGTTACATTAAAGACAGCTGGAATGGCTGGACGATCACTGCGTATTTTTTTTGATGACTGTGTGCCCACAGAGTAGCCTTGCTCCCAAGCATTACATTTCTGGGTGGCCGCTCACATCCTCACTCGCCACTGTGACAGATGAATTGAAGCAATCCCGTGCAGACCTGCATTCGGTCTTTTCCTCGGAAAAACATAACAAATCCAAGAAACTTTTCCTTGTGGTTGGTGTTTCTGGCATCTGCTTTGTCACCCCCTGCCCCATACAAGCAGCGATTCTGTGGTTTGAGGATTTTGTGTAGTTCTCCTTGTGGATTTAAAAGACCCAGACTTCAAAGCCACCTGCCCAAAGGTTCTGGTAATGGCTTTGGCTTTATTTTTTTCTATTTATAAAAATGACATAATTCTTATAATCTACCAGTAGATATCAAATGGAATAATGAGACTAAAAGAAAACCTTACTTCCTAAAAGCAGCCACTGTAACTGCTAATATTTTGGCAGTTTTTTCTCCCAGTCTTTCTTAGCTGTTTTAATTTAGCCAAGAACAAACTGTGTGTGTATAGTTTTGTACCCTGCACTGGCTACCTGACTGTTATAACCTAAGCATCTCCCATTAATTCTAAATCTTCTTCTCTGTTTTGTCATTACCGGCCAAATAAGTGTATCTAGATCCATCTATATGGATTAAATAGAAAAAATAGAATAGAAAAATAGAAGAAAATATTGGATTTTCTTCTCCTACAACCTGTGGATTTTTATCATTTCATACTTTCTTATTTATGTATAAAATTAAATCATTGACACCATCTAAGTGAAAGGTGTTTTTCAAAGGGATAAAGTGTTCTTCATTATAAGCCCAGAAATATGCTCTAAGGTTGTACTGACATTTGAATGCTAATTTCTAAAATAAAAGAAGAAATGGTTCCCCCAAGACACTCACAGAGCAACAAGAAGATTAGAGGGAGATTTGAAGGATGAGATTCATATGCTACTTCAGCATTCTAGAAAAAGCACCCATCACTTAGCTAACAGTCAGGGTCCTCATTTGTCACTTACCTGCTGTATGATCTTAAGTATGTCGCTGAATTTCCCCACAGAGGCTTTATCTGGGAATTGGGAGAAATAATACTTACTTCGTATAGGGACTATTTTTTTGTTTCATCGCTAAGTCATATCCGACACTTTGTGACCCCATGGACTGCAGCATGCCAGACTTCCCTATCCTTCACTATCTCCTGGAGTTTGCTCAGGGAGATTTAGCATAATCTAGTATGTAATCACTTTTTAGCGTATGATCAATATTTGTTGAAGCTCTGTCCTTACTATTCAAAGTGAAATCTTTTCATAGTAGATTTGTGTTAATGTAAACAATATAAATATAGAGAAGTGACATTTGCAAAAGCCTTAAAATAGAAGAACCAGTTCCTTAACTGTACCCTCCTATAGCTAGCAATTTTTTAAACAGATCGCCCATATTTTACCTAGGCTGACAATTTTTTTTTTGACATCTGTATAGCAGTCTGTGTTCATCTTGGTTGACTATGGCTATAGATTCTCAAGAAATCTAATTTCATTTGTTGATCATAATGATGCACACTCTGGAAACCCAAATGATTAGTGTAGATAGAATTCTAGGGCCTTGTTTCAAAAAGTGTATGCATAAACTGCATACAGTTTAGTACAGTCGAGCATTTTCAAAACCACTATATACATACAAAGAAACAGCGTAGCTACCACACATTCATTCTTCCATGATTATTAAAGTTGATCCAGTTTCTCCTCTTTCTGCACGTTCTTCAGTCCCATGCCCCCCTTGCCTTCAGCTTGACTGAGACAACAGACTATCAGTTGGATGATAGTCTCCATCCCTCATCTCGGTCCAGCCTCTGTCCTTCTCTTCTGTGAGGGCAAGGACTTGGACCTCCTCAGGGACTTGGTTGTCATCTTCTACCCTCTCTATCCCTTCTAGCTGTTTATCCTTCACACAGTGTTTCTCATCACAGACAGCTGATACATTCTTCAATCCACCTCTTTACGCGCTTTCTCTGAGACAGTCAGTCCTCTCCTGATCGTCCTCCTCTTTTCTGGTCTTCTCTTTTCACTCTTCCATCTGCTCTGCTCAGGCATCAAAATCTACATTCAGAAAGAACCCCAGGGAATTCCGTGGCTGTCCGATGATTAAACCTCGTTTTATCACTGCCATGAGCCCAGGGTTCAATCCCTAGTCAGGAACTAAGATCCTGCAAGATGTGAGGAAAAGCCAAAAGAAAAAGAAAAATGACCCCCAAACCATGTCCTTTGAGCATGTCAAAGAAATATAACATTACTGTTGGATTTCATTGTTTGACTTGAGTAAAGGAGACATCCATATTCAACTCTTTCTTCTTCTTATATATCTTGAGTGAATGAGTGAGTGAGTGAAGTCGCTCAGTCATGTCCGACTCTTTGCGACCCCATGGACTGTAGCCCACCAGGCTCCTCCGTCCATGGGATTCTCCAGGTAAGAATACTGGAGTGGGTTATGTGGCAGAAATAAAAATAAATGTATGTACCATCAATCTTTTGTTTCTCATTACCTTCTTACCTAAGATACACACAATACACACAATCTTGACATTATTTGTTGTCTTTCAATGATTAATAATTAAGAATCCCTATGTGCTAGACTTTGAGGGATTACAGAAAAATATAATGATAACAGTTACCCTCACTGAGCTCCTCATGTTTGCCGGGAGGTTTACGTAACAACGACTTTGCACAGCAAGATTAAATTCTCCAGTTCTACATGGAATAATGTTGAGGCTTCAAGTTTTCAAGTTCACACAGCTTGTAACCAAAGGGCTAGAATTCAAGCCGTTTCTTTATAACACAATACTTTATGACTCAACATTAAATATATATAACGGCTCCTAAGACGTACAAATTATGAGAAGGGGTGATCACTGTGGTTAGCTTTGAGTTTTGATCAAATTAATTATGTGGGGTTCTTAAAATTTATTCATTTGTTTTTCTAAAAACTAAGAAAAATATGCAGTTCTACAAAATTTGAGTTTTGGAAAAAGTAAAAAAATAAGTCACTCCCATCCTCATTTTTCATTTCAATTTACATATCAATTTTTGTGCTGCCTCATAAAATCATGCACTTTGGAAACAAAGATGAGTATTATTTTATGAAAATATGAAAATACATTCAGAAAAGTTAAATTCTGGCCTTTTGCTGGTCGCTCCTAAGACCTGTAGAATAGGAATGTTTACATGATTCAGGAGGTGTTGAAGCTGTGTCTCCCTGAAAGTTCATTAATTATGGACATTTTCTCTTTTTCTCTCCATGGAATTCTAGGACTGGAAAAGACCTTGTTATGTAGCTCCAATATAAAAATAAACAATGACCTGAGAATAAAATGTAATTGGGGCAGGCCTAATGAGAGTCAGGAGTATGCATAATGAGAGGCAGGCAGTGGGCCTAATGAGAAACTTTACAGACTCTGTTTCTTTCTCTTTGTTTTACTGACATTTTCAGTGTATTTTCCCTTATGCTTTCTTATAAGTTTATAATGTAGTGAATATAATGGCATGATGTGGTAAGGTTGTACTGTAGTGTAGGTAGATACCCAGGGCAGTGTTAAAGTAGCCGAGAAAAATCCTTGTTAGATCTGGTTGTTCTGTGCCATTCTGGTGCCCAATCTTTTCTCCTCTTGGAAGCTAGTTATAATTGGAGGGAATACCAGATGCTTCAGGTCTTTTCTCCTAGGTCAGGAAAGACAAAAAGAGATGATATATGAAGTTGAACTGACAACATGAGATAAAGGTGGAGTTTATAGCTGTTCCCAAAATCAATGGAAAAGAAAGCTGTGATTAATATTAAATACTTGTCACATCATGCCAGTCCATGGGGTCACAAAGAGTCGGACATGACTGACAGACTCAGCGCAGTACAGCACATGTCATGCCTGTCCTAGGTTTTGACCATTCCTTTAAAACAAGACTGTAAATCCCTCTATTCAGCTATTAACTCCTTGAAAATATGAACTGTTTTCTTCCTTGTTGTATCTGCGCTGGCTAGTACAATTTTAGCATAAATAATTAGTCAACCAATATCTGGAAATAAATGGAAAATAAATTAAGAGAATACAAATAATGATTTTAAACTATTTTGAAGTCTAAATTCTGGGTTAGACTTGTCTCATAAATAATTCTTAAATGTGAGCTACTATACCTACAATAACTCAGGAAACATTGGTAGGGTTCTAGGTGGGAAAGATGTATCCCCTGAGAAATTTGACCTCATATTTGACCTTATGAGAGTCTATGGTTTAAATTTATATTGCTTATGATATCCACAATACTCAAATTTAGAAATAAATTTAAAACGTGGTCCAGTTGGAAACAGCCCTGGAATAACTAGCAAAAACAAACTAAAGCATCTTTGGCAGGCTACATTCCAGACGAGGGCCACAAAGATGTCACCTCTGCTAAAACTCCACCAACACTAGCTCATAGTCCAAAATCAAAAATACATAAGGAAACAAACCACCATGAGAAACAGTAGAAGCAGCAAACAACAAAATTAGATTCCAAGATTTTTGTAATAAATAATTGGATAATGATTGCAAAATATATATTTTAAATGATTAAAGAAACAAAAGATGGGAGCAAAAATGAGAAAAGAAAATAAATTATTAAAATAAGAAACATATCAAAGAATTTTAAGTTTTTAAAAAGAAATAGAAATAAAATAAAAATGCATTAATAGTAAACAAAAGGTAAATGGACTAAACTCATAAGTTAAAATGAAGGGATTGTCATATTTAACTTTTAAAAAATTTTATTGAGGTATTGTATTCACAAGGGGAAATGTGTGTAAATGCACAGCTTGCTGAATTTTTGTGAACTGAACTCACCTGTATAAATAGCACCTGGGTCAACAAATATTACCAGCACCTCAGAAGTCTCTCTTCTGCCTTTTTCAGTCATTTCCCTACTCTTCCCCAAAAGAGCAACCATTATCTTGACTCTAACAGCATAGATTAATTTTCTTTTTATTCCAGTTTAAAGATGTATATATGTAAAGCAAAATACAAAACTTTCAGAAGACAGTCTTTATGATCTCAGAGTTTAGAAAGATTTCTAAAGCACAAAAACATATATAAAGGAAATAACTGATCAGTTTGACTTCGCTAAAAAAAAAGAAATTTTGTTCACCATAAGACATAAAAGCAATAAATAATCTAGTCACAAATGAGAAAATATTTGCAATTTGAAATAAAGTCACCAAAGTATCAATATCCAGAATATATAATTTCTATAAATCAATAAGAAAAAGATAAACTACCTATTGACTTGAAAACTAGATAAAGATTTAGATATTTCATATGAGAGGAAACCTTAATAGCCATTAATATAGCACCAGATATTCAGCATTAGTGGTCATATAGGGAATTCAAATTAAACTGTAACCACCAGGTTGAAAAAAAAAGAAATATATATAGTGATTAAGGGTACAGACTCTGGAGTTGTCCTGGCTGGGTTCACACCCCAGATCCACATACCTAGTTATGTGCTCTTGGGCAAAGTATCACACTTCTTTGGGTTTTGGTTTCCTTATTTATAAAATGAGGCTATTAATTCTTCCTACATTATAGAGGCATTGACCTCATTAATATTGTTTAGGCCAAAATCTTTCTTATCTTTGACTTCATCTTTGGCCTTCAGGAAGTCCTCTCACTTCTATTTTTAAAATATATACAGAGCTTTCTCTCTTTTCACCACTCCTATCACTCCCACTGTGGTCCAGATTCACTGATACATCTCACCTGGACAATCACGATAACCATTTGAATGGCCTTTCTACTTCAGCACTGACCTTTGTACGCTATTTGCAACACGATAGCAAGAATGGTATTGTTGAGTCATATTCAGAACCAGGTCACTCTATCACCCAAAACCCTTCAGTGCTCTCCCATCTTGCCCTGTAAAAGCCAAAATTCTGACTATGTTCTTCAAGTCCTTCAGGTTCCTAGACCACCTTGTTTCGAGTTCCCACTCTGATCGCCGCTTCTTCCATTCTGCTCCTCTGTTCCAGACACACTGGGTTCCTTGCTACTTGCTCTAATCAGAATACTCCTCTTCCATATGTTCACCTGGCTTGCTTATTTACTTCTTTTTTTAAGTCTTCACTTTGTCTTTAAGTCAGTGATAGCTTCATCGGGCACTGTCTAAAATTTCAACATCACTTGTTTTTGTTTTTTTCCCAACCTCCAATGAGGGAAAATCAAAGACCAAAAATAATCTGGAACTACTGAAATTTCTGGGACAAAGTTAGTAGCCAAAGGAAGTTGTTCAGCCAACATATTGAATAACCCTATATTTTCCTACTTAGCTTGGCTACATGGCATATCAGATCATTTCTGGCCTCTGTACTTTCCCTCTCCTATTTTCTCCATCAGACGTGCCCTCTCCTGGGCGGGAGGGTCTAACTCAAGTGTTCATTCCTTCAGGCCTGAGTATCAGGGGACTGCTGTCTAACAGTTGTGGTTCTCATCTCCCTGGCAGCAAAGTGAGCTCCTTGGGCTGGGGTGGGGGAAACTTGATATCTCCTTTTTTGCCTTTTCTTTTTTAACCTTAGCTCATATCACTAATATACTATATTTTAGCTGTGAAACTAAAATAGAACAACAATCTTGTTTAGTATTTCCTCTACAGAATTTAAGTTCCAAAAGACAAGGATTTTTTGTTAAGCTTTGTTCACTAGTGAATTTTCAACACCAAATCCCATGGACGGAGGAGCCTGGTGGGCTGCAGTCCATGGGGTCGCTAAGAGTCAGACATGACTGAGCGACTTCACTTTCAGTTTTCACTTTCACACATTGGAGAAGGAAATGGCAACCCACTCCAGTGTTCTTGCCTGGAGAATCCCAGGGACAGGGGAGCCTGGTGGGCTGCCGTCTATGGGGTCACACAGAGTCGGACACGACTGAAGTGACTTAGCAGCAGCAGCAGAATAGTGGCTAGCACATTGTAAGGCCTCGATAGCTTTTTGTTGAGTGATTACATAAATGAATGAATGAATGAAAGCCTAGTTTGGGCAAGAGTGTGAAGCAAGTGGAAGATTTGCACACTGCTGGCAGGAGTGTAAATCTGAATGACTTTGAGGAGTAACTTGACAGTACTGGTAAAGCCAAAGATGGATGTCCCTTCTGACTCAGATGTTCCAGTCCTGGTAGATACTCTTTAGTTAAATGCTTCATATGGGCATCAGGAGACAGGAATGAGAATAGTCAAAGTTCCATCATTTGAAATAGAATAGAATTGGAAACAACCCAAATGTTCATCAACAGTAGAATGGATAACTGCATTTCCATTGTTTATATTGTATAGCTAGAAAAATATGTGAATTAGGACTATAGCAAAACAACACAGATGAATCTCAAAAACAAAATATTGAGCAATATATTCAATGTAATTTCATTTATATAAATTTGAAAAACATAGCAACCGAATAATATGTTGTTTAGAAATAGTAAGATTTGCAGGCATAAGGGTTTGCAAAAACAAGGGCATAAGGTACATAAAATTTAGGATAGTGATTCCCACAGTAGCAGAAAGGAATAGATGGAATCACAGAGGACAGAGAGCAGTTCCAAAGTGTAAAATCCATGTTCCTTTTCTTTTTTTTTTGTTTTGTTTTATTTATTTATTTTTTACTTTACAATATTGTGGTGGTTTCTGCCATACATCAGCATGAATCCTCCATGGGTGCACATGTGTTTCCCATCCTGAACCCCACCTCCCACGTCCCTCCCCATCCCATTCCTCTGGGTCATCCCAGTGCACCAGACCCGAGCACCCTATATCGTGCATCAAACCTGGACTGGTGATTCATTTCACATATAATTTACATGTTTCAGTGCCATTCTCCCATATCATCCCGCCCTTGCCCTCTCCCACAGAGTCCAAAAGACTGTTCTATACATCTGTGTCTCTTTTGCTGTCTCACAGCAAATGGGTTATCATTACCATCTTTCTAAATTCCATACATATGCGTTAGTATACTGTATTGGTGTTTTTCTTTCTGGCTTACTTCACTCTGTATAATAGGCTCCAGTTTCATCCACCTCATCAGAACTAATTCAAATGTATTCTTTTTAATGGCTGAGTAATATTCCATTGTGTATATGTACCACAGCTTTCTTATCCATTCGTCTGCAGATGGACATCTAGGTTGCTTCCATGTCCTGGCTATTATAAACAGTGCTGCAATGAACATAGAGGTACACGTGTCTCTTTCAATTCTGATTTCCTCAGTGTGTGTATCCAGCAGTGGGACTGCCGGGTCATATGGCAGTCCTATTTCCAGTTTTTTAAGGAACCTCCACACTGTTCTCCATAGTGGCTGTACTAGTTTGCATTCCCACCAACAGTGTAAGAGGGTTCCCTTTTCTCCACACCCTCTCCAGCATTTATTGCTTATAGACTTTTGGATAGCAGCCATTCTGACTGGAGTGAAATGGTACCTCATTGTGGTTTTGATTTGCATTTCTCTGATAATGAGTGATGTTGAGCATCTTTTCATGTGTTTGTTAGCCTTCTGTATGTCTTCTTTGGAGAAATGTCTGTTTAGTTCTTTGGCCCACTTTTTGAATGGGTCAATTATTTTTCTGGAATTGAGCTGTAGGAGTCGCTTATATATTTTTGAGATTAATTCTTTCCGTTGTTTCATTTGCTATTATTTTCTCCCATTCTGAAGGCTGTCTTTTCACCTTGCTATAGTTTCCTTTGTTGTGCAGAAGCTTTTGATTTTAATTAGGTCCCATTTGTTTATTTTTGCTTTTATTTCCAATATTCTGGGAGGTGGGTCATGGAGGATCCTGCTGTGATTTATGTTGGAGAGTGTTTTACCTATGTTTTCCTCTAGGAGTTTTATAGTTTCTGGTCTTACGTTTAGATCTTTAATCCATTTTGAGTTTATTTTTGTGTATGGTGTTAGAAAGCATTCTCGTTTCATTCTTTTACAAGTGGTTGACCAGTTTTCCCAGCACCACTTGTTAAAGAGATTGTCTTTCCTCCGTTGTATATTCTTGCTTCCTTTGTCAAAGATAAGGTGTCTATAGGTGCGTGGATTTATCTCTGGGCTTTCTATTTTGTTCCATTGATCTATATTTCTGTCTTTGTGCCAGTACCATACTGTCTTGATGACTGTGGCTTTGTAGTAGAGACTGAAGTCAGACCGATTGATTCCTCCAGTTAACATTCTTCTTTCTCAAGATTGCTTTGGCTATTTGAGGTTTTTTGTATTTCCATACAAATTGTGAAATTATTTGTTCTAGTTCTCTGAAAAAATGTATAGACCTATGTTATATTATCTATTTTATGTTTCATAGTTATAAATATTCCATATTATCTACTTTATATATATAATAAAACTAATTTAAAACAAAAATCTAATGAAAATTATTAGGGAAAAAGGTAGACAATTCACTGAACAGGAATTCTGACTGGTCAAGAAATAGGAGAAGCTGCCCAAACTCACCATAAATCAGGACTAGAAATAAAGCAATATTAAGGTAATATTTATGAAGCTGGCAAGCTTTTCAAAAGCTATCAAACTAGATGTTTTTCAGGTTTTAGGAAAACAGATATTCCAATAAACTGCTCATGAAAAGGTAAAAAAATATACTCAGTGGGCAATTTTATCTGTTAAATTAGTGATGTGTAAATCTACAGTCCCAAAGAAAGGCAATGCCAAAGAATGCTCAAACTACCGGACAATTGCACTCATCTCACACGCTAGTAAAGTCATGCTCAAAATTCTCCAAGCTAGGCTTCAGCAGTATGTAAACCGTGAACTCCCAGATGTTCAAGCAGGTTTTAGAAAAGGCAGAGGCACCAGAGATCAAATTGCCAACATCCGCTGGATCATGGAGAAAGCAAGAGAGTTTCAGAAAAACATCTATTTCTGCTTCATTGACTATGCCAAAGCCTTTGACTGTGTCGATCACAATAAACTGTGGAACATTCTGAAAGAGATGGGAATCCCAGACCACCTCACCTGCCTCTTGAGAAACCTGTATGCAGGTCAGGAGGCAACTGTTAGAACTGTACATGGAACAACAGACTGGTTCCAAATAGGAAAAGGTGTACGTCAAGGTTGTATATTGTCACCTTGCTTATTTAACTTATATGCAGTTTTAAGAAGCACAAGCTGGAATCAAGATTGCTGGGAGAAATATCAATAACCTCAGATATGCAGATGACACTACCCTTATGGCAGAAAGTGAAGAGGAACTCAAAAGCCTCTTGATGAAAGTGAAAGAGGAGAGTGAAAAGGTTGGCTTGAAGCTCAACATTCAGAAAACAAAGATCATGGCATCTGGTCCCATCACTTCATGGGAAATAGATGGAAAAACAGTGGAAACAGTGTCAGACTTTATTTTTTGGGGCTCCAAAATCACTGCAGATGCTGATTGCAGCCATGAAATTAAAAGACGCTTGCTCCTTGGAAGGAAAGTTATGACCAACCTTGATAGTATATTAAAAAGCAGAGACATTACTTTGCCAACCAAGGTCCGTCTAGTCAAGGCAATGGTTTTTCCCGTGGTCATGTATGGATGTGAGAGTTGGACTGTGAAGAAGGCTGATCGCCGAAGAATTGATGCTTTTGAACTGTGGTGTTGGAGAAGACTCTTGAGAGTCCCTTATACTGCAAGGAGATCCAACCAGTCCATTCTAAAGGAGATCAATCCTGGGTGTTCATTGGAGGGACTGATGCTAAAGCTGAAACTCCAATACTTTGGCCACCTCATGCGACGAGTTGACTCACTGGAAAAGACTGTGATGCTGGGAAAGGTTGGGGGCGGGAAGAGAAGGGGACGACGGAGAATGAGATGGCTGGATGGCATCACCGACTCTGTGGACATGAGTTTGAGTGTACTCCGGGGGTTGGTGATGGACAGGGAGGCCTGGCGTGCTGTGATTCATGGGGTCGCGGAGAGTCGGACACGACTGAGCGACTGAACTGAACTGAACTGAACTGAAATCTACAGTCAGCAAATTTTCAAAATAGTACCATATTTTCCGTCAGAATATCTTCAAAATGATACCATTTTTGGAAAACATACAAAAATAATATTTTAATGAGTATATCTTTCTAGGTAGAATAGACTACATGGGATGGGGCCAGGAGGAATAGTCAAAGGGGTCTCTATCTGTAATGTTCTAATTATTTTTAAGCATATTTATTTATTGCTTATTTAATTATATTTTCTTTTGCAAAAGAAATATAATTAAAGCTGCATACCAAAGTTTGAAGCTAATTAAATGTAGTACTTAAATGAAATTAGAGCTTTTATAGCCTTTAGTGTTTATATTAAAAACTACAAAGAACTTGAATTTAATGAGTTAGAATATCAACTTAAGAGGTGAGAAAAGGAACAAGAAGAACAAGTCCAAAGAACAAAATTAAGTTAAAAATAAAGATAAAAGTAGAAAAAAAAATAGAAAAAAAAAACTGCAGTAGAGAAGATCAACAAAAACCAAAACTTGTCTCCTTGAAAAAACCAATAAGGAGACTTCCCTGGAGGTCCCATAGATTCTGCACTCCCAACAGAGGGGACACATGTTCAGCCTCTGGTGGGGAACTAAGATGACACATGCTGTGCAGCCTAAAAATCAGAACAATAGCAAAAACAAAACAAAGAAACTGAAAAAACCAACAAAATAGACAATAAGGCAAAAAAAGAGAATAAAAATTAACAATGTTAGAAAAGAAAAGGAGGACATAATCACAGGTGCTTTGGAGATTACAAAGATGAGAATATGACATTCACAACTAATGTAAATAAATATAAAACTGAGATGAAATGGATAATTTCCTAGAAACATGGAACTTATCAAAACTGTCTGAAGGGGGAAAAAGCTGCATCGACCTTAAAGAAATTGAATCTGTTGCTAAAAATCTATTCACCAAAAAATATACAAAGCCCAAGTTGTTTCATAGGTGAGTTCTATTTAACTTTCAAAGAACAGATCATTTGATTTTTATATAACCTGTTTAAGAAAAAAGATAAAGGAGGAATGTTCCCCAAATCATTTAATGAAGTTATTATAATACTCCTGAAATAAAAGTCAATGGCTGTAATAAAAATGGAAAATACATGTTGATCTCATTTATGAACATAGATGCAAATGTTGTGAACACAGTATCAGCAAGAAAAATTAATCAATGTAAAAACAAGCACATTATGACTGAACTGGATTTATCCCAGGAATGTTAAGTATGCTCTAATATTAGCATATTGTAAGTATAGTTTGGGCTTCCCCCAAATTATAGTGGTAAAGGTGCTAGTGATAAAGGACCCGCCAATGCAGGAGCTGCAAGAGATACATTTTCAATCCCTGGGTCGGGAAGAACCCCTGGAGGAGGGCATGGCAACCCACTCCAGTTATTCTTGCCTGGAGAATCCCAAGGACAGAGGAGCCTGGTGGGCTACACAGTCCATAGTGTTACAAAGAATTGAACAAAACTGAAGCAACTTAGCTTGCCCATGAGTATAATTTAACAAATGAAAAGAAAATATCTCTGTAGATATAGAAAAAATATTGAATATGAAAGATTCAACACATATTTATTTTTTAAATTCTTGGCAAAGTATATAAGGGAAGAAATTTATTTATGGATAAAACATATCTGATAAAAGCCATAGGAAACATCATACATGGTGGTGAACCTTTAGAAGTTTAATCTCTTAAAAAATTTTTAAGTATTCTTCTTTTGATGTATGTTTTGGCTTTTCTCTATATCTTTTTATCTTGGGCATTGAACATCTTGATGTAATCTATATATACTTAGAACATTGTTTGCTTAGGAAAAATTCCAAGAAGTAGAATTGTTTAGATCAAGGTTTAACATCCTATAAATTGTATTATATTTTCCTAAATATCCATAAAGGAAGATTGTGCAAACTTACAGTGACAAAAGAAAATTCCCAAATGAATTTGGAATATAAATTTGGAAAATAAAAAGGAAGTTCCCTTTTTATTCATTTATTCAATAGATATCACTATTGAGCATTATGATATGCTATACTCTCTGCTGGAAGTTGGTATTCAATGACAAACACAACAATTATGCTTGGTGCCCTTCTGAAGCTTGCAGATTAGTTTTGGGGTCATCTGCCTATCTTCTTTAAGAAATTACTTGTGTGTGACTTATCCATTTTTCTGAGTTGTCAGTTTGATTCTACAAAGCCAAAATTCTAGGGTCTTCAGTATGAAGAAATCAGATCTCTTCAGGTAGAGTAACTTTGTTTTCCAAACCAAAATTTGAATGGATGATAGAAAAGCACAATAGTACTTAGATGGGGACAAGGGAACAAAGTATCTGAAAATAGGTTGGTCCCTGAAAGTCTGAAACATGTGATTTCCTCACCCATGGAAAGGGAGGAAGTGCTTACAAACAGAAAGATTGGGGACATAAACCACAGGCTGCATCATATACCCAGTTTTGCCTTGAGCAGGCGCTACAGTAATTTGGCTGAAGTTAAATTCAGAAACCGCTATGGAGGAGAGTCCTTCAATAGCATTTATCATTCTCAATCAGCAATTTTAATTTTATTAATAAAAAATAATAATAAAAAAAACCTCACCAATGACAAGAGAGCAAACTAGCTTTAGCTACTCCTTCCTCCCAAATGAGACATGAATAAACTATGTAATTGAGAAAAAGCATGGAACCAAGCAAGTCATAAAAACTATAAGAACACCTGGAGAGGTAAGAGGTAGTCTTGATGTGGTGTGGAAAGGGGCCACATCTGCACAGCAGCCAAAGCAGGAGCCCGAGGGGAGGATCGGTTCGAGATGTTAACTTCTGTGTTCACTGTTGCTCTCATTATTTTGGACTGACCTTCATCTGCCTCATTGCAATAACCTCAGGCATCCATTGTCATATCAGGAGTAGCATCTGGGTTGTGAAGAAGTTGATGAAGGTTTCGGAAGATGACCAGTTGCCCTGCCCTTGAGCATCCTCTCCTTCATCTCCTGTGCCTCTAAATTCCCGTCTGATGGAAAATAACCTAGAGAGACTGCCTCTCACCAGTGTTGCTATGTTCTAAGGATTTAAGGGTCAGTCCTTGACAGAGGAATTGCCAGAGGAGTGAACTCAGTTCAGTTTGGGGGTGATCTAAAATCTGATGGTGCTGGAGGCTTTCTCCACTATGGAGCACATCCATCTCCTAAAAATCTCTGAAGGAACACTCTAGTGTGTGTTCCTCGTAACATTTCTTCGTAACATTTGCAGACAGAGTTGACCCCAGGATTATGTGAGCTCACAGGCCAAAATAACCAGATGCCCAAGAGAACCGCCACTGAAAAACAGAGACTAAAATCTGGACATGGATCACAAGAAGCAAAACTACTGAAACAGGCAAGTTGATAGCTTAAAATAGGCATATTGGAGAGATAACAAATATTAAAGACAGATATTAGATAAAGATATTTAAAGATAGATAAAGATATTAGATATAAAATATTAGAGAATATTAGTAATTTGGGACAGGTACAAGATGTTGTAAAAATAAATGGAAATATTAAACACAAAAAAAGTTAAAATAGAGAAAAATGGACACCACTTTTATCTAAAACAAAATCGAAGTGAAGTAAAAGTTCCTCAGTCCTGTCTGACTCTTTGCGACCCCATGGACTGTAGACCGCCAGGCTCCTCTGTCCATGGAATTCTCTGGGCAAGAATGGAGTGGGTTGCCCTTCCTTTCTCCAGAGGATCTTCCCAGGCCAGGGATTGAACCCAGGGCTCCTGTATTACAGGCAAACTTTTTACCATCTGAACCACCAGGGAAGCCCAAAACAAAATTGGAATCAGTCAATTAAGGGAAAAGTCACTTAAAGCAAGGAGTCAGTTTTAAATGACACAAATACCTTCAACATTTTTCACTTACATAAATGCATCTTAATTTGCCAATCTTTTGATAGTCAGTGCTTTTTCTTTGAATCTTAAAGTTCTAGGATCTCTTTCTTGCACAAAGCACACTCAAAATGTATCTACCAGAACTTCCAGTTTCTATTTCTGTGTCTTTAATTCAGAGCCAAGAATTAAAAGACATGCACAAAGTATCTAAGTTGACTCCTTCTGTATTTCAGTGTATTTTTGTAACATTTTACAGTTGTCCTGCTCACTACTATTTTAGTATCATTTTTTATGCAACTAATTTTACCACATCTTTTCTACACATTTGACTTAGTGTTTTGGAAAACAATTCTTTTTCATAGTCACATTTAATCTACATAGATAAATTAACAGTTACGAATACCAGTTTAAAGCAAACGTATAAGACTTTGGGAGTAATGGAATTGACTCTTGTTAAGCCTAAAAATTTATGTGGTGGGTGTAGGAGTGACTTGGGCAACTGGAGAGTAATCTGGTGCCGTCAGCATTTGCTGTGCAGAAGGCACTGGTCATCGTGCTTTCTGGCACAGTCTTTTCCTCCATATATGTTCATGATTTATTTTGTGTACAAACTCATTCTGAACATCATCGAAAAAACACACGTAGCCCAAAAGAACTTTTTTCAGGATCTTTGTGGGGTAACTTTGAAGTGCCTAAACAGTTTGGAAACAAAATAAAATTAGCTCTAAAGCACCAAAGTAAGTCAAAGCTAAAACTTTCATTCAGATTAGATTTCTGCATGCATGGTTCTTATGTGAAAATAGAACTGCCTTCTTTGGAAACAAAGAGAAATACATTCTTGTACTGTAATAATTCATAATTTTTGACATTTTACCTATATTGTCAAGAATATGTAGTAGTTTCAATACAAAGAGACCTTAAGGAGGGAGCTTAATGAATCTTGCTGAAAAAGAAAGCTCAACAAAGTTAATCAGTGTAAAATAAGAGTTTTCTGGAGTTCAATACAAACTGTGACAATCTACCCTCACCACACTTTAACTCTCACAAAGAAACAAGTCAAGCAAGCTTAATTTTCATCAGCTATTGATTTATGGTTATTGATTTATATGTCTTCATAAAAATCATTTGGTAGCTGTTTTCTAATTAAGTGGCATTATTCAAATGTCATATATTTTTTGTCTTCATTTTCATTGATTTCTCTGATTTATAAACTCTTTCACATGTTCCAGTTTCTTATCATGTTTAACACAATCAATGTTCTACTCTAAGCTTCAAGCCTTCTGTTGAATGCCTTTACATAATCTAATCTGCCATAGTTCATAAATTGAATTCAAACTCTTCTTCATAATGAAAACAATTTTAACCTTTTGCTGTAATTTTTTCTTTCCTTTGTCAGTCAAATTAATGAACTCTCTAACCATCTGGAAAACAAAAATATTAAGAACTTGAATATTGAATATTACTATTTACATATAGTGTTATATACTTGTGTCAGACTTAAAATCATTTTGAAATACACAAGAAAACAATCTGCACCTCTTTACATTCTAAACTGTAAACTATCTATCTCCATGTATTGTACAAAAAAATGACCTCAAAGCAAAAAGAAAAGTTGAAGAAAGAGTTTGGCAATAGCCAAACTCAGGCTAAATAGCAAATCAGTTGAATTAGTTTTCAAATTGTCTTCCCTTAAAAATAGAAGATGGGGTAAGAGTGGTAAAATAGTTTTTTGGGTTTTTTTCTGAGATGTTCTGGTTACTGTTGTACCGTTGTAGTAAAGTACTCAAAATTAGCTAATTCAGAAAGTTATCAAAGGGATTGAAATATGATAGATACACTGACAAAAATGACAGTTTTTATTGGGAGTAACATAAAGTGAAGCAAAGAAACTGGAAATTTTCAAGTCAGTGATACAACTGTTATTTCCAAACCATGCTTCAACTTCTCAAAATTGAGGCAAAGCCTTTCTCAGTTGGTTTGGCTCCAGTGTTTTCATTTGTCCCGATACTCTGTGAATTACATTGTGAAATAGCTGATCGTAAAACAACACTGAATAATGTCCCCAGTCCTAGGCATTTTAATTTGCAACACTTTCATTAAGGAAATGGGACAGCATAAAGCTCACAGTGTTGTGGCTCAATATTCAATTTATTTGCCAGTGACAAATCTTCATGTAGAAAGACCACACAGTCCTCATGGTGGATGGAATGGTGTAGTTTCAGTCATGTAGTGGATTTTGTCCCTCATATCAGTGGCAAGGGCTGGGGTATTGGTATTCAACTCAGAGACCTACATAAAGAAATGAAATCATTAGAAATCTTCCTTTGTGTATACATTCTTCACACTCCCATGCAAGAAAGAATTCATCATAGGCTAATTATAAAGATAAAAAGAGGCACACAATGTATAAGAAAGATTAAGAATAGCTGAATGTAGAAAGTAGAAGAAATGGATATTAAGCTTTAATATTTTTGATAATATGTATATTTTGTCGATGCCTAACAATATCAGTGTTTCTCTTGGAGTTTTTTTTTAGCATAGTTTTAATTTCTTCAGAGAAAATACATTGTTTCATTAGTTAATTTTTTTATTTATTGGCAAGGCCACTGAGAAATTAATTATGCTGTGCCATGTCTCCCTTTTTTCCTCTGAAAGACAATACTATTAGATTTGCTGAGAAGATCCTTCTGGAGGACATTTATTTGAACATAGTTCTGGTCACTGTAGGCCCCCAGCCCTTGCAGATATTCTAGACTAGAGGCCCCATGTGCCAACCACAAGCTTCTAGCAAAATGTTTACTTTCAAGACAAATAAGACAGTAGGATGAAAAGTGGCAGTTACTGTCTAAGGTTACCTAAACTGCAACTCTTCTGGTAGAAATCCCTTTTCTGCTGTTAGAGCAAGCAGGATGAAATAAAATGATACCCTACTTGACTCTTATTTTTTATGAGCTGAAGAAGTAGAAGTAGGAGGAACAGTTGAAAGTGATAAGAGAACCAAATTTCAACTCAATGAAAGGAAAGATCTTCCAACAGTTATGCTCTTTGTGACCCTGTGGACTTAGCCCATTAGGCTCCTCATCCATGGGATTCTCCAGGCAAGAATACTGAAGTGGGTCACCATGCCCTCCTCCAGGGGATCTTCCCAACCCAAGGATTGAATCTCCATCTCTTATGTCTCCCGCATTGGCAGGCAGGTTCTTTACCTCTAGTGCTATCTGGGAAGCCCCTCTTACTGTTACAGATATCCAGAAATGCCATTTGCTTCCTTCGATAAGAGGTGAGGTTTCTGCCTTTGGCCATGTTCAATTATAAGCCAGAGAGCCCTAACCAAGAGTGTTGGAGCAATCAAGCATTGGCTAGACGTCTGGACTACATGCATCACAAAGTAACTTTGGCTTTGGAATTGATGTTCCCTATATTTTAGGCTGTGTGTGTGTGTGTGTGTTTCCATTCATTGAAATAGATCTAAGGCCAGTCTTATGTGGGGAACTGATATTCCTGATCAATATCATGATAATAAGCACTTTGAAGTTGCAGACTTGAGAAGATATTCTTAACCTAATGGTGCATTAACTTAAATGCAACCTTATAAAACTCTGTACTTTTCCCTTAATAGCCTCCCAAACCAGAGAGAATCAAAAGTAGAAAATCTCCAGAAATAAGAACACTATTATCAGTGTTTACTGGCTAAAGTAATTTAGCAGACTCATAGAAAATAACCTTCCCTTTAAGTTATAAGCTCAAGGATTTCAAGACAATCTGACTACAGTATTTATTCAGTTTAATGAAGCTCAATTCCTTGTAGCTGTAACTACATTTCTTTCCTATATTAGCTTTACTTACTTAATGATGCCTATTCATCTTCTTAAAATGTGTTTTGCTATGTTTTTATAGGCTGTGCTTTTGGAAGTCTCATGTTTTTAAAAAGTCAAATTAAGTTTAAAGGAAGACAATGAAAAATACAGGGGATGGGAGAGGGCTGGGTAGCAGCCAGGAGTGCCTAGGGAACCCCAAAATTCTCAAAGAAATGACAAAGATGCAGCTCTCTGAACACTCAAGCCCTGTGAATGGCCTTTCCTACAGGACCAGTAGAGCCCTGAACTTGTAGCATCTGATCTTGGATTTGAAGCCCACCTCCTGCAAATGGGGCAGAGACACTGCACGAAGTTTGTCTTATTTTAGGCCATAGAAAGATATAGATATAAAAATACACAATATATGTATAGCAATATTATACAACTGTACAGTCATTATATAAGACACAGTCCAGAAATTTCTCTAAGGGGAAAAGAGGTGATAGGAAAGGAGATTTGTCTTGATGTTACAAGGGCATTGCAAGACCTTTGGTTTTACTTTTGTTTTTTGAGAGGAAGAAAGAGTTAGAAGGATTGGATTGGAGGGGATGGTAAATAGACATTGTGGGGAGAAACGTATCCCCTATCTTAAGTCACCCCCTGCTTCCACTAGTTGGGTACAAAGAAATTTACCTTTTGGGTTTCTTACTTAAAAAAAAAAACATGATCAGAATTACAGGTATCTTCCCTACCAACAAAGAACTGCCCTGATGGTCAAACAAGATGTATGAAACTCTGCTTTGTAGACTCTCATGTGTTACAAGTATTCACCAATGCTATTATTAACTGTACTAGCAAACATCTTGCTGTCCCTGAACCTGGATCTTATCTAGTGGAGAGGCAGTGTCGTCTGGCAGAGGGAGTGTGGACTTTGGATAAAACTCAGGACAGCTCAGTTCTTCCCTTTATTGTGTTTTATGTGGACAAATGCGTTAATATGGTCAAGTGCCGTTGTCCCAACTGTAAAACAGAAATAATAGTATCAATTTATGAGTTTTCTTCTTATAATAACGTGAATTGTTAAATTTTTTGAAAGCCTTTAACACATTCCCGAGCACAAATCCTACAAAGTGAGTCCCATTGGCATTATTACTGTTTTAGAAGTATAATAGTAATACTGATATTATTTTGTTGTTATTATTTAGTTGTTATGTCATGTCCAACTCTTCTGCAACCCCATGGACTATAACCTGCCAGCTCTTGCCATGGGTTTCCCCAGGCAAGAATACTGGAGGGGGTTGCCTTTTCCCTCTCCAGAGGATCTTCCTGACCCAGGGATCGAACCCATGTCTTCTGCATTGGCAATTCTTTACCACTGAGCCACCAGGGAAGCCCACTGATACTATTACAATGTCCTAAATCTAGAAAAGGACCTCAAAAGATTGCACTTGTACTTATTTGTAAATCTTGTGCTTATAAATCTTTGGCTTCGTAAGGATAGTCTTCACTCTGAGTACCATGATCTTGACTGGCAAGAAAGCATCTGTCCTGGTGGTAAAGATCACAGGTCTTCAGCACAATTCATCTCCAATGCTTACCTCTAGAGCCCATAGGAATCATTGGGTTCATCTTGAACAGATTCCCTCAGGATTTAGGACCAAGCAAGTATTATAATCCTAGGAGCAAAAGTTTATAATTCTAATAGAATATATTATAATGTTTGTTTGCAAATCCCCCAAATATAGTAATAAAAATTGTTTATTGGTACTCTAGTTGGCTTCTCACGTGTCTCAGTGGGTACAGAATCTGCCTACAATGCAGGAGACACAGGCAGATGTGAGTTCAATCCCAGGTCAGGAAGATACCCTGGAGGAGGGTATGGCAACCCACTCCAGTATTCTTGCCTGGAGAATCCCATGGACAGAGGAGCCTGGTGGGCTACAGTCCATAGGGTCACAAAGAGCTGGACACAACTGAAGCAACTGAACACACACACAGTCCAGTTTGTTCAGAACAGTTGTAGATATACCCAATAACATATAACAAACAAAATCTGAGGTATTCTCTAAAGAAGGCTTCCAGTTAAAAATAAAGGCAACTTTTATTAACAAACAAAAAAATTAATCCCAGGACAAAATTGTGGAAAAAATAAAATAATGCATTTAGTTCTTTCTTTACTTTCACTTTTATTACATACTTGTAGGTTCTTTAACATCCAAATTAAAATGAATTTCAGTGCACTACTTGGACAAGTAGATGAAAGTCAATATGTTGGCCCAAACTTTACTAAGTCAAATAGAGGCCGCGTTGAGGAGTCCATGTGAATTTAATTAGTGTTAGTTAATCTGGGTGTAGTGAAATGCTGTAATATTTCTGCACATGAACCAGAGTAATATGGTAGTTTCATTCTTTCACTATTAGGAGAAAGAATCAATCAGAATTAATAATAAACATATTTTATAAAACAGATATATAATAAAAAAGAAATGCTTCACCATGGCACCAGGTTTTCCTTCCCTTGCTTTCATGTTTAGAGTTGGTATGATTTTTTTGATCCAAAAGAATTCAAGTTCTGGAGGATTCTTTGTGTAAAAGGTTGTAGTAATACTTGAAAAATGATCATGTGTAAAATCTTCAATACAGCCAATATCAATTCAAAATAAATAAATAAATAAAACAGATATGATTTTTTCTTACTTTCAAGTAATTACAATAAGTAACACCAAATAAAAAACATAGTATCAAAGAAGTCTGTAAAAAACATGATTTGTTGACCATATTAAGTTGTTTAATTAACATAGGAGTGGTTACCATGAACTTTAGAACTTTTAAAGATAGATTGTCCTCTTATGCAGTTTAAATAGTCCCCTAGTCTTGTTTGCACTATTAACTTGCTTCTTTCTCCTGAAGAAAAGCTTTCCCAAGCAAATATTATTTTAAACCTGAGTCCCTGCCAAATGCTCACAAACTGTGAATTAGTGGAAATAAAACAAATGTTGTTTACTGTACTAGATAAATAAAATGTTAATTCAAGTTATTTTTCATTGACCCTGAATGGGAAGGAAGTAGATTCAAGGTTATTCATATTGAATACTATATCAACTATTTTGACATTTGTTGTTATTATTGTTACTACTCTTATTGGTTTGGGGGTAGAGTTTGTTCTTTATGTTTTCAAAATTGACCAATAAATCTATTTCCTTGGTAATTGACTACTCTGGGCCAGACTGGGGCGATGACGGTTTAATGACCAAATTGGTTGCTTCTGTCAGCTTGGCCAGTAGTCTTTTTGCACAGAGGACCAGTTTTGTGGAAGACAAGTTTTCCATGGACCAGAGGATGGGAGGTAGTTTTGTGATGATTCAAGCACATTACATTTATTGTGTACTCTATCTCTATTTTTATTACATCAGCTCCACCTTAGATCATCAGGCTTTAGATCCCGAAGGTTGGGGACTTCTGCAGTAGAACTTAATGTAGATTCTCCTTCTGAAATGTATCTTCAGGAGATTTTTGCATGTGAAACACAACGTTGAATTTGCCCACACATTTTCATTAAGTGCCCCAGGAAGGAAGTTATTATGAAGCCTGTTCATTCAGAGGAATTTTGTTACATGATATAAATAGACAAAGGAGTGCTAATCAGGGCTGCTGCCTTGCTTTGAAGGGAATCTCTTTTAAAATTCTAACAACCAGCTACAATTTAAAATGAGTCTATCAGATCGTCAAAGGTTTTTTTTTATTGATAAAAATTAATTTTGGCAAGAATATGAGGAAAACACAGCCTCCACACCATTGTTAGAGATGAAAATTGGTATAATCTGATAGGCAGACTGGTAGTATGTTGAAAAAGAAAAATTAACATATGTCCTTTGATAGAAGTAGCCCATATCTGGATATTTCACCTAAGGAATAGTCACTCAGCTGAGGAAAGAGGTTTGTGTGAAGATGCTCGATGCAGTTTTGTTTATAAGGGGAAAATCTGAAACAACCAAATGTCTAATAATGGGTAATAATGAACACAGTGAAATAAAATTTGATATGAAGATACAAAGAGATTGTGCTGCCATGAAAAATTGTTTAGTAGATTCAAATTTATTGCCATGGAAAGAGGCTTATAAATATTATTGAGGTAGTGAAAGCAAATTATATAAAAATACAGTCAGATTTATGTAGCATTTTGCATGATTTCTGCCCTGAAGGCTCAGTGTAAAGAATCCTCCTGCCAATGCACGAGAAATGGGTTCAATTCCTGGGTCAGGAAGACCCCCTGGAAAAGGGAAGGACTACCCACTCCAGTATTCTTGCCTGAAGAATCCCACAGGCAGAGGAGTCTGGCGGGCTACGGTCAATACGGCCACAAAAGAATCAGACACAATTGAGTGACTGAGCACACACACAGATAAGGATGCTTGATAATTTCAACTAAAAGGATGAAGCATTGCTGTGAACGCAAGGCTAAAGGAAGAAAATATTTGGGAAATATCTTATTCTACTCTATGTTTTAAGTTTTCATTTTTAATGGAAGGATAATAGCTTTATAGTGTTGTGTGAGTTTCTTCCATACAAGAGTGTGAATCAGCTGTAAGTATGTATATATCCCCTCCCTCTGAAGCCTCCCTCCCACCCCTTCCATCTACCCATCTAGGTCATCACAGAGCACTGAACTGAGCGCCCCGTGTTACACAGCAGCTTCCCACTAGCTCTCTCTTTTACATGGTAGTGTATATATGGCCATACTTCTCTTTCAATGTGTCCCACCCTCTCCTTCTGCCACCGTGTCTACAAGTCTCTTCTCTATGTCTATTCCGGTCCTTTAAATAAGTTCATCAATACCATTTTTTCTAGATTCCATATATATGTATTAATATATTACTTCGATATTTTTCTTTCTTGTAGTTTAATTCAGTTTTTTTTAAATTCTGAAAGTAACATGTTTGTGATAAAAAATTAATACAAATGTCAAATGTCTGTAGAGTGAAGTGAACAAGCTTTGTGTACATTATATGTTAATACACTTGATGGATTCACACATATACAAACATATTTTTTGTTTCTTTAACTTACTTTGTTTATTTTCTATCTCACATTCAGAAGTCCTAACTCCAGCTAATAACAGCTGAATTCATCACACACATTTCTGAATGAAACGCACTGGTCTTAAAATGGGGAAAGAAGTGGACTCCAGAAACAAAATGGGATATGACCACTAAGCAGAGGCTGAATGGATCCTAGTCAGCAAATGTCCTCTCTAGAGTAAAATACATTTGGGATGGGGACCCAAGAAGGGAAGGACCTATGCATTTAACCTTGATATGTGGTTATTAAAGCTATGACAAACCTAGACAGTGCATTAAAAAGTAGAGACATCACTTTGCCAACAAAGGTCCGTATAGTCAAAGCTATGGTTTTTCCAGTAGTAATGTTTGGATGTGAGAGTTGGACCATAAGGAAGGCTGAGCATCAAAGAACTGATGCTTTTGAGTTGTGGTACTAGAGAAGACTCTTGAGAGGCCCTTGGACAGAAGGATATCAAACCAGTCAATCCTAAAGGAAAACAACCCTGAATATTCATTGGAAGGACAGTTGCTGAAGTTGAAGCTCCAATACATTGGTCACCTGATGCAAAGAGCCTACTCATTGGAAAAGACTGATGCTGGGGAAGATTGATGGCAGGAGGAGAAGGTGGTGACAGAGGATGAGATGGTTAGATGGCATCACCAACTCAGTGGACATGAGTTTGAGCAAACTCAGGGAGATAGTGAAGGACAGGGAAGCCTGGAGTGCTGCAGTTCATGGGATCACAAAGAGTTCTACACAACTTAACAACTGAATAACAACAGCAATGTGATTATTAATGTAAAAAACTGGGTAGTCTCTCTGGGCTGAATATCTTCCCCCATCTTCCCCCCAACAAATTCATTTGTTTAAGCCCTAATCCTCAATGTGAAGGCACTTGAAGATGGGCCTTTGGGAGGTAATTAGGTCATGAGGGTGGTGTGCTCATAAATGGGATTAGCACCTTCAGAAGGAGAAACAGTAGAAGGAAGTTATCCCTTTCTCTCTGCCATGTGAGGACACAGCAAGTGGGTTGCTGTTTGCAAGCCAGCAAGACGGCCTTCATCAGAACCAAACTGGCCGGCACTTGGATCTTAGAATTCCCAGCCTCCAGAATTATGAGAAATGAATTTCTGTTGTTCAAGTTACCCAGTCCATAGGATTTTGTTATAGCAGCCTGATGTGTTATGGCACATAGGCAGCAGCCAAATCTCACTTTTTGAAAAAGTAAAGATATAATGGAACAGCAAAGTGTCCCCCATCTCCTGTATTTTCCTTCATATTTTCACATTGTCTATGGCTATTTGGGTTACAGTGTTTGTTTAGATGGGCTGGCCTAGAGTGTAAAGTGAGTGCTCAGGATAATTGATGATCACTACCGCTGCACGAAGACCATCCTGGACCGAAAGAGCTGTGTCTTTTTAATCCATTCTTTCTATTACTGGTTTTAAATAATGTGTCTGACAAGATTCTGCTTTCTCTCTGTCAACTGTCAGTGAACAGGTATTGGGCATTATTTGTGGGGCTGTAAATACATTACATGAAAAAATAATGAGTCCTTAAAAAGTCAAGAGAAATGCCTCCAGAGACGTTTACCTCACATGGTGATTTATGTAGGTCTGGGAAGGAAGTTTCAGAAACTTCCAAATGAAAAGTCTGGAACATAAACTGTTTCTTCCAAATCTGCCTTTGCTGTAGCCCCTGGACATATTTCCCTTTCACTTCTAATCTGGAAGTTGGAGAATGTTTTTCATGTTCAACTTAAATTGTTTAGTTAATGGTCTAAGAATAACTCTTGGGAGCATCCCTCAGCATAACATGTTATTACTCTATCCCTCTGACTGAATTTGATGTATCTATTGTGTTCTTGCTGAATAAACTGATCCCTGGGATTAATCATTTTCTTTTTACCAGCTAGAAATTGTAGACATTTAATGGATATACCTACATCAGTCAACTTAATGAGTCTCATTGTCTAAAGTTTGAAATATACTGATCATTCTAATCTTGAAATATAGTTGACATTCATCCTTACCACAAGTTTCTAAGTTTTCCAAGTTTGTCTCTCCTGCCTGCCTGAGGAAGATAATTTAGCTAAAGCTTTTTTTTAATTTAGTTCTTCCAGGGTCTGAGAACTCAAGTGCACCTTCTGGGTGATGTACAGAAGGGGCTGAAACATTCTTGCATGATTCACTATAGTGCACATTAACCAAATCACATAGTTTCAGTTTCTGTAAGAGGGACTATTCTGTCATCCTGGTAGGAATTGTGCCATTGAGGATCATGCTGGTAAATCTCACCCTGGGATATCACTGACAGCCCTGCAGTTGGAAAGGAGGCTAAGGTGTTGACATGGACGTGGCATGCCAGGGTAGAGTCAGCTGGCCTGGCCAGTATAGGCAGGTCCCCTGTGCCTCTCCAGAGGCTGAGCCTAAGGATGCCTTCCCAGATACAGGAGGACCACCTAGTCACCAAACACAGCCACAGGAAATTAAATGGACTCAAAGCTGAGTTGTAATTCATGGCTTTTGTTCCCTGTTTTGTTTCCAGTTGTTTGAATTTATGAACTTCTTGGCTGAGAATGTCATCTTCTGCTACATGGGCCTGGCGCTGTTCACGTTCCAGAATCATATCTTCAATGCTCTTTTCATACTTGGAGCCTTTGTATCCTTTGAAATATAGAACACAAGGTGATGAGAGAAGAAAACAAACTACTTAACTTTAGGGATTAGTCTTTTAAACTGTTTGTTTTCCTCAGGTTTACTGCAAAGTTCAATTTCAAAGCATGTGAGTAATTTGAGTTAGAGGAGAAGAGCACCCTAAGAAATATTAAGGCCTTTATTAAATGTCTATGGTTCAAGATATAAAGTTTGGAAATTGCTGAAAGAAATAAAGGGAAAAAAAACTGAAAGAGGAAGACAGTTTTTGAATATTCAAAATATGTTTAACTAAAATTATGAATCATTTACATAAAAATTATGTCAATCCATTTTTTATGTTTAATCTGCATTAGAATGTTTCAGAAGACAGCCAGGCCTTAGAACTTTAGAAATACTTCCACTGCAAGATGGTAAAATCTTTTTTCCAGTGAGGACTTTGTAAAAAGGATAGACAGAGTAAAGATCAAGTCACATTACCATGATGAATGTGCTTTCACTATATTAAGCATTGTGTATGTGTAAGTTTAATAAGACAGCCTCTTTCCTTTAAGTAAAAGAACAGGTAAAGTCTAGACCTCACTTTTAATGCAGGGGGCTTTTCTTGCTCTAGGTCTGGGATCTAAGCATTCCCAGAGGGGATGGATGTCTATCAGAAAAGATACTCAGCCACAGTGGATGTTCCCAGGGATAGTCAGCAGCTGTTATCCTTGTTCCTGGTTGGAAAATGGACCAATGCCCTCGGGGATCACAGGTAGATGATCCTAATAGCCAAGAGAGCCAACTCCTCTCTGGAAGCCCTGGTCCAACTAGGCACCAGCCCTGGCCTCTTGTTCTCTTTTCACTGAGCAGAGAAGTAAATTTTCAAATTCCATCCAGATCTTAGAAGAACGCTCCCTCTCTCCCAAATAACTCCTCCCATTTGAGGACAAACTAGCACAATCAGGGAAGATGTCTAAGATGTCAAAAGGGGAGAGATGACTACCACCAGTATTTTCATAGATTTTTTTAACCTATATAGCTTGGATTTTAGTGAAATGCCTCTTAAAGCAGAAGTTGTTTTATACATTTAGACAGGCAATTCCTCTCGAAATTAAATTCACTAAAAGAAAAAAAAAATAAGTGAAGCTTGCTAGATTTAGAGAGTATAAACTGATGGAAAGTAAGATGATAATCGTGAGCCAAAGCACATTTATCCTTTCTCAAGTGCTGCTTGAGAGGATAATGGCACAGCCTTGGAACGGTCTCTGCCTCACATTTTGCAGCAGAATTGAGCGTAGAGTCAGTTATCAGCCACATAAATGTGATGAGAAAATTTACGGTGATTGAAATGGTATTGGGTTAACAATTTTAAACCAAGTATATGTTCAAAGAAGACAGAGTCCTCTATTATTTCTGGAAAGGAACTGACATTGAAAGATGAATTTTGGAAGCAATTTGGACATACATGTATCAGCATGTTTATTCCTGTTTTCTGGATCATAATATAGAGAAGCTTAAGGACATAAGGACTATCACACTTATTGCAGCAACATTTTCCTCAATATTTCCCTGCGCTTATCCACAGGTAGCAATTTTTGTAGCCAGAGCCTGCAACATATATCCCCTCTCCTTCCTCCTGAATCTAGGCCGGAAACACAAGATCCCCTGGAACTTTCAGCACATGATGATGTTTTCAGGTATGTGAATTTTGTTGTGTGTTCGTGAAACTCTTCTCTCCTACTTTTTCCTTGTACTTGGGAAACCATGTACACTATACATTATACTTAGAGACTTCTTGGGGAAGCATAACTTCTCTTTACCCCATTGTCCCTACTTTCATGCTGCTATCCATACATTCTGTGCAACAGTGGCATTTCTTTCCAGAAAGAAAATGAAATTAAAGAGAATCTGGTTAAGATAGCCACGAGTTTCAATATCTGCCAGAAACTGGCCAGAATCTGGCCTAGAATAGCCACTGAACTTTTCCCTGACCTGTGCTCAGTCGCTCAGTTGTGTCCGACTCTTTGGGACCACATAGACCACAGCCTGCCAGGTTCCTCTGTCCCTGGGGATTCTCCAGGCAAGAATACTGGAGTAGGTTGCCATGCCCTCCTCCGGAGAATCTTCCCAGTCTAGGGATCGAACCCAGCTCCCCCTCATTGCAGGCAGATCCCTTAACTGAGCCACCAAGGAAGCCCTTTCCTGACCTATTTCAGATCAATTTTCAGTTGGAGGAATCTGCATAACTGTTTCACAAAATGGAGACGTAACAGATAAATAGTGTGTAAGTGGTGCCGTTTCTGTCTGATATTATGGCTTCTTCTCCTTAGAAGCCTTGCTGCTTCCCTATGCAGAGCACCAGGAAGTTTTCATGCTTAATACAGAAGTAAATCACATCCAAGTATGATCAGTTATTAGTTGAGAAAAGCGTTAATTGCACTTCCACCAAATACCAAGAGCCAACAAAGTCTCTACTGTCTACATACCAACAAAGTCTCTACTCTCAAACCATACCTGAAGGCCCCTTTTTCCCAAAGAAAACACACAAAATGAATTTGCTGACCCTGAACTGCTCTGGGGACTGTGTTTCTTCATGTTCAATTAATTTTCCTACCATCAGCCTTTTCTTATTTGGAGACTTCTGTGTACTTGTACACTTTTATTACAGTCGGAGGCAGTTCACTGGAAGATACAAGAGAGTAAAACAAAGCTTCACAATAGAGCAAACAAAATTTGGGGTATACAGGAGGATATCAGAAAAGTGAGAAAAACTATCATTTACTGAATATCTGCTATTTGCCTCTCATTATAAATCAATCCTAGTGAAGTGAAAGTTAAAGTCGCTTAGTTGTGTCCGACTCTTTGCAACCTCATGGACTATGTGGTCCATGGAATTCTCCAGGCCAGAATACTGGAGTGGGTAGCCTTGTACCTTCTCCAGGGCATTTTCCCAACCCAGGGATTGAACCCAGGTCTTCCGCATTGCAGGCAGATTATTTACCAGCTGAACCACAAGGGAAGCCCAAATTAATCCTATGAAGCAGATATTAATCCATTTTCTAGATGGAAAAAATGAGGTTCAGAATCTCAAAAAAGGTTAAGTAACTTGGCTGAGGATGAAATCATTCCTAAGCAAAGGTCTGTGAAACTTCACCTCAAACCCCTACAAATCCACATTTTTAGAAGTAGGAATAAGGGCTTCCCAGGTAGCTTGGCAGTAAATAATCTGCTTGCAATTCAGGAGACACAGGTTCAATCCATAGGTCAGGAAGGTCTCCTAGAAAAGGAAATAGCAGTTTGCTCCAGTATTCTTGCCTGGAAAATCCCATGGACAGAGCAGCTTGGTGGGCTATGGTCCATGGAGTTACAAAGAGTCAGACACAACTTAGTAACTGAACAAAAACAGCTAGGAATAAAAGGCTTGTTTCACCTTCACTTCCCTCCTAGCCTGTTCTACACGGTAAAGGGTGGCAGCTCCCAGGTTGACAATGAGTCATTTAATCAAGTGCAGGCAAATGGAGATCCAGAGTTTAAAAATGTCCTCCTGTGGAAGAAGCACAAACTGGAATCAAGATTGCTGGGAAAAATATCAATAATCTCAGATATGCAGATGACACTACCCTTATGGCAGAAAGTGAAGAGGAACTCAAAAGCCTCTTGATGAAAGTGAAAGAGGAGAGTGAAAAGGTTGGCTTGAAGCTCAACATTCAGAAAACAAAGATCATGGCATCTGGTCCCATCACTTCATGGGAAATAGATGGAAAAACAGTGGAAACAGTGTCAGACTTTATTATTTTGGGCTCCAAAATCACTGCAGATGCTGATTGCAGCCATGAAATTAAAAGACCCTTACTCCTTGGAAGGAAAGTTATGACCAACCTTGATAATATATTAAAAAGCAGAGACGTTACTTTGTCAACATAGGTCCGTCTAGTCAAGGCTATGGTTTTTCCCATGGTCATGTATGGATGTGAGAGTTGGACTGTGAAGAAAGCTGATCGCTGAAGAATCGATGCTTTTGAACTGTGGTGTTGGAGAAGACTCTTGAGAGTCCCTTGTACTGCCAGGAGATCCAACCAGTCCATTCTAAGGGAGATCAATCGTGGGTATTCATTGGAAGGACTGATGCTGAAGCTGAAGCTGCAATACTTTGGCCACCTCATGCAATGAGTTGACTCACTGGAAAAGACTCTGATGCTGGGAAAGGTTGGGGACGGAAGGAGAAGGGGACGACCGAGAATGAGATGGCTGGATGGCATCACCAACTCGATGGACATGAGTTTGAGTGAACTCCGGGAGTTGGTGATGGACAGGGAGGCCTGGTGTGCTGTGATTCATGGGGTCACGGAGAGTCAGACACGACTGAGCGACTGAAATGAACTGAACTGAACTGAACTGTAGGCCTCTGACAGTGCTTCCCTACATTTCCATATACGCCGGTGTGGCATGCCTAAGGGGGAGTCATACAGAATGTAAGTTGTACCAATAGGTGATCTTTCATTTAAAGCAGTGATGAACTTTGGTAATGATTAACTCTTATAATGGGACAGCAAAACTCAGATTGGATCACATAAAGAAGTTGGCGCTGGGGTGCATTTTTGTAAAGCATTTCTAGGAGTTGGGAAGCACTATTACTTCTTTTCCATCAAAATATCAGCAGCTTCACTCTGGAGAATTGTGGTTTATTTTTAAAACTGGGATATTATATTTTAAACAATGCTTTATTTTATAAAGAAGATTTTGAGGAAAGTGCAAGGTTTAAATAGCTATCTTGGGATGTGAAATGTCTGCCCGAATAACCTCGTGGCTTGCTGGTTTTCTGGATTTGGCATCTTCTGTGTTTGCTTAGCTGTCAAATTGGAGCTGCATTAAAATCTAAGGCCAGCAGTATGGTGTGTACGGCCAGGGGATGTGAGGAAGCCCGGAACTTGGTGATACCTTTATGATATTCTAAAGTGGGGATTCAGCGAACTATGGCCTTTGAACCAAGTCTAGGCCACATGAATTTTGTAAATAAAGTTGGAACATAGCTCTACCTCTCGTTTTAATACTGCCTGTGCTGCATTTTGGAGAAGGAAATGGCTTTATGCTGTGCAAAGTCGCTTCAGTCGTGTTGGACTCTGAGACCCCATGAGCTGTAGTTCACCAGACTCCTCTGTCTATGGGACTTTCCAGGCAAGAATACTGGAGTGGGTTGCCATGCTCTCCTCCAGGGAATCTTCCTGACCCAGAGATCCAACCCACATCTTTTATGTCTCCTGCATTGGCAGGCAGGTCCTTTACCACTAGCACCACCGGGGAAGCCCCATCTTTATGCTACAAGGGCAGAATTGAATGCTGCAGTAGAAACTATATGATTTACAAAACCTAAAGCGTTTACTACCTGGCCTTGTTCTAAAACACCTTCATCCTCTAGAAGGAAAACTAAAACTCCGTCACATTAATGGGATTAGCATTAATAGTTTAATAAGGGGAATACCCATCTGCCAGTTCCTATTATTAAGAACATTGACTTTTCCACTAAAAAGCTGTCTTCTTAGCTTTAAAATGAGGAAATTGCTAGGTTACATGGTTATGTAATTGAATCATAGATGGTCAACTCTAAAGTTGCTCTGTACCTTTCTAAGACCTTTTGTGGGTAATGTTTTGAGACATCTCCAGGGAAAGATAGGCTAGGCATTATTGGTCTCTTTCTGTGGATTAAAAAAGAGAAGGAAAGAAAGACATGGAGAACTTTGGAGTATCTTGCTCACAACCTGACAACTAGTTAAGAGATGAAATTGAGACTTAAACCTGGGCCTCTGGACTTTGAATTTGGATCCTTCTCATCTGCCTTGACAGGACTTCAGATTTACCCTCAAGGTCATGAGAACAGAAGTTAAATCAAAGCCGTGCCCTTCCTAGCCCAGGCACACTCCAGCATCCAGTTCACAGTAAGCCGCACATGTGGGCGACACCCTTCCCCAAGCCATAGGCTCAGTTCTACGTTGCACCCACTGATTCCCATCAGAATGTAGGAAGGATCAAGGGAGTTCACCATGTAGAGGGCAATAGTTTTCTTCAAAAGAGAATGCTCCAGACTAGGCTCTGATTTTCTACATGAATCCTGATGTTCCATACCTCATATTCCACACCTCACTCAGGACCTAAAGTTTTCAATGTATTTGCCGGGAAATAAAGAATTTAAAAGGTAAACTTAAGGTAATGTAAGCCAGAGGAGGAGGTGAAAAAGAAGATCAAATAACACACAGTCTAGCTTTTTCTGGGTATTTGGACACCACAGCTACGGAAATCAGAAAAAAATGACCCACCTCCTTAAAGAATATTTGCATTATAATGTAGTTCAATGTTCTTAATTATGTCCAGAGGGGTTTTGATCATTCAGTGAGAGGGAAACTTTGAAGCTCACTGGTGGGACCTAGTTGTCCTTGCCTCACTGATAAATGACTATGGAGCCTCTCTTTACACAGCTCAAAACCTTTTTCAGAGTCCTTAGAAGAAAGTAAATGACAATGACCCTCTATCTAAAATGGGTGAAAGTGAAAGGGAAGTCGCTCAGTCCTTGTCAGACTGTTTGCGACCCTATGGACTGTAGTCTACCAGGCTCCTCCATCCATGGGATTCTCCAGGCAAGAATACTGGAGTGGGGTGCCATTTCTTTCTCCAGGGGATCTTCCTGACCCAGGGAGTGTGAATTTATTTACACAGTCCCTCTGTCATCACCCAGCTACTCATTCCACAGACATTTCCTTACAGGCTCCCTTAGGTAAGTGTTTGGGTGAATGGAGACCAAGCTGAGAACCCTGCCCTTAAGGCGGCTTGCAGTTTCAAAGAGAGAACTTGCTTTGGGCCAAGGTTCACTAAGCCCTTGCAGCACAGATGGTTCAAAGGCCAATCAAATAAGAGCCAGAATTTCTGTCTTAGTCAATGACACCTACTGTGTGACAAAGCCTTTTCCTCCATTATCTTTACTCTCCCCTTGTACATGACTTTTTGGCACTGGGCAGGAAGAGGGCTGGTGATGCTTTAGAAGTAGAAGTGGATTCCCTTGTAAAGTTAAAGAAGCTTCAATTTGAAGCTCCCTAGGTCCCTGTTCTAAGACCCTGGGATGAGCCCTAGAAGTGTGTTCTGATGGTATATAAAATCTGTTAAAGATATTTCTGTCTCATTTTTCTTAAAGAGGGTCCCAAATGTATAAGTTTCAGACCCCATAAACCTGAATCAGCTCCTATGTCCATTCTGGAGGCACCTGAAGATGAGAGTTTGCAGAAGGATCCCGGGCTCGTTATCTACCTCCTGGTGGGGAGGGCCTGCACACAGGGCCTGCAGTGAGCACCAAAGTAAGATGTGGAGCTTCATAGATGGTGGGGGTTCAGCAATATTTTTGGGGAAACCTCACATTGTTCCTGGATGATGACCATACTGCCACTCCACCACCCTCTGCCCTCTCCCCTCAATCCTCCACCTTTGGCTTCTAGAGCCAGTTAAAGTGAGCGAAGCCAATGTCAGGACCCAGGCTGAATTTCTCACCTAGCACAGGCCCTGTGCTAAGTCGCTTCTGTCATGTCCAACTCTTTGTGACCCCGTAGACTGTAGCCCACCAGGCTCCTCTGTCCATGGGATTCTCCAGGCAAGAATACTGGAGTGGTTTACCATTTCCTCCTCCAGGGGATCTTCCTGACCCAGGGATTGAACTCGTGTCTCTCATGTCTCCTGCACTGGCAGGCAGGTTGTTTATCACTGAGTCACCTGGGAAACCCAGCCCCTACCCAGTTTGTTTTGTATAGACTCGGAGTCCACACACGTGCAGCCTTGGAACCTGAAAATGAGGAATGGTCTCAAGATCAGGAGGAGTGTGGTCTCTTTGCTCCCTCAGTCTTGAGAAGCTTTTAATAATGCACATTCTGGGGGTTTTTGTAGCTGGGTTGCAGCTCAGAGTCAACTGGGGAAGTTTACCCTGAGACATTGTAAGACCAGGACATTTTAAATTCAAGGCCAGGAGTCCGTCACTGCTCTGTTGTATCGTGTGACACCCAGCACAAAGGGCTTAAGAGGACTGCTCAGCATCCTGCCCACCCCCCTCCCCAAAACTGTTCCTGTCGGCTCAGCACAGCCCCAGTTAATGCTTGGAGTGGGCGGCCCCACCCAGCATTCAGTTCCCTTGAAACCGAAGAGGCAGACCTCTGTGGTTTAAATTAAAGGAGGAGATGTACTTTGCACAAATTAGCTTTCCTATTGATATGGTGCATATTACAAAGATCAGGCCTCTTGTCTTAATTCAAATCCATGCGCTGCAATTTTTATTTAATTTAAAACTAAATAAGAGCCAAGAATTGCTAGAAGGCGGGGAAATACCAAGCCCAATTGAGCCCTGGCCGCCTTCCTGAAACCACTGTAACCACCAGGGACTGTAGGCTACTGGGTTGCGGAGGCTCATGCAGAGTTGCTGTGCCGAACTGGACAGAAGGGAGGCCCAGAGTCACCCGGGCAGGTTGAAGGAGCCCAGCAGTGTGTCATAAGACCTGATTCGCCAATTTATCCATTTCTATTGCACCTTGAAGAGACTCTGTAACCCTGATGTGTCCTATCCCATGAACTCGGAAGGGTTTTAACCTGGAAAATGTGATCACAGTATATGGATATAACATAAAACCTCATCCCTGAGTTTGCTACTGCTGCTAAGTCACTTCAGTCGTGTCCGACTCTGTGTGACCCCATAGACGGCAGCCCACCAGGCTCCCCCGTCCCTGGGATTCTCCAGGCAAGAACACTGTAGTGGGTTGCCATTTCCTTCTCCAATGTGTGAAAGTGAAAAGTGAAAGTGAAGTCGCTCAGTCATGTCTGACTCGTAGCGACCCCATGGACTGCAGCCTACCAGGCTCCTCCATCCATGGGATTTTCTAGGCAAGAGTACTGAGTTTACACAGCCATAAAGACAACAGCCCCAAGTGTGGCCAATCCCTGAGTTTACACAGCCATAAAGACAACAGCCCCAAGTGTGGCCCGGCCTTGCTGCTAATGCTGTCTGTTGCTCATTTGCTTGCCCACCAGCACTCATTAGCATGCAAATAGTTGCTGGCACTAAAGAACTAAGGGGAAGGCATGGAAGAAAAACTTTAAATTAAGAAAAATCTCCCATTAGCATTTATCTTCCCCCCTTACTAGTGAAAAGACTGCCATTACTATTCAAGTTTTGGGAAACACCGTGCTCGGTATAGAACCCCGGTGTTCTATAGAACAGCTTAAGAACCTCTGCCCATGTGTAGGTGAGCACTTTTCTCAGTGTCTTTTTGGTGAGCTACGGATGAGGCTGTGGTCAGAGCCAGTCTGAGACTTTTACCCCAAAATGGCCTTCCCTTGTTGACATTCAGTTACAGGAAGGAAAAATACGGAAGCGGAATTCATGAAAGTGAAGATTCTAGGTTATTGTTTCAGCAGTGCCTAGTAACAGGACTCTCTATGACCACCTAAATAAATGGAACCAAATTAAGCCAGCAGACTGTCCCACACAATTACCAGCCACCACGTGAAAGGAGCACTTCCAGGCTTTCTTGATCCTTTGAACATCACTGAGGATCTCTTTAGAAATGCTGATTCCAAGTCTGCCTTCTGATAAGATCCCCAGGCAATTTCTGTACATGTGAAAGTCTGAGAAGCGTATCCCAGAACATAATCACAGTGCATGGTTTCTGTTCTGAACCTCTCTCTTCAAGCCATTCCCCCCACCTTATTCATTTTTGCTTTAGACCCTTCTGTGATGCCCGTCTTGCTTCTTTTTTTTCCATTTGCCAGTTTTATCAGCAGAGCAATGTTTACCCAGTTACCAAATTTCCTCCAGTTCCTCAAGCATGCGGAGATCTTTCCCACCTCCATCCCCTGAACCCCACCCCCCGCCGTTTACTCAGGTCTTTGGTCTGCCCTGACCCCTTTCCACACCCACCACTTTCACTCTTTTACTCAGTAATTGGTTTTCTCCTTCACATCTTGGCTTAGACATCTCTTCCTGTAGGAAAACTCGTGTTCTTGTTCAGTCACTCAGTCATGCTCGACTCTTTGCAACCCCATGGACTACGGCATGCTGGGCTTCCCTGTCCTTCACCATCTCCCGGAGCTCGCTCAAACTCATGTCCGTTGAGTCGGTGATGCCATCCAATCATCTTGTCCTCTGTCGTTCCCCTTCTCCTCCTGCCTTCAATCTTTCCCAGCATCAGGGTCTTTTCCAATGAGTCAGCTCTTTGCCTCAGGTGGCCAGAGTATTGGAGTTTCAGCTTCAGCATCAGTCCTTCCAATGATTATTCAGGATTGATTTCCTTTAGGATTGACAGGTTTGATCTCCTTGCAGTCCAGCAGTCCAAGGGACACTTGAGTCTTTTCCAGTTCCACAGTTGAAAAGCATCAGTTCTTCGACACTCAGCCTTTTTTATGGTCTAACTCTCACATCCATACATGACTACTGGAAAAACCATAGCTTTGACTAGATGGACCTTTGTTAGAAAAGTGATGTCTCGGCTTTTTAATATGCTGTCTAGGTTTGTTACAGTTTTTCTTCCAAGGAGCAAGTGTCTTTTAATTTCATGCCTGCAGTCACCATCCGCAGTGATTTTGGAGCCCAAGAAAATAAAGCCTCTCACTGTTTCCCCATCTATTTGCATGAAGTGATGGGACCAGATGCCATGATCTTAGTTTTCGAGTGTTGAATTTTTTAAACCAGCTCTTTCACTCTCATCTTTCACCTTTATCAAGAGGCTCTTCAGATCCTCTTCACTTTCTGCCATTAAGGGTGATGACATCTGCATATCTGAGGTTGTTGATATTTCTCTTGGAAATCTTGATTCCAGCTTGTGCTTCATCCAGCCTGGCATTTTGTGTGATGTACTCTGCATATAAGTTAAATAGGCATGGTGACAATATACAGCCTTGACATACTACTTTCCCAGTTGTCTGGGCTGATGTCCCTCACCTCTGTTTCCATAACACCCAACACTTCTCCTCTCCTAGTTCCCATCTCATTCTACCATGATTTTTGGTTCACCTGACTCTATGCCCCTCTGCTGCTGCTGCTGCTAAGTCACTTCAGTCGTGTCCGACTCTGTGTGACCCCATAGACGGCAGCCCACCAGGCACCCCTGTCCCTGGGATTCTCCAGGCAAGAACACTGGAGTGGGTTGCCATTTCCTTCTCCAATGTGTGAAAGTGAAAAGTGAAAGTGTAGTCGCTCAGTCATGTCTGACTCGTAGCGACCCCATGGACTGCAGCCTACCAGGCTCCTCCGTCCATGGGATTTTCTAGGCAAGAGCACTGGAGTGGCTTGCCATTGCCTTCACCTATGCCCCTCTAGACAGAGGCTAAATGCTTACCTGTTGGATTCACTCTGTACACTCAGCACCCAGCCCCTACTTGAACCTGAGTAGCCTTCTACAAATAAGTGACAGATAAATAGGCAAATGAATGAACAATTTAAAACAGTGTCTCAGTCAGTCAGTCAGTTCGGTCACTCAGCCCTGTCCGACTCATTGCGAGACCCTGGACTGCAGCATGCCAGGCTTCCCTGTCCATCACCAACTCTCAGAGTTTACTCAAACTCATGTCCAAAGAATCAGTGATACCATCCAACCATCTCATCTTCTGTCATCCCCTTCTCCTCCCACCTTCAATCTTTCCCAGCATCAGGGTCTTTTCCAACGAGTCAGTTCTTCTCATCGGGTGGCCAAAGTATTAGAGTTCCAGCTTCAGCATCAGTCCTTCCAATGAATATTCAGGACTGATTTCCTTTAGGATGGATTGATTGGATCTCCTTGCAGTGTCTACACAACGGTGTCTACACAACTTAAATGGTATACTTCACTAAAATGTCACTTAAGGACTCCCCATTCCTGTTCTATCAGCCTGGGAACTTTGGAATCTGAAATTGTCCCATAGGCAGCTCTCAGATCAGGCTTGCCCATTTCTACAGGTGCAAGCCAAGTAACAATACAACTCAGGAAAGAGATCCACAAATAAAACCTTTTGTTTTTTAAATGAAAGTATTTTTCACCTAGAAAAATACTGAGTCTTCATAACAGTAAACATTGTTAACACTTCCTTGTAAGTAGTGCTCTGATATAAGACAGTTTTTCAAATCTTCACTTGCTTTGTGTTGGGGGGATGTTTTGATTTCCAATTAAAAACTTTAGATCTCATTTAAACCACTAAGATTTTTATATGAGTCAAATGATTTGAATCAAGAATCAGGCTTAGCTTCAGCTTAGGAAAGAAAAAAAAAGATTTCTGTAAACGTATATGCAAGGGTTGTCTGCGAATCTGAGACCTCTCTAAGCAACAGGACTCTGTTTTTGTTGTTTTTTGAAGGGTAGGGGAGGTACACTACAAAGCACACAGTATCTTAGTTCCCCAACCAGGGATCAAACCAGGCCCGGACAGTGAAAGCATGGACTGCTAAGCACCGGACTGCCTGGGAATTTCCAGCAGGACTTTTTCTCTTCTTGTCTCTTCCTTTTTCATTCTTCCAGAGAGAGACAACCTGGACGACATCATCACAGCATCAAGCATTCCTTGCCAAGGCTTCCTCTTCAGAACCCCCTCCCCCAGAGTCTAGTGTCCTCTCCTGTTCCTGAGCTTCATCTCCTTCCAGCTCTTGGTGTACCTTGTGCAATTAATTAGGCCACTATCTCTTCCTTACCACTACAAGGCCACTAACCAGCTCACAGGGCACAAGCTCAGGATATTTGTTTTCTCCACTAGAGAAAATGAACCGCACGAAGTCCCCAGCTCTCTCACTGAGACCTGGGGCGGGCATGAGTGTGGGCAAGTGGAGAAGGTCTTCTGAGGTCTTCAAATAGGAAGGAATGAGGAATGAGTCATGAAAATGTTCTGACCAATATATCACGCAGTCACAGAAAAAGTCATCTTAAATAATGAATAGCCACGTGCCACATTGCTATGACAAAGTAGACAAACGCAGTAGGCCCATATGAACTGAATATTCCATTAAGTCCGCATGTGTGTTCAGTTGCTAAGTCATGCCCAGCTCTTTGCAATCCCATGGATTGTAGCCCTCCAGGCTCCTCTGTCCCTGGAATTCTCCAGGCAAGACTACAGGAGTGGGTTACCATTTCCTTCTCCAGGGGATCTTCCCAACCCAGGAATCAGACCCAACTCTCTTGTATCTCCTGCATTGACAAGCAAGTCCTTTACCACTATGCCACCAGGGAAGCGCTCCATTAAGTCCTCATATAGTTTCAAATGCTGAAAAAAAGTGTGAATATGGCGAATTGAGACCATCTGAGAACTAGCTTCAAACTACAACCAGTCCCATAGTTTTCTCCTATTATTAGGTCAAAATAGCATATTCTTTACTTAGTTTCCAAATAAATTGAGAATAAAAGTTACGAGCCACTGCATTTTTAAGTAGAAGATTAGATTCCTCTATTTGGCAGGCCATAATATTTTCTAAGGGAGAAGGGAATGGCAACCCACTCCAGTATTCTTGCCTAGAGAATCCCAAGGGCATAAATAGGAACTACCGTTCTGGTAAAATGCAGAGGGCTCATGCTTTGAAGCAGTCTTAGCCACGGGGAACAGTGTGGTTAACCCTCTCCAAACCTCAGCTCTCTTGGCTGTAAAATGGTGTTTACCATAGTTGGTCAGTGTTGAAAACCAAACTAGAAAATGTATATAAAATGCCTGGCACAGGGACGGCCACTTAGGAAACATTCAACAATTGGGAATTTCCATCACTTTCTTTAACCACCACAGAAAAAGATAGCCATTAGTGCTTCATAGAGACAAGATTCATATAAACCCACAACTGTTCTCAGAAAAACATTATATCAGAGATGAGTGTTTTTATTCCTAATAAGGTATGACTGTCAGATCACTACTGAGGACCTACCTGTGCTAGTGCTACTGACATACCCATGGATGGCAAGAACCCCCAATCCCTTCATTTAAGGACAATTGCTGATTTGCTTTTAGTTCCAGCAGCAACTTATTCCTGGCACTAAGACATGAAATGTTATAAACTCAAAGTGAAACTCAAAGTAACAGTTTTGTGAGGAAAATATATTGTAACACTCTCTGGGACACCACCCTTATGGTAGAATCTGTCACCTTTATGGCAGGTGACACCACCCTTATGGAAGAAAGTGAAGAAGAACTAAAGATCCTCTTGATGAAAGTGAAAGAGGAGAGTGAAAAAGTTGGCTTAAAACTCAACATTCAGAAAGCTGAGATCATGGCATCCAGTCCCTTCATTTCATGCAAAGAGATGGGGAAACGATGGAAACAGTGAGAAACTTTATTTTCTTGGGCTCCAAAATCACTGCAGATGGTGACTGCAGCCATGGAATTAAAAGACACTTGCTCCTTGGAAGAAAAGCTATGACCAACCTAGAGAGCATATTAAAAAGCAGAGACATTACTTTGCCAACAAAGGTCCATCTAGTCAAGGCTATGGTTTTTCCGGTAGTCATGTATGGATATGAGAGTTGGACTATAAAGAAAGCTGAGCACCAAAAAAATGATGCTTTTGAACTGTGGTGTTGGAGAAGACTCTTGAGAGTCTTTTGGACTGCAAGGAGATCCAACCAATCAATCCTAAAGGCAATCAGTCCTGAACATTCATTGGAAGGACTGATGCTGAAGCTGAAACTCCAATACTTTGGCCACCTGATGCAAAGAACTGATTCATTATAAAAGACCCTGATGCTGGGAAAGATTGAAGGCAGGAGGAGAAGGGGACAACAGAGGATGAGATGGTTGGATGGCATCACCAACCAGATGGACATGAGTTTGAGTAAACTCCAGGAGTTGGTGATGGAAAGGAAAGCCTGGTGTGTTGCAGTCCATGGGGTCACAAAGAGTTGGACGTGACTGAGCAACTGAACTGAACTGAATTGAGACAAGTTGACACATGAAAACGTCACTATCTACTTAAACATTTATTGAGTGTGAAAAAGTGGCAAGGCCTTGTAGATTACCCAACCACGCTATATATAGAGTAAGCCAAGAAGAGCATGCCAGCCCCTGAGAGACACTGAGTAATGAAAGGGGACAACCCACAATGCTTGTTGCCTCTCCCTATATCTCAAGACAAGGTCTTAGAAAGATACAGAAAAATAAACAATCTTATTTAATTTGGGAAACTTATGTGTGCATTTCAGTTTTCAAGCATGTCACAGGTATCACAAATATCTGACTGATAGTTTTAATCAAGTGAAACTGTCTACTGAGGCAAAAAAAAAAATAGACTACATTGTTTTTCCCTGTTTTCTGCCTGAATTTGCTTCCTAATTGCTTGCTTGTTTCTGACATTAGGTTGACATAACCTTAGAAAACTATCGATACACACAAAGCAAGCTCAAAAAATAAGTCTGTCTATGCCATGCATAAATCCCTCTAATTCCGCCCTCAGGTTCTGTGGATAGGGTTCAGATGAAGTCAATAAGATTGACTCAAGTAAGTTATATGTGCAAATGAGCAAGAAGCAGTTACATTTGAAAATGCCTTGTGCTAAATTTTCAGTAGAGCCATTATGTCAATTAGGAATTTTCAGCATTTGCTCTGATATACTGGGGACATTCAAATGCCGTTTCGGCAACCAAGTTCTTCACAGACAGACCAAACCTCTGTGAATAGGGATGGGTTCACGATCCACTGCCAGGCATCCCACTGACCCTCTTCCAAAACACTAGGAACTTTTAAAGCCCTGTGGTCACATGAGAGGGCAGAAGGAGACACCAGGGCAGGTGCCCTGCCTGTGAATAACACCTTGCCCACCCTTTACAAGACCCTCAGTCTCACTCACCAACTGTTCCCTCAGTGCTTGAAAACTGTCACTGGACCTTCAGGGAGCTGTTTTCAATTCCACAAGGAAACATGAAAGCACACATGTTAACAACTGTCTCAAAAAGCAAGCCCTTCAGAACTGTGCACTTTCCTTTCCCCAGCAGATTTCTTCCTTCCAGCTGTTTTCTTCCTGCAGGAAGCTCGTTTTGGCTGCATGGGGAAGTGAGGGTTTTGACTGGAAAGTCAGAAACCTATCAGGTTAGAGTAGGGTGGCTTGGGCTCAGGTGGGGGTGGGGGGATGTGGGGAAACGGAGACAGAGACAGAGACAGAAGGCACAGAAAGAATCGGGGAGGGAGAGCAAAAGGCAAAACGTCGTTTTCAAAATATCGCCTCAGGTTGATCTTCTGCCTGGGAAAGGGAGGACGATTTTCTTCTTCACACCTTTCCTAAAAATTCAAATTCTTAAGATAATCATGATTTTTCACCTTTGTTAGGGTTACATACTCGGTCGGGAGAATGAAACGCAGATTGAATGACTAGCCATACCGCTTACTATGTAACCTTGGCCTCTCCACCTCTCCTAACCTGTATTCCCGCATCTGTTAAGAAAATACCTGTGATTCTGCAGGGACATATAAGGGAGAGAGACATGGGGTAAGCAGATATAGAGAATGCTCTGGTAAGCTAAGCTGTGGGAGCAACACAGTCTCCCCAGATTCAGTTCTTGAACCATTGCAGTAAATCATCTCTCATTCAAGTCACAGATCAGGGTTGGTATCGTTGGGGGAGTATGTAATTTCCTCGGTTCTGTCTTGTCACAACAAAAATTTGAAGCAACGGATCAGTGTTATAGCCCTCGGACAGACCCGTGTTACAGCTCTCAGATGGATGAGTGTTATAAGTCAGTGTTACAGCTCAGTTTTATTTAGAAAGTAAAGGAAAATACATCCTCGAGGCATAAGGGCATGTTGACCCAAAAGATGTGAAGAGAAGAGAGGCCCCCAGCCCAATTTAGGCTCCTCTTTTAATATGTTTTTTCTCCTCCCCCTGGACCTGCCCTATGTAAATTGGGCTAGCCAGAAGTGCTGTTTGTTTTACCTGAGTTCCCCACTCCAGTCCTTGGACCTTCCTTTGTTCTAAGTTTGCGGGCTTTTCCCTTCCTTTTCTTTTAGCCACCGCCATTCTGGACTCCTTTTTCCTATTCAAACTACCTAACATTCTCCCCTCAAGAGACAGGAGGCCCAATTCTTTGGGAATAGGGGCGGCAAGGTCTTTCTGGCTACTTTATGCTGAACTGGGACAGCGAGGGGTATTGGGCCTCCCCCTCTTGCTAGTCTCAGGCCTCAGGGTCCTTATAGCAGTGTCCATCTAAGGGTGAGTGATATTTTCTGTGATTGACTGTAGTTTTGTATATCCTTGTTGAACTGGCACTGCATGTTGTAGCCTGTTGATCTGGGCAGAGACAAAATGGGTTAGACAATTGATAATACGTGGAGCAATCACAAACAGCATCAATATGGTGATGACAGGGACTAGTAGGGGCATTCAGTTCAGTTCAGTTCAGTTCAGTCTCTCAGTCGTGTCCAACTCTCCGCGACCCCATGAATCACAGCACGCCAGGCCTCCCTGTCCATCACCAACTCCCGGAGTTCACCCAAACTCATGTCCACAGAGTCGGTGATGCCATCCAGCCATCTCATCCTCTGTCATCCCCTTCTCCTCCTGCCCCCAACCTTTCCCAGCATCAGAGTCTTTTCCAGTGAGTCAACTCGTCGCATGAGGTGGCCTTAGCCAACTTAAAATTTCCCATTTCCAGGAGATCCCCAAAGAGAGATTGTAGCCACCTGGAGAACTCTCCAGCTCATTCTTTGAGATCCTGTGAGGTCTGAATGTTTTTCTTGAGGACTGTGAGACTTTCTTTAACTTAGCTGGAGGTCTTTACCCAGAAACAGCACGTCTCATTCAAGATGGCTCAAGTCCCTCCTTGTTCAGAGATCAGAAGATCTATCTCCTGTCTGTTTTGGAGTACAACCCCTGCCAAGCTGTGTTGGCTCTTCAGAGCTGTCCTGAGAAATCTTATCCCCAGAAACTTGATTTTGGGGTGTTCATTAGAATGGCACTCATTTGTAGTTCTCAATAGGTATCTGAGATTTCCCAGGGGCTCACAGGTGTATTGAGTGTCCTCTTCTGTTTTTTTCAACAGCTTGACTCATGAGTAGTGAATCCAGGAGTCATGTCCTGGTACCTTGACTGCTGTGGGCATAGAAAGTATTACAGGGTAGGGGCCTTTCCATGTGGGCAGGAGTTGGGCCTTTGGGGACCCATCTTTCCAGACTTTAATTAGGACTTGAGTCCCTGGAGCATATAGTGGTGATGCTTTAGAATCTTTTGGGTCCTGGTTGACACCCCACAAGCATATATTCTGTTGGAATTGTCCAATGGCCATGGTATAAGACCAGAGGGTCTGAACCTCTGGATCTAGGAAGAGGTCATTGAAAGGTCTACCATATAGCATCTCATAAGTACTAAGACAAACCTGTTCCTTCAGGGCAATACGGGTGTGGAGGAGAGCTATTGGTAAAACCTCCTTCCATCCCAGGGAGGTCTCCTGGGTTATCTTTCTTATTGCTGATTTTAAGAATTGGTTGGTTCTTTCTACTTTTCCTGAAGACTGAGGCCTCCAGGCACAATGGAGATAATAAGTAATGCCCAATGCTTTAGAGACCCCTTGGGTGACCTTAGAATAAATGATGTCCCATTGTCATTTTGTAATGACCTGGGTAGACCAAATCTCGGAATGATTTCATGGAGCAATATTTTTACCACCTCCCCAGCCTTCTCAGTCTAGGTGGGAAAGCCTTCAATCCATACTGTGAATGTATCTATCATGACTAATAGATATTTATACCCTGGAGAAACTGGCATCTGGGTGAAGTCCATCTGCCAGTCCTCTCCTGGGTAGGTCACACGTTGTTGGACAGGCTGGGCCATCTGGGGTCTTCGAGCTCCTTGGGGGTTGTTTAATTGGCAATGGGACAAGAGGCGACCACTTGCCTTTTAGTCATTTGGAGTCCTGTTCCTTTGAAGGACCTGTCTATTAATTTTTGGAGGGCCTTCTCCCCTAAATGATTGGTGGCATGTAAGGAGTTAACTAACTTCCATTGGAGAAGTTCCCAGGCAGAAAAAGGAGTCCCTCCTTTTGGAACCACCCCATATGATCTTCTTGAAAGCCCTCACTCTTAGCTTTAAGAATCTCACCTTCAGTATATGAAGGAATTTCTGGCAAATTAGTCTGTGGAACTAATGACCTAATAGGCAACCCCTATTAGGTCATTGTTCTGTAATGCTGCTCTCTTAACTGCCTGATCAGCTGCTTGGTTCCCTCATGCCACTTCCGTGCTCCCTTTTTGGTATCCTTTACAATGGGAGACTGAAACCTCAGCGGGCAGATGGACTGCCTCCAAGAGCCTAAGGATTTGATCACCATATTTGATTGGGGACCCTCAGGTGATCAAGTGGCCCCTTTCTTTCCAAATAGCAGCATATGCATGTAGCACCAGAAAGGCATACTTGGAGTCAATGTAAATGGCTACTCTTTTTCCTTTTCCCAGCTTTTAAGCTCGAGTCAGGGCTATGAGCTCAGCTAATTGGGCTGAAGTACCTGGTGGCAAAGGTTTAGCCTCTATGGTCTCAAAATTGGAGACTACTTCATATCCATCTCTTCTTTTACCATCCAAGACAAAGCTGCTCTCATCAGTGTACCAGATTTCCTCAGGATTGGTCAGAGGATCTTCTGACAATCCCTCTCGGGGTTTTGTCCAATGGTCCAAGGTTTCCAGGCAAGAGTGAAAGGGGACAGAGTCCTCGGGGTAGGCAGGAGGGTGACTGCGTTAAGAACCTCACAGGGGGATATAGTGAGGCCTCGATTTTCCATTAGCATTACTTGATATCTGAGGATTCTTTGATCAGACATCCATAAATGGCCTCTCCCATTCAGGAGTTGTTTCACTTGGTGGCTGGTAAAAATAGTTAGTTTGCCCCCCAAAGAGAGTTTTAAAGCATCTTCTACCAGGATTGCAATAGCTGTAAGATTTCAAAGGCAGGGGGGTCAGCCTCAAGCGGTTGGGTCAAGCCTCTTGGAAAGTAAGCTACAGGCTTGGGCTCAGGTCCCAACATTTGAGTTAGCACTCCTAAGGTTATTCCTTCTTTTTTGTGGACATAAAGTTGGAATGCTTTTTCTGTGTATGGCAACCTCAAGGTGCTTGAGTTAAGGCTTGTTTTAGTGTAGCCTCTGCCTTCTTTTGAGAAGTCCCCCACAATATTAACATAGGGGTGGGGCATGGATGCCTCTCCTTCAGATGGTGATTCAGATGTTACCAAGCTCCTTCCATCTTGTGGCATATAATCCCCTAAGACAAGTGTTCTAAAAATGTAGTACCTGGGCCAGCAATATCAGCAACACCCAGAAACTTGTTAGACATGCAGATCCTCAGGCCCTACCACAAACCCCCTGAATAAAGCACTCTAGGTTTTGAGCCCCGCAATCTCAGATTGAACCGGTCCTCTAGGTAATTCTGGTGTACTTAAAGTTTGGGAACCACTGCTATAGGGACTTACCATAACTTATAACTGACTGGTGGAAAGGGAAAGAGAGACCAGGGTAGTAACAGCTGTTTCTTAAAAACCTTGGCCCAGAAATGACATGCCTCACCTCTGGTCTCATTTCCCTGGTGAGAACCAGTTTTATAGCTATTCGTAGCTGCAAGAGATGCTAGCAAATGTAGTTTATGCAGTTAGAGCAGCATACAATGGATACCAGTAGACATACATGGATATATACATACCTACCTGGATACTATAGGTACCAGTGGACAGATAGCTATCTTTGCCAAAATAGCCCTTTGCAGTAGGAATAGGATCAACATTTTTAGCTTTGGTCCTATGAGAAAAAATCCAGTGTCTAAACTAGGGCTTCTTAAACCCAGCAACTATTGACATTTGGTTGTTCAGTTGCTCAGTCATGTCCGACTCTGCAACCCCATGGACTGCAATACACCAGCTTCCCTGTCCATCACCATCTCCCAGACCTTGCTCAAACTCATGTCCATTGAGTCAGTGATGCCATCTAACCATCTCATCTTCTGTCATCCCCATCTCCCTCTGCCTTCAATCTTTCCCAGGTCTTTTCCAATGAGTCAGCTCTTTGCATCAGGTAGTTAAAGCATTGGAGATTCAGCTTCAGCATCAGTCCTTCTAATGAATATTCAGAGGATTTCCTTTAGGATTGACTGGTTTGATCTCCTTGCAGTCCAAGAGACTCTCAAGAGTCTTCAACACCACAGTTCAAAAGCATCAATTCTTCAGCACTCATCCTTCTTTATAGTCCAACTCTCACATCCATACATAACTATTGGAAAAATCATAGCTTTGAGTAGATAGATCTTTATTAGCAAAGTAATGTCTCTGCTTTTTAATATGCTGTCTAGGTTGGTCATAGCTTTTCTTCCAAGGAGCAGCATCTTTTAATTTTGTGACTGCAATCACCATCTGCAATGATTTCCGAGCCCAAGAAAATAAAATCTGTCACTGTTTCCATTGCTTCCCCATCTATATTACCATGAAGTGATGGGACTGGCTGACATGATCCTCATTTTTTGTATGTAGAGTTTGGGGACAGATCATTTCTTTTTCTGGGGTCTGTCTTATACACGGAAGGAGATTTAGCAGCACCCTTGGGCTCTGCCCAAGGATTCTATGATGGCTCAGATGGTAAAGAATCCAGCTGCAATGCAGGAGACACAGGTTCAGTCCCTGGGTCAAGAAGATCTCCTGGAAAAAGAAATGACAGCACACCCCAGTATTCTTGCCTGGGTAATCCCTTGGACAGAGGAGCCTGGCAAGTCTATGGGGGTCACAAAGAGTCAGACATAACAGAGTAACTAACACTTTCACTTTTCACCTGGACTCTACACACTGAATTAACAGTAGTACCTCCCACCTTCCAGTTGTGGACAAACCATAAATGTCTCTCGATACTGCCAAATATTCTCTGAGGGACAAAATCACCCAAGATGAGAACCACTGGTCAAACATAAAACTTATGAGTTGATCCTTGGAACACAACCTGGCCATAAGTTGGGTGCTACTTCTCACAGAATGTGTCAGCTGATCTCTGTCAGCCTTTCTCTTGAAACCCTCCATTGAAGTTTTCAGCTAGTGGCAAGGATTATTCCACAGTTTCCTACATCCACTTTTCTTACATAAAAATAAGCTTCCAAAGCTAGAGGCATCTATGCATGTAGACTCAGAGCTGTGACAGAGCTAATCCTTCTGACAGTTACCCTTTCTGGCTGCCTAAGGTGTCCAAAAACAAACTTCATTTTATGCAAAAATATACTAAAGTTACATAGCATTCCTCAGTGGCCTTGGGTTTAAATGCTTCAAGTTCAGGAAGAGAGATGAAGGAAAGAAAGTTCTGCTTGTCTGACACCGGCTTAGTTTCCAGAAAAACTCAATTTATTTTTGAATGCAGAAGGCTTTTTCATTGAAACAATCTGTTGGTTTCGCTTCCATGTGATAAAACGATGTTGAACTGAAAATGGGACTGTGTAACAAGGTGGTACTATCTTGGAAAAATGTATTTTGAAACCAGACTGACATTTTTGCTGAAAGCAGTTACCCTTTGCAAGGTCATGGGACTTCAGCAACGGTAAAAGCAATGCATAATTCAATTTTAGATCCAAACTATGGTTTGATTTATCAGATTAATGATAAGAATGTGATAAATCTTTGAAATCAATCCCTTCACAGTACTTGAAGTGAAGGGGAAAAAGGGATGGCAAAGAATTTCCCAAATGGAAAGAAAGGCAGCAAAATAACTCATTTCAGGGATATTCATTTTAAAGAGCAGGTCAGTTTCTCAGGGACATTTCTGCATCCCTGCCCAACTACTCATTTCCTTTGGGTTCCACTTGTGCTTCAGATGCAAAGTATGACCTTTCCCTCATCCATTCTCTCAGGCATTTATCCAATGCTTGCTTGCATGATAAGTCACTTCACTCATATCTGACTCTTTGTGGCCCTATGGACTGTAGCCTGCCAATATCTCTGTCCGTGGGATGCTCCAGGCAAGAATATTGGAGTGGGCATAAAAATTCAGATGGTGTAATTGTAATAAATGACAGGCAAAAAAAGACCTGGATTAAAGTGGAGGACATTTAGATGGCAGGATCATGACAGCCTTTCTGAGGCCTGAGATGATGAGCAGCCAGAGCATAGGGGAAACTGAGGGGAATGTAGGAAGGAGAGATGAGGAAAGCCTAGGAGCACCCCTCAAGGTGGGAGGAGCAGCACAGAGGCCTTAAAACAAGATAAAACATGGCTTACAATAAACTATCTTCCCACATTTTTCGATCTCCAAACTTTCTTCCTGTGTTCTTCCTCTTTCCAGTAAAAACACCTTTCCCCTGAACTCCACACTCTTAGATCCAACCACCTGCTCAACCTCTGCACTTACATGACTACTAGGCATCTTGGATTTTGCAGGGCTGGAATATATCCCTTGATCTCCCCTAGACACGTAGACCTGCTCTTCTCACAGAATTTTCCTCAATTCTTCCCATTGCTCAGGCCATAAGTTCTTGGAGTTCTCTCATCTTCTCATACTCCTTGTCCAACTCATCAGCAAATATCATCAGCCTTTGACACTATTCCAGCACTTGTGGTGCTAGCATTCTGTTCTGATCCACTTTTACTTCTCATATGGATTATGCAGCAGCCTTCGCACTGACCTTCTGCCTCCAATCTGAAGATCTGTTCAGAGCCAGAGGGATCATTTTGAGCATAGAATAGATCATATCACGACCCTGCCAAAAACCTTCCTGAAGTTCTCCATCTCAAAATAAAATTCAAAAGCCATGCTATTCAAGAGCCAAGCATGATGTGGCTCAGTTACCTCTTTGATGTTATCTCCTTCCACTCTCCCCCAAACTTGCCCCCCATTCACCTTGTTCCAGCCACACCAGCCCCTTTGTTGCTATGTGAGTGTATCAGGCACATCCTTGCCTCAGGACCTTTGCACCTACTGTTCTGAGAGCCTGAAGTGTTTTCTTCCAGATACACACATGGCCTCTCCCTCATTCGGGTCTATGCTCAAATGTCACCTAACCAAAGTGGCTTTCTCACCTTAGAAACTCCCGCACTTCACACAAGTACATCCTCTATCTTCTTACCCTACTTTTGTTTTCTTCACATATTACTTTTTGTCTCTTTTTTAAACTAATCTGGAAGCCCCTTTAAGGTAGAAACTATCTCTTGCTTTCTGCTATCCCCTGGAGCCTCAACGAATGAAAAAGCACAAGAATATCAGCACCTCATACCTCCAGGGTTTAAAGTCACTGCTAATGTTCAATTCAATTCAAAAGCATTCACTGAGTTTCATGTTTTGAATACTATGAGAGATATAAAGCTGTGTAAAGAAGTTGTAATCCCAACCTTTTAAAAGATTAATAACTGAGAATAAAGAATAGATCACATTAAATTACTGATGCATCTCAGACTATCATTTAATGATATGAGTGGCATGAACAATATGTTTTATAGGATTTCTAAGAAAGAGAGAGCAATATGGCCTGGAGTATTCCAGAAAAACTTCATGGTGTTGGTATAGAATCAGAAAGAAGTTAATTATGGGCTTAACAGTGGGATCATTGCGAAGTGCATGCTCAGTTGCCCTGTCATGCTCAACTCTTTGTGGCCCCATGGACTGTATCCCTCCAGGCTCCTCTGACCATGGGCTTTCCCAGGCAAGAATACTGGAGTGGGTTGTCATTTCCTTCTCCAGTGGATCTGCCTGACCCAGGGATGAACCTGCTCCCCTGCGTCTCTCGCACTGGAAGGTGGGTTCTTTACCACTAAGCCACCTGGAAAGCCCCATGGCATAGAGGCAAGAATAACAATTATTTCTGGGGAGAAAGAAGACCACCTTGTTGGTATGCAAAGCTCTCAGTGAAGGAGAGAAGGCAGACAAGGAAAGAGGGGTTGAAATTCTGATTGAGGGGTTTCTACGGGCTGTAGGAAACCACTTATGGTTGCTGGATCAGATTACCACCTCATAAAGGTAGATTTTGAGGAAATTGGTTAGAGGGACATTGATAGTTTAAAAGGAGGGAAGGCTTGTGAAGGGAACCCTTCTGAAGGCCGTGAGGCTAAGAAACCAGAGTGTCAGTCAGGGACACAGTCAGAATGTGAGGGGAAGGGCCTTGGACCAAGGTGACACAGAGGGAAGGAAGGGAAGTCTTTGCTGTCAGATGGCTCATTCTTTGTTGGATATAAATCTCTAGAGTTAGGACAGTAGCATGAATGACTCGTTCATGTTTAAGTTTCACAGCTGATTGTGATGTGTGCTCCTGACAAAAGACCATAAACTAGTCTTAAAGCCTTCATTTAGTAATGAGACAACACAGATTCAGATAAGGCAATCTGCTTATGATCATGCAACCTGTCAGGGCAAGTCTGGGATCAAATTCCAGGTCTCTTGACTCTCAATATGAGGCTTTAAGAGTCAATAAATAGTAAAATAGCAGAAGCCAAATTTGCAGAAACTCAACCACTCCACTAAAACTAAGAGGTTATCAATCACTTTTCCACATGTAATCTGAAACCACGAAGAATCAGAACATTCATCCATTCACTGATCTTTTATGTGCCTGGCGTTGCTATAAGTGTCTGCATAAACACAAAGCCAGCCAATTATAGTGTAATGTCATAAATCCCCTAGACCAATCTCAGCTAGTACTAAGAATGTCAGTTAGCCTAATCCAGGCCCAGATCTCAGAGGAGGCTTCATAGAGAAATCACAGGCTCGGCTGAGCTCTGAAGATGAGTGGGAATTAGGTGAAATTTGGGTGAGAGTTATAGAGGAAAGAACTAGAGAAAATTTGAATGGGAGAAAAATGATTCAAGTATAGAAAATCAGGTATGCAAAGATCTCCTTTACCCCACCATTGAATTCAGTGTCTTAAACATTGCACGTTTGTTGACAATGCCATAATTTGGGCCCTCATGCAGTTGCAGTCTTATCTTTTTCTTCTTCAGGGTATACATGCAAAGTATACTTTTCATACATCTAATGGGCTTTCCAGCTGGTACAGTTGGTAAAGTATCCACCTGCCAATGCAGGAGATGCAAGAGATGAAGGGTTCAATCCCTGGGTCAGGGAGATACCCAGAAGGAGGAAATGTCAACCCACTCCAGTATTCCTTCCTGGAAAATTCCATGGATAGAGGAGCCTGGTGGGCTACAGACCATAGGGTCACAAAAAGTCGGACAAGACTGAGCACACACGCATGCATCTGATACACTTTGTCATAGTTAACCTGTTAAAAGAGAATCATTTTTGTAGGACCGTGAGCCCTGGAATACAGGAGCCCAAGCTTCCTCATCATTGCAACCCCCCACTCTATCTTGGGTAACATGTAGCACAGAGTGAGTCCTTAATAAACATTTAGGTTTAGACTGTTGCTTTGCACTTTCAAGTACAAATGCCTTCCGGGGAACTTGTATTCTTGTGACTTAAATGTAGCTGTATATGACCTTCACCCTGTTCAGAACACATCTGCAAATGTATAATAGATTAAGTTTCACTTTTGCTGTTTAAAGATAAACAGGAAGCTGCACATTTTCTGCAGCAGGGGTCCTTGCCCAAAAGCATTCCTTGGTTCAGTTGTCTTCTATTGTTATGAATAGAACATCAACATAATTAACATAAGAATCCCTTAGAGGCCAATTTTAAATGAAACCACATTTAATTGCAGGTAATTCTTTTATTTCCCAAGATGATGCTAACTTTCCAACTGAGTATGTGAAATATATCAAGTCTCTGAACAGTAAACCCATCTAAAACAAAATGATAGAGTCTGTCAACCCCCAAAAGTATAGAATTATGTCAATTAGTTGGCCAAAACAAAGAGAAAAAGAAAAGTAAATCCAAAGAGTCAAAGTATCCATAAAACAAAACAAAACAGGTTTTGACAATGAGTTCAGAATTTCCTGGTTTCTAAGCAAAATGACATGTGTTCTTTGCAAAGCGTATTTTGCTAAAAGAAACACCTAAGTGAATAGTAATCTTCAATTTCTAGTATATCGCTAGTAGCCTAAGTAATTTATTTCAATCCTAAAGTCCTCTGTTTCCCAAATCCGTGGTGTGAAGAAGTTAAGTGTGCCCAGAACCTCCAAATAGCAGATAATCAACACATTGCTATGGACTGAATTGTGTCTCCTTCCTAGGTGGCGCTAGCGGTAAAGAACCTGCCTGCCAATGCAGGAGATGCGGGAGACACAGGTTCATCCCTGGGTCCAGAAGATCCCTTGGAGGAGGGCATGGCAATCCACTCCAGTATTCTTGCCTGGAGAATCCCATGAACAGAGGAGCCTGGTGGGCTACAGTCCATAGAGTTGCAAAGAGCTGGACACAACTGAAGCAATTGAGCACACATGCACAGACAAATTCATAAATTGAAGCCCTAACTTCCAATATGATGCTAATTGGAGACAAGGGCTTTGGGAGACAATTAGATGAGGTTATGAGGGTAGAGCCCCTATGATGGAAGTAAAACCCTTCTAAGAAAAGACACCACCACCACTGACCTTGCTCTTGCACGGCACACAGGTGGCCTTCTTCAAGCCAGAGAGAAAACTCTCACCAGAACCTGGCCATGCTAAGCAGCCTGATTGTAGACATCCTGGTTTGCACAACTGTGACAAATATTTTCTATTGTTGAAGCTACCCAAACCATGTTATTTTATTATGTCAGACTAAGACACTAAGACATGTGTGTATTGAATGAAGGGATGAGTGACCATTGATTTGACAATTGTCTAGGCTCTAAATGTGTGATCAGTCACTTTGGCAATCACAAAGGATGAGTGGGATATGGATAGTCGTTCCCGTCTAATGTTCTGAATGAGCTTCACTTTGTCCACTTACTGAGCTCACCTTTCTCAGTTCCGTGCTTCCCATGCTACCAAGTCATCTCACATGTTGTTGTTTAGTCACTCAGTTGTGCCTGACTCTTTTATGACCCCATGGATTGTAGCCCCCCAGGCTCCTCTGTCCATGGGATTTCCCAGGCAAGAATACTGGAATGGGTTGCCATTTCCTTCTCCTGGGATCTTCCCAAACCAGAGATCCAACCAGCATCTCCTACATTGGAGGTGGATTCTTTACCACTGAGCCACTGCAGAAGTCCCCATCGCAAATGTGGTATGGGCCATATTTGCAATGTGCACAGCAAAGTGTGACACACCTTTCCGGTGGTCATTATATGGAGAAGACCTCCTCTTATAGAGCCATCTTGGAGCTGTTTCTTAGTCTGTCACAAGTATAAATACAAGACAGTGGCTGCATTTTTTTTTCTTTATGAGATCTCTACATTGCATCCCCTGTAAATATAGTTTTGTGTAGAGAGTACAGATATTTTAGAAGTCAGAATAACATATATTTTTGAGTATATCTTTAGATCAAGAACTGCTCAGGTATAGATAATTTAGATTTAAGAGCCTAGTTATGCTAGTTTAACATAATTGCAAATTTAGGAAGAGAAATGATTATGTTCTTCCTTGTCCTTGATAACTAACATGAAACATTTATAATAAGTGTGATATAGCAAGTTTTAGCTTTTATTCCCGTCTCTATTCTTTTCTTTATCACAAAATTCAAAGTAAAAACTAAACAAAATAGAACAAAAACCAAACAAATACACACATACTTATACACAAATATTCAATAAAATGAAAACAAATACTTAGATTCTCATCACTTCAATATTTCTAACACACACCACTTCATTTAGGGTAATGCCTTTTTGTGGACATTTCTGGCAATAGGAGCTTAAGAGAAAGAAAATGAAAATACCACTATTCGTCTCCAATCTTGTCCTGATTAAACACTGTTAGGAGCTTTACCTTAACCTATAAATTTTCTCCTCAGATATAGAAAGCTGTTGCAAAACTGTTTCCTTCTGTTCTCATTCCCTAATGACACCATTTGTATTTCCTGGAGAGAACATTATTGAAATATTCTCTAGTAATAAGGGTTATTAATATCCTCACTCTCTTCTTCCCAGCTGGGTCTAAATGCATGAACATCTCTGGTGGGGAACTTTTCTTCTTGAATATAGCCATATAAGTGTTCAGAATTTCTGATGTATAAGAACTTTTTTTATTAATATCTACTTCAAATGTTATCTTCCTTATCTTCAGGCCATTTCCTTGTCTACATGGAGATTTAGAATAATTTTCTTCTTCCATTACATTTTGTTCCTTGAAGGTAGTTTTATAATCAGAGTGCATGTTCCTCTCTCTTTCTGAGGCTTCCATGTTTCAGGCAAAAATATATTAAGTCTCTCCAGTCTAATTCTCTGAATCTTGTGTTATGCCACTTGTCTCTTGTATATACTCAGTGTGGAGATAAGAAAGGAGTATTATGTTAAGTTGGGAACCCAAGGATAAAAACTAACATAGTTACAGTTTTCCTCATCCTATCCTGTATCCAATTTCTAAAAGCCTTTTAATGTATGAATACAGATTTAGAAATTTAGAAACCTAGATGATACAATAAATACTTTAAAAAATACACCATTAAAATTTTATCTATGTGACTTAAACCTTCCTACAAAAGTAACAAAATCACTACATTTGACTGATACTTGCTGTCATTATAAAGGTTTATTTGCCCTATTACATGGTATTACAGAGCCTGTAAATCTCTTATAAGTCTTGTGTTACCCAAGACAGAGTTTCCATTTTAACATTTTTTATTTTACTACTTGTACTTTTATTTACTCTTCTTCAAAGTCTACATCTGTATTTATAATATCATCCCATTTTGATTTGAAATTTTCTCATTTAATCTTCTTTAACCTCTTGCAAATATGTTTAATGTGGATTCATAAAAATTCAATTAGCATATTATTATTAAAGAGGAAAAATGAAGCAAAAAAATCATATTTTAATATATCAGTTCAGATTACAGACTTTGTTCTCAGGCTGGAGGAATTCTTAAATGTTACTTAATTATTTACTCATTTTCAGTGATCCATAAGCTTGGTTTTCCTTGTTGTCTAACACATTTGATTTTTCAAAAAATTATGCGTGCCCAGAAAGACTTTTTTTGGTAAATACAGGCAATATTTTTTTAATTGCAAGGTAGAGTATTTGCAATAATTTTGAAAATGAAAAATAAGAATCACTCTACCTGATATCAAGTCCAACCACATACCTACAATAATCATGACAGTATAACATCAGAATAGGAATAGACACATAGATCAATGGAACAAAATAGAGAACCTAGGAATCGAGCCAACAAATACACCAAACTGATTTTTGAAAAAGGTACAAAAACAATTCAATAGAGCAATTAAACATTCATGGGCAAGAAAAGAAAAAAAAAAAGAAGACTCTCAACCTAAAACTCACCACTAATGCCAAAATTAACTTACAATGAGCATAGACTTAAATGTAAAATGTAAAGTTATATAACTTTAGAAAAAATTTTAAAACATAGGGGAAATCTTTGAGACCGAGAGCTAATATAGAGTTCTCAGTGCTGTTCTTAGTTGCTCAGTCGTGTCCAGGTCTTTGCGACCCCATGGACTGTAGCCTGCCAGGCTCCTCTGTCCATGGGATTCTCCAGCCAAGATTACTGGAGTGGATTGCCATGCCCTCCTCCAGGGGATCTGCCCAACCCAGGGATCAAACCCAGGTCTCCCGCATTACAGGTGGATTCTTTACTGTCTGAGCCACCAGGGAAGACCAAGAATACTAGAGTGGGTTCAGTTCAGTTCAGTCAGTCGTGTCCGACTCTTTGCGACCCCATGCACCGCAGCACGCCAGTCCTCCCCGTCCATCACCAACTCCTGGAGTACACCCAAACTCATGTCCATTGAGTCAGTGATGCCATCCAACCATCTCATTCTCTGTCGTCCCCTTCTCCTCCTGCCCTCAATCTTTCCCAGCATCAGGGTCTTTTCAAGTGAGTCAGCTCTTCGCATCAGGTGGCCAGAGTATTAGAGTTTCAGCTTCAACATCAGTCCTTCCAATGAACACTCAGGACTGATTTCCTTTAGGATGGACTGGTTGGATCTCCTTGCAGTCCAAGGGTCTCTCAAGAGTCTTCTCCAACACCACAGTTCAAAAGCATCAATTCTTCAGTGCTCAGCTATCTTTATAGTCCAACTCACATCCATGCATGATTACTGGAAAAACCATAGCCTTGACTAGACAGACCTTTGCTGACAAAGTAATGTCTCTGCTTTTTAATATGTTGTCTAGGTTGGTCATAACTTTTCTTCCAAGGAGTAAGCATCTTTTAATAGCCTATCCCTTCTCCAGGGGCTCTTCCCCAACCCAGGAATCAAACTGGGGCTCCTGCATTGCAGGCGATTCTTTACCTGCTGAGTTAGTAGTTCATAGACTTGACTGCAAACAGATGATACATAAAAAGAAACATCAACAGATTAAAGGTCATCAATAGAAAGCTACAAAGTGGGAGGAAATATTTGAAACTATATAGCCAACACAGGAGTATTATCTAGAATATATAAAGAACTCTCAAAATTTCACAATAAAAAAAATCCAACAATTCAATGAGATAAAGAAACAAAGAGCCATTTCACCTGAGCAGGTATACAGATAACAAATGAGCACATTAAAAAATATTCAATAGCCAAGGTGGGGTGGAGAACATGTATATACCTATGGCTGATTCATGTTGATGTAAGGCAGAAACCAACACAACAATGTAAAGCAATCATCCTCCAATTAAAAATAAAAACAAGAATAAAATATTAAATTCCATTAGGAAAATGGAAATTACAATCCCTATAAGCTATCAGAATGACTAAAATTTAAAACAGAGACAACACTCAAGGCTGATAAGGATGCAGAGAAACTGGATGATTTGTATATTGCTGATGGGAATGTAAAATGGTAGTGCCCTTCCGGAAAAGTTTGGCAATTTCTTTTAAAAACATGCAAATACCATATAACTCAGTGGTTGTTCCTGGGAATTTATCTCAGAGAGTTGAAAACTTATGTTCACATACACAGCAGCCTTTTTTGTAACAGCCAAGACCAGGAACTACCCAGATGGTCTTTAGCAGTTAAACTGTGGAACAGGCATACCATGGAAATACTTACCACTCAACAGTGAAAAGAAACGAACTACTGATACATTTGACAGCCTGGATGAGTATCCTGGGAATTATGCTGGGTGATAAAAAAGCCAATTCCAAAAGGCTACCTACTTTACAATTCCATTTATATAACATTCTCGAAATGGCAAAATTATAGAAAAGGAGAATGGATTAGTGGTTGCCAGATGTTAAGGAGGAAGTCTGTGGGAGAAAAGCAGGTGTGTTTATAAAGGGTAACATGAGGGATCTTTACAGTGATGGGAATGTACGGAATCTTGCTGTATCAGTGTCAAAATCCTGGTTGTGATGTTGTTACTTGAGTTTTGCAAGACGTTGTCTTTGGGGAGGAAATGGGGAACAGGCACACAGTAAGTCCCTATTATTTCCTACAACTACAGGTGAGTCTAAAGTTATCTCAAAATTAAAAGTTTAATTTTAAAAAGAAGTTGTGTTTGTCAGTAAATGGTAAATATAAATTCAATGAAATGAGGATGACACTTGTATAGATGTTTCCTTTCCTTCCTTTGGTGTTTCCCTGTAAGGTTTGCGAGGAGCGATAGCCTTTGCCTTAGCTATTCGGAACACAGAATCTCAGCCGAAGCAAATGATGTTTACCACCACGCTGCTCCTCGTTTTCTTCACAGTCTGGATATTCGGAGGAGGAACAACTCCCATGCTGACTTGGCTTCAGATCAGGTGGGTGACACTGCTTAACAAAGGAAATCGCTATGAGGTATGATTGTGCTGTTCTGTTTCAGATGTTGCTGACTGGCCAAGAGTACAATGGCCTGTGTGTGCATTTACTTTCCCTGGGGTCAAGCCGACCTTCAATGACAAGATGAAACAATATGACTGATCTCCAACAGAACTGACTTTACCAAGAGTTCTAGAAATCTCAGGATGATGTCTTTTCACAGTCTACAGTCCCTGGAAGTGACTGTCTTTATCTATGAGTTCTTCTATTCAATCAGATTTATTGAGTATAATGTGATATGCTATGGCGCTGACAAAAATGAGTAAGACACCAGTCTTATCTTCAAGATACTTATGATAAAATGAAATTTATACAGAAAAGGCTGTGATATGAAGGAAAAAATGAAGTTTTGTTTTTAATTCCTATAGCACTTAGGATAGAATTGAGGACACAGGAAATGCTTAAGTGTATTTGATTATTCAGCCATTTGTTTAGCCAGAGGGCTGCTATAAACACAGATTAGACAACTTCTCAAAGGAAAATGGGGTCCAGGCTTCAGTCAGGGGCCATTCAATAAGCAGTGTTTGGAAGATGATTGCTATGAACCCGAAAGACGCAGGTAGGAGACAATATGATGAAAAATGAATAGCTTGTGGCAACTGCGTAAAGGGGCAAATCTGTTGTAAAATGTTCTTGTCTTTATTTAAGTGTTTCTTTGACCTGGGTCCTCATTTTCGCATGTAACAGTGATTTACGTAGATCACATTTTATTTCCCAAAGTCATACATCTTGATGATCCTGCAGCCCCTCCCCGGTCCCCACCTCGTCTCTGTGAGGCAAATCCATACCCATCACATCTGACAGGAAAAGATCCACCTGACTGGGAAGGGATTTCCAAGATTTTTTTCAGACAAGGACTCTGTTATTCCAGCACCAATGTAATGCCTGGCACATAGAAGAATTGAATAAATAATTGGTACATGAAAAATTAGATGGATATAATAACCACACACATATGTTTTTTTTGTTGTTGTTGTTAAGCCTTTACTGACAGATTTCTACCCACTTGGCAAATAGAAGCAAGAGCAGGACTAACGAGCTTAGGATAAAAAAGCTTATGTCTAAACTGGGCCAAGTGGCTATGTGTCAAGCCAAATTCAAGGGGAAAAGGGCCTTTTAAAGTACTGTGAATATTGCTAAACACTTAAAAGCGCTTTGACCAAAGGTTGAAATGGAGAGTGTTTTGAAATGCTTGTTGAACTATTTTCTAACCATGTAAATGTGACCTGCAATTTCTTTCACAGTGGTAGCTACTTGTAGACTCCTCTGGATAAGCACAAATATCGCATTAAACACTATAGTGTCGGCTCCTCTGTAAACTGATAGTAAGATAATAGTGTGTTCAGGTTTCTGGAAAATAAATTCAGTAGGTGGATCCGTGCATGGAAAAATTAGGACTTGGAAAGCAGAAGTTAGAGGATACCAATCCCCACAAGAGAAATATATTGAATGCTCTATCAGGTAAATTAGAATATTCAGAACATAAAGTGGTGCTGGCAACATTTTCTTTAAAGTAATTCAAATATAACTTATTTTCTACTATTGTGTTTCTTTACCCTGAAGGATGTGTCCCCAAAGCAATAACATGTTTTACCCTAAAATATTTTCCGAACTCTCCTATACATGCATGCGTGCTAAGTTCTTTCTGCCATGTCCCACTCTTTGCGATGCTATGGACAGTAGCCCACCAGGCTCCTCTGTCTGTGGGATTCTCCAGGCAAGAACACTGGGGGGGGGTGGGGGGGTGGGTTGCCATGCCCTCCTCCAGGGGATCTTATAGACCCAGGGATTGAACCCACATCTCTTATATCTCCTGCATTGATAGGCAGGTTCTTTACCACTTTTTCGAAAGGCATCCATTGGCTTCAGATAGATGTCATAACTTATGCAGTCTCTTGCCAACTGGATCAGCAGGGAGAGGGTAATATAAAATGAGGCCTTAAGCGAGTTAGAAGGTTTATCAGGTTATAGTACAGTGCCTAATAGAGAAAGATAGTAACATCAGCTGTAGGATCCACAGTAAGAATCCTGAAGGTCATCTTAGCCCAGTGTGTTATCGCCTGCTGAGAGGCACAGTATGGACTTGCCAGGCCATGGAGATGCCCCAGTGAGAACTAGCTCCAAATGACCCACCAATTCAATGCCAGACTTATCCACCAACCAGAAGGGAAGAAGAGTAAAAGTTGAAACCATATGCTTTCAAACTCAAATGAACATCAGAACCAGCTTGAGGGCTCACTAAACTCCAGATTTCTGGCCCCTGCCTCAGAGTTTCTGATCCAGTAGGTCTGGTTCAGGGCCTAAGAATTTGTATTTTAGCAATGCAATGCTGATATGGCTGGTTCTGGGACTACATTTTGAGAACCACTGGTTTAGACTTATAACCCCACGTGGAAATGGGGTTACCTTGATTAGAAAAATTCATTGTGCATTGATCAAGAAGGAAATAGAACATACTAGAATGAACATAAAAGAGTAGGACCATAAGTTAGTGTGTTCAGGCACAAGCACAACACACATTTGGTTTGGCTGTGTAAAAGTATGCTCTACTTCCATTGTGGTTTATAATGCTATCAAAGACATCCTCAAGCTTTTAAATGATAGTTGTCCATCATTTACACTGTATTTAGGGAGACTTTGCTTGTTTACAGAGAAGCATCTCATTAACCATCTTTCATGTCAGATGTTTTCCATGAAATGCCAGAATGTTAGTAAACTGGGGCTTTAATAAAATTACACATAAAGCGGAACCCAAAGGGCAGGTATGCAAACATGATATAGAATGAACTCATCCTCACTTGGCTATGATTTATTTATACACTTTGCCTTCCCTCTTATATACTTTTTACATTCAACTTTTTTTTTCTTTTTAATTATTAGGTATGTACTTGAGGATTTTTTTTTTTGTCCCGATAAATTTGTCATTCAACTGCAAACTATCACAGTAAGATGCAGTTTTATGTAAGGTAAAAATTGATAACATTAATATGAATTGCACTTTGATAGAAATAACTTGAAATGGCAATGACTTAAGCTTAGAGAAACTCTATGTAAAGAATGATCTTTACATATGAAACAAATTCTCCATTGGCTCAGTCTTATCCTGGGACTTCCCCAGTGGCTCAGATGGTAAAGAATCTGTCTACAATACAGGAGACCCAGGTTTGATTTCTGGGACAGGAAGGTCCCCTGAAGAAGGAAATGGCTACCCACTTCAGTATTCTTGCCTGGAGAATTCCATGGACACAGTTTTATTAATAAACAAAATATTTTTAACACAGTATTTAACACAGAGACCTTTGCTTCTTAAAATTCTAGAGAAAAAGATTCCTTCAGTATTATTTTGGAGGTTTTCATGTAAAAGCAAGCAGAATGGTCTCTTGATTAGAGTCAGGTCTCCTCCCTTCTGTTAAATACATTAATCCTGGTGGTGAGGAAAACTCAACTCTCAGTAGCCAAGGACTAGCTCTGCTGTTAGCCAGGAAACAAGAGATCAAAGGTGTCAGGTTTTGCCCTGTAACAGTAACAGTATTATCCACCAAATAATCACACATGTTTACAAAGACAGCTCAGAGACCAACAGAGTAAAACTTTCTGGCAGTGGTAAGTAATTTGGGGTGGTAACCCTATTTTTAGTTAAGCGATAGGGTGTCACACGGAGTTAATGGAATGGGAGTAGAGCCCATTTGTTGTTCAGTTGCTCAATCATGAGCGACACCATGGACTGCAGCATGCCAGGCTTCCCTGTCCTTCACCATCTCCTGGAGCTTGCTCAATCTCACGTCCATTGAGTAGATGATGCCATCCAACCATCTCATCCTCAGTCGTCCCCTTCTCCTCTTGCCCTCAGTCTTTCTCAGCATCGGGGTCTTTTCCAATCAGTTAGCACTTGGCATCAGGTGGCCAAAGTATTGAAGCTTCAGCTTCAGCATCAGTCCTTCTAATGAATATTCAGGGTTGATTTCCTTTAGGATTGATTGGTTGGATCTCCTTGCAGTCCAAGAGACTCTCAAGAGTCTTTTCCAGCACCACAGCTAAAAAGCATCAGTTCTTTGGTGATCATCCTTCTTCATGGTCCAACTCTCACATCCATACATGACTACTGGAAAAACCATAGCTTTGACTATACAGACCTTTGTTGGCAAAGTAATGTCTCTGCCTTTTAATATACTGTCTAGATTTGTCATAGCTTTTCTTCCAAAAAGGAAGCATCCTTTAATTTCATGGCTGCAATCACCATCTGCAGTGATTTTGGAGCCCAAGAAAATAAAGTCTGTCACTCTTTCCACTGTTTCCCCATCTATTTGCCATGAGGTGATGGGACCATACCACAGTGAAAACCTCTCCTAGCTTCTCCCAGATAGGATTGCCAGACCCATCTCTTCAACACATCTCAGCCACAGTGCAGAATGCCTAGCTTACCAGAGCAATTCAGAACTTGTATTCCAGACAGTATGAGAAAGTACCCCCAGCAAGATGACTTTTACAACTTCCAGATTTTTGCTTCCAGTATCACAAAGAATAATAGCTAGCTTTTATTGACAATTTATTCTGTGCCAGATACTAGAAGATAAAGTGCAAGATAAAGTACAAAACCTCCCTGTGACTCTGCCTCTAATCTATAAAATGGGGATGATGGTAGTAGCTTCCTCCCAGAGTGGGTGAGGCCTGATGAAGTGGCACAGGGTCACCCCACTGTCCGGCTGCAGAGTCAGACTCCAAGGCCAGGCAGCCCGAGCCCAGGGCCTGCACTCCCAACTAGTTCCTTCTTCTGCCACTGCAAATAAATGAGCTTATTCCTGATGCCAGCAATCTACCTTGATTAACAAATCCTCTGGGGGAAAAGAGATGTACTTTTATAACTAAGACAGGCCAGTTAAAAACAAACACAGGAAATCTTCATCCATCATGAGTGATTGGGTTGACTTGCTCACACAGCACAGAAATTCTTCGGTACAAATTTTCTCCTTGACCTAGAAAAGTTAAAGGTAAACAAGGCCAGCCCTGGTCTCGGATAGCCAAGCAGGGAAGTTTGTCTACCTCAGTTATAGAAATTTGAAATTAGAGGAATTTGTTACCCTCAGGCTCATTTCCCATTTGGGATCCCGTCAGCCCTCCATCAGCCTCTTCCACAGATCAGACAAAAAAATTGCTCATCCTGCTCTGTATCCATTGCAGAATGAAAAGCTTAGGTAATGCCATGTCTCCACTAGCATTGTTTTAGTTAAGTCTTTAAATTTTATTTTGGGTTTAATGTCCTCTCCTATTTTATGTCATCCTAGAATGATTTCTTCATCATATGTCCCCACTGACTACAAAGTTTTTATTAACAGTCACCATGGGAATGCATACAGAGGTAAAGAGAGAAGTGTCTTTAGTAATATTTTTTAATCTTAAACAATAATGAAATTAAATATACCTGCTTACATACTGATTTCCCTTATTGCTGAGGTGAGGAAATGCCAATCTAATGTAATATAAGAATACATATAATCAAGTTCCCTTCATATCCAGCTGGGTTCTGCTAGGTTTTCTTTTTGGCATCCAGAGTCTTATGCATGTTAAACAACTTATTTCACTGGTGAATTAACATAGTAATTAAGCTTACACACTCTGAGGCAGACAATGTGAGGTCCAATCTTGCCTCCCTCTCCTACTAGCTGTGGGACCTTGAGCAATATTTTAACCTCTCTATGCTTCAGTTTTCTTATGTGTAAGCTTGGAACAATAATAACTACCTACCTCTTTAGATTTGTATATGGATTAAGTATTGCATGTATACATTTAAGGCACACAGTAAGTGCTCAATAAATGTTGTGCTGTAGTTGTTTAGTCGCTAGGTCGTGTCCAACTCTCTTGTGACACCATGGATGATAGCCCACCAGGCTCCTCTGTCCATGGGATTTCCCAAGCAAGAATATTGGAGTGGGTTGCCATTTCTTTCTCCAGGGCTTCTTCCCAGTCCAGGGATCAAACCTGAGTCTCCTGCATTGGCAGGTGGATTATTCACCACTGAGCCACCAGGGAAGACCAAATGTTGCTGCAACACTACCCAAATCACCACCTATGAGCCTTTCTTATCTAAACATCCTTTTTCTGCCTATGGCATATATATATATATATACACACACATATACATATATATATATGTATATGTGTATATATACGTATACACATATATATACATGTATATATATTATACACACACACATGCATACATACACATAAAGAGTTATTAATTAATTGTATTTATGAAAGCATGGCTTACATGGGAAATAGAAATAGTCTCTAAGGAGTTTATTTCATTTTATGTAGTGACTAGATTCATCAATTTTACAGGCAGCTCCTATTTCTGCATTCAAAATGATGAACCTCTTAAAGAAAAATGCTCACAAAGAGTGTAATATTTATCCAACAACTCAGAAATATTCTTTCTGGGGCATTCCTCTGTTTGCTTCTGAACAAAATAATCTTTGCCTCAGATCTCTTCAGAGATTTAATTTGCACCATGTCATTGATATGTATTAATTTATTATTTTGCATTGATTTTGTACCAATTTGTACATTTTGTATCAGTTTGTATTAATTGACAAGTCTGAGAAATACCCTCTGTCTTGAAACATGGAAAATGAATTTACTCCTCTGAATGTAAACTTATACTCAATATTCCCCATCTCTAATTCCCATTTAAAATTATGTTCTATTTTCTGTAGGCTTCTCTAAATATTGTTTCAGAACTCCAAATATTTATTGCTTAAATTAATTTAGTTTGACATATTTTATTAAAATTATTGGGTGACTCTAGTAACCTGCTGTTAACCTAAATATATGCTGGGTTTTTAACAAGTGTGGATAGCAGCTACTAGATTTACCTTCAGTGCCATCTGGGTTTTTTAATATGGTTTCTTTCTGTGTACTGAATCTTCCCAGTTCCAGAGATAATAGACTTTATCCTCACATCTGCCAGCTATCCTCCACTAGGCATGCTCTTATCTTCTTCAATGTGCTCTTAAGAACATCAATATCAATAAGCTTCACCCATTTGTGAATTTTACCAAACAATGGACATTCTACTCTATTGAAGGGCATTTATTAGCCTGCTATCATAAAATGTGATCAAATACAGGTGCCTTACTTTAAGTAATAAATGTATCGTTGTTACTGTTGTCCAGTCACTGAGTTGTGTCCATCTCTTTGCAACCCCATGGACTGCAACACGCTAGGCTTCCCTGTCCTTCACCATCTCCCAGATCTTGCTCAAACTCATGTCTATTGAGTGATGCCATCCAAACATCCCTGTCATCCCCTTCCCCTCCTGCCTTCAATCTTTCCTGGCATCAGGGTCTTTTCCAATGAGTCAGCTCTTTGCATCAGGTGGCAAAGTATTGGCACTTCAGCTTCAGCACCAGCCCTTCTAATGAATATCAGCATTAATTTCCTTTAGGATTTACTGGTTTGATCTCTTTGCAGTCAAAGGGATTCTCAAGAGTCTTCTCCAGCACCACAGTCTGAAAGTATCAATTCTTCAGTGCTCAACCTTCTTTATGGTCCAACTCTCACATCCATACATGACTACTGGAAAACCCATAGCTTTGACTATATGGATCATTATTGGCAAAGTGATGTATCTTTACTTTAGGTAATACGTGAAGTCTGAAAAGAATATTTTAAATACAACAGATGGCACTTGTGATCCAAAAGGCTATGGAGGGGATTCCAGTTTTGGGATTCCAGTTTTGGTCAAGAGGAGTAAGCATGCTTAATTCCCTCTGTATCTTCCTCTGAATGCAACTAAAATCTCTAGACAGAATGCCTGTAGCTGCTATCTAAGGACTCTTAAGAGTAAATGATGGATTGGGGAAGGAAACAAATTCAGAGTACTGTTAAACCAGTGGTGAATTTCCCTTTTTTTTTCCTCTCTGCTTCTCAACCTGAACTCAAGGCAGTTTAAAGGCCAGAATTGCACAAGGAAGAGAGAACTGCAACAGAAATGATCTGTTTGGGCATAAGGAACAGGGCAGAGGACCGTCATGGATTAGAGGAGGGGAAAATTCCCTGGGTTTGTTGTTATTGGTTACTTCATTGTCATTTCAATACCAGGCAAAGCTGAGGCAGCAGCAGTAATGGTGGCAGCAGCGCCAGCTGGATGGACCCCAAATCTCCAGTCAGGGGAACTAAGATCCTGAGGCCTCAGGAAGAATTCCCATGGCATTATTTTCTCTCTTAATCTTATCACTGCTTGACCTTGGAAACAGGCCCAACATTGCAGAAAAGTCATGGGAAAACACGTAGCAACATAGGGAAACAAAAACCCTGGGCTTTAGGAAGCCAGAAAATGTGGAAGAAATTGTGGTATGGAGGGAGCACAAGAAAGTTAAAATTGTGTATAAACTTTTGGGCTCACCTCCAAGCTGCATAAGCATATATCTGACCCTAAACAGCACACCAAAGTGTTTGAGAAATGAACTGCAAGAGAGAGCATCACTCAGGTCCCATATGTACACGGTATGGCTCACATGCAGGGCATGTATGGATCTTAAATCAAAATGTAAGCTATAAAACTTCTAGAAGAAAACATAAGAGACAAATCTTCATGGCCTTAAATTAGGCAAAAGAGTCTTAAATGTTATACCAAAAGCATCACATACAAAAGAAAAAAAATGATAAATAGGACTTCATCAAAATGAATCTCTTTTGCTTTGCAAAAGACACTGTTAAGAGCATAAAAATGCAAACTATACGCTCAGTCTCTGAGAGAATGCATTGCTGATGGGAATACAAAACAGTGTTGCCAATCTGTAGATCACTTTAGCAGTTTCTCATAAAGTTAAACATACAGTGATTATAGGAGTCAGCATTCCCTATCCTAGACATTTAGCCTAGAGAGTAAAGTGGGGATAACAGAATCTGTCTCTGAAGATTAAACGTGTGAATATTAAATTAAAAAATATGTGTTAAAATCCTTTGAGCAGAACTGAGGACTCATTAGTAACTATTTTATTCACAGCTTTTATTAGAAATGTCAGATAAAGTTTAATAGTGTTTTCAGCATATATTGAGATAATCACATCATTTTTTTCATCTGGTTTATTGATGTATGAAGTATATTGATTGCTATCTTGATATTGAATTATCTTTACAATCTCAGTATAGTTATTTTTTTCCTACAGTTCTGCTATCTATAATAATAGCCGAGGTTAGTCTATAATTTTCTCTTTTTTGGAAGGAGAGAGGGCTCTCTTTATTTAAAGTTTAAATAGTGTTAAAAATGTGCTATATTCATAGCATGAGCTAAAGATTTCTGTTTTTTCATGGTATGAAAGGAAAGCATAGCACAGCAATGATCAGGTTTTTAAAGAGAAGGTAGGAGTCAGCTGTAAAACCATCTGGCTCCTGGAGTCCTTTTAATCACCTTTTAATCACCTTTCCAGTGTCTCCTATGGTAATTGCTGTATTCAGATGTAAAATTGTGATTTCTTTTTTTAGCTCAAAAGTGGTCAAGGATTGGCAATTTCATGTGGTTAAATGCAGTAGTAAAATGGATATCCATATGCCCTTTACCTAGTTTTATCCAGTTAATAATATGCCCATTTTGCCTTCTTGCTTTTATAAATACATATATATCACATATATTAAATGTGTTTTTATTTGTTTTTTTATTTTTCACTGAATCATTTAAATGTAGAAATAGACATCATACACTTCTAATCTAAGTACTGAAGAATGAGTCTTTGAAAAACAAAGACATTCTATTAGATAACTAAAATACCATTGCTGTGTCTAAAAATATTAAAAACAATAATTTGATCACTATACACTCAAATTTCCCCAGTTACTGCAAAAAATATATCATGTGTAAATGTTTTTTAATTACATGATCTGATAGAGGTTATGTATTGTATTTGGTCAGTTTTCTTTTGGTCTCTTTAAATCAGTTTCTCTGCTTGTTTTTTCCCCCATGACACTGATTTTTACAAAAAAAAAAAAACAAAAAAAAACCAGGTCAGTTGTTTTGCACACTATTCCACATTTTGGACTTGTTTGTTTCCTCCTAGCATCAATTAATATGTTCTTTTCTCTGCTATATTTCCTGTAAACTAAGAAATTAGGTCAAGGCTTGAAATTCAGGTTGAACCTTTTTGGCAAGAATTTCCACTGGCAAATGAACAAGTCTTTCACTCATTAGGGGTATGCTTCAAGTACAGCTGTTGGACTGTATTATTTAACATGGTATCTGGTAACCCCATGTGGACGTGGTTAGTCCCAAACTGAGATATACTATCCTGGGTAGTAAACTGTGTCCTCTCAAAATTCATATATTGAAGCTCTAACATCCAGTATGACTGTACTTGGAGACAGGGTTTTTAGAAAATAAAGAAGGTTCAGTGAGATCATGAGAGTAGGGTTCTAGCTGATAAGAGTGGTGGACTTATAAAAAGAGAGATGGATCACTGTCTCTCTGCACGTGTGCTCCAAGGAACACAGTGAGGACACAGGGCAAAGGTGGCTATCTGCAAACCAGGATGCAAGCCCTCACCAGAACCTAACCATTCTGGCAACCTGATCATACACTTCCAGAACTGTGAGAAAATAAATGTCTGTTGTTTAAGCCAAAAAGAATATTCATTGGTAATGCTATGTACTTAATAATGTGTATTTCCCAAAAAATTAATAATGCACATTTCATATCAATAGGCACATAAAGTCAAATTGTCCAACTACTGGTGATGTTCTATATGGTTATAGCATATAACCATATAGTGATGGTTATATGCTATATGGTTATAGCAGTAACATCCATTGTAAAAGTATAGTTTTAACTCTGTAATTAGTTTTTAACCTATGGAGCAAAACTTGAGAACTGTGTGAATCTCCTGTTTCCAACACTCTTTTAGTCACTGTTTTTGCATCCATCAATGATCTCTGTTTGATTCAGTGATTCATTTGAGATGACTGTTTTGATTTCCTTTGCTAGCTAATTTTTTATGAGTTTCTTAGTTTACTAAATGATCACAATTTTGATTACCTTTATTATTAATAATATTTATTTCTAATTCATTGAATTATAATAATGTTTTATCAGTAACAATTCTACTTTTAAAATATAAGATTTTTTATAATCAAGTATGTGACTAATTTGGGTGTATATTCCATGGACACACACCAAAAAAAGTATGTTTGCTATTTTTAGGGAAAAAGTTTTATACATATGTATTGAATTTCTTGATTATGTTACTCAAATTCCCTACATCCTTATCTATATTTTCACTAGATATAGGATTCTGAAAGAGATACATTAAATTCCCCAGTAGAATTTTTTGTAATCAAGGTCTTAATTCTAATTTTATGTAGTCTTTCATGAATCAGTATTTATGTGTTGTGTGTAGTATACCACTTTATGATAGGGACTCTTCAAATTGTCTGATATATCTTTCTCATCCCAGAAATGAAGCTTAAATTGGTTGTATCCTTCTTATATGTTCATTCCCCTCTTCTATTCTCTAGTTACCATAATGTGACATCCTAAAATAAAGAGTGAAAGCAATACAGAAAACTCATTTTCATTAGTACTAGACAGTGGGAACTCCTTCCTTCATCCATTTCATTTTGGTTATAAACAAGCAGTGAGCTAGTAGATTTCAGTGTTTTGATCAACATCATTTCATTCCCTGAAGTCCTTAACTTCTCTTCAGAAAATAAAGTCTAATTTTTTAATCTATTATCATCTTTTACCTGCTAGTATGCATTTTAAACCTTAATGAAATGGTTTAAGAAAAATTACTTCATAAAATCCAAAGAGTTGCAATAGAACTCCCATTTTGCATTTACCCTAAAGATCAATTGCAGAGCCCAAATATGGGATTTTAACTGGAGTTTTTAAAAATAAGTGTTGAGTTCTATCACACAGAATCACTTCGAAGAAATTGGTTAAGACAGGAAATTGCTCATTAGAGGCAAAATATACTTTAATGCAGAGCTCATTGTACTCAGTACATGGAATGTTTGGAAGAGTGTTAGCACTTCTTTTCCTTTTTTTTTTTAATGGGAAGCATGTTCCCCAGGTCCCAGTGCTAGATTTGCAGTGCAGAGTATAACTAACCAGTAATGAAGCAGTCCCCATGTTTGGAGATGAGGGTTGAAAGAATGTAACAACTGACTTCTCCAGGGCTGCTGCTGCTGCTGCTGCTAAGTCGCTTCAGTCGTGTCCGACTCTGTGCGACCCCATAGACGGCAGCCCACCAGGCTCCTGTCCCTGAGATCCTCCAGGCAAGAATGCTGGAGTGGGTTGCCATTTCCTTCTCCAATGCATGAAAGTGAAAAGTGAAAGTGCAGTCGCTCAGTCGTGTCTGACTCTTAGTGACCCCATGGACTACAGCCTACCAGGCTCCTCTGTCCATGGGATTTTCCAGGCAAGAGTACTGGAGTGGGGTGCCGTTGCCTTCTCCAGGGTATTGGCTGCTTATTTATTTTATGCAGGATTCAATGTGAACATCAAAGGTCACCACATGTCTCCTTGGGCCTCTTTGTCTCTCATTCTCCTTGGGCACAGCACCCACATATGAGTCCCCACCAAGTAAACGATCATCTTTGTTTGGAGAGTTCCAGCTAAAATTCTGGTTCAGTTCTGGAGCTACCACAACCTGGACTTCCTCACCTGCTGGCCCTGGCAGGGCTCTGCCAGGAGAGTGCAGCTGCCTGCCTGCAGCCTTTGTCCATGTGGGTTGTGATTTATTCTGGTCTAGCCAGCAGAATAATCCCACTCTTTTCTTTTTATTGTTTTACTGTCACCATGAATCTGCTCATTATTATACAGCTCTCTTATCATGTCAAAGGAATCCTCAAAGAAAGGGAGAAAATATAAATATTTGAAACAGCAATCTTAATTCTGTTTTTCATAAACCATTACCAGACATTTAAGCAGGTGTTTAATTTTTATGAGTATAAACTAATACATGCTTATTGTATAAAATTTTAAAAACTAAAAAATTATTTTAAAAAGTAAAATTCACCTGAAGTCCTTTTATGCCAAGATAATTACTAACAATAGTACATTTCTCTATTAATCTATCAGTTCAGTTCAGTCGCTTAGTCGTGTCCGACTCTTTGCAACCCCATGAATCACAGCACGCCAGGCCTCCCTGTCCATCACCAACTCCCGGAGTTCACTCAAACTCATGTCCATCGAGTCGGTGATGCCATCCAGCCATCTCATTCTCTGTCGTCCCCGTCTCCTCCTACCCCCAATCCCTCCCAGCATCAGACTCTTTTCTAGTGAGTCAACTCATTGTATGAGGTGGCCAAAGTATCGGAGTTTCAGCTTTAGCATCAGTCCTTCCAATGAACACCCTGGATTGATCTCCTTTAGAATGGACTGGTTGGATCTCCTTGCAGTCCAAGGGACTCTCAAGAGTCTTCTCCAGCACCACAGTTCAAAAGCATCAATTCTTCGGCGATCAGCTTTCTTCACAGTCCAACTCTCACATCCATACATGACCACGGGAAAAACCATAGACTTGACTAGACGGACCTTGGTTGGCAAAGTAATGTCTCTGCTTTTTAATATGCTATCTAAGCTGGTCATAACTTTCCTTCCAAGGAGTAAGCGTCTTTTAATTTCATGGCTGCAATCAGCATCCGCAGTGATTTTGGAGCCCAAAAAAATAGTGTCTGACACTGTTTCCACTGTTTCCCCATCTATTTGCCATGAAGTGATGGGACCAGATGCCATGATCTTCGTTTTCTGAATGTTGAGCTTCAAGCCAACCTTTTCACTCTTCTCTTTCACTTTCATCAAGAGGCCTTTGAGTTCCTCTTCACTTTCTGCCATAAGGGTGGTGTCATCTGCATATCTGAGGTTATTGATATTTCTCCCAGCAATCTTGATTCCAGCTTTTGCTTCCTCCAGCCCAGCGTTCCTCATGATGTACTCTGCACATTAGTTAAATAAGCAGGGTGACAATATACAACCTTGACGTACTCCTTTTCCTATTTGGAACCAGTCTGTTGTTCCATGGCCAGTTCTAACTGTTGCTTTCTGACTGCATACAGGTTTCTCAAGAGGCGGGTCAGGTGGTCTGGTATTCCCATCTGTTTCAGAATTTTCCACAGTTTATTGTGATCGACACAGTCAAAGGCTTTGGCATAGTCAATGAAGCAGAAATAGATGTTTTTCTGAAACTCTCTTGCTTTCTCCATGATCCATCGGATGTTGGCAATTTGATCTCTGGCTCCTCTGCCTTTTCTAAACCTGCTTGAACATCTGGAAGTTCACGATTCACATATTGCTGAAGCCTAGCTTGGAGAATTTTGAGCATGACTTTACTAGCGTGTGAGATGAGTGCAATTTGCGGTAGTTTGAGCATTCTTTGGCATTGCCTTTCTTTGGGATTGGAATGAAGACTGACCTTTTCCAGTCCTGTGGCCACTGCTGAGTTTTCCAAATTTGCTGGCATATTGAGTGCAGCACTTTCACAGCATCATCCTTCAGGATTTGAAATCACTCAATTGGAATTCCATCACCTCCACTAGCTTTGTTCATAGTGATGCTCTCTAAGGCCCAGTTGACTTCACATTCCAAGATGTCTGGTAGATGTATACATTTATAGATCTATAGGTTTTTTGGTAATCAAATTTTTTTTACAAAACTCAGATCTGTTATTTTTTTACTTAAAAATATAGCATGATAGCTTTCCAATTTTATTCGCTATCCTTTGAAATTATGTTTTCAAGGACTGAATAACAAAATTATATGAATATGCCAAAATTATTTATTTCCATTCTTATTAGAACATATGAACCTAGAATTATTTTAAATAATTATAAATGATGCTGTAATTATTTCATACATACATATATACATAAAATTTTTTATATCTCTGATTTTTTTTAGAATAAAAATGAAATTGAGGAGTCAGTGGTGGAATATTTTCTAGAATTCAAAGTATATTTTGCCAAATTACTTTCTAGTAAGGTCAGATTAATTTAAACAACAGCAATGTAATCTATTCTTTCACTGGTGACTTTCCAACCTATTTCCTATAGTTCAGGATTACTGCATGTTTTGAGGATGCCTAATCATTTTCTAAAATTTTGTCCTGATTTCAGAAGTTCATTTATTCTAGGTCTTCCAGAAGATGTTCCTTTTTCTTCACTCTGTAGAACATCTTGATAAGCTCTGTGCGATTTTTCTCGCCTCTGCCAGTTTTTGAATATGGAGAAAGCTTTCCCAACAGACTCAGTATTTGCCAACAGACAGGTGTGTGGATTGCCCTGGCTCCCCTCAACACCCATCTGGCTGTTTGTCACTTTACTTTCTGGGAGTCATAACAAGCAAATCGATCTGCAACAAATTTAACCAAAACTCTAGGCTCAACCAAATACTCATCTTGAAGCTATGCCCTGTGTGTGTAGGATTTTCCGTCATCCTCACTGCTCAGTCTTCAGGCCCTCTGAACCAATGCTGCAGACTCTGCTCCGAGCATCTCCCTGCCTCCATCCTTGGCTGCCACTTTACATATGGGACAGTTATACTCCCAAAATGCAAGGTGCCATTGCAAATGCTGACCTCTGTCCCTCATCCTTTCATTCCTTCACATTCATTCAGCGGATATTTATTGAGCTTCTGCTCTGTGTCAGCCACCAGATAATGTACAGAAGAGACAGAAGTCCCTGCCTTTGTGTAGCTGACACAACACCTTAACTCCCAACTTCCACCCACCCTGTGACCTTTTGCTCTGGGTTTTCTGGTTGATCCAAGATCTCTAAATCGGTGCAGGTAGTGGGGCTGAGGACAGAGTATGTTTCAGCTGTCTTGTACACACAGGCCAGGATGCTGTATTCCATGAAGTGGGATATGGGTGGGGATACGCCACTGGTTGCTCTTCATAAAATAGCTTATGATTATTGAACGCTCCTGGGAGATTCTAATGCTAACCTGTCCATTATTTGAGGTTTTCAATGGTATTGGCGTTGTCTCCTCCTCTGGATCTTCAAAAGCATTTACGTAGGAAGTTAGCTCAGTTGGTAAAGAATCTGCCTGCAATGTGGGACACTCTACATCGATCCCTGGGTTGGGAAGATCCCCTGGAGAAGGGAAAGGCTACCCTCTCCAGTATTCTGGCCTGGAGAATTCCATGAACTGTATATATAGTCCATGTGGTCACAAAGAGTCGGACACGACCGAGCGACGTTCACGTCACAGGAAGTTAGGCGGGACACCGTTAGGTACTGCTAACCTGAAACCATTTTAAACAGTCACACAAGGCATTTACAATCTTCCCGTTGTGCTGTTTCCTTTTATCAAGGTAAACTTTGAGGCAGTCGTTTTTGGAGATTTTGTTGTTGTTCTAGTGGTAAAGAACCCACCGGCCAGTGCAGGAGACTTAAGAATCCGATTCAATCCCTGGGTTAGCTTGGTCCCTTGGAGAATGAAATGGCAACCCATTCCAGTATTCTTGCCTGAATATTGGAATCCCATGGACAGAGGAACCTGGTGGGCTACAGTCCATGGGGTCATACAGAGTCAGACACGACTAAAGCAGCTTAGCACAGTACAGCAACAGAACAAAAGAAACACAAAACTATAGGAGCAAGTGTATTTTGTATGATGAATATAAATAGTATAGTTTTGATACTTAATATTTCTGCCTTCAATCCTTCAACAGAAACATTTGGCTGTGATTTTTTTTTTTCCATCACTGAGCCAAATCCTGTCTTTGTAACTCAGTAGGACACCAAGGTGAAATGAAAATCTGGCCTGTGTTTATATCTTATAATTAACTTCTTGTTGGATTGTTTGGTGTGTCCCATAACTTCTAATACATGCTATAAAAATAACTGTCAACATCTTAATTTTGTCCTCTGCCCTATGTATTTGCAATGGTGGTGGGTGGAGGGGCTTAGCAGGGAATATGGGAGTAGTTTCAAGTATGTTGTTGTTGTCGTTCACTTGAAAAGTCAAGTCTGACTCTTTGTGACCCCATAGACTGTAGCACCACAGGCTTCTGTCCTTCACCATCTCCCAGAGTTTGCTGAAACTCATGTCCATTGAATCGGTGATGGCATCCAAACATCGCCTCTTCTGTCGTCCCCTTCTCCTCCTGCCTTCAATCTCACCCAGCAAAAGATTTTTTTCCAGTGAATCGGCTCTTCACATCAGCTGGCCAAAGAATTGAAACTTCAGCATCAGTTCTTCCAATGAATATTCAGGATTGATTTCCTTCAGGATTGACTAGTTTGATCTCCTTGCAGCCCAAGGGACTCTCAGGAGTCTTCTCCAGCACCACACTTCAAAAGCATCAATTCTTCGGTGCTCAACCTTCCTTATGGTCCAACTCTCGCATCCATACATGACTAGTGGGAAAACTATAGCTTTGATTAGATGGATCTTTGTTGCAAAGTAATGTCTCTGATTTTTAATATGCTGTCTAGATTTTAATACCCTGTGTAGATTTGTCATAACTTTTCTTCTAAGGAGCAAGTGTCTTTTAATTTCATGGGTGCAGTCACCATTTTCAGTGATCTTGGAGCCCAAGGAAATTAAGTCTGTCACTGTTTCCATTATTTCCCCATCTATTTGCCATGAAGTGATGGGACCGGATGCCATGATCTTCATTTTCTGAATGTTGAGCTTTAAGCCAACTTTTTCACTCTCCTCTTTCACCTTCATCAAGAGGCTCTTTAGTTCCTCTGTGCTTTCTGCCATAATGGTAGTGTCATCTGCATATCTGAGGTTATTGTTATTTCTCCTGGCAATCTTGATTCCAGCTTGTGCTTCATCCAGCCCAGCATTTGCAGTGGCCCCCATTATTCCATCAAACTGTTCCTACCTTTCTTTCTTTTTTGTTTTTTGGCCACACACTTTGGGGCTTGTGGGAATTCCCAAGCCCCTTTTGTGGGAGCATGGTGTCCTAACCACTGGACCACCAGGGAATTCCCTGTTCTTACCAGTTTTGATGCTCTCCTCCATATTGCTAAATCAAGTGGTCAAGTCTCACTTTTCACTTTATTGGACCATCAATGATTGATCCTCCTTCTTACTTGAAACCTCCTTCTTCACTTGGATTCTAGGACACACTCCTTCTACTTTTCCTAATACCTCCTGGACCACTACTCAGCTAGTCTGTTTTTGCTGCAGGGACAATAGACCAAATATATCAATGACTTGCAACCACAAAGATGCTTCTTGTTCAAGTTACACAACAGCTAGGAGTCACCTAGAGGTCTGCCTGATTCTACTGGGTTCTACTTAGTTGCAGCTCAGCTCTGCTCAACTCTTCTTGACTTCAGGTTGGCTGGAGTTCTGCCATCTGTTTTCTCATCCTTAGACCCAAGCTGATGGAGCAGCCTTATCTGGAACATGCTGTTCTCTCATGGCAGATGACAAGAGAAAGTCTCTAAAGGCTTCTACTTGGACATGGTGTGTATCATGTCTACTCACATTCCATTGGGCAAAGTAAATCTGCAAGTCTCATTGACTACAGGAAAGGAATCACACAGATGAGGCTTACCCCTCATCTTAAGCCCCTGAGATGAGCTTCAGGAGGACCATCGACAAGCTTGATAAATGTCCCCAGACGACTGAGAGTTCCAGTGTCAGACCTGCAGCCTGATTCATCTGGGAAATATGAAGGGCCAGGAGCTGGCTGAAGCAGCCTGTAACAGAGTGAGATCCACAGTCTGGGAAGGTGATACATTTCCACCAAGAATACATCTAAGCAGTGTGTTTCCTATTGGTTGATTGTGTGGTGGAATAGACTCCTATTCAATAGACTCCATTCCATTGCATGGAGATGTCACAGACTTGGCCATAGAACGTCAGCTGGAGAGACCAGAGATCACAGCAGAAGAAAGTCAGGGCTATATAGTTGGATGTTCAGGGGCTGGGGGAGAGGTGGATAGAATGCACAATTCATTTAGGAAACCGCAGAAAGCAGAGAGCTTTCTGGGTTTCCTGGAAAGCCCTCACAAATGCCCACAAAGGTCAGCTTCCAACATCCATCACAGCCAAAGGGAAGTGGTGCTTTTGTTTTGCCAGCAAATTAAACCTTTCTTGCCTAGTTACTTCCCCTTCTCCTGTCCCCTAACCTTGGAGAAGCTAGGATAGGAAGGGAGTAGATTAGGAAACATCAGGGGGGTCAAAAGAAAGATGGACCCTTGCAGCAAGCCTCAGCTGGTGAAGGGAACTCACTTGGAATGAAATTCAGATTCTGATATTATTACATGCGACTGAACATAGTTAACACCTGAGACTATTTCTGTGATTACAGGTAACCAAAGGACTCTTTTTTTAAATTATTTTATTTTGAATAGGAAATGTATATATAAGATACAAAATTTGAAAGGTACAAAAGGGCAAATAATGAAGTCAGTCTGCTCCACTCTGTTATAGCATACTGCGCACACATGTATTTTATTCAGGTAGAGTTGATTTACAATGTTGTGTTAATTTCTCAAGTACAGCAAAGTGTTTCATATATTTTTCACATTCTTTTCCATTATGGTTTATCACAGGATATTGAATATAGTTCCCTGTGCATTAACAGTAGCACCTTGTTTATTCAGGCTATATATAATACTTTGTATCTGCTAATCTCAAACTCCTAATTCATCATGCACCCATCCTCCCCACTTGGCAACCACAAGTCTGTTCTCTATGTCTGTGAGTCTGTTTCATAGATAAGTTCATTTGTGTCATATTTTAGATTCCGTGTATTAGTGATATACATGATATTTGTCTTTTTCTTTCTGATTTCACTTAGTATGATCATCTCTAGGTCCATTCATGTTGCTGTTAATGGTTCTTTTCATGGCTGAGTAATATTCCATTGTGTATATGTACCACCTCTACTTTATCCATTCATCTGTCAATGGACATTTAGGTTGATTCCATGTCTTGGCTATTGTCAGTAGTGCTGCTATGAACATAGACATGTATGTATGTTTTTGAATTACAGTTTTGTCAGGATATATGCCCAGGGGTGAGATTGGTAGATCATATGGCAACTCTATTTTTGGTGTTTGAGGCATTTCATACTATTTTCCATAGTGGCTGCACCAATTTACATTCCACTGTCAGTGTAGGAGGGCTCCTTTTCCTCTACACCTGCTCCAGCATTCGTTATTTGTAGACTTGTTAATGATGGCCATTTTGACCAGAGTGAGGTGGTTCCTCATGGTCATTTAGATCAGAGGACTAGTTTTTAAGCTATCTGGGAGTAATAAAAAGTTATATAACCAGTCCACAGAGGGAAGTGTATATGCATAGTGTGTGTGTGTGTGTGTGCGTGCACATGAACACGTGTATATGTGTGTGTTGGGTGGAAGGGAGGGAGACCTGATGGAGGTGTTTTCTTTCTTGCTCCATAAGCCACATTCACTGCAAGGGCTCTTGACCCCTGACTGGTTGCTTCCATCTGCCTGGGTTTTCTCTGTACCAAGAAGTTGCATCATGACTTTGTGGCGACTTCACAGACATCTTTGATTGTGAGGCTCCAGGAGGCCAGAACCTTAGTTTACAATTGGCTGCCCTTGCATTTGACCCTGTTTACGTAAAGGAAATCTAGGCATCTGGCCAATTCAGGACCAAAGAATTTTGCAGTGAGGGTGTTGATCTTCACTTCCTTTTTTCATTTATAAACGCAGTTGGGAGCTGATTTCAATGTGTTTTTAGGAAGTCAGTAAAAACAGTTAGGCATAACTACCACTGTTTTATGAAATTTCATCTATTGTTTTGACCTTGCCTGGGCTTAAATACGGAAATAAAAAGCCTGGTATGGCTGTGGGGGAGGGGAGGGGCATTATATCATTACAGCACCTACTTCAGGTCAGGAAACTCCGAACTGACCATCCATTTCCTACTTTACTAAGCCAAGGAATGCAGTCGAGTGTGTGACCAAGGGTAACATGATTCAGGTTAAGAACCCGGTCTATGGAATTTGTTTCCTGGCCGAGAGAACTCCAATTCAATTGCTGCTAGAGTTAAGTGGAAAATAAATACTTTTGCCTTCACTAGAACTATTGTTACTTTTAAAGACTTGTTGAGAACATAAGATCAAACTTAAACATGATAGCACGGATTCTCCTTATGGGAAACTAAGAGAGCCCTGGGAATATAGCCTTCCACCCCCAGTTCTGCTTGTGCTCCATGTCTGACCTTGCAAATCACACCTCAGTCCTTACGCTTGACAGAGGGACTATTTCTCATTAACACTCAGCATTAGACAAATTAAAAATGCCTACTTAGACACAGGTTTGACTAACGTAGTCTTATCCTTATGTGCATTTATTTGTTTAGCTAGTTCTTCATTTCTTAAAATGCCATCCTTCACAGAAGCACCTGGGGCTACAAGCAGCATATTAAAACAGTAATTAAAAAAGGTAAAACATTACAAATCAGAAATTGAGAGAGCAGCAAAAGAGGTTACGTCGTGAAACACTATTATGCTTAAAACCTGAAAGCAGTATTCACCTCATCAGTATAGTAGGCACCCAGGCAAGCAGTTCTGGAGCCCTACAGTGGCTTCGAGAAATCATACATGGGAAGCACATGATGATAAAATTACTCCAAATTTTACCTCAAAATGTAATTTTCCAACCCTCTCCACCTCTGCCCTACTCAGTTCACCTGTAGGGTCATCTGCTGCACACTGGGCTTCACATGTCCATTCAGCCAGAGAGAGTTACAGAGAATTCAAAAACCCCTTTCTTTCCCAGAGGCTGTAACCGGAGTCCTTAGTCATACTTTACACAGCTTAAATGGCAGTTGATGATGCTTAAGTAGTGGAAACAATCAAAGGATCATAACCTCAGAGAACATTCTACCAACTGAAGTAGGAAAAACCCTTGTCCTTCATCACCAGCTCCTGCCCCACCAGGCCCCACAAACCCACCCAGTTTCCTTACGCGACCCCGTGGGCCCTCTCAGCCTGTCACACACCTAATCCAGCCTAGGATTAATAAATGGCCTCACCAATCTGGTTTCTCTTTCCCCTCTTAACAAAGTGTACTTGAAAGATGTGGCTTTTAAAAGTTAGGATTTGCGTGGGTAGCAAGCTGCTTACAAAAGCTGATAACTCTGTGACGGGTTGTTAAGTGAGTGAGAGCTTGGTGAGCATTCTGAACAGGGCAGCTGAGAGTGGATCCCCTCCATTATGTTGATCCAGGGGTGTCAAGATGCTGTTCTCCAACAACACACTGAATCCTTTCAGGACCCCCTCTGTAGGCTGTTCAACTTGTTTGTGTAAATGATTTTGTATGTCCATTTTGGGTCATATGGTACTTAAAAGGCAACATCCGCCATGCATGCCAGTGTCTGCCTCTACAGCCTGACTCCCCTCCACCCTCCCACCCCCTCTCACTCCAGCAAGGCCAAACCCCTCAGGGTGCTCAATTCAGCAAATAGAATTCCCAAGAACAGCATCTTTACAGTTCTGGGCTGAGCTCTGTAGAATAACAACCCACAGAAGTTATGCCAGGCTTATTTTAAAGCCTCTTCTTTATGAGAGTATTTAAACAGATTCAATTTTGCCAGCGAAGCTCCTCTGGAGGATGTACTATTCAAATGGTTTTCTACCACAAAGTCCTCTGAAATCATTCTGGAATTCCATATCAAAGAGAGAAAGAGCATCTCAGTGTTCAGTAAAGACCCTGCCTTGGGAAGCAAAGGCTTGCTGAGGCCCTTGGCAAGCCACTCCAGGTTCCTATGGCTTATTTCATGAAGAACTGCATGTACCCAATGGGGTGTGCCACCGCTCTGCCAACAATAAACAATAGGGCCATCTCCCAGAATTCAAACCACATTAGCATAGTGGCGATTAAACAAATCATTAGAATGCCTTAAAGGACCTTTGGATTTCCTACAGGAAACATTATGAAGTCACTGCGTTTTCAGAGCTCATAAAATCCTTAGGTGGGTCTCGCCTGCAGAGAAAAGTGGCAAACCAGGGTCAAACACAGTCTCCACCAGCATCAGCCTGTGTTCCCCTTGTTTCCTGCACCACTCACTCCATCTTAACTGTCCCTTTCCTGTTGTAAAACACAGTTTGAAGGTGGCTTAAGTGAGCATGAAGACAAAAAAACTTGCACTGGCTAATCCTGCTGCCCGGGGAAGCCCACAAAGTCAGGGGCAAACTGAATTTGGCACTGGTGTAACCTCTGAACTTCTGATCCCATAAAGTCATTGTGGGCTTATCTTTAAAACCTAGATGCAGGTGCCAGAGCTTTAGGAGAGCCATCTCTGCCCCAAGCATGGCTGCTTCTGCTTTGCCCTGGTGGCCACACCTGCCCCAAACTTCTCTTTACCTCAGAGCCAGGGCGTTGTGTTCTCTGCCCACCCTCTCCTTTCATTACCTGGTACTTTGGGTGCTCTGGGTGGAGGGCAGAGAGGTAAGGCATGGTCCCAAAAGTTGGCCCCTAACTAGAGGTACAGTTTACACATGAAAGCCACATGACTCCACAAACTAGGGGGATGGTTGTTGTTCAGTTGCTAAGCCGTGTCCACTGCGAGGTCCCTCCTCCAGCCTTTGCTCTAGAAAACCCTAGAGTTCAGGCTGCCTTTTGTGCCCTAATTCTTTTTCTACCCTGGGCTTCCCAGGTGGCACTAGCTGCCAATGCAGGAGACATAAAAGACATGGGTTAGATCCATGGGTCAGAAAGATCCCCTGGAGAACGGCATGGCAACCCACTCCAGTATTCTTTCATGGAGAAACCCATGGACAGAGGAGCCTGGCGGGCTGGAGTTGCAGAGTCAGATATGACTGAGAGACTAACACTTTCACTTTCTTCCTACTCCACCTTCACCTGATGTTAATTGTGGCGACTGCTCATCCACAAACCTTCCCTGGTCCCACGGAGAATTGACCCCTTGCTCACCATATCTCCACTGGACTCTGAAGGTACAGCGAGCTTAGCCAGAGGCAGTGCAAGGCTGTAGCTAGGAAGACAGGAGGCCGACAACCAAGATACTAAACCTTAGGTCTCTTTAGCTGTGTGACCTAAAGCAAGCCTTTCGGTGCCTCTGTTTTGTCAACTGCAAGAATGGGAACAATAGCACCTACTGTGCAGAGTTGTTGTGAAAAAATTAACAAAATTAAAAGAAGAGACTCTGAATGGTGTCTGGCATGTGATAAGTTCCTATAATTGTTGTATGTGATTACTGCTGCCACTCCTGTTAGGCTGTATGATTCTCCAGGGTATAGGCACTGAACATTTATCTTTATATCCCCACCTCCTTGCAGCTATGGGTAGCAGACAGTGGACGGCCATAGAAGTTTATGCCATACAAATTGAACAGCTGCATAAAGGACTAACCAACAAGTGAAAGGACCCAGTAAGGACAGATGGAGCAGCATCTTATTGCAGCAATAGCCCTGGGACCAGAACTGGGGAGGCCTGAGTTCAGCTAATACAGCTTGACCTTGCTCAGTCAAATGAGCCCCTGAGTCCTCCAGCAGTGGCACTCCTGGAAACAAATGATGGGGTGTGGCTCTGAAGACTGGGATCCACTCCCCACTCAGGGGTTCAAGATCCATGTGACTCCAACAATCTCCGCCTTGGTTTCCTCAACTGCCAAAGACAGGCACTGGACAGACCAAAGGGTCCCAAACCCTGCGAGTCTTTCTCAGCTAAGGACTTATACACTAGAGTTCTTATAGTTTCCTGGGGGACCAGTTCCACCTTCCTGGGGGTGAGGCTGAGGATCAGAGTCTTAAAAAACTCCCCACGTGTTTGTTTGCAAATCTCAGACACAGGTTTCTAAACAGCTAGACTAGATGACTTCTTAGACTGGAAGGCAGAGGTGGCTGTGGGCCATACCCTGGAGTGTACTATAGTACCACACTCCTCCCCGGGCTTCCCTGGTGGCTCAGTTTGCAAATAATCTGCCTGTGATGCAGGAGACCCAGATTCAATCCCTGGGTCAGGAAGATCCCCTGGAAAAGGAAATGGCAACCATCTCCAGTATTCTTGCCTGGAAAATCCCAAGGGAGCCTGGCAGGCTACAGTTCATGGGGTCACAAAGAGTTGGGTATGACTAAGTGACCAAAAAACAGTAACAACCATACTCCTCCCCAGCCCCTACCTCACATGTGCATGCACACACACACATACGCACACACACACAAACCCACACCAGGGGGATGCTAGGTAGAGCCCATCTCTGCCCTGCTCCTGAAACACAGAGCCTTGCGCACTGCCAATCCCACATCAATTTCTGCTCCAGGAAGGCAGTGCAGTGTTGTTACGCTGAAGCCACTTTTCTGTGGAGACTGGTCTCCCACCCCCAGCCCCTCCCCAGCACACAGCTGACAAGTGATGGGATGAATGACCACCTGCGATTGATCCACGCAAGTCCTAAACTGTTATGAACTTGGTTAATTGTTTTGCTTGTATAAGCACATTTTGCTTCATCCATTTGTCAAGCTGAAGGAAGGCTGTTTTATGTAAGGAGATTTAATTAAATGTTTCATCCCAGCCCAGGCTTTCTCTCCACATCTGCATTATGCTTGTGTCATATTTTCCCTGGAGGGCAGGAAAACAATTTAGTGAAAATGAAGGATCTATTGATTTACTATTGAAAAAGGAAATGCCAAGCTAACAGCGCCCCTCTATAATTTTCTAGTGACCATAAGCGAGAATCCAGCCATTTAACTTCCAGACGTGTGTTTCCTGATGCACCTGGCTCTTTACATCCTTCTATACCATTCATATGATTCTGTTTATGGCCTTGATCTTGATTGAAATTATTTCTTGAACACTCTTAACAGCTATTTTTCTTCCCTGAACAGAAAAGATGTTTCTAGTAAGTAATATCTTTTCATTGTTTCCACCTCCAGGTTGGTGACGGGTGGGGGGGGAATCTTTCTTTCCCCAAGACCCTCTCAGTGGGATCATAACAGCCTCCCACTGTTTAGCCACAGATCTCCCTGTGAACAGAATTTAACTTGACCTACTTTTCTGCCTGTTGAGCTGCCTCAGGCCTCAAATGTTCTCCTAGCAGAGATCAGCGGTTTTCTGGGTTAAAGTCTTAGATCTTCAGCTCAATACAGTATCCCAGCGCCTCAAAGAAAGCAGGGAGAGGAGGCTGAATGTGACAGGAGCCATGCTGGGTGGTCTGTTTCTCCAGCCACCCTGTGTCTGCTGATGATCATCCTGGAAACTGAACCTGCAGCCAAGGACCGGGACAGCTCTAGAAATTTCATTCTGAAGGGAGGGAGTTCATGAGTGAATGTCAAAAGGAATGTGAGACTAGAAATCAGGAAAATATGTTTGCCATAAGGGGCACTGTGTCTTTGGGCACAATATGTCAGCTCTGAGGGTTTCAGTGTCCCCGCCAGCGCTAAGAGTCTGTGACTCCTTCACTCAGTTTCATTGCGCATCCGCTAAGAAACAGCCTCGTGGCTGGAGCAGTTGGGGGAACCAGACCCAGTCCTGCCATCACGGAGTTCCGAGTCTAGTGGGAGGAATGGGCTGAAACAAATTTGAGATAATACTCTGATTAGAGCTATACATACAGGGCACACAAGACTATGAGACATCGCCAGGAGGTCTAGCTCGGTGCCTGGCTAGACAAAACCCAGGGAGTGGAGGAAGGCCTTCGAAAGGAGTGACTTTGGGGTGAACTCACAAAAGATGACTTGGGGATTTCCCTGGTGGTCCAGCAGTTAAACTCCGCCCTCCAATGCAGCGGCTGCAGGGAGGTAAGATCCCACAGGCCTTGTGGCCAAAAAACCAAAGCATGAAACAGAAGCAATATTGTAACAGATTTAATACTTAAAAAAGATGTGTTAACCAAGAAGATTATGACTCAGTCAGACCCATGCAGACAAAGGAGCAATGCCACTACAGACTTGGTCAAGCACCCTGGCTGAGGATGCTTATTTTCCTGTGCCAAGCATCTGCCTTCTCTCTAGTTGCTCTATTAGGAAACGCACCTGCAAACCTCTGGACTGGAGCTGGTCAGCCAGAAAGCACTTATACCTAATTAGTCACAAGCTACTGTCCATAAAGAGGAAATAGTTTATTTTACTGCATTAGATCAAGGATGAGGTCAGCTGTACTTCTCACTGTCACCTCTTCCATCTGCCCAACGAAGAAAGGAAGGGAGAGGACAGCACTTCTGCTGATTTTCACAAATCGTCTGACCAAATCTCAAGTGACTCATCAGAACAGGACAGTAGCTCACCTCTCATTTGCTGATGGACCAAACAAGATATCACTGAGGCTGTCTTGCATTTATAGCACGGTCCACCCAGAGCTGTCAAAATGTTCTGTGAGCGTGACAAGCAACAGGGTCTCATGTTACGCTAAGTGCCCTCATAATCAATGTTCACAGGCCCGAGTCTGGCTTATTAGCCAGTTGGGGTGGTGGCGGGGCATGCCTGGGATGGGGGCTTGAGCTGAACCTGCCAACTGAGACCAGCCCTGTGCCCACCAGCCAGGGCTTTCTCCACGGATGCCAAGAGTGAGCCTCATGCAGACTCGAACCTGCTTCTCCCCATGCCAGGGGAAGCCCCCACAGCCCTTGTATCTGGAAAGACAACATGAGAGCTGATTGCCAGGAACCTGGAGCAAGAGAAGGGCAGAGGGAGACTAGAGGCAAAGTGGGAAAGGCCCGGCCTGAGGGTGAGGGAGGCAGAGGAGGAACGTGGGCTACACCCAGGGGGTGATTAGTTTAGAGTGACATAAAAACTGGCACAGTCATCTTGAAGGACTGTTGTCGAGGTCTGTGACTTGTCTTTCTACAGCATTCCTCCTGGTCCTACCTCTGTCCCTACTATGTCCCTCTAAGGGAGGAAAGGATACTAAAAGTACGGTGCAGTCCTGTTTGTGTATAGTTGTATTTGCCCCCCAGGGGTGTTGGTGGTCTCACTAAACAGGGTAGAGAGATGGGTTCTCATGTGCCATTTTGGGCTGAGTGGCACTCAAGCTCCAGCCCCACAGAAGAGATCTAAGTGGGGCTTCCAGTCACCTCTCAAATCCTGCCACACAGGGCTGTTCTGGAAATCTGCCCTAGGCTTCCAGGCCCCTGGTCCTTTCATTCCAGAGCTCTTGTCTCCTGGAAAGCTTGATTTCATCGATTCATTCCTTGAAGATAATTCAGTAAAAATCTAATGTGTCAGGCAATATGTTAGACTCAAAGTGAAGACATTTTTCCTTGTTCTGACTTTTGAATTTCCCAGATTTTCTGTAGTGAATCTGTGAATTTTTTTTTGGACAATAAGATTAGCTATAGAATTAAAATTGAAAATGGAAATATGTAAGCTAAGCAGTTATTGTTGTTGTTGTTTAGTTGCTAAGTCATATCTGACTCTTTTGCAACCCCGTGGACTACAGTAGCCTGCCAGACTCCTCTGTTCTCAGGATTTCCCAGGCAAGAATACTAGAGTGGGTTGTTATTTCCTCTTGCAGTGGATCTTCCTGACCCAGTGATTGAACCCAAATCTCTTACCTCTCTTGCCTTTAGAGGCAGAGTCTTTACCTCTCAGCCACTTGGGAAGCCCAAGCATTTATTAGAGAAAAGCAGATTATTATTACTTTTAAAAATACTACTTGAAACTCTTACTTTAAAACCTTGACTTTGCTATCCTCTTTACCAAGAAAATACAAGGCTACTGGACTCCAACTTTCTCACTATCTACAGATGTCTTTCTTCCAACTCAGAGAATCAGGTTCATTGGGTTTATAGTGGGGAAAACCTCCTTAAGGAGCAAAGATATAGTCATGCAGTCTGTCATCAAAAAATTTGCAAGATCAATGGTTAGAAGAGAAAAGACATCCAGAAATAGAATTTTAAATATAAAATATATTAAATATGACAAGATCGACGGGGATAAATATTTTAAAAGGTGTCTTAATAAGGTCTAAGCAATGCCAGTAGAAGGTGTTTACTCCAGCTGATGGTGGGAAAGCTTGATGACAAACCCGGGAGCCATGCCTGAAAGCAGGGTCCAGAGCTGCACTCAAGGTCACTATTGGGTGATCAAGGAGGGGGTTGACACACACTGTAGAGGAGAGGTCAGAGGAGGAGGCTCATGGGATGGACCACATGAGCTTGGTTAGCTAGCATAAAGCCAAGGAGACATAAAAGATGAGCGTAAGGTTCATGAATCCAGGTCTCTCAAGCTGCATGGAGGGTGCTGGGAGCCAGGCTGAAGGATTTGATTCTATCATCAGAGGCACTGGGGGCTTCCCAGGTGGCGCTAGTGGTAAAGAACCCATCTGCTGATGCAGGAGACCTGGTTTCGGTCCCTGGGTCAGGAAGATCCCCTGGAGGAGGAAATGGCAACCCACTCTACTATTCTTGCCTGGAGTAATCCCATGGACAGAGTAGCCTGGTGGGCTATAGTCCATGGGGTCACGAAGAGTCAGAGATAACTGAAGTGACTTAGCATTCACCACTTCCGAGGCATTGAGATGATGGCGGCTCTTCCCAAGTCAGACTGGTCCAGAAGCAGAGGTTATGGATCAGGGTGAGGAGAGATGGAAATTTATGAAGCTGAATCCAAAGAAATAAGATGACTACCTGACCTAGGGGAATAACCATGTGAATGGGAAGAGGGAGCAGACACAAGAGACATCTCAGAGACAGAATTGGTAGATTCTGGAGAAACAAGGATTTTTCTTCAACCTGTGCCCTTTTATTGGATGGGACCAGCAAGCGGAGGTTAGTAGTTGCAATAGAACTCTGGAAAGGAAAATTACAGCACAATACAGAGGCTGGAAAGGAAAATTACAGGATGTTCTTCCATGAGCACTTCTTCAGTTCAGAGGCACAAGAGGAGATGCCAGCATAATGAAAGCTAAACATAGGATTTCCAAGTAAGCAAGAAAGATAACATAAGACTTCTCTCTCTGTTTGCTTTCTGCCTCTCTTTTTATTTTAAAGTCATATGTGCTTGCTCAGTCACTCAGTCGTGTCTGACTCTTTGCGACCCCATGGACTATAGCCCACCAGGCTCCTCTGTCCTTGCGATTTCCCAGGTAAGAATACTGGAATGGGTTGCCATTTCCTTCTCCAGGGGATCTTCCCAACCCAAGGATCAAACCCAGGTCTCCTGCACTGGCAGACAGATGCTGTACCACTGAACCACCTGGGAAGCCCTTTTTTAAGTCATCACTCACTAAATATCTATAAAGCAGTTACATTATGTAAAAAACCAAAGAAACAAAATTTAACACCTCATTCCTAATCTCAAATGACTCAATATGTTTGCAGAGATAGAACTTCATCCCCATGTCAACATAACATCACACACTATAGTTCATGATAAAGGCCACCTTGAAAAAGATGCTGACGAGTGAATCAGACTTGAAATGTTACATAAATTAGGAGGAACTATGTGTGTGTGTTGGGGAGGGGAAGGCAAGTATCACAGTATAGTGCTACTATGTGCATTTATTTGACTTTTTATCTTATTCTCCTGCCCATATTTGCAGGGAAGGAAGAGAGACACAGGAGAATAGACTTGTGGACTCAGTGGGGGAAGGAGAGGATGGGACAAATTGAGAGAGTAGCCTTGACATATATACAGTGCAGTGTGTTAAATAGACAGCTAGTGGCAACCTGCTGGTTTGCTTAGGGAGCTCAGCTCAGTGATCTGTGATAACCTAGAAGAGTAGGATGGGAGTGATGGGAGGAAGGCTCAGAGAGGGGGATATCTGTTACTTACGGTTGATTCACGGTGATTACGGCAGAAACCAAGACAACACTGTAAAACAATTATCCTCCAATTAAAAATGTTTTGAAAGATAAGTAAATAAAAACAAGAGAGGTTAAGCAACTTGTTCAAAGTCACACAGCCAGTAAGCTGCAGAGTCAGGAGAGCCTTATCCAAAGGCCCGGTGCAGCACATCACCCTCCAGAGAGGCAGAGGTCAGGGAGGGAGGCAGCTAGAGGCAAACGACGTGCAAAGATAAGGAAAATGGAGCCTAGCTAAATTTCAAAACCATTGAAATACTGAAGGTTTGGTAGGCATCTCCCCACTTACTTTGCTTTCCAGATGGTTTTAATCAAGGTTTCTGAAAGACTCCTACTGCTGCCAAGAATCTGCACATTTCCTCAAGATTTGGGGCAAAGTAGGACAAGATATTAATAGAAACACATGAGTAAATAGAAGATAAACGAGTTACTTATTGAAGTGAGTGTGAGTGTCAAACAGGTTTAATACTTGCGCTGTTCTATGTCTGCCTCCTGGGGTTCATAGGGTTAAGAGATACCAACCTTTTATAATATCAGCAGATCTTGATTAATCTGGCAAATGCTATAAATCAAGGGACAGTGTGAAATTGGACGCTAAATGTATTGGACGTTATTATAAAAAGAGAAATTGGATAATTTCTACTCATTTCTATCCGAAAATGAAAAACCGCCAGGGTAATGAATCTCCTTGATCTGCTGAAATGCCTATCAGTTATAAAGTACCTTTCCATCAAAGAGATATGCAAAGTCAAAACATGCAATAAAAATTATTCACCACAGGATTTTTGAATACAAGTAAATAAATCTCCATATGCTTGTGCTATAAATCCCCCCAACCCCCACCCCTCAAAATACCAAGTAACCATCTCTGTTTTAAAAAGCCTTAAAGTAAAAATCAAGACACATCTGCGTAAAGGGAGGACCTCACTGCCATTTCAGAAACTATCCACCCTTCCATGAAATCAAGTGCCAACTTATCAGGACTGAATCTTATGACCAAGTCCAATTAGGTTTGATGGAAAAGAAATGCTAGCCCAAGAGTTTTATTTAAATTCTTACTTTCATTGTTAGGTTCAAAGAAAGTTACCAGGGCTGCAACATCATCCCCAAGGGAGCTGGCTGATGCTGTTGGTCCAATCATATCACACTTTGGATTCTGATTTACCACAGGCAAAAAGGTGACAGTGCCTTCAGTTGGGGCAATATCAGTCAGCCAGCCTCCATTCTCAGGGAAAGAATACTGATTCCTGGACAGCCTACTCATTGTAATAACATCTTTCTTTGTGAAGTTCCTCAAACCCTTGACCCAATCTGTTTCTTTTTTCTGTATAAATTACTGATGTGATTGTAATGGATTAACTCTCCAGAAAATAATGTTTGAATTCTTAATTCTTCCTTTATAGGATAAATATACCCTCTACCTACTAGTGAGACTAGTTTAAGTGGGGTAACTGGGATAGTAAACACTCATCTAACTGCAGACTCTTCAGGGGCCAGGATCATGTCTTTTTTCCCACCACATCCCCAGGACCTGAGAGTGTATGGCATGTAGTAGGTATTGTGTGCCATATTTATCTAAATCAATTTATTCATATACTCAAAAATATTTACGTGCAAAGCATTTTTCTGGGCACTTGAAATAAATCAACTATCAAAAAAAAACAAAAACAAAAATTCCTTCCCTCAGGGAGCTTTCCTTCTGGCAAGAGGAAATAAACCATAAGCAATTAGCACAATAGGTAAACTATATAGTATATTAGACGGTGATGAATGCTATAGAAAAAAATAGAGTAAGGAAGAGTAGAAGGCTGGTTAGAAGGAACGGAGATGGGTTGCAGTTTGAATTTAAGTCTAAAGAGAAGGTCTCTTGAGCAAAGACTTGAAGAAGGGGAGGATGAAGAGCTTTCTGGCAGAGGGAGCCACTTATGTAGATTGTAGGTGAGATGTGCCTGACACGTTGAAGGACCACCAGTGGGCCAGTGTGGACAGAGTTAGAGTTAGGCGGTGACATTGGAGAAAACATGGGGCAGGGAGATCATAAGACCCTTATGTGCCATTGTAAGCACTTTGTCTTTTACTTTGAAAAAAATGAGGAGTCACTCGCAGATTCTACAAAGAAGAGGGATGTAACTGACTGGTGTTTTAAAGGGACCTCTTGTCTACAGTAAGAATACACTGTAGGGAGGCAGCCGTGGTGGCGAGGAGTCAAGTAAGAATCTGAGCAAATCAACAAATAATATGTGGTTTTAGGTGTTGTGGTGATGGTACGAACAAGGCTAGATTTTGAAGCAGGGTGTGAGATCAGTTCCCAGGAGGACTTCTCAGGGCTATGATATTTGAACTGGAAGAAAGGGGTTTTGAGAAGGGAGGGAGGTGGCAACAGGTGAGATGGGAAGGGTTTTGAGGCATCAGATTGCAAAAGGCCTTGAATCCCAGGGTTTTTACTTGTTATGATACCATAAACATACTCACCTATATAACTTACACAAACAGGGTCTTGTTTGTCTCATATACAAAGAAATCTGAGAATCAGTCCGGAATTAGTGCAGAAAATCCATGATGACAGTGGTGATCAGGCTCTTTCCATCATCCTTGTTGGGTTAGTTTGTTATGGTTCTAAGATGCTGCCACAGATCCATGTTCTCAGAAGGAAGTGGGGGGAGAGCATGTGTAACATATGAATCTGGCACCTCCTCTATTTAACCAGGAGAGCAAATCCCCCAGAGGCCCCATCCAATAGCTTCTGCTTATGTATATTTGGCCCGGCTGAGTCACATGACTATCCCTACCTGGAAGGTGGCTGGACAGAGGCCTGGTGGACCAGGTGTGTCCATGACTAACAGCGTTGCCACAAGCTCTTAAGGCAGCTGACGCAAGTAAAGAGGATACTTTCCCAGAATCCAGGAGCAGCCGCACCACCTCCCACGTGTTGGAGGCAGGTTCAGTGGAAGGGGAGTGGCCTAGGTGTGCCCACTCCCCACCTCGGCTGGCACTGCCCCCATTCCCTCCACAGGGGCCCAAGAGGGCCAGCTGGGGCTTCCAAGTCCTCCTTTCCTGCATGTCTGTGAGCATTACCAACTCAGCAGTGGGCTGGACACACATGCTGCCTTTGGGATCTGTCTCTCTGTGGAGAAGAGGGATATATGTGTGTACTTAACACTTAGAATTTCCCTAAGACTCCAGGGCTTGCTTTTATTTTGGCAGAAGGGGCTTCTGTCCTGTTAACCTAAGTGATGGACCAAGGAGGCACCCATGTGAGGGGACCTGGGGCTGTGCCTGACTGAGCCACATTGTGAGTCTGCAAAACTTGACCTCAGTGGCCGGAACCAGCTCTCCCTGAGCCCAGATGCCTGCTACCCATCTCTCTTCACCTTCTTTCCAAATCTGTTCTTCCTAGAGGCTCTGACGAAGTCATTAACCCTGAAGTGTAAATGACTCATAAGACAAAAAATATCCCCTCCCCGAGGTGTGTCCTCATTGTAATAGCTGCCAAGTCCCTGTGACTCAGGCCTAAGTGTAGCATGAATAGGGCATCAGAGTACCTGTTTCTATTTCTAGCTCTGCTGCTCACTGTCCACTGAATCAGTATATCCTGTGGGCTTCAGCTGACTCATCTGTAAAGTAACAGGTTTGAAGGAAATGACCTCTAAGGCCAATGCATGCGTGCGTGCTAAGTTGCTTCAGTCATGTCTGACTCTTTGCAAACTTATGGACTGTAGCCCACCAGGCTCCTCTGTCCATGGGATTCTCCAGGCAAGAATACTGGAGTGGATTGCCATGTCCTCCTCCAGGAGATCTTCCCAAGCCAGGGATCAGTCCCGCATCTCCTGTACTGGCAGCAAGTTCTTTACCATTAGCACCACCTGGGAAGTCCCTAAATCCCATACACCCAAGTAGTAAACACTGGACACCATGACTCTGGCCTTGACTGCGACTTAGCTGTCATCATGGATGTAAGCTTCATCCTATACACTCCGTCGATCAGGACCCCACACACTCTCTCTTCCTCTGTAGGGCTGATCTTCAGCCAGGTTACACCTCTTCCTCCAAGACCTCTATCTGACTTCCTCTAAAACTAGGTATCTGGGTGTGGACAGCCATGGAGAGGCGCTGCTTCTTGGTGACATCCACTAGACCATCAACCTGTTGAGGGCAGGGACGTGTCTGGGTCACCATGGTAATTGTGGCATCTACCACAGGTCTGGCACACAGCAGGCATTCAACACGTTTGTAAAGCTAAAGTATCCTAACTGTGGTTAGAAAGGCAACAAGAATAAGCCTCGTCCTCCATTTCTCTCCTTCCAAAGAGACCCAGCGGGCTTTGCAATCTACCCTTACCTGCCTTCTCCTCTGCTCTCTTCCTAATGCAAGGCAATGACTGCTTTGCCAACAGTCTTATTAGGGAGTCCCAAGTTGACCTCTCACCCCAAACATCCTCCAAACATCCTAACAGCCTACAGAGCTGCCCAAGTCACCACCCAAGTCAGTTCCCTAACTTAAAGGTATTATTGCTTTGATTGTTCCATTGATAATAAATACCTGTAAACACCTTTTCAAGTTTCCCAGTGTTCTCATTTATTCTACCCCCCTCTCTTGGGAGAGGTAGTTTCGCAAGCTAATATCAAGCTGTGACTTCTAAGAGATGAGCTGACAGCCAGCTAAGAGGCCCTGGGGGGGTAAGGAGCCACAGGAGACATGCCTGAGAGAAATATCAGCATTAAGTGCTAGTAGCTAGGCAAGGAATGAGTATAAAAGATGAAACACCAGCAGGCAAGACACATTTTAGAACATCACACCATTACTTTGTGCCAGTTAAAGGCTAAATGCCACGCTTGGTTGTAGTATCTATGTTCAGCCCTAAGTTGTCTGAAACCATCATTTTCTACCCACCTCCTCACAACAGAACATTTGTGCTTGTTGAACTACTTGACCTTCTGTTGTAAGCTGCCTCAACTCCTATTTTGTAAAAGAATAGCAGATGGGTAAGAAGTACCTTCTTTGATAATTATTAGAGACTGTTTTGGAGAAGGCAATGGCAGCCCACTCCAGTACTCTTGCCTGGAAAATCCCATGAGTGGAGGAGCCTGGTAGGCTGCAGTCCATGGGGTCGCTAAGAGTCGGACACGATTGAGCAACTTCACTTTCACTTTTCACTTTCATGCATTGGAGAAGGAAATGGCAACCCACTGCAGTGTTCTTGCCTGGAGAATCCCAGGGACGGGGGAGCCTGGTGGGCTGCCATCTATGGGGTCGCACAGAGTCAGACATGATTGAATCAACTTAGCAGCAGCAGCAGCAGAGACTGTTTATACAAGATGCCCTGGTGCAGAAGGAAGAAGATACAAGAATAGTTTTAAATACCTAAAAAGTACCCTAAATTTCTAAGTAATAATAATAGTTTTAAATATGTAGCCAAATATGATGGCTTCTTTTCTTAGAGCATGAGACCACACAAAGAGGTATGGATAACTCCAATAATCTTGTGTGCATAACCGTGTTACACAAGCATAATTTTTGCCACTATTACTAGGGGTACACTTTCTAGGCATTTAACCCACTTTGTGCTTCTGCCTGACTCGCAGTAAGCAAATGGAACATTTCCCAGGACTCTTATCAGTGTGGATTGTCAATCAGGATATGAAGAAGTTGCTTCTTAAATCTCTTTTGCTTCATTTTTATGGGTTTAAAAACAAACAAACAAAACTGGTTCAACCTTGCTTCAATAGTCATCATGTTTTGTGGATGTGAGTATACTGTAGTGGCTGAAAACCTGGGCTCTGGGGCCAGTCGCCTGGGTTTGAATCCAGCTCTGTCCCTCACAAGTTTCATGGCCATGGCCTAATTACTCAGCCTCTTGGCACCTCCCTTTTCTCTTTCATAAACTGAGGACTATAATAGAAACTACCTCAGAGGGTCATTGTGAGGTCATTAACTGAGTTAAATTATAGACAGCATCAGTTCAGTACACAGTACTTAAAACAGTGCCTGGCACATAATAAGTGCCCTATAAGTGTTAGCTCTTATAATTATAAACAGCCATCTATTGTTACACTTAACAATTTCCATTTCTAGTGCCATTTTCCAACATGGCATTGCTTATTATCTAAATTATTAGCTGCTTTCAAATAAGTTGTCCATGTAAGGGTAATCATAAAATTTCTATTTGACCTTGAGCAAAATTAGCTCTTTATGTGTTCTGCATATGTGTGTGTGTTTGAAAAACATTAAGACTATAAGCCTATATTGAGATAAAAGAATTTATTTAAGGATGAACAAGAGTAAAAGGTTGGGGAAGGGGCAGAAAAATTGCTGCTACATTTCCCAGAAATGAAGAATCAGTGAACTCAGAGCTGGATATTTCAGGAAAGGAAATGGATAGGTTTCTACAGATACTTCTCATAAACCCAGATCAACTTGGAAATTTCCAGTGGCTTGATTTTGAGGGACCAAAATGGTTCCACACTAGTGCCTGAATCTAAAAGGGTTGATTAAAACACTTTTTTTAGGAGTTCACAGCCTTGGAAGTAAAGTCCCGGCTATGACCTGAGCCAGTAATAGCCAGTAAACAGCTAATTACATTATAACGTGTGTTTTTTAATTGTTAATTATAATAAAAGAAGAAACAACCCAACAATAATTTGCCAGTTCGTACATCTGTGAAGTTTAAATGGGAAAATTGCCTCTTGTCTCAGCAAGGATGTAATTGATTCTTGGGCACTTAACAATATAATACCAGTTGCTGCCTGTTCTTTCTTCCTTCAAAGAGCTGACACCATTATGTCACTGATATAAATGGAATCTTGAAGGTGCATCAAAAATTCTCTGCCTTTTGAGAAAAAAAAAAAAAAAGCCAGTGTGACTCTTTAGTTCAGAACAGGGGCATATTCAAGTAGGCATCCCAGGGTCAAGGTTAAAGTTCAGCCCATCTGGAGACTTTCACTCTTTTCTATGGGGTGAGGTGGAGCCCATTTTGTCATGTTAGCAATGGTCATTGTGAACCTCTAAAATGTTTGAAAGTAACATTTTAAAAGACTGCCAAATGAGAGAGCAAAGAGGCTTTGTCAGAGCCCATCTGCTCTCATGTCAACCAAAGCTAACTGAAAAAGAACTCAGGGTTCTTAAAACTGAATTTAATTAGTGGAGATGGACCGAAAAAATATGCATTGAGAGGTAACTAGCAAAATATTAGCCTTACTCCCCACCCCCAATCTCAGCTTCTCATATTGGGTTATTCCTGCTTGATACTAATTATCCAAAGGGCAGAAAAGGAATAATTTCCAAGAATCTACATCAAAGTGCTATCTGTGTTTCCTTTCCAACAAGAACATTGTTTTAATTTCAATTTTTTTATTTCCATTTTTATTTGAATTAGCAACTTTTGGTAGTGGATACACTTTAATCCTTTATAATAGGCCCTGTGTATATATTTTTAAACTGTTTAAGAAACATCTTGTCAATGTATAATCACTTTTTCTTCATATTAATGCCTAGATTATTCCTAACGCAATATTTTGGCCTGATATGATAATTATGTAATATATATATATTAAAAAAAAACTAATCCCCATTGGGCCCCACATCAAAAAGTGTATATCCAAAGATTGCAAACATATCAGTGTTATTTTAAACTCTCTCAGTCTGTGAAATCTACAGCCGTCTGCCTGAATAATAGGATTGACCACAGAGCAGATGTTTTCTAGCTGAATTCTATTTCTAGCTGAATAAGTCAGGAAGAATACACCAGATCTCTCTCCCTGGCATATGCCCTGAGGGGAAAAGATCACAGAGAATCATGTCATTGCCTACCAAGTAAGAAAAATAACCAGTAGTATTAAGAACTGATTGTATTAAGTACTTCATTGTTGCTAACTCACAAGAAATCTATGTAGGTGCTTTTATTATCCCCATTTTACAGACCAAGAAAGTAAATCACAGATGATTTAGGCCTGGTAAAGAACCCTCCTGCCCATGCAGGAGACATAAGAGACATGGGTTCGATCTCTGGGTCTGGAAGATCCCCTGGAGGAAGAAATGGCAACCCACTCCAGTATTCTCGACTGGAGAATCCCATGGACAGAGGAGTTTGGTAGGCTACAGTCTAATGGGATCGCAAAGAGTCAGACACGACTGAGTGACTGAGCATGCGCAGGCATCACATAGCTGGTGACAAAGCTGGACTTCAAATCCAGGGCCTAAACAGTACTTTTAACCACTTTACTATAACCCCTGCATGCACTACCTATGTTCCTTTTTACTGTTGCTTTTGTTGTGAAGAAGATAATTTTTTATCTTGAAAAATATCAAGCAAATTTTTTTTCTCAAAAGGCAAGCAAAAAAATCGTTGCAAACACAATACAAAGAACTTTTATTTCCTGGACCATTTGAAAGTCATTCTCCTGATAAATCTTCACCTTTAAATACATTAACTAGCATGTAATTCCAATAAGCCAGATACTCTCCTGCATAACCACAAGAAACCACCAAGATTAGGAATTTACCATTCAAATATTTCTTTGGTCTAATCCTCACACCCCATTCACATTTCACCAATTTACTACTAATGTCCCATAAAGCAAAAGGCTGCAGTTCAAAATCATGTCTGTTGCATTTTTTTGTCACATCTCATCGGTCACCTTTAATCTGGAACAGTCCTCAGTCTTTTAACTTTCATGACCTTGATACCTTTGAAAATTACAGGCCAGATCTTCCATAGAGACGCTTCCTTTGGTGGGCGTCTGATATTTCCTTGTGATTAGATTCAGATTTTGCACCTTTAATGGAAATACGACAAAAAAGACGCTGAGTTCTTCTCATTCATGCTATCAGGGGACACAAGTCTTGGACTTGTCACATTGCTGGTAATCTTCACTTTGATCACTAAATTAAGATGATGTCAACCAGGTTTCTCCACTGTAAAGTTACTCCATAATTAATAAATATTTTGGGAGGAGATATTTTGAAGTTACATAAATAGTCCAGTTCTTATCAACTTTCAAACCATTCATTTATTTATGAATACCAGCGAAGGCGTGTGCTTTTATTTATTCAGTTGTTATAATGTGTTATTACTGTTATCTATTTTGATGTTCCAATTTTCTTCCATTGGCCTGTTGGGAGTTTCTTCAACCTACTTTGTCTTTTTTAATTTTTCCACCATTTTTAAAGCATTTCCTTGCTAACTGACACAATAAGATGTTCCAGGCTCATCTTGTACCTTCCCCACTGCAGCCTTGGCATCAACCATTTCTCTAAAGATTCTTGGTTTCTTTTAATGAAGAACGGTGTTTAGAAAGGAAGACATGGTGTTGGTATGCTCATACTGGTGCTTTAAGGCTGGCCCTCTAGGTAGAATTTAGAATCTGTGTGTGGCTATGTATGCCTTTACATATGCTGCTAAGTCACTTCAGGGCTTCCCTGGTGGCTCAGAGGTTAACGCCTCTGCCTCCAATGCGGTAGACCCGCGTTTGATCCCTGGCTCGGGAAGATTCCCCTGGAGAAGGAAATGGTAACCCACTCCAGTATTCTTGCCTGGAGAATCCCATGGACGGAGAAGCCTGGTAGGCTACAGTCCATGGGGTCGCAAAGAGTCGGACGCGACTGAGCGACTGAACGGAACGGAAGTCACTTCAGTCGTGTCCGACTCTGTGCGACCCCATAGACGGCAGCCCACCAGGCTCCCCCGTCCCTGGGATTCTCCAGGCAAGAACACTGGAGTGGGTTGCCATTTCCTTCTCCAATGTGTGAAAGTGAAAAGTGAAAGTGAAGTCGCTCAGTCATGTCCGACCCTTAGTGACCCCCACGGACTGCAGCCTACCAGGCTCCTCCATCCATGGGATTTTCTAGGCAATAGTACTGCAGTGGCTTGCCATTGCCTTCTCCGGCCTTTATATATGAGCTCACACCAATGCCTTTGGTGCTAGTCTAACACCATTCTAGATTCCATATTTGTAGCTCTCTTCTCGGACAGCAACCTAACAGCCTGTGCTCTTAGCCATCCTACTCTATCGTTTGCCTCCCGGGGACTCAAAAAAAAAGGAAGAAAACTGGACTAAAAGCTAGGATTGAGTCCTAGGCTTCCTTTTCAATAGCTGTATGATCTTGAACAAGTCACTTAGCGATGGTTTGTCCTTCTTCGTCTGGAAAATAGCTGTGACCATAATACCTATTTCAGGAGGACCAGATGATGGAGATGAGAGCAAAGGCCCTGGGGCCAGACTGGCTGTGACACTCACTGGCTGTATGGCCTTGGGAAAATGACTCAACTACTCTGAGCCTTATTACTTCCTTTTAAAAATGTAAATAATGCAACCGCCAAACTCCCAAGTGGTTGTGATATTTATTGTATAAAAAGTGTTTGGAAGAGTGCCTGGTAGATAGAAACAATTAATAAATAATTATTCCCTTCACCTTTCTCCTCACCATAACCTTAAGTAATAATAATAATAACACAACTATAATTATACCTATATAGAGTAAAAGATGTCCAACACAAGTTAAAATGATCATGTAATCTCTTAAGTAATGTCCAGTGAGATAAGCTTCTAAAATAGCAACTGAGTATAAAAAGTTGCATTTTTATGGCATTTTCACCTTCTCTGAATATTTCCAAGGCATGATAAAACTACAAGGAAGAAATCACTGAACCAACAATAAAGGGTGCATTTAAGAAAATTTTACCATCTTGTTTTAACTCTAGAAAGTGAAAGTGAAGTCGCTCAGTCGTGTCCGACTCTTTGCCACCCCGTGGACTGTAGCCCACCAGGCTCCATCCATGGGATTTTCCAGGTGAGAGTACTGGAATGGGTTGCCATTTACTTCTCCAGGGGATCTTCCCTACCTAGGGATCGAACCCGGGTCTCCTGCATGGCAGGCAGACACTTTATTGTCTGAGCCATAATGATGGCTTTGGTTGATTGAATGCATCTTGTATTAGGAACTCTGCAAACTCATTGCTAATCGTTACAACGTCCCAGCAAGGAGGGGCATTTCATAGATTAGAGAACTGCAGTTTGGAAAACTTAAATGTCTTCCTAAGGCCAGTAAATGAGTGGGTCCAGATTGGATCCAATGTGTGAGGGTCTTCAGACCATCCAGGCACTGTCACATTAGTCCTAGTGAAAAACATGCCCAGGACAAGACCCTGCCCAGCTGATCTGTGGAACTCTGACCATACCCCATTTAGTCAGAGACAAAATAGCTAACAATGAGTTCAGAACATCACCTCCAGTTCCCAGCATTCCACATTCCCTGTGCTCCAGAAATTCAAGAGTACAATGATTAGAGTTTTTTGGCATCTTGTTGCCAGAGTATTTCTGTCACACAACTAGAAGAGCTGGCATCTGCTCAGGGACCAAAAAGGCTCCCACCGAGAATGAAATAAATTCAGCCTCATCGACCTGTTCTTTTTCCTTACATAGCTTGTTTTTCACAGGCTCTTCTGTCTGTGGGGGTTTACCTGTATCCTTTTTTCCCTATCCATTTGTCTGATCCCCAGCTAGACTGAGTTCTGAGGATACAAGGAGAGAATTTTGGTCATCTTTATCTCATTTGTGCTAAAACAGGGCAGGCGTCTCATAGATAAATGTTGGCTGTCAGGATAGAGGGTGCTTGTGATCATTATCCTTAATAATGTGAGGAATGAGGGGGTTACATGCAATGATAGGGAAGTAAGGAAATAGCTTAGTTAGAGGTAAGTAGATCTATTCTAAATTTTATCAGAAAGTAAATATTTTAAAGACAAACTTTTTAACTTCTTTCCAAGGGTGCACTAGAGAATCACAGAGGTTCAGAGCATGGAGTCCAGGGCAAGGCAGCTGGTTGAATTTTAGGTCAGATATGTCTTCACTGTGTGACCTCATGCAGGTTACTTAAGCTCCCTGTGCCTTACCTGTAAAATGGGGTTGTTGTGCAAAATGGATGTGTTCATATATGTGAAGTGCCTGGCACCTGGCAAGTGCTTTGTCAGTATGAGCCTTCGTTGTCATCTTCTGCCTTTGTTGCTTTGGTACAAAGAGATTAAGACCCCGAAGGCAATGGCACCCCACTCCAGTATTCTTGCCTGGAAAATCCCATGGACAGCGGAGCCTGGTAGGCTGCAGTCCATGGAGTCACAAAGAGTCGGATACAACTGAGCTACTTCCCTTTCACTTTTCACTTTCATGCATTGGAGAAGGAAGTGGCAACCAACTCCAGTGTTCTTGCCTGGAGAATCCCAGGAACGGGGGAGCCTGGTGGGCTGCCGTCTATGGGGTCGCACAGAGTCGGACATGACTGAAGCGACTTAGCAGCAGCATCAGGGTAATAAAAAGAAAACATAGGACCCAAAGCCACATAAACTAAGAAAATACTTTTTATCCAAAGCATTCTACAAATTAAATTACCATAAACTGGTCATTTACACTTGTGGTCTCAGGAGAAAGGGACAGGGAAACGAGAATGAAGCTGCAGCAAGGTGAGAAGATACTAGTATGGTTCACTTCATCATTAACATAATATATTAGGGATAAAACCAACACAATCATTGTGTGTGAATGCAGACATTAGTGCAGCGTAGACGCAAACCGCTGCAAGGAAGGACAATCGATCAGAAAGCAGCTCTGTACCTTCTCCCTGCAGCACCCTGGGCTGCTGGAGGTTGCAAGAAATTCACACAATCAAGCCTTGTTTTCACTTTAAATTCATGATCTCGAGACTCAAGTTGGCACTCAGTATTGTTCAGCAAGCTTGCTAGATTTCTCTAGAAGGTTCATTTTTCCCCCTCTCTTAGACATCTAATTCATTCCTTCTCCAGCCCTCACCAGCCTCCCACAGCCCCTCCTCCATACTCCCCATCAGCTGATGACCTTGTTTCAACCTTCACAGAGAAAACAGAAGCCAGCAGGCACACACCCCTCACCCTCCACTACCAGACCTGCCACCCCAACTTCGCTTGCTCCCATCTTCCTTTCCCAGTGCAGTCAAGAGCATTTCCCTTAAGAAGCATGTGCTTAGGACTGACTGAACTGCCCATGCTTCTGTTCAAGGAACTGCCCTGGGTGCCCTGCTACTAAACTCAAGCAAGAAGAATAGAAAAAGACAAGAAGAGTCAACGCTGAGTGTTTACCAGATGTGAAGATTTTTTCATATATTAAATTTCTTGATTCACCACAACAGGCTTACAGGATGAATGGCATTATGGGTCCCACATTACAAATAAGAAATCAAAGGCACAGAGAGGCTAAGTAATCTGCCCTAGGTCACAATACAACTAAGTGGTGAACCCAGACATCATGGCCTCACCATGAAGCATGGGTGGCAGATATGGGAAGAAGAGGTAATAAATTATTAATTGGTGGCACTAATGGTAAGATGAGTTTGAGTGAACTCTGGGAGTTGGTGATGGACAGGGAGGCCTGGTGTGCTGTGATTCATGAGGTCACAAAGAGTTGGACACGACTGAGCGACTGAACTGAACTGAATGGTAAAGAACCTGCCTGCCAATGCAGGAGACATAAGAGATGCAGGTTCAATCCCTGGGTTGGGAAGAGCCCCTGGAGGAGGGCATGGTAACCCACTCCAGTGTTCTTGCCTGGAGAATCCCATGGACAGAGGAGCCTGGCGGGCTACAGTCCATGGAGTCACAGGGTCAGACATAACTGAAGCAACTTAGCACACACATGTCAATCTTTCTGTGTTCCGATCAGACCCTCCTGCTGGGTCTCCTTCCTTCCTGGGGATTGAGTAAGATTTAACCAAGTGGAATGCCATGGTAGAGGAACACAGGAAATGCACATAACAAAGCTGCTTGCTCTGGAGAGTAAGACTGCAGAATCCTCGTACTCCTTCCTCTGAGAGTCTCCCATCATCTCAGCCTCTGTGACAATCACACAGAGCAAAGTTGTGATCTTCCCAAAGTTAGAGTTCCTCTGGGCCCTGGAAACTACTCTTCCAGTAGTGTGGGGAGAGTCCTTGAGGGGTTTCAGTCTGCTCAAGCTGCCAGAACAAGATAACAGAAACTGTAGCTTAAACAATTTATTTCTCGCAGTTTTGGAGCCTGGGAAGTCCAAGATCAAGGTCCCAGCATATTCAGTTCCTGGTAAGGAGCCTCTTCCTGCCCTGCAGATGATCGTCTCTGCCTGTGTCCTCACATGGCCGTTCGTCAGTGTGTGCTGCTGGAGGGAGAGGTCTTCCCCCCACTTCCCTTCTTTGTCATTGTTGTTGCTGTTCAGTCACTCATGTCTGACTCTTTGCGACTCCACGGACTGCAGCGCGCCAGGCTTCCCTGTCCTTTACTATCGCCTAGTGTTTGCTCAAATTCATGTCCACTGAGTCGGTGATGCTGTCTAACCACCTCAACCTCTGCTGCCTTCTTCTCCTTTTGCTTTCAATCATTCCCAGCATCAGGGTCTTTTCCACTGAGTCTGTTTCCTCTTCATATAAGGCTGCTAATCCTATGGGATTAGGACCTCACCCTTATTTAACCTAAATTACCTCCTAAAAGCTTGATTTCCAAACACAATTACATTGAGGGCCAGAGCTTCAACATGTGAATTTTAGGGGATTCAGTCCATAACAAGGAGTGTTTCAGAGCCTTCTGCTATAGTTGCCCCCACCTTGAGACCAGCAGAGCAATCATCCAGCTTGGAAAGAGCCTCCTAACCAAGGAGAAGACTTGCTCCTTCCGCTCTCTGAGGCAACCTCTCCCCTGAACTCTGAATTCTACCCTCTCTCACTTCTTAGACCTTCCCTCCCTTGGCCCTCCCTTCCCTCTTTTCTGTACCGTCAATGTCTCCCTTTCGACCCGAGGGCTTATACCCGCATCCCAAGTGTTGTCCTATACCCTGCCCTCCTGCAGCACCACTACAAGAACCAGGGAAGAAACCTGAGCAAGAGGCCATTTAGACTCTTTTCAGTCTAGCTTTTAGGAAGAAATGCCTGATTGTCAAGCTATAGTAGATATCTGACATATGCATATATTTATTTATAAAATATCTATCTATATTATCTGTACTAAATGTGAGCGTGTGCCCATATATATACATACCAACATACACAAATACACACATGTAGATACATACAAATATATACACATGCACACATATGTACAGATTTACATATGCATACTCCTGCACGTGAAAATATACTCATATATGCACAGACATGTATACAGATATATGCACATATGTAAAGGCATATACAACCTTACCCACATAGGCACATATACACAACACATACAATCACATATGCACATACAGACACACACATATGCTCATGGAGTCTTGAAGGGGTTGCAAAGAGGAAAGGAGAAATTGGAATGCATTTATGAAAACAAATGGTATGAAAGCCAAAAAGAAAGAAAAGATCAGACTGAATCTCTACCTTTCCACGGAGTACTGACTGTTCCATTTTCAGCACATTTTTCCAGAACCTGCTATGTATCTGGCCCTGAGTGAGGCACTCGCCCTTGCCTTCAGATGGCCCATTTAAAGCAACAGCATGCTTAATGAGATTTTCCAAGGGGGCAATAGGCTCCTTTCCAGGAAGGGCTGGAGTATGTTCTTACCCAGAGAAGGCTGCTGCTAATGCATCTTCACAATAAACACACCCGCATACACACTCTCGCTCAGTTCATGCTTCCGGTCTCTACAGCTTCGTGCCTTCGATATGACTTCCTGAGCAAGAGCAAGAAGATGGCACTGTAAGACCGGCTACTGCAAGGGACCTCAGGCAGAAAAATGATTAAAGCAGTCAAGGTTAGGCTGTTGCTTATCCAATAGCATTACTTTTGCTCATTCCCAGTCACACAGAGGTCTGGTGACAGGTGAAGGGTTCTTCAGAAAGTTCTGGTTGGTCTTTCCCTCCACAGGACACTCTTCTTTCCACACAGTAACTTAGCACAGGAGCTCCAGGTCCCCTGCACCAAGTCCAGCTTCTCTAAAACTTGGGAGTCTGTGGGCAGGTGAGATGAGGGTGCTTCATTATAGTCAGCCGCATTGGGAAAGGCATCTCCCAACTCTTCTTGTGCATTCTGTAGGCCTGAACCTCGCTTGATGATGCATCTTTCAAGCTTCCTGAAGTGTCAGAGGCATTTCCCCCTCCAGCTTATCCTTGTAGTGGTTCATGTATGACCCTATGTACCACAAGCTGCCAGGCTCCTCTGTCATGGGGATTCTCCAGGCAAGAACACTGGAGTGGGTTGCCAAGCCCTCCTCCAGGGGATTTTCCCAACCCAGGGATCGAACCTGCGTCTCTTGTGTCTCCTGCATTGGCTGACAGGTCCTTTACCATTAGTGCCGGCTCAGAAGCCCTCATGTATGACAGGTCTTATGAAAAGTGAACCTCTGGCCTTCAGCCAGCCATCTTCTACCTGATGAAGCTGCATACTCCCAGGCAACTGAGGAGAAGGCTCTGCGTGACATTCAGTGGTTATGACTGACACGAACCCAGTTACTCCACATCCCATCCCTTTCCTTACAATAGCACCTCTAGAGGGTTGTGGAAAATAATTGGAACTCCTTCCCATGAGATTCAGAGGCCTTTTCTAAAGGTGCAAGTCTGTAAACTGATGCAAAGGACATCAGTTCTTCTGTTAAACTCCAGCATTCTACCTGTAATTTTAAAAAACGAAAGAAAAGCTCAGGAATGGTCCACCAATGTCCAGTTCAATCATTTTCCATTGTCAGTTCAGCACTACAAAGATTAAGCATTCATTTCATGAAAGACACTGTGAGAAGAGAGAAAATAGACCAAGAACCTGTCCTCATGTTATTTAGGATCTGGAGTGGGAGAGGCAGAGGTGTACACAGGTAATTTGAGAAAAGTCTGGTTGTATTAAGTGCTGCCACTGGGGAACAACCAGGAGTAATAGGAGTACTAAGGAGGGGGAAATAAATTCCAGTTGAGACTTCCTGTCAAAGGTGGTATCTGAATCAGAGAACTAGGAGGATGCTAGAAGGCAGAGACAGGGAAAGGGGTGGGACTTCCATATGAAGGGAACTGTACATTGATCCAGAAGGGGACCACACGACATGGAGCTGGAGTAAGTGAGGAGTCAGGTATGACATAAACTTCAGTGCATCCTATTTAAGGAGAGCACAGCTCCAAGGCCTAGGGTTTGGATGTCGTGCTTAGGAAATGGGGAGCCACTTAATGGTATTAGTATTGTCATGCCTACATTTTAGAAAGATAGCTTGGAATCTGAGAAGGTGACTGCCAGAAAGAAAGCATGGACTCGGCCCCAGTCTGTCTCCATCCCTTCTCTAGAGTCAATAGAAACGAAATTAGAGTCAGAGCTCAGAGAATGCGTCAAGGCAGAGCACGATGGGGACTTCAGACTCCATGGCGATGTCGACTAAAAAATGGAATGCCATGTGAGGGTTGAGTTAAGTTTTATTAGGGGCAAAATGAAGACTATGGCCCAAGAGACAGCACCTCAGAGAGCTCTGAGGAACTGCTCTGAAGAGGTAGGGAGTGGGGGGAGGTCAGTACATAGGTGATTTTGGTGAAGGGAGAGTACATGCAGTCAAGCGCACATTTTTGGCAGAAAGTTACTGCTAGTCACAAAAAGCAGATGTCTCCATTAATGATGTTGGTGCTTTTCTAGATATGAGAAGGTGCAAGAATTTGAGCTCATAATTTTTCTCCTGAAAATAACTATCTGAAGGCTTGTTTTGCCAGTTTTTCCCAGAGCACAGAGTGTCTTGTTCCTGGTCCCCACGCTGAACTCCTTTCAAGGGTTGTTGAAGGTCAGCAGCTGCAGTGGCTCATAATTTAATCTTTGTAGAGGTAGATGGTGAGTGCCAATTTGTAGTTGGCAGCAGCCAGCAAGACCTGATGACCAACAGCAGAGGAGGAGCTACAGAGTGAGGACCTTGAACGTTGTGACTCCCTAAAGAACCCCATCTGGCCGTTGTCTTTCTGACCTGCTTGGAAGGGGGCTGTGTCTCTCCTGACTACAGATATTGAATTCAAAGATGTCACCAACTTACACTCACCCTCTTCAACCTACATGGGGCCTCCCTTGTGGCCTGGATTCTGTTCTATTGAGAGAGAATTTGACCCACATCTCAGCAGACAGTCAGGCTTCCCTGGCAGCTCAGACAGTAGAGAATCTGCCTGCAATATAGAAGACCTGGGTTCGATCTCTGAGTTGGGAAGATCCCCTTGAAAAGGAAATGGCAACACACTCCAGTAGTCTTGCCTGGGAAATCCTATAGACAGAGGAGCCTGGTGGGCTACAGTCCATGGGGTCGCAAAAGAGCTGAACATGACTGAGCTTCCAACCAATCTCAGCGGAAGGTAAAAATTTGCCTATTTGCTGGCCATCAACCCACAAAAACGGACACTGGCATGCCTCCTGCCCCCTGCTCTGCCATTGCTGATAGAATTCCCCAACTGACTGACTGGCACAGGTATTAAAGGAGCCCACAAGATCAGGAAGTAATGAAAAATTACAACCCACTTCAGGGGACTCTGTAGCCAGAGGGAGAAAGTCCAGGCTGAGCAAGTAGAGCTGGCAACTTCATTTACAGTAGAACTAATGAAAGAGAGAGAAGGGACATTAATAAAAGTAATTAGAACAAGATATAATTAGAGCACAGAAAGGCCTGCTGGAAACAAGAAGGATATTTCTGAATTTTCAAAGTTCAGTAGACAAATTGAAAAAATGAATGTTCACTGCTGAGAATAGAATTCATGTTCTGAGAGATCAAGTGAAAGAAATATCTCGAGACACAGAAAAGTCATCCCCAAAGTAGAACTCACGTGGAACAAGCAAAGAGCCCTAGAAGACACATCCAGAGCATCTACCATGTTAACATAAGAAGCAACGAGTGCACAAGCAATAAGCAAGTAGTGGGAGAAAATGCTGCCTAGACTTGGATCTTCAGATCGAGAAGATGAGTTCTAGAGAAGATGAGTTAAGAGGGGAAAACAACACCAATAAAACCTGAGACGTACTCTAGTGAGATTTCTACATGCCCCTGCTCACCCATATGCCTGTGTCACCAGTCTAGGGCTACAGTTGGCATATCAAGGTGATATATAAGTAAAAATATACATCTTCCCTGGTGGCTCAGATGGTAAAGAATCTGCCTGCAATGCAGGAGACCATGGTTCAGTCCCTGCATGAGGAAGACCCCCTGAAGAAGAGAATGGCTACCCAATCCAGTTATTCTTGCCCGGAGAAGTCCATAGACAGAGGAGCCTGGCAGGCTACAGTCCATGGGGTTGCAAAGAGACACGACTGAGCAACTTTCACTCACGTAATATATTTCATAATATATATACTATATATATTATTAATATATATTCACTCAGTCTAATATAATAGGCTGATCCCAGAAATATACAGCCAAACTCTAGAATGAGAGAGCAGAAAGCTCTATTCTTTCCACCCATCTTCTCTGCCACTCTGTTCACAAGGACTGTCCTGGGAGATTGGGCCTGGAGGGCGGGGGCAGACAGAAACAGGCAGGGTCAGCATTTCCTCAATCAGGCCTCATTATTCAACTCTAACGTCCTACTTAGGGAACAAGGGAGCTTCTCAAGAGACTTGTTCCGAAAGTAATTAAACACAACTTCACAGTTGTAGCTCAATGACTATTAAATACAGCTTCAGCACTTCAGCTCAGCTTATGTTTGTCCTTCAGTCCTGCCCCCGCATCCCAGAACCCAGCAGCACATCACTGAGAAATAAATAAAAGAATCATTGGTCAGGATCTCATAATATTCAGATAACTTTTTCAAACAAATCTTGTAACAAACATTCTGGATTCCATCCAAGTCAATCTTCCTTCATAACTTCTATAAAAGCAGCAGGTCAGTCATCATATTTGTTTGAGAGGAGGGGAAAAAGCCAGACAGTGAAGCATCCAGGAAAGATTTTTCTGTCCTATGCCTGTACTTAGGCCAGTTTTGTTTTCTTTTTAATGTAGAAGGATAGCTTCAGGCAAAGTAGGTGGTTTAGTCGCTAAGTTGTGTCCAACTCTTTGTGACCCCGTGGACTGTAGCCCACCAGGCTCCTCTGTCCATGGAATTTCCCAGGCAAGAATACTGGAGTGGATTGACCATCTCCTTTTCCAGAAAATCTTCCTGACCCAGTGATCTTGAACCTGGATATCCTGCATTGTAGGCAATTTCTTTACCAACTGAGCCACCAAGGAAGCCCTCAGGCAAAGTATATTTGCTTAACTCTCTACCACAAATTTGTGCCATGTTAATTTAGTCTTTTGGTGAAGAGGTTTAAGTGGTGAATGAAATGGAAAGGTTAAATATTGGCAGCTGATTTTAATTACACTTTTCTAGCACTTTGGTTGAGTCTATACTTTGTTCCTGAAAGGCTAAGTCACTACTCTGGACTCCCAGAGATTCTAACAATATGGAGAGCTCAGGTTGGTGTTCCAGGAACCTGTGTCTGAGAATGTCTGACCGGTATCCCAAAATGTTTTCTCCCAAGTTCAGGCCATGGAAGATCAAATCATTATGTTTAGCCACCACTCGTCAGTCAAAAGAAATAGCAGGACATCACATCATTAACAATTGAAGCCTAAGTTTTTCTTTGAATTAATTCCATTCACAAGCACGGCGACCTGACCTCACTCCAAATGAACCCAAATCACGCTCAAGGAAAATAAAGCTACAGATACCCGAAGTAGTTCTGAGAACCACTGATATAGCACTAGAGAAAAAGGATATTCCTGAGCCCAGAATTAACTTCCCTCATTCTTAGGAAATTGTCAGAATGCATCTGGTCTGGCATTCTCTTTTTTTCTTCTTTTCCTTTTCTTTGTGTACAGCTCTTTTGTAAAGTTGGTCCTCATTTCTCCTGGCTGGTGATGCTTATCAGCAGCCCAAATAAAATGATGGCAAAATGGCCTTATTTTTCATCTTTTTTTAAGCTGCACCTATTTCTATAGAGTGAATAATAGTATAAATTTGGAAATTAGCCAGGATTTTTCTTCTCCTTTATGTGCTAAGATTATTTTTCTCATGTGGTACCAATGTTTTTGTCTCTTTGCATCAACTGAAAATGAACTTTTAATAATGCTCCAGAGTAAAGGGTCTTTGGTAATATGCTTTCAGATTTTGAGGCATGAAGCATTTCATCTGAAGAATTTCACATATCTTAGAAAAAGTCCAGAAATCTGAAAGGTACTGATCAAGGTAGTTTTCACTCAAGGTCTGATTGCTATTGAGATACTCTTTTCATGTCTTTGTACTTTCTTTGAGGACATCTTACATATAAATTGGATGCAGTGCAGTTATTGTCATCAGCATCATTTCTTAACAAGTTTTAATAACATGATTAGCTGCACGTCAGCCTATTAATCACTGAGTACCCTCTCTCTGTCCTAAAGCAGGACCTGAGACCTTTGACTTTAGTTCTCTGATACCCAAAATGTGATCCAAAGGCCAGAAGCAATCATATCTCCTAAGGGCTGTTAGAAACACAGAATCCAAAGCCCCACACACACCTACTGTTGTGGACTGAATTCTGTAGCCACCCCAAATTCGTATGTTGATGCTAACTCCCCTTCCCCTCAATGTGACTGTTTTGGAGATAGGGACTGTTAGGAGGTGAAGTGTGAAAGTGTTAGTCACTCAGTCGTGTCTGACTCTTTGCAACTCCATGCTCTTCTGTCCATGGGATTCTCTGGGCAAGAATACTGGAGTGGGTAGCCATTTTCTTCTGCAGGGGATCTTCTGAACCTGGGGATTGAACCTGGGTCTCCTGGATTGCAGGCAGATTCTGATTAAGATTAAATGAGGTCATAAGGGTGGGGCCCTGATCCTTTAGAATTAGTCTCCTTATAAGAAGAAACACTGGAGAACTTGTGTTCTTTCTCAACACACACACACACACACACACACAAAAGAGGCTACATGAGCACATAGTAAGAAGGCAAAAATGGGCAATCCAGGAAGAGATCTTACTAGTAACCCAATCAGCCATTACTTTGATCTAGGACATCCCAGCCTCCAAAAATGTAAGAAATAAATGTCTGTGGTGGAAGCCACCCAATCTATGGTATTTTGTCATGGCAGCCCAAGCAGACTAAAGCTCTTCTGACTCAGATTCTTCATTCTAACAAGATCCTCATTAAATTATGAGGATTATATTATTACAAGGTGCATATTAAATTATGAAAAAGACATTGCTTAGTAACCTTGAAAAATACATTATGTAAACCTATCCCCTTATTTCATTTTCACATCACTTCAGTCCAGTTAGTCATGTCCAACTCTTTGCAACCCCATGGACTGCAGCACGCCAGGCCTCCTTGTCCATCGTCAACACCCGAAGTTTACTCAAACCCATGTCCATTGAGTCAGTGATGCCATCCAACCATCTCATCCTCTGTCGTCACCTTCTCCTGTTGCCCTCAGTCTTTCCCAGCATCAGGGTCTTTTCAAATGAGTCAGCTCTTCGCATCATGTGGCCAAAGTATTGGAGTTTCAGTTTCAGCATCAGTCCTTCCAATGAATATTCAGGACTGATTTCGTCTAGGATGGACCGGTTGGATCTCCTTGCAGTCCAAGGGACTCTCAAGAGTCTTCTCCAACATCACAGTTCAAAAGCATCAATTCTTAGGCACTCAGCTTTCTTTATAGTCCAACTCTCACATCATACATGACTACCGGAAAAATCATAGCTTTGACTAGACAGACTTTTGTTGGCAAAGTAATGTCTCTGCTTTTGAATATGCTGTCTAGGTTGGTCATAACTTTTCTTCCAAGGAGCAAGCGTCTTTTAATTTCATGGCTGCAGTCACCATCTGCAGTGAATTTGGAGCCCCAATCTGTCACTGTTTCCACTGTTTCCCCATCTATTTGCCATGAAGTGATGGGACCGAATGCCATGATCTTAGTTTTCTGAATGTTGAGTTTTAAGTCAACTTTTTCACTCTCCTCTTTCACCTTCATCAAGAGACTCTTTAGTTCTTCACTTTCTTCCATAAGGGTAGTGTCATCTGCATATCTGAGGGTATTGATATTTCTCCTGGCAATCTTGATTCCAGCTTGTGCTTCATTCAGCCTGGCATTTCTCATGATGTACTCTACACATAAGTTAAATAAGCAGGGCCTTGAAGTACTCCTTTTCCTATTTGGAAACAATCTCTTGTTCCATGTTCAGTTCTAACTGTTGCTGCCTGACCTGCATACAGGTTTCTCAAGAGGCAGGTCAGGTGGTCTGGTATTCCCATCTCTTTCAGAATTTTCCACAGTTTGCTGTGGTCCCCCCAGTCAAAGGCTTTGGCGTAGCCAATAAAGCAGAAGTAGATATTTTTCTGGAACTCTCTTGCTTTTTTGATAATCCAAAGGATGTTGACAATTTGATCTCTGGTTCCTCTGCCTTTTCTAAATCCAGCATGAACATCTGGAAGTTCACGGTTCACGTACTGTTGAAGCTGGCTTGGAAAATTTTGAGCATTACTTTACTAGCATGTGAGATGAGTGCAATTGTGCAGTAGTTTGAACATTCTTTGGCATTGCCATTATTTGGGATTGGAATGAAAACTGACCTTTTCCAGTCCTGTGGCCACTGCTGAATTTTCCAAATGTGCTTGCATATTGAGTGCAGCACTTTCACAGCATCATCTTTTAGGATTTGAAATAGCTCAACTATGGAATTCCATCACCTTTGCTAGCTTTGTTCATAGTGATGCTTCCTAAGGCCCACTTGACTTTGTGTTCCAGGATATCTGGCTCTAGGTTGGTGATCACACCATTGTGATTATCTGAGTCATGAAGATTTTTTTTGTACAGTTCTTCTGTGTATTCTTGCCACCTCTTCTGAATATCTTCTGCTTCTGTTAGGTCCATACCATTTCTGTCCTTTATTGTGCCCATCTTTGCATGAAAAGTTCCCTTGGTATCTCTAATTTTCTTGAAGAAATCCCTAGACTTTTCCATTCTATTGTTTTCTTCTGTTTCTTTGCATTGATAGCTGAAGAAGGCTTTCTTATCTCTCCTTGCTATTCTTTGGAACTCTGCATTCAGATGGGTATATCTTTCCTTTTCTCCTTCCCTTTCACTCCTCTTCTATTCACAGCTGTTTGTAAGACCTCCTCAGACAACCATTTTGCCATTTTTCATTTCTTTTCCTTAGGAATGGTCTTGATTCCTGTCTCCTGCACAATGTCAGGAACCTCAGACCATAGTTCTTCAGGCACTCTATCAGATCTAATCCTTTGAATCTATTTGTCACTTCCATTGTTATAATCACTATATAACAGAACTGGGAAACTCTTAGCGGGCACAGACAGAACTTTGTGTGCACCAGGACCCAGGAGAAAGAAGCAGTGACCCCACAAGAGACTGATCCAGACTTGCCTGTAAGTGTCCAGGAGTCTCCGGCAGAAGCGTGGATTGGCAGTGGCCTGCTACAGGTCTGGGGACACTGAGTATAGCAGTGCATGGGACCTTTTGAAGGAGGTTACCATTATCTTCATTACCTCCACCATAGTTTGGCTCCAGGTAAATAACAGGGCAGGAACACAGTCCCACCTATCAATAGAAAATTGGATTAAAGACTTCCTGAACATGGCCCCACCCATCAGAACTAGACCCAATTTCCCCCTCAGTCAGTCTCTCCCATCAGGAAACTTCCACAAGCCTCTTACCCTTCTTCATCAGAGGGCAGACAGACTGAAAACCACAATCACAGGAAACTAACCAATCTGATCACATGGACTAACTTTGTCTAACTCACCTGTCTAACTCAGTGCAACTATGAGCCATGCTGTATAGGGTCACCCAAGACAGACGGGTCATGGTGGAGAGTTCTGACAAAACGTGGTCCACTGGAAAAGGGAATGGCAAACCACTTCAGTATTCTTGCCTTGAGAACCCCATGAATAGCATGAAAAGGCCAAAAGATAAAACACTGAAAGATGAATTCCCCAGGTCGGTATGTGCCCAATATGCTACTGGAGATCAATGGAGAAATAACTCCAGAAAGAACGAAGAGACGGAGCCAAAGCAAAAACACCCAGCTGTGGATGTGACTGGTAATGGAAGTAATGTTCGATTCTGTAAAGAGCAATATTGCATAGGAACCTGGAATGTTAGGTCCATGAATCAAGGCAGATTGGAAGTGGTCAAACAAGAGATCTCTGTTCGTTTTCAAGGCAAACCATTCAATATCACAGTAATCCAAGTCTATGCCCCAACCAGTAACGCTGAAGAAGCTGAAGTTGAACGGTTCTATGAAGACCTACAAGACCTTCTAGAACTAACACCCAAAAAACATGTCCTTTTCATTATAGGGGACTGGAATGCAAAAGTAGGAAGTCAAGAAACACCTGGAGTAATGGGCAAATTTGGCCTTGGAGCACGGAATGAAGCAGGGCAAAGGTTAATAGAGTTCTGCCAAGAGAACGCACTGGTCATAGCAAACACCCTCTTTCAACAGCACAAGAGAAGACTCTACACATGGACATCACCAGATGGTCAATACTGAAATCAGATTGATTATATTCATTGCAGTCAAAGATAGAGAAGTTCTATATAGTCAGCAAAAACAAGACCAAGAGCTGTGGCTCAGACCATGAACTCCTTATTGCCAAATTCAGACTTAAATTGAAGAAAGTAGGGAAAACCACTAGGTCATTTTCCCATAGAAAGAACGTAAGCCATGGACAAACTTTGAAATGAACCTTAGACTTGGTTAGGCTCTGACTTTTTGGTTCAGAAGACTTTTGCCAGCCTCAGTTTGCCAACCAATCTCTGAAGTGAAGAGAATCCTAGTTCTATGGTTAAGAGGAAAAGGTGCTCTTTAAAAACAAACAAACAAACAAACAAAATGCTGTGCATCTGTGAGCCCAGAAAGTTACATGCCCTTTTCAGGAGAAGTCTATAAGAGGGTCAGCAGGAATTGTATGGTGCAAAACTGAACAAATAGCAGTTTTTTGGATTATAACAAAGGCTTCCCATCCTACAGGTACCTTTATTTTTATGTGGTGTCCACCTTCTCTTCAGGGGGGTGGTTTCATCAAGTTTACAGGGTTATATTGTTTGGAACCACATTTACTCCATTTCAGAAAACCTAGATAATTTTCCATTGGAGATCAAGAAATACTTGTTTCTTCCTTCCTTCCTCCTTGGTGTTAATAATATTTTGTGAGATAGGGTGCTAGGCCAAACATGATTAATGGACAAATGTGTCTTTCTCAAAAAAGAACATTATAAATAGGAATTAACATATAAGGTGAGAAATGAGCAAGAAATACATCTTTACTATATGGTGGTACTGGGAAAGCTCAGACCCATTTCTGGAGAGGGGGAAAAGAAGGTCTCTCTCTGTCTTCTGCCACAGTAGTGGGAACATCCTAGGGCAGGCTTGCCACCTTGTCTTGTATAGTTTATGAGCTAATAATGATTTTTACATGTTTAAATGGTTGAAGAAACATTTCTTAAAGATTATTTCTTTCGTGTAAAAATTATAGGGAACAAAAATTTCAGAGTTAAAAATAAAGTATTGGAACATAGCCATTTATTCTTATGTATTGTCTATGAGTGGGTTCATGCTACAACCACAGAGCTAAGTAGTTGCAACAGAGTATGGCCTAAATTAGGGCTTTCCAGGTGGTACAGTGGTAAAGAATCCACCTGTCAATGCTGGAGATGCTGGAGTCGAGGGTTTGAGTCCTGCATCGGGAAGATCCCCTGGCATAGGAAATGATAACCCACTTCAGTTTTCTTGCTGGGAAAATCAATGGACAAAGGAGCTTGGTGGGCTATAGTCCATGGGGTTCACAAGGGGTCAGACCTGACTGAGCACATGGCCTAAATCACTACTGGCCTCTTACAGAATACACTTGCTGACTATAGTTCTAGGGGAATTGGACTGGGGGGGTCAAGTAACAAAACCTAAATTGTTTCTAGATAAGTTTTTGGACTATTGGTGATAATCTGTGGTGAAAATGATGATGCTTTTAATTTAGATTTTATTTTAAACACCAGTTGAATAGCTTAATCTCAGAATCAATTCCCTGGAATAGGCTTTGGGGGCCAAACAGTATGTGACTTTCACTATTGCTTATTTGTCCTGTTCAATGCAAAAGAGTTACAGTGATTTCTAACACCACTAACAGTTTAACCATATCTTTCCTGAATGCTATGAACTAATGCCTTCCTAATGCCAGAGGATGTACCTGATTTAGTCCCTCATGTTTTTTCCTCACATTAGTAAAGTCCAGGATAATGTGGCAAGCCTCCCCTAAATTTTCTATTCTTTCTTTGTCATCACCATTCTGACTTCTTGGTCAGTAGTGACAGCAAAATAGAAATCCCTCTTGTTGCTTTCATTTTCTTCTAGTATAGTAATGAAATTGTCAGCAGGGAAAACTATAAAATAATCAGGTGCCCTATGTTTAAAAAAAAAAAACAACTTTATACTTCCAACAGATATCTGGAGCACTGCACAGATATCCCAGCTGTAGGAGCTCTTCATTCACAATACTAAGAGACTGTGTCAAGGTCTCTATCTAGCCTCTAAGTCTGTATAATACTCTCAGAATATAATCCTTCCACTTCTCTTTCGTCCATGCAGAAACACTCTTCATCTCACTTCTCCACTAAGATTTATTTATTTTTCACTTAATTGTATGTCTTTAAACACACACACACATGGGCTTCCCAGGTGGCACTAGTGGTAAAGAACCTGCCTGCTAATGCAGAAGACATAAGAGACACGGGTTCAATCCCTGGGTCGGGAAGATCCCTGGAGGAGGGAATGGCTACACTCTCCAGTATTCTTGCCTGGAGAATCCAATGGACAGAGGAGCCTGGTGGGCTACAGTCCATAGGGTCGCAGAGAGTCGGACATGACTGAAGGGACTTATTAGCACTCATGCACAAACATACACACACTTACACACACAGTGCCATTCCTCGAGTCTTAATGTTTCTTTTGAGCCAGTCCTGTTTTTCCACTAGTCTTAATCAAGTCATGTATCATCCGCAATTCTTAATACCAAGAAGAAAGAAGAGAGTGTTTATTGAACACCTAATGTTTTCTAGTAAATACATTGGGTGCCTTGTTGTCATCTCTGAATGTGATGTTAACTCTGCAGAGCAGGTCCTGCTGCTGCTAAGTCACTTCAGTCGTGTCCAACTCTGTGCGACCCCATAGACGGAAGCCCACCAGGCTCCCCTGTCCCTGGGATTCTCCAGGCAAGAACACTGGAGTGGGTTGCCATTTCCTTCTCCAATGTGTGAAAGTGAAAAGTGAAAGTGAAGTCGCTCAGTCGTGTCCAACCCTTAGCGACCCCACAGACTGCAGCCTACCAGGCTCCTCCATCCATGGGATTTTCTAGGCAAGAGTACTGGAGTGGCTTGCCATTGCCTTCTCCGAGAGCAGGTCCTATTATCCTCTTTTTATAGATGAATAAACCATTATTCATAGAAGGGATGTTTCTTTTCCATGGTCACACAGCTAAAAGGAGTGGGGCCAAATTTAAAACCTAAGTCATCCTGGTTCCAAAACCATCAGGCATGGTAGTAAAATCTGTACCTAAAGCGTGATACATGTGCATACAGGAGTATTTTAGGAGGCCCAAGGATGAACTTCATTTTTTTAAGTTACACATTTGTGTTTAAACCCTAATATAATAGAAAAAGCAGTAAAGAACCTGCCTGTAGTGCAAGAGACCACCTGCAAATCAGGAGATGTGTATTCAATCCTGGGGTCAGGAAGATTCCCTGGAGAAGGAAATGGCAACCTACTCCAGTATTCTTGCCTGGGAAATCCCATGAACACAGATGGGCAGGCTACAGTCAATGGGGTCGCAAAAGAGGTGGACACAACTGAGCGACTAAGCACATCATAGAAAAAAAATCATCATTTACTATCTAGGTCCAACATGCTTTTGCTTTTTATATTTAAAACATTTACAAATAATTTTCAGGAGAATAAAAGGATAGTGAAAAACAACTTTATTCAAAATTTTCATAAGAATACAAACACATAAAACAATTTTTGTTATATATTTTTCCTCTCTCTAGATACGTAAGAGAGAGAAATCTCAACTTGGCAACATTCTCTGAGTTCAATTAATTTCTTGTCAACTGTCATGCACACACCTGAAACATACTCCAGATTTCAAACATATCACTAAGAGGTTCTAGCTTATCATTATTTATAGGCCTTCTTTTTGCATTTGCATCACAAAAGTGAAAAATTTTAATATTTAAAAAACTTTTTGATTAATCATAATTTTGTTGAAGAGGTCATATTTTTAATTCCACATTATAAAACATTTCAATCTTAGATTTACAGCAGCAGTTAAAGTAATAATATCTATTGAATTGTTTTAATTTTCTTTATATATATATTTGATTCAGCCTTTGTCTACTTATGAATCATATCAAATAATTTTGGCTCTAAAACATCATAAAAAATAAAAGAATAAGGAATATATTCTTTTAGAAACATGGGATAATCCAAGTTCTTGTTGCAAAATATTACATGATAAAGTTCTTCCTCTTCAATGACTAAATTGATGAGAATGCCATATTTCCTTTGTTCTCTTAGAATTATATTCATCACTCATGGATTCTGGAGTTTAAAACAATTCATCTAGGATATTGTTATCGGAAGAATTATGATCTAAGATTTAGCTAATACAATCAATTTGACCATCATCCTTAGAGAATAGAGTTTTGCTGTCTCTTTGCATTTGTCTTCTCATTTGTCTAATAACTGTGAAATGTCTTCTATTGTAAAATCTATTGTTTTTTTCCATTATGGGTGAGAAATGAAAAAATTCTGAGTCGTGTCCAGTGAAAGCAGACTATAACTACAAACTCTTCTGTCTTCTGTAAGACACCTTTTATAGAAGGTGATGCAATACTTTTCAACAGATGATGCAGTACTTGAGGCAACATAATAAGAAAGTTAAGGATAATAAAATAATGACTCATATCCCTGTTGTACCTAGGCAATCCCATCAGTTTTCTTGTTTTCCTATTAATTTAGTATTTTTATCATCTTTTGGAATAATGAGTGATGAGGACATAATTTCTACAATGATAAAATAGCAAAATTTTCAAGACAGAAAAAATAAGATCACTAAGCTGAAACTCCAATACTTTGGCCACCTCATGCAACGAGTTGACTCACTGGAAAAGACTCTGATGCTGGGAGGGATTGCAGGCAGGAGGAGAAGGGGACGACAGAGAATGAGATGGCTGGATGGCATCACCGACTCGATGGACATGAGTTTGAGTGAACTCCGGGAGCTGGTGATGGACAGGGAGGCCTGGCGTGCTGTGATTCATGGGGTCGCAAAGAGTCGGACACGACTGAGTGACTGAACTGAACTGAAGACTTTATAACATATTTTAGCGTTTTAAAAGGTCCAGTGGACCTATATTGGGATAATTTTTTTAAAGTGGTACTGTTTTATTTTTTTAATATGTAAGATTTCTCTCTGAGCTTTGAAAGACTCATAAGAAGAAAAATGCTGTTAAATAGCAATACTTACAAATAAAGCTACTCAAAACATAAGTTAAAATTGGATCCAATGAATGCTGACGGTGTACGGAGGATAAAGGGATATATAAAATATATAGCTAGCGTGTCAACCATGATTTCACAGATATTATTGCTTAAGATAAACTAACCTTGTAAGACATCAATTGAGCAGGACTTCCAAAACAGAAATAAACTATGTAATTTGTCCAGGCAATCCACTAAACAGACTAATAAAAAAATAGCAACATCATCATGCCCTAGGGGTAGGAGAGGGGGCTAATCAGAATCCAGAATTGGTATAATATATATCTATAATGTCTGTTTTTGACAAAATATTATAAAATATGGAAAGAAACAAGATAATGTGTCCCTTGAATAGGAAAACAACAAATAAGCAATTAAAAACTGCATTGGAGGGAGCCTGGGTGAAGGAGACAAATACTTCAAAGTAGCTATTATAAATATGTTCAAACAACTAAAACCATGAAACCATGTTTTAAATAAAGGAAAATTAGGATGACCATGACTCACTGATAGGGAATATCAATAAGGTCATAGAAATCATATTGAAACATAGAAATTTGGAGGTTGAAAAGTACAACACTTGTTGAAATGGAAAATTCACTACAGGGGTTCAACTGTAGACTTGAACTAGAAAAAGAATCCGTAAACGTGCAGGTAGATAATTAGAAATTATACAATCTTAAAAACTAAGGAAAAGAGTGAGGAAAAGTGAATAAATCCTCTGAGACACCATCAGGCATACAAACATGCTTGGAACAAGAGTACCAGAAGGAGAGGAAGGGCAGAAAAATTATTCAAGGAAGTAACAGTGAAAACTTTCCAGGTATGATGAAAAATATTGATCTAAAGCATTCAAGTTCAATGAACTCCAAATAGAAAAAAATGAAAAAAGAACCATATCTAGACATTTTGTGGTCAAAATGTTGAAAGTAAAAGACAAAGAGAAAATCTTGAAAACAACAGAGAAACAATGGTTTACCACATAGAAGAAAATTCCAATGACATTGCAGCTTCTTATCAGAAAGAAGTAGTCCAAAAAGCACTTGATAACATATTTTAAATGCTTCAAGAAAAAGAAAATGTTAGCCAAGAACACTACATCTAGCAAAATTATCTTGCAAAAGTGGGGAAAGCATAAAGACACTCCAAGATAAACAAAGACTAAGAGAATTTGTAGCTAGCAAACCTGCCTTACAAATAACATTAAAGGAATTCTCCAAGCTCAAAAGAAATAACACTAGACTGTAATTTAATCCATATGAAAAACCAAAAGTACTGGCAGAGGAAATCACCTATTAAGTTTAAAGAAAACATAATTATGTACTTGTTTTCCTTTTTTCTCTCCATTAATTAAAAGACAGTAGGGTAAACAATATCTTTAAAATTTAATTCTTGGGGCCTCTAGCATATAAAGGTATAGGTTTGACAACAATAATCCAAAGGGGAAAGAAAGAAAGGACACTATATACCTATATACTGAGCAAAGTAGTGAAATGAGATAATAACTCAAGTCCACAGGAAGAAATAAAGAGTACCAGAAACAGTGAATAAGATTTATATAAAAAGTTTGTAAATACATTTTTTGCTTCCTTCTTAATTTCTTAAAATGATGTGAGATTATATAAAGTACATTATAACACTATACTGCTGTGTTTGTAAGATATATAAATGTGATATATATATGTATATTGTATTAACAATATAAAAGAAGTGAGAAGGAATAGAGTGGAACAAATTTTCTATATCTCACTGGAATTAATTTAGTGTAAACATGAAGTAGAATCTGATATGATGTATATTGTAATTCCCAGAGCAACCATTAAGAAAATTACTCAAAAAATGTTAAAAGTTATTAGAGGAGTTAAAATGGTACACAGAAAGTATCCATTTAATACAAAAGAAGACAATAATGGAAGAACAGAGAAATAAAAAAACACATACTTGCAAAGTCACTTCAGTCATGTCCAATTCTTTGCTACCCCGTGGACCATAGCCCACCAGTCTCCTCTGTCCATGGGATTCTCCAGGCAAGAATACTGGAGCGAGCTGCCACTTCCTTCTCCAGGGGATCTTCCCCACCCAAGGATCAAACCCACATCTCAGAAGTCTCCTGCGTTGGCAGGCATGTTCTTTACCACTAGCTCCACCTGGGAAGTTCATGAAACATGTAGAAAAAAATAGCAAAATGCAGAGGTAAATATGACTATAGCAATTATTAAATATGGATGAACTAAATCGAATGAAAAGACAGAGATTATTGGACTAGATTTTAGAAAGATAAGATCCTCCTAGATTCAAAGATACAAGTAGACTAAAAGACAAAAAATGGAAAAAGATATACCATGGACATAGTAACTGTAAGAGATCTGGAGCTGTATACTAATAGAGGATAAAATGGACTGTCACACACACACACACACAGTTTGCTAGAGATTCCTTTATAATGATAAAATAAAGGGTCAATTATCAGGAAAATATAGCAATTTTAAAGGCATGTTCTTAACAACAAGGCCCCAAAATACATGAAGCAAAACTGACAGAATGGAAGAGAGAAAGGTTAAAGAAAAATATTAAAGAAATAATGGTAGAAGTTGCTTTCAGTAATTTAAAAAATCAAAAAGGGACTTTGTAAATTACTGCAGCTTGAGAAATACCACCCCATGCCACATTGCAACCATGTTGTTTTCAAATTTCAAGTTCACTCTGTATTGTTATATCCTGACACCTCAGGAAATCTAATCTCTTCATTTTAATCTTTCCTTCTCCTAAAAATCCATTCCCAACAAAAGATAAAAATGGTCTTAGAATCTCCCCCATCATTGTTCATCTGCTCATTCAAGGTAGGCAACATACAAAGTTGAAAGGAAACAACCTAAATTTTAAAACTGTTTTACATCCGGGCTCTATTACTTACAACCGAATTACCTCTTCAAAGTAATCTCTGTGACTCTTGGCGTTCTCATTTTTTTAATGTGATGTAGGATGACACCTTGGAAGACAAGCTATGACAAACCTTGACAGCGTATTAAAAAGCAGAGACATCACTTTGCCAACAAAGGTCCATATACTCAAAGCTATGGTTTTACAATGTACAGATGTGAGAGTTGGACCATAAAGAAGGCTGAGCACCAAAGAACTGATGCTTTCAAACTATGGTGCTGGATAAGACTCTTGAAAGTCCCTTGAACAACAAGGAGATCAAACCAGTCAATCCTAAAGAAAATCAACCCTGAATATCCATTGGAAGGACTGAAGCTGAAGCCCCAATACTTCAGCCACTTGATGGGATAGCTGACTCATTAGGAAAGACCCTGATACTGGGAAAGATTGAGGGCAGGAGGAGAAGAGGGTGACAGGATGAGATGGTTGGATGGCATCATTGACTCAATGGCCGTGAGCCTGAGCAAACTCCATGAGATAGTGAAGGACAGGGAAGCCAGGGGCTCTTCAGTCCATGGGGTTGCAAAGAGTCAGACACGACTGAGGGACTGAACAACAAAGGATGAGGCCAGCTGAAGTCCCTTCTGAGCCTTACATGAACCGTTTTCACCAAGCTCACCGTCAGGAAGTCAGAAGGACCCAGGTTGCTGAGGTGCTGAGGTCCACCTCACTGCTTCTCTAGACTACCATTTCAGCTTCCAGAGAGCCTTCTGTGAACTTTTAACATTTTCTGTAGAGTTCAGTAGTTTAAGATGGAGCATTTAATAAAGCACATTTTGCCTTTGGATGTAATAAGAGGATTTGGTTCTAGAACACTTTTAGGCCTCCTGTTTAGGTCCTAATAGGTCTGTGAAATGATCTACGCCCCTAATATCTGCAGTCAGCAGATTTTCCAAGTGAAAATCTGAGCCAGTCTAGGGCTGGGAGCCTTTATGTCAAGTTGGGCATGAATATGCAGATGCCCTAGAGAAACAGTTAAAAATGCAGTTCCAATTTTTATGGCTGGAAACAGAACTCTGTGTAAGATTTGTTTATTATATTCAGGAGTTCCTCGAGAAATTTCATGTCTCTACAAAGTTCCTAGTTCAGAGTAAGGACTTTCTGCATCTGCATGCTTACACATGTGAAATATTCTATCTTAGCCTGGGTTTTGGCAGGAAACAAGCGATACATTCACATTGATTCATTTAAAGAAAGTTAATAAAGGAAATATTTACAGAGATACGGGCTGGCCTAAGAAAACCAGCAAGGGATAGTGCAGCACCCCAGGACTAGAATCAGTGGGGAGCAGTTACGACCTGTACCTGAAAGGGCAGGGAAAGGGAGTACTGACCCAAACCCAAAGAGAGTAGCGGCATAGAGAAGACTGACAGCAAGGGGCTGAGGCTTTGGGAGAGAGACAATTCACTTCCCTCCTTCCAGTATCTTGGAAGGAGTGCTTCCCTTCAGCCGAAACCAATCCAGAGTCAGAGGGCAAGAGAACACACTCGAGGCTGTTCACATTGGTGAGCATCCCTGATCACCAGACACTGTGGAGGAGGAGGGAGACAGGATATAGGGGGGCAAATGGAAAAAGTCACACAGTTCCCAAATCCAGGGAGGGGGGCAGCAAAAACGATTGTGAGGTTCTCTTATCCAAGATCAGAACTACAGTGAGGCAGTCAAGGTATCTAAGATTTACAATTTAAGAAGATGCTCGCTCTCAGGATCATGCTAAGGTTGAGCACTTGCCTGATGGGGTCACCTAGTGCCAGCAAGCAGAGACTCGATTACCAAAATAAGACCAGATTTAGCCAGAGAATTGGAGTTGTTTACAATAGAATTAACAGAGGGGATATATTACCTTTTGATATGTAAGTATTAAAAAATTGTTAAAAGATTTTAAAATATCTCTTCAGAGACTTTAAAACTATCTCCTCAGAGACTTTAAAAACTTCTCTTTAGACTTTTCCCCAGAGATCCAGGCAGATAATACACTAGTTATACATGAACTGTCCAGAAGCTAGTGTGTTTAATGGCCTGATGTTGGCATGAAGCACTGGATTTGGACTATTTTGTGTGGGTGTGTTATTGATTCCAACTGCACATTTTTTTACATTCTATCATTGCTGAAGTCAATCTTGTCTTATAATCAATGGAGTCAGAAGTGCAGTTAGTAGCATTTTTCTTCTCGTTGTTTAGTTGCTAAGGCATTTCCAACTCTTTTGCAACCTCATGGACTGTAGCCCACGAGGCTCCCCAAGTATACAAAGTAATAGTGTACCTTGTAATTGATGGCATCTTTGATGTGGTGAAATTTAGTGTCAATACTTTGAGCATCTAGTATGGATTTCATATCTAGCATGTAATAATGGTCGTGATATATTCTCAACAGGCTTTCATGAATGAATGAACAATTGAGCAAAGGAGGGAATGAATGAAAGAGTCCTCCTAGCTGCTATTTCCTTTTAGGGCTTGGATAGTGTGGTGTCAGGAAAAATATTAGTTCATATACAATAGTTTAAGCCATTATCGGGCTTCCCAGGTGATGTTAGAGGCAAAGAACCCTCATGCCAATGCAGGAGACATAAGAGACACTGGTTCAATCCCTAGGTAGGGAAGATTCCCTAGAGGAGGGCATGGCAACCTACTCCAGTACTGTTGCCTGGAGAATCCCATGGACAGAGGAACCTGGCAGACTGTAATCCATAGGGTCTCAAAGAGTCAGACACAGCTGAAGCGACTTAGCACTCATGCCTGCATGCAAATTATCATCATGATCTTCTGGAATGATAGGTTAAAAAAAAGCCTGAATGTTGCATTAGCCATGAGAATTCACTTAATGCTCATTATTTCATTTTCTGCCAAATTGATGTGCATTCTGTGTACATGCTATACACTTCCTGTAGTTTTCATGATAACTTGAAACTGTTTTACAGCAGATTTTCACTCACTCGTCTCATCTTCCTCTTTATCATCTGCTCTAAGATAACTCTTTCCAATACCTTTTCATTAATTTTCAGCTCACATCGCTGATTTTACCCCCTGAATCTGAAATCAAGGTGGTTTCCAGTGTCATTCTATTAATAGCATTAACCATGAATTCTTTACTTAAAGTTTTAAAATTTCATTTCATTTTAACACAGTCCTGCATGCAGGCATGCATTTTAGTCTCATGGTTAATAGCAGCTGGTTTGGCCAGAGAAAACAAAATTCTTCTACTGATTTACTTTAATCCGTTGCAGCAGGAAACTAACATTATTTTCTTCTTTTTGATGAGTCATGTAGTAACAGCTTCCTATGTTAACCAATATCTCTTCCTGTCAATTAAATTAAGATATTTATTTATTTTTAGCAAAAAAACAATATTGAGACTGGTATTTCTGACTTCACTGTCTTCTGAAGATCAGCTTTTCATTAATATGTTATGTCATGAAGCTGAATATTAATTGCTAATTAGAATCATATGGCCTTAAAAAGTGTTAACCACCCCAAAAGAGAGTAAGATTTCAGTTTTAGAGGTTATGTATCACCATCTACTTCCAATTTGGGGTTTAAGTAATGGTTTTGGCAGCCATTATTTACCCCAAAGCTGTTTCCATTGCAATTTTAGTGATTTATTAGTGTTGGTGAAACAATCTCCTTTGGCTATTTTTTTCATGTTTGCATCCATGTGGTTAATAATTCTGTACTATCTGCAGAATGTTGGTGATGGATAGCCAGAAGAAACAGATTTACTGGTGCAAAATTATTACAGAACCCAGTTGCAAGTGCTTTTTAATGGCTAACTTAAAGAAACGTGTTATAAATCTTTTAAAATTTTTAATTATTAAGATACATGGCATTACAATAACTTCAGATCATCTTCTCAACCTCCATATGCTTTAGCTAAAGCATGCATTTTATCTAACAAAGCACTCCAATAGCACTCAATGTGTGCATGCATGCTCAGTTGCTTCAGTCGTGTCTGACTCTTTGTGACCCCATGGACTGTAGCCCACCAGACTCCTCTGTCCATGAGATTCTCCAGGCAAAAATAGTGGAATGGGCTACCATGCCCTCTTCCAGGGAATCTTCCTGATCCAGGGGTCAAACCCACATTTCCTGGGTCTCCTGCATTGCAGGTGTATTCTTTACCACTGAGCTACTGGGGAAGTCCATAAGCACTCAATATATATTGACTATTAAGCCTATAGCTGCTTTTTCGCACTCTGTCTTCCTTAGTCCCCTCCTCCATGGTGCCCTCTCTCAGTACCTTGGTGACATTTAGGCTTTTGTTCTTACTGCTTTCTGTTCTCAGGAATAAGCCTGGTCCAGTCACTTGTACATTGTATGAATACAAGTCCCAATATTACCTCTACCAAGTCCTTGCCTTTAGGTCTAGTCTTCAGCTGGGAATGAAGCACTTTATTTCATCCTAAGGAAGTTCAGACATTAGTAGTTAGAGATGGTCATGATTTGGGGTAGTAGCCTTCTCAAAACATCTTGTAGATTACCTGCAAGAGTTAAAACCAAGAGTTAAAGCCATGGGAGCCAAGAGTTAAAGCCAATTTAGGATGAAGAATTCAGGACAAGCGACTGAAATTATACTTTTTTGCATCAGTTGTCTTGTAGATAAATATCCATTAACTTTGCAAAGCTTTATTGTTCTCTTAGAATTATTTCCAGGACATCATCCCACATAAATGTCTCTTGGTCATCATTTACTCCAGCTGGATCAACTTCTCTCCAAGATTATTGTTTAGAGAAATTTAATAGTTCACTAAATGTATGTTCTGTATATCTCCCCCTCATGTCAAAGTCCATTCTTGATTCTTGTGGATGATTTCTCATGGGTAGAATATATTCCTTGCATCAAGAGAATATTCCTATCCAGGGTCCTTCCCACTGAAGTCTGAGCATATCAGAGAACAGTGTGAAGCCTTGCTCTGAGGGGACATCCAGACCCACATCATACAGCACGTGTGGTATTTCCTGGAGAGCAGAGTTCAGACCACAGTTCCGCCTGGAGTTCCTTATAGCATGGGCTGGTTTGGAGTGAGGGAAGGAGATGTACTTCCCATATTGTCATGGGAGCCTATTTGTTTGACTGTGAAGTAACCTTGATAGTTTCCAGGTTTTAAGTTTTCCACTTCTCACTCAGACAGCTGACAGTCTGGGATTTATTTTCAACCACTTTGGGTTTCACACCCACATTGAAAGCAGGCTGCTACAACCACTTTATATTCAGTAATAAAGTGTCTCTCTTTTTTCTCATCCAACATCTTCAGTTTGACATTGAGAAGACACCCCACCTGATAACACACTAGAATTTAAGCAAGTTAATCCACTTGAAAGGATGGTTTTTCTTGAAAGGGGATGAGCACTTGGCTCTGATAAATCCCCAACTGCCCAGACAGGGCACCCAGAGTGAAGCCCTTAGGGACGAAAGGGCAGATGCCTTGATAAGTTATTACATCTGTCTTCCCACTGAAGTGTGTCAGTGTGCTTCCTGCTTAGGTCAAAAGAAATTAGTCTGTATGTTCAGTCTCAACCCACTTTCTAATTGACTCTTATCTGTAGCCTGAAATTAGCTTACATCTTGGCAGAACTAAACACTCCAAACTCAAGGGAAGTCTTGCCAGATTTACAGAACAGGATGCAGAGCTGCCTTTGTGTCTGTGACATGTACTTGTTTATTGCTGTTTATTTTTCAAATAGCATAACGTTTTCAGCATACTTATATGTCCCCAAATGTACTTCTAAATTTTCAGAGATTATAAACACTAGTTCCATGATTCATCTACGCATCCAGAGCTCGCCTCTGCTTCTCAGTGTTTGCACTGTAAATAAGCCTCCACTGGAACCGGAAGTCACATGGAAATGGACTTTAAGGTCAGGTGATAAAGGGTGAAACATAGCTCCACTGTGGAGATAATCACAGTTCAATCTTTATCCAGGAGGCCTAAGCAGCAAAGGCAACAACATCAACAACCACCCCAACTGAACAGCAGCTACCACTTCTGAGCACTGTCTCAGTGAAGTCCTGTGCTGACCCCTTACATGCGTCAACTCACAACACCCCCATGGAATAGTTACGATTTACATTTCATTTCATGGAAAGAGAGGCACAGCTTCTTGCCTATAATCACACAGGTAAATAGTGGGACCAGCTTGTCAGTGTCTAACTCCTAATGATCATGCTATATGCCTCTTGTTAGCTGTTACCTAGTACTTTTAGTACACTGTGTCAACACACAATTAAAGAGAGAACAGATCCTTCTCTAGTCTGACCAGCCTGACAGTGACCCTAGAGATCTATTCTGCATCCATAGTCTCATATAAAACAAATATCACATGGGCAGTCACGGGACATCAAGATAGGAATGTGACATGAAACCTTGATCTAGCCATTTTCAATTTGGGGATCGGACAAGCCCCAGGGATAGAAAAGTGTAATCCAGCAGAGTATACAGGAGACCAACAATGACAGTGTGTCCATGTGCTGGTGGAGACAGAGTCTGACAGCTCTGTTCTCAGCAGCATCTCCAGACTTCCCAGTGTCTTACTCATCCACATGAGTTCACAGTCGCATCAAATACTTCATGTTCCCAAATTATGGGACCTCCCTTTCTCCCCTCACTTCAGTGGCAGATATATTATTTTATCACTCCCCAAATTTAACGTCAGAGTTGCTTCTGAGTACACATTACCCTGTGAGCTCTAAATCCAGTCTTCTGATAGAAGTGTCAACCATCTACCCAGTTACTGATCAAGGGGACTCACTATCACACCTCTGTGATATCCATCATTCTTTGCTTGAAAGCAAACAAGAAATGGTGGAGCAGGTAACCTTTCTTGATACTGAGCTCACATGGACTACATTTGAGTAACTTCCATGTGGTACTGTCCCATGTAATCGATATTAACCCAAACTGCAATTTTTCTACATCTATTGCCACAGACTTCATCCAGAAAATGTTTACCTTTTTTCAAGACCATGATAAATTACCCTCCAGAGCCTCTTTCCTAAGCCTCTCTGTAGCCCTTCTTAAATAAGATGTCCAAACTGTCTTCAAATACTGAATGCAGTACACCCTCTCCAACTTCCATGGGCATTCCCAGTCCACTGATCTTGGCCTTGAAATGCCCATTTTCTCTTATGGTTCAGCCTCCACTTCAGACAAGCAAATAGTTTAAACTGTTAAGAGGGAAGGGCTGCTTTTCTCGAGCTTATAAGAATGTAGAGAGTTGACCTTGCTTCACTCACAATAGAAGTGCTCAGAACTTACTGATGCTGAGGTTCAGTTCCAACTTCCTAATAGGATATGCCTCAGGGCACATTACCAAAGGGGAGACATGGGCGAGGTGATAAATTAGGAGATTGGGATTAACATATACAAAGTGCTGTATGTAAAATAGATAACTGTATAGCACAGGGAACTATACTCAATTTTCTGCAATAACCTATATGTGAAAAAGAATGGAGATATATATATACACACATATGCATGCTCATGCTCAGTTGTGTCTGACTCTTTGGGACCCCATGGACTATAGCCTGCCAGGCTCCTCTGTCCCTGGAATTTTCCAGGCAAGAATACTGGAGTGGGTTGCCATTTCTTACTCCAGGGACCTTTCCAACCCAGGGATAGAACTTGCGTCTCCTGCATTGGAAGGCAGATCCTTTACCAACTATGGCGCCATGTAAGAGACATGCATATATATGTCTTCCCATATATATAGGCTCCCCATATACATATATGTATGTATACATAACTGATTAACGTTTCTGTACAACTGAAACTAACACAACACTATAAGTCAACTATACTGCAATAATTATTTTTAATGAAAGAAAATCCACATATATTCCTCCCATATATGGTTAAATGAAGGGGTGAACCATTCAGATATCCTGAGTAGAAACTCAGAATCAGCTCAGTAGATTCCTCTCCTTCCCTCCAGGTCAGTCCACCACATATCGCAACCCCCCGCTCCTCCATATACAAATCTCTCACATCCATCTCTTCTCCACCACCACTATCTTAACTTAGACTCTTTCATGGCCCGTTGCAGTAGTCTACTAAATGACCTCTACACCTCTAGTTTAGTAATATCTCAATTTTGCCAGTGGTTTTCTAAAACATGAATGTGATTATTTCAACCCCTATTGCCTACAGGAAAACAAAACAAAAAAACACCCTCCTAAGCATAGCATTCAGCTTGAACATACAATATTCCAGATGTTCCACATTCCAGATGTTCAAGCTGGTTTTAGAAAAGGCAGAGGAACCAGAGATCAAATTGCCGACATCCTCTGGATCATCAAAAAAGCAAGAGAGTTCCAGAAAAACATCTACTTCTGCTTTATTGACTATGCCAAAGCCTTTGACTGTGTGGATCACAGCAAACTGGAAAATTCTGAAAGAGATGGGAATACCAGACCACCTTACCTGCCTCCTGAGAAACCTGTGTGCAGGTCAAGAAGCAATAGTTAAAACTGGACATGGAACAACAGGCTGGCTCCAAATCAGGAAAGAAGTACATCAAGGCTGTATATTGTCACCCTGCTTATTTAACTTATATGCAGAGTATATCATGTGAAATGCCAGGCTGGATGAAGTGTAAGCTGGAATCAAGATTGCTGGGAGAAATATCAATAACCTCAGATATGCAGATGACACCTCTTTTATGGCGGAAAGCAAAGAACTAAAGAGCCTGTGGATGAAAGTGAAAGAGGAGAGTGAAAAAGTTGGCTTAAAACTCAACGTTCAGAAAACTAAGATCATGGCATCTGGTCCCATCACTTCATGGCAAATAGATGGGGAAACAATGGAAACAGTGAGACACTTTATATTTGGGGTTCCAAAATCACTGCAGATGGTAGCTGCAGCCATGAAATTAAAAGACATTTGCCCCTTGGAATAAAAGCTATGACCAACGTAGACAGTGTATTCAAAAGCAGAGACATTACTTTGCCAACAAAGGTCCGTCTAGTCAAAGCTATGATTTTTCCGGTAGTCATGTATGGATATGAGAGTTGGACTATAAGTAAAGCTGGGTGCCAAAGAATTGATGCTTTTGAACTGTGGTGTTGGAGAAGACCCTGGAGAGTCTCTTGGACCACAAGGAGATCCAACCAGTCCATCCTAAAGGAAATTAGTCCTAAATATTCATTGGAAGGACTGATGCTGAAACTCCAATACTTTGGCCACCTGATGTGAAGAACTGACTCATTTGAAAAGACTCTGATGCTGGGAAAGATTGAAGGCGGGAGGAGAAGGGGAGGACAGAGGATGAGATGGTTGGATGGCATTACCAACTCAATGGACATGAGTTTGAGTAAACTCCAGGAGTTAGTGATGGACAGGGAAACGTGGCGTGCTGTGGTCCCCGGGGTTGCAAAGAGTCGGACATGACTAAGTGACTGAACTGAACTGAAGCATAGCATTCAATGTCCTTTACAATTTGGCCTCAAATTACTTTCTGATTTCACCCAGAGTGACTCTTCCCTCCTCAACATACATAATAACTCTCACAGTCATACAGTTATTTGCTATGTCCTAAATCTACTTTCGGAGAAGGCTATGGCAAGCCACTCCAGTTCTCTTGCCTAGAAAATCCCATGGATGGAGGAGCCTGGTAGGCTGCAGTCCATGGGGTCGCTATGAGTCAGACATGACTGAGAGACTTCACTTTCCCTTTTCACTTTCACACATTGGAGAAGGAAATGGCAACCCACTCCAGTGTTCTTGCTTGGAGAATCCCAGGGACAGGGGAGCCTGATGGGCTTCCGTCTATGGGGTCATACAGAGTCGGACATGACTGAAGTGACTTAGCAGCAGCAAATCTACTTTGCTCTTTTAAATTTCTAACCTTTGGCCCATGCTGTGCCCTCTGTCTGGAGTGCCCTCCCTCAATCTCTTTCAGTAAATGCTCATGTGGTGTGGGTCCCAGTCTACTAACAGTGATGCTCTGAGCTCAGGATGCCTAAGGCAATAACTCACCATATCCCTCGTAGAGACCCCACAGACATTTCCCCAACTTGGGTCAACATGGTGGCTGGACCAGCCCTTGTGGTCTCGGTTATGATTGCAGGACACACACTTCCAGAGACTATCAGGGAACTTTAAGGAACAAGACTCATTGCTCAGAGTATACATGGCACTCCTGAGGCCATACAGCAAAGTCATGGGGAGAGAGAGAGAGAATAGGGATCTGAGGCTCTGCCTTTATTAAATCTGAAGGTGGAGTATCTAGGTTTTGTGGTGCTTGCTCTTTATTGGCTAATTAAGCAGGAATGCAGGAAAAGAGAATCTGAGTCACTCAAGCAGTCAGTCCAGTCCTCTGGGTTATCCTAGACTTTCTGAAAGAGGGAAATTTATGGGTGGACACAGCCTAATTCCTCACTGGTTGTTTTGGTAGGAACTGTATCATTTAGCTGGCAATATGTTTATTGAAGATAGATGTCTTTAGAAATGGATGCCTCAACAATCGAAACTTAACATCAGGCACTCACACTACACTCCCTTTTCAATATCCAGCTCCTCTTTGAAATGTGCCCAAGCCCTTCACAGCCCATCTTGGCTGGACTCTGCTGATGAGTTCCAATCATTCCGTGCACGGTGCCTAACTCACTGTACTCTAGTTCTTTACTTCCAGTGTCTGGGATTATTGATGGCAGGAATCCTGTCATTGACTTATATATCTTAGCATCTATCATTTATGGGCTTCCCTTGTGGCTCAGCTGGTAAAGAATCACCTGCAATGCAGGAGACCTGGGTTTGATCCCTGGGTTGGGAAGATCCCCTGGAGAAGGGAAAGTCGACCCACTCCAGTATTCTGGCCTGGAGAATCCCATGGACTATACAGTCCATGGGGTTGCAAAGAATCAGACATGACTGAGTGACATTCACTTCACTTCACTTCATCTATGATTTATAGGCAATCTACTCTTGGTTTTAATCTATATTGTATTTGCCATTCAATTTGTTGTTGTTGTTAAATTGCTAAGTCATGCCTGACTCTGTAGCACTGTAGCCCACCAGACTTCTCTGTCCATGGGATTTCCCAGGTAAAACTACTGGAGTGGGTTGTCATTTCCTTCTCCAGAGGATCTCCTCAACTCAGGGATCAAACCAGCATCTCCTGCATTAGAAGGCAGATTCTTTACCACCAAGCCACCAGGGAAGCCCCACCATCAGTTTAGGGTATATCAATTTCTCCCTAATAACATCAAGAACATAAGTTAATGTTTCATAAGTGCTTCTTAAGTGGCAGCCAACATTTTATACACTTTATATGTATTAACTCATTTTATCCTTATAATAATCCACACATTAATATATATTTATCTCCATTTACAACTGAGAAAGCTGAGGTTTAGGGAGATAAGTAATTTGTCCCAAAATTATAAATGCAATAAATCCTAGAAGTGAGATTTGAACCTATACAGCCTGGCTGCAGACTCCCAACTCATCTAATTGCTGTGCTGCACAAAATAAATGAACTGGGATTTTTCCAATTATATTAGCCTATTTTTGTATTTCCCCAAAACCAATGTAAAATATTTGAGTGTTTAATTATATTAATTTTGGTCATACACAAGCCCAACTAATATTTATTCAAATAACATGGGGTAGGGATGGGGTGAAGCAGCAGACTCGGGCCCCATGTGATGTTCCCATGGCTACACAATAGTCTCCAAGCCTCAGCGGGTGTCTTTCAGACTCCTCCATTGTCCTGCCGTATTTGTTGTGTTCAATATCCAGTCGCTCTTCCCTTACTGAAAATGTCATTTTTTTACATTCAGCCATCAAATACAGTTCTTAGAGGAAATGGTTTCTCCTCCCCCACCACCCGGCCCCTGTCAGCAGCGGGGGGCGGGCTCAAAAGAACCAAACTGAACAGTAAAACTATTGCAATTCACACAATGAGAATAAACCCTGGTAATATTTCACTGCCTTTCCGGAGGTGCTAAGTGATAAGGATCAGAATGGATTTTGTTGGCTTTAATGGGAAAAGTGAGCCTTTTGTTAGTTACTTACCTTGCTTCCCCTCTAAGGAAAAATCCAACTTTGGAGCATTCGTTTTGCCGTGATTGGATATGGGAGCATCCTGAGACTTCAATATGTCTAATAAAACTCTCCAAAGAATGGAGGTGCCCCGGGAGGGGAGGGATGCCCAGAGATGTGTTTGGCTCTGAAAACAGCACTGGCTGCTTGCTGTAAATGAGGAACCTGGAGTGAGATGTTCCAGGGCACAGCTGGGAATATGTGCAAAGCTCATTTTCATTTTCATTTAAATACCATAGAGGCAGCACTCAACTTGCTTAAAATTAAAAGGTACATCAAAAATGCAAAACACGGTATAAAATTTTAACCAGTCTTTTTAGTTGCTTTTTAATCCTTCACTGGCTCTTCATATTCTCTATATTCAGTTCTCTGTATTTTTAGACATCTTCTTGGGCCCAAGATGTAGTTCCTACTTCCATCCTCGGCTTCCCTTTCTAAAGTTGCGTGCACCTTTGTGGTGATTTATCCCCCAGCTTACCTATTCTTGGGCTTCCCAGGTGGTGCTAGTAGTGGTGAAGAATTACCCTATCAATGCCAAAAACAGAAGAGATGTGGGTTCAACCGCTGGGTCAGGAAGATCCCCTGGAGGAGGGCACAGCAACCTACTCCTATATTCTTGCCTCTTGACAGAGGAGCCTGGCGAGCTGCAGTTCATGGGGTCGCAAACAGTCAGACACAACTGAAGTGACTTAGCACATAGCACATTACCCATTCTTTATAATAATGTACTGTTTGCTTTTTACCTGCCTTTGCTCTCTTTCTGTTCATTCTTCCCTTCCTTCCCTTTGCTCTCTCAACTCCTTCCTTTCCTTCTTTGTTGCCCTCTCAGCTCCCTAGTCTACCAGTAAATTGTGAATGAATTCCAATGTGGGAAGCTCCATAAACAGAACTGATATTTTACTGTGAAACCGGAAATCCCTGCTGTGTCCTGGCCACTACCTATGGCTCCAGTGTAGCTGTTAGTTTACAAGAGAGGGTTGCCCAGTGCAGAATCGGAAACTGGAAGGGCTGAGCAGTGAGCATGGCAGTACTGAGCTCTGGCCCCACTGATTTTAAAAAGTACTGATAATAAAAATAATAACCTAGGGGTTTCCCTGGCAGTCCAGTGGTTAAGACTCTACTCTGCCAATGCAGGGGACGCAGGTTCAGTCCCTAGTCAGGGAACTAAGATCCCACATGCCAGGCGGTGCAGCCAAAAGATAAAAATGAGCAGACAATAAAGAGGTTCTGGAAAGAACGATTATTTGTAAATAATAATAGCATGGACAATAGCTGCTAACATGTCTTGAGAGCTCAGTTGGTACCAGGCCCTAAGCTAACACTTTACAAGGATTTTCATTTAATCTTCACCACAACCCTAGGGGAAGGAAATGGCAACCCACTCCAGTATTCTTGCCTGGGAAATTTCATGGGCAGAGGAGTCTGGTGGGCTACCGTCCATGGGGTCGCAGAGTCAGACACGACTAAGCACACACACAACAACCCTAGGAAGCAAGTTCCATCATTATCCCCACTGTACTATCCTGAAAACCTAGGCAGTGAGCAATGCAGGTCACACAGCAAAGAAACTCTTAACAACTGGGTCCACTCACCCCTCAATGGCCACAGGGTGACCTTGAGTCTGGGATTCCAGCCAAGGCTGCTGTCTGCTGAAGAGTGCTGGCTAGCCGCATGGCTGGCTCCAACCTCAGGTTAAAAAAGAGTGGGCCAGTGGGACAATCACAGGTGCCGCAGGAGGGGCTCTGTCAGGAGGCAGAGGACAGAGTAGAAGACGAATGGCTACTTGCCATCCAAGTCAGTGAAAACTTTAAGTGGTGGCGCATCTGAACGAGCTTAGCGCAACAAGATGGATAGACCACGGTGGTGATCAGAAGAGGAAGGGCAGGAGGGGGAGGTTCAGAAAAAGAGGCCAGGCATCACCTGACGGCCAGCATGGCCCAGCCACCGATTGCAGTTTACAGAGTGTTCAGTCAATGGGAGAGGCGCTGATCCAGGCAGGGCCAGAGCACAGGGGCCAGACTGGGCACTGAGGCTCAGAAACAAGGACACGTCCAGTTACCAGCCCTGAGGCACTGCCTCCAGGTCAGATGAGCAGAAAGGGTAGTTCAAGGCTGTGGGAAAGGCGCTGAAGAAACTAGGATATCCCCTCAGGGGTGGCACTTTATCCCACACACCCATGATCTCACCTGGGGAGCTGCTGTATATACATGTGGTGCCACATGTCAGGGCGACGTGGTGTCTTCTTTCTAATAATCTCTCAAGATCCCATACCATGTAGTTGATCTTATGCATAAAAGTGAGGGGACTCACTTAACCCTTTAGGGGGCTACTTTCACACTCTGATTTGTTTTCTCAAAGAAAAGAGTAAGAGATACAGATGCAACTGGTATGTTGGCTTAACCCTGGGGTTGCCGTGTGAATGTGCCATGCACACTGATGCCAGTATACACATCACAATCTAGAAAACGCAGAAAATTGCCCTCCGAGGCAATGTGGGGGTGGAGGGAGTGTGGGGGTGGATGATTGGTCTGTGGGTGTGCAGGGTGTAGCAGAAGACAAGCTATTTTCTCAGAAGCCCTTCTAGAATGTTTCAATTATATTGTCACATATGTGTATGTATTATAAACTTAAAAAGAAAAAATGTACTAAATCCGACCCTCAGGTTATCATACTAAATATATACACCTATGGCTAATATGGTTGATGTATGGCAGAAACCAAATAAAGTTTTAAAAATATCCTATGATAAGCCATAATGAAAAAAATATAAAAAATAAAAAGGCGAGCATAGAGTTAATATGCTGACATATTGTTGCAGGCAGGAAATCTAATTGGCAGATACAAGGATTTCAAAAAGAAAAGAATAGTAGCCAGGGACCATTTAATATGGGCATAAAGAGGTTCACATGCCTCTTGGAAATCATTATAACACAGTGAGTGTTAGATTTTATGGGGCCGGTGGTGATCCTGAGACCTCCAGTTAAGCTCCGAGTACCCCCATCACACTGTGTTTAAGGAGGCAGGGAGCCAGGTAATATATTTTAGCAAGATTCCTATCAAAAGAAGCCAAAATCACCAGTGAGAGAAAGCTTCACTCTTAGGTACCTTTCCTTCATCGCCCTGAAATTATAATAAGCCTTTTAGATTTTTAAAAACTTAGGTACACCCCCTGTATGCCCTGTGAGCACAGGGACCGCATCTTCTCTGTTCTCCTAGTTGCCCCGGAAGGGAAATAACTCACACTCACATAGTGTTCTGTTTCCTCAGGCCTCATGAGACTTTTTTAAATTTTTATTTATTTGGCTGTGTCGGGTCTTAGTTTCAGTACACAAGATCTGCATTACATCATACAGGATCTTTGGCTGCTGCTAGGGAGCTCCAGAAGATGAGGGCTCAGTTGCCCTGCAGCATGTAGGATATTAACTCCCCACCCAGGAATCAAACCTTCATCCCCTGCATTGGAAGGTGGATTCTTAACCACTGAACCACCAGGGAAGACCCAAGTTCCTTGGGATGTTTAGTCTGCTCTAGGCAAGAAAGACTGCAGTCTTGGCCCCAGGAGCAGATGCTGAGCTTCCACGAAATGGGAGGTGGGGGAGGAGATGTTTTCTTCCTCTGAGGAGAACAGCAGATCTCTTGGACCCCCGAGATGCTTTTCACGGAGTCCCCCATAAAACTGAAAGACATAATGTGTCCCCTCTCCTTCCTCTATTCCATCTGGCTTCTGGAATAACTGAAACTAGCCTGGTCTACTGTGATGGCTGCTGGGGAGGAAAGCCTAAATGTCAGTGGAAAATCTCAGTGCTGCCTCAGACTTTAAACATTGGGTTTCTTGTGAAATTTGACTTTGTTCCCTTCAGTTTTCTAGACAGAGAACCTCCCCAACCCTCCTCTCTTCTTCTCATCCCTCTAGGCCCCACCTTTCTCCTTCCTGACCCCCTTTCCCTCCCTCCTCTCATCCTTCTCTCCCCCCAACTTCAATAAAACAGGTCAAATGGCTCTTTCCACTCAGAAAATCAAAGGTTAGTCTCCCCCAGAGGCTCTTTCCAGTCATCTGAAGGCCAAAAGATTCCACATACAGTAAATAGCTCCCCACCTCACCCCCTGGCTTAGCGAGAAGGGGCACTTCAGGCCCAGAGGTCACTAAGTTTTGAAGAATCAGAGGTATTTTAAACCAGCCGCCTCTGCACTGTGGCTTTCCGTTCACAGGCTAGCACATCTGCAGGACTGGTGGCTTCCACCTGCCTCCCCTCCCCCACCCAGAGAACAGAACTAGGGCCCTAAAGAGTTTCCGGGGGCTGGAGGGCAAGGGAAGACTCCAAAGCTCTGGAGGTTGTGGCGTTCTCAGGAAAGGCTCTGGCAGAGCTTGAGCAGGTGGCTGAGGCCCTGAGCCACCACCCCCCACCCCATCCTGCCTGCTACAGGCAGAGGCCCACTGCCCAGAGCAGAGGAAGTTCAAGCTCCAGGCCCTCACATGCTCTGGCCCTTCCAAGGCCCTGGGAAGAGCCCCAGCATTGTGTTCCCAGGGTCCTATGTCTTTGTAAGATTTGCAAAAGGAACAGATTTTAACCACTGTTGGGTTGGATCACTGTTTCTTTCTACTACCGCTTCTTCTCAGTCTTACTTCACCCTGGTCAGATGTCTCTGGCGTGGCCCTGGGCATCTGGGTGGTCTGACCAAGGGGAAACTGAATTGGAGTGCATTCAGCTTATATTCAGTGGGGTTTTGTGGTTTGCTGTCGCTCTGTGAAGGGCAAGTCACGGCTGGTCCTGCAGGGACTGCTCACAGGAACAGTGCCACGAGGCTGAATCCAAGTTGAACGTGTTCTATGGTACCTGGCTTCACAAGTCTATGGTTAGTGGAGGAGAAACAAGGCTTGAAATGCCCTGAGCCAGAAGTTAGTCTGTGGAAAACTCGTACAGTTGTGAGATGTGTAAAATTCAAAGTGGAGGATTCCGTTCTCATCAATGCGCCGTCAAAATGGAAATTCAAGAATACTTATATTCAGTGATGCAGCACTCACACTGATAAATGTACTGGGTAGTAGTGTTGATGAGAATCGCTTGAAGGGAAATTTATCAGAAATCTTGTCTTTTCAGGGTATTAATCTTTAACGGTATTGCACACAGCAAGTGTGTCTGTGTAAGGAAGCATACTATAATGACTCCCAATTATTAATAATTTCCATCAGTCTTGCTAGAGGAAAGACTACCTTATCTTCCCATTCTCTTTTATACAAAGTCATTTTATCATGTAAACAGAGGAAGAAAGTATGCAGGCAAAACTCAAGAGGAAAAGTTATTTTAGAGGTGTATCAGACAGTAAATTAATTAGAACATTATATATCTTATAGATTTTGAGATGTCTGTTGCACAGATTTTAAAATTATGAATTGTGTTACAATTTGTTTTCTTGTTGTAAAGAGTCACTTTCATACCTCATTTTGTATTTGTATTTTTGCATTAATGTGCTTGAAGAGAGCCCCCTAAATAGTATAAGTCCCACAGACCTGGATCCTCCCTACAGCCAGCCTCCATGAGCATCTGTACGAAAGATCAGATTTTCCCCTAAATACAATATTGCAGAGCAACTAAAAAAACCTTTTTTGTTGTTGTTTCTGTTCTGGGAAGCCTGCTGCAGCCTGGGCCCTCATATCCCCAGAGCAGTGTGGTCAGTGAGTCCTGCCAGGGAAGCAGGTGGCCCTCCCTCCAGGAGCCCTGTTTGGGGGCCCTGGAGGTCTTTCCCTGAGGACTTCGCTCCCAGATTCTCTTGCTGGGAAAGACAGCAGTGGGGAACAGCTGCCAGTGCTCCGTTTCACCAGCTGTACAGAGGCCCAGCTGTGCGAGTTCTCCTTTTCCCATAAATCTATTTGATGTTCCCTGGATTCAGGGAGAGGTATGAAGGTTTTCTGCCAAACCATTCCTCTGATTCGTACTGTCTTTGGTTCAGGTGGTCTGAACCAAGAGACTGTCCTGTCTCACCTGCACAAGACCCTTACCAGTTCTCTGTTCTCTTTAACAGGGTTGGTGTGGACCTGGATGAAGATCAGAAGGTGGAACCCTCCTCACACCAGGCAAGTCAAAAAAGCAGAGGCATAGAGAACAGCAGCCTGAGCTGTTCTGTTTCATAGCCCGGAAGCCCCATTCTAAATAGGGGGCTATTTCCTCAGATAAAACAAATTAGATGACTAGAAAATACATGGGAATTCAGGGTGCCTATAACCTTTGTATAACCTCTAGAGTGCTTAGGACCAGCAGACACTTGTGCCCTCTTTGCGGCCTCAGGAAGCCTGGAAACTGCAATGTAGGAGCAAAAGCACGGCTCTTGGAATCAGGCAGCCTGGAATTCAAATCCCTGCCCAGCAACTTGCTTGCTGTGGTCATTTCAGTGAAATTGATTTGATGCACGTTCAACACATGTGGGGCATGAAATAGATGGGCCTGCTTCTCCTGCGTGACTTCTCATTTGTCAGGTTGAGGTATACAGAAATACAGAAACGTTAAAAATCTGCAAAAGCACAACCTGAAAATCCTAAGGGAAAATAGTTCAGGACAACATGCTGTCGCCCCAAGTAAGAGAAGTGTAGTCTCCAAACTCTGGACTTGAATCTAGCATCAGAGTAAAATCTGGCAATTGGCAGATTTTAAATCTGGCAATTTTAAAATTGGCAATTTCGCTTTAGTTGTTAACTCTTGGTACCCAGAGTTAACAACTGTGTAGCCATGTTGCAACTTTTGCTGAAATTGCAGGTAGACAGACATGAAATCACAGGTAGAATAACATCATAAATAAGTGATGCTGCTTAATGAATTGTGTCCTGATCCTATCTGAATTTGAAGAGAATCCATCTCTTTTATCTCATGGCTTCTTCCTACCGTCACATCAATGAGACACAGCTGGTTAGTGCTGCCAGGCAAGATGCTGCCACTTTCCTGGTTCACACAAAGAAGGAAGGATGCTATGCTCTTCAATAAGGGCTGGAAAATTAAGTTGGCAATGATCCGGCTCATATGCACTTTGAATTTCTTTTGCCACATGTGTTCCAAGGTCAGTCTGGTGCTGTTTTCACTGACTTTATTGCCCAGGAAAGACACCTAACTGCAGGACTGAGCCCAGCAGGGGTGTCAGCACACTGAGATTAGGGTCAGAGTATTGACCTTAGAAAGGTGATCAAAACCGTCTCCTTACCCTGGTGGGCTGTAATGAGTCGTCAGGAAGGGCTCATGGTTAGGATTTTCACAAAGCATTTTATCTCATGCAGGTCAACTAATCCCTTCTCCTACTTTCAAACAAAGCTTTTATCTAAGTTTTGTCCTTCTCCTATATCTTTTTCTTTAAAAGAAAAGTGATAGAATAAGAAAATTGATCAAAGAAAATTCTTCACCTTCCTCTAACTGCCTAATACTTTACAGTTACATGTAATTATTGGGAAGATTATCTGCTGGCTTAAATTTTTTCTTTTATAATTTAAATGTATTTTATTTTCGCTCATTAACACCATCATCAATTTAGTAATAATTCTTACCTGAAAATACTTTTAATCAATTGAAAGTACTTTTTTGTTGTCCTTAGAGAAATGAGATATACCACATAGTACAGTGAAAATTGTACCCCAGTGGCTGAGTGACAATCCAAACTGCCAATGCAGAAGACGTGGGTTCGATCCCTGGGTCAGGAAGATCCCCTGGAGAAGGAAATGGCAATCCACTCCAATATTCTTGTCTAGGAAATTGCATGGACAGAGGAGCCTGGCAGGCTACATGGGGTTGCAGAAGAGTCAAACATGACTTTGTGACTAAATAGCAACAGTGAAAACTACATGGTATTTGGATCTTCAGCAAGCTTTTTACATCTTTGAATCTTAATTTTCCTATCTATGTAATGCAAATGATAATAATGTCTACTTCTCCAGGTTGTTAAAACAATCAAACGAAATTATATTTATGAAAACCACCTAACAATCTCATTAAAACCATCTTATCTCATAAACAGTTTGATGAATCAGCTTATACCACCACATATGATAAAATAATAGTGAAATATTTTTAAGAATTTTAAAATTCAGTTTAAAAAATTTATAAAAGCAGGAAGACGAAAACCAGAGAAGTAAAAAATAAAATAAAAATCATAAATAAAAGATCATAAGGTCCTATATACTTGCTAAAGTTGAGCCACAAGTAAGCTTGTTGGTAAGACGGGGGAAAGGAAGTAATAATCAACAATATACTAAGTTATTATACTTAGAAAAATTACACTCACTCCTCAAGCTGTACAAAGCTTCACAGACCACAATGCTTTAAAAGAATTTTCTCACTTGAGGCTTCCTGTAGAGGACACATAAGGAGCTGTCTAACTAACCTCCATGTAATTTGCACGGTTTCTACTGCTCTTCTGCTAGTTAAAAATAGTTTTAATTTTAAGAAATGTCCTGGAATTGTTCTTATTCATGGTGTTTTACTACTAAGATAACTACATTTCAGATAAAGGTTTTCATCACACTTCGCAATAATTTTTATTTTCAATGTCAAGTACAGGAAACAGTGGTCTCAGGCCACAAGTAACAAACCACAGTGCCCATGCAGCTGCCATTCAGCCTAGACAAAGGGGGTTTAAGGGGACTTTTCAAACCATGTGTCAAAAACCTCTTTGCCCTCATTTTGCCTGACAGCTGTTTGCTTATTATCAGCATCTGTAGCCCTGACTATATAGCATAAACTTAATTCTTAGGAGGACTGTATTTTTCCACTCAGTCTGCATTTTATTAAATTGGCCTTGCGGTAACAAACAGGTATCTTTGCACTGGTCAACTTCTGTAAAAAAGGCTTCATTCTTAGTTGTTCATTTGCTCAGTCGTGTCCAGCTCTTTTGCAACCCCATGGACTGTAGCTCGCTAGGCTCCTCTGTCCATGGGATTTCCCAGGGCAGAATACTGGAGTAGGGTGCTATTTCCTTCTCCAAGGGATCTTCCCAACCCAGGGAACAAACCCACATCTCCTGCATTAGCAGGTGGATTCTTTACTGCTGAGCCACCTGGGAAGCTTGCCTTATTCTTAACTTACCAAAAGCTAAAATTTTCACCTGAAAATTTGGCAATTACTGATCATAATTTTGATCACTCTCAAAATCAGTAATAAACATATGTAATGACATGTACATATCCTTGAAGGAATTTCCTCTTTCTCTGTTTCTGAAGAGTAAAATAGCCTTTGGAAAGTATTAACTTGCAGCTGTGACTACCCAGCCATGCCTTGTAACACCTTGAAAGTATGAATGGTATTACGTTCTTATCCATTCCAGACCCAGAAGCTTTAAAAAGCATGTTCCACAAGCAGATATTAAACTTTAAATATATACTGTATGTAAATGTGCCACTTCAAGAAATGAAAGGTATTGCAGCTGTGAAATTTATTTCTCTTAAATGTAAAAAAAGTTAAAAACACCCTCAGACAAACTTCCCCCCTTGGCAGGAAGTTTTCCTTGTACTTGATGCTATGTCCTTGGCAGCACAGCATTACAGAGAAGGTGAGGCTCATTGGAGCACTGTGCCTGCCTTCTTAGTTCAATAGAAAATTCCTGCTACCCAAGAAGGGCCACCAACCACTATTGCTTCTCTTTTTCCTGCTTGCCATCTTTCGTGATCATCCTAATATTTGTAGAGTGCTAACTATTGCTGTTAACACTTCTGAATGTTAATACTTCATCTATGTTAACTCATTTACCTTCCAAGATAAATCTATGGATAGGTGCTATTATTATGTTTATATTTTAAATAAGGAAACTGTACACAGAGAATTTAAATAGCTTACTGAAGGACATGTAGTGAGAAAAGGTGAAATTCGAACCCAGATAATCTGGTTCTAGAACTTCCACTCTTAATGGATGTGCATGCATCTGTTCATTCATTCATTGGTACAAGCCACCCAGGTCAGGCAGGAATCTAAGTGTGAGAAGGATGCATCAGTTACCAATTCAAAGTCTTCATCCTCACAGAGCTTACACTCTAGTCGGGGAGAAGAAAGTGGTAAACCTCTATACACTGTCAGTTCAGAGAATAATAACAACACAGCAGGGAAGAGGATGGAGAACAACAGAGGAGAGGCTCTAGCTGGCTTCCTGCTGAGGAAGTGGCCTTCGATTAGACACCTGAACGATGTGCAGAAGTGAGAAGTGCAGGTAGGCTCTGGGGAAAACCGGCGAGGCAGAGGGAACGGCCAGGATGACGCCACCGCGGGTTATGGTGTGCTGCATACTCGGCAGGCATACCAGTGTGGCTGGAGCTGAGGGAGCAAGGTAGAAGCGAATGGAGAAGGAGTGGGAGAGACCACGAGGGGCCAGCTCATTGGCCATGGTGGTGGATTAATTTCATTCTATGTATGATGGAAGCAAACAGGTTTGGAACTTAAACCAACTTTTTAAAAAACTTATTTTTCTTCCATTTCCAATTCTGCCAACTGTTGTTGTTATTTAGTTGCTAAATTATCTGACTCTTTTGCCACTGCAAGGACTGTAGCCTGCCAGGCCCCTCTGTCCATGGGATTCTCCAGGCAAGAATACTGGAGTGGGTAGCCATTCCCTTCTTCAGGGGATCATCCCTTCCCAGGGATTGATCCCACAACTCCTGCTTTGGCAGGTGGATACTTTACCCCTGAGGAAGCCCTGTCAACTGATTAACAATTAACTGTCAACAATTAACAAGGAGGTTAATTTTCATCTTTTCAAATATAACTGTTTTTAACACTCTGCTTGTGTCTCTATGTGCTCTCTTAAGGCTAACTTCCAGTTTTATGTTTGCCTCTCAAAATCCCTTCATTGAAATTCTGATATTGGTTGTCATTTGTGCTTGTGTGTAATCTGGGTAGATCAGCTCTGGTCACCGTAGCTTAAGGAAGTCAAAGCAGATCTGAGAAAGGTCCAGAGAAGGGCAGCTTCAATGAGCAGAGGGAGTTTAAAAGAATCAGGATTTCTCCAGCAGAAATGACTAGCACCAACCACAAAGGGCTACAGTGACGTGTCTTTAAAAATATGGAGCATGTGAATCAAGTGAACAAAGACTTGTGTGCCAGATCCCAGAAAAGCATAACCTGTTGCTGCTGCTGCTAAGTCGCTTCAGTCGTGTCCGACTCTGTGAGACCCCACAGACGGCAGCCCACCAGGCTCCCCCGTCCCTAGGATTCTCCAGGCAAGAACACTGGAGTGGGTTGCCATTTCCTTCTCCAAGCGTAACCTAGAACACCCTTAAATCTGAAATAGCTCATTTGGAGAAGAATAAAAGTACTTGTTCTTCTGCACAATTGACACTTAGTACTCCTTGGAAGGAAAGTTATGACCAACCTAGATAGTATATTTAAAAGCAGAGACATTACTTTGCCAACAAAGGTCCGTCTAGTCAAGGCTATGGTTTTTCCAGTGGTCATGTATGGATGTGAGAGTTGGACTGTGAAAAAAGCTGATCGCCGAAGAATTGATGCTTTTGAACTGTGGTGCTGGAGAAGACTCTTGAGAGTCCCTTGGGCTGCAAGGAGATCCAACCAGTCCATTCTAGAGGAGATCAATCCTGAATACTCATTGGAAGGACTGATGCTAAAGCTGAAACTCCAATACTTTGGCCACCTCATGCAACGAGTTGACTCACTGGAAAAGACTCTGATACTGGGAAGGATTGGGGGCGGGAGGAGAAGGGGACGACAGAGAATGAGATGGCAGGATGGCATCACCGACTCGATGGACATGAGTTTGAGTTAAGTCTGGGAGTTGGTGATAGACAGGGAGGCCTGGAGTGCTGTGATTCATGGGGTCGCAAAGAGTCGATCATGACTGAGCGACTAAACTGAACTGAACTCAGAGTCATCTGGAGTTATAAGAGTGGGAATACAAGTAGGTTCAGGAGGGAAAGAGAATCATTAACAGATGGTAGGGTCATCTAGTCATTAAGTAATATTTACTTTTGCCTTGTGAATATTTTCTAATATTTCTAACAAACTTATAGGAAACAGAATAAAGATTCCCACAAGTATGTCCCTCAGATTTAACAATTATCAATATTTTTTCATACTTGCTATTGGAGTTGGTCTTATAGAATGGGAATCCCATGGTACATACCAACAAATATTTCAGAAATAAAATACTAGCCTCTAAAGGGCTTCCCTGATAATTCAGTTGGTAAAGAATCCATCTGCAATGCAGTAGACCCCAGTTCAATTCCGGGGCTAGGAAGATCCCCAGGAGAAGGGATAAGGCTACCCACTCCAGTAATCTTGAGCTTTCCTTGTGGCTCAGCTGACAAAGAATCCACAATGCGGGAGACCTGGGTTTGATCCCTGGTTTGGGAAGCCTCTAAAATTGATCTGATCCATATGAGAGTTTTTTTTTGTTGTTTTTTAATGTTATTGCAACTAATAGTTCTGTGAGAAAAAGTAAATGACTGTTTCAGAGCAAGTATCTTGGGTTTTTCTGAGGCCAACACTGAATTTATTTTGGTTTTACTTATGCTTATACACTGCAAAGCATAAGCATTCTACCCACTACTATTTTTACTGAGTAAGACTAAATTCCATATATATACATATATGTCTTACCTGCAGATTCTATAATTTCGTGCTCTAGAAAGCAAAAATAATAACAAGGAAGAGGGAGCAGAAGAAGATGGTAGCTACTATTTAGTGATTAGGCACCACATATAAAATCACATTTAATCTCTAACTTGACCAATCAATATTGTATTATATTATACATATTATAAACCTCACTTTTTTAAGAATAAAGCTTTTATTTATGTAGTTATGGCTGCACTGGATCTTTGTTGCTGCAAGGGCTTCCACTAGTTGTGGCAAGCAGGGGCTACTCTCTAGTTGCAGCGTGCAGGCTTCTCATTGCAGTGGCTTCTTTTATTGGAGAGCATGGGCTCCAGGGCCTATGGGCTCGATAGTTGCTGCAGAGGGGCTCAGTAGTTGTGGCACATGTGCTTAGTTGCCCAGCGTCACGTGGGATCTTTCTGGACCAGGGATCAAACTCGTGTCCCCTGTGTTGGCAGATGGATTCTTAATCACTTGACCACCAGGGAAGTCCTAAATCCTGTTTTATAAAGGATGAAATTGGAGTTCCAAGAATTAAGCCAACTTTCCCAAGACAACATAAAAATTCCAGCCACTGCAACAATACCCAAACTCAATTTCTAGTTCCACAGCTCATGAAACTGTTGTTCTCAACTTGAATTGTTCTCTGCCTGGATTCTACCTCTTCACACTACCACTGGGAAAGGGCCTCCTGGCAGAACAAAAGAAGAATATAGGCCTCATTTCATTTGTTTTCCTTCTTTCAAGGAGTCCTTTGCTGCCTGAACTCTATCACATATTTATGGTACCAGTTATTCTGTCAGCCATTATGTGTTTTGAAAGTAGTTTTGTAGGGGGAAACAATGTTCTGTTTCGTTTCATTTTCAGGCAAAAATATAACACTCTGTTCAGTTCAGTTCAGTTGCTCAGTTGTGTCCAACAGGCTTCCCTGTCCATCACCAATTACCAGAGCTTACTCAAACTCATGTCCATAGGGTCGGTGATGCCATCCAACCATCTCATCCTCTGTCATCCCCTTATCTTCCTTCCTTCAATCTTTCCCAGCACTCAAATCACAAGTCTAAATGTAAGACCCTTATCTTTGCTATGATGTTCGTGATTTGGAGTACTGTCATTGGGGGATAGCATGAGCTAGGATCTTCTTGTTCCAAAGTACCTTTTCAACTCCAGTGCCTTTTACACGTAGAACTTATAATTCTATTAGTAGTATGTAGTTGTATCAGGCTTCTACTGCTGCACAATAAATTGTCCTGAAAATTAGTGACTTGAAATAACAAACATTTATTACCTCACAGTTTCTATGGGTCAGGAATTTGAAAGCAAATTGGCTGAGTGTTTCTGGTGCAGGGTCTCTCCTGAGGTTGCAATCAGGATGTCAGCCAGAGTTAGTCATCTGAAGGCTCTCCTGGGGCTAAAGGATCCACTTCCATACTGACAGAAGGCCTCAGTTTCTTGCTAACTCTTCGAGGAGACTCAGACCCTTACCATATAGATCTCTCCACAGAGCTGCCTGAGTGTCCTCATGATACGGTAGCTGACTTCCCTCCAGTGATTCAAGACAGACAGCAAGGAGGAAGCCACAATGCCTTTTTATGACCTACTCTTGGATATCGCCATCCCTTCTGCTCCAGTCTATTGATTAAAAATGAGTCACTAAGTATGGTCCACACTCAATAGGAAGCGAAATTAGTCTCCATTTTTTTTAAACTCATGTCTACTATTTATTGGACAATTTGTGAAGCACTATGCTACATACATTATTTCAGGTGTTTCTCATGGAAACCCTATGAGGTAGGTATTGCATCCACATCTCACAGAGAATACAACAGTTTCAGAAAAATAAGCCACTTGCCCCTAATCACACTGCAAGGGAGAAAGTCTCCATCTCTTAAAGGAATAGGTACCAAAGAGTTTGTGAATATATGTTTTTAAATCACCAAAGTATTATATTTACCTGAGCCAAACAATTTATTTTCACTGAATTAACTTGAATCCTTTGTACAGACAAAATTATTTTTGAAGCAGTCCCCATCCTTTTTTTGCAGTAGTGAAACCATGAGTTTAGCCCATCTGGTCACATATATGTGATGTCTAAGTTTCCTCTTGGCAATTTTATTCATCCTTGTCTGGTTGTTTCCTTCATTTTTTTTTCTCCCTAAGCATGTATTTTCTGACTATACCTTCTTGGGAACATTTATGAATTTATCATGGTGTGAGGAAGGTAGAAATGTTTGCATAAAATACTTTCTATGTGGAGGCTAAGAATTAATTTTACTTTTTAAAACATAAATTTGAAAAAAATTTCCTTTTGCCCCTCAATAGTTTATGTCCCTCCTCTTCAGAACCCAGAAATCTTTCCCTTTAGAGACAGAGACTCTAGTCCTCTCCTTGGTCATCATAAAATCAAGGCAATAAATTTGAAATTATCACATGAATACATTCCAAACTGGGGGAGATGGCAGGGCAAAAGTACCGCTATCAAATTCCATTCACACTTACTACTGGAAAAAGTGCTCTGGAACCATAAGGAACCCTACAGGCCTATTATGATAATTACCTGTCCTTGTCATCATTCTGTACAACCTCCATTGACTTTAGTATTGAATACGAAATCTTGAGAAATAGAAAGGAAAATCTTCTCTCTCTTAATCCACTGAATCCCCATGAAGTGAGGAGCAATCCCATATGATTAGCCCAGAGCAGAGGTTCATCTGGTTCACTTAGCTAAGGTCCCTCGTTTGAATATTGATAGAGGAATGTATTTACATTGGCTTAGTTCTTTCTCACTAAGGTTAATACAACAAACAATCCCTTCTTGCTTCAGTGTCTGGTTTTCAAAGATTTCTTGCCAGAGCCTTTTGTTTTCTCTCAGGGGTCCAAATAAGCATAAAACAAAGAGTACCTTCATAATTTTCCTCTTGCTCCCTCTCTAGGGTGTTGCTAGAGGGGTCACTTGAAAGACAGCTACTCACTCCCTGCTGCGCTCCGCCACTTCCCAACCTCTGATCTATTCCCTTGTTTAAGGAGAAGAAGGAAAGACATCAAATGCCCCGGTCATTTGTACGTTTTCCCAGAAATAGAGGATAATAAAGGAACCCGAAATTGCACATATATCAACCACTCTGCCTCTTAGAAGTATCAAGGGCAAATAAAAGCTAAGATTCAATGCCCTTGAATCTGTAGTTCCCATTTACAGCCGTGAAACATGAGGCTCAGTGTTGGAAAGTGTGTCATTATTATTGAATGAAAGGCAGTCGAGAGAACTCAAATCTTGGTCTTCAGTTTCTGGATCCTCCGCTTGTTCCAACATGTGTGCCACTTCCTCTCTGGCATCCAAGAACTCAGAAGAGGAGGTATATGGCTAGAGATAAAGAAAATATCACCATGTTCCAGACTTTTCTGATGACGGCTCACATCCATTGTCCTGGGGTGTGATCTGATCCCAGCTTCAGAATAATCTAGGTAAATTGATGCTACCTGCTGTCCTCTGCCCATCTGGGCCCTCCCAGGGGCTTGCCCTCTGTGCTGCCTCCTCAGATACTTCCCATGTTCCTGGGTGGCTGCAAAGGCTGGCCTTCCCTTGGAACATTTATCTTCAACCCCCAGTGAATAAGCAGAGCACATAGTGGACTAACTCATTTATTTCTCCTCATTTATTGATGGCCTTTCATAACCAAGTTATTAAGTCATCAATAACTTCAGAGAAATAAATGAATGGATCCAGAACTGGGCCAACAGATATTTAAGACATACACTGAACATTTTATCTCAGATCAGCAGAAAAAGTCAATGCTGGGTCCTAAGTGGTACTTTCCTTACCTGGAAACACATGTTCTATATTTTATTCTAATGGAAACCCAGTTTATTTCTCCACAAAGTAGTGAAATGACTAACATCTCCAGTATCCCAAGTAAACTAGTTTGAAAAATAGGTTACAAGTGTTAACATTTTTTCCCAAAATCCCATCTAGTATGTGTTGCTATCCTCAGCTGGCGAAAAAAAAAAAAAAATAGTTCTGGAAGATTTGCCAGAAACAGATTATAAACTCTTTCAGGACTGTTTGTAAGTTCTGATATTCCCCTCAGGACATAAAATAAAATGAAAAGGAGATGGAAAAGGGAGTGAAAGGCAGAGAGGGTTTCTAAGACCCTGAGAAACCCCTGAAACCAGTATTTAGGAGTCTAAAAAAATTTATAACACTAAAGTTAAGTTTCTATACAGATACTTTCTGACCTGTCAGTGGTTCAGCCACCTGAGAGGAGCCATGCCTTTTCATTATGTTTGGGGGTATACACAGCTGCTCTGTCTCAACCTTGGATTGAGACATTTGCTCTGGTTTGCTCTTCACTAACCCCAGGGCCCGTGATAGGAATCTTGGCTGCTGCTGAGAAGCCACAAGTGTGGTTGGAAACCTCTCTGTGTCACAGTTGCCTTAGTTTCCTCACCTGTAAAGTGGGAATAATAATATACAAGCAGCACTTTGAATAGGGTCTGGCACATGGTATCTGTTCAAGAAGTGTCAGCTGTTATTGTTGTTGTCATTAATGATAACACAGTATTTTCCATATGGTTAGGACCTCAGAAACCAGTCAAACTAATTTCTTCAATGCATTTTACAGGCAAGGAGACTGTAACCCAAATAGCTTATCAAGCAATGTACATTCTTTTCAACATTTAAAGGCTGAGTGAGAGACCAGCAGAAAGAACATCATCTTTGTTTTTTATTAACTTTTTATTTTGTATTGGCGTATGGAAGGACTGATGCTAAAGCTGAAACTCCAATACTTTGACCACCTCATGCAATGAGTTGACTCACTGGAAAAGACTCTGATGCTGGGAGGGGTTGGGGGCAGGAGGAGACGGGGACACATAGAGAATGAGATGGCTGGATGGCATCACCGACTCAATGGACATGAGTTTGAGTGAACTCCGGGAGTTGGTGATGGACAGGGAGGCCTGGCATGCTGTGATTCATGGGGTTGCAGAGAATCGGACACAACTGAGCAACTGAACTGAACTGAACTGAACTGATGGCCTATTAATAATGTTGTGATAGTTTTAGACGGACAGTAAAGAATACTGTCATACATATACATGTATTCACTCTCCCCTAAACTTCTCTCCCATCCAGGCTACCACATAAAATTGAGCAGAATTCCCTGTGCTATACAGTAGGTTCTTATTGGTTATCCATTTTATATATAGCAATGTGTACATGTTGATCCCAAACTTCCTAACTATCCCTTCCCCACTCCTTCCTCCTGGCAACCAAAACTTTGTTCTCTAAGTTTCTGAGTCTGTTTCTATTAAAACATCATCTTTGGAATCCATTAGTCCATACATTCAAATTCCAGCTCTAGCTTGCTCGCTGTGTGGCTTTGGACTCACCTCTTCTCTTTGAGTCTTGCTAGATTCTCACTTGTAAAATAGGTATAACGCAACTTACACTGATGGATTGTTGTGAAAACTGGAAAATAATGGCTGAAAAAGTTAATGACTGGATAATGTGACCAACACACCGCCAGGAATTAATGATCATTCCATAGCTGAGGACTATTACTGCAAATGTCATTCAGCTGGGCTACTGCAGAGTGGGGGCTAAAGCCTGGGCCCCTGACTGCCAGCTAAGCTCACCACTACACAGCCCACCTTAACTTAGAAACAAACAACCAAACAAAAACCCAGAAATTTACTTAATTCCTTTCTATCAGTTTTCTTCAATGACTATCTTGTCATCAGTGGATGTTACTAGCTATCAAAATTAACTATGCCTCTTGATGGATTAAATTTGTAACTCTTTATTGTTCTTAAAAAAGAAAGAAAGAAAGCAAAGAAAGCAAGAACTCCCCAGTGTTGGCCCAGAGCTTCTTACCTAATTTAGTTTAGGGAGAACAGTTTTACTCTCCCAGCTGTGCCCCAGCTGCTGACCTGTTTGAGAGATGGTGACTCAGAAACAGCTTGCAAATGTTGCAAGATGATGAAGAAAACACTAAGTATATCAGCAACTTTGCAAATCTGACACCTTTTGCAAGGTAGAAATAGCTAGAGAATGTTCAGGGAAGAATGGAAATTGAACTGGACACCCTGGTTTCCTTTTAGTGGAAATGTAATGAATAAATTCTAACTCTAGATAACAGGGCATGGCTTTCCAGGTGTATCAGAAAACAGATCTATGGAACTCAAACACCCATGGAAAGATCATGGATGTCCCACTGAGGAGCTTGGGGGTGGGGCATGTGGTCAGGTAAGTTTGAGAAAAGCTTCCCTCTCAAAAGTTTACAATGCTCACTTATAAATGAAAGATTCTAAAAATTTCTGTAAATAGCGATCCTGTTTAACATGCTCAAACCCACCTTTTCCTGAATGATTAGCACAGAATTTCCATCAAGATCACATAGAACAGTGACATGCTAAGGAATGCTATTTAGGAAGCTGTTCATTGTTGGAAATCAGAGATCTTCAAATACCAATGAGAAAGCTTGCTAGCTTGGGTTTTCATTTTATTGCTGACTTTCTGCTTCAGTCATTTTAGACAGAGTTTAGATGGCCACCTAGCAAGGGATCACACTTAAGCATTCTTATATCCCCATTTTGTTTGTGAGGCATGGAACTGAAGCACCTGCTGTGACATGTGTTTCAGAGCAGAATACAGCCTTTTGTGTTGTTATTTATCATTAACCATCAGTGGTACTGTCTGGAGAGGGGAATAAAAAGCAAATACATTAAATGAAGCAAATTAATCTAGATTCATCTAAAGGCTGGCCTTGGAGCAGCCAGTGGTTTGTCACTGTTTTCCATGCCTCCTGATTTCTTGAGAATGTTCACTTACTAGTGGACTGTGAGCTCTTGAAACCATTTGGGAATGGAAACCAAGGGTCCAAACAAAGCAATGAAATCCATTTTAATATATAAATGCTTTTAATGATGGAGATATTGCAACTGATTGAAGTCTGGAATTTTCTTTTCTTAATATGCGAAATTGGATACAAAGAAAAAGTCAGAATGTCACTGAATCTCCTTCATACCACACTGCAATGTTCATTATCATCTACCTCTATAAAGTTCACAAAAAATTTTCACCTTTTTCTCACATTTTTATCCTCTACTGTTACATAAACACCCACCAAATGCTTTCTTTTTGTCCTTCTTAATTCCTTTTCTTTGTCCCTCCCACTGTGGTCCTTTTGGAAAAAAGAGAAGAGGCAAGGGGGCTGGGAGATAAACACATTCAGTTATTACAGGCTTCTTAACAAGAACGTCTGTTTCAAAACTTCAGGATTGAAGGGGAAAGAGATCAAAAAATTAACCAGAGCCTTTGGTAGTGATCTATCGAAAAGAAAATGAATGAAAACTAGTTTAATAATGATTAGCCTGTTAGCCCTTTAGTCTTGACCTTTTGGTAAATCATAAATAAATACCATCCAAGTTTGACAGAAGTAACTGCAAAATTCCCACAACAGCAATCTGACAGAAATATCATTTTTACTGGTGTCAAAAAAGTGACATTTCTAAGCTGTTTAATAAAACAGGGATTATTAAGAAAAGTAAATGTTGAATTATGCCACAAGAGTCTCATCCATATGGTAAGATCTATGAGCTAATTGCTTGGCAGCTGCTTCACCATTTATATAAAAATGCCTCTACCTGGAAAGTTTTATTTTAAGTGGTTTAATTTGATATATAGTTAAAATATACTAAATACTATATATTAATGTTGATATTATATGTCAGTATTTTATATTGATCATTTCTCTAATGACTTCTTCTACTGTCCTTTCTCCAGGAAGCAAATAATTTGGGTAAAAGCACGACAAAATCAGAGAGTGCCTGGCTCTTCAGAATGTGGTACAGCTTTGACCACAAGTATCCTTTGATAATGATCATCTTCCAGATCCTTCTGCATGGCAGAGATGAACTTTGAGCACTTCATCACTGAGGTATGTGCCTCTGCTCTGCAAGAAACACCAAAAGGTAAAGTGAATTTGTGACCAAATTTAACCAAAAGAATGATTTCAAATAATCAAAATGTATGTCATTTATACTTACGTGTTACAAAGAGCTAAAGTGAAATCTTTCAGAAACAACTGAATTTGGTGTATGTGTGACAATCAACTATTTCCTAATGCCAGATGATAAAATTGTGGACTCTTGAAAAATGGACCTATCTTACTAATTTTACTGTTCATCTCTTTGTAAAAATATCTTATTTCTAGTGGAATCAGTCAGGATGACAAAACTCCTTCACCCTTTGGCTAGGAACCCATTTATCTGTTTTTGTTTCATGCTGTAAAAAATGAAAGGGGAGGGGGAGAAGGGAGAATGAGTGGTCCAAGGAGAAGAGTGAGTCTGGTCATGACACTGTGAAATAATACTGCTTTGTTTTCCAGGAAACACTTGAGTAAGTTTTTTTTCTAGTGAAGGGCAGTTTTAAAATTCTAGCAATCAGAGTAAACATAGTGGCTCAGATCCACATTGCCATGTGACTCACAGGGCTGAGAAGTCAGGCCTGGAGGGCTTTGCCATTGTGAGTTGCAGTAAGTGGTCCATCTCTAATCCCAGGCAAAAGCGCCACAGAAGAAAGGAAAGAATTGCGCTGAAAATTGAATGTGTTGGGTCTTTGTAGTTAGTTTTCCACAGTCACAAATCCCTCTCCTTTCAGGGAGAAAATGTCAGTCACTGGGTGATTTTAAAGCAGCTTGGCAGTGATTAAAGCCACAGCAGATCAGTAGGAGAGGAAGAAGAATTAAGAACGGGTAAAAGAAAGTCAAAGAATAAGGTGAGAAGAGGTAAAAGTGGAAAGGGAAGAGGAGGCAAGAGAAATACAGGAAATTCACAGCAGAAAGGAAAACAAATTAGAGGAATGACTGTAGAAAAATACAAGAGTGACTTGAATAATCAAAAGTAAATCAGGGTTAAAATTAGAAAGCAATCCTGGGAAAGTAGAGCATTCCAAGAATTATGAAATAGAGATGTGGAAGGTAGAGCCTTTCTGAGACTATGGTTTTGTTTTTCCATATTCCTGTTATCTATGGACAAATACCTTGTCTTGCTCAATCTTGAGCTTTCATGGGCAGTGTAGGCTGCCTCCACCCTAAAAGTGGCCCATCTTGGCCATTAACTGCCTCCAGGAGGTGCTGGTACCTCACTAACCGCTCTTCTGGTCCCTGGCTTTTAGCAGGTTGTGCAGGTTTATGTTCCAGGTTGTGTTTCTTCTAGAAATATATTTCCCCTGCCATTGCTTAGGTATCAATAACCAAATTTGTAAGAAGTTATAAAAATCTGGCTAAAGAGTACATATAAAGACTGCTTGGTTATGACAAAATGTACAGGAAGATAATGTTTTGGGGTTCCTGGACCCGATATCTGCCTTGTATGAACAGAGGCTTCCCCATCCATCCAAGCAATGTGCTGGATACCAGCTCAGTGTCCTACAACTCGACTCAATCCTGACATTGTCTACCTGGGTACGGTGTCAGATCCTCACAGGTAAGGGCTTGGTCCCACAAGACTGCTGCCCTCACCACTTCAGATGCCAGCCACAAGCTCAGGTTGCTATTTATGCTTCCAATCTATCAGCTACAGGTTGGAGGTTCTATGACCTCCTCCTTGGATTCAATTAATTTGCTAGAAAACTTCACAGAATTCAGAAAAACATTTTACTTACTAGATCACTGGTTTATTATAAAATGATATAACCCAGGAAAAGCCAGACGGAAGAAGTGTACAAGAGAAAGGACATGGAACTCCCATGGACTCTGTGGGTACACCACTCTTCCCAAATCTCCGCCTGTTCACCAACCTCTAAATTCTCCTCAACTCTATCCTTTTGAGGTTTTATGGAGGCTTCATTGCATAGGCACAGTGGATGAGTCATTGGCCATTGGTGACTGAAATCCATTACCAGCCCTTCCCTCTTTCCCAGATGTGGGGAAAGCAGGGCTTGAAAGTTCCAACTCTCTAATCACATGGTTGGTTCTCCTGGTACCCAGCTCCTGACCTTAGATGGGGTCCAAACGTCACCCATTAACATAACAAAGGATGCCTTTTTGTTTTCATCACTTTGGAAATTTAAGGGTTTTAGGAGCTCTGAGACAAAACTAGGGATGAAGACCAAATTGATATTTCTTCACAATATCTGTTCAGTTCAGTTCAGTCACTCAGTCGTGTCCGACTCTTTGAGACCCCGTGAATCACAGCACGCCAGGCCTCCCTGTCCATCACCAACTCCTAGAGTTCACTCAAACTCATGTCCATTGAGTCAGTGATGCCATCCAGCCATCTCATTCTCTGTCACCCCCTTCTCCTTCTGCCCCCAATCCCTCCCAACATCAGAACCACAATATCACAAAATGGCAAATCAGAAATTAGATAAAAGATGGTTCTGTTCAAATTCTGACAGTGTGGTAAGGAATGCTTTACAATGAAGAAAAGAAACAAAATGGAAAAAAATAACTGGGAGACAAGAAAATGAAAGTGTCAGCCCTCCCCAAGTTTTATCTTAGAGCAGTGACACTAAGTTCAGATGATGTCAGAGATTTTGTCTCACATTTCACCAGGGGGTTATTTCCATGTGATTATGGACAGACTAGCAAAAAATAAAAGCAGACTTAACACTCTTAGTAATATCTCTTCTCATGGTAATTTGTCCTCCTGTGCATTCATTCTAGAAATTGCAGGACCACCATCACTGCATAAATATATTTTCTCTTAGACAACAGAGCTTTTGTATCCCAGTTATGCTCTGAATTCATACCCAGAGAGTAGCAAAACCAACCAATTTCCACTCTGTACACTCTTGATTTATCTGTATTTTTAGACATAAATTATCCTCTTGGCATTTATGTTCATTCTGTTGTCCCCCCAGAAGCCAGGTGCTGTGCCCCATGGACCTCATGGGTAGGCTATGCCAGGTGCGATCAGTGTACAGGTGATCTCCCTACTCCAGGGTCAGGTTGCCTGGCTCAGGCCAAAACAGACGTTGTGAGACCAAAAGAAATGGACTATGCAGTTTGGAGCCACTCAAGTTTCATTTTAGCAAAACTGCATCCTGCAAATGAATCATCATAAAGAATTACTGACAAAAGAAAAAGAAGAATAAATGAGCCTTTGTATGTACCTTTATCAGTCAGCATTCTCTGGAAACAGAATCAGCAAGGAGTACACACACACACACGTATACATACGTGTACCTATACACATACACATGGATTTACTTCAAGGAATTGGCTTAGGAGTTTGTGAGGGTGGCAAGTCCAGAATTTGTAGGTAGGCTCTTAATCTAGAAACTCTCAAGCAGGAGCTAAGATTCAGTAATCTTGAGATAAAATTTCTTCTTCCTCAGGGAAACCTCAGTTTTGCTCTTAAGTCCACTCAACTGATCAAATGTAACCCACTTACGTTACTGAGGATCATCTCTTTAAATTGAACTGACTGTATATGCTAACCACACCTACAGAGTCCCTTCATAGCAACACCTAGATTACGGTGTGTGTTTTTTTATTGGAGTATAATTGCTTCATAATGTTGTATTTATTTCTGCTGTACAATAACATGAATCAGCTATAAGTGTACATAGATCCCCTCCCTCTTGAGCCTCCTTCCCACCCCTCTAGATCATCACAGAGCACCAAGTTGAGCTCCCTGTTTATACAGTGGCTTTCCACCAGCCATCTGCTTTCCTGTGGGAGTTTTCAGTTCAGTTCAGTTCAGTCGCTCAGTCGTGTCCGACTCTTTGCGACCCCATGAATCACAGCACACCAGGCCTCCCTGTCAATCACCAACTCCCGGAGTTCACTCAGACTCATGTCCATCGAGTCGGTGATGCCATCCAGCCATCTCATTCTCTGTCGTCCCCGTCTCCTCCCACCCCCAATCCTTCCTAGCATCAGACTCTTTTCCAGTGAGTCAACTCATTGCATGAGGTGGCCAAAGTATTGCAGTTTCGGCTTTAGCATCAGTCCTTCCAATGAACACCCAGGATTGATCTCCTTTAGAATGGACTGGTTGGATCTCCTTGCAGTCCAAGGGACTCTCAAGAGTCTTCTCCAGCACCACAGTTCAAAAGCATCAATTCTTTGGCGATCAGCTTTCTTCACATTCCAACTCTCACATCCATACATGACCACGGGAAAAACCATAGCCTTGACTAGACGGACCTTGGTTGGCAAAGTAATGTCTCTGCTTTTTAATATGCTGTCTAGGTTGGTCATAACTTTCCTTCCAAGGAGTAAGCGTCTTTTAATTTCATGGCTGCAATCAGCATCTGCAGTGATTTTGGAGCCCAAAAAAATAAAGTCTGACACTGTTTCCACTGTTTCCCCATCTATTTCCCATGAAGTGATGGGACCAGATGCCATGATCTTCGTTTTCTGAATGTTAAGATTGAATAACAAGGTTGCCTAGTCAAAAAAAGACATAAATCTTAAGTTTCACAGTACTCAGTTCACATTCCATTCTTGTCCAATATTCAGACTCAAGGAAGAAAGATCCTCAACTCACCATCAGTATCAATAAAAAGCAAGTCATTATTGCTCATATAGTTTGGTTTTCTTTTTTTACTTTGTCATAACATAATTAATATATACTGTTGTTTTTGTTCAGTCATTGAGTCATGTCTGACTCTTTTGCAAACCCCTGGATTGTAGCCTGCCACGTTCCTCTGTCTGTGGGATTTCCCAGACAAGAATTCTGGAGTTGCCATTTCCTTCTTCAGGGGATCTTCCTGACCCAAGGACTGAACCTGTGTCTTCTGTGCAAGAGGTATCTCCTGCCCTGCATGTGGATTCTTTACCTCTGAGCAACCAGGGAAGCCCAGTTAATACACATGCATTCCTATAAAAATTTTCCAAAAGCTTCAGAAGAATAAAAATAGTAAAAATTAGCATTCCATAAGGATGAACAATGGGCAAGTACTGTGTTGAGTGCTTTACATTATAATTTCATGTCACCTCCACAGCTCTGTAGGAGGGTGGGAGGGTCTAAGGGTATAATACCACACAAGTGGACTACTGATTGTGTCCACCTCTGATGAAACAGCCTGAGCTCTCTCATTCAAGAACGTTGCTGGAAGCCTATGGTGCCAAAATTGATGATTAATTAAGATTTCATTATGATTCCCTGTGGGCAGCAATTCTGAGTCATGCAATGCAAAGCAGAAATTGAGAAGGGGAAGATGTTACTGCACACCAGTGCTTTGCTATCGAGAACATTATTTTGTTTAATCCTAATAACCACCCTTTAGGTTTCATTCTCACAAAGCCTCTCCTTGAGGTGGAAGAAACAAAATCTCAAAGGACTTCAATAGCTTTCTTAAGGTTTCATACCATGTGTCAGTTCCATGATTCAAGCCCAGATCTATCACAATCTAAAACCCATAAATACCCTTAAATGAATGTTATCATTAATAACTCTGTGTCCCTGATAGCCCTTATTTACATGTAAACCCCATCTCCATACCTTCAGAATGTCACTATTAAAGCAGTGACTTTCATGACTGCTCACATTGTGTCGTGCAGACCTCACTTCTCATACATTTGTTGAATATATATGGGGTGATGCTTTTGAACTGTGGTACTGGAGAAGACTCTTGAGAGTCCCTTGGACAGCAAGGGGATCAAACCAGTCAATCTTAAAGGAAATCAACCCTGAATATTCATTGAAAGGACTGATGCTGAAGCTGAAGCTCCAACACTGATGCAATACTGGCCACCTGATGCAAACACCCGTACTCACTGGAAAAGACCCTGATGTTGGGAAAGATTGAAAGCAGGAGGAGAAGAGGGCGACAGAGGATGAGACAGTTGGATGGCATCACCAATTCAATGGACGTGAACTTGGGCACACTTCAGAAGATGGTGAGAGACAGGGAGGCCTGGCTTGCCATAGTCCTAGTGGTCACAAAGAGTCAGACACGACTTGGTGGCTGAACACACACAAGGTTAGGGATCCTGGTACACCCTAAGAACACTACCACTGAGGAGTCTCCAAGTTTCTGAATCAGGTTCTCAGCTTTTCAGAGGCAGAGAGTTCAATATGCCAAAGACTCCACGAATGGCTTAGTTTCATAGAGATGGATGCACTCTAGCCAAGCTCCAGGAGGGACAAGTAGAAAGCAAACGTCAAATTCCTAAATCATCATAGGTATCCTCAAAGCGGGGAGGGAAATTCTTTTTTCTTTATTTCTTTACTTTTAAATTTCTTTTTGGCTGTGCTGGATCTTCGATGCTGCACATAGGCTTTCTCTAGTTGCAGGGAGTGGGGGCTACCCTTCACTGTGCTGTGCGGGTTTCTCATTGTGGTGGCTCTTCTCGTGCATAGGCTCTAGGGCATGCGGGCTTCAATAGCTGTGCTCCCAGGCTCTAGAGCAAAGACTCGGTAGTTGCGGTGCAGCTACTTAATTGCCCAGTGACATAAGGGATTTTCCGCATAGGTGATCGATTGACACATGGGATCAAACCCATATCCCCTGCATTGGCAGGCAGATCCTTAACCATTGGCCCACCAGGGAAGTCTAGGGAGGGATAGTCCTTCCCAGCCTTTGGAAGGGTCAAGTCTCAATCTGGTCCGTGGTGTCCCTCTGGGCCCCTCTCTTCGTCTTGCTCACTGGCTCACTCTACTCCAGCCCCCATGGCCGTCCTGAGATGCACCAAGCACCTCACTGCTTCAGGGCATTTGCACTGCTCCTCTTCCTGCCCTCTCACTTGGGATACTCTTCTCTCAGACATTCACACGCCTCCCTCCTTCAACTCTTTTATCCAGCTTAGCAGTGAGACCTTCCAGGCTCCATGTTTAAAGTAGCTGTCCCAAGAGAAGCACTCCATCCATCACCCCATCCCTGCTTCATTTTTCACCATTATGCTTATTACCATCTGACACTGTGTGTACTTTTTGTATTGGTTATAATATTCTCCACCAACCAGGATATATGCTTTCTGGGGACAGGGATCTGAGTCTGTACTCAAGGCATAGAATAGTATTTAGCACACAGTGAACACTCAATTTTTATTCGTTGAATGAATGAATCAAGCACACAAGCAACATTTTCTATCCAGGGCACCTTCATTCTACACACTGATGTAACAGAAAAATCCAATTAATTATCTGAAGGTTGCTAAGTATGAAAGCAGAGCAGGTAATCTTAGTTGTTTTCACCCAGGCAGCCTTTTAGCACCAAAAAGCACACCCCCAAGGACACCCACCTCTCCCCTCAGCCTCAGTGTCTCTGGCATGGACAGCCACCACAGTCCACTTGAATTCCTGTTGCCTCACTAATCTCCTTCCTATGGTTGGTCCATTTTCCCTTAGGTTTAATTAGTACACCTGATCTCGTCTATGCAAGCCTGGCTCTGGCTTAGAAGCCATTGTCTGTCTGAGTGGCTGTATCTTATCTCACCAATTGTGTATTGATTTTATTTGTGTACAGAAGTCAGAACTCTAGAGCCACCTATCATCCTCACTAACAATCTCTTATAATGAGAAGAAATAGATGCCCCTTATTCAGATTTTAAGACATCAGATAAAACAGCTTGCTTAGATTCACAGTGTTATAGCTGGTGTGGGAGTTGTAGACTGCCCCATTCATTGGTGACTAATAATGCTGCTGAACTGTCTGCTTCCTACTGTCTCTCTGTTTTATCATTTATCGTCTCTCTCCTTAAGTATGTGTATATATTTGTTCTACAAATGTGAATGACAGAGGATAAGAATGACCTTTTCCAAAATAAAAAGGGCAGCCTAAAATCATTTTTAGCACTTCCTGTATGCCGACAGCCACCGAATATAAGGAGTTACCCTGTGGTTGCCAACATTTTACATAGTGTGAAGAAAGTACAAAGATAACAATGGATTGGCAAGTTGACACAGTAACAGAATTACATAAAGTCACATGGAAGAAGACTTCCTTCCCATCACTGGTTTGAAATGAACTGTGCACTGAGGTATTACTAACAAAATGTAAGACCCATGGCAGATGTGTAGATTCTGTGGCTCTTGAGTTTTCCATTAAATAGTCTGGCAAGGAAAGTGGCAGATGCCAGACCCCCTCCTGGACCAAAGAGTGACAGATTGCCTTCTAGGAAAAGTCTAACATGAACATCAGGATAATACAAAATGATACTTGGAACCAGGTATTTAATGGACTTAAATGGAATGGCACTGTAGTCTCAAAAGAAAAAAAAAGAAGAAAGAAAAAGAACACGTTTCCTCTTAAAACTTGACAGAATTCATTATATCCCACACAGACATGCTTATTTTAAATCACATGTATGAATATTGTGAGCAACAATTTCCATTTTAAATGATGATCACTGCATTGCAGTTTTTTTCTTACTCTGACTAGCTGAAGCATCTATGAATTATTAATTGGATTGGTACTGTGGCCTTGTGAATGACTTGCGTTTACTTTGCAAAAAACTCTCAGAGGAACAAGGAATATTAGCTCTGTGATTCCCGTTTTATAAATGAGGCAACTGAGCCCAAATGAGGGAAAAGGCACCTCCAGGTCAGTGAAGGACTTGGAGGTAGCATTCATAATCAACAGAATGGGTCATGTCCACCTGAAGAATCCACAGGTCCCTGTTCCAGGAGTCCCTCCACTGAGCATTAATATGCATGTGATGCTGTTGTTATAAGTGTGCCTGGCATACAGTTGGTAATTTGACATGATAGCTTCTTGAGTAGTTCATCAAAAACTTGACCAGTCTATAAGTAGGGTGTGTTTTACTTTAAGCAGAATTCCAGAGGGGTAGCAGAAGATATAAGTAAGATGCTTTTTGTTGAACTTATTGAGTGCCTACTATGTGCCAGACAACATACTAGCTAGGTATGAGGCCAATAGCAAACAAGGTAGGCAAGGTTGGCTTTCATGAGGTCTTGCTTATTTGACTCATTAAAATCAGTCATGACCCCAAAGCTGCTTGAAATGCCAGGTGATCTTTAGTGCAGGAAAGAGAGACATTGGCACCACCAGAATTTAATGGGGAGAACTTTTTAGGGAGCCATAAATTAAAATCATTTGTCACCCTTACTTGCAAAATGTAACCAGATACCTCCATAAGTGGTTTGAGAAAGCACCAAAATTTCAAACTATTTGAAACAAATGTAAGAAATCGGCTTTCTGAAGACTCCCTCTAAATACATCCCTGATGGTATCCCATGTGAGGATATACATGGCGTTATAACTGCTTCCCTCCCAGGATGCTGGCTGTAGGAAAGAGCTGAGCTTCAGCAGTAGTACAGCCAGCCCTCTCACCCAGATGATTAATCTTTGGGTATGCAGCTTGGTTTTTGGTCATCCCTGTCTTCACAAATGCTAATGTAGAAAGATCTTTGTAGATAATCTTTGATTTAGCACTTAAGTGTAATGAAATTAAAATTCAATAAAAGAAAACACTAGCTTCCTGGATCCTTGTATTCCTTGACTGCTTGGTGAGAACCAAAGTAGGGGGATGTTATCAGTACCTGGCAATAGCTGCCTTTGTTTAGGTCATAACTTCACTCTTCCATAATTTCTTCTTCCATATGATGGGGATAATAAACACTATCCTCTGTTTTGGTTAAGTCCATTGGAAATGTTGGCTAGTTATTTACTCAGCTTTGTACTGATGGCAATTTGTTCAATCATCTCTCAGAGCCAAACATGATTAAAATAGTTAAATAGTGCAATTTTCTTAAGACCCTGTGGCCTAAATACATTGGAGTATTCCATAACTGGACTAAAACTTTTCTGGAGCCTTGACAAGTGACTACAAGCATGACATTGTGAATTGTTGCCCAAACATGTTGCATAACCTACTGTGATTGTGGAAAGTTGTGGATCCCAAGATGATAATTGAGTTTTTTACAATAATCTCAGGATTCTGTAAGAGTTTTGGCACCCTTGGTTTGTTTTGCTTTATCCCCTGTAAAAGTTTTAATAATAATTCTGTTAAATGAGAATGCTTTCTCATTTCATCTTCACTGTAAACAAAATGAAAATCTGAATTTATGCAAATAGGAAATCAGATGACTCCTCCTCTTCTAAAATAGATTCAGAAAACAAATTTCTTTAAATCCGTTTTTTTTTTACTTTTTTTTTTTCAAAACAACTAGTTTTATTGGTTTCTGTGACGTTAAAGATGGATCTGTCTCATTGTGGCTTCTTCTTTGTCTTTGGATATGGGGTATCTTTTTTTTGGTGGGTTCCAGCATCCTCTGTCAATGGTTGTTCAACAACTAGTTGCAATTTTCGTGCTGTCTCAGGAGGAGATGAGCACAGGTACTCTCTGCCATCTTGAATCAGAGGACCATTTTTTTTTTAATCTTTTGAGCACTTTCTCGTTGCATAGCACAATGTTAGGCGCTCTTCTTTTCATTTATTCATGTATTCATTACATGTTTATCAAGAGGCTGCCGTAAGTCATGTACTATATTGGGCATGAGGAATACAACTGTTGACAAGTTCTCACAGAGCTCACATTCCAATCTGGTTCTGTTTTTAAGTTTCAGATTTACAGATGTCTTTCCAGGAAATGACAATGGTGTAAAGAGAGATAAACATCGACATTCTACTCTTGGTTTTTATCAAATAGAGGAAGGTCTGGCTCAGGGTCAGGGTTTGTGGATTTATTGTAGCCTACTCACTTACTAGTTGTGTCCTTTTAGGAATGTTATTTACCCTCTCTGGGCCTCAGTTTCTCAGCTGAAAAATGGGAATAATACAAGTCCCTACCTTATAAGTTTGTTTTGAGGATTAAATGAGTTAACCCAAAGCACTAAGCAAAGTACACAATAATATGAGCTTTATTATTGTCATCACTACCTGTTGATGTGTTTCTCTTAAAAGAAAGCATCATGTAATGTAATTAGTATTCATTGTCATTTATTATTTCTGGGTGACCAAAATATCCATGATCGTGTAGGCCTATAATAATTTTCAGTTGCAACAGCCATATTTTAAAACAATAAGAAAGTCTCAGTATCCATAAACAAAAGGTTCCACTCAGGTTGTAAATCAAATGCAACTTTTCTGACTCAGTTTGAGTCAATGGACATAGCTGGGTGTTCAACACCTCCTGTGTCCCCTGTGATGCACATGTGATTGTTTCATTTATGATTTTTCTAAGTTATAGGACTTCATCCCAGTTACTTTTCTGGAAATGACACCATAGAGAGCAATTTTGACTTGACAGAGAAGTGCAGCAATTTTTCTGCCCACAACGGAAGCTGTACAAGCCTTCAATGATAATTATTCCTCTTGTACCTTCTTGTGAAAAAGGAAATCTTTTAATTGCACCTGTTAAGTGAAGCCATCATGTTTTGTCATTAGCGTTGTAATGTTACATTTGAAGATTTCTAGGTCAGTACATACTGAATCATTTTATTGGAAATAAAGAAGAAAGAAAAACTGTTAAGGTTGACAAAAAATATATGTATATTATCTTAATGTGGTCAGTATTGAACTTAGTTTCAGGATTTCATCCCCATAGGGGAAAAAAGAGTATTTTGTTTAAATTGACTTTCATTGTTTCTTGGTCACTCCTTCTCAACCGTAGGAACCAAGCCATTTACAGGCTGACAACAAATCCATGTGTTATCTGAGACATGTTAGCAGCATGAGCCTTGGTTGCTGTGGTTCATATATTCTCACCTGACAGGGAGACAGAGGCCAAGTCTATTTTGTGGGTGGCAGGTACTCAGCCCTGATCTGCATATGAAGCTGCCATAGACATAGCACAAGGCATGTGGGCAGACATGGCCCTGCTGTGATGAAAGTTCACTCCACAAGGCGGATGGCGATGACATCTTCTCAGCACATGTCATGCCAGCTCATAAATAAGAGCGGGTAAAGAGGTGTATGTGCTGGTGGCGAATGGAGGAAGAAACTGTAGGAGAAATCACTACTGTTCTTCTAGTCCCGTGGGAAAGAGTCCAGGGAGGAACTGGGATTTCCTAACATGAAATTAAACAATGGGAAGGGAAGAAGAGTAATATGAGCAGAGGGAATACCGTGGAGGGAGGTCCCATGACAAGTGTGGCATGAACAGCTCAAAGAAGCCTGAGCAAAGCTGCCTGAAAGACAGAGTTGGGAGAAGAAATAGGACGTAGTCTCCAGAGAACTATAGTGTCAGTCCATGGAGCAAAGGAGGAAACTCTTATTCCCTACACCTAGTGCAATCAAAGTTCTCTCTCATTGGGACTTCCCTGGTAGTCCAGTGGTTAAAACTTCACCTTCTAATGCAGGGGGTATTGGTTCAATCCCTGATTAGGGAACTAAGACCCCACATGGCTTGCCACCAAACAAACAAAAAATAACTCCATAAAACAGATGTGATGTTGTAACAAATTCAATAAAGACTTTCAAAAATGGTTCACATTTTTAAAAAATCTTTAAAAAATTCCCTCTCATTGTATTAATTTTTTGTCTTTGTTTGGTTACTCAGATGACTAGTAGTAGGGTAATGTGTCACAGGCTAAAGAACCTTGAGAGTTCCTTTTCTGGCACAAATCTGATTCATCTGCTGACAGTCATTTATCAGGTACCTACACATTTAATGCTTCCAGAATTAAATTGAATTTTAATATTTCCCCTGGAAAAAAAAAATATGCTGTTTACATTACCTTTAATCATTTTAACTAAATTTAGTTTTAATACTTCTTTCCCAGAAAAGAAAAATATATGAGTATGCTTTCTGGCTTCTTCTGAAGCCACAGAGGTAAATAAGAAATGGTGGTGGTTGCCCTCAAGATGCCATAATAAGGTAGAGACAGCAGCCACCACTCTAAGAACTATATTGAAGTTATGAGCAAAACGTATTATGGAAACCAGAGGTGGGTGTAACCAACTCACCAGTTATGGAGAATCAGAGAATCTGCACAGAAGTCACTTTGAAACCAGAGGGAGAAAAAAAGGGGGGGAAAAGAATCTGTAAGGAGCTGGACTGAGGATGTGAAGGGCATTCTGGCAATAAAACAGCTTAGGCAGAGGCACAAATAGGGTGTGAGATGTTTGGAAAATGGTAAGAGTTTCAGTACAGCTAGATCAATGGGAAGTGAAATTAGAGAGTTCTCATGTGGACAGATTGGGCTGGACCACACGTGTCGTAGTCAAGAAGATGGATTTTATCTTATCAACAGTGGGAGATCAAGGCCTCACTTTAAACACAGAGTCACACAGTCCATTTTGCTATAATGAGAACTCACAGCTGTGTGGAGGGGGTGACAGGGAAAACAATAAACTTAGGACAATTCCGAACAGTTGCTCTCAAGAACACCCACCTGTTTTCTGTGTGGATGAAAATAAGGACAGGAATGTTCTTATTCTTCTTTGAAAAACATTTGGGAACACTCAATATTTGTTTCAGGGACTTCCCTGCCAGTCCAGTGGTTAAGATTCCACACTTGCAATGCAGGGGGCACTGGTATGATCTGGTTGGGGAACTAAGATCCCACATTCCTGCCCAGTGTGGCCAGAAAGACAAATAAATAAATTATCACTACAGCCCTATAAAGTAGGTCGTTTAAATATATGTGCGTGTGTGTGTGTGTGTGTGTGTGTGTTTCAAAACCAGGGTTCTGTAACAACCTAGAGGGCTGGGAAAGGTTGGGAGTTGGGAAGGAAGTTCAAGTGGGAGGAAACACATGTAGGTGCGTGCGTGCTATGTTGCTCAGTCCTGTTCAACCCTTTGGGACCCCATGGACTATAGTCCTCCAGGCTCTGCTGTCCATGGAACTCTCCAGGCAAGAATACTGGAGCTGGTTGCATAGATCTTCCCAACCCAGGGATGGAAACTGCATCTCTTGCGTCTCCTGCATTGGCAGGTGGGTTCTTTACCACTAGTGCCACCTGGGAAGCCTCAACATATGTACACCTATGGCTAATTCATGTTGATGTATGGCAAAAATTTAACCAATATTGTAAAGCAATTATCTTTCAATTAAAAATAAATTTAAATATATTCGTGTTTCAAAGCACAAATGTGTTAAAATAGAAAGGTGTCATTTCGTTAAGAGATTGAGTTTTGGTTTTTTTGGCTTTCATTAAGGAAAATGATCTGGTGGTGAAATTGTTAGGGTGTACCAGGAGGTTTTCTGGTTCAAAAGCCAACTGATTCAGCTTGGCTTCTGGTCTTGCAGTTACCTTCCCATGGTCAGAATCAGGAGCACCTCTGACAGAAAATCTCAGATTAAAAATCACTTCCAAAGAAAAGGCTGTTTTCTGTTCCCAAACTGATAAACTAGAATGCCACCAGCCCTCAGGCCACACTCAGCCCTGGGGTCAGCCACTTACCAGTGGTAACTGACGCTTTTGAATGTAGGGGAAGAAGCACAAGAGAGCTAACCTTTTTCCAGAGGAAACAGACACATCCTCAAAGCATTGCCTTTGACATTCTTTAAAGCCATTTCCTTGGAATTCCTTGAAGTCCACCAGTGTGCTGAGTTTCACTAACCTGCTGCCTGTAAACACAGCCGGAGCTGCTTTCCAACTTACAAATACAGCATTTAATAGCTGGAACAGGAAAGACCACACGTAACTGCTGTGTCCCTTTCCTCACTACGCTTTCCTGAAGCCACAAACACCTCTTCCCACATCCCTCAGCACCAGCAGCACTTGGTTGCAGGTGCCAAGCTCTTTGCCTTTCCTTCCTGCTTCATGTAGACAAAGGTCATACTTGCAGCTCCCAAAAGAAGGCCAGGCTGCATGCATGCCCTATGGGCAGAGGGGACCCCACTCAGAAGCAGGGACCCCCACATCTTAAACAGCTCTGGACATAAGCCCAGAAGCCTGGTCTTTAGTTTGACCAATTCTTTTTCCTTTATTATTATTATTATTTTTAATTTTTACTCTCAGTCTCGAGTCCTCGGGCCTTCTCTGAACTGCACTGTTCAGAAGATGAACATTATGGTAATTGGTAATTGTACAAGCACTTTGCAAACATCAAGTGCTTCATAAAGTTGAAATGACACTAAATCCAGTGACAGTTTTATAGGCCTGACGGCCCTCAGACTCACTATGCAGATATAAACAAAGAACTTTATTACATTTTTATTATTTTTAAATTCTAGCTGATTTCCTGCTCTATTCAGGATTATTATGAGCACACAAGTCTCTTCTCAGTCTGCAGATGGGCCTTATTGAGAAATCTTTGTCCCCAGATCTCTGGCACTCACAGTCCCACTCTTCTGAAGATGATCCACTGTGAAATGGATGCATCCCATTCCTTTATCAATTAGCCTGTTAAGAATGCCTGTCCTTGCATAATCTCATGTACATGTGGAAGCCACAAAAGTCAAACTCATAAAAGCAGAGAGTAGGGTGGTAGCTGACTACCAGGAGAAATGAAGAGATGTGGGTCACAGGGGGCAAAGCTTCAGTCATGCGGGATGAGTAAGTTCTAGGTATCTAATGTACAGTATGGTGATTACAGTTTGTAATTCTTTACTGTGTACTTGAAATGTTCTGAAAGTGTACATCTTAACTGTTCTCAGTTCAGTTCAGATCAGTTCAGTCGCTCAGTCGTGTCTGACTCTTTGCAACCCCATGAATCACAGCACGCCAGGCCTCCCTGTCCATCGCCAACTTCCGGAGTTCACTCAAACTCATGTCCATCGAGTCGGTGATGCCATCCAGCCATCTCATTCTCTGTCGTCGCCTTCTCCTCCCGCCCCCAATCCCTCCCAGCATCAGAGTCTTTTCCAGTGAGTCAACTCGTCGCATGAGGTGGCCGAAGTATTGCAGTTTCAGCTTTAGCATCAGTCCTTCCAATGAACACCCAGGACTGATCTCCTTTAGAATGGACTGGCTGGATCTCCTTGCAGTCCAAGTGTTCTCACCACCAAACAAAAAAGGTCACTACGTGGGGTGATGGATTTTTTAAGTAGCTTGTGATAATCATTTCACAGTGCATTATTGTTGCTATTCAGTCGCTTAGTCATGCCCAACCCTTTGTGACCCCATGGACTGCAGCACGCCAGGCTTCCCTGTCCTTCACCATCTCCCAGAGCTTGCTCAAACCCATGTCCATTGAGTCAGTGATGCCATCCAACCATCTCATCCTCTGTCGTTCCCTTCTCCTCCTGCCTTCAATCTTTCCCAGCATCAGGGTCTTTTCTAATTAGTCGGCTCTTCGCATCAGGTGACCAAAGTATTAGAGCTTCAGCATCAGTCCTTCCAGTGAATATTCAGGGTTGATTTCCTTTAGGATTGACTGGTTTGATCTACTTGAAGTCCAAGGGTCTCTCAAAAGTCTTCTCCAGCACCACAGTTCAAAAGTATTAATTCTTCACAATGTATATCTGTATCACTATGTACACCTTAAAATATATAGTATCTTTATTTGTCAACTATTCCTGAATAAAGCTGGGGCAAAAAATCTCTGTTCCTACCCTCCCAGCAAGTAAAGCTGGTGCTCTGCAGCTGAGGCCTTCCTTCCTGGACTCACCTTTTTATGAGGCATTTGTGTTCATAATAGGAACTTCAGCTTAAACCCCCAACGAACACAGTTCTCTTGCTAGATCAGTCTTTTTGCAAATCTTTGAAAATGTCATCTAGGCCATTTTAAAGGACAGATTAGATTTAAATCAGAGTCTTCCCAACTGTTGACCAGGACTCATTCGTGGTTCTCATAATCAATTTAGTGGGTTCCTAACTAGCACTTTTTAATAAAAAGAATAATAATAGACTAGAGAAAATATGATAGTACATTGCAGAATAAAAATGCTGTATCTTGAAACCTGTTTCCGGTATGAGTGTGTGTGTGTATACCGCTGCTGCTGCTGCTGCTAAGTCGCTTCAGTCGTGTCCGACTCTGTGCGACCCCATAGACGGCAGCCCACCAGGCTCCCCCGTCCCTGGGATTCTCCAGGCAAGAACACTGGAGTGGGTTGCCATTTCCTTCTCCGTGTGTGTACACTAGTTTGTGATATAAAATGTGTTTCTTAATGGAGATCCTAATCAGAAAGACTTGAAACCTTGATCTCTGCTGACTCAAACCCATATTTAGGAACTCTCAGGCCTTCTCACCTAATTGCTTTATATGCCAGAGAAATTGGATTAGGAGCTATAAGAGTTACGGAAGAGAGAACCATGGACTCTTTTAGGTTATTTTGGAAGATTTCATGGAGTTAGTGAACTTGAGCAGGATTTTGAGAAAAGGGCAGAACCTAACAAGTAGAAACCAGAGGGAGCCAGAGGAAAGGCAGATAAAGGAGAGAGAAAAGCATCTCAGAGCTGTGGATAGAGGGAATTTGAAGATCTGGCTCTTAGGCCTGCCTCTCAGCTGTAGAACCTCGGGCTCTAGGCCTGTTCAGAGCCAACATTTTCTGTCTACAAAATGAGTATAATCATATCTGCCCCCACTTAGTAACTACAATTTTCCAATGGAATAAGGTAAGTGAAGCCACTTTGAAAACTCAGAAGTATCAAACAAACACACGATGTGCTTAGTAAGTTTTTCCACATGAAGCAAAGGTCACACATAAAGATAAGACTGGGTGCCTGGAACAGACAGCAGCTTGGCCCATGTAGGGCTGGCAGTGAGAGAGGAAGGGATTAAAAGGTTTTTCTTGGGGAAATCTGTGGAGATTTTGAGTATCACATCAGGTGAAAATGTCTGGATTTGATTCAGCAGCTAATGGAGAAGCAGATGATCTGTAGACAAGAGTGACAGAGTCTTGCTTTAGAAAGACTGATCTAACAGCATTGATTAGGGAAAAGAAACAAGGCCCTAAGTGGAACTAGTTGCAATGGGACTAGAAAAAAAAGAGGTAGGTGCTAGAAAACCCTGGCCCCCAATCCATAGAATTTGAGGCTGCGTTACTGAGGGCATCAGTGCTGCAGAGAGGAAGGGCCAGGGAGATGCAGGTTTTAGGAGGCGAGGAGCTGCAGGTAGCTGGGGGGAGTCCAACCCTCTGCTTCTGCCCATCACAGAAATGGGAGGCGGGAAGACTACAGGAAGTCCCCTACATACAAACGAGTCCATTCCAAGAGTGGGTGCCTAAGTCCAATTCGTTCAAGTTAGCCTGCATACCCAACCAACACAATAGGCTATATAGTACTGTACTGTAATAGGTTTATAATACTTTTCACACAAATAATACATAAAAAACAAACATAAACAATAAAGAAAAACTGTTAATCTTACAGTACCTTCAAAAGTACACTAGCACAGTACAATAGGGGGCTTCCCATGTGGTTCAGTGGTAAAGAAACCACCTGCCATCGAAGGAGGTGCAAGAAATGCAGGTTCAATCCCTGGATTGGGAAGATGCTCTAAAGAAGGGAATTTCCCAGTATTCTTACCTGGGAAATCCCATGGACAGAGTAGCCTGGTGAACTACAGTTCATGGGGTCGCAAAAGAGTTGGACATAGCTGGCCTACAGGGGCTGGCACACACTTTCCCTCGGCATCTTTGAAAGTTCAAAGCAAAGTTTCATAGATAAGGAACTTACTGGATCTTCTTGGGGAGAGGATGAGTGGTTGGTCCCAGCTCCCCCAGGTAGAAACCTATTAATAAGAACCTGCACCATGTTCTTGTTGAACCTGTTCTTTGGGACAAGTGAGCCAGTCTTGCCTGGCAAATATAGTTCTCTTGATCTCTGAGTGAACTTGGTTTGTTCTCCTGAGCTGCTCTCTTACAGGGAGATGCTCTGCAATTAAAATTCTACTCAAAAAGAGGCAGAACACTTATTTTTAGTATTTTATGAAAATTCAGTCTCATCAATTTGTCTTCTATTTGCAGACTTTGCTTAAATTAAACCTCAGGTTAACTTATGTTATGAATACCGCCCTGATACCATATCCTACCAAGTCAAGTTCAAACTCATTAGCCTGGAGCAGCATGGGGGTGAGTCTAATAACTAGGTTTGGTTATCTGTTACTTACTAGCTGTGTGACACTGCAGAATTTACTGAAACTCTCTGAACCTTAATTCCCTAATCTGTAAAATGATGAAGATGATCATGATAATAATACCTATCCGTCAAGGTTGTTGTAAGTTTCACAATGTTAAGCATATCTAGCATAGAGCTTAGAAAAAAATAGACCCTCAATAAAAGGCTGCTATTGTTACTCTCATTCAGGGATATGAATTGATGTGTTCCACACTCCTTCCTACACCCTCCTTACATTACAGCTTTCCCTAATTCCATGGGCTGAGGCTTAGCCAGCCCAAGGAGGGGGGTTTCCAGGACTGACCTGGCAGCACCTATTTCTGCAGGAGCAAAAAGGCAATTTTTACTGCCCCTGTCTGTTAAGCCCACACACAGGCTCTTTGGGCAAAATAACTTTGTTCCAGCTTAACAGTCGTCCAAAAATGCCACGTGTCCCTCACTGAGAGTACGTGCACAGAGATAGACCACTCCATGTGTGTGTACCACTTCGGTCACCCTGTATCCAGGGGTTGGGGAAAGACATGGTTCCCATGGCTGCAGTCAGCTGAGACCCAGGGCAGCTGACCTCCTTCTGCCCCATGATCAGAAAAATCCTTGGGGAATCCCATCTAGCCATGAAAATAAAATGCTTATGTTTCTATCATAAAATATGATTACAAGCATTACATTCAAGCAATTAAGTGAATAGAGTATTTCTTGTGAGAAAGTCAAGTATTCACCAGCTAAACCAGAAATCGTATTCAAAGAGTATACAGCTGGGCCCCCAGAGATCACAAAGCAGCAAGATTATGAATCATGTATCCTGGTTTGGGGTCCTGACTTTGCAGGCTATGTGAGCTTGAGGCAACCCATTCCAGCCCCAGTCTCCTCATCTGTGAGGACCTGGAATGCCCCTTCCTGTTCTTTATTTTCTTTGGGTTTTGTTTTTTTTTTAAGCTGTGCCATGAAGCGTGTGGAAGCATGCCTACCATGGGTTCCCTGATCCAGGATGAAATAAGCTCCCTGCAGTGGAAGCATGGAATCCTAACCCCTAGACACAGGAAAGTCCTCCTTCCTGTTCTCTAACCAGGAAGACCACTCCCCCAACACAGAGCACTGTTCCTGCAAGTTCAGAAATCCAAGGCTTTGACAACCACACAGTATCCCCTACACTTTTTTAATAGACTTGGAAACTAGAATTCATTTTCCAGTCTTGCATGTCTATTTATGTTTCCAACCAACACCACATTGCCCAGTAAGAATGCTTAAAACAAATTCTTCTGTGAGAAATGGATCCCCCCCAAAAGTCACTTTTATGAAAAGGAGTGTATATGGTTGTGTGTGAAGAAAGGAAAGATACCTCTGGCTCCCTGTTGTATGTTTGGAATCTACTCTCCATGAATAGGGTGCACTTGTCATGTTTTCATTCTTGCAAACTTAACAAGATGTAATATCCCCTGTGGATGGCATGTAGTAAATAAAGGTGCTTACTTACATTCCCAGGAAGTAAATAATTGACATGTAACTTCCTATGATTCAACCCAAGAAACATACATGAAATGAAGGAAAGAAATGAAATAAAGTCCAATAAGCTGTTGTCAATAGCTGATTTTCATCAGCTTTCAGCAAGACCTGATTTCACCCTGTTTGTGATAGAAACAAAGAAAGAAATCTTATATCACTTCTGACAAGCCATGAACTCATCTTTTTTATGATGCTCCTTAAATTGTCACCTTTCAAATATTTTTTTCTAACTGGATCTTCATCAACTTGATTCTGAAATAATTCTTTCAAGAGAGAGTTAGAAATAGCTTCTCTGCTAAGGCTGGTTGTGGATGAGAGAGGGCAAGTGACCACAGGGGTGGCTTTTCCGTTCTAGCACAGAGCAGGAGACATTCTTCGCTTCTTACAGAAGGAGAAACTGAGGTTCAGCAGAAGTGGAACTAAAATCCATGACATGAGACAGCCCCATCCAGGGGCCCTTTCCTTATCTAGTGTTTTTTCTCTGTGGACTTCCACTATTTGATTTCTGATTTAGCTGAAAACTTTTATATTTTCTTATAACAAATTCTTTCTGGAGGAATTTTGAATTTGAATTTTATTCTTCACTTATCTGTTTCCTTGAGTGATTTTCTTGATTTCCTCTTTTGTCTGGCTCATCATTCCATTTGTTAACACAAACAAACAAAACTATTTCTGCTCTTTTCCCAAGCTACCATCTGATTAAACCATCCATAAAGCTGCTTCTCTATTAAAGCCCTCAATGATTAGTTGCCATGCTTGTGAACATTCTTGAACCAGTACTTGGCCAAATTCAAAGATGAAATATATCCTGGATGTTCCTCGCTGAGAAAAGTGCTATCCATTATCTCATAGGCTCACAGATGGGCACATTCTGAGTCTAGCAATTGCTTCAGTATGCCCCCTGCCAGATTCAAGTTCATGTCCTTGAACTGTTAGATGCTTTTTGTTTATTTGAGGTTTAGCTAGTGAGAAGAAATTCCATTTCCTTTCATTTGCTATTCCAAAATAACTAGGCATTTTCCTTTCTGGAAAAAAGGCAAGTTAGATTTGCCCTTGGCCATGATATTACTTATTATTTGGTGAAGGAAATTGACAACAGTCATCTGAAAAGTTTTGTGGAGATTGTATGTAATGGCCTTTCTCATGATTTTTCTCTTGTTTTCTAATAGCTAGTGTTTTCCTTTTCCTTTTATCCAGAGGTTTTAATAAAAATACTATAGTACAGAAAGGCCACAGAGTACTGAGAAAGAAATGAGACTTTAACATGATCATTTTAAGTATGTTTTATACAACATCAGTTTTCTTTCTCAATTAGCTCAGCATTCATTTTGCTGAGAATAATGGAAAAACTAAATGAGGTTCCCCTGTGAGTAAAGTTATGCTTTTCATTTTCTCCACTTTTCTCCTCATCTGGTCACCAGTTCTCTGCATACATCCTTTACCCTTGGGCTTCCCTGGTGGTTCAGATGGTAAAGAATTTGCCTGCAATGCAAGAGACTCGGGTTCAATCCCTGGGTCAGGAAGATCCCCTGGAGAAGGAAATGCAACCCACTCCAGCATTCTTGCCTGGGAAATCCCATGGACCGTGGAGCCTGGCAGGCTACAGTCCCTGGTGTCACAAAAGAGTCAGACAGGACTGATCGACTAACACTTTCACTTTACCCTTAGCAAAATAAAAAGATGAGAACATTTTTCCCACAAATTTATTATGCTGAGAGAGTTTTAACTGGAATATAGGGAGAAATCTACATTCAGATAAGGATTTATACAAGTCTGAACTGGTCTTTGAAATCTGTTTAGTCTACCCTTGGACCTTCCTACAAATTTGAGGGGAGAGGGAATAGTTAAAATTGGACTTAGTTCTTCTTTGCCCTTTAGTTTAATTAAAAAGAAATTCTTTATTCAGATATTTATAACATTAATTAAGACATTATTTTTCTTCCTTCCAAAGACAAGCTGTATTAAGAGTGGCATATGCATAGATCAGACCCTTCTTTGGGGTAATAGAGATTCCAGTTCACTAAGATCTATCTTTTCCCCAGTTTTCTACTTACCTAGATTGGAATCCATGCCCCATCATTTCAATAACACCCTTCCAAGCCCTCTATATTCCTCTACATCCATGTCCTTTTGGTACACCCATCGGGCAAAACCACAAGCATTGATGAACCCAACCCTCTGCTTTCGGGGAAAACTGCACCTGAGTTGCTGAGACTAGTTAGAGTTACATATCTGGGAAGACTGGTTCCCTTATAAACTGTTAATCACCAACCTCACATGACTCCATACTGCTCAGCTCTCCTACTTCACACATTGCATAATTTTTATCTTTACTTTTTCGAGCCTACATCTGCGCTCCTCAAACTTCAACTCTCCAACTTCCCATCTCACTGTCATCTCTCCCCTCCTCCTTCACAGAGAATGGAAGCCATTAGAAGGGAACTTCTCCCAGCTATGTGTCAAACATTAAAAGCAACTTACTTCTATACTTTCACTTTTCTTATATTGTCAACCACTAAATACTTCTTCTCAACTAAATACTTTGAGATAGTTTTTTTTCATTTTTATTTTATTTTGGAGTATAGTTGATTCAAAATGTTGTGTTAGTTTTGGGTGTACAACAAAATGATTCAGTTATACATATACAAGTATCAATTCTTTTTCTAATTATTTTCCCATTTGGATTATTACAGAATATTGAGCAGAGTAAACTAAGATCATGGCATCTGGTCCCATCACTTCATGGTAAATAGATGGGGAAACAATGGAAATGACAGACTTTATTTTGGGAGACTCCAAAATCACTGCAGATGGTGACTGCAGCCATGAAATTAAAAGACACTTACTCCTTGGAAGAAAAGTTATGACCAACTTGGGTGGCATATTAAAGATCAGAGACATTGCTTTGCCAACAAAGGCCCGTCTAGTCAAGGCTATGGTTTTTCCAGTAGTCATGTATGAATGTGAGAGTTGGACTATAAAGCTGAGTGTCTAAGAATTGATGCTTTTGAACTGTGGTGTTGGAGAAGACTCTTGAGAGTCCCTTGAACTTCAAGGAGAGCCAACCAGTCCATCCTAAAGGAAATCAGTCCTGAAAATTCACTGGAAGGACTGATGTTGAAGCTGAAACTCCAATACTTTGGCCACCTGATGTGAAGAACTAACTCATTTGAAAAGACCCTGATGCTGGGAAAGATTGAAAGCAGGAGGAGAAGGGGACGACCGGGATGAGATGGTTGTATGGCATCACCGACTCAATGGACATGAGTTTGAGTACTCTGGGAGTTGATGATGGACAGGGAAGCCTGGCGTGCTGCAGTCCATGGGGTCGTAAAGAGTTGGACACGACTGACCAACTGAACTGAACTGAGCAGAGTAACCTGAACTATATACATTAGGTCCTTGTTAATATCTATTTTAAATATAGTAATGTGTATATGCTAATCATAAACTCCCAGTTTATCCCTCCCCCCAACCTTAAGTCTTAACTATTTTACACCAACTGCAATTGGTAAAGTATCCACCTGCAAAGCAGAAGACCCTGGTTCAATTCCTGGGTTGGGAAGATCCCCTGGAGAAGGGAATACTCCTTCTGTGAGTGAAGAATACCTCACTCCAGTGTTCTTGGGCTTCCCTTGTGGCTCAGCTGGTAAAGAATCTACCTGCAATGTGGGAGACCTGGGTTCAATCCCTGGGTTGGGAAGATCCCCTGAGGAAGGGAAAGGCTACCCACTCCAGTATTCTGGCCTAGAGAATTCCATGGACTGTATAGTCCACAGGGTCGCAAAGAGTCAGACACATGAGCGACTTTCACTTTCATATAAATACACTTTCATGTAAATACAAACCTCACAACACCTTCATCTATCACCTTCTTTTACCTTCCCTTTTAAAGTCAAAATTCTCAGAAAAATTGACAGTAGTCACTGTCTCCATTTGTTCTCCTTCTATTCAATCCTTGGAGAAGGAAATGGCAACCCACTCCAGTGTTCTTGCCTGGAGAATCCTAGGGACGGGGGAGCCTGGTGGGCTTCCGTCTAAGGGGTCACACAGAGTCGGACACGACTGAAGTGACCCAGCAGCAGCATTCAATCCTTGCCCCTCTCAGTTCTGGCTTCCATCTCAACTACATTACTAAAGCAGTTTTGTTAGGCCCACAATGACCCCCATGTTTCTAAACCATTCAGGAACTTTTGCGTCCTCTTCTGACATGTCTTTGTAGTAGCACATGATACTGTTGATAGCTCCCTTCTTGTCATGCACTTTCTCTTGTCTTCCCTGACAGCACTCTCTTTGCGTTCCTCCTGTGTCTCTGGCTAGTCATTTTCAGGCTCAACTTCCTATTCCATTAAGTGATGGAATTCATCAAGTTTCTATCCAAGGCCCTCTTCTCTTCTCACCCTATTCTCTACCCCTAAATGTTCATCTATGTTTTTGTTATTCAATCACTAAATCGTGTCTGACTCTTTGCCACCACATGGACTGCAGCAAACCTGGCTTCTCTGCCCTCCACTATCCCCCAGAGTTTGCTCAAATTCGTGTCCATTGAGATAGTGATGCCATCCAACCGTCTCATCCTCTGCTGCCCTCTTCTCCTGCCTTCAATCTTTCCCAGCATCAGGGTCTTTTCCAATGAGTCAGTGCTTCACATCAAACGGCCAAAGTAGTGGAGCTTCGGGATCAGTCCTTCCAATGAGTATTCAGGACTGATACCCTTTAGGATGGACTGGTTGGATCTCCTTGCAGTCCAAGGAATTCTCAAGAGTCTTCTCCAACACTGCAGTTCAAAAGCATCAATTCTTTGGCACTCAGAATTCTTTATGATCCAGCCTCACATCCAGACATGACTACTGGAAAAACCATAGCTTTGACTATATGGACCTTTGTCAGTAAAGTGATATCTCTGCTTTTTAATATGCTGTCTAGGTTTGTCATACCTTTCCTTCCAAGGGGGAAGCATCTTTTAATGTCATGGCTGCAGTCATCATCTGCAGTGATTTTGGAGCCCAAGAAAATAAAATCTGTCACTGCTTCTACTTTTTCCCCTTTGATTTGCCATGAAGTGCTGCTCTTGGAATAAAATAACAGGGAAACAGATAAATCGCAAATTTAAACCTCTGTCAAACTCCAGGTACGTAAATGTAACTTGATAACCCCACGCATATGCCTAAAACTCAGAAATTTCCCCTCCAAATTTAATCCATGTCCAGCATCCCCTCTATTCTGTTATGCAGCAAAAAGTTCAAGCATTTTTCTGGAGACTGTCTCCTTGACCCAGCTCTTATGTAAATCACCTCTCATCGGTTTTACTACTTTCAAAATTTACATTCAGGATAGCTAACATTCTGATTGGTATTGTTTGCTTGAATTTTTAAAAAGAACTACCTAGCACTTTTTATTTTCCTCTAACCTCCTCTAACACAGTGAAACAAGAAAGACTTATAAATGGGAAATTATGTAAGTGTAAAATACTGCACAGGATCAAAATTTAAAAAAAAATTACATAGCAGGAAATATTTTGTTATTTTTAAAGAGATTCAACATCAATAGTGGGCATCATGCTTGTCACCTTTTCAAAGTCACGATCACTAAATTACACAGAAATGAGAGCACATAAAGGACTATAGCTACACCAAGAATTTCAGAAGGTCTAAATGGATTAATGTCTTATCTTCTTAGATACATACATTTCTTCCATTTGGTGGAGTTGTAAAATGGAGGTTTAAAGTTAATTTTCTGATTATAAAATCTTAAAAATGGGCCTCCTCATCATATCATATTTCTCAAGAGATCTGGAATGTGGCCTGTAAAAGAGATGTCTCAATATATTTTGAAATATTATCTTAAATCTAAGCAGAAAGCATGAGAAAGTTAGAGTGAACATTTACCCTGTTTTCTTTTGGTCCCGACTGTTTATACACTAGTAAGGAATGATAGATTCTTCTGCAAAGCCTCCTGAGAATATGGAACTAAATACATCCAAATATTGAATTGTTTGGAAAAATAAGAGTTACATTTTTGCAGATAAACCTCTGTTGAAAGCTAAGTATTCATAGGAATATTGAAAGGAGCTTTCCCAAATAATATGCCTCCCTCTGCCAAAATACAAAGCAACCTCCATCAGTCAATAATGAGCATGACTAATTATTAACCTGAATAACAGATGACATCAGAGAAAACTGGCATAAATTATCCCAAAATGAACTGTGAGTGAATCTGTCCACTTAATGAATCTAATTTACATGATTCTTCTCCCTGCTGTTCCCTTTGTAAATAATCTTTCATTTAAATCATTTCCAGCCCAAAAGCTGAAATCATTATTCTGAGAGTTATGTGGGTTTGATGGGTAAGCCATTCTTTCAGCCATAACTTGCAAGCTGTTCAGATCATTGATCACTACACCTGGCTCTTGGTTTGGATACAATTTTGCCCAGGTAGTCAGCTCAGGACCTTGTTCGGAGCTCAGATCACAAAGAGAGACTCGTTAAAGGGAACTCACAGGACCTAAAACCAGGCTTCAGAGGCAGCAATGTGGGGTAAACAAATGTATATCCTCTGTCATTTTTAACTTACAAGTAGCAAACAAAAGCATCTCCTTTTATTCATAACCGTGAATCATCTTTGACATCATCAAAAGAATCAATGATAGTCACACCACTTTCACAGCCCTCCAAGGTCCAGCAGCCCCTTTATCCATTTTGGGGGAACCCAGTGGGGACTCCTACCATTTTCTCTTTATAGCATTTTCTTGCTGAATCCCGGACCACATTATGAAGCCATATTATTGATTTGATCACCACTTGTGGCAGTTCTCTCTTAGCAGTTAAAAATTACTTTATTTTTCTCTCTTAACCTCTTGCTTGAACACCTCATTCTGAAAATCGGCTTACTCTCACCCTTCATTCCCACACTTTGCCTGAAAAAAGAGAAGGATCTTAAAAGACTGCCCTCCCATTCCTCTCACTACAAAGTGAAAAATCAAAAGGAATTTAATATTTCCTGTCACACGTGTGCTCGTGTGTGCATGATCACACAAAATTAGTCCCTGCAATATAAAGAGGAAAAGAACCAAGGAGAAAAGCATCCATAACCTCTTTGGGTATTAAGTCTATGGAATGTGCTATACAGTCAAACCATCTATTAAGGTCAAAACCATTATCTCCTCCTCTGGGTGTCTAAACTGCCCATAGCAGTCATTTCAGCAGATAAAGGAATAAAGACTAGGAAATAGGATAGTTGCAGATTTGAGAAACAGTGAAAGTGTCAGTGCCATGAATGGCAACACTACCACTTGTATTATTACAGTCATTTTTATATTACCAGCTTTTGAGGATTATATTATCTAGTATTTGAGGACTGTTTTGGCAATTTGTTCAAAGAGAGATAAGATAGAAGCAAGGGTCTTTTCACAAAGAGAGGCATGTTTGTGTGTGTGTGTGTGCATGCCCATGTGTGTGTGTGCCTGTATGTGCCTTCAAGACATACAAGGTACACCATACCTGACCTGAGTGATAAAACGGATTGCCCAATAGGAATTTTTATAGCTAATTTTTAGTTCACTTGGTCTTTTGAAATAAGATATGTTATAGTCTTCATAAGGGTATGTGTCTATGTGTCTATAAGCATTGTACAACTTTAACAACTTGCTCAAGTTAATCTTGACACATTCAGTGTAAGCTGGTTGGCCTTGACAGCTGTTTGACCTTGAAGGTTATTTTATTTGTGACTGTTGGCTTTAGTGAAATGACTGATGCTGAAGCTGAAGCTCCAATACTTTGGCCACCTGATGTGAAGTACTGACTCATTGGAAAAGACCCTGATGCTGGGAAAGAGTGAAGGCAGAAGGAGAAGGGGACAACAGAGGATGAGATGGTTGGATGGCATCACTGATTCTATGGACATGAGTTTGAGCAAGCGCTAGGAGTCGGTGATGAACAGGGAAGTCTGGCATGCTGCAGTCCATGGGGTCACAAAGAGTCAGACACAACTGAGCAACTGAACTGAACTGATTGCTCTAGTGGCTACTAGATAATAGCATTGGGTGGGGTGTTTTAAATCTAAGGTAGTTCAATGATAAACTGGAATATGTCCCCAAGAGGTTTATGAAGTGTTTCATGAGGAATCTTTCAGCTCAATAAATTCTGGACCAGGGCCCGCTGGTCAGAAGGAAGCATAAGTTCTGGTGTTGGTCTCACTGAGAGTTCCCTTCCTATGGGATCAACAAGCACTCTCTAATGTGGTCTGCAAAGCTCTGGGATGTGCTAAGTGAAATGCGAAACTCAGAACCATAGTTTCCACATTCACCTTTGCCTGCCTCCTACTGACATGGCTGGAGAGCTGGGCCCTGCCCATGACATGGCTTAGAACACAGCTGTACATGCAGAGGCATATTTACCAAGTATCAGTGACATTTAACTCTAAGGGCCCTTTACTTGAGGGAGCCCCTTGTAAAGAATCTGTCTTTATTTTATACCCAAAGTTCATATTCTTTCTGTTAGGGAGGGTCCCCCAGACTAACAGAAGGTTACTGGCTCCACAAAATCTGGATCCACTCCCATTCATTTGAGGAAGCAAGATAGAGAAAATAAAACTAAGTATTAGTCTTTTAAAAAACTTTTCAAGGATTTTACAAAACAGATGACAATTTAAGTATTTATTTTATTTTTGGCCACACCACACAGCATTGGGGAGCTTAGTTTCCCAAGCAGGGATAGAAACTCGGGCCCCCTGTAGCGGAAGTGCAGAGTCATAACCTCTGGACCACCAGGAAAATCCCAAATTTTCAGTCTTACTGTAATAATATTTGTTACATCACTGTGAAAGATTTCAATCTCTAGCAGCCATTCAGCACTATTTTCTGCATTTGTTTATTGGAGTAGTTTTGGTAAAAGAATATGTTTTCAATTTACTTGAGCAGGGTTCAAAATTTCCTTGAAAAGTGTAACCCTCAATTTGGAGCCTGAAACTAATGTTATTCCTCTCCACACCTCTCCCCAACCATCTTGCACAGCTTCTCCTACTCCTCATACTATAGAAAGTACCACCTTGTTAACTCTTGAAAAGTGTGCTTAAATTCACAGTACTCAATGTTTATTACAAGATCTCTCCCAATAAACCTTTCAATTTTCAGTCTAACTTTGCATTATAGCTAATGACCTAGAATGATTCACTTGCCCTCCTTTGCCACTCAATCCGGTTATGAATTGATGATTATTTTTACATCTCACTCTGGATCCCCCAAAATGCCCCAGACTACAAATCCTTAACTTGCTTTGGAGGCTCCCAACTGGTGCTGTCTCAGTGGTAGATTCTCATGACCAAAGCTTCGTGGGAGCTAGGCACCTGTAAGCCCTCCTCTCCAAAGGGCCTGCACAATAGAAACACTAAAGAACAGTGACAAAGAGCCTAATTAAAGAAAATTACCTCCCAATTGGACCAAATTAATGCTATCCTGAGGTAAGCTCAGAGAAAAGAACTGATTATATTCAAAGTAAGTGCCAGAAGGCACTTGGGCAGAGTTTTCAGCTTATAACATAGTGGGAGGGGCAGTCTTAAGAATTTTGTTAAGGATTTCTTAAAGAATTTTTTTTGGAATTCAGTACACTTTTCAGGTTTAATTATGATTCTGCTACCAGCAAGAGTGATAAAGTTCAGATGATTCTAACTGCACAAAATATGTAGAAATGAATAAAACCTTTGGTCCTGACGACTGACAAATTTCAATAAATTCCTATCTCTCTTCTTTACATTACTCATACCAAGTCATTTGTATTACCATCTTAGAAAGAGAGAAAGAAAGGGTACCCACAGACAGGTGTTTGGACCTCAAGAGAATCTTTACTAAACAGAGATTAGATCTGGGAAGAATACCTTTCCTGAGTATATTCTGAAATATAGACGTGTATAGTAAGGGAAAACAATTATCATGAATCACATTTGAAAAAGGATCGGTGCCTCCTTTCCAGAAGAAATCTTTTTTAAAAATAGTTATTTATTTATTTGGCTGCATCAGGTCTTACTTGCGGCATGCAGGATCTTCCCTGCATCATGCAGGATGTTTCCTTGTGGAGCATGCGGTCTCAGTAGCTCCGAGGCATATGGGATCTTAGTTCCCCAACCGACCAGAGATCGTACCTGTGTCCTCTGCATTGCAAGGCAGATTCTTAACTGCTGGACCACCAGGGAAGTCCTTCCAGAAGAAATCTTCAAGAGTGTGTACACAGAGAGCACTGCGAAAGCCCAACCCAAAATCTCATTGATGAAGTGTCTTCAAAGACTCTACTATAGAGTGGTTGTGGTGGGAACCCAGCTTGGTTTTCTGCTGAGAAATCCCAACAACTCATCAGTACCTGTTTTCTCATCATGATATCCACTAGGGCTACCACCGTGCCTGGCACAGAGCAAGTGTTCTAGTAAATGGCTAATCAGCAGATCATCAAAAAGGTCCTTCAATTAAATAGTAGTAAAAACACAAATGTATTTCATTAAATGGCTTGCTCTATTTCAGGCTGGTGTTGAGCATTGACTTTTGACCTTTGTCCATGGCTTTATTTATTTGCTTTGCACTTAATTTTTGCAGCTCAGCATGGCTGTGCACAGAATCTGGAAACTAAGTCTATGTTATGCCAGTCAAGCATGAAATTATAGCTTGTTGGCTGATACTGCACAAGGGTGCCTAGGAGACTAAGCATGAGATAACAGTACTGAGGGCTTCTAACAGGAATTTAATCAACCATTATTCCAAGACACTTATTATTTTGTTTACAACGTCATGATGCACAAGTTCTTGTGATGTGTCTTTAATGCTTTTCAGAGTTCTCCAGTGCATTAGTCTTTGACCTGATCGCTTTTTTCCATGTCAGTTAACACCTTTTGGGGGAGCTGTAATTGTATGTAGCACACCCCGTAAGTCAGGCAGCACCCATTCTTTTACAGAAGCAGTTGTCACTCCCAAAGTCATATTAATAATTGTAAGAAAACAGTGAATTGAGCCACAGCTGTTAACATTAATCTAATGATCAGAACTGAACACAGCCAAGCTTGGCTTTGGAACAGAAGAGGAAATTACCAGTGTAGATGTGATTGTTAAGAATTTCAGAGAACACCTCAACAATCTGCTCTTTTAGTGACAACTATTGTTCACTGGGCGTAACAAGGGTTTTCAATGGTGGGCAATACAATGTGATAGAGAGCCTTAGGAACAGCAGTGAAAAGGATCTGAAGAGTCATTTATTCGTGTTAGAAACAAAGCAGTGTTTTGGAAGGAATGTAACATAAAGGGCGGTGGGCGGGGGGTGGCAGGGGAAGGAAATCTGTGCTTTGAGCAAGAATCAGGCAGCCTAGAACCCAAGCAGATCTTCATCCAAGGCTTGAGCCCAGTAGGTGAGCAAGAGAGCTGGGAACTGCATTTCTTCTCCCTCAGTTGCTCAGCTCCGGGAGGGGAAACAAATTATAATTAATTACAAAAGCAAAAGATGACAGCCAAGACATACTAGCAGTGAAGGAAGCTGAGGACACCTATCCAAGGATTGATATGATGAGCCTCCACACCAGGAGGGGGCACTAGTGAGCATATTGTGAGACAGAGCAAGGTGGGGTTCCAGGGACACACAAATAATCACTGATGATGATTGAGAGAGAAACCATCCACCAGCAGATAGTGGCATAGGGAAGCCAAAATTCTGTCCCTCGGGCTGTCAGTTGACACAGAACTTGTGTAGGAGGCATCAGGAAGCTTTGAATTACAGAGTTTGAAGTTTTCCAGCATTCTCAACCATTCCATGGCTATAATTCCAACAAGGCCTAATAGAGAAGAAATCGCATGGCATTCTTTCATGTTATAAGCTAAGGTGGTATGACTTGTGGAACTTCAAAAGACTTCGGATTCATAACACATGTGTTCAGACCCCTGTCTCTTTTGATTAATATTAAATAACTGAGTGACCTGGACAAGTCACTTTTTAAATCTCTGTTTTCTAATCTTCCAAAGGGGAAGAAGCTATTGTCATAATGGTAAATAGGAAGTAGTATGCCCACGTTCATGATTATTTAAGTAACTTGACAACCCAAAAAAGATGTCCTTTTCATCATAGGGGACTGGAATGCAAAAGTTGGAAGTCAAGAAACACCTGGAGTAACAGACAAATTTGGTCTTGTAGTACAGAATGAAGGAGAGCAAAGGCTAATAGAGTTATGCCAAGAGAATGCACTGGTCATAACAAACACCCTCTTCCAACAATGCAAGAGAAGACTCTACACATGGACATCACCAGATATTCAACACCAAAATCAGATTGATTATATTCTTTGCAGCCAAAGATGGAGAAGCTCTACACAGTCAGCAAAAATAAGACTGGGAGCTGACTGTGACTCAGATCATGAATTCCTTATTGCAAATTCAGACTTAAATTGAAGAAAGTGGAGAAAACCACTAGACCATTCAGGTATGACCTAAATCAAATCCCTTATGATTATACAGTGGAAGTGAGAAATAGATTTAAGGGACTAGATCTGCTAGACAGAGTGTCTGATGAACTATGGATGGAGGTTTGTGACTTTGTACAGGACACAGGGATCAAGACCATTCCCAAGAAAAAGAAATGCAAAAAAGCAAAATGGCTGTCTGAGGAGGCCTTACAAATAGTTGTGAAAAGAAGACAAGTGAAAAGCAAAGAAGAAAAGGAAAGATATAACCATCTGAATGCAGACTTCCAAAGAATAGCAAGGAGTGACAAGAAAGCCTTCTTCAGCAATCAATGCAAAGAAATAGAGGAAAACAATTGAATGGGAAAGTCTAGAGATCTCTTCAAGAAAATTAGAGATACCAAGGGAACATTTCATGCAAAGATGGGCTCAATAAAGGACAGAAATGGTATGGACCTAACAGAAGCAGAAGATATTAGAAGAGGTGGCAAGAATACACAGAAGAACTGTACAAAAAAGGTCTTCATGACCAAGATAATCACAATGGTGTGATCACTCACCTAGAGCCAGACATCCTGGAATGAGAAGTCAAGTAGGCCTTAGAAAGCATCACTAAGAACAAAGCTAGTGGAGGTGATGGAATTCCATTGATCTATTTCAAATCCTGAAAGATGACGCTATGAAAGTGCTGCACTCAATATGTCAGCAAATTTGCAAAACTCAACAGTGGCCACAGGACTGGAAAAGGTCACTTTTCATTCCAATCCCAAAGAAAGGCAATGCCAAAGAATGCTCAAACTACTGCACAATTGCACTCATCTCACACACTGGCAAAGTAATGCTCAAAAGTCTCCAAGCCAGGCTTCAACAATATGTGAACCATGAACTTTCAGATGTTCAAGCAGGTTTTAGAAAAGGCAGAGGCACCAGAGATCAAATTGCCAACATCCACTGGATCATGGAAAAAGCAACAGAAAAACATCTATTTTTGCCTTATTGACTATGCCAAAGCCTTCGACTGTGTGGATCACAATAAACTGTGAAAGATTCTGAAAGAGATGGGAATACCAGACCACCTGACCTGCCTCTTGAGAAACCTGTATGCAGGTCAGGAAGCAACAGTTAGAATTGGACATGGAACAACAGACTGGTTCCAAATAGGAAACGGAGTACATCAAGGCTGTATGTTGTCACCCTGCTTATTTAACTTATATGCAGAGTATATCATGAGAAACGCTGGGCTGGAAGAAGCACAAGCTGGAATCAAGATTCCCAGGAGAAATATCAATAACGTCACATATGCAGATAACACCACCCTTATGGCAGAAAGTCAAGAAGAACTAAAGAGCCTCTTGATGAAAGTGAAAGAGGAGAGTGAAAAAGTTGGCCTAAAGCTCAACATTCAGAAAACAAAGATCATGGCATCTGGTCCCATCACTTCATGGCAAATAGATGGGGAAACAGTGGAAACAGTGACTGACTTCATTTTTGGGGGCTTCAAAATCACTACATATGGTGATTGCAGCCATGAAATTAAAGGACTGTTACTCCTTGGAAGCAAAGTTATGACCAACCTAGACAGCATATAAAAAAGCCGAGACATTATTTTGCCAACAAAGGTCCAGCTAGTCAAGGCTATGGTTTTTCCAGTTATCATGTATGGATGTGCAAGTTGGACTATAAAGAAAGCTGAGTGCAGAAGAATTGATGCTTTTGAAATGTGGTGTTGGCGAAGACTTGAGAGTCCCTTGGACTGCAAAAAATCCAACCAGTCCATCCTAAAGGAGATCAGTCCTGGGTGTTCATTGGAAGGATTGATGTTGAAGCTGAAACTCCAGTAATTTGGCCACCTGATACGAAGAGCTGACTCATTGGAAAAGACCCTAATGCTGGGAAAGATTGAGAGCAGGAGGAGAAGGGTAGGACAGAGGATGAGATGGTTGGATGGCATCACCAACTCAATGGACATGGGTTTGGGTAGACTCTGGGAGTTGGTGATGGACAGGGAGGCCTGGCGTGCTGCAGTTCATGGGGTCACAAAGAGTCAGACATGACTGAGCAACTGAACTGAACTCCTTGGAAGGAAAGTTATGACCAACCTGGACAGCATATTAAAAAGCAGAGACATTACTTTGTCCACAAAGGTCCATCTAGTCAAGGCTATGGTTTTTCCAGTGGTCATGTATGGATGTGAGAGTTGGACTATAAAGAAAGCTGAATGCAGAAGAATTGATGCTTTTGAACTGTGGTCTTGGAGAAGACCCTTGAGAGTCCCTTGGACTGCAAGGAGATCCAACCAGTCCATTCTAAAGGAGATCAGTCCTGAATACTCATTGGAAGGACTGATGCTGAGGCTGAAACTCCAATATTTTGGCCACCTGATGCAAAAAGCTGACTCATTTGAAAAGACCCTGATGCTGGGAAAGATTTAGGGCAGGAGGAAAAGGGAACAACAGAAGATAAGATGGTTGGATGGTATCACTGACTCAGTGGACATGAGTTTGGGTGAACTCTGGGGGTTAGTGATGGACAGGGAATCCTAGCATGCTACAGTTCATGGGGTCGCAAAGAGTCGGACACGACTGAGCGACTGAACTGAACTGAACTGAACTGACAGCCTATACAAAATCCTCAGGCTGCTGCAAGTCTTTTTTTTTTTTCAACACAAAGGTGATTGACTGCCCTCGATCATTCTGATTTTTTTTTCCTCCAGCAAGTGGCTGCTCTGTGTAGAAGCAAACACCAGTAAGGCCATCACCTGGTTTGGGTGCAGTCAGGTGTGTCATTATTTTTAAAGAATCTTTCAAAAATATGTATGCATGTTCCAAGTTCTGTACGCACACTGTGGGCTGGGAATGAGTTAAATCAAAAATAAATGACTAGGCAGAGCTGACTGGCTGCTGCTTGCTCCCTCTCCCTCCCTCTCTATGGGTTTCACAGAGGTGTTCATTAATATAACACTGCCCTGTCTGCCTGGCAGGAGTTTGAGTCTGACACAGAAAGCCACAGGTCAAATTGGGCCAAAAATGTTTACAGTGCCCTTCCCTTTGCCGCATTTTTGGTGCAAGCTGAAATATTACATAAAACAGGATTCAGTCTTATTTACAATGAAACCTCTTAAAATGGATTTAGGCACAACTGAGTTGACAACTATAATACTTTGACATTGCAGTCAAAAATGAAAGCTCTTTTCTTCCTAAAACTTTCCAAGACAGACCACTAAGATGATGTAGCCAGTTTGCAGCCTGGCACACAAAAAAAACCCAATATGCATTCCTTACCTTCCCCAAATACATGAGTATATATTTAATAAACCTTTTATTTAAAGCGGTCCATTGTTATTGTTATCGTTATTCAGTAGCTGGGTCATGTCCAAATCTTTGTGACGCCATTGACTGCAGCATGCCCTGCTCGTCTGTCCTCCACTATCTCCCATAATTCGCTCAAATTCATGTCTACTGAGTTGGTGATGCCATCTAGCCATCTCATCTTCTGCTACCCCCTTCTCCCTTTGCCTTCAGTCTTTCCCAGTATCAAGGTCTTTTCCAATGAGTCAGCTCTTCAAGTGGCCCAATTTTAGAGCTTTAGCTTCAGCATCAGTCCTTCCAATGAATATTCAGGGTTGATTTCCTTTAGGGTTGACTGATTTGATCTCCTTGCTATCCAAGGGCCTCTCAAGAGTCGCCTCCAGCACATCCATATTAGACTCTTATATACAAAAGTCACTTAACTGGCATTTAAGGATCCCTCCTTGTTTCCTTTACCCTTTTCTTAGGAACAAAAAAGCAAAAAACCATGTGATTCTCCTTCATGGGGTATGACTGGCTCCACTCTGGCCCTGGCAGAAGCAGCAGTGAGTTCTGACCTTCAGAGTAGCCAGACAGATACTTCTCTGCCAACAGAGAGGATGAAAGTCTAGGAAGGAAGGGATATGGGTACAAGGCCAGGGTTTCCAAAGACTAGAGATTCCCCTTCCCACTACTTAGTTCCCCAAGAACCTTATCAGGGTTTGCCAAGCTGCCTCTAAAGCAAACAGTAGTTTCTAAACATGGAGGCAGCTCAGAATCCCCTAAGGCTTTGGTAAAAAGTTAAGATCACTGGTCCTCCCCCTGAATATTCTGATTTAACAACCTAGATAGTATATTAAAAAGCAGAGACATTACTTTGCCAACAAATGTCCGTATAGTCAAGGCTATGGTTTTTCCCGTGGTCATGTATGGATGTGAGAGTTGGACTGTAAAGAAAGCTGATCGCTGAAAAATTGATGCTTTTGAACTGTGGTGCTGGAGAAGACTCTTGAGAGTCCCTTGGACTGCAAGGAGATCCAACCAGTCCATTCTAAAGGAGATCAGTCCTGGATGTTCATTGGAAGGACTCATGCTAAAGCTGAAACTACAATACTTTGGCCAACTAATGCGACGAGTTGACTCACTGGAAGAGACTCTGATGCTGGGAAGGATTGGGGGCGGGAGAAGGGATCGACAGAGAATGAGATGGCTGGATGGCATCACCGAATCAATGGACATGAGTTTGAGTGAACTCCGGGAGTTGGTGATGGACAGGGAGGCCTGGCATGCTGTGATTCATGGGGTCACAAAGAGTCGGACACGACTGAGCAACTGAACTGAACTGAACTGAACTGAACCAGTATTCCATGGGATTCTGCTATAGTAGGTCAACAGGAAAGTTTTGGGAAAGTCCAGAAGTCATCTGAAGGAGTTGCCCTATCAGATTCCAGTGTGGTCTGAATGCTGTGCCCATTTTACAAAAGAGAACACTGAGGCTCAAAGTCACAAAGCAAGGAAGGGGCCAAACTGACTCATGAACCAAAATCTGTTAGAATTCCAGAGCCCACACTTTGACTCACTGTGGGACAGTCTCTCCAAGTTCAGTGGGTGACTGAGTCTCAACTTACTTCCTCTGCTATGGCTGCTAATTAATAGTTTTCCATGTGTCAGCTTCCAACAGCTCTCTGCTAATTTATGCTGTTGAAATGGAATAACCAGGATTGTTAATCAGAAGCCTTGTTTTTAAACCCATTTTAGGTCCATGGTCATGGTGTAAGGGCACGTAGGTAGAGGCAGATCTCTCCCAGGAGTCAAGTTCACGGGCTTTGTGACACCTCTTTTCTGCTTGTGCTCAGGCCACTTTTTCAGACGTGCACAGGGTGAAAATTGGATTTCCAGACAATTAAAATTAAAAGAAGTCCAGTTGATTGACACGTGTAAATGCTTACCCAGGGATTTCTTATATCTAGGGCAGTGTTCTTCACACCAATTATAGCCTTTTTTTTTTTCAAATATATAATTAATAAAAGCAAAACTGCTCGGGTTGAAGGTGGGATGAATATCTCAGAGCCTAGAGTCCAGCCTTTTCTCCACTGACCTTCTTCTCCTCCCCATGAAATCCACTCCACTCACCAGGGAATCTTGAGGCCCCACAGAACATAGCTGGAAAGCCAAGGTCCTAGTGTCTCCTTCCAATGATTAAAAAAAAAAAAAACAAACAGATGCTAATGAAATGCACAAGATTTTGCCAAGAGAGTAAATCATAACAAATGAATAGAACAACTCTTACCTGGCTCCATTGTTAGGAATTAATAAAAACTGATAATTCTAGACTTTAGACTTGGAGTTAGGGACTTTTGCAGTCTGTTGTATGTTCCTGTGCTGGTGGCTTTTATTACCAGGGCAAGTCATGGGGCTTGCCTGGTAACTTGTGTCTCCTCAAGGCCTATTTTCATGGTCTATCGCCAGACCAGGAAGCAGCCCACTGGACTTAGATAAATGTTGTCAAATGAAACATGTTCAGGGCTGCTCGTTACTATAGCTGCCTTGGTTGTGTAGGGAGATAAGAGAACTGAAGTTTCAGACCAAGTAAGAATTTAGTGTTTCCTGTGAATAACTAGTTTCCTGCTTATGAGTTCTGAGATGATCCTGATAGTTAGAGCATTAATTGGATTAATTGGCTGCAAAATAAAAACTTGCTTACTTGAAATGAACTTGTGAAACAGACAAATCCAAGTTGTATATATATTTGCAAAAGGACATTTAAAATTAGCGAATATGTCTGTTAATTTTAGAGGTTCGTTGTACCTCTAAAATTTCGTTGGTTCACAGAAATTACAACCAAGCAAACACACCTTGTTAGGGCAATGACATGATATGCTTACAATGAGGATTTAGGTCAACCAAAACACAAAGTGAAAGCACAGTTCCTGGTAGGTGGGAATTACCTTGTCCAGACCAGAGAGAAATATTCATGTTCCCATTAGTCCTCCGTAAACAGACCACAGGAGATGTAAAAATCACCCATTTCCTTAATGCCATTTGCAGATTTAAAGGTTAACATACTAAGTGAAGGAATTCAGACAGAGAAAGACAAAAACCATATCATATCACTTATATGTAGAATCTAAAATATGACACAGATGAACTTATCTATGAAACAGACTCAACAGTCGTAGAGAACAGACTGTGGTTGCCAAGAGGAAGGTGGGTGCGGGAAGGACGAATTGGGAGTTTGCGATTAGCGAACTGGATAAACAAGGTCCTACAGGATAGCATAGGAAACTATATTTAGTATCCTGTGATGAACCATAATAGAAAAGAATATGGAAAGAGTATGTATGTACACACACACATTTATAACTGAATTACTTTGCTGTGCAGCATAAATCAGCTATACTTCAATACATTTTTAAAAAATATCACCCATTTTCTGGGCCACAGGGTGAGACCAGACTACTTGCCAAAGCAAGAGGCTCAGGTTTTAGTTCTCGATCATAAAAGTGAACTTGATCATACCTAAGAGCAGCAACATATTCCCCAACTGCTCTTATTTCTTCTAATAAATTTCCTGTGTTTTACATGTGATTTACATTAAAGTCCTGAAAATAAAATAAAGGAGTAAAAAGAAGATAACTCTTGTCATCAGATTACCCTGTGATCGTAAGCAAGTTACTTAACGTCTCTAAGATGTGGTTACTTCAGCTGTAAATTGGGGATAATAGATACATATTTAAAGGATTAATGTGGGGATCAAATGGAATTATATATTTCCATATAAGTTAGCAAACATGTAAACACACAGAAGGCTGTCAAGAAAGCAGAGCCATTATTATTAATAGTTATACTATTTGAATAAATGCCAAATAATGGCAAATCCTTTCCCATCTTCCCCAAGCCATCTTCTCCCCTCTCCACAATTGTCATGAAAGATGAAACCTCTTATGTTTAATAACATTCTCAACTAATACCCAGACAGGTGGATCTCAACCCCTAGGTACACATGAAATCATTTGGGTTCATTGGTTTAGGGTGCATCCTATGTATAAGATATTTTTAATAAGAACTCAAGTATTTCAGTGTACAACTAGGGTTGAGAACCAATGGCTTAAACTATTGAACACTCCAATCCATTCTCTAGTGTCCTGGTGAAATAGACTTTCCAATAGTCAAGTCTGACGCTGTTACTTCTATATTCAAAAAGCTTAGATAGCTTCCTTTGCCTACAGCAAAGACAGTGAATATACTTTTCCTGTGTTCCAATCCAGTAAGGTGGAGGCGGCTTCCTAAAGCCCCGTGTAGAGAAGGATTCCGTGGGTTGGTCTGGGCTCAGCAGGAAAGAGCACCATTCATGACAGACTGGGGACATCTGCCATGAGAGTAGTAACGGGGAACGCTGGGATTTGCCCTTCCCAGTAAATGGAATAAAGCGGAAGCGCCAACATGGCATTGGAGATCCTGCAGAGGTTATTTCTCTAGTTCCATTTCCTCCCTATAAAGCCACAAACTTTATCCACAATCAATTTCTTATTTTCTTAATTTTCCTCCCAAGCATGAGTCCGTAACTCTATGACTTGACTCGTACTATTCCTCTGCTAGGAAAGGACAGGGCCTCGCCCTCCTCCCACCCTACCATCACCGCTCCTCAATCTCCTAATCCAGCTTCAAAATTCAGGCTGAATGTCACCTTTTTGGGGAAAACTCCTATGACGACACCAGATATAGTCTCTCTCTCTCTACCTCCATCCTTGTGAAGCATTTTCCCCTATTTTTATAACTGACTTTGTCACAATACCATATGGTAATTTACTCTATGTTTACATATTCGAATCCCCCAGTGTTTGAAGCATATCATTAATGCTCAGTAAATGTTGATGAATGAGTGAATAGACTCCTTGGTGGCAGATACTGTCACTGCTTACTCATCTTGTTTCCCAATGCCCAACTAATAACTGACACGCAGTAGGAATTCAGAAGTCTGCTGAGCAACTGAGCCAGTGTCTAAAGGCTCTGCTGCCATCCGTATGGCACCATGATCTGTGCTCATTCTGAGTCACAAATCACAATCTGCCAGAAAACTTCCATCTGGAGTGATCACTCCCCTCAGCAGCTTTTTCTTTCAGTCTTTAGGCCTGTTTTGTTCTCTATTCAACAGGAAATAATTGAATGCTAGCACTGACTCAAAAATAACTCGGGAAGCTATAAAAATTGTTAAAAATCTATTAGTAATATTGTGCAGGATGCTTTATGACAGTCCTGCCGAGGGCCATCCATCTAGCTCTCAGGGTTTCTTTATGCATTTCTGTTGCACATGTTCTTCTTATCCATGTGGTCAAGGCAGCCCACCTGCCCCTCACACCCCCTCTTGTGTGCAGCTCGGCCTTGCTGACTGCTCAGTGCAGACAAACTGATCAGATGTCCATGGTAGGGAAAGGGAAACTGCTCAGGGTTTGCTCAGGATTATCCCTAATCAGTTAATGTTGTGCAGAAGAAGTGTTTAGAGCAGGAAATGGCAACCCACTCCGGTATTCTTGTCTGGGAAATCCCATGGACAGAGGAGCCTGGCAGGCTACAATCCATGGAGTCGCAGAGAGTCGGGCACAGTTGAACAACTGAGCACACACACAGCATAGCATAGAAGAAATTATTGAATCTGTCCTTTCTAATACCCTCCACCTGAAACATAAATGCTGTCCTCTCTCCATTAACTAAAGGTGAAATTCTGCCCACAGAGAATTCTTTTGCAAGCACGACCATGCTGAGATGCACAAAGAGTTAAGCTTTCTTGATTCCTTGCGGTTTACTCATTTAAATCAGCATCTCCACAGAGCAGAAACTATTCTGGCTCCATGCATAAGTGGAATATCTAATATAAAATTACATTATAGTGAAATATGCGTTAATGCAAGCCTCATAAAGTGCTTTTCATGTTCTGTGGGCATCCAGAAGTTGAAAATGACTATAATCTTATTTTAGTTGCTGTTCAAATGATGATTCATCAGGTTAATACGCTTAATTAAAAGTCACATTTGAAACATTCAAAGGGATAGTTAGTTCGCTATTGGCATTTGCTATGACATATTTAAGCATTGTGGAAACAAGACAATGGAATGTGTCACTCCTGCTAGAAATAGAAGGAAGATCTTTTATGATCTTCAGGAAACAGCATGTGCTTGACATCCAAGAAAATGTAACTAACAGTATCCTAAAATATTAGCCATTAATAATACATGTGTGCTTCAAGAGACACTTCAAAATAATATCCAAACCGCTTAACTGTCTACCTTTAAATAAAAATGAATGAAAAAGAGATATGTCCAGATGCTGTTTATTCCACAGTTCAGGTCTGATTAGTTGACTGTTGGGTACAGTCCTCAGAAATGTACAGAGACTGTGCAGAGACTGTCCCTTTCCTTTTCTAACGATGTACCTGTCCCCGGTGTTGAATGTGAGACTTAAAGCTAATGAAGTTCACTCCCCCCCACTTGATACTGAATTTAAAATAAAATGACCGAGCTCAATTCATTCAGAAACGTCTTGACAATAGTCAAAACATCCCAACAATAGTGCTTTATCCTTTTCTTCTCCTGCCCTAAATTCCATAGTGGTTTACAATGCAGCTGGGCGGCCTTCTGCTCGCCTCGGTCTCACCGACAGCTCTGTCCAGTTCATCAGGTTGCACGCAGGTCCTCACGTCACCATCTGTTTCCTCCACTCCCGGGACTCAAAGCCTGTCTCGGTGGGTCATAGTCCAGGCAAATTCCACTTTTCCACGAACTGCGCCTCCAGCATTTTTTAAAAAGTATTTTGAAAGCTCTTTCTCAGGATTTCCTCTTAATTACCCTCTCTCCTGCATTAGGAAGAAAAAACTCACAGAGCCAAGGCTGGGGGTGTACAGGTGCTGAAAAAAGCTAGAGGAAAGGGAACCCTCCCCAGGGGACCTAGGTGCAGGCAACCACCAGCGAGGTCACCACAGTCCCCGTGGAGAAGAGACCTGAGCATCCTGATGGGGAGCTGCCTGAGGCTGGGAGATGAACAGAAGGGTACTCCCTGGGCCAGGAGGCAAGTGAGCATGTCTCCATCAGCCCGAGGCCCTTCCAGGCAAGAGGATCAGCCCCCTGGGCACTGGGAGGCAGCGGGTGGTACACACAGGTGTACCCTGCTTCTCTGGTGTTAACCACCCCCCTCCCAAGAACTGGATGGGAAATCAAAATTGTTTTGCTAGTCAATGATTTTAAATCTCATGTCAATAGAGACTCTGTGCTGCCAACATGAGGGGGAGTTTTCTTTACAGGGTATAAAAGTTACTCATTTTTCGTTTTGGCTATCTTGTTCCTCGTGGCTCTACTGAGTACCCTGCTCTGCCCCTGGTCTCAGCTTCTCACATTTTTTCTTTACTCGCCCATCAACTCCCATACTGCCACTTGCACTGCAAGCACACATGCGTATACACACACATCCTTCAAGGCACAGTAAATTACCAGACCTGTAAAAGGTTGTCGTAAGTAGGAAACATCCCTTATGCATTAGGGTTTATATGGAGCAGTGGGTTGTTTGGGTAATGGCTGTACCGAGGCTTAGAACACCTCCCTGTTCTTAAATGGTTGGACTCTTGAAAGTTCATTATTAACATGGATGGACCTAAAGCTTGTCATACTGAGTGAAGTAAGTCAGACAGAGAAGGAGAAATATCGTATGCCATCCCTTCTATGTGGAGTCTAAAGAGAAATGATACAAATGAACTTACAAAACAGAAAGACTCACAGACAGAGGATGAACTTGCCTTGCGTGGGCGGGGGGAGGATGGGGGAAGGGATAGTTAGGGAGTTTGAGATCGACATGTACACACTGCTATATTTAAAATGGATAACCAACAAGGACCTACTGTCTATCACAGGGAACTCTGCTCAGTGTTATGTGGTAGCCTGGATGGGAGGGCATTTGGGGAGAGAATGGATACATGTCCATGTATGGCTAAGTCCATTTGCTGTCCACATGAAACTATCACAACATTGTTAATCAGTTATACCCCAATACAAAATAAAAAGTTTAAAAATGAATAAATATAAATGCTCTGCTGAAACGACTCCCCAAAAAAGAAAGTCAACTGTGCAGAATACTAAACAGCACAGAGCATGCATACTTGCAGACAGGCAAGAACAGCAATTCCAAAGAGAGAATATCCAGGTACCATTCTAACAGTCCTTCAGGTCCATGACAAGTAGGGTGATGGGGGGATGAAGCAAGCTCATCAGAGGGAACAACCAAGATTCCTCCAACAGCTCGAGCTAACTGGTGACAGAAACAGGAAGTGCCCTGTGTACAAGTTGCAGAAGCTGGGAAAATTCCAGGAACCGTAACAAAATTACTTCCAGGTGGAGAACAAGAAGTTCTGGTAAAGAGGATCACAGGGCACTGGGCTGTGAGCATTGTGTAGGATTTTGACTCAGGGAGATGAAGGAAGAGGACTTTGTGGGACATGATCAGGACATCTAGACTCGTGTTATGTCAGCACCCCATTCAAGATGGCAGAGTTCACTTGCTTCCTCATGGTTCAATGACTGTGTTTTCAGGCTGTTCAGAACAGTTCTATGAAATAATCTTTAAAACCGTCAAAGATCTGGAAACCAGAGGAATTGCAACTACTTTTATATATTTTTAATTACTAGACTTTACTTTTTGGAGCAGTTTTAGGTCTGCGCAGAGAGTATGCTGCTGCTGCTAAGTCACTTCAGTCGTGTCCGACTCTGTGCGACCCCATAGACAGCAGCCCACCAGGCTCCCCCGTCCCTGGGATTCTCCAGGCAAGAACACTGGAGTGGGTTGCCATTTCCTTCTCCAATGTGTGAAAGTGAAAAGTGAAAGTGAAGTCGCTCAGTCATGTCTGACTCGTAGCGACCTCATGGACTGCAGCCTACCAGGCTCCTCCGTCCATAGGATTTTCTAGGCAAGAGTACTGGAGTGGCTTGCCATTGCCTTCTCCGGCGCAGAGAGTATAGAGTCCCCCTATACACCATCTCTCTCTGCATGTAGTTTCTCCTGGTATTATTAATATTTTGCATTCATCTGGTATGTTTGTTCCAACTGATGAGCCAATATTGATACATTATTATTAACCGAAGTCCGTAGTTTACATTGGGGTCCACTCTTTGTGTTGTACATTTTATAGGTTTCTACAAATACAAAAGGACATATGTCCACCATTACAATAACACATGTAATAGTTTACTTTTCTAAAGACAGCTCTGACTCTGATTTAGATTTCTATCTGCATGCATGCTCAGTTGCTTCAGTCGCTTCAGTCATGTCTGACTCTTTGCAACCTCATGGACTATAACCTGCCAGGCTCCTCTGTCCCTGGGATTCTCCAAGCAAGAACACTGCAGTGGGCTGCTATGCACTCCTCCAGGGAATCTTCCTGACCCTGGGATCGAACCCATGTCTCTTGCATTGCAGGCAGATTCTTCACCACTGAGCTACTGAGGAAACCCAGATATCTATCTAATACTGATTAAAAACCCACATAGACAGGGAAAATGGATAGTACTTGTACACGGAGCAGAAATGTCTGTGTAGAAAAACTCCCTCTGCTGACACATGTTGCAATCAGGAAGAGGAGCCTTGCAGAACCTTTCTTTTCTTGGTAAAAATAGCTCATATAGGTTTGCAACTTTTAGTGGAACCTGAACGTTGGAGAATGTACTAGCTAGAGCTCAAGGAGTTCAGAAAGAATTTGGAAGAATTGGCACTGCTCCTCATAAAAGTAACTACATGCCCTTGATTTTCCCCCTAGATAGCTTGGAAAATCTGGTTACTACCACATTCTGGAACAGTGAGCCAGCCCACCAAAATTTTGAGATCAGAATTTCCTAATAATCCTGTGTTATATTCAGAACATTACCCTCAAGTACATTGAACAGAAAAATGTTAGAGGCTATTTCTTTATCTCCAGCAGGTGACCGTAGATGGAGGATGTTTGTGGAAGAACTAAGAATGCTGAAGGCGGGGGAAAGGGGTGACAAAGGAAAATACTTCTAAGTTCAAATGATAGGAAACAAGAAAAGCCTCAGGGCTCAAGAAGTGGAATCAATGTTCTAGTAATAATAAGAGGAGCTGGAACAAGTTAAACAGACAAAAGTTATGCCTCCTCTTGAATTAAAATTCATAGCTGTTCCATATGGCGTTGTACTCAGGGACTTTTTGAACTGTCTGATCCAGTGTCTAAGTTGGTTTTCTTCTTTATTCCCCATATTTAATAGGCAAGTTCCTTTACTGTTCATTCACCCCCTCTACCCTTACCCCCACAAGTCTACTTTTATAGATTTTTTTTTTTTTCTATCATTGTGGGAGGTGGTGATTTTTTAAGAAAGGAAGTTTCGCTCTCACTTGGATTTATCATTTGCAATTTTTGGAGACTTTAGACTTCCTTCCTCTTTCTTTCCTGTCTGAAGGAGCCTCTGTGAGTGAGAGTTCTAGTTGAAATTCTGGAGAAATATGTTTCCAGCTCTCCACTGTACTCTCAGAATACTCACAAGGGCCCTTTCTGAGCTTTTTCAACTAAAATTATCCTTAAAAGACTTATTTCTGAACGTGTGTCTGCTGACAGATTCAAGGGGATCATTACTGCTGATGAAAAAAATTACTTTATTTCACTGCAAGACAGATGAGTGGCCCCGTCACCATTTGTAAGAACTATGGGCGCAAGACAAGAAGAAATGGACCACTGAGAGGGGGACACGTGTGGCTGTTGATTTAAGTGCACAAACAAATAGCACCTTATTGATTCTACAAATATTTACTCAGTGCCTACTAAGCACCAGGCCAGCTTCCCAGGTGGCTCAGTGATAAAGAATCCGCCTGCCAATGCAGGAGATGCAGGAGACACAAGTTGGAATCCTGGGTTGGAAAGATCCCCTGGAGAAAGAAATGGCAACCCATTCCTGCATTCTTGCCTAGAGAATCCCGTAGACAGAGGAGCCTGCTCGTCAGTAGTCCATGGGGTCGCAAAGAGTCAGAAACTAACCAACAAAAACCTCTGCTGCTGCTGCTACTGCTAAGTCACTTCAGTCGTGTCCGACTCTGTGTGACCCCACAGATGGAAGCCCACCAGGCTCCCCCATCCCTGGGATTCTCCAGGCAAGAACACTGGAGTGGGTTGCCATTTCCTTCTCCAGTGTGTGAAAGTGAAAAGTGAAAGGGAAGTCGAAAAACCTCTAGACACTGTTTAAAGCTGTAGATGAGGTCACCTAGATAGATGGTGTTTGGGGGAATCTAGGAGAGCCCAGGACAGACCCTCTAAGAATACCAGTTTTAAAACTTAAGTAGAAGATGGGAATCTGCAGAGAAGGCTACAGAGGAGAGACCCATGAAGAGAAGAGGAGACAAGAGGGTACAGGGTCCTGAGAGCTCAGGCAGCAGAGTGTGGAGAAGGGTGGTCACTGTGCCAGGGGCTGAGGGACACGGAGAAGGGTAATCTGGAGTCGGCGGCACAGAGGTCACTGGTTGACCTTGACTACAGCAAACTCAATAGAGTGACAGGAGCAAAAACTAGGTGGAGGTAGATGAGGAGAGAATAAAGATAAGCGAGTGATATCGTGAGCAGAAACAAACTCTCCCGGGTATGCGGGCCCTAAAAGGAAGCAAAGAAATGGGGCAAAGTGTGGAGGAGAGTTAAATATGGAAGACACCAGATCATGTTTGTCTGTAGCTGATGGAAATGATCCAGGAGGGAGGCAACAGCAGAGCCGAAGAGTGAATAAAAAATCCATTCCCTGAAAAGATATCAGAGGATGGAATCCTGATCCCAGGAAGAGGGACTGGCCTCTGAGGAAACAGGACAAACACTCAGAAGAAAGGAGCAGAGGAAGAGAGGGCAGTTCAGGTGGTGGGAGTTTGTTGATGGGAAGGGGAGGTTGTTCCATCTGTTACAGCTGATGGCTCCTCTTGTTTTCAATAGAATACATGGTGAGGTCCGTCAGCCGACAATGAGGGTGGGGCAGAAAGCTAGAGGAGAGAAACACAAGTCATTTCAGGGAAGAAATATCTTTGGTTTGTTTTTGCCCAACTGCACAGCATGCAGGATCTTAGTTCCCTGACCAGGGATAGAACATGTGTCCTGTACAATGGAAGCACAGTCTTAACCACTGGACTGCCAGGGAACTGGCAAGTTCCCTGAAAAGCAAATCTTATTTTAAAAAAACAAAAATACAGTCGGGTCATCTAGCTCAGTTAAGTACCCACGGGCTTCCCAGGTGACACAGTGTTACCATTGTGTCCATTCTATGGTAACCAATGTTACCATGCTATTGAAAGAATCCACCTGCCAATGCAGGAGACTCAAGAGTCTCTTGTCTTTGATCCCTGGGTCAGGAACATCCCCTGGAGGAGAGCATGGCGATCCATTCTAGTATTCTTGCCTGTAAAATTCCGTGGACAGAGAAGCCTGGTGGGCCACAGTCCATGGGGGTCTCAAAAGAGTCGCGCAAAACTTAGCAACTCAACAACAACAACAACCTCCTAAAGAGTCGGATGCCTGAGCACACATATATTGTACATGCTACAACTCAGTTGAACGATTTTCTCCAAAACTGTCTAGAGAGATCTTTCCTTCCCTTCCTCCAGAAGAAGCCTGTTTACCTGCCACACAACATGTCCCTGTTCAGGTGTTAACACTAAGTCGCTTCAGAAGCACCTATAGAGCTAGAAACTCCCTGTGAAGTGAAACCCTAACACTGTACAGGTTCCTGGGAAAAAGAGATATCCAGGATGGCCAACAGAGAGAACTGGACACACGGAGAAATTTCTTCTAATCCTTCCCCCCTCCTTCAAAGTATTTGTTTCTCCAATAATTGGGTCCAAAAACAGTCAAAATCTCCTCTCACTGCACATCCAAGATTTGTATGTTTTTTCCTTTTCATTATCATGAACAACTTTTTATTGAATTTCCTATGAATACTCACATGCAAGCAAACACATGAAGTGCTTGCAGAACAGTCACGTGCCAGAAGAGCAAACCAATACCAAGTGGGATCAGAGCCTCAGCCATAAGAGAGCAGATTCCTCCTTTCAGAAGCAGGACATTAAGCCAGGACACTGGTATCTCAGGACTGACTGAGGGTACGTCTCTACATTCCGGAAGCTGCGTGAGCTGCAGCTGACACACCCTCTGTGTCTGCCCTACGCTCATCCTGAAGACAGAGATCAGGTCTGCAGGACTCACTGTCAACAATTACTGACAGGGAACCATAAACGGCTTATTATTGTCCCCTTTTGATGCCGCTGCTGATAGTCCTGATTGGCACAAGCCATGGGCTTTCAGAGACTTAAACACAGCACAGAGCCCAAGGGGAGGTCTCGTCCTATGGAACTGGCCAAGGCCTTTCAGGTTTGCCTATGTTGCTCAGTTACTCCTGCCCAGAGCCCCCTTGCTCTTAGCACAGGAAGGGCTTTTGATCCTGGTTTGCATGTGTGGCATATAAGGCAGGGCCCTGGTCTTGGTAGCCTGCGGCCAGAGACACAGGAGTGTGAGAGGGACTGCCTGGCTGACCTGACCAGAGCAGAACCCAGCCCAACACTAAGCTTCATCTGAATCAAGGCCAAAGACGAGATTTGGGGTTATGGAGGGAGAGGAATGAGAGACGTGATTGACTATATTCTGCAGATCTGTTAACAAACTCTTAGCACAGGCAATATTTCAGGCACTTCCTGGGGTTCAAAGCACTCAGTGTTTAAGCCCTGTGCTGGGTATCCGACATGTATTTTCCCATTCAATCTTTGCACTGTAGTTTATAGCTGAGAAGAAGCTGGGGTGGGAGGTGAAGTGACATGGTGACATGGCCAATGAGGACAAATTCAACCAGGGCCAATTAACAACACCACCGGGGAAGAATAGCTTTTATTGTTTTTTATTTTTTCCTGGTCAGTGAAAAGAGACAGAAACACATAAAAAGGAAAAGAGCAGGTTGTCCATAATCTGACCAATCAGGGCAAAGGCTTTGTGGAATTTTTGCATATTTTCCATAGAAGATTTTTTTATGACATTAAGAAGATTAAGCTGACAGCCATGTGCAAGGTGGGAGAAGCAGCATTTAAGAGGCTGCCGTGAGGGCATTAATGCAGACTAACGGAGAAGCAGCTACAATTTACTAAGTATCCACACTGTGTCAGCAGTGCTTGAGGATCTTTCTTTACATGTAAGCTGTCCTCACTCAGCCCCTCTAGACACAGGTATTGCTTCCAGAAATGGGGGCACTCATCCAGCAGGGTCACACACTAGTACAAGGGAGGGCCCCGACCGCAGTTAGAGCCCACATTGGTCTGAGTGCAGAGCGCCTTCCCACCCGCCTGTGTGGTTGGAGCTTTCAGGACCCAGAGAGGCTGTGGGAATGGAGAGAATGATCTAGACCAGACTCACCTGGACCATTATTACAGTGACATAATCATGCTCCCACTCCTCCAGTAGATCTCATTCCAGGAAGGCTGCTATTGCTCCCCTGGCCCCGTCTCTGCGCTTTCCCAGGGAAACAGAAGTTTTAATCCTAGTAAAGGAGAGTGGTGGTGATAACAGCAAAGGAAGTGACTTCCAACCTAACCAGTTACCTCCACCACCAAGAACAGACCGTTCTCACACAAGTATGCTGCTAAGTCACTTCAGTCGTGTCCAACTCTGTGCGACCCCATAGACGGAAGCCCACCAGGCTACCCCGTCCCTGGGATTCTCCAGGCAAGAACACTGGAGTGGGTTGCCATTTCCTTCTCCAATGTGTGAAAGTGAAAAGTGAAAGTGAAGTCGCTCAGTCGTGTCCGACCCTTAGCGACCCCATGGACTGCAGCCTACCAGGCTCCTCCATCCATGGGATTTTCTAGGCAAGAGTACTGGAGTGGCTTGCCATTGCCTTCTCCGTCACACAAGTATAACGCAAAGAAAAATGGATACATTGGGATCAGGTATAAAGGGCCAATTAAATAACCGGAGGATTAGCTAACCATTTTCTTAGGCTGCCAAACTGAAGACTAACATAAGCCAGGTTCAAGAATCCTTTTTAAAAATATTAGTTTCCTCAGGCGCACATGTATGAGAAGTGGAGCCATATGCTGACAATGAAGCAAACATAAGCATCTTTTATGATTACAGTTGTGTGAAGCCCATGCCAGGCACTCTGGTCTGGAAACTTTCTTTCTTTTAATCTGTAGGCATCCTGCTGCTGCTGTTAAGTCACTTCAGTCTTGTCTGACTCTGTGCGACCCCAGAGACGGCAGCCCACCAGGCTCCCTGGTCCCTGGGATTCTCCAGGCAAGAACACTGGAGTGGGTTGCCATTTCCTTTTACTAGTTCGCACTAATTAATACCCTAAAAGTGAGCCTTGGAATTTCTAGTTTGTATACACACACACACAAGGCCTAGATCCACTGAGGAAAAAGAGCTCACAGGCAAAATGAGGCACAGACCCTGACTCCTCTTTCCCTGGTCATATTAGTCAGGATTCTCCAGAGAAAGAGAATCAGCAGGAGATATAGACACGTATTTACACATGCGGAGGGCAATCTGCTTTGCTCAGTTTGCTGATTCCCATGTTAATCTCACCCACAAACACTCTTACAGATACACCCCGAATAATGTTTGACCAAATTTCTGGGTTCCCCGTAGCCCAGTCAAGTTGATACATCATCGTAATCATCACGCTGATGAATTATGTAAATAAAGGAAAAAGTCAGACTAGATCAACCAAGAGGTCAGGGCTCCTCCACTCTCTTCCAGAAAGCAAGAGGCCAGGACTCCTCTTCTGAAAAGTCAGTGAAGGAGCCAAGCAGTTTCCGCTTGTGACAAGCCAGGATGAAGAAGAAGATGGTCCACCTGGTACAGAGGATGGATTCCAAACTCAGGGTCCAGACCCAAAGCATCATCCAGATGCATGAACATGTCCACCTGGAGAGATTCCATAACCTTCTCAGATGCTCAAAGGGTCTGTCACCGAAACAAGTCTAGGAATCACTGCTCTGGAGTCTTCCTAAGGAGCTAAAAATCAGAATCAAGGACCTTGGCATTCCAAAACTCCTGGACATTTCAAACATTCCTTAGTTACAAGAAGGAATGTACTTCTGAGCAATGGATGTACTATTTTGACTGACTTTCTGGGCCTCGGTGATTATGATTAGCGTGAGGGGAAATGTCCTGGAGCATACCTGTGTGTCAACACAGCTGCGAGGAAGGCTCCAGAGGGAGAGGATGGATGTATGCATATAGCTGACTCAGTGTTGTACACCAGAAACTAACACAACATTTTAAAGTAATTTTATTTCAATTAAAAATGTTTTTAATTTTTTTTAACTGATACACTGATGGCAGTGCCCATAGCAGATCCCTTAATCTCACTGGAAACAGAAAATATAGACCACACAAAGTGAGAACTTGAAGCTCCAAAATGGAGGTCAGCCTGTCAATAGGTAGCTAGTGGTATCCATGACAATGAACATGCCAAGTGAAGCTAACCCCAGGAGAAAGGCCTCCCAAAACATGAAGGATTTCAGGGGGCCATATCAGAAGAGCAGACAGACCCACCCAGGTCAGAGAGCTCCTTGGCACAAAGGGAAAGCCTCAGTCAATTCTACACCCTTCCCTTCCTTCCCATCCATGTCTCTTACCACTCTGACAAAGCTGCTATGAGACTACCTTGCTCCACAGTGGAGGCCATAAGTAAACTGAGCTTCCCAGCAAGCGTGAGGAATGCTTCCTGTCTCATTCCCCGAGGGGTCTCTTGTTGATCTGTAATAACCTTCATGTATTGGTTTCCCAGGGCTTTTGTAACAAAGCACCGCAAACTGGGTGGCTTAAAACAACAGAAATGTATTCCCTCACAGTTCTGAGGGCCAGATGTTTGAGATCAGTGCTTCCTCAAGGCAATGCTCACTCCAAAAGTTCCTGGAAGGAATCCTTCCTCCCCTCTCCGAGCTTCTAGTGGTTGCTGTCAGGCAATCTTCGGCATTCTTCGGTTTGTAGATGCCTAACTCCAGTCCCTGCCTCCGTCTTCACATCATCCTCTCTGTGCATTTGCGTCTGTAGATACAAACCCCCCTCTTCTTATAGAGACATCAGTCATTGGATTTATGGCCCACCTTGATCATTTTAACTTGATCATATCTGCAAAGACCCTATTTCCAAAGAAGGCCACGTCCACTGGTCCTGCTGCTGCTGCTGAGTCACTTCAGTCGTGTCCGACTCTGTGTGACCCCTTAGACGGAAGCCCACCAGGCTCCCCCGTCCCTGGGATTCTCCAGGCAAGAACACTGGAGTGGGTTGCCATTTCCTTCTCCAATGTGTGAAAGTGAAGTCGCTCAGTCGTGTCTGACCCTTAGCGATCCCACGGACTGCAGCCTACCAGGCTCCTCCATCCATGGGATTTTCTAGGCAAGAGTACTGGAGTGGCTTGCCATTGCCTTCTCCGCCACTGGTCCTAGGGGCTGTTATAGAATATGTATGTGTATTTTGGAGGGGCTACAGTTCTTCAATACTTCAAATACAGACACATCCTCTTCTAAACAATAGCTTGTCGTCATTGAACCGGTAGCTTATAGAGAATAAGCAGTAAATTCACCCAAGCAATGTTTATTTAACAACTACTACTACACACCAGGCCAGTCCCAGGCACTGAGGATACCGTAGTGAATAAGATGGACAAGGAGCCTTCCCTCTGGGAACTCACAGTGCTGTAAAGAAAGACAGAGTATGAACAAGTAAACAAGTCAAAGAACTTCAGAGAGTGGTAAGAACTGTCACCCCAGCTGCTCCAAAGTGGCCATTCAGGGGGCAGAGAACTGGGGGGCGGGGGGCACCAGTGATAGACAGCTCGTGTTTGTAGGGCATGCCACAGCAAAGACCTTGAAGCAGTGGTGCTGATGAACGATACCTACCCTCAGGGTGTAGCTAGATTAATTAATGTTTGTCAAGTGGTTTGAAGATCAGAGTTTTTCACTGCTGTTCCCACGAAGTCAACTCCCTTAGAAAATGAAGCCATCTCCCAGGGCAGTGGCTGCTCTCCATCTGACGGGATAAGATCTTCCCCATGTTTTCATCTGTCAGAAGGAAAAAATAAAAAGGTTTGTTTAATTAGCAGGCACTGTTTTTCGGGAAACAGCTTCTGTGAATTAGCAAAGAGGCTGCAACTCCCAGCATCTTATTATCATTTGTCTTTTCCCCCATCTGACATTTGCAGTCTGTCGCAAGTCACAAATTCCTAAAAGATAGATGTAGTAAGGGGGAAAGCTAAGTGGTGAGCATGACACACCACTAAGGATTTCTGTTGCAACTGAAATTTAAAATCTTCAGGAAACATCTGCAAGATTATCAGGGCAAAGGGGTAGCAGAGAGAGAGTGGAAGCCTGGAGGAACGATGGGTGAATGCCTTGCTATGTTTTGCATTTCTATTTTCTCAGTCTGAAAGAGGCTGATAATCCTTCCCTGTCCCTTTGCTCCCCTATCATATTTATCACTGGGGTCAGTCCTGTCAGCTGTGTCTACTGCTTATGCCTGATTCTCAAACAGGCAACAGAAATGGACATCACAGTCTAAGTGAAGATCAGGAATGACAAAAGAGCCTCCATCCCATGTTAGGGATAAGTGGTGGGAACTCCAGCAAGTCCAAGGTTCGTGCCCCATAAAGGGCAGCCATTTGTAACCGATAGGTTGTTTTGGTTGCTTTGGTCCAATGCACGTGTCTGGTGGTTAACTGTTACATTTACTGACTAATTGTGAGGGCTATATGTAGTTTCAAGTTCTGCTTGACTGCACTGTGCGTTCTGAACAAGCCTATCACTTTTCCTGTCCATGTTGTTTCTTCAGGAGAAAAATGCACCTGGTAACCTTTGTCTCATCTTTACTTCACAGGGCTAATTGAATATTACTTTGAGTTCCTCAAAGAAATAATATAAAAATGCTGCTTAGCTCTCTTAAAGACTGCAGTAATGACAACTTCTCAATACAATTTTATGTCTCATCTTCCCTTTGAAATAATCCCAGTCTTGTTGAAAAAAGAGTGAAATACATTTAGCAGTATTTTCTAGTCAGTTGGTAAAACAACCTCAGATATAGGTTCTGAAAGTAGATTATCTAATAAAAAGTAAAAATAAAAAGATGACCGCATATCAATATCCAGCCCCACCAGTGGTTTTAACAATCTTCTAGAAATCCCATTGGGTGGCAAAAGCCTATAAAGAGATTGGAATGGAGAGAGAAGGAAGAAATGAAACACAGAACATATCAAATCTTTAGAAATAATGAATTTCGTAGACATTGATTTCTTTAAAATAAAGAAAATATGTGCCTGCTTTCTCCAGGACCCAGAGGACCTTTCTTGGAAAACACTGCTGGGAAGTGTGGTTCATTAAATCTCATCTTTTCCCCTCTGCCATCCCTCTCACCCTCCCCTTACCTCTCCCTGCACAACCAGACACCTCGTACTCTCCTGTTGGTGTGGGAGTCACGAGGATTTTTTTTAATGTGTGTTTTACTTGTGGTAAAAGTCACATAATACAAAGCACACTATTTTAACCAGTATTTAACTATATGGTTCAGTGGCAGTAAGCACATTCACATTGCTGAGCAACTCTCACTATCATCAACCTCCTGAATTTTTCACCTCCCCAAAGTGAACTCTGTCCCCATTAAATACCGAGTACCCTCTTCTCCCTCCCCCACTGCAGGCCCCTGGCATCTACCAATGTCCTTTCTGACTGTGTAAATTTGACTATTCTAGGTACCTCATATAACAGAATTGGGGGGGGGGGGAGAAGGTACAATCTGTTTGTGGGACATACAGTAACTTTAAAAATGCATTCCAATATACATTAGGAATTGGGAGGATTTTGACTGAAGAAAGCCGTCTTAGTAACACCGAGACATCCAGCCTGAGAGAAAAGGGAGGGACAAATGAAGTGGGAGTTTCCCTTCCCTGGCCCTGGCTAGGCAGAGCAGGTGGGCAAACTCCTGCCTCCTTTCTCCTTTAGGGGCAGGAAACAGTGCTTTTAATCACTGAGGAGTCTGCTTGAGGTTGATTATTTGAGAGGTGTTCCTTTGTTTTTCTCTTGGAAGAGATCCGCAAGCAAGATTTATCCATGTTGGTAACAGTGGTTAACCTCACTGGAGTGCTGGCCACTTTGAGGGCCTCATTCTTAGCACTTTGCCCGTATTTAGTCCACCTAACAACCTGAGGATAGAACTCAGATTGATTCCTGTGCCCACCACTTAGTATCTGTGTGATACTGTGCCTGCACAAGCTACTTGCCCTCTCTGAGTCTGGGTTTGCTCATCTCTGAAATGGAAATAAAAATCACTCCTTTCGTGGGAGGGTCATTGGGAGAATTAGGGGCAGTAGCACTTGTCAATTGCTTTAAGGGCTCAATATGAATTTTGTTGTTAATATTGTCAGATTTCCCTGGTGGTCCAGTGGTGAGGACTCTGTACTCCCAGTGAGGGGGCGAGTGGTTCAGTCCCTGGTTGGAGAACTGAGGTCTCACATGCATAATGCAGCCTAAAATATTGATAATATTGTCACTACATCATTCTCTACTCATTTCTTGGTGTGTCATTGCATCCTGCTGATGATGCCCCACAGGGCTGATTTTCCCCCAGTCCGTCCATGTCAGGTGGTCAGGGCTCTATCAAAAGTCAAGAGTGCAGTATTTTGTACTTACATATCTGATAGGGAGTCTACTAAATGTTGCATTAATTAGTATTATGGTGTCAACATCAGTGCCATCTTAAATGCCCAAAGCATGTCACTGAACAGAGTACTGTCTGCCTGGCACTCTGTTGCATGCCAGCTCTTCTGGGAATGGAGGAGAGGTCCTCTTGCCTGGACAGGAGTTTGGTAATAACTTCCCATCCTGTATGTTCCCAAGGATCCCCATCTAGCCCTTCTCAGAGCACTGAGCACAGAAAGTTGCCTGTTTCCTTTCTGTCTCCCTCAAATAGGAGTGAGTCTGAGGGAAAGAACTATGTCATAATTATGGTTATATCACCACTGACCAGCAGGCTCCTTGACATGCGGTCATGGCCCATCACAAACGTTGGGTGGCTCAATGGCGAAAACGAAATAAAGCTGGCAACTTGCCCCATGTAGCTGAATTTGTGGTCTTGTGAGTGGTGAGTGGTTTTCAATATTTAAAGACAGGGGAATTTTTTTTGCCTATGCAGTTTCAACAACGGGTCATTTCCTCCTCATCTCTAGTGTCAAACTCTCTGGCTCCCCAGCCCCAGCATCCCTCAGTGCTGGATGCTTCAGCGAAGTGTCTACTCAGACCCTCAGATACCTAGCACTGAACCTTCTGGCTGTAGCTTTGGGCAAGGGAACTTAAGTGTCACCATCTTCCCTCGCTGCCTCCTGGTTTATTTGTATATATATAATCTATGTATTTATAATATATATTTATTTATTTTATATATTATTCATTTATTTATTTATTTATTTATTTTTGGCTGTGCTGGGTCCTCTTTGCTGCTCATAGACTTTCTCATAGTTGCCACCAGTGGGGGCTACACTTTCTTGTGGTGAGAAAGTTTCTCATTGCGGTGGCTTCCCTTGTTCACCTCAGGAGTTGTAGCTCGTGAGCTTAGTTGCACCTCGACATGTGGAATCTTCACATACCGTGCCCTCTGCATTGGCAGGCAGATTCTTATCCACTGGACCACCAGGGAAGTCCTCTCCTGGCTTCTTTCATCTGCCAAAGGTCCTTCCTGGCTGCCATTGGAGTCCTATTCTCCCCACTGCATTCCCAGGCTCTGTATCTTCTCCAGGACCTTCCGCAGCACGTGGCCATGGCATCACATTCACTCTACAGGCACGCAGTTAATAAGCACTTCAACATTACCCCCAGGGAAGCTTGAAACATTGGCTTTATTTTAGCTCTGCCCAAGTGGGAATTCTTTCAATTAAAGAAGATAATATAAAAGCCTAAAACTAGTACAGACAATAAGTGTTACTAAGTCTCCTTGACCAAAGGACAAACACCACCCTAGGTCTTTATTAGCTTATGGTTCCTGAGTCATGATGCTCACATGTGGTTTTAAATAAAACCAGGTAGGAAAGGGAATAAGTGGCATCCTTCAGTTCTCCTTGGGGCTACATGGATGTCACTCAGGGCCGATCATGTACTTACTCTGCACACTAAGCAGTGGAGAACAGAGCAGATCGCCCGGTTTTGTTTTCTCATACCGCACAGCAGTACATCAATTCTTGAAACGCCAAGAATTCTTTATAGAGCTGAGCGGAACGGAATCTCCCCAGATGGAGTGTGTTGCTGCTAGAGGCTCTCACCACCCATCAGCCCTGTCAAGATACACCAACTATCTCTTTGCAAAGATATAATTTTAGAGAGATCAGAGCTCGGTAATATGTGCCCAGTATATTGGGAATAAAATGTGACTTCCATTAGTCAGATGACCAGAAGATGTACTATAACTTGCCTGTGCTGGGGCCCTAGAGCTGACTGTGTTTTAAATTTAATTTATTCTCAAAAATTGATTTTCTTTATTTAATTTGCCTCCTCTATTGGGCTTTCTACAAAGACTGCCCATGGTATGGCCATTAATAACCACAGGACTCTCTGAAATTTCCCTGAGTATCACCCCTTGAGGTTATCTGTTTCTGTGAATTCCACTCTTTAATTCTCTAATAAGAGCATTTCAAAAACCAAACGGTATTTTATGTTTAACTTCCCAGGTGTTGAGGGCTTCCCTTGTGGCTCGGCTGGTAAAGAATCTGCCTGCAATGCGGGAGACCTGGGTTAGATCCCTGGGTTGGGAAGAGCCCCTGGAGAAGGGAAAGGCTACCCACTCCAGTATTCTGGCTTGGAGAATTCCATGGACTGTATAGTCCATGGGGTCACAAAGAGTCGGTCATGACTGAGTGACTTTCACTTTCTTTCCCAGGTGCTGAAGGGTTATTGAAAATGGCACTTCCCATCAGCCTATCAGCTACTCACTGTTGAGTCACTGTCAAGTGTTGTGATAGAATCCTTAGGGCTGCTCTGGAGTTCATCTCCAAGAGTGTAACTCTTGCCCCAAAGTGGAGCGAGCTAGCCTGGCTGCAACTGTCTCAGGCAACATTTTGCATGCAGCTTCGCAGACAGTGCCAGGGAACTTGCTTAAGACCAGTTAAAATTCGTGATAAGCAGCCAGCCAGAAAGAATTGAGATTCGCTTTATCTCTATAATGTGGGGAACCAAAGCCTCTAGAAGGGCTGGCCGGTAGAGGGAAGGCAGGGTTAAAAGAAATCTTCCTGGCTGGTCTTCAGCTGGAGAAACTTCTTTCCTTCAATCCATTTAGAATGATTCGTTTCCATGGAGTTTTGTTTTAAATTCTGAGTTCATTTGTAGTGATACTTACTAATCAATTTTAAGTGGAAACAGCTGCTGTGTGTCACACACAGCCCCCCTTCAAACCCTGAAAAAATATAATTCAAACCATCCTCTCCCCACCCCCAAGCTGACTCACAATGCGCACACCCCTGTGATTCTGTTAGGTTCCCCATCTCCACGCCATGGGGCCAGCCCTCTGGGGGCAGGTCAGAGGAGAGGGGAGAGGTGTGTGAGCAGGAGGAGTGGGGATCCTGACAACCTGTGGGATAGAGCAGTCTGTGACCTCAGCACTCAGGAAGGTGGTGCACAGGAGGCAGCCAACCATGTTTCTCCTTCCGCTCGTCCACGACATGTTTATTGAACAGCTACTATGTGCTAACAAATCATGCTGTCTGCTTGGGATGGAAATGAGAAGATGCAAACCATGTTCTGGAGGAGCTCAAAGCCCAACGGGGAGACAGCGATTAGAAAGTCATAACTCAGAGAGTTAAGTCCATGATGGAGGTGGCGTAAGGGCAACGGGAGCTCCAGATTGGTCCCTGAACTCACCCTCCACCTCTCCTCTGCCCACCCACATCCTCAGTCTTACGAAGAGCCAGGTCTGGCAGCGTGGTCAGCTTCAGGCCTGGGACTGGCATGGTCACACCCATGTGGGATCAAGGGAAAGTGTACTCTTCCCTGCCTGGCAAGCACACTGTAAAGGCCAGCATCCCTACCAGGGTCATTCTCCAGGACCATCCAGGAGAAGAGAGTTGAGCTGCTTTGCCTCTACCCAAAAGGGGAGAAAGGGGAGACCCAAGTGTGCCCCAAAAGCCAGGAGGTCAAAGACTGTGCCTTTGCACTCCTTCATTGCTCTCAGGACATCAGTTCAAATTCAGTTCAGGCACTAAGTCGAGGCTGACTCATTGCGACCCCATGGACTATAGCATACCAGGCTTGCCTTTCTTTCACCATCTCCCAGAGATTGCTCAGACTCATGCCCATTGAGTCAAATGATGCCATCCAATGATCTCGTCCTCCATCATTCCCTTTTCCTTCTGCTTTCAATCTTTTCTAGTACCAGGGTCTTTTCCAATGAGTCAGCTCTTCACATCAGGTGGCCAAGGTATTGGAGCTTCAGCTTCAGTGTCAGTCCTTCCAATGAATATTCAGAGTTGATTTCCCTTAGGATTGACTGGTTTGATCTCCTTGCAGTCCAAGGGACTCTCCAGAGTCTTCTTCAACACCACAGTTCAAAAGCATCATACTTTAGCACTCAACCTTCTTTATGGTCCAATTCTCAATCTGTAAATGACTACTAGAAAAGCCATACCTTTGACTAGATGGACTTTTGTCAGCAAAGTAACGTCTCTGCTTTTAAATACACTGTCAAGGTTTGTCACAGCTTTTCTCCCAAGGAGCAAGCATCTTTTAATTTCAAGGCAGCAGTCTGGAGGTGATGGAATTCCAGTTGAGCTATTTCAAATCCTGAAAGATGATGCTGTGAAAGTGCTGCACTCAATATGTCAGCAAATTTGCAAAACTCAGCAGTGGCCACAGGACTGGAAAAGGTCAGTTTTTGTTCCTATCCCAAAGAAAGGCAATGCCAAAGAATGCTCAAACTACCGCACAGTTGCACTCATCTCACGCTAGTAAAGTAATGCTCAGAATTCTCCAAGCCAGACTTCAGCCATACATGAACCGTGAACTTCCAGATGTTCAAGCAGATTTTAGAAAAGGCAGAGGAACAAGAGATCAAATTGCCAACATCCACTGGATCATCGAAAAAGCAAGAGTTCCAGAAAAACATCTATTTCTGCTTTATCGACTATGCCAAAGCCTTTGACTGTGTGGATCACAATAAGCTGTGGAAAATTCTGAAAGAGATGGGAATACCAGACCACCTCCTGACCTGCCTCTTAAGAAATCTGTGTGCAGGTCAGGAAGCAACAGTTAGAGCTGGACATGGAACAACAGACTGGTTCCAAATCGGGAAAGGAGTACATCAAGGCTGAATATTGTCACCCTGCTTATTTAACTTATATGCAGAGTACATCATGAGAAATGCTGGGCTGGAAGAAGCACAAGCTGGAATCAAGATTGCTGGGAGAAATATCAATAACCTCAGATATGCAGATGACACCACCCTTATGGCAGAAAGTGAAGAACTAAAGGGCCTCTTGAAGAAAGTGAAAGAGGAGAGTGAAAAAGTTGGCTTAAAGCTCAACATTCAGAAAACTAAGATCATGGCATCTGGTCCCATCACTTCATGGCAAATAGATGGGGAAACAGTGGCTGACTTTATTTTCCTAGGCTCCAGAATCACTGCAGATGGTGATTGCAGCCATGAAATTAAAAGACGCTTACCCCTTGGAAGGAAAGTTATGACCAACCTAGACAGCATATTAAAGAGCAGAGACATTACTTTGCCAACAAAGGTCCATCTAGTCCACGTTATGGTTTTTCCAGTGGTCATGTATGGATGTGAGAGTTGGCCTATAAAGAAAGCTGAGCACCAAAGAATTGATGCTTTTGAACTGTGGTGTTGGAGAAGACTCTTGAGAGTCCCTTGGACTGCAAGGAGATCCAACCAGTCCATCCTAAAGGAGATGAGTCCTGGGTGTTCACTGGAAGGACTGATGTTGAAGCTGAAACTCCAATACTTTGGCCACCTGATGCGAAGAGCTGACTCATTGGAAAAGACCCTGATGCTGGGAAAGATTGAGGGCAGGAGGAGAAGGGGATGACAGAAGATGAGATGGTTGGATGGCATCACCAACTCGATGGATGTGGGTTTAGATGGACTCCAGGAGTTGGTGATGGACAGGGAGGCCTGGTGTGCTGCAGTTCATGGGGTCACAAAGAGTCGGACACGACTGAGTGTCACCATCCACAGTGATTTTGAAGACCAAGAAAACAGATTTCTCTATTTGTAGACTGGGAGTAACACTGGAAACACGTGGGAAAGATCAGTTGAAAAAGTAGAAGTATGGATGTCCTGGTGAGAGAGTTTGAGGACATCTCACTACAGTCAGTAAGCCATGTTCCTGGCCATTCTAGCTCCTGGACAGAGCAAGACTATAGCCTAGATCACTCTGCCTATCCCCAACTGGACTCTGGCTATGTTTCGTGAACTACACATAGAGCTAGATTCCCATCGCTTCCAGCAAATGTAAAAAGAGGTAGAGACAGGATTTAACCTGGGGAAGGGGGTTACTGTTCCCTATCACTCGGCTCCTGTCCTCTTTGAGTGTTCAGCCTTAGAATCATTAAGACACTGAACTATAGCTTTTCTACTCACAATGGAACTGAGGCTCCATTTCCTCAAATACAAAACCACCAACAGCCAAACCTACCTTGAAGAACCATCCTGAAGTTTAACTCTGAGGGTCCATGTGATCCACAGTAGAAAATCGATTAATTCTAAAGCTTTTTCTTTTAACCTCCTTACTCTTCGTGTTGTTTCTTGTTTAATATTATTAGCTTCCTAAAAGTCTCACAAGATGAATTAGTTATTTCTCTTGCCCAGAGAATGACCTGAGAAAGATATTTGAAAAACGAGGAAGTATCATCTTAACATGGAGAAAGGAATGGTAACCCACTTCGGTATTCTTGTCTGTAGAATTCTATGGACAAAGGAGCCTGGCAAGTTACAGTTCATGGGGTCACAAAGAGTCAGACATGACAGACACAGACACGCATCATCTTGACAAGAGCTTGCAAATATATATTAAGAGCTTCCCAGGTGGCATTAGTGGTAAAGAAACTGCCTGCAATGCAGGAGCCACAGGAGACGTGGGTTCAATCCCTAAGTCAGGAAGATCCCCTGGAGAAGGAAATGGCAACCCACTCCAGCCTTGAAAATCCCAAGGACAGAAGAGTCTGACAGTCTATAGCCCATGGAGTCACAAAGAGTCAACCATGACTGAGTGAGAAAAATTTAATTAATTAATTAAAAATATATGGACTCTAGAAAAATGGTACAGATGAATGTATTTGCTGGGCAAGAATAGAGACACAAACTTAGAGAACAGACCTATGGACACAGTGAGGAAAAGAGAAGGTGGGACAAACTGGGAGAGTAGAATTAACATATCCACACTGCTGCTGCTGCTGCTGCTAAGTCACTTCAGTTGTGTCCGACTCTGTGCGACCCCATAGACGGAAGCCCACCAGGCTTCCCCCGTCCCTGGGATTCTCCAGGCAAGAACACTGGAGTGAATTAGATGGCTAGTGGGAACCTTGCTGTGTAGCACAGGGAGCTCAGTTCTGTGCTCTGTGGTGACCTAGAGGGGTGGGGGAGGGAAGGGAAGCTCAAGAGGCAGGGGATATATGTATGCTTATAGCTGATTCACGTTGTACAACAGAAACCAACACAACATTTTAAACCAATTATCCTTCCATTTAAAATAATATAAGACCTTGTTCTCTGAGATGGAGACTGACAGGAGAATTCTGTGCGTCAGGAGTGTAAGGCAGGGGTTACGTGGCACGAGAGGCCATCTTGCCCTTGCTCTCAGCAGTGGTCAGAGGTGAGAGGGGGCCAGCATCAGTCCCAGATGTTGCATATTGTTAGGAAACAGTAGCCAGCTGCGCTGAAAGAAGACACAGCATGAGGGACTCAGTATCAAAAGTGAGAAGACCCTCCAGGAAGCTAGGGATGCTACCCCAAGGAATGAGTTGCCCGAAGGTAGGGATGGAATATCACTTCTCAGCCAGCTGTATAAAGCAGGAGAGGTTTGCATCCACTGCACAGAAAGGCAGGGTGATGGAACAGATGACTGCACCGGGTCCTGCTTCATCCTCAGGCCTGGTGAGCCAGTGTCTAGTTTGAAAAGGCCACGCTCACCCCTGGTGGGCACCAAATGGCTCACCTGCTTCTCTTCTTGGGGACAGATTCAGAGATAGTCAGATGGAGGGTGGAGCAAAGAGTTGAGAGCAGACTTTTTCCAGAGAAATGCTCATACTTCCAAAAACAGCAAGGCCAGACATTTTGTAGTGGTGCTTTGGTGACATTACAATTGAAGGTTAGCCTTTCAGCAACCATTTCTGGGTTTCCACCAAAGTTCATTACAGCTCCTTTGACTCGATATTGGGTTGAGCCTTGTTGCAATATATTTTCAGCTTTTCACCACTGCCCCCTACCCACACACCCACACATCCATCCTTGTTCAGCAGATGACAGAAGTAGGTTACACCACATCCTCTTTCATAGAGAAAGGGCAATCAGTATTTTCCTGGAGTATTTTGATTCTCTGTAACTTAAAAAAGATTTAACAAGTCAAACGGTCAGCATACAGATTTTGTTTCTCCATGAAGATTGGAGCTAAATGCTTTTTCCACCTGCTGGTAGACAAATATTATAGAATGTCTCTCATTCCTCTAAAGGACTAACTCATTTAACTTTTCCTCAAGGTTAGGGAAGTGTCATGTATGTTAAAAACATTTACTAAGGCTAAACTTAGGAGAATCTCAGAGAAAGTAAAACATGCAAGGTTACTTTCACTCTTCAGTCGCCTCATGTTTAGGGTTGGTATTAAGGGGATGACAGAGAATGAGATGGCTGGATGGCATCACTGACTCGATGGACATGAGTTTGAATGAACTCTGGGAGTTGGTGATGGATAGGGAGGCCTGGCATGCTGTGATTCATGGGGTCACAAAGAGTCGGACATGACTGAGCAACTGAACTGAACTGAACTGAACTGATTCAGTACACAAGGGAACAAAGTCAGCAAGAGCAACAGCTAGAGACAAAAGAATATTCTCTCCCCACCACTATCAACATAATTCGAAGAGACATTTTTCCCAAATATTTTTATTTTATGTAATAAGATCTGATATATCATCTGTTTCTAATCCAACTTTACTTGTCCTAATTCCACCCTGCCCCCGCCCCCCACCACCATTATTGTTGTTTGGTTCTGCAAGGTATTGGGTTGGCCAAAACATTCATTCATGTTTTCCATAATGTGTTACAGAAAAGCCCAAACAAACATTTTTGCCAATCCAATAAAAGGTATAGCTATTGTTAATAGAAGCATCTAACCTGCCTGGGAGTGAAGTCTGCTTTTGCCAGGGTCCTAGAGAAGAATTTCTCATAACCTGGAAGTGCTAAATTGTTTTAAGATGAAATTGAATTGCAATAAGAAGTCCCTGGGTCAAGCCCCATATCTGCCACTTAATTGTCTGCCCTTGAGCAAGTCATTCTTTCCTATGGTTTTAATTTCCTTATCTGTGAAAATGGGAACACGTACGTCACAAAACAGATATTTAGAGCAGATGAAATACTGTGTTCTCATTAACTGTTAACTGTTGTACCAATATATAATAATGCATGATATTTCAATGGTTTCTTCCATTACCCTTGCCAACTAACTATAAGAGAATGTCATAACCAACAGGGAAAGCAGGCACATTTATTTATTAATGTAGAATATTTCTGAACCCATACCAAAATAAGATGTTATTCACTTCTCCAGCCATGTAAGGTTTTTCCTAGATATACCCAGAGTATCAAAACCTGGACTACCAATACTGATTTTGATTTTTGTGTCTCAGTAGTGTTTCACTGTCTTTTGGGTTCACTGAGCCATCCTTCCCTTTATTGCTAAGAACAAACCTTCCTAAGAGAGAGGACTTCCCAGGTGGTCCGTCTGCCTGCCAATGCCAGGGACAATGGGTTCGATCCTGGTAGCACCCTAGAGCCTCTGCTCTGCAACAAGAAAAGCCGCCAAAATGGCCCATGCACTGCAACAAAGACCCAGCATGGCCAAAGATAAATAAATAAAATTATCTGCAAAAAGAGAGAGAGGCCAGGGCAGGTAAGAGTCCTAGCCACTCTAGACAAGGCAGTTGAACAAGGGCCAATTAAGTCACAAGAGACTTGCTTTTAAAGAAAAGACCACCATCTCCCTCTGACTGTGTTGGGTAGATAAGGAGCCAGTTTTTATTCTGGCTGAACTGGACAGGAAAAGTTCTCTGGAAACCAAGTTGTTCACACAGAGAGCTTTTACAACCTAGGGCAACTCCACCTTTCTGGTTGCCCATTTCCTGATCACTAAAAGAAGATGCCTACGGACAGCTGAAATCCTCCCAAAATAAAAATCCAGTTTGACTGTAGGACATTCTTAACCCTGAAGGGTTTTAGGCCTAGAATATTTTTCTAGAACTTAAATTTTCTTCTGATTATCTATTCATGAAAATTATGACCACCTGTACTTATTAATGTTTACAGAATCACGTGAGCCTGTGAGACAAATTCTTATGGATACACCAATTCTCATCACTGCCCTCTCCTGCATACACAGGAGTTGCCCCCTAGTTTTCCTTCTCCCTCCAGCAGTCCCCAACCTTTTTTGGCATCATGGACCAGTTTTGCAGAAGATAATTTTTGCATGGATTGGTGGGAAGGGATGGTTTCCAGATGATTCAAGCATTTTTCATTTATTGTGCACTTTATTCCTATTAGCACTTCCCAGGTGGTGCTGGTGGTAATATACGTGCCTACCAAGGCAGGAGATGTAAGAGATGTGGGTTCGATCCCTGGGTGGGAAAGATCCTCTGGAGAAGGAAATGGCAACCCACTCTGGGATTCTTGCCTGGGAAATCCCATGGACACAGGAACCTGGCAGGCTACAGTCCATGGGGTCACAAAGAGTAGGACATAACTGAAGCAATTTAGCACACTTAGCTTTATTTCTCTTATTATCACATCAGCTCCACCTCAGATCATCAGGCATTAGATCCCGGAGGTTGGGGACTCCTGAGAATGCTCCATCGACCTAAACATACCTACCCTTGCAACCCTATAATTTCTACAACTAGGAAACATCACTGTGTTAGGATGGGGGCAGGAAGCAGAAAGTACCCATTTCTGAAATTGGTGCCAGCCTAGATTCTAAATTGGGATTTGTTTTCAGTGCAAGACGTTCTGGGTTTGTTTTGTAAAGGCCACCCCACCCCCACATTTCACTACAAGATTCTCAGCCCTCATGTTGGCCTGATACCAGCCGAAAATTTCATAGTAGCCCCAGATTTCTGTGACTTTCTTCTAGAAAGGAGATCACTACACAGCCTATGGAAAAGGAAGACAGTGTTCCCCAGAAAGTGCTCTTATCTTACAAACCTCATTCACAGGCTGAGTCAAACTGGTTGGCAAACCACAGTTGCTTAGAATGTGAGCCTCTAGGCTTCCTTTCTAAGCTGCTCAAAAATGGAGAGAAGGGGCTATTGCCCTAAATCTCAGTGAATGTTGACAGTGGTGTGAAAAACCCTTTCCCGTTGACTCAGGAGCATCTGTCAGTTCAGGACCACTGCAGCAACAGGGGGGCAGATTAAACTAACAGCAAAAAATTAGTCTTCAATCCCCCTGAAACAGTATGTGTTTGATCTGACCAGTTTGATGTTTGATCACATGAGCCAGTTCATGTGAAAAGTACAACCTTAAATTTTAAAAGATATCACTCATAAAGTAAGCTGGATCCTTTGTCCAGCCAGAGCTCTCTCCATGAAAGGACCAGCATGAATAAGGGCAGGCATGATATATAAGGGAGTAAGAGGATTTCCAGAGACACAGAGAGGTTGTTGTTTTTTTTTTTTTTTTGGTCTCTAACTCTCACCCCTGGGAAAAATTCAAAAATATCCAACTACCAGGCACATGACCAGATGCCCCATGGTGAGGTCTGGTGGGAATTCACATGGACCAGACCCAGGGAATGACTGAGAACATTCCTTCCTTTTTTCAACCTTTTCTTTTAGGGGGATGATTATATATCCCCCAAAGACCAGTTGAGATAGAGGGAAACAAAAGGTTAAGAAGATGTGCTTTTAAAGGAACATCTGTTTATTCACCCTGGAGTACAGAAACGTGGGAAGGAAGGGTCTGGGAATCCTATGCTCAAAGAGGGAGAGAGGAAAACGTCTTCCTTACTAAATAGAAATGATGGGAGAAATCGTGAAACCAAGCCCACATCAGGTGTCCAGGGTTGGAGAAATGGGAACATACGTGAAAAAAATCATAGTGAAGCCTGAAGGAAAATTTACCTTTTTTTTTTTTCTTTTTTTTTTGCTTTTCTACTTTTTTGTTTTTATGAGAAATTTTTCAGAAAAGAATTATTGCAGGAATTTCCCTGGCAACACAGTGGTTGAAACTTCACCTTCCAATGCAGGGGATATAGGTTCAACCCCTGATCAGGGAGCTGGTATCCCATATGCCCCATGGCCAATAAGACAGAGCATAAACATTATGGACCTAGAGTCTGTCATCCAGAGTGAAGTAAGTCAGAAAGAGAAAAACAGATACCATACTACTAATGCGTATATATGGAATCTAGAAAAATGGTACAGATGAATCTATTTACAATGCAGGAACACAGATGTAGAAAATGGGCATGTGGACTTGGGGGTGGAGGGTGTGATGAACTGACAGAGTAGCATTGACATATATACACTGCCATGTGTAAAACAGATAGCTAGTGGGAAGCTGCTGTGTCACCCAGGGAGCTCAGCTTGGTGCTCTGTGGTGACCTAGAGAGGTGGGATGTGAGGGAAGCTCAAGAGGAAGGGAATATATGTATACAGATGGCTGATTTCATTCTTGTACAGCACAAACCTAACACTAACATTGTAAAGCAAGTATACTCCAATTAAAAATATTAATAAATGAAAAGAAGTTAAAAAAACAATATTGTAACAAGTTCAATACTTGTTGAACTTGTAACTTCTTGTAACAACTTATAACTTTATAACAATATGTAACTTCTTATAACAACTTGTAACATGTTGTAACATGTTATAATAATATTGTAACAAGAAGCAATATTGTAACAAGTTCAATGAAAACTTTAAAAATGGTCCACATCCAAAAAAAAATCTTTTGAACACAAGAATCATTGCAAAGTATGATTACAAAGATGTCTTCTGATGTGTCCTTAATCAGGAGAGAAACGGTCTCATTGTCTGGAGGAGCAGGTCCCGGTTCGTTCTCCCTCCTCCTTCTCGTTCTACAGCTCCTGGCAAGGCAGCCAGCCAGCCCAAGCCTCAGACTGCTCACGTGGAAAATGGGTTGACCTTTGAATTAGAGGAACTTTAGAAATCAGCTCAGAATCCTTGATTTATGTATTCAGGCTTGGGAAGAGAGATTCGTTAATATGAAAGGAACTTGAAAGCCAGATAGAATCTCAGCAAACCCAGGGAGGGAGAAAGTGCTTTCAAAATAACATTAAGACCTTGTATATAGAAATGTCATGGAGTTGGTCAAAACAGATTTCGAGATGGTAAGCACTTTAGAGATTTCCTACAATCCCCATGTTTTATAGAGGGAAAAATCTGAGCCTAGAATAGCCAAAGTGACTTACAAAAAAATCACCCAATTTACATTATGTCAAGGTAAGAAATCAGGACTCTGTTCTGAAAAGGACTGAGCAAGCCAGGGGGAGCCCAGGCCAGACATCAGAAACAATCACCCAGACCTTCTGGACATTTTCCCTGGGCCAGGCACCATACCATGTTCAGTGCTGTCAATGCTTTGGGTCATTAAGTCCCCTCAACTTTGGATGATGTTATCTATAACCAGCACCAGCTTCATGGGCTTGAGATTAGGAGTGTTGCAAAAAGAGCCCCCTCTCCCGCCGATTCAGAAGGGCCCTGTGTTCTGCAGTAGCATCTTGAATTTCTTAGTAAGTTTTGAATAAGGGACCCCACATTTTCACTTCATGCTGAGCCCCACAAATTATGTATCTGGCCCTCATTATCTCCATGTTATAGATGTAGCAAGAGAGACTTAGAGAAATTAAATGGCTTACTTCTGGTCCTGGTCATTCATGAAGATGGGGGCACAGACAGAGTCAGCAGGCAGTGTGAAGGTGACAAAAGGGTCTGGCTACATGGATGCTGTGCTTTCAAAGCCCCTTTGGGATTTCCCTTCCTCGGCTGGCTCAGAAGTCTCTGTGCTCTGAGGAGGGTGACCAACAATTCCAGATTGCATTGGGACTGCAGGGGGTTCCCAAGACATGGGACTTTCAGTGCTAAAATCAGGAAAGTCCAGGGAAAACCAGGATGACTTGGTTACCCTACTGTCCAGTTGCTGGCTTGGGGCTCTGGAGGCTTCCCAGACTTTGTCTTTTGTGCCGTGTCCTGTGCCCACTGGCCCACACATAGGCCCTCTAAAGCAGGCTCATCCAGAAGATAGGCTGGAGGCCATAACCTGAGCAGAGGTAGGCAGCCAACCAGCTGCCATCATGAGACTGGGGACCAGGCAAGCGAATCCAGAGAGACCAGTCTGTTTGGGAACAGGCAGGCTTCAATCCATATTCAGAGACCAAAGCCAGGGTAAAGCCAGTGTGGATGCAGACAGTCAAGAGAAGAAGGTAACAGGCTGCAGCCAAGCCCCAAGGCACAGTCTCAGGGGATCTTCAGCTTATTCACTCCGTGGCACTGGGGAAATCACTTACTTTGCTGAGTCTAACTCTCCTTATTTGAAAAACAGGAGACACATTACTAACTTCGCGAAGTCGTTGTCAAGATGATTGATCTATAGATGCCTATACGGATATAGATAGATGAATGGATGGACAGATAGGTAAATAGATTGATTTATACAGTACACATTTCAGTATGGTCACCCTGAAAGTCTCAACTTAGACTTATTTAATTCAAATGGATTTCCCAGGTGGCTCTGAGGTAAAGACTCTGCCTACCAATGCAAGAGATGCGGGTTGATCCCTGGGTCGGGAAGATCCCCTAAAGAAGGAAATGGCAACCCACCCCAGTGTTCTTGCCTGGGAAACCCCATGGACAGAGGAGCCTTGCAGGCTACAGTCTACAGAGTTGCAAAAGAGTTGGACACGACTTAGCGACTAAACAACAGCAACAAACAAAATATTCCCACCAAGGCTGATGTCGGTCTACCAATGTGAGGTTACTGAATACAGAGTTGGCTTGTGCCAAATCTGCTCTAAGGAACCTACATCAGCACTTTACTGAGCTCCCCTCTAATGAAAGAACAAACCTTAACACCGAAAGTGTTGTAGAAGAGAAAGGAGAGGGGGAAATGGATCAATATAATTTTGGACAGAGAGCAGGGAAGACCTCCTTGAAGAATATTTCTACTGAGACCTGGAGGATGCATAGACATGACCAGGGGAAGGAAACAGCATGTTGGCACGTCAGGAGGAAAGAAAGGGAGGAAGAGAGGAAAGTATGTCTGAGAAAAGCTTAAGGCAGGAAAAGACAAGGCTGTGAAGGAACAGAAACCAGACAGGGCAGGGGCCGAGTTCACCAGGCTCCCAGGCTGGTAGTATGCTAAAGCAACCATGGGCATAGCACTTATAGTATTTCGGAACCATCACCCGGGCTAAGTGTGGTCAATGTTGAAAGACAAGAGGTCAAGCAGGGAGACCAGCCAGGCCAGGGCAGCATCCCAGATGGAAGATGCTGGTGTCCTGGTCCAGGCTTTATATACCTGTTTTAACTGGTATTTATTGAATTTGTCCAAGTACATATACCTGTGCGACATCCCAGTGATTCACCAATGAGAACACAGCCCCAGCCTTCATGCAAGTGAGAAACTGTTTTAAAAGATATAATAATAATTAACTCCGGAGTGTTTACTGCTTGCCAACCTTGGTACTTTATATTCTACATACATTGTTTCATTTCATTCTAAATTAATTCTAGGGAGTAGGTCTAAATACCCTCAATGCCTAATACCCTTGTTTGACATATTAGGTCATAAACTGGAAGCAGGTGATTCATGGTGCAGGTACCTGGGTTTCTCTGGTAGGCCGATGGATGCTGACATGATGGTAGAATGGGATCAGGTTGTACAGGGAGCCAACAAACCCCTGCTATCCTGTCCAGCACCCTGCTTCTGCTCTTCCCCACAGCCACCCTGAGGGTGCAGTAGAACCTTCCAGGAAGAAGTATGGCTAGTGTGGGACACTAAGGAAAACAATGCCCATGTTTGTCAGTGTCTCATATTAGAATGTTATGAAATTCCACTTCTATGATTTTTCAGGCCATTCACACCAAAGAGGATAAAACAAATGTTCATGATCTGATGAAACTACCGAATATACTACAAAGGAGGTTTTGTTAGACTATTGCGCTCATTTGCAAGTAAATATGACTGACAAAAAACAAACATTCTTCTCCATCACTTGACAGCTGAGAAATTGAGACAAGCTAGGAAAGAAGCTGAGGAGAGATTCTATGACTTGAGCTGTGTTTTTGAGCCAAGCCACTTCTGGTCAAAAATATATTTCATCTTCAGTCATTTCTTTTTGATGGGGTGATGGGCAGTTAGTTTGAATCAGGGGGCTTAAATAGAATTGACCTTCATTGACCAGATGCATCAAATCCACCAAAAGATTTGCTTGAGACCATTCCACTCTGTAGTAGTCGTATTTTCATTGGCAGCCTCTTCCTTAGACTTTTTCTTCCTATCAGTTCACTCTCCCCCAGCATCTCTGTCATAACAAGAGCGGAATCCAAATAATCATGAACTTTTATGAAAACAACAAAACTTCTTTCAGGACTTTGAGGTCAGATAGACCTGGTGTTATTTCTTTTTTCCAATATTTATGAGCTGTGTGACTTTGGGAAATATACTTAACTTCTCTGAACCTGTTTCCGAACTGTAAAACGGCATTACCTCATTTATATGATTGTCAAGAAGAATAAATGAAGTAAAGACTATAAAGTTCTTCACACTCAGTGTATCTATTGCTATTACCATCACTGTCAGGAGCCACTGCTGTGTAACAAAATAATTGTGATTCAGTGAGAGGTTTAGAAGAGGAGATGGGGTCACCCAATAGAACAGGGTGAGAAGCAATAGAACAAATGCCTGATGGAGTTTCTCCAAAAATTGGCCTCAACTCTCCCTTTCCCAATCTATCCAAATGACCCATAACAGTTGGCATTAGGATTCTTGAGCAGATATTGATATAAAAACTGTGACTGCCTTTTCACTTCCTGAGTAAAGGAAAAGAAAATTTTTTCTCAATCCCAAAAATCTAATTTTGACATATGGTCCAAGATCAAATATCAAAATATAAAATATTCTTCAAAGCTGTGATCCATAGACCCAGATCAACTAGTCAACCCTGACTTGGGGCTGAGTAGCCACCAGCAGGAGGAGCTAGAATGCCAGTGTGTGTGTGTTTCTCTGTGTGTGTGTGTGTGTAGGAGAGCTGTGACCTAAGGATGGCAATGCTCTTCACTGGGTTTGCAAATAGTCAACCCTTAGAAAAAAATCCGTGTCCAAAAATAGAAAGGAATTTATGTCACTGGACTTAAATTTTAATAGGAATACTTGAGAAGAAAAGATGTTAAACCAAACTTAAAAAAAAAAAATACTGATAGGAGCTGGATTTGGGATGTCTGAGGAAACATTCTCAGAAGTCATTATTGTTCACATTATCTTTATTGAGAGAAATCTCAGAAAGACTCCATCTTATCAGCAGTGATAATGCTAATTTATTGGCTTCTCTGAAGATAGACCTTGGATGTCTCTTTCATGAGTCAGCCTTGGCTGGACTCTTTATCAAGTCTGTCAACTTGAAACCAAGTTTTTGACTGAGGCCTGAATGCCACCAACGTGAAGCATAAACATCCCCTCTAATCCCAAAATGCCTCTGTTGTAGAACTCCAGATGACTAAGAGACTTTGGGTTCCTCTCTTGGTTTCATATCTTAGACAGGATGCAGTTTTTCACTGCTGAAGAGAAACAAAGGCATTTCCCAGGCACAGCCATTAAGGTGGGTGTTTCCTGGATGGCTCAGCCACCAGTTATTCAGAAGATTAACCCCAGAAATTGGATTTTCAAGGCTCTCTCCTCCCTGAGGCTATCTCTCTGTTCATTAGAAATCTCACCTGTGTATAGAAGACAGGAAAAGGAGAAAAATGTTGAAGAAATTCCATTTTCTTCTCATAAGCAGACCTGGAATGAAGTTATGTTGAAGTCCCAAACCAAAACCAGTGGCTACACCATCCAGTGGATACTAAGAACTGACTGTCTTAGTTGCTGTCTTCCCATGGAGATCTAAGATATCACTGAGTCCTCTTCCCCTCCCCCTAGTTTCCCTCTTGACCTCTTTTCAGCTGACAAATAAATATTTTCTAGAAATCAGTGCCAATAAATGCCCAATGGAACATTTTTTGGTTTAGCTTCCTAAAGACTAACCTGGTATAAATAAAGTCCTTCTGTTAAGAAATGAAGCAACTGGATTTTTTGAAGCACCAATTCAGGGGCCCAAGGGGCATTCTCTGAACTGTGAGCCCAGTCCTTTGCAGCTTTAGAGGGAAGTGAAGAGGCCTAGCCAGTTCTGCAAGGAAAACCTCACAGGTCACTGAGGCCTGAGGTCTAGGTGAAAAGACCCAGGTGTAAGCACAACAAAATGGAATCAAGTTACGGTTCTGTCATTAACTATGCGACATGGAGCAGGTCATTTATAAATACCCCTCTGAGGCTGAGTTTGTTCATATATATTAAAAATAACAATTCCACATGCCATTCCTGCTTTACACCAGACATGATTTCCTGTAAGGTGACATCTGCCTCTGAGCCTGGCATTCAGGTTCCTCCGTGACCTGGTTCTTCCCACCTGTTCTAACCTCATCTCCACTGCTTGGTCCCCTGTTCACTGCCTTCACACAAAGGCTCTAGCAATACTGAAAATCAGTTTCCCGCCTCTGCTCCCCTGCACACACTATGCCTACCCATAAGCAGTTCTCTCCCTTCCTTCCACCCACCTTCCCCCACTAAAACCATCTGGAAGAGGGAAAATTGTTCATCTTTGAAAACTCAGCTCAAATGTCACTTTTTATGAGCAGATCTCCCCAAACACCTCTGTACACACACCCTTCTCTTCACACCACACACACACACACACACACAGCCTTCTCCTAGAGCCTCTGACTCTGTGACACATGTCTTGTTTTATCCCACCAACACTTTTCTTCAGCTCATCTGCCCAAGACCTCAAGGGCCCCTTTTTTCCAGTGTGCACAGCGGCTGCCGATAGGCTGGCAGCAGCCCTGGAGGGTCCCGGGGGACAGGAAGGCGGCTTAAGAGTCTGCGTGTCACACGGACCGGAAGTGTCTGGAGGTGGGAGGGGAAATGCCTGGAGATGCAGCGGAGGCTCTGCGGGGAGGGGCAGGATGCCGTGGCTGGAAAGGGAGGCCCGGGGGAGGCTGCCGAGGAGTGGCCCGGGTGTTAGCACGGGCTGTCAGGGGCTTAACCAGAGGTGGATTTGTAAGGTGGGAGGGGCTGGGCTCTCTCAAGAAGGATAATTGAAAACAAAGAAGATTATGTAATTTGAAAATATCCGATTCCAGAAAGCGTCCTGAATGCTGACAGTGGCCCACTGGTGTGCCTTTTCCCTCCAGTCCTCCCCAGTCAGACCTTCGCCACTTGCGTCTGTCCTCAGTGAGGGGACCAACTGTCCCAGCTCGCGGGAGGGCCTGTCCTCCCGACGGCTCTCCCGCTCCCCCACCTCCTTCTTCCTACTTTTACTCCCTTCCTCTGTCTTCAGCTTCCGTCAGTCTCTAGTCAGTCACTACCTTCATTTCTTTCTCTCTGGTCATTTCCTCCCTTTTCTCTGTTTCAGCCACCCTGCCCCACCCCCACCTCATCCCCGTGTCCCACATAAACCTCACGCAGGCCTCCTGGCCTGTTCTGCATCATCTGATTCCCTCCAATATTTATTAGCATGAATACCTTATTTTTACCTACTTTTCCCCTTCAATATAATTTCCATTCTGTTTCCTGGAATCCTTTGGCCCCGTTTTTACTTGTTTCTGCCACTTCATTCGTTAGACAGTCACTTCTTAAGCACCTACTATGCTCCCTGCAGTGTGCAGAGTGCTAGGGAAACCAAGATGTATGAGCCCGTTTCATAAAGCTGGGGTACAATCACCCAGAAGTGTGGGCTAGGGGACCAAGTGGGCCATTGGAAAGTTGTGGGACATTTCCACTGGGGAGGTGGAGAAAAAGCCTGACCCTGCCAAGCCTACAAAACCACAGCTTTTAAAAAACTGTTTCCACCCTTTTGCTGACTTCTCTGAGCCTCTGGGGTGTATTAAGCCTAAATTTTGTGTGAATAGAACAGGAAGCAATTGGTACCCTTGTGAGAGAGAGATAGAAAACTATGGTTTAGATGTGACAGATTTTCACAACTCACTAAGTGTGTATTTTGCACAAAGGTCCAAATGGAGTCAGCAAATCAGAACAATGTAGAAGTATGCGAGAGTGTTTGTGAAGGTGCAGCGGACCATATACCAGTCCTGTGGTCACTTTGTAGGATTAGCCAGGTTTCAAAAATGAGAAAATATGGAAACATAAACATAAAAGGATTTTCCAAGGTCGCGCTGAAGGTGGTGATGGAGGGAATTAGGAACTGAACACTTTCTCCTGAGTCTATTTCTGAGCTACTGTACAAATACAGCTTCCTGAATACAGATGTTAAACAGGTTTTTGCCTTTAAAATAAGAGTAAAAAGATTCTTATTTTGGCCATGTTTCAGTGCAGATCTCCTAGGGAAAAGGGGGTCCATTTGAAGGGAAATTAATTGCTTTAAGCTCCTGGAATATGAATCAAATGCAACTTCTCCCTTTGCCTTACTAAAGAGTACTATGAACCTTAGAGAGTGGTTCTCAAACTTGACTGCTCATTAAAATACCTGGGAGTTTTGAAAACCTTAAGCTCAGGGCTCACCCTGGACCAAGTCAGAATCTCTGGGAGTGAGACCCAAGCATCATTATTTTTTAAAGACTCTCCACGATGGAGCCAAATTTAAGCACCAGTGCTGTCGACACTGTACACATTGGGATGAGCCAAAGCTTCAACATGGCAACCCACTCCAGTACTCTTGCCTGGAAAGTCCCATGGGCCGAGGAGCCTGGTAGGCTGCAGTCCATGGGGTCGCTAAGAGTCAGACACGACTGAGCGATTTCACTTTCACTTTTCACTTTCATGCATTGGAGAAGGAAATGGCAACCCACTCCAGTGTCCTTGCCTGGAGAATCCCAGGGACAGTGGAGCCTATTGGCTGCTGTCTATGGGGTCGCACAGAGTCGGACACGACTGAAGCGACTTAGCAGCAGTAGCAGCAGCAGCAAAGCTTCAACTAAGACTGATATTTTCATCCCACCCCTAGAGAGCAGGATTTAATTGGTTTGGAGTATGGTCTGGGCTTCAGTTCAGTTCAGTTCAGTCGCTCAGTCGTGTCCAACTCTTTGCGACCCCATGAATCACAGCATGCCAGGCCTCCCTGTCCATCACCAACTCCCGGAGTTCACTCAAACTCATGTCCACAGAGTCTGTGATGCCATCCAGCCATCTCATTCTCTGACGTCCCCTTCTCCTCCCACCCCCAACCTTTCCCAGCATCAGAGTCTTTTCCAGTGAGTCAACTCGTCGCATGAAGTGGCCAAAGTATTGGAGTTTCAGCTTTAGCATCAGTCCTTCCAATGAACACCCAGGATTGATCTCCTCTAGAATGGACTGGTTGGATCTCCTTGCAGTCCAAGGGACTCTCAAGAGTCTTCTCCAACACCACAGTTCAAAAGCATCAATTCTTTGGCGATCAGCTTTTTTCACAGTCCAACTCTCACATCCATATATGACCAAGGGAATAACCATAGCCTTGACTAGACGGACCTTTGTTGGCAAAGTAATGTCTCTGCTTTTTAATATACTATCAAGGCTTAGAGGTTGCCAAATGATTCCAATGTGCAACTGAGTTCAAAAGCAACTGCTGAGGAGACTTGCCACGTGAAGTGTAAGTCCATGGACCAGGAGTGTGGTCCATCTGTGCTGCTTAGAAATGCAGGTTCTCGGGCTCTACCCCAGACCTATTGAGTCTGAATCTGCATTTTAATAACATTCCACAGTGATATGGATGCACATTTGAGTTTGAGAAGTACTGTTTACAGCAATGCCCCTGACAAAATTTAAAAAAAAATTACAAAGTAAAAAAGTTTTTACATTTATAAACAGTGAAGATTTGCCTCCTTTTTCTAAGAAGTCCAGAATAGGCACAAGAATGAACTGCAAATTTTGAGAAATGGAAATAATAATAGATAGTGATAAGAATGATACCTAATGTTTATTAGCATTCACTCTGTGAGGTACTTTGCATGCCAGGCCCTCTACATGTACTACTGTGTTTGATATTTACCACAAACCTGTGATATAGACAGGCTTCCCAGGCAGCACTAGTGGTAACAAACCCACCTGCCAATGCAGGAGACATAAGAGATGAGGGTTCAATCCCTGGGTTGGGAAGATCTCTGGAGGAGGGCATGGCAACCCACTCCAGCATTCTTGCCTGGAGAATCCCATGGACAGAGGAGCCTGGCGGGCTACAGTCTGTAGGGTCACAGAGTCAGACACAACTGAAGAGACACAGCATACATGCATGATTTAGACACAGGCATTGCGCCCATTTCACAATTGACCAAACTGAGGCTCAGACCCAGGTGAATAGCTGCAAGACTGCACAGATCAGCAGATAGAGGACTTACCCTAGGATTTCATTAACTTAAAAGCACTTGTTCTTAACCACTTAGTCTGACTTTCCCAACCAAACACTCAGGGTGGATTACACATGTGCCAAGATAGAGATCCCCTGAGCCCTCCATCAGTCTAGCAGGGCTTGGATTGGCCACTCACTACAGAAAAAAAATGATTAAGAAGCTCTGTTCTAAATTATGCTTTTTTCCAAATTATACTTTTTGCCCTGTTGTCGTACAGAGAGGAAGCCCTGTCTCCTAGGGTTTAAGTGACTTGCCTAAAGCCAGGATGGGTCCAGAGCTGTGGGGTCCCAATTGCCTGCATGTCTCCTCCCACTAAGCAGCATTTCTCCAACTATGGTCTCCAGACCAGGAGGATCAGCATCACTTGGGAACTGTGAGAAATGTAAATCTTCAGGACCCACCCAGCAAGCTGTCTAACAAACCCTCCAGGCCATCCTGATGTTTGCCCCTTTGAGCACCAGCATGCTAAGGCAAGCGGCCCCAGTGGCCCTGCCAGTGTGCTTGCTCACAACTCCTGGGCTTGAGCCCCTGCTACAGGCTGCAGCTTCTCCACAAAATACAGATGTCTTAAGGGGCTTAGCTTGGAACTAAGCTAAAATTTACATGCTGGTTTAATCTTCTTAGGGCCTTCTTTACCTCTCAGGAAAGAATCATAATGCTCTAGAAAAGAGAAAGAAAATAATGGATAACAGATAAAATATTAAGCACTCTTTCCATGCCTTCAGCTCACTTTCTGCTAGGGCAGCAAACACATGGATATCAGGAAAGGAAAAAAGAACTGCCATTTCCTGAGCACCTAGTATATGCCAGGCATCAGGCACCCAATGATAGAGCATATATACCCTGCTCACCTCTCATGTCATTAATAGAGTGATCTCTGTCTGAGAAATAGGGAAACTGAGGTTCAGAGACTTGAAGTGACTTGCCTAAAACCAAAGTGATGATAGTAGCCCCAGGGTTTTTCTGGCAACCTGTGCTTTATGTTCCTTACTCTCCAGCAGGAGAGGTAAACAGCTTAAGACACACTCACTATCTGGAATGACTGGATTTCAGAATTCTCAGAGCAAACTCCCAAAACAGATCTGCCTACTTAGAGCCCCAGGATGCCTCGCTCAACAACCCTCTTCTGTGATCTGTGTTCTCACTGCACTGTGGAAGCTGCTCGCAAAGCATAAGAATAGATCAGCCACAAACAGTGAAATAATTCAGCTGTGCCTGAGCACCCTAAAACTTAGAAAGCTATTCTTAACTGGCAGTGTCTGTTTCAAGGCAGCAGGCCCTGCATTGCCAATGCCCTGCTAAGCAGCCTGAGCTTCACCCTTCAGAAGACCAAGGAACTTCTTTGCCACACCTAGAACTTGGGAAATGAACTCCCAAGAGAAACGAACACGTGAAGATCTTGCTAGCGAGCAGGTCTTCCCCACATCCCAGTCGGAGCTGGTGTTCATGCCGTTAAGTGCAACAGGCTCGGAGCTCTGACCCACCATTGTTAGTTGCTCACTCATGTCCATTTCTTTGCAACCCCATGGACTGGAGCCCACCAGGGTCTTCTCTCTATGTGGATTATCCAGGCAAAAATACTGGAGTGGGTTACCATTCCCTTCTCCGAGGGATCTTCCTAATCCAGGGATTGAACCCAGGACTCCTTCATTCTTGGCAGATTCTTTACCATCTGAGACACCAGGAAAGCCCAATGATCCAACAAGTGAAACAAAAAGGAAGTTGATTCAAGCACGGAATGAGATGGACACCTGGTTAAAGGTTAACATTGGTTTGTGGATCCAGATTTCCTTTGGGATTCCCTGGTGGCCCTAGTAAAAATTAACCCATCTGCCAATGCAGGTAGACATAGAGACTTAGGTACACTCCCTGGGTTGGGAAGATCCTGGGAGAAGGACTTGGCAATCACTTCCAGTATTCTTGCCTGGAGAATCCCATGGACAGACGAGCCTGGCAGGCTGCAGTCCATAGGGTCTCACAGAGTCAGACATGACTGAAGTAAGGGAGCATGCATGCACGCACAAACTTCCTTTATTGTCTGTTTGCCCCAGCACCTGCCCAGCACAACCACAAAGCACTCTCTTCCCAAGCACCATGTTCATCCACAGGTTAGACACACAATGGGTAATCTGAACCCCAAGATATGGGAAGTCCTTCCAGCACTTGGTCCAAATAGATCAATTCTGTGGAGAATTCAGCAGGCAAAACAAAAATTTCAACTCAACCTTTCTCATTCATGCAAGAAGAAAGCCATTTTCCACTCTGAGTAATTTTATTTTGAATTATATGCTTTTGCCAAAATGCAGGTCAGTTATTTCTGTAAGGGCCTCCATGGGCCATTTTCCCTCTTGTTGGAGGTTAAGTCAGGGACTCTTTGAAAACCTGCATCCAGCCCAAAGGGTTACCACTTACTTGTCACTACTGGGACTCCAAGTTCCACTTCTATTGTCCTTTCCAGGTAGGTACACCACCACCAAGGCTGACTCTCCGGTTGAAGTCAAGAAAAGGTTATTCAGACATGATGGGCAATACCATATTATTAACAACTGTAGGTCCTCGAAACAGGAGTGATGATAGAAGGATCCACAATGGTAGCCACATGCCAGAAAGTATGGGGTCTTCATTTCTCAATTGGCAAAGAAGGGTGCCAGGAGCAAGTGTAGGGGGAGGCAGGAGCTTTTGCACATTTTGCTCTCAATTGTTCCATTTCATATTATGAAAAGATGTTGCTGTGTAATTACAGTAATGCTGGAAATGGTCTGAAGCACAATTAAAAATCTACTTGAATAAAAGAGAACAAAAATGGCTTAGAAAAGTGTGATTTGAAAGGTTAGCTAAATGATGGGTATGAGAGGCTGTTGGTACATTGTCAGTTTTAGCATCATCTACAGATTGGTGGAACTCTCTTGCTTTCTATCTTGCTTTCTCCATGATCCAGCGGATGCTGGCAATTTGATCTCTGGTGCCTCTGCCTTTTCTAAAACCTTCTTGAAAATCTGGAAGTTCACGGTTCACATATTGCTGAAGCCTGGCTTGGAGAATTTTGAGCATGACTTTACTAGCGTGTGAGATGAGTGCAATCGTGCGGTAGTTTGAGCATTCTTTGGCATTGCCTTTCTTTGGGATGGTAATGAAGACTGACCTTTTCCAGTCCTGTGGCCACTGCTGAGTTCTCCAAATTTGCTGGCATATTGAGTGCAGCACTTTCACAGCATCATCTTTCAGGATTTTAAATAGCTCAACTGGAATTCCATCACCTCCACTTGCTTTGCTCATAGTGATGCTTTCCAAGGTCCACTTGACTTCACATTCCAAGATGTCTGGCTCTAGGTGAGTGATCACGCCATCGTGATTATCTTGGTTGTGAAGCTCTTTTTTGTACAGTACCTCTTCTTAATATCGTCTGCTTCTGTTAGGTCCATACCATTTCTGTCCTTTATCGAGCCCATCTTTGCATGAATTTTTCCCTTGGTATCTCTAATTTTCTTGACGAGATCTCTAGTTTTTCCTATTCTGTTGTTTTCCTCTATTTCTTTGCATTGATCGCTAAGGAAGGCTTTCTTATCTCTCCTTGCTATTCTTTGGAACTCTGCATTCAGATGCTTATATCTTTCCTTTTCTCCTTTGCTTTTTGCTTCTCTTCTTTTCACAGCTATTTGCAAGGCCTCCTCAGACAGCCATTTTGCTTTTTTGCATTTCTTTTCCATGGGGATGGTCTTGGTCCATGTCTCCTATACAATGTCACGAACTTCCGTCCATAGTTCATCAGGCACTCTATCAGATCTAGTCCCTTAAATCTATTTCTCACTTCCACTGTATAATCATAAGGGATTAGATTTGATCCAACCAGTCCATTCTAGAGGAGATCAATTCTGGGTGTTCATTGGAAGGACTGATGATAAAGCTGAAACTCCAATACTTTGGCCACCTCATGCAAAGAGTTGACTCACTGGAAAAGACTCTGATGCTGGGAGGGATTGGGGGCAGGAGGAGAAGGGGACGACCGAGAATGAGATGGCTGGATGGCATCACCGACTCGATGGACATGAGTTTGAGTGAACTCCAGGAGTTGCTGATGGACAGGGAGGCCTGGTGTGCTGTGATTCATGGGGTCACAAAGAGTCGGACTTGACTGAGCGACTGAACTGAACTGAACTGAACAGATTGGTGGTGGGGGCAAAATGTTTTTAAGGATATCTTAGAGTCAGTTACCAGAGAAGGCAATGGCAAGCCACTCCAGTACTCTTGCCTAGAAAATCCCATGGATGGAGAAGCCTGGTAGGCTGCAGTCCGTGGGGTCGCTAAGGGTCGGACATGACTGAGAGACTTCACTTTCACTTTTCACTTTCATGTATTGGAGAAGAAAATGGCATCCCACTCCAGTGTTCTTGCCTGGAGAATCCCAGGGATGGGGGAGCCTGGTGGGCTTCCGTCTATGGGGTCACAAAGAGTTGTACACGACTGAAGTTGTACACGACTGACAGTTACATTTACTGAGCATAGTCTCGTGAACTATTTAACTTCCCTCAAATCATTTATCATTCCCATGTAACAGATGAGGAATCTGAGACTCTGATGGTTAATGGGTTAGCCTGAGGTCACAGAACTGAATAGTGGCATGGTAGACTTTTTAAAATATTTATTTATTTATTTGGCTGTACCACATCTTAATTTCAGCATGTGGGGTCTTCAGTCTTCATTGCAGCATACAGGATTTTTTAGTTGCAGCATATGAGATCTATTTCCCTGACCAAGGCTCAAACCGGGGGCCCCTGCATTATGAGTGCAGAGTCTTAGCCACTGGACCACCAGGGAAGTCCCAGCCTGGTAGATTCTTAAATGCAAGTCTCTCTTCTTTTCGCTTCTATTGCTTTCTGTATCAGGACACCCACCTTAAAGTTCCTACAGGGACAAGGCAGGCTGGACAAATAAAAGGAGCTACCAGATTGGAGGGGAATAAAAGAAATGAAAACAACTGATACAGGGTCAGGGAGACATTAGGAATTGGTGAGGACTACAGCAAAGTGGAAAATGACAAACAACATCTAAAGTGAACAGCTGGTACTCAGAACCATCTGTCAGCTTTCAGGAGAGCAGATCCAATTGCCAGATCTGCTGATTGTTCAGATTTTTATATAGGGTTTCCTGTTAGTTTGTTTTAATGTTAGTGCAAAAAAAAAACCACCTTAAACATCAGATGTTTACCTATTCCATCAACAGGCAAAACAAAACCTAGCTGCGAACTAATTTTGACTCATGGACTTCCAGAGGTAACCAGCTTTTTCTTGACCAATAACAAATTATTAAATTTTATCAGAGATAGGACTTCAATCAATGATCTTCTGATCAGCTTTTCCATCTTGTACATGAAAAATTTTCCAATAAGTGATAAAGACTTATTGAGATTATAAATATTAATCCCCATGATAATGTTACTTTTGACATAGTTCTATTTCCTACAGGGGGTGTGCATAGAAAAAACATGTTGTCCAATCAATGTTAGCAGCCCAGCAGGAGTGTGACCTTAAAGCAAGCAACTCAGTCTTCCTGAGTATTCAGTTTATTCATCTGCAAAATAGAGACACTGGCATGTGAATTACAAAATCGAAATGAGATTTAAATAAGGCAACTGTTAGAAGTTGTAGTACTCAAAGCCTATCAGAAAGAGCTTGGGCAAGGCTCTAGGAAAGATATAACCGTTTGAATGCAAAGTTCCAAAGACTAGCACAGAGAGTGAAGAAAGCCTTCCTCAGCGATCAATGCAAAGAAATAGAGGAAAAAATAGAATGGGAAAGACTAGAGATCTCATCAAGAAAATTAGTGATACCAGGGAATATTTCATGTAAAGATGGGCACAATAAAGGACAGAAACTGTATGGACCTAACAGAAGCAGAAGATATTAAGAAGAGGTGGCAAGAATACACAGAAGAACTATATAAAAAAGATCTTCACGACCCAGATAACCAAAAAGGTATGATCACTCACCTAGAGCTAGACATCCTGGAATGGGAAGTCAAGGGGGCCTTAGGAAGCATCACTACAAGCAAAGCAAGTGGGGGTGATGGAATTCCAGTTGAGTTATTTCAAATCTTCAAAGATGATGCTGCGAAAGTGCTGCACTCAATATGCCAGCAAATTTGGAAAACTCAGCAGTGGCCACAGGACTGGAAAAGGTCAGTTTTCATTCCAATCCCAAAGAAAGGCAATGCCAAAGAATGTTCAAACCACTGCACTCATCTCACATGCTAGCAAAGTAATGCTCAAAATTCTGCAAGCCAGGCTTCAACAGTACATGAAATATGAATTTCCAGATGTTCAAGCTGGTTTTAGGAAAGGCAGGGAACCAGAAGTCAAATTGCCAACATCCACTGGATCATAAAAAAAAGCAAGAGAGTTTCCAGAAAAACATCTACTTCTGCTTTATTGACTATGCCAAAGCCTTTGTGTGGATCACAACAAACTGGAAAATTCTTCAAGGGATGGGAGTACCAGACCACCTTACCTGCCTCCCGAGAAATCTGTGTCCAGGTCAAGAAGCACAGTTAGAACTGGACATGGAACAACAGACTGGTTCCAAATAGGGAAAGGAGTACATCAAGGCTGTATATTGTCACCCTGCTTATTTAACTTATATACAGAGTCTATCATGCAAAATGCTGGGCTGGATGAAGCACAAGCTGGAATCAAGATTGCCGGGAGAAATATCAATAACCTCAGATATGCAGATGATACCACCTTTATGGCAGAAAGTAAGAAGAACTAAAGAACCTCTTGATGAAAGTGAAAGAGGAGAATGGAAAAGATGGCTTAAAACTCAACATTCAGAAAATGAAGATCATGGCGTCAAGATCATAGCCATCATTTCATGGCAAACAGATGAGGAAACAATGGAAACAGTGGCCGACTTTATTTTGGGGGTCTCCAAAATCACTGCAGATGGTGACTGCAGCCATGAAATTAAAAGACACTTGCTCCTTGGAAGAAAAGCTATGACCAAACTAGACAGAATTTTAAAAAACAGAGACATTACTTTGCCAACAAAGGTCCTTCTAGTCAAAGCTATGGTTTTTCCAGTAGTCATGTGTGGATGTGAGAGTTGAACTATAAAAAAGCTTCGTGCCTAAGAACTGATGCTTTTGGACTGTGGTGTTGGAGAACACTCTTGAGAGTCACTTGGACTGCAAGGAGATCAAACCGGTCAATCCTGAAGAAAATCAGTCCTGAATATTCATTGGAAGGACTGATGCTGAAGCTGAAACTCCAATACTTTGGCCACCTGATGCAAAGAACTAACTCATTGGAAAAGACCCTGATGCTGGGAAAGATTGAAGGCAGGAGAAGAAGGGGATGACAGAGGATGAGATGGTTGGATGGCATCACTGCCTCAATGGATATGAGTTTGAGCAAGCTCCAGGAGTTGGTGATGGACAGGGAAGCCTAGTGTGCTGCAGTTCATGGGCTCACAAAGAGTCGGACATGACTAAGCAACCGAACTGACTAATTGAAGGTCCTAGGGGTTGCCACTGCCCACCGTCATCCATCTACTTTCCCTTATCTGTAAATTTTCTTTTCTTTCAGCATTTGAACAACCCAGTTCGAATACAACTTATATTATTTAAAAATTAATGTAAAATAGAAACTGGAATTTCTGCTTTGTCTGAAGCAGGCTCCACCACTAGATTTCTGTGCTTCCTTGTCACACGCTTACTGGGTACCATGTTTGGCAAGAATCTTGCCTTCTTATTTGATATATGATATACTGGAAAATGCACAGTAAGGATTTGAGTTGTTGTTTATTCCAGTCACTAAGTCACATCCGACTCTTTGCAGCCCCATGGACTGTAGCCCGCCAGGCTTTTCTGTACACAGGGTTTCCCAGCCACGAATACTGGAGTGCATTACCATTTCCTTCTCCAGAGAATCTTCCTCACCCAAGGACTGAAGCCATGGTTCCTGCCACAATCCAACCCATCTCCTGCAATGCAAGCGGATTCTTTACCACTGAGCCTTACCTGAATCTAGAGGAAAAATCCAAATTTTTTCCTTCCACAGTAGGGGAGACCCAGTTCTTTTCTGCTGCATTTCTTTCCTGGAAAGTGAAAGTGAAAGTTGCTCAGTCATATCCAACTCTACGACCCCATGGACTATACAGTCCATGGAATGCTCCAGGCCAGAATACTAGAGTGGGTAGCCGTTCCCTTCTCCAGGGGATCTTCCCAACCCAGAGATCAAACCCAGGTCTCCTGCTTTGCCAGCAGATTCTTTACCAGCTGAGCCACCAGGGAAGCCCGTCATTCCTGGGAGTCCCCTTTATTACTCACACAGAGCCCTCCACTTCTGATACTTCCTGTCACCAGATGTGGAGGGAGGGTTCTCCACAGCAACGATCAGGTCTTGGACATCAGCTGGGTGTCCCAAAGTTTAGCTCTGTCCTGATGCTGTCTACCAGGAGACTGCCTCAGATCTCACAGGAAAGGGCTCCGTCCCACAAAATGGCTTCCCTCACCGCCCACTTCAGATGCCAGCCACAAGTCCAGCTTATCCCCTGTGCTGTGGATTGGTGGTTCCAACAGCTCTCTCCTCAGATTTTATTAACTCCCTAGAGAGGCTCCCAGAACTCAGGGAAATACAAGAAGTCCTTTACATGCAAACCTTCAAGTTGTGAACTTTCACAGATGCAGACATGTCTTCCATTAACGTCTGTAGGAGTGAAACTGCGGCTTGCTCTCCGTCTCCCACTGCTGATGATTCTTCAGCTCTACCGTCTCCCACCTCTTCTTCCTCCTCCAGTTAGCGTCTCTTCTTGCCTCTTCACTTGATGCCAGCCCCTGTATGCCAGCTGTTGTATGGTACTACCATACTTTGCTAGGTACTGTAAGATTAAAATGTTTCCTTTATTTTTGCTTTTGTATGTATTATTTGTGCGAAAGGTGTTAAAAACCTATTACAGTACAGTACTGTATAGGCAGCTGTGTTAGTTGAGTACCTTGGCTTACTTTGTTGGACTTAACAAACCAAATGAACTTACAAACTCACTCTTGGAATGGAACTCATTTGTATTTAGGGCACTTACTGTACTTACTTACATACCAGTTTATTAAAGGAGATTGTAAAAGATGGGGCTTCCCTGGTTGCTCAGTGGTAAAGAATCTGCCTGCCAATGCAGGAAATGTGGGTTCAATCTCTAAGTCAGGAAGATTCCCTGGAGAAGGAAATGGCAACCCACTCCAGTATTCTTGCCTGAGAAATCCCACGGACAGAGGAGCCTGGCAGTCCATGGGGTCTCAAAGAGTCAGACATGACTTAGGTACCAAACCACCACCAGCGCTCTCATCACTTAGGAATTTACAAGGGACTCAGGAGCCTTGTGTCAGAATCCAGGGTCAAAGACTAATACATTTTTTCTCTATTATCTCACACTTAGTATAGGTATTTGTCAGTTGAAAACAGACAGAAAACCAAAGCTCCTACCTCTTTTCCCCTCCCTGCATCAGTTGCCTAAATTCAGCAGTCTTTTCCACTGTAAACACCAACAATTACAGGAGAGGGTAGGCAACTGGGGTTTAGTTTTCTTTAGTTTTATTTAAGGCTAAGTGAATCCCACAGCAATGAAAAATCAATATTGTATTTGGTCAGATAGACATTATTAAAGCACCTAGATTAAATGGAACATGAATAATAGTTGATTGATTTTTTTTTAATCCAACGTTTTGTAATTTGGTTTACAAGAAACAGTTATTCACAATGCACCAAGTGCTTGACTTGGCTGAGTATATTCTACAACATTTTATATGAATTTACATTTCATCATCTCATCTTAGTTCTTTTTGTTTTTACAGATGTATGTAAGAAAAATTTCTTTTTAAATCTCTGGTCCCTAATTAAATACTTGATTTTAACAAGAAATACCTCCTACAAGAGTTCAGACACATTTAAAACACGGACTTGGGCTCAAAGATAGGATTCTTCAGTATTAGTAAATTTTACCGGAATCATATTTTAAAACCTGATCATGGAGATTAAACCACCTTCTGATCTTGAGACTACCCAATTCTTGAGTATCACATTATTCAGGAATTTCCAATTCCAGACCAAAGAAGATATCAGATAAGCTCCTATGATTGACAGTAACATACTAAAATTCACAGCCATCAACCTCAGTCTCAGATCACATTCAACAACAGAAAGTGAACTTGGACAATGACAGGCAGTCCTCAGGTGGGTTCTGCTCTCAAGGTCTTCTCTCCCATAAGCCCTGAAGATCTTGAAGCAATTATCAGGAAAATGCCAATTATTCCAATAACAGAACAGCCATAGAATGATAAACAGCATGAATTAGTCTTCCCTCCTGAGTCATTCCCCAAAGTATCTGTTCATGACAGTTTTCCTATTCAAAGGTGCGATCGCCAACCTAACTTTATTCCCATGCTATTGATTTTTGGCAGAGTGAAGCCAAATAATACAAAAATAGTGTAACAGTTGAAGAATACGTTCAGATGAACATATCTGCCAGACCACTTGTTAAACTCTGCCTGAACCAGTGCATATAAGTAGGTCATTGAAAGTCAATGCAAACCAGGGCAGCTCCCTTGGCAGGAGACATTAACCTGTAGGAGGAATCTTGCAGACAAGTGATACATTTTAGCCGAGCAGCTGTATATTTTATTTATGAATTGATATAAGCATACAGATATATGAGGAGAGGGATGCATACTGTATGTATCCTTAAACACATTTCAAAACAAAGATAGATGGGAAGAGAGATTTATACCCGCACATTTTCAGTTTAAAGGGTTTCTTTTCCCACCTCTACCCCCCATCCCGTCCAGAATAATAATAATCAGAGCTCTAATTAGAGCCCTGGGGCCTCAGTTCACTTGAGTATCTTCCATTTTGTGCCCCCGCAAGTGTAGCATTAACCAGCCCCAGGCTCCTGGCTCAGAGAAGACCACCCATGCTACAGCCAGAGCAGTGCCTTCTAGGCACAGAGGGATCAAGGGATTCACATAAATCACTTGGTCGAAAAGGCACCGACTTCCCAGGTGGCACAGTGTTTAAAAAAAAAAATCTGCCTGCCAATGCCAGAGACACGGTAGACACAGGTTCAGTCCCTGGGTCAGAAAGATCCCCTGGAGGAGGAAATGGCCACCCACTCCAGTATTCTTGCCTGGAAAATCCCGTGGACAGAGGAGCCTGGAGGGCTACAGTCTATGGGGTCACAGAGAGTCAGACAGGACTGAGCACACACACACGGAAAGGCACCAGGTTCTTTCATTTTGGGAAAAGAGGTCCTAAAGGGGGCAGATTTCCCTTCCTAGGCATCCACTTGGATGTGAACCCCATTTTAGACAGTGGAACTTGTGTTTGCTTCAAGTTATGAAATGAGAGGTCAGGAAGGAATCTTCTAGATCATCCAACCCACAGCTTTGATTTTTACAACTCTGGACCACATAGATGCAGGGAAGCACAAACAGAGGACCTCAGTGTGGCCTGAAGGAAGCAGGATGTAGCAGAAAGAACATGGGTTCTGGAGCTAGGTCAACTTGTGTTCAAATAAGTGTAGAAACTGCATCAAATCTCTAACCTTTCTGATCCTCAGGTTGCTCCCCTGTACGATAGCATCAACCCACAAGCTATCATCAGTAGTGCAGAAATCTAAACCGCCCTGAAAAAAAAAATTCCTAATTCATTTGGTAGCGGAGTCAGCCCACACTGAACTGACTTGGAGGTATAAGCTGCCTAAAGGAACGAGGCTGCATATGGTCATTCTTTATCCCATGGCAGCCATGCACCATGCCAGGGGTCAGTCAGTCCGGGGGCTTCTGAGCCAAACAGAAGGCCTCTGGCTCTGTGTCTTCATCCTATGTGCTCAATGAAGAGGCTGCGGATGCTTCTAGTCCCCCCAGCTCCTGCCTTCTGTTCTGGTTAGTAGCAGGTTAGGGCCAAGAGAATGGCTCTTATTCCTAGAGCAAAATCTAAATATCTAAAGCAGTCTTTAGTAAGACACAGGGAGAAGTCAGATTGATTCATGTTCTAGAAGCTTAAAGTAATTCATTTCCCAGAAGATGGAACCCCCTCTTCCCTAGAAGAGTCCCCTGGCCCTACCCTCACTGGTTTTGAGCCACAGTACAGGGGACCAGCCCCACTCCGGACTCCCTTGCAGCACCCTTTAGCTCAACTACAAAGCTTCACAATGGCATTTTCTGACTTTTCCCCACCTTTTAGATTGCAAAAGGGGCTGTGTAAAAGGAGGAGTTTCAGCTTGTAGGTTCATGAAATTTTGTCAGTCTATAATAAATAATTAATTTGAAAGAAGGAATAGTGTCTCAGAAGGAATATATATATATATATACTGCAAAAAAATTCTTCACTACAGACATTTAAACCTGCTCCAAGGGAACAGGGTTTAACTTTTGGGTGCCGTCTTTTTTTTCCTCCGCCACCAGTGGGTGGTTTTAAGTTGGGTGTGTGCTTTTCTTTCCTGATGTCTCAAGAACAACCTCATCTTCTTCCTTTTTGAATGCTGACCTGTGAGTTCCCCTTTGGGTGATGGACAGAACGTTTGACTTTGGTGCGTGGCCAGGCCAGTCTCACAAGTGACTGCAGACAGAGAGATGATGTACTGTAGAGGGGCAGTAAGATCCTGCTCAAAATAAGCCCTGCCGCCCAGCCTTCTGCCATTCAGCTGCCCTCCCTGGAAGCCAGAGGGTGTTAGTCAGCAAGAACCATCTAAGCAAACACCACTGGGTGAGACTAAGCCTCATCAATTAGAGCTTTAGTGAACAGACCGTGACGGCCAAACCCCACAGGTGTGGATGCTGAGAAGGTGGGATGGGAACCGGGTGTGAGGTCACGGTGGGCACGGCTCAAAGGGAGTGTGGCCAGGTGTGACAGACAAGCTTCACCAGCCTCGTGGTTCCCTATGTTATTTTCAGGCAAGTCAGCCTCCTCCTAGGCCACCTGCAGGGCCAGTGTGGCAGGGTGACATGGTTCCCCCAACTCCAAGCTCATGGCATTCCAGTCTACATGCAACAGACATTTTTTTGAGGGTCAACTGTGTGCCAGCTGGTCTAGGCAATGGGGAAAGATGAGTAAAGTACTGGCCTGGTCTTGAGGGATGCAAAGCTTTCATCTATCTAGAGATGCTGGAAAACATGACTTTATTGGTTCTCAGAGCAGGTTTCATGGAACATGGAAGTTGGGAAATAAGAGAGACTAAGGGGGATAGTCTCACTAAATTTCAGACACACTGCTTATTTCTCAATATTTAAAAGAGTCTGGAGAAGACTCTTGAGAGTCCCTTATACTGCAAGGAGATCCAACCAGTCCATTCTAAAGGAGATCAATCCTGGATGTTCATTGGAAGGACTGATGCTAAAGCTGAAACTGCAATACTTTGGCCACCTCATGCGACGAGTTGATTCACTGGAAAAGACTGTGATGCTGGGAAAGGTTGGGGGCGGGAGGAGAAGGGGACGACGGAGAATGAGATGGCTGGATGGCATCACCGACTCTGTGGACATGAGTTTGAGTGAACTCCGGGAGTTGGTGATGGACAGGGAGGCCTGGCGTGCTGTGATTCATGGGGTCGCGGAGAGTCGGACACGACTGAGCGACTGAACTGAACTGAACTGAAGAGATGAAGAGATCTGTAAAATTTCCAGTTGGACCCAGTAGCCATTTATCAGTTAACAACTCCTCACATCCTAAGGTGTTTATCCATCAGGAAACACACTTCGGGACCTGACCCATCTATTTCATCTCAGCCAGAGGTGTTTTGGAATTCAGTATTTTGAAAGTGTTAGCAAGGCAATATGGTACTTTTCTGTGCTATTGTGATGTCTGGAGGCTTCTTCAGAAGAGAAAGAGAAAACCTAGGTCCAGTAGACATCAAGACCTACCGGCAGGGTTTGAGGACAAATGACTTTACCTCAGACCCTGGAGTCTGAGACCACATGACCAGACTCCTGTTTCTTTATCATATTCATCCCTTCTTTTATTTATTTCTAACATGCACTGAGCACCTATATAGAAGCAATTGCATTGAAAACTGGGTTCTCTCTGTCATCAGGGACCTTGCAGTCTATTGGCTAGGGCTGGGCTCGGGGAGACCCAGGCAGTTAACAAATAATTTGAAGGTGCGATAAATGCCATGATTAGGGTCATTGGAAAAGACTCTGATGCTGGGAAAGATTGAAGGCAGGAGGAGAAGGGGACAACAGAGGATGAGATGGTTGGATGGCATCACAGACTCAATGGTTATGAGTTTGAGCAAGCTCCAGGAATTGGTGATGGACAGGGAAGACTGGCATGCTATAAGTCCGTGGGGTCACAAAGAGTTGGACACAACTGAGTAACTGAACTGAACTGAACTGAACTGAGGGTGACCATACACCCTAGGTTTGCCTGGGTCAGTCCCAGTTTATACCTGTTGTCCATGCATAATATGTCCAAGTACTCTTTTCATTTCCTTAGTTGTCCTAGTTCTGACATTAGATCACAAGATCCCTATAGTTACAATGGGTGCAGGTTGTGGAGGACCAGAGTAGGGAGGGTCAGGGGAAGCTTCTGGGAGGACCTGACACTTGAGTCCTGAAAACTGAGGAAGAGGAGCCGTGGACAGTGGTGGATTCAGCACTCAGGTGGAAGAAATAGCAAGTGTGAAGGTTGAGAAAAGATAGGATTCAGCACATGTGGTTACAGTGAAGGAGGCAGGAGCCAGGTCTCAGAACCCCAGTTGTATCACGCTAAGAAGGTGAGACTTTTCAGGGCCATGGGAAGCACTTGATGGGGTTATAGGCAGAGAAGTATCATGATCAAGTCAACATTGCAGAAGAACCACTCTGCCTGTGAGTGGGAGTGGAAGAGATGCAGTGAGCTGGGGGCAGTCAGCAGAGCCCCTAGGGCAGTGAAGTGGCTGTTGAAGCCACCCAGGAGAAAAGTGCTGGCAGCCTGGGTGAGGACCACAGCTGTGAACTGGAGGATAAATGGATGGATGGGTGGATAGATGGATGAATAAATGGATGGATGGATGGAAGGATGGATGGATAGATAAATGGATGGATGGATGGATGGAAAGAAGGATGGTGGATAGGGAGATCTTTGGCAGGAAGAATAGATAGAATCTGGTGATTGATTGACTGATTGACTCTGGTGAGGATGGAAGAAGAGAGAGTTGAAGGTCACCCCCATGCCTGAGCATGAAACTAGTTGATGGAATCTTCTTCAGTGAGACAGAGAGCATACAGGGAGGGACAGGTTTGGGGCAGATGAAGCCAAGGAGGTCAGTTTTGACCAGGACAAATGTGAAGTGTCCTTGCTGTCTCTTGGCCTTTTCTAGAACTTCAGGGCTGAAAGGGTAAAGACAAAAGGGCATTTTAAAAAGTGACTCACAAACATTCTTGAAACTGAATGAAACAAAAAGCCAAGTCAAAGTGTAAGGAGCAGCCTTGTTACTGGCACAACATGTCACTGGCTGCTGTTGTTTGGGACGCAGTGAATTGAGCCTCTAATGCCAAGCTCCTCTGTTTAGCCCTGCAACAGAGCAGGTATAGACAAGGGCCCTGGGAGCATCCCTCCCACCCGCCCGGAGTGCAGAACCTTCTGCTTCCAGCCTGTGCTACCACTGTCAGCCCCATCAAACAGACCAGCAGTTACCAAGTGGTTTCAGCCCTTCCTTAGGCTGAAACAGGTTTACAACTGACAGCAAAGTGCACTTGAAGCCATTAGCCAGCCCCCTGAGCCATCCACCAACACTGTCAGTTCTCTTGCCACTGCTTCTTCCTCACCCCTGGGGCCACTGTACAGGTTGGATGAGGGCAGAAGCAAGGGGGTTGGGTTTCCTTTTGATAGAGAAGATCAAAGCTTAAAACTGCCCTGGCAGCTCTTGGATCTTCCAAGGTCATTCAAAGTTGTCTACTTGACTGTCCAGTCAATTTTGTCTTTAGGTTCTTGGTGCAGGGTTTATTCTTATTATTGATAGTGGGCATGGTCTGATGAGTTATAGTGACTACATGGCTGTAATTGTCCTACTCTTTCCAGGGAAAGAACAGGAAAGATTACTTCCTGGAACATGACTGCCTATAGAGCTGTGCTTGATAGTGATGCTGTAGCAGTGATAAAATTATCTCACCAAAAACTCTCCAGTCCAGGGACTGGAAGATCCTATTGTCTGAAACCCTGAGCCCTCAGCAGATGTGTTGTTAGTCACCCCCAAAGTGTTATAATTCAGAGGGCCAACCTTCACATGCAAAGCAAGAAAACTCCAAGTTCAAGTTTCACTTGAGGTGTTATAGTGACCCAGGGTCAAGCTAAACCTTTTAAAGAAAGCCTAAAAAGAATTCTTGGCCCTGAAAATGCAAACAAGGAGAACCTGAACAGTGTATTTACATTTTACTTAGCAGTCCCAAGAAACCCACGAGCATTTGGGTTTTATGAAGTGTGATATGTTCCTTAGTTTTTGTTATAACAGGAGTCTAGGCTTAGCATTTTTTTTTTCCATGCTCTCTCTGTGTATAGTTGGAATTACAATCATCATAATCAAGCATTTAAGCAAACAAAAATAATCATTTGAAAGCTGTTTTCCATAAGTGCTTTAGTTCTCAGTTCACTACAATTCAGTTCAGAGGGGAATATTCCATTTTTTTTCCTATTATAGCACTTACTGTCAGCAGTAGAAGCAATGACCAGTTCTCCACATATAAAATTAATTCCATTTCAGCTTTTCTGAACAAAAACAAATCAATCAAAAGCCAAAATGTGTTTTTCTTTGAGGTAGACATTTTTTGGTGTGACAAGCCAGAATCTACTGGAGAATAACATCTCAGTGATACTTAAGTATAAGCACTTGGCATCATTTTGTGCCCTTCTGGAAAAACCAAATCTTTTACCTCTGAACATTTTTTAATCTCTAAAATCCCCCTTGGCATCTACTTCATGAGAATTCTCCTCACAGCCTACCATTCCTAATTAAAGTGCAAAGGTCCATAGATACAATGATTCTATAAACTCACTCACTGTTATTCCATCACCACTGAAGGACAAGGTGCTGAGCAGAAAATGGGAAAATGATTGTCCTGGCCTCCTTGAATAGCAGCTATGGGAATTATTCCAAACCTGGGGGGAATAGCTACACATTCAGCTCCTTCATTGTGCCAGCAAAGAGAGTGAGTTTGCAAGGATAACTCAAAACAATGCGTGATCTGCTCCCGGTTCTTCTTTCCACTTCAGTCACCTGTGAATCACAGAAATGAGACACGAAATCACAAGAGGAGCTCACAATGGCAAGCACAGGAGGGGAAGCTCCTATAGGATAAAGAAAAGAGAAAAGAATCTTTCCCTCTGGTCCATAGCACCCTTTGATGTCTGCGCCTTAACAGGCTATTTTTTGAGTCATCAAATTATTCACAGTTTGCCTTATTAGCACTTTTCTAAATTGGCAACGGAAGACTTCTGTCCAAGGTGTGAGCTGGCCAAGCCCAGGGTCAAACAGAATATGGCAAATAGTATCTGTTTTGCCTCCTCCTCCCGGCCACTCCAGTGGCCTCTCTACAACTGCCTTGCCCGGGCCTCCTCTGCTTGCCAGGATTACCTCCCATCCCACACCAGTTCAGCTAGCAAAACAGAGTAGGCAGTGAGAGATGGAGAATTTTGCCGACACATACTTTGTGAGGTCCAAAAATGCAGGGTGGGACTGCCCTGGTGGCCCAGTGGATAAGAATCTGTCTGCCAATGCAGGGGACGCGGGTTGGCTCTCTGGTCTGGGAAGATCCCACATGCCCTGGAACAACTAAGCCAGTGGACCACACTACTGAGCCTGAGTACCTAGAGCCTGTGCTCCGCGACCGGAGAAGCCACTGCAATGAGAAGCCCGTGCACCGCAACTAGAGTAAGCTCCTGCACAGCAACAAAGATCCAGCATGGCCATAAATAAATAAATAAAAATAAACAGGGGAGCCACATTTTGCTTTAAGACTTCTAATGACTCTGTGGGTCGGGACGATCCCCTGGAGGAGGGCATGGCATCCCACTCCAATATTCTTGCCTGGAGAATCCCATGGACAGAGGAGCCTGGTGGGCTACGGTCCACAGGGTCACAAAGAGTAGGACGTGACTGAAGCGACTTAGCACGCACGATTACTGATGTGAGCTGTAAGGACTCAAGTGTGACCTGCCTTGGCACCAGTTTTCACGATCTATCAGACACTATGAAGTTTGATTCTAAAGGATTTGGACTTAATCTGATTTATCTGCCTCCTGGGGGAAACCCTGGGAGACGCCGAGGTGCTGGTTATCTGAAGTCACTGAAATCTGGTGTGAATGTTTCCAGTTCCTCTTATATCCAGACTGCATCCCTAAACTGGGAAGAGTCAATGAGAGAAAAAGAATGTGAGGCCACTGCATGAAACAATACTGCCTCAGCCTGAGCAGGAACATCCTGTGAGGGCCCAGCCAAAGGCAAGTTTGGGGGCTGGAGGGGATGTCACCAGGTTGTAAACCTCCGTAATCGGCTTGACCCTGGGAACCACCTGAACTGAGAATGCCTTGGCCTCCTTTGAAACTGTCAGATTTACTCCAAGGGCTCCTGACTCCGCTCAGGAGCTCTGAGCAGCATCAGGAGCCCTGTGGTTCTGCTGACTCCAACAGAAAGAGCTATAGAACGCTTGGCTTGGCCTCCTCCAAATCCTCAAGACCGCAGAACCTCTATGTCCAGCAACGCTGTGCTCACGGCCCCAGGACCTGGCTGTAGCCCTCAGCAGGTTCCTGGAAGGTTTATCGAAACCCCATCCCTTCACTACCACTACCACCTCTAGAGCACACGCTCACCTTCCTTTGAAAACACTCTTAAAATCAGCCACAAAGATCAAGCCCAGTTAAGAGAAAATAATGACTCCTATTCAATCAGTGGATGGCTCATGGAAGATGAAAACACCCCAACTTTTAGAGTGACTAACTCTTGAAGGTCCTTGACTTCCTTCTGTTGATTGAAAGAGAAGGAAATTTTTCAGTTCTGAGTACAATGTTGTTGTTTAGTCACCAAGTCGTGTCCAATTCTTTTGCAGCCCCTCTGTCCATGAGATTTCCCAGGCAAGGATACTGGAGTGGGTTGCCATTTCCTCCTTCAGGGGATCTTCCCCACCCAGGGATCGGACCCCTATTTCCTGCATCAGCAGGCAAATTCTTTCCCACTGACCCACCTGGGAATTACTCACCTCTATATTCTAACCTCTCCCAGATTCTGGTTATAGGTCACATCTTATACTCCCTCAACTGTGTATTCAATTCCTCCAAGCCTCAAAACTCTACAGCTCATGAATAGAATCTCAAACAGTATATAGTTGAGAGAAAAGGGAAGGGGGAGACAGCCCAGCTCCCCTTCCAGGGTGTCTCTGCTTTCCTCTTCTTTTCCCTCAAGAAACCAGGGATATGTGGGGGAAATTATTAAAACTCCAGCCATTGCAAATAGAAGCCTCTAGTAAACTCCTCCATGGCAAATCCTTTCACATCGATAATTCTGCCCCAAACCCATGAATCATACCACAAAGTTCCTGGGCTGCAGTCACTATTAGGTTGATGGCCTCAGATATGAATTGTGCAGAAGCAGCCACAAAAAATACAGAAAAGTGAAGGTCTTTCCTAAGACACACCTCTATCAACTCTTTTGTGCTGCCTTGAGTTCCAGAGTCAAGACGAGAGACAGTTAGGCTGGCTGGATAGCAGCCCTAGTGTATATTTTGGCTTCATCATCGCCTAGCTATGTGGTTTCATCTCCCTGGGCCTCAGTTGCCTCATCCAAAAAATGGGGATAGTAATAAAGCTACTTCCCCAGATGAAAGGAGATCATTCATGTTGAGCACTTAACACAGAACTTCCAACACACTTAATGTTTAATAAATGCTGAGCACCATTAATATTGCAGTTCTGAGCCTGAGGGCCAGAGAAGCATGAGCTTGCTGCTTTTGATTCTAACGCAGGTCAGAAACTTGACAGTGTTGCACAGAATTGCAACAGAAATTGGAGGGCATGAGTAGCAGGAAATCACCCATACTGTAGGAAGACCCTTTGATCTTTACCTTCTCTATCCTATTGGTAATCAGTTGATAGGGATCTCAAGTCAACAGGGAGCTACAACTCACACAGAGCCAAAGGATGCAGCCGATCTTTATCATTCAATTTGTCAAGGTCACTCATTAAGAAGGCTTTACTAGGCTTGGCAGAGTCTCCATAAATGATCACTTCCACGTGGGAGTGGGGCAACCCCTCAGAGCACAGTCACAGAGCAAGGACCCTCCATCTTTGCAGAGTGGTTCCCATGGACTTAAAGTTTTTGTCTAAATACCAAGGTCCTCTTAAATAGGGGAAACTCCCATACAATCTAATTTCCTTACCAAATTCCTGTTCCTAAGATTCAAGTTGAGCTGGAAATGCCCTCAAAGCAATCATATTTCTGAGACGCTGCCAATATTTCTCACCCATGCCCCTACTGAGTAGGGAAAGTTCTCCATCCTGCTAAAATATTTAGAGAGGAATTCTGACTGAAGGTCACAACCAATTCAGCCTTACCAATTCCTGAGGGTGATTTCAGATTGGGTTTCAAAAAGAGGCCAAGAGCCAAGCCCCACAGAAATTTCTGGAGCTGGCAGTAAATGAATCTTTCACAGAACTCCGAGCCACGGTTGGGTATTAACAAGGAGAAAAGAACAATTATCATTTGGGACTCCAAGTGCCACTTTATGTCACTTTAAAGAATGAATAGACTTCCAGTCCTACTCAGCTGTCTGCTCACAATTACAAAGCAATGGTAAATAATCGTGGCAAATGGAAGGTTTGATTTAGGAGAGTGAAATTGTATAATGACTTGGTGTTTTTTCTTCCTTTTTCTGTGGCAAGTGGGACAGCTCCTGCCACTAGTTTGGCTTATATCCAGATCTTTGACTCACACACACACACAACAAAAAGACCTTGGAACCTTTTATTAAAACAGATATACAAACACAGAGCAAAGCTACCAAAAACATTTTTTATTATTTTTACAAAAGAGGGAATAATCATATAATGTGGCATGGTTTAATTTGCTCCCTAGTGGTTTTATTTAGCCAAAGGATCATATTTGTCTATGGCAATAAAATTTTTGAACGGTTTTAATAGAAAGTGAATCTTTCCATTTTCTGCCCGTTTCCGAGGAGGCCACCTGAGCTCTGCTCCTGAGAAGATGTGTAGATACAGTGAATATACAGGATTTCTCTCCTTCTGCACCCCATGATTCACTGAAAGAGCGGCACGGGTTTTGTACTCACTCTGAAAGGGGTCCAGAGCCCTGGCAGGCAAGACTTTGATCTAGCTCCCAAAGCATCTTATCCAAAGATGCATTCATTTAATCTTGCAATTCAAGAGTGACAGACCCTTCCAAAGTGGTTTGGGGGGACCAAGGGGACGGGGCTGGGGCGCACGAGAGGCACTCACAGCTATGCCCAAGGAGCCAGTTATCTGTGATACCCAGTCTCGGGAGAGAAGCTTTGCCTCTCAGAAGGCAGGAGGGTCGAGGTAAAGCATTCCAATGCAGGCAGACTCCTCTAGGGATTTCCAGGTAGCAGCAAGGTTCTGTGTGCAGAAAAGCATACCGGCAAACAAGAGCTACCCTGGGGAGATCCAAATAGGCTGAAACCCATGGCTGTGGTTTTTTTCTGTGGCCAGTCCAGCCCTACTCATCCCTCACACCCTCCTCTCAAAGGCCTCTGTCCAATGTCATTTCCCATGATGTTATTTCTTGCCAGTTAAATCCCGAATAAGGTTCAGGTTTCAGATAATACCCTTCCCAAAATAATTTGCATGTTAACAGAAAATCCGAAATATGTTTCAAATCTTAATTCAACAAACATCAGTTGAGAGGACTCATTCTGTCTACTGAGCATTAAACACTGCAGATACAGAAAGGAATGAGACATGTTTCTCCCTCAAGAAGCTCACAGTCTAATAGGGGAAGAGATATAAAGTCAAATAGTTCTTATATATTACAATAAATATAATCAGAAAGTTGAGTGAAGGCCTATGGGAACCACAGCTTAAACAAAAAATCCCTAGTTAGGATACAGGAATAGTGATAAAGAAGAACTTTATGATCTGCCACATATAACAAAAATCCAAACAACAATAGCTTAATCAAAATAGAGGTTTCATCTCATGTAAAAAAGTCCAGTATTAATCAACCTACAGCTGGTAACAGACTTCTAGAATGTCATCAATATTCCTGTGGTCCTCCTGTCTTTCTCTTCTATCATCCTTAGTATACAGATTCTATCATCAAGCTTATCTCATGGCTGCTGGAGCTTCAGATGGCACACACAAGTCTCAGGCAAGAAGGGAGAAAGGACAAACTTGATGCTCTTTGCAGAGCTTGTCTAGAAATTCTACCCAGCAAACTTCTTCCATTTCATTGGCCACCTAATCTACTGAGGAAATAGAACCTCTTGCTATTGTAAGGGGGAAAGGGAGACTGGATATTGGATAGGCAAAAAGCAATCTATCACTTGGACTTTAAAGAATAAATGGACCTCCTCCAAAGACAAAGTGAGAAAGGACATTCCTAGTAAAGGAAATAGAGCATGCAAAGAAAAAAATCTATATAGTATTTGGTAAATATGGAAGCTAAGTAGCCTACAAAGGCCTTCCAAGTCTTTGTAAACCAACTTTGCTTTTTTAAGTTAGTGAATCTTCTAACTTTGGGGTCTGTATTATGGTTATTGTTATTCATAGGAAGCTCTTTATTTAGGAGGAATTTGAGGGGGGATCCCAAGATGAAGAAGTTAAAAGAGAGCAACTCTGGCCCAAGGTGGGAATGGAGGAGGAGAACTGAACTTTAATAAAAGGTAGAAGCAGAAAGTCCTAGGAGAGGAGTAAATAAAAATCAACGGAATTTCAGAGGGGCTTCCCCGGTAGCTCAGCTGGTAAATAATCTGCCTGCAATGAAGGAGATCCTGGTTCACAGTGACAGTTGAGTTGTATCTGAAGGAATGTAGGATTTCCAAGTGCCGAGGTGAAAAGAAAAGCTGTTCAAATGGAAAGAACATCATATGCAAAGGCCCAGAGGTTCAGTGACACATAAACAGGAATCAGTGCCTCACAAGTACAGGGAATAGAGTTGAGAAGGTATGTGGTATCAGCAGAGGATAAGGAATTTCAAGAATCTAACTCAGGACATAGCCATGGCGGAGGCCTCTGAGCTCACCACTTGACAGTACAGTGGTAGCAGTCATGCATTTGTACTCCAACTTCTTTTAATGATAACTGGGATACATTTGTACTTTGGGTTCTCAAAACACATAAGCTACATTGGAGAAGGAAATGGCAACCCACTCCAGTGTCTTGCCTGGAGAATCCCAGGGACGGGGGAGCCTGGTGGGCTGCCATCAGTGGGGTCACACAGAGTCGGACACGACTGAAGTGACTTAGCAGCAGCAGTAGCAGCAGCATATATGAGGCCTGAATCTGGATCCACATACACCCAAAAAGCAAAAAAAAAAATCCCACAGAACACTACTCAGTCACCTTTGGAACTAGTCTGTGGTGCCTCCCTATCAAAATTATTGCATCCTAACCCTCTAAGTCTCAAATCACACAACTACTCAGTCCTTAAGTCTCCCAGCCTTGGAACTTGAAACCCTGAGGAGAGACTGCACTTGTGTATGCTCACCCTCCTCTATAGGATTGTCTCTCCATCCAAACTTTGGGGCTGTTAATGTGGCAGATGCTTTGGGAAAATGATTTGCAAACTGTACAAGGCTATCCATAGTAGGTCATGGAATCATTTCAATAACTCAAGATCAACATTTCTTCAAAAGGAAAGAAAAGAAGTATGCAAGAATACCACATTAGAGTAGAACAGACTACCCTGTAGTAACAAACACCTCCCAAATCTCGGTTGCCATCAAACACTTTTATTTTTCTCTTACTTAAAGACTGCTAAGGATGCAGATGACCCTCTAGAGTGGCAGTCCTCCATGTGGCCACCCAGTGATGCAAGTAACTTTGATCTGTGACTCCACCGTCTCAACCTGAGGCCTCCTTGGGTCACCATAGCAGGAAGAGAGTCAGCTGGAGGGATTCTGGCATCCTGTGTTTCAGTGCTGAAATGATACTAGTCACCATGCCCAGGGGCTTCCCAGGTGACGCCAGTGGTAAAGAACCTGTCTGCTAATGCAGGAGACAAGAGATGCTGGTTCGATCCTTGGATCGGGAAGATCCCCTGGAGGAGGGCATGGCAACCCACTCCAGTATTCTTGCCTGGAGAATCCCATGGACAGAGAAGCCTGGCGGGCTACGGTCCATGGGGTCACAAAGTCAAACACGACTGAAGCGACTTAGCACACATGCATGTGCCATGACCAGAGCACGTTGGTCAGAGTTAGTGATATGGCGCTAGTTACTTCAAAGAAGCCCGTGTGCCTTCCTCAAAGATGCTGATGTACCAGAAAGACAGGAGACCTGGGTATTGGTGCATCCTAGTAATGCCCAAGATAAGCAAATAGAGGCCAGAAGGAATGGGATAGGATAGGATGGGAGAATAGGACTAGGAATAAAAAAATAGGAGTAGGCCCAAGTGGACCACACAAGTATCTTTAGTTTTATGACTCTGTAGATGTTACAACATGTACTGAGAAGTAATTGTAAAATGCATTTCCAGGTAGGGGTTAGAGGTGGGGAAAAAAGTTTGCAAGTGACTGCATCGAGAGAAAAATGTGCCTGGAGAGGAAAGTGAGATTATTTATGACAAGTGACCCTGTAATAACACAGGGCTCTCCGCTTGTGTCTTCTCAAAGGAAAAAGATTTTCTAATGTCTCCTGAACAGTCTTCATTCCACAGCTCAAAATAACCCAGCATTGTATATCCTGGTTCCCATATGTGCAAAAAACTCAGTGGATTACAGCAGTCAGCACTGCTGGGGAGTGTCTGTGTGAGAGAGAGAGAGAGAGAGAGAGGGAGAGATTTGTTTTCCTCAAAGAGTCAAGGGATGTGCATTCTACTAGGAGTTCACTAGATGGCCAGGAAGAGGCAGTGTCTTCAGAGTATGGGAAAGTGGGATTGGCCTCAAGGACAACCAGGGCTCAGAAGAACACAGTGAGGAGAAAAGGCTGCTCTAAGGTGACCTTAACAACCCAATGCCCAACATGAAAACACCTCCCTTCCGAGCAAGCGTCTTACCCCTGAGGAGACAGGTCATTCCTGTGTCAGGTGCCTCAGCATGTAAGTGCTCCATCTGAAGCCCTGCTGACATGAAACAGTGAGCCGAGCCTCCCTGGGCACTTCTGTGCAGGACACAGCTCCACAAACACACGGGAATCTTCTGAGTCAGTGTAGTAGCCAGTAGAAGAAACAGTAGGAATGCAGGCCATGTCGGGGATGAGCAAATTGGGGGACATTTTAAATATATCTCTAATACCTACAATTCCTCAAAGGACACAGCGAAAACTAGTAATAATAATGTTAACTAATGTTTGTTGAGCACTTATTATGTGCCCAGACCTGTGCTTTTTTATCTCATTTAATCCTCTCCCCTATGAAATCACTATTATAAGCTATTTCCATGTTATGGATGGCAAAAATGAGGCTCACAGAACTTAGCAAATTGGCTTACTCACAGATAATAAGAGTTGTGATTCAAACCCAACCTGTCTACTCCCCACAAATAAATAAAAAATACACTGAAGACATGGGATTATTCAGAAGAAGCAGGAAGCTATGAGCTGAATTATATCCCACTCCCCAAAAGGTATTTGTTGTTGCTCAGTCACTAAGTCATGTCCAACTCTTTGCAACCCCGTGGGCTGGAACACACCAGGCTTCCCCATCCTCCACTATCCCCGGAGTTTACTCAAACTCATGTCCACCGAGTCGGTGATCACTGAGTCGGTGATCCTCTGCTGCCCCTTCTTCTCCTGCCCTCAATCTTTCCCAGCATCAGAGTCTTTTCCAATGAGTCAGCTCTTCATACCAGGTGGCCAAAGTATTGAAGCTTCAACTTCAGCATCAGTCCTTCCAATGAGTATTCTGGGTTGATTGGTTGACTAATTTGATCTCCTTGCAGCCCAAGGGACTCTCAAGAGTATTCTCTAGCACCACAGTTCAAAAGCATAAATTCTTAAGTGCTCAAGCCTTCTTTGTGGTCCAACTCTCACATTCATACATGGCTACTGAAAAAACCATGACTTTGACTATACACACCTTTGTCTGCAAAGTGATGTCTCTGCTTTTTAATATGCTGTCTAGGTTTTTCATAGCTTTTCTTCCAAGAAGCAAGTGTCTTTTAAAGATATATTGAAGTCCTACCCCCTCATACCTTACAATGTAAGCTTCTTTGGAATAGGTGCTTTGCAAATGTAATTATTTAAATTAAGACTAAGTCATACTGAAATGGGATGGGCCCCTAATCCAATAACATGGGTTTGCTTATAAAGACAATCCTGTGAAGACTCAGGGGGACAGCATGGGAAGGTGAGATAGTGATGCAGGAATGTACCTACAAGGCAAGGAACACTCAGGAGTTCAGGCCGTGACCAGTAGCCAGGAGAGAAGCAGTGGGCAGTTGGGCTCTCAGAGGCCTCAGAAGGAACCAGCCCTGCCATACCTTGATCTCAGACTCCTACCTTCCAGAACTGTGAGACAATACATTTCTGTTATTCTAAGCCACCGAGTGTGTAGTACTTTGTGACGCAGCCCTGGTAATCAAAGACACAAGGTAATCGCAATCTCTAAATAATTACCTAACCAGACCTACCAGAGCATCATGAGTCTCCTTAGTAATGAGAAAATAGAGGCACCAAGAGTTGAAGACATTTGCTCAAATTGAGAGGCAGTCACAAGCCAGAACCTCAGCCATCTGTGTTTGGTGTCTGCTGCCTTCCTCCCCGTGAAAGCATTGAAGGGAGTTTCCTCTTTAGCTCTGAGCTCTGAGCATCCTGACCCATGGTCCACGCTGAAGCTGCCAGTAGGGAAGTGACTATTCCTATTTCCCCGAGGCAGAAGATGAGTACATGAGGGCTCCTGCCCGTGTCCACAGGAGGACCAGTCCCCCTCAGGCATACATTCTATTCTTATGTCCAGCAAAAGGGCCCAGCCTCATGGATGAGCCAGAGAGGGTTCGGGCAGGCTTAGCCACCTCCATATTAAATATGAACTCTGGGGTAGCTAGCTGAGACGCCAGCATTCACAAGACCACATTCAATCAGTATTGGGGGGTGGGGGCAGAAATCAAATAAACATTTCACTCCAAACCAGAGTGGAGACTCGGAGTGCTGGTGCAGAGTCACTTCTCACAGCCCAGTTCTTCAAAACACCACAAAGCAAGTGACCCATAAAAGCCTCTGGTTGAAATCACCATGAGTGAACAGAGGGAGTCTGGGTCTTTGGCAGCACTTCCCGTAACAACCAGAAGGCTAGGAAAAGCCAAGATTCACTCTGTGTGAGTAACTGCAGCATTCTTCTCCAGAACTGTTTTCTGTCAAAACAATGAGCCAAGTGTAACCTTCTCCATGGTGCAAATGGACTTAACTGCATCTGATAAGCAGCAAAGATTCCTGGAAATCTGTGACCCCATTCTGTGCCCAAAGGGGAAAATCTTGAGGACACAATAGTAGGAGGAGAAGCAATGGTAGTAAAAGTAACATTATTGTCATGGTTATCATTGCACAGTGTAGCTCATAGATGTGGCGCATCCACAACCAGAGTCCTTCAAGAGACAAGATGTCATTCTGTTCTGCATCACTTAGACCACTTAGTGGTTTTCAAGGGGTTGTTTTCAAGGGGTTTCAATGCAGATTGCTAGGACCCTACCCAGCAGGTCACGGTCAACGGGTCGGAAATTTGCATTTTAAGAAGCAAAAAGCCATTGTAATATAGATATCAGGTGACCACACTTGGAGAAACTCCAGATTTAGACTTTCTTTTGTATTTAGATCCAAGGCTGTGGATCAGATGAACTCTCAGGTTTCTTTTCCTCCGGCCTCATGATTCCAATATTTCCCCTCTGTTTATCTTGTGTCCACTTGCCCTACTTACACTGGCTGCTTTGCTATCCTACAACTGTCTTCTTTCCTTTAACCTCTCCAACAAATTCCACTGCCCTTTCTCTGCCCCTGGATTGTCTATCTGGAGCTGATAGAATTAATATTTAATAGGTAGACCTTATAGATACCAGTGATAGAAACCAATTCCATATACAAATAGGATAGCAACCACATCATTTTTTCGGTCTTTAGTCTGCCCTCGTCCTTAATACTTAATCACCAGTTTCCTAGCTCAGGATCTCTAGGGGAGCATGGATACATTTTAAGGTATCTCTAAAATGTCCTGTGAAATTGTATGCAAATGATGAGCACACAGGCATTTTTTCGCTAGCCCAAGACCAGGGGAGGTTAAGAACCATGATTCCAGGTGCCATTGGGCTCACCTGGTGTGACATAGGAAGTTCATTCTGGTAAATCAAAGCTACAGTGGCTGAATTATGGACAATTCCCAGATAGCTTAGGCAATTCAGACAGAGTACAATTTACAAATCTAGCTAGACCCCATCCCCATTCATTAATAATGTGCTGCTGCTGCCAAGTCACCTCAGTCGTGTCCAACTCTGTGTGACCCCATAGACGGAAGCCCATCAGGCTCCCCCGTCCCTGGGATTCTCCAGGCAAGAACACTGGAGTGGGTTGCCATTTCCTTCTCCAATGTGTGAAAGTGAAAAGTGAAAGTGAAGTCGCTCAGTCATGTCCGACTCATAGCGACCCCATGGACTGCAGCCTACCAGGCTCCTCCGTCCATGGGATTTTCCAGGCAAGAGTACTGGAGTGGCTTGCCATTGCCTTCTCCGAATAATGTGCTAGATACTATTAATAATTACCAATGACATAAGATCAAATAAAATACAGTCCTGGAGGGTTCTGGGAAGACGACAGTGGCAACAGCAGTCTTTCGATTGCTGGAGCAGACAAGACCCCTGAGAGTTCTTAAAATTATGTACAAATGATGAGCACAGGGGCATTTTTTCAGAGGGCTCCCTTCCAGGTCAGTGTGCAGCATTCAGGAGAAAGGACCTTGGAGTGGCATCAAAATTGAGCTGCATAGAGAAGATAGTGACTCATGACGATTGGAAAGGCAAGGTCCAGATCAGCTGGTGGGGGTGTAGGGGGATGCAGTGGCATAGGAAACAGGGCAGGAAAGCTCAGAATGCAAGCTGCCATGTTTAACACTATATAAACACAGCAGAAGAGGGATCCCTGTGAAGTCAGGACAGCTTTCCTGAGCCCTGCCTCATTCTTTAAGTTCAGGAAAATTAATTTTGCATAAAACTGAACAATAGAAAAGTAGTCAAATCCCATAGAGACTTATTATAAGGGAAAAAAAGAGGATAAGGAACAGAATAACATCTCTACAAATGATGAAAAAAATGCCAGAAAGATATACCCATAAATAGATCAAAACTATAACATACTATATTAAAACAGGTTAAAAGACATTAAGAAAATGACACAAGCTATGAAAGAACAAAATAAATCAGAATAAGAAAAAACTCTGGAGATAATTTAAAAGTTTAAAAAAATATACATTTCAGAAATGAATAGCAAATCAGAAGGGCTACACAAACAAATAAACACAATGGACAATACCTTAGGAGAAATTTCAGGTAAAAGGAAAGTGTTTTAAGTTAAAAGGAAATGAAAAGATTTTAAAAGTTTAAGAGAAAGTGAAAAAAAATGAAGACAGGTAAAGAGTGAACATTCAGAAAAAAAAAAAAGCAAAGCAAGGAAACAAGAGAAGTTGTAATTTAAGAGAACTTTCTTGAAACACAACACACTTAACACACTGTAAAGTGTAAACACACTTTACACACTGAAAGAGCACACCATGTAGATGAGACTAGCAATTAGGAACAACAAATATCAGAAAAAAATTAGTGAAATTAATAAACTTAAAAAAATGTCCTTTGGGCATCTGAAGAAAAAATACATGGTTTATAAGGGAAAGAATATTATATTTTCATTAGACTTTTCAGGAGCAACTCCTAATGTCAAAAGAAAATAAAAACATATTTAAGTAATCAACTAAAGAAAGCATAGGTCAACAATTTTATTTCCAGAAAACAGACTTTCAATATATAAAGGGCATTGTTATCAATATGCACGAACTCAGAGAATGTTCCCATGAATCCTTTCTGAGGAATCTACTAAAGAAAAGCTGCAGACAATCCAAATGACTAGAAAGACATTGACATAAGGCCTGAAGGTGAGCATTAAATATATAGTTACCAAGAAAGCTGATCGCCGAAGAATTGATGCTTTTGAACTGTGGTGCTGGAGAAGACTCTTGAGAGTCCCTTGGACTGCAAGGAGATCCAACCAGTCCATTCTAAAGGAGATCAGTCCTAGGTGTTCATTGGAAGGACTGACTGATGCTAAAGCTGAAACTCCAATACTTTGGCCACCTCATGCGACGAGTTGACTCACTGGAAAAGACTCTGATGCTGGGAAGGATTGGGGGCAGGAAGAGAAGGGGACGACAGAGAATGAGATGGCTGGATGGTATCACCGACTCTGTGGACATGAGTTTGGGTGAACTCCGGGAGTTGGTGATGGACAGGGAGGCCTGGCATGCTGTGATTCATGGGGTCGCAGAGAGTCGGACACGACTGAGCGACTGAACTGAACTGAACTGAGAGAGAAATGGCAACCCACTCCAGTGTTCTTGCCTGGAGGATCCCAGGGACAGGGGAGCCTGGTGGGCTGCCGTCTATGGGGTCGCACGGAGTCGGACACGACTAAAGCGACTAAGCAGCAGCAACAGCAGAAAGAGAATATAGAATATAGTGGTTATATGCTCTGACTGTGTAAATATAGCACAATTATGTATAGTTGTTCTGTAGATTTTCTTTATTTAATAAGCTAGAATGGCAGACAGAGAAGGCAATGGCACTCCATTCCAGTACTCTTGCCTGGAAAATCCCATGGACGGATGAGCCTAGTAGGCTGCAGTCCATGGAGTTGCTAAGAGTCGGACACGACTGAGCGACTTCACTTTCACTTTTCACTTTCATGCATTGGAGAAGGAAATGGCAACCCACTCCAGTGTTCTTGCCTAGAGCAGCAGCAGCAGCAGAATGACAGAAGGATGAGCAAAAATGGTTAAATATTATAAAATATCCATATTCTGTAATTATTATGGTGGTAGTATTATTATTGTGCGATTACTATAATACTATGGATAAAATAAATGAGTCATTACAGAATATTCTACTTTTATCCATTTCCTATATACTTGAGAATCAAATTCTTGAACTGAATTGAAAGTATCCATAGGAACTCATGAGATATATAACCAGGGGTATGGTGAAGCTGGTTTACAAGAGCTGGTAAGAACAGGTTGTACACATCTTGCCCAGATCAACATTTAATGACTTCATGTTGATATATTAGAATAAGCCATAATGGGAGGGTTTACACTGTGGAAATTGAGAAATGCTACATATCTGCCCTTTTTTCCTAGTGAGTTAGTTGCTAAACATTTACCAGCACCCCATTGTATACGGCAACCCTTGATGCCCAGATTGTGCTATTAAAATACCATTTCTCACTGAAAAAAGCACCAAGGAATGTTGTAGAAATAGCTGGTTTGAGGTCCAAAACAGGAAATGTACAAGATGAACCTACAACTTGTCATACAGATGACAAGGAAGCTATCAAATATACTAGCATTATGTCAATAGGACTCAGAAGCCAATCTGAAGATTCCCATTGACCAAAAAGCTTCAGTTTGAGCTTCAATGATGATAATAATTACAATCAAATTCATTACTTCATGGTGATATTTAAGCAAAGAAAAAGTCATTTTCAGGGAGTCATAACCATTAGTTATCTGGAAAACTAGTAAACAGAGGGAATAAATCAAACATTTATTTTGTCTTTCCTATATTGACTATTCCATTGAACATTCCAATAGGACAAATGAAAAGTGTCTCTTTATAAAAGCATTCTACTAATAAAAGAATGAAAAGATAAAATTAGAATTTCACTGTTTGCACATCCCAGTGAGCAAATAGATATAGGTATTACACGTCAGTGGCTGCTGAGATCACACAGAGAGAGACAGCCAGATATGCTGTGCCTTCTTGAGTCTTGCTGAAGGAGGAGAATAGAACCTGAGTCTGATCCCATCTCTGGATCCAGCTGGCAATTTGAAGGAAATACAAAGGGCAGAGGAACATGATGGGTTGCACATGAGTTTGCAGCCAGCAATTCAGGCTATGGGAAACTCCACAGGTCAAATGGCCCAAGTTCTTCAGAAGATAATTATAAAGAAAACGGTGGAAGAGTAATCTATAGATTAAAAGACATAATACATTTTTAAAATAGGCAAGACCAAACTGTAGTGTGTCAGTATGCATATTTAAGTGACGAAACTATAATAAAAACTCCAAGAAGTGATTAGTATAACAGTCAGGATACAGTTACTTTTGGGGAAAGGAAGAAGTTTTGATTAGGATTAGACACCTGGAAAGGGCTTCAAGGGTTAGGCCACATAGTTCTGTTTCCTGCAATCTGGAAGCTTCCATTCAGATATAATACATTAGGCTTGTGAGGTTTGATGTATCCCTTTTTCATTTTACAATAAAAGATTTTATTTAATAATAAATTTCTTGCCCTCTGGCTTTCCAAGTGATTCAGTGGGTAAGCAATTCAGGAGATGTGGGTTTGATCCCTAGATCAGAAAGATGCCCTGGAGAAGGAAATGGCAAGCCACTCCAGTATTCTTGTCTGGAGAATCCCATGGATAGAGGAGCCTGGTGGGCTACAAAGAGTTGGACACAACTGAACAGACAGAGCACGCATGCATGCACATCCTTGCCCTCAGGGAGCTTAGAATCTAAAGAGGGAGACAGAGATGTAAACAATTAACTTCAAGACAGTGTGATAAATGCTATCAGGTAGGTATGTGCACATTGACCTTGAAGGGAGACCAAATAGACACATGAGTGGCAGAACTCAGAGATCAAGCTGAAGGGGGTTACAGTTACTCCTTGCTGGCTTATTCTAGACAGTTCTGCTTACTCATCAGAGTGTTTATCCAGACTTCCGTTCTGCCCCAGCAGTTATCTAGGGCAATTTCCTCTAGAATGGTAAAGGTTAGGATTGTCAGCCAAAGGAATACATGTTCACCCATGTGTGTGAATAGTGGGGTTTCTACAATTTCCTTGATTTTAAACCAGAATTTCAAGGATAGCCTAGGAGGAGAAGGTGCCATCTTGATAGATTGTTCTGGAAATAGAGTGGTTGCTAGGACAGGATCCCACCCCTATGTTCCCTGTGAGTGCCCAGTGCAGAACTGAAGGCAAGCGAGAGAGAACAGGGTGATGAAACAGCTTGAAGAGGAGGGCTTTGGTTGGGCTCTTAAAGCCTTCCTCCAACCTGAACCTCAAAGACAGCTTAGCAGAATGGTTGATCACATCCTTAGGCAAGATGGCAAGACAGTGAGTGTCTAATTATAGAATCCAATAAATCCAAAGGAAAGAGGGGGAACACATTCAACTTGTCAGCCCCCATTTCCTGTGAAACAAAGCATAAAGGGTATGATTTGTACAGTGAAATCAAAGAGTGACAGGCTGTGTACAATATGGGGATGTCCTCTGCTAGTTCCGTTCATGGATGCTGAGTAAAGAACCGTGTGGGGACTCAACAAGTCCATAGCAAATGGGACGTAGTTTTATGAAGGTGAAAAGTGAAAGTCACTCAGTCGTGTCTGACTCTTTGAGACCCCAAAGACAAGGGACAAAAAATGATGATTTAAAATAATCAAAACATTTTACAGATGAGCCTGTTTACAGGGCAGGAATAGAGACACAGACATTGAGAACGGATGTGTAAACACAGTGAGGAAGGGGGAAGAGTGGGGAGATTGGGACTGACACATATACACTACCACGTGTAAAATAGCTAGCTAGTGGGAAGCTGCTGTATAGCACAGGGAGCTCAGCTTCGTGCTCTGTGATGACCAGAGGGGTGGGATGGGAGTGGGAGGGGAGAGAGCTTCAAGAAGGAGATATGTGTATACATATGGCTGATTCATCACTTTTTGTACAGCAGAAACCAACAGAACATTGTAAAACAATAATGCTCCAATAAAAATTTTAAATAAACAAAATAAAGCAAAAATTAACAGAAGAGAGAAATCAGTGTCACCATGTACTTTCGAAGTTAGTTCAGTTAAGCACTAAATTTAGGTCTGGACCTGCTGATAGCAGATGCATTTTCTCTTTTGGCCTGAGTTAATTGTCTTTCCTATTTCACACATGTTAAATTCCGGGTAGAGCTCCAGCTTTTACTTATATCTCCTGAACCAAACTGCTATTCCCAAACTCATGCCCTTTAAAGATGAGAAAAGTCATTGTTTTTTTCCCCCCCTAGAGCCTAACATTTCATCTCGACGTTATTTCTAACTTATTAGAAAAGCAAAACTAGCTGTACCAAAAATACCCAGTGGGGAATATCTCTCTCTCCAAACATATACTAGAACCTGATAAGAAAAATAACCCAGTTTGCAAAATCAGCAGTAGGGGTTTTCTGGAGATCAAAAGAGTTTTCTTACTATTTTAATAATTCCAGTAACCCTGGAGATCTAGCCACTTTCCAGACCCTGCTCAGCAATGAAGAACTCAGAAAGTCACCGATTGCCCCATTCCAAATCAGCTATCTAATCAGATGAGGCCTGTTACTCAGTGTCTCTGTAACAGAAGGAAGATACTCAATGTGATGGAAATGTCTGGGATCTCAAGGCCGGTTCTTCCAATAACTAACTGGCTGGATTCCACTGAGCAATTCTTTTATTCTCTTTGAGCTTACTGTCTTCATTAATTCAACAACTATTTCTTGAACATCTAAAATGTATCAACCACTGTACCAGGTGAAGGGGACAGCCCTACCCTCAAGGTGACCACCGCCTAGAGACAAGAATATACGGCAAAACACTTTGCATTCCATACCGTGACAGTTGCTCAGTCGTGTCTGACTCTTTGCAACCCCATGGACTGTACCCCCCAGGCTCCTCTGTCCATGGGATTCTCCAGGCAAGAATACTGGAGTGGGTTGTTATTCCCTTCTCCAGGGGATCTTCCCAACTCAGGGATTGAACCTGGGTCTCCCCCATTGTAGGCAGATTCTTTACTATATGAGCCACCAGACTGTAACTGTTAATTTTCTATTGTGGGTACCCCACTGGTTTTGCACATAAGGTAAAAACATGTGGGTCTATGAAGGAACAAATGAATGATCAAGCCAGTGAGATACGGTGGCTGTTTTTTAGCCACTTCTTCTTGTGCCATTATCACATGGTCCCATTTGTCTAATAACTTAGTCCCAAAAAGTCCGTTTTGACTTGACCTTCCTGAGCCTTTTATCCTCAGGAAATCCTCATCTGTTGGCTGTCATCTGCCCCCTTCATTCTTCCCTTGGCATAGTCGCCCAGAATCTACCTCCATCACTCATAGCACCCTTGAATATTTTCCTAGACCATAAATTCAATAAACATCCATTGAGCACATAACATTATATATGGCAAGCTCTGGGCAAACTAAGATGTTGGCAAACACAGACCCTGCTCCACATGGCGTCTGTGGATGGCACTTACACATTCCAGTCACTGCCACAGGATGTATGTGTTATTCCTTTGACCTGAAGCTACTGAGACACAGCCTGAATGGCATCATGAGTTTCCTAGAAGAAGAGTTTTATGACAACAAAGTCTCCTACCTCTCACCTACCACCTGACACCAGCCCCCCACACAATAATGTTTAACCCAAATAGCTATTTTTGGTGCAGAAGCAGCTTAAATTTTCCAACCACTAACTACTAGCTTGTGACTCCTGATACCACACCAAGTGCTGAGTGCCATTCTCTCATCTCTACCCTAGCAACATTTCTCCTCTGTTATATGAACAATAGACACACCGCTTTCTCAAAAAAGTATTACTTAAGAAATATTTCTTTTTTATAAAATAGCATTTGAATGGCATGTGAGAGAGTACAACACCATTTTCCCACATTATATCAGTTAATATTCACAGCAATACTTGAGGCTCACAGGGGTCAGTCGCTAGACCATAGGTCACAGAGTCAGTGAAGGGGCAGAGTTGCCAGTTGTATGCAAGTCTTCTGAGTTGGGAATCCCAGAGCCTGTCCAGAGGGACCAAATTGTCGCCCATTTGGTCCAGGCCTCACATTCACAGAAAGCCACAAAGTAAGTGATTAAGTGTTAGCTCCAATAATAAGACACAGAGAGTTAAAGAGCTACCTCACGGAGGGCAAGAGGAGAATGGGGAGACAGAGGATCCAGAGATGGTGGGATGGCATCAGTGACTCAATGGACATGAGTTTGAGCAAATGGGAGATAGTGAAGAATGGGGAAGCCTGCCATGCCGCAGTCCATGGGGTCACAAAAAGTCGGACACGACTGAGCCACTGAGCAATAACATCAGGATGAAAAGAAGAAAATGTTCATTGTGTAGTTTTAAATTTGTGTTTTCCTTTTGTGACATGGTTTTGGCATTTTGATTTTTCAGTATATTGAGAATCTCAAAACAATGGAAGTTGCCCAGGCCTTTCCTAAACTTAGAACCTTGACAAACCCCATCTTTATGTACACAGCATCACTAAAGATGCTGCTTATTTGCTGTCACTTTTCCATCTGGAAATAAAATTGGCTGGATTTTCTTTGATTTATGTGCTGTGCTTGCTAAATCACTTCAGTCGTGTCCAACTCTTGCAACCCCATGGACTGTAGCTCCTCTGTAGAACCCCAGGCTCCTCTGCCCATGGGATTCTCCAGGCAAGAATACTGGAGTGGGTTGTCATTTCCTTCTCCAGGGGATCATCCTGACCCATGGATCGAACGTGCATCTCTTGTGTCTCCTGCATGGGCAGGTGGGTTATTTACTACTAGTGCCACCTGGGAATCTGTCACTTTTCCATCTGAAAATAAAATTGGCTGAATTTTCTTTGACTTATACTCCAGTTATATGTATGTGTGTGTGTGTATGTATCCTTCATCTCAGCTCCCCATTAAAAAAATTTTCTCCCTGACCTATACACACCGTAAAGCCTATTAGACCACATGCTCCTGCCTGAGCCGGTCCACAGCTCAACAGCAGGGGTGTGGTCTGCGAGCTTTTCTCCCTGAAGAACCAACTGGTCACATTCTCAATTCCACCCTGAGAAATTTCCTTCTGCTAGCATATGATGTTTGTGGATGCAGATAGCAAAGGGAGCCTCTGGATTACCTAAAATCATCGTATATTTAGGCCCCAATGCCTTCATCCATAAAATGAAGGAAATAACACTCTGTAATAAAAATTAATGGAAGATCATCAAGAGCTTTCCAGAGTTGTAGATGGACTTGCAAAATGTCGCAGGCAATGCCAGGCTCTGAACTTTAATATCTTCCCCATCCTTAACTGAGCTAACAGCTGCACATCTGAAAGCAGTCGGCAAGTTTTCCGCTCGCAGTTGCAATCAAAGACCCTCTTAAGCATCTCTTCAATCTCTCTCCTCGCATCATAACTAGACTGTGTTCATGAGCCTCTCCTGCTTTGTCCCCACTGTGGGTGTGAATGATTCAAAGCCAGAGGCCAGCAGATTCCTGGCCCCTGCCAGCTGCATGCCCCTCTGTCCCACACACTCAGGGCATCCCGGAATGACGGAGTAGTGTCGTCCACTTGTGGATGGGCTCCAGTAGAGCCTCCACCAAGATCTTCTCTTGAGTGCCTGGAGGTGAGTGCACATCTTCATGAACCAACATTAAATGCTTTCCATTTTTTTCCCCTCTCCCTATTTATTATAGGATTTCAGAAAGTTGACGAGGTGAACTATTCTCCAGCAGAGGAAATAATACAAAGCTTGAAAGTTGTTTCTGATGGAATGGTGAAATAATTTCACTACCTTTCTAGGAGGAAAAAAGAAAAAAAGGCAACCTGAGGCGGCAGCCTCTAGGGATTTCATTATTGCTAGACTGGAGGGAAACCTAAAGGCTTTAGATAAACAGGTTTTTCTTTTAACTCGTTAGAGCACTTTGGGATGAAGAAAGGAGACAGACAGGTGTTAGACAATAGAATAAACCTAGCTCCAGCTTATTTACATAATTTTGTATGGCAATGCATTGATGTATGAAGTATAAACTGACTGTGTTGAATAGTGAAAATAAAACTATTCTGGCAAGCAATCTGTGTTTACTACCCAGTTCTCGAATGAGGGAACGTTTTATGAAATACCTCTTGTGTGAAAAGGTATTTGTGAAAAAATACCTTTTTTGTGTGAAAATTACCAGTGGTTTAAGCTGTGTGTGCAGTTTTAAGAAAACACAATCTTTTATGCTATTATTTCAAATAATTCTTAAGAATACATTCTCTAAGCTGAGGAGACGTCGAGTGGGAGAGGCGAGGAGAAGAGGACCATTCACACCTCTCTGACATTGGCTGGTCCAGGTGCCATTTCCCCATGATTAAAGACTACCAGGAGGGCTGGGAAAGTGTGGGGATCAAAGAACATAAATAGCAAATTTGTGCAGGCCACATTACTTCCTTAGTGAGGGAATAGGGGATATGAAAGTAAAAATAACTATCTTTCACTGCATGCAAAGGTTTGTGCTATGTGAGAAACTCAGACCTAACTTCCTCTTGGCAAGTATTCCTTAACAGGCCTCACAGATACCTGAAACCAATTCTAACTCACTCTGGTCCTCCACTGACCACGACGTTACCTGAATGGTGTAGCCCAATTTCCCGACTGCTCACCAGTCCTCAGGCCTATGGGGTGAGTAAACATCTCGTGAGGGACAGGCTTGGTGAATACTGATGAAACCCGGAACCTTGGGGCTATTTCTTCCTGCCTTGAGGAGAAAGCATACAGTTCTTAAAATTCACTGCACCAAAAACTTCTCTCTTTTCTTTTCCATTGTTGCTGATGTGGGCTCATTCTTCTTTTTAAAAATGCAATTTTTTACTGTCACCAATATTTTTAACCATAAAATGAATTTAGAAAAATATAAAAGAAGTAATATTAACTCACAAACTGCTATGTTTTTAAGGTTTCGAATATTAGGCCAGGTGCCTTATAGCTGAAGGGAGTGGAATAAAAAAACTGCTGAGAAGCAATTAGACTCCCTCCCAGTAAATCAGAGTGTCAGAGATGGGAGAGGAGCAGAATCTTGGAGTTTGTGGCACCCAACCCCATGTCTAAACAGAGAGAAAGTCATCTCAGATCTCAGATGTGCTCAGAACACAACAGCCTGAGCCGGTGATTCTCAAAGTGTGTCCTCAGACCAGCAGTTTCAGCCTCACTTGGAAACTTGTTTTAAACAAAGATTCTCAGGCCCCACCTCAGAATTCTGGCCTCAGGACCCCAGTATCTGTGCTTTAAGGAGTGATTGCAGTACGGGCTGACGTTCGAAACCACTGACCTAAGGTCACCTAACCAGGGCTCATTCTACAGGGAATTCTGTGAGGTCTTCCCAAAGTCAATGAAAGAAAACTTGAGATTTTAATTCCTTTCTTCAAGGGGAGGACAACTTTATTGGCCAGATCTAGTTGGTTTCCACCATTACCCACCATGGAAACTTCCAACCACTTTTAGCCTTGGGACACTCATCCCATTTGAAACTTTTCAAAGAAAATATAGCAGACATTGAGTTAAAATATTAAAACCGATACTGGTGCATTCCAAAACCAATATTGGAAATCATTCTGTACTCTGAGGTCAAACAATTCTAAAACTCCTCTCATCCAGGTTAGATACCCACTCAAAACATCCATAGCATTTTATTTTAACTCCTCTTTGGCATTTTATTTAACCCACAGACGTGCTCAATTGGCATACATTCTCTTACTGATGGGACATAGAGTCTTCTTATGATTGTGTGATGATGACCATCTTCAAGGTCATCTTAGAAATGTTTCATAACTCCTACAGACATGGAAAAGGTTACATGTGGCATACCAGAAACTCAGCCAAGTCAAGACAGGGCAATGTAAAAAGGAAAATGAACATCCTGTTCTCCTATACTGCAGGACTGCTATTGTCTTCTGCTTTTATCAAGTGAACTCTCTCTCTTTCTCTCCAAAATCTAGGAACATCTCAAAGAGGATGATGTTGAATGCATCGTAAACCAGGATGAACTTGCCATGAATTACCAGGAGCAAGGCACCTCACCCTGCAGCCCTCCTGGGGAGGACCAGAAAGCTTCACCCCAGACTCCAAGCAAGGAAAACATTTACGAGGGGGACCTTGGCCTGGGAAGCTATGAACTCAAGCTTGAGAAAACTCCTAGTCAATCCCAGCTGAATTGATGGGCGTGAACAGCGCAGACATGATCACAGGTCATGCAGGGCTCACTGAAGAATACAAGCCAAGTTGATGAGGCCAAGTACATGGAAAGAGGCTGGAAAGTGTATGAAGAGCAGAAAAGGAGAGATTCAAAATATACATCCTCTGGTGCCCACAGAAATGAGAATTTATTATCATTCCTCTATATTAGGCAACTGATTTAAGTTTTGGACAGTGCCATTTTTATTAATGAATTGGGTAGGGTGGGGAGGGTGTGGGGATAGGAGACAGGTGTTTAATTGCTGGAAGGATGAAACAGTTGTTCTTGTGTCTGCAAGGTATTTCTTTTCTGTATACAGCTCTCCTGACCCTTCCCTCAGATTTGAGATTCTATTCCCTCATTAGGGAGAGTTTTAAAACTCTGTTTAAAAAGAGTTTCCGAGCTTAAACGCATGGCTCCTAATCTGAAGGGAATACCCATTGATTCAGGAAGTGACACGTTTTACATGTTTAGAACATGGGGTCCCACTTGCTCCTAGCGATCCAGGGCTGTTTGTCCAGATAAGAGCTCCACACCACTGCTGATGGCCTTGGTGCGTGGGGACCCCTGTCCTGAGTATCCTCTTCAATCGGCTCCTCCCACTGCTTGAAGGGGTTCCTGACAGCTGGGAAGCACTCCGCAGTGCCACTTTCCACCTTGGCGGGACCCCTTCCAGGGACAGTGCGGTTCTCTTCCCCGCACCAGCTTTCAGCTGTCCTATCCTTGCTTGCATTCAAGTCACTTCCTGGCTCTGTGGCAAGTCCTTCTGTCTGTGGAGCGATGAGATCCCATTGCCCAGGCTCCCTCCGGTTAGAGTTCTCACCTGAGAGAGAACTGTGCAGGTGCAGGAGCGAGAAGAGCAGGACTGCGCATGCGCAGAGCCCCCAGGCAGCGGCAAGGACGCAGCATCAGCACCCTGCTCACAAGACGCGGCTCGTGACCTGTGGCAGAGAGACCAACACAACAGCTTTTAATTCAGCTGCACGACCTGTGCCTTTAAGCCATTAAGATACCTCAAACCCAGCTTCTCTTGAAATAACAGATGTTCTTATCAGACCCCAAAAAGGTCAGCCCGAGTCATGGGTGCCCAGGTTCTGAAGCGTCTGCGTCTGAGGATGAGCGTCTTTGTGGGCCCCAAAGCTTGAAAGCAACATATGCTTTGCTGACAAGTCTTCAGGCTTTCCACACGAACCATGGAGGTGCCGGGCACGCCGCTATGCACAGCAATCCTCTTGCTTTCCAAACGGTAGAATCCAGGGGCACAAATTATTTTCTACTCAGCTAAGTATATCCTGGTCATTCCAGATAAATATGGCAAGCGGCAGAGCATGAAGTTTTCTAATTTGACTTAATCCTAATAAAACTTTGTTATAAAGTACGAGTGTGTTCGCTAGTACATTATTTTAAAATAATACGGTCCTTTACTGTCCTAGGGCCTCCCTTGTAGCTCAGTCGGTTTACCGATTCAATGCAGGAGACCCAAGTTCGATTCCTGGATCTCCAGGGAAGATCCCATGGAGAAAGAAATGGAAATCCACTCTAGTATTCTTGCCTGGAGAATCCCCATGGACAGAGGAGCCTGGCAGGCTATAGTTCATGGCGTCGCAAGAGCCTGACATGACTTAGTGACTAAGCCACCATCTACTGTCGTTGCTAATTGGCAGTGCTAAGGCCTTACTCTTGAAGTGCCAGGTGAAAGGTGATGTAAGGGAGATGCAGGCATCCTCTGGCCAGGAAGAGTCATGGGAGTTCCTGGCCGAGTCAATGATGCATGTAGAGAGCATGGAGCTGGGACGACAGGAGAAGGGAAGGTGGAGTCAGGCAGAGGGGAGCGCCTCCTTTCACAGGACAGGGAACCAGAAACCAAAAAGAGCTTCAAAAATAGGGGAGGAGGGGCTAGAGGAGAAAGGACCAAAGCAGGGGCAAAGAGAAAGGTTCATCTTAACTTCTGCCTTCATCATGTGAAAGGAAGAGGCAGGAACTCATGTTTTGTTTCTTTCCCTTTGCATGGAAAAAGACACTCCAAGGAAAGAGAAGATCCCCCCTAAAATAGACAGATGTGAGTGGGGGCAGAAGTGGAAAGAAGGGAGAGAAATATGACATGCTGGATGGAAATGAGGTGGGGTGAAGAAGGAAAGATACACGGTCTAACCCAGCACCAACTTGCTAAGATGGTAGAGTGAAAATAGCCTCCTAGCCACAGGCAAAGCTCTCTTCTGCTTGGAAAAAGAATATTTTTTCCAGCTAAACATCCTGAACCATTACCCACAAGGAGATTGTGCATGTGTGCTCAGTCGTGTCTGACTCTTTGTGACCCCATGGACTGTAGCCCCACCAGGCTCCTCTGACCATGGAATTTCCCATGCAAGAATACTGGAGTGGGCTGCCATTTCCTTCTCCAGGGGATCTTCCCAACCCAGGGATTGAACCTGTGTCTCCTGCATTGGCAGGTGGATTCTTTACTACTGCGCCACCTGGGAAGCCCCACGAGAAGATTGAGGGCTTCTTAATCTGGGCTGGACCACTTATCCCAGTGACTCCAGGTAGGTATGATATTGGGAGTTTCAGGAACTTGTGTCCCACCCAATAAGACAGAGTTCTAGCTTCAAGATGTAATAACCAGCGTCTTTCCCTCTGAGTCAGCCCAAGAACAGAACAGAGGCTAACTGGTGAACCAGTTAGCAATTCATAAACCCCAAATTCCCTTTTTTCTCCTGTTGTGAAGAATAATAATTTATCATCTTAAGAAATGTTCCGTGCTTTGATTAGCAGCATCAGGGATATGCAATTCAAGCCTATTATTTACTGCCAGTTTCTAATGAATAATAAAGGCAAAGGAGCTTTATTCAAACCACTAATGCTTGCATTCGTTATTAGAGCTTCAAACAGCACCCTAATTAATTGGCTTATGGTCCTTCTTTGAACTTCTTACCATATATACGTCACACATATGCACAAATGCAAGTGCACACACATGCACGCACACACACACACACACTCAGTAGCTCTCACTGTCAGGGTCCCAGCTAGCACCTCTGTAGTTTTCTGCCCGGTACTCAGCACATGTCTGAACAAGTCTGAAGCCCGGTGGCAAATACTGTCAAGGTCTTCATTCATAAAGTTTCTAGAAACTTCTTGGAGGACAACTTAATGGTATAAATCAAAGCTGAAAATTCAAATACCCTTTGACCTACCAGTTTTATTGGCAAAATTTTGATTCCAGATATTTGAGGATTTTATACATACAAAGGATATTTATTAAAACAAATGAATTGCTACCCTGTTAAATAAAACATGCCACAGGCATCTCATGAAACAGCATCATATGTACTGATATGGAATGATCTCCAAGATATATTGCTAAACATAAAAGACCAAGGAGCAGGGCAGATGGTGTGCTGCCATTCTGGAAGATTAAAGAAGAAACTGGTAGTATGACTGGCTCTTAAGAATTGAAGAGAGACCTAACACTTTTGTATCTTTTGGGTTTGTACACTGTATATGCATTATTTATTCAAAATAATAATAATAAGAAGAAAATTCCTATGAAATAACACATTGAGGTGCTGAGCTAAAATAGGAAGTAAGGACTGGAAAAGCTATTTTACAACACAGTCTTTGAGACCTTGAGAATACCAAGTATAGCATCAATAGTACCAAGAGCTTCTAGTTTATTCATTTGCATCATTCAACACATATGGATACAAACTATATAAAAGGTCTTTAAAATTCAAAGATATGTGACTCAGTCTCATCAAATATCTAGAAGACAGACACTATAAGGTATCTAGACATATGATAAAAGTATAGTAACAAAACACTGTAGTATTGGCTCAGAAATAAGCAAAGAGAACAAGAAAATCTGCTACAAAGGACAGAAACAAATTCATGACCTATATTTAGAAACTTAGTTCATAAAAAATGTAATTTCAGCTTGGGAGAATGGATGAATAGACTATTAAACAATAAACAGTATGGACCAATTTGACATTCAATATGGAAGAAGAAAGAAAATTAGGTAATACTCTCAACATACACAAAATTAAATTCCAAGTAACTTTAAGAGTTAAATGGAAAAAGTAAACCTGCAGGATAACAAAAATATAAAATAAAATATGGATGTGCATACGGATGGTCTTCCTGAGAAAGATACAAACCAAAAACAGAGAATGACACATTTGACTCCACAAAATATAAAATTTCTTATAATTGAAATCATAACAAGCAAAATTTTTAAATGAAGCAGAGAAAAATACACATATACTTTGTTTGTGTGACTAAGGATTATTCTTCAAATTATGCAAAGAACTCTTACTGATGCATGAGAAAAAAAATTCTGAATACAAAAATATGTCAAGAGTATGTAGAATCAGATATCCAGACTTCCTCTTTTATGCTTCCCTGTAGAAAAGAAATACTTGGCATTTATGCATGAAGAGGTGTACAAAATGATATTCATTGTGACACAGTTATTACAAAATACTGGCAGAGAGGGGAAATATCCTTCAATAGCAGGGGTTAACTAAACTGTATTATACCCATATTCTGCAGCAGTTATACTCTCTGTAGAGATGGACCCATACACATAAACTCACATGGAAATATTTTCAAGATAAATTGTTAGTGAAAAAGTCTGGACTGACTCCCAGCAGACTGATAACAAGATGAGGAGTGAGAATAGGAGAGATGAATCAAGAGAGCCTTTTGGTTTATCTGCATTACTTTTAATTTTCATAATGATATTATTTTCATATATAATCAGTTCTTGAAGCTTTGGCATCAAGATGGGGGAAGGCGGTGAAGGTGTGGTCAAGAAAGTTGTCATGGAGGAACTTACATCTGAGGGAGGCCTTGAAAGATGAGAGTGTTTGACCAAGCAGACATGACAGATGCTGAACTGTGGGGCAGGAGGTGGGGTGGATCCTGTATTAATATTTCCAGTATTAATAGAATATGGAAAAGGCACGCCAATCGAAAGAAAGAACCTGGGCAGGAGACAGAGGGGTGTGAAGCAGCCTGGTGCGTTAGAGGAACCATACATTATTCCACATGGTGCTACGCATGTGTTTGAACACAGGAAAATGGAAGAATAAAAGATGATTCTGGAAATGTAAATCAGATGAAGTAGTCTGAGCCATGATCCTTTGAGAATGGGGAGCTATTGAAATATTTTAAACAGGGAAGAAAATTACATGCATTGTGAGGAGATGGAATATCAGTAAGACTGGGTATTGGTGCAATAACCCAGTTCAGTTCAGTTCAGTTCAGTCGCTCAGTCGTGTCCGACTCTCCGCGACCCCATGAATCACAGCACGCCAAGCCTCCCTGTCCATCACCAACTCCCGGAGTTCACTCAAACCCATGTCCACAGAGTTGGTGATGCCATTCAGCCATCTCATTCTCCGTCGTCCCCTTCTCCGCCCGCCCCCAACCTTTTAGGACATTATTATTTCACTGGCCCAGGAGAGAGACGATGAGAGGCTTAACTAAGGCAGAATCCAGGAGGACAGAGAGGAGGCAGCTTCTATACAGGTTTCAGAACTAGACTCAACAAAGCTGGTAACCGGATATGGAAGGTGAGGAAGCTGGGGGAACCCAAAAGGACCCCATATTTAAGGTGTAGGTGACAATAGGCTGATGACTCCATTCACCGAGGGTTTTAGAAGGAGGAACAAAGAAAAGTTGATGAATTCAGCTCTGGATATGCTGAGTCTGGGGGTCTTAGGCAGAGCTTCATGGAGCTGAGGTTTACAAGACTCTGAAGTTTAAGGAAAAGGTCCAGGCTAGAAGTATGTATTTGGAAGGAGAAGATGTGCATCCCCACTTCATTGAAAAGTTTCTCAACTGCCACATGACCTTCCTCACCTCTTTCTAAGAAAGAGATTCTGATATGCCCTCCTCACCAAAGGACCGTGTCAGAGTCTCCAAGAGGACAAGCAGATCTTTCCTCAAAAGGCCCCATAGATGATCCTCACTCAATCCTTGGGGAGAACCACTGACAGTAAGAAAAAAGGGAATCAGACAGAGGCTGAAAGGTGCTCCATTCAGAGTACGCACCCATGAAAAGAGCCCTGGACAAGTCCTCACTGAGAATTCAGGGAGTTCTGCATGTCTGTGGGACAGGGAACTAGCTCCGACAAACATTCATTTCTACTGCTACTGTGCTCGTGGTCTTGTACCATGACCCCGCCTCTCCTCAGCAATGACAGTTCACTTGTCAATGTGGTTAGGATATCATCCCATTCAATCAAATATTAATATAGATCTCGCTGTGGATGCATACTTTCAGCTGTGATTAACATCTGCCCTCAGTTGACTAGGCCAGCTAATCTGGGTGGGTCTGCTTCAGTCAATCAAAGGCCTCACGAGTGGCAAGAAGGTTTCTGAGGAGGAGAAGTTCTGCCTATGACCCCAGTGTCAGCTCATACCAGAGACTCCCAGACTGGGTACCCTGATAGCCTACTTGCCAAGCTATGTCCCTCCTTACCTGGTCTCTCCACTCTCATTTTCCCCTCCTCCCTCCTTCCAGATTGGAACAGAAGGACAAAGAAGGCTAGAAGAGGAATTTATTTCACAAAATAAATGAAACAGGCAGATTACCTGATCAATTCAAATGTTTTTGAAAGGAACACTTGAGAGATTTGTTTCTTATAAGAAACCATACAATATTCTGATTTACCCGTGATGTTGCCAAGATTTCTTACCCCTTCTCCATACATAGCACAGTTCAAAGGTAGCTGATGTTTATAGCATGGTCCTGAAGTACAATCTCAAAGTACTTGTGTGATTAGCCAAGAAGCCTTCAAGTGTGTTTGTCCTTCAGAGCAGGCAGCAGGCTTGGTGTGGAGGAGGTTGCCAGGAGTAAGACGCCTACCTGTGGAAGTTTCCATGTGCTTCCCAAATATTGGCCATCAACCTGTCATTCATTCAGCTTAACAAACATTTATCAGATACTTACAATATACGGCTGATAATCAAAGTTAGGAATTGCCAGTGTCAGCATCATTAATGGGATCAGTAAAGATGGGACAGATGAGCAATGGTGAGTTCCAGAAAGCACATTAGTTCAAAGACATCTTGGCCCATTGCATCACTCCATCATGCAGATTGATTCGTTTTAGCAAAGAGTAAGGAGGAAAGAGAAACTCCAACAAGTCAGACTGGAGGTAAAGGAGGGAACTGGGCCATACAGGGGTCAGCTCTGCATGTCAGCATCCTCCTCTCTGCCCCCTCCCCCCTGGGAATTGGTCAGTGGGAAGCAAACAGCTCAGCAAGGACCAAGTGCAAGAGGCCAATTCGAAAGACCCCAACCTCAAGATGTGGCCTAAGCAACGCAGTCATACCGTGAAACTCACCCTTCAGCAACTGAAGGTCTCCAGGGAACCCTCAGTTAACCAAAGTCACCCGGCCACCCTCCCTGAAACCCCACTGTCCACTCACCATCTTTCAGATAGCCAGCACTCAGGAGTGCTGATTTATCAGAACTGAACTGAATTCAGTCCTGGGTTGGTTGTGCCTGGCATCATGCCTAAAGGAAAAATGTCAAAAGAAAGAAAAGGAAACAAATATTAGTTGATTTTTTGCTATAGGCCTCACTTTTCCATATACAATATCTCATTCAACCTACAACCACTCTGGGAGCATCACATTTAAACCCCACTTTATGTGCATGGACCTGGGAGACAGGAATGTTAAGTACTGGCCTTAGATCATGTAGCTGACTCATGGCAGAGGGGAGTTTTGAACCCAGGACCCTATAGTTTCAAAGATCCTGACTTCTTCCCCAATTATACTGGGCTGCAGGCAGACAGCACAAGACTGTCAAAAGACACTAAGAACCCTTGATGTCCCAACATCGGGGGTAGAAAACCAAACAGATGTATCTCAGCTTCATGGAGTTTACAGTGATCAGACAAGTATATTTTTAGTGGTTTTTTTTAAGTTTGTTTATTTATTTTTGTCTGCAGTGGATCTTCATTGCTATGCATGGTCTTTTTCTAGTTGTGTTGAGTGAGAGCTTCTCTTGTTGCAGAACACAAGCTCTAGGCAGCACGTGGGCTCAGAAGTTGCATCTTGAGGACTCTAGAGTGCAGACTCAGTAGTTGTGGAGCAGAGGTTTAGCTGCTCCTTGGCATGTGGGATCTTCCCAGACCAGTGATGAAACCCATGTCCTCTGCATGGGCGGGCAGATTCTTAATCACTGGACCACCAGGGAAGTCCCAGACAAGAATTATGGTACTGGTTGGACACCGGATGGACCAGGAGAGCTTTACAAACTCCTGATGCCTGGATCCACCCACTGGATCCTGACTTGACTGGTCTTGGCTGTAGCCTGAACATCAGGATGTCTTAAATCTTCCCAGATGATTCTGATGTGCGGCCAAGGTTGCAAACCACTAGATGAAAGGGACTTTGGAAGTGGTTAGAGATGTCATCCAGTTGCAGAAAATCATCAAAGAGGAAGTGGTGGTTGAGATGGGCAGTAAAAACTGGGAATGTGGGAGAGACGGTCTAGGGAAAGGGAGGAGCAGGGCGAGATGTGACAGCAGGGGACATCGGACCCATCCATGGCATCCCACTTACTGGGGCAACAAGGAAGCACACATGGCTGAGAGGCAATTGAGAGGTGGTGGGGATACTGCTCTCATTTTGTGTCTAATTCTGAAGCTGGGCTATAACTACGCGCATGGCCAAGACCACTGTCCAGTTAGAAAAGCACCAACTCACAAAACCTGTGAATCATCGAGTTCTGAATCCCTAGCAGGCAACACATTTGGGAGCCACAGCTGCTGCCTGAACAAAAGAAAGAAAAAATAACTGCTCCCTTCAAGCCTCCATGACCGTGCAACGTCACCCACCAAATCATTTCAAATTGTCTCCTTTTCATAACACTGGGTCCAAAGATACGAGCTGCATCCAAGCTGGCCTTGGTCCCCAAGTGCATCCTTTTGCTGGTAAAACCTTGACCAAGAGCCAGCCCGGCCCTCACCATCCCCCACTATCTGTGCCAGCTAGAAGTGAAGAGATGACTCTATTCAGTCAGCATAGCAAACTCTTCCTTCCTTCCCTTCTAGGTTCTCTGGCTGATCTAATAATCAAAGTGACATAAGACAGATACACAAGAGAAAAACAAATTTTGTACGGTGGGAGCCTCGTAAAAATATGAGATTCTCAGCAGTCAGGTAATTGAGGTTTAAACACCTTCCTGAGCTAAGGAGAAGGGAGGAGGGACCTGGGCTTCAAAGGGGAAGAAGATAATTCTCAGGAAGATGGGAATAACCAAGGCTTGGGAACAAATGTTTTGCCACACCATGAAGATGAGTCTTTCAGATATAAAATTCCTCTCTACTAATAGCTCTCTTCCTGGTACAGGCCTCTATCTAAATTCTTTTAAGCAGTTAAAGGGGAGGTAAATAGCTCTTCCTGAGTCTGTGTGTGTGCATGGTAAGTCGCTTCAGTCGTGTCTGAATTGGTGGGACCCCATGGGCTGTAGCCCTCCAGGCTCTTCTGTCTATGGGATTCTCCAGGCAAGAATACTGGAGTGGATAGCCATTTCCTTTTCCAGGGGGATCTTCCTGACCCAGGAATCAAACCCAGGTCTCTTGCACTGCATGCAGATTCTTTACCAACTGAGCTACAAGGGAATGCCCTGAGGACTTGGTTAAATACAGATTCAGATTCCGAAGGTCTCAGGTGGGACCTGAGTTTCTACATCTCCAGCCAACTCCTGGTTGATGCTGATCTGCCAGTCCCTGGACCACACTTTGAGGGACCACTTTCAGCTGGGGACTGAAGCAGTGTTTCTCAGGCTTAGGACTCAGTTAACAGGCAGTCTTTATCCGTCAAAGGGTCTGCAAGCAGTCTGGCAATTTTCAGAAATAAAGTAACAGAACAATTTGATTCATATGAACTGTGATATTAACTATGATTTTCACAAAAATCCTTCTATTTTTCAAGTTTGTCCATGTCTGGTTAGGGTGGTACTGCTTTTTTTCCACTGGTTACTCCTCATTTCACTTTTCAATTATCTAACCCTCAGTTTAGAGGGCACAGCTCAACTTGACTAACATCTTTTCTCATGTGGGAAAAATGGCTATGTTTCTCATATACGCATTTTTGTCATCAGTACTGTGTCACCATATTCCCAAAAATGGATCAAGGACTCCAAAGTAGTTCATTGGAGCATAAAAGTAGGGATAGAAATAGTTATGTAAATACTGTGATTCAAAATGTTATATATGTAGGTAGCAAACAAGACTCAAACGAGAGCTTGGTTCTGTGGTTCCAGCAGCTAACCAGGCAGGTGAACCCATAAGATGAAAACTGTAAGTAAGCAGCACAAAGGGAAAGCATCTGAAATTCAGTTATCAGGTGACTCTTCCCTCAGAAGACATCATCTTTTACAAAATTTGTCAGAGGAGAGCGTAAGGCTTTACCTTTACTTCAGAGCACAGAGGGAAACTCCTTTTGCCTTCTATGGTAAAACCCTTCTATTTTTAAAAAAACAAATACAAAATAATACATTTCAATACAAAATGTGTACTGAAATGCACAATTTTTTGTGCACAATGCACAAAGTGTGTACTGGAATCCACAATTGACAAATGTGGCCCAAAGCTGAAGAAGGGTTATAAGCCACAGAATCACCATTCAAAGTTGTATGCCCCACAACAAAAAATGGGTCAAACTATACTTTCACCAAAATGTGTATTAAACCAGTTTAATTATAAATACTCCACTTAGACGGAAAACAAGAATAAAGATTAGGATGTGATTCTCAAGGTGAAAAGCCTTCATGATCTTTGAGTTTGTAAGTGGGCATCTTCAGTTGGGCAATACCACCAATGAAAAGAATATGAATCAGCTCTATGCTTATGTGAAATAAAGTTTTTTTTTTTTTAATGCCCTATACATTTTTCTTCTCTTTGTTACTAAAAGCCTTTGCTACAGAAAAAACTCTCAATTCTGAAATGATTATTTTGTACCTGGTGAGGTAGACCAGGAAAGGTGTGCTTGAATCATGCTGACAAAACAGCTACGTGGCCAGGGAGGTCCTTGCCGGGCAAATAGAAATGTCCATATACACAATGCATCATTCAGAGAGAAACTCACTGGTCACCAATATTTATTCTACAAATATTTAATGAGTACCTACACTATGTCAGGCACTGTCACAGGTTCATAGGATCCTGAGAGAACAAAGCAAAGCTTCCTATCCTACTAAAGCTTACCTTCTAGCAGAAATAGAAATTTAAACAGTGACTGTCTGGAAAATGACCACACGATAGTATCATTATGGGGAGGAAATAGAGCAGTGCAAGGGAGATCAAGAACACAAGGGGACTTCCCTGATGGTCCAGTGGCTAAGACTCCACGCTCCCAATGCAGGGGGCCCATGTTCAATCCCTGGTCAGGAAACTGGATCCCCCATGGCGCAACTAAGGATCCTGTGTACCACAACGACAATTGAAGATCCTGAGTCCTGCAACTAATACCCGGTACTAGCCAAATAAATAAATAAAGTTTTTAAGAAAAGGATGAGGAGGAGCATGGAATTTGGGGTTTTAAATAGGATGATCAGAGTCAGTCTCTCTGAGAAGGTGGCATTTGAGCAAAGACCATCGAGAGACACCTGAAGGAAGAGAGTTCTAGACTTGTTTAGAATGTTCAAGGAGAGCAGTGGAGTACGTTGTGGCTCGAGGAGAGCTAGCGAGGAGGCTTATGGAAGTCGAAGTCAGGGAGGAGATGAGTAGGGAGAAGAAGTAGTTCATATGTGTTCTTATAAAAATTTCTGGTTGACCCTTAGTGAAATGAGAACCAATGTCAGGGGCAACACATAACTGGCAAAATCTGGCTGCTAAAATGATCATTCCATCTGCTGTGTTGAAAACAGGCTTTAGGGAGGTAATGACACAAATAAGGTATTTTGGTCAGCTGTTGCTGCATAACAAACAAGTTCAAAAATCTCAGCTATACATACAGTACCCGTTTATTTAGCTCATGTGTCATGAGTCATTGTTGGGGAGATCTGTTAATCCAGATTGCATCCAGCTGGGGTGGCCCCACTGGTCTAGTGCTGCTGTACCTCCTATCCTTCTCTTGGACCAGCAGGCTAGACCTGCAATTTTCTTTTCATGAGAATCATTGACATGTAGATGGTATTGTAAGCCATAATCCTGATTTAACAAAAAAGTTACATATCAAATAAAATTGTGGCCACCAAGTGTAGAGTTTCTTGGTGTGACATGTTAAGCATGAACAGTAAATCCTCTATACTTTGACTCATCAAAACACTCTGTCGAGGAGAAAAGAGCTCACATAGTTTTGCTTTTTTTTTTAATGGATGATATGACTTTTTTCACTTTATGACTCTGAATTCCAGTATAAATGCTTTCTATAACTAATCATTTCAACTGTGTTGCTCAAGGTATTATCACAGTTGTACCTTCCACGTCTTGAACATCCTGAAGCTATCACTTCAGAGCTGAAATGCCATAATTCTTAATATTGGAAATGAAGCATCAGATTTTTAAGAAACAGACAGTTGTGAGGACAACACCATCCCTGGAATTAACTATTTGTCTAAACAATTTCTCTTGTCTTCTGATAGAAACATATGGCTTATTAAAAGACATATTAAAAACCCATATCTGAATATTACAAATGAATGTGAAGAAAACTGACAAATAAAACCAAAGAATAAATGAAGAATCCATTCCCCATCATCTTCCTTGTTGAGACATCCCTGCTTCCACAGTAGGACTAAGTGGCAAGCGGGCTGATGGCACCAAGATGACAATGAGAAAAAGCCCTGCAACATGGGTTCTTGTCCTTCCTTTTCAGATATTCAGAACTATCTGACAGAGTCACCCTACACGCCCCTCCATTACCAAACTCATAATTATGAGTAAGGGTTTTCAAATTTAGGAGAAATACAAACCAAAAAGCAGTAGATTACAGGGGATTTCATACGTGGCCCAAACTCCCCCCCACTGAACAGATACATTATACGGGTCTGTATATGGATATGGACATATTAGTGAAGGATGGTAGACTATATCATGTCTCTTGCCGAGACAAAACTATTGTTTTGCATTTCAAACGCATTTCCACGTTCCTTTTAAAAAAAAAATGTGTTGCCTCTTTTTCCTATGAAAATGGTGGTCCACAGACATATCAAATGGCTGCTAGGTTTTTGAATACTAAAAAATACATGCCAAGAAGCTGAAAATAAACCCAATTCAGTCACTCACCTACCACCTACCTACTACTCACCTACCAGTCAGGTTATACTACGTACTTTTGACAGATAAGCTCAGAAGAAGTAGGAGAGGCTTTCCATTTGAAGGGAAAAAAAGTAATTCCCAATAATTTTCAGTCCACAATACCCGGCGGTGCCAATAAGCCAAGCTAGTTATAAGAAAGATGAAATAAGTACAGCCATAAAAACAGTGACCCATCCACATTAAAAAGAAAACACACACACACACACAACTCCATTTAACAGCTCAATTGAGATGACCTCTAGCCATCACACTTGTTCTACTGACAGCTCCTGCCTCCAGCACCCACTAGACTTGGCCTTCTCCCGTGGCCTGGAAATGACAAGGGAACAGTGTGCTTTCTTTCTACAGGAGTCAGCATTTCATAAGCACTTATGGTGGCTCTCACCTCAAAAGAGCTCCTGCTCTGAGGGGTGAACTTTTCTCCAGCACATGTAATTAGCCCACTGATGCATCTCCCACAGTGTTCTGATCCTCTGGAGGGAAGCATTAGGAGGTCAAGTTCAAGCAAGGAAGGCAGGTGGCACAGCTGCCGAAGAGGAGAACGAGCCCTCTGTAGAGAGGGGGCTGGACCCCTGAGGGTCTCTGAACAAACACTGATGCCCTGGGAGACAGGACCATCGTTCGAACCTGATGGGCTGTGACTAAAGCGTTGACAGGGGTGGGGCTAGAGGACAGAGAGTGCGTGATTAGGCAGACTCCCGTTCAGTTATTCCTCCCCTCTGCCTTTCACAGGAACTCTGAGCCAGATGAGGGCAGAGCCGGTGGTGGTGGGAGAGAAGAAACAGCGGAGAGGGAGACCCAAAGCTCTGATAGGACCCGCCCCTGAAGGATGTCAGAGTCATTGAGGGTATGGGGGGGTGCTGTGGTTTCGACATAGTAAATGTTAATTAAACACAATTACAAGAAGCCATACCCAACCACACCTGAAATCTCAGTTGATTGAAGGTGAGCAAGGAATCTGTCTGCTCAGCTAAGCAAGGGCTTCCCAGGTGGTGCTAGTGGTAAAGAACCCACCTGCCAATACAGGAGACAAAGAGATCCCGGGTCCACTTGAAGGGGGCGTGGCAGCCCACTCCAGTATGCTTGCCTGGAGAATCCCATGGACAGAGGAGCCTGGCGGGCTACAGACCACGGGGTCTCAAAGAGTCGGACACGACTGCAGCGATTTAGCACGTAGCCAAGCAAAGTTGAGTTAACATAGCCACACAGAGGAGAGGGATGCTGAGACTGAAGTGTCTTCACCAGTTGAGTTGTTCCTGAGTGTTCCATGTGTTTCTCTGCTTTTCTGTTCTAGATAGTTCAGAAATAGGAGGATTAACACTGCTGCAGAACACAGAGAACCACAACTCGAGTTTCTCAAGTTTTGAAGCTGAATTTTTATGCTTTTGAGGTTCTGATCCAATTTCAACACTTCAGTCCCTTCCCTGTGCAGGAATTTGGGGAAGAAGATGAATACACATCCTGACTGTGCTCACGGGTCAGTTTCCTGTGAGGAGAGTAGACAGCCCCACTCCAGGGAGAGACAGAACCACACATGTGTATAAAACGTGGGAGTGACCATAGGACCCAGCAAACATTCAAGAATAGACTTGCCCTCTGAGACAGCACCTGTGAAACCCATACACAATGCATGAATTCAGCCATCTGTGGAAAGAAACCCAGAGACTGTAAATGTGTGACTGAAAAGATTGGGAATATTCAAAATTCCAATCAAGGGGACCAGAGTGTAATTTTCAAGAAACAAAACCAAATTGTAATTGTAATTTCAAAAAATCAATCCTAATCAATGGTATTGTACCCAGTTTAAGCACAGTCTCTGGAACATACAGGGAGTGCTTGGCCTGGGGCACAGAGAGGGAAAGCCCAGACACCCCCATCACTGACTGTTTATTCAGCCCCATCGGTCTTGATGAGAAAGATCCCAAAGCCAGTATCAGCAAGGAGACATGTCCTGCTATGGTGCAGGGTTGACACACCAGGCCTGTCCCTAGAGGAGCCATGGTGGGTTTCTGAGGGCTTTTGGGGGCCACCACAGGTGGGGAGGAGCTACATCCCTGATCCACCTGGAATGGCTCTCCCTTGATAACGCCCACAAACTAGACTTCCCCAAACATTTTTACAATTTTGTTTAAAATATTTATCTATTTATTTCTGGCTGTGCTGGGTCTTTGTTGCCGGGCACAGGTTCTCCCTAGTTGCCGCAAGGGGGCGCTTCTCTCTAGTTGCAGTGTGTGGGCTTCTCATTGCGGTGGCTTCTGTGGTGGAGCCCAGGCTCCAGGGCACCCACTCTTCAGGGCCCCAGAACATAGGCTCAGTAGCTGTGGTACACAGGCTCACTTGTCCCGTGGCATACGGTATCTTCCCGGACCAGGGATCAAACCAGGTCCCCTGCATTGCAAGGTGGAGTCTTAATCACTGGACGACCAGGGAAGCCCACATTTTAAAAAATTTTTATTGCAATGTGGATTTACAATATTGTAAATAATTGATTTAAAATATTGGGTTAGTTTCTACTGTACAGCAAAGTGATTCAGTTATACATGTACATATACCCACTCTTTTTTATATATTCTTTTCCATATAGATCATGACAGAGTATTGTATTGAGTAGGTATCCCTGTTTTATACAACAGGTTCTTGTTAGTTACCTATTTTTATATACAGTAGTATGGATCATTGCTGCTGTAACAAATTACCACCAATTTAGTTGCTTAAGTGAACACAAATTTGTTATCTTATAGTGCTGCATGCGTGCATGCTAAGTCACTTCAGTCATGTCCAACTCTTTGCAACCCCATGGACTATAACCCACAAGGCTTTTCTGTCCATGGGATTTTTCAGGCAAGAATACCAGAGAGGGTCTTCCTGACCCAGGGATTGAACCCACGCCTCTTATATTTCCTGCATTGGCAGGTGGGCTCTTTACCACTAGCACTACCTGGGAAGCCGCATCTTATAGTGCTAAAGAAGCCCAAAATCACTCTCACTGGCCTAAAGCCAAGGTGCTGGCAGAGTTGATTACTTCTGGAGGATCAGGAGGAGAGTCTCTGCCATTTTCTGCTTCTTGAAACTGCCACACTCCTTGGTTCATCACCCCCTCCCTGAATCACTCCAACCTCTTGCTTCTATGATCGTATTTTCTTCTGCTGACTCTGAGCCTCCTGATCCTTCCTCTTAGAAGGACCTTGTAATTACATTGGGCCCACTGGATAATCCAGGATCATCTCTCCATCTTGAAATCCTTAATCATATCTGCAAAGTTGAAAGGTAACATTCTCGGGTTTTAGGGATGAGGGCCTGGGTGTCTGTGGGAGCCACTGTCAACCAAAACAGCATCATAGCTATGGGTGATGTGAAAGATAAACTGAGGCATATTTAAATTGTTAAGAGTATTTGAGTGTGCATTCGTGCTAAATTGCTTCAGTCGTATCTGACTCTTTGCAACCCTATGGGCTTGCAAGTTTCCTCCGTTCATGGGATTCTCCAGGCAAGAATACTGGAATGGGTTGCCATACCCTCCTCCAAGGGATCTTCCTGACCCAGGGATCAAACTTGCCTCTCTTATGTCTCCTGCATTGGCAGGCCAGGTTCTTTACCACTAGTGCCACTGGGGAAGCCCCTTATTTGAGCAAAAAATCTCTTTTATTTGGGCAGCACCAAGCCAAAAGTGGTTAGGAGTGCTTGCCAGGCAAGAGTCTAAGGAAAGACTTACACCAAGAAGGTGCAAAAGCAAAGAAAGGAGATTATTTGATTGGCTATAGCATAAAGTCTGGTTGGTGCTTTGTGACTGACTGTCCCTAGTGTTTCAGTTTTGTAACCAGGAGGTACTTATGGGCTCAGGTCTTGGTCGGCTTACACAGGCTGTCAAGATGTTGGAGCCAGTCTGAAGGCCTCCTTATTTGATTAATGTAACAGCTGGAACAGGAGTAAATGGCACAAGTGAAATGCAATTGATCAACCTCAAAGACTGAGCTCCAAAGGTCTGCGTTCTAGAAGCCAGAGAACTCATTGTACCTTAAACAGAGATTCTGATTCAGAAAGAAGGTGCATGTCTGAGGGGGGCTGGCATGAATCCATGTGAGATACAAGTCACCACAGGACATTAGCACAGACCAACAGAACTCCCAGGACTGGCACAACCTAGGAGAAAATATGAACAGCACCAACAGACACTCCAAGCCCCAGCTAGCTCCACATTTAGTAACTAGCCATCACTCCAGTACTCTTGCCTGGAAAATCCCATGGACGGAGGAGCATGGTAGGCCACAGTCCATGGGGTAGCAAAGAGTCGGACACGACTAAGCCACTCCACTTTCAGTTTCACTCTCTTTACACTAGATGCTCAAATCAAGGAGCATCCAGTATGTTTAGGGTCTGTGTGGGTTTATTTTACAATATATAGGCTAGATGAAAAGCTGTGTTCTACACTGTTCTTCATTATTCCTTCTCATAACTTTTACAAAGTTTCAAGTAAAGATGCCTTTAGATCTTTTTTAAATTAATTTTTATTGGAATATAGTTTCTTTACAATGCTGTGTTAGTTTCTGCTGTACAGCAAAATGAATCAGCTATATATATATCCCTTTCCTTTTGGACTTCCTTCCCATTCAGGTCACCATAGTGAGAAAACTTTCAATCTTGTCAAGCAAGAAACCTGACCAGAGGTCCCAACTAAAGCTTCTGGCCACTATGCCAGTGCTTGAGCTCAGGTCAACACGACATTTGATCTATTCTTGTTGACTGTGACTTACTTTTTGATGTCAGCCATGCTGAGAGGACCTCCATAGCCCAAAATATCTCCCCAATATCTTCACAAGCCTATGATGAAGACCTGCCTCTAGCGAGCTTGGCTTCCAAACTGGGTCTGTTTAGATACAGATTTTCCCTGTTCTTAGCTGCATGAAGGTGAACTTAACCTTTCTGAATGTTGGCTTCATCATGTATAATATATAGCCGCTAATCTCGACCTTGTAGGTTATTGTGATTATAATGAATAAAGTAGAAGTATAGCTAACATGGGAATATAACACTCTATACACAGGAGCTATTTGTTATTGATATTGTTTTCTGATTTGTGAAACAAGTATAATAATATGCATACAATTTGTGTAAGAATGAGGTAACATGTCTTAACACCTGACACAGCACCTGGAACATAGAAGATGTTCAGTGATAATTCATTCCCGATGTCCTCCTTCCCCATGTTCTTCACAATCGCCTTGTTGTGTTTACTGAAAAGAATAGCTGCTGGCTCCAGAAATATTATACCAAATGGAAACATTGTGGTGGGGATGTAAGCTGGTACAGCCACTGTGGAACACAGTATGGCAATCCCTCAAAAAACTAAAAATAGAACTACCATATAATCCAGTAATCCCACTCCTAGGCAAATATCCAGACAAAACTGTAATTCAAAAAGATACATGCCACCCCAATGCTCATTGCAGCACTGTTTACAGTAGCCAGGACATAGAAACAACCTAAAGGTCCATCAACAGGTTAATGGATAAAGAGGATGTGGTATATATGTATATATCAATATATATAATGACTATTACTCAGCCATAAAAAAGAATGAAATAATGCCATTTGCAGCAGCACGTATGGACCTAGAGATTATCATACTACGTGAAGTAAGAGAAAAAGAATAAGATAAATACCGTATGATATCACTTACATGTGGAATCTAAAATGTATAACACGAACTTATCTACGAGACAGACTCACAGACATAAAGTATAGACTCATGGTTTCCAAGTGGGAAAGTGGTGGGGGAAGGGATGAATTGGGACTTTGAGATTAGCAGATGCAAACTATTATATATAGGATGGATAAACAACAAGGTCTTACTGGATAGCACAGGGAACTGTAGTCAATATCCTGTGATAAACCATAATGTAAAAGAATATGAAAAAATGTATATATACATATAACTGAAGCACTTTGCTGTACAAAAGAAATGAACATAACATTGTAAATCAACTACACTTCAATAAAATAAAATTTTTAAACTTTGTAAATCTTTGACCTGAGACAGCCCTCTGGTTGGCTCATCAACACGGATTCACTTCTCAGATGAGCTCGTCATCAGCACTGCCTGGAGAGCCTGTCCCTAAGGACACAGGGAAGACTAGGTTTGATGGGCTAGGCCAGGAAGGTATGCAAGAAAGTATTCGCTAAGGACCTCTTATTAAAGGATCCTGTGAGTGGCAGAAACACAGCATTAAGAAGCTTAAGGAAAGACACGTAGGATGAAAAATCTGTTGACTCATATAACAGAAAAGCCCAGTGGGTGTATCTGGTGAATATGCCTCGACCCAGATTCTCCAAAGATGTCATTGAGAAGTCATGCTCCACCTCTTGGCTTTGCTTTCTTCCAATTTGTTTCCTTATCTGAAGAAGCTACCCTCTTCTGCTTCTACCCTAGTCCCCAGCTCAGCAAAATGGACAGAGGGAGGCTCTTTCTCAAGAGTTCCAATAAAAAGCCTAATTTGGGATTCTCTAGACCTCAGTGGTTCAGCGGTAAACAATCTGTCTGCAATGCAGGAGCCACAGGAGACACAGGTTCGATCCCTGGGTCAGAAAGTTCCACCGGAGAAAGGCAGAGCAACTCTTGCCAGTTTTCTTGCCTGAAAGAATCCCATGAACAGAGAAACCTGATGGGCTATTGCCCACAGGGCCACAAAGCGTCAGACATTACTGAAACGACTTGGCATGCACGCACACACCAACTTGGCTAGGGTGACCAGCCCTATACCAGACACTGAGGTTAAAGCGATAGAATATGCTGTTGGCCAGGCCGAGGGGACATGCCCACCTTGGTGCTAAAATGCATGGAGCTGAGAAGGCGGCTGAGTTCACACTTCCCATCTGAGCTCCATGGATTGAGTGGCTAATGAGTAGTTTACCAAAGAGAGAGAACAGTGCTAAGATTACAAGAAGCAGAAGTAGATGCTGACGAAGCAAAACTTTCCAAAGGACCTGAGACATTGGCGGCCTAGGTTAACTGAACAACACAAAGTCTATGGCCAATACAGCAGACCCTAGATATGGGAGGAGAGACTCGTAACTTCCAAGCAGCTCTTCTGCTTACAGGTCTTGCCCTGTCTGCCTTTGATTGAGTGGATTACCACATCCCATCAGTCTTTTCAGTCTCTGGACTACCCATGACTCATTTTCTTTACAACACTCTAGAAGATCTTACATTTTCAGAGTGTGAATCAAGATCTGGAGTCAAATTCAGATGAACAGCCACTCAACCTTGCCACCCTGTCCTGGACAAGCTGTCATGGCAAGGAGAAGGGCAGAGAGCTGGTCGTTAACCCCTTTGCTTGAGAAGCCTTGTCTCTCAAGGCTTTAAAATTGGGTAATAAAAATAAAATAATCTTAAAAGTCAGTTTGTTGATCAGACCCTTGTGCGGGTCCCCACTAAAGCCGGCTGCAGTGAAAAATGCCCATTTGTTCCTTACTCCAGGCATCCTGGCTCCTAATCAGCCCTAATCCCCCACGGTTGTGCAGTTTTCCTCCCTTGTTACTGAATTCCCTTCTCATGAAGAACTTTGTCAAACACTTCTGGAAAGACTAAATAAATTAAAGCCACTAGTCCCTTTTATCCACGGCTTTATTTCAAGGACTTCTGACAGGTTCAAGAGGCGTAATTCTACTCACTGAAAAGGCATGCCAGCTTGTTCCATTCAATCAGGTACTTCAGAAGACTTTTGAGTGATTCAGTTTGCCTTATCCATCTCAGCCTCATTACAGAGAAGTTATATCATTCATCTCTAATTCCCAAGGATGAGATTCTTTCTTAAGCATCTTCAGAATACAGTCGGTACTTTCTCAGTCGCTTCAGTCATGTCCGACTCTTTGTGACCCTATGGACTGTAGCATGCCAAGCTCCTCTGTGACCCTATGGACTGCAGCCTGCCAAGCTCCTCTGTCCGTGGGATTATCCGGGCAAGAATACTGGAGTGGGTTGCCATTCTCTTCTCCAGGGGATCTTCCTGATCCAGAGATCAAATCCGTGTCTCCTGCATCTCCTGCATTGGCAGGCAGATTCTTTACTACTAAACCACCTGGGAGGCCCACAGAATACAATAAATGTGGCTTAAATTAAAAATAGAGCAAGATCCTGACCTGTTTGGCCATGACTCTACAGAGCCTTCATTTAAGGATAAAGTAGGTCCACACCAAATTGGCAAGATAGCCAAGAATATTGGTTCTTTGCCCTAGTTGTAAATAAAATCATTTAAGGAGTATTTTTTAAAAAAATAACCACTCCAAGCCTCACCCCAAGCCATTTAAACACAAATCTCTGAGGTTGGGGCCTAAGTTCTGGAATTTCCTTTTAAATGTGCAGCTAAGCTAAGAACAACTGCTTAGAAGACATTGGGGTTCTCAAGATGTGGGTCCAGGTCATCACTTCTGATTCATCCCCAGGCTGGTGTCACCTGGAAAGGGTCTGCAAATGTCCTAGGAGCTGTGAGCCCCATTCATTGGGTCTTGAGCACATGAAGGTGATGAGCCTTTGAATTAAAGGATCCCTGCTACTGCTACTGCTAAGTCACTTCAGTCGTGTCCGACTCTGTGCGACCCCATAGACGGCAGCCCACCAGGCTCCCCCATCCCTGGGATTCTCCAGGCAAGAACACTGGAGTGGCTTGCCATTGCCTTCTCCGAAAGGATCCCTAGGTCAGCTTTAAAGGAGGGCATATATATAGGGTCTAGAAAGACGGTACTGATGAACCTATCTGCAGGGCAGGAACGCAGACGTAGAGAAGGGACATGCGGATGCAGAGGGGAACAGAGAAGGTGAGATGAATTTAAAGAGCAGTATTGACATACATACACTACCATGTGTAGAATAGATGGCTAGTGGAAGCTGCCGTATAGCACAGGGAGCTCAGCTGCCTGTGGTGCTCTGTGATGACCAGAGGTGTGGGAGGAAGGACCAAAAGGGAGGGGGTACAGTTACATATACAGCTCATTCACTCTGTTGTACAGCAGAAAGCAGCACAATATTGTAAAGCAATTATAGTCCAATAATAAAATAAAATAAAAAATTTTAATAAACATGTTGTTGATGTTGTTCAGTCATTAAATCACGTCTGACTCTTTGCAACCCCATGGACTACAGCACGGCAGACTCCCCTGTAGTTCAGTACTGTCTCCCGGAGTTTGCGCAAATTCAGGTCCACTGAGTCGCTGATGTTATCTAAACATCTCATCCTCTGCTGCCCCCTTCTTTTTGCCTTCAGTCTTTGCCAGCGTCAGGATCTTTTCCAGTGAGTCAGCTTCCCATCAGTTGGCCAAAGTATTGGAGCTTCAGAATCAGTCCTTCCAACAAATATTCAGGACCGATTTCCTTTAAGATTGACTAGTTTTATCTCCTTGCAGTCAAAGGAACTCTCAAGAGTCTTCTCCAGCACCATAGTTCAAAAGCATCAGTTCTTTGGTGCTCAGGCTTCTTTATGGTCCAACCCTCATATCAGTACAGGACTACTGGAAAAACCATAGCTTTGACTATTCAGACCTTTGTCAGAAAAATGATGTCTCTACTTTTTAATATGCTATAGGTTCATCATAACTTTCCCTCCAAGGAACAAGTGTCTTTTATTTTCATGGCTTCAGTTACCATGATTTTACAGCCCAAGAAAATAAAATCTGTCACCGCTTCCACCTTTTAACCTCCTATTTGCCATGAGGTAACCTGGGTGTTCATTGGAAGGACTGATGCTAAAGCTGAAACTCCAATACTTTGGCCACCTCACGCAACAAGTTGACTCACTGGAAAAGAGTCTGATGCTGGGAAAGGTTGGGGGCGGGAGGAGAAGGGGACGACGGAGAATGAGATGGCTGGATGGCATCACTGACTCTGTGGATATGAGTTTGAGTGAACTCCAGGAGTTGGTGATGGACAGGGAGGCCCGGCGTGCTGTGATTCATGGGGTCGCGGAGAGTCGGACACGACTGAGCGACTGAACTGAACTGAACTGAATGCAACCCAATGCCATGATCTTAGTTTTATTGAACGTTGATTTATAAGCCAGCTTTTTCACTTTCCTCTTTCACCCTGATCAAGAAGTTCTTTAGTTCCTCTTCACTTTCTGCCATTAGAGTGGTATCATCTGCATATCTGAAGCTGTTAATATTTCTCTCAGCAATCTTGATTCCAGTTTGTGATTCATCCAGCCCAGAATTTCACATGATGTACTCTGCATAGAAGTTAAATAAGCAGGGTGACAATATCCAGCCTTGTCATACTCCTTTCTTAATTTTGAACCAGTCAGTTGTTCCACGTCTGGTTCTAACTGTTGCTTCTTGACCAGTATACAGGTTTCTCAGGAGACAGGTAAGGTAGTCTGGTATTCCCATATCTTTGAGAATTTTCTACATTTTGTTGCAATCCACACAGTCAAAAGATTTAGCATAGTCAATGAAACAAAAGTAGATTTTTCTGGAATCCCCTTGCTTTCTCTAGAATTCAGCAAATTTTGGCAATTTGATCTCTGATTTCTCTGCTTTTTCTAAACCCAACTTGTACATCTGGAAGTTATTGGTTCACATACTACTGGAGCCTAGCTTGAAGGATTTTAAGCTTATTTTGATAACCTTACTAGCATGTGAAATGAGCGTAACTATGTGGTAGTTTGAGTATTCTTAGGCATTGCCCTTTTTTGGGATTGAAATTAAAACTGACTTTTCCAGTCCTGTGGCCACTGCTGAGTTTTTCCAAATTTGCTGACATATTGAGTGAAGCACTTTAACAGCATCATCTTTTAGGATTTGAAATAACTCAGCTGGAATTCTGTCACCTCCATTAACTTTGTTTGTATTGATGCTTCCTGAGGCCCACTTGACTTCACACTCCGGGATGTCTGGCTCTAGAAATGGCTACATCATTGTGGTTATCTGCGTCATTAAGACGTTTTTAAAGGAGGGCAAATCTCCTGTGCATATGAGAAAAAAAAACTATTCACAAAGAAAGACAGTGACCAGTAAATGTAGTCTGTCCATGAAGCTGTAAAGGACACAGGAAAGTCTCAGAGTGACACTATGTCTAGGCCCGGATGCTTGTTCTTCCCAGACCCTGACACTTATTTGCTATGTGACCTTGGATAAATCTATTAACCTACCTTATCATGTTCACCCACTTGAGGAATGGGCATGGCCTTCTCAGCCCTTTAAAGATCCTTTAAAGAGGGGCTTCCCTGGTGGTCCAGTGGTTAAGAATCCATCTGCCAATGCAGAGGACATGGGTTCCATCCCTGGTCAGGGAACTAACATTAGACATGGCACAACTACTGAAGCCCTCGCACCCTAGAGCCTGTGCTTCCCCAACAGGCGAAGCCACCACAATGAGAAGCCCCCGAACCACAACTAGAGAGTAACTCTGACTCACTGCAACTAGAGAAAAGCCTGCACAAAGCAACAAAGACCCAGCACAGCCAAAAATTAATTAATTAAAAATTCTTTTAAAAAATCCTTTAAAGAAACAAGACTCATTAGCTCTCATCTAAAAATAATTTTTGACCTATAGTAATTATTTTCTTGGGCTCCAAAAGCACCACAGATGGTGACTGCAGCCATGAAATTAAAAGATGTTTGTTGCTTAGAAGAAAAGCTATGACCAAACTAGACAGCATTTTAAAAAGTAGAGACATTACTTTGCCGACAAAGGTCCATCTAGTCAAAGCTATGATTTTTTCAGTGGTCATGTATGGATGTGAGAGTTGGACCATAAAGAAAGCTGAGCACCAAAGAATTGATGCTTTTGAACTGTGGTGTTGGAAAAGACTCTTGAAAATTCCTTGGACTGCAAGGAGATCCAACCAGTCCATCCTAAAGGAAATCAGTCCTGAATATTCATTCATTGGAAGGACTGATGCTGAAGCTGAAGCTCCAATACTTGCAAAGAACTGACTCATTGGAAAAGACCTTAAGGCTGGGAAAAATTGAAGGCAGGAGGATAATGGGACGACAGAGGATGAGATGGTTGGATGGCGTCACTGACTCAATGGACATGAATTTGAGCAAGCTCCGGGAGTTGGTGATGGACAGGGAAGCCTGACATGCTGCAGTCCATGGGGTCACAAAGAGTTGGACACAACTGAGCTGAACTGAATGAGAAAATAGGCTATGGACGTTGTTAATGGGAGAGTGGGGCAAGTCCTCCTGGTAAGTGCTACCTTTGTCCCCTCCCCGTTACTCTACTTTCCTATTTACAGAAACAGAGACAAAACTACTGGAAATGTATCAAAATAGGTTATGGACAAATTAAAACTCCCTAAGTGTGCTGAAGATAAATGCTTTGAAAGCTAAGTTGATCACAGATACTCAAGTTTGAAATATGTTCAGGGTAAATCAGAGAGTCAGAAGTTTCCACAATTTGTTTAAAAAGCACAAAACCCCACAAGCTTTCAAAGAGCACTCCACCTCTACAGAAGAATTCATGCCTTGTCAAAATTCCCTTTCTGTTACAAAGCAGCAGGCAATAATATTATAAAGTCATTAACCATGACAAGGCCTCTTGACAATAAAAACTGGTACAGAAACAAAATGCTATCCAGTGAGAAAGACCAGAGTCAGAACTGACTTATACATGCATCTTGGGCTTTGTGCTTTCAGTCTTCAGTACTCAGAGGTCAAGTAGACTTCAACTCTTTATATGATCGCTGTTTTCGGGACAGAACTTGGGAAGCAGGCTGGTTAATTCCTCCCATGCCCGGGGACCTGGCCCTAGTGGGCAATGTTATTTGATTCTGCAGAACACAGGAAGTAAATGGGTTTCTCTCCATGTGCAGATAACCAACCAGCCAAGATGGAACACCAGCAGTTTGTCTCACGATGTCGTCCCCTGTGGCAAGCACTGAGATGCAGACATCATATCCTGGACAATCATTTACTTTCTTGATTTATTCCCCTCAAAATGATTCATTTCTTCCTTCCTTCTTCTAGTGACTCTTTCAGGAAATGTGTTTGTATGGTATGCCAGATTTAAAGCTCTGTATTGTGAGTAAGAGCTTTAAAAAAAAAAAAAAATCCCTTCATTCAAGATTGGGGTAATGTAACTGAAAGTGGGATCTGGCTGCCCACTGCTCAAAAGCCATTAAAGAAGTAAGGTTAGTGAAAAGGGAAGTTTGCTTTATTTTGGATACCAGCAACTGGGTGGCAGGGGTAGGGGAGAGTGGAGTCCTGTTTAAAGGTCGATCCCCTGGCCCCCACCCCACTGACAATCAGAGAGTAAGAGCATTTATAGACGGAGAGAGGGCCTGTATGCAGAAACAGCACAGTCAGCTTTGACAGTAATCTTGGAATTGGTCGTGAGGTGGTTTGGTTGGCATCATCTTGATTTTTTTGTTGCTATTGTTGTTCAGTCGCTAAGTCATATCCAACTCTTTGCAACCCCCTGGACTGCAGCATGCCAGACTCCTTTGTCCTACACTATCTCCCAGAGTTTGCTCAAATTCATGTCAAAAAAAAAAGTCCTTTTCATCATGGGGGGTTGGAATGCAAAAGTAAGAAGTCAAGAGATACCTGGAATAACAGGCAAGTTTGGCCTTGGAGTACAAAATGAAACAGGGCAAAGGCTAACAGAGCTTTGTCAAGAGAACACACTGGTCACAGCAAACACCCTTTTCCAACAACACAAGAGATGACTCTACACATGGATATCACCGAATAGTCAATACTGAAATCAGATTAATTATATATTTTGCTGTTGAAGATGGAGAAGTTCTATACAGTCAGCAAAAATAAGACTGGGAGCTGACTATGGTTCAGACTATGAGCTCCTTATTGCAAAATTCAGGCTTAAATTGAAGAAAATAGGGAAAACCACTAGACCATTCTGGTATGACCTAAATCAAATTGATCATTTTAAGTACAATTAGTCTTCAGTTCTAGGGTTGATTTGTTTCCATTTCTTTGAGGCTAGCTCTCAGAATTGTGGCGGCTTATGTCATGGCAACAATCTGGTCATCATGTAGTTAACTTCTTCCAGCTGATGAGAGTTTCAGTATCTATAAGACGGCTCACAGGATATGGCTCTGAATGTTATCTATACCCCTTGAAGAGGAGCTAAAGGTATTTGACTGTGCTTACGGACTAAACTATTATTATTTAGTCTTGTTTGACATTTTTCCCTCTATTTCTGCATTTTTTCACTTCTGTGGTTAAACTTATTCTTTGGCTAAAGTTTTTCCACAAACAAAAGATAGGCTGAGGACATGGGGACGGGGACCATAGGATCCTGCTCTGTTTCAGTAAGAGTCATGATGAAGGACTCCCTAAGATTCAATGTGTGATGAGGGGGAACCAAAGCCAGATTTGAGACATATAGTTGGGAAAGGCTTATGGTAGTATCAACTGAGATGAAAAGAATAGCCCAAAGAAAAACAGTGAAAATGGCATTCCAGGAGAGGGAAGAGATTATGCAAAGTCCAAGAGATGTCCATGGATCAAGAAGTGTGTTTCAAGCCATCCAATACATGTAGAGCATGAGGAATTTGAAGAGAAGGGAAAGAGATGGAACAAGCAGGAGGGGTAGACCAAACCAGAAAGGGCTTTGAGGATCTCATTAAAGGGGCTGGATTTTAAAGAAGGTAACGTAGACCCACGAAAGATTTTAAACAGGAAGGCGTGGCAACCTACTCCAGTTTTCTTGCCTGGAGAATCCCATGGACAGAGGAGCCTGGCAGGCTACAGTCCAAGGGGTCCCAAAGAATCAGACATGACTGAAGTGATTTAGCACACATGCATGAATGGGTAAGAGCAACACGGTGAAGGATGGATTCGAAGATGGAGAAAATGGAAATGAGGAAACCAGTTGGAAATGCTCATTCATAGAACAGTAGAAATCAAGGGGCCAGAACAGGAGGGAGGAGGAGAGAGCCAGAGAGAAAGTGGGGATGGGGATGAGTCTGCTACCATACTGGGTGACTGGGGGATGGTGGTGAGAAAGAAACCTCAGAAGAAAGCGCGTTTGGGGAAAGGACAGTGAGTTTGGTTTCAGTCTTGGTCATAAGCTGGGCCGTGTCAACAGTATGCATGCTTGTTTAGTTGCTGTCGTGTCCAACTCTTTGCGACCCTATGGACTGTAGCCCGCCAGGCTCCTCTGCCCATTGAATTTCCCAGGCAAGTATACTGGAGTGGGTTGCCATTTCCTTCTCCAGGGGATCTTCCCCACCCAAGGACTGGACCCCTATCTCCTACGTCTCCTGCATTGGCAGGCAGATTCTTTACCACTGAGCCACCTGGCAGGTGGATGTGTCAATGTGGGGCTGGGAAGAGAGGCTTGATCACTGTAGAAATACAAAACTAGGGGTACAGGATAGCGGGAGATGTGATTCCCCGCAGAAAATGCTTACGAGATGAGAATATGGTCCAGCAAAAATCCTGCCTCCCAGAACCTAAGGGTTGACCATGATGAACCCGTAAACATTAATAAGGAACTTTAAACCCCTGAAATGCATAAAAATAATGCTCCAGTGCTGGCTACCATTCATCAGACACTTAGCAGTTTCCAGGTAGTGCATGAGTGATCTCATGTCATTCCCAAACAATCAGAGACATGTCTCCCATTTTTATGCTCATTTTTCAATAAGCAAACCTAGATCTGCGGAGGTGAAGGGACTTGCCCCGGGTTATACAGTCTAAGGGTAGGAGGAGAAGGGGGCAACAGAGGATGAGATGGTTGGATGGCATCACCGACTCAATGGACCGAGTTTGAGCAAGCTCTGGGAGATGGTGAAGGACAGGGAAACTTGGCGTGCTGCAGTCCATGGGGTCACAAAGAGCTGGACACGACTGAGCGACTGAACAACATACATTCTAAGTGAAGGAGCCAGGTTTTGCCCCTAGTTCTATCAGAGCAAACCCACATAGTTAAATCATGTCCAACTCTTTTGCGAACCCATGGGCTGTAGCCCACCAGGCTCCTCTGTCCACAGGAGTACAGAGAACAAACCTTCCACATGCAAAGCAAATGCCACATGCTATTGGCAAAGAACAAAGAACTTTTTTCCCTCAGCTTCTTACCAAGACAACAGGTAAAATGTTACAAATGCAAATGCTAGAAGAAAAATACAATGATTTAGGGGCTAGAAGAATCAAGAAAAAAGGCGTGGTTTACTAAAACAGAAACTGCCTCTGCACCAGCCTGCCAGTGCTGGGGGCAAAAAGAGCGCAGTGTGGAACAGACCTCCATCCGGTCCTCCCTTTCTGAATCTGACAAGTGCATGCTGACATGTTAAGATGCTTCGCACCACAAAACAAAGAACAGGATGCAGGGCGGGTGGGCCAGGGACTGAGATGATGAAAAGCACACACTTCAAGCAGAGTGGAGCTTGGCTGAAAGGGCACTTTTTTTTTTTCAGCAAAGCATCTGAACTGAGAGCATCTTTTCACTTACTTGACATCAGACAAGATGGTTCTCACACATTTTTTTCCTTTTTTTTCTCCCCCTGGAAAAAATGGATCTCCACAGGGCGGTCTCATCTTGAGCCTGGTTTTGCTTTCCACGATGTGTAGCATCCAGACCGAATCGTAGCAGGAGCCTGATCTTGTCTCAGAGGGAGGCCTGCAGGACCATCGTGCCCATCAACCCCTTCAGCAGAATCCCACCCAGGGTTTTCCTCTTTGATTTCACGCTGGGTCCCATCATTTCCAGATCTGATTTTTTTAAAGGTGAGTGTTTTCCTTACTAACTCAAGACTAGCAAACCTGTTCCCACTCTCTAACTCCCCCACATCTCTCTCTCCCTCTCTCTCACATACACACACACACAGACACACCCATCTTCCTTTCTAGCCACATCGTATTGCCTTGGCGAAGAGTGCAGTGAAGCAGAAAACAAATGCAGGAAGTGACAGACGACACAAGCATTTGTCCAATTAGCAATAAGAAAATCACAAGCACCGGTAGTGACCATTCATGTCGAACAGCCAACTCAGCAAAGAGCCCCACTCCATGTCTCTCTGATCTAATTAGAACCACTGGGGCTGCGACTGCCCAGCCTGTCCCTGCATTTTTAGCTCATGCAGGGCAGGTGCCCGAGTTGGCCAATAATGAGAGATGTGAAACCATCAGTAGTTTTGATTAAGCCACAGACTACCAATTTAGATGTACCATACTTCACAGAGTCTAAGACAGGCTTCCCCACCCCCTACATCAAAACATCTTTAAAATCAAAATGTGCCGTAGAATAAAGGCAATAATGGGATAGACCTCATGGTTTCTGTGTGATGAACTTGGTCCCATCTGTTCATATTGTCATCATTTCAGCTGAGTTCAAAGCATGGTTGTAAGGATGGGTAAGGAGGTTCAGTGCTGTTTAAAATGCCCTCCAAAGAGTATCCTATATTTTGGCATTTTCACAATGAGCTATTGTGGATGCAAAAAGAAACAGACAAGGGGGCTGTAAATTTGACATTTGTGAAGCAAATATTTGTTGCTACAGGAACAACTGCCATTTTATACTTTCTCACAAAGCAACAATCAACTGCTTTGAAGACCTCAAAAAAGATGAAATTTACAAGAAATGAAGCAGTTCTATTTGTCCCATATCCCACAAAGCAACAGAAAGCAGGAGAAATTGACAAATCCCTTGGAAAAGATAAAAGAGATTTCAAAGCGGCCAGGCTAGTATGACTAACTCAAGAGCCATGCAGTACTGTTAAGACATTATGTGAGAGTTTAAAATAAATTTTTACCTTAGAAGTTCACAAGGTAATGGTGAATCTGGTACTCCAAGATTTCTTAGGTACGATGAAATATAGTCTGTTCAGAATAACTCTGACCCCCAAGAAAACACATAACTATCCTCTAAAGTGCTTGACAGTCTGAAAAGGGTAAGTTCACAGTTCAGGAGAGTGACCACTGCAGGCTGATGAGAGACACAGAAGGGCTGAGCACCCAAAAGCATCACCCTCGCTATAGAGGATGCTGTTGGCTGTCATCCCCTACCCTATCTTCCTTGCTAGCAGAATCCAGGGTTGATTCAAGGCTGAAGGGGCCTTGTGCTTCAGAAAAGATTTGGTCCTTCCCTACTCCAAAGAAGCTTCATAAACCAATTCCAACATGATGTTGCCTTCTCTTTCTCATTGGTTGTTTTAAGGGTGATGTGTGACCCAGTTCTGATCAATAAGATGTGAAAAGATGGGAGTGGAAGTGTAGGGAAAACTTCTAGGATTAAAAATAAGATACATGAGAAGAAAAGAAAGGTATCTTTTCTACCTCTGGGCTTAGTGATGCCTAGAGCTGGAGGAGCCTGGTAGGCTGCAGTCCGTGGGGTCGCTAAGGGTCGGACACGACTGAGCGACTTCACTTTCACTTTTCACTTTCACACATTAGAGGAGGAAATGGCAACCCACTCCAGTGTTCTTGCCTGGAGAATCCCAGGGAAGGGGGAGCCTGGTGGGCTTCCGTCTATGGGGTCACACAGAGTCGGACACGACTGAAGTGACTTAGCAGCAGCAGCAGCAGAGCTATTGCAGCCATTTTGCAAGCATGAGGAAAGCTAATTGAAGGACAAAGACACACACTGAAGACCTAAGTCCTTAGTGACATCACTGGACCAACTTCTTAACCAAGACTAAACACTGGCTTCTGGTTATGTGAGATATTAAACGTCTGTATTGTTCAATCCATTGTTAGTAGTTGAGTTTTCTGCTACTTTCACCCAAAGTCATATAATTGATACACTCCTGCCTCCCCACCACTGTGGTGATGCCACCTTCCCTCCTAGACTTCTTGAAACTCCCACTTGGGATGAACCAGGAGAAGTATGGACTCTGAAATGAGCGAGGTGACAGTCTTGCTCAACTCTAAGCTGGGCTAGTCAGTCAGCATACGATATATTCATTTATTGGTGGAAGTGTGTGTGCATGCATGTTAAGTTGCTTCAGTCATGTCTGATTCTTTGCAACCCCATGGACTGTAGCCTGCCAGGCATCTCTGTCCATGGGATTCTCCAGGTAAGAATACTGGAGTGGGTTGTCATGCCCTCCTCCAAGGGATATTCCTGACCCAGGGATTGAACCCAAGTCTCCTGCAGCTCCTGAATTGCAGGCGAATTCCTTACACAAAGATTATGAAGCAACGTCAAAATCATGTGAGAAAGGGAAAGCTGGAGAATATTGTATCCTGGGGAAAAGAAGCCTTGTTTGGGATAAGGAAGGAGGAGCCAGTCTTCAAGGGATAAAGTATATGAGAGAGATGACGCTGTTTAAGAATAGAATACACTATTGTCATCCATTCATTTGTTCAACAAAGATGCCCCAAGTTGCTGCCCAATAGCCAGAACTCACCTTCATGAAACTTATGGTCTATGGGGCGGATGGATGATAAGCAAACTAATCATTACAAAATACAAAATGTGCAAAGACAGAAATGAGGTAAGGTGCTGAATCAGAAAAGAAGAGCAGAATTCGCAAGTAAACACAACAGTAAGAAATGACGTTGCTAAGGCCATGATGTTTAAAGTGAAGCCAAAACACTGAAAGGAAGACCATTCAGAGAGCAGGGGGAAGGATATTTAAGGTGAGATAACAACAGGAAGGAAAGAACAGGAAAATGATGGGAGGACCCATAGCACATATGGCTTTAGGCCATTTAAAGGTCTGACTATTATGTTAAATACAAAGAAAAATCATTTAAAGTTTTTTGAAAGAAGAGAGGCCTAAGTCAAGTTAAATTTTCAAAAGATCATTGGCTAGGGCCTGAAGAATTATTTGAAGAGCAGAGAGCAGTTGGAGAATATTGTCCCTGTTGGAGGGGTTGCTCCTGGGGGCTTGCACAGAGAGTGCTAGCAGTACAGAGGGGAGACACATTCAAGGCAAACTGTTTTAGTTCTAATAAACAGGACTTGTTGATGGGGGAGGGGGCAGGAAGAATGAGCCAGAACAAGAAATCAAGGGTCATTCTAGTTGAAACAAATTGGTGGATGGTGATGCCATTTATCAGGATAAGGAAGAAGGCAGGTGAATAGGTCTAGGAGGGTGGGGAATGGAACATTCAGTTTTGGTTTGGGGAATTTTTTTCTTTTTTTAAATTAAAGTGTAATTGATTTACAATGCTGCGTTAGTTTCGATGTGTAGCAAAGTGATTCGGTTATACATATTTTTTTTCAGATTCTTTTCCCTCATATTACAAAATATCGAATATAGTTCCTTGTGCCACACGGTAGGTCCTCGTGTTTTATTTTATGTATAGTAGTGGATATATCTTAACCCCAACCTCCTAATTTATCCCTCCCCACATCTTTCCACTTTGCTTTCTATGTCCATGGGTCTATTTATGTTATATATACAAGTTCACTGTATCACTTCTTTTAGATTTCACATATAAGTAAGTGGTATCATATGATATTTGTCTTTCTTTGTCTGACTTACTTCACTTAGTATGATAATCTCTAGATCCATTCATGTTGCTGCAAATGGCATTATTTCATTCTTTTTACAACTGAGTAATAATCCATTGTATAAATATACCACCTGGTCTTTATTAGATGGTCAAAAGGCACATGAAAAGATGCTAAACGTTGCTAATTATTGGAGAAATGTAGATCAAAACTACAAGATATCACCTTAAACCAATCAGAATGACCATCATCAGAAAGTCTACAAATAAAAAATTCTAGAGAGAGTTTGGAGAAAAAAGAACCTTCCCACAGTGTTGGTGGGAATGAAAACTGGTACAGCCACTATGAAGAACAGTATGGAGGTTCCTTAAAGAACTAAAAGTAGAGCTACCATATGATCCTGCAACACCACTCCTGGGCATATGTACAGACAAAAACATGGTTCAAAAGGACACATGCACCCAAGTGTTCACTGCATCACTGTTTACAAAAGCCAAGACATAGAAGGAACCTAAATGTCCATCAACAGATAAGTGGATAAAGAAGATGAAACATTCAGCTTGGGACATGTTAATCTGAGATGCCTGTGAGGTAGCCAAATGGAGGAGTCAAGATGGCAGTTGGATGCATGAGTCTAGAGCTCAGAGAATAAGGAGAAGGAACTATAAATTTGAGAGCCTGCAGATGCTATAGGAAACCATGGGGGAAAGATAGATGAATTCATATGAGGCAGCAGTATACAAGGAAAAGGAGGGCTTAACTTAGAGACGGCATAAAGGTGGGGTAGAGGCGACAAACCTAGACAGCGTGTTAAGAACAGAGACCTTACTCTTCCAACAAAGGTCCGTCTGTTCAAGGCTATGGTCTTCCCAGTGGCCATGTACAGTTGTGAGAGCTGGGCCATAAAGAAGGCAAAACACCAAAAAGTTGATGCCTTCTAACTGGTGCTGGAGAAGACACCTGAGAATCCCTTGGACTGAAAGGAGATCAAACCAATCAGTCTTAAGGGAAATCAACCCTGAAAATTCTTCGGAAGGACTGATAAGCTGAAACCAGTATTTTGGTCATCTGATGCTAACAGCCAACTCACTGGTAAAGTCCCTGATGCTGGGAAAGATTGAGGGCAGAAGGAGCAGAGGGCATCAGAGGATGAGATGGCTGGATGGCATCACTGATGCAATGGACATGAACTTGGGCAAACTTCAGGAGATGGTGAGGGACAGAGAGGCCTGGCGTGCTGTAGTCCATGGGGTCACAAAGAGTTGTACACTATTGGGCCACTGAACAACAACAAGAGGTGGGTTATTCAATAAGTAGGGGAAAAAATCATCTAAGAGAAGAGCCAGAAGAGTATTCTATCATGGATGTCAACAGGGTATCTCAAGAAGGAGTAAGCAGTCAGTTATTAAGAAAATCATCTGAGGGGTCAGTAAATCTATGACAGAATATAGGAGACATTGAATTTATAAACTAGAGGTTGCTGGTAATTTTGACAATGGAGTGATGCAGACAGAAACTAGAAGGGAGAAGGCTGACCAGTGAATGAGAGGAAAGGAAGTGGAGATGACTTTCAAGGACAGCTCTCATTAAGCTGGCTATGAAAAGCCTTAAGAGATACAAGCCATAAATAACAATAACAATGAGAAATCTCCCACTGATGGAGCCCCCACTATCAGCAAGCAAATTGTCCCTAGTCCTTACAAGGACCCTAGATAGTAGATACTTTTATGTTTTACAGAAAACCAATGAAATTAAGAACCGAGCGCAAGATTATATAATATGTTATTCATTTTCTTTGCTATGTAAAAAATTAAAAAACTATCAGCTTAAAGTAATGCATTGATTACTGTACAGTTTCTGAGAGTCAGGAGGTCAGGAATGGCTTAGCTGGGTCCCCTACAGAACTGATATCAAGATGCTCGTCCAAGACGGGTTCTCATCTGGAGGCTTGACTGAAGAAGGTTCCACTTCTAAGCTTTCTCAGGCTGATGGCAGAATCTATTTCCTTGTGGCTGTACAATTCTTTACAGCCTAATTTTTCAAAGCCAGCATTGCAGATAGAGAGATGATCTGCTGCAAACATGGAGTCTCATATATCATAGGCATTACATAATTATGGGAGTGACATCATCTTGGTTACATAATGTAATGTAATTATCCATGTAACAGGAGTGACAACCCATTACTTTTACCATATTCTGTTGGTGAGTAGTAAGTCACAGGACTCACCTATATTCAAGGAAAGATACTTACACAAAGCCATGAACGCCAGTAGACAGGGCTCAAGGACTCATCTTGGAATCTCTTCAACTCACACAGTTAATAACTGTCATGGAACTAGAGACCAGCTCTATCTTGTTCCAATATCCATTCTCTTTTACTTTAGCTATGAAGCCTCAAAAATATCAAGTAAGTTTCTAAAAAGGTAGTTCAGTTCAGGTCAGCCGTTCAGTCGTGTTCGACTCTTTGTGACCCCATGAATCACAGCACGCCAGGCCTCCCTGTCCATCACCAACTCCCGGAGTTCACTCAAACTCATGTCCATCGAGTCAGTGATGCCATCCAGCCATCTCATTCTCTGTTGTCCCCTTCTCCTCCCACCCCCAATCCTTCCTAGCATCAGAGTCTTTTCCAGTGAGTCAACTCGTCGCATGAGGTGGCCAAAGTATTGGAGTTTCAACTTTAGCATCAGTCCTTCCAATGAATACCCAGGATTGATCTCCTTTAGAATGGACTGGTTGGATCTCCTTGCAGTCCAAGGGACTCTCAAGAGTCTTCTCCAGCACCACAGTTCAAAAGCATCAATTCTTCGGCGATCAGCTTTCTTCACAGTCCAACTCTCACATCCATACATAAGCTGAGGTTAGAAAAACCAAAACTTGTTTCAGGCTCAGTGAACACTGTTGGTGATAGAAAATAAATGGACTTAATACTTGTTTTCAAAAAGCCTATAATCGAATTGGAAGAAAATAGTAATATATATATATATATAAAAACATGATAGACAATAAACAAGTCCTGTGATGGAATATAATTTCAGGTACTCCAAAAACCCAGAGGAAGAGAAGAAGCTCAGGAGGAGGCAAGTTTGTGGGGGCGGATGATAAGTTTAGATTCACACCTGTGGACAGTGCATACTTAAAAGACACCTAGATGGTGATGTCTGGTACTGGTCTTCCCAAACCTTAATGTTCACACAAATTCACCCAGAGATTTTGCTAAAAAGCAACTTCTGATTCTGCAGGTCTGGGGTGGAACCTGAGATTCTGCATTTCCAACCAGTTCCCACTGGGTATAAATGCTACTTGTCCTCAGACCATAGTCTGCGTAGCAGTCTAAGAAGGCAGTTAGTAAATGTTCTTGAATATTCATTCTCCATTCCTTCCCCACCTCATCCCATTCTCCTCTCTCTGAAAAGGACAAGACCAGAGGTTTCTGCCAAAATGAGAAAGAGAGACACAGAATGAGGGGATTCCCAGGTAGGAGCACCTCCCCCAGCAGCCACTGGAGATAGCCACACTACCTGGGAATGCCTTTAGTTGATGCCAAGACTTCATCTACTATTCTTACCTTCTTACCTTCCAGTACATTTACTGACTTTCCTCTCTAAAGAAATACAAAAGTGAATGACTAAGCCCACTGATGCAAGAACTTAGTAATGCAGATCAGCAAGCCTGATTAGCCAGGAACTGTGGGCTTAGTGGTATAATACGTTTCAGTGTAGAGGGAGAAAACCAAAAGTAGGTAGGTAGGGGTGACACAGTAAAAGGAGAATCAGGGCTGAATGGAGAAGAGGCTAGAGTTAAAGGACAGTTTCCTAAGACGTCCTTTTCCATTTTTAAGATAGCCCATGACCCGATCGAAATGTACACCCTGCAATATTTAAAACGGATAATCAACAAGGACCTACGGTATAGCACAGGGAACCCTGCTCAATGTTAGGTGGCAGCCTGGATAGGAAGGAAGTTTGGGAGAGAATGGATTCATGTGTATGTGTGGCTGAGTCCCTTTGCTATCCACCTGAAACTATCACAACATTCTTAATCAATTAAAAGTTTAAAAAATAAAAGAGCCCATGACCCACTCTGCATAAGAATAAGTTACTGAGTCTACCATCCTATGAAACTATTTTCTCCGTCAGGCACTCTCGGCACAGTGCTCATGTCATATGAGCTCTTCAGAGACCTACAAAAATGTTTGAGGCCAGGATATAAAATCATTAACTCCCAGATGTGAAAAGAAAGTAACAAAATACAAATTAATAGATGTTTATTGCCAAAATATGACATTATTTTAACCTCATTAATTGTTCAGCTTAGTATTCATAAAAGTCCCATTACAGCTGAAAAACATTTATAACTTAGATTTGCTCACTTTGTAAAAACTCCTGAGCAGGCACGAGGACTGCCAAAAAATCCTAGCAAATTGTCAAGTAAGTTTCCAGGAGCCAATAATTTCCAAAGAAATCTTTGGCCTATTTCACAACAAAAAGAAAAATATTTTTAATGCAAGTTTTGAGTGTGTATTGATACCATTATGTCTGAATGCAGTCTGAAACCTAAGACTGACCTTAGAATGTGATAGTTCTTTGTGAAAAACTATAAACGAAAAAAGAGAGATGGATCTCCACCTGAGAATAATTGTCCAAGTGAAAATTATAGAATTTTTAGGGTCTCATTCAAAGCCATCTAAGGATAAAAGAGACAAATTCATTCAGTCAGTGAGCACGTGCTATGTGCCGGTCACAATCCTAAGGCAAAGCAATACAACAGTAAAGAAGTTGGATAAAGCGCTAGGTAGCAATGTAAGGTGAGCTTCCCTGGTGGCTCAGTGGTAAAGAATCAGCCTGCCAACTCAGAAGGCGCAGGGTCGGGAAGATCTCCTGGAGAAGGAAATGGCAACCCACTCCAGCATTCTTGCCTGGGAACACCCATGGATAGAGGAGCCTGTTGGGCTACATAGGGTCTCAAAAATGTCGGACAGGGCTGAGCGACCAAATAACAACTAGCAATGAAATGCAAGAGTACCTGGAGACAGATCTCACTGAACCATGCCCAACCCATCCACCTGAGGCAGTGCCAGGTAAGCCCAACAAGATGCCTGCGCTGGAAGGCCACCTGGTTTCCACAGAGAGAAGAAAGAAAATTTGTATTAAGTGCCTACTTTGTGCCATGACGCTAAGTGCTGTGTCATTCTTGCCAGTTGACTCCCCCTGCCCGCGGTTCAGTGTGGTCTCTTAGTTCACATACAAACAACAAGGGAAGTGAACCCTGAGGCCGGTTCAGACAGCTATTTCCCAAGTGGGTCACTCAGGACTCAAGCCCAGGCCTATCTAACCCCAAAACCACACTTCTTCGCTCGGACACCCTTGCAGAGTGGCAGCCAACGCTGACCACTGCCTGCTCGGGAAATTCCCGAGCTGGTGTCGGGTTGGTGAAAGCCAGGGACAGGGAGGAGGTGGGGTCTTTGTCGCTTCCCGGGGACACGGGCCCCATCCAGGCCCCGGCTCTGTCAGAGAACCCCTGAAGGAAGCCTTGAAGGTTCTGGATGTGCTCAGTCTCTGCACTTAAATAAACACCTCTCTGGCCCCAGGCAGGTAATCTGGCATCTGGGGACACTGTCGCCCCTGCCCTCGACAGAACCTCTAGTCTGGTGGATGGCTACCTGTGGCGCCAATGATGCTCTGCCTTGGGAGCCGAACTGTGTTCTCCACATCCACGAGCAGCTTCTTCCTTCTCTCGGGGTCCTTGGCTCCCCCAGCCACCCCCAGGCCTGAGGGGACAGGGGACAGGCCTCTCCTGGGCTCTCTGCTCAGCCGGCCTTTCATCTCTCCTCCCCGCACCCACAGCTCATCAGGTGATGCGGGGCCGCTGTCTCCCAGGAGCAGATGCCAGAAGCACCAGGAATAGGACTTCTCTCCAGAGTAGCTGGCCCTTCCCAGCTCTCACTTCCAGGCACCCCCACTCAAGGGTCCTCCTGTGCAGGCTGCTGGGAAATGGTTAATGACCCCACACCTGTCTCAGGTAACCCTTAGAAATGGGTAGAAAAAAGTAGTCAGGCTTCTGCTTAGTTTCCTGGTTTTTCTTCCAAGTACTTCAGTACAAAGGAAGTGTTAGTCGTTCACTCATGCCCTACTCTTTTGCGACCCCATGGACTGCAGCCCACCAGGCTCCTCTGTCCATGGGATTTTCCAGGCAAGGATACTGGATTGGTTTGCCATTTCCTTCTCCAGGGTGAAGGAAGAGGCAGCAGTATTTACATTTTTCCCCCGTCCTGTGAAAGAGCAGTTCTAGAGAGTTGGGGGTAAGGGGTGTCCTAGACTTGATATTTGGTCTCTTTCCCACTCCCCACCTGATAGAAGTCAGACTTCCTGTCCTTCTAGGGGCTGCAGTAAAGACCTGGCCAGAAGCTAAAGCTAATCAAAGCAAGGGAGAAACCGTCCTGTCTTATAGCCACATGTTCATATGTAAAATCTTCCTAACAAAGGCAAACTATTATATACAGGATGAATAAACACAGTCCTATAGCACAGCAAACTATATTCAATATTCTGTGATATACCATAATGGAAAAGAATATAAATGTATCTATGTATGTATGTATGTATAACCAAGTTGGGCTTCCCAGGTGGCCCTAATGGTAAACAACCCGCCTCCTCTCTTTTGCAGCCAGGCAGATGGGAAGATGAGGGCTCCCCTTCAGTCTGCGAGGACTTTGGAAAGGGTGACTCCAGATATGGTGACCAAAGTAGAGTTTCCAAATATTAGGTCCATCCGTTGAAAGAGACCCTACAAGTCTCATTCCTTTAATCTATTTGAGATTTATTTTTATAAATGATAGTAGATATGACTCCTTTTTAATTTTCTTCCAGATGGATAGCCTGTTGCACTTGCATTATTTATTAAATAATTCATTCTTCTACTGAATCAAAATACCACATGTTCATATGTAAAATCCTCCTAACAGAGGCAAACTATTATATACAGGATAAATAAACGCAGTCCTATAGCACAGCAAGCTATATTCAATATTCTGTGATATACCATAATGGAAAAGAATATAAATGTATGTATGTATAACTGAGCTGGGCTTCCCAGGTGACCCTAATGGTAAACAACCTGCCTGCCAATGCAGGAGACATAAGAGAGGGGTTCAATCCCTGTGTCGGGAAAATCCCCTGGAGGAGGGCCTGGTAACCCACTCCAGTATTCTTGTCTGGAGAATCTCATGGGCAGAGGAACCTGGCAGGCTACAGTCCACAGGGTCGCACAGAGTCAGATACAACTAAAACAACTCAGCACACATGCACGCGTGTATAACTGAGTCACTTTGCTGTACAGAAATTAACAGAACTGTAGTTGTAAATCAACTATACTTTAACAATTTTTAAAAATCCTCCTATAAAATGGGATCTATTTCTGAAACGTCCATCTGTGTTCTGATCAAGATGGCTATCCCTCTGCCTGTATCATACTGATTTATTACAGTGGCTTTTTAGTTAAACAGATGCCTCCTTATTCTTCTTTCTACAGTTTTGTTGGCTCTTCATAGGCATTTTTTCCTCTGTATGAAATTTTAGTATCATGATCTGTTATCCACCCAAAAGCTCTCATTGGAATTCTAACTGAAATTGCATTGACATATTAATTGTGACATAATTGATTTTGTTTGATATCAATGCTTCCATCCAAGAACATAAGTTTTTCCATTTATTCAGATGTCTATCCTTCCATCTCATATTATTTATTTTACAGTTTCTGTATCATTCTTATCAATATTTTAAATTTTTTGTTGATGTTATCAATGAAATGTTTTTCCATTTCCATGTCTTACTTCTAGAATAAAGTAAAGCTTGTGTCCCACATTACCAAATTCCCTTAGTTCCTCTTAATTCTCTATGAAATTATTTTACAAAATTTTAAAACTAGAGTTCCTTGGTTTTTCTCGGTGTAGAATCATTTGATCAATTTACCTCTTTTTTCTCCAATGTTTATACATATCATTTTATAATTTTGTCTTTGTATATACAATAGAATCTCTAAAATAAAAGAGAGTGATAAAGGTAATCATTGGCACCTCTTTTTTATTTCATTGATTTTCTTTCATCATTTCAGTGCATAGAGTGATGATTCTTATTTTGTTTTCAGAGATAGTCTTTTGTTTTAATTGAGGTTCAGTTGACATATAACTATGTTAATTTCAGGTACACAACATAATGATTCAATATTTGTATATATTGCAAAATGATCACCACAGAAAGTCTAATTAACATCTGTCCCCATACATAGTTACAACTTTTTTCTCTTTTGATGAAAACTCAAGATCTATTCTCTTAGCAACTTTAAAATAGGGAATACAGTATTATTAACTATAGTCACCATGCTGTACATTACATCCCCAGAACTTATTCGTTTTATAACTGGAAGTTTGTACCTTTTGACCTTCATTCATTAATCATATTTAAATAGCTTTTCTTAATTGCTATTTACTTAGAGGGATTTTTTTAGGAATAACTTCTGGGGTTATTTTCAATCAATTTTTTTTCAACATCTATTGCTCTGATCATATGGGTTTTCTCTTATTTGCTGATATGATTAATTATTGATAAATGGGCTTCCCTGGTGGCTCAGATGATAAAGAATCCTCCTGCTAATGTAGAAGAGCTGGGTTCAATCCCTGGGTCGGGAAGATCCCCTAGAGAAGGAAATAGCAACTCACTCCAGTATTCTTGCCTGGAGAATTCCATGGACAGAGGAGCCAGACAGGCTACAGCCCATAGGGTCGCAAAGAGTCAGACACAACTGAGCAACTAACAAACACACACACACACACACCCTTGCCTTTCCTCCTTAGTTATATTATACCGTCCACTTGATACTTTGCTGTATTTATTTGTATATATTAGGTAGGTCAGTTATATCTCTCAATCTTTGAGAAGCGGCCTTATATAGGACACACCCTATGGGGCCCAGCAGCACACTCCCCTCTGGTTGCCAGAGCTTTACCTTCCAGGGGTGCCCCTTATCTGGGTTGCGTGGGCTTTCCTGCTGTGATGAGGTTGACTTCTGTGGACCCACAGGCCATTGAAGCTGGCACCCAGCCCAGCTGGCTCCAAGGTCCTGCCTTATGTGGTGGTTGTCAGCCAGGTCAGATCCCAGTGCAACTGGCTGCACAGCCCAGAATGTCTGGAGCTGGGGATGGCCCATGGGTGGGTGGGCTGGTGATGGCCCGTGGGTGTATGGGGCTGAGTCCCAAGGCTGGCGCTAACCTGCCGGTGGGCAGGTAAAACCCCTGGCATTAATAAGCCAGAGGGAAGACTCCAAAATGGCACTTGTCAGTACCAGTGTCCTCAGGATAGAATGAGCTCTCAAAAATGACTGCTGCTAGCATCTTTAATCCAGACTGCCTCCTGTCTCTCTAGGAGGCTTTCTAACATCGGCAACTGGGTCTGACCCAGGCTTCAGAGTAGTGCCTCTGCATGGGGACTTGGAGCATGGGAGATCCCTGTGTGCATCCTTTAAAAACAGAATCTCAGTTTCCAACTGCCCTGTTCCCACTTTAGGCCCCAGTGGCCTTCAAAATCAGACATTTGGGGGGTTCATCTTCCCGGTGCAGGGCTCCCAGGCTGGGGAGCCTAATGTGGGGCTCAGACCCCATTCCTTGGGGAGAACCTCCAATTGTGATAGTTCTCCTGTTTGTCTGCCCAGGGTGTGGATCTTGACTATACTGTCTCCACTCTGCCTACCCATCTCTCTGTGGTTCCTTCTTTATATCTTTAGTTGTGGAAAATCTTTTCTGCTAGCTTTCAGGTCATTTTCATCAATGGTTGCTCTGTAAACAGTTGTAATTTTGGTGTGCCCATGCAAGGAGGTGAGCTTAAGGTCTTCCTGCTCTACCATCTTGGCCACATGTTTCTCTATAAATACTAAAATGGTCATTTAAATATCTACATAAGAGCCTCAATTTACCTCTTAAAGAGCCTAAAATATGTACTACCCAGCCTTCTACAAAAAAAGTTTGCCCTGTTCTTGATTTTCAAATAGGTTACTGAATAATTGAACGTGCAACATAATGGTATTCTCTTAGTAGATTTTTTTGGTGTGAACCATTTTTAAACTCTTTGTTGAATTTGTTACAATTTTGCTTCTGTTTTATGTTTTGGTATTTTATCCATGAGGCATGTGGGATCTAGTTCCCTGACAAGGGATCATACCTGCAGCCCCCCACATTAGCAGGCAAAGTCCTAATCACTGAATCACCAGAGAAGTTCCTCTCTTGCTGTTTTAACCCACATTCTCTGTTAGTTCTCTCTTTTCTTACTCCTGTAAAGGGAAAGTTGCTCAGTCATGTCCAACTCTTTGCAACCCCATGGACTATACAGTCCATGGAATTCTCCAGGCTGGAATACTGGAGTGGGTAGCCTTTCCTTTCTCCTGGGGATCTTCCCAACCCAGGTATCGAACCCAGGTCTCCCACATTGCAGGCGGATTCTTTACCAGCTGAGCCACAAGGGAAGCCTTTTTTTACTCCTAATCATGTATATTTTACTCTCCCACTTTTGTTCTCAGTCAAGCTCATGGAGAGATTATGTATACATTACCAATCTTTGCAAAAATCTAGTTTTGCATTTATTTATACATTCTACTCTTTCAGTTTTCTATTTCATAACTTTCAATTTTGGCTGGGTTACCACATTTCATCATTTTTTGGGACACCACTAAGGAAAATAAAACACTTCCACACTATCTAGAACATAAGGCTTTCTTATCACTTAGAATGTTTATTTTGTAATTATGGGAAGAGCTCTTTTAGAGTCATTAGGCATAAATTTTAATGCATATTTCTCTTATGCATCCATAAAAGAAAATATAAAATCACTGAAGATACTTCTAAGATGTCTTCTGATTGAAAGTCCAGCTCTTTTAAATTACCATCCACTCAATCATCAATGTTCCAAATTTTCTGCACAATTTTGTCCTCTGTGCTGGTGACACAGCATTTCCTAAAAGAATGTTCCACTACTGTTTCCAAGATTTTCTTCCAAATTGCTGATACCAGCTCTCTCTTACTGGAAGTGTCATTCAAAGTGCTTCAGGTACCAGCCAGTATTCACAGCCTTTCTTCAAACAGCCCTTAAATGGTTTTTTGACTGACATCCCAAGGGATTTCAATCATGCCACCTGAAAGAACAGCCAAGTTCTTACAGGCACGGGTAATAAGAGGTCACATGGCTACATGGTCAACAGAAATTGAGGACACATTCTGATTTAAGAGATGTCAAAATAAAAAAGGAAGCAGGCCTTAGAACTGATGAAATATGGTAATCCTCACTTTCTGGCTTCTTTTGAGTTCTCGTATCTTTTTGTAAGAGTCAATGTTATTTTCAGCTCTTCTATCTCCAGGCAAGACTAATGGAGTGGGTAGCCATTCCCTTCTCCAGGCTATAATAATAAAGATACTTAAGGCTATGAATTTTTCTATGAGAATAGCTTTTGCAGTGACTACTAGGTTTTAGGTAAAGCATTATGTTCATGGTTTTAACTGGATTGCAACTTCAGTTTTTATTTTGGATGGTACCAGGTGTCTTCTGTTTATTTTTATTCTCCATGTAGTGATATTTTGATTATTTTCCAATCTTTTCTTTTAACTGTTTTGAATTAGGACCATACAATTTGCCTGTAAAATCTCTACCTCTTAAAATGTATTAAGATGAGCTTTTTTGGTAACATATAACTGGTTTTATTGTGATCCACACAGTCAAAGGCTTTGGCATAGTCAATGAAGTAGAAGTAGATGTTTTTCTGGAACTCTCTTACTTTCTCCATGATCCAGCGGATGTTGGCAATTTGATCTCTGGTGCTTCTGCCTTTTCTAAAACCTGCTTGAACATCTGGGAGTTCACAGTTCACATATTGCTGAAGCCTGGCTTGGAGAATTTTGAGCATGACTTTACTAGCGTGTGAGATGAGTGCAATTGTGTGGTAGTTTGAGCATTCTTTGGCATTGCCTTTCTTTGGGATTGGAATGAAGACTGACCTCTTCCAGTCCTGTGGCCACTGCTGAGTTTTCCAAATCTGCTGGCATATTGAGCGCAGCACTTTCACAGCATCATCTTTCAAGATTTGAAATAGCTCAACTAGAATTCCATCACCACCACTAGTTTTGTTCGTAGTGATGCTTTCTAAGGCCCACTTGACTTCTCATTCCAAGATGTCTGGCTCTAGGTGAGTGATCACGCCATTGTGATTACCTTGGTCATGAAGATTTTTTTTGTACAGTTCTTCTGTGTATTCTTGCCATCTCTTCTTAATACCTTATGCTTCTGTTAGGTCCATACCATTTCTGAACTTTATCAAGCCCATCTTTGCATGAAATGTTCCCTTGGTATCTCTAATTTTCTTGAAGAGATCTCTTGTTTTTCCTAGTCTGTTGTTTTCCTCTATTTCTTTTCATTGATCACTGAGGAAGGCTTTCTTATCTCTCCTTGCTATTCTTTGGAAGTCTGCATTCAGATGCTTATATCTTTCCTTTTCTCCTTTGCTTTTCGCTTCTCTTCTTTTCACAGCTATTTGTAAGGCCTCCTCAGACAGCCATTTCACTTTTTTGCATTTCTTTTCCATGGGGATGGTCTTGGTCCCTGTCTCCTGTACAATGTCACGAACCTCTGTCCAGAGTTCATCAGGCACTCTATCCAGACCACCTGACCTGTCTCTTGAGAAACCTGTATGCAGGTCAGGAAGCAACAGTCAGAACTGGACATGGAACAACAGACTGGTTCCAAATAGGAAAAGGAGTACGTCAAGGTTGTATATTGTCACCTTGCTTATTTAACTTATATGCAGGGTACATCATGAGGAACGCTGGGCTGGAAGAAGCACAAGCTGGAATCAAGATTGCCAGGAGAAATATCAATAACCTCAGATATGCAGATGACACTACCCTTATGGCAGGAATTGAAGAGGAACTCGAAAGCCTCTTGATGAAAGTGAAAGAGGAGAGTGAAAAGGTTGTCTTGAAGCTCAACATTCAGAAAACAAAGATCATGGCATCTGGTCCCATCACTTATTGGCAAATAGATGGAAAAAGAGTGGAAACAGTGTCAGACTTTATTTTTTTGGGCTCCAAAATCACTGCAGATGCTGATTGCAGCCATGAAATTAAAAGACACTTACTCCTTGGAAGGAAAGTTATGGCCAACCTTGATAATATATTAAAAAGCAGAGACATTACTTTGCCAACCAAGGTCTGTCTAGTCAAGACAATGGTTTTTCCCGTGGTCATGTATGGATGTGAGAGTTGGACTGTGAAGAAAGCTGATTGCCGAAGAATTGATGCTTTTGAACTGTGGTGTTGGAGAAGACTCTTGAGAGTCCCTTGTACTACAAGGAGATCCAACCAGTCCATTCTAAAGGAGATCAATCTTGGGTGTTCATTGGAAGGACTGATGCTAAAGCTGAAACTGCAATACTTTGGCCACCTCATGAGACGAGTTGACTCTCTGGAAAAGACTGTGATGCTAGGAAAGGTTGGGGCAGGAGGAGAAGGGGACGACCGAGAATGAGATGGCTGGATGGCATCACCGACTCTGTGGACATGAGTTTGAGTGAACTCCGGGAGTTGGTGATGGACAGGGAGGCCTGGCGTGCTGTGATTCATGGGGTCACGTAGAGTAGGACACGACTGAGCAACTGAACTGAACTGAATTAGTTTTAGGCTTCCCCAGTGGCTCAATGGTAAAGAATCCTCCTACAATGCAGGAGCCATAGAAGATTTGGGTTCAGTCCCTGGGTCGGGAAGATCTCCTGGAGAATATTGGCAACCCACTCCAATATTCTTGCCTGGGGAATTCCATGGACAGAGGAGCCTGGCAGACTACAGTCCATGGGGTCACAAAGAATCGAACACAGCTGAAGAGACTTAGCATGCATGCAACTAGTTTTATAAATTTTTATGGGCATATTCACTTATGATTTTACACCAAGGAAATAAAACTAAAGCTAATTAAAATAAAATCCACTAAGAATTAAATCAGTGAGATAATTTTCATTCAATTCCTCATTGTCTTAACTTTTTTCTTACTAGTTATGAAAACAAATAAGAAATCTGGAGAAGTTTGGAGCTTCTGGGTAATAGGAAACTTAAGTGTGTCTGGGGAGTGGGGTTCTTTTTTAACCACACAGGTGCAGCCACAATATTAGAAGTCAGAACAGAGCTATTTCTGTGGTCTCCTGACTGACAGTTTCCTGAAAAGAGCTTCTAGGATCCTGCTAATACTTTGAGTTAGTTTTTATTATTACTATTTATGTGCCAGTTGCATGGATATATTCAATCTATCAAAAGCCTATGATTTTTGTAAATTTATTTCTATATGTTATTCTTTTCTAGAAGGTTTTTTTTTAATATAGCCCTACAAGGTAAAATTATTTAATGCCATTTCTTCTTTCTTTCCCTATTTCCCATTCTCTTCAACAAATATTGATGTAAGAGAAATATTAATTTCCCCTTTAGACCTGTTTTGGGAAAACTGCTTTGTGTTTTTGCTCCTTGCTTTTTCCCTGGGTCTTTTCCCACATATCAGTGAAGACAGTTTAATCTACAGGTAATGCATTATTTCTCTGACTGAACTTGCTCACACAAAGCATTATACAGGTCAGGAGAACTTTCTCCATCTTGTCTTCATGTAAACTTCAGAGTAGCAGAGAAAGAGTAATGCCAAGAGTCCACCTGGCTTTTAAGCCACTTCCACCCTCATTGGGTGTCCTAAGCCTAACAACCATAAGGAGCCCAGAGGAAAGGAGCTATCATTCCACACCTGGTGACACGCCTTAATGAACTGGAAGAGCATGTTTCATATGTCAATCCTGCAGTCTTCCTAGCTGTTCAAAAATCTTTCTTAATCCTGCAAACCAGCTCTTAAACTCATGAAACTGGTCTCTTAATCCTTTTTCCTTTGTCATAAAACCAAACTATGTAAGTAAACATTTTGCTTTGTTAAGAAAAGACTTGTGGTTACCAAAGGAGAAAAGAAGAGGAGGGATAAATATGGGATTTAGGATTAACAGATACATGCTAATATGTCTAAAATAGATAAACAACGAGGATCTGCTGCATAGTACAGGGAACTATACTCAGTATCCTGTAATAACTAATAATGGAAAAGAATCTGAAAAAGAATAGCTAAATATACATAAGGGCTTCCCTGGTGGCTCAGCCATAAAGAATTCACCTGCCAATGCAGGATATGTGGGTTTGATTCCTGAGTTGGGAAGGTCCCCTGGAGAAGGAAATGGCCTGTATTCTTGCCCAGAGTATCCCATGGACAGAGGAGCCTGGTGGACTAAATAGTCCATGGGGTCCCAAAGAGCTGGACACGACTAAAGCAGCTTATCACACATGCACGCACAGCATACAGCTGAGTCACTCTGCTATACACATGAGATGCTGTCAATCAACTATACTTCAATAAAAATTTTAAATTTAAAATTAAAAAGGAGGCAAAAAGACTCCGGTGCTTGTTTCTAGTTAGGTTTGAATTGGGAAAGAGAGAGTTTCAATCACCTATGCTTACTTATTTAACATCTCTCATTTTTCTTTGACATTCCTTAACACTTGTCCAATTGTACCTCTGATATTCTCATGGAATCCATTTAAAAAAAGAATCAGACTCATGAGTGGCTTGGTCATTTTCTATTCAAACCCATCCTGTGGGGCCTAATTTTTCCCCATTCACTAGATAAAATTTAAGACAAGTCTCATGGTTTTATGTTCAATCATCACCAATTTTTTTAAAAAAAAGCTTTCCAGCTACATATAGTTCATGAAAATAGTCTCAGTTCAATAATTAAAGTATCTAGTCTTACAGAATAGTCACAAGATTCAGTTCTATTTATAATGACATCTTTTTCCTGATAGACATGCTTTGAGAAGGAAGTAGGTGTGGTCAATTCTTTTCTGTTTCTTCATCATGAGTTTCTGTTCCCCACCACTCTCTAGGTTGTGTTCACCTTTTCTAGTTTTAGAGAGCTGGGAGAAGCCGGGGCAGAAACGTTCTTATTAGACAAATCCTGTCATGAGCTGCTGCATGGGGAGCATGCAGCAAGCCTGGAATAAACCTGAGCTGCTGCTGCTGCTGAGTCACTTCAGTCGTGTCCGACTCTGTGTGACCCCATAGACGGAAGCCCCCCAGGCTCCCCCGTCCCTGGGATTCTCCAGGCAAGAACACTGGAGTGGGTTGCCATTTCCTTCTCCAATGTGTGAAAGTGAAAAGTGAAAGTGAAGTTGCTCAGTCGTGTCCGACCCTTAGCGACCCCACGGACTGCAGCCCACCAGGCTCCTCCATCCATGGGATTTTCCAGGCAATAGTACTGGAGTGGCTTGCCATTGCCTTCTCCCAAACCTGAGCTATTTTACTCAAAAACGAAATGCATCAGCGTGGCGCTGACATGCCATGGCGTGACTAATAGGGTCACTTCACAACCATGTGTCTGAGGAGTTTGGGGTGTTTTGTACCAGCTTGTCAGCATTGTTTATTGATAACAGTGAGGTTGGTGAGTTGCACCTGGTCTTGGTGAAAGCCCCCAAAAGTCTCAGCCATCAGGGCTGATTGCATAGCAAAAATATACCCATGTGACCAGCAGAGTATGAGAAACCCTGGTTCAGACTCTCTTCTGGGCTCCATGGTTCCATAGTATTCTGCACAAACATCAGTGGTTCCCGAGCTTGGAGGAAGGTGGCGGGGGAATAGGGCATCCACCTCAGCCCTTAGACAGGAAGACATCTGGAACTTGGGCTCTCCTGACCCCTTGCTGTGAGGTCACCCTTGGCTGAGACGTATGTCCTGGCTTTAATGTTGATGTTCTGTTTCATCCTTTTGCTAAGTGAGCTGTAGATAGGTAAGTGCTGAGTATGTGAGTCCTGTGAGTCTTTAGCAATCCCAAGGAAATCAACCCTAAATATTTATTAGAAGGACTGATGCTGAAGTTGAAGCTCTAGTACTTTGGCCACCTAAAGCAAAGAGCCAACTCAATGGAAAAGACCTTGATGTTGGCAAAGAATGAAGGCAAAAGGAGAAGGGGACAACAGAGGATGAGATGAATAGATAGCATCACCAGCTCAATGGACATAAATTTGAGCAAACTCTAGGAGATAGTGAGGAACAGGGAAGCCTGGCATGCTGCAATCCATGGGGTCACAAAGAGCAGGACATAACTTATCGATTGAAAAACAACAACCCCTACAGCCACCATTAATGCAGTTGACACCAGTGCTCCCTAGCATGTGCAGCTCAATGCAACTGACTCTTTGTTTTGAGGGGTCCTCCCAAGACTGGGTTTCTCCCACAAGCCTCACCCAGCAGGACCCAACAGCACCCTCTCCAGACTTCACTTTGCCCTTCCAGGCAACCTTCCTGGTTGGCATCTAAGTCAGCCCTCCCAGGCAACATCTGGTCGGAAGGAAACATACTTTCTTTGCTCCAATCAGCTTGGGGAGTGGAAATCATCCTGTCTGCAGCAACTTCTTTTCACTCCTCTCTCAAAGAAGCAAAATCTCTTACCTTTCGATGACTCATATATCACCCCATCAGGACACATTGTCAAATTCACTGGTGGTCCTTTTGTAGACCTTCTCTCTGAGCTTGAGGTCAAAGAAAAATGTCCCACCTTTACAAATAAAAACTTCTAATCTCTATTCAACTCTTCTATATTCTTGATGCTGAGAGGACACAAGTTTCTAAATAGTACTGGAAACTTCCTGCAAGTCCAGCATGGTGGTGTCATACCCCATTTTGTAATGTATATCAATTTCAGGTCTTGAAGTCCTGGCCAAATCTGATAGCCATAAAAAATAATGTTTTATTTCAACATCCTATGACACTGCTGAAGTGGTTTGCCATTCCCTTCTCCAGTGGACCACATTCTGTCAGACCTCTCCACCATGACCCACCTATCTTGGGTGGCCCCACATGGCATGGCTTAGTTTCATTGAGTTAGACAAGGCTGTGGTCCATGTGATCAGATAGACTAGTTTTCTGTGATTATGATTTCAGTGTGTCTTCCCTCTCATGCCCCCTTGCAATACCTACCATCTTATTTGGGTGTCTCTTACCTTGGTCGTGGGATATCTCTTCACAGTTGCTCCAGTAAAGCTTGCCTTGAGAACCCCATGAACAGCATCAAAAGGCAAAATGATAGGATACTGAACGAGGAATTCCCCAGGTCGGTAGGTGCCCCGTATGCTGCTGGAGATAGATCAGTGGAGAAATAACTCCAGAAAGAATGAAGGGATGGAGCCAAAGCAAAACCAATACCCAGTTGTAGATGTGACCAGTGATAGAAGCAAGGTCCGATGCTGTAAAGAGCAATACTGCATAGGAACCTGGAATGTTAGGTCCATGAATCAAGGCAAATTGGAAGTGGTCAAACAGGAGATGGCAAGAGTGAACATCGACATTCTAGGAATCAGTGAACTCAAATGGACTGGAATGGGTGAATTTAACTCAGATTACCATTATATCTACTACTGTGGGCAGGAATCCCTTAGAAGAAATGGAGAAGCCATCATGGTCAACAAAAGAGTCTGAAATGCAGTACTTGGATGCAATCTCAAAAACGACAGAATGATTTCTGTTCATTTCCAAGGCAAACCATTCAATATTACAGTAATCCAAGCCTATGTACCAACCAGTAACGCTGAAGAAGCCGAAGTTGAACGGTTCTATGAAGACCTACAAGACCTTTTAGAACTAACACCCAAAAAAGATGTCCTTTTCATTATAGGGGACTGGAATGCAAAAGTAGGAAGTCAGGAAACACCTGGAGTAACAGGCAAATTTGGCCTTGGAGCACGGAATGAAGCAGGGCAAAGGCTAATAGAGTTCTGCCAAGAGAACGCACTGGTCATAGCAAACACCCTCTTCCAACAACACAAGAGAAGACTCTACACATGGACATCACCAGATGGTCAACACCGAAATCAGATTGATTATATTCTTTGCAACCAAAGATGGAAAAACTCTATACAGTCAGCAAAAACAAGACCAGGAGCTGACTGCGGCCCAGATTATGAACTCCTTATTGCCAAATTCAGACTTAAATTGAAGGAAGTAGGGAAAACCACTAGACCATTCAGATATGACCTAAATCAAATCCCTTATGATTATACAGTGGAAGTAAGAAATAGATTTAAGGGACTAGATCTAATAGATAAGAGTGCCTGATGAACTGTGGACAGAGGTTCGTGACATTGTACAGGAGACAGGGACCAAGACCATCCCCATGGAAACGAAATGCAAAAAAGTGAAATGGTTGTCTGAGGAGGCCTTACAAATAGCTGTGAAAAGAAGAGAAGCGAAAAGCAAAGGAGAAAAGGAAAGATATAAGCATCTGAATGCAGAGTTCCAAAGAATAGCAAGGAGAGATAAGAAAGCCTTCCTCAGTGATCAATGCAAAGAAATAGAGGAAAACAACAGAATAGGAAAAACTAGAGATCTCTTCAAGAAAATTAGAGATACCAAGGGAATATTTCATGCAAAGATGGGCTCGATAAAGAACAGAAATGGTATGGACCTAACAGAAGCAGAAGATATTAAGAAGAGATGGCAAGAATACACAGAAGAACTGTACAAAAAAGATCTTCATGACCAAGATAATCACAATGGCGTGATCACTCACCTAGAACCAGACATCTTGGAATATGAAGTCAAATGGGCCTTAGAAAGCATCACTACGAACAAAGCTAGTGGAGGTGATGGAATTCCAGTTGAGCTATTTCAAATCCTGAAAGATGATGCTGTGAAAGTGCTGCACTCAATATGCCAGCAAATTTGGGAAACTCAGCAGTGGCCACAGGACTGGAAAAGGTCAGCCTTCATTCCAATCCCAAAGAAAGACAATGCCAAAGAATGCTCAAACTACCTCACAATTGCACTCATCTCACACGCTAGTAAATTCATGCTCAAAATTCTCCAAGCCAGGCTTCAGCAATATGTGAACCATGAACTTCCAGATGTTCAAGCAGGTTTTAGAAAAGGCAGAGGCACAAGAGATCAAATTGCCAACATCCTCTGGATCATGGAGAAAGTAAGAGAGCTCCAGAAAAACATCTATTTCTGCTTCATTGACTATGCCAAAGCCTTTGACTGTGTGGATCACAATAAACTGTGGAAAATTCTGAAAGAGATGGGAATACCAGACCACTTCACCTGCCTCTTGAGAAACCTGTATGCAGGTCAGGAAGCAACAGTTAGAATTGGACATGGAACAACAGACTGGTTCCAAATAGGAAAAGGAGTATGTCAAGGTTGTATATTGTCACCCTGCTTGTTTAACTTATATGCAGACACATCATGAGGAATGCTGGGCTGGAAGAATCACAAGCTGGAATCAAGATTGCCGGGATAAATCTCAATAACCTCAGATATGCAGATGACACCACCCTTATGGCAGAAAGTGAAGAGGAACTCAAAAGCCTCTTGATGAAAGTGAAAGAGGAGAGTGAAAAGGTTGGCTTGAAGCTCAACATTCAGAAAACAAAGATCGTGGCATCTGGTCCCATCACTTCATGGCAAATAGATGGGGAAACAGTGGAAACAGTGTCAGACTTTATTTTTGGGGGCTCCAAAATCACTGCGGATGCTGATTGTAGCCATGAATTTAAAAGACGCTTACTCCTTGGAAGGAAAGTTATGACCAACCTAGATAGTATAATAAAAAGCAGAGACATTACTTTGCCAAGTCAAGGCTATGGTTTTTCCAGTGGTCATGTATGGATGTGAGAGTTGGACTGTGAAGAAAGCTGATCCCCGAAGAATTGATACTTTTGAACTGTGATGCTGGAGAAGACTCTTGAGAGTCCCTTGGACTGAAAGGAGATCCAACCAGTCCATTCTAAAGGAGATCAATCCTGGGTGTTCATTGAAAGGACTGATGCTAAAGCTGAAACTCCAATACTTTGGCCACCTCATGCAAAAAGACTGTGATGCTGGGAAGGATTGGGGGCAGGAGGAGAAGGGGACGACCAAGAATGAGATGGCTGGATGGCATCACCGACTCGATAGACATGAGTTTGAGTGAACTCCGGGAGTTGGTGATGGACAGGGAGGCCTGGCGTGCTGTGATTCATGGGGTCGCAAAGAGTTGGACATGACTGAGCGACTGAACTGAACTGATGACACTGCTATAAGTGGAAAATCAAGATTTGAACCCACAATTAGTTGATTCCAAGTGCCTTATTCTTTGTACCGGGCCAGACATTTAAGTCAATTTAAAGATGCTGTTTAGAATTTACTTAGAACCTTTTGGATTGTCTTCATTTTGGTCTTGGAAAACATGTCCTTTCAAATGTGTCTGTGCCACATCCTTCCTTTCTCAGTGAATTTTGTCCACTTTATTCAGAGATGGAAAACCAAAGGAAGTTTTTAGGTTCCCTTTCCTTGGTCAAGTGGAAAAATTTAATTAGCTCCTCTGTTCAATGAATAGTGTGTTTAGCTGTTGTCAAACATATTTTTGTGGTATGGCTCCTTCCTTAGAGAAATGGTGAGGTAGAGTGGAGCACAAAAATAAAAATTTTTAAAAATGCTTTCTCAACGAATGCTTAGAAAAAGCATTTGAAAGCTTTTGCCACTGGTTACTGACTCTAAAGTCTAAGATTCCCAAATTTTCATTTCCCATTGGGGTCATATCAATAAATGTGCTAATCTCCCTGTGTCCTATGGTTGATGCTGCTGTATTCCTTGTGGACAGTAAACTCAAGGCTCTCTGGCACCTCTTCTCACTCTGAGTTTTGGCCATGTGGTCAACTGGTCAGAAGTCACTAGGGAGGTGTCTTCCCACGTTTAATTATTTCCCCTACCCATTCTGCCCAGCTCATTCCACAGGTGCTTCATAATAGAAGTAAATAGAGAGATGCATGCATGTTCCTACTTAGTCGTATCCGACTCTTTGCGACCCTATGGACTGTAGCCCACCAGGCTCCTCTGTCCATGGGATTCTCCAGGCAAGAATACCAGAGTGACTTGACATTTCTTCCTCCAGGGGATCTTCCCGACCCAAGGATGGAACCCAAGTCTCCTTCGTCTCCTGCATTAGCAGACAGATTCTTTACCACTGAGCCACCTGGGAAGCCCCAGATAGAGAGATAATATTGTGCAAAACACAACACTTCCTCATTTTTCAATACGAAATAATCAGTCTTCCCAGTAGTCTTTATCCAATGACACAAAAGAAAAATCAGGAGCTCTATCTAGAAACAAGTTTGTAAGGATAGCCCCACAAGATCTTTTGTGGTGGTCAGTGGTTAAGACTCACGCTTCCATTGCAGGGGGCATGGGTTCGATCCCTGCTTGGGGAACTAAGATTCTGCACGCTGCACAGCACAACCAGAAAATAAAATCAAAGTGTATTTTTTAAAAAAAGAAAAAGCTCTGTGGTAAACAGGTCTCTTTGGGCCTAAAGAAGGCAGTTAGGGCTTCCTTGGGGGCCCAGTGCTTGAGTCTGCCTTGCAATGCAGGAGACATGGGTTCCATCCCTGGTCCAGGAAGATCCGACAGGCCTCAGAGCACCTAAGCCCATGAGCCACAACTACTGAGCCCACGTGCTGCAATTTCTGAGACCCATGTGCCTAGAGCCTGTGCTCCACAAGAGAAGCCACTGCAGTAAGAAACCCGCGCATTGCAACTAGAGAGTAGCCCCTGCTCACTTCAGCTAGAGAAAGCCCATGTGCAGTAACAAAGACCCAGAACAGCCAAAAAAAAAAAAAAAAAAAAAACCAGCATAAATAATTTTTTTAAATGGAAGTTAGTTTAAAACAAAAAAAAAAGAAGAAGAATAGACCCAAAACATAAATCTCTCAGGCAGATATAGTATCCTGCCATGGCAAAATAACAGTCTGGGTTTCTGCTCCTGAACTTTTACCCTAAAAGCCTTCACCTGCATCGTTTAAGTAAAACCTTCATGTTAGCTACTCCTATTTCAGAAAGGCTTGAAGTAATTTTTTCTATAAATTAAAAAAATTTTTTGATTGCTATAATAAGTTAAAAAAAAATTATGTTAAAAGTGTGAACACTTCCTCTCCACCCCACCTCTTAAGAAATTAAAGTTAGAAGTTTGGCCGTATACTTTCGCACCTTTCTTCATGATCATTTAAAAATTGTCAAGGTAGATCAGATTCTTTCACAGTCAGTTCAGTCGCTCAGTCGTGTCCGTTTTTGACCCCATGGACTGCAGCACTCCAGGCTTCACTTTCCATCACCAACTCCCAGAGCTTGCTCAAACTCATGTCCATTGAGTCAGTGATGCCATCCAACCATCTCATCCTCTGTCGTCTCCTTCTCCTCCTGCCTTCAGTCTATGAGTCAGTTCTTCGCATCAGGCGGCCAAAGTATTAAAGCTTCAGCTCTAATAGTATTCTCCTGTCGGTGGCTGTTCAAGAGTTAGTTGCAGTTTTGGAGTTCTCACAGGAGAAGATGAGCACAAGTCCTTCTACTCCACCATCTTGTAGGAACAGATATTCTTTCACATATACTTTAAAATCATATCATCCTATACGCCTTACTACCGAAATTTTTTTTCTACTTGTATAAGGTATTAATAAGTCTGGCTGCAGATAACAGAGATCCATGTTAAGAAGACAGAAGTTTCTGTCTGATTCAACAATTTCTAGGTAGAGGGTCAAGGGGCCTTGTGAAACTCTACTCCAAACTATGGGCCAGGCATCCAAGGTTTTCTATCTTGTTACCCATCCTGCCCAAGCAGTATCGCTATTCCACATGGCCTCAGTTTGCCATCACGGCCATGTTCAGGAAAGAAAGTGGAGGAAAGAAGGCAGAAAGGATATGCCCCCACCCCTCTAATTTCAGAACACAGCACAGAAGTTGCCCATCTCACTTCCTTGTATTTCATTAACTAGGATCTGGTCACGTTGACTATACTTTGCTGCAATGAAAGCTGGGAAATGTAGTCTTTTCCCCTGGCAGCAATGTGGCCAGCTAAAAATCATGGAAAGGGTTAGACTTACCAGAGGATTGGGGTTGGGGAGAGGGGGCGGGTAATGCATAGCCTTTGCTCTTACTGTAATACATATCACTAACCATATCAAAAATCAATGTTTTTACTAACTTTTTTTTTCTTTTGCCTATGCCATGCCTTAGTTGCCACATGTAGGATCTAGTTCCCTGACCAGAGATTGAACCTGCATTAGGAGCTCAGAGTCTTAGCCACTGAACCACCAGGAAAGTCCCTAACCATTCTTTTAATAGCTATTCTTTTCAATAATCATTCAATTTTGTAAAGTGTGGGTGATCATACTTTATCCAAAGATCTTCCTATTTCTGAAAATGTGCCCTATTTCCAGGCTTTCGTTTTCTCTTGGCCATAACAGACAAGACTATTGAATTTGAGTGGAGATTTATCAAATATATTTAAACAAGCATGTCTCATTCTTACCTCTCCTGGACTGACAGGTGGAGGGGCTGTCAAGTCTCTCTTCTTCTCTATTAAAGGACCTTGAGAAAAGATGAAGAAACTCATGTGAAAGGCCCTCGTGTTGTCCCTTGTCTCTATGTGTTTGCTATTCCCACTCTTTTCAACAGTGAAAAGAGCTGTTGAAGATCACGTAAATGGAACTAGACATACGTCCTTAACTAAGAGGAGACTGCCTTTAGGGAAGAACAATGATTTTGCTTAGTTTCTTCAGATAATATGTTGTGCACTACACTCTGGAAGGTATACCCTTCAACTTAATTTAGGCTTCAAAGCTGAGAGTTTGTAGCTTCGGGATTCCTGGCAAGAAAACAGCTTTAGGTTAGAACAGGGATTCTCTGTAACCTGAATACGCAGTCATAAAGCAGTCTTGGGGGATAAATTAAAAACAAAAAAGGAAAAGAATGAGAGGGAGAGAAGGGAGGAAGGGAGAAAAATCAAGGAGCAACATCCAGGCACCAGAAATCCATTTGGGAAAATGGGTCTCTGTTAGTTAAATCTCTGTGGTTTTAAGTCACAGACAATAACTCAAGTCAATGTAAAGATATAAGATACAGGAGACTTCCCTGGTGGACCATTGGTTGGGAGTCCACCTGCCAATACAGGGAGCAAGAATTCAAGCCCTGGTACAGGACGATCCCACATGCCATGGAGCAGCTGGGCCCACACACCACAACCAACTGAGCCCACATGCCTAAAGCTCATGCTCTGCAGCAAGAGAAGCCATCACACTGAGAAGCCAGTGCACCTCAACTAGAGTAGTCCCCGCTCACTGCAACTAGAGAAAGCCCTCGCACAGCAATGAAGAGCCAAAGCGGTTAATTAAATTAACCAATACATTAATTAACTCATCTTTTAAGACATGGGAATAAGAATATAAGATATAAGGATTCTTATAAAGATATAAGAATATTCAGGAAGCAAAAGGAAGATGGATCTGGAAGCCAAAAAGAGGACAGCTCTATGGAATCTGCTTCTCTTTTCCCACTGAAGACCAGTCTTTGATGCTACTCTGTGATAAGTGAGCAGAGGGGGAATATGTCCCAGCTTCTGAGACTCTGTCCTCTAGCTTCAAAAGACCAGCAAAGACTGATGAGGTCATAGTCTCAATTCAAAGTTCCCAGGAGAAATAATATGGTTGATGCAGCATGGGTCAGGTGCCCATCCTAGCTCCAATCAACCATGGCCAGAAATGCAGCATCGGGAGAATAAACCTGACAGGTAGGATAAGACCCCTGTGAGGATAGGAGTACTTCTCTTTGAAACATGAGCTGGGAAGGTGACCAGGTACCTACTCAAATTAAAGGTCAATCCAACCACCTATTCAGCTGTTTCAATAAGGGAAAGATAAAATATTCTGTGTGCATGCATGCTAAGTTGCTTCAGTCGTGTTCAACTCTTTGCAACCCTAGGGACTATAGCCCGCCAGGCTCCTCTGTCTATGGGATTTCCCAGGCAAGAATATTGGAGTGGGTTCCCATTTCCTTCCCCAGGGGATATTCCCAACCCAGGAATTGAACCCACATCTCTTATGTCTCCTACAATGGCAGGCAGATTCTTTACCACTAGCACCACCTGGAAAGCCCAAGATATTCTACCTCAAATAATTATAAATTGCAGTGTGATCCAGGCCATCTCTGGGCGTGGTACTTGGATTCAAGGTTCTGATGACATAGTTAAGGATGAAATAAAACTGATGCATCAGTTCTTGTCCACAATCTGTGCAAACCTTAGCATTCAAAACAATAGATCAGAAAAAGGTCATTAGTGATAGCACAATCACCTGAACACTAGTCCATTTTCTAGGAAGGGAGGCTTGCTGTTTTCTCACCAGACTCAGACCCAACAATAAGGAAAATCATTTCAACCTTAGACATATAATGACCTACTTCTCCTAGGAGGTATAAGCCAGTACAAAAAAGACAGAGACATCCAATTTAGGAATGATCCTTCCCACACAGAGCATGGAAGGGAGCTGCCTGGACCAGGGAAATGAACTGTTCTCCAGGCCCCATAAGCTATCCCTTGTAGCCATTCCTGTAGGTCCATCCATATGCCTCAGTCAGCTGGGAAAAAATCACAATGTGAGAGTTGTGAGTTAAGTTTTATTGGGGGCAAAATGAGGACTATAGCCCAGGAGACAGCCTTTGAGAAACTGCTCCCAAGGGGAAGGGGGAAAGGTCAATATATATGTGATTTTGGTGAAGTGGAGTACATGCGGTCAAGCACACATTTTTGCAGGTTTCCCCTATCACAAGGACCATGAATGATTTTACTGCTTTTCTAGATATAAGGAGATGCACAAATTGGGCTCATAAAATCTGCTCCTGAAAATATCTAACTCTCTGTTGGCTTGTTCTGCCAGCTTTTCCCAGAACACACAGAGTGCTTCATTCCTGATCTCCACCCTAAACTCTTTTCAGTGGGTGTTGAAGGTCTGCGGTTGCACTAGCTTAATCCTTATAGAGGCAGATGGCAGCTGCCAATTTTTAGTTGGCACCTCTTTCTTAGACTTCTTTGTCCCAAGTCTGCTAATCTTTCTCCTGCCGGGTCTCTGACCAATCAGTCAGGTCATTTGCCACTGCCCAGGAGTCCATTCATATTCTGACCTTGAACCATTTCTCCTTCCATAAAAGTACAGACCTGATGCATCACTCAAAATTCTGCCCTTTGAGGGGGTTTGGGTCTTTATCAGTTATGCTGATTTCTACCATTTCTCCCAAGATGTTATAGTTTTCATTTACAGTTGTTAAAGGTATTTGGACTAGCCTTGGGGCTCGGATGGTAAAGAATCTGCTTGCAATGCAGGAGATGTAAGAGATGTGGGTTTGGTCCTTGGGTTGGGAAGATCCCCTGGAGGAGGGCATGCAACCCACTCCATTATTCTTGCCTGGAGAATTCCATAGAGAGAGGGGCCTGGCAGTCTACAGTCCATGGGGTCGCAAGAGTTGGACATGACTGAAGCGACTAATACTTTCACTCTCAGGTGGCTCAGTGGGTAAGTAATTCATCTGCAGTGCAGGAGATGCAGGAGACATGGGTATGATCCCTGGGTAGGGATGATCCCCTGGAGAAGGACATGGCAACCCACTACAATATTCTTGCCTGGAGAATCCCATGGACAAGAGGACCCTGGCAGACTACAGTCCATGGAGTTGCAAAGAGCTGGACATGACTGAAGCAATTGGCACACATGCATGTGTAAGTTAAGACAAAGGATGAGATGGTTGGATGGCAATCACTGACTCGATGGACATGAGTTTGAGTAAGCTCCAGGACCTGGTGAAGGACAGGGAGGCCTGGCGTTCTCCAGTCCATGGGGTCACAAAGATTCGGACTCAACTGAGCAACTGAACTGATGTTTATCTTGTTACCACAAATATGGGATTTAAAACAGCAATTAGTTTATTACTTAGCACAACTCTGAGTTAACATGGGCCTAACCGGATCATTCCTCTGTTGATTTGCTTGCAGTCTCTCACGCAGAGGCAGCCAGATGGCAGCTGGGGTTGGAATGTCCAGGATGGCTTCATTCATGTGGCTGGCATCTTAGCAGAGAGGCTGGAACCCCCTCATTCCATGTTTCCTCTTCATGTCGCTTCTTTATATGACAGCTGGTCCCAAGAGCAAGCATTCCAAGGAGAAAAGTCCCTTTGTGCAAACTCATATCAAGCCTTTGCATGTATCACGCCTGCTGCTGCTGCTAAGTCGCTTCAGTTGTGTCCGACTCTGTGCAACCCCATAGACGGCAGCCCAACAGGCTCCTCTGTCCCTGCAATTCTCCAGGTAAGAACACTGGAGTGGGTTGCCATTTCCTTCTCCAATGCAGGAAAGTGAAAAGTGAAAGTGAAGTCGCTCAGTCATGTCCGACTCTTAGCGACCCCATGGGCTGTAGTCTACCAGGCTCCTCCATCCATGGGATTCCCCAGGCAAGAGTACTGGAGTGGGTTGCCATTGCCTTCTCCGGCATCATGCCTACTCATCACCATTTTCCCAAGCTCAGATTCAGTGCTGGAAGAGACAACTAACTCAAAGCTGTGAATACTAGGAGGCATGGTGCATTCAGGGCCACCAAAGCTACTGCTCAATTGACCATTAGGAGTACAGCAGCTGCCCCAAAGGCTTCCACTTTGCTTTTTCCACTACAAGAGCTCTAAACTTAGAGCCAAGGAATAAATATGGTGGTTCTGCAAACTACCAAGTATGTTTGTTCCAGGGAAATGACTTCTGGATGAGTCCATGAACTCAATGTACTCTATGAGTTAGACCTACATTATCAAAGAGGAAGGGACCCCAGGTATTAAGATCAACTCTGGTGCCAACAGACTTAGAAATGTTTGGGTATCCCCCTTTATCCTGTGTACAGTTAACTGAGTAAACAATTAAAGGCTCTCTGGGGAATCATTGCCCAGAAGAATTATATCATATTCCCCTGCTGTGGTGTTGCAGGGTCATTCCTCCTAGGAAACTTGCCTATCCTGCATTTGACAAATTCCAAGTCCAAGAACTGGCTCAGGGGCTTCCCTGGAAGTCCAGTGGCTAAGAAACCACACTCCCAACGCAGGGGGCCCTGGTTCAATCCCTGGTGGGAGAACTAGATCCCACACGACAAAACCAAAGATCTTGCTTGCCATGACTAACACCCAGAGCAGCAGAACAAACAAATATCTTTTAAAACAAAAACAGACTCAGGCCTGGAAACTAGACAAGGGATATTGTGAATTTTTATTAAATTAGTTCCCTCAACCTCCTGATAATCTAGCCTTGATTTCTTTTGGGTTGAGCAGTCCTTTGTGGCTGCCCATCTGTTTTACCTGCAAGGTTGCTACAAGTTACTATCTGCATCACTCAGTAGGTCAGGCTTCTGACTGCCATTTTGATCTTACCATTAATTATGATTTTTGTGCCCTCTTCACAGCTTCCCCAGGGGCTCAGAGGTAAAAAAAAATCTGCCTACAATGCAGGAGCTGCAGGAGATGCAGGTTTGATCCCTGAGTCAAGAAGATCCCATGGAGGAGGGCATACTAACCCACTCCAGTATTCTTGCCTGGAGAATCCCATGGACAGAGGATCCTGGTGGGCTACAGTCCAGTCCACAGGATCGCAAAGAGTCGGACACAACTGAAGCGACTTAGCATGCACACATTTCTGATGGTGAAGTACTGTGGATCCTGTCAGCCCCATTGTTAGCGCTGAACTAGGTGCTCCAACATCATCACCTTCTATTAACATCAGCACTGGCCTTCAGAATACAGCCACCACTGAACTTAGTGATGTTCGTGTCCTTCTGACCAGCTCAACCTTTATTCTTCTGGCTTTCTCACGGAAGTAGTCCACTAGTACTTTTTAAATCCTTACTTACTTTATTCTCTCTCGCATGCTCAATTCTCTGAGCCTTTGACTCCTTCCACCATCTGCCACAGAGTCTGGAATTTCTGCTCCATGTAGTTAGACCATCACTTTCTCCAAGTTTCTAAGAGCTTTCTAAGAGTTTATCAGCCTCATTCCCCAAGGTCCTTGCCAAGCTGTTAAATCATGTATCCTGTGAGATGTTTTCCTACCTATAAACTCCCCTTTAACCAACCTTGTACTTCCTCCTTACCTTCGGCCCCACTTGATCCAGCCTCCCATGTATACTCTTCCAACTCTGGATACCACATGCTGACCAGGTACAGCCGCTCCCTCTCCTCCCCCAGCAAGCACATCTCTTCTCTGGCCAGGTGATACTGTGACCTAACTCTAGCTATTGGTCTAAAGAGGTAGAAATAGATCCTGGGGTATGCTGTTTTTCAAGGCAGAGACTTCCTCCCCGTCTTCAAGAAAGGGGGCACACTAGCTTTTTACAGTGAGGACTTTGACCACGTCCATAGGCTCAGAGACTCAGGAGATTCTGAAGAGTAAGAGTTTAATTACATCAACCCAAATGATCCCATTCCAAGTATCAGCGTCTCACCTTTCTCATCAGGACCCCGGGGTGGCTGTCTTGCCTTGTTTAAGAATTCAACCTCTTCTGGATCACCATCACTTTATAGTTAGGTCTTAGATTTGATAATGCAGAGTGTTTTCTGCCCTTTGGCTACAGGAAGTGAGAATCTTTCCATATGCTGCCAAGGAGGCCCTCGCTTTTCACCCTTCATCTGAAATGGGTGACGAATCACCCTAAGCCTTTCCTGCTCTCAGTGCTTGATATCTCCAACCACCCACCATTCAGTTCCATAATCCTAAAAGAATATTTGCTCTCCATGAACCTCTCGACTGCTGAGCTATTGCAACTGCTAGTGAATTCCCTTCCACCGGTATCCCATCCCAGTTCCTCACCAGCAACTGCACCACGTATTAGGAGTCTACTACCAGTGATGGGGTCCTCCTTGCCACCTAGCAAGTGATCCAGCTCCAAAATCTTGTTTTTCATTTTGGGAGCTCTTTTTTAAAATATGTATCCAATCTTAGTTGTGGCATCTGGGATCTTTGGTTGCGGCACACAGGCTTCTCTCTAGTGGCAGTGCATGGGCTCCAGAGAGCATGGGGGCTCCAGGGTGCAGGCTCAGAAATTGCAGGGAACAGGCTTTGTTGCCCCAGGACATGTAGGATCTTAGTTCCCCAACCAGGGACTGAACCCATGACCCCTGCATCAGAAGGTGGATGTCTCTGCTTTTTAAAAAGAGGTAATGTCTCTGCTTTTTAATATGCTATCTAGGTTGGTCATAACTTTCCTTCCAAGGAGTAAGTGTCTTTTAATTTCATGGCTGCAATCAGCATCTGCAGTGATTTTGGAGTCCAAAAAAATAAAGTCTGACACTGTTTCCCGTGAAGTGATGGGACCAGATGCCATGATCTTTGTTTTCTGAATGTTGAGCTTCAAGCCAACCTTTTCACTCTCCTATTTCATCAAGAGGCTTTTGAGTTCCTCTTCACTTTCTGCCACATGGGTGGTATCATCTGCATATCTTACTACTACACAAACCTGATCTTGTAAATGACCAACCTAGATAGCATACTAAAAAGCGGAGACATTACTTTGCCAACCAAGGTCCGTCTAGTCAAGGCTATGGTTTTTCCCGTGGTCATGTATGGATGTGAGAGTTGGACTGTGAAGAAAGCTGATCACTGAAGAATTGATGCTTTTGAACTGTGCTGTTGGAGAAGAATTTTGAGAGTCCCTTGGACTGCAAGGAGACCCAACCAGTCCATTCTAAAGGAGATCAATCCTGGGTGTTCATTGAAAGGACTGATGCTAAAGCTGAAACTCCAATACTTTGGCCACCTCATGTGAAGAGTTGACTCACTGGAAGAGACTCTGATGCTGGGAGAGATTGGGGGCGGGAGAAGAAGGGGACGACCGAGAATGAGATGGCTGGATGGCATCACCGACTCGATGGAGGTGGGTTTGAGTGAACTCCGGGAGTTGGTGATGGACAGGGAGGCCTGGCGTGCTGTGATTCATGTGGTTGCAAAGAGTCAGACATGACTGAGCGACTGAACTGAACTGAATTAAAATGAGATTCTAGGAAAACATAACTATGTTTTAATAAGATTTAAAGATCTGGTCAATCAATATACAGTGATGTCAGAACAGTGAGAAAGACAACAAATATCAGAAGCCTAAAAGCATAATAAACCTAAAATCTCATGACTAGTAAGATAAAAAGTGGACCAGCCAGAGCCATTAACCAGGGTTCTGGTTTAAATCATCTTGAACTCAAAAAGCAGGTCCTGTATCCAGACCAAGAACCAATGGTGCATTCCAGAGCCTGCCCTCTGAGTTGGTCTGATGAAGTTATTGTTACCTTGGGAAGGTATAAGAATACAAGCGAGAATGAAGATACAGATTTGGGTAGAAAACACTGAAATCAATAAAACACTGAAATCAATACTGTCAGTAGAAAAATAGGACTGCGATCATTGTGATATTCTGAGTGTTTTATCTCCCTTTTGAGATGTTTAGAGTATTTAGGAGAATCCTAATACAAGGACTTGTGAAGATTTACTGTGTAAAAGCATTTAATCAAATAAATTTCTAAGTTTCAGGGGGATATCTTCTCAAATTCATCAATTTTGATGTATTAGTTGTCTTAAATAGCATGCAACTGTTTAGAATCAGGAGGAAATGGTAAAGCACTCCAGTATTCTTGCCTTGAAAATTCCATGGAAAGAGGAGCCTGGTGAGCTATAGTCCATGGGGTCACAAAAGAGTCAAACATGACTGGAGCATGCATACACACACGAATTTAGAATATTAATTATTTAATTACCTGCAATGCTTATTGTCTTATAAAATCCAATAAGTTAATAAATTGAGCATGAAAGGAAAGATAGGTAGCAAATATTCCTCTCCAAACATAAAAAGCCCTTCAGATATTAAATAATAAAATCAATAGAGACAATATAACGAGTCGTGTCCCCAGGGTTGGCATAGAATGTATAATTTGATCTATATTGGTTTTGCTGTAACCACAAAATTCATTCTCTATATACAAAAGACACCACTCAAGGGACATGCCTGGTGAACCAGTGGTTGAGTCCATCTTGCAGTGCAGGGAGCACAAGATTGATCCCTGTTTGGGGACTAAGATCCACATGCCATGGGGCAGCTAAGACCACTTGCCACAATGGAGATCCTGCTTGCTGCAACTAAGGCCTGCCACAGGCAAATAAATAAATAAAATAAAAAATTTTTAAAGCACAATCCAACAAAAGACAGTTCAAAGCTATAAGTAATTGGATATCATCCATGACTTCTATATCTTTCTGTCTGTCATTCCCATTTGCCAGACAATTGTGAGCTGACTCTACACGCAAACACTGATGGAATTCTCTTGGTTGGCTGTGATACAGGAGGATCTCTTTATCTGCTTCTCAATCAACCCCTTTCATCCTTTGCTCTTCCTGGAAGGCAGCAGAGAGTGTCCCAGCATCCCAGCAAATGTCAGCTGGAATTGGTTATTGTTGGAGATTCTATCCAAAGTCATTTTCATCGATAAGCTTGCTTGACTCCCCAGAGTAGAAGAAAACCAGAAAAATCAACACAAATTCAGAATGATTTTTATATGATACAATAAATAGAAAATGCAAAACTACTGACACTTCAGAGAAACCAAGATCCAGGCAAAGATTCAGATTTTAAAACCGGTTCCCTATTTTTAAGTACTCTGGCTTAAAAGTACTAAGTCTTCTAAGTACTTGGGTTTCCAAAACGCACACTATATACTTAAAATGAGTCTCCTGGATATATTCAAACAAACCCCAATGAGCTTATTCCCTTTCCTCTGTAAAGCATTTTAGCTCTGCACCTGCAATGGGAACTCCCTGTCCTTGGACTCATAACCTCTCACGGAAGCTTTTAATCCTCATGTAGAATGTAGGTGTGAGAGCTTCCTGATCTGACTCAAAGCCACTTTGACATCCAAAAATGTGAGCACACAGTGCCCACTCTGTTCTCACGGATTTGTTTGTGTTTTGGGGTTTTCTGTGTTGTTTTGTTTCCAACTCTTGATTTCCTTTTGATTTTATGTTGAGTTTTATTTACTTTTCAAGTCACTTTCCTGAACCAGCTAGTCATCAAATATCAGCCAAGTTAGCCTGGAGTTGCCCTAGTTGGGGGGACGGGGTTGGGGTTTGGTGTGCAGGGTGTGTGGTTGATGCTAAGCCTGACTGCCATCCTTCAGCACTCCTTCCCAACAGATCCACAAAACATGGAGACTATTGTCCCCTGGAGAAAGAATTTCCTTGTCCTCCAAGGAAACTTTCCACAAAGGGCTGTGAAGGAGAGGAAAAATCTCTGCTCTCCAGGGGCCTGGATCCCCGCCCCAGCACTGCCACTAGCTAGCTGAAGAGCTTAGGCAAGTCACCTCCCCTTTCTGTGTCTGGGTGCTCGCTGGTAAAATGGAGACACAAGATTAGATCATGTAATAAGAAGTCTGACTCTTTTATGATCAGCAGTTGGAATTGACAGTTTGTTTTTTTTTAGTGTTATATCTTTTTTAAAAATTTATTTATTTATTTTTGGCTGTGCTGGGTCTCTCACGGTGGTGAGTGGGGATTACTCTTCAGAGTGGTGCGTGGGCCTCTCACTGCAGTGGCCTCTCTTGTGGAGCACAGGCTCGAGGCCCATGGGCTTCAGTAGTTGCAGCGCATGGGCTCTAGAGCACAGGCTTCGGCAACTGTGGCACACGGGGTTAGTTCCTCCTCAGCATGTGGGATCTTCCCGGATCAGGGATTGAACTCACGTCCCCTACACTGGCAGGTGGATTCTTTTCCACGGGGCCACCAGGGAAGTCCTGGAATTGACAGCTTTTAACTTTCCCTTTCCCTCTTCCCCTTCTGCCCCACATCTGGAAAAGCTGAAAAGAAATCCCAGATGTTCCCTCCAAGGACTTTCAAGTCACTCAAGCTTCTGCCAGCACATGGGAACTCAGTTCTATCCCCAAATGGCTATAAAAACCGAAACCAGTCTCCCATCCCTCAGCTCTCAGGCTATTTTTGGAGCCGCCCAGGACTTACGCTGCTCTCCCCAGAGTGCCTCATTATGTGACTAGCAAAGCTTTTCATCCCCTCTTGAGATGTGGCTTAAGTAGTCTCAACATTTGAACCAAATTTAGGGTTGAAGTGTATCCAGCTTCTACAGGGTGGTCACAACAGATGGCCTCCAAGACCTTTGTTCTAAATCAACCCTTCCAGGAGAAAAGAAAAGTGAGCTGCATGTGGAAATTTACAGTTTCTAGGAGAAGGCAATGGCACCCCACTCCAGTACTCTTGCCTGGAAAATCCCAGGAGGAGCCAGGTAGGCTGCAGTCCATGGGGTCGCTAAGAGTCGGACACAACTGAGCGACTTTCACTTTTCACTTTCATGCATTGGAGAAGGAAATGGCAACCCACTCCAGTGGTCTTGCCTGGAGAATCCCAGGGACGGCGGAGCCTGGTGGCTGCCATCAATGGGGTCACACAGAGTCGGACATGACTGAAGCGACTTAGCAGCAGCAACAGCGGTGACCTTAAAAAATTAGAAAGATGAAATCAACTTTACTAATGCAGTCTATTTAATCCAATATAGACAAAGTATTACCATTTCAACACATAATCAACAAAAAAGTATTAAGGAGATATTTTAGCATTATTTATTTTCATATAGAAGTTTCTAGCCTCTGGTGAGTATTTCGTGCTACAGCATATCATCATTTGTACCAGCCACACTTCAAGTGCTCAAAATTCACAGTTTTGGCCAGTTTTGGACAGTACAGTTCTAAGAGATCCTAATGAACCATTGTTGTTAATAAAAGTATTACCATATTCATCAAAACTAAGATGCCACAATTATGAAATATGTTTGTATTCATAGGTCATATAAGATTGTAATTATAAGGCCATAAATTGTCAAATGAGTTCAAAATTCAGAGATATTAAGTTTAAAGTATACCTTAGAATTGATTTTAAAATATATATAAAATGTATATACATAATACATATATATACATAATATGTATGCTGCTAAGTCATTTCAGTCATGTCTGACTCTGTGCGACCCCACAGATGGCAGCCCACCAGGCTCTGCCATCCTTGGGATTCTCCAGGCAAGAACACTGGAGTGGGTTGCCATTTCCTTCTCCAATGCATGAAAGTGAAAAGTGAAAGTGAAGTTGCTCAGTCGTGTCCGACTCTTAGAGACCCCATGGACTGCAGCCTACCAGGCCCCTCCATCCACAGGATTTTCCAGGCAAGAGTACTTGAGTGGGGTGCCATTGCCTTCTCCGACATAATATGTAGAGTATATATACATATTATGTATAGTATATAAGTATATATTATTGTATATACATATCTATAATATATACTTATATACTATATATATTATGCATATATACCTTAGAAGTTATTAAAATATATATTTAACATATATACATTATATATATTACATGTGTATAATGTGTGTGTGTGTATATATGTATATATATATATATCTGAGCCACCAGGGAAGCCCATATATACATATATTGTTGGTCAAAAGGTTCATCAGCATTTTTCCTTAAGATCTTATAGAAAAACCCAAAAAAACTTTTTGGCCAACTCTATATATACTGCTGCTGCTGCTAAGTCGCTTCGTCGTTTCTGACTCTGCAACCCCATAGACGGCAGCCCACCAGGCTCCTCCATCCCTGGGATTCTCCAGGCAAGAACACTGGAGTGTGTTGCCATTTCCTTCCCCAATGCATGAAAGTGAAAAGTGAAAGTGAAGTTGCTCAGTCGTGTCCGACTCTTAGCGACCCCATGGACTATAGCCCACCAGGCTCCTCCATCCATGGGATTTTCCAGGCAAGAGGACTGGAGAGGGGTGCCATTGCCTTCTCCCTATATGTACTGCTGCTGCTGTTGCTGCTAAGTCGCTTCAGTCGTGTCCGACTCTGTGCGAACCCATAGACGGCAGCCCAACAGGCTCCCCCATCCCTGGGATTCTCCAGGCAAGAACACTGGAGTGGGTTGCCATTTCCTTCTCCAGTGTAGGAAAGTGAAAAGTGAAAGTGAAGTCGTACTAGTTTTCCATAAAAGGCCTGACATCTGGGTAAGCTGTAAGGTGAGAAAATCAGTGTCTTTGGTGTTCTTACCCAATTTCTACCAGATTCTCTCTCTCCCCTTTGACCCTCTCCACTTAGTTCCTGCCAATCCTTGCTTTAATTATCATTTAGTGATGAGTGAGCACTCACTGATAAGCACTCATTGTACTACAGAAATCCTTGATGTGGCACTTGTATTTTCAGAGAGGACTTCTAACATGAGACATTTTATCGAGCCCCGTGCCATACAATGAGCTCATTTAATCCTTACAGCAACCCTGATTTATTATTTTCATTTCCATGGGGGGGGGATGGGGAAGAGCCGACTCAGGGACCCAAGACCAACGGTATCTAGATGGCAAGTTTGACTTTCAAACGTAACTGTATCTAAGAGCCCAGGTATTTTCTCTGTAACCAAAAAAGGTGACTCAGACAGTAAAGAATCCACCTTCAATGCAGGAGACTCGGGTTCCATACCTGGGTCAGAAAGATCCTCTGGAGGAGGAAATGGCAACCCACTCCAGTAGTCTTGCCTGGGAAATCCCATGGACAGAGGAACTTAGAAAGCTACAGTCCATGGGGTCACAAAAGAGTCAGACATAAGTTAGTGACTAAACAACCACCAACAGGATGACAAGTAGGGTCCCAGAAGGCAACACTCCTTCCTAATAAGACCTCCTCATCCCTTCACAGATGCCTGAGGCTGGCACTGTCGATGGCCCCTCCATCAGAAAACCCATCAGACATCAGCTCTGGCCACAGCATTTGGCCACTTGTGGTGATTCAGCAGGTTTGCTCTGCAAGTCTGTAAGAAGAGCTTGAAATAAAAAAATTCCCCTTTAAAAATAATGCACTATCCTGAGCACCACAGAAATGCCTTGGTGAGCAGATGCAAATACGCACACACAAAGAAAGGACTGAACTGTGCATTTTTGGAGGTGAGACTACACAGTTGAGTGGCCATGGCCCATCACTCAGGACACAGGGTCTACACAGCTGCCATTCCCAGGAGTCTGTCAGTCATGGCTGGGTAGACATGACTTGTTTTTCTTCTCTACACTTGACAGCAGCATCCCAAAGACCTCAGTCAGGACTGAAGGGCTACCTGGTAAGCCAGCCAGATTGAATTCCAACCCAGTTCAGCCAGCTGAAATGTGAGAAGTGGGTATTCTTCGGGATAACCAGGATCAAGGCAGCACATGGCATAAACAATGCTTTGAAACACACAAGCAAAGAACCCTTCAACCAAGGCTCTCAGCTGAAGGTGTGGGTAGGTATCAAAACTGCTCATCATTCTTACAGATAATTTTAAAAGGTACGGAAAGGATGACTATTATGTTTTGCAATGTCTGGGGTTTCTGATGGGACCATGGGAATGCGTGAAGTAGTGGGGCAGGGGGACGCAGCATAATTATCTGGTGTTTTCTTCACTCAGATAATCTGGTTCCTGGGTGGGAATGACTCAAAAGCTGAGCTCAGCTGGGGTGGTTAACCAAAATGCCTGTGCACAGCCCCACAGAGTGACTTGGGTTTCCACACAGTATGGTGGGCTCATGGTAGCTGGACGTCTTTCATTGGGCTCCCAATGTGAATGTTTCAATGAACAGGAGGGAAACTGTATCACACTTTATGAATCAGCCTAGGAAGCCATCTAGCATAATTTCCACGATAGTCTATCAGTTGAATCAGTCATAAGCCCACCCAGACTCAAGGAGAGATTAAAAAGACTCTATCTCTAAATGGAAGGAGTATCAAAAAAAAAAGGGGGGGGTCCAATTTTAAAGCCAGCACTGTTAGCAAAAAAAAAAGGCATAGACAAGTAAGAGTAACTACCTTCGGATCAGAAGTGAATTTCATTTTCAGAAAACAATCCCAGAATAACTGCAATTTTAGAAAACTAACAATATCTTGCAAACTGTTCCTAGAGTGGATTTTCTTTTCAGCCTTGAGGTTGCGAGACAGACCACCTACCCACCAACTTCATCTATAATTTAGCAATCAGTCAGGCAAGTACTTTTCAAAATATACGAAGAACACATTCTCTACTCCCTAGGAGTGGAAAAGTTTAATGAGAAAAAATGAGCTGGTTTACAGATTCTTTTCTTTAGCCTTTTCCATTGGCTGGAAGTTCTGCACCCTTCCTAGCTAGTTCTGCCACTCATGTAAAATGAGCCCAAGTTCATTTTACTGTGTTTGCTCTAGCTTAGCCACCTGTAAAATGGAGCTAGCCATCCCTGGAGAGCAGGTTCTGTGGCTCCTTTTCTCTATTTACAACAGACTGTCAGGTCCGTGGAGACTGTGCTGTTTAAATGCAAAATGTTGCGACTATCATTTCATTACTTGAAAAACTAAACAGCACAAGGATGCTTCTGTTGCCACGTTGCTAGGTAACCGACAGATCTCCTTGTCTGCACTTAAATGTCGGGACTCGCTGCAGTTTTGCACCAGGGCAGCCCTTCTTAAGCTGAGATGAAGGTGAGAGAGAGAGGTGGCTGACCTAGAGTCAAATTGCTCTGGACATCACTGGGAAGAGAGGGGATTTAGCTCCCAAGTACCGTGGCAGGGTCCGCTTGATCTTTGAATCTAACAACTCAGCTCATAGTATCAGTGCTAGAGATGGGCTCAACAACGAGATGGGCTTAATGCTGACAAAGTTGAGATTGCTTCTCTGAAGGATCCAAGCCCACATCCACTTCATTTTCTAGAGAGTAAGTGCCGTGATAATCAAATGTAAGAAGCAGACAATAATACCTGGAACGTCTTTCATATAGTCAAGGCATGGCATTGCCTTTCTGACACATTTCACCACATTTTTTAAAGGGAGGAGAAAATGATTGTATGCTATTAATTGTTGTTTAGTCACTACATCATGTCTGCTGCCGTTGCTGTTTAGTCACTAAGGCATGTCCGACTCTTTGCAACCCCATGGACTGTAGCCCACCAGGCTCCTCTGTGCATGGGATTTCTCAAGCAAAAATACTGGAGTGGGTTGTCCTTTCCTTCTCCAAGGGATGTTCCTGACCCAGGGATTGAACCCATATCTCCTGCATTGGCAGGTGAGTTCTTTACCACTGAGCCATCAAGAAAGTCCATTAATTCTATTTAGCAAGCCATTAAAATATCCTTTCTGGGGCTGAGTAATCTTCTATTGGCAGTCCCAAGGCGGATGCTATTGGAAATGCCTAAAGGAAGATAATTTCTCCCAGATATGACATTTAGACACAGTGACAAGTAATTACACACACACACACACATACAGGAGTTCTCGCCCAGCATACCTCCAGGTAAATGCTATTTACTGAATATACTCTATTGCTAAAGAAAACTTTCCAGAAGCTTTACCCTGGTGAGTCTTTGTCTCTTTAATAACAATTTAAATCTGGCAGCAGCACTGCCCCCCCTCAAAAACCCAGGGATATTTTCTCCCTGGCCATGCAACCGTGAAGAGTAATTTTAGAAAAGTCTGAAATGATCTCATCAATGGGGATGTGATATTCAGTATTCATCTGAAATCCTCTATCCATCTGTTTCCTTCTAGAGCAACATGGGAGAAAAAAAACAAGGAAACCAATAAAGTTGTTACAAATGAATAGGGGAAGGAGGGAAGGACAGAGGAAGGGAGTGAGAAAGTAAAATGGAGACAGATGGAAAGCAAGCTGTTGGAGAATCCTGCCGGGACAAGGCAGAGATGGGAGTGGCGGTGATTCTTCCTCAGAAAACCACGAAGTTCACTAATCTGTCACCAAGGATGTACTGGGCACTTGGTCCAGGTGCTGGGGAGCCACAGCAGAGCCCTGGCAGGGAGGTACAGTCGGGACAGGAAACCCAGTAAGCACTCAAGTCAATGCATATTTACAGACGGCATGGGAGCCAGGAAGGAAACCCCCAGGATGCCCTGAGCAAATACAGCTGGGAGAACTGATTTAGACCGGCAAGAAGTGGAAGATCAACCTCAGATGGTGACATTTGCTCTTGAGAAACTGGGAGCCTGTGGAGGGCAGCCAGGAAAGAGGCCAGAGCTCTCAGGCTGCTCAGCATCAGGACCAGACCGCAAAGGCAACAGGAAGCGAAAGTGGAGCTGGTCCACTGCTCTCACTCTGTCTGGACCAGGAAATTCATAGGAGCTGCAACCTGTGGGCTGGCTCTGCCCTCCCCTTGCCCCACCCTTTCCCAGGGCTCCCAGGGAAAAGAAACCTTCTGTTTGCAGGGTAGTTTGTAAATACTCCCTCCTTCTTCCATCTAGAATGAAGTCAAAGAAATGTGTCTGTTTGCTTTTCTAATTTGACATATTATCCTCTCTTTTACTCCTTGTCACTTTTCATAGCATTTTCATCATTCTTTCATCCACATGAAACCCCCTCCCCTTAGTGTGTAATTAAAAGCTTCCCCAGAATCCAGTTGTAAAGAAGGCGTCACAGTAAGCTGTTTTGCACAATGAAATGGGACAGGCTCTCGGTGTGTACAGGCGGGGTGAATTTATTCTTTTAAAAACAGAACAAAGGAAAAGAAGAGGAAGGTTCTGGAGCTGGGAAAAAGCATTTATTTCTCTTGATGTTGAAAGAGTCCCTTAAGAGGACTCAGAGAAACCTCAAACAGGACTACATCAATTAGCTGCAAATTAAGTAAAAATGATATAAACTTTGTGGCAAAGATTTAACAGTGTATCTTAATCCCTTGAATCATTTTTCTTAATGCAGCATGGCCACAACTTCCAGATGCTGGTAGCCTGGACAGAGATGAGAGGCAACATTCACAAGGACTGGCAGCGTTTATTCAGTCACAGCTGCCCTCCTGCAATAAACATTCTATATGCAAATTGCCTCAAGTGACTCTCCAGAAATTGACTAGTTTCTTATGATGTAGCTTAGCACCAAAAGAAATTGAAAACATTTTTATGGCTTATGTCCATAATACATTCCTTCAGTATGTGCTGTGTTTTTATCTGCCAATATATTAAGCTCTTCTCCTGCTTGCTTAGGCATCACCAGTTCATTTTTTTGTGTGACAATGGGAAAAAAAAAAAAAAACAGCTTGCCAAAATATCCATCTAAATGAGAGCTATTAATGGCCATCACCAAACTGCGTTCAAGCTTCCTTTGTTCTTGAAACTGAATTGCTTTCAAAAGCAATAAGAAAAGTTGTGCAGATTCAAACCATTTATGATGTAGAAATTAAGCCCCATTTTTCCAGGGATGAAAGGTCTTGGGTGGACCCGATACTTTGCTCTGAGTTATTTTGTCTTGGCCATAAAGCTTTGGTCACTTCTTTGCAACAGAATTTCCATCGAAGCTTTATAATCCAATTAATGAGATCAAGCAAAGCCACTGTCCTTCGTGTTTTCTTTTAAATGGTGAGATGAAGATGATTGTGTTTTTGTTTTGTGAGTTCCAAGAGGGTATTAAATGCTTGGTCATGCTCTTAGAAGCCTCATTTTCCTTCTAATCCTGTTGCTCTTAAGAAAAGTTTGGCAGGGACCTTCAAAGCAGCTCCGTTTCTTTTGTTTCGCTTCCCTGGAGCTTTGCAAAATGGTAACAGTGCCCATGGCTCCATGCCTCCAACTTGAGGCCCACCTCCTCCCACTGAAAGCTCACATCTCACCCCTGCTTCAGAATGGCAACAATGGCATGATGGGGTGGTTTTAAATTTGTCTTTATCACAGCACTGAGAGCTAGAAAAGGGAAGAAATGAAACTAATTCCATAGTGTGCACAATTCTTCTGTTTCTTACTGACTTTCATCTAAGGAGCAGTAGGTGGATGCGTTCAATCAAAGTTCTGTGCATGCCCGTGGATGCCAGTGCTGGGAGCTAGAGTTAACATTCTCTTCCTGGAAGGGACCACTTGCTGTACAAATTTTGCAACATGATTCATGCAGTTATAGACTGCTGTTGCTGGAGAGATCTTAGAGAAGTCTTCATCAAATCTTCCTCACTTTACAGGTGAAAACATTGAGACCTAAAAATGCTCATCATTCCAGTTCATATAGTCAATTGGTGACAGGGCTGGAGCAAGGATCCATTTCTTAATTGCTGGTTCAGGACTGCTTGGGTCAAATCACACTTCTGCATGGCTTTATAGGTTTATCAAAGATATTGTGTCATAGATATTTTACTGAATATATAGCAAGTTAGCTATTTGAGTACACAGGAAAATAAATCATGTTGGAGAAAGAAGCCTGGATAGTGAAAAGATGCTATGTATGTGTGCTCAATCGCTTTCAGTCATGTCTGACTCTTCGTGACCCTATAGACTGTAACCTGCCAGGCTCCTCTGTCCCTGGAATTCTCCAGGCAAGCATACTGGAGTGGGTTGCCACGCCCTTCTCCAGGGGATCTTCCTAACCCAAGGATCCAACCTGTGCCTCCTGCATTGCAGGCAGATTCTATAACCACTGAACCACCTGGGAAGCCAGAAAAGATGCTGCTGCTACTGCTACTGCTGCTAAGTCACTTCAGTCGTGTCCGACTCTGTGAGATCCCATAGACGGCAGCCCACCCACCAGGCTCCCCTGTCTCTGGGATTCTCCAGGCAAGAACACTGGAGTGGGTTGCCATTTCCTTCCCCAATGCATGAACATGAAAAGTGAAAGTGAAGTCGCTCAGCTGTGTCCAACTCTTAGCAACCCCATGGTCTGCAGCCCACCAGGCTCCTCCATCCATGGGATTTTCCAGGCAAGAGTACTGGAGTGGGTTGCCACTGCCTTCTCCAGAAAAGATGCTACTTGTCTTGAAATTAATTTGCAGGCTTAATATATTATGGGCTTAGAAGTGTGCAGGCACACTTAGCAGTTGCAGCACGTGGGTTCAACAGTTGTGCTTCCTGGGCTCTAGAGCACAGGCTCAATACTTGCGGCACATGGGCTTAGCTGCTCCATGATCAGGGATCAAACTCGTATCTCCTGTGTTAACAGGCGCATTCTTAACCACTGAGCTACCAGGGAAGCCATGGAAGAGAATTCTTAATCCATAAAAGTCACATATAATAAAAGAGAGACATACCAACAGAAAAATAGGCAAAAAGACATGAGCAGGAAAAATTACAAAAGACGACATTCAAATAGGATAGATAGACAAATACTTAGTCTCAATATCAATAACCTCAGATAATATCCATATCTCCATAGCAATAACGTCAGATATGCAGATGACACTACCCTTGCGGCAGAAAGTGAAGAGGAATTGAAGAGCCTCTTGATGAAAGTGAAAAAGGAGAGTGAAAAAGCTGGCTTAAAACTCAACATTCAAAAATTAAGATCATAGCATCTAGTCCCATCATTTCGTGGCAAATAGATGGGGAAACAGTGGAAACAGTGACAGACTTTATTTTCTTGGGCTCCAAAATCACTGCAGATGGTGACCACAGCCATGAAATTAAAAGACACTTACTCCTTGGAAGAAAAGTTATGACCAACCTAGACAGCATATTAAAAAGCAGAGACATTACTTTGCTGACAAAGGTCTGTCTAGTCAAAGCTATAGGTTTTCCAGTAGTCATGTATGGATTTGAGAGTTGGACCATAAAGAAAGCTGAGCACGGAAGAATTGATGCTTTTGAACTGTGGTGTTGGAGAAGACTCTTGAGAGTCCCTTGGACTGCAAGGAGATCAAACCATTCAATCCTAGAGAAAATCAACCCTGAATGTTCATTGGAAGAAATGATGCTGAAGCTGAAGCTCCAATACTTTGGCCACCTGATGCGAAGAACTGACTCATTGGAAAAGATCCTGATGCTGGGAAAGATTGAAGGCAGGAGGAGAAGGGAATGACAGAGGATGAGATGGTTGGATGGCATCATCGACTCAATGGACATGAGTTTGTGCAAGCTCTGGGGGTTGGTGATGGACAGGGAAGCTTTGCATGCTGCAGTCCAGGGGGTCGTAAAGAGTTGGACATGACTGAGCGACTTCACTTAGTCTCCATAAGAATAAAAAGCACAAAAGAAAAACATTGAAAAACATGTTCTCTTGTCATGTGGATAGAAAATCTTTTCTCCTACTCTTTTTAAAGATAATATCAAGTGTAGATGTTAGTTCAGTCAAAAGGGAATTCTTACACAATAACAAAAAAAAATGTATTCCTTGATACAGCCTCAACAGATGGACAATTTGGCAGTATGTATCAAAACCTTTAAAATGTATTGAAACACTTTGGTCTTATCTGCCATTCTAAGAATTAATCCAGGAATAAGAGATGGGGGGCAGGAGGATAGGGCGGCTTCATGAACAAGGATGTTTCTCATAGTATGATTTATAATACAAAAACTAGAAATGTTTCAAAAATCAAAAGCATAAAATAGTCAAATAAATGGTACTGTAGCTATATAATAAATATGATGCAACATCAAGAATCATATTTTGAAGAATATTTAAAGACATGAGCTATAAATTTTTCTAAAGGCAAATAAAAACTATACACACTGTATGCTACTTATTTCTTCTAGAAAAACTGGAAAGATATACATCGAAAGTGTAACCTTTTCTCTAGTTGATACAATATTTTGTGATAATTTAATATTTTAAATTCTGAGTTTTTCAAGTTTTCCACAGTGATCTTATATCACAAGATAAAAAATGCTATTATTAAAATAACACAAAATACCAAGTTAGGAAGAGACCAGAGCTGGTCCCAGGTAGCACACCCAGCCCCTTCTCTAGACAATATAGATTTAAACATTGCTCTCTATTCTGAGTCCAGGAGGTCTGCCATGCTGCTAATGGTTATGGCTGGGCGGTGACTTTGTAGATGCCCAGGGACTGGAGATGTTTTTAATCTCCTGACAACTCTCCTGACTGCTGAATTTTAAGAGGGAGAGAAAAAACTCACCACCATCAAAAATCCTATGAATGGAAGAAAGCAAAATGTCCTTCAATAGGTGAATGTATAAATAAACTGCAGTACATGCAGACAAGGAATATTATTCAGCCGTAAAAAGGAATGAGCTATCAAGCCATGAAGAGCTACGGAGGAACCATAAATGTATATTACTAAGTAAAAGAAGCCAATCTGGAATGGCTCCATAATATATGATTCCAATAATATAACATTCTGGGAAATGCAAAACTATAGAGACAATAAAAAGATCAGTATTTTCCAGAGCTTTCCCAGGTGGCTCAGTGGTAAAGAATCTACTTGCCAATGCAGGGACTCAGGAGACGTGGGTTGGGAAGCTCCCCTGGAGGAGGAAATGGCAACCCACACCAGTACTCTTGCCTAGAAAATTCCATGGACAGAGGAGCCTGGCATGCTGCAGTCCATGGGGTCAAAAAGAGTAGGACACGACTGAGCATGCACGCACATTGCCAGAGGTTGAGAAGAGGGAGTGATGAAAATGTGGAGCTCAGAAGTTTTTAGGGCAGAGAAAACACTCTGTGTGCTCTTAGAATAATCCAGACATTTGTCCAGACCCATAGGATGGCATCACCGACTCGATGGACATGAGTTTGAGTGAACTCCGGGAGTTGGTGATGGACAGGGAAGCCTGGTGTGCTGTGATTCATGGGGTCGCAAAGAGTCGGACACAACTGAGCGAATGAATTGAACTGAACTGAATAGACTCTACACCACAAAGAGCAAAGCACAATGTAAACTCTGGACTTCAGGTGATAACGATGTGTCAGTGTAAGTTCATCAGTTGTAAGAAATGTACCAGTCTGGTGGGAGATGTGGATAGTGGGGGTGCAGGGCTGCTACATTTATAAGGAGAGAGTATATGGGAAACCTCTATAACTTACCTTTGATTTTGCTATGGACCTTGAACTGCTCTAAAAGTTTTTCTTTAGAAACAACAACCAAAAAAACCTTTAGGGTATCCTTGTACACAATCAACCACATTAAATAACCCATGCCAGAACCACCACTTAAAGACAGACTTCCCTTCTTCACATCTATCCTGCAAGCCACACATTGACTTTTTATAATGTCTTTTTCCCTTAAGCCTTCCCACAAGACTCACTTTATTCTGGCTTCACTTGGATAAAAATACAAAGGGTTATATAAGAAGAGCAAGCAGTGTGAGCTGCCCCCGGAGTATGAGTAGCTCAGACATCTTTTTGAAAGAGAAGGGTAGTGGGAGCTGCTGTAGGAACAGATTTACTCAGCTCCAGAAGAAACTTACTCTAGTGTCCCATAGTAGAAAATTTAGTCCTTTTATTACAAATAGGAGCAAGCAGTCAAAGCTCAACAAAGAGTTGAGGAAATAAACAACATGAGAGAAACTCTAAGGCAAACAGAGCAACTGATTATCAAGGATGCATGGACAGATTAAAAAGACACCACGTCCATCAAAATCAGAAAGGACACTTGAACATGTGCGGAGACAGCTACAACCTTTTGGGAATTATATAATTGTCAAAAGAAAAATCATAGAAGGACTAGAAGACAAAGGCAAGCTAGATTGTAGATTAGAAAGAAAGGAGAGGTTTATAAAGGAAAGAAAGAGAAAAACTAAAGCAATATGGTAGAACTAAATTCACTCTGAGAATTACAATACCAGTTCAGCAGGAAGTCCAGAAGGAAAGCGGGGAGGGGAGAAGAACAGGAAGGAAGGAAGTCATCAAATAAATCATAGAAGAAAATTTCCTGGTGTGCAAACACAGGTCTGGGATACACCCCTTACTGAGCAAAAATACCCACACTTAAACATATTCTTAGGAAATTTTGAAACATCGAAGATAAAAACTTCCAGAAGGGAGAAAATATCTACAAAAGAATTGGCATCACCAACTCTACTAGATGCTGGAAGATAGCAGAGCAACACTGGCAAAGTTCTCATAGGTTATTGCCAACCTAAATTTACAGCCACTCGAAATCAAGTGTGAGGGCAATATAATGCAAGAACTTAAATATACAAAGACTCATAAATTTTACTTTCCAGTTACCCATTCTGAAAAACTGACTTGTGGTTGAATACCAGCCAAAACTTAAATGAAATAAATGAGGAAGACACGGACCAAGCCGGAATTTCAACACAAGGTCAAGATGACAGCTGTGCAGCAGCACTAAACTTGAAAGTTTAAATTGAAGCAGGAAGTCAGAAACCCTCACACAAAACATCCTTAATTTAGAAAAAAATAGATTTACTTCAATAACAGTGCAATTAAGAAATTTCATATGCTTACTAATCAGGCAAAGACATCACAAAGTGATTAAAGTCTCAGTTTCCAAAATTAGACTGCTTGGTTCAAATTACAAACTAAGTGTGTGACCTTGAGAAGTTACTTAAATTCTCTTTGGTTCAGTTTTCTTGCTTCAAAAATGGGTATAAAAATAATTTCTACTTCATAGGATTGTTGTGGGTATTTAATGAAATAATACATGCAAAATATTTAGTGCATGAGCCCTCATTAACTTCACTAAAAAGATTTTATTTTATTGTTATAATTTGCATATCAACAAGAAAAAAAGAGAGGTAATTAGAGATTTTGGGAAAGAAAAAACAAACCGGTCAAATAAATCATATGTCAAAGCACATTAAACCACAGGGTGACTTTAGCAAGTAAAGGAGTATGGAGTGGAAAACAGAATTAATTTGACCTTGAAGACTGGATTTTTCTCCTTTGAGTGCCATGGGTTTGGTGATTTGGGATTATTTTTTCCTTCTCTACAAGTCTAATCAAACTACTTGGTTCTACACTGAATAATATTTACATAATCATCATTTGCAATTGCCACTTAATAGTATTCGATTTTAAGAAACTAACCTATCGTCAAAGCACAGAAGACTTAATTATAGTTGCAGATCAGAATATAAATGTAATAAACCTTGATCATGTAAAAGTAATGACTGAAGCTGAGAGGGGAGGGGCCAGATAAAAGAGGAAGGAAGTGTTGGTGTATATTTCCTCTTCTTCCATAATGGGGAGTCAAGAAATAGCAGTTTACATGTACTATTTATGGTTAAAAAGGTAACCAAAGGAAGACATTTTAAACAATAATGCAACTTTTAAAAATGGACAAAGAGGAGAGAAGTGATGGTAATATAATAAATTCTACAAACACCTGATGCAAAGAGCCAACTCATTGGAAACACCCTGATCTTAGGAAAGACTAAAGGCAGGAGGAGGGGATGACAGAGGATGAGATGGTTGGATGGCATCACCAATTCAATGGACATGAGTTGAAGCCAACTCTGGAAGATAGTGAAGGACAGGGAAACCTGGCATGCTGCAGTCTATGGGGTCGCAAAGAGTTGAACATGACTGAGCTACTGAACAAAAACAACAAACTTCAAAACCAACTTACTTCTTGGGAGTGAGACCCAGATGGTGAGCGGGCAGAGGTGGGGAGAAACAGGGAAAGGGGAAAAGGAGGGAGGTCCTGAGTACAGGCAAGATAATTTTACTTGTTTTATGCCTTGATGCTATTTAAAAATTTTCTCATGTGCTTGAATTACTCATATGATTCAATAAATGAAAAAGAACTAGTCCATTGCTCTGGTGGCTGGCTCAGACCATGAAAAGTCTGCCTGCAATGTGGAAGACCTGGGTTCAATCCTTGGGTTGGGTAGATCCCCCTGGAGAAGGGAATGGCAACCCACTCCAGCATTCTTGCTTGAAGAATTCCATGGACAGAGGAGCCTGGCAGACTGCATGGGGTTGCAAAGAGTCAGAGACAACTGAGCGACTAACACCTTCACTTTTCACTTTTTTCCAGTTAATTAAGAAATATTTGCAGATACATCTTCTGTGTCAGGCCTTGTCTATGATCACAAGAGAAAGTCCTTGCTCTCATAAAGCTAACACTCTGATGAGGAAGAGTAACAGTAAACATGGAATTTGATGAATAAGCACATTTTAGACAGTGATGCTAAGAAGAAAATGAAGTAATGTGATACAAACTCTATAAGGGGCCGTGTGAACTCTCCTTTATTTACTGTAAACAAAGAAGATCTCTGGGAGGAGATGGCTTGAACTGAGTTGTGAACGATGCCCTCAGAGCAGCAACGCAGATGTCTGAAGAAGTATCGCATTCAAAGGGCTGGGACTGGAAACAGCATGTTCTCAGGCAGAAAGGCCAGTTGGAATGAGTGGGCAAAGGGGAGGCTGAGTATAGGAGGTGAGTTAAGAAAGTTGGCAGGAGCCTTTTCAGCCATGATCAACCATTTGATTTTGTTCCATCGCAACACAAAATCATTAAAGGGATTTCAGAAAAAGAGTGAAATGGCCTGATATTCACCTTAATAAGTTGTTATGCCATGCCATGCGTGAATGTTCAGTTGTTCATGTCTGACTCTTTGTGACCCCCATGCTCTGTAGCCCACCAGGTTCCTCTGTCCATGGGATTCTTTATCCAGGCAAGAATACTGGAGCTGATCAAAATTTCCTTCTATAGGTCATCTTCCCCACCCAGGGATCGAATCCGTGTCTCTTGTGTCTCCTGCATTGACAGGCAGATTCTTTACCACTGAGCCACCCAGGAAGCTCCTTAATAAGTTGCCTGTCATTTTAATTAAGTTGTCATTCGAACCAGGCAGTCTGATGCCATAAATTTTGATTTTAACCACACAGTGATGCCTTTCAGTTCAGTTCAGTCGCTCAGTCGTGTCCGACTCTTTGAGACCCCATGAATCACAGCATGCCAGGCCTCCCTGTCCGTCACCAAATCCCGGAGTTCACTCAAACTCATGCCCATCGAGTCAGTGATGCCATCCAGCCAACTCATTCTCTGTCGTCCCCGTCTCCTCCTGCCCCCAATCCCTCCTAGCATCAGACTCTTTTCCAGTGAGTCAACTCGTTGCATGAGGTGGCCAAAGTATTGGAGTTTCAGCTTTAGCATCAGTCCTTCCAATGAAAACCCAGGATTGATCTCCTTCAGAATGGACTGGTTGGATCTCCTTGCAGTCCAAGGGACTCTCAAGAGTCTTCTCCAGCACCTCAACTAGTAATAAAGTAAGTTGCAACCAGTGAAAATGAAGGCAGGGTGGACAACTACAAGATGTTATTGTGGCTTCGGCTGGGGTGATAGCAGTGGAAATGGTAAAGCAGGCAAATTCAAAATATTTGAAAGTACAGTGGAAGGACTTATGGATGGATTGATGAATGGATGGGGAAAATTAAGGAATCTATTAGGACTGTGGGATGTTTATCATGAGAAATAGAATGAATTGTGATGGACTTTGCTCCAGTGGGAAGCTGAGGAACAGCATTTGAGACTGGGAGAAGGGGTTTAAACCCATTGTTCTGTACAGCTAATTTTGAAACCCCTATTAGACATTCAAGTAGGCAGTAGGATATACAAGCCCTAGCTAGAGATAGAATTTAGGAGTCATCAGAGTATGGATTGTTTTAAGACCAAGAGATTATTTGTGATCACCAAGAAGAGAGTATAAATAGAGACAAGAAGGCATCCCCAGAGATCAAGAAGTTGATGATGTTAGAGAGAGGAAGGAGAGATGCAGGAAAGAAGTATTTAATTAGGTGAAAAAGGATGGAAGAGGCACAAGTGGAAGGGTTTGCCTTGGATGGGATCAGGGATTCTGTCTCCACTTCAGCAGAATGGAAAGCAAGGAGTATGAGCTCCAATTCTTATAAACTGATGGATGTGATGGTAGGAAAATGAGGTACTTGTCATCTGATTGCATATAAAAATGGTAAGGTGATGCTAACCCTAGGGTGGGCTAGAGGAATAGAATGATGTTGGAGATTTAAGGAAGGAGAAGAGGTGTGAAATGGTTTTCCTGGAGGGTGGGAGGGTGAATATCAGGAAACTGTGTTGAGATTGTCTAGAAGTCTTCAGAGATGATTTGAGACTCGTGGTGATTAAAAAAAAGTGAGAATAGTTAGAAGTTTGTGTGGTTTTTCTTCAGAAACATTCAGATATTCAGGTGCAGACATGGAGTCAGTTGATAGGTGGGCTTGACCAGCTTGGGAATATTACCATGCAAGAAGAAAGGAAAAGGATAGAGGAGGTATCAATACAAGCCCATTCAAAGGAGAAATTGTCATGCTGTATCATAATTAAATTGTTTCCAAAGATGGCATCAACAATCCTTCCTCACCCCTTTCCACATGCTCTTTTGCAGTGTAATCTTGCCCCTCAGAGATCAAGTCTATTTCCTCTCCCTTTGGATCTGGGTTCACCATATGTTTTATTTCAATAATGGAAAGCAGCAGAAATGATGCTGCTAACTTCTGACCCTGTGTGACTTCTGCAGCTTCTAGCTTTGCTGATTATGATATTCACTCTTGAGATTCCAACTGCTGTGTAAAGAAGTCCAAGGTGGACACCTGCAGTGCAGCATGAATTGAGAGAGACAGAGGGAATGATCCTACCATCACCACCAAGTTTCCAGACTCAAGACGGAAGTCATCAGGGACACTCCAATCTCAGTTGCCATCTGACTACAACCTCATGAGAGATTCCAGCTGATGCCACCGTGAGCAGAAGAACCATCCAGTCAAACCCTGTTTGAATTTCTGACCCTCAGGATTGTAAGCAAGTAAAATGCTTGTTGTTTTGAACCACTAAGCTCTGGAGTGATTTGTTACACGGCGTTACCTAACAGAATCAGATAGTGTTCCCCCAGTTTGCTTCCAACTCCACTGAAAGGAAAGGAGGATTTCAAGGGATGTTACTGTAAGTGGAATAATAGGGTCAATGAAGTTGTTGGATTTGAGCTTTCACAAGTCAGAGGAATTTCTGAAGTGGGATTACTACCATAGAGAGTTGAAGGGACTTCCCTAGTGGTCCAGTAGCTAAGACTCCAAGCTCCCAGTGCAGGGACCCCAGGTTCTATCTCTGGTTGGGGAACTAGATCCCACATGCCACAACTAATAGTTCACATGATACAACTAAAGATTCCAAGTGCTGTGACTAAGGCCTGGTGCAATCAAATAAAGAAAGAGAATTTTTAAAAATGCAATAGAGGATTGGAAAAACAGGAGGTGACACCAGAGAGGGAAGAACTTGAAATCCACATTTGGAGATAATGCTGTTATAACCACAGCAAAGACCTCAGGAGTGAATACCTGTGGTAGGACAGGGGAACCAAGGAGATAAAGGATCAGAATGGCCAGTGTCGAGTGTCTGCAGAGGCATTAAGGTTGCCAGGAATGTTAACAGGGAAACAGCTTACTACACTCTTTAAGGGTGTTTTCTCTGGAGTCCAACTGTACTTCCAGCTCTGACTCTGTCACTAACTGAGTGTAATCTTAGGCAAAATAGATTTCTCTCTGTGTCCCAGCTTACTCATCTATAGAATGAAGATGACGATAGTATTCCTCTCTTGGTTTTACAGGATTTAAATAAAAGAATACTTTTAGAGAGCTTAAAAGAGTTCCAAGAGAAAAAAGAGCAGTGGATAAATACTGTCACTGTCGTTATCATCAGCAGGAGAGATAAAGACAGCAAAGCAGGTGCTGGAGGCACCAAGGACTGAGGTCAGCGAATGACAGCAGCGAGGTGGGGTAGCAGGTGGTAACATCTGATGCTGCGCTTCAAAGGGGCTCGGGTCTTTGAAGTTGGAAGCAAGAGCCATGATTAATTAGAAGCGGTAAAGGGGGGATAAGGAAGAGACTTACCCTTTTTCCAGGCTTTCAGATCCATGGGGTATGAAATCAAAGTGTCTCCTTGAGAGGACTGCAAAGGAGGCAGAGTCCCCAGGGGGAGCCAGGTTCTAGTTAGAGTGAGAAGGTAAAGGGAACGTTCAGGGTAAAAGATGAGAATTTATGTCTGATAAAGAGCTCCAAAGGGCATGGTGGAAGGATTGAGACAGACACCAAGGCATGGAAGAAGGGTCAGATTTTACGATGTGTGGAATAGTATGGGGATAAGGGAACATGCAGGCAAGTGAGGGGTTATCATATGGGAAGAAAGGAGTAAGGCAAAAAGATTTGTAACCCACAGGGGACTGATCCAAGAAGTCTCTCAAAAAGAGGTATGGAAAGATCCAGAACCAGCTGGCCATCCTTGTGGCTCAAAGTGGTGTGTAGGTCTAAGGGATGGGAGGGCTCCTCAGAGCTGTTCTGCTGGGCAATTCAATTTCTGTGCAAGATTTTAAAGGTATGGGGTGGGGGGAGGGGTGGTGAAGAGAGTGTTCTTCCCTTCTCTCACTGGTGGGAAGAGCAAACAATCAGAGCATCCATCTGTGATCCATTCTTGGAAGCCCAAAGGGTTATTATTCTCTTCCTGGCCATAGAGACTAGGCCACCTGATCCTGGATGATTGAATGATATCAGGTGCTTAATATGTCCTGAGGCAAAAGAGGGACTAATATTGCCCTTTACTGTGTGTCTCAGTCTGTCTGGGCTGCTAAAACAAAATACTATAAATTGGGTGGCTTATAAACAACAGAAATTTCTTTCTTGCGGTTCTAGAAGCTGGGAAGTCCAAGGTCAAGGCACCAGTAATATCAGAGTCTTATGCGGGCTCACTTCCAGCTGTCTATTCTCTGTGTCCTCACATAGCAAAAAAAAAAAAAAAAATACAGGAAGCTCTCAGAGGTCTCTTCCATAAGGCCTCCAATTCCACTCATGAGAGTTCCACCCTCATGATCTATTCACCTCCCAAAGTGCCGCCTCCTAAAACCAGAGATTAGGAAATCAGGTTTCAACATATGAATGTTAGGGGCACACAGACATTGTCCATGGTTCAGGATCGTTTTTTTTCTTTCTTTCTTTTTTTTTTAAATGTATTTATTTTTAACTGGAGGATAATTGTCTTACAATAATGTGTTAGTTTCTGCCATACATCAACATGAATCAGCTGTAGGTATACTTATGTATCCTCCCTCTAGAACCCCTCTCCCACCTCCAACCCACCCCACCCCTCTAGGTTGTCAAAGAGCACTGCTTTGAGCCCCCTGAGTCATACAGCAAATTCCCACTGACTATCTGTTTTACATACAGTAATGTGTCTGTTTCCATGCTACTCTCTCAATTCATTCCACCTTGTCCTTCCCCCACAGGGCCCACAGTCTATTCACTATGTCTGTTTCTCCACTGCTGCCTTGCAGATAGGTTCATCAGTGTATAGTTCAAGTGCAAAGTGAAAGTGTTAATCACTCAGTCGTGTCTGACTCTTTGCAGTCCCATGGACTATAGCCCACCAGGCTCCTCTGTCCATGGAATTCTCCAGGCAAGAATACTGGAGTGGGTTGCCATTCACTTCTCCAGGGGAATCTTCCTGACCCAGGGATCGAATCCAGGTCTCCACATTGCAGGCAGATTCTTTACAATCTGAGCTACAGGGTAGTCCCATGTACCACACTAATATATGATTCAGTATCTTAATGCAAACCGGGGAAAGATACTCTCCCCTGGCAGACACAGCCTCCAAGGTGCATGGCTTGACCAGCACACAGTGCTTTATAGGAAGAAAAAGCCTCTGCTTCCTGCAAGTAGGCACAGCCTATAGCAAGGACATCAAACCTAATACAGACTTGGCCAGGTGTCCCCTATATAATGTACAACCTGCACATAATATTTTGTGGTTCTGGTTGGAATCTGACTAAATGTCAACTGCACAGGGTTCTTGTGTTATTTCTAATTATGCAAACTTGTGTCAATCACTGTCCTTTTCCAAGCACAGTTAGGGATCTTATTTGGCTCATATGACAAATGAATAGGCTGGACTAATTCAGTTCACACATTTTTAAACGCTATAATGTGTTTGGCTTGTACCGGGCACCAAAGAAGCCAAGATGAATTAGATGCCCACGGTCTTTGGGGGAGAACAGACACTCAAACATCTAGTTTCACACTGCAATTCAGGTGCTATGACAAAAGTGTGCACGGGTATCTGTGGAAGCAAAGAGGAGTCCCTGTGTCTCCTGTCAGACATGCGACAAGTCATGGCCAATGAAACATGAGTAGAAATGAAATCACATCAAGCAAAGGTGGTAAAAATCTCCCCCCAACCCCACTTCCACCAATTCTCCAATCTCCTTCTATCCTGGTACAATGCTCTTGGGGAGGCCTCTTGTTGAGATGGTGGAACCATATAAGACCAAAACATTCTGGATCCATAAGAAACCACATGACAGATGGCTGCCTGGGACACACAATGGACTTTGTACAAGCAATCATTAAGCTTAATCCATTAAGATTTGGGTGGTTATTTGTAACAATGACAAAATCTAGACTATCCTGACTGATGTTGGAAAGAGGTAATTAACAATGGATGATGCCTAAATTGCTTTCCGAGATGGATGGGTCCGATGAACTGCTGGGCTTTTGTACAGCTGAACATCTATGCAAAACTATTCAACCAATGTTGAATTATTCAGGAAAACAGAGGATGGCTGGACACACTGTCCCCATACCCCTCAATCTGGTCACTCAGATCTCCTCCAAATAAATGTAGTACAAAATATTTAATTTTTTTCCTCTGGGGACCTGTCCTCCCACACTCCCTGTTCTTGTGAACTAACTCCAGGATGGGGGGAGTACTTGGCCAGTTGTGGTCCCACATCCTCTTGGCCACAATGGGAATATGAACCAAGCCAGGTCATAGAGAGGAACCCAAAGTATCTGTCTGGAGAAGATTTCTTTCCTAAGGGGTGGTTACATGAATGGATGTAAGGCTAGAATTGTTAGACTGACTTTATCATGGCATGGGGAGAATCTTCCTCAAAATGAAGACAACTCAGAGGAGAGCAGAGTCAGAAATGAAGAGAAATAGTGGCTAACTGATACTGTTTCTTGTGTCAAGACACCCACACGTGATAGTCCAGTCTCAGCACATGAGCCACCAACCCCAGCTTGTGATCCTTGACGCTAAGCACAAACTCTGGCACGGACTTCCTCACCTCCATCCTCAAGAACAGAAATGAGGCCAGAAACTCATGTGCTCTGGATGTGACCACCCACCCCTAGTCTCCACACTCTCATTTGGCAGGAGACAAGAGGGGGCTCCAAAGCTCTGCGTGCTCCTGGGAAGACCCCATACATCTTCCCTGCCCACTCCCACCACCAACACTCACAGCTTCAACATCACTGTCTGCTGTAGAGACCATCTGGTTTAATCCCATCATACCTCTCATCCCTGTCTAACAGCCTCTACAGATGCGTGACTCCAGACCACCTGTTATACCCCAGCCCTCATCCCAGGAACCTCTACTCAAATTCTCCCTCCCACCCCTGCCTAACTCATTCAACTTTCCCACTGTGTCCTCTGAAACTCACTAAACAACAAAATCCCACATCGCAACATCTTTTCTGAACATTTCTATCACCTCCCTGCTCCAACTGAAACCACCTGTCATCTGAAGACACTGCCCCCACTTCAACCCTCATGCATTGTGGGTTGCTTTCTTTCTCACAGTCGTGGGGCTGTCTCAGTCACAGGGGCTGAAGGTGGACTGGGTGACCTGCTTGCTCCTCACTGACATCTCACTTCTTCTAAAAATCTTCCATCTTTTCATGACCAGCCTTCAGCCTAGATGTCCACTACTTCTCCTGTTGAGGTCTTCTCCAGACCCTCATCACACTCCCTCATTCTTTAGCACTCTTAGCTGCAAGCTCACAAGCAACCTGGCCATCTTAATACTTGTTGATTTCAAGACCCATGTAAATGAACCTTCCAATATTCTGGCTTCCCAATTCCTAGACCAGCCCTTCTTCCCATGATCTTTTCCTTCTCTGCCACTGCTGACCTGTTTCAACTGCCCAGTCACGTGGTCACCCCCTAAATCTTGTCAGTATCAATAACTACATGCTCATTGTAATCTTAGTTTAAATCTCCTGCTGCCCATCCGCCAATTATACCACTCCCTCTGGTACCCCAACTGCCACAACTCCTTGACCCACCAGGATAAAAGCTATCGATCCACTATTTTCGTTACTTATTTTCTTGCTTCCCTCTCTACAAAGCTTAGAAGCTGTGAGTCACCACTGTAAACATTTCCTTACCTTTTCTTCGTTTCTACTCATTCATCTGGGGAAACCACGGTCTCAATTAAACCCCACACCCTTATGGATCCAGACCGGATGTGATTGGACAAAAGCAGGCAACCAGGCTTTCAGGTCCCATCTTAAGTTCAAGATCATTATCTACAGTCCTTCATGCCCCTAGATTTCTCCTGTCTCCTCTCTTACAGCTTCCAACATCTTCTCCCCATCCTCCCTCTTGGTTAATGACTTGACTTCCAATTTCTCTGAGAATATAGAATCAATTGGAGAAGAATTTTCACATGCTCCTACCATACCCCACGTGATCCAATATTCCATGCCTCTTTTCTCCCACAGTGCATAAACCATCCATGCTTCTACAACCAATTTCTTCCCCTCCCTTCTTGCCCACCCGAAGATATTGCTCCAAGATTTACCCCATCTTTTCCGCATCATTTTTTCCCTTTCTTTGCTAGAGTGTTCATATCTGCATATACACTTGCCCTAATACTAAGCATCTTTTAAAGACAAATCCTTAATAGGACTCTGTGCTCTCACTGCTGAGGACCAGGGTTGAATCCCCCATCAGGGATCTAAGATCCGGCAAGCTGCATGGTGCAGCCAAAAAAGATAAACACATAAAGATAAATCCAACACATATACCTGGAATCTAGAAAGGTGGTACTGATGAACACATCTGCAGGGCAGCAATGGAGCTGCAGACATAGAGAATAGACTTGTGGACACAGCTTAGGAAGGAGACAGGGGGACGAGCTGAGAGGGTAGTAGCATGGAAACATACATCACCAGATTCAAAACAGCCAGTGGGAACTTGCTGTATGACTTAGAGAGCTCAAACCAGTGCTCTGTGACAACTGAGAGGGGTGGGAGGGGGCGGGAGATGGGAGGGAGGTTCAGGAGGGAGGGGACATATGTATAGCTGTGGCTGATTCATGTTGATGTGTGGCAGAAACTAACACAACATTGTAAAGCAATTACCCTCCGATTAAAAATAGATAAATCCTTGAACTCAACTCCACATGCCATCCCAATACTCTGCTTCACAGAAGAATTTCTCACAGGAGTTTTAGGGGGTTTGGGGGTGAGGCATTGTTTGTTTTTATACCCACTGCCTCCACTTCCTCTTGTTGCCACCTCTCTTGGGCATGCTAAGTCACTGCTGCTAAGTCACTTCAGTCGAGTCCAACTCTGTGTGACCCCATAGACGGAAGCCCACCAGGCTCCCCCGTCCCTGGGATTCTCCAGGCAAGAACACTGGAGTGGGTTGCCATTTCCTTCTCCAATGTGTGAAAGTAAAAAGTGAAAGTGAAGTCGCTCAGTCATGTCAGACTCGTAGCGACCCCATGGATTGCAGCCTACCAGGCTCCTCCGTCCATGGGATTTTCTAGGCAAGAGTACTGGAGTGGCTTGCTATTGCCTTCTCCGTAAGTCACTGTAGTCGTGTACAGTTCTTTGCAACCCCATGAACTACGGCCTTGAACCTCCTCCAAACTTTCAGCCTCTCTATTTCACCAAAACAGGTCCTCTTTTCTGAAGTTATACATCTACTGTTGTTGAATAAATGAGTCCAGTGGTCAATTGCTAGTTCTCATCTTAACAAAACTGTCAGCAGCATTTTTTCACAGATGGTTACAGTCTGTGAAAAAACAGTGATATGTGTTTGCACTTGGTTTCCAGCACAACACCCTCCCTTGGTTCTTCCCTTTCTCCTGTATTCATGATCATCTCACGTCCCTAGCTTGGGGCTCAGACCTGAAACCTCTTTTCTCCTCTATTTACACTCAGCCCCTTGTGATCTCAACTGATTCATGGTCTAAAATATAGTAAGAATCTCAGATTTGTGATCTCCAGCTCATATCTCTGCCCTGAACTCCAGATTTACATGCACACCAACCTACTCAGTCTCAGCAATTGAGTGTCTGCTAGGCGTCTCCAGCTTAACTTGTCCAAAACCAAGTTCTTGATCTGCCCTTCCCAAACCCTCCCCAACCTTCTCCTCCTACCGTCTTCCTATCTCAGTATATGATAATGGCATCCTCTTGGTTTCCCAGCACAAACACCTCAGCATCGTCCTTGACTCAAGATTTTCCCACATTCTGTATCCAAGCCATCACCAAATCCCATAACCTTCAAACACTTCCCCTTATCTCCATGGCCACAACCCAGCCTCATCCACCATCATCTAATGCTTGGATTATTACAATAACTCATAGTGGTACTTTTACCTTCTGCCCTTGCCTCCTTACAGTCTATACTCAACACACCAGCTCTTTAAAATGTAAGACCTCTGACCCCAGAGACAATACTATACTGCATTTGTAAAGAAATATAATAGTCCCTTTGTCACTCTGATTTCTTTCCTGAAGGACTTTTATGATATTTTATAACTATCAACTATTGTGAAAAACAAAAAATATTAAGAATTAGGCAAAATATATTTGGTATGTTTTAATAATTTTTCAGTTTTTAAACAGATATTTATGAATTATCTTCCTAAGGTCCGTCTAATCAAGGCTATGGTTTTTCCAGTGGTCATGTATGGATGTGAGAGTTGGACTGTGAAGAAAGCTGAGCGTCAAAGAATTGATGCTTTTGAACTGTGGTGTTGGAGAAGACTCTGAGAGTCCCTTGGACTGAAAGGCAATCCAACCAGTCCATTCTAAAGGAGATCACTCCTGGGTGTTCATTGGAAGGACTGATGCTAAAGCTGAAACTGCAATACTTTGGCCACCTCATGCGAAGAGTTGACTCACTGTAAAAGACTCTGATGCTGGGAGGGATTGGGGGCAGGAGGAGAAGGGGTCGACAGAGAATGAGATGGCTGGATGGCATCACCGACTCGATGGACATGGGTTTGCGTGAACTCTGGGAGTTGGTGATGGACAGGGAAGCCTGGCGTGCTGTGATTCATGGGGTCGCAAAGAGTCAGACAAGACTGAGCGACTGAACTGAACTGATTACATTATTGGGAATCTCTGATGGCTAATTGATAAATTACATTTACAAAACTAAAGAAATGTTCAAAGTATGTAATGTAGAAATAAATTACTGTTGGACTAAACTGACTTTTATTATATTGTGAAAATAAATAAAATGTAAGGCCTCAATATCATGTCTCTGCTAGACCCCTCCAGTGGCTTTCAGAGTGCGTACCAAAGCCCTAAGAGTGTCCTACAAGCCCTTACATGACCTGGCAACTTGTCTGACCCATGCCCCCCTCACTCTTTCTGCTCCCATCACACCTCTCTTCTCTGTCCTTGACCAGGCCAAGCACACATCCACCACAGGCCTCTTGCACCTACTGTCTCTTTGTCTCTGAAATATGTACCTGACTTGCTTCCACATTTCGTTTATTTGTTCTTAAATGTGTCCTTGTTAGAAAGAATGTCCCTGATGCCTCGTCACATGAAATAGAACAGTCATCCACCCAAATGCTTTCTACATGCTCACATCCTGCGGTTTTTCTCCATTCCTCTTCTTGTCACCTAGTAGATATATTCACTTTTTGGATTTTGTTCCCTGCTATATTCCTGGCATTTAAAACAATTCCTGCTGCTGCTGCTGCTAAGTCACTTCAGTCGTGTCCGACTCTGTGTGACCCCATAGACGGAAGCCCACCAGGCTCCCCCATCCCTGGGATTCTCCAGGCAAGAACACTGGAGTGGGTTGCCATTTCCTTCTCCAATGTGTGAAAGTGAAAAGTGAAAGTGAAGTCGCTCAGCCGTGTCCGACCCTTAGCGACCCCACGGACTGCAGCCCACCAGGCTCCTCCATCCATGGGATTTTCCAGTCAAGAGTACTGGAGTGGCTTGCCATTGCCTTCAACAATTCCTAGAACATCAATATTTGTTAAGTAAATGAATAAATTTGAACCCTCACTCCATTGTATCCTATGTGCATGAACTTATGTGGCTTAGCCCTTTAAAGTTTAATCTCTTCATCCATAAAATGATATCAAAACCTATCTCACACTGGTATTGCTAAAGTGGCGGAAATAATGCATATGAAATATCCTCTGTTGAGCCAGTATTTAACAGGAGTCGCATGAGAAGTTTTTACCATCACTGTGGTCATCATAAGTGATGTTGCCGCAGAAATCTGTGGTCAAGAATTCCATTTTAAATATCATATATAAATGCATACGTACGGAATCTAGAAAGATGGTACTGATGAACCTATTTGCAGGCAGATGTAGACATAGAGAACAGAATTGTGGCCATGGTGGTGGGGCAGAGGGTGTGACAAGTAGAGAGAGTAGTCTTGAAACATATACATTATGGTATATAAAATGGATAGCCAGTGGGAGTTTGCTGTATGATGCAAGGAACTCAAACCCGGGGCTCTGTGACCATCTAGACGTGAGGGATGGGCTGTGAGGTGGCAGGGAGGTTCAAGAGGAGGGGACATACGTGTACCTCTGACTGATTCATGCTGATGCATGGCAGAAGCCAACACAACATTGTAAAGCACTTATCCTCCAATTAAAAATAAATCTTTTTTAAAAAGAATTTCATTTTAAGAGGCTCCAGAAAACCCTCCTGACCAGTTCTAGAAACTTCGGGGCCCAAACACAATCCCCATCCGTGCCTTTTCCCAGCCAACCCTCAGACAAATGTCCTTCAGTCCACCTACAAGACACAGGCTTGGGACTTCCCTGGCAGTCCAGTGGTTAGGACTCTGCGCTTCCAATGCAGGGGGCTCAGTTTCCATCCCTGGTCAGGGAACTAAGATCTCACATACCAGGGGGAAAAAAAAAGGCTCAGGCTCATGAACCCCCTGGAGCCCACTGTGTAGAAACACTTTAGCTCAGAGAGAAAATAACTCACCTCTATGACACCAGTTCCATCTTCCAGGACACAGGGTGGTATTCTGTGCAATGAAAGCCATTTACTAAATAGTCCTCTGGTGCCGGGGAAAAGTGAATTCATTTTGCACGGGTCACAAGTTCACTTCCAGAGAGCAGTTTCCTCCCTGCCTGAGCAGAGCCAAGTCTAATGAAAAATTGAAAGGCAGCACTGAGGGTGCCTGCAGACAGCAGTCCCCCACCATCCTGGGCTTTGGGAGCCCAGTTGAGGGAGAGAAACAGGAGTAATAATGACCATGAGAATGCGGAGTTCTTCTCTGTGTTGCTCTTGAGACTGTTGGGACCAAAAGATTGGGGGTGGCGTGACTACCACCAGGATGGAGTAAGAAGAAAGGACAAAGCCAGGGGTGCAATATCACAGTCAGAACCAGGTGTCCAGAATGCAGTGAACTTAAACCTGACTGTATTGAGAGAGAGAGAGTGTGTGTGTGTATGAAGGAGTGAATACAGTGTTCTTAACTGCATTCTTAGAACAGGGTTGGGAATTCCAGCCCCAGATGTAGACAAACTAGAGGCTGAAGTGATTCGATGACTACAGAGCCTTCAATAAATACCAAATCTCTCCATCAAGTCCCCCCCACTTCTCTCATATTTCTGTGTTTTAAAAAGATCTCCTTTTCACATATGTGTGCACACTTCATAGCTGCTCTTCTCGGATAAGTAACAGAGTTTCTCACCAGATCTGGATTTAGAATCTGCCCTTTCTGAGCATTTAGAAATCACTCTAAAATGTCAAACAAAGGAGGCATTTGAGGAGACGTCGCCAGCACACTCGGGGAGGGCAAGTGAGCTTCATCACACACTTCCTGGGTTCACATCTAGAGCTGACTAAGATCGGGAAGAAATCCAGCAGTGTTATTCCACAAAGGGAAATGCCAGTTTAGGAGATTATTAGAAGGTGACTTTAGACAGGGCAGGCTAAAAGACAATCCTCTGTATCATTCTTTCACTTCTCAGTCATTTTTTTCAGCCCCTATTTGCTTGCCTTCTAGAAATCTCAGTCAACGCTTTGATTTTAAGGAACCTGATTAAAATTGTACAACACTGCTTCTACAGGATGTTACTAAGTATTTTGTGAAAAAAAAAAATCCTTTGGTCAATTTAACTTTGTAAATTCTAGGTGGAAAAGGTTAAGAATATATCTTTCCTGCATATTTTTTGGTACTTTTAATATGTGTACTGTGAATCTCAAATAATGGATATAGCAGGTGAAGTTCTCCAGACTTACTTGATGATGGAAGCCTCTTTACAGGGAACATCTTGTAAAGCCATACATGCAAGGAACACATTTTAAGACATGCTAGTTAGCATTCTCCCTTTTATTGGCTCAAAGAAGCATTAATAGATTCTCTTGTGGCAGAATTCTGATCAACTGTCTTTTGAGAGTTGAACACTTAACTATTGGGCACTTTTGAAAATCTTACTTAAATTGTTTGGTAAACATTTCAATTCATGAATATGGAAATATGAACCCCACAGTAGTGAAATTATTGTGAACTCAAGCCTCCATTGAATGCATACAGGCTGGCCTAGTGGTTCAGGCCACAGACTCTGCAGGTAGACTTCCTGGGTTAGAATTCCAGTTTTAATCTCATTTATTAACTGCGCATCCTCATGTTAGGTACCCAACCTCTCTACGCCATAGTTCACACCTGCCCCATGTGTATAATGAAGACGATACTAATAATAGTATCCACTGACAGTGCTGCTTGAAATTTAATGAGTTAAAAATTGTATAGAGTACTTAGAATGGTAAACACCAAGTTTTTGAAAAGTAATATGTGATATAAATCATTTCAAGCTCTCAGGAACAAAATGGTACACGTACCCTTTGAAACAGTAAGACCTATCCATTTCCCCTCTCCACCTAAGAACTGTCCCATTTTCTAGTCATATATATGTTTATTTTTATTTATTTATTCGCCCGTGCTAGATCTTAGCTGTGGCATGTGAGATCTTAGATCCATGAAGAAGGATCAAACCAGGTCCCACTGTACTGGAAGCTCAGAGTCTTAACCACTGGACCACCAGAGAAGTCCCAGAACTATTTTATTTTCAACGTGAAAAAGAAACAATGGAAATTTAAGTTAGACATTTAAAAAATGTTGACTGGAAAGTTATGCAGTATTCAGTTGTAGAATGAGAGACTGTTCAGTTTGAGATATTTTAGAGAAAAATACCAAATTTGAATTAAACACAACTTAACCTACTACCTGGTCTTTGGGCCTGGAACCATTGAAATTTTCTGGAAGAGGGTGTGCAGGAAAGTTTGTTTGGGTGCTTTTGTATACACTGGGCAATAACATTATTAAGATTCTGGTATTTGAAACTGCTAAATTGCTGAGTTGAAAAAATAACTACTGTGCCATGAAACCATCGTCATATCAATGTCATGAACCCTTCATGAGCAAGCAGATTTTCAGGACATGACTAGACTCAGTTTTTTTTGGCATGTGGATGATTATACATTGAGAAATCTATGTCCCACCACCAGCCCCTTCTTCCCTCACTTAGGTCTGAACCTTTGTGCCCTCTCTACCCTCATCTATCTTGTCCCTCATCAGCACAAAGGCAAGACTCTGCATTAAAATAATCCTTCAAAATGCCACAGAGCACTCCAATCTCATAGACTCATATTCTCCCAAGCTGATTTCTTCAAAATAATTTTCTGTTTTTGAAGACATGACTGAAAGTTTTTTGGGCTCTCTACCCTTGATTTGGGAAAGATATTTTTAAAAAAATTTTTTTACTGAAGTAAAGTTGTTTTACAATGTTGTGCCAATCTCTGATGTATATACCAAAGTGACTCAGTTATACACATATAGACGTTCTTTTCTTACATTCTTTTCCATTGTGGTTCATCACAGGATATTGAATATAGTTCCCTGTTCTATATAGCAGGACCTTGTTTTTTATCCATTCTATATATAAAAGCTTACATCTGCTGACCCCAACCTCCCATTCTGTCCCTCCCCCAACCCCCTCTCCCTTGGTAACCACCAGTCTGTCCTCTGTGAGTCTATTTCTGTTTTGTAGATAGGCTCATTTGTGTCATATTTCAGATACCACATATAAGTGATATCCTGTGATATCTGTCTGTCTCTTTCCGACTTACTTCTCTTGGTATAATAATCTCTAGTTGCACCTATTTTGCTGCACATTACATTATTTAGTTCTTTTTTACAGCTGAGTAGTATTCCATTGTACAAATATAACCATTTTATATTATGCAAATCTAGTAGGCTGAAGCTCCAAATGAAGCCTATAAACTTCCTTTAAATTCATTATTGCTTGCAAAAGTGAGTGTGTGTGTTGTGTGTGTTGTGGTTGGTTGCCTGCCTTCCCCCGGGTCCATCCTGACCCTTCTGCCTACAGCAGTTACAGCTCTGAGCCCTAGGGACCAACACCCAGGGCTGCATCAACCAGGCTTCGCTGCCAGCTGGCTCCTGGGTGGGTCTGGCCAAGAGAGACAGCTTAAAAGAAGGCCACATCCCTCCTTGACTCCAACATGCGCTGGAATGATGCAATGCACTCCATGATGCTCTGTGTCCCTGGAGTAGCAATGGCTCTGCTGTTTGTCTCTGAGGGTCTCACCATCTGTGCTTGTTCCCTTAGCCCCATTCACACCGTTGTAGGCAGCATCTTCTTTTTGTTTGTCTGCTTATCGAAGTTTTAGAATTTTTATGTTGAGGTATGTTTGATTTACAGAGGCTTTCCAGGTGGCACAGTGGTAAAGAATCTGCCTGCCAATTCAGGAGACAGGGGTTCAATTCCTGGGTTGGGAAGATCCCCTGGAGAAGGAAATGGTAACCCACTGCAGTATTCTTGCCTGGAGAATTCCATGGATAGAGGAGCTTGGCAGGCTACAGTCCATGGGGTCACAAAGAGTCAGACGTGACTGAGTGGCTGTGTGGGTGATAGTTGATTTACAATATTGTGTTAGTTTCAGGTGTACACCAAAGTGACTCAATTTTATACATGTATATATATTTTTTTCTTTTTCAGATTCTTTTCCCATTTAGGTTGTCACAGAATATTGAGTAGAGTTCCCTGTGGTATACAATAAGTCCTTGTTGGTTATCTGTTTTGAAAATAGTAGTGTGTATACAATAATCCCAACTTCCTAATTTACTCCCCTCTTTCCCTTTTGGTAACTTTAAGCTTGTTTTCTAAGACTGTGAGTCTGTTCCTGTTTTATAAATACGTTCACTTATATTATTTTTTAGTTTCCACAAACAAGTGATATTATATGATATTTGTCTTTCTCTAACTTATTTCACTTCATATGATAATCTCTAGGCCCATCCATGTTGCTGCAAATGGCACCATTTCATTCCTTTTCATTATAAGCAGCCTCTTCTTTGCAGTCTCTTGAACTACATGAAGGAAATTCTGTTCATTGCTGAGATCCTGACTGAGACAGAGTCTTACTAAAAATATAATATTTTATGCAAATTATAATTTTTAATGTGATTATTAAACAAAAATAGTATCTTTGCATATACATATAGCCTCAAAGGTAAGAAAAAAACAGTTACTGTTTCTATTAAGCTCTGCCACCCTGGTGAACAAGAGACCTCCTACAGGGAGTTATACTTATTTACAGACATCTTTTGGACTGCAAGTAGATCCAACCAGTCCATTCTAGAGGAGATCAATCCTGGGTGTTCATTGGAAGGACTGATGCTAAAGCTGAAACTCCTATACATTGGCCACCTCACGCAAAGAGAAAAGACTCACTGGAAAAGACTCTGACGCTGGGAGGGATTGGGGGCGGGAGGAGACGGGGACGATAGAGAATGAGATGGCTGGATGGCGTCACCAGCTTGATGGACATGAGTTTGAGTGAACTCCGGGAGTTGGTGATGGACAGGGAGGCCTGGCATGCTGTGATTCATGGGGTCGTGAAGAGTCGGACACGACTGAGCAACTGAACTGAACTGAACTAACTTTTAAAAACTCAAGTAACATTCCTGACCCTTAAATGAGTTAAAGAACCTCATAAACAGCACATACTTACAACTCAGAGACAGTTTTTTAACAAAAATTAAAAATGTTTCAAAATGTATAAATTAATGTTCTCCAAAAATAAATAAATAAAAAGCTCAGGTTGAAACTTTTAACTTAAAATCACACAAAATTTATCAACTTTAGCAAACAATGTGGGTCCCTCCCTCACCCTTGCTTTCTCTCTCTACCTGCAGTTCTCCAGATCTCTTTATGGCTGGCTTCTACTTATCATTTAGATCCCAACTTGATCATGACCCACCTTCTGCCTCAGTAGCTCAGTTGGTAAAGAATCCACTTGCAATGCAGGAGACTTGGGTTTGATCCCTGTGTCAGGAAGAGTGGCGTGTAACCCACTCCAGTATTCTTTTTTTAATTAATTAATTAATTTTCAGTTCAGTTCAGTCACTCAGTTGTATCCGACTCTTTGCGACCCCATGAACCGCAGCACACCAGGGAGTGTCCATCACCAACTCCCGAAGTTTACCCAAACTCATGTCCATTGAGTCAGTGATGCCATCTAACCATCTCATCCTCTGTTATCCCCTTCTCCTCCTGCCTTCAGTCTTTCCCAACATCAGGGTCTTTTCAAATGAGTCAATTAATTTTAATTGGGGGCTAATTACTTTACAATATTGTGGTGGCTTTTGCCATACATTAATATGAGTCAGCCATGGGTGTACATGTGTCCTCCGGTCCCAAACACCCCTCCCACCTCCCTCCCCATTCTATCCCTCTGGGTTGTCACAGTGCACCAGCTTTGAATGCCTTGTTTCATGCATTGAACTTGGACTGGTCATCTATTTCACATATGGTAATATATATGTTTCAACGCTATTCTCTCAAATCATCCCACCCTTGCCTTCTCCCACAGAGTCCAAAAGTCTGTTCTTTACATCTGTGTCTCTTTTGTGGTCTTGCATATAGGGTCGTCATTACCATCTTTCTAAATTCCATATATATGCATTAATATACTGTATTGGTGTTTTTCTTTCTGACTTACTTTGCTCTGTACAATAGGCTGCAGTTTCATCCACTTCATTAGAACTGACTCAAATGTGTTATTTTTAATAGCTGAGTAATATTCCATTGTGTATATGTACCACAACTTTCTTATCCATTCATCTGCCAATGGACATCTGTGTTGCTTCCTTGTCCTAGCTACTGTAACCAGTGCTGCGATGAACATTGGCGTACATGTATCTCTTTCAGTTCTGGTTTCCTCAGTGTGTATGCCCTGCAGTGGGATTGCTGACAGTTCTGTTTTCAGCTGGCAGTTCTCTTTTCAGATTTTTAAAGAATCTCCACACTCTTCTCCATAGTGCTGTACTAGTTTGCATTCCCACCAACACCCACTCCAGTATCCTTGCCTGGAGAATTCCGTGGACAGACGAACCTGGCAGGCTACAGTCCATGGGGTCGCAAGAGTCAGACATGACTTGAGGGACTAAACCACCACCACCACATTCCACCTCAGCTTCCTAATTTAATCCTATACATCGTTCACTGTTTGGTTTTGGGAGAAGCAAGTAATTTTTTTGTTATTTATTTGTTTGCTTGTGTACCTTCTCCCCACTAGAACATGAGCTCCCCAACAGCTGAGACCTTATCTATTTTATTCACTAATATATCCTCAGCATTTGTCCTATAGCAGATGCTCAAAAACTAAATTGTTAAATGAATTAATGAATGAATTGGCAGTTTATAAAAGATAAGTGAAAGAAGATACTGTTTCTGCTCTCAAGGAAGTCATAAATGGGACAAAGAAACACACCTGGAGATTTATAGCAGAAGAGCATGCTGCAATAAAGGAAAACACAGAGTCCCACTGCCAGCTACGGCAGACTGTCTCATAGCAGAGCAATCAGCCCACTGAACAAACTACAAAAGTGTGATAAAATGAGAAGAAAAAAAACACCTGTTTGAAGACACTGGAAACTCTTAAGCCAGGATTTGCAGGAGCCCAGAAAGAGGAGAATCTCACTGAGATGGGCCCAACATTCCATACCACTTTTCTCCTTAGGGTATTTTCTGGTATATACACATTGTGTGTAAGGGCTAAGAAGCCAAGCAGAAAACAACTGCTGAGAGACAAAAAAAGCTGAGTAGCACTTTTATCATCTCACAGAAATGGAAGACAAAAATTGGAATTCAGAGCCATCTAGACAGCCAGGACTTAAGGGACCAAGATTCAGGAGAGAAGGGAAGCCAAAAGGTGAACCCAACAATCTGAGCTGCATTTCCTCTGGAGGCATTTACTGATTCATATAAAGCATCTAAGGAGTGGCAGGCAGTGGTTTCTAAGACTAAAGAATCTGGACAGAGTTCTCAGTGGTCCCACAGTGCTGGAAGATTTTTTTAATTCTCTCTGGAGGAAGAAAGTATTATTTAGCAGGAACAGTATTGCCTTTCATTTATCTTTTATAAAATGCCAGTTCATTTACAATCTCTGCATTGTTTATGCACATATCTAGCATTCAATAAAATGTTACCAAACATCCAAGAGAGATAACCAAGAGGGAAAAAAGACAACAGAAACAGACACCCTCCCCCAACAATCCAAGGAGTTATTTGAATACTTTAAAAACTCCTGTGATTTATAAGGTAATAAAAATAGATGGCAAGATTGAGAAATTCACCAGAGAATTAGAACCTACAAAAAATAATCAAATGGAAGCTCTGAAACTGATATAAGAAATTGAGAACTCAACAAATAGATTTAGTGGATTAGACACAGCTGGAAAAGGGACTAATAATTTGGAAGATAGGACAATGGAAATTATCCAGAATGAAGCACAGAGGAAAAAAAAAAAAAGATGCAAAATATTGAAAGAGATATAGGGGACCCAGTAGAAAAAATCTAATATAAGGAATTAGAGTCTCAGTGAGAAGAAAGCAAAGCAATATTTGAACAAAAAATAATCAAGAATTTTCCAAAGCTGACAAAAGACATCAAGCCACAGATTCAAGTAGCCCCTCAATCTCCAAGCAGGATAAATACAAGAAAAATACACTGCTAAAAACCAAATGCAAAAAGAAAAAACTTGGAGGGATATGCAAAATATTATGTTGTATTATATAAAAGGAAAAAATGATTTTGCTTCAGAGGATCAGATATTCACAAAGGAGGTAACAATTGATTTATTAATTAATCCAACAAAAGAATTCATTGAGTCGTTAGTATATATCTATCACTAAGGTGAATCTTGAAAAAAATGAAAAATAAAAATGACATAGTCCTTTGTCTTTTGGAGATCAGGTCTGGCATGCAAAAGAAACAGAAATGGAAAACAAAATCTCCAGAAAGCCTGCCAAAAAGGGTTGCTTTTAAAACAGAAGACAAATAATGTTTGGGGCAGGCCAGAGTGAGGGGCTAGGGGAAGATGCAGGACATTTGCATGTTGCTTTCATGGAGACTCTAAAAATGAAAACAACATAAGCAAAGGCACAGTGAGCATCTCACTGAGCAAAGTGGGTTGTCTTTGGGCATTCAATGTGGGGAGATGGTGGGGAGTTGCAGAAAATGAGGCTGGAAAGTTATGTTGGAAACAGATTCAATAGGAAGTGGGGGGACCCACCGCAAGTTTTCAGCAGGAGAAAGGCATCATCTGAGTCATTCTTTAGGAAGAGATCCCTGGGAACGCTATGAGGGTGCTTTTGAGAGGAAATCAAGGACAGCCTATGGGACCAGTTAGGACAATTCTTTGTTGTCATGACCCAGGCAAGCGAGAATTATGGCAGTGTGAGTAGAAATGGAGACCTAAGAGCATCTTCTGTAGACATGTCAAAGTCAGAATCAATAGGACTCAGCCACCATGGATAGTAGGAGACAGAAAAATAAGTCAAAGTTGATTCAGGCATGTGGAGGACGTCACACAAGAGGATAATGCCATGAAGTTAGCACGCTGAGTTAGAAATTTCAACAAGACTTCTCTGAAATATTTATCAGGAAGGTAAAAAGTTCAGTCCAGAGTCCAGAAGCAAGATCAGGAGCTGACACCAAGCTCTGCGAGACCAGAAGGGGAAGATGGCAGAGCAAGAGTTGTGTAAAGACCAGTAACTCCAAACCAAACAATGGAATACAGATGATCCTAACAATATATTCTTGGGTTTCTCATTCTGAGATATGTGAAACTATGTTAATTGAAAGAAAATCATTAATATGCTCATTACATAGGAAAACACTTTGAGAAAGAAATCTATTACCCTTCCGATTTTGTTTTCCGCAGCTTTTTGCTATGCTGCATCCCAGTTTTTTCTGCTTACACCGCAGAAACACTAATGATGTGAACTGTAGTTAAAAGTGCTTTCCAAGTCGGCTGGTTGAAAGCTTCGGTATGAATAATGCCAGAGGCACCAGGGATTTAAAGACTACGTTTCTGCCACGTTTTTAAAATAATGCACATCAAATTAAGAAAAACACCACTTAAAACCAAGATGAAGTTTTCATAATATTAACCAACTACTTTGATTTAAATATATACACAATATACCTACACTGTTTACAGTCACTGGGGATATTTTTTTCTCTGCTATCAGTCATTTGGTTTCTCTCATTTCAGATATAATTTGTGGATAAGAATATAACTTTATCAGTGAGATTAGAAAGATTTTTGCAGCCTCCACATTATCGCAGAAGACTGAAGTTCAGGTCAAGAATAACAGACTTCCTCTGCTGTAGAAATTCTCTCACAGGGTTACACCGGATGCAACTTGAACTTTTGCGTTTTTCAGCTACTTGTGGTTTATTTCTTGAAAAGTCTGTTGATCTGCTTTAAGTCCCCTGAGGACTACAGAGAAGCAAACTCAGTTAATATTCACACATTTGGTCTTTGGAGATGATTCCCCCAAATTACTTGCTTACACCCCTAAAACCCAGCACTCTCTGGTAACTGCCCCATAGCAAGTCTAATTAGAGAGTAAAAACAATTAGTAGTTACCGACATGCTCAACACTGCTTCATGTGACAGGAAGTGAGGGAGCAGTGGAAGAAATGAGCTTTGAAGCAAATGAAAGACAGACATTATTAAAGAAACGAACTAAAAATAGCTATAATCAAGGGCTGGAGAAGCATCAGGTATTAAATGCTGTAGGATCTTCTGTAAAGGAGTAATGTGTGTGGGCTGCGAACACCTGAAAAAGGCTTCATGGAGAAGAGCGCATTTAACCCTGGAAACACTCGCGTATCTCACATAGTCTTTGGTCTGGGTATAATATGTGTTCTGCATCTTTACCAACCAGCCAGGGGAGAATGAAGTCTCACAGACCTGGTGTTTAGAGCAGTCTGAAAAGTCAAACCCTCTGCCTCACATATTGAAGTAAATGGTTGAAACTCTTACTTCCCTCATTGCCAAGCCTGCATGTGTGCTGCCCACCCCACTTCACACACACACACACACACACACACACACCCCAACGTGAGTGTCTGAGGAGGCATAAAAAGGTGAAGCCAGGAGAAAGGTGTAAAGTTCCTTGTAGGCTGGATATCTGCAGCCTTTTACATTAATAGGGAAGTTGCAGCCTGATTCCAGACGATCTCAGACAAGATGGTGGCATGATGGAGCTGGTCCAAAACCTCGTTCTATACCTCCTCCAACAGCTCTCCTCTCATTCTCTTTTAGCTTCTCTCTGGAATTTTCCCCCTGCAGATTCAGATCTCATGAGTTGTCATTCACCAGATATTTACTAAGCACATATAAAGTCTTCCACATGAAGTGGATGGAATGTGTGTACCCCATGAAGGATGAAGGGACTGCCAAGAAGTATACAATCTGTAAGGGGAGCAGACAAAAAATTCTAAGGCTCGCAGGGAGTACTGGGTAATAGATTTGTGTGCAGAACCAGCTATAGGGTGATGTAGACACGAGGACTACAGGTACAGGAATTTTGCGAAGCCTGGAGGTACTCAGATCTGCAGGGAAGGGAGAGGGGAGTGCTCACCAGCCAGTTAACACAGAATTCGCAAGAGAACCGCTTTGAGAACTGCCCTGTGGTCAGCAGGGGGCGGGCACCCAGATGACACTCAGGGGAGAGGAAATCTCATTAGACTGCATATGAGAGAGAAAGGTAAACCTTAGAACTGTTTAAAAAAAAAAAAAATTGGGGATGGTGGGGAGGGAGGAAGGGGAGCCACTGATGATACACTTGGAAAAAATTCATTGTTTGTCCAATAAAATTTTCACGAGCTTTCATTCCGCTGAAACTTTACCTCTCTTCCTCTGACTCCTGATGTGTGATATTGTCAAAGGAGGGACTGGTTTCTATGTGAACAGTCCCTAAGGCAGAGAGGAATGGATTGGGAGGCTCAAGGACAACTTTATGTAGGAGGCAGCATCCCACCCTGGCCCAATGGGTCGACTTTTAAAAGATAGTCATGGGAGGACAGCCAGAGAGGAACCCATGGAAAAGGTGAGTAGCACGTTAAAGAAGACGCATGGACTCCAGAAGAGCTATCATATCCACATGAGGGGTAGGATGGGAAAAGTCAGGAGTCCAGTCGGGAAGACTAGCCTGGCACTACTTCCTGGAGCCTCTGTGTACCAGGCTAGACTGTTCACACGGGCACTGGGAAGTCGCTGAAGGTGTCTGAGCAGGAATGGGGACTTGATGCCACCAAAAATTCCCCAAAGCTACCGATAAACACTGCCTCAGGTCCTGCCCTCCTAGAAATATTTACATTTCAATTTAAAACTTCCTGGATCTCCTGTATAGCACAGACAGCTCTGTTTAATATTCTATAATAACCTAAATAAGAAAAGAATTTTTAAAATAGGTGCACGTACATGTGAAACTGAATCACTTTGCTACATACCTGAAATTAAAACATTGTTAACCAGCTAAACTCCATATAAAATAAAATTTTAAAAATTTTAAATAAACTCTCTAAAGGCAAAAAAAAAAAAAAAATGTATTCACTTATCCAAAAATATAGATGTCAAGAGAGAGAATATCTCCAAAGTATGTATCTTGGGACAGGGTCCCCAAGTGGTCCTCAAGTCACTGCTTCCACACCAGGACGGTTTTCCTTGAGGCTGTGAGATAAAGATGGTCTAGCTGTTAGTCTCTCTACGCTTTTTACCCCTGAGACACCCAAGTCAGGTGACAGTCATAGATAGACAGCCTACTTCCATGGGTGCATCTAGGCTCACGTGAGAAACCAGCTCATCAAACAGCCTGAAGCAAGCAGGGTTCAAATAGAAAGCAACTTTGTTTTTTCCTCCAGCCACTGCACTCAGATCTGCCTGATCAGACCGCCCTTCTCTACCCCTTGACATACTTGAATGATGCTATATCTTTCCCGTCACTGCCAGTTCTAAGAACAAGCCTCATTTGGTCATCAAGACTCAGTCTCAAGCCTGGTCCAGTCAAAATTGAAGTATCAGCCCCATGCCATCCACTGTCCTTTCACACCTTCTCCACCTCCACCCAGCCCTCTTCTGGGGTGGGAGCAGGGAAAGGGGGATGGTGCAAAGTGGACAAAGGTGCTACCAGATCGGTGCTTTTGTGATGCAGTGTTGATGCCTCCAGGAAGCCCCCATCCCAGGCTTGAAAGGAAAAGCCAAAGCCACATCGCTCACTTCATTGATGATCCCTTTGAAATTCTCTTCTCATCGAGATTGTAAGTGGCTGTTGGTTGAAGCTCACAAGGCTGGTTTGGCCCCTCTTAGTAGGTGCTGAAGGGACTTTGCCAGCAGCAACTCCCTAGGAATTTATCATCCATTCATTATTGGCTCTGGGTCTTTAGCTGAATTTTTCAAGACAGCAGAAGTGTCATTTAGCATCTGATGGGTACTCAAGCTACCACTCACTAATTGTTAAAAAATTTTCCCTCCCACTCATTCATGAGACCGTACCAAATGTAAGTCAGTGAGAATGAAATGATTAGACAGAAACTCCTGAATCTACTCTAATTTATTTTTTAAAATATATTGCTAGCAAACTTGGATGCTGTTAGCATGACTAATAAGTTTGTTTTGACATACCTCGCAACTGATGTTTTGCAACATAAATGGAAACTTTCCTTGCTGGGGACAACTATAATTTTATTTCAAGTGAGGGACTCAGTAGAGGGAGGTTCATTTATGCAGATATGTAAGTTCTAAGATGCCAGTGTTAAGTATTCCTCGGTATTGCTAACTCACATGTCATATGGGCAGGTAAAGGAATCCTGGATGATTGTACCTTGCATTTATTTATTTATTTATTTTTGCCAAACTGAGGCATATGGGATCTTAGTTCCCTAAGTAGGGATCAAATCTATATCCCCTGTGTTGGAAGCAGAGTCTTAACCACTGGACCACCAGGGAAGTTCTGTACCTTGCATTTCTGATTCACCTCTCTGACTGAGGTGGGGAGGAAAGTGACAGAGAATCACAAGAGTGGAAAAGGACCATGGCAGAGAGCACTGGAAAAGACCCTGAAGCTGGGAAAGATTGAGAGCAGGAGGAGAAGGGGGCAACAGAGAATGAGATGGTTAGATGACATCACCAACTCAATATCGTGATTTGAGCAAACTCTGAGAGACAGTGAAGGACAGGGAAGCCTGGTGTGCTGCAGTCCATGGTGTAACAGAGTCGGACACGACGTAGCAGCTGAAGAGCAACAGAAAGCATGTGGCATAGAAGCAGTATTGATGGTTTCAAAATGCAGCCTTCACAGTCCACTTTGTAGCATCTTCCAGCCACTGATTTATGAATTCCTTTGGTCTCTGTGGTCTAATGTGTGGTGATCCAGCATTATAGGAACTTCCCGAAAGACCCAAATGCACCAATGTTTAGATCCCGGTACCCATTCTCACACTTTAGTCCTTTTCTTGATTAGGGCCTTAAGCATCACAGAGATTTATTGGATCACTATTGCATCCATTAACCTCTGCTTCTGTGAGCAAGCAGAGGTTGGTAAAGGATAGCCAATTTTTCTTAATTTCTCAGCTTCTTCTCTGTTATCAAAAATATTTACAGTCACAGGCAAATCAATCAAGCCACAAATATCTAAGAAGGACCCACTAGGCACAAAGCCCTATAGGGCCGTCCTGCCCCTCCCTCCATTGTCACAGTCCTAAGGAAAAGTACAAGCTAGTCTACCTCTAAGACTACGGAGACAGGATTCATCCAATGATACCTTAGCTAACAGTATATTCCCTTTAGGAATGAACTTCAGGGTTTGATGTGGGTCAGGAGGGAAGGAAAGAAAAGAGAAAGCTCATCAAGAGGTAGAAGAGACTATAAATTTCTAGTGGAAAATGCTCAATTGATAGTTAGAAAGTAGGACTAGGGTTCTTAAAAAAAGACAGGTCAAGTGATAAAGTCAGTTCTAAAATCAGAAAGTCTGACTCATTCACAAATCAGATTCATCCATTCAGTAAATTGGGTTGAGTGACTTCTAAGTCCTCATTATTGAAAGCAAGGTCCTAGGCCGGCAGCAGCAGCATCACCTAGGAACTTGCTACACATGCAGGCTCTCAGCTCCCATCCCACAAACAGTGAATCCAAACCCACATTTTAGTAAGATCCAGAGGTGACTCACAGGCTTGTTACAGTTTGAGGAATTCTGGTCTGAGTGCCAAGCATTGGCTATACATGTATCTACAAATGGAGGCCAGGAAATCTGTTTCAACAGATCATTCTGAGCTACCGAGAAAGAACAAGTCCTAAGCTTGTCCTCCTCTACAAATCTAGAGAATTCTCAAGCGGCTGGTGCCTCCCATCTGGTACCTAATTCCTTCAGTGGAAGACTGCTATGGCTGCTTTACAATTCAGAAAAGTGAAAAGTGAAGTCGCTCAGTCGTGTCTGACTCTTTGCGATCCCATGGACTGTAGTCTACCAGGCTTCTCTGTCCATGGGATTTTCCAGGCAAGAGTACTGGAGTGGGTTGCCATTTCTTTCTCCATTAGAATTCAGAAGAGCCCCCTTTTCAACCACTGGGACAGCAGAAGAAATGCTGAATGAGAACTCAGAATGCATTTTCCCTGTTGGACAGTGCTTGTTATTTGTTGTTATATGTTGATATGATTTAGACTTCTCAATTAATTTATATAAAGCATTTATACTTTCAAAAATTATCTGTAACAACTTATATATTTAATAAGGCTATTCAAATACAAAGAAAAATCAGACTTTAGACAGGAAGAAGAAGCAAAAGGAAATGCTTCAAGCACCTTGAATATCATGATTATTTAAACTAAGCAGTAGTTATAGTTTGAGGTTGCTGGTAGCTAAAGCAAAAAAGGAAACATGATGAGTTCTGAAACTATCATTATCTGAAAATTACTACCCAAAGGAGGTAAGAGATATTTTTGAGAGATCAGTGTTAGGAGGAAGAAGTTAAATATATATATAAAAAAGAGAGATTAAAGACACAATTCTGACTCCAAAATCTTTAGACAAAAAGACTTCAGATGGGTGTCAAGAGTAAATGTTTTATATTTTACGTACACCCTTCAAACTCTGCCTAAAACTCTTCAGGATAAGAAATATGTTTCCTAACACTTTTGTCCCCTTACTGAGGTACTGAATGCAACCTGCAAATTCAATACTAGTGAAAATATATTTCCTTCATTTCCTCTCCATTGCAGACTGAGAATTTAAATCACTGAGACTTTCAAAACTTTTTCAAGTGTTACATCTTGTTTGACCTTCACAACGACCTTCTGAGATTACTTCCTCTATTGAAGAAAGCAGACCCAGGAACTTCACAGCACTTGCCTAACATGACATAGTGGGTCAGCCCTGGAAGTTAATCTGAAATCTACATCTGCCAACACCCAGCCTGGTGTACTTGACTCCACAAGTTGCCCATTCTTGGAAGTCAAGATTTAATTCCAGTGAGCAGCCCCAAAGTCATTTCCAACTACCAAACAGCATATTCTTCAGGGAAGGAACTCTTCAAGACAAGAGGAAGATAGATCTGTAATATATTGCAAGGCCAGTGACTTCCTGCACTTAGGAAACTCCTTCTTTAAAGGGTCAATAGGAGAGGGCTCTCCAGCTAAAACATTCCTGCATTCAAGCACTTGATAGCTCAGTTGAAACCCTAAGAGGAGGTTTTAAAGTCTAAAAATAACTGCTAGAGGAAGGGAAAAGTAAGTCCACCATAATTAAATACAACCAATGAAAGAGATGTCTGCTGGGGTGGGCCATTCAGCGACAAGCTGGTTCTGCCAGAATATAACTCAAGAAAAGGTGTCCACATCAAAACTGAAACTGCAGAAAAACAGCGTGAGGATGAACTGTGCAGTAGGGGAGGCTGGTCACAGAGAGGATGACCACAGAGATTCAGAATACAAATAATGTGATCTCCACTGCAGGGAGAGCCCAGCGTCACTCCAGGAGGAAGCCTTCAGAGTCTCCCTGCCAGGAAAACCAAGCCAAGAGCAAAAGCATCTCTAGTTCCTTCTCTCCTCACCACTAATCCACCACTGAGGCAAACAAATTGGACACCTGGGGCTCTGAATAACAGATACCAGCTCATGATGCTGCTTGAGTGCATCTGTGAATTTACCCTGGGGGCTGTTTAGTGACTAATTATGTTTCCCTTTTTGTTGCCGTGGCTAGGAAGCTCAGAACCTGCCTGAGGTTCAGGACCAAATGGTGTCTATTTCTTTGTGGCTTTGAATTTACACTTATTTCCTTCACCATTTTATCTGGTTCAGTTCAGTTGCTCAGTCGTGACTGATTCTTTGCGACCCCATGAACCACAGCACGCCAGGCCTCCCTGTCCATCACCAACTCCCGGAGCTCACTCAAACTCACCTCCATCGAGTTGGTGATGCCATCCAGCCATCTCATTCTCGGTCGTCCCCTTCTCTCCTTTATCTGGTAGGTGACCATCTTTATAACTGCTAAATTTACCTTGGAATGAGGTGGGATAAAGATGAGAAATGAATAGGAAGGAAGGAAGAGAAAAGGAAGGATCCATGATTGTGTGTGTCTGTGTGAGGGAGAGAGTGGGAATGGGGGGGAGAGAGAGAAGAGGAGAGAAAGGATATGTGTGAGTTAAGAATTCAGGTGCAAATAAACAAATGGGACCTAATTAAACTTAAAAGCTTTTGCACAGCAAAGGAAACCATAAACAAAATGAAAAGACAGCCTATGGACTGGGAGAAAATATTTGCAAACCAGGCTGCTGACGAGGGATTAATTTCCAAAATATACAAACAGTTCATACAGCTTAATATCAAAAAAACAAACAACTCAGTGAAAAAATAGGCTGCTGCTGCTGCTGCTAAGTGACTTCAGTCGTGTCTGACTCTGTGTGACCCCATAGACGACAGCCCACCAGGCTCCCCCGTTCCTGGGATTCTCCAGGCAAGAGAACCGGAGTGGGTTGCCATTTCCTTCTCCAATACATGAAAGTGAAAAGTGAAAGTAAAGTCGCTCAGTCGAGTCCAACTGTTAGCAACCTCATGGACTGCAGCCCACCAGGCTCCTCCATCCATGGGATTTTCCAGGCAAGAGTACTGGAGTGGGGTGCCATTGCCTTCTCCGGAAAAAATGGGCAGAAGACCTAAATAGACATTTCTCCAAAGAAGATTCGCAGGTGGTGAACAGGCACATGAAAAGATGCTCAATATCATTAATTATTAGAGAAATGCAGATCCAAACTACAGTGAGGTATCACCTCACACTAGTCAGAATGGCCATCATTTAAAAAGTCTACAAATAAGAAATGCCAGAGAGAGTGTGGAGACAAGGGAACCCTCCTACACAGTTGGTGGGAATTAAATTGGTGCAGCCTCTGGGGATAACAGAATGCAGAGTCCTTAAAAAACTAAAAATATAATCTTGCAATCCCACTCCTGGGCATATATCCAGAGAAAACTTGAATTCAAAAAGATACATGCACCCCAACGTTCATAGCAGGACTATTTACAATAACGAAGACAAGGAAGCAACTTTAATGTCCATCAACAGACGAATGGATAAAGATGTGATATATATACACACACACAATGGAATATTAGCCACAAAAAAATAATGAAATAATGTCATTTGCAGCAACATTGATTAACCTAGAGGTTATCATATTAAGTGAAGTAAGTCAAAGACCAATATCATATCACATTTCATGTGGAATCTAAAAAATACACAAATGAACTTGCAAAATAGAGACTCACAGACGTAGAAAACAAACTGATGTCTACCAAAGGGAATAGCAGGGTGGGAGGGAGATAAAATTAAGAGTCTGGGATTAACATGTACCCACAGCTGGGGACAGCACAAACCTGGGCACCCAGAGCTCAATGCCCCTACCCTGGCTTATGAACTCAAGACTCAGACATTTCCCCAGTCAACGAAATTTATTCCCTGCCTCCTTCCACTCACCCCAGGCTTGGCTAGGATACTTTGGGCCTTTCTTTCCTTTACCTAAAAAGGTAATTCATTATTCCTTAGGAGTAATATATCATAGTGTTTGGTTTGAGAGGTTTATTTTTATTTGGATTTAAGACAAATGAAAAGGAGTCTGCTTCAGCTTGGCTGAATGGACCAAAATGGAAACAAAGGCATCAGAATTCTCTTTCCCTCCCCAGTCCTGATCTGCTGATTTACCAGTGCACAAGCCTTCTTGCAGAGGCAATGTACCTTAAAAAATGATACAAATGAAGTTATACACAAAACAGAAATAGACTCATAGAAAACAAATTTATGGTTACCAAGGGGAAAGGGGAATAAATTAGGAGTTTAGGATTAAAATATACACACTACACTATATAAAATAGATAACCAACAAAGATCCACTGTATAGCATAGGCAACTAGACTCAATATCTTACAATAATCTATAATGAAAGAGAATATAAAAAGGAATGTATATATGTATAATTGAATCACTTTGTTGCACATCTGAAATTAACACAACATTGTAAATCAACTATATTTCAATTAAAAAAAAAACCCAGCTACTGAAAAACATTTTTAAAAACATATACACACTGCTATGTATAAAACAGGTAGACAGTAAGGACCTACTGTTATAGCATAGGGAATTATACTCGATATCTTGTAACAACTTATAATGTAAAGGAATGCGAAAAAAGGCAGATTTTATATACATCTGAATCACTTTGCCATGGACTTGAAACTAACACAACATTGTAAATTAACTATTGTTGTTGTTCAGTGGCTAAGTCGTATCTGACTCTTTGTGACCCCATGGACCACAGCACGCCAGGCTCCTCTGTCCTCTACTATCTCCCAGAGTTTCTCCTGGAACTATACCTTAATAAAAAACCATGCCTTAAAAAATATATATATATGTACACATACATATCTTTAAAAAAACAGTTCAAGTGCATCATTGTGAGTAATGAAAATAAAATCAAAACATCTCCTGAAAGTCCCCCGTGAGTCAATAGGAGCCTCTAGGTAAAGATGGTTGACAGAGCTATCAACTACCAACTACCAACTTATTGAGGAAGCAGATCAAAACTAAAACTACTGATATTGTTGTCCATGCCTGTAATACCCACAGCCACCATTCCTGAAAAATTACCCTTACTGTGCCCTTTGCCACACTGTCCTTTTTTATTTAGGAATAATTTACATACAGTAAAATGCACATGTCTTAAGTGTTCAACTCAAGTTCTGACAATTCTATACACTCTTGTAACCACCAGTCCTGTAAAGATAGAAATGAGCTCCCCTCCCCAGTGTTGCTTGTTGATTTGTGTCACTTTTAAGTCAGTTCCCTCCCAGGAAGACAACCAATGTTTGATTTCTATTGCTTTAGATTCGTTTTGTTCTGTCCTAGAATTTAGCATAAATGGAATCATGCTGTTTGTTCCTCTGCTTTCTTTCACTCAACATAATGCAGTTCACCCATGTTATGTATCAGTAATTTGTTCTTTTGTATTGCTCTATATTATTCAGTTACATGAATATACCAACCTACTCCAATATTCTTGCCTGGAAAATTCCACGGACAGAGGAGCCTGGCGGGCTACAGTCCATGGCATCAAAAAGAGTCGGACACAACTGAGTGACTGAACACATTGCTGTATTGTATTCAATTACATGGATATACCATGATTTGCTTTTCACCTGTTGATGGACATGCAGATTGTTTCTGGTTTCTAGCTATTAAGAATGAGACTGCCATGAACATTGTTGCACATATCTTTCAGGAACATATCTCTTGGATAGGTTTTCATATCTCTTGGATAAATATCTATAAGTTTAATTATAGAGTTATAGGGTAGATTGTATGCTTAACTTCTTAAGAAACTGAAAAACAATTCTCCATAATGGTTGCTGCTGCTGCTAAGTCACTTCAGTTGTGTCCGATTCTGTGCAACCCCATAGACGGCAGCCCACCAAGCTCCCCCGTCCCTGGGATTCTCCAGGCAAGAACACTGGAGTGGGTTGCCATTTCCTTCTCCAATGTGTGAAAGAGAAAAGCAAAAGTGAAGTCACTCAGTCGTTTCCAACTCGTAGCAACCCCACGGACTGCAGCCTACCAGGCTCCTCCATCCATGGGATTTTCTAGGCAAGAATGTCGACCAGCAGCATATGAATGTTTCAGGTCATTATAATGTATATCTAATGACATCTGGTCCCATCACTTCATGGGAAATAGATGGGGAAACAGTGGAAACAGTGTCAGACTTTATTTTTTCGGGCTCCAAAATCACTGCAGATGCTGATTGCAGCCATGAAATTAAAAGACGCTTACTCCTTGGAAGGAAAGTTATGACCAACCTAGATAGCATATTAAAAAGCAGAGACGTTATTTTGCCAACAAAGGTCCATCTGTCAAGGCTATGATTTTTCCCGTGGTCATGTATGGATGTGAGAGTTGAACTGTGAAGAAAGCTGATTGCCGAAGAATTGATGCTTTTGAACTGTGGTGCTGGAGAAGACTCTTGAGAGTCCCTTGGAATGCAAGGAGATCCAACCAGTCCATTCTAAAGGAGATCGATCCTGGGTGTTCACTGGAAGGACTGATGCTAAAACTGAAACTCCAATATTTTGGCTACCTCATGCGATGAGTTGACTCACTGGATAAGACTCTGATTCTGGGAGGGATTGGGGGCGGGAGGGGACGGGGACGACAGAGAATGAGATGGCTGGATGGCATCACCGACTTGATGGACATGAGTTTGAGTGAACTCCGGGAGTTGGTGATGGACAGGGAGGCCTGGCGTGCTGTGATTCATGGGGTCACAAAGAGTCGGACACGACTGAGTGACTAAACTGAACTGAACTGAACTGAAGTGGTATTTCATTATGGTTTTAGTTTGCCTTTCCCTGTTGAATAAAGATATTGAATATCTTTTCACCTATTTATTGTTCATTCATATATCTTCCTTTATGAGTTTCTCTGCTCAGATCTTTTGCTCATGATTTTATGGGGCTGTTTGTCTTCTTATTGGTGAGTTTTGAGAGTTCTTGGTATTTCTTGGATACAAATTCTTTGTGAGATCTATGATTTCCTGGTTGCTCAGATGGTAAAGAATCTGCCTGCAATCCAGGATCCCTGGGTTCCCAGAGGAGGAGATGGCAACCCACTCCAGTATTCTTGCTTGGAGAATTCCATGGACAGAGAAGCCTGGCAGGCTACATGGGGTCTCAAAGAGTAGGACACAACTAAGCGACTAACACACACACACCATGCAGATATATGTATTACAAATATTTTCTTATTTTCTCTAGTCTATGTCCGACCTTTTTATTTTCTTAACAGTATCTTTTGATGAGCAGAAAATTTTACTTTTAAGGTTAGTGCTTTCCATGTCCTGACAAACAAGTCTTTGCCTATCCCAACATAACTAAGATATTCTCCTATGCTTTCTTTTAGAAGATTTATGGCTCTGATTTTATATTATGTCTATGCTGCTGCTGCTAAGTTGCTTCAGTAATGTTAGACTCTGTGCGACCCCATAGACAGCAGCCCACCAGGCTCCGCTGTCCCTGGGATTCTCCAGGCAAGAACACTGGAGTGGGTTGCCATGTCCTAATCCATCTCAAATTAATTTTGAATGTGAACTTGTAGGAGTCGAGGCTCATTTCCCCTTGTAGGGCTATCCAGTTGTTCCAGAATACTTTGTTGAAAAAGTTTTCTTGTCTTGCATTGAGATAACTTGACACCTCTGTCAATTACCATGTTACATATTTAATCTTCACAAGCCTGTGGTGTATTTTCCCCATTTTACAGATTAGGAAAATGGAATACTATTCAGACATAAAAAATGAAATTTTGCCATTTGCAACAACATGGATGGACCTGCAGAGTATTATGGTTAGTGAAATATCAGATCAAGAAAGACAAATACTCTGTTATCACTTATATGTGGAGTTTACAAATAAAACAAACTAGTGGAAAAGAAATGCAAAAAAGCAAAATGGCTGTCTGAGGAGGCCTTACAAATAGCTGTGAAAAGAAGAGAAGCGAAAAGCAAAGGAGAAAAGGGAAGATATAAGCATCTGAATGCAGAGTTCCAAAGAACAGCAAGGAGAGATAAGAAAGCCTTCCTCAGTGATCAATGCAAAGAAACAGAGGAAAACAACAGAATAGGAAAAACAAGAGATCTCTTCAAGAAAATTAGAGATTACAAGGGAACATTTCATGCAAAGATGGGTTCGATAAAGGACAGAAATGGTATGGACCTAACAGAAGCACAAGATATTAAGAAGAGGTGGCAAGAATACACAGAAGAACTGTACAAAAAAGATCTTCACGACCAGGATAGTCACGATAATGTGATCACTGACCTAGAGCCAGACATCTTGGAATGTGAAGTCAAGTGGGCCTTAGAAAGCATGACTACAAACAAAGCTAGTGGAGGTGATGGAATTCCAGTTGAGCTATTTAAAATCCTGAAAGATGATGCTGTGAAAGTGCTGCACCCAATATGCCAGCAAATTTGGAAAACTCAGCAGTGGCCACAGGACTGGAAAAGGTTAGTCTTCATTCCAATCCCAAAGAAAGGCAATATCAAAGAATGCTCAAACTACCGCACAATTGCACTCATCTCACACGCTAGTAAAGTCATGCTCAAAATTCTCCAAGCCAGGCTTCAGCAATATGTGAACCGTGAACTCCCAGATGTTCAAGCAGGTTTTAGAAAAGGCAGAGGCACCAGAGATCAAATTGCCAACATCCCCTGGATCATGGAGAAAGCAAGAGAGTTCCAGAAAAATATCTATTTCTGCTTCATTGACTATGCCAAAGCCTTTGACTGTGTGGATCACCATAAACTGTGGAAAATTCTGAAAGAGATGGGAATCCCAGACCACCTCACCTGCCTCTTGAGAAACCTGTATGCAGGTCAGGAAGCAACAGTTAGAACTGGACATGGAACAACAGACTGGTTCCAAATAGGAAAAGGAGTACGTCAAGGCTATATATAGTCACCCTGCTTATTTAACTTACATGCAGAGTACATCATGAGGAATGCTGGGCTGGAAGAAGCACAAGCTGGAATCAAGATTGCTGAGAGAATTATCAATAACCTCAGATATGCAGATGACACTACCCTTATGGCAGAAAGTGAAGAGGAACTCAAAAGCCTCTTGATGAAAGTGAAAGAGGAGAGTGAAAAGGTTGGCTTGAAGCTCAACATTCAGAAAACAAAGATCATGGCATCTGGTCCCATCATTTCATGGGAAATAGATGGAAAAACAGTGGAAACAGTGTCAGACTTTATTTTTTTTGGGCTCCAAAATCACTGCAGATGCTGATTGCAGCCATGAAATTAAAAGACGCTTACTCCTTGGAAGGAAAGTTATGACCAACCTAGATAGTATATTAAAAAGCAGAGACATTAACTTTGCCAACAAAGGTCCATCTAGTCAAGGCTATGGTTTTTCCCATGGTCATGTATGGATGTGAGAGTTGGACTGTGAAGAAAGCTGATCGCCAAAGAATTGATGCTTTTGAACTGTGGTGTTGGAGAAGACTCTTAAGAGTCCCTTATACTGCAAGGAGATCCAACCAGTCCATTCTAAAGGAGATCAATCCTGGGTGTTCATTGGAAGGACTGATGCTAAAGCTGAAACTGCAATACTTTGGCCACCTCATGCGACGAGTTGACTCACTGGAAAAGACTCTGATGCTGGGAAAGGTTGGGGGTGGGAAGAGAAGGGGACGACCGAGAATGAGATGGCTGGATGGCATCACCGACTCTGTGGACATGAGTTTGAGTCAACTCCGGGAGTTGGTGATGGACAGGGAGGCCTGGCGTGCTGTGATTCATGGGGTCGCGGAGAGTCGGACACGACTGAGCGACTGAACTGAACTGAACTGAGTGAATATAATAAAAGAGAAACAGACCCACAGATATAGATAACAAACTGGTAGTCACCACTGGGGAGAGGATGGGGGAGGGGTAATATAGGGGTAGAGAATTAAGAGATACAGACTACTATGTATAAAATAGATAAGCAACAAGGATATATTGCATTGCACAGGAAAAGATAGATTTTATAATAACTTTGACTAGTGTGTAATCTGTAAAAGTATTGAATCACTATGTTATACACCTAAAGCTAATATACCTTTGTAAATCAATTATGCTTCAATAAGAAAAGGAAAGTAATAAACTCTTCAAACATAGTTGTCTCCAGAAAACTGTAGGTGCATCATAAATATGAAACATGTATGTTCTACTAGGACACAGAGAGATTACAAAAGAGGCTGAAGCCTGAATTATGGGGCACTGTCACAAAAGAAGACTTCCAAGGTTATTGAGCTGCTGTGAGATGTAAGGTTATTGAGCCGAGCTGCTGGCCACAGACACCCACACTGGAAGCTCAAAGGGCACCAAGAAATGCAGCTAAGAAGCAGCACCCTTGTAGGGCAGGTTGTCTGGGGGTCAGAAAAGCCACAGCCCACACAGAGGTTGATGTGGTTACTAAGTTAATTCTTCAAAAGAGCTGCCCCTCAAAAGAGATGATGGAGCGATTTCCATCTCAAAGATACTGTCAGCAGGAAATCATGGGATGACCCAAGCTAGAGGCTAAGGTCTCCAGGGAAGGAAGGCAGTCTCTAGAGAAACACAGAGGTGATCCATCATGAGGACAGAAGGTCAGTGTCCACAAATTCAGAGGGATTAAAAACAAAAGGACAGAGCTCATGACAAAAAGTGAAATCTAAGCAGTAGGAAGAGAAACTCCAGATATAGAAGCCAATCAGTTTCACTTTAAAATCACTTTGGCGGGGTCTGAGGAACCACCCTTCCTATCAGGACACAATCAAACATTCTTATCTCCACAATCAAAGTGGAGAATTCAGCACATCTCTGGGAAACAGAGAACAAAGGATTTGGGCTTTTTAAGAAAGAACTATCTGTTGCTCTGGGCTTCCCTGGTGGCTCAGAGGTTAACGCGTCTGCCTCCAATGAGGGAGACACGGGTTCGATCCCTGGGTCGGAAAGATCCCCTGGAGAAGGAAATGGTAACCCACTCCAGTATTCTTGCCTGGAGAATCCCATGGACGGAGAAGCCTGGTAGGCTACAGTCCACGGGGTCGCAAAGAGTCGGACACGACTGAGTGACTGAACAGAACAGAACAGTCCTCTAAGTTATTAGAATATATCTTCAGTCCTACCTTTCAGTTCAGTTCAGTTCAGTCGCTCAGGCGTGTCTGACTCTTTGCGACCCCATGAATCACAGCACGCCAGGCCTCCCTGTCCATCACCAACTCCCGGAGTTCACTCAAACTCATGTCCATTGAGTCGGTGATGCCATCCAGCCATCTCATTCTCTGTCGTCCCCTTCTCCTCCTGCCCCCAATCCCTCCCAGAATCAGAGTCTTTTCCAGTGAGTCAACTCATTGCATGAGGTGGCCAAAGTACTGGAGTTTCAGCTTTAGCATTCCGTTCCGTTCCGTTCCGTCACTCAGTCGTGTCCGACTCTTTGCGACCCGTGGACTGTAGCCTACCAGGCTTCTCCGTCCATGGGATTCTCCAGGCAAGAATACTGGAGTGGGTTACCGTTTCCTTCTCCAGAGGATCTTCCCGACCCAGGGATCGAACCCGGGTCTCCCGCATTGGAGGCAGACGCTTTAACCTCTGAGCCACCAGGGAAGCCCATCCTTCCAAAGTCCTACCTTTAGAGTTCTACAAATAGAACCTTGCAATTAACGACAAGGTTCACCATTACAGTAGCTCATGAGAAAGTTAGATTGATGAATCAAATCAGTGTATTAAACATTTTTTTCTGTATGTCTCTTCAGGTCTTTGTAATCTTTTATTATTCTCTGAAGAAAACAGAAACAACATGGAGTTTCTCACCAGATACAAGGCAATTTGGTTAAAATATATGTGCAAACACAGGAACTCAAATGAAATCTCAAATTACACACACAAATGAAAGGAAGGACAGGTAATTCACAAATAGCCATTAAGCCATGTAGTATCAACAGCCACCCTTTATTAAAGGTTTAATGTGGTAGGGCAGGCCCTATGCTCAGCACTTCACAGACGGGAATTTAATCCTCAGGAAATTCTGTGATTGGGACTTCCCTGGCAGTCCAGTGGCTAGGAGTCCACGCTTTCACTGCAGGGGGCCAAGGTTCAATTCCTGGTCAGGAAACTAAAATCCCACATGTCACACAGCAAGGACAAAAAAAAAAAATCCTGTGATAATAATAACAATGGCAACTGATAAAATATTATTTCGTTTCTCAGACCAAGCGTGGGAGGGAGACACTATCATTATCCCATTTTATAGATAAGCAAAGAATTTAAATACACAAAATAAATATAAAGACACTAAATATAGTTCTTGTGATCATGTAACTAGGGAGTGTGGACCATGGAATCAATCCAAGTGTCTGATCCTGTTATCTGTGTCTTTAACTACAAGACACTCCCCACATTTAACAAATGAGGTGACTGAACCCTAGAGAAGATAGAGCTCTGGTCCTCCTAATTTCAAGTCTCCATGATCAAATGGATTTTCACACCCAACCTAACTTCTATTTGCATTTTTTTTGAGGATTTCATACAACAGGAAATCCCAGGGCTTCAAACCAATACCCGCTCCATGGTAAAGGACCATCTCAAGAGAAACTGGATGGGTATCCGAGTGATGCACCCCGACCTACACACCGCCCTGAAGATGGCCCTGAGCACCTTTTGGACAACAGTGTCAACCATGCATCATCATTTGACTCCCACTTACCCTGGCAGGAATAGGAGAACTATTTAGGACTTACAGTGAATACATGTAGGGAACATAAGGAAAGATAGTCTATTGCTCCATATTTTTTAACTAATAAATTAACCTAAAGCCCGCAGCAGATGGAAGAAAGCTGAGTAATGAAAAAGAGTAGTGGACACCAGCTGTTGGCATTTTACCCCCTTCTCCCCATCTGTGGGGTTTTATTCAAAGTGTTCTGCCATTCCACCACCCAGTGACGACATGTGACTCAAGTTAGACCAATAGATCAATCCCAGAAATTCAATTTTAACTGGAGAAATGCAAAGAGAGGTTTCTTTTTTGAATTGATTCACACTGGATAGAGTGACCATTGGTTCCTACTATGAGGTCTCCCAGAGCTTCTAAGGCCCTATTCCTCTGAAACGGGGTCTAGCAGCTTTCTCTTCCATTCTATGAGCAGCCTCCAACACATAGCTTTTCAGCTAAGGTAGCTAGGGTTCTTTTCGGTTGCCTGCAACCAAAAACCCTTAACTGAATCTCAAGTTGACCAAGAGGAGGCATCCCTTGACATGGTGAATCTCAGCATCAGAATCTACTGCAGAGATCAGAAAGTGACTGACTGACTGATATAGGAAAAATGAATGGAGAAATGGGGCTGTTTCCAGAGACAAGAAGATGAAAGAATAGGCTCTAATTTTGTTGGTTTTTAATTACAGAGTTTTTCACCCCCTGGAATTCTCTGTCCCTTGCATGATTCACACCTTCTATGGATACTCATCACTTAAGCCCATATATTTTTCATCCTGTGAGAAGTAACTCAGATGTCTAGAGCATGATGCTAATGAGGGCAGCACTTCTGACTTGACTTTTGTGGGCTGGTTACCTTAGTTCTGAGTCACAGACAAGAATGGGCACTTGAAACCCAATCAAAGTTCTTTTAACATTTCATGGGGCTGGAGTAATGAAGTTGATGGACAACACTAATCACTGTCACAAATTCAGGTTCAGCTCATATTTCTTAAAACTTTGAGCCATGCCAGGTAGTGCATTAGGCACTTCACAAGCATTATCTCATTGACCATCAAGCAGGCACTCGTAACAAATGAATCCAAGTGGATTACAAATGAGTGACATAACCATGTTGAAGACCAGTGAGGAAGGAAGGAACTGAGCTAAGCAATTTTGGAAAACAGTGTCTTAACTGGATACTACAAGGCTAAAGACATAAAGAAGTTTCTCTAGTTGGTAACTCTGTTTCTTACAGGAGTACTGGGTTCAGTTCAGTTCAGTTCAGTCGCTCAGTCGTGTCCGACTCTCTGCGACCCCATGAATCACAGCACACCAGGCCTCCCTGTCCATCACCAACTCCTGGAGTACATTCAAACTCATGTCCACAGAGTCGGTGATGCCATCCAGCCATCTCATTCTCTGTTGTCCCCTTCTCCTCCCGCCCCCAACCTTTCCCAGCATCAGAGTCTTTTCCAGTGAGGCAGCTCGTCGCATGAGGTGGCCAAAGTACTGCAGTTTCAGCTTTAGCATCAGTCCAGTACTGGGTTAGCAATTCCAAAACCACTTTGTGTGTATGCTAGTGAACACATAAGAAATTATCTTGCTGGTGATAAGAACCAAATTTCCTACTGCTAGAGGAAGAAGTTGAAAATAAGGAAAGAAGGAGGTGAGAATAATCTGTCATGCTAGATGACCATGGGAGGTAGCAATATGAATTTATTGCTAAATTTTTGTGGTTAAAATATGTACAACAGAAAATTCAGTGGCATTAATTACATTCATATTGTTTTGCAACCATCAACATTATCCATCTCCAGAGCTTTACTTAATATCATCCCAAACTGAAACTCTGTAACTTCTCAGGGTCTCATTGTTCCTTTCCTGTAGTGTCTTTGGTTTTGCTACCAGGGCTCATGGTTAATTCGAATACATATACAGCTACAAAAATACAGAAAGAAATTTAGATACATGTGTGTGCATAGGTTAGAATATACACATGTGTGTCCTAGCTCAGACTGTCTTCTGAGAGATCCTATAAATAGTAATAACTAGTAGCAATGAGCATACCTGCTACCCTGTTCTTGGTCTCTAATACCATGCTACCATAAAAGGAACTCTCGCCCCTTGAAGAAGTGGTTGATTTCAGGACTGGAGCAGGAAAAATATAAAATGAACTTGGAGCATTTCACAGTGGCAGAAAGTTAAAAAGTAAGTTTTTTACCAAAAAATAAGAAGACTGTAAGGGCATATTAAAAAGCACAGGCACCAACCTGAAAGAGCAAAAGCTGGAACAATTTGAGCAACAAGATAACAATAGTATTGGATCATAACTGAAAGATTAAAATAAATATTCTCTGAGTCCATAGTGTAATAAATAAATGGTTGAATGAATAAGTAATAAATAGATAGGAAAGGACAATACTTCCTTTCAGAAGAATTCCAATAAATAAGTGTAAGAGGAATTAGAGAAATAGTAAATCACTATCAGAACACTGCTGTAGTACCCACTGGAGGCACAACCCACTGATGGTTATTAAAATTAGTGAGTTAAAATGTAAGGAGAAACTGGATATTTTGATAATCTCAAACTATCTCCCCCAAAATAAATAGTCATTCATTTCAAAGTTAAATGCAGTCATTTTAAAGCAGACAGACCACCTTAGCCACGTGATAAAGGCTAACATCAGTAGTGACGTCATTATGACATCATGCACCCTCCAATACGACCCACTGACAAGGGCACATCGCCTCAGTGGCATTCATCCCAATAACCCATAACTCCAGTCTAATCAGAAGGAAATATCAGACAAACCCAAACACAGATATCGTCTACAAAATCTCTGATCTGTATTTTTCAAAAATATCAAAGTCATGAAAAACAAGATTGAAAGATTGTCTCAGATCCAAGGAGACTAAAGAGGCAGTAAACCTAAGTGCATCCTGGACTGAATTCTGGAACAGAAAAAAGAGGTTAGAAAAACAGGAAGTTCTACAGTCGTCTGTAATTAGTTAGTAATATTATGCCAATGTTAACGTCTGGGTTTTCATAATTATACTACATTTCTCTAAGATTTTAACATTTGAGATAGCCTGATAAAGGATATATAGAAGCTCTCTGTACTACATTTAGACTTCCCTGAGAGTCTAAAATTATCCCAAAATTAAAGATTTAATATCTAAAGAAAAAAACAGACACACAGAATGAAAATTATGATAGTCCTGAGACATGATCTTTCTCGGCAACAACGGAACACTCATTTTTCATGAATTAGGAACTCACAGTAAGAGTTCACTGTTTCTCCCCACTAGAAGTATAAAGCCCTCAGGGTCCATTGATGAGGCAATGGATTTAGGAAGCACCGTGGCATTGGCCTGAGGCAGATCTGAGCTTGAATTTGGGGAATTTGTCAGGGAAAAGTTGTTTCACATCTCTGAAATGTAACGTTTCCAGATTTGTTGTGAATATTGAATGAGGTCATACTTCAGAAAGCACTTTTCCACAGTAGGTATTCACTGAATATCATTTTAGGGACTTCCCTGGTGGCCCAGTGGTTAAGAGTCTACCTTGCAGCGCAGGGGAAGTAGGTTCGATCCCTGGTGGGGAAACCAGGATCCCACATGCCTGGGAGAAACTAAGCCGGTGCACCACAGCTAGAGAGTCAGTGCACCAGAGCAAAGACCCTGAATGATGCAACTAAGACCCAGCACAGCCAAATGGATAGTGAAAAAGCCTTTCTTTCCTTTGCTTCTGCTTTAAGCATGTTGGAATATGAAAGGAAAACAAGATGTGTTCCCTGTTATGTCAGGGCCTTATAATCTAGATGGGGACAAAATGTACACGGGTGTAAAATAATGACCAAAGAACGGCCTCACACTCTGATACCATCAAATGCTGCATTCACCTGAGAGTGGGACCATGTGTACCAGAGCACAATCCACACGAAAGGAGAGAAGAGAGAAATATGAGCCAGCATCTCCCGGGCAGCCTTTGAGAGCAGCGGGACTGCCCTGAGCCTAGAGTCCAAGGTCAAAGACTGGGTGGGGCTGGGGGTGAAACCCAGAAGGTGAGCCCCCTTCTGGAGAGGGGAGGAAACAAAGGCGAGAAGACTGGAGTACGTGTGGGTGGATGCAGCTATTTCCACTTACTTTCCCATTATTTTTGCAGATAAAACAGACCAGTGGGAGATATGTTCATTTGGAGCAGAGGATGAATGTGAGGAAACAACAAACCCTCTTGACTAATTTAGGAGGAAGCAGAATTCTGGAGAGCTGAAAAGCAGCCCAAGTTGTTCTGGATGCTGGAGGCAGGAGAGACTGTGGCCGGTCAGTGAGGAAAAGTAAGGGCTCAAGGGAAGCATGATTTAGTTTGAACTGTATTTGATACACGGAAATGAGTTTCTTTTGTTTTATTGTCTGTTTGTTTTAATCAAAATATAATTAATTTACAATTTTAAATAGTTTTAAGTGTACAGCCAAGTGATTCATGTGTACGTGAGTGTGTGTGTGTATTCTTAGTGAATATATGTCTATCTAAGACCTGATACTGTGTATAAACTAGATAACTAATGAGAACCTACTGTATAGCACAGGGAACTCTATGCAATGCTCTGTGGTGACCTAAATGGGAAGAAAATTCAAAATAGAAGAGATAAATTTACACACATAGCTGATTCACTTTGCTATACAGTAGAAACTAACACAATATTCTAAAGCAACTATACTCCAATAAAAATTAATTTTTTAAATATATATATATATTTTTTTCAGATTCATTTCCCATATGGGTTATTACAAGATACTGAATATAGTTCCCTGTGTTATGCAGTTGTTGTTGTTTAGTTGCTAAGTCGTGTCCAAGTCTTTTGCGGCCCAAGGACTATAGCCTGCTATGCTCCTCTGTCCATGGGATTTCCCAGGCAAGAATACTGGAGCGGGTTGCCATTTCCTTCTCCAGGGGTTCTTCCAGACCCAGGGATCGAACCCAGGTCTCCCACATTGCGGGTAAATTCTTTACCAGCTGGCCCCAAGGGAAGGTCAAGAATACTGGAGTGGGTAGCCTATCCGTTCTCTTCCCGAGCACTGCAGGCAGATTCTTTACCAACTGAGCTATACAGTAGGTCCTTGTTATTTACTTATTTTAAATAAGCGCCAAAGAATTGATGCTTTTGAACTGTGGTGTTGGAGAAGACTCTCAAAGGAAATCAGTCCTGAATATTCATTGGAAGGACTGATGCTGAAACTGAAACTCCAATACTTTGGCCACCTGATGCAAAGAGCTGACTCATTGGAAAAGACCCTGATGCTGGGAAAGGTGGAGGGCAGTAGGAGAAGGGGACGACAGAGGATGAGATGGTTGGATGGCATCACCGACTCGATGGGCATGGGTTTGGTTGGACTCCAGGAGTTGGTGATGTTCAGGGAGGCCTGGCATGCTGCGGTTCATGGGGTCACAAAGAGTCAGACATAACTGAGTGACTGAACTGAACTGAACTGCAATATAGTAGTGTGCATATGTTAATCCCAAACTCCTAATTTATCCCTCCCCTCTCCTTCTCCCTATGGTAACCACAGTTTGTTTTCTATGTCTGTGAGTCTCTTTCTGTTTTGTAAATAAGTTTACTTGTATCCTATTTTTTCTAGATATCGCATATAGGTGACATCATATGAGATTTGTCTTTGTCTGGCTTACTTAGTGTGATAATCTTTAGGTCAATTTGTGTTGCTGCATTATTCATTCTTTTTTAAAGAATGGCATTATTTCATTCTTTTTTATGGCGGCATTATATCTAAGTACCACATCTTCTTTATCCATTCATCTGTTGATGGAAATATAAGTTGTTTCCATGTCTTGGCTATTAGAAATAGTGTTGCAATGAACATTGGAATGCCATATTTTTTAAATTAGTTTCTCCAAATATATGCCCAGGAATGGGATTACTGCATCATATGCTGCTGCTGTTATTGCTCAGTCTCTCAGTCATGTCTGACTCTTTGTGACTCCATGGTCAGCAGCATGCCAGGCTTCCCTGTCCTTCACCATCTCCTGGAGCTTGTTCAAACTCTTGTCCCTTGAGACAGTGATGCCATCCAACCATCTCATCCTCTGTCGTCCCCTTCTCCTCCTGCCCTCCACCTTTCCCAGCATCAGGGTCTTTTCCAATGAGTCAGCTCTTCGCATCAGGTGGCCAAAGTATCGGAGCTTCAGCTTCAGCATCAGTTCTTCCAATGAATATTCGGAATTGATTTCCTTTAGGATTGACTGATTTGATCTCCTTACAGTCCAAGGGAATCTCAAAAGTCCTCCATCGTACGGTAACTTTATTTTTAGTTTTGTAATGAATCCATACTGTTTTCCATAGTGGCTGTACCAATTTACATATCAACAGTATAGGAAGGTTTCCTTTTCTCCACACCACAGCATTTATTATTTGTAACCTCTTTGATGTTGGCCATTTTGACCAGATTGAGGTGATACCTCATTGTAGTTTTGATTTGCATTTCTCTAATAGTCGTTCCCAAGAGCATTTTTTCATGTGCCTGTTGGCCATCTGTACATGTTCTTTGGAGAAATGTCTATTTAGATCTTCTGCCCATTTTTTGATGGGTTTGTTTCCTTTTTTTTTTTTTTCACAGAAGTGGTTTAAGCAGAGGAATCCTATGATCATAGCATGGAATATTAGGCAGGATTCTGTTGCAGGGAAATAAAAACCACTTCAGCAATTTTAAGTGGAAAGAAAATTAAGTGTCTATAAAAATCATTGAAAAGGCTGGAGACTTGGTCTCTAGGCTGTCCTATTAGAGGGAATGTAAATTGGTAAAAATCTTTTTCAAAAGCTGTTGAATGGCACCTATTAAATTGTACATATATATTTTTAAAATTTTCATTGTGTATTAGCGTATCATTGATTTACAGTGTTATGTTAGCTTCAGATGTACAGCAAAGTAATTCAGTTATACATAAACATATATTAATTATTTTTCAAATTCTTTTCCCATATAGGTTATTTCAGAATATTGAGTAGAGTTTCCTGTCCTGTACCTTCAGTCCTTGTTGAATATATATATCTACATATATTATATCTATAATATTTTATTTAGGACATAAATAAATAGAAAAACTCAGTTCTATAAAAATCTCTTCTAGAAAAGAAAATTATGTATAAACACAAAAATATTTACAAGATTGTTCATGGGAGCATTTTTTCTACCAGTGAAAATAATTTTTTCTACTTCCTAAGTGGAAGAGGTTAAATAAAGGATGATATGGAATACTGTGCAATCATTAAAAGAATACATCGAGCCTTCATGGGAAAATCTCCCAGACATACTGTAAACTGAAAACCAAGTCACAAAGCAAAACCCACAGTATGTCCCATTATTGTGTTTTTACAGTACTTGGACTGAACGAATGCAGAGCAGCGTTCACAGTGCATGTCTCTCAGAAAGAACGATAGCTGGGAGCACGCTATGGAGAGGCTGTCATGTTTCCCTCTGAATATTCCTGCATTGTTTAATATCTGAATATTCATGCATTCATATATTACTAGTGTGGTAAAAACATGAGGAATTGGTCCCTCCTCCAAACCTCTTGCTAAAATACAATAAGGAAAACAATGCTGATCCTAAGTTGAATCATGATAGAGAGAGATGAGAAGTACCATTCTTCTCTTATAAGAAATGGACTGTTATCCATCTCAAGTAGAAATGATTACTGAAAGTCAGCAGCAAGTGAGTTTCTCCTTTTGTCCTGGTGAGCTGGGTAGTGGAGGGAGGAATGGAGACTTCATTTTTCCTTTACGTGCCAAATACATATGATTTTAGCATAAGGGATGCTTTGAAAGGCTGGCAGCAGAGCTCTGAATCCATTGGAAGACTGAAGATTGTAAGTTTAAAAAGCAGAAGAGGGCAAACCAGACAGCCCAAAAACATAGACAAGTTCCCATCTGGACAGAGTGTGGTCAGGTCACCCCCACCAGGACCAACACCACCCACCTCTGCCTGCCACAACATATCTCCAATGGACCCTGCATCCTTGCATCACTCCCTGAAAATTCCAAACCCTGATGGAAACATTTTATCGACCAGGCAAACAAGGAGTAAAGAAGGGTATCTGTTCCTCTCCTTGATTTAGTCATGGGCCTTGCCCATCCCCAAGACGCCAACAAGCAGAGACATGTCTCAAATAAGAAGGGTATTTTGATGCTGAGAAAACAAACAATGACAAATGTCAACCACATTTGGGGAGTTCAACTCAGATTTTGCTTATTTGTTGAAGAGATGCCCCATTGGCCTGTCCATTTGCCTTGGTCTAACGATTTCATTTGCTTCAGATTTTCATTTATTTCAAGTCAGCTTAGCACTTCACAAACCGCTTGAGGGAAGGAGGCTTCTAGAGAGGAGGTGGCCTCACTTCAGAAGAAGGCATCGGTGGCAGCATCCATGAGACAGGTATTTATGGAGCTGAGAGCCAGGGGAGGTGCCTGATGCCCTGTCCCACAGCGTTCGATTGAAGCAATGTGCCCTGTGTCAGGATCCCCATTGCATCGGGAAATGAAGCAAATGATTGGGAAGTGTATAGGCTGGCTGGCTGTGGGGGCCGGCGGATTGTAGCCATGCCTTCAGCAGACTGATGGGTTATACTCCAGAAAAGAGTTATTCAGCCTAGACTAGGAGACAAAAAAGCAAATTCAATTGAGGTTCATAAAACTTATGAAGCATATGCTGAGAAGTGCCTCAGCAACTCACTCTCAGCCTTGTCCCATAAATAACACAAGGACAAAGGGAGAAGGAAAATGAAATTGGAGACTAGGAAAAAAATCTCTTTCACACACCCAGGAGTTTAGATGAGGCATGCTCCTCCAGCAGGCAGTGGCTGCCAGAGCACACGGGATGGCAAACTGTCTTTGGAGAGGCCCATTTCATTTGATTTTTTTTTTTTTTACCACTTTTGGCCTTTGCAGGTATGGGGTATTGGCACTTCTTGATTTAGAATGCAATTATATGTTTATTGGAAAAGGAGGGGCCAGGAGGATGATTATTTCCCATGTGTAAGAGCAATTTGTAAATAACCATATTCATTTCTGCATTTCACCCCAGGCTCGCCATGTGATCCTCATCAATTCAGGAAAGGAAATATGTGAATTTCTTTAATCCAGGACATCTCTGGGCAGATGTGGACACAAGCAAAGAGAAATCTGAAGGTTTGGTCACATCTTGGCAGACATCAGAGTCCTTGCTTGCTGACAGCTGAAGGAGCAGGCATAAGCTGTTTCCAGCACTTTCTCACTTTTATCAAGCCACAAGGAAGAGTGGGTGCAGCTCCTGGTAGCTGCACCCCAGGAGCCTTTTGACTGAAACCACTTTTCTCTCTCATCCAGTAAACCAGCAGCTAAGGCAAGGGGGCTAATTGAGATAATACAATTACCTCGGAATGTATTGGTTACTGAATTTCTTTTTTAAGGGGCCAAGAAAAGCAAACAGGACTATGCTGCTCTCTCTTAGGCCATTCTCATGGCTTTAGGCCATCACTCCCTGTCAAAATGAAGGGACAGAACTGCCTCTGAAATCATTGAATGCAGAGAGAGCAATATTTGTGTGGCAGACAGAGCCAAGAAGATGCTGGGGGATGTGACCAAAGAGAAAAAGAGCCAAGACAAGAAATCAGGCTAAGCAGGAGCAGAAAGAACCCTGCCAGTCCTGGAGACATAAGTGGCCTGTCGGCGTCCTCACAAAGGATTGCTTCAATTTACATTTTTTTAAGGAACGAAAGACATGGGAGGCCAGATGCCATAATTTCAGACAAAGCAGTAGCTAGAAAGGCCAATTCTCCTACAGAGAACTAGACTGTATATTGTTTTCATTATCCATTCATATGCCCTCTGCTTTCACATAAAACCTAGTGCCCATTTCCAAAAGGGGAAATTTACTGCTGTCTACTAGCCCATTGTTATGGAAGCTATTTGTATCAGTTAGAAATATCTTCAGATGCAAATAAAACTTGACTATCAGGGACTTAAATAGGTAGAGATTTATTGGTTTTATGCGAGAAGCAGTCTGGGGGTTTGCAGTCTCACAATAGCTCAGAAACTCAACACCGGCATCCAGATTCCAGGTTCTTCTCTTCTTCCTGTTCCACAAGCCTTGTATCTTAAGCTTCTGTTCTCATGCTTGTTGCCACATGGCTCCAAAATAGCTGCTGCCTCTTAAATCATCACATATAATTCCAGGCAGGAAGCAAAGAAAGAAACAGAGAGAGGAAGCATTGAATCCAGAAGGGGAATGCTTTTCCAAAATTCCTTTAGCAGCATTCTGCTTACAACTTGGTAACCAGAATGATGTCCCATGGCCACACTTAGCTGCAAGGGAGTCTGAGAGGTGGGCATTTTTAGTGAAAGGAGTGACTATGGGACACCATAATATCTCAGTGAGCTCCTGACCACAGGTCACCATCACAGGTGAAACCCTCATGAAAATCAGTCTTTCTCGGAGGAAAAACAAATATCGTATATTAACGCACAGGCATGGAATCTAGAAAGGTGGTACAGATGAGTCTGTTTGCAGGGTAGTGATAGAGATGCAGATGTTGAGAACGGACATGCGGACATGGGGCCGGGAAAGAGGAGATTGAGACAAACTGGAAGAGTAGACTTCACTTTCACTTTTCACTTTCCTGCACTGGAGAAGGAATTGGCAACCCACTCCAGTGTTCTTGCCTGGAGAATCCCAGGGACAGGGGAGCCTGGTGGGTTGCCGTCTATGGGGTTGCACAGAGTCGGACACGACTGAAGCGACTTAGCAGCAGCAGCAGCATTAACACATATACACTACCATGTATAAAATGGATAGTTAGTGGGAAGCTGCTGTGTAGCCCAGGGAGCTCAGCTCAAGGGCTCTGCTAATCTAGAGGGGTAGGGTTGGGGGATGTGAGGGAGGGGATATATGTAGACTTACAGCTGATTTACTTCGTCATACAGCAGAAACTAACACAACATTGTAAAACAACTATACTTCCCCCTCCAAAAAAAGTTAGTCATTCTCTACATCCAATCCTTGATCTAGACCCTTGATCTAGACCCCACTCTGCATCACTCACACATGCATACATGCTAAGTCGCTTCAGTCATGTCCAACTCTTTGAGACCCTATGGACTGTAGCCTGCCAGGCTCCTTTGTTCATGGGATTCTCCAGGCAAGAAGACTGGATTGGGTTGCCAAGCCCTCCTCCAGGGGATCTTTCCAACCCAGGGATGGAACCTGTGTCTCTTATGTTTCCTGCATTGGCAGGCAGGTTCTTTACCACTAGCGCCATCTGGGATTCATATGTCACATCAAATGTCTCTTGATTAGGGAGGCTTTCCTGGCCACCTTCCTTAACGTGTTTAGTTTTTCCTTGTTCTCTATTTTTCTGCCTGGTGCTTCTGTTACACCTTTAAAAGCTCCTTGAGAGCAAGTATTCTGCCAATACTATCTCCTGTGAATGGACCAGTGCTTGGCATAGAGAAGGTGTTCAATAAATGTCAGCCCTATAACTTTTAAGCAAACATTTATCAAATATCACCAGGTATGATTCTCAATGCCTTACATACATTAATTCACTTAAACTTTACAGCAACCCTATAGGTAAATGCTGTCATCCCGTTTTTCAGATGAGAAAACTGAGGCTCAGAGAGGTTAAAACTGAACAATAAACACAGAGCTGGGACTCAAAGGCAGACACTGGCTCCAGAGCAAAGATGTTAGCCACTGCTCTATTCTGCCTCCACCTTGTAGATGTTTTCACAACACAGTCAGGTGGGTTGTAGCAGTACCCGTCTACTCTTCCGGACATATTATCATAGGATTTCATTCAACTCAGTAGTTACCCCAACTTCTTTTAAGTCTTTTTTTTAATGTGAACCATTTTTAAAGTCTTTTTTGAATTTGTTACAGTATTGCTTCTGCATTGGAAGGTGAGGTCTTAACCACTGGACTACCAGAGAAGTCCCTGTCCTTAGCTCTTAATCTTTTTCTCCCTTCTCCCCACGGCTAGACGTGACCCCAGGCCTCCTTTAATGCTTCATGAATTGGGCACAAAATAGGCACTGCTGCTGCTGCTGCTGCTGCTAAGTCGCTTCAGTCTTGTCCGAGTCTGTGCGACCCCATAGACGGCAGCCCACCAGGCTCCCCCGTCCCTGGGATTCTCCAGGCAACAATACTGGAGTGGATTGCCATTTCCTAGTAAACATTTATTAACAACTTGTTATTGTCCTTAAATGCTTGGGAGAAACATCCTTTGTTGGAAATAACCTACATTTTTAAAGCCAACTGTAAAAATAGTTATACTTTTCTGTTCAGAAAAGTTTCAAGAAGGGCAGATGTAATTCACTGAATACCTACTTCATGCTAACATTGTGCTGGATGCTGTCTGTCCTCATCCTTTCAACAATCCTGGAAAGAAAGCAACATTTTTCCATTTTTGAGTTGAGAACCAGACCTTCAGGATTTTCAGTGAATTGTCTAAAGTTGCGTCATAAGGAGTAGGTGGAGGAGCAGTATTCCGATTCACCAGGTTTCACCATCTTGTGAAAGAATTAAATGCCTTCCCGAGCCTGAGCTCCTCACCAGGGAAATGTTAGAGGCAGTAAACTTTCAACCATGGACTCGAAGGAAATCAAGATCCATAAGAGAGTTTAACAGACAGAACTCTTTCCCCCTAATGAAAAGGTATTATTCTCCTTCCAAGAGCTGTGCTGAGAGGTAGACATTTCTGAAACAACCATAGAGCCAGTTCACAAATCATACAAGGAAAGGAGCATTATGACTCGACTGTCTCATCGTATATACCCAGCTTCTCCCGGGGAGAAAGCTCGCCTTATGCATAGCCCCTTTCTGCAAAGGACTTTAACTCTAATCCAAAAATCAAACCCACCTTCAAAGGATAAAGATTGGCCCATTGGGACTTCCCTGGTGGTCCAGTGGTTAGGACTCTGTGGGTTCCATCCCTGGTCAAAGAACTAAGATCCCACAGGCCAAAGATGACACAGTCAGGAAAAAGAGAGAAATTGGCCCATCACTGGAGATGATGACGAGGTTGTAAGTATCTCCAATTTACAAGGGAGGAAATGCAGACCCAGAGCTTGACTCCATTGCCTGAGGTCATTCATTTTGTCATCAGGGGAGCCCGAGTTGACCCCTAATCTTAGGATACTAAACCCATGTTCCTTCTCCATTTCTAAGAGGCACTTCATTGTCTAGGATGGGATATAGAGTCGAGAAGACAGAGGAAGAGGGAATATGTGACAGGCATTGGTGGCGTCATTGGAATCAGCCCACCTCAGCTCAGGCTTTGACTGTGGGAGATGCCACACGGATGTGTGTTAAAAAGCTGTTGATTTACTTCACAACTCCTGAGATGTCATTATAATCACATACAGTGGCAACTCCTGAGATGTCATTATGTGAAGGCTTGGTGGTTCTTGTTCACAGGGAAAAAATAGGCCCCCTCTGGTAGAATGTGTTCCCCCTGGACACTGGGGTTTAGAGATTTCTATTAATAGGATTTCTGCTCATCTCCCCAGTCTAGCAAGTGGTGGGATTGAAGAACCTCCTGAATCCCGTGGGTGAGAGGCCACCTGTCACAATGGCTCAGAGCTTTCCATGGGCTCTGGAGTCAGACAGACCTGTGTTCATTTCCCATCTCTGCTCCCCACCAGGTGGATAACTTCAGTCTGTCCCACCAGCACAGTGGGGAACTGGTGCACTCTTTGAGAGCGGATGTGAGGGTTGGATGTGCTCATAATGCAGAGCCTTGAGCGCCCCATAGGCACTGAGCAAGCTCGCCAATATTTCAGCCGGAAACAGAGGATCCCACGGGAGCCACTTCCACCCAGCTGCGGGGCCTTAACGGGGCAGAGGAGGCAAAAATTGCTCTTCCTTCAAAGGTCAGGAAGACATTGCCTAGAGGGACCCTGACTTCAGATCGAACCACATGAACTCCCTGAATGAATCACTCGGGGTGTGTGAGCACCCCTGCCTCCAGCCATAGCCGGCATGGGTGGTGTTTGTTTGCCGAGGGACACTGTCCCTCCCAGGAAGACAAGGGAGGCAAAGAAAACACCCAAAAGCAGCTTGTTTGCAAAGCAGTCATCCAGAAACTAAGTACACATTTTCAATAAAAATGCACCAAAAACACTGTTTTTTTTTGTTGATACCATTTCCAGCATCAAAATGTTGTCTAAGAGACACATTACCATAACTGCAGTCACCCTCTGTGCACAGAACCTGCTTCTTTCACAAAATATAATTATTCCCGCTCTCCAGGCTTTTAGCCGAAGATTAACTTGTAGCAACTTAAAAGGTCAAAGCTGAGATCAAACTGCCTGCGTTTTAATCTCCAAAAAATGTAAAGTGGGCCAAAATTTCAAAAACAACAAGCACGGCGGGTAGACTAGATATTCATGAAGAGTTTCCTGTGACATCTGAACTGATCCTTGTAAAACAGGCTTTTCGTCAGAGAAGCAGATGTCATCTCTGATGAGGTATTTGCCGCGGTGCCGTAAAGGCTGATGCTTTACTGAAAAGAAACAAGCAAACAGAATAGAAATATCACAGGCTGCAAAACACGTCACAGTTGAAATGAAGGCTGTCTCCAGCATGATGGCTGTGATGATTTATCCAGCCAAATGTTTAAAATAAATGCCTCGATATGTTTGCATTGATTGTCCTTAGTTTTCACTGACAGAAATTGTGTCTACTAACTCCATCTCTGGGTAGAGGAGTCTAGATTTGGGGCTATAAATTCCAACAATGGCCACCATAAACCATCCTGAAAAAGAAAAAAAAAACCAAGTTCCACTTTGCAGAGAACGAAATGCATTCCTTTCCACATGGCTGTTCTTCAACAAGAAATAATGAAGGAAAACAGTGCTGAAATGTGCTGTGCCGTTCTTAATGGCATTTTAATAGTTTAAATTAGGAGCGAAAGGCCACTCAGCATGCGGTTTTGCATAAACATTGCCCTTTCGTGATATTAATTGGGGTGAGGAGAGACAGCTAGGAGAGAGACGTCAGATGGCAGAACTCAGGGCGGGCTCCACTGGGAGGTGGCCGGTGGCACAGACCCTCCTCGACTCCTGAGAAGCTACATACAGCCAGACCTGGATACCAGAATAAAGCAAATCCTATCAGCACCCCCAAATTATGAACTAACTTACAGCATGAAATATACTCCACAAGCGGTTGAAAGCTTGCTGGCCTGGACACTGCAACTGCTTAATTTATGTAATATTCAGCTAGGGAAGAAAACTTGGAAGTAAGAGGAAAATGACTCTTCTCTTACCACCAAAATCTATCTTTTCTAATTTCTACAAAGAGGATGATCATAATCATAAAATTCCAAAAGACAGCTCCAGGGACGTTTGTTGCTGTTGACATTCAGTCACTAAGTTGTGTCCAGCTCTTTGCAACCCCATGGACTGAAGCATGCCAAGCCTCCCTGTCCCTCACTGTCTCCTGGAGTTTGCCCAAGTTCATGTCTATTGATTCGGTGATGCCATCCAACCATCTCATCTTCTGCTGCCCCCTTCTCCTTCTGCCTTCAATCTTTCCATCATCAGGGTCTTTTCCAATGAGTTCCAGGGCCATGTGGGGATTCCAGGGGCATGTGGGGATTCCAGGTACATGTGGGTTTACAATTTGGGAGGTACCTAAGACCATAGCATATGAATGTAGGAGGCACAGACCTGTTTCTTCCAGGTAAAGTTGACGGTTCCATGTACAAATTGACACAACCGTCAGGAATCCATTTTAAGATTTCAGCATTCCTTTTCTAAACACTGGGGATGTGCTCATGACCAAAACAGACAAGGTCCCTGCTCCTGCTCCAAAGGGCTTCCTATTCTAGCCCCCCAAGTGTCAAGTGTACCACCCTTAAGTGTACCACCCTTAAAAAAGGTCCGTCTCGTTAAGGCTGTGGTTTTTCCAGTGGTCATGTATGGACTATAAAGAAAGCTGAGTGCTGAAGAATTGATGCTTTTGAACTGTGGTATTGGAAAAGACTCTTGAGAGTCCCCTGGGCTGCAAGGAGACTCAACCAGTCCATCCCAAAGGAAATCAGTCCTGAATATTCATTGGAAGGACTGATGCTGAAGCTAAAACTCCAGTACTTTGGCCACCTGATGCAAACAGCTGACTCATTTGAAAAGACCCTGATGCTGGGAAAGATTGAAGGTGGGAGGAGAAGTGGACGACAGAGGATGAGATGGTTGGATGGCATCACCAATTCAGTGGACATGAGTTTGAGTAAACTCCAGGAGTTGGTGATGGACAGGGAGGCCTTGCACGTTGCAGTGCATGTGGTCGCAAAGAGTCGGACACAACTGAGTGACTAAACTGAAGTGTCAAGTAAACAGATCAACCAGTAAAATAATATCAGGTCATAACAAATGCTACAAAGAAAATAAAAGTTGGGTAAGAAAGAGTGCTTATGCAGTCAGGGAAGCCTCTCTAGGGAGGGCATATTTAAGCTGAGACCTGAATGGCCAGAAGGGAACAGCCACATGGAGAACTCAGGAAACAGCATTCAGGAAGAAGTTACCATAAGTGCAAAGGCCCTGGGGTGAGTATGTGTCTTGTTGCCCTCCTTTCACCATCAAAGCAGGTCCATGTCATGTCAGATCTTCTCATTGCAGCATTTCTTGAGCAGATGGTCTAGCTTTCTGGGGTGGAACATGAGCATGTTTCTAATACGGAAAATGAGCATCTTTTTGAAGAAGTAAATGGAGTGCTAAAGAATCATAAAGGCACAGGATCCCAGGAGAGTAGGAAAACGTAAGTGCTGTTTTCAAGGTGCAAGAACTGGTTTGCAGAACCGACTCTGAACCCTCTAGGGCAATTACCGATAGAAACAGCACATGAACTCAAAATGTAGGTGGGTTGGGGTGGTCCTGAGAAGATGTTTGACAAACACTAGATTGTGAAGTTTTTAACAGATTATCAAGGGACAGCATATTCTGCTGCCAAATTGGCTGATCTGGGTCAGTCACGAGTTTTCCTGTGCCCCACAATTCTCATGATGGCAAAAATACCACTCTTGGGTGTAATCTGAAAGGTAGAATTGGTGTTGAGGATTATCCATTGGAGAAGCAGGAGCCAACAGGAAGAGGAGTCTCTGTGCGCTGGCATGAGAAATGACTCCCTTCATCAGGAGCTCTGGAAGAAGAAATGAAGCGCCCAAGTGGCTTCAAAAAGGTATCATAGCGACTTCCCTGGTAATCCAGTGGTTAAGATTCCATACTTCCATTGCAGGGGACACAGGTTTGATCCCTGGTTGGGGAACAGAGATCCCCAATGCTGCACAGTGTGGCCACAAAAAAGAAAAAAAGAAAGGTTTTAAAAAAAAGTATTTTACTGTGTCTCAAAAGGCTAACATGGAAAACTTGAATGGACTTTATTTTTTCTAAGTACAATTTTAAAGGAAGAACTACTCATAATAAGCACTTTTACATTGAAACGGTCCTGTGAGGCACACAGGAGGTAATGAAGATAGCTGGATGTCCTTTCCAAGCCTGTTAGGGATGTCCTTCTCTTTGAAGCTGGGTGACATGGTCAAGTCTGGTATACATCCTGTTCAGATGTCTCTCTTGAACAGCAACGACTTTTATAATCACAGCCCAGGTTTGATCATATCAGGAACTGCTCATCTTTGGGGGAACTGGCTCTAGACAATAGCAACAGAAAATTTTCCTTTTTTTTTTTTTTAAGAAAATAATTCCTCCTAATTTCTCTTTTGAAATCTTTCATTTTTCCTTCTTAACTTATTTTTGTCACCAAATGCATCAAGTACAATATAGAAAAGTCTTTGACTTTCTAGATAAGAAGAATTAGGTGTTTTGATCTATATGATTGCTCTAACTGCATTACCCATGTGGAAAACTGTGGGCTAAGTCAGCACGATTGAATTGTGTTCCAGAGGTTTCCTCACTGCACTCCTGTTTGATCTATAGAGTGAATTTGATGAGGAACCCATAGAAAAATGAAATAGAGACATCCTTCACCAAAACAGAAGAGATTAGCTTTTGCACTGGGAGATTTGGCCTTGAAGTTCATAAATTACCTGTTGACTATGCCTATAACTATGATTTACTTTGGAGGAAGGAGTATTAGCTATGCTGATTTGATATGACTCAACCATCTTGGCAAATGTATTACAAACTGGGAAATTGAATTTCTGACTAAAGCTGTATCTACACAACAGCACAATTGTTTAAAAAAATGAAAAATGTAGTTAGTTGATCAGGATCTAACTATGCCAAACAACTAGACAAGCTGATTTTTGCTTTACTAAATTGACCTGTACTAAATTGAACAAATGGTCTGAGTCAACCAGGTGATAAGGCATTAAGTAGATCTAGCCTATTCACACCAACATGCACATGTATATTATCAGAGTTAGATTTTCCATAATCTATTTTCTTTTCAGCTGTAGTGGCAATAAATTTTGATGCTCACGGGTAAAAAGATGAATTATTAGAACAGCAAATATTCAATAAATATTTGTTGAAATGTAGTAAATAAGCATAAATATGCACACTGATATTTCTGTAGCTGTTAGAACAGTGACTTATATCTCAACATCACACAGGGCATAAAACTAAATTGATAATAAAGAAGTAACTGAGCAGAAAAGAATGAAAAGTGGCAATGTGCAACCAAGTCCTCTTTTAGAGAGGCTTACATTTTATTCTGGGTGATTACCAGATCTAGCCCTCAGATCTTAATTTTTAAATAACATTCTCTAATAGAAGAAATCATGGCTTCTTGGAGAAATGGCTGATTCCAGGACAGGGAAAGAAAAGCCAAAGATGAATCTCGACCATCTTATGGTGTCAAAAAGTAGTAAGAAATGCTCAAAAAATGATACAAATATACTGAAATAACACAGGAAGAAAGTGGCCTAATCTGGGATAATTTCAGCAATAAAATAAATAATGATAGTAATAGTATAAAATAAAAGCTACTAATCTGTGCTAATATAAGTAATTGAATAACCAAATAAATAAGAATGAAGGAAGAGCTCTTTCTTCTAGTATAATTCTAATTAATAAATGTAGAAGGAGTGATGGAAATAGAGAATTTGGCAAATCAGTTCAGTTTAGTTCAATCCCTCAGTCATGTCCAACTCTTTGCAACCCCATGGACTGTAGCACATCAGGCCTCCCTGTCTATCACCAACTCCCAGAGCTTACTCAAATTCATGTCCATTGAGTTGGTGATGCCATCCAACCATCTCATCCTCTGTCATCCCCTACCCCTCCTGCCTTCAATCTTTCCCAGCATCAGGGTCTTTCCCAATGAGTCAGCTCTTCGCATCAGGTGGCCAAAATATTGGAGTTTCAGCTTCAACATCAGTCCTTCCAATGAATATTCATGACTAATCTCCTTTAGAATGGGCTGGTTGGATCTCCTTGCAGTCCAAGGGACTCTCAAGAGTCTTCTCCAACACCACAGTTCAAAACCTTCAATTCTTCGGTGCTCAGCTTTCTTTATAGTCCAACGCTCACATCCATACATGACTACTGGAAAAACTATAGCCTTAACTAGATGAACCCCTTTGTTGGTAAAGTAATGTCTCTGCTTTTTAATATGCTGTCTAGGTTGGTCATAACTTTCCTTCCAGGGAGCAAACGTCTTTTAATTTCATGGCTGCAGCCACCATCTGCAGTGATTTTGGAGCCAAAAAAATAGTCTGCCACTGTTTCCACTGTTTCCCCATCTATTTGCCATGAAGTGATGGAACCGGATGCCATGATCTTAGTTTTCTGAATGTCGAGCTTTAAACCAACTTTTTCATGTTCCTCTTTCACTTTCATCAAGAGACTCTTTAGTTCTTCTTCGCTTTCTGCCATAAGGGTGGTGTCAAATAAGGGTGGTGTAGTATTTTGCAAATACCACAGTAATAATTGTTCCCAGCAAGGGTTATCAAAGGGATAACCCATAGGTTATTGATGCCTAAAATTAATAGGCACGAGTATGAGAAACAAGATGTTTACATGATCTCAGCATATCCCCTTAAAAACCTCCTAGTTACAGAGAAGAAACAGTAATCTCACAATGGAGAAACTTCTCAGACTACCTGAACCACGTTTTCAAAGTTAATGTCTCCAGATATGGTGGTGGTTTAGTCGCTAGGTCCTGTCTGACTCTTGAGACCCCATGGACTGCAGCCCACCAGGCTCCTCTGTCCATGGGGATTCTCCAGACAAGAATACTGGAGTGGATTGCCATGCCCTCCTCCAGAGGACCTTCCCAACCTGAGGAAGGAGCCCAGGTCTCCCGCATTGCAGTTGGATTCTTTATCATCTGAGCCACCAGGGAAGCCCAAGAATGCTGGAGTGGGTAGCCTATCCCTTCTCCAGGGGATCTTACCAAGCCAGGAATCGAAACGGGCTCTAACACATTGCAGGCAGATTCTTTACCAGCTGAGCCACAAGGAAGCCCCATATTTGCACGACCATGTGTAAAATAGATAGCTAGTGGGAAGCTGTTATATAGCAAAGGCATCTCAGTTTGGTGCCCTGTGATGACCTAGAGGGATAGGATGAGGAGCAGGGAGGCTCAAGAGGGGGGGAATATATGTATATATATAGCTGATTAGTTGGATCATGGAGAAAGCAAGGGAGTTCCAGGAAAACATCTTCTGCTTCATTGACTATGTTAAAGCCTTTGACTGTGTGGTTCACAACAAACTGTGGAAATTCTTAAAGAGATAAGAGCACCAAACCACCTTACCTGTCTCCTGAGAAACCTGTTTCTGTGGGTCAAGAAGCAACAGTTAGAACTGAACATGGAACAACTGACTGGGTCAAAATTGGGAAAGGAGGATGACAAGGCTGTATACTGTCACCCTGCTTATTTAACTTATATGCAGAGCACATCATGAGAAACGCCAGACTGGATGAATCACAAGCTGGAATCAAGATTGCTGGGGGAAATATCAACAACCTCAGATATGCAGATAATACCACTCTAGTGACAGAAATTGAACAGGAACTAAAAAGTCTCTTGATGATAGTGAAAGAGAAGAGTGAAAAAGTTGGCTTGAAACTCAACATTCAAAAAATTGAGATCATGGCATCCGGTCCCATCACTTCATGTCAAATAGAAGGGGAAAATGTGGAAGCAATAACAGATTTTATTTTCTTGTGCTCCAAAATCACTGTGGATGGTGACTGCAGCCATAGAATTAAAAGATGCTTGCTGTTTGGAAGAAAAGCTATGACAAACCTAGACAGCATATTTAAAAGCAGAGACATTACTTTGCCAACAAAGGTCCATATACTCAGACTATGGTTTTCCAGTAATCATGTAGGGATGTGAGAGATGGACCATAAAGAAGGCTGAGTACTGAAGAATTGATGCTTTCGAATTGTGGGGCTGGAGAAGACTCTTGAGAGTTCCTTGGATGGCAAGGAGATCACACCAGTCAATCCTAAATGAAATCAACCCTAAATATTATTTGGAAGGACTGATGCTGAAGCTGAAGCTCTAGTACTTTGGCCACCTGATTTGAACAGCTGACTGGAGAAAGATGCTGATGCTGGAAAAGACTGAAGGCAAAAGGAAAAGGAGGCGGCAGAGGATGAGATGGTTAGATGGCATCACTGACTCAATGGACATGAATTGAAGCAAACTCCAGGAAATCATGGAGGACAGAGAAGCCTAGCATGCATGGGGTGACAAAGAGTTGGACGTGACTTAGCGACTGAACAGCAACAACAAAGCTGATTCACTTCATCGTGTAGCAGAAACAAACAGCATTGTAAAGCGATTATACTTGAATAAAATAAATGTATAACCTGAATTCAATCATCTTGAAACCTGGACAAATCCAGTTAAGGAATATTGCACAGAATAGCTGGCTAGTACTCTTCCCAAAGTGTCAAGGTCATGAATGACAAAGACAAAGGAGCAAGTTGTCACAGATTAAAGGTGACTAGCAGGCATAACAGCTAAGTAAAACAGGCTATCCTAGATTGGAGCCTGAACCAGAAAAGAGACATGTGATGGACAACTGGAGAAATATGATAATGGTCTCTAAATTAAGTAACAATATGACATCAATGTAGATTTCCTGGTTTTTATCATTTTACTGTGGCTATATGAAATGTTAACATTTGGCAAATCTGGATGAAGGAGATAAGAAAAGTCTTTGCAGTATTCTCACAACATTTTGTAAGTCTGAAATTATTTCGAAATTAATCAGTAAAAAATAAAGAAAATGTTTAGAATTGCTACCATTGCAGCTGTGATTGCAGTTGGCAAGCTGGGGACAGCCAGCTTTGTAGAGACCAAACTGTGTAGTCTGTCAGAGAGCCAAGGATCCAGCCACCAACAAGAGGCAGCAGTGAGCTGAGAGTGCAGGGTCCGGATTAAGCTTAAAATTTGCACTAACCTATTAACCCAACCGACACCTCTGACCACACACACATATATATATATATACCCATGGATGCTTCAGACCTCATCTTGCCTCCTACTGCTCTCCAAATGGAGAACAAACTCCTTAATGGTGCTTTGAACAAGGTACTTAACCTCTTCATTCTCCATCTATAAAATGGGGCCATAATATTAAGTCAGTCATAGGGCCATTGTGAGGATAACGTGAAAAGTACTTAGCCTGGAGTCTGACAATGAGAAAGTTCTTGATGTATGCTGGCTGCTCTACCATATTTTTTTCTATCATCATCATCATTATTATTATTCTGCTTGCAAAGACTTACAAACAGCCTCACTGGAGTCTAGTTCCATGGGAGCAGGTATTCTGTCCAGCATGGTAATCTCAGTAACCCCAATTTCACACAATCCCTTCACAGAGGAGATATTCAATTAGCATGCTACTCAAAAGGAAGAAAGAAACATCTGGCCCAGCTTCCCTCTTGAATTATTTTGAACAGAAACATAGCTACTGTCAAAGACACTCAGATTATCAGTAACTTAAGTAAGAGAGAAGTTTATTTTTCTTCCACAGATCCATCTGAGCATAAGCAGCCCATGGCTATAAGATGCTTCCAGGAACAGGACTTAGTCTTCTGTTGGGGCAGGGCCGTTCCCAGAAAGCTCATGACCTCATCCACATTCCTGCCCACAGGAAGCAGGCAGGAAAGGGCAGGAGGAAGGACACACTCTTTAAGCGCACAGCCAACAGGATATACACTCACTTCTGTTTCCTTCTCACTGGCCACAACTTAGGCATGGGCAATATCCAGTTGCAAGGGAAGCTGGGACATGTAGTCTTCATTCTGTTCAACCATATGCCTGACTAGCATCTGGTGGTTATATTACTATAGATGATCAAACCAGTCAATCTAAAAGGAAATCAATCCTGAATATTCACTGGAAGGACTGATGCTGAAGCTGAAGCTCCAATACTTTGGCCACCTGATACAAAGAGCCATCTCACTAGAAAAGACCCTGATGCTGGGAAAGATTGAGGGCAGGAGGAGAAGCAGGTGACAGAGGATGAGCTGGTTGGATGGCATCACCAACTCAATGGACTTGAGTTTAAACAAACGCTGAGAGATGGTGAAGCACAGGAAAACCTGGTGCAGGGCAGTCCATGGGGTCACAAAGAGTCAGACACGACTTAGTGACTGACAACCACAACAAGTGCTATAGGTGAAGAGGATGATGCTGTTGGGAAGCCACCAGCAGTCCTGCCAATCTCGCCCACTCTGGACGCCAGCCCCATTACTCTTCTCTTGGCCTTTGCACCCACTGTTTCCCCTTCTTGGTGCCCTAGCCTGATCTCAATTCCACTCTTTTTAGAAAATCCTATTTCACTTTTCAGACCCTTAAAGAGACATCACTTCCTCTTGGAAGCCTTCTAGCACCCCACCACCATCCAGTAGGGATTAGGTCCTCTTCCATGCAAGTCTATCTCTGCCCCCTCCATGCAAGTCTGTCTCTGCCCCCTCCATACAAGTCTGTCTCTGCCCCCTCCATGCAAGTCTATCTCTGCCCCCTCCATGCAAGTCTGTCTCTGCCCCCGAACTTGTCCTACCACGGCACTTGGTGCTATACCTAAAGTGTTAATCTGTCTCTCCTACTACAATGTACAGTCCAAGAGTGCAGAGAACATGTCTGTGTCCCTTGCACATTACAGTACTTTAAATTTCTGCTGAATTATTTTTAAATACTTTTGAGAATCTGCATTTGAATTTCCAAGCTACTGTTGCTTTGCCCCCAATGGAAGAACATTCTTGGCATAAACACAACCATGCTGGACCCAGGCAGCTAGGAGAGAAAAGACCAGTGAAATCAGACCTGCTACTTAAGAGAGGAAGGAATCCAGATGCCGTGAGCCCCCACAGGATCCTGGGAATGTTTGTCCGCTCCCAACTCCTGTTTACATCCGGCCGACCTAGAGCACAACAGAGCTCCATCATCAACACCTCCCTCCATGAAATCAGTAAGACTGGGGGTCACATCTAACTCAGGACAGCACAGGCTTGTTTCCTGGTCAAGGAGTGATCAGGTGGCGATTCAAGGACTCTGCTGGTTGAAGTCACAGCACAGATGGCTTATGAACATGAAAAGGCTGTTTAATGTTAAAAAGCCTTTGCTTTTTTTTTTTCCAGATTAATTCCTTCAGTGCCCTGAAGTCTGTACCCAAAACTATGAGCCAAGGAGAAAGGGCATTTCAACCAAAACTCTAAACATCCTTGCTTGGTATCATTTCTGTGAGTCCCAAATCAGGGTCTTAAATACATGTTTGTGGATTCACTGTTTGTTTTGGTTTGTTTGAGGTAGGGGAGTGAAGGATACAGCTTTAGGCTGCTTTGCTTGCCCAAGTGTCAACAAAGAGAATGAGAAAATATTAAGCTCAGATGGAAGAATAAGAAGTTAACATTTGCAAATGTCTTAAAGGTTTCACTGGAGGGTTCTTCATTCACTCCTCCCAGCCTTTAATCAATACTTTGAAAGCAAGATGGAGAAGGAAATTGGAAGCCTGCTCATTTCTCAGTCTGGAGAATCTCTCTGAACAGAATAGGGACTGTGAGTTTCTGGGCAACCAAAGGAAAGTCCTAGAAGAACACAGCTAGTGACATTCTCCATCAAAATTTTGGATTGTGGGCTCAACACTTTTTCTGTTTGTAGCTTTGCTTTGGGCACAGAAACAACATGCCTCTGCTCTGTCTCCTCCACAGTGCTATTCCATATTAAAAAAAAAAAGTTGTCATTTGAAGAGGACGTTTTATTGAAGGAAACCGGACCTTAAACCTAATCCTAGGACTTCACTGGTGGTCCAGTGCTTAAGAATCTGCCTTCCAATGTGGCGGACACAGGTTTGATCCCTGTAGCGGAAGGAAGATCCCACATGCTGCGGGGCAACTGAGCCATCAATTCACAACTAAGACCCAACACAGTCAAAAAAAAGAAAAAGAACCTAATCCTCTTTCTTTACTACCAGGCTTACAACACATGTTCATTGTCCTTTCCTCACTGAGTACCGTTTCCCTTATTTCCAAACCAGAGGTTTAAACAAGACTTTGTTGATGGAGGACTTGCTTTTGTTCGTTTGAAGAATAGTTCTTTCAGTATTAGACCATCGAGCACTCTAAGTATTGAGCTGTACCAAGAATTTCCTCTCATTTAATTTCCTTGCCAGTGTTATGAAGTCAATAATAACACAGGGTTCAGAACAGTCCCCAGCTGGTAAATGACAATGTCATCTCATCTGACACCTCCACCTAGAAAAGGAAACCAAAGATACAATGTCTTCTTTCAATACTCAGGGAAAGTTAAGGGAAACCCAGGAATTATTTCTTGAGGAAGTTAATAAGCCCATGGATCATTCTGGGTCCTTGGCCGCGACTAGTCTCTGATGTCGCCAGCCTATAACACCACTGTTAATCAAAATCTACCTAACTTCTTGCCTCTTGCTAGTCATTCAATGTGCTCAGTTGCCTCAGTCATGTCTGACTCTTTTCAACCCCATGGAATGTAGTCTGCCAGGCTCCTCTGTCCATGAGATTCTCCAGGCAAGAATACTGGAATGGGTTGTCATTCCCTTCTCCAGGGGATCTTCCCGACCCAGGGATCGAACCCTCATCTCCTGTGTTTCCTGCATTGCAGGTGGATTCTTTACCCACTGAGCTACCTGGAAAGTCATTCAATAGGCCAGAGCGATTTCTGTATACTTCCTGGCTAACCAAATCTGTGCTCTGCAGCCATCTCCTGTCAGTGAGCACAGAGCTATGACATGAAACAGTACATTGTCATGCACAGGCAATGTCTTTATCCTTTTTTTAAGTACATAATACTGTGGAAGATGACAGGTTTGGTGATTTTTTTTCAACCTGCTATGAATATCACAGGATATTTTTGTAATGTCCTGAGGATTCAATCTCTAAAAACCAACATCCACATGTTAAGTTTTCAACATGCATCTTTATTAATAAGGGGGTCACTGAGATCCCCTGCTCACATGTCTGATTAAGAAAACACTTAAAGAAGTCCTCCTAAATCATTTCACATCAGCTGATTTTAAATGGCACCAAAACAGAAATAATTGCTTTCTTCTTGCACCCAAATAGGACATTTCCATGAAACTGTTCATTTGATTCAAAAGAGGGATGATACATGATGATGATTCAGTTCAGAAATTAGATCTTAATTGGGTCTTAATTGTTGGATTAAACAACTTGAAGTTTTCTTTTACTAAAAAAAAAAAAAAAAGCCAAAAACAAAGAACACTCTATAATTACCCACAGGTAAGGAAGGAGTTGTGTGATGTTTTCCTCTTCTTAGCAAATCATTTATTCTATTCTAGGTTTTCAACATATAAAGTCATTAAATTGATCTGAAATAAGAACTACAAACTCTTTAACTGGGAAAAAGAGTTGCATGGAAACACCTTGGGCTCTGGGCTGAGAGAATGCTGTTTCTCCTGGCTATTGGCTGTGTGACCATGCGCAGGTTACTCCTCTGAGCCTCATCTGTCAATGGGGCTAAGAAAAGCAGCTATCTTAGAGGCTCACTGAGTGGATGACATATATACACAGCACAGTTGCCAGAAGAGTATACTCAGCCAAGGTCAGCAAATTATTATCATCCTCTGAAAGTCAAAGGAAGGAGGATATTTTCTACCCATTCACTGCCAATACAAAGTTGCTTTTGAAAAGTGAACCGGGGACTTCCCTGGTGGTCTAGTGGCTGGGATTCCACCTTGCAGTGCCAGGGCAGGGGGGTGGGGGAAGAAGGGGTTGGTTTCTCTCCCTGATCAGGATCACACCACATGTTCCAACTAAGACCCAGTGTAGCCAAATACACACATAAATAAACATTGTTTAAAATAAATAAAAGACACAAGATCTTCTTTTTAAAAAAGTGAACCAACCAAGTCTGACAAATCTAAAAGAGCTGGTACCTCTCCTGGACCAAAGAAAGTGAAAGTGAAGTCACTCTGTCGTGTCTGACTCTTGGCAACCCCATGGACTGTAGCCCGCCAGGTTCCTCAATCCATGGGATTTTCCAGGCAAGAAAACTGAAGTGGGTCGCCATTTCCTTCTCCAGGAAGGTATTGTCTGTGCCAGCCAGCTGATAGGTGTACTCAAGCCCTAACCTGTTAGGTTAGGTACCACCAAGTACATGTGATGTACTAAATCACTTTAGTCATGTCCAACGATTTGTGACCCCATGGACTGTAACCTGCCCATCTCCTCTGTCCATGGGATTCTCCAGGCAAGAATACTGGAGTAGGTTGCCATGCCCTCCTTCGGGGGATCTTCCCAACCCAGGGATTGAACTTGTGTCTCTTATATCTCCTGCATTCCCAGGCTGATTCTTTACCACGGCATCACCTGAGAAGCCCAGGCACCACCAGGGAGGTGCACTCAAGCCTAATGTGGGTGTTTAGTCCCACTTTGCTCAGTTCTAATATGTTAGCAGCTTCCTTAAAAATACATCTATATGCTCAAGGACATATATGTATATATCCAGATAGATGAATGGATATGAGATATAGATAACCATCTATTGTCATGCTCTTGATTTCCCCCACATTCTGAGGACTGGCCTCAGCCTTCAGCAGTGAAAGTCCGTGTCACCAACTATGTCAAGTTCTTGCCCCATAAGTGTTCTTCCAGGCTACAGCCAGTTGAGCGTGTTCCACCATATGTTGTGCTTAGGCTGTGATGCCTTTGCTCTCTGCCATTTATTGGAGCTGTAAGCCATGTTGGCTGGCAAACATTACAGAAATGAAGGCATTTAACCTGCCACAAAGATACAAAGGATGAGTAACATGTTGGATATTAAAATGCAATTTACCGCTTGGGTATCCACTGGGACACTTTCATCAGAGTAGTTAGGTAATCATCTCAAAGCCAGGAGGAACTCCTGGAAGTCCTTAGATATTATCATTAGGCATCATCACATCACTGCAACCCAGAGGACTGATCCACAGCTGACTCTCAACTCTGTCCTGGAGGCTGGAAGAAATAAAGGCCAAAGGTCTGAAGTTATCCCACGCGGTTCAGAAAGCCTGGAAGAGCAACTGCCAATGGCAGTGCTGGGACCACGTCCCCCTGGGGACAATGCTGACTCAGTCATCACTCCCTTGTCCTGGAGAGCAAACCGCAGCCAGGAAGAACATGACTGTGTTCCTTGCCTAACCCCAGCTTGAAGTCTCCAACCAGCTGTTTCTAAACAAATTCTTAAATTACAGAAAAGAAATGACTCATTCTTTCTACCCTGTCTTATACAGAAGTTATGCAAATAATTTGTCACATGTACTTACATATAGAACATGCATATGTGACCCTGAGATAAGACGCTATAGATTTACTCAAAATTCATGTTATGGTTGTGTGAAAAACTCTTATGGTAGAACTATATTCTTATTAAATGAGGTGAACAGAAGCCAGAAAAAAAGAAAAGATGAGCATTGCCATGTTTAACTAACATCTAATCTTTAGAGGGTTTGGTGAGACAAGTTTTCTTATCACCTGAAAGCAAGCTTAAAAATGAGAGTATTTGTCATTTTTTTTCTGTCACTTATACAATGCTTGTTTGCTTTTGGTCCTCCAAAAAATGCACACTCACAAAGACTGAACATTAAACTCTGGACCCAGCCATGTGTCTAGCATGCTGCAGGATGGAAGCCCAGAGTTCATTTTGACATGTAGTATTCCCTTGACTGTGACAGATCTCAGATTTCAATTAGCTTTCTTCAGGCTCCCCAGATCAAGAAGAATCTGGTGGGCTGTTAACATATTCGTAAGCAAACAAATGTCTGGTCCTTTGGCAGGTGCCCAGGATGTGGTGCCAGGGAGGGGTCCAGGCATCCATAGGGCAACCAGGGGGAGCTTTCACATCCTTCACTCCGTGGGCCTTGACCAGCTGTGGATGCTGCTCCTGTCTTTCTGAGCACCTTTGTCTATACATTTATAGAAGTGAGCAAGGTGCCCACGGAAAGAAGCCTGACATACACTCGAAATCACTTAACTGATGGGGTACTGCTTGTGCAGAACCACTCCAGGCTAAATGTTGGCACAATGAAATTGCCTGTAGGTCTGCCTCAGATTTGAATGTGAATATCAATCACCTGGGATCCTGTTAAAATGCAGATTCCAATCTGGCAGGATAGGGAGAGGCTAATGCTGCGGACCGGAGGACCCCATTTCCATTTGCCATTACATAAGCATGGTTTGGAGGCATCTCAGGTGCCAGGCATGGTGCCTTCTGCTGGAAACACAAAGATAAGACAGGGGGCCCTGCCTTAGAGACGCTTGTGTCATAGGAGAGACTGCTTACCACACTCTGGGAATGTTCAGCATTCGTTTGGGTTCTTTGCATTACAAAAAAAGAAAACCCATCCAAAGCAGTTCAAGTGCAAAGGATATGAAACTGGCTCCTGTAATTGCAGAGCCCAGGGAAGGTGAATTTCAGGTTCGGTTTGAATTGGGGCTAAAATGACATCACAAATGCCTAGTTTCTCTTTCTCCACCAGTACCTGGTTTCTCTCTCTGTCTTTTAGCTCTGCTTCCTGTGGTTTGGCTCCTTTCTCCTGAAGATAACATGGATACCCGTCCATATTTCTCCTCTTCTTAATGAGAGTGCCTGCTTATCCCAGAAATCTCAGCAAAAATCTCAAGGTATCTCATTGGCTCTAATTGGGTCATGTGTTCACCCCTTACCCAATCCCTGTGTCTGGGGAAGTCAGACTTCCTCCATGCAAACCCTAGCATTTAGGATGGAGTTAGCTCCAGCAGAACCACATGTACCAAGAGAGCAGGAGGCATGGATTCCCAAAAGAAAATCAGGGGGTTGGATGCTGAGCAGCCAAAAGCCCACAATCACAAGAGAAGTGTGATAGAAGAAAGTGCATAGAGAAAAACACTGGTACCTGGTAAATACTATCGACAACGTGCAAGTGTGTATGTACGTCACCAGCCACAGGCAAAGTGCGCAGTGGCTGGAAAGGACTACTGATTGGTTTCTTGGAGGCCTTTAACACGACATTCCCCTACCTCCACTCCAGCCAAGGTGTGGTTCAGGCACTCTAGAAATATTTCATTCACTGCTTCAGTGCAGGAGATGAGACGTGAAAAGCATGGTTTGTTTCCAAGATTAAAGTTGGAATTTAGTGAAGTTGGAATATAGACCAGATTGACACGCAGCGAATATTTTTAAGCCAGTACAAAATACTGTGTAGCTGAGTACCAATTCGTCCTCAAAGAAAGGAGGCATTGGTGTAAGCTGGGATAGAAGCGTCCACAGACATGAACATACAGATGGAAATAATGAGCTAGCATGTGCACTGGGACGTGAAAAGACCAAACTAGTTGTAGAAGGGTCAACTTCAAACACCAGGGATAAAGGCAAGATTTGAACTCTCAGGTCAATGGCCTTCTCTCTACCATGTCCCAGACCACCATGACATGTTGAAAACCCATCTGACATCCTGGCCCATTTCAGCTTCTTAACATCTTCACCTTCAATCCAACCCTTGACTGAGAACTGCACCATCTCAGAAATGTAGGTCTCAAGAATTCCTGACCACTTGTTATACATTCTATCCCTCCAGAACTGTGTGTGTGTGTGTATATATATATACACACACATGTGTATATAGAACTGTATGTGTATATATAGTATATATATATTATATATGATCTTTTTCATCGTTGAAAGCTTCAACCCAGTACTCCTACTTGTTCTCTATCCATTACCCATCATCCAATCCACCATCTTCTCTACACCTAAGCTTAACAGTTTAGGTGTAGAGCAGCAGACTGTAGCTATAGAAACAGGCAACCTTTAAATTCATTGTCGTCTCAAATGCCCAGAATAGTTATGATGATGATGATGTTGATGATGGTGGTGATATCATTAGCACCTAACATTTACGAAGTATCATTATGAGGCAGCCTTATTGTCAGCTCTGAGTCAGTAAATACATAATTCTCTTTGGCTTAATTTAGCTCAGTATTTCTCAGCGGAACCACTATTGGCATTTGGAGCAGGACAGTTCTTCATTACCAGAGACAGTCTTATGCACAACAGAACATTCAGTAACACTGCTCCACACTAATGCCAATGTCATGGCAAAACACATATATACACACAGTTTTCCAAAGGCTGATCCTCCGTTTTGCCCCCAAGTAGATTTCAGGGACAGTTGAAAACCAATGGCTAAATGGAAAGAGTACCAATTTGGACATCAAACTGCCATTTACTGTACTTCGATCTTGAATGGGCCACTGAACCTCTCTGAGAATCAGTTTCTTCGTCTATAAAAGATGGATCATAATTCTACTGCTGCCCAGTGGTAGCAAGTTTCCAATGATTTAATAAAATGTTAGTGAGAATATTTAGTGTATTCATTAGGATTGTATGTGACTGTAACAAAAAAAATTTGACAACAACAGTTTAAACAATTAGGTGTTTATTTTTCCACACCACAGGTATTCTGAAGGCTAGTGACCCATGACTGGTATGGTGGCTTCATGATCCCATCAACATACATATCTTCTGTCTTTCTCCAAGTGGCTTTTACATTCATGACCACTTCTCAGTCACAACATAGAGACCTCCCTTCCAGACTCCAGACAGACCAGCAGAAAGGAGGGAGGAAGGAAAGAAGAAAAGTATGAAGACAAAACGGGCAAGAAAAAGCTCTGTCTCAAGAAAAACATAACATCTAAAATTCCCCAGCAAATTTCCATTTGCATCTCATTGGCTGTCGCGGGATCATTCCTACCTACAAGGGAGACTGGGAAGTATTTTTAGCTGAGCATTTTGCCTCCTTGAACAAAATTAAGATTCTGTGAGTAAGAAAGAAGGGGAGAATGGATAGTGGGTAGGAAACCAGTAATATCTGCCATACTTAGTAAATTATAAAGTATTATATTAATAGAAGTGTAAGATGGCATTATTATTGAAGCCTGAATAAAAATACATCACAAAATATGCTATCTCTATGAATTCATTACTTGAATTAATTCCCATCACTTAAATAAATGAGTATTCTCATTTACATCCAAAGAGCATGGCAGCCCAATTTACTAATAAGGTCCATGGCCGCCCATATTTTAACATAGCAATGCAAGACAAAACATCTTTAGTGTGCTCTAAAGAAAATTCAGTTCAGTTCAGTTCAGTCGCTCAGTTGTGTCTGACTCTTTGCGACCCCGTGAATCACAGCACACCAGGCCTCCCTGTCCATCACCAAATCCCGGAGTTTACTCAAACTCATGTCCATCGAGTCGGTGATGCCATCCAGCCATCTCATTCTCTGTCGTCCCCTTCTCCTCCTGCCCCCAATCCTTCCCAGCATCAGACTCTTTTCCAGTGAGTCAACTCGTCGCGTGAGGTGGCCAAAGTATTGGAGTTTCAGCTTTAGCATCAGTCCTTCCAATGAACACCCAGGATTGATCTCCTTTAGAATGGACTGGTTGGATCTCCTTGCAGTCCAAGGGACTCTCAAGAGTCTTCTCCAGCACCACAGTTCAAAAGCATCAATTCTTTGGTGATCAGCTTTCTTCACAGTCCAACTCTCACATCCATACATGACCACGGGAAAAACCATAGCCTTGACTAGACGGACCTTTGTTGGCAAAGTAATGTCTCTGCTTTTTAATATGCTATCTAGGCTGGTCATAACTTTCCTTCCAAGGAGTAAGCGTCTTTTAATTTCATGGCTGCAATCAGCATCTGCAGTGATTTTGGAGCCCCAAAAATAAAGTCTGACACGGTTTCCACTGTTTCCCCATCTACTTCCCATGAAGTGATGGGACCAGATGCCATGATCTTTGTTTTCTGAATGTTGAGCTTCAAGCCAACCTTTTCACTCTCCTCTTTCACTTTCATCAAGAGGCTTTTGAGTTCCTCTTCACTTTCTGCCATAAGGGTGGTGTCATCTGCATATCTGAGGTTATTGATATTTCTCCCAGCAATCTTGATTCCAGCTTGTGATTCTTCCAGCCCAGCGTTCCTCATGATGTACTCTGCATATAAGTTAAATAACCAGGGTGACAATATATAACCTTGACGTACTCCTTTTCCTATTTGGAACCAGTCTGTTGTTCCATGTACAGTTCTGACTGTTGCTTCCTGACCTGTATACAGGTTTCTCAAGAGGCAGGTCAGGTGGTCTGGGATTCCCATCTCTTTCAGAATTTTCCACAGTTTATTGTGATCCACACAGTCAAAGGCTTTGGCATAGTCAATGAAGCAGAAATAGATGTTTTTCTGGAACTCTCTTGCTTTCTCCATGATCCGGCGGATGTTGGCAATTTGGTCTCTGGTGCCTCTGCCTTTTCTAAAACCTGCTTGAACATCTGGGAGTTCACGGTTCACATATTGCTGAAGCCTGGCTTGGAGAATTTTGAGCATGACTTTACTAGCGTGTGAGATGAATTGGGCCCTGATTATTCAAGGTAACAGGAAAATGTGAAAGTGTTAGCTGCTGTTATGTCTTATTCTTTTCAACCCCGTGGACTGTAGTCCTCCAGGCTCCTCTGTCCGTGGGGTTTTCCAGGCAAGAATGTTGCAGTAGGTAGACTTTCCCTTCCCCAGGGGATCTTCGAGACCCAGGGATCAAACCCAGGTCTCCTGCATTGCAGGCAGATTCTTTACCACCTGAGCAACCGGGGAAGCCCAAGGTAACAGGAGGTAATAATAAAGTATATAAATGAATATAGAAGAGCATTTATTGGTTTAAAGACACCTGGAATTTATTCCCCTACTTGTGATCAATGCACTCTGATTTTCTTGTGAAAAAACTACTTTCCCACAATGTGTGCAGGTTAGTGGTGATCTTGGGTGACCTTGGCCTGCAGTGGCTTGAAGCAGGATCTCAGTTCCCCAACCAGAGACTGAATCCAGGCTGCAGCAGAGACAGCACTGAATCCTAACCACTGGACCACAAGGGCCAGTGGCCAGTAACAAGGCCCTGGCTTGTCTGCTTTGGAGAAATGAATTTCAACAAGGAGACAGGGGATTTCCTGGTGGTCCAGTGGTTAAGAATCCACCTTCTAACGAAGGGGACTTGAGCTAGATCCCTGGCCAGGGAATTAAGATCCCACATGCCGTGGAGCAACTGAGCCCAAGTACTGCAACTAGAGAGCCCAAGTGCTGCAATGAAGACCCAGCACAGCCAAAATTTTTAAATAAAAAAGATAGAGAGGGTAGTAAAATAAGTACAGTGTTTATTAGGAGGAAAAAAGTATGTGTGAATAAACATACACAAGTGGGCAGAGAAAGAGTCGCACATTTGTGGGAGTTTAGATCACTTACATGGGGCAGTTCCTCCAGGTTTTCAGTGGCCAGTCATCTTGTTTGCCTGGTTCTGAGTCCTTGTTTGGTATAACATAGCATCCTCCCCCATGCGTGTGCATCTCTTAGCCAAGTTGGATTCCGGCACAGAGGCCTGTGGGAAGGTTGACACCACCTATTATGGAGTGGCGCCCCTCCCTTTTGGACCCCCAAGGAGCCTTTCTGTAGTCAGGGGGTGTCCTTGGCCTCAAGAATGAGAAATAAGTGGTCTCTCCATCTTTTATCTGGGCAGGACTCTGCTCCTCTCTGCCCCTGACAGAATCCTGGGGTCCATACATCTCCTGCCTCAGTGGGACTGCCAGTCAAGGTGCCCTGATCAGGCGCCAAGGAACAGACACCTGCTCCAAAGCCAGCCAATGCAACTCTCTCTTCCAAGACACTGAATTCTGAATGTGTGAAGCAAAGCAAACAAAAGCAAGAGAAAGGAAAAGGGAGAGAGTACGGGAGAGAGGGGGAGGGAGGAAGGGAGAAAGGAAGGTTAGGGGAAAAGAGAAACGCAGCATATCCAACCTTGCTTTTGAGCTGTTCTTCAGGTCTGTGGCCTCCCCATATTTTTTCCAGTTAACACCCTGCTTTGCTTAATGTAATGGAGTGAGGTTTTTCAACCAAAGACCCTTAACTGGGACCTGAGAATGACACTGGCAGACCACCCAAAAACTCAGCTGTCTGCTTTGGTTTCAACCTCATCTCTTACTAAAGCTTGACCAGAATCCCAAAGGACACTTCCCTGATTCCCAGACATTCTATAGCATTATTGTGAAATACTGGAGTGGCCAAAAGATGGTGGGAGCCAAGGAAATTAAAAATTCTTAGGGCGAGGATGTGTCAGAGAGCCCTTGATTGGGAATTTGGGGCTGCGATTTCTAGTTTGTGTAATTTCTCTGACTGTGGACACAGAGAATGTCTTTCAGCCTCTGTGCATCTCAGTTTGCACACTTGAAGATGCCTGAGCTGTCTCTATCACATCAGTTTTTATAACATACCAGTATTTCCTAACTTTGCTAGGTCTCCACCTGCCCACCAAGTTCCTACCTGCAAAGCCCATAGAGTACAAGCCATATATCCACCTCCCAGACACCCCCTACTCCTTGAGCAGTGCTCACGACACCTCATCCTTGAGATTTTAAATAAGATAGCCTAGAAGCCCTGTGTCACAGCTGGAGAGAAATTTCCCTCCCCACCGAGTGCCTCCAGGGACAGCTGTGGTAACCCCACACTTCTGCAGATCAATTCTAGCTCAAGTTCTGATTCCTCTGAATTTGCAATTGCCTCCCTGCCTTTCACCTCCTGGTGTTTTTCACCCCATGTCATCCTGGGTGGCACTACTCTGATCTCTTTAAATCACCATGCGGTCATGAAGAGCCTATAGCAGCCTTTGCTAGAGGTTTAGGAGTATTTGGGGCTTCCCTGGTGGCTCAGATGGTAAAGAATTTGCCTGCAATGTGGGAGACCTGGGTTTGATCCCTGGGAAGATTCCCTGGAGAAGGAAATGGCAACCCACTCCAGTATTCTTGCCTGGAGAATTCCATGAAGAGAAGCCTGACTGCAGTCCATGGGGTCGTAAAGAGTCAGACACGACTGAGCTACTGACACTTTCAGCTTTAGGGCTACAGAGGCAACCATCCTGCAGCTAAGGAGGGCAAACGCCTCCATGCTGAACAAGACTCTTCCTGTCACAGCCATTCTCTTCTCTTCTGGGGCCAAGCCCTTCTCTTCAGGGAGCATCACTACAGGGTCCCCTCCTTGGTCTCCAGCATCCCTTCACATTGCTTGTCTCCTATTATTCCTCCCTCAAACTCTTCATCTCTCCTTTCAAACTCTCTCAGTCCCCAAATTTCCTGTTCAGATTTTATATAGCTTCTTCCCACCATCAAAATGGCCTTTTACATGTTTTGCTAAACAAAGGTCATTCTAAGAGGAATTCTGACCAACAGCTGACCAACAGCACTTAAGCCAAAAATTCTTTCTGCTAAAAACAAAACAAACAAAAAAAGGCATCGCTAACGATACTGATAACACCTGTTCCCTGGCTGAAGGCATAACGCTTCCAGCATTTAGGAAGCATTTCTCAGAAAGCATTTGACTAGAATAAAAAGCTTTGCTATTTGGTTAGTATCCTCTTTATGGAAACCATGTGAACCCTCATGTACCAAGCAAAAAGAAAGAGGCTTTGTCACTTACTAGCTGTGTGACCTTAAGAAAATTATCCATCTAAACCTCTATTTCCCTTGTGTAAAGAGGGACACTCCATCATCTCATCACAAGCAAAAGAATATTTTCTATTTCTCTAATTTTGTGTCTTTATGAGACAATGGATGTTCACTAAGCTTAATGTGACAATCCTTTAGTGGTGTATGTAAGTCAAATCATTATGCTGTGCGCCTGAAATTTATACAATGATGTATGTCAATTATTAAGTGAAGTGAAGTGAATTGAAAGTCGCTCATGTCTATAATGACCCCTAAATGAACAAATTTTTTTAGGTGCTTGAGACATAAAGTCACTTCTTTTTCTTCTGAAGTCACTCAGTCATACCCAAATCTTTGTGACCCTATGGACTACACAGTCCATGGAATTCTTCAGGCCAGAATACTGGAGTGGGTGGCTGTTCCCTTCTCCAGGGGATCTTCCCAACCCAGGGATTGAACCTGGGTCTCCCACATTGCAGGCATATTCTTTACCGACTGCAATTATACTTCAATAAAATTGGAAGAAAAAATGGGTACAATAATAATAGTTACTACATAGGATCGTTATAAGTCAGACAGAATCATACTTGCAAAGAATTTTGCATAGTGCCCAGCCCATAACAAATGCTCTACAAAGGGTAAATGATACTATCGTTTTCACCATCACCATTAGGACATTTGAAAGTGAAATTAAAATGGTGATAGAAAGTTATAAAGAGTACAGCACATGGAGAAGTCACTGGGGAAATGTGAAACTATAAATGAAGACTTAACCTAAAAAAGTGCACTCAGAGCTCACATTCTGGAAGGATACTCATCTCACCAGCAAGGTTACTTTAGCTCAAAAACAGAGCTAAAAACTATAAATGTGAATGCCCATTCTTTCAAAGAGAAACATGTTTTACTTCTATTTTGCTTTTAGAAAGAAATAACATAATACCCTCCTTCATCTAAAGATGCTGAGCACCAATACAAGAACATCAAATATCTTAATTCCTCCCAGGAGCTAGTTCAATTCTAGAGAGAATAAGGTTTTGCCAGAGTAACTGGGACATCTGAAAACGGAAATGTAATATTCAGACCTTCATACCATATCTTGAAAATTTTCCAGTCCCTGAAAAAGTTAAAAGACAATCATACCAGCGATGAGAAATGCATGTCAAAATAAATACACAGGCTCAGCCTGCCTTATAGCAACACATTTTCCTAGTGGGCCCTTAAAATTGTATCATTTCTACACACACCCCAGTGTTCATAGAAGCACAATTTACAATAGCTGAGACATGGATGAAACCTAAGTGACCATCAACAGATGAATAGATAGCAAAGATGTGGATACATACAAGGGAAACCTACTCAGCCATTAAAAAAAAAAAAAAGAATGCAATTTTGCCATTTGCAGCAACCTGCAAATGGACTTGGAGAGCATTATGCAGAGTGAAGTAAGTCAGACAGAGAAAGACAAATAGCGTATGAGCTCATCACTATGTGGAATCTAAAAAATACAACAAACTAGTGGATATAACAAAACAGAAGTGGACTCACAGATACAGAGAATGAAACAGTGGTAGCCAGTGGGAACGGGGCAGGGGAATGTAGAGGTGGGGAAGCAGGGAACAAAGTATCAGATGTCAGATAGCCTCAGGGATGCACTGTCCAACACAGGGAACATAGCGATATTTTATAATAACTGTAAATGGAAAGCAGCCTTTAAAAATTGCATAAAAAATTTTAAATATGTAAAAAATATGCATATATATTATGCTCATAATAAAACTGTATCATTTTGTTTGACCGTAATTTAGCTGTTACCTTTCTTCTAGGGGGCTCCAAATTATTGTTGTTTCTCTGTTTCAAACGTTTAATATGGAAGGACCCTATTTGAGGCTTTCCACAGATCTTTTTTGGAATTCCTTTTTGTCCATATTAATTTGACTTGCTTTATCTGCTTCTGTCTAGCACACATATGAAGCTCAGCCCATGGAGAAATGTCACATCTTAACTCCAAAGCTTCTTGGTCACTGTCCGTCTGGCTTCTTGGGTGACCCCTTTTATATAGCACTCACTTTTCTAAATTAATGTTTTTTAATTCACTGTACTATTTATTTAATTTTTTGGCTGCGCTGGGTCTTCGTTGCTGTATGAAGGCTTTTCTCGAGTTGTGGCGAGCAGGGGCTACACTCTAGTCACAGTGCCTGGATTTCTCCTTGCAGTGGCTTTTCTTGTTGTGAAGCATAGGCTCTACAGCCTGAGCTCAGCAATTGTGGCACACAGGCTTAGCTGCGTTGCTGCATATGTAATCTTCCCAGACCAGGGATCAAACCCAAGTCCCCTGCATTGGCAGGCGGATTCTTTACCATTGGACCACCAGGGAAATCCAGCACTCACTTTTTAAAGACTTCCAAGCAAGATGCTGCTTCAATGTTAGGAAGACACACACATAAGATCCAGTTTCTTTTCTCTTAAAGGACCATGACTAGGAGAGGAAGTAGATTATTAACAACAACAACAACAATACCAACCTGCAAGGACGCGTACCAATAGATCTATGCACAGATCTATGCAGCCAGAATGAATAGGGGATAGAAAGCAAGAATTCACAAAATAGAGAAGACACAGGAGGCAGGAGGGGGACAGAGTTTGGAGAACTTTCCCCAGAGGACAGCAGCACATACTATACCTACAAGGAAATAAACTTAGCCACCGCACCCGGCACACTGAGAAAGCAGAGCAGTTGGCTCAGCACACCCTGCACCTTACTCCTTGAGTTGATTGTAACTTGACCTCCTGCTTTTCTATACATAGACTCTCCCTCTCTATTATACACGAAGCAAATGCAGAGAGTCCCATGGTAGTTTCAGAAGGAAGGGAACATTGTCATCAGCAGAATTTGCCAGTATCCTCCTGCTGAGGACAAGGAGGTCAAGCTCTCCATCCTCACGCAAGACTGTCTGACCTGTTCTTATGGGAAGGATTCCTCCAAAAGCACAGGCTAAGTATATATAAAGTTAGAAAATAACTTCCTGAACTCAAGAAAGAAGTAAATATTCAGATCAAATGGGCTTGATGAATACTAGACAAAACTAATAGAAAGGGACCAGTTCCTATGGAAGCTTGACATTTTAGTTTTCATAAAAGGAATTCTGGAAGATGGGGGTAGGGGGGAGAGAGTAAAACAAACAGAATAAATAAATTAGCTACAAGGGAAGAAAAATCCAGACCAGAAGTTAATAGAGCAACATCCATCCTGAGCAGGATTGGTCCCAAGTGGTCTCAAGTCCAGCTGATGACTTGGAGGACCTTGTCAATCACTGGCAGCAATCATGGAGGATTATTCGTCATGTGAGCATCGTCTCCTTTGAATTCATCATACAGAGTACACTTGTCTCCCCAGGATGTCTGTGCTTTAACGATAGTTCCACATGATACCCTGCACCCACTTTCCAGGAACTTGTAGGCCACCACTGTTAATTCCTTCCTATAATTTAATATTTCATCTCTGTCTCTGGATGCAGGACTCACTTCATGGCAAACAACCTGTGTAGTTTGTGGGCCCCACGCTCAGAACCTCCCAGGCTTGGTTTAATTCTCTGCTGCTGCAGAGTTGAAATGCTTCATAATTTTTTAACAAGAGACCCCACATTCTCATTTTGCATGGAGCCTCACAAATTATGTGGCTGGCCCTTTCTGGAGGGCTCACTGCCTCAAGGTGCATTTCTATCAAGACTTGTCTACACACTCGGGATGGGGGCCATTACCAAATGGCTCTGAGTATAGCTTTCGGTTACAATGATCGTTTTCATCCTCATTTACTTGGCAGGGTGACTGTCATCAACCTGAAAGTTCAAACAGCCCCCAAACGCTTCTGATGTCCAATTACAAATAACTGGTTTGGTCAAAAGTTAAACTTTGACCTTGGCCATCCTCTGTCATCATGCCAGGTACATAGACAGGCCCTGTTTCTTTAAAGCTCCTTTCAAGTTTATAAACAATCCCACCCCCTCAACACTGGCTCATAAAATTTCCCATTATACAAACTTAATGTGTTATTCAGAACCGAATGATTTCCTTAGCATAATTTGACGAAGGGTGTGCAGAACTGCATCAGATGTAATAAAAGTCAAGCCCTGTAATTTCAATTATTAAACACTTGTACTAGAGCCTGTACCCGAGCAGCTCAGTGGCTCGTACTTGAACTGCCAAAGTAGCAGCTGGGCTGCCAGAAAGAAGGGAAGGTACAGAAAACCAGCCTGTGTTCTCAGCCATGACAGATTTGTAAGGGTCCTTCTCAAGATGAGTGACCAAAGGGGTCTATAGACTGTACATTTACCTCAGGACATCCCATCACACAGCTCAAGTCATTCCTCAGATTGCAACTGTTGTTTTCTACATGTCCACCTTGGATCCTGACACAGAACTGTCACCAGCTCTGATAGATTCATTGCCCACACGCTCTCAGAGGCCTGAGAAAAGTGTCCCTCCCCACATGCCCATTTGCTGGTACGTTAATAAAAGCATGCTCTCTTCCAGACCTCGAGACAGTGCGGAAACGCACTTGTACGTGCAGGAGGGTATGTGTGCTATGTGTTGGGAGGGAGAAGGAGGTCAGGGGAGGCTGGAAAGTGACACCTGGTCCTTATTCACAACTACAGATAAGACACGCCTTCTTACTTCCCTCTTAGTCTTTCTGAAGTCATCTCTAGAGACTGGGTTTCAAACACGATTTTTATTTCATTGCTCAGACCCAGGGAATATTCACTTAATGGCCTCACTTAGATTTACATTCATTTCAGACAGGAAAACGCAGCCACAACTCCCCTGTGTGCAACAGAAATCCTGGACAGAACTGGCCACGGCCTGCATGGGGACAGGCATCCTTTGTCTCATCCAACATCTACAATAGGACCCAATTCCTGCAAGTAACTATTCCCTGCCTGGGTGAAATTCACAGCACTCAAGGCCAGAAATAAATGTCACAGGCTTCTTGCTGGTGTATAGCACAGGAAGCTCAGCTCGGGGCTCTGTAATGACCTAGAGAGGTGCAATGGCAGGTGGTGGGAGGGAGCCTCAAGAGGGAGAGGATATATGTATACATATAGCTGATTCACATTGTTGGACAGCAGAAACTAACACAACATTGTCAAGCAATTATACTCCAATTAAAAAAAAAAAAGAAAAACCACAGGCTTCTGCAATCATGAACAACATCCCAGTCCTCCCTTAAGGTATCAGGGCAGCTTTTATTCTGCAGGTATGTTCTGATCCCTGCCTTTTATCTTGTTCATTGGAAAAACAAAGGATAAAAGTTAAATTCCTCATTTGGAAACTTTTACCTCTCCCATTCAGAAATTCTAATTCATCAGAGGGAAATGTCAGTCTATACACAGCAACACCCCCCACCCCCACGGCCCCTCAACAACCAGGAAATCTTGAAAGTGTTCCTAGCGCCTATGCCTCACATTTAAACAGAACCTAAGATCCACTCTCTTCAGCAAACTTCGGTGAACAGCCAGGCACTTTCTCCAGGTAACTCATTTTCCCACTCTTCCCCTTCTGAGAACTTTCAAAATTGGATAGTTACATATCTCACTCAGTAAGTACTTATCAAGTACCCACTGCGTAGTAGACACTGAAGGGAACAGGATTTGCCCCAGTCCCCGCCCACAAGGTACCCACGGGTCAGTCTGAATGAGGCCTTTGAGTGCCTCTGAGCTCCCTGAAACTCAAGCACCCAGCCTGGGCTGCTGCCTTTTTCCAAACTCATATTTGTTGGTTACATGCACTAAGGAGATTTCGTTTTACAAATAGAGCTTTCTAATTAGCAAAGTCATTCCAAAGTCAAAGGGGTAAGTCAGGCGTGCTATGGGTTGAACAGAATTTGAAAATAAAAATCACTCTGATAACCTGCTCTGAAAAATACTTCCTCCTGCTGATGGACTTATTGCCAAGCTGAGAGCAGTGAAAAGAATCTCTTTCACGTTTGCTGCTTCAGAAATGGTCCCAGGCTTAGTTGCAATCTGTTGTGACATGAGTCTGCGTGCACCAGGGACTGACCAAGGCTGATTAACGCCCCAAACTGCTTCCCTCCTTCTCAGACCTGTGGAAGGTGAATGTCACTAATACGATGATCTCGGCTGTTAGTTGGAACAACACCTGTCTCACTTTCCTAGAATGCAGCAAGGTATAAATCTCCAGGAGCAACAATCCACCCTGTCAAATTACAGAGCCCAAGAGTGGCAGAGTGGAGCAAAGGCAGCTGCTACAAAACAAGAAAATTACAGGCAGAAGCTCTGTTCAAGCACAGCAAGGGGAGAACTGTTGGTGTTCAGCTCAAAATTTCATCTGAGCAGAGACCACGAATGTGCTGCAGGCTGCCAAGCCTCTACGTGACATCTCATATTTTTTAAACGCAAGATCCAAAAACATCGCGATTCCATTTTAACGCAATAGAAGTCCAGAGAGAAGAATGAATTCCACTGCTTAAAAATGCTTCACTCGAAAACTAAGTGTGAATTTTACTGTGATTAAGTGAAAAGAGTTGATTCTAATGCCACATGAAATTTGTTTTTAAATGGTTCTTTTATTCAGAACGGTTGCTTTTTAATGATGTTGTCTTAATTTTCTGCTAAACCTGTTTCATCTCCAGTCATCCAACATTAATATTTATTTTGTTCATTTACTTTTAAAATATTCTTAAATTAAAGCTGTTACAAATATTCTACTGCTGCTGAAGATAATTCAGCATAGGCGCTACCATGAAAATATCATAGAAACCATATTCAATGTGTTATAGCTGTAATCTGGCTTAATAAACACAACACTATAAACAATTTTAGTAAATTAAGAAATATCCATTCTAGAATGTGTTATAAAATCAACTGCTAAACACATCCTTTTTTTAACCTCTGTGCTTCATCCCAGAATTAACAGTGTAGTTAGATTTCACATTGTAATGAAAATTATACTTAAGAATCATCTTGGGTTAAAGTATTTCCCATGTACATATTCCTCTCCATTCTATTTTCCTTAAAATAAAACCCTCAGCATTTAACCTATACAGATTGGCTTGCACAAATCTCACAATAAATTACAGTAAAATAGCTACGATGAACTTGTACCGTATTTAATGTAATATATAACTACACTCTTGTTCCTATTTAGGCTTCATAACTTTATATCATAACACAACATTCTGCAGAATGCTTCAGTACAAATGGGCTCAGGACGGCAGCAACACCATTACCATTACAGGAAAACTGCAATGGTTTTTTCCCCTAGAAAATACCAAATCCCAAAATCCAACCTGCTAACTCATAATTCACTTTCATTTCCTCTTCCCCATAAGTCATTTTCATATCTAAAAGAAGCTCTTGGTTGAAGCCTTATAATGTCAGAACATGTAGCTAGTTCACAATTTTACTTTTAGGAAACATGATAAAGAAAAGCAATGCTCCCCACAGGCATCCTAAGTAAACCAGTATTAATTCACATTCTCTTTTCATTAATTTGGCTGGGAAGCCGGGAATAAGGGGGATAGCCTGTGGGCGCCCTTACAGTTCTCAGATCAAAAACTTCCCTTTTCACATGCCTCCGTGGACTGTGTCAGAGGCAGAAACATTCCAAACTCAGAGACTTGTGTCACTTTTCTAATCAAAGAACTTGTTGACTACCATTGCCAACAAAACATTCACACTAATTTTTGAGGTTTGTGTTCACACCATCAGATGGTTTTTGAACTATATACTTATCTTTTAAGAAAAAAGTCCTGTTTCTGAACCAAACTCAGGACCAAAACATCGGTCTCTGGTTCAAGGTTTCTCAGTGTAACTCCAGGGTAATCAAAACCGAATGCCTTCAGACCCTCAAGGGGTTACTTCTTCCTTTCCGTGCCCCAAGTGGAAAGTAGTGCCATGCTTTTTCCTCCACCACCCTGCTTGTTTTTTGCCTTTAGAATTTGAAGACGTGTTCCCATTCCTGGGCACCAGACAGGCTGTGATTTCCCTGGGAGAAAACAACTCCAAGGTAGGGATCAAGGAGTCAGAGGCTGCTCCCACCCATCTTAACTGTTTTCTAGGAAACAGATAGGGGGGAAAGAGGGTGGGAACAAGAGAAGCAGATTCTGTCTGAAGCTGCACAGGACAAGGAACACAGGTAAATCCAGAGTAATGGAGGCAAATATTTTTAAAAAAGAATATTATTTATTCTCTTCTTTATTAATACTCATGTATGACCTTTGCTTTTTACATAAGAGTCTACTTTATAAGAATGCCTCCTTGGTTTAGCATGCCCAATGGGGCTTTCACTTCAGGACCACTTCCCCTTTTTCCCCCCTCCCCTCCCCCCACATCCAAAGACTCTTCTACTCGTTCACAGATACCACGAAAATGTTGTAAACAAGATTTGCAGTTACCCGATCTTGATTTAATCAACACCCCACTTCAAAATGGAAGGCGGGTAGGGAAGAGGGGAAGAAAAAGTAGAGGAGAGAGAGAAGGGCAGCTGTGGTCAGAACTTTCAAGTCGCCTTTTCTGAGATGTGTGTGCATTGTGGCTATTTCTTGAAATTCCATGACTCAAAACATTGACAGCAAGTGCCTGTGTATTTATATTATGTATCTATAACAGAATATGTGGGCTTCCTCAGTTTGGATCTGGGCTGTTTCTGTTGAAACACACCACAATCCTTCTGTGGGTGTCTCCACAGGGAGTCAGGTCTCCCGGAACCCCTCTCAGAGTCGGGGTTTCCGGAGCAGGGTCTTGCTGAGGTCTTTGACCTCTTCAGGGCTATTGACCCGCTCGTAGCCCAACACGGCCATGGGCTGGTAGCAAAACTCCTCCACCTGTTTAATCTGCTGGAAGGTGAGGGCGGTCCGCCAGGCGTTGGCGGCCTGTGTGGCGTTGCGGGCTGACACCACAAAAGGCTTGGAGGAGGAGCCAGAGCCACTAGTCATGTTGAGGGCAAACTGCTCCATTTCGGGGCTCACCAACAGCCCCACAAAGTCGTACACCCTCCGTAGGGTTTTGACAGGGTCTCCCACCAAGTCCTCGTACCGCACCACTAGGTAGTGGCCCTGCAGCCAGTCAGGGGGCTGCAGGGCCGTCTGCAGGGTCTTGGCCATGCTGTTGCAGATGACCTCCATGGCGCCAAGCGCGTGGTAGTCTGCCGGCCCGCCCATGCTCTCCTTCTTGACGCCCAGTTTGTGGCCGGGGGCCTCCAGGAAGGGCATGCGGTGGGCTCGGGGGTCCCGGCTGCGCACCACTTGCAGGCTTTCACGGATGAGACCATGGCGCGAGCGGATGCGTGAGCTGGCCACAGCGCGGGGGTCCCGCACCAGATGAATGACCTTGAGGTCCAGGGCCGGGTCTCGCAACAGCGGCGCCAATACGGCCACGTCGAAGACCCGAACGCCCTTGATGACCAGCGTGTGGTACTTGCGGCACTCCTCCTCGAAGCGTGCCAGGCGCTGCGGCGGGCACTTCTTGCACACGCGGTCGTCCACCAGTCCCACGACCTCCTTGCGGTAGGCGGGGCACAGCGGCGAGGAGCACACCACCTTGTTGGTGGCCGCGCCGAAGATGCCCAGTGTGGTGAGGTTGCGCCCCCCGCTGCCGGCGGGGCTGTACAGCTGGAAGACCGAGAGGTCGCAGCGGTAGAGAGCGCTCAGCATGTCCCGCGCCGCCCCTTGCAGGGAAACGGCGTCCCCTGGGTACAGTTTCTGCCACACGTGCCACACCGGCTCGTAGAGGAAGAACACTTCGGGGTTCTGGTTGAAAAGCTCGCCGAAGAAGGACGAGCCTGAGCGCCACGTGGTGAACACATACACCAGCTGCCTCTTGTCCCCGCCGCCCCGAGTGCCATTACCTAGAGGGGCTGCGGCCCTCGCCGCCCCGGCCGCGACTGCCGGAGCTGCCGGGACTGCGGCGATCGGCGGGCGGTATGGGGTCTGGGGATCCAAGCGGGTGTGTGCGCGGGGCGGCACGGCTGGAGGAGGCCCTGGACGCCCCCAGCCGCCCGAAGCCGCCCCCGCCCCGGCACCCAGCGACCCGTCGGGGCTGCACTGCTGCAACGGCTCCTTGTGCCACTTGTAGTCCAGGAGGTTGAGCATGGTGAGCACCAGCAGCAGCGCGTAGCCCGCGCAGAGCACCAGCGCCTTCCTGCGGAACACCTTCATTCCGAGCGGGGACGCAGGCCAGCGGCGACCCAGGCGCCGGGGCCACGGCGGGAGCAGGGCGCGCGGCCCGGCGGCGGGCGCGGCTGGGAGCAACCCGAGGGGCGCGCCCGCGGGTAGGGCTCGCGGCGGGCTGCGGCTCATCACAGGCACAACCCGGGCCGGCAGCGCGGAGGAGGCGGCCCTGCAACCCGGGAGGGGGACTCGGCGGCCCCGCTTCGGGCGCTGGGACTTGGGCCGCGGCTCCGAGGCGGGCGCGGCAGCAGAGGCGGCTGGTCCCCGGCGCCCAAGACTGGTTCTCCCATGGCAGCGGCTCCGAGAAGGACCTGCGAGGGGAAGCGGAGTAAGCCGGTGCGCCTCGAGTCTGCCCCCAGCCGCCTCCTCCCGCTAAGTAACGCCCACCCTCCGGGCTGCCTGGCTCCCCAGCTCACCTGGAGCCGCGGGCGCGCCCCGGGGCGGCCCAGGAGCACGGCCCGGCGTTCAGTCCTGCTGTCACTCGTTCCTCGATTTCTCGAGAGCTGTTTTCCTCCCGGGGTCCCCGCGCCTCCGAGGGGGCCGCGCGAACTGGCAGCCCAAGCCCTGGGCAGAGTTTCTGGGCAGCGGGCGCCCTGCGGCTGGAGAAGGGAAACTTTCACAGGGCCCGGAGCCCTGCTCTGTGCTCTGCCGAGTTCAGTGCGCCCGGCTCCAGCGGCGTCTCCGCCGCCCTCTCGGGACTGTAGCTTCCTTCCTCGCTCTGGGGGGTGAAGCTGGCCGAGGGAGATGGGGGGGAGGGGGCTTATACTGGACCCGGTTCCCGGCAAAGCAGCTCCGCCTCTCTCGCTCTCAATCTTCGCGCCCCGAATCTTCCCATCTTTTAGGCGGTGGTAGATGGGGCTCAGCGCGACCCTGCAGCCGCGGCGGCAGGAGCCGCTTCTTCCATCACCAGGAGGATGCCCTCCGGGAGGGCACTGCCGTCAGCCCCCGCCGCTTCTCAGCCTGCGACTGGCCCGGAAACCCCCTACATACACGCAGCTCTAGGCAAAGGAACTGGGGTCTGCAGCGCTCTCTTGCCCGTCCCGCCCCCGGCACCAGGCTCTTCTGGCCAACGAGGAATCCGGGCAGAGAAAACCCCCGCCGCCGCAGCAGCCGCCGCGCGAAAGCGGCGCCCAGGAGGATGCAGCTACGCGCCTCTCCCTACGCCGAGCGGCTGCAACGCGCTCGGGCCAGCCTCTGCGCGGCTCCTGCCAGCCCGCGCCGGGTTGGTGCGCGCCGCCGTCTGTCGCTGCGGCTCCTCCCCTTCGCCGCGCCGCCCGCCCCCTCGCAGCGCCCAGCTCCCGCCGCCGCCTTGGGGGTTGAAGATGCGGGGCCCGATTTACAGCGGCGTCTCTTGGGCCTCCATCCGCTCGGCTGAGGCCGTAGCCATCCCAGCTTCAAGCGCCAGGGTACGGATGCGGGGTTCGGAGCGCTTGGGCGCCTCGATCTCTGGGAAACTTGGATTTTGTGTGTGCTGCTGCCGGCACAAAAAAATGTGCAAAACCGCACATTTTTGCTCTCGGAAAGAGTTGGTGACAAAGTTTGGGCAGAAATCCCCCAGTGGATTCCCACTCCGCCCGGGTCGGCGCCGCCGGCTCCCGGTAGGAACCCTGGACGCACCCGCGCCTCGGAGCGCACCGAGGACGCAGAGCACCGCTCTCGGGCTTCCCACTCCCGGCGCGCCCATTCCATCTGGCCTGAGGCTTCTCCCTCACCAAGGAAGTAATAAGTCTTTCTGGCCCCGGGGTCAAAGAAGCAGCTTCAGTTTTCCAGAGGAGTGTGCCAGCGGGGCGTCTTCTCCCCGCTTTCCTCCAACTATGGAGAGGGCCTCTCTGGTTTTATTACGCCCCCAGCAGACGCCCTCGGCATCTCGGCTCCTAATGATGCGCCCGCTGTGATTGATGTCCTCGGGAACTGGGGTGATAGGGGGTCGGGGGGTGACTATTCCAATTTACAAAAATACTTGTTTTGCTTCTTGGTTTTAGAGACGCGATCAAAAATTTGACCCTAAGGGAAACGCAGTTGTTGAAAGTAGATCATTTTAGGTTTAAGTACTTTTTTTTTTTTTTTTAAAGATAATGAGGAACAGCCCCCTTCCCCCTCTCTTTCTCTTACCAACAGAGACTAAGCCATAGCTGACTTTCAGCCACAAAATGGGGACACTTAAAATAGCCTCCTGTATTTGAATGGTGATGAGGAGTTAGATGCCCAAATGATTAATCCCCACATGAGAGCCCTGGGCTGAATCGCTCAGAATCCCGAAGGTTCTTGAGGCTCAAAGTCCGCTGGTAACTGATCGTCTGGAGGCATTTTGCTGCTTCCTGTCCTGATGGAGTTTTTAGAAGTTTGACAAAATTGCTGCACGTTTATCTTTATACTATGTGGGGCAGCCTTTTTCAGCCAGAGGATACTTCTAAATTTAAAATATTGTTGTTTGCGCCATTATTCTTCGGTTAGTCTTACTGAAGTACGAATCAGTACTTTAGTACTTACTGAAGTGCAAGGAGTCTTAGAAAGTGACTTAATTCATAGGAATTTTCAGGGTAGAAAAATGTTCCAAGAACTTGATTTAGCCTCGTTTACGGAAATATCCCGAAAGCCACGGGTCGAGTTCAGAATTTTTTTCCCCGTGGTTCTGATAAAGTGTAAGGATGAGACATTTCAAGGACAGATTTTTTAGAAATGAAGGGAGGGAGCATGAAGGTGGAATTTTATACGTAGCCTTCTCAAGCAGAGTGGCGTGTCCCCTGGGAGAAGTCAGGCTAGACAGGTTTTTAAGCCCTGTTTTACAGAGTTTCATGGAATGACTTCCCATCTCTCCATTTCTGGGCCCACCCACTTCCCTTCCCCTGCTGTCTCTACTCCTCTCTCTTCTTCCCTCTGCTCTTTCCCCCACAAAACTGACATGAAACTGACACATGAAAGAGTGGAAGAGAGGAAGTTGGAAGGCACAGAAATCTCGGAGTTATTATTCAACTTGGTTCTGAGAAAAATAATTTCTAATATTTAAAATTTTGTCCCTGGCTTTGTGGTTCCTCAGAAAGCTCAGTGAATTGCAGTCATTTGATGTAAGGACCCTTTTTAAAACCGTTGTTTGCATAGAAACGATTTTGTCTGCAATTCTGTAACACTTTCCCAAAGAGGGCAAAATAGTAAATCAGCTTGCCTGACATCCCCACAGGGAATGCTCAGCTGACATCAATTTACAGGTTCCAGCATCTCCACCCTCTCCTTGCTTGCAAATAGTTTACCGTTTTGCATCATGTCATGATTAATGCCAAACTTCGTCAGGACTAATGACATCCAAAAACATGATAATGCCTTCCCTTCCCACATTGGTTCAGGAAGTCCTTTCAATTTTTTTTAATCCATGTATCCCTTTAAAAAGTAATGACCGAGACATATTAGAAGGCACATAAGTCCATTGCCAGAGGAGCCAGTCAGGGCTAGCCTTAATTTCAGGGCTAGCCTTAATTTCAGCTCACTGTTGAATTCACTGCAATTGAGTCTTTTCCATGAAGCTCCTCAGTCTACTCTCTGCTGTCTGGGATGTGGAAAGGAAACTGCTGTTGGAAACTTGCTGCAGCATTTACCTAATCCTGGACAGAGAGGAGGTCTAACATTCTGGGGTGCTGTAAGCCCAGGGCCCAGTCTGTGGAATGTGGCAGAGAGGTCTTCCCAGAACTTTCTCTGTAGTCTGAATTGGGTGACAGCATAAGGCCAGGTCTGTCTGTGTCCCTGTGGACCACAGCTTCACCTCTGGGGAACGCCTGCCACTGGGCACCAAGTGCCAATCAATCATTCATCGGTTCAGCAAATACATATTTCCAGTGGAACCTGAGTGCACAAAGTTGGATTCATCATAATCCTTGACATCATTAGTTCAAGGGTCGCCCTTTTCCTTTTTCATATGGTTTTAAATAGTATGGCTATTAAATGAATGTCTCCCCTAGTGGCTCAGGCGGTAAAGCGTCTGCCTATAACGCAGGAGACCCGGGTTCAATCCCTGGGTCAGGAAGATCTCCTGGAGAAGGAAATGGCAACGGACTCCAGTATTCTTGCCTAGAAAATTCCATGGACAGAGGAGCCTGGTAGGCTACGGTCCGTGAGGTGGCAAAGAGTCGGACACGACTGAGCGACTTCACTTTCACTTTCAAATAGTATAATGAATCCTCATGAACCCATTCTAGAGCCCAAGAGCCTCCAGAGGTAAACAACTCTGCTTAATTTAGTTTAAAAATTGAAACAAAATGGTCAAGTTCAAGGTGCAGGGGACCAGAGTGGAGGTTGGGGTGGGGGAGCGGGTTGCCTTATCTGTCAAAAAAAGAAACAGCCTAAATAGTGTTATGATCATGGAGGAATTCTTTTGTTTCCACCTTTAAATTCTAGTATGTAGCCCCCAGTCATCCTGAGGAACTCTAGCTCTTCATCAACACCAGTGACCTCACCACTCACACACCTCCACTCCCACCCCTATGCCCCCCCCATCCCTGCCAAGTCTTATTTATCACCAGCTGGATGAGAACAGCCCACAGTTCCCCCACCGCCCCGGGTCTTTCTTCTCTGCAAAACACTTTACTACTCACTTCCCTTCTGACACTGCAGCACACCAAATGTGTGGATTCTGTGACACCAACTGGGTGTCCAGCAAATTAGCTCAATGCCAACACTGTTTACCTGGAGAGAGTGTCAAATCCCAGAGATTTAGAGCTCAGGGCCACTAGACTGCCCCCCCATATGCAATGTCAATCACAATCCAGATTATCACCTGGGGTCTGACCAGTCGGTCACAAGTAAGAGGTTCCCATGACCTTCTTGGGTTCAATTAATGTGCTAGAATGGATCACAGGACTCTGGAAAAGTTTACTTACTTTTATTGATTTATTATAAAAGTATATTGTAAAGAATACTGATGAACAGCGAGATGGAAGAGATACACAAGGCAAGGTATGCGGGAAGGGGCATGGAGCTTACACGCCCCCACTAGGCTCTCCCAGCACCAACACATGTTCACCAGCATGAGGTTCTTTGAAACCCTTACTGTTGGAAAGTATGGAGGCCTCTCAGATAGTCATGACCAATGATTAACTCCATTTCCAGCCCTTCTTCCCTCACTGGAAGATGGAGGCTAGTGGAGAAATTCATTGTTTCTTATGTGACTTGGTTTTTCTGGTGACCAGCCCCCATCCCGAAGCCCACCCAGAGTCACTTCAACAGAACAAAAGATGCTCCTAGTACTTTTTTTTTTTTTTTGGTTTGGACCATTTTTAAAGTCTGTATTAAATTTGTTACAATATTGCTTCTCTTTTATGTTTTGGTTTTTTTGCCCAGAGGCACGTGGGATCTTAGGTCCCCCACCAGGGATGGAACCCTCACTCCCTGCCTTGGAAGGTGAGCTGTTAACCACTGGACCACCAGAGAAGTCCGTAGTACTCTTATCACTTAGGAAATTGCAAGGGTTTTAGGAGTCTTGTGCCTAGAATCAGACATAGACCAATATATGTATATTTCTTATTATCTCACGCTAACACTGATTGGGCTGTTCACTCAACCACTCATCTCTTTTATGATTATTTAATTATAACCCCCCATTCAAAAAATAGCAGGAATGTGAGGTAGCCCACAAAGATAAACACAAGAAAATTGATCAAAGAGGAAAATAACATGAAGCCAGGCATATGGTCTACACAACAGTTCATTTCATGAAGTCCTATGTAGTTCCCTGGTGGCTCAGACAGTAAAAGCATCTGCCTACAACGTGGGAGACGTGGGTTCAATCCCTGGGTTGGGAAGATCCCCTGGAGAAGGAAATGGCAACCCACTCCAATACTCTTGCCTGGAAAATCCCATGGATGGAGGAGCCTGGTAGGCTACAGTCCATGGGGTCGTGAAGAGTCGGACACTACTGAGTGACTTCACTTTTCTTTCAGTTTATGTAGTTGTGGGCAGTAAGTCCAAAAATTGACTCTGAGCTTCCTACTAGGCATTGTAAAGAAGGAAAGTTGCCAGGAGATTGACAACTTTGCCTGACATAGAGTACTAAGGTTAATAGTTTCTCTTCTTTGTATCGTAAGCTTGTTTCATGTGATTTCCTTGTTCACTGCTTTATTCCTAATACTAGTACCATATCTGGCATACGTGTTCAGTAAATACCTGTTGGCTGATTACTATGGGTCCTTAAAAAGGAATTATGCAGTATGGAAGATGTACTATGTCCTTAAATATGTCTCTATGATCTACATTAATAAAAAGTAAAGAGTTGGGGCAGAAGGTACCAGTTCTTATTAGCCCAGTCGATGCAATCTAATGTCATGACATCAGTACTCAGCTCAGGAAAGGTGGTTTAGTGTGGACTACATCTACCACTCTCATGGTCTGTCTGGCCTCCTGGTTCATCTCAGCAGACTGCGTGGAGCTATGTATCATGCCCACGTGTGTAGGGGTGAATCCCTTCTAGAAAGAGGCTTCTTGGAGAAATGACTGCCTGGAAACAAGGGACTCAGCTTCTGTCAACTCTTTCCACATCTCTATGCCAAACATCCGCCAAAAGCAGTAAAAGCTGTGTCTTGTGCCATCAGCTAGAAAGTAGTCTTGAAGCATCTGGAAAATCATTTAATTTCCCCTTGCTGTCCCCCTCAAGTTCCCAGGACTTGCAGTTTATGAACACACTTAATGGAGCAGAACTGGGAGCTTGCAACATGCCTTGCTCTGACCACTGGCTTTTGTCACTAGGCTGGAGCTCCAGCTTATAGGAATTGCTCCTTGGAGCAAACTTGTTCTATCCATGGAGAGCCTACCCATCCCTCCAACAGTTGGATGCCTGGAGATTAGTCCTCCCTGTATCCCCTGAGAGATGACCAACCTGCTTACTATAGATAGATCTCCTAGACCCATCTCTTACCTGGTCTCAACCAGTCAGGAACAATGACTTTCACTGTTTCCATAAAAAACACATTTGAAGAAGCTTTGCCATTGACATTTTAGTGTATGATCAGAAATGCTTTAAAAATCATCAACCAGTCACCAAAATCAACTGTCACACAGAAGCAGAGATAACATCACACAGGTAAAAACTCCATGGGACATCCACAGGGCTGTGCAATTATAGAATTCTGCTTAAAACAAATAAAGGGCTGTCTAGTGTAATACCCCCATGTCTTCAATGTGACTTCTACCTTGTACCACTGTCTCTGATAAAAGGCTGTCAATTGGAAAACCTTCTCTTTATTGACAGAAGAAATTAAGTTCCTTGAGATGTAGAAACAAGATATACAGCTCATGTACAGAATTTGAAATCAGCCCTGGATTCAGTTCCCTTCAAGTTTACTTACTATTTCCATGTTCTCGGACAAGGTATGTCATCTCCCTGGGCCTCAGTTTCCCATCTGTAATACTGGGATCATAATAGTCATCTCCTTGAATGACTAGAAAAAGCCAGAGTGAGTGCAGAAGAAAGGCACACTACATGGCTCAGAGTGGTTAGGAAATAAAAGCTCCTGCCCATACCCCAGGTAGAAGGCATTTTCTTCTTAGGGAGGAATTAACCCCAGAAGTCTGTAAGAAAGAAGCATGCCATATCACTTTTTTGAAAAATATTTAATTAATTAATTTATTTTGTTGCACCGGATCTTAGTTGCAGCATATGAGATCTTAGTTGTGGCATGTGGGATTTTTAGTTGTGGCATTCTGGATCTAGTTCCCTGACCAGGGATCAAACCCAGCCCTCTTGCATTGGGAGTGCAGGTCTTAGCCACTAGACCACCAGGGAAGTCCCCATATCACTTTCCTACCCCCTTTTTGGTAAAGACATTTGGGGAACTGGTTTAGTGAGAGTTTTTTTCAGGGTGGGAAGTGTTCTGGTTGAGGTTTGTAGGGGCAGAAAAATGGAGAATGATTCAGTGATTAACAGAGAGGATGAGGCCATCACGACTTGGAGTTGACCTTGGGGTTCACTGGTCTTGACATCCCCTAGGCTTTGCTGCTTAAAATAAGATCAGTGGATGGGCTGAATCAAGGTCACCTGAGAGCTTGTTAGAAATGCAGAATCTCAGGCCCCAGACGGCTCCATCAGAATCTACAAGATTGAAGAGTGACCGGTCCGCACTTGAGAGTTTGGAACGCCCAGCAGCATCTCTGGTGTTAATGGGCATAAACACCTAAATAAGGAACTTAGGGCCGTGAAGATGGATGGACTGGTGTTTCACTTCCTTTTCCATTATATAAGAGTATCAGGTGGCTAGGATAAGCTCCTTCTGAATCAGTTGCTAGCAACATATTAATAAGAAATGACTTCCTCCCCACAGTTCAGGTACAGCCCCAGGCCAGGGTGTGCAGGCAGCGAGCAGAGCCTTTGTGAAGAATACAGCCATTCACAACCACATGAAGGGCTGTTCTTGGCACAAAAATAAGAAAAATAATACAAATTTCCAGAACTTGTCCATCACTCTCAACTTCTGTATTGACCAAAGCCATGGATAGCTGCTTTGCTGGCATTACCTAGGAAGAAAAAGATATTATGGCACACTTAGGGCTTCCTTGTTGGCTCAGATGGTAAAGAACCTGCCTGCAATGTGGGAGACCCAGGTTCAATTCCTGGATAGGGAAGATTCCCCTGGAGGAGGGAATGGCTACCCATTCCAGTATTTTTGCCTGGAGAATTCCATGGACAGAAGAGCCTGGCAGGCTATAGTCCATGGGGTTGCAAAGAGTCAGAGACAACTGAGTGACTAACACCCTTATTAGCAGCACATTGTGACCTCAGTTTTTTCTGAAGAAAGATAAGTGTTCTGGACACATCCTGAGTCTCATGGTACAAAAGCAAATTCCATTCTGAGCAATGTTATCTCTTGTAACTTACAAACTATTATGCAGAAACAGCGATTTTCCACAGGTGACCTCTGTGCTTAAGTGTGAAATTACTATGGTGTGTCGGGTGAATGAAGAGGAATGTAGAATTTCATGCATATATTGTTTGGGCAGTCACAAGATAGAAAATCCAACTGGGGAAAAAAATCGGAAAAAGAAAGTAGGTCTCAACCTAGATAGTTTCATTTTGCGTCTCCCCGGTCTACAGTTGGTCTTCCACCCCCCTCCAACTTCAATGGCAGCATTTGAGTTCTGAATTCCCAAAGTTTTATGTCAACTCTTTATACTCTGGCTCAGATCTTGCCTAGTTACATGCTGAAAAGTTGGATGCAATTTTGTCTCAGAATGTAACATCTCATTAGTTTTCAGATGATATATCCTTGTTCTCCGACAGATTTCTTTCTCAGTCACGACATAACATGTGGTTTTATTTACTTCAAAGAAGCAACCTTTCAGCTAAAACTCGGTTTCTGCCACATCCATTGCAAAAGCACAAACTGTTTGTTGATTTGTTGAGCTGTTTTGTTCCCTTCACCTTGTTAGCTGTCTATTTTAATGCAAGATTTCATTGTTAGGACACAACTTATTATGCAGAAAAGTTTCTTCTGGAAATCCATGCTCCACTTACAGTTTTGGGAGACAATCTACATTTTAATGCCACAGGTCAAATTCCAGTCCAATAAATGTCTAAACTCCTAGACTTCAAACAAAAATATATCATTCTCTTCATCTCCAGCCAATGCCCCATTTGTCATTTATTTCAGGATCTAATTGACTGGATGAAATTTCAGTACAACATAAGAAATTAGGAATTTATTGTACTATGAGTTTTGATTTTTATGACTAACATCTGGGTTCATGCAGATTTATTTTTCTATTATCATTTTAATGATGGATGTTTTGTTTCTTTCTCCTGCCTAATCTCCTCTGCTCAGAGCATAGGAGATTGGTGGTCACTGCTTTATATTCATTACAGAGAAGCAACGATCAGCCATTGCCACCACCTGGGTTCTATACTCAGAGAATGAAGATTTGACAGACAGCATCACACTACACAACGTTGCACTAGACAGAATGGCAGTGCCAACAAAGTGGGAATAATGGTCACTAATGGCAGATGGAAGCCCTCTCCCTCTGGTGAAAGTTAATTCTTCTCAATTAACATGCATGGTGCTGCTCTGGCAGCTTGTGGATCCCTGACCTGTTGAATGTGTTCCATAATGAGTGAAAGCCACAGCACATCATTAACTAGCCCAACTTGCAGCATTTTTGCCAGAGTCACCACATCAGAGCACTTGGGTACCCATCTTTCAAGGTTTGCCCTTCTGTATGCCATGCTGTGTTGAGGAAGAACCCAAGAGAGATAGTGCCATTTGGTATGTTTTGGCTGAAAGGCATTGTTTCTGCACACAGCTGGATTTGGCCAACTCTGTTGGCCATCAGCTTGGGTATTTATGGCTCTTATGAAACTCCCATCTCATTCAGGCAGGCAATTGTTTACTTACGTTCTGCTGGAAACCCCTAGAAATACGTGCTCAATAGCTGCAGATGTGCCCACAGCTTGCCCACAGTCCCAGCCTGGGTCAGCAATCTTTTACATCCTTTTAAATAACCCACTCAGACTATCCCCTAACAGATTATTATCCATCTGGTAGTTCAAGTCAAAGTGCTGAATATGCACTGTGTGCTTTGGGGGCTCACATTTAGTCTAATCCCATGGTTCCTCCAGATTCAGAAAGTCTTTATTTACCTACCAGGCTCCCCACATCACCGATTCTTGCTGTCAGTAGAAGGTAGATAATGCCATTTATTTGCATAATCATGGTTCACTTTCAAAGCAATTTACAGGTGCTTGTCCTTAAAACCTCCCACCAGAGAAGGATAGAAATTTCAAGAAGACTGGAGATGAGGCCCTAATTTCGCCCATGAATAGCTAGGTCCAGTAGAATTTTAGCATCCTTATTTCATGGTGTCCTCCAAGGATGCCTGGCCCTGCATGAGGTTTATATAGAAAGCATGAACAGAGAACTGAGAAAAGCTCTCTCTCCATCTTCTCACATCCAAGCAGTCTCCTCTCAATCTCTCCCACAAAAACACCACTGAACTGGTAGCAAATATGCATGGAAGCCTCATGGGCCATGTGAACGATATATACATGTGCTGAACCTGACCTTAGCTGGGATTGCAGTAGAGACAAGCAAAGGGGAAGCAGCGCAGTAGTGTGGTAAGTCTATAACCGCAAGTGGGATGCTGATTCCATGCTCAGAGGGTTCTGACCTCCGGCTCTGTGTTTAGTCTCTAGATTATAGGCTCTCTCAAATGGTCCAGGTACCTGAGCAAAGTGAGGTTTAAACACTCCCCTCTCCCAACTCACACAGTCATTATCTCCTAGGGCAGAGTCCTGGAAAACCCTCCAGCTGATTCTGATGCACTTAAATGGGGGTGCGGGGGGTGGGCGGTGCTGTCAACTGCAGCACACACCTTGACTCTCAGGCTTTCGTAGTCATTTCCCCATTTTTCAAGGCCCTTGGCTCCAATGCTAGTCTCCATCCACAGACAGACAGGCAGAAAAGGCTCTTCCAGGGAGACTTCTATGATTACTACAGGAAGAAGCACAACCATAGCCCAGAATTCTGTCTGTGGCTCATGTTTGAACCACTGAGTTATCTGATCAAAGATATATGTGCAAGTTTTACTTCTCTTTGGTCAATTTCCCAAACTTCATTCATTCCCCTTCTACTTTCATTCCTTCTTGTCATGTCCAGATACCACCTGCTTTATTGTTTGCTTAATATTTTTTTTTATCTGAATCACTGTTCAGAGCTAACCTATATTTATTTAAGTAGAAATTTTATTATCACTACCACAATGGAAAACCATTATCATTTTTTACAAATGAAAGTAACCAAATATAAATGTAACCAAAAAAGGAAGTTATTTCATTCTAGTTAGATTATAGCCTGTAAAAGGTTTAGACATGCTCTCCCTTGTTTATTTTACTTTTTTGTTTTGTTTTTAAGAGGAGGGGAATATTAGATATTAAAGACAGACCAGCTGCAGCCTAAAATTGAACATTACTCCTCATTTTCCTGCAAACAATATGACATGCCATGAATGCTTGGGTTCCTAGTCTTTAAGAAACACTGCACCAGAAATGGAAAGTTTCTCAAAGACAAGAACTGTATTTCATGGGAAATGTAACAATTCAAAACTAGACAGATTGCCACTTAAGAAATCAATCTGAACATTTTATAATACCATCATGCACGTCTTTAAAACTGCCTTAGGACTTAGCACAAGTGTTTTGCATATGGAGGTACTGAACAGATATTTGTTGAGTGAATGAATGAGGAAATGTACAAACATCTTGGCTGTAAAATTGATTTTGTAACTTTCCTCCATTTAACTGCTCCATTAACCTTTAGCGGTTCAGTTCAGGATCTTCCTGGTACAATACAAATTCTACCCCATGAATTCCCTCCCCTCTGTGGTGAGATCCAATTACACAATTCAAGTAGACAGCACTTGATTTGCATGTGATTTTGTTGGGGCCAGAATATTCATTAACGGAGGCAGAAGTGGGGTTTTTTGTTTGCTTGTTTATTACACCTTCCATCTTGCATGCCAGATCACCCCATTCATTTATGTTAGGTCATGAACCACACAGATTACTGGAGCCCCTGGTTGGTTTTTTGGTTCAGGTTTTGGTTTAGCATTGCATGTGTCATATTAAGCCTCCAGTCTCTAGCTTCTCTGTTGCTGAGGGTTTGTGTTTATGCCTGTGCAGGTCAAAGCAGTTTCACTCAACCTGCAGCCCTGGCTACAGCTCACTGAACAGCTTCTTCATGCTATTTCCTTATTAACTTAACAGCAAATATTTTCATTCCAGGCTCATGAGCATTGCAAAAGATACTAGCAAATTCCATGCACCCAAAATCTGATAATTCCTTTGAAACACTTCTGTGAACTATATATACAATTTGCTTTCATTGTTAAGATTTAGAGTTTTAAAAGTGCTTTTAAAAACAGTTCATTTTTAAGCGTATCTAGGCCTCCTTTCAAAATAGTATATAATCAATTATGTTCAAACATCAGAGCCACATGGGTACCACACATGCAGTTACAGGGAGAAGAGAAAACACATTCTGCTTGCCATTACAGTTGGCATTTTTATTCATGCAAAAGACTCATATATTCAGCACATATTTTTGAGCAGCTACTAGAAGAATGAAGTCAACATGATATCACCATCTAAATTAAATAACAAACAATATAAATAGCCCTTTTCCATGCTAAATCTTGCTCTGACCCACTTTGGGGTTGCACATTGATATGACGTTTTCCAGAGTGCCATATGGGGTGACATATCCAAATTCTTAAAAAATGTTCTACTCAGAAGGTACTGCTTCCACTAATGAAACTCAGTTATTCAGATCAGCATAGCCACTTACTATAAAATTTGATGGTGTCAGCTGAAAAAAGCACAACCTAGAAGCTGAAAATTAGTGTTTTATTTGGCAGACAAAAACTGAGGACTTAAACCCAGGACACAGCTTCTCAGGTCTGAGAGATGGCCTGGGAGAGGTAAGGGAGGAGCCAGGATATATAGGGCATTTCACAATGAAAGACCAGGTAGTTGGAACATCAAAAGATTACTGTTATTTAGATAAAATCAGATATCTCAAGTTAACGAGTTTAGCACTAGCCTGCATATGGGAAGATACAAGAGTCTGGGATCATTGAAATCATTTCTTTAATATACACCTTAGCTGTCTGGGGCTGGTATCGTGTGCTTTCTCATCCTGAATCGCCTAGAGGGATGAACCATAGGGGGTGGTTTCAGTGGCTGAGGGCTTGGCAGTGGGCAGCCTGTTTGTCACCATCCTGAAGTCCCTCAAGTTTCGCCATCAGGGAGGCTGTAGTGGCTTGATGGCTGCAGCATCCTTTGTTTACTGATTTGTTTCATTCACAGTGGATATATAATGAAGAGAGCCAAGAAAAGCCAAGCAAAGCCCGAAGAAGAACAAGTAGGAAGATTTGTGTGCATGCTCAGTTGTGTCCGACTCTTCGACTCTATGGACTGCAGTCCACTGGGCTCCACTGTCCATGGGATTCTCCAGGCAAGAATACTGGAGTGGGTTGCCATGCCCTCTTCCAGAGGATCTACCCAACCCAGGGATCAAACCTGGATCCCTTATGTCTCTACAGCATTGGCAGGTGGGTTCTTTACCACTAGTGCCACCTGCAGGCCCCAGGAAGACTTGCTATTGTAGTTATCCAGACTTAGTACAAATCTCTTATTATGAGGACAGTGTGATATAGATGCAGGGTAAAATAGGCCATGGACTGGAATACAGACCAGGTAGTTCCATCACAGACTCACGCATATATGGATCTGAGCTGTGACAAAGCTGCTAACACGAAAGGGTAGAACAAAAACAACCTCTCAATAAATGATGTTTGGACAATTAAATGGCCATATGGAAAAGATGACACTGGACACCTATCTCATACTATACATAAGGCTCAATCCCAACTAAATTACAAACCTCAGTGAGAAAGGTAAAACACTAATGCTTTTAGAAGACAATGGAGAAGAAAAGCTTAATGATCTCAATAGAGAAAAACATTTTAAACATACAAAAACACTAACCGTAAAAAAAACATGTATTTAACTACACTAAAAATAAGAGCTTCTGTTCATCAGAAAATAGCATAAAGGAAATGGAAATACAAATCATGGAGTGAGAGAGGGTACTGCAATACATGTAAGTTTCAAAGGACTTCATTCCATGACACAAAGAACTCCCACAGCTTGGTAAGAAAAAGGCAGGCAACCTAATAGGAAAAAACTGCAAAAGATTTGAATAGGCTCTTCGCAAAGAATAAAATGAAATTGCTTATGTACACAAAAAGATGTTCAATCTTATTAGTAATCAAGGAGATGTGATTAAAGACCACAATGTGTTATTACTACATACCACCAAATTGTTAAAAACATAAAAAATCTGGCAGTGCCAACTGTTGGTGAGGATGGGAACTCTCATTCACTGCTGGTGGGAATCATAAACTATTGCTATTTTGGAAAAAAGAGTTTGACATTATCTCGTCAATTTGAAAAATTTCATCCCTATGGCCCAGCAGTTCTACTCAAAGGGCATATTTGCAACAGAATCTGTGGACCTGTGCATTTTTTCAGGAGATAGACCAGAATCTTCAAAGCAGTGCTGTTTATAAAATCCAAATCATCAAAATAGATCAACAAATTATACAGTCAAACAATAGAATGTAAAATGAAAAGAAATGAACTAGAGTATAAGCAAAAATATGAATCTTACATTGTTCAGTGAAAAACAAGAAAGACATACTATATCATTCTTATGAAATTCATGAACAGGCAAAATTATACACTGTGTTCAATATATATGTATATATGACATATATATGACAAAATTATATCATTTTAATCAAGAATACGCTTTCCACAAAAGTCAGCAGTGGTTACCTCTTGGAGGAGAAAGCAAATGTTGTTTGAGGAAGCATGTGGGGGTGCTTTCAGGGAACTCATGTTATTACATCGCTCAACTTAGGGACTTCCCTGGCCGTCCAGGGAAGTTAAGATGCCATACCTCCACTGCAGGGAGCTCAGGTCAATCCTTGGTTGGGCAATTGACATCCCACCTGCCACATGGCTAAACAAAAGACCAAATACATTTCTTAACTTAGATGGTGGTGCAGAAGTGTTTACCTGTATCAGTATTCATTATAATGTATATTTTATATGCCTTTCTTACATGTAGTGTATTTTGTAAGATAACAGGAAATAAAAGGAGAAGAAAAGAAAGTAGGCAAGAAAAAAAAAGGAAAGAAGGAAGGAAGAAAAGATGGGAGGGAGGGAAAGAGAAGGAAAGGAGTGAGGAAGGCAGAAAATGAGAGTGATCAGAGGCAGAAACACCACAGCTGCAGAGCCGCCTGACCACAGACAGGCTGGTGACTCAGCTTTGATCGTGCAGTTGAAGACGATCCCCTAGGGGATGGCAGAACAAGAGGGAGGGAACCTTGGTCCCTAAACGACCACACAGAGCTCAGTTGGCCCCCAACCTCCCAGTCCACCAGCCTGTGCCCTCACGTCAGAGAAATAAATGTCCATCTTCTTAAATCCACCATGTTGCGAAATGTGTTTGTTACACCAGCATTACCTTCCTACCATAACTAATACAGCTATCTGTCTCCAAATCAGGAGATTTCACATAAAAATTCAGCTTTCCATTGAAAAATCAGAAGCTCTAGAGACCCTGGACTGTATTCTCCTAAGACAATCTCCCAGAGCCAGCTGAGTGGCGGCTGTCCCCTCAGAGGGGCCGTGTAGTGATGGACAGCTCACCAGAGCCCCCACCTGGTGCACTTTATTTATTTATGGTACCTGCCTAGCTTCTGAGAAATTTGCAGTCTCAGCATTATATGCTTTTTTCTTTTCCCCTTCTATTTTTTGGCTGTGTGGCACGTGGGATCTAACCTCCCCAACCAGGGGTCAAACCCAGGCCTCCTGCAGTGGAAGTACAGTGTCTTAACCACCAGACGCCCAGGAAAGTCCTATTAAATGCACTTTTATCAATCTGTTCTGATCCACAGATTTCGCTCCCTGCCCCCAAGATTTTCCCCAACCTCTTCATTCCAGCACTGCATTCTCATCCCTGAACTCATGAACTCCCAGAGCCCAGTTCCAGGCCCTGGCTCCACTGGTCCCCTTGCCCAGGGAAGCCAGCCGCCTCCTCCTCTCTGCTCAGGCAACCAAACACACACACATACAGCTCCTCAGGGCCCAGTGACCTGCCATGCTCTGAACTGCTAGGACACAAGTTAATTGTCTGTGCTTCTCAAAAGATCATAGAATGTCAGAGCCAGAAAGAACCATAAGAAAAGGAGAGAAAGAATTGTAATGAGAGTGTTTGAAATGACAAAACTAATTAATGGTAAGTTTCTGGATGGAAAAACCTAGACTCCCCAATACTTAGCCCTTTTCACTCCATCTCATTCATTAACTTCTCCAAGCCAGAGCTTCACACACATTTTTTTTAATCATAAGGCACAGTAGGAAACCAATTTTACCTTACAACCCTGTACACACACACACACACACACACACACACACACACTCATGCACACAAGTACACCACTCATAAAACATAAGTGGCACTCTGATATTTTCTAGTCTATTCTTTGCCTGGAGAATCCCAGGGACGGGGGAGCCTGGTGGGCTTCCGTCTATGGGGTTACACACAGTCGGACACGATTGAAGTGACCTAGCAGCAGTAGCAGTAACCTCTGAATACCTTTCATGACCCATAAATTGTTTACAACCCACAGTGTGAAAATCAGTCTGCTCCGTGATTCTCCTTGGCCAGGTGGCAAGGAGCTCTGCTTGTCTCCAATCTTTGATCAGTCACTTAGGGCACTCTGAGACCTTGGGGAAATTCCCTGACTTCTTTGAGTCTCTTTGTTCTCACCTGTAAGATGGGATAATAATATTCACCGAGTTGTAAGGAGTCAAGACAATGTATACAAGTATTTTATCACAGCGCCTCGTATATAACACGTGATCTATAAACAGTGGCTTTGCCGTCAGTTTCTCTTTATTGTTTTTGTATCATATTCCTCAACTGCATGGCAGTTTTCATCAGAATATCATGGCACCCTGAGAGCTGCTGTGTACCTACTAGGGTCTCAGCAAGTACATCAAGGATAGTGTTCTGTCACCTCTTTTGTCTTTGCCTTTAAGTCCCAACTTTAGGAATCAGGTAGGAGAGTCCAAATGGAAATGAGGAGGAGGAAATGTACGAAGAAGGCAGAGGAGTGGCAGAGGTTTCCCTCTTCTGATACCTGTGATCAGGAGCCGCCCATCCTCCCAAACATCGATTTAGAGGCTGGCAGTACTGCAAAGAGTCTTCAAGGTGACCAGAAAAAAATTCCTCATGTAGGGCCCAAAGGGGACATAGCCTAGCAGCTGCAGGAAGGACGGGTTAGAACAATTCCTCAATTTGAGGAAGGGCAATTTTGGGGAAAGCAGCTTTTTTTCTTTGGCATGTGGGATCTTATTTCCCCAGTCAGGGATCAAACCCATGCATCCTGCATTGGAAGTGTGGAATCCTAACCACTGGACCACCGGGGAAGTCCAAGGGCAGCTTTTAAAAATTACATGCACAAAGACACATGGATATGTGAGCATACCTACATATGCACACACTGAGTCATCTGGTGAGAGTAATAGTATAATATGGTGCAACAGCCCCATTTTACAGATGAGGAAGCTAAAGTCCACAGAGAAACTGACTGAAGGTCACATGCTCACCCAAATTTGATCCAGGGACAGGGTTCTTTTCTCAGCCAACACCTTTCCCCTGTGCAACCACCAGCTCTCTGCATGCTTTCAAGCTTCATTCAGATGCCACCCTACCTCTCTCCCCCGATACAGTCAGGTTACACATTGGGAAGTTGTGGCCGTTTAACCTTCTGTTCCAATTTTTTTTGGTTAATTTTTGTTTTTTAAATTTCTGGGGAAAGTAACATTGATGACATGATGTAGAAGTAAAACCAATCTACCAGCTTCTCCATGCCTGCGACTCTTTGTGACCCCATGGATTATATCCCAAGTGACCCCATGGATTGTACCTGCCAGGCTCCTCTGTCCATGGGATTTCTCAAGCAAGAATACTGGAGTGAGTTGCCATGTCCTTCTCCAGGGTATCTTCCTGACCCAGGGATTGAACCTGTGTCTCTTGCATCTCCTACGTTGGCAGGCGGATTCCTTACCACAAGCGACCTAAGAGGCCCCAAAGCATCAACAGTGGAAATACCTCTACTGGTAATCTTTTCTGAAGTCACCGTGTTGGCCATGTAAAAACTGTCTCTCTTCCCCTCCTCACATTTGCCTCATTTGATTCAGGAAACCAGGAAATAACCGCCAAACTATTAAAATATGGTTGAAGCACTGACTGATGAGAAACCAAGTAATTCCATGGGCAGCTCGCACTGCTGGCTCCCCACCCAGCCTGGGGAGACACCGACTATTCAGGCCATAAAGTTCAAGCCAGGCCCAATCTACTCAGTCTGCAAAATGCAGGAATTTTTCATCTTCTGGAGGCTGAACAACAGCCTGGGCTCTAAGTTTCTAAGCTTTCGTCAGTTTAAGTTAGGACTCTAATGCAATTTTAATAGGTAGTGATTGTATTTTGTATCTAATGAAATCAACGGAGCGTGAAAATAGAATCAGAATTTGGAAGATAATGAGTCTGTTAGCCTGGCTGCAAGCGTCTCTGAGCGAAGGTACAGTATTTAAGGTACGAAGAATAGCCCGCTTCCGAGGAGGCTTTTATTAGCTTCATTAGGTGGACATCAAATGAATGATTTCATAGCAGATCTAATTAACCAAAGAATGTGCAGAGGCTGCATCTTCTTCCTGATAATTGGGCATTTAGACGCAAGGCATATTAGCTACCTTAGAAATTCAGCATACAGATAAACTTGATAGATTCTTTCTGGGAAAAGTTTCAGTGCAGGGGGCATTTACTAGCAGGATTTTGAACAATTCGAGATTAAAAACTTTCTAACCTTTTGGCTCCTAATGTTGGACTAAGGACAATGATCCCACCCATCCCTTCCTCAGCTACCAGGAAAGGCAGCATCAATGGACAGAGATTTTGCGGAATCCCTGGGAAAGGGTTTGACTGCAGGAAAGAGAGCAGGGGAGAAGGCAGTGCCAGAGAGTAGACAGAAGTGCAGGATACAGGTCTGCCTAAGGGGGCCCTGGAGAAGTTGTGCCAAAGACAAAGGGCTATCTCGAGGTGAATCACCGGATGGCAGAGAAAGCGCTGAGGACAGTCAGGGCTATGGACAGTGCCCACTGAAACAGAGCCAAGGCCAGCTGGCTAGAGTGAAGCACTCACCCAGAATGCATATCTCCCCCTGATGGCCAGGCTTCCCTGGTGGCTCAGTTGCTAAAGAGCCCCACCCACTTATTATGAAAGCACCAGCCTCTTGTTTCTGGAAAGCAAAGCCACACGTCGGCAAAGCCAACTCTATCTCTCATATCCACTATTGAGAGCTGTGGGAAATGGTCACTCAGAACAAAAGAAGAGAGATTAATTAAATCTATGATCACCAGTATTAAAAAAACAGAAAACAGAAGGAATGGTGGCAAAGACTGAAGAACAAGTTGATGATTTTAGAGGTCGAGTCACAATCTCGAGTATATAGAATAAAAAGAAAAAGAAATTTTAAAAATAGGACAGGAAAGTAGAGAAGGACAATATTCATGCAGTCTGACGTGTATCTGATAGTAATTCCAGTAGGAGTGTACAGTCATTACTGAAGAGAAGAAATAATCAGAAACAATAATAAAAGATCCACTGAACATGAAGATGTGACTTTTCATATCGAAAGCTCTCACCAAACAAGATTAAGGAAAAAGACCCTAACCCGGAGACACTTTACCAACATTTTTCACTCCAAAGATAAAGAGAGAAAATTCTAAAAGCTTTCAGAAAAAAAAAAAAAATCAGACTACCAAAAAGGAAAAAAAATCAGGCTTCTTTAAGCAACACTGGATTCTAAAAGACAATCATGAAGTATATTTCATAGTCTGATGAAAAATAAAATTTTGGGAGAATTTTATGCCCTGGCAAATTGAGTTAAATATTAGAGTAAAATAAAATATTTCTAGTCTAACAAGTACCAAAAGATTGACCATGCACACACTTTATATGGAAGAAGCAAAATTAAACAAAATAAAACAAATCTACATCATGTAATACGCAAGCATTGAATATGATTTCATAAAAGTTGATGTCATTATTAGTGTCCCCATCTTTTAGATGAGAAAACAGAAACAGAGCGGTAAAGTAAGTTACTTGAAGTTACACAGCTAAGAAAGAAATGGAGTTGAGATTTGAACCAGGCAATTGCCTTCCCGAGTAAGCTATGCTTCCTGCAAAAGCAATGCTTTTATTCCTCCAATATTTTTAAGTGCAATTGGTTTTGAGAATCATAGCTTGTGCCAAATGGGATTTTAGAGGTTTAGGTAGACTGTCACAACAATGCCCGCCTGTCCCCTGATTCACATCCCCTGGGTCCACATGTTTTTGCAGTGTCACTTTGACACCCCCTTCTAGCCCTCCATCTCCCCACTCTATCTGGGCTGACCTTCTCTGTTGCTTTGACCAAGAGAATGCAGCTTGTGCCACTTTGAGCCTAAGCCTTAAGAGATCACGCTGTTTCCTCCTCCTCTCTGAAGTCCTGTGGCCCGCATGGCAAGAAGAACTCCATGATGAACGCTCACGTGGAGAGACGGGCCAGCGTCACAGGTGTCCCGCCGAGCCCCGGGTGAGTGATGCGCATGCGCCAGACCAGCAACCCACAGACCAGTCAGCCCACAGCACTGGAAAGGGTCCTTTGAGGCCACTAAGGTGCAGGGTGGTTTGTCAGCAGCCGTAAATAACCGGGACAGAGCTCAGATAGCACAGCCCACTAATTTTACAGCTAAGGAACTAGAGGTAAAGTGATTCACCATGTCCTTAAAGATGAAATTAAGATAGGGCCACTGTGACTTGCCGGCTGACCCAGACAGAGAATAATGCCCTCACTAGCACTGCAGGGTTTGCATCCATGCTGCCCTGGAAGCGAGAGGCCAGCTGGGTGCAGGTGCAGGTGCAGGTGTGGGTGGAGCAGAGTTCCAGCTGCAGACTGCAGCAAACTCACCCTCCCCTCCCCTGACTTAACAAAGCCCCTGAATCCTCAAGCTTAGTGTTGGAGGGTGAGTGGTGAGGGGCGGAAAAGGGCCTGTCTGCAGATGCTGGCAGAATCCCCGCTGTATCCGTGGAGCCTGAGCTCAGAGGTTGGCAAATGGGAGAAACGTCAGCAATCAAGAAAGGGATCCCCTCTCGATGACCTGAGGCTGAGCTAAGAGGCTGTGGAATTGGGGTGATCCTCCATATCCGTCCTCTTCTTGGGGGCAAGGCGGCCTGAGGAGCCCCAGACCTGCCACAGCCGCTACCCTGGGCTGTTTGGCCAGCAAAGCCAGACAGGACTGAGCTGGGGGCTGGGGTCAGGGGACATTGAAGGAGGCAGGAAGGGAAGGGGGCGGGGAGAAGGGGAGAGACAAGAAGCCCAGGGAGGGCTCCAGAAGCGCCCTGTCAGTGGGCCTCTCCACCTGTCCACCAAGGAGGAAGACGGCGGATCATGGTGGGGGGCGGTGTCTCAGAGGGGTTCAGCCCTACCTCTCCTGCAGGGTGCTGGCATTGTCTCCCTGAAAGCTTCTTTCCAGTGTTGACCACATCCAGCCTCTCCTCTCTCCAGCCTGCCTCCCCGATGGCACAGAGGGAACTCTATCAGCATAGGGCAAACCACTCCCCCACCCATGAGATTTCTTTTCCCAAAGCCACAGACATCTGTACTATCACTTCGCGCTTTCTTTTTAAAAAATGACTCACTTTCTGACTTAAATAAATGTATCCTCGTTCTAAGCAATAATACCCATGACACTGTGGGCTTGATGTGCTGTTTATATATAGTTTTCCCCAATATACAGTAAAATAATTACATAACTGAAAAATGTAAATGTTGTTTGTGTGCCACCTCAGATCATCCCACTGACTCGGTCACACTCTGAAGCCACATTGAGAACCGTGTCACAATACTTGGGATGCAAGAAACAGGAATGGAGTCTGCTATCAGCAATGAAAGGAGATTTTATCAGAAAGCTATAGGGGTGGTTGGGGGGAGGGGGAAGGCAGTATCACAGGAGAGAGGAAAGCAGACCCCCAAAGGACAGAGCCAGTCTGGTCATGGACAGGGTGCCCAGGAAACTGTCTTCCAGCCCCACCCAAGCACACCCCAACTGGAGTGAATGGCCCCAAGCATTTTCTATCTCTGGGTCAAATCAAAAAGTGATTCAGATTCCAGGGAGGGAATTCCATTCATCTTACTTGGGGCCTTCGCTCACCTCTTAGCTGTTGGTTCAGGTGCAATTATAAAATGGATGTTTCACCATCCAAAAAAACCACCATCCACTCTTGCTTCCCTCTTGAAATTACCTCCGCAGAAATATTCATGGGTAGAATGTTTCACCAACTTTACACTGAAGATGGAAATAGTCATCAGTCTTTTCCTCAGACTTGGTTCTTTGGGGGAATTTTTATGTTAATTAGTTTGATGTTGGAGTCTTTTAGGAGGAAGATTGGGTCAGAGAGTACATTAACAACACTACAATTGTCCAGTTTTTTAAAATAAATCCAATTTTAATAGATTAAAAGTACTTTCAGCATCACAATCTACTGATCACCTGGACCCAAAAGAAATTCCTTCTGTCTCACATTTGAAGACTAGCTGCTCCTCTTCATTTAACTAGAAAGCTCAGAGCCAAATTTTGGTCCACTGATGGGAACTGTGTTGGTGTTTAGCCCCACTCCTTTTTTATATATTCATACTTGTTTTTCTTCTTTCCATCACTCCCTCCTAAATTCTACCTACTTCTTTTTATGCCATATTGCTTGCTTTTTGTATCCTTCAAAGGTAAAGATACATAAATAGGATATATAACAAGCTGGGAGGTAAGGATGAAGATGCAAAAGCAATATACACACATGACAAGATGTTAGGATGGGCTTCTCTTGGTCTCAGTTTTGCCCAAAGTTCCATATGATCAAGAACAAATTAAAGGGTTGAAGAACACAGTACACATTAAGATACCAAAGGCTTATTTGTTGTTGTTCAGTCACTAAGTTGTGTCCTACTCTTTGCAACCCCATGAACGGCAGCACACCAGGCTTTCCTGTCCACTATCTCCCTGAGTTTGCTGAAACTCTTGTCCATTGAGTCGGTGATGCTACCTAAACATCGCATCTTCTGCCGCCTCCTCCTCCTTTTGCCTTCAATCTTTCCCAATCTTTTTCCAATGAGTCAGCTCTTCCCATCAGGTGGCCAAAATATTGGAGCTTCAGCTTCAGCATCAGTCCTTCCAATGAATATTCAGGGTTGATTTTCTTTAGGATTGACCTCCTTTCTGTCCAAGGGACTCTCAAGAGTCTTCTCCAACCACAGTCTGAAAGCACCGATTCTTCGGCACTCAGCCTTCCTAATGGTCCACCTCTCACATCCATATATGACTACTGGAAAAACCATAGCTTTGACTAGACAGACCTTTGTCAGCAAAGTGAAATCTCTACTTTTTAATATGCTATTTAGGTTTGTCGTAGCTTTTCTTCCAAGGAGCAATCATATTTTAATTTCATGGCTGCAGTCATCATCTGAAATGATTTTGGAGCCCAAGAAAGTAAAATCTGTCACTGTTGCCATTTTTCTCCATCTAATTGCCATGAGGTGATGGGACCCGATGCCATGATCTTAGTTTTTTGAATGTTGAGTTTTAAGCCAACTTTTTCACTGTTCTCTTTCACCTTCATCAAGAGGCTCTTTAGTTTGTCTTCACTTTCTGCCATTAGGGTGGTATCATCTGCATATCTGAGGTATATAATCTTTCTCCTGGCAATCTTGATTCCAGCTTATGATTCATCCAGCCTGGCATTTCGCATGATGTACTCTTCATATAAGTTAAATAAGCAGGGTGAGTGACAATATACAGCCTTGACATATTCCTTTACCAATTTTGAATCAGTACATTGTTCCATGTCTGGTTCTAACTATTGTTTCTTGATCTGCATACAAGTTTCTCATGAGACAGGTAAGGTGATCTGGTATTCCCATCTTTTTAAGAATTTTCCAGTTTGGTGTGATCCACACAGTCAAAGGCTTTAGCATAGTCAATGAAGCAGATGTTTTTCTGAAATTCTCTAGATTTTTCTATGATCCAACAGATGGCAATTTGACCTCTGATTCCTCTGCCTTTTCTAAATCCAGTTGTACATCTGGAAGTTCTCAGTTCACATACTATTAAAGCCTAGCTTGAAGAATTTTGAGCATTACCTTGCTAGCATGTGAAAGGAGTGCAATTATGCGGTAGTTTGAACATTTTTTGGCATTGCCTTTCTTTGGGATTGGAATGAAAACTGGCCTTTTCCAGTCCTATGGCCATTGCTGAGTTTTCCAAATTTGCTGGCATATTGATTGCAGCACTTTCATAGCATCATCTTTTAGAATTTGAAATAGCTCAGCAAGAATTCCATCACTTCCACTAGTGTTGTTCACAGTAATGCTTCCTAAGGCCCACTTGACTTTGCACTCCAGGATGTCTGACTCTAGGTAAGTGACCAACCACTGTGGTTATCTGGGTCATTAAGAGCTTTTTTATACGGTTCTTCTGTGTATTCTTGCCACCTCTTCTTAATATCTTCTGCTTCTGTTAGTTCCACACTGTTTCTGTCCTTTATTATGCCCATCTTTGCATGAAATTTTCCCTTGGTATCTCTGATTTTCTTCAAGAGATCTCTAGTCTTTCCCATTCTATTGTTTTCCTCTATTTCTTTATATTATTCACTTAGGAAGGCTTTCTTATCTCTCCTTGCTATTTTTTGGAACTCTGCATTCAGATGGGTATATCTTTCCTTTTCTCCTTTGCCTTTCATTTCTGTTCTTTTCTCAGCTATTTGTAAGGCCTCTTCAGACAACTATTTTGCCTTTTTGCATTTCTTTTTCTTGGGGATGGTCTTGATTACTGCCTCCTGTACAATGTTACAAACCTCCATCCATAGTTCTTCAGGCACTCTATCAGATCTAATCCCTTGAATAATCTATTTGTCACTGCCACTGTAAGGGATTTGATTTAGGTCATACCTGAATGGTCTAGTGGTTTTCCCTTCTTTCTTCAATTTAAGTCTGAATTTGGCAATAAAGAGTTCATGATCTGAGCCACAGTCAGCTTCCAATCTTGTTTTTGCTGACTGTATAGAGCTTCTCCATCTTTGGCTGCAAAGAATATAATCAATTTGATTTCGGTATCAACCATCAGTGATATCAATGTATAGAGTCATCTTTTATGTTGTTGGAAGAGGGTATTTACTATGACCAGTGCATTCTCTTGGCAAAACTCTGTTAGCCTTTGCCCTGCTTCACTTTGTACTCCAAGGCCAAATTTGCCTGTCACTCCAGGTATCTCTTGACTTCCTATTTTTGCATTCCTAAGTCCCCTATGATGAAAAGGACATCTTTTTTCAGTGTTAGTTCTAGAAGGTCTTGTAGGTCTTCATAGAACAATTCAACTTCAGCTTCTTCAGCATTAGTGGTTGGGGCACAGGCTTGGATTCAGTTCAGTTCAGTTCAGTTCAGTCGCTCAGTCGTGTCCGACTCTCCGCGACCCCATCAATCACAGCACGCCAGGCCTCCCTGTCCATTACCAACTCCCGGAGTACACTCAAACCCGAGGCTTGGATTACTATGATGTAAATGGTTTGCCTTGGAAGTGAATTGAGATCATTCTGTTGTTTTTGAGATTGCTGCCAAGTACTTCATTTTGGAGACTCAGTCAGTAAAGAGTCTGCCTGCAATGCAGGAGCCCTGGATTCAATCCCTGTGTTGGGAAGATACCCTGGAGAAGGAAATGCAACCCACTCCAGTATTCTTGCCTGGAGAATTCCTTAGATAGAGGAACCTGGTGGGCTACAGTCCTTGCAGTCGCAGAGTCTGACATGACTGAGTGACTAACCCTATACTGATATGGTCCATCATATAAACATATCTGAAGATTGCATTTTGGACTCTTTTGTTGACTATGTGGGCTACATCATTTCTTCTAAGGGGTTCTTGCCCATAATAGTAGATATAATGGTCATCTGAATTCAATTCGTCCATTCTGGTCCATTTTAGTTCATTCATTCCTAAATGTCGGTGTTCATGCTTGCCATCTCCTGTTTCACCACATCCAATTCCCCTTGATTCATGGACCTAACATGCCAGGTTCATATGCAATATTATTCTTTACAATATCAGACTTTACTCACACCATCAGACACATCTGCAACTTGAAGTCTTATTTATTACTGTAATATTTGTAAATATAGCTCTTTTATTTATTAAAAAAAAATTTTGGCTGCACAGTTATGAGATCCTAGTTCCCTGACCAGAGTTCAAACCCTGAACCCCTGTAGTGAAAGCACAGAGTCTAACCACTGAAGCACCAGGGACATCCCAACATAGTTCTTTTAAATGTCAAATAAAACTGAAATTCATAAAAGTTTTAAAAAGAACAAATCAATAGGTGTCTAATACTGCCCGAACTTCACAAGTTGGTACTCGACGACCCCCTCCCCCTGTACAAGTCTTGCCAAAGAGGGGCTCAAAATTTGCAATCCTTAACTCAGTGCCATCTGGAGGGTACTAAAGGGGTGAAGTTGAGAGATGAAAAAATTTATGAGAGAGATGAGGAAATATTTCTCTCTGGCCTCCTATGGGGAGAAGTGAGAGGCTTGTTGGGGACAAGATGAGAGAACAAGTGGTTTCTTAGGAGTCCTCATGGCTCCTATGCTTTCAACACACCAGTTCCACAAACTCAGTCTTCCCCCACTCCGCCATTTCTTGGCCACGCTACACAGCATGCAAGATCTTAATTCCCCAACCAGGGATTGAACTTGTATCCTCTGCCGTTGAAGAATAGAGTCCAAACCACTGGACCACCAGGGAAGTTCCTGAAAACTCACAGACTTTGAGAGTGTAGATATCAATTCTTCACCCAGCATTGGTCCCAGGGTCCCTGGATACAAGTGTACATGATATCCATGAGAAAGTCTATCATGGAAATAAATGAAAACTCTTACTTGAGACTGGACCCTAGAATTGGTCTAAATCTAGTAAAACGCCACTCCATCAAGATGCCTGAAGTCCCCTTAGGGGACCTTTGGATTTTGTTTCTTGATCTGGGAGCTTTTCGAGCTCTCCTTTGTTTGCAATGGGCTGGGGCTGGACAGCTCTTTGGAGGCTAAGGACTGGAAAGCTCCTTTCCTTTTCTCACAAGACATTGACAGTGGTCACTGCCCTGTGGCTGTCTGGTGTGTTCAGAGTCTGAGGAGGGAATGGGGGAGGGAGAAAGTGGGACCAGGAAGCAGGGAAATCCCAAGTTGTAACCCTTTGAAAAGCCTGAAATATATTGATCAGATTCTCAAGCCATAAATCACATGGTCCTTGCCTGACTTCTCTATAGACTGAGAGGTTCTTGCTCCTTCAAGAACTGTAGTAGCTAAACACAGGGTCCACTCGGGGAATGGAGGCACTTCACCTAATTGGTAAACGCTTCAAAATTCAGTGTTTCTACATCTCCTTAATGATAGGTTGTACTGAATGTTCAATACATGTAGATATGGTAGGAAGAACGTACTGTGTGGTTGAAGACAAGTGGTATGAAATTCCAGCAGATCAATTCACTCCAGGTTAAGTGTTTTATTACAATGACAGAAAAACTAAGAGATTCAAAGAAGAGGCTCCAAATAAACTCTTTCTTAGCTTTCTGAGTTTATGGCTTGAGAACATTATCTTTTCTAAAAATAAAAAACGCAGCAAATGAAATTATTTTTTGTCCTCTAATTGTTTAATTCTTCTTTTGTTCTTCCCTGAGACTTTGCCCAATAGCTAGAAAAACGAGAGATCAGGTCATCCCAGGGTTTCTTATCAATGCTACACACCAAACATTCCAAAATAACCATCTGTAATAAACTGCTAACCATAAATAATTTAATCTGAGAAATAAATATATTTAATTATAAATGTGTGGTTTAGAGAGAAGCTCGCTTTCAGCTTCTTAAACTTTTTATTGTTTCCCAGAAATTTCCCAAAGACAGATGTTGAAGAAGGACTTTTCAATAAGATTTTTTTAGTGAATTATCAACTCATTAAAGAAATGGGCAAAAGATATGAAGATGCACTTTGCCAGCAACCAGATCCATTTCCCATATTTGGAGACTTCCCCAACATGAGTCCATTCCACTGAGAAGCCAGAGGGGGCTCAAGTTCTTGCTCCCTGGCTCTGCATAGAGGGCCCAGCACTGTGACAATCCAGCCTGACAAGAGGACTGTGCCCTTAGCACCTCTTTGCCCACCCATTCTCTGAGTCTGGCTCACTGCCTTCCTGGTGATTCTAGGTGCTGCCCAGTAACTCTTTTTCTCCCCAGTCAGCACTAGTTGGTTTCTATAGCCTTCAGCTAAAAACCTTGGCTTATTTGACTAAGTTGTAGTGAAAAGGGAACCCTCCCTACACTGTTGGTAGGAATGCAAATTGGTGTAGCCACTACAGTATAGCAATTCCTCAAAAACTTAAAAATAGAATTACCATATGATCCAGCTATTCCACTTTGGGTATTTATCCGAAGAACACAAAAGCACTAATCTAAAATGATAGGACTTCCCTGGTGGTCCAGTGGTTAAGAATCTGCCTGCCAATTCAGGAGACATGAGTTCAATCCCTGGCCCAGGAAGATTCCACATGCTTTGGTGCAACGAGGCCTGTGTGCCCCAACTACTGAGCCTGAGTTCTAGAGCTCTCAAGCTGCAACTACTGAAACCTGCTCACCTACAGCCCATGCCCTGCAATGAGAGAAGCCACTGCGAAGAGAAGCCTGAGCACCGCAATGAAGAGTAGTCCCCAATTGACACAATTAGAGAAAGCCATCGCACATCAATAAAGACCCAATGCAGTCAAACATTTAAAAAAAAAATTATATACGCACTCCAACATTCATCACGGCATTATTAACAATAGCCAAGATGTGGAAACAACCTAAGTGCCCATTAACAGATGAATGGATAAAGAAGTTGTGGTACATATATACAATGGAATACTACTTGGCCATAAAAATCATGAAGCCTTAGCATTTGCAACAATATGGATGAACTTTGAAAGTGCTATGCTAAGTGAAATAAGTCAGAAGGAGAAAGACAAATATTGTATGATTTCACTCATGTGTGAGATCTAAAAAACAAACAAAAGAAGTGAACAAATCAAACCAAACAAAAATAAATGTGTAGATACAGAAAACAGAGCAGTGGTTTCCAGTGGGAGGAGAGTGAAATGGATAAAGGGGATTGACTATATAATCGCGGATGGAAACTAAATTTCTGGCAGTGAGTATGTTGTAGGGTATACTGAAATAGAAATATAAAGTTATACACGTGAAACTTATAGAACATTATAAACAAATGTTATTTCAATAAAAAATTAAAATTAAAAAAAAAAAAAACCTGAGCTGTTCATTTTGAATCAGGAATGTGAGAACACTATGCTCATACAAGATGCCAGCCTCCAAATGTGCCTCGGCTTCCCACCTAAAACTTGGAGCTACTCACACCAGCTTGTTTCACTGAATTTGTGAAAAGAATAACTTTAAAAATGAAAACATTTTTGGAATTAAGTAACATGGACAAAACACAGATGTGTTTTTTGAACCAGCACATCATATTAAAAGAAATGAAGGAATTCCCTGGTGGTACAGTGGATAAGAATTTGCCTGCCAATTCAGGGGAGGGACATAGGAGGATCGCACATGCCAAGGAGCAACTTAAGCCTGTAGTCCACGACTACTGAAGCTGACACACCTAGAATCTGTGCTCCGCAGTAAGAGAAGCTACTGCAGCGAGAAGCCTGTGCACACAGCTGGAAAAAGACCGGGCAGCAATGATGACCCAGTGCAAGCAAAAATAAATATATTAATTTTTAAAATACTACAATGAAAGGAATGCAAATTTCAAAGCCAGAGGAAAGCAAAAGGCTCAGTGCAGAAACGCTGCACAGAATATTTGTGTTCTAGTTTCTTCAGGCCGTAAGTGGAAATCCAGCCTGCACTGCCACCTCAGAATTTATGGAGCCACCTAGGAGAAAAAAAGGAGTTTTTTCACAGACCCAAAGATGCCATCTAAGACTTTGAAAAGCATCCCACACAGCCATAATTCTAGCCGTGTGTCACAGCATCTCTGTGTTTCCCTTCTCTGTATCTTTTTTAAGCGGCTGAGATAAATACGGAACCTCAGTCTCTTAAGAATTCATCTGTTGGAGCCTTTTTTCCTCTCACCAGCTGTAACCTCCAATTGTCGCATCCATGGTAGAGGCTGGGGACATGGTAATCAAGGCACAAAGAATGAGCCCAGAAGGAAAAGAGAAAGCAGCACACGGGAGGAAACCCTTCACGTCAGAAGCCCATTCTTAAAAGTAAAGGTCACTTACCAGGAAAATTAAAAAGGAAATGATTATCTGGAGAGTATTCCTTCATTAAGACTTTCCTTTAAAACCCATAAGGTCGAGGTACCCATAACCTTCAGAGATTATCACACTCTTTCATTTGCAAATCCATCCAAGGGCATCGTGTCCCCTCTCATTGCAAATGTGTTGTTGACGAGGAACAAGAGATGGCCCTCAGTGACCCCACAAGGAAAAGGGAGCCCCAGGGAGTACAAGGCATCAGACCAGAACAAGCTGTTGGGAAATGGAGGTAACATTTTCTGCCAGCGTCAGTGACTTGGAAAGTCAACTCCGTTCCACTGAGCCTTTCCCCTGAGTTACGATGCTCTGACCTCATCTCCTTTCCACGCCTGCAGCCTGAGGACAATTCTGTGCATCGGTCTGTCACCAATCTGCCCTGTGTACATCAGCAAGAGGCACACGTGTGGCTGTGGCACCTGGCTGGAGGCAAACCCAGAGATTCCTTTTAGGAGAAGGTGCTGCCTGAAGATTGTCAAGGTCTGGGCCCCCAGAAGGGAGACCTGCAGAACTCCTGCTGTCTGCAAAGAACAGGGCCCTCGGTGGGACAGAGAGAGGACCCCTGGGCTCCCCCTCAGAGGCTGAATTTGTTCATCCCTCCACGCTTTATTTAAGCATAGTTTGTTGATTTTTTAATAATGATATTCATTTGTCTATTTATTTTTCTCTGTGCTGGGTCTTCATTGCTTCGAGAGGGCTTTTCTTTAGTTACAAAGAGCAGAGGTTACTACTCTTTGTTGAAGTGTGCGGGCTTCTCGTTGAGGTGGCTTTTCTTGTCGCAGGGCACAGGCTGTAGGGCACACAGGCTTCAGTGGTGGCAGCACACGGGTTCCGTAGTTGTGGCTTCCGGGCTCCAGAGCACAGGCTCAACAGTTGTGGCACACCGGCTTAGTTGCCCTGCAGCATGTGGGATCTTCCTGGACCAGGGATCAAACCCGTGTCCCCTGCATTGGCAGGTGGATTCTTTGCCACTGGCTCACACTCTTGGAAGGAATGCCCAGCAGACAGACAGACTCACAGGCATGCGTAGGATTAGGTGAAAGGAAGGCAGCGTGGTGAGGAAGTCCAGTTCCAATCTCTCCCTTCAGTTCTGAAGTCACCAGACAAACACGGTGCCCCCAGGTCAGCCTCGGGCCTGGGCAAGGGGCCTGGGGTGCTCTGGTTCCCAGAGTAGGGGATCCTGGGCACCCCAGGTTGCCCTCAGTCGGTGGTGCCCCGCACTCAGGCACAGTGAAAGATGGGCACTTCCCTTGCGGGCATTCAAAATGTGTGCACCCTGAGCTTCGGCCACTACAAATTCAAAGGCTTTCAGCTCTCCCTTGCCCGTGGGGGTGTGGAGGGGGCCCTGCAGACCACTTGGATTCAACACCAAGCCCAACATGTCCCTGTAATTTCCATCCTATATGGTCCATCCTGACTCTTCAGAGAGTTTAAACCATTTGTGTTAGCATTTTTCAACATTATTCCTAGATGAGACACAACTTTATTACAATCTCTAGCTGCCCTTTCCAATTCTAATATTCTCGTATTCTGTGCATCCCAAGAGGCCCTTTTCCTGACAAAGATATTTACCTTCGATATGTGTAACTTCCAGGAGTCTAAAATATGATCATAAAGCTATTAGCTAACGTAGTGGTTTTTAGCTTCTCCAAAGCAGAACTCCCATCATTAATAAGTCTTTTAGTATATTCACCTCTGTGTAGCTTTCCTCTATCCCCCTATGCAAGAAGGACTTATTATATTTTGGATCCACCAGGGGACCACAGAAATGAAGTCTGCCTAGCATTTTATTAGCCCAATAGATTATGTTCATGATGGAGAGGGAGAAAAAAATATGTTAATACCCCCAGGAGACTTGTAATGGTGCAAAGCTTTTCCTTTAGGCTGAAGTAAGAGGGAGAAACCTCAGCCTGGGCGAGAAAAAATGTCAGGCTCCTGCGTCTTTTCTCCTTGGGGGTCACTTCAGCCCTTCAGAGGCCCAGAGGTTTATGCTGTTCTGGAAACCGGCTCTGAGAGGCGTCCTGAGAATCAGAATTGGTCTAGATGGGGGTTTTCATACTTGAGCACCCATCAGAACACCCGGGATGGCTGGTGGGAGCACAGATTGCTGGGCCCCAGCAGAGTTTCTGGTTCTGTTAGTCTGGGGTGGGGCCTGAGAGTTTGTATTTTTAACCAGTCGCCAAGGATGCTGCCTCTGCTGGTCTGGGAACCACACTCTAGAACCAGTGGGGTTCCAAGATGGCTCACTATTTTAGGACACTCTAAGGGGGCCAATGAATATACACTCTGAGAGGCGCCCCAGTCCAGCTGCTCCTAGGGTCCCCACTACCCACTGCAAGCACCCACTTCAGGAGTCCAGTCATCCCCAGACAGGCCCGAGTCCTATTCACTTTGACCTCAGGGCCAGGGATGTCCGTGCAGCAACCCCAACCCCACGAGAACAAGTGCTTGCTGGCTCTGCCCCTGTTCTCCCCTCTGCCAGGACCAGCCACATACTGTATGGGGCCCGACGTGTGTGTCAGTTGCTCAGTCGTGTCCAACTCTTTGAGACTCTGTGGACTGGAGCCTGCCAGGCTCCTCTATCCATGGGATTTCCCAAGCAGGCATACTGGAACAGATAGCCACTCCCTTCTCCAGGGGATCTTCCCAATCCAAGGATCAAACCAATCTCCTGCCCTGCAGGCAGATTCTTTACCATCTGAGCCACCAGAGAAGCCCCAGTGGGGCCCAATGCAAAATGAAAATGGGGGCCCCTTATTCGGGGGATTTCAGTTTCAGTGCCTATAGAGCATTAAACCAGGCAGACGCACTTCTTCTCAGGGCTTGATCTCCAGGCCTCCACACAGCCGGCCGGTCAGCGAGTCCTAATTCTTTCTCTCCCGTCCCTCCATCTCAAGTCTCTACACAAGAACCCACCCTCCTTCCACACCACAACCCACCTCCTTGACTCCACAACTCTGCCCTCAAAAAAGGGGTATTGATATATTTCTGGAGGAAAACTTAAATACCTGTGCAAATTATAAAGTGTCTCTCCAAAATCACTGTAGATGGTGACTCCAGCCATGAAATTAAAAGACGCTTGCTCCTTAAAAGAAAAGTTATGACCAACCTAGACAGCATATTAAAAAACAGAAATTTTACTTTGCCAACAAAGGTCTGCCTAGCCAAAGCTATGATTTTTCCAGTGGTCATGTACGGATGTGCAACTTGGACTATAAAGAAAGCTGCGCACCAAAGAATTGATGCTTTTGAACTGTGGTGTTGGAGAAGACTCTTGAAAGTTCCTTGGACTGCAAGGAGATCCAACTAGTCCACCCTAAAGGAGATAAGTCCTGAATATTCATTGGAAAGACTGATGCTGAAGCTGAAACTCCAAAACTTTGGCCACCTGATGTGAAGAACTGACTCATTGGGAAAGACCCTGATGCTGGGAAAGATAGAAGGCAGGAGGAGAAGGGGATGACAGAGGATGAGATGGTTGGATGGCATCACCGATTCAGTGGACATGAGTTTGAGTAAACTCCAGGAGTTGGGGATGGACAGGGAGGCCTGGAATGCTGCAGTCCATGGGGTTGCAAAGACATGACTGAACAACTGAACTGAACTGACATTTCAACACAGCAATTCCACTCCAGGGGACTCATTTGTCCTCCAGTGGACAGATCGCTTGAAGCGCTCTCCCAGTGCTCACAGGATGTTCACTGATACAGTGTTTGTGTGTGTGTGCTCAGTCGCTCAGTCGTGTCGGACTCTTTGTGACCCCATGGACTGTACCCTCCAGGCTCCTCTGTCTATAGGGTTTTCCAGGCAGGAATACTGGAGTGGGTTACCATTTCCTCCTTTAGGGGATCTTCCTGACCCAGGGATCGAACCCTGCACTGGCAGGCAGATTCCATACCAACTGCACCACTTGGAAAGCCCATGCAGTAAGGAAATTGTCTTTGTGTGTATGTGTATGTGTTAGCACATGAGTAGGAAAAAAGTCAGAAAATCTAAACAATAAATTGTTAGCCATTACCATCAGGAATTTTCACTTTTACACTCTAAATTTTGAATTTTAAAATTATTTATTTTATTATTAATATTTTTGAGTTTATAGGGAACTAAAAATGACTTAAGACCTCCACCAAAACTGTTTTCATCCAGAAACTTTTCTTTTCCAGGCAAGGTTTTATTGGGACCCCTGCTCCAGCAAGGTGGAGCAAGAACAGATAACAGGTTTGCTTGCTGGCTGGCTCATTGAGGGGCGTGTGTTCAAGGGTCCGGCTGGAGGGGTTTGCCACCTCTTTGGTGGTGTTGAGTGCAGGGCGGGGGCATGTTTAGCACTCTGTTTTTGCTCCCAACACCCTGTTTTTGCTTCTGGCTCTTCAGAAATGGCAGTTGCAGATTTTTTTGGTCTCTTCATATCCTTTGTCCAGAATTTGAACTAACTGCACATGCTCACGGTTATTTTGGGCCCCATACAGTTTCTTTGTATTTTGTTGCTGGAGGAGGGGTTTGTCCAGGTACAAACAATGCAGCACTGCCGTAAAGGGTCTCGGGCCCCAAACTGTCTCATTCCCCCGCCAAGAGACTCTTCACTCCTACTCTTAAGGGATAAGGGGCCGAAGGTCTCTTCTGAAACTTCTTCCTGCTAGAAAGGGGCTGTTGAGCTTAGCCTACCCTAGAGGTGTAGACGTCCCTTGATGACTGTTCCAAGGACCTGCAGGGACCTCAGCCACTCTACTGGAATGGGTTAAACTCCTCGAGCCATCATGAGTCTACCTGCACGCTGTTGGAACCTAAAAGACAAAAACTTAACTAAAAGCTTAAACAAACAGGGCCAAAAATAGACATTATAGGGCCCAGAAAAGGAAGGAACCGGGTCGTCCAGAAACCCAGAGCACCAGCCGGTCTGCTCCTCCCTGAGTCCCCGCTTCCTTCCAGCCTGGCCCCTTTTTGCTGTTCTGACACACATCCCATCCCTGTAACTCTCCACCCACTGCCATGAAATCTCTCAGGTGCCAAATCCAAGCAAGACTACAGCTGAATCTGCTGTATCTAAATATGCTCAGGTCTCTCTCCCAAAAATGGGTTCCTGTAAAAACCCAACATGAATATTGAAAGGAGAAGGAGCATTTATGAAAACTAAACCCTCTTTAGTTTTCACTCTGGGTATGAATGTATTCTGTCTTTAAAATATTTTAATTTTATTGGAGTATAGTTGATTTACAATGCTGTGTTAATTTCAGGTGTACAGCAAAATGATGCAGTTACATATGTACATATATTTATTCTTTTTTAGACTCTTTTCTCACATGGGTTATCACAGGATATTGAATAGAGTCCCCTGTGCTATCCAGTAGGTCCTTGTTGATTATCTACCTTATATACAGTAGTGTATGTGTGTTTATGGATGTATTCTTATCTTCACATTAAGACTTTAGAATAGAACAGGATGCCCACCCTCAATCAAAGTTGTCTCAAGCTCCATCCCAAGTTGAATTTTTTAAATTTTGATTTGCTATTCATCATGGATTTTTTTTGCAGCAGTTTTTATTTATTATTTGGCCACACCCCATGGCATTTGGGATCTTAGTTTCCCAGCCAGGGGTTGAACCCATGCCCTCTGAAGTGAAGTCTTAACCACTGGATCGCCAGGGAGTTTTATCTTGACCAAGGACCTCCAGCCTCCTCACCTCCTAAGACTCTAAACCATTCATCTTTCTTATTCTCAAGTCAGTTGAGGTATTAGGGTTTAGTTCAGTTCAGTCGCTCAGCCGTGTCTGACTCTCTGTGACTCCATGGGCTGCAGCACGCCAGGCTTCCCTATCCATCACCAACTCCGGAGCTTACTCAAACCCATGTCCATTGAATCGGTAATGCCATCCAACCATCTCATCCTTTGTCGTCCCCTTCTCCTCTCGCCTTCAATCTTTCCCAGCATCAGGGTCTTTTCAAATGAAGTCAGTTCTTCGCATCAGGCAGCCAAAGTGTTGGAGTTTCAACTTCAGCATCAGTCCTTCCAAAGGATATTCAGGACCAATTTCCTTTAGGGTGGACTGGCTGGATCTCCTTGCAGTCCAAGGAACTCTCAAGAGTCTTCTCAAACACCACAGTTCAAAAGCATCAATTCTTTGGCGATCAGCTTTCTTTACAGTCCAACTCGCACACCCATACATGACTACTGGAAACACCATAGCTTTAACTAGGCGGACTTTTGTTGGACTAATGTTGACATTACTTTTTGTAATGTCTCTGCTTTTTAATATGTTGTCTAGACTGACCCAGACTTGCCCGTGAGTGTCCAGGAGTCTCTGGCGGAGGCGTGGGTCGGCGGTGGCCTGCTGCAGGGTTGGGGGCACTGAGTGCAGCAGTGTGTGCATGGGACCTTTGGAAGGAGGTCGCCGTTATCTTCATTACCTCCACCACAGTTTGGCCTCAGGTCAAACAACAGGGAGGGAACATAGCCCTGCCCCTCCACAGAAAACTGGATTACAGATTTACTGAGCACGGCCCCTCCCATCAGAACAAGACCCAGTTTCCCCCTCAGTCAGTCTCTGCCATCAGGAAGCTTCCATGAGCCTCTTACCCTTCTCCATCAGAGGGGAGACGGAATGAAAACCACAGTCACAGAAAACTAACCAATCTGATCACATGGACCACAGCCTTGTCTAACTCAATGAAACTATGAGCCATGCCATGTAGGGCTACCCAAGATGGATGGGTCATGGTGGAAAGTTCTGACAAAACGTGGTCCACCGGAGAAGGGAAGGGCAAACCACTTCAGTATTCTTGCCTTGAGAACCCCATGAACAGTATGAAAGGGTATTAGGGTAAGTAAATCTAACAACAAACTCCCACATCTCAGTGGCTTAACACAGAGGTTTATCTTTCACTCCACTAGGTCTAATGCGGATGTTCCTCGGTGGTGGATGGCTATCTCCTTGGCCATGCTGGGCCCCAGGTCCCTCCATCTTCTAGCCCTTCCTTCCTTTGTGTTCTCAGCACAGAGACAGGGAGAGAGTGTAGAGGGCTACAAGGGAGATTTTATGGGCCAGGCCTGGAAGGGAAGAGTATAAATAACATTCCTTTGGTCACATCCCAGTAGCCACAATTTAACCTCATAACCTCACATGTGGGAGCCTGAGATGAGTGATGTGGTAGACACAATATGGGCCCAAAGATGTCCCCAGAACCTGTGTTCTATGTGTGTGTGAGTGTGTGCTCTGTCGCGTCTGACTTTGCTATCACATGGACTGAAGCTCACCAGGCTCATCTGTCCATGGAATTTTCCAGGCAAGAATACTGGAATGGGTTGCCATTTCCTACTCCAGGGGATCTTCCTGACACAGAGGTTGAACTTGGGTCTCTTTCATCTCCTGCATTGGCAGGTGGATTCTTTACCACTAGAACCACCTGGAATGTGACATGCCAAAAGGGCTTTGCAGATGTGATTAAGTTTAAAATCTTGTGATAGATTGTCTCAGATTATATGGGTGGGCCCAATGGATTACAGTGACCTAAGAAGAGACAGGCAAGAGAGTCAAAGTCAGAAAAAGGAGATCTGAGGGACTTACCTTGTAGCCTATGATTAAGACCTCACCTTCTTATGCAGGGGGTGCGGGTTCAATCCCTGGCTGGGCAGTCGGGAGCCCACATGCCTCTCAGAGAAAGAACCGAAACATAAAACAAAGGCAATATTGTAACAAATCCAATAAAGACTTTTTAAAATGGTCCACATAAAAAAAATCTTAAAGAAAGAAGTCAACTTAAAAAAGAAAGAAAAGGGACAAAAAAGGAGATATGAAGATGAAAGCAGAGGTTGGAGTCACATACTTGGTGCAGGAAGTAGCACAAACCAAGATGGATCCTCCAGAAGCTAAAAAAGGCAAAGACAAGCTTCCAGAAGGAACGAAGCTTTGCCAACATCAGGATTTTAGGCTTCTGAATTCCAGAACCGTAAGCAAACAACTTTGTGTTGTTTTAAGCCACCAAGTTTGTGGTCATTTGTTATAGCAGCAGTGGAACTAATACACATGGTCCAAAGGAGGAAAAGGCAATTGGATTTGGAAAATAACAGCAGCCTTTTCTCCAGAAGGAGATCCAGGCCACCCCTTCTGATGCTTTGTCACCTAGCCTCCAGCTCTGGCCAGCCTCCTTCTGACTCTACGTTATGCCGTCTTTCCTCCTCAGCTACCCAAAAGGTTTTTCTAAATTATAGGTCAAATCGAATCCCTTTTGCTCAAAAACGCCTGTATTTCCTATAGAAGAAAGTCCAAAATTCTCAGCCTCTCATTCCAAGTCTTATAATGTGGCTCCTAACTGCTTTTCTAACCAGTCCCACAATTGAGGGGGAAAACCTGGGGCATTGAGAACCCATGACTAGAGAGAGCTCAAGGGACAGGATCATCGGGGCCAGTCAGGTGCTGGCAGTTGGCCTGGGCTTACCCGCTTCCTCCCCTTCAGGCTCCATCGCCTAACAAGACAGAGAGAGGGAAAGCCAGGGGAGTGCCTTCCAGATGTGAGGAGCAGTTTGAGAAAAGATGCTTCACATACTGATAGATAATACAACCCAAAGGCACTTGTTCTGAGCCTAAATAATTGAAAGGGCAAACTTCAGACAAATTTTCACTGACCTCCATGGTTACCGGGAAGCCAGTTCTTTAGCCTACAAGGCTGGACAGTCATCCCTGCCATCAAGCCCCGGTCAGTGAAGTCCTTCGTGTGAAAGCTGAGCTGCAGTCCTCCCAGTGATGAAATGCCTGAGGGTCCACCAAGGAGACTAGAAGTTTCGAAAGACCCCAGGCCCACGCTTGTACCTGGACTGTTTGTGAGCACGATGGAGACAAAGCTCAGGTAAGATGAAGGGGAGGCACCATCATGTCCACTGTCGCCCCACTGACTCTCCTCAGCCTGGGGTTTGTGGCCCCTCCCCATCACTTCCTGGGTAACGTCCCTGCCCCAGCTCTAGGCTGTGCCTTATGCTCTGTGCCCCCTTTCCCCAGGCCCTGTTGTTTCCATTTTTTTATTTCCTTAAACCAGATTTCTAAAAGCAGGATTTCTGGGTCAAAGAGTATGAAAATATTCAGGGTGTGGTCAAAGTGCATTTTTAAAAGTTGCACCAATTTCAAATGCAGTGAGCAAAGAAAGAGAATATCAGATATGGAGATATTTGTATTTCTTATAAACATTTTAAAAGAATTTCAAATATATTTTTGCTATTTTAATTGGCAAGAGGAAAAAAAAATAGCATTTTGGAGTTGGAATGAACTTCATTTCCAACCCAGTGGTTTCCAAACTTGGCTTCATAACAGAATTACCTGAGGAGTCTTTTAATAATATGAGTTCCATATTGTTGAGAAAGCTTGAGAAATGGCTATTTTAGGTCTGAAGGTAAAAAAATGTATAAGATGAGTCTGGAGAATTTGTCATTTCAGGAAATAAGGAAGCTATGAAAAAACCAATGACTTGTGTCAAAAAGTCTCAGGGTTAAAGCACATCAAATACCTTAATTTTATGAGGTTATAATGTTAATAATAATCATAGTAAAACTTTAATGGTCACTTCGAAGGATGTAATGCATCAAAAAAGATTTTGAGGGACTTTCCTGGAGGTCCAGTGGTTAAGACTCCATGCTCCCAATGTAGGGGGCATGGGTTTGATCCCCAGTCAGGGAACTAAGGTCCTGCATGCCATGTGGCATCACCAGAAAAAAAAAAAAAAAAGATTTTTAAAACTGGAAAGTAAAGGGAAAGAATCCAGCATTTAGGCTGCCTTTCCTATCTGAACTGTAGACTAAGCAAATAATAGATGAGGGGAAGTTTTTTTGCATCATCCAAGCTAACAAATGAAAAAGGAATGATAAACTTAGGATGTCACCATATACTGCTGCGGCTGCTGCTGCTAAGTCACTTCAGTTGTGTCTGCTCTGTGCGACCCCATAGACGGCAGCCCACCAGGCTCCCCCGTCCCTGGGATTCTCCAGGCAAGAACGCTGGAGTGGATCACCATATACTACTATAATGAATTAATGGACACAGGCAATGACCATCAACAGCTGCTAATGCCACAAAAATAGACACAAGCAGACCCAAATGAAAGTACACACCATCTCTTATGAAATTTCCATGCCAAAACTTTTTTAATTTAAACTTTTTATTTTCTATTGAGGTATAGCTGATTAACAATGATGTGATAGTTTCAGGAGAACAGTGAAGGGACTCAGCCATAGGTTTACATGTATCCATTCTCCCCTAACTCCCCTCCCATCAACTGCCACAACTTTTGAACTTACATCAAATCAAACCTCTAGATCAAATTATTGCTTCACAGAGAATAAACATGGTGGAAGGAAGAGGTGCAATCAGCAAAATCCAAACTACGGGAAAATCTTCAGGACACACACCTAGCTTCTTCGACAAAAGCTTTAAAAGTGGGGAAAAAAATTAAAAAGAAGGACACCAATGGATGAAAAGTTACTTAAGAGTTACATTGACTTCCTAGGTAGCTCAGTGGTGAAGAATCCGCCTACCAATGCAGGAAATGTGGGTTTGATCCCTGGGCTGAGAAGATCTCCTGGAGAAGGAAATGGCAACCCACCCCAGTATTCTTGCCTGGGAAATCCCAGGAACAGAGGAGCCTGGCGGGCTACACTCCATGGGGTCACCAAGAGTCAGACACTTAGTGACTAAACAACAACAACAATAAGAGATCAATAGCCAGTCATAATGCAGGACGTTTTCTTGGATTTCAATTCAAATAAACAGGGGGAAAAATTTGTTTTTAAATAAGACAATTAAGGATTTGTGAACACTGACAGGATTTTTTATGATATTAAGGGATTACTGTTTATTTTTTTCTGGTGTGTAATGGCACTGTGAGTAGTTTTAAAGTCTGTATCTTTTAGAAAAACATACTAAAATATGTATGTATGATTGAAATAACGTCTGGGATTTATACAGATTAAAGAGGCCATGAAATGATAATTGTTGACACCAAGTGATGTAGTCGAGGGGATTCATTATACTATTTTCTCAACTTTTGCATATATTTGAATTTTCCACGTTAAAAGTAAAGACCCCAGTCCTGCTGAACCAGTGTCTCAGTCCTGGGACCTGGAATCTGAATTCTGAGAGCTCCCCAGTGATTCTGATGGGCTAGTCTGTGGACTGGTGTTTGGGAAACAGTGGTTTGACAGGACATTTCTTGCCTAAGCTCACACAGCCAGTTCATGGAAGAATCCAAGTGGCCTGACTCTGGTCCAGGATCCTTTTCAGAATAATAGGCAGCCTCTTGAATGCAAATGCCCTCACTTCTCAATGTCCTCCCCTCTTAGGCAACAGGATGCTTTGACCCAGTTCAAAGGCATGTGGTCAGAAGGCATCCCAGGAGTTGTCTAAGACTTTTCAGCACTTTGTCATCATCTCAAGGAGCTACCTGATCCACAAGGACCTCTGTGTCTTTATGAAAAAGGAGAGGGAGTTTTGAGCTACATTTTGCACAGGAACTCACATTTCAGAACATCCCTAGTTGTCTTCCTGCATTCACAGGCTAACAGTAGCAACATTTCCTGTGTCTGCAACATCTTCTCTGAAAACCAAAAGGCAACAGGATGGAGAAGATTTTGTTTCTGTTGGCCTGAGAATCCTGAACAGAACAGGGAATATTCATCATGAGATAAATTAGAAGGTTGGAGGTAGAGGGCAACACAGGAATCTGGGGAACTTCATGGTAAATGAACATAAGCTGAGCTAAAGAATTGGGTAAATTCAGTCTTGGTGGATAAAAAGAATAATAATAACAATGGTCAAGGACTTCCCTGGTGGTAAGAAACCAATGCAGGGGACACAGATTCTATCCCTGGTCCAGGAAGATCCCACATGCCTTGGGGCAACTAAGCCCCTGCACCACAACTACTGAGCCTGCACTCTACAGCCTGGGAGCCACAAGTACAGAGCCCACAGGCTATAGCTACTGGAGCCCGAACGCCTAGAGCCTATGCTCTGAAATAAGAGAAAAGCCAACACAATAGGAAGTCCATGCACTGCAATGAAGAGTAGCCCTCGTTTGTGCAACCAGAGGAAGACTGCATGCAGCTAAGAAGACTCAGTGCAAGCAAAAATAAAAAAATTTAATCAAAATAATAATGATAATAATGGTCAGATTGGTTGTGAAAAGCTGTGAAGAGAGAAAGAGAGAGGGGCCTGTGTGGTTTTCTCCTGATTACAGGAGATGTGAGGACTTCTTCTAGACCTTTGGTAATGAGGGTAGAGGCTAAAGCAGGGTTCACTGCTATCTGACCCCTGTTGTTAAAGAGACAAACCCACACCACAAGCACTGGCTCCTCCCTGGCCCAGAAGCTGGGGCTGTATTGTCGCTAACGGCAAACAGGGTAGGAAGCTTCAGAAGTATGGTTCAACCTTCCACCTTGCTACCTACCATGCTTGATGTTCAATATTGTTTCTCTTTAGATTAATCAAACATAAGATTAGGAAGATAAGAATCTTAAAGTTCAATTTTTTATTCTAGTGGTCATGTACGTGTGTGGCTTAGATGGTAAAGAGTCTGCCTGTAAAGTGGGTGACCTGGGTTCAATCCCTGCGTTGGGAAGATCCCCTGGAGAAGGAAATGGCAACCAATTCCAGTACTCTTGCCTGGAAAATCTCATGGATGGAGACTGAGTGACTTCACTTTCAGTCAGGTACGAATGTGAGAGTTGGACCATAAAGAAGGCTGAGCACCGGAAAATTGATACTTTTGAACTGTGGTGCTGTGGAAGACTCTTGAGAGTCCCTTGGACTGCAAGGAGATCCAACCAGTTCATTCTAAAGGAAATCAGTCCTGAATATTCATTGGAAGGACTGATGCTGAAGATCAAGCTCCAATACTTTGGCCACCTGATGCGAAGAGCTGACTCACTGGAAAAGACCCTGATGCTGGGAAAGATTGAGGGCAAGAGGAGAAGGGGGTGGCAGAGGATGAAATGGTTGGATGGCATCACTGACTCAATGGACACGAGTTTGAGCAAACGCCAGGAGACAGTGAAGGACAGGGAAGCCTGCTGTGCTCCACTATATGGGGTCAAAAATAGTTGGACATGACTTAGTTACTGAACAACAAAGTGCAGAAGGAGCTTGCAATATTTCACAAGTCATCTGGGAGAAGGGCAAATTTCCTCCTAACACATTCCAGGATACAGTAGAAAAATGGAAACCTGCCTAAGTGGCCCCTGGTCTGGAAAACAGGACACACAGTATTGCTTGGCTTGATTTTTCTCATGTACCTAACAAAGATTTCTTCCTTTCTATCTCCCCGATCCCTTGTGTATAACAACTCTACTCAGACACGTACACACGTGGAAAACTCACTTGCCAAAATTGAACAAAAAATTGAAAGCAGCTGAAGCCAAAGACTTACATTTAAGTTATTATATAATTTTTCTCTTCTAAAAATAATGTAAAATAGTGACTTTTTAAAAATTGAGTTATAAGAGATTCCTATCGGGCGTCTTTGGCCTTTTGCCTCGGATGTCAGAGAAAATTAGTGCAGCTCTAGTAATATGGCTGCCACTCAGTATGACTCCTGCAAGTGGAATTGCTTTAGACATACACTTTTTCAGATGACTGGACCAGTTACCTCACTCATCTACACAGCTTGCCAAAATCACCCTCTGTTTTATAGATTCCAGAAATCTCCCAGCTGGGAGCAAGTAATTTCTTCCAATTTGAATTATTTTAATAATATGTCACAAATTCCCAGTGCTAGCAAAGACATGGTGAAATATCCACTGTCCAACATTATAGAGAGCCTAAAACGGTACATTTTTGGAAAGAAAGTTGACAACAGACATCACATGAGCTTTAAAATATTTATATTCTTTGACCCAATTATTTCATATCTGGGAAGAATCCAAAAGTTCTTTTTAAAGAATGAAAATAAAAATGTTATGCAGGGTGATGTTCATCACAGCATTATTTAGAAAAAAGTGGAAATAACCCAAGTTTCTAATAATAGAGTCTTGGTAAACTACACTAAATGATTGTTTGTAGCCATTCAAGTTATTTGCTTTTTAAACACCGACGACTGGAAAGCTAGGTCCACCAAGTGCCCCCTTCCTGGAATCCAAACTTCAGGTAGAAGAACAAAGAGGCTGAGCAAGGCTAGAGCTGTGATCCTTCCTGGGGGGCCCTGGCAAGACTGCCCACCACTGTGATTCCAGCTCTCTCACCTGCTGCCCTCCTCTGCCTCCTGACTCCCACATCCAGCTTTCCATCTGGCCCTGTCAGCTCTCTCAGTCTACACAGCCTTCCACTGAATCCATTTTGGCTTAATTTAGCAAGAGATGGTCTCTATGATTTGTGCCCAAGGACTCTGACTCAACCCATCAATCAGATCATCAGATCCCAAAACACTTAGTTGCTCAATCAGTTTGAAAGTGTTTTCCAAAGTCTGATCAATGGAATTTTAGCCCTTGGAGATCAGATAATCTTGGGAAATAGGACATCAAGTCTTCTGTCTGGGGATACATAGTCCATAGTCAAGGTTCTGAGAAGGGCTGCTGTAAAGAAGCCTATGTAGCCCGATGTGTCTCAGCTGCTTTGACCACACAACTCCTCTCTCCAGGCAGCAGCCACTAACACCCAAATGTGCAGGAAGCAGGCAGTAGTAGCAGCGGGTGGTGGTGAACTGTAGATATGAAAGAATGCTTATGTAGTCGACTCAACTCATAATTTCCTCAAATACCAGACAGACAAATTTTATTTTTTTGGCCTCCAAAATCACTGCAGACAGTGACTGCAGCCATGAAATTAAAAGACCCTTGCTCCTTGGAAGGAAAGCTATGACAAACCTAGAAAGAGTATCTAAAAGCAGAGATATCACTTTGCCAGCAAGGTCTGTATAGTCAAAGCTATGGTTTTTCTAATAGTCATGTACATTTGTGAGAGCTGGGTCACAAAAAAGGCTAAGCACCAAAGAACTGATGCTTTTGAGTTGTGGTGCTGGAGAAGACTTTTGAGTTCCTTGAGCCACAAGGAGATCAAACCAGTCAATTCTTAAGAAAATCAATCCTGAATATTCAGCAGAAGGACTGATGCTGAAGCTCCATTACTTTGGCCACCTGATTTGAAGAGCCAACTCATTGGAAAAGACCCCAGTGCTGGGAAAGATCAAAGACAAAAGGAGAAGGGGTTGGCAGAGGATGAGATGGTTAGATAGTATCAGTTCAGTTCAGTCACTCAGTTGTGTCCAACTCTTTGTGACCCCATGAGTCACAGCACGCCAGGTCTCCCTGTCCATCACCAACTCCCGGAGTTCACTCAAACTCATGTCCACAGAGTCAGTGATGCCATCCAGCCATCTCACTCTCTGTTGTCCCCTTCTCCTCCCGCCCTCAATCTTTCCCAGCATCAGAGTCTTTTCCAGTGAGTTAACTCGTCGCATGAGGTGGCCAAAGTATTGGAGTTTCAGCTTTAGCATCAGTCCCTCCAATGAACACCCAGGACTGATCGGTTGGATCTCCTTGCAGTCCAAGGGACTTTCAAGAGTCTTCTCTAACACCACAGTTCAAAAGCATCAATTCTTTGGTGATCAGCTTTCTTCACAGTCCAACTCTCACATCCATACATGACCACGGGAAAAACCATAGCCTTGACTAGACGGACCTTGGTTGGCAAAGTAATGTCTCTGCTTTTTAATAGGCTATCTAGGTTGGTCATAACTTTCCTTCCAAGGAGTTCAGTTCAGTTCAGTTCAGTCACTCAGTCGTGTCCAACTCTCCGCGACCCCATGAATCACAGCACGCCAGGCCTCCCTGTCCATCACCAACTCCCGGAGTTCACTCAAACTCATGTCCACAGAGTCGGTGATGCCATCCAGCCATCTCATCCTCGGTCATCCCCTTCTCCTCCCGCCCCCAGCGTCTTTTAATTTCATGGCTGCAATCAGCATCCGCAGGGATTTTGGAGCCCCAAAAAATAAAGTCTGACACTGTTTTCACTGTTTCCCCATCTATTTCCCATGAGGTGATGGGACCAGATGCCATGATCTTTGTTTTCTGAATGTTGAGCTTCAAGCCAACCTTTACACTCTCCTCTTTCACTTTCATCAAGAGGCTTTTTAGTTCCTAAGTATCACTGATACTTAGGTCATGTATGGATGTGAGAGTTGGACTGTGAAGAAAGCTGATCGCCGAAGAATTGATGCTTTTGAACTGTGGTGTTGGAGAAGACTCTTGAGAGTTCCTTGTACCGCAAGGAGATCCAACCAGTCCATTCTAAGGGAGATCGATCCTGGGTGTTCATTGGAAGGACTGATGCTAAAGCTGAAACTCCAATACTTTGGCCACCTCATGCGACGAGTTGACTCACTGGAAAAGACTCTGATGCTGGGAAGGGTTGGGTGCGGGAGGAGAAGGGGACAATCGAGGATGAGATGGCTGGATGGCATCACCGACTCTGTGGACTTGAGTCTGAGTGAGCTCCGGGAGTTGGTGATGGACAGGGAGGCCTGGCGTGCTGTGATTCATGGGGTCGCGGAGAGTCGGACACGACTGAGCGACTGAACTGAACTGAACTGAAGTATCACTGATACTCAAATATATGAATTTGAGCAAACTCCAGGAGATAGTGGAAGACAAAGGAGCCTGGCATGCTGCAGTCCATGGGGTTGCAAAGAATCAGACACAACCTAGCGACTGAACAACATATACCAGCCTGAAAGCAACAGGGGTGCTATATCCTGATCTGGCTCAATTTGTCTAAGAGAGGGCAAGTGAAGTTAACCTTAAAGTGAATGCTTAGCCTCTGTGGGGAAGAAAGGAATCACAAGATCCAAGAAAATGATAAGAGGAGAGGTTGAATTATTTATCAGAGAGCTGCTATGTGCTCAGGGCAATGCTAGATACTTCACTTACATGATATCATTTAATCTTCACAGCCAAGAGCTTCCTAACAAGGTTACCTGTTTCTCCTCTTGCTGCTCTGCATAGTGGCCAGTGATCTTCTGCAGCTGCACCACTCCCTTGCTTAAAACTGTCAAGCTCTTCCTAACTTCACCTCACGCCATGCCTTCCTTTCCTCACTGCACTGGAGCCACGTTGACAGCTTTCCCTTCCTCACCAGATCAACGCTGCTTCCTTCTTAACACAGCCATTCCTGCAGCTTCCTCAACCTGGAGCACCTGGTGCCCTATTTACACTTAGTCAGCGCCACCTTCTTACTCAGGTCTCAGCTCAAAATTTACCAGCTCTGCAAAGCCCTCTTTGACTGCTGCCATTGCTGTTTAGTCACTAAGGCATGTCCGACTCTTTGCAACCCCATGGACTGTAGCCCACCAGGCTCCTCTGTTCATGGAATTTGACAGGCAAGAATATCAGAGTTGGTAGCCATTTCCTCCCTGACCCAGTGATGGCATCCATTCTTTACCACTGAGCCACTTTTGGCTACCTACCATCCATCTAAAAGAAGCACCCCTTACCCACTTTCTGTCTCGCCTCCCTGCTTTTTGTTTTTCAGCACCTTTTACCATTGGAAATGATCTTATTTACTCTCTGGTTCCTCCCATTAGGATATAAATTCCATAAAAAAGACCTTATTCTAACATCACTCTATACCCCTGGTGCCTAGAACAATGCCAAGTGCAGAGTAAATACTCAATTGGTTGATGAACCCAGTAAAGTGGATGGTGTGCTCATGCTGATAACAAAATCCTTCATGTCAATGTATGGCAAAACCAATACAATAATGTAAAGTAATTAACCTCCAATTAAAATAAATTAATTTTTAAAAAAAGACATTAAAAAAAAAACATCCTGACCATGACCACACAGCCGGGAAGTGACTGGAAGCCACTGTTTGCTATAGCACAAAGCTGAAAGAAGTCTTTGCAGTCCGGGGATTATGTTGTATGGTTTGGCCAAATCCTGCTGGGCTACAAAATACAAAGAGCTGGGTTCTCAAGGAGGTACTCAGCTTTTGTGAACTTTCTGACTATTAAGTCCTTTAGAGGCTCATCTACATTGGTTGAAGATGCTCAAGGTCAGAAATTCATCTTGAGCAATCACATTCCACCCAAAATAACCAAAGAGCTCTAAGGTCTTGAGGTGTCTGACAACTAGACTCATTCAGACATGAGATGATGGAAGTGATTATATCTAACACTTTAGGCCTTTGCCCAACCCAATCTTGCTTATTGCTCTGGGCAGTATTTAGGTCAGAGGTAAGTATCTGTACAAATTAATCAGAGAGAAATATCATTTTAGGCAAGATCAGATATTTTAACATATTTACCTTGTTGTCTTCAACACATTCTGCAAGGAAAGAACTGAAAGCTTCAGAGAAAAGTGGGGAGAAATAAAAGTCCTAGAAGGCAATCAGAAGAGGGAAGACAGGTAGGCAAGTCCTCTATTTTCTCTGAAAGCACATTATATCCTCCTCTATATTCAACAGAAGGGTCTGTTGCAAGAGGTACACCATCTCCTACATAGATATAAGAAGCTTTGCAAGGTCTTCAAGGGCTTTTGGATTCTCAGTGGGTGCATGTAAGGACATCAAGATAAACTGACAAAAGGCTGAAATCTAGGACAAAGATGGGTGGGTAGGCATTAGTATACTCAGGCACTAAAAATAACTTGAAGGCTTTTTCCATATAATCCAAGTTTTATAAGGATATATGAAGTACAAGGAAAGCCACACCTGTGGTAATCTGAGTAGCTGAAAACTTTGTGATAAGCTATGGTACCTAAGAGAATCATCTGAACTCTTCACACTTGTAGCTCAGTTGCTAAATCATGTCTGACTCTTTGTGACCCCATGGACACACCAGGCTTCCCTGTCCTTCACTGTCTCCCGGAGTTTGCTCAAACTCATGTCCATTGAGTCAGTGATGCCATCCAACCATCTCATCCTCTGCCACCTTCTTCTCCTCTTGCCCTCAATCTTTCCCAGCATTAGGGTCTTTTCCAATGAGTCAGTTCTTCGCATCAGGTGGCCAAAGTACTGGAGCTTGATCTTCAGCATCAGTCCTTCCAATGAATATTCAGGACTGATTTCCTTTAGGATGGACTGGTTTGATCTCCTTGCAGTCCAAGGGACTCTCAAGTCTTTTCCAGCACCACAGTTCGAGGGCATCAGTTTTTTGGTACTCAGCCTTCTTTATGGTCCAGCTCTCATATCCATACATGATTACTTGAAAAACCATAGCTTTGACTATAGAGACCTTTGTCAGCAAAGGTCCTACTCTTCACTCGGAAGGACACTATCAGTGTATGTGCTGTGATTGTTAATCATGAAGACTATTACAGGAGAAGCTGTTCTAGAAATACTCAGAAACAGATCAAGAATTCTGCAACTTGTGAATGGTATTTAAGTTCTAAAATACGAGCAGGCAGAGTAATGCGTTATCTTAGCACCAAAACTTTCTCTCATTCTTCATACATTGTTAGTCATGGCTCTATTATGCAATAGAGAAAAGAATACATTAGACCTCATAATACATGCAAGTAAAGAATATTTTGAGAGGTTTCAACAAGTTCCAATCAAGAGAACAAACAGGTAAAAAGATCATTTCTGGCTTAAAGACTTTTTATAACAAATGCCTACTATTTGCGCTTCCCAAGTGGCGCTAGTGGTAAAGAACCTGCCTGCCAAAGCAGGAGATATAAGAGACATGGGTTCGATCCCTGGGTCAGGAAGATCCCCTGGAGGAGGGCACAGCAACCCACTCTGGTATTCTTGCCTGGGAATTGTCATGGACAGAGGAGCCTGGCGGGCCACAGTCCATGGGGTCTCAAAGAATCAGACACTGAGGTTCAGTGGCTTCAGTCAAACTGAAGTCACTTAGCAGGTTAGAAAGCATGCTTCTAGGGCAATCAATTCAGAATTCAACCAGTATTTTTATATGTTGAAGCCTCTTGGGAAGTACTCGAGTGGTATTTCTGCTTTGTGGCACACACATATAGTATTTGGCACAGACCTAAAAGATTTTTCTGGAGAGCATACATTCTTAAAATAAGATGGATATAAGGGGAAGTTGAGAATAAGCACCCCATGAAATACATAACGTACATATGTGATCTTGGAATTTAGAGTTGAAAGTCACATTAGCAAAACGTTGTAGTGATTGGAGACTATAAAGATTAAAAAAAAACCTTAGAACACCTTTTGTTTTTTGAGACAGCACTGCACCCTATGAGGGAGGCCTATAAGAGGCCCAGATACCTAAGTTTCCCAGGAGTAAAGAGTTTGACAAATGTTTTGTTGTTGTTCAGTTGCTAAGTCCTGTTCGACTCTTTTGCGACCTCATGGACTGTAGCCCAACAGGCTCCCCTGTCTGTGGGATTTCCCAGGCAAGAATACTAGAGCGGGTTGCCATTTCCTTCTCCAGAGGATCTTCCTAACCTAGGGATCAAACCTGAGTCACCTGCATTGGGAGGCAGATTCTTTACCACAGAGCCACTAAAACCTTAGCATGGCTAACCATTTGAAAAGCATCTTCCTTAATGTTCTTAACAATCTGCTCACTCCCAATAGCTATTGCAGCAATAAAATATGCTGAAAGAAGAAAAACAATCTAATAGCACTTCATGTAATAGAACTATTTAGCTGCCAAGGTAGCCAAAGGATAGTGAGGTACTTTCTCTTTTCAATTTCAATGTTTCAGTGATATGGAGGACCAAATAGTGTTTTTAATAAAAGTTTTGCTCTTCTAGACTCATGTTAGTGCAACTGCTGAGAACTCCAAACATCGTTACAAATGTTCTGAAGACATATTACTGTGTAGTCGCTAAGTTGTGTCCGACTCTTTGCGATCCCATGGACTGTAACCTGCCAGGCTTCCCTGTCCATGAGATTCTCCAGGCAAGAATATTAGAGTGGGTTGCCATTTCCTCCTCCAGATCATCATCCTGACACAGGGATTGAACCCACAACTCCTGTATTGGCAGGCAGGTTCTTCATCAGTGAGCCAGCAGTGAAGCCCCTAAATCTATGAGTTTGTTTCTATTTTATGCATGTGCATTCATTTGTATTGTTTTTAAACTGCACATCATACAGTTAGCATACAAGTCTCCTCCACTCTTGGCTGCCCTAAATCCAGTGCAATGCTGTGGCAAAGAGGCGGTGGGAACAGAGCATCACCAGGTAGATAATGGGATCATTCACAGGAAAGCTATCGATACTTCTTCCCAGTGGATAGTCGTGATCATTGAGCATGGAGTGCAGTGTGAGCAGGGCTCTTGAGGAGTTGGGGTAGGGACAGAGGATGGACTCGGTGTTCTCGGAGTTCCCAAAGCTGGGACGGAAGGGAAAGAGGATTACAGTGACTATACTCCCCCTGTCCTGAAATAGGCAACCCAACACTGAATCCCAAATACCTGTCCATTGCTGGGAGATATTAGAAGACACACCCTCTCTGTGCCTCAGATTCCTCCTAGAAATAGTCCGTTTGCTGCCTGATAACTGCACTTGTGTCCTCCCACAGTTACCACCCCAAACTCTGCCAACCTCATTCACTGCACTCATAAGGCCTTCTCCAACATGAACTCTCTGATGATCAAGGAGACTGGATTTATCAAGAAAAGATGTCCTGCATTCACTCTACTCATAAAGCCTTTCTCCACTGTGCATCTCTGAAGATACTGAAGGCCAGAGCTGGCAGTGAGAGTCCCCACATTCACTGCACTTATTTTGTCCTCCAGTGTGCACCGGAACTGAGGCAGTGCATTTGATTAAAGGATGAACCATTCTGAGCAGAATTTAAAGTGTCATTTCCTTTTCAAATTCTATATAGTTTGAGCTAGCCTTTCTAAAAGGAGTTTTAGGGTACACTTCTTGTTCTGGCATAATCTGAAAATACAAACTGTAACTTGCAAACATACACAAAATACAGGAGTCCAATTACCCTCACATTATTAACCTTTTCAGTAACCTTTTTACTAACCTTCCCTCGGCCTATTCCCTGGCCACCCCTGCTATGAATGCACACTGCTGCTCAGCTCTGGTAATTTGTATAACTTTTTTTTTTTTTAAACTTTGTATTTGGGCAAAGAATCCAGCGCCTCATCCTATTTTATACTACTTCCCAGGCTCTTTTCACATATACCCTATTTCAACTGTTTACATTTGGATTTTGCATTATGAGCTTCCTTTCAGAAATCTGTGGTTAATGGAATTCTATAATAAATGACAATTTAAAAGTATTTTTAAAAATCTACTTAATGAAAATGTCTTTCTCAAAGGAAATTAAGAATTAAATGTCATCTGTAAGTAGTAAATAATCTGCCTGCCAATGCAGGATACGGGTTCAATCCCTGGGTGGGGGAAGATTCCTCTGAAGAAGGAAATAGCAACACACTCCAGTATTCTCGCCTGGGAAATTACATGGACAGAGGAGCCTGGCGGGCTAGTCTGTGGAGTCGCAAAGAGACAGGACTGAGTGACTAAGCACAGCACAAATGCAAGTCAAGTACAAGAATGTATCTTATAAAGGTATCAGCACTATAGAATTGTAGCTTTACTGTTTTAGTTAAAAAATGTTCTCATCATAAGTTTTCAGGAACACTACCACTGCATAACTACACACCAGTGACTTATATGTTATTTCATCCTTACAATAAACAGGCAAGGTTACTGCCATTTTATAGATGAAAACAGATTCCAAAGGATCACACAGCTAGTAGTAGGAAAGAGCTGGTATTCAAGTATGAAGGCACAGCCCAGCTTCTTCCTCTTCCTCCAACATGATGCTATGCCATATCTCATTCAAAAGTCAGAAAATAAATCTTTATTCTAAAGTTTCATGCTCTGTGTTTTCTAAGGATAGGGAAAAAACTATAAAAATAGATAAAATAAATGCTTTTTCCTCCCTTTGTGGCAAAATTAACACCTAAACACTGAGTATACTAAATGGCAAAATTTTAGTTTCCTTTTCACCAGGCAATGAAACTAAAAATGCATTTGAATATATAGTCATTTATATTAACAGCTTCAAAATCACACATTTTAAGATGCTTAAATTTGTTTTTTATTTATGTTTTGGCCACACCACACAGCATACAGAATTTAAGTTCCCGGACCAGGGAGTGAACCTGTGCCCCCTTCCAATGGAAGTGTGGATTCTTAACCAATGGACCACCAGAAGTCCCTCGAAATTCACATATGCTTTGAAAATGTATTTTGTACCCCACATTATGAAGTGAAATCATATCACACATAATCAATCATGTAAAGAGAACACAGCACAAAAAAAATGTCTAAAAAAAAGTGGTAGTTGGCATATCTACTTGGTATTACTTTGTTTTCTTTTTTACAGTTTTTACTCGAAATAGAAAATGCTAATGTGCCATTTGGGAAAAAACTTTTCTAATTTTAAAAGGAAATATAGAAACTTTCAAGAAAAATTAGGTTTGAAAAAAGAACCAACTCACATGCTACCACTTGGATGAACCTGAAGGAACATTATGCTAAGTGAAATACACCAGTCACAAAATGACATGCCCTGCATGATTCTACTTATTTGCAGAATCTGGAGTAGTCAAACTCACAGAAACAGAAAGCAAAATGGTGGTTGCCAAGTGCGGGGAGAAGGGAGTAAAGCTGTTTAATGTGTAGAGTTTTAAGTCTGTAAGATGAAAAGCTCTGAAGACAGGTTACACAACAATGTGAATATACTAACACTACTACACAAAAATGGTTAGGATTGTTTTTGTTTCTTGTGATTTTTGTTATGAGTATTTTACCACAATTTAAAAAATTAAACGAACCAGTGAATTATTTTTAATGTGATGATACTATGGTTATGTCTTATATCATTTAGAGACTAGTAAGTGGATTTATCTGTAGACTAATGGGTACCAGGGAGGTTCATCCTATTATTCTGCTTTCATGTATGCTTGAAAACGTCCTCAATGAAACAGAACTTTTAAAAAATGGAACCAAAAAGAAAATGAAATTTCCTGATCAAAAAAAATTATCTATCATGAAAATATTTTATTATGGTTTAAACATGTAAAAACGTATAACATTTTAGCTACAACTGATAAATAAGACACATCATTTATTTCACTTGGGAGAAAGCTGCTGAAAACTAGATATAGTTTGCTGGGCTTACATTAGAAAAAGCTGTATGGAGAAAATTACATGAACAGTCTAAAGTTTGCTATGAAAACAATGTATTTTATTAAAGTAATTAAAAGTCAAAAAACAACAACAAAAGGGAAATTCCACAACCTTTGTTTGCAACTATATAATCTTTATGTAGAAAAACTATAAAGTGACAGTCTGGAAAGCAGCTCCACAATAAACTGAATCCTTACATAAAGAGTAACTAAAATGATGGAATCAGTTCACCCAACAGAAATTGTCTTGCTGTAGAGTATTTCAGCTGAGCTGATTTCAACTATATTATTCTCATTTCTGAAAAGTTGTCTTTCCTGATATTTCAAATCACCAAAGATACAACGTACAAGAGCCTGCTGAAGTCAAAAGAATAAAACACATACTCCAAGCACAATTACATATAAAAATGAATGACGGCTTTTTATCTACAGATCTACAAAACTATATAAATAACCAATTACACATATAATTCGTGTACACTGAAGCTCCATGAGGTGGTACTGAATCAACACTTGAGGCATAGAATTTTCAACACTGGAACATGGCTCACTCTGGTCAGCAGCGCATTCCCACCTTTTAGTCCAGCATCACAACACTTCCCCTGGGATTTGTATTTGTGTCTTATCTAAGTCCTGGGAAGTTGATAACAAATAAAGAAAAATGCCAAAAGGAAAATGAATGAAACATCATCTAAAATCTATTCTAAAACATGCCTGTGAAATATGAACAAATCAAGCATTTCGTGAGTTTTTACAGTCATGTTCCTTTAGTGTCTTCATTAGTACCTGCACTGAATTTTCTGTAGCTCTTCCATTAATATATAATAGAAGAGGAAAACAACAAAGAAAAAAAGCTCTTATTTTCTTAGAAAAAAAGTGGTACTATTTATTTTAAAAAACAACTTTCTCTGCTAAAGAAATCATACTTTTGTGATCATCAAAATGGGTTAAGTCACTTTGACAATATAGACTTATTTTTAATAATCATAAACTATTACCATGGCCATATAATTTTTCAGAAGTTATGAACACAATGGAGACAAATATGTACAAAATATTTCTAATAACCTATATTAGATCATGATTATAACTGTTAAAAATATATTCAAGTACTCAAGAATATTAAAGTTTGGGGGGAAAATGCAAAAGTCATAAGCATTTCCTCCCTCTTAGATTCTTTAATTGGGATGAGAGTCTCAGGGTAAGCCCATAGGAATGGTCTGTAATAAAGAAAAATTAGGTCAGTGTACAGTAATTTCTGCACACTTTAGCAGAAATGGCAAGAACACTTTGAGCCAAATGGAAGCATTCCTTTGGGTCAGGGCTTTTTCTTTTAGTTCTTTAATCTCTAACTTCTCAACATGTCACAGTTCAGAAGTGCCTATACACCTACCAACAGTAATAAGAAAATACAAAATCAAAGAAAAGATTCACAGACATGATTCTTTTCAACCTTAGGCCTCTCTTTGATAATAAATAAATGACCATTATTTTACTTTCTCTCACCTGTTAGACAGATTAAATGGTGTTAACCTAGTTACCTGTGTATGTTGGAGGGGAAGAGTTTAACTCATGCCCTTTATAAAGAGTAGATAACAGGATTTCCTCCTACACGTAGCTGTTGGGGAGGATAGACATGTCATAGAACTGGAACAGGATATTTCCTATAACTGAACAGCCATGCCTACAAACATTTTCATGAACCTGCAGAAATTTTGCTATCCAATTAAGTGTTCTTTAGACAAGAAACAATGATACTATGCTCTTATAAAAATATGGTAGAACATCTCTCCCCCCACCATTCACCAATTTCTGACCATTAAGCTTTCACTGAATCCACAGAGAATTAAACACACTTACTCTGGATATTTTCTCATTAAGTAAAGCTGGAAATTATCTAACAATACCACTTGCAATTCCAGGGGAAAAAAAAAATCCAGTACAATCTAATACGAATACTAGCAAGCTTCACAGAATACATATTCTATCAAGCCTACAGAATCCCCATCCAGCACCCAAAAGAAAGACAGTCTTACCCACTGCATTAAATAAATGATGTTCATTACACATCTAGATGCAGATTAAAAGAATTGCTAAATTCTACTGCAATAGAAAAAAATACTACAAATAAGCACTCAGAACTGACCTAACAATGTCTACTCACTCCTGCTTCTCCAGGCTACTTTGAGAGAGAGAAAAATAAGCATAACTTGCAATTTGACTGGCAAAATCACTTCCTGACTTATCATTTCTAAGCCTATATTAGATACCAATGAATGATGGAATGCCTACAATCACCAGCAACTCAACCTTATCGTTATTTCTGCAAAGGTAATTATATAAAATTCCATTCTCCCAGGCAGTGAACAAGGGAGAAAAACACGTTCTTTAAAAATGGCTATATTTGTAGGTTTTTAGAAACCAGCACCAAATGTTCATGTTTAATTATTCTAAGTAACATTCAGTAATTAACTAAATGCCTACCAATATGGACAAACAAAGAGTGAATGATAAGGAAATAACTTTCAAGCAATAGTGCATGTTGTTAAGAACCACTAAGTAAAATAATTTGGCACATTTCTACAGCTTTTGTAGGTTTGCCCAGTTTGGAAATAACATGCCTCACTGCTCAGATAATATTCCCACTCCTCAAATCATGAGTACAGGTTTTTCATTTTGTGACTAGGCAAGACCAAGTACAACAACTTGAAAAGATACTTTTAAAAAACAAGCTAACTCAGAACAATCTGTTATTAAAACTGTGACTCTATTAAGAAGGGAAAAAACCAGCAAATCACTGTAAAAAGTGTCTAAATGAAAAACTGAAAGCAAGGTTCACAAACAGTAGTGTCAGTTCAAGTCTACATGACCCTTTATTACATTGTAGCGATATTATGTTGAACATTACATAAGTTTTCTTTTGTCTTCCTCACACTGCAATTTATCCCCACTGTACAACTGATTTCAACTCTGAAAATGGTTTAAATCAACTTTTTTGCATCTTTAATTTACAAACCATTGGGTGTTATGTTTCATAAAAATTTATATCATTTAAAAATTCTACTTAAAAGCTAAACCTAAAACTAAATTCTTTAAAAACAAAAAACACAATGAAGGTGCTTTAAACAGAACCTTGCAGAAATATTCTGATACCAGTGTTCGAAAGAATAAAAGGGCAACCTTCATAAAAAAAAAATTCTATGGCCAATTACTGTTAAATTCTTTTAAATAAATTTTTCTAATGATAGAAAATTAAATCAAAAGATGGAAATTTAATTTTTCCCTGAAAATAAGTAGCTGCTCAGGACATGGGTTAAGTGTACTGAAATCATATTGCTTCTTTGAAAAAAAAGAGATTTTAGCCAGGCATACCATTGACAAAAGACCACGCATACGTATCTGCCTAGTCTTTTGATCTCCGGGTACTAGTATTACCCAAGGGAACATTACCCAAGAAATTGGTTGGCAAGCCTACCAAAATGAGTCTTGGGTCCCTAAATTTTGACAGTCATCTTAGTAAATACAAAACTTTAGCTACTTGAACAGTGAAGTTTGTAAAGTGCATTAGGTGTAAGAAACCCAACAGAAGTGCTAAACTCACTAAGCAGGATTTTAAGGGACTTGATGTCATCAATAGGGCAAAAAAACAACATTAAAGTTTTCTGTTCAGATTTTATTTGAAATCTAATTCAAATTGTCAAAGCTACAAAAGGGGGGAAGACATCTGTATTATTTTTTCTAAGTCACAACATCCTAAAACAAAATACTACTACTGCCAGCAGATCCATTATACACATTTCTGATGAAATTCATTAGCACAATAAAAATTTCATCTTGAGAAACAGCCACAACAAAAGTAATTTATACAATATAAAACAACAACAGGTCTACAGATGCAGTTACTTATGAGTTTACACATGCATTCACAAACAAATAAAAACCCCAGGAATGCTCTTTCATTAGATTTTTTGTTTTTTGTTTTTTTAAAAAAACAGACCGTTCAGGCACAAAACAAAATCGCATTTCCAATAAGTGACAGCATCTTAAAAATTTATGTCAGTGTTTGTTTTTCTTTGACTTTTTATGAGACCTGTGTGGAGATCGGGACTGGGATCTGGATTTCTTCCCTGATTTTTTAGGGGATCTAGACCGGGATCGCCTAGATCTTTTAGGTGTCCTTGAACCAGATGGAGATCTGAGGAAACAAACAAAAACAATTTAACCAAAGTACTTACATGATCAAAACAAACTATCCTTAAATTATCTAAAATGATCTTTAACAGGGCACAATGAAAGTCACTGAAATAAAAAAGGCTGTAAACTTTTCAAATTTATACTGTGCCTACTGTACTCACAAATTTTTTACTTCCTATGCATTACATCAGTGATCATCGGTAGCATGCAAGCCAAAACAGACTCCAGAGCCCTACCATTGCTCTACTGAATCAAACTCTCGAAATCTGCATTTTAACAGCTTCCCAGATTACATAAGCCAAAGTTCAAAATGGCATCCAACATCATTCACAAAACTTTTGAATGCAGTGGCTTTGCAGCCTATCTTCTTGAGAGGAAAAGCAACAACTATTGCAATTTCAAGGGAATCTTTTAAGACAGCACTCTGTAAGTGCTATGCATTAAAATTAACAAAACAAATAATTATATAATTTTCATGAATGTATATATATAATATATGCACAAACACCATTCAGAAAAAAGTTATTTGTTATAGAAAAATTTTACTAAAAATGGCTACAATAAAAACATTTTAGGATAAAAAGCAATTTTAGCTCTCAGGAAAACTCTACAGAACACCCAGATAAACAAAACACTTCTGAACCACCTTTCTGGACCTTGGAGGAAAAAGGTATACGACACACTAAATTAAACGCTGAGAAATAGTCTATGGTATTTATGTCCACAAGTCTACCCAAGAACTTGCTAATAAGATTACTGCTGGGTGGGGAGGGAACATGTATTTTTCTTTCAGCCTTGACAAAAACCAAAGAATATTCCATAGAAACTAAAGAACAGAAAGGAAAGAAAAGCAGCTATTCCTACTCCACAGAAAACTGATGTTTAAAATTCCTGGCTTGTCTTTACGTGTTGGAAGCTTTCTTGTGCTTTAGTCATGAGGAGACTAGGGTGGGGAGATGGGAAGGAAGAATCTAAAATGAAAGTATTATCTGTTTGGTTTTCTAAAATCCTTTCAAAAATGGCTGCCAAACAAATTATTTTCAAAAGCTGGTGGAATGACAAGGAAACTGGCATTTGAAATATTACAAAAAATGACTTGCGTTTACCTTTTGGCCTTTTTGCTAACATCTCTAGGAGAATCTTTGTGAGATGACCTGGACCGTGAGCTCTCTTTATGAGATCTTTCTGAACGCTCTGATCGCTCCGATTTTGGTGATGGGGATTTCACTCGTCTACCACTGCTACTGCGAGATGGGCTAGGGGACGTACTGTGTCGCCTTTTCCTATGGAACAAAGCCCCCAAAACATCCCATAAGTGAGCAAAGGATCAGGCATATCATTTTCCTTCTACTAAATTAGCTTTTAATTCCTATCAGTTTACACTATCTTTATTTTCACTAACCTTATTAATGTTATTTTCTAACAACATTCAAAGCCTTTTACACTAAGAACAAAAAAGTCTTAAAGATAGGCTGATCAACACAAAAACTGAATTCAACTAAATTGGAATTTTCTCTGCTCTAAGAGAGATTAATGGAACAATGGACAAAATTCCATCAAGGTCTCTGATTAGATAATAGTTTTTTTAAAAAATGTTAATTTCCTGCTTTTGAAACTTTTCTTTTTGTTCGATCTGGAAACTTTTACTGTGGTTAAGTATGAAAATGGGGCATCATGTAAGCAAGTTATTCTTACATGATTGGGGGTGAGGGGAGAAAGGAAGAGGAAGAAGAAAATAAAGCAAAAAGAGAAATACTTTAACACTGGAGGAATGAAGGTAAAAGATATCTTGGAATTCTCTATAGCATTCTTGTAACTTTTCTATAACTCTGAATTATATCAAGATAATAATAAATGACAAAAAAGTGATGGATTTACTACTTTACCAATTAGTATAACCATGTTATCTTGTAATTATATGAAGAGTGACTAAGCCAAAATTTTTTAATTTGCATTTGCTTGGTTTTTATTAGGAAAATCCCAATTCTAAAGCAACTTTCCCTACTAATCAGAGATTTAGGAACTGTGAAAGTAAGAAATAAAAACTACAAGAGAAATGATTTTGATTAGAATGAAGACTTAAAGTGAGGACCAAGTCCCTACAGCCTAAGCACACAATCTCCGTTAACAAACAGGACTGGGAGACTCAAGTTTATAGGTAGCAGCCTCAGCACAGAAGAAAAGCTTATATTGGAGGTAACAGGTAAGATCTAGCAAGCTGCTTAGTTATTTAAGCCTTAGGTTTGACACCTAATACTGTAACTGAATTCTTGCCCTGAACTAAGGCTAAGGTACCTTATGAACCATGTAAAGGGATGATGTCCCAGGTAACTAAGCCAAGTGCCAAATGCCCCTTTGCTTAGCTAATTCTGCCTTCTGCAGGCAGAACCCAAACATGTTTATCATACACAAAAAAATACTTTTCCAATCTGTTGGTTCCAGTGGTGAAAATATTACAAAATGAAATACGACTCCAAATCCTAAAGCCAGCATAGGCATTAAATGAGAAATGTTATACCTTTCTTTCCTTGTTGGCGTACACTCATCTTTCTCCTTCTTGTCTTTGGATCGAGATTCCAATTTTTCTTTATCCTTCTTATCTCTTTCTCGTTCTCTTTCTAATTCCTTCTCTTTCTCCTGTTTTTTTTTTTTTTAAAAGAAATATTTAGTCATTAAAAAACACCAATCTGGTTAATCTCATTTATGTAGTAATATTTTCCCTTCCAGTTAACTATTTATAAAATTACTACTGAAGGTATACCTATTCTTCCTGAAAGCCAGTCATTTCTTCTACTCCTCTACTTATACTGAATGATAATAATGATACCAGCAACAGTGGCTAACTATTTTCTGAATGCCTACCATAGGCCAAGCAATTAATGAACAATTTTCCATATACCACTGCATGTAATTCTTTAAAACATGCCTATGAATAGTATTATCCTCATTCAAAACATGAAAAATGAGCCTTAGAAAGGCTCAGTGCCATGCCTAAGGTCATACAGGATCTGAGCCAAAGCTCTAGAGTCAGGGCTCTTAAGAGTGCAGTCCCTTCACTTAAAATATACAAATTGGAAAAACAATATGATGACCTTTCCATCTCAGACTACAATAAAATTGTCAATAGTGATTCTAATTGCACAGCATGTTGACTTAATCAAAGGAAAGCACTTATTAAAGTAATATACTAAAAAGGAGAAAGATTTATTCACAATAAATGTCTAGCAAAAAGTCTTAGTATTAACAGTGGGAAACAAGTATCAATCATATTGGAAATTTATAAAAGTACCAATTATAAATCCTAATTTATAAAAGTACAAATTAACTACATGACTATATAATTATATAAACCAGAAAAATTACTTATTTGCTTATATCCCCAACTGCTACAACTGCCACTTCTCACTTGAAATTATGACTGCTACTGATAATTAGGGGAGTGGCTACCGACAATGAACCCACAAAGCCAACTGAGCTCTTCAAAAACAAGAATTAAAAAACAAAACAAAACAATTAAATTTCTCTATGATTTGTATGCATCAAGAAAGCTAACCAATATCTGATAAAAAGCCCATACCAGATGGTGGCAAATGTTTTCTGTAAAGGGCCAGGTAGTAAATATTTTCTGCTTTGTAGGCTACAGTCTGTTAACTCTATAACCGTAGTCCAAAAGTTACTACAGATAATACATAGATAATAACTGAAGGGGCGTGGCTGTGTTCCAGTAAGTTTATTTACAAAAATGAAGTGATGGTCAGAGTCTGCTGACCCCTGGCCTATGCCTTCAAAAAAACATGTTCTTTCTTCCAATTATAACCGTGGAGTGCAAGGAGACTAAAATGGTAATAAACATTTTACTACATCAGGGCCAGTGGGCACCTCAAGGTGCAGTCTTCCGTGCAAATCAAACACTTGCCACCATCCCCAAAGGGATTCAACAGGGTTCAGACATATAACATCTTATTTTTTTAAATCTCATGTATCTTTTTTCCAAATACAACTACTGAGGACAAATTTACAAAGTGATGTTGAAGAGCCCAACTTCCTCTGGTGATCTGCAGGTTACATTTTCCTGACTGATACCTCACAGGAATCAGACTACAGTTCACTTATGATATTTTAAACATTTTAATAATAAAAATTAATGTGAACTATTATTTAATTCTTTGCGTGTGTGGTGCTAGTAGTAAAAAATCTGCATGCCAATGCGGGAGACACAAAAGATGCAGGTTCAAACCCTGGGTCAAGAAGATCCCCCTGAGGAAGGCATGGCAACCCACTCCAGTATTTTTGCCTGGAGAATCCCCATGGACAGAGGAGCTACACCCCCACTAGCTACATTGGTGTGCTACACTCCATGGGATCACAAAAAGTCGGACAGAGCTGAAGCAACTCAACACACACATACACAATTATCTAATTCACAATCCTGCAAAAACTGGACCGTTAACCCAATTTCACTGAGTAAAAGCAGGTTTCAGTGATGTGCCCAGGCATGCACAGCAGAGTAGCACCAGAAGTCCACATGCTGTGCGGCACTGCAGCTGCTTCACCACACCACTGCTCCCATCAACGTGAATAGCTTCGGATGACTTTAAGTTCCTTTCTAGTTGTTGCTATTTCTCTCCATCATCTTTTTTTGTAATGACAGTCAAGATGCAGGTAAAAATTAATAACAGTACCAATCAATAAAATTCCTGGGTTCTTTCAACAACTATCTTGTGGGCTTCTTGTGTTAAAAATTCCCTGTATATCCCTACACATCTTTTGATGTACAAGAATACAACATCTCTCAAAAGTTTAGAATTCACAGATGAGGTATTCTACCCCTTGCTGTTCCTCCTTGGACACAATGGAAAAGTAGTCCTAACTCCATCTCTGTCTCTGTGCCACTACTTAGGGTTGTTGCTCACAAATGTGACTCTTTCTATAGGACCTTCCAGTTCTGAAAGTGTGTCCCTAACAGGATGTTATGCTCCACAAGGATCCAGAATAAAAGAGCATGGTGTTGTTCTGAAACTGTTTTCCAAGCTGAACTATAAAACATCAAATTCCAAATATTCCTAATTATCTACCAGTATTCAGCATTTATATAAAGGATATAATTTGAAATATTCTCTTCCTTAAATACACCAATATATCAATATTATAGGCAGTCAAACAAATAACTGAAAAATGCATAACTGCGTATACTTATTCCTTACTCGCTGAAGAAGTTTATCTCTGTAGTGTTCTACTTGTTCCTGAAAACTCTGGCCTGCCTTTTTAGGTCTTTTTCCAGATTCCAATTCATCTTGAAACTTCATGACTTTGAGCTGTGAAATAAGACATTTTTAAAATAAATCTTTTTATCATTATAGCTTCTCAAGCAGTACTTTGCTCCTCTAAAAAACTATTTTCTTCTTTGAAACGTGTATAAGAAGGAAAAACAAAAATAGCAATATAAAACATAAAAACATACAGTAACTGATTAGGATTCAGTCAAAACATAACATCAGTGTATATAACTCCCTAACCTGACAGCCACTTGTGAGACAAGCCCAACTATGTAGAATTCAAGTGATCAGGCATGGGCCCACGTGCTCTCTGTACAGTCACACAAGATGACTTGAAAACCAAGACTTGTGCTTCATGCCTTTGAGAACATACCTATTCTTTGATATAATGAGAATGAATTTGGTATCTGGTATCTGGTACCCCAAACCAGAACTTCCCTGGTGGCTCAGAGGTTAAAGCGTCTGCCTCCAATGCGGGAGACCCGGGTTCGATCCCTGGGTCGGGAAGATCCCCTGGAGAAGGAAACGGTAACCCACTCCAGTATTCTTGCCTGGAGAATCCCATGGACGGAGAAGCCTGGTAGGCTACAGTCCACGGGGTCGCATAGAGTCGGACACGACTGAGCGACGGAACGGAACGGAACCCAAAACTACTCCAATACTTTGGCCACCTCATGCAAAGAGTTGACTCACTGGAAAATATACTGATGCTGGGAAGGATTGGGGGCAGGAGGAGAAGGGGACAACAGAGGATGAGATGGCTTGATGGCATTACCGACTCGATGGACGTGAGTTTGGGTGAACTCCAAGAATTGGTGATGGACAGGGAGGCCTGGTGTGCTGTGATTCACGGTGTCGCAAAGAGTCGGGCACTACTGAGCGACTGAACTGAACTGACCCCAAATTAGAAAGGTAATGTTGTTAAAGAAAAGCATAACTTCCAGTAAGATGAGACAGTCAGCAGAACACAGGGGATAAACAACTATTAAAACAATCAAAGAGAGCAGCATTCTGGTTATAGTTCAGAAAGCTGTAGCGTGAAGTTTCACTCTGTTTACAGGAGAGTCTAATCACTCGGCATCAAGACATCCAGAAAAGGTTAAACCATATTCAAAGCATACTTTTAAAGACACTAAGTATAAAGTGATTTAAAAGAAAACAGAAAAATTTCTAATTCCATTTCCTGTAATTTATTCATATATGAGCAAAGTTTTCTGTACAAAAGTATTCACTACAGTATTATTTGCAAAGGAATGTAGACCACCTCCAGTTTATCAAGAGATTGCTAGCTGATTTTACATATGTGTGTGTGTGTGTGCATTGTGACTGTGAGTAAACTAAGGGAAGTCAAATATACAGTGAATAGCATGAGGACTTAGATGATCCTGGATGGTACCACAGGACTGCAGTCTCAAACCTATAAAATCTTGTTTCACTTCAGGCGGTGAGAGGGAACACACTTAACTGACACAATTATTACAGATGCAAACTTCTTTATCTATTTTATTTCACTATAAATAACACTATTAATATATAATAATATATAACACTGTTATGCCCTTTAAATGGACTAAATGCTACTATTTTACTTGTATTTAAAAAAACAAGACCTCACTTGTTTTAGTTTTTTCCTTCACTACTAATGAGGTTTTCCAGTAGACTGGAAACAAGCCATAACTTCCATTCAAAGTGGTATTTTCACCATGTTTTACTTCATGAACATTAAGCTTCCTGATTTTTGCCCCTTTTCTACCTAATTCTACTTCTATTATCAGGATCATTTATAATCAGAGCTTTGAGGGTCTCTTTCCTTAAAACTATTAAAAAGTACTTGCATTTTGTGTGTGTGTTAACAACTACATTTAAAAAGACAGTAAGATGTAAGGTAAAAGAGGGTGGGGGGTTGGGGTGGGGGACACAAGTTTTCGAGTTCATCACTGTGTGAAGCCTCCCATGACTAAAACAGCTGTTACAGAGAATGTATTTGTGGCAAATCAGTTTAAAAGTTAAGCAAGCAAGAGTCAAACAACCTGAATGTTACTCAGGTGAAAGGCATCCCTAGAGTGCCTTTTGAAAAATCACTATACAATCCCTAGTTACAGTTCCTGCTGATGTGGTCTAACTCAGGCACAAGCACAAGTTCAGGGTGCCCAGAAAACAGGCCACAAAGGGTCCCAACTCAAAAGAGAATAGCCCGTGCAATGGTTTGTTGGCCATCTCAAGTGTATCACCTTTCCCTTCAACTATTCACTCCTTCCTCAGGGGTCAGGGCAGAAAAGGGATCTTTCTATTTCAGCAACAAAAAAGACCCTTCACCTGGCTCCCCACCTAGTGTTCCTCTCCTTCAACCCTTACTGGTAGAAATGGAAACAACAGCAGAGTAAGGGAAAAAAAACTCCAGCCCAGGCACTGTTCTAAGCAGAATCTGAAAGGTTACAAACTTGCTTCCAGTAAACACTGTAAGATCACATGACTGCATATTTTCTAAGTGCTTTGCATAAAATGTCAATATTTTATAACATAAATCTTTGGTTTTTATTAATTCCATGATAGAAAAGGTTCAGCTATAGACATCTTTGTTACAATACATTTGGGGATGAGAAGAGCTTTTAAAAAGAAAAACTGCTAAGATGGTATAAAGAGTCTGCTTGCCAAGCAGAAGATGTGGGTTCAGTCCTTGGGTAGGGAGGATCCCCTGGAGGCTACCCACTCCAATATTCCTGCCTGGGGAATTCCATGGACAGAGGAGCCTGGAGGGCTACAGTCCATGGGGTGGCAAAGAGTTGGACACACCTAAGCAACTAACACTTCCACTTTTTCACTTTCTTATACACGTACTGCATATACTGTAGTACATAATAAAACTAATTAGAATTTTATTCTTCATTTAAGGGATCATCAATAAAAAGGTATTCACTGAATTCTAAATTCAGAAACTGGCATTGGAATTTAGGGACAGAGAAGGGACAGTACATGAATAAAGCTCATGAGCCCTGAGTCTATCTCAAACTGACCACCAGTTGTGGACCCTTACTCCACATGACTAAATCTCAGAGTAAATAAGGGAAAAGAATAGATCATTTTAAAACAAAGCCAAGATCGACATTTTAAAATTAAATTTTTGGCTCACCATCCAAATCCCAAAAGAGTTTAGTAAATTGTGAGAGGGTAGCCACTATGAGAGCAACAAACACAATCACTGAGTATCTGGCAAAGAGAGGCCAGGTTATCAAAGAGCATATAAAATAGGTGGGGAAAAAAATATATATATACACACACATACATATAAGGTGTGCTGGTGTATGTACATGCATGCACAGCACATACACATACATATACAGTGTAGAATCATCCAAATTAACCAAAAAGTTAAATCATATGGCTTTCTTTCAAGTCAAGAGGAAAACAGAACACTGAGAAATAGTCTATTTTGGTATTTGTAAGAAGATAGTTCAATTATCAAGAAAATACTTTTTTTTAAATTGAACTCAAGTCTTTGTTTCTACTCCAGTACTTCTATCAGGTCAGTGAGGCAGAGTTCAGTAAGACTGGGAGGAGTTCTGAGAGTTAAGAACGGTCATGAGCAGCTTGAAAAAGGTCCACAGATGAGTGCATTCACTGAGATAACATAACATCTTATTTTCCTGAAAATTTTATAAAGAATGTATATGAATATATCTCAGGAAAAATAAATCAACTTACTAATTCTGAAAATCCTCTCTATTTATAAATGACATCATACTGATTCTGTGTAAGATCAAAACAAAATGCTTTTTCTGTTTTCGGCTTGGTAATAGATACCTGAGAAAGAGGTGGGCAAGAACTTGTACCAGCCCAATAGCAGGCGGCAGAGAAACGAAAACTGGTAATTAATATGATAAGGTATAGTCTTCCCTAGTGGCTCAGTGGTAAAGAATCCACCCACCAATGCAGGAGACACAGGTTCAATGCACCACAACTACTGAGCCTGTGCTCTGAACACATGTACTGCAACTACTAAAGCCTACACACCAACAGTCTGTGCTTCTTCTCGAAAAGAGGAGCCACGGCAGTGAGAAGCCCATGCACCACCACTGGATAAAGTCCATGCAGCAACAAAGACCCAGCGCAATGAAAAATACATAAATAAAATTACAACATGGTAGGTATTATAAGTTAATAAAGGAAAAGCACAGACACACAGTAAGCATATAAAATACTGTTAAATGAATGGACAGAGTAGTACAATTCACTCTCATGTACACTTTTGAGATTCTGGACTGACTGCTACACTATTGCTAACATTTACTGGGAATGTTTCATCATCTGGGGGCAAGAAATAGAAAAGTTTCCATTACAAAACCCTCCCCTCACTGACATGTCTGAATACCTTTGAAAATTTTAAAAAAGACATTACAAAACGAAAGGGCATGGAGACAGAGAAGTCTTGAGAGTCTGGACTCTACCTTCTTATTGTTAAGCCCCAACATCTACTTTCTCCCCATCACTTGTGCAGACACTTAAAATTTTTGAGTGATATATACATAACTTGAATGTGCCAGGAAAGATTTCACTTTTATTACATACTATGTTTGCTCAAAATATGATGGATCTCATAAGGTGAAATATAATCTATTACGTCAATATCTGCAGATGGTCTCCTATGTGCCACGCACTGGAGATACGATCATGAACAGACAACAGACATGTGAAGGGTCCCTTATCCTCATAGAAATCACAGCCTAGAGGAGAATACAGACATTAAACAAGCAAGGGAGAAAAAACATAAATATACACAACATAATACATGTAAAATCACAACAGATTAATATGAAGAAGCAAGCAAATCCAGAAGGTTAAGAAAAGGGTACCAAGACAGAAGAGGTACTTGAACTAAGAGGCCTGAAGAAAGACAGCAGGTATGAAGGTTCCAGACAGAGAGGGAACAGTATGGACCAGGATGTGATGCCAAGAGAAGCACAGGTTGGTGGAGAAGATGAAATAAGATACAGTGTAGTTTAAACTTCAATGCAATACTAACCTCGATTTCACGGAGTTTAGCTCGTTTTTCCTCACTCATTTCAGAGTACTTGGAGAACTTGGACTCAGTCATTTCTTCTTTGATTGGATTAGAGTACAAATGATGTTCTTCAGATTTGGAACTTTGAGTATCTTCTTCATCTTCACTTTCTTCTTCTTGACTTTGGAAATAAACAGAATAACATTGTATGTCAAGGCAACAAAGGAAAAAAAGTTACATTTTAGAGTCCTGGCCTTTTTGATTTTTTTTTGATTTTTTATTCCCTTAGAGCTTAAGTAATGTTAACAAAACATAAGAGGACAATTCATCATTAAAACATTCTTTACAAAATAACAATTTTATAAAACTCTTATGTTTCCTCCACTGAAAAAATTTGTGCTTCAACGTAATCACACTTCTAAAAATTCTGCTTATGTTAATGTCATTTTTACGCTTTTTTCTGCCAGAAACCTTCGATGCAGCAGTTAAATGAAATGAATAATCCATGATTTCTGTACTCTTTGTAGTTCAGTAATTTTATGATGGTTAACGTTTAAAAAGCCAAATGTTTACCTTTCCTTCAGCAGAGTATAAACTAGAAAATACTTGAGTTTGAGTCAGTTTCTACGAAACAATCAACACAGCAGCAAAGGCCTTATCTATTAATAATTAACATATAACCCTAAGAATAAAACAATCTATTAATTTTAAATATGAGCACATATTACTTCATATCATAGCTGATTATGAAAGTTGGATTGGTATGTCAAATAAAAAGAAAATGAAAAACTAACTCTCACAGCTAAGGATACAAAGAAGAAAAATTCTCCTGTTCTTCCAGAAGCAATCTAGTGGAAACAGACAAGCAACCATGACAAGCTGCTCATCATGGCCAGAATAGGATTAACAAGTGTTCTTCAATGATCTTCAAATACAAAGAATGAAGTGACTTTAAAAAAAAAAAAAAAGGTGTATGCTCCAAGACTGGGTTTTGTGAGTGTTAAATTTGAGCAAAACAAGTGTTCTATGTACAAACTAATTCAGAAATGTTTATGTATATTGAAACAAAATTCCTCATAAACAATATGGTGATATAAATATGAGTACCAGCATACCCTAGAAAACATGTCATTTTCTCTTTAGTATTTGAACCCGATAAGCCCTTATATGTTGGTATTTGGATACTAACACTCTACCATGAATAAGAAGTCTTTTGGTATATATTTACAACTATTTGTAACAATATAAAAACAATTATAACCATATTCCTTCCAAATAAAATTTTAATTACTTTAGAACCTGATAATAAGACACACACTAAGAAAATTTTAAGCAAAGTAGATAACAATAAAGAGAAGATATACTGTTTGCCTTTTAATTTCTCATCTGCAGAATACTAATAAAATACTTTTCAAACTTTATACTCTCAGAGCCCCACAAATCATTAGTAGCACATATAGGCATAACTCAATACAATACTTACTTGAGGAAGAAAAACAGAAAAAAGTCAAAATCCAAGATTAAAAAAAAATACTCTCTTCTGAACTAAAATTTACATAATATCTCTTAATTTGTCACAGAAACTTTCTAAACACAGTTCTTAGCTCATTTTTTAGAACACAAGAATTTCTTGTCTTATGGTACAAAATAGTTCTACAAGTGCCTCACATGCTTTTAAGTGGTTAAACTGTGTGTGTGTGTAAAAACAGATGTTTACTGAAGGATTATTCTGGAAAGAGCCAGTCAATAAAGATGCAAAGCAGTTAATGAAACTGTGTGACGTATGAAGTGAAGAGTGCTTAACCAATTATCTATTACTGACAAATTCAAAAAATTTAAAAAAAAATTTTTTTTGCAATTCTAAATATTCCTTGATAAACTTCCTTGTACACTTATCTGAATATCTGCTTTCAACCAAGATGAATACAGAGCAGATAAACATAGGAACTGACATGAAATAACAACACCCATATATTTCAATTAAAAAAACCAATGTGGGTCACAGAGTAGTATGTAAAACATTATATAATTTATGCTTTAAATTTATGCATATTTTTATACACAGGAAGAATCTAGGAAACTAGAAACTAAATACTAATCATATTACTTAAGACTTTTAAAATGAACTACACTACAGATGATGATTTTAAAAATATACATACTTTACAGTTATCATTTAAATTTTCTAAGGCTTGAGCAATCTGTTCTAAATGGCTTTGATTTTAGCTCTTAGTTACCAGTTCTAGGTTCAGATCTCAGCCCCAACTTGTTCTTTTACTTTTAAAGAAATGGAAATTCAAGATTCTAAACCCATAAAGAATTCATTACAAATGAAATTAAATTACTATTTCGAACTTTTCTGCAAAATACTAGTGACATATACATATTTAAACCAGTCTTCTGCCACAAATACAATTACTTGTGTCAAAGGGCAGCTCCCTGGTAAAAAGATATTTTTGGACTCAGCCACTAGAGAGCAGCAGTGAGGCGCAAGAAAATTTCAAGAAACAGAAAACAGAATTTAAGTGTTTTTCCCCTATTTTGTACTTTCATAAAGTTATTTTTGTTATTATGACTTATTTGGAACTCCTAGGAAAAGTAAAAAATATATATTAACTCGTAGTGATCCGTGCTTCCCTGTATGAATGTATGATTACCATCAACACAAATGCATATGCATTTCAAACATAACATAAATAACAAACTTACAGCAAAAAATTTGTATGCTTAGAAACAATACCATTTGAACAAGCCTTCTGCAAAGGCTTTTCTATCCTTTATTTCCATTAAATTAATTATTTTATAAGAACAGGTATTCATTTTAAAAAGCAGTGATCCTACCATAGTGAGAGATGTTAACTAATGATGGGACTGCAGACATTAAGATGAAAACAAGTTCTCCTGTTTTCAATTCCTGTACTTCTAATCAGCCTCAGTCAGGTATTTCTGACAGCCAACAGCATCTATATTTTACAAATATGTTGTCATAATGACTGCTGACATGTTCTGATCACACTCTCTCTGGAAAGATACCACTGTAGACAAGTTTTCTTCATCATATCAAACTATGTTTCCACAAATGCTTATCAATCGTATTTCCTTAAACTTAAATGCTAGTAATACCCATTTATTAGATCCATACAAATGCTCAAATTGTGCTGGGACACAAAGGGACTTTTCCTTTTGTTTACTCTTCCATTTGAAAACAAACAAAAACCCAGAAACCTCTGCTTTGTGTTCTTGATGCCTTCTCTTTCCCTAATTAACTTCCTTTGCATTGATTTTAGAAGGTGTCCAGTGTTACCAAAAAAACTACCAACATAAACTTGCAGAATCTGGGAGCAGGAATTCCTATTGCATTCAGTGCTAACCAGCAAAACTGAAAATTATAATAAATTTTCTATATGACAAAGGTAAGTGGTTTTTTCTTTTTTCTTAGTTCTTCTGAAGTGTGTACACTTAAATAACAAAAAGAATGGTCAGAATGTATTACTTTTCTTAGCAATGTACATTCCAAAAGAGCACAACCTTCCCATTCACATGTTAAAAATCACCATTTTGTGGAGCCGAAAGAATAAAGATTTAAAACAAATGCAGTTGACCATTTAGTAACTACAATGTGAGAATGTATAACCTAGCACAGAAAAATAAACTCAAAAGCAAACCAGATGCATCAAAACCAGAAAGCAAAAGCTCTTTACCCACTAGAAAAACAATGAACTAAAAATGATCCTCTTAAACCAAGCTGTTTTAAGAGTTAAGTTTTCCTCTTCCCTATTATTCAAGTACAGCTCTTAATGAAAAAGAAAGTGTATATGCAATAAGAAACGGAATATATTCTAAACCTAGTCTCTTACTTTTGATTTTCTTCTTCTTCTGATTCTTCATGCTGGTCAAATAACTCCCATTTAGAAGTTGTTACAGCTGAATGGAAGGAAAAACAGGATGTAATTCCATAAGGTAAATTAGCATTTTTGCAGCAGCACAGTAGAAGCCTAGCTTTAGAACTGAAATCTTATATTACAGAAGTTATCTGCGTTTATCTTTTCTTTGAATAGCCATTTCCGTGTACTAAATCTATTTCTCTCCTCACACCTACACTATAATTTTATTCAAATTCAAGAAGTAACAAATAACGCTGTCCTCATTTCTGTGCTAGATGCTAAGATTTGTTTCATTAGAACCTGCTGCTGCTGCTGCTGCTAAGTCGCTTCAGTCGTGTCCGACTGCGAACCCATAGACGGCAGCCCACCAGACTCCCCCGTCCCTGGGATTCTCCAGGCAAAGAACACTGGAGTGGATTGCCATTTCCTTCTCCATCATTAGAACCTACAAAATACTAAATTAACAATTACACTAGGATACATGTCCAAGCAAGTATGAAAGGCAGGTGTAAACTGCATCTAATAAATCAAGCACTATAGGAGACACAGTGATTCAGATTTTCTAAAACTGACCTCTAAATTTCCAAATAGGCATCCCACCTATATTTTCTACTGATTGGCTTAACCTGAAAGGTTTTCAGTGATTTCTGATTACTCCAAGCATCCAAACTGAAGCATCTAAGAAAACTGGAATAGCAACTACACTGAAAACTTAGCCACTAGAAATATAAAATATGGTTAACACTGGGTCTTAAGGTTGAAACGTGTTATAAAACACAAAAGGAAAACTACGCCTACACCCACACACACAAGCCAATGTTCAGTAAAATTTTAAGTACTCAATTTTCTAAAGATTTGCATTTACTGTACTTTAACTTACCCTGTGCTTCCAATTCAGATTCATCTACAGCTTCCCATTTTGATGGGGCAACTTTAAATATAGGCTCATTCTTCTTTGAATCTTCAGTTGCATCCACTAAGGAAGAAAAATGAACCATTAACTCTGACTACTAGAGGATGACTTAAAGAGCTCATGAATATTTGCTATATTATTAAAAAGCAAAACTAAATAAGGTCACACATGGACTAATGATGCTAGTGTCAAGAATAACGATTATGACTAATCCAACTCTCTGCATCTGAAGGCTAATTTTTAAATATCAATGTAAGTAAAAATAATATATATGTGTATATATAAAACACAAACCCAGAACATACAGGTGGTTACTTTAAGCAAATGGAGAAGTTGAGGAAGTAAAAAAAAAACCCTTCAGTACCTTTATCTAATTATTTTTTTAAGTATAAAATTCATATTATTCAGTATTTTAACGTACAATTCAAATGTACTGAAGAGGTACATTAGGTATACTTAATTCAAAAAATTATTTCAGGCAGCTAGGAAAACAAAGTATAAGTTAGGAAAACTGATAATAAAAACAGAATTGGAGAAAAGGGAACCCTCTTAACTGTTGGTGGGAATGCAAACTAGTACAGCCACTATGGAGAACAGTGTGGCGATTCCTTAAAAAACTGGAAATAGAACTGCCATATGACCCAGCAATCCCACTGCTGGGCATACACACTGAGGAAACCAGAATTGAAAGAGACACATGTACTCCAATGTTCATCACAGCACTGTTTCTAATAGCCAGGACATGGAAGCAACCTAGATGTCCATCTGCAGATGAATGGATAAGAAAGCTGTGGTACATATACACAATGGAGTATTACTCAGCCACTAAAAAGAATACATTTGAATCAGTTCTAATGATGTGGATGAAACTGGAGCCTATTATACAGAGTGAAGTAAGCCAGAAAGAAAAACACCTATACAGTATACTATTGCATATATATGGAATTTAGAAAGATGGTAATGATAACCCTGTATGCAAGACAGCAAAAGAGACACAGATGTATAGATCAGTCTTTTGGACTCTGTGGGAGAGGGCAAGGGTGGGATGATTTGGGAGAATGGCATTGAAACATGTATATTATCATATGTGAAACGAATCACCAGTCGAGGTTCAATGCATGATACAGGGTGCTTGGGGCTGGTGCACTGGGATGACCCAGAGGGAGGGGATGGGGAGGGAGGTGGGAGGGGGGTTCAGGATGGGGAACACATGTACACCCATGGCGGATTCATGCCAATGTATGGCAAAACCAATATAATATTGTAAAGTAATTAGCCTCCAATTAAAATAAATAAATTTATATTTAAAAAAAAACAGAACTGATAAAACAAAGTACTTGGGATTATGCATACAAGTGAACATAAGGTTTTGCCTCTAGTTTCCTGACAATTAAGATAGGAAAAACTTGCTAGTATTTTAAGAGGCTGACTATCTCACCAAAACAAAAAAACCCAAATATGACCAGAAAGAATACGCTTTTCTTGGCATACTTAAATGTATTGCTGGGTAAGTGAATTCTGAAAAGTCAAAAATAAAAGACAGAAAAAACTTAATAACTGACATCTTACTCAGAAATTATAACCTTTTTAAACATCAGCATGTGCAGAAATGAAGAGATTTGGAAACAAACTTATTAGCTAGATTTAATGAGTTTGAAGTCTGAACTTACAAGGCACTCCATCAAGATCATCATCAAGGCTCTTTATAGGGACTCCATCAAGGTCATCAATAGGAGTGGCATCAATAGGAATTCCATCCACATCTTCTAGAGGGGCACCATCCAGTTCTTCCTCAATGGGGGCACCATCAAGGTCATCTGGTACATCCTATTAAAACACATACTATTGTAATCATGTTCTTTTGTGTGCTAAAGTCCTATCACTAAAACATTAACTGCAATCCAGTATAAACCAAATGAGCTTCCCTGGTGGCTCAATGGTAAAGAATCTGCCTGCTAATGCAGGCAAAGCAGATTTGATCCCTAGGTCAGGAAGATTCCCTAGAGGAGGAAATGGCAACCCACTCCAGTATTCTCACCTGGGAAATCCCACGGACAAAAGAGCCTGATGGGCTACAGTCCATGGGGTCAAAAAAAAAACAGTTGGATAGGACTCAGCAAAGCAACTAAACAACAACAACATAAACCAACCAGCTGAAGATTCGCATTCCCAGGTACAAAGTGCAGATATAAGAATAATATATTCTTATCATCCAGTCTAACAAAGCAGCAGTCACCTGTACAATATTTATCAAATATTTACCGTATACTTAATGATGTCAGGTAACATATGAGGCACTAAGGATACAACAATGAGTGAAAATGAGCTTTGGTCCCTTAATCCCTCCTGTCATAGAGCTCAGCAGAACTTGAAGGGCAGAGGGGGCAGGGGAGTGGAGAAGGAGCCAGGCAATCAGATAATCACAGCAGTGTAGGATGACTTATACAACAAAGAGGTGCACTGTATTATTAAAATGTACAATAAGTAGGTTCTACATAAAGAGGTCAGAGAAGGCTCAATGAACTTATGCTCAAACTGAGATTTAAAGGGTCTGAGACAAGAGATGTTCCAAAAAGAGGAAAGAACATGTATAAAGGTCTACGGTAGAATGTGGTTCAAGTAGGGAAGCAAATCAGGAGTATCTTGTAGAAGTGAAAGCGAAAATATGATAGATGGATTAGGATAGTGAAAATGAAGATGAAGGATTCAAGAACTATTGAGGAGGCTTAAAAAAAGAAAACACCAGAATGGTGATAAACAGAATCTGCTACCACTATGGTGCACACCTTTTCAAGTACATATTTACTTACATAGGTATCTTCAGTTTAACAAAATGAAATTGTGCTGCATATTTCGCTCTATTACTTGCTTTTTTTTTTCTTCTACTAATATACAATAAATCTTTTCATGCCATCAAATAAAACACTAGTCATCAATTTTTACATAAGGATACAAAACAGAGAATTCCTGTTATATATAACTTCAGCTCCTGGGCTCCAACAATTCCAGCAACAAATATCCACTATTTTGTGGTAAACAGTACATATTTTCCACAAAGAAATGTTACTCAAATCTGTATCTCCAAAGCATCCCCAGAAATAAACTTTAAGATAATCAGACAAATACAGTGAATACCTACCTCTGCTTCCTTTTCTTCAATAATATTTACAAGTCCTAAGAAAATATTTTGCAGTTTGATCAAAAATGGTTCTGGATAAATTGCCCAATCTTCCCATGCTCTAAAGCAGGTCATTACCCGTTGCTAACAGGAAAAAGACAATGAATTATTATTCAGGACAATATGTAGCAAACATCATCTCATGTTAATTACAATCACAATTTGCTGAATTTCCATCACAATTTTCCTTTAAAGCAATATTCTTTTTAAAATTTAAGGAAAATAACTATCATTACAATAATTTTTTTAAATCAATGTTACCTCTCAATTAAAAGAGGAAAGACACTAAGAATAAATATAATAAAAAAAACAGCAACTGCTTGCTCTTGGTCACCTAAACTCAAGTTCCCTCCCACAATGGTACACATTCTGGGAAACATTAGCCTAGAAACTAATGAAAGCTAGATACAAGTGTAGCCAAGTTCTGATCTGAATTCCTTTATGGTCTGATGAAATACTTCCTGAGTCAGATTAATACCTCTCTCTGTCCCATCCTTAAACTTTTCTATAATCTCTGTCTCATGGTCAAAATTTAAGATAAAAAAATTTTAATGGAGTTGTTTGTTTGAATCCCCTAAATGGTGGAGTCACTGGGAATCTTCCCAAGCTAAAAATTTCCTTAATGAGTGTTCTGCCCATGGAAGTGTATGTATTTTTTTAACGATAAATAAGGTATTTTGTTTGGCTTTTCTTAACATTGGTCTATAGCTTCAGAGTTTATTTTAAAAAATTAATAGTTGAATATACTTTCTAAACATGAATAACTAAAATGTGTATTTCTAATCCAGCCAAATTATATATACTACTACAAAACAAGTGATCTTCTGAATGTTTTTTTGAAAAGACTAATATTTTATCAAAATGTTTAAAAATAAACCAGACATCCAAAACACTACACATATTTTAAAATTTCAGACTTTTTCCGATACTGAAGGTAAAATGGTGGTAAATTTTAAACCAATAATTTCTGAAACATCCAAGTTATGTCTTACAGTTGTCTTATATACTCTTAGCTCTCCAATGTGGTTCCCAGCCCCCATGTCCCATTTAAAACACTAGGGCAAAAATAACCAAACAATAAACATACCTTAAAGTTTTCAGACTGTAAATGGCCTTGAATTGTACGATAGGTAGCATTGAGGTCTGAAAATATCTGACACAACTTTGTTTCAAAACTGAAATTCAAATAATATGTTACTTTAACTCCTATTATTCTGAATCTTTCTTCTGCAAAAGCCCCCAAAGAGTCTTACAAACTAGTTCCCTTGATTAACAAGGAATTTTACATCTAGGTTACTTTGAGCCATCTAGTCCAACCTCTTTGTTCCATAAAATAGGGAACAGAAAAGTTAAGCGACTTGTCCAAGGCAGAAAAAGGAATAGCAGAGCTAAGATTAGGGCTGATATCTCCACATTTCCCTTCAGAGCCAGTTCTTAAAGAAAAGTTTCCCTGATTCATAAAATAAACACCAAAAAGGAAATGTCAGGAACTGAGCAAGAGTAATACTATACTCTTTTCTGACCTCCTTACCCTTAAATATTTTATCTTAGGCATATCACCTTACATCACTATACTTACAATTTTCTATAATAGGAAGCATTGGCAACTTTGGCTGAAGAGTTGTATAAAACATCAGAAACCAAATATAATCTGGCAATCTAGAATACCAAAAAATAGAATAAAATGGATTAAAACTAAAAACCAACAGCAAATAATGTAGCTAACAAAAATTCCACATTGAATTTTTTGAATCAACAGCATAAGGCCAATGTTTAGCTATAATTTAATTATAACTAATTAGAAGAGTTTTAAGAAATTCAGTATCACCACAACCATGACTTTGGCAGGAATAAAACTTGTAATTCATTTACATTTCAACCTGTTGATAGTTTGTGTCAACTAACCTACGTTTCCCAGGCAGAAGGAAAACAAAACTACATGGGAAAGATTTCTTCAGTCAAGTTATTGATTCAAAAATGAAACCAATTTCAATCAAAGCAGAAGTCAGCTATTACCTCTCTTTTTCTTAATTAAATGTTCCATAAAGAAAAATCACTCCTATACCTTTTTGGGAAGGGGTGTCTTTAAGATGGACAAGGACTCAGTAATGCAATCCACTATTTCTTCAGCAGCTTCAGCATTATTAAGACAGAAAACCATTGCATCTCCAATATCATTTTTCCTTGGAGTTAGCCCCCGCAGAATTTCTTCTAATTTGTCTCTCTGTCTGAATATAAATTTTTTTTAACTTGTAAGTATTTATAAACAAATTTTAAATACCATTACAGTTTCTGCTCACAAACTAATTTCTTTAAAACCCACTCATATAAAATTCCGAAGGCTAAATTGTGTTAAGTCTGATTTGCGTTACATACTCCAAATGTGTTACATTTTTTTAAGAACTTACATGGGGAAGAACACTTTTCCAGGAAAAAATAAATTACTTACTTCAGTGACTTTCAGTTTACAAATTAAGTAAATTAAAATTACAGTCATTTTTTCCAAGAGTCCTTGAGAACATCACAGTTCTATTACCCTATTATGCTGAAAAAGAACCTTCCTGCTCTTCACTTTCCTTTGAAGTCTGTTACTTTAGCACATCCACATAGGAATCAGTTCAGTTCAGTCGCTCAGTCATGTCCGACTCTTTGCGATCCCATGAATCACAGCACACCAGGCCTCCCTGTCCATCACCAACTCCTGGAGTTCACTCAAACTCATGTCCATCGAGTCGGTGATGCCATCCAGCCAACTCATTCTCTGTCGTGCCCGTCTCCTCCCACCCCCAATCCCTCCCAGCATCAGGGTCTTTTCCAATGAGTCAGCTCTTCGCATCAGGTGGCCAAAGTATTGGAGTTTCAGCTTTAGCATCAGTCCTTCCAATGAACACTCAGGATTGATCTCCTTTAGAATGGACTGGCTTCATCTCCTTGCAGTCCAAGGGACTCTCAAGAGTCTTCTCCAGCACCACAGTTCAAAAGCATCAATTCTTCGGCAATCAGCTTTCTTCACAGTCCAACTCTCACATCCACACATGACCACAGGAAAAAACATAGCCTTGACTAAATGGATCCTTGTTGGCAAGTAATGTCTCTGCTTTTTAATATGCTATCTAGGTTGGTCATAACTTTCCTTCCAAGGAGTAAGCATCTTTTAATTTCATGGCTGCAATCAGCATCCAAAGTGATTTTGGAGCCCCCAAAAATAAAGTCTGACACTGTTTCCACTGTTTCCCCATCTATTTCTTACGAAGTGATGGGTTTAGGAGAGGCTAAAGCAAGGGTTTACTTTTCCTGTAAAGGATCAGACTGTAAATATTGAGGCATTGAAGGCCATATAGTCACTCAACTCTGCTGCTCTAACACCAGAGGAACCACAGACTACAAGTAAAAGAATGGGTATGGCTGCGTTCAAATAAAAGTTCATATACGAAAACAGGAGGCATCCAGATTTAGCCTATCTATGGGCTTAAGTATATGCAGATCCCTGGGCAAAAGTAATGATGAACACATATCTTTAGAACCAAATATACTCTCAAATACTATAGTTCTCTATTATCAATGCTCTTATAAACAATACACCAATGCAACTATTAATAGCTTTAAGATTTATAGGCTAACACAATAGTTTTACAAGCTAAATATTATTTTAGCCTTTTTTTCCCCAAATCAGGGATACAGAATTTCCTTTGAACATTTCAATAGTTAAATTTGTTTCTGCTTCTTAAACCAAGCTAACTGCACTGTAGCAGTGCTGAACACTAATAATAACATGTTTCCACGGTGGCCGCACACAGCACTTCTTAGAGCAGCTTTTTGCATAGTCATCCATCTCACTAAGCCATACAGTAATTTTTCCTCTTTATGCTGCACTCAGAGAGGCAACAATTCTAAGGGCCCTGAGATAACTTCTGTATGAATATAAAGTATTCCACTGCTAAAGTGCCATCACTTAAGAGATCATCATCAATTTTTATCAGTAAGAAGAGGTCAAGTACAGCAGGACACATATTTACACTTACCAAGATGTTTAAAATGAAAATGCATATGTTAAGACATGTAACTACTTAAAACAGTCACAAATTTTAAAGACCATTTTAAGGTTAACACATCCTACTCCATTAATTAAAGTGACCATTAAATCATCTTTTCTGAAAATAAAACAAGGAAAAAAAATCTTACTCTTCCTTAAGTGCTCCCTTTTTACTTGGCTCCTCTACAAAAGCTTCTGTTTCCTGCTCTTCTGACATCCCATGCAGATATGGATTTAATGGTGGTGGCCTCCAAAAAGATCCATTTTTGAACATACGAAAATCTTCGGTCCGCCACTTAGTTGGAGAATCGCCCTAATAAGTGTCAAGAATGCTGTTAGAAAGGTCCAATACCTCAGGTCCAATACCTCAGATTCAAAATTAACAAAGTAACCGATTATATACATGCCTGGAGAATAGAATAAAGCTTCCACCTATAGTAAACATGGGCTGGTGTCTGGTTTTCAAATAAGAATCTAAAACAAAAACAAAAAATTAAACATCACTTTTTTTTTAATGCAGAAGTGCCTTCAAGTAAATAAAAACAAAGGAGAAATTTTATTCACCTATTTAGTTCTAAATAAAATCAAAAGCAAAGATCCCTGAAAAAAAATCCTCACCCTCACTCCAAACTGTCTTTTGACTGACATTAACACTCAGAAGTATCTATGCATCATGCGGAGTCTTATGATCAGTTTTATGTCAGGGACTGTGTCTGGCAATGGAGAAGTCTTCCCAAGACGTAATTTCAAAAGCAGCAGTTTTTAAATGACTTAACTTTGAATTAATGTGTTAGATATCATAACTATCCAAAAGATAAGCAGTTTTCTATAAACCTCATTTATTCTACCATATCTTGCTTATGACTCTTTCAGTAAAAAACAAAATGAAAAGTATTTTCCTCCGAGAGAATGCTAAAAACAATGCTACCTAACACCTGTGGCCATAATACAACTCTGGTTAATAATGTGTTAAAACTACTCTCTCACCCCATTACAAAAATAACCTCATACTTTCAGGATTTTATTCTTGAAATATTTTTAAAGTATTTTTAAAAAGCACATCTGAGGATAAACAGAATGTGGTGTGTGTGTGTGTGTGTGTATGTTCATCCAAAGATGAACCCTGAAGATATATGCTAAGTGAAATTAAGTCAGTTTCAAAAGTACAAACAAGGTATGACCCCACTCAGATGAAGTACCTAGAATATTCAAAGAGATAGAAAGTAGAAACGTGGTTGCCAGAGGCTGAGGGACCAAAGGAATGGAGTTACTGTTTAAGGGGTACAGAGTTTCAGGTATGAAAGACTGCCACTGAACTGTACACATAAAAATAGTAAATTATATAGGTATACTACATGCAAATTTTACCACAATTTAAAAAAATGCACACCTGAACATAGGATTGTTGATCTCTCTGTTCATAATCATAGCTTCAAACATTGGCCCTTCACGTACAACAAACTCTATCATTCGATGTATCAAGGCGAGCAAATTCCTACAACAACAACACAGTTAAAGAAAATGGATTCAGACCTACCACTATATAAAACTACACTTGACCTACGTTACTATAATTGTGCAGAAAAAGATTGTCCTGCTGACTAATACAGAATTTATACCAAGAAAGTAACCTGGAACATATGTTAATATACCTTCTGCATTTAGAGGGAGTAGGGTAATGGGGATAAGGGAGTGGGAGAGAAGGGAAGGTGGGGGTGGGAAACCACAACACAGCTTCATAGCAATAAAGATTTCAATTTCTAAATGCCACTTAACTTTATTTTTCAAATGCAAAACATTAAATTATCAATCACAACTAACTGGAAAGCTGCAAATATATAAAGTCAGTAACTCAGAGTTTATATGTTATCATAACCATCTAAAAACTCACACACTATCTCAGTTCTAAAAGAAAACATTCCTAAGCCAAGCACTTCTCTGGTGATATTGAAATGTTATAGACATGACTATAGTTTGTAAAAATGCAAAACTATTTAACAAGTTTAAGGCCTGATTTAAAGAAAAAAATACATCCAAATCCTGTGCTTTTCTGGTACACATATAGCAGATGGAGTTTTTATTGAATCTGACCTTTAATGAGGCAACATCCCTTTGTATCACACTTCAAACTAGTTCACATAGTTTATGACATGTATAATTCTGTCTGTGTTTTATGAATCAATAAAGCAATTTTACTGCCAAAGCCTTAAACAAATGGAGTCCTCTTTCCAAAATATTTCAAAATACGGGACATGATGATATTCCCTTCCCATTTTTCATAACAATTACTTCCCAATATTTAAGCCAAAAATAAATATACGTAACTTTTTAGTTGCCGTTTTGTTGACTGGGTTTATAGAAAGTCTTTATTTTAAAAATCTGATACTTTATGAGACTCCAAACACAATTTCAGACATTGATTACAATGCCAACCAAAAATAATTCAGTTTATTACAGCTACTTCTGATTTCTCACTTTATTAGTTGCCACCATATAAAGTTGGCAAATAACAATTGGGAAAAGCAAAAGGATATTGGCTCTTGGTACAAGGCACACACTAAATTACACCTTTAGCATTCCCAGCTCAAATTAAAAGTTCATATAACTGCCAGATTATAAATTAAATATATAGTTATAGAATAAGACATTTCTTGCTCTGTAAAGCCCTGCTTCAGAGTACATGAACAATAAAATAATTTATCTCATAGTAATTATAATTATTTTCTCAGACAAACCTACTTAAGTGGACATTAAAATCTCTATGTAATGAAAAAAATCACATGGAGGTTCAATAAGTGTTTAACACAGGGGGAACTATATATTAAAACTATTAATTCAACCTCATATTGTTAAAACCCCAAATGCATCACTTAATTTTAAATCTAAAATTTATTTCTTTCACAAATGCTACTAACTGCTCTGCAAATATGCAGTTCTTGATATCCAAATGAGAATGTATTCTCTGCATCCATACGGCTAATGAGTGTTTTAAAGGAATGGAGGTAATGCAATGTAAAGCACTGATTCAGTCCCAAAGCTCCCACTGGTATGCGTCAAATTAAACTGAAGGGAAATTTTGTGTATATATAAAACTAATGACTAGGTGGGCAAATACTACACATCCAGAAACTTCTATGAATTAAGTCAAAAGCAACTTGCATATTAAAGATAGATGAAAAATGGTTTAGCAAGTTTAAAACAAAGGATTCATTGTAATGGTGAGTCAAGACTTTACAGCAAAATGTATACTCAAAATCTTATTTAGAAATAAGCTGAGCCACATGTAAAACTAATACTGAATATATACTTTTTGAGTGCTGCAAATACACTTCCCTGTGAGTTCTTTACCAGTGGGGGAAAAAACCCACTATAGTTTTAAACAGGCTTGTAACTGATAAATCTATTCTTAGAAAATAAAAGTTTAAAAGAAGTTCTAAAATGCTTCATGATTATTTAAAATCAAAATCTGACAATTAGTTGTTGCTAACTTAAATTCAAGATTCTTAAAGAATTGTAATCACTTATCCTTAAGGATTATGTGCTTATTTTTAAAAGGGTGACTTTTCTATCAGAATAAAACAGTGTAGTACAAAAAGATGATATAAGTGCATTATTTTATTTTAAAATGGTAATTATCTTATTCTGGGCAACAACAACAAAAAAACAAAAATTGTCTCTCAGTTATAATAAAACCACATTTACTGGAGTCGATCGTACCAATGTCTGGTCAAAAACTGTATACTTTCCCAATCCATCCCATGATGTTTTCCTGGTCCCCCGCTGCCGCAGACAGTTCAGCTGGTGTTGCTCACCAAGGCCAATGTCAAAGAGAATTTGGTATTCTTTTGTGTTCATTTATTATTCAACCAGTGTTGTGTTCCTGTGTTTGGGAAAAGGCTTAGCTTGACTGAGCAAGAGCATACCTAGAACATGAATTCTTCTGCTTTAACATTATGTTGAAAAGAAAAAAAGGAAGAAAGGAAAATAAAAGAATTCCAAAAACTTTTGTTATTAAAAAAAAAATTCTAGTTATGTCCAGTGTTCATAAAAACAACAGAAATTCCTTCTTAAAATCATTTAGGAAAAAAATAAAGCTACGCTTTCAGTCAAGAAAACTCAAACTAAGGTTGTACATTAAACACAGACAATTCAGAACCAAGAAAAAATAACAGATCGGGTCAAAATGTAACATTACCTAAAATTTAAGATATATTTAAAACACCTATTTTCCCATCACAGTAGTCTAGTATTATTAGACTAGCAACTCCAGATTAAATCTATTAAACACATTCTATCTGCTAAAGCTATAAAATTTCCTACATTGGTAACAATAAAAACAAAAAAAGATAATGACATAAAATTGCAAAGTGTACTAAAGTTGATTAAGCTTCACATATTCCCCCAAAAAGTACTGGGAAGGAACCATTGCTCAGTCAAGATACTACCTTTTCCTCAACACTATTTTTTTTTTAATTCAGAAGGGGATATTGTCTATATTTAGATCAGTAATAATAAAGAAAAACATGTACCTTTCTGTTGGGATAACCACTTTGACTATGGCTTGCGACAGAGTCTGTATATGAAGTCACATCAGATAATAAACATAGAATATGTGAGTATTGTTAACAAGTAACAAGCAAAAATATACATATGCATTGAAAATACTACACAACTAATCACAAGTTTTGCAGGCAATCACTGCATCTGAAGTAATTATACACTAAGCAATTACATAAATGCAAATGGATGTGTTCAGTGAACAATAAACGTTCACCAAATGCAAAGAATCAGAACATTCCTGCCAGAATGCACATCAATGCACTGAAATAGGTACTACACTGAGAATTATCAGATAAAGATTTTAATTTGTGAAATAATTAACTGTTTGCCTCTAGCCATACAGTTTGCTACTTTGTTCCCAAGCCTTTAAAACCAGCCCTGTCATTTTTAAGTGTAATTAATTCATAATAGAACCAACAAATTCTTATAATTTGAAATTAAGTTGGTTTTATGTTTAATAAAAAAGAAAATACTCACCCTTTGCTTTTAATAGAGTAAACTTTTTAAAAACCACATATGCTCTCAAATATTCTAATACCTCAGATCTGGAGAAGTTATTAGCTAGTTGCCATTCAAATAATTTAACTATTTAACTCCCAGAGTCTTTCTAATTGAAAAGGCACTTAACCAATACAAAGTATCACTTTCTCAAAATAAATTTAGATACTACACTTAAGCAAACCTGGATACAACAGAGGACAAAGAAAACAAAACAACAACAAAAAAAACTTAATAAGAGGTCAAAAAAGGAATGGTGGCCACAAATAAAAATATGATCTATTATCCCAGTACAGGGTTTCCATGGGCTAAGGCAGGGAACACATCTAAGTTATTTCTCTTTAACAGTTGCCAAACAGAATTACACACACATTTTCTATAAAATTGTTGAAAAGAAATACTACCACAGATTTAGTATTTACAAATTAGATGCAGCCCTATGTACATTTTTAAAATTACCTTCTCAAAATCCTCCTTGTTTTTAGGTGGTGGTAACATGGGAGCATTGGGGTTTTTTAACCGCTCTCTAGGCTGCGCATTAAAAGGCAGTCCTGATGGAGGTGGGGGAAGCGTATGTTCCATCATGGAAGGCGGAATGTATATTGGATGTGGAGGAATAGGCACAGCTTTACCCCAACCTAACTTCATTTCAAAAGACATAATCATCTTTCCTAAAAGAAAGAAAAGAAAAGTCACACTGGTAACTCCCAAAAAATCTCTAGTGATATGGATTAATTTCCACATTTAACCTTTACACTTCTGGTTCATTTTCCCCCTAGTTTTGATACTTTCCAAATCCAAAACAATGCCTAAATTCTATAATGGACTTCCTTACCATTTAAATTTTTTAAAGCTCTTTCAGCATCTCTTCTGTTCATAAAGGCCACAAAGCCACAATTTCTCTCTCTTGCCCTTTCTTCATCAGTTCTAGGCCACATAATCTTCACACTGGCTAATGGTCCAAACCTTCCAAATTCTTGGCACAACATTTCTTCATTCATCTATTAAAAGGCGTAAGATATTTTTAGTATGCAAAGAGGAAAGAAAAAAGAATTCTATACAATGGAAAGCAAAGTAATTTTGCAAGATAAGAAGAGACCTATCAATGCCACAATTTTCCATCCAAGTACTAGGACCTCTGCTGCTGCTGCTGCTAAGTCACTTCAGTCGTGTCAGACTCTGTGTGACCCCATAGACGGAAGCCCACCAGGCTCCCCCGTCCCTGGGATTCTCCAGGCAAGAACACTGGAGTGGGTTGCCATTTCCTTCTCCAATGTGTGAAAGTAAAAAGTGAAAGTGAAGTCGCTCAGTCGTGTCCGACCCTTAGCGACCCCATGGACTACAGCCTACCAGGCTCCTCCATCCATGGGATTTTCTAGGCAATAGTACTAGGACCTCTACAAAGGAAAAATTCTGCCTTCACTGGCATTCACAAATCTTTTCATACCAGAAACATTCTGTTGTACCTAAGTGGCCGGGTAAAGACACTGGGAGGCTGGAGAAATCAAAAACACACCTTTACCTTCACTCTTCCTCCTTTTGAGAGTCTGCATCTAAAATAAGCTACAGCAATGATTTGTTTTACAACAAAGATTTGTTCAGCATTTACCAACATTTTTCAGGTAGCAATGATAATCATACTTAAATCAAGGAGGAAATATTTGTTGGCAATGAAAGAAACAAAAGACCTGGTTACTTTTCCAGCACCCAGCTACCAGTGTAATCAAAAAAAGACAAAACAGAAAATGGTAAATATGCAATGAGGTCCAAAATATGTATTATTTTTTAAGATATTATGCACAACCACTACATTCAGTTAAGAACATAGCAGGGGAAAGAATTAAAATATAAAAGGCAGCAGAAATATTATTTTGCTATTATGGAGACAAAAAATGAAAAAAGGAAATCCATAAGGAGGCAGTCCAAAAAGAATACTGTCCACCACTAGTCATATCCAGCTTTGATAAATAAAATCAGCACTTAGGAAAACATTTCAAAATCAGAGTACAGTCCAGCTATAAAAAGAGAAGACAAGTCCTCAAGAATTATAGCAAGAAAATTTGACCCACATCAGTAAGACTCAATTTCACAAGATAATTTTAGTTCCTACCTAGTTCTACCAAATCTGCTTATTTCACATTCTTGACTTCATTTTTTTTTTTAATACTGACTGACAAAGCAGTTTTCCAACAAAAGCATACAATATATGAGCCAATATTCATCTTACTTTTCTAGTATTACCTGTGGATTAATGTTTCCAAGGTATAAATTAGTAGTGCTTGGATCGCCTACATCATGTGAGCCAGGTGCATAATCATCAAGAACTATGACAAAGAGGAAAAAAATTATAACCTGCAAAATACAAAGTTTGGACAATTTCTATGAATTAAAAAAGCAAAAAACTGTATTACCACCAGATGATCGATTTCTTCTTGAAGGCGCGTCCACTTTAAAAGAAGAAAAAGAAAACAATTCTTAGTTTTGAGAATAGCTCATCACAAATATAAACATTAAAATAAATGTCACTTACTAGAACGACGCTGACCATCAGAATCTGACTGTGGAGGTTCAAATCGACTTAACCTGCCTTTTGTTTTATGCCTCTCATCACGCTCTTCTTGAATTCTGTTGAAAATATATATAATCACTAATAATGAGCCAAAATTTGGTTGTTCACATTTGATAACAGAACTTATCCAAATGTCATCTTCAAATAACTTCAAAATATTTGTGTGACACACTGACAACCAAGACTAAAAGTGTCCCTCAGCTACAAATCATGAACAAATTTCTGATATATCATATAAGCAAAGAATACAAAGCCCACTTTTAAGATGAAAAGGAAATTCAACATGAAAAACACTTAAATTTGTTCTTTCTTGGCTAAGATAGACCACTCCTCACCCCTATCTCATTGACTATACTGTTTCCACTGCAAACAGGACTCCGGACATTAGTTAAATTCAACTTAATTGAATACATATAATGCAAGCAATCTAGATGCTGCACAAAATGCTAATTTACTGTCAAGTATACCCCACAAAATATCTAAAACATTTTATGTAAGCCAGTTAGTAAAAACAAACTGGTAGACTACATTCTTCACACCTGCATCTATAAGAATCAGCTCAAAATACCTATGAGAGCCATTCTCAACACTATAAAACTTACTGTTTCAATTCTTCTTTGAAGAGTTCCAAATTGCTTTTTTTCTTTTCTTTCTCCCCTTTCTTCAGTGGCTATGAAGGATATGATAAGTTATACTTCAAACAAAACAAGGTTAAACAAAACTAATGGTTCGACAATCAGATCACTTTAAATATATTTTTATTTTTGAGCCAATTATGATCTAATTATTTAAATTAAAAAGAGAGAATGCTTCTGTCACCACTGAACTGTCTGTCCTTCCTGTTCTCTAAAACTAAGAATTTAACAATTAAATTATTAAAACAACAAGCAGCAGTCTTAAAGTAAAGGAGACACCACATTTATCCTCCTCTTAAATAAAGTCTACAATCGTTAGGTCAGAATACTGCTGGAGGAGCACCGGAGGGAAAATTAATAAACATAAAGTAACTGAAGTGTCATGTAAATAACTGCCATGAACAACTACCAGAAATATGCACTCTTCAAAACAATCACCTTGGAGGAAATGAACTACTGAAAAAAACAGCAACACTGCTGGAACTTCTCTCTTAAAACTGTTTCCGAAAATGCTTTTGGGATCCTTATTTTAAAAGATCCTTATTTAAAATCCTTATTATTTTATTTTGGGATCCTTAATTCAATGAGGAAGAATAGTCTTTCTAACAAAGGGAGATAGGTAAACTGAATATTCAAACACAAAAAAGGATGAAATTGGACCTCTACCTCATTCCATATACAAAAATTAACTCAAATGGTTCACAGACCTCAATATAAGAACCAAAGCTATAAAACTCTTAGGAAAACATAGTGAATCATCATGAGCCTGAATTAGGCAACAGTTTCTTAGATATGACACCAAGAGAAACAAAACAACACAACTGATATATTGAACACCATCAAAATTACACACTTTTGTGCTTCAAAGGACACAATCAAAAAAGGACAAAGAAAACCCAAAGGAAGAAAACAACATAGTTGGTAAGAGACCTGATTCCAAAAGCTGTAAAAATCTCTTAGAACTCAACAATAAAAGACAAATCAATTAAAAATGTGCCAAGGATCTGAAAAGACATTTCTCTAAGACTACAAACGGATAAGAAATAAAGATACTCAACATCACTAGACAAGTGCAAATCAAACTGTAATTAGGTACAACTTCACATCTACTAAAATGACTAAAATAAATTTTAGCAAGTGGTGATACAATTTCAGTAGGTATATTAAGAGAAAAAACATATATCCACAGAAAACTATACATGAATGTTTTCAGAAATATACTCATAATAGCCAAAAAGTGGAAACAACTCAAATGTCCATCGAGATGGATAAACAATACATAACATTATCCATAAAATGGAATACTATTCAACCATAAAGAGGAATAATGTACTGATGGTGGTTGCCAAAGGCTGGGGATGACTAAAAGTATAAAGTTTCCCTCAGGGATAATAAAAATGTTTTGAAATTAAGAGATTAGTGATTGTTGTACAACTGTCAATATACTTTAAAAAACACTTTATACTTCTAAAGGGTCAATTTTATGGTATGTGAATTAAATAAAACTATTTTTTAATTGCTTTCAGACTCAGATAGGAAAAACCAGTTTTACTATTCAGTATAACCACATTTTCTCATCAAATCTGGCTCCAAATGATAAGGCTCACATCTATCTACCATCCTCCAAGAAAAATTTCACTCTCAAAAAATAAAAGATTTTCTAACACTAAGAATATATAAAGGAAAATGTTACTAGTTCTGATAGTAATTATCAGATTACTTGGAACATTAACAAACATGTTCCAAGCAACAGACACATTTGGAGTACAGTCTTCCAAATAATTGATATTACACATGCTGATACATTTAAATACCCAAGTTCAGGATTGCTTAAAAAGACAATCCCATTATTTCACATTTATACCTAAAATATAGTTAACTTTAAACTTGCAATATACTATGAGTAACAGCAAAGGTTAACTGCTCAATGAACGTACAGAGTGTCATCTGTGTGTCCCAATTTGTTCTCTCTCATCTAGGAAGATTAAGCATCAAAACTCAGTATCTACTCCCAAAAGAATTAAAAACAAGAAACCAAAGTCCTGCTTACAGTGGAAGTACAGAAAATATTATTGGCAGTGTCATCCCTGAACCTAAATGGTCACTTACTTAAGTATGACTTACAGGTTTTTTGGTTTCTATCACAAGAAGAGATGGTGGTCTTTCGTTGGATGACTGATTTGGGGGATTTTTTTGATCTGCAAATCTTGAAGATGGCTTATAGATTTTACCTCTTTTTTCATCTGTTTCATGTTCTTCTGAAATTTAAAATACTAAGTTTCAAAACTAATTTCACATTACATGGATTTTCTTCACCCACTATTTTTATTGAAAATAAAAATTAGTAAATGCTTTTTAGTACTAAGACAGATAGATGATCTGTGACTAAATATGATAATTAAAATTCTATTACCTTACTCTCAAAAATACTAGTTTAATCATTTTATAGTAAAACTATATACATAAAATGGTACAGCTACTTTGGAAAATAGTATGGTAGTTTCTCAAAAGGTTAAACAAATAGTTACCATATGACCAGAAATTCCACTCCTAGGACTATAAAGTAGAACTATAAAATAGTTTTTCATGTTTACAAAGTTTTCTGCCCTCTTGAAATTTGAAACTTCCCTGGCTCCAGTTTCTCATTAATCCTCATTTGGCCATTTATTTTACTAATAAGTAGCACCACTAGAGGGTGCTGATAGAAAGGAAAATGAAACTGAAAAGCAACCAAACTTTTTTCATCATTACCTAGTCATTCAACCAAGACTTTTTAAGTTTGCTCAAGGACTGTAACATTCACACTAACCTTTTGCTGCATTAACAACACCTCCGCGCACAAACGTTTTCACTTTATTACCATCACTTCCTTCAAAAGCAGCAAGAAATTCCTCATAAATCTCAGCAGCTGCCTTTTCATCCTCCTAAATACACATGAAAATATTACATCACTTAATATAAAAATTATTGTACACAGGGTGAAACTCATCAAGGAATAATATAAACAGAATCTCTCCCTCCAATGGGGAAGGCAGTTATTAAGCACTCCTATTAGGCAATAATACCTAATCCTTAGTAGATACTAATTAACACTGAAATTAAGAAGGACTTTGCTCCTCTACCAATTATCTGTGGAACAAAAAAAAGGATCCACTAAATAAATTTGTTTAGACAACTCAAGGGTGCAACTATATGACAACTGACTACACAAACTATATTATTCTATTAATGTTTATGACAATTATAAGGCACAACAATTTAATTCAGTGAATGCAAACATTTCCTTCACAAACCACCAAAGACATAAGTAATTAGAAGTTTGAAGAAGCTTCAAACAGTTTATATTAAATATCTCCAGACAGTTTGCATTAAAGAAAAAAACCTTCAGTAGAACCCTGACAATTTAACTTCTAAATGTCTCTAAAACATGTATGACTTGAAGGTCAAACAGAGTAGAACAGAAAATATAGAAATAAATCCAACAGTATGTCAAAATTTTGTGTTGTTGTTGTTTAGTCGCTAAGTCATGTCCAACTCCTGTGACCACATAGACTGTAGCCCACCAGAGCCCTCCTCCGTCCATGCAATTTCCCAGACTAAGAATACTGGAGTGGGTTGCCATTTCCTTCTCCAGGGGATCTTCCCGACCCAGGGACTGAACCTGTGTCTCAGGCACTGCAGGCGGATTCTTAACCACTGAGGAACCAGGGAGGCCCATGTGGAAATTCAGTATTCAACAACTTGATAGATATTTAAAAGAAATAATAAAAATGAACCAATTCTTCATATCATACACTAGGAGAAATTGCAAATGAATAAGATTTAAATTTTAAAAATACAGGTATGAGAAAAAAAATGAGGAGATTCCCTTATAAGCTTGGAATAAAAAAACAAAACTGAAAAACCAGAAATCAGAAGACTGATAGTAAATCTGCCCATGACAAAAAATAGTTTCTGCATGGAAAAAAAAAACACCAGAAGCAAAGTAAAAAGGCAATCCACAAACTGAGGAAAAAGCACTGTACCTTGTGTCACACCCAAGTGTAACAATATACTTAAACAGGAATTTCTAAAAACAGATATCCTTCTAAGAGAAATACTGGTTTAGATATAAGCAGACAGTTCACAAAAATAAACACAAGAAAAGTTGTTCAACCTTACTTATAAGAGAAATGCAAATTTAAAACTACCTTGAGATTCCATTTTTCGCTTACCAGATTGGCAAAACTCCTTCAAAAATATCCTGTTGGCAAAGCTATGGGGAAACAACCTCTCAAACATTGCTTATAGGGATGAAAAATGGACTTGCCCATATAGAGAGCAATTAAAACCATCTAGTACTCTTGCCTAGAAAATCGCATGGACAGAGGAGCCTGCTGGGCTGCTGTCTATGGGGTCGCTTTTCACTTTCACACATTGGAGAAGGAAATGGCAACCCGCTCCAGTGTTCTTGCCTGGAGAATCCCAGGGACAGCGGAGCCTGGTCGGCTGATGTCTATGGGGTCACAGAGAGTCGGATACGACTGAAGTGACTTAGCAGCAGCAGCATAACTATAATTATACACTTACCATTCAATGCAGTAATCTCACCTAAAGGAATATATCCTAAAAGTATACTAGGAGTAAACCCAAATGCAAGACACTATCCCTGACTGCACTACTGGAAACAACAAAAGACCAGAACATTAATTCCCTCAATAGGGATTACAGCGAATGTAGGATTTTAGTAAATAACTATCGCATATCTATATAGCTTCAAAAAAGAACAAACAACACTTTAATATACTTGCGGTAATCTCTGAGATACAGTGTTAAGTGAAAAAAGCAAAGTGAAGGAAAGGGTACTATATAAAGCAAAACACTGTTCATCTAAAAAAAAGCAGGCACAACATACATTTATACACACTTGCTTCACAAGAAGAATAGACCAGAAAATAATCAAAACTGTCACAGAGAAGAAAGGAAATGATGGAGGGGAAAGGCATAAAGCTGGACTTCACTGAATATATCTTGTGTTATAGACTTAACTTGGGGTAGGAGCTGAGAATACCCTGGAAATCAAGAATCTTTGAAAAACATTTCTCTACTGTCCATACACTTAAAGCCTCCTTAGATACATTTTACTGAGAGAGATAAGTAAAAATACATTCTAAGCATTACCTTCTTCTTTAATTCTTCTTGCTCCTTCTTACTCAAAGTTCGCTTAGCTGTACTCATTTTTCCAATACTGAATGCTTTAAGTTTGTTTTCTAGAAGAGGCTGTGAAAAGGTAAGAAGCATACACCTTTACATACACATTCTCAATGTTACCTATAACTCTTCTAACTCAATGTTATCTATAACCTTGAGGTTATTAACAAGTTAACTGAGTTAATAACACACAAAAGTCATTTTTAAATAAAAATAAAACACAAAGAGACACTAAGGTTTACAACACATTCAACCTTCTTGTTGGCAAGAAGAATAAAAGCACTTGAGGAGGGGAAGTATACATGTTTCTGGGGAAAAGAAGCAGTGATAGAAAACAGACATTCAAATAGGGAGGAAGAGCATATATTTCCATGGTTGAATAGCAGGAATCATTACCATCTAGAACTCCCAATTCAGGTGCAAAAATCACATCACTTCCTTTTATAATTCAGCAAATTACTCCATTCTTCATCAACAAAACTGGTATTTATGAACACAATTTCATTTTCATTGCTGGGAAAATACCACATACTATGTTCTAGGTTTCAGGCAAGTATACAGTTACCAATTAATTTTGAATAAGAAACAGTATTTCAATGAAGTCTTCATTTATGTTAAGTTAGAAGCAATTTCCTTCTGAAATATGGTGCGAATAAACTGTAGACTCTTAATTGTTCTGTCACTCATTTGAATGTTAATTTTGATTCACAGAGTTCTTTTGATTCATAAAATTTTAAAAGATAGGAATGTTTATTAAATACAGCCTAAATATTAACCTGCAATTGAAATCTGAATATTCCTCTCTCACCTACCAAAATGAGACTTATAAGACCATCATCAGTCCCCTGGTTATTAAACAGGCTTGCTCTTGGTGAGAGACAGAATGAAAAGGTAATACTGCATTAATACCTTAAAGTTACATTTAAATCCCTCTGAAAAGATAAAAGCAGTTCATAATTCAAAAGTCACTACTGGCTTCATGAACAGATTTCAAAGCAAATTTTTTTCCAAAATAGAAAGGAAAATGTTTGGCCATCATTCAGCACCTTTGGTTTCAACTTCTTTGGTTTAAACAAATGTTAAAATTACACATAAATTCAATGAAAAACAAATTTTTACACAACAAAATTTTTGTCCTCAATTTTATTTATATCTTAGGAGCTAAATTTAGACACCTAAGAGAGAAACGATTAAGGAAATCATGGAATATTTACTCAAAAAATATAATGATTCATTAAAAAGTTTGCTTATAAAATTTTTCCTAGAATTAAAAAAATTAGACCTGACAGTCTTTTAAAATGTGTTCCTATAAAATAGACCTCAATGAAATAAATATATATTTATGTTTACAAATACTAAACAAGAAAAATAAAGTGTTATCAATGTCAACACTGGCTGGTAATAACTGTTTTATTATATTTTCCAAATTTAACCATGACAAGAAAACATTATTTGAAATCTTAAAAAGACTAAAAGAGTACAAGAGTATTTTGCAGATACATGCAGTAGAGACACTCCTCTGGATGCCTGGGTGGCCCTGGGCCCTGCAAGGACCAGCAGAGTGAATAGCACCTGCTCCTGTTTGCTTCCTAGCGCGAAATTACATATAAACTCCCTGAGAACAAGTGTGTTTTGGGAATTCCCTGGAGGTCCAGTGGTTAGGATACTGTGCTTCCACTGCAGGGGGCTGAGGTTTGATCCCATATCAGGGAACTAAGATCCTGCATGCCACATGACATAGCCAAAAAGAGAAAAGTGTTTTAAACATTTGTGTATTTACAGTGACTGACCTCTGGCACTTGGTTCAGCAAAGGTTTGGCCTAAGGGGTGAACAATAAACCAATTAGCCTTTTTACAAATACTCCTTGGTTTTTTTAAATAAAATTTTTAAATGAAACATTATCTTACATATGACTTAAAAATCATTCCCTTAGATGAGTTTATTTACTGTTAACCCAAACCAAATAATGAATGCTATTTTCAAATAGTACAAAATTAAACAAATACAAAACCAAGACACTTTAACTACCAAATTCAATTAAGGACACATCCAAATCATTAATTATCCTTTCTAATCTTTATCAATACTTACCCTTGAGAGATTCTGATGAGCTGAATCAGAAACACTTTCTCGGGCACTCTCATTCCTATAGTTATGTTTTCTTGGGCTCTTAGGTCGAGTCCGACTTGGCATATCACTATCTGAGGGTCCAGATGCATCCATCTTAAAGAAAAGGAAAATAAGTTCTTAAAAATTATACAAGTCGTACTGAAACTAGAAACAACCCAAACATTCCGTAACTGACAAACTTCATTATATATTATCAAACTATATCACTCAGTTCAATTCAGTCGCTCAGTCGTGTCCGACTCTTTGCAACCCCATGAATCACAGCACGCCAGGCCTCCCTGTCCATCACCAACTCCCGGAGTTCACTCAAACTCATGTCCATCGAGTCGGTGATGCCATCCAGCCATCTCATTCTCTGTCGTCCCCGTCTCCTCCCGCCCCCAATCCCTCCCAGCATCAGAGTCTTTTCCAATGAGTCAACTCTTCGCATGAGGTGGCCAAAGTATTGGAGTTTCAGCTTTAGCATCAGTCCTTCCAATGAACACCCAGGATTGATCTCCTTTAGAATGGACTGGTTGGATTTCCTTGCAGTCCAAGGGACTCTCAAGAGTCTTCTCCAACAAAACAGTTCAAAAGCATCTTTGGCGCTCAGCTCTCTTTGCAGTCCAACTCTCACATCCATACATGACCACGGGAAAAACCATAGCCTTGACTAGACGGACCTTTGTTGGCAAAGTAATGTCTCTGCTTTTTAATAGGCTATCTAGGTTGGTCATAACTTTCCTTCCAAGGAGTAAGCCTCTTAATTTCATGGCTGCAGTCAGCATCCACAGTGATTCTGGAGCCCCAAAAAATAAAGTCTGACACTGTTTCCACTGTTTCCCCATCTATTTTCCAGGAAGTGATGGGACCAGATGCCATGATCTTTGTTTTCTGAATGTTGAGCTTCAAGCCAACCTTTTCACTCTCCTCTTTCACTTTCATCAAGAGGCTTTTTAGTTCCTCTTCACTTTCAGCCATCAGGGTGGTGTCATCTGCATATCTGAGGTTATTGGTATTTCTCCCGGCAATCTTGATTCCAGCTTGTGCTTCTTCCAGCCCAGCGTTCCTCATGATGTACTCTGCATATAAGTTAAATAAGCAGGGTGACAATACACAGCCTTGACCTACTCCTTTTCCTATTTGGAACCAGTCTGTTCTTCCATGTCCAGTTCTAACTGTTGCTTCCTGACCTGCATACAGGTTTCTCAAGAGGCAGGTCAGGTGGTCTGGGATTCCCATCTCTTTCAGAATGTTCCACAGTTTATTGTGATCCACACAGTCAAAGGCTTTGGCATAGTCAATGAAGCAGAAATAGATGTTTTTCTGGAACTCTCTTGCTTTTTCCATGATCCAGTGGATGTTGGCAATTTGATCTCTGGTTCCCCTGCCTTTTCTAAAACCAGCTTGAACATCTGGAAGTTCACGGTTCACATATTGCTGAAGCCTGGCTTGGAGAATTTTGAGCATGACTTTACTAGCGTGTGAGATGAGTGCAACTGTGCGGTAGTTTGAGCATTCTTTGGCATTGTCTTTCTTTGGGATTGGAATGAAGACTGACCTTTTCCAGTCCTGTGCCCACTGCTGAGTTTTCCAAATTTGCTGGCATATTGAGTGCAGCACTTTCACAGCATCATTTTTCAGGATTTGAAATAGCTCAACTGGAATTCCATCACCTCCACTAGCTTGTTCGTAGTGATGCTCTCTAAGGCCCACTTGACTTCACATTCCAAGATGTCTGGCTCTAGGTGAGTGATCACACCATCATGATTATCTTTGTCGTGAAGATCTTTTTTGTACAGTTCTTCTGTGTATTCTTGCCACCTCTTCTTAATATCTTCTGCTTCTGTTAGGTCCATACCATTTCTGTCCTTTATTGAGCCCATCTTTGCATGAAATGTTCCCTTGGTATCTCTAATTTTCTTGAAGAGATCTCTAGTCTTTCCTATTCTGTTGTTTTCCTCTATTTCTTTGCATTGATCAGTGAGGAAGGCTTTCTTATCTCTCCTTGCTATTTTTTGGAACTCTGCATTCAGATGCTTATATCTTTCCTTTTCTCCTTTGCTTTTTGCTTCTCTTCTTTTCACAGCTATTTGTAAAGCCTCCTCAGACTGCCATTTTGCTTTTTTGCATTTCTTTTCCATGGGGATGGTCTTGGTCCCTGTCTCCTGTACAATGTCAGGAACCTCCATCCGTAGTTCATCAGGCACTCTATCTATCAGATCTAGTCCCTTAAATCTATTTCTCACTTCCACTGTATAATCATAAGGGATTTTATTTAGGTCATATCTGAGTGGTCTAGTGGTTTTCCCTGCTGCTGCTGCTGCTGCTGCTAAGTCACTTCAGTCGTGTCCGACTCTGTGTGACCCCATAGACGGAAGCCCACCAGGCTCCCCCGTCCCTGGGATTCTCCAGGCAAGAACACTGGAGTGGGTCGCCATTTCCTTCTCCAATGTGTGAAAGTGAAAAGTGAAAGTGAAGTCGCTCAGTCGTGTCCGACCCTTAGCAACCCCACGGACTGCAGCCTACCAGGCTCCTCCATCCATGGGATTTTCTAGGCAAGAGTACTGGAGTGGCTTGCCATTGCCTTCTCCGGTAGTTTTCCCTACTTTCTTCAATTTAAGTCTGAATTTGGCAATAAGGACTACTGACCCCTTAATCTCATCCCTTAATACTACCACTGATTTCATCAGAAAAGTTCTTAAATACAGAAAGTTTTCAATAATTCTAATTTGGACTTGAAAGTTCATATTTTATTATCACTAAACAGATTGTTGTCTTCTTTGAAGGAACAGGTACCTTTCTTTCACTTTAAAGAAAATGTCTGCCAAACACCCAAGTGTGATTAACCAGCTTGTCAATCAGTTGTACCTTCAGGTAAAAATAGCACTCAATGAGAAAAGGAACCAGTTTTATTTCACAACTTAATCCCACAAGCACTTTTCCTTAAGACAAATACCACATTTTGGCAGGTAGAAATGCCTCCCATTTCATCACTCTGAACCCATACATAAGGACAATATTTAATATTAATCATTTTTACTGTCTAATCAAGAAAGTTCTTAAGTGAAACTAGCTTATTTTTACTGTGCCTAGTGGAGAAGAATATGACAACTACTAGCACATTTTGGTGACACTGCCTTGTTTTGTGTTGAGGTACCAACAGTTTACCCATCAACTGCTTTTATACCATTAGTGCAAATGTCAACACAGTGAAGGCAAATGATGTCTTAGTATTATTACAGAAGAATTCTGAACTCAGACTCAGAAATACTCAGTGACAACACTTTTATAGCACTGAAGACCACACTTCTATAGCACTGCTATAATAACACATGTAAAGTAATGTTTATTGCATTATTCAAAATGTCAGAAAGCTTTAAACAACATCTAGGCCCACCAACAAAGAATCCAGCTTAATAAATAATTATACCTCCCTCATGGAACGTTAAAATGTCATCAGAAAGACTAGATTAAAGTTATAGCCGTTGACATGCAGGGATTTCCAAAAGGTGTAATGTGCAGTATAAAAAGAATTGTGTATAAACGCAAAACTTGTTTAAGAGATGTATAAACACACACACATATATATATGCACAAAATTTTACAAGCACAATAAAAAAAGGAAATATACATATTTCTTTTCTAACATGGTTTAAGGGGCCAACTTATGTGAATAATAGAACAGAAAAAAGAACACAAAATATCTAGCAAAAAAGGTTAAAGAAAATAGGCACATACAATGCGATCGTATTTATTTATCAAGTAAAATCATAAAGGATATATCAAGTAGGGATCTACACAATAAGAAAGTAAATTTTAAGGAAAAAAGACAAAGACTGCCTCTTATACTCACGTGGGCATCTGAAGATCCAGATGAATGAACATCTGATGATCTGGTCTGTACGTATTAAAAATAAAAATCAACATTTAAATAAAGAGAAAAAGTATCATGCTAACAAAATAAGTATTTTTCATGTTATACAGACTTAATCTTTCCAAATTAATAGCAATTTCTTCTCAGCTCATAAAATCAAACAAAGGCAATCCGACTTACAGAAAAAAAAATTGTGATCCAAAATAAATGGGCCAGTCAAGTTCAGTCTTCAAATAATGGTGCTTTTTAGTAAGGCCAACTGTTAAAATTTCATCTTTTCTTTAAGTTAATCTACAGTTTCAGATTACATATAGTGTATAACAAATTTGATTTTTCACTATGTATCTAAGGATGAAAAAATCAAACTATAAATAATGAGATATCTTTCTGAAATTTTACTTGGAGGCCCAGAATTTAACTGTCACTGAGTCATTTTTATTTTTCAAGGTGAGTGAGATTTTACTTACTTTACATATATTTAAGTATTAAACGTGAAATCAAGAAACTTGAGATCACAATTATCTCACCTGAGTACTAGATTTCAAAAACAAGGCACATTCACTTTTAAGAGAAAACTGAAGATTTGTATGACGCAGAAAAGAGCAAACAAGATTCCTATGGGTCCACACAGTACTTTTTTTACACACATATTTTGTAGAAACATATGGTTCTGAACAGCTGATCAGATTTTCCTATGAATCAATTTACTCCTCCACTGCACTGGACTGAGGCACAACCAGCCCGAGACAAGCCAGCACTGAGCCGCTTCCCACCTCCATTCTTTCTACCCACCTTTTTTCCGTCCCCAACTTTTACTGTGTCTCTATTTCACTTCCTTCTCCCTGATAGCCTTTCCTAAAAGGCAAGATATATGGGAGCAATTTTTTTTTTATATTTAAATTTAACCCTGTGAAACATACTTTGAATCACAGTTTGAAATGTGCCTATTTGCAGACACTTAAAAATCCAAGAATAAATAACTCCTCTTAAAAAAGAAAAAAAGTTCAGTCAAGAGACTGAATTGAACAGAAAAAAACATTCAGTTGCTCTTTGTTAACCTGTTAGGTAACAAAAAATAACACCCTAGTCATAATAGCAAGAAAAAACATACAACACCTAGAAAGAAACCAACTAAAGAAATAACTCACTATTAAGACAAAGTCAACTATACCTAAATTTATTTTTGTATTTAATGCAATTTCATTCCATAGCTCAAAATCCTAAAGAGACGTCTTTGCAAGGGGACAAGGGCGATTGCCAAAAATAATTCAGAAGTTTGCCCAGAAGAATAAACATGAAAGAGCAGCTACAAAAGTGCTAACCTTTTTTCTTTATGCCACTACATCCAAATCATCATTTCTAGGATTTAAAAATAACAGCACAGCGTAGGACGATGCATCAGCTGACTAACCCAAGATGGCACTGGACAATATTTACTGCAAACCAAACATTTTCCACTGATAAGCAGCTGCAGCTACAGAGCATCCAGAATAATACTCTTTTAGGCTTGAGAAGAGTTAAAGAGATGCAGAGTAGTGAATAAAAAATTTAAAGGAATAACTAACTTCTTGAGCTAATGGTGCAGGTAAACAGCAACTGTAACACTACTTTTGAAGCCATGTCTCTGCCTCTACTTTAACTGGAACGGTACTATATTATTTGTCTTGGGTCTGGGTTTTATGTCTTTGCTGAAGAACACCAAATTAGTGATGTTTAATGTGCACAGCACAATTCCTCATCCAAGTGAAAAAAACCAAAAGCAAGAAACAAAAGGGGAAAATAAGGGAGATTTGAGGCAATGAAGAAGCAGACACAAGAAAAATTTATCTCAAGATAGAGAAAGCAGATATGTAATACAAATGTGGGGAAGGACAGCAAAAAAAAACTTTTTTAAATAAATAATTCTGACGGCTGCTGAGGAGAGAGATGAAGGCAACTAAACTTCAAAGTAAAACTTCTTTCTGACTGCTCCTACCTTTACTTCAATTGAAAAACCCCCACACCTGAGTTTTTCAAATCACCAAGCTACCCATAGCAACACTGCTCCAACATATCCACTCTGCCTGATCAGTTCTCCTATCCCATTTTTCTCCTTCCTCCTCATACCCTCTAAAGCATCAACTCACATCTCTGCAAGCTGAACCATCACTACCAAAGGAAGTACATCAACACTTATCTTGTACCGAAATGAACCCCAATTTCTTATTTTCAACCTTGGTGCTTCGCCTGGGTTCCAATCTGTTCTTTAACAAATTCCTGGACATCTTCACCTGAATATCTCCAAGTTCCTCAAATCCAGTATGTATAAAATTCCTCCCAAACTAGCTTCTCCTGTTGACCTTATTTCTGTCACTGAATGCTAATTCTCAGTCATAACCTGGAAGTAGTAACATGTTAACAGCAGATTCTGGAATCAAACTTCCTGTTTTTAGCACTTACCAGCAGCTCTGTAACCTCAGTTCTTTCATCTCTAAAGTTGACTGTGGTGTTGTGAAGGCCAAGGTCAGGTGAACCATTAAGAATAGCACCGGGCCCATAAAAGTGCTCAATGAGTGTTAGCCAGCAGTATTACACCAGGGTTGTCCTCGACTCCTTCCTCATCCCCATCATCAACCGAGTCACATTCTGTTTATCCCACCTCTACTGAAACTCTTCTCCAGGGCCCTTTTTTCTAGAGACTACCATGGTTCAGATCTTCCCTATATTCAACCCATTCACAGGCAACCATGTACTGGTACTGTGACATGCATTAGAGATACAAAGTAAAATAAGACACAGCTCTTGCCCTTAGGAGCTAATAAAAGAGACAAACAAAACAGTGTGGCTACACTACAAGAGCACAGAGGACAAGCAAATCTCAGCGGGAGTGGAGACAATGTCAGAAAAGCTTCCCAGAGGGTATCTGAGGTGAGATTTTTGAAGCAATCTTTAATATTTATCAACAGGACAGTAAAAATCTTCAAAGTATTCTCCTCACTCCCAAATTCTTCTTAAACTGTCTCCAGTATAGTTTTCCTAAAGGTCTTTCTTGTCTTGAATTTTCCATGACTCTCTTATTCCATAGATTTCAAAGCCTCCACAATTTAGCTCAAACTAACCTTTCCATCTCCGAAACTTTTATTTCCTATTCCAGAGCCTTATAAATTGGCTAAAACAGGCCATTTAGCAATCCATTTCCAAGTGATTTTTATTTTCTTTACTTCCCTTCAAAACTCTGCTCATTGTTCTAAAGACTCAATCAAATGCCTCCATTCCTGAAGCCTCCCTCAACCCCACCCTCCATTCAGCTGTCAGTTCTTTCTCTAAACTTTTAGATGCTTCGGATAGCTCTACCTTGAACTATTATACGTTGACTCTCTTCTTCCACTAGACAGCATGCTCCCCAAAACGGAACTGTCACCTTATTTAACGAGTCATTCCTCAGAGTTAAACACAAGATCTGGCAAGTGACACAGTCTAAATATACTTGCTAATTCAACTGGTTGGAACAAGTACCTACCCAACAAAATTACATTCCATACTATCAATATATACTAAGCTGCCCACTCACCAACAAGGAGCAGCTACCTAGCTGAATACCACTCTCCAAAATGAACCAAAGTCCACCTCTCAAAAAAACTTCATAAACTCACTGAGACAAGCACTGTTTAATAATATTAAATAACAAGCCTGAAACTATCCTTAAAATTACATCCAAAATACACGAAAAGTTTTAAGTACATTTTGAATGATCTGCATTTCATCTAAAATGAGGGAAAATCTAGTGAAAAAACACTGACTACTCAAGGAAGAGGCATCTAACAGCACCAAACAGCTTCAAGTGCTATTGGCAAATGCATCTTCCTCTAAAAAAAAAAATTTCCACAAAATATCCAGCAAGTGGCTGATATGCAATAAGCCGTTAAAGCTACTTAGTATAAGAGACAAGTTATTTGCAATATTTGTATTTTTGAGTTTAATATCCTATACGAAGTTTTTTGCTTGTTTTTCCAAAAATGATGCTCTTTGTAAAAAGCAACAGAGAGGCAGAAGTCTTCAACTTGCATGGCAAACGAATGTTTTTGTCTATTTATTTTCCAGGAAAAACAAAGCTTCAGGAATAAAAAAAATCAATTCAATCCAATAAGACAAACATTTTAAAAACACGTATCAGTAGTCATATTCAAGAACGAATGCTGCTGCTGCTGCTAAGTCGCTTCAGTAGTGTCCAACTCTGTGCGACCCCATAGACGGCAGCCAACCAGGCTCCGCCAACCAGGCTCCGCCGTCCCTGGGATTCTCCAGGCAAGAACACTGGAGTGGGTTGCCATTTCCTTCTCCAGAACCAATGCTACAAATACTCAAATTTCTAAAAAGGAACCAATCAAGAAAACAAAAGCTCTTAATTCCTCTCTCCACCTCGAAACAGCCTTCCACATTGAAAACTGATCACCTTATATTTTAAGATAAGGTGTTTATCTTACAGTTTCAATCATATCATAATGAAAACTCAGTTTAAAACTGGCAAACAAGAGAGGCTAATTTCTCAAGTTTTGTGTAAATGTTTGAAGTTTTTGGTTATATTTAATTCTTATATATCTTTAGGTACCACCAAAAAAAGTACCCAGGCAATAATACATACCATGGAACAACAGAGTGGTTCCAAATAGGAAAAGGAGTACGTCAAGGTTGTATATTGTCACCCTGCTTATTTAACTGATATGCAGAGTACATCATGAGGAACGCTGGGCTGTAAGAAACACAAGCTGGAATCAAGATTGCAGGGAGAAATATCAATAACCTCAGATATGCAGATGACACCACCCTGGCAGAAAGTGAAGAGGAACTAAAAAGCCTCTTGATGAAAGTGAAAAGAGGAGAGTGAAAAGGTTGGCTTGAAGCTCAACATTCAGAAAACAAAGATCACGGCATCTGGTCCCATCACTTCATGGGAAATAGATGGGGAAACAGTGGAAACAGTGTCAGACTTTATTTTTTTGGGCTCCAAAATCACTGCGGATGCTGACTGTAGCCATGAAATTAAAAGACGCTTACTCCTTGGAAGGAAAGTTATGACCAACCTTGATAGTATATTAAAAAGCAGAGACATTACTTTGCCAACAAAGGTCCGTCTAGTCAAGGCTATGGTTTCTCCAGTGGTCATGTATGGATGTGAGAGTTGGACTGTGAAGAGAGCTGAGCGCCAAAGAATTGATGCTTTTGAACTGTGATGTTGGAGAAGACTCTATGGAGAGTCCTTTGGTCTGCAAGGAGATCCAACCAGTCCATTCTAAAGGAGATCAATCCTGGGTGTTCATTGGCAGGACTGATGCTAAAGCTGAAGCTCCAATACTTTGGCCACCTCATGTGAAGAGCTGCCTCACTGGAAAACACTGAAGCCGGGAGGGACTGGGGGCAGGAGGAGAAGTGGACGACAGAGAATGAGATGGCTGGATGGCATCACCGACTCGATGGACATGAGTTTGAGTGAACTCCGGGAGTTGGTGACGGATAGGGAGGCCTGGTGTGCTGTGATTCATGGGGTTGCAAAGAGTCAGACACGACTGAGCGACTGAACTGAACTGAAGGATCACAAGCTATGAATGGATCCTCATCAAACATTATTTCATGCAAGTGAAATATTTTCACTAATCAGCAGTCAATGAAAATACTGATAGTTCCCACACCAATTTAGAACTGAGCATCCAAGGAAGCCAACAGCATTTTGATACTTTGCTCATTTACTTTTCTAACCCAACTTTTGACAATATAGGAAAAATATAAAGCACTGTCAGAGCAAAGTAACAGGGCACACAATTCCACTATACTTGCAGTATTACCAGCACAGCAGATGCAGAGCGAACAAGGATACCACATTCTCTTCATATCCTCATTGTGCTGAGCAACAACTCTTAAAATCAAAATTTTTATGAACTGATTTTTATAAACTAAATTTTCTAAGCAAACAATTATAGATGCTTTGCTTCTCCTCCCAAAATCAAAGCTACAACATGGCACCAAGACCCCTCTCCCCTAAAGCATTGTTTTAGTCGGGTGATATAGGAATAAATGCACAGGAAATTCTTAGCTAATTCCTAAAACCTTTGCCAGGGTTTAAAATGTAAGTACAGCAAAATTCCACAGAAAACAAACAACATGGGGTTTCTTCATTAGGACAACTACACACAAAGGTTAAATAATTTGACTATACACCCTTAATGAAATTTTATAGCTAAAAGAAACTGTGCTGCTGCTGCTCAGTTGCGTCCAACTGTGCGACCTTATGGACTGTAGCCCGCCAGGCTCCTCAGTCCATGGGATTCTCCAAGCAAGAATACTGGAGTGGACTGCCATTTCCTCCTCCAGGGTATCTTTTCAACCCAGGGATCAAACCTGCATCTCTTGTGTCTCCTGCATTGGCAGGAGGATTCTTTACTATCAGCACCACCTGGTAAGTCCAAAAGAAACTGTAGAGAATATCTAATTTAATCTCTTTATTTTGTATTTAAGACAGGTCAATTTTGCCATTGTCAATAGCAAAAACTCCTATTACACATTATATTTTTAAATTTATTTCACTGAGGTATAACTGACATACAACACTGCATTAGTTTCAGGTATACAACATAATTCATTATTTGTATGTTGTTGTTTAGTTGCTGTAAGTCATGTCCGACTTTTTTGACCTCCTCTGTCCATGAGATTTTCCAGGCAAGAATACTGGAGTGGGTTGCCATTTCCTCCTCCAGGGGATCTTCCCGACCCAGGGATTGAAACCAAGTCTCCTGCATTGACAGGTGGATTATTAACCACTGAGCCACCAGGAAAGCCCCAGTATTGGTATACACTGCAAAAAGATCACCACAGTAAGTCTAGTTAATACTCATTATCAAACACAGTTAAAAGCTTTTTTTTTCTTCCTGTGATGAGAACTTTTAAGATCTACTCTCTCAACAGCTTTTAACTCTGCAATACTTAAAACTGTTAACTATGGGCTTCCCCAGTGGTTCGGTGGTAAAGAATCTGCCTGCCAATACAGGAGATGCAAAAGATGAGGGTTCATTCAATCCCTGGGTGCGGAAGATCCCCCGGAGGAGGGCATGGCAACCCCCTGCAGTATTCTTGCCTGGAGAATCCCATAGACAGAGGAGCCTGGTGGGCTGCAGTCCATGGAGTTTCTGTTGTTTTTCTTTTTTTGTTTTTATTTTTCCTTTTTTTTGTTTCTTTTTTGTTGTTGTTGTTTTTCTTTTTTTGTTTTTATTTTTCCTTTTTAATTTTTTTTCTTTTATTTATTTTTTTTTTAGTCCATGGAGTTTCAAAGAGTGAGACAGAACTGAGAGAGCATGCACACGCTGTTAACTACTGTCGCCATGCTGTACATTACATCCTCTTGTATATTTTTAAATTAGCATTTTTCTCAGAGTCTAGAAATATGATTGACAAGCCCATATCAACAGGAATTTATGACCAAAGAATGAACATGAAACTGAAAAATCTGTTCACTCCATCTGTATGGTAGAATAGGTCACTCATCTGCACTCCCCAGAGGAAGGAAAATCAAACCAGAGATCAAAGATTAGAAATCCCAAATACTGCAGTATTAAACCAAAATGATCTTACACTCTCTCCAATAAATTCTGGACTTGGGTTAGAAATAAAAAGCAGCAATCTGAGCAGTCATGATAACTGATGACAGATTCTAAATCTCAGGTTTAGAATTTATCCTGACATTTTGAAAAGTACTTTTTGTTTCCTCTAAGAACAAAAGATGAGAGAAAAGGAATTAAGTTTTTTAATGTACGTTATAGATATTCACTTATTTAATTCTTATATCCATCCTGTAGAAATGAGATTACATCCATATTGCAAACAAGGAAATTTAAGGCTGAAAAAGTTAAGCAATTTGCCTTGATAGCACAAACGATTTATTATTAAGTCAGGATTTGAATCCAATTATCTTGTTAGAAAAATTCATAATCTCTCTACTACAACATGCACCCTCCATATTAATGGAGCAAATCACGTCAAGTCCTGAGATATTTTAATGACATCGATAGAAAATCTCTTAACAGCATCAACTGATGATAATCTAAAGCAATACAGGGGACTTGCATGGCAGTCCAGTGGTTAAGACTTCACTTCCAGTAATGCAGGGGATGAGGGTTCCATCCCTCTTCAGGGAGTTAAGATCCCACATGCCTCGCAGTCAAAAAACCAAAATGTAAAACAAAAACAATATTGTAAACAATTCAATAAAGACTTGTAACATGGTCCACATTTAAAAAAAAAAAGAAAAAAACTTTAAAAAGCAATATAAACTGAAAAGGTTCATTACTGGAAGCTCTAACAATTTACTTATAGGAAATAGCCACACACAACCATGAGAAGTACTTTTAGAGAAGGAAGCCTGAACATACACATTAAAATGTTTTCAATGTATCCAAAACCTCAAATAGAAGATACTTACTTTGAAAAGAAACAAATATTACTTTGAAAAGAAACAAAAATAATGAAGTTTATGCGGTGAATTTTATGGATGCACTAGTTTTCCTGACCAGGTGGCGCTAGTGGTAAAGAACCCACCTGCAATGTAGGAGACACAAGGGAAGTGGGTTCGATCCCTGTGTCGGTAAGATCCCCTGGAGGAGAAAATGGCAACCCACTCCAGTATTATTTCCTGGAGAATCCCACGGACAGAGGAGCCTGGCGGGTTACGGTCCATAAGATCGCAGAGTCTGAAGCGCCTCAGCACGCACACAGCTCTCCTAACAGTTCCCTAACGGTAAGGAGGCCTGGGCTGGTTTTGTCAGAGTTGGCTGAGGAAGTGGGAAATCATGTACTCAACTATTCCCCTCCTCACCAAGGGAAAAGATACTGGGGAAGAAGAAACAAACAAGAAATAAACGCCGCATGTAAAGTAGCCAAAACTAGCCCTCGACCATAGTTTCCACACAACTAAAGGATTTCTGGAAAATCCATTACCGATAACGAACTAATTATAAACACCATTCACCAAACGGCATAAAGATTACAACTGAACAGAAAGTGAGGAAGCAAGTATATAACCGGTTGCGTTTCCTAGAACAAACTGTACATACCAGACATGCTCGTCTACCGTAAACGTAACCTCCTAAAAACCCACTTACAATCATACACACTCTGTAAGATGTAACAGTCCTTAGAACCTTTAAGTATTACACAACTTCTCGGATCAGCATCAAAAAGCCTAACAACTACTTCGGGCAGGACCTATTACTTTTAATATCGTGTTGGAGATGAGAAATTCAAAGCAAAAAGTAGATTAAAGGACCCGTCCAAGATGGCAACTTAGAACCTGATGCTAATCACAATCTAACTAACGCTAAACTACTTCCACAGCTCAGTAGTTTCCACAATACATGCACACGGTTCCCTGTAAACTCAAAAGCAATTTACTAATCTTAGGTGGCTTCCGAGTCTATGGAAGTTCTCTTTCCAGAAGATGCGGAAGATCGGGAGTCCTGGGTAATGAGCCCTCCAAATATACTTCCTCTTACGTGAGGTAAAACCACGTGTAGAGCGTAGCGTTAACCTTGGCGATGCATCACCGCAAAGGGGAACTGCACTTCCCACCCCGCGACCCTTCACTATTGGTCCTCCCCTCACAACTGATGGCCCTAAAGATTATTTATTCCCCGGAGGACGTGAGGGAAACGGGGGGAAGCCGGAAGCGTGTGAGATCCAAAACCAAAGAGCCGAGGAAAGGGAGGCAGACACTTAAGCTCAGGGAAGCGATTCCCGCCTCACCTAGGCTCTGCCCGGCGGCCTGAAGAGCGCAACAAGCTGAATTACCCCGGCGCGTTTTCCGGATTTAAGATCTCAATCTAAATCCCTGATTTCACTCCATTGCTAAGCTCGGGCCAAAATACTCACGCCACCCGCCCTGGGCCCCCCAGTCTCGAGCCGAATGCAGGCTGGGGACTAAGAGGCGACACCAGGCCTCTCAACCTGCGCACCACGGTCCCTCTGCGCCCCGGCCTACCGTCGCGACCAGAACACGGGCCCCGACCCCAATCTCCTCCCGCTAGCCAGAAGCATCTATAGTTCCCAGACGACAGTGATAGAGCCACTGATTTAAGAAGTCCTCTAAGAAATTACCTTTGAACTGGCCTTCTGAGAACCGCCTGGCGTTTTGTCCGCCATCTTGAGCTTTGCCCCTCCTTCGGCGGCGGCAGCAGCACGGGCGAGTCGAGCACCGAAAGGCTGGATCACAGCGGAGCCCGCCAGAGGCGCCTGCAAGGCTGAATAGTCGACTGCCGACTTGAGGAATTCAAGGAGAGTGGCGCCACGTGACTTCCGGTGTTGAGCATTTCCTGGGCCCGCCCACTGAGTATTTGGGGGCGTCTCCATAACGGGTTTTGTTATTGGGCTGGAGGATTTCGTGAATCTTTTTGTACCGGCTTTCGGGGCCGGTTGTTACTTCACTGTTTTCACAGCCCCAACCCTAGATAGGTGCTGGGCGGGGAAGGAAAGACTTCTTAAAGAAGAAATGAATGGTCAGCTGGGGAGGAGCTCACCAGAAAATAAACTCAGAAAATAAATCTGGAGCCGACTGGGAGGTGGAGGGAGTGGGGTGGGGTTTTGTCCGGCTCTCCTGGGATGAAGATGGTATCCGTGTACCTCTGGCGCTCACACCCTGCTGGGGGAAGGCAAACTTTCAGTCTGTTCAAGTTACTTTTAAAGAGAGTGGTGTCCGGAAGCGGAGGAGGGGAGCCTTTGACCCAACCTGAGACTCCGACAGTGGAGTTTTCGGATAGACTGTTCGGGTCAAAACCGGAACTTGCAGAGAGAGGGTTGAATGAAAGGAAAATTATAAATAGACGGTGTTCTAAATGTAGCATCATGTAAGTTGTCATTTTAAAAGTTACATTTTACGGTTTAATCTTGTTTTCGTTTCTAATCACAAATGGAAGGGAGCACCTAAGTTCTTAATAGAATCTGTAGACCAAGAAGGAAAGCTTACTTGAGAAGGTAATTCCTGAGCCAAAACACGCAAGGAAAACCGAAGGGACAGTCCAGGCAGAGGGAGTCGTGGAAATAAAAGTCTGGTGGCATGGATCAGGACAGCCCTGTTGTGCAGTCACGTTTTACTAGACCTGGTTTGGGGAATGGACGCGGTTGGAGAAGTGGATGGGAGCAAGTGAGCCCTGAGGTAACCAGTGTGCTTCAGTTAAGTTCAGTCGCTCAGTCGTGTCCGACTCTTTGCAACCCCATGAATCACAGCACGCCAGGCCTCCTTGTCCATCACCAACTCCCAGAGTTCACTCAAACTTCTGTCCATCGAGTCGGTGATGCCATCCAGCCATCTCATTCTCTGTCGTCCCCGTCTCCCACCCCCAATCCTTCCTAGCATCAGACTGTTTTCCAGTGAGTCAACTCGTCGCATGAGGTAGCCAAAGTATTGGAGTTTCAGCTTTAGCATCAGTCCTTCCAATGAACACCCAGGATTGATCTCTAGAATGGACTGGTTGGATCTCCTTGCAGTCCAAGGGACTCTCAAGAGTCTTCTCCAGCACCACAGTTCAAAAGCATCAATTCTTCAGCGATCAGCTCTCTTCACAGTCCAACTCTCACATCCATACATGACCACGGGAAAAACCATAGCCTTGACTAGACGGACCTTGGTTGGCAAAGTAATGTCTCTGCTTTTTAATATGCTGTCTAGGTTGGTCATAATTTTCCTTCCAAGGAGTAAGTGTCTTTTAATTTCATGGCTTCAGTCAGCATCCACAGTGATTCTGGAGCCCCAAAAAATAAAGTCTGACACTGTTTCCACTGTTTCCTCATCTATTTCCCATGAAGTGATGGGACCAGATGACATGATCTTCATTTTCTGAATGTTGAGCTTCAAGCCAACCTTTTCACTCTCCTCTTTCACTTTCATCAAGAGGCTTTTTAGTTCCTCTTCACTTTCTGCCATAAGGGTGGTGTCATCTGCTTATCTGAGGTTATTGATATTTCTCCTGGCAATCTTGATTCCAGCTTGTGCTTGTTCCAGCCCAGCGTTCCTCATGATGTACTCTGCATATACGTTAAATAAGCAGGGTGACAATATACAACCTTGACGTACTCCTTTTCCTATTTGGAACCAGTCTGTTGTTCCATGTCCAGTTCTAACTGTTGCTTCCTAATCTGCATACAGGTTTCTCAAGAGGCAGATCAGGTGGTCTGGGATTCCCATCTCTTTCAGAATGTTCCACAGTTTATTGTGATCCACACAGTCAAAGGCTTTGGCATAGTCAATGAAGCAGAAATAGATGTTTTTCTGGAACTCTCTTGCTTTCTCCATGATCCGGCGGATGTTGGCAATTTGATCTCTGGTGCCTCTGCCTTTTCTAAAACCTGTTTAAACATCTGGAAGTTCACGGTTCACATATTGCTGAAGCCTGGCTTGGAGAATTTTGAGCATGACTTTACCAGCGTGTGAGATGAGTGCAATTGTGCGGTGCTTAGGGAGTTCGAATTCTCTTCCAAGGACGAAGAGCATCCTTCAACAGAGTTAAGTAGGGCTGTGATGTGGTCAGATTTTTTTTTAAGTTATAAAATATTGTTCTGAGCACTTGGGGAAGGGAGGTAGAAGGGTTCATGACTTCCTGAATTCATTTATTCAAAATATTTTTGAGCCCCCTTGTGGCTCAGATGGTAAAGAATCTGCCTGCAATGTAGGCGACCCAGGTTGGATCCCTGGGTCAGGAAGATCCCCTGGAGAAGGGAATGGCAACCCGCTCCAGTATTCTTGCCTGGAGAATTCCATGGACAGAGGATCCTGGCAGGCTACAGTCCATGGGGTCGCAGAGTCGGACACGACTGAGCAGCTCACACACACTCACTTACTTATTGTGTGTAAAACCTGCACGAAGTGTTCAGAGGCTTACACAGATGACTAAAACATTATCTTCATATCATTTAAGATTTAATGAGAAATAGAGGGGAGAAGGGAACAGCAAACTGACACTGTAGAATTCAACTGATGCTGCAAGGAAGGATGACTAGCTTTGGGAGCTCTAAAAGAATTAATTCTGAAGGTGGGGATAGGGTAAAGAGATGGAGGTTTCAGAGAGAAGGAAGCATTTAAACCAACTCTAAATAAGGAGAATTTTGTTTGTTGGATGGTGTTGGGGGACAGGGAGGGGAGGTTGGAGTGGTGGTGATCTGACACATGGAAAGGTTAACAGTCCTGTGTGCCAGGCACTGAGGAATCAGCAAGCTAGGTAGGGCTCCTATTCTGTGTAACCGGGTGGGGGTAGAACAAATAGTAAACAAATAAGCAAGAAAGAAAAGAAATGGTCAGAAAGTAACAAGTGCGAAGAAATATCTTTTTTGTAAGTTTGGCCATCATGGATTATCTTTATATATATAAATTTTATTTATCTTTTTTTTTGGCTGTGCTGGGTGTTCCTTGCTGCAGGGGCTTTTCTCTAGTTCCCGTGCTCAGGTTTCTCATTGCAGTGGCTTCTGTTGCAAAACATAGGCTCTAGGGCAGTCAGGCTTCAGTAGCTGTGGCACCTGGGCTGAGTAGTTGCGGTTCCTGCGCTCTCAAGCACAGGCTCAGTAGTTGTGGGTGGGATCTTCCCAGATCAGGGAGCTAAATGGTGTCTCCTCCATTGGCAGGCACACTTCACCACTGAGCCACCAGGGAAGCTCCATTGCAAAATACTGAAGTAGAATGGTGGTTTGCAACCTCCAGTCCTACTGAATTTAATTTCAAGCCCAGATATTTTTAATTCTAGACCTCTCACCCTCACCCCACCCTCATTCTGGCCTCTAATTGAAGGTTGAATTGAAGATTAATCAGTTTTTTAATACTCTTATGGGAGATATGCTTTCTCTAGGAAGACTTAACAGACTTCCCTCCCCCACCAAGCCTAAGTAAGAGACTCTGCTTCTGTTTCCATGGGAACCTGTTTCCCACTCAAGATACTCATCGTCTTAGATCTTAATTGTCTGTTTACAATCTAGGATTAGAAAGTGAAATCATCAGCTGAGATGAAGGGAGAAGTCTGGGCTTCTCCCTGCCTAGTCATGTTCTGGCAATACTTAAGGCCGACTTTGTTGCTATAAAGTAAATATATACATGCTTTTCATTTAAATCCCTGAAGTCCTATTTCACATTAAAATCACCCTTATTAAATGTTGGGGCTTCCCTGGTGGCTCAGCTGGTAAAGAATCCTCCTGCAATTCAGGAGACCTGGGTTCGATCCCTGGGTTGGGAAGATCCCCTGGAGAAGGGAACAGCTACCCACTCCAATATTCTGGCCTGGAGAATTCCATGGATTGTATAGTCCATGGGGTCACAAAGAGTCGGGAACGACTGAGCGACTTTCACTTCACTTACTTTATTAAATGTTTACTCCTAAAGACTTAAAAATAAAGGAAGATAGACTTCTCTCTCTTTCTCATACAGTAAAGCCCCAAAGGAAGTCAAACATGTGACCTGACTAGAAATTAAACATAAACCTTCATTAAGACCTAATTAAGTACACTCTTAAAAACGCAAAAGCATGATTAACAACAGAGTTTTCCTTCATACATATAAGTCTTGAAATTATGGCCCCTTTACTCAAACCGCAAATAAAGGAGGATGAGATCAGTTCAGTTCAGTTCAGTTGCTCAGTCGTGTCCGACTAAATACAAACAGATGTTTATAGAACCTGAAATTGTTAATTAGATTCACAGTTATTACCAAGTGACTACACATAAATAGTAAGAAAATTATACAATTTGTTGCAATTAGTATTTTCCCAGCCATACTGAAACCACGCTATTCTTGCTGACGTGTAGGCTCTCTACTCTTACACCTGTTTTTAAGGGTTCTCCCTGCAGCTACATTTGACAGAGATTACAAAGTAGTGCCAGATGCAGTTCACAGAGGTGTTTTATTTGGCTCAAGCAGGAAGGGTTTTTTCTTTGAATTCTGAGCATGTTTTAATTAGGAGACTTGACTCTTTTCTACTCAAGATTTCCAGTTTTTCTTGAAAAACAGGTAGGTCTGAGAACCATCCAGTGGGAGGGAGCCACATGGGACTCTGGGGTCACTAGGCCTTCACCACACTCGGTGGACAAATACCCCACGCAGGCCTGCTTGTAGGCCTATGCATTTTCTAACTTCTCATATACAGTAGTAAGTCTCAGCAGAGGTGATAATCAAAACATTTAGCAGAGCTCTCCTTGGTTCAGTGGTAAAAAATCTGCCTGCCAATACAGGAGACATGGGTTCCATCTGTGGTCCAGAAAGATCACACATGCCCTGTGAGCCACAGCTAAACCCGTGAGCCACAACTAAATAGCCTGTGCTCTGGAACCCAAGAGCCGCAACTACTGAAGCCTGCAGGCCGTAGAACCTGTCCTCTGCAACAGGAGAAGCCCCTAAAATGAGAAACCCGCACATGACAACTAGAGGAAAGCCTGAGCATCAATGAAGACCCTGCACAGTCAAAAATAAATATTTTTTTAAATTATAAAAAATAAAATCAATTAAAACACACAAAACAATTCAAAGAAAGTGGACATACAGAAAACAGGAGGAAAAAAAGAAAATATACTGTGGTTAACACTCAGGAAGAGGGGAAAAAAAAAACAGTCCCCCAGCACTGAGGTGAACTGGCTTACCCATTAGACAAAGAAGGCTCAGTGCTTAGGGCCAGTATATTTTTAAGGGCCTCCCCAAATGTTTTGGGCTTCCCTGGTGGCTCAGTTGGTAAAGAATCTGCCTGCAATGCAGGAGACCTGGGTTTGATCCCTGAGTTGGGACGATCTCATGGAGAAGGGAACGGCTACCCACTCAAGTCAGTATGCTGGCCTGGAGAATTCCATGGATTGTATAGTCCATGGGGTTGCAAAGAATCGGACACGACTGAGCAACTTTCATACACACAAAAGTTTTAATTTCTTTTAAACCAAGAGAGAGAAAAAGGTTAATTGGAGAGGCTGAAACAAAAGCATTTCACAATATACACAGTGAAAGACAGAGGCCTTACCAGGGCTTCCCCTGATGGCTCAGTGGTAAAAAATATGCCTACCAATATAGGAGACTTGGGTTCAATCCTTAGTCCAGGAAAATTCCTCATGCTGAAGAGCAGCTAAGCCCGAGGGACAGAACTATTCAGCTGGTGATCTAAAGTCCAAGCGAGGCAACTACTGAAGCCCCCGTGCTCCACAACAAGAAAAGCCACCACAATGAGAAGCCTGCGCACCACAACTAGAGAAGCCCCCACAGTCCTCGACTAGAGAAAAGCACACTCAGAAGCAAAGACCCAGCACAGCCCTAAATAAATAATTTAATTAAAATTATTTTTTTAAATGACTGTCCCAAAGCTAACATCTTCTCTGCTGTGCCAGTGGACTGCTCCTATTTGGTGGCACTTTTGATGAAAGTGAAAGAGGAGAGTGGAAAAGTTGGCTTAAAGCTCAACATTCAGAAAACAAAGATCATGGCATCTGGTCCCATCACTTCATGGGAAATAGATGGGGAAACAGTGGAAACAGTGTCAGACTTTATTTTTTTGGGGCTCCAAAATCACTGTGGATGTTGATTGCAGCCATGAAATTAAAAGACGCTTACTCCTTGGAAGGAAAGTTATGACCAACCTAGACAGCATATTAAAAAGCAGAGACATTACTTTGCCAACAAAGGTCCATCTGGTCAAGGCTATGGTTTTTCCCGTGGTCATGTATAGATATGAGAGTTGGACTGTGAAGAGAGCTGAGCGCCAAAGAATTGATGCTTTTGAACTGTGGTGTTGGAGAAGACTCTTGAGAGTCCCTTGGACTGCAAGGAGATCCAGCCAGTCCATTCTAAAGGAGATCAATCCTGGGTGTTCTTTGGAAGGACTGATGCTGAAGCTGAAACTCCAATACTTTGGCCACCTCATGCGACGGGTTGACTCGCTGGAAAAGACTCTGATGCTGGGAGGGATTGGGGGTGGGAGGAGAAGGGGATGACAGAGAATGAAATGGCTGGATGGCATCACCGACTCGATGGACATGAGTTTGAGTGAACTCTGGGAGTTGGTGATGGACAGGGAGGCCTGGCATGCTGCGATTCATGGGTTTGCAAAGAGTTGGACACAACTGAGTGACTGAACTGAACTGAGAATTTTTAAGCAGCAACTAATTTAAAAAAATTTTTAATTTTCTTTCTGCTCTTTAGGCCTGAGGATATAGGCTGGTGGAAGGACAATCCTATCCTTGTGTTCATTTGGCAGTTGTTGAATTTCTAGCATCTGCCAGGATCTGCAGAAAAAAGATAAGGAGGGAGGAAGGGAGAGCTAAAAATCCGACTTAGCTTTTCTTCTGAGAGAGCCTAGCCACTTCTAGGAGTAGTCAGATAACAGTCTCCAAAGAAGGTATGGTCTGTTTGAAATGGAAGATTCTTTGAGATTAACCTGATTGCCTGCCCCCGCCCCTTCCCCCTCCCACCACCCCACCCATCCCACAAGGCTAGCCTGACAAGATTTCAGTGACAAGAACAGCTTCTTCCTTTCTCCACTCCTGTACCAAAAGAAATGTACTTATTGATGCTATACTTTGGCCACCTCATGCAACAAGTTGACTCACCGGAAAAGACTCTGATGTTGGGAAAGGTTGGGGGCGGGAGGAGAAGGGGACGATGGAGAATGAGATGGCTGGATGGCATCACTGACTCTGTGGACATGAGTTTGAGTGAACTCCGGGAGTTGGTGATGGACAGGCCTGGCGTGCTGTGATTCATGGGGTCGCGGAGAGTCGGACACGACTGAGCGACTGAACTGAACTGAACTGATGCTATCTAAAATTCCTTTGACAATAGTGATTAGCAGTGGAATTTTTTAAAAACAAACATCTCTTTTTAGCATTTTATTTTATTTTTTAACTTTCTTGGCTGTGCTATGCAGCAGGTAGGATCTTAGTTCCCCAAAGTGTGAAAGTGAAAGTCGCTCAGTTGTGTTTGACTCTTTGCTACCCCACAATCCATGGAATTTTCCAGGCCAGAATACTGGAGTGGGTAGCCTTTCCCTTCTCCAGGGGATCTTCCCAACCCAAGGATCAAACCCAGGTCTCCCACATTGCAGGCAGATTCTTTACCAGCTGAGCCACAAGGGAAGCCCTTAGTTCCCCAACCAGGGGTCAAATCCGCATCCCTTGCATTGGAAGCTCGAAGATTCAACCATTGGACCACCAAGGGATGTTCCTAGAAGTGGAATTTTTTTAAACTACAATGCCCAAGATGTAGAGAGGTAAGAGGTATATAAAAATGGTGTCCAAAAAACATATAACCCAAGAATAGGCTGGTGACATGTTGAAGATCATAAAATGGTTAATTTAGCTATGATCCTGAGAAGATTACACTTACTGTGTAGCAATTATTGTTTCAATGAGATAGTAAAACCTAGGATAGTCCAGAGGAGTATTATGGAAATGGGTATTCCTGAGTCTGTGTGTGTGTGTGTGTTTGTGTGTGTGTGTGTGTGTGTGTATGAGACAAAAGAGGACTGAAGGTGCTTAGGGGCAAGTCAGACAAGAAGCAAAGGGCAACATCTCTTAAGGAGAACTCCCCATATCCTGGCAGTCCAAAGGTGAGTTTGGCTTGGCCCACCAGGTAATATAAAGGCTAGGTGGAGAATGAAGTTATGGAGACAAAAATAAAACAAGACTATTTCTCTGATCAATTTCATCTAGTTGCCAATAAGAGAAACCCAGCTGCTGTGATCTTAAGCACATAAGACTATTTTCACAGTGCTATCATGGTCAGTCTTTTTCTTAAGGAACATGGCCTACCTTTCTTCTTTTTCAAGTTTTGTTCTGTTTCCTTCATATTGACTTTTCACATTTCTTGTCACCCTAATTCTTAGTATTTTTAAATTTTTTTCTGTTGTTACTGCAAATAGGATGTTTTTCCATTATTTATTCATGTCCTAGGTAATTTTATATATTGATTACTATGCGTGAATGTTGTACCCACCACTTTTCTAGATTCCTTTATTATTTGTATAGTTTTTCACTTTTTCTTTGGGGCTTTCATCTCATTTGCAAATAACTGTAAGTTTATCTCCTCTTGTCCTACTTTCCCCCCATCTTTTGTTTTTCTCTTGTGTAATGACATTAGCCAGTGAATCCAGAATAACGTTAAGTAAGAGTGGTACTAGTGGATATCCCTGAATTGTTCCTGACTTTAATGAGAATGCTTTTAGCGTTCTTCTGAAGATGAGGCTGACTTTGGGATTGTAAGTTGAATTATTAATTATATAGTAAATTTTTAGTCAACCATGGAACTGAAAATGCAGAATTTTAAATTCTCGTGGAAGACTTGGGGACCTTGAGGATATGCCAAAGGTCAGGCAACCTTATTACAGAAACACTGTTACAGCCTTGTGTTAAAAACACCAGGACACCTCCATGACTTGGGAAAATAAGTGAACAGAGTAGAAATGTCCTGCTCTGTGCACCAGGGAGAATGGGCAAAAGGGTGGGCAGATTACAGGGAAGACAAAAATCTATATCAACTTCCTGATACTGCTGGAAGTTACCTCAAAGTTAGCAGCTTATAGCAACACGAACGTATTATCTTCTACTTCTGAGTTCAGAAGACTAAAATGTGGCAGGAGGCCAGGAGGCCTGTGTTCACTTTTGAGATGCTAGAGAAGAATCCATTTCCTTGCATTTTCCAGTCTTTAGAGTTCACCTACATTCCCTGGCTTGTGGCCTCCTCTCCACCTTCAAAGCCAATAGCATAGCAACCTCTCTCCTCTCTGACGTCTGTTTCCATCTTTACAGTCTTCTCTCCAACTCTGCCACCTCCCTCCTACAAGGATCCTCGTGATTACATTGGGCCCACCCCAACAATCTCCCATCTCAAAAGCCTTAATCACATCCACAACAGATCCACAGTTTCTGAGAATTATGATGTGGACATCTTCAGAGGGCTATTATTCAGTCTACCACAGAATCTAAAATGAACTTTCTGCATTTGTATTTTGTTCCTGGCTCGCAGGCACAGCTTTGATCCCACCAGAAAACTGACATGGCCCCAATAAATACAGTCTTCCTGAAGCAGTTGAGTTCTGAAATTGTTACTGGGGAATTAAATGGGCTGAAGGTGTGCTTCCAGTGAAATAGGATGGAACAGATCTCTGTTGTCAAAGGACTTACAGGGCTAAAGGAGAAAGATGTGTCACAACAAGTATAATAAGTGAAGAGTCTGAAGTTTTAGTCTAATTTGTTCACTAATCTGCATCTGCCATGCCTAGAACAGAGTAAGCACATGCAGTCATTCAATGACTATTTGCTGATGAAAAAAATCCACAGCAGAGGTGGTTTTTTAGGAACATATAAGCTTGGTACTGCATAAAAGGAGTCAGGGACGACCTCATCAAAGAATCTACAGAACTTTCAGGGTATCCGTCCTACTCTTAAAAGGTCACCTCTGGGGCTAACTCCTAGGAGTTACTAGAGGCCCTCAGAGAGAAGGATGGAGACCTTAGCACAGTGTTGTCTCATTTTAAGAAAATGCAAATTTTGCTAGTTTTAAGCAGACCGAAAAGTCTCCCATCCTGTGCAGATTTTGAAATAATACAAATATCCTCTTCCTCAATCTAAAAAATTCTTCTTGAGAATTGTGTAATTTCAGGAGTTTCCTGGTGGTCTAGTGGTTAAGATTCAGAACTTTCACTGCAGAGGCCTGGGTTCAATCCCTGGTCGGAGAACTGAGATTCCTGTGAGCCACACAGAATACTCCCCTCTCCAACTCCTCAAAAAAGAATTGTGTAATTCCTACAGACAGACTCAATGGACAGCAACCATCATTTAATATTGTGCCACGTGGTGGCGCTGCTGCAGCTAGTAAATAAAAACATCCACTATCCTTCCTTAGGAAGATCACCTGGAGGAGGAAATGGCAACCCACTCCAGTGTTCTTGCCTGGAGAATACCATGGAGAGAGGAGCCTGGTGGGCTACAGTCTACAGGGGGGCAAAGAATCGGTCACGACTGAGTGTACACACACACACATACACACTCACACTATTCTTCATAGCTGTTCTGTGAACATACGTGGAACTTCTCTGAGTGGTCTTGATGCTGAATTAAAAATCCTCCTAACATCCCGTCACTGTCAACCAAGCTTTCATTGAACAATTGTACTAGCTTCGGGGCTGAAAAAAGAAATGTGCTAACAAAATGTAGAAGGGGAAGTTAAACGGGACAAAACCATGGTATTCTGTGATATTCATCGAGGAGGGAGGAGCTTACAAAATCTAAGAGAGAACAAAAATATATTAGAAATGACATTAGAGATAATATCTTTTCAGTCCGACTTGTCCTGCTTCTCAAGGAGGGCAGGAATGGGGCTGAATCCTAGCCCCTATTACTGTGCCTGGCACCTATAGGCAAACAATGAACATTTATTGAATAAGTGAACATGGAAGATGGTACCTCATGCTCCCAAATATATATCCTCTTGCCCTACACAGAGACTAACAAAAAGTTGCTGACACCAAATTCCAAAATCTCAGCTGAGAGTTTCTTAATATTCCAACTCAAGTTAGCTGCTCAGTCTTGATCTAAGCAGCTTCATCCAGGGAAACAGAGCCACATGATACACATGGCTCCCAGAGGCTTACGATGGGATGAATGAAGTCTTCAGGTCGAGGGTGGGAGCAGAGAGCCAAAACTAACTGCAGAGTATATGAATAATTGATCTTAGACATATACACAATTATTTTTCTCAGATGTTTGGAGATGCAACAGTGATTGATAGGATACAGTTTGATTTATTGTGGAAAAATACACATAACATGCAATTTGCCATTTTAACATTTGTACATTTTCAGTGTACAGTTTAGTGGCACTACATACAATCACATTGTTGTGCAAACTCACACCACCATCCATCTCCAGAATTTCTTCATCTTCCCAAACAGAAACTATGCCCATTCAACACGAACTTCCCACCTCTCCTCCCCCCAGCCCCAGAAAGCTACCATTCTATTTTCTGTGTCTATAAATTTTTTTAATTAGTTATTTATTTTTGGTTGCACTGGGTCTTTGTTGCCTTGCACGGGCTTTCTTTAATTGTGAAGAGCCGGGGCTGCTTTCTAGCTTCAGTGGGCTTCTCATTGCAGTGGCCTCTCTTGTTGCAGAGCCCAGCTCTACACTCTAGGGTGTGTAGACTCAGTAGTTAGGGTGCATAGGCTTAGTTGCTCACAGAACGTGGAATCTTCCCAGACCAGGGACCAAACCTGTGTCACCTGCATTGGTAGGCAAATTCTTATCCACTGTAGCACCAGGGAAGTCTTGTCTCTCTAAATCTGACTACTCTAAATATCTCGTACAGGTAAAGTCATACGGTATTGGTCCCTTCCTGACTGGCTTATTTCACTTAGCATATCTTCTGTGCTATAGCTATGATGTAGCATGTGTCAGAATTTCCTTCCTTTTTAAGGCTGAATAATAGTCCATTGTATGTCTATAGCACAATTTATCTGTTCATCCATAGATAAACACATGGGTTACTTCCAGCTTTTGGCTATTGTGAATCATGCTGCTACAAACACTGTCAGAGCATTCTTGAGTTCAAAAAAGCTCTTTGTCAGTACCCCTACTCTCAATCAATGGTCTTAAAAGTGCACCTACCATCAAGTGGGGATCAGCAGAAAGACTGGCAGTGTGGGTGCCCTCGTGTTTGACATCTTTTTGAATCTTAGGAGTGTGTTCAGAGGAAAGGAATCAGTGTGGCGGCACATCTGGATATCAACTCCTGGGAAGAAGGAATGAATAAAATCATTGGCCTGGAGCAGAGCAAACTGAAGGAAGCTATGGGAGTCATTTACAAGGAGCAAAGACTTTTTCCCTATTGCTCCCTAAGACAGATTAAGAGGCACCAGAGCATCAGATTTCTGATTTCAACTCAATATATGAAATACTTTTTAACCCTAGAGCTGTTTACTAATGGAATAATCTACCTTAATAGAATAATTATTCCCCTGTGAAAACACAGAGAGAAGTTGACTGTAGAAGGGATTCCAGAACTTGGAAGGGAATTGGAGGAGAGCTGTATCTGGGTTCTAAGACTTCTTGACCCCAACAGTCCCTGTCTTTCTAGTGCTTGAAACATCCATAGAAAAGGCCAAAATGGCCAGAAAGTATAATGTTTCCAAAGTAAATAATTATTCAGTATAAACTTGACTTGATATTCCTGAGTGCCATGTCCTCAAATGAGGCTGAAATCTAAGAACTGCTGAGTGACCCACACAAATATCAGGGAAGTGTTATCTAAGATTGTAGTGACAAGACCCAGAAATGATCAGCAGGCACTCTGGGGCCTAAACTCAAGAATCCTTAATCTTGTTTGCGTATTATGTTAGGAAAATACTCTAGTAATCCAAATCAAATTATACAGTGTTCCACTGTTCAGTTCAGTTCAGTCGCTCAGTCGTGTCCGAATCTCCGCGACCCCATGAATCACAGCACGCCAGGCCTCCCTGTCCATCACCAACTCCCGGAGTTCACTCAAACTCATGTCCACAGAGTCGGTGATGCCATCCAGCCATCTCATTCTCTGTTGTCCCCTTCTCCTCCTGCCCCCAACCTTTTCCAGCATCAGAGTCTTTTCCAGTGAGTCAACTCGTCGCATGAGGTGGCCAAAGTATTGCAGTTTCAGCTTTAGCATCAGTAAAAATTGATGACTCCAATTTGTTTCTCTTATTAGACTTTGGTTTTTAGTTTTTCTCCTACGATTTCCCTTTTGTTCATTAAAACTTGTGAACAATGCCTTAAGACGCTGTGGAGAAGTAGACAATTCTTCTGCTTTGGGGTTGGGACGGCCATTTGGCCATAGTTATCAAAATGTGAAGGGAACATACTCTTTGACCCAGCAATTCCACTTGCAGGAATGAATTTCCCTCCATAAGAGAAATCACTGCAGTAAAGAATATGTGCAGGGCATCCCTGGTGGTTCTAGTGGTTAAGAATCTGCTTTGCAGTGCACGGGAAATGCTTGTTTGATCTTTGGTCCCTTTGATCCTTGGTCCTGGAAGATCCCACATGCCTTGGAGCAGCTAAGCCCATGCTCCACAATAGGAGAAGTCACCGCAATGAGAAGCCCACGCTCCCCAGGTAGAAAGTGGCTGCTGGTCGCCACAGCTGGAGCAAGCTAGCATTCAACAGTGAAGACTCAGTGCAGCCAAAAATAAATAAATAATTGTTTAAAAATTTTAAAAAGAATCTGTGCAGCAAAACATTAAAAATGCCCTGCCTGTCCATCAACAAGGGGCTGTTTCATGAGGGACGACACAAGCTATATCAAGGGTAGAAGATCTTTATGTACTGACCTGGAAATTGCTCCAAGATACACTGTTGTCTGACAAAAGCAAGGTAGTAAACTTTGTGCTTTAAAAATAAAGCGTCAAGGGACTTCCTTGGTGGTTCAGTGATTAAGACTCAGTGCTTCGGCAGCAGTGGGTATGGGTTTGATCACTGGTTGGGGAACTGAGGATCCCACATGAATCCAGGCATGGCCAAAAAAAAAAAAAAAAAAGCTCAAAAAAAGGACATCTGTAGACAGAAATACACACATGTGCCAGGCAGCTTCTACGATGATCCTCAGTGCTCTCCAACCCTTGGTGACCATGCCCTGTGTAATCCCCACCCCTTGAGTGTGGGTTCAACCTAGTGTCTTTTTTCTAATGAACAGAATATAACAAGGGTGCTGCTGCTGCTAAATCACTTCTGTTGTGTCCGACTCTGTGTGACCCCACAGACGGAAGCCCACCAGGCTCCCCAGTCCCTGGGATTCTCCAGGCAAGAACACTGGAGTGGGTTGCCATTTCCTTCTCCAATGTGTGAAAGTGAAAAGTGAAAGTGAAAAGTGAAAGTGAAGTCGCTCAATCGTGTCCGACCCTTAGTGACCCCACGGACTGCAGCCTACCAGGCTCCTCCATCCATGGGATTTTCTAGGCAAGAGTACTGGAGTGGCTTGCCATTGCCTTCTCCGATAACAAGGGTGAGAGAATGTCAATTCTGAGATTTGGTTATAATAAAAAAACTTTGGTTTCCTTCTTGTCCTTCTTGAGTTTTCTAGCTCTTGTCACCTACTTGCTTGGATGAAGTCAGCTGCCAAGCTCTGAGGAGCCCAGTGGAGAGGCCCATGGAGTAAGCTGAGGAGGCCTCAAGCAAACATCCAGTGAAGAAAGGAGGCCATCAGCCTAACAGCCTGGGAGGAACTAAATCCTGCCAGCAAGGCCTTGAGGGAACTTGACAGCAGATAGTCCCGAGTGGAGCTATGAGGTGACTGCATTCTCAGCTGACAGCTTGATGACATCTTTGTAACAGACCCTGAGCCTGGAGGGCCTGACTAGGCCACTGGGCCTCCTGATCACAGGAAATATGTGATAATAAATGTTTGTTGCTTTAAGCCACTAAGTTTTGGGGTAACTTGTTACACAGCAGTAGATAGCTAATACCAAATGCATGTTTGTTTATGCATGTATTTCTTTTTAAAAACTAAATAAAAGTATCTATTTTATTTTTGTTTGATTTTTTAAATTTATTTTTAATTGGAAGATAATTGTTTTATATTGTGTTGGTTTCTGCCATACATCAACATGAGTCAGTCATAGGCATACATATGTTCCCTCCCTCCTGAACCTCCCTCCCACCTCCCGCCCTATCCCAACCTTCTAGGTTTTCACAGAGTACTGATTTGAGCTCCCTGCAACATACAGCAAATTTCCACTGGCTATCTAATTTTACATATGGTAATGTATATTTTTTAGACCCTGGCCACTGTGCTTGCCACAAGGGAAAGAAATTTAAGATTCTAGGGTGGGAGGAAACTTACTTTTTTAATATAGACTCTTGTTTTATCTCAGTCTATTGTTTATTCAACAAACAAAGAGGCAAACGATAACATGTTTAATAGTCTCCAATGAACAATCACTCCAAAGGCCCATTTCTAAAATTCTCAAATGAAGTTTTATTTTCTGTATCTATATAAGTTAGCTAACTCACTCAAAAAGAAGCTTTTTCATACTTCAACTGGAGCATGTATTATCACTTCACACACAGAGAAAAGGAGACCCTTTCCTTTACCTCTTTGGGAGAAAAGGAAAATGCCTTCTTCTCAGCCCCATTCTCTGTGGCCTGATAACTCTGTGCTCTGGCCACACCAAAGGGTCCAGCTCCCCCAGGGGCCCTGTTTCCATCTCTGTCTCTTAACTCACACCTCCTCTCAACTTGGAATTCTGCTCCTCCAACCCGCCCTCCCCACTCCCAGCTGATTCTTATTCCCAACTCTAGGCTCTTCCTCTGACACCTCAGCCCACTCCCGCCCCAACCCCCCTTAGCAATTCTGTTCCTGGATATGCATCCCAGATACGTGGGTCTCTCCCTCCTTTGAGCTAGCCCTGTGCTTTAAACTTAGTCCCAGACAGGTCTGCACCCACCATCACGTCATTTTTCTGTGATCCCTATTAGACAGTAAGCTCCTTGCAGATAAGAGAGGATAGGATAGAAGGCAGACATATGGGACTATGGTATGACACACCCTGTTCACTCCCCCAATCCCTATCTGGAGCAGAGGCAGCAGATGTGGGCGCCCATACAGGGGTCACATTCTTGACTTAAAGTCACAACAGATAATTGAGTAGTTATACTTACATTACCTTAGGAAGCACGTAAGGTAAGATACCTTTACAGTCTAAAAATATATACAGTCAGACCATAAAGAAGACTGAGCACCGAAAAATTGATGCTTTTGAATTGTGGTGCTGGAGAAGACTCTTGGGAGTCCCATCGACTGCAAGGAGATCAAACCAGTCAATCCTAAAGAAAAATCAGCCCTAAACATTCTTTGGAAGGACTGATACTGAAGCTGAAGCTCCAATACTTTGGTCACTGATGCGAAGGGCTGACTCACTGTAAAAGATCCTGATGCTGGGAAAGATTGAAGGCAAAAGGAGAAGGGGAGCAGCAGAGGATGAGATGGTTAGCTAGCATCACCAACTCAGTGGACACGAATCTGAGCAAACTCCTGGAGATAGTGAAGGACAAGGAAACCTGGTGTGCTGCAGTCCTTGGGGTCTCAAAGAGTTGGACACAACTTAGCAACTGAACAACAACACAGGATACCTTTAGTCACAACTGACAGGAATCCCATCACTTGTGTGGCTTACACTATAAGGAAATTTAATTATTTCATTCATCAAGAAGCTCAGAGGCAAGACTCTCCCAGAATTTGTTAACATAGCAGCCCAGTTTCATCAAGGGCCCACATTCTTTCCATCTCTCTGCTCTGCCATCTTCAGGGGGATCAGCCTGTTCCTCGGCTAATTTACCTCACAGTCACAAAATGGCTACCACAGCTCCCAACATCACACCAGAGGAAGAAGTGTTCCTTTCTTCCAGAAAGCTTATATATCATTTTTTTGAGACTAAGAAAAAGGCTTCTTAGGCATCATTCCGTCAGACTTTTTCTTCATGTCTTATTTGTCAGAAATGAGTTGATGTCTAAACCAACTGATGGCAAAGAGAGTAGAATGACCATGATGGGTTTACATGGAGCACCTGGCTGATTAGTGTATATGTTATCTGAGTAAAATCTGGGTTCTGCTAAAAAGAAGGAATAGAGTGGGTAATAACAACACTGTCTCCTACATTGTGAGGTCTTAGGCTTCTGACTTTTAAACTATTGAGCTAAATTGCATATATTATAATTAGAAAACACTACATCATTCCCAGCACCTGGAGATTTATTTTTTAAAATTATCATATATGTAACCTAGATCTAGCTTAGAACATGGATTTTTTAGACTTTGAGCTTTAATAATACCGTGTGAAAAAAATGAGGCAATTAAACCCAGAACCATGCTAGTGTTTGCCAAGAGGCTGAGTTGATAATTTTTTTCCCTTTTCCCAATTGGTCAGGACTCTTCACTGGGCTTAAAGAACAATCAGATCAGGAGCTGATATACTGGGCATGTAGTAGAAAGGAAAACACAAGCTCTCAAGCTAGACTGACTTAGTTTAAAATCCTAGTTTCACCATTTAACAGTACATGAACTTTGGGCATTGAAATTAGATTTTCTTGGCCTCTATTTCCTTATGTGTAAAATATAGATAATAATACTGACCTAGATCATCACAACCATGATATTAAATGTCACCTCCAAAGGTTAAAAAAATAAAAAAATAATAATACTGGCCTTGAAGCATTCTGAAAGAATTAAGTGAAAATCTGGACCGGAATCACATGACAGTGTATAAAGAATAAGAATAAAATATCAGACCTCTTGCCATTGTAAAAGCAAAACAAACAAACAAAAGCAGTGTGCTCATAGCACAAGAACTCAAAATTTGGCCAATGGATTAGAAGAGCTAATGCAGGGCCAGTTGCACAGGAACTGAATACACAGCAAAGGTGTCAGCACTGCTCAATGGGGGAAAGAATGATTGCTCAGCAGATGGTGTTAGGAAAACTGACTCATTATGAGGAACAAGAAAATCCAATTTGGCGCATGGGACGGGGATGGAAAATGCCCTTCTCGCCTCTCAAACTGGCAGAGTGGTTTCAAGATGAATGGAGGTTCTAATTGTCTGAGAGAGAGCTCTACTATTAATGGGGGAAATTGCACTAGGGAATCTTTGTGAACTTAGGAGTTACTAATAGAAAGCATTTCTTAAAACTTAACAAAGACAAATATTCTATGATATCACCTATATGTGGAATCTAAAATACACAACAAACTAGTCAACATAACAAAACAGAAACAGACTCAGATATGGAGAACATACTAGTGGTTACCACTGGGCAGGGAGGGGCAACGGGGATGTGGGGCAGTTAAGAGGGATGGACCATTATGTATAAAATAAGCTACAAGGGTATAATGTATAGCACAAAGCAGATAGCCTATATAATATATATAGTCATGGCTGAAGTGACACATACTCAGGAGTGGAACTGTCACACATAACTGAGCACACACGCATGAAAAGTGAGTGTTAAATTGCTCAGTCGTGTTGACTCTTTGCAATACCATGGACCGTAGCCCTCCAGTCTCCTCTGTCCATGGGATTTTCCAGGCAAGAACACTGGAGTGGGTAGCCATTCCCTTCTCCAGCCGATCTTCCTGAATCAGGGATCAAACCCACGTCTCCTACATTGCAGGCAGATTTTTTACTGTCCGAGCCACCAGGGAATGCACGCATTCATACATATGGTAATTATATTTTTAGAAAAACACAGAAGTTCTTGATTTTTGAGAAAAGGAGGGGCTCTTCAATTCCAGAGTGTTTTCTTTAACCACTAGAGGGCACCCTGCACCGAGTATTTTGTTTTACTCCTATTCTATATGATCTTTAAATGTTTATTTCAAGAGAATGTCAAAGAGTAAAAGAAAGAACAGCGAACCCTGATTTTTCAAAATAAGTATTTTTTAAACTTTCATTAACTTCACAAGAAGTGATTAAGCATGAATAAAGTAACAAAACAAGAGGGAAAGAAGTCAAACTCCTGGAAACCTAAAAATGGATCAATCCAGATACTGTACTTGACAAAAGATAAGTAAATACAGAAGTTTTTCTCTTCAATTACTAAATAGAGTAAATCTAACTCCCCAGAAAGCAAAAAGAGAGAGCTGCAGCACCAGGCAAGTGTTATACTGTGAAGTGTCAGCAAAAGATGCTTTATGATGTTGTGATAAGAGGTAATTCCCTACTTAAAAAGTCATTAGATGTTTTAGTTTTATTGGATTGCCAATATATGCATGTCATGAAAAATTTAAAGGTACAAAATAGTCTATCTTCTCCCCATAATATGGTTCCCCTCCTTAGAAGCCACAACTGTTACTGGTTTCTTACTCATCTTTCAAACGAATCTACACATGTATAAGCATAGAGCTGAACATATACATTGAGTTCTACTCACCACAGAAATGACTGTGTGCTACCTACACTGTTCTCACTTTGCTTTTTTTCTTTCCTTTTTTTTAACTTAATAATGTATCTTGGAGATCATTCTCTGTATGTTTGAATCTGCTTTATTTCTGCCTTACTATTTTTAGCAGCTGTTATTTAGTGAGGTTACATTATTATCTTGTAAGCCTATTGAAATTATACTTATATATTTCATCACTATCCAGTAATGAACATTTAAGCTATTCCCAATTATTTCTTTTATAAATACTACTGCAATGAATACTGTTTGCAGAGGTTATTTTCACTGTGTATATCTGTAGAATGAATACCAGGACTGAGTCAAACCTAATACACAATTAAAGTTTTGATAGACACTATCAATTTGTCTTCTGCAAAGATTGTATTAACTAAATTCCCATAACCTTGTTATCCTGTACCTTGCCCACACAGTTTTTACTTAATTTTTTTTTTTCCCATCTTGGCCAATCTGCTCTGGGAGAAATAGTGCCTTGTATTTTGTTTTGTGTTTCTCTTAATATAAGTGAGTTGAGCATCTTTTTCACATATTTAAGGAAAAGCTGGTATTAATCAGAACGAACTCTACCATATAAAGGCATAGAATGTGGAGATATTATCACCCAAGTTAAGACTACAGGGAAGTACATTTTCATGGGGAAAAGAGAATCTGGGAAACTCCTGAGCTGACCCCACAAAGAAGGCCCTTGACAACACCCCAAGCCATACTACTACTTTCTACGCTGGGACCCCAGGTCCTCAACAGATCTCTAGGGGCCTCCCTGTCAAATTGAGAGAAGACCTGACACCACCTGGGGCCAAAGGTACTAAAGCACCTCTTATCCCCATTATCCTCAGCCCTACTCTGACCTGATCCCCCTCTCAATCTTTCTCACTGCACTTTTATATCAACTCTGTCCAATAGAAAAGTAATGCAAGCCACACGTGTAATTTAAAATTTTCTAGGAGTTGCATTAAAAAAGAAGCGGCTGGGAAACTAGAGAAAGCCCACATGTACCAAATGAAGACCCAGCACAGCCAAAAATAATAAATGAGTCAATCTTAAAAAGAAGTAGCTGTAATTACTTCTTTTAAGTTTTATTGAAGTATAGTTGACTTAAAATATTGTGTTAATTTGTGCTGTATAGCAAAATGATTCAGTAATGCAAATATAACTGGAAGAATTACAAGCTGGAAGAAGCACAAGCTGGAATCAAGATTGCTGGGAGAAATATCAATAACCTCAGATATGCAGATGACATCACCCTTATGGCAGAAAGTGAAGAGGAACTAAAAAGCCTCTTGATGAGAGTGAAAGAGGAGAGTGAAAAGGTTGGCTTGAAGCTCAACATTCAGAAAACTAAAATCATGGCATCTGGTCCCATCACTTCATGGGAAATAGATGGAAAAACAGTGGGAACAGTGTCAGACTTTATTTTTGGGGCTCCAAAATCACTGCGGATGCTGATTGCAGCCATGAAATTAAAAGACGCTTACTCCTTGGAAGGAAAGTTATGACCAACCTAGATAGCATATTAAAAAGCAGAGACATTACTTTGCCAACCAAGGTCCGTCTAGTCAAGGCAATGGTTTTTCCCGTGGTCATGTATGGATGTGAGAGTTGGACTGTGAAGAAAGCTGATCGCCGAAGAATTGATGCTTTTGAACTGTGGTGCTGGAGAAGACTCTTGAGAGTCCCTTGGACTGCAAGGAGATCCAACCAGTCCATTCTAAAGGAGATCAATCCTGGGTGTTCGTTGGAAGGATTGATGTTAAAGCTGAAACTGCAATACTTTGGCCACCTCATGCGATGAGTTGACTCACTGGAAAAGACTCTGATGCTGGGAAGGATTGGGGGCAGGAGGAGAAGGGGATGACAGAGAATGAGATGGCTGGATGGCATCACCGACTCGATGGACATGAGTTTGAGTGAAGTCCGGGAATTGGTGATGGACAGGGAGGCCTGGCATGCTGTGATTTATGGGGTCGCAAAGAGTTGGTCACGACTGAGCGACTGAACTGAACTGAACTGATGCAAATATATATATTCTTCTCATTATGGTTCATCACAAGTTATTGATTATAGCTCCCTGTGCTAAACACTAAGATCTTATTGTTTACCCATCCTATGTATAATTGTTTGAATCTGCTAATCCCAAACTCCTAATCCTTTCTACCCCATCCTCCTCCCCCTTTGTAATTACTTTCAATATTTTTATATACCAAAATATATGCAAATTATTATTTCAACATGCGATCAATATTAAAAGTTACTAATATTCTGTATTCTTCTTTGGGGACAAATTCTTTGTGTATTTATGCTCACAGCCCATCTCAAGAGCTCAGTAGCAGAACGTGGCTAGATCAGCATTGTCCAGTGGAACTTTCTGCATGATGGAAGTGTTAGATCCTTGTTCCCATAAATACCATCTAACCTCCTATATATTCAATTTTCCCCCAGAGCATTTTTTCTTCTTCTTGCAGTGGGATTCAGGTCCTCTCCTAAGGCCACTACACCACCCCTGGGCATCTCTAGTGGAGCCCACTTATTCTTTTATGCCCCAAATTACCAGAACCATCTCCTCATGAAGCTTCAGTCTAGCTCTGTGTTGTCCAACGTGATAAACGCAAACAAGCATGTGGTTTCCTAGGTGGAGAAGTGGTAAAGAATCTGCTTGCCAGAGGTGGGAGGGGGGTTCAGGAGCGGGAACTTATGTAAACCCGGGGTGAATTCATGTCAATGTATGGTAAAAACCAACCAATATAATATTGTAAAATAATTTGCCTCCAATAAAAAATAAATTAATTACTTAAAAAAATTTAAAAAGTAAAAAGAATCTGCTTGCCAATGTAGAAAACATAGGTTCGATCCCTGGGTCAGGAAGATCCCCTGGAGTAGGAAATGGCAACCCACTCCAGTATTTTCGCTTGGGAAATCCCATGAACAGAGGAGCCTGGCGGGCAATGGTCTATGGGGCCACACAGAGTTGGACATGACTGAGCCACTGAGCATGCACACACCTACATTTAAGTTAATCAAAATAAAATACAAAATTTCACTTCCTTCGTTGCACAAACCACAGTTGTGGGGCTCAAGAGCCACATGTGGTTGGTGGCCGCCATATTGAACAGTATTTCTCCTCTACTTCTCTTCTACCACCAGAAAAAGCCGTCTCTCTCTGGAGACCATGCAGCTCTAGAATCTTCAACCATGCCCTCACGGGAATCATGGAGCTACCTCTTCTGAGTAAGACTTTTAGAGGGTTCTCCTCACCCTTCATCACCTACAGAGCTACCCCATGCTGTCCAGCCCAGCTCAAAACACCACACTGGGGTGAACACACCAGAGGGTGTGTTCCTCTAGGTAACAGCCTAACTGAACTTGTCTGGCACTTTCTTAGTTCCAACCTTGCCTTCACTCCATTTCAATCACTTACTCCTAGTACCCAACCCTTGATCTGGTCATCACCTGGCAGTACTCCACCCAAGATATCTTTTCTTATTCCCTTATTTATAATTAATTCATAAATAATGCATACTAAAAAAAAAATTAACCCACACAGCTAAAAGGAAAGTCCCCTTTGGCCAGCCACCCCTAAAAATCAAGCCTCCCATCTTGTGCTCATCTCCCAAAGCCCTGTCCTTATATTTCTAAACTTTGATAAGCGCATGTTGTTTTGCAACATGCTTGTTTTTCTTAACAATTTGTCTTGCAGACCTTTTCGTGTCAGTAGATGTAGACCCACTTCTTCCTTGTTTTGTATATGTAGGGGCTGGGGAGATAGTATATTCACATAGTTAAAGCCCCAAAGTTATGTAAAAAGGTACAATGAAGTTTTCCTCCCCATTCTCGCTCCTCATCTACACCATCCCCACACCAGTTTCATAGGTAACCACTGTTGTTAGTTTTCTTACTACAGTTAGTTTTTCCTCATGCATTTCAACCAAATATGAATACAGATTCCTATTTTCTCCCATTTTATGCATATTTATACACTATTCTGTACCTTGAAGTGAGTTTCCATATCTTGATTCTATACGAGAGTATTGAGAACATCTTCCTCCTTTTTTCAGCACTAAGTTTTCCATTGTATGAAAGTGAAAGTGAAGTCGTTCAGTCGTGTCCTACTCTTTGCGACCCCATGGACTGTAGCCTACCAGTCTCCTCCGTCCATGGGATTTTCCCGGCAAGAATACTGGAGTGGGTTGCCATTTCCTTCTCCAGGAGATCTTCCCCACCCAGTGATCAAACCTGGGTCTCCCTCATTAAAGACAGATGCTTTACCATCTGAGCCACCAGGAAATGTATGACTGCCCCATAATTTATTTATCCATTCGGGATGGATGTTGATGGAGTCCTGGGTTGTTTTCAGTGTTCACTATTACAATGCGTGCTACAATAAAGAACTTTGTACCTATATTACTTTCTGTACGGAAGTATACTTGTTAGATGAATTCCCCAAAGGGTAACTGCACAGTCAAAGGGTTTTTGATTGCTAATTTTGATAGATATTGCCACATTGCCTTCTGCAGGTACTGTACCAATTTATACCCACATCAGCATGTATCTCAGTGTTTCCAACCACTGTATAATACTCTGAAGACTATCACCCTTCCTCTTGGTGGGTATGGAGGACCGACTGTACTGAGGATATAGACTGCATTGGGTAGGCTCCTCCTACTGATGCAGGACGTTAGGTTGTTTTCAATTGTTGTATTACAACGATGCTGTAATAAACATGCTTGTCTGTGTTTCCTTGTGCATATATTTTTCCAGAATAATTAAAGTAAACAAAGAGCAAAGGGAGCAGCTGTGCAAAGGCTCCAGGGTGGAAGAGAGCTCAGAGTGATAAGAAATGGAGAGAGAGCCAGTGTGGCGGCTGGAGCTCAGGCATGAGGCTGGAGACCTGAGGGCAAATGTGCACAGGGTCCATAGCTGGGCCAGAAAGCCATGGGTAAGGTTTTGGATTTTATTCTAAAATCAAGATTACCTGATTTACATTTCAAAGACCACTCTGGCTGCCTCACTGAGAAATGGTTTCAAGGGAAAGAGTGGAAGCACAGGAACTTCCCTGCCAGTCCAGTAGTTAAGAATCCACCTTCCAGTGCAGGGAATGGGGAGTGGTTCAATCCCTGGTGGGGAAACTAAGATCCCACACGTCCTGGCGGCATAGCTAAGCCCTCCCACTCTAGATCCCGGGCTCCACAGCTAGAGAAGGCCAGAGCACTACAAGGAAGACGAGTGCAGCCGGAAAAAAAAAATAGTGGAAACAGACCAGGTAAGGATGAATGTCAGAAGGGGCACCAGAGGCCTGGCTAAAGTGAAAGACTAGATTCCTAGCAGGTTACCCAAATGAGAAGTCAGTGGAACAGGAAGGGCTCTGCTCCCAATGAACACCATAGAGGGCATTGAGGTACACCTGGAGCCTCAGGCAGACAGAGCCTCTGCCAGCGAGGAACTTTCTTTCTAGCAAGGCATTTGGAGGTGAAGCAAATCATTTCAAGTGTAGACAAGTCCTCACACAGTGTGACAGGGAATAGAGTAGTGGCTTTGACCTTAGAATGAAATAGGGTCATTTGTAGAAATTTGGATGGGCCTAGAGACTGTCATACAGAGTGAAATGTCAGAAAGAGAAAAACAAATATCGTGTAGTAGAGGAACTCAAAGGGCTCTTGATGAAAGTGAAAGAGGAGAGTGAAAAGGTTGGCTTGAAACTCAACATTCAGAAAACAAAGATCATGGCATCTGGTCCCATCACTTCTTGGGAAATAGATGGAAAAACAGTGGAAACAGTGTCAGACTTTATTTTTTGGGCTCCAAAATCACTGCAGATGCTGATTGCAGCCATGAAATTAAAAGATGCTTACTCCTTGGAAGGAAAGTTATGACCAACCTTGATAATATATTAAAAAGCAGAGACATTACTTTGCAAACAAAGGTCCATCTGGTCAAGGCTATGGATTTTCCTGTGGTCATGTATGGATGTGAGAGTTGGACTGTGAAGAAAGCTGATCGCCGAAGAATTGATGCTTTTGAACTGTGGTGTTGGAGAAGACTCTTGAGAGTCCCTTGTACCGCAAGGAGATCCAACCAGTCCATTCTAAGGGAGATCGATCCTGGGTGTTCATTGGAAGGACTGATGCTAAAGCTGAAACTCCAATACTTTGGCCACCTCATGCGACGAGTTGACTCACTGGAAAAGACTCTGATGCTGGGAAAGGTTGGGGGCGGGAGGAGAAGGGGACGACCGAGAATGAGATGGCTGAATGGCATCACCGACTCTGTGGACATGAGTTTGAGTGAACTCCGGGAGTTGGTGATGGATAGGGAGGCCTGGCGTGCTGTGATTCATGGGGTCGCGGAGAGTCAGACACGACTGAGCGACTGAACTGAACTGAACTGAATGCATGTAGGTTAAATCTAGAAAAATGGTGCAGATGAACCTAATTTCCAAGGCAGGAATGGAGACAATTCCTGCCAATTGGAGACAATTCCAATGGAGATGTAGAGAACAAACACGTAGACGCAGAGGGGAAAGGAGAGTGGGATGCACTGGGAGATTGGCCTTGACATATATACACTGTGGATGCTAAGTCAATTCAGTCGTGTCCTACTCTTTGCCACCCTATGGACTGTAGCCCACCAGATTCCTCTGTTCCTGGGGTTCTCCTGGCAAGAATACTGAAGTGGGTTGCCATTGCCTCCTCTAGGGGATCTTCCTGACCCAGGATCAAACCCGTGTCTCTTATGTCTCCTGCCTTGGCAGGCGGGTTCTTTACCACTATCTATACCTGGGAAGCTCCATATATACACCACCCTGTCTAAAACAGATAGTTAGTGGGAATCTGCTGCATAGCACAGGGAGCTCAGCTCTGTGCTCTGTGGTGACCTAGGGGGTGGGGTGGGAAGGAACTTCAGGAGGGAGGGGATATATGTATACGTATAGCTGATCAAGCCTATGGCTCAGATGGTAAAAATCTGCCTGCAATGCAGGAGACCTGGATTCGATTCCTGGGTCTGGAAGATACCCTGAAGAAGAGAATGGCTACCCACTCCAGTAGTCTTGCTTGGGAAATTCCTCAGACAGAGAAGCCTGGTGGGTTACAGCCCATGGGTCCCAAAGAGTTGGACAGGATTAGGCAACTAACACAGAGAAGGCAATGGTACCCCACTCCAGTACTCTTGCCTGGAAAATCCAATGGACGGAGGAGCCTGGTAGGCTGCAGTCCATGGGGTCACTAAGAGTCGTACACGACTGAGCAACTTCACTTTCACTTTTCACTTTCATGCACTGGAGAAGGAAATGGCAACCCACTCCAGTGATCTTGCCTGGAGAATCCCAGGGACAGAGGAGCCTTGTGGGCTGCCGTCTGTGGGGTCTCACAGAGTCGGACACGACTGAAGTGACTTAGCAGCAGCAGCAACAGGGCAACTAACACTTATAGCTTATTCACTTTGCTATATAGCAGAAACCAATACAACATTATGAAATGACTGTACACTAATAATATGCTAATTGCATAGTAATTTTTATTAAAAATTTATTAGCATATTTATTAAAAAAAAAATTCTACTCTCCCACTTACTGGCTGTGTTACATTCATCAAGTTTCTCTCTCTCATATCTGATTTCTTCATCTGCAAGAGTTAGTGAGAAGTTTAAATGAGATTCGTTTTGAAAAACACCTAACACTGGTTTAAAAAAAAAAAAGGAGGTACTTAATTACATTTGGTAAATGTACAGAAAAACACATTCCCTTTTCTCTGCCATCTGTCTTCTTGGGCCCCTGCTGCCTTTCCAGGCAATCATTTTGGTTCTAAATTCCTGCCACCCCCTCCAACTATGGAATGTGGTTACCACTGAAGTCAACCCAGCTCATTAACCCTTTGCACATGGTTTGCCAGAATCAGGGGTTTCCAAGTAATGCAAATTAACTGTTTATACTCCTTTGGATCTATTCTTTCCCCAAAGTTATCCTTTTAAAAAGTAAATGAATATTCTTCCTCGTTCTCCCCTTTTATTATCAGGAAATTATAAATATCCTAGTAACAGTGGATGGGGGAATTAATTTATTTGATTAATGGATACCAAATTATTATGGTTAAGTTTATTGTTTCAGACCACAGCTCCACTGGGACATTAATAAATGTGATTGCTTTTGCTAGAATATTTGTTAATCCTGTGGTTTAGTGCACTGATAATGGAACATGCTCTTCCCCGGACTTTTAATGAGCGTGCTCCACTGACTAGCAGAAAAGCAGAGAAAATAATTTTATGAACGTGTATACACTAAGAAGAATAAGGTAGTTTTTAAAAGTCCATATGCTCTCAAAACATGTCACAAAGATGTTCTTATTTGTAATTTCTATTTCCTACAGGTTTTTTCCTATAGATCTTTTTAAAAGTTAAACTAGAAACCTGAGAAGTGGTGCTCTTAAATTCTAAAACAAGATGAGTTATTTCTAGTTATCGGGATTTTAAAAGACTTTCTTTGGCTTGGAGGCCTTAATTAACATGATTTTTGCAGTTATGGGGTTTTGCCTTCTTTGTGAGTATATAACTCAAAACTGACAAAATAATATGATGATAATAGACATTGCTTCTTGTTGATTCAGGTCACAGTCATAGTTGAAAGTGAAATACTGTTATTTAAAAAATCATGAGAGCTTTCCACTCAAGGACAATAGATTGCCAATGTGTCCATTCAAATGTTAAAGCTCATTGTGTACCCTTTCCTACTTTCGTCTGCCCTCATACAAATCTATATAAATCAATGTAGTTTTTTTTAAACAACATGAAATTAAAACTTCTTGCTTCGAGTGGACCATATATTTTCCTTCTGTCGTTACAGAGACAATCACTGTATAAATAATTATGGTGGGGATGAGGAGGGATAAAATTAAAACAGCAAAGAGAACAGGGGAGGAAGTCACCAATGGACAATAATTTCTGGAAGACAATTCAGATAAAGTGGAGCAGAGAAAGGCAAACTCCAGAATACACTGGGGAGGAGGATGCAGATCTGGTGAGAGAGGACCCTGGCAACGATGTTTAATATAGAGACCATATTTAAATGGTCTGGCACGGTATTAAGTGCTCAATAAATGTCAGCCATTGTCATAACTCGGAACTTGCTTTTGTTACTCCAGATCAATACATAACATGTAGTGTATTCTTTTGTAGACATAATAGTCCATAACTTGTTCATCCATTTCCCTATTTGAGAAAACTTCAGATTATTATTTTTTGTTATTAAGGGGATGGTCTAAAAAAAATGGTACAACAATCTCACTTATATACCTGTCATTTAATGATTTGTGCTGTTATTTCTATAGGCTAGATTTTCTATAGGCTAGGTCAAAAGATATGTGAAAGCTTAATTTTAACTAATTAGACAACTGATTAAATTTTGTCACAAGTTGTAGCAGACACACTCTGGCCAGCAACACTGAGGACCACCTGTTTCTGTATCCTCCAGCCAAAGCTGGATGTTGTCAGTATTATAAATCATAAATTTACAGATTTTTGTCATTCTGTTGGATTAAAAAAAGACAATTCAGTTGCTCGGTCATGTCTGACTCTTTGCGACCCCATGGACTGCAGCATGCCAGGCTTTCCTGTCCATCACCAACTCCTGGAGCTTCCTCAAGTCCATTGAGTCAGTGATGCCATCCAACCACCTCATCCTCTGTCATCCCCTTCTCCTGCCTTCAATCTTTCCCAGCATCAGGGTCTTTTCTAATGAGTCAGTTCTTCACATCACGTGGCCAAAGTATTGGAGCTTCAGCTTCAGCAACAGTCCTTCCAATGAATAATATTCAGGACTGATTTCCTTTAGGATGGGCTGGTTTGATCTCCTTGCAGTCCAAAGGATTCTCAAGAGTCTTCTCCAGCACCATAGTTCAAAAGCGCTATGGTTCTTCGGCGCTCAGCTTTCTTTATGGTTCAATTCACACATCCATACATGAACTGAAAACACTACAGCTTTGACTAGATGGACCTTTGTTGGCAAAGGTCTCTGCTTTCAAATATGCTATCAAGGTTTGTAATAGCTTTTCTTCTAGGAGCAAGTGTCTTTTAATTTCACGGCTGCCACTACTATTATAATTTGTATATCACTTGCCTAGTGTAGTTGAGCATCTTTTCAGGCATTTACCAGCTATATAAAGTTCTTAATTGGTGAGTTGATAATTCATATCCTTTGCCCATTTTTTCTTTTTTGTTTTTTATAAGATTGTAGGGGGGGTTGTATTTTAAAAACATTAGTCTGTCCTATATTGACTTTGACTTATTTCATTATACAGTATTGTATATCTGTTAATCTCAAACTCCTAATTGATCACGCACACACACTCTTTCACTTTTGGTCACGGTAAGTTTCTTTGCTAAATCTGTGAGTCTGTTTCTGTTTCTCAAATAACTTCGTTTGTATCACATTTTTAGATTCCACATATAAATGATAGCATATAACACTTGCCTTTGTCTGGCTTCCTTCACTCAGTACGATAATCTCTGGGTCCATCCATGTTGCTGCAAAGGGCATTACTTTATTCTTTTTTATGGCTCAGCAGTATTCCATTGTATATATGTGCCACACCTTTTTTATCCATTCATCTGTTAATGGACATTTAGGTTGCTTCCATGTCTTGACTATTGTAAATAGTGCTGCAATGAACATTGGGGTTCATGCATCTTTTTGAGTTAGAGTTTTTGTCTTTTCAAGATATATGGCCCCATCTGGGATTTACTTTTATATAGTGAGAAGAAATAACAGTAATGAGCAACAGTAACAGGTAAAATTTACTGAACAATTTCCATATGCCAAGAGCTCTGTAAGCACTTGATTTACTTCACTAGATAAGAAAATCAAGGATTACAGAGTTTAAGGAACCAGCCAAGTTTATACAGCTACTAAGACCCAAAAATGAAATTTTATTCCAAGCATTCTCACTCAGGACCTTATCCTTCCAGATATCCAGATGAACAGTTAATTATGCTAATCCCATTTAAGAAACATCTTTCCCATTTAGCTGAAACACACATTTCACAGTACAAGTTCTCAAATATAGCCAGTCTATCTCTGGATTCTATTGTAGTTGTGTCACAACTATATTGTTCCAGTTTTAGTAGTTTTATAGTACTTTTTCTCTCTGGTGAGGCAAATGCTCTCTACGACTCTTCTAAATTTATACAATAAACCTTTAAACCATTTGTTCAATTTCAAAGAAAATATATTTTTAAATTTTATTCAAATTATATTAAATTTGCCTATTAATTTGTTTAAAAATTGACATATGTATTAAATCTCTTTATCCATGAAAATGGTGTAATGCCTCATTTATTTAGGTTAATCAAGAAAATGTTAGAGTTTTTTTAAATATAATTCTTGTGGTTTTCTCATTGAATCTGGCTCTTTTTGTCACCATTTTGAGTGGGATTTTCCACCCCCATATCTAATAGGCAATTGCTAATATACAAGAAACAATGATTGGGCATATTTCTGGCATTCGGCAATTGAGTTAAATAAAACCTCTAATTGTTTTAATTGTTTTCTTAATGGAGTCTTGAATTTTCTAGTTATATAGTCACACTACTGCCAAAATTCATCCTCTTTTCCAATATTTATACCACTTGTTGAATTTATGGAGGGAGGAGTCCCAATACATTACTTAAAATTTTCAAAAAATATTGAATAGTGGTAAATGTGCCTATCCCAGCTTTGGCCCTGATTTTAATGACAGTAGCTTTAATTTTTCACTTGATAATATGATGTTGCCAATTGTAATTCATAGTTTTTAGCAAGTTTAAGTAGCTTCCTTTTGTTCCTATCATATTTAGAATTATTATTAGAAAAGCTACTTTATCCAATGTTTTCATCTGGATTGCCATCATCACATAATTTTTAACCTTCAATGTGATAATATGCTAAATTATGTTGATATAATTCCCAACATTATGAAATGATATAATTCTGAAATAAGTACTTACATGAATATCCCTACACTTCCCAACCCATCCCAGACCGTGAAAACAGATGGAAAGCACTTTAGTTCATTGAATGATTTTATCATATCCCTTACCAAAACCTACTACAAAATACAAAACACAAGAATGATGGAGCAAATTTACTTATGAAAAGAGGGATGCATGCATGCTAAGTAGCTTCAGTCATGTCCAGCTCTTTGGGACCTTATGGGTGTGTAGCCTACTATGCTCCTCTGTCCATGGGATTCTCTAAGCTAAAATAATAGAGTGAGTTGTCAAGCCCTCTTCCAGAGAGAGTTCCTGACCCAAGGATCAAATCCAGGTCTCCTGCATTGTAGCAGATTCTTTACCACTGAGCCACAGGGAGAAGCCCTGAAGAGGGGGATCAGTTCAGTTCAGTCGCTCAGTCATGTCCAACTCTTTGCGACCCCATGAACCACAGCACGCCAGGCCTCCCTGTCCATCACCAACTCCCGGAGTTCACTCAAACTCATGTCCATCGAGTCGGTGATGCCATCCAGCCATCTCATTCTCTGTCGTCCCCGTCTCCTGCACCCCCAATCCCTCCCAGCATCAGAGTCTTTTCCAGTGAGTCAACTCGTCGCATGAGGTGGCCAAAGTATTGCAGTTTCAGCCTCAGCATCAGTCCTTCCAATGAACACCCAGGATTGATCTCCTTTATAATGGACTGGCTGGATCTCCTTGCAGTCCAAGGGACTCTCAAGAGTCTTCTCCAGCACCACAGTTCAAAAGCATCAATTCTTCGGCAATCAGCTTTCTTCACAGTCCAACTCTCACATCCATACACGACCACAGGAAAAACCATAGCCTTGACTAGACGGACCTTGGTGGGCAAAGTAATGTCTCTGCTTTTTAATATGCTATCTAGGCTGGTCATAACTTTCCTTCCAAGGAGTAAGCGTCTTTTAATTTCATGGCTGTAATCAGCATACGCAGTGATTTTGGAGCCCAAAAAAATAAAGTCTGACACTGTTCCCACTGTTTCCCCATCTATTTCCCATGAAGTGATGGGACCAGATGCCATGATCTTCGTTTTCTGAATGTTGAGCTTCAAGCCAAACTTTTCACTCTTCTCTTTCACTTTCATCAAGAGGCCTTTGAGTTCCTCTTCACTTTCTGCCATAAGAGTGGTGTCATCTGCATATCTGAGGTTATTGATATTTCTCCCGGCAATCTTGATTCCAGCTTGTGCTTGTTCCAGCCCAGCGTTCCTCATGATGTACTCTGCATATAAGTTAAATAAGCAAGGTGACAATATACAACCTTGACGTACTCCTTTTCCTATTTGGAACCAGTCTGTTCTTCCATGTCCAGTTCTAACTGTTGCTTCCTGACCTGCATACAGGTTTCTCAAGAGGCAGGTCAGGTGGTCTGGGATTCCCATCTCTTTCAGAATGTTCCACAGTTTATTGTGATCCACACAGTCAAAGGCTTTGGCATAGTCAATGAAGCAGAAATAGATGTTTTTCTGGAACTCTCTTGCTTTCTCCATGATCCAGCGGATGTTGGCAATTTGATCTCTGGTGCCTCTGCCTTTTCTAAAACCTGCTTGAACATCTGGAAGTTCACGGTTCATATATTGCTGAAGCCTGGCTTGGAGAATTTTGAGCATGACTTTACTAGCGTGTGAGATGAGTGCAATTGTGCGGTAGTTTGAGCATTCTTTGGCCTTGCCTTTCTTTGGGATTGGAATGAAGACTGACCTTTTCCAGTCCTGTGCCCACTGCTGAGTTTTCCAAATTTGCTGGCATATTGAGTGCAGCACTTTCACAGCATCATCTTTCAGGATTTGAAATAGCTCAACTGGAATTCCATCACCTCCACTAGCTTTGTTCGTAGTGATGCTCTCTAAGGTCCACTTGACTTCATATTCCAAGATGTTTGGTTCCAGGTGAGTGATCACGCCATCATGATTATCTTCGTCGTGAAGATCTTTTTTGTACAGTTCTTCTGTGTATTCTTGCCACCTCTTCGGATAAACTACTCTAAATGAAAGATCAAATTAAATCTAGCAATGTGTTAGAAGAATGATAGCAAATGATGTGAGAGTATAATTAGAAGACATAAAGAAATTCAATGACAATAAAAACATACTAAAGAATTTTGAAAAAAGTCTAGATATAAAAAATGAATAATATAAAAAATAAATAGTTGTTCTGTACATAACCACAAGCATTTGGAACTGGAAATGTAAGGAAATCCTATTCATGCCATAGCTTTTTTGTTTTTGACAGCTTTTTTGGAAGAAAATTTGTGTTTTGTGTTATTTGGGGATTTGTGAAACATAATCTTGAAAATGGAAAATAAACAAAGGGTGGGGCCCCACGTGTGGTCTAATGATTCATTCACGAAAGACCAGTTAGAGATAGAACACTGGCTGCATGACTGACTCATCAGATCTTCGCTCCCCTAACCAGAACCACTGCATCGGCTGAATTCAAAATAATTCTGCAGGTTCCCTAAAAAGCATGGATTAAATAGCACTTCACCGGAGTATTTCTGGAATGAATTTCCTTTTGTTTGGGCTGGTCTTTACATCAGGGCGGAGCTGATGTTCACTTGACATCTGCTAAAAGTTATGTTGTCACTGCTGAACATTAAAAGAAAGAACACTCCATAGGCACCTGGAATAGAATGCTCCCTGGAGAGAAAGGACTTTGTTGTCTCATTGATTTCCTGTTTCTGGGAATAAATTCATTAATTCATGAATTTAACAAGTATTTCTTGTGCTTCCGGTGCTGTACCAGGTCCTACAGAAAGAGAGGCAGCACAGCTGGAGAGGGACCCAGCCCCTGAGAGCTCACAGAGGAGTGGGCTGAGGGCAGTGATACACATTTGTGATGAAATTACAATGCACTGTTCATTTGCCTTTGGAGCAAACAACTGGAGAGCAACTGATGAATGAAGAGCTGGTTATCTCACTCCTAAATTGACAAATAGGGTCTTTTATCACTAAAGACCTGATAACACTATGCTGTTATTCATTGTTTAGTCACTAAGTAGTGTTTGACTCTTTGCAGCCCCATGGACTGTAGCCCACCACGCTCCTCTGTCCATGGGATTCTCCAGGCAAGAATACTGGAGTGGGTTACCATGTCTTCCTCCAGGGCATCTTCCTGACCCAGGGATTGAACCCGTGTCTCTTGCATTTCCTGCCCTAGCAGAGGTGTTCTTTACCACTAGCACCTCCTGGGAAACTGATAACAGTATAGTCCTGTAAATTCTGTGCCCCATGGACTGTAGCCCTTCAGGTTCATGGATATCTCCAGGCAAGAATACTGGAGTGGATTGCTATGCCCTTCTCCAGGAGATCTTCCCAATCCAGGGATCAAACCTGGGTCTCCTGCATTACAGACAGATTCTTTACCATCTGAGCCACCAGGGAAGCCCATTACTGCACATTAAGAAAGTCCTTTTCCAGTTCATTTTGTTTCCTTCTCCCCTCTACCACATGTTTTTTAAGCAGAAAGAGAAGCAGTATTTCTTCTCTGCCTTCTCTCTCCCAGGCCTGAGGTCAGCCTCAGGACAAGGTCAATGTTATTCAGCTTGCCCAATACTGACTCTCACCTCTGCCTCGAGGCCAGTCTTGCTAAAATCTTGATGAACAAATGAAGAATGTCTATCCAGGGTCCTGGGCAAAGGTAGGGACATGTCCCTGCGGAAAATAGGATCTGAGACCTATGTGGGGCTCTGGGTTGACATGGTAGACCGAGAGAGAGAGATCTCAGAGTTTTTTGCAAAAGAAATGTGTTAGTCACATCAGAAGCCACCAAAGTGCTCATATATTTGATCTCATAATTCTATTTTGGGCAATTTATGGCAAGAAAACAACGTAAAAGAAAAAAAGTGTCCAAAGATATTCTCTTAACAGTGCAATTGGTATTATGATAAATTCTTAGCATCCCAAATACTTCTAATGGAGAATTTTGATATAATCTGGATGAAGGATTACAGAGGTATTAAAAATGGAAAGAATGTGTACTATGTTAATTCATGGAAATATCTACATTTAGAACAGAAGACAGAATTCATGGATTATAATTATGTGAAACATCTGTATGAATATTGAGAAAGATTAGAAGAGCATTTAGACTACTGTCTTTTCCCCAGAATTCTCTATTTTTAAAAAATTATTCTTATGAAAATGAAAAGAAATAGCAACTAAGACATTGACACATAGAAGCTACTTTACCAGACTTAAAGAGGGAAGCACAGAAGCAGTTGTTTGCATGTTGGGATTGGCCAGTCTGCCTACCACCAACCTCTCCAGGACTGAACGTGAGATCAGGTTCTATGGTCCCCTTCACCTCCCAAGGGATCACCCTGTTGTCAGCTACTCAGACCTATAAGCATGCCTTTCGATTCCTCTGGGTTTCTGCCTTTTGTGCCGTGTCCCTCCTTCAGGCTAACTAGATGGTGTGACCTGACTGCGGCCACCTCCCCTGAGGTTGCCTGCCTGCCTGGATGCCTCTTTTTCTGTCTTCATGCCTTTACATGTCCTCCTCACACAGGCTTCCTTCAGGCACCATCAGGGGAAACTGTTGTCCTAACACCTAAACTGTCTCTCTGCATGTAACTGCATTGCCCAGATATCCACCCCATTACTGAAATTGTTAGTCAGTCGTGTCCAACTCTATGAGACCCCATGGACTGTAGCCCACCAGACTCCTCTGTCTATGAAATTCTCCAGGCAAGAATACTGGAATGGGTAGCCATTCCTTTCTCCAGGGGATCTTTTCAACCCAGGGACTGAACCCAAGCTTCCTGCACGGCAGGCAGATTCTTTACCACCTGAGCCACCAGGGAGGGCCATTACTGAAGTTCATCTCTTTAGATCTCAATGGCTCTTTTCAAAGATCTCTACCAAAAATGAGTTCATGCTGTGATGGCCTAGAGAGGTAGGATGGAGTTGGGGAGGGAGGCTCAAGAGGGAGGGAATATATGTATTCATATAGCTGATTCATGTGGCTTTTCGGCAGAAACTAGCAAAAACATTGTAAAGTGATTATACTCCAGTAAAAAACTGAAATAAGTAAACACTCTTGAAAGTTGTACCATCTTAAACTAGTGTTTTGTAATATCCATTGCTTGGTTTGTTTTCCCTCAGGTAAGGTTTTGGGAGATCAAACCAGCCAATCCTAAAAGAACTCAACCCTGAATATTCATTGGAAGGACTGATGCTGAAGCTGAAGCTCCAACACTGTGGTCACCTGATGCGAAGAATCAACTCACTGGAGAAACCTCGATGCCGGGAAAGATGAAAGGCAATAGGAGAAGGAGGATGAAATGGTTGGATGGCATCACTGACTCAATGGACATGAGTTTGAGCAAACTCTGGAAGATAGAAACTAAGGGAAGCCTGGCGTGCTGCAGTCTATGGTGTCCAAAGACTCGGACACAACTTAGCCACTGAACAACAACAAAGTTGTGGGGAAAGTTGTAGGAAGAACAGTAACAGCTACCCTTTCTTGATACCTAGTTTGTGTCTAGCACTTTTTACACTCAATCTTCACAGCAAAATTGCAAGACAGCATTACTTAACGGGTTCCCGTTGCAGAACAGAGGCGAAACAACTTGTCCAATGTCATCCAGTTGGTAGAAAACAGTCATGTTACAAGCCCAGGCTTATCTGACTCAAAGTCAGGGCTTACTATGAAAACAGTATAGAGGCTCCTTAAAAAATTAAATATAGAGTTACCATATGATCCAGCAGTCCCACTCCTGAATAGATATCCAGAAAAGACTAAAACTTTAATTCAAAAAGATACACGTACTCCAATGTTCACAGCAACACTATTTACAGTGGCCAAGACATGGAAACAATGAAGTGACCATCAACAGATGAATGGCTTAAGAAGATGTGGTATATATACACAGTGGACTGTTAACCATAAAAGAGAACAAGATTTTGCTATTTGCAAAGATGGACGGACCCGGAGGGTATTATGCTTAATGAAATAAGTCAGAGAGAGAAAACAAATACTATATGTTATCACTTGTATGTAGAATCTGAAAAATAAAACAAGTGAATGAATATAACAGACTCACAGATGTAGAGAACAAACTAGTGGTTACTAGAGGGGAGAGGGATGGGAGGAGGGACAAAATGAGGGCAGGGGATTAAGAGGTACTGAGTACTATGCATAAAATAAATAAATTACAAGGATATATTGTAAAACACGGAAAATAGCCAATATTTTATAATAACTTTAAATGGAGCATAATCTACAAAAATATTAATCACTACACTGTATACCTGAAACTAACATAATATTATAAATAAACTACACTTCAGTTCATTTTTTTAAAAATTTGTGCTGTGGTCTTAAAAGCTCTGAGACATTTGCAAACCTCCAAGCATTTTAAACCAGACTTTCAGGAAAAGGATCTGTTAAGTTCTAAAAGCTCAGGCCCTAGGGAAAGAGGGTGTAAATTTTTTATGTCTCAGTGGCACTATATCCGCATTGACATTTGCTTCTTTATTATCTCAGTTTAGGTGAAACCATGGTGAGACAGAATCCTAAATAGTCGCTGCAGAGTTGCCCGGGTGTGAAATGATGCTATTAATAGAAGAGATTTGAGGAATTCTCTTTGATACAAACTACTTTAGAACTGACCTTTAAAATTCAAATCAAAGCACTGCTAAGTCTTCCTATCATGATGGCTCATGTTATATGTTCTTTCTTTCCAGATAAATGACTTGTCCACAAAGTGAACAGGCCTCTTTCCACAGGTTTCGCTGAGGGGAAGGGAGGGGTGAAGGTGGGGTGACAGGCATCTTTTAGGGGTTTGGTTTGTTGTTAAGATCCCCAAGTGATTGATTCTGAAGTGCAGACACCACTGCCATTGTCACTGAGGTTCACAGCCAACAGCTTTTGTGTTTTCTATTTTTGGTTTAGCTTTTCTGGGCTGTGGAGATCAGTTCATCAGAGAAGAGTCTGCTTGAGCAGGGTCAATACAAATGTTTTGAATTGAGCCTAACTTTGGACTTGGAAAGCCTCAGGAATGGTGTCTTTTAAACCTTTCACAGATGTTAAGTGCCTACTGTGTGCCAGGGCCTTTGATAGGTGCTGAGGATACAGCAGAGAGCAAAGTTCTGGCCCTCAAAGAGCTTCTATTTTAGTAGGGAGAAAGAATGAATAAGTATATATGATATCATGTATTACACAGTGTCTGCTAGTAAAAGAGGAAGAAAATAAAGCAGGGTGAGGGGGCAGAGAGTGACAGGGATGCCATTTTGCCATTTGGGTGGGTGGCAGAGTTTTCTGAGAGATGGTGTGGCTGATTAGAAAACTGAATGAAGGGAGAATGTCAGGGCAGAAAGCATTTGAGGCAGAGTGAGACATAGGGAAAGAGCATGTGCAAGGGCCCAGGGGCAACGCTCAGCCCAGTGGTGACCCAGGGAAAGGCTTCCTTCTTCTGGGCAGACAGCCCATGTGTGGGCCCAGACTGTGGCTGGCAGATTACAGGCTGCTTAGCAGACATCCCTGCCCCATCACCAGGCTGTTGTGCAGGGGACAGCATGTACACAGACACAAGAAGCCTCTCCTGGTGGCACAGGCTTTAGAGGACTAGCTGGAAGGGTGATGCAGTGGATGAGAGGGAGTATAGAATGAGGGAGTGTGGGAACTAGTGATCTCTGTCTTAAAAATTAAATTAGATTAAAAATCCTTTTCTTTGAAAATTATTTATTTTTATTTATTTTTAAATTTTTAAAATTATTTTTTGACTGTGCCACCATGCAGCATGCAGGATCTTAGTTCCCGAACCAGGGATCGAGCCCATGCCCCATGCAGTGGAAATGTAGATTCTTAACCACTGAACCACCAGGAAAGTCCCTAAAAATACTTTCAGTTCAGTTCAGTCGCTCAGTCGTGTCCGACTCGTGTGCGACCCCGTGAACCGCAGCCCATCAGGCCTCCCTGTCCATCACCAATCCCCAGAGTTTACTCAAACGCATGTCCATTGAGTCGGTGATGCCATCCAACCATCTCATCCTCTGTTGTCTCCTTCTCCTCCTGCCCTCAATCTTTGCCAGCATCAGGGTCTTTTCAAATGATTCATCTCTCTGCATCAGGTGGCCAAAGTATTGGAGCTTCAACTTCAACACCAGTCCTTCCAATGAACACCCAGGACTGATCTCCCTTAGAATGGACTAGCTGGATCTCCCTGCAGTCCAAGGGACTCTCAAGAGTCTTCTCCAACACCACAGTTCAAAAGCATCAATTCTTCACCGCTCAGCTTTCTTCACAGTCCAACTCTCACATCCATACATGACCACTGGAAAAACCATAGCCTTGACTAGACGGACCTTTGTTGGCAAAGTAATGTTTCTGCTTTTTAATATGCTGTCTAGGTTGGTCATAACTTTCCTTCCAAGGAGTAAGCGTCTTTTAATTTCATGGCTGCAATCAGCATCTGCAGTGATTTTGGAACCCCCAAAAATAAAGTCACTTTTTAAATAAATATTTATTTGGCTGTGCTAGATCTTCATTGCTGTACATGGTCTTTCTCCAGTTACAGAGGGCAGGAGCTACGCTCTAGCTGTGGTCGGGCTTTTCATTGTGGTGGCTTCTCTTGTTGTGGAGCACCGGCTCTAAAGCACAGGTTCAGTAGCTGTGGCACACGGGCTAAACTGCTCCAAGGCCTGTGGGATCTTCCTGGACCAGGGGTCAAGCCAGTGTCTCCTGAATTGCAAGGTGGATTTTTAATCGCTGGATCACCAGTTGAAGAAGTGAAAGTCTTAGTCATTCAGTCAGGTCCGACTCTTTGCGACCCCATGGGGTGTAGCCTGCCATGCTCCTCTGTCCATGGAATTCTCCAGGCAAGAATACAGGGGTGAGTTGCCATTCCCTTCTCCAGGGGATCTTCCCGACCCAGGGATCGCATTGCAGGCAGATTCTTCACCATCTGAGCTACGAGGGAAGTCCTGGATCACCAGGGAAGTCCATAAAAATCCTTTTCTTAAGTGAATATAAGAAAACCACCAACCACATGAGACAGGATTTAGAAGCCCACTCCCCCTCACAATGGACTCACTTCCATCCCTCACTGGGGTGATGATTTTCTGCCATCAGCCATGAGGCTGATGTAGAATTTAAGAACCACATCAGTGCTAATGACAACACCATTCCAGTTTGGAAACTAAGGTAGGTTATTTCCATGTCCCTCTCACAAAGAGAAACTCTCTCTTCCTTCCCCATTTTATTTCTTCTCATATAATATTTGTACAATGCTTGTCTCTCCTGAGTTACAATGTTCTGTGGCACAGCAAAGTCAAAAGATTTTTGGTGTAAGTGTAAAACCACTACTGCTTTTTAAATTACAGAATAAAACAAGAAAACTATCCTTTTGTCACCCTTCTTCCATCTCTAATCCCTTTCTTTATGAGACTTTCATTTTCTACTTTATTTCTGAATTGTTTAAAATGTCTTACAGATTTATTGCTTTGACAAGCCCACATCCAATTACTTGGTATATGTTTTAGTTTTGTTTATACAATATGAGAAAACAAAGTGTTGTGTTATCTTGTGTTGACATCTACCAGACCTGGCTTTGCCTGTCTCTCCTAAGTGATTATAAAGGAGTTTGATGCCAGTAGACAGAATATATATAATTCACTGAAGGACCTGTTAGAAATGTTGAGGATTTCCGGCGCGGTCTGGAGCTGGCAATATGAGACAGAATTGTAGCCCACAGAGTCACTCCATTCCCAACCCCTTTCCTTCCAACTCTTACCCAATTAAATAAAGTTAATATAATCATAAAGCTTCCAAAACATGAGATGCAGTTTAAAGCGGAAAACAAAGTATTAATAAGTTCCATCCTGCTGCATTCAAATCTATTTGTTTATTAGAAGTAAGTGAGACCAGGCACTGTTATGGTGAAGGAGAAATCAGAGAACTAAGATAAAAGCCAAGGGAGAGAGAAACAAATGACCCAGGACTGACAGTTCTCTGTGAGATGAACAAGTGTGGATGACTCGTAACTCGTTTTCCGTGGTTTTCTTGCCAGATGGTGCTTAACCCTCACCCCAGCCCTGACCTCTGTGGATGGGGTGCAGGTGTCTGTCTAGCAAATTACTGAGAAGTAAAAACATTGGAAACTTAATGGTGTTTGAAGCTGCATTGAAATATTGCTTGTTTCAAAATGGCTGCATTCAATAAGTAATCACAAAGTGGTTGCATTAAAACATTGTGGGCCCATTTCCCCTGCAACTGAGAAGAGGAATGATTCTAACTTCTCCTTATTGTGCTCCAACTTGCTCCTCTGCCCTTTCATGCCCTGAGCATCTGGTGCCGGTTATAAGCATAATTGGGGTTTATCATTGCTTGTTAAATAAACAACTGGCCTATCTCCCGAATGCTCGCTATAGATTTATTCAATAATCCCTACTGAGCACTGGGATATCTCTAATCAGTGAATTAAGTATGTATGAGAATGAGGTATCTAAAGTTGAAATAGGTAGAAAGGAGTTTAGAGGAGCAGGGTTAAGAACCAAGAATAAAAATTAAAACATTACAATCTGCCAACTTCTAAATAAAAGTAATATTTTTAGTGAATATAGAAGGAAATAACTTTTACGTCACAAAATTCATATATTCAGCCATTTGATATTTTTCAAAATCATACAGTCGTTGAAATTTAAGAAAGCATAAAAGTAAAATGCTTTCTCTTATTAAATATTTACTTTAAAAAAGAACTAAATCATTTTAACTGTAGAATTCCCATAACACACAGCTCAAAGAAACGTGCCTATGGGTGACCAAGAGACTAAATAAGTTCCTTAAAAAAAATGCTTCTTCTTTAAAAATCAATATATTGAATATATAAGATATGATATCTTCAATTAGTTTCATGATTGGTGCCAAGACAATTATGTTGATAAATTCTTTCAACAAATAGACATTGTACCTCAAAGAAAAGGAAAATCTTTACATTAAAAACTGAGATGTACAGGTATATCAAAAGATGCCCAACATTACTAACCATAAGGGTAACTCAAAACCACAGTGAGATATCACCTCTCACCTGCTAAAATGGCTATTATAAAAAAAAAAGTAAAGGAGTAATTTTGAAGAAGTTTGAAAAAAAGGAAAGAAAAGGAAACTCTTGTGCACTGTTGATTGGAATGTAAATCGGTACAGCCACTGTAGAAACAGTGGCTCTCAAACATTAAAATACAATTACTATCAGTTCAGGCAGTCAGTTCAGTCCCTCAGTCGTGTCCGACTCTTTGCGACCCCATGAATCACAGCACGCCAGGCCTCCCTGTCCATCACCAACTCCCAGAGTTCACTCAAACTCATGTCCATCAAGTCGGTGATGCCATCCAACCATCTCATCCTCTGTCGTCCCCTTCTCCTCCTGCCCCCAATCCCTCCCAGCATCAGGGTCTTTTCCTCTTTGCATGAGGTGGCCAAAGTATTGGAGTTTCAGCCTCAGCATCAGTCCTTCCAATGAACACCCAGGACTGATCGTCTTTAGAATGGACTGGTTGGATCTCCTTGCAGTCCAAGGGACTCTCAAGAGTCTTCTCCAACACCACACTTCAAAAGCATCAATTCTTCGGCGATCAGCTTTCTTCACAGTCCAACTCTCACATCCATACATGACCACGGGAAAAACCATAGCCTTGACTTACTACACAATCCACCAATTGTACTCCAGAGTATTCATCCAAAGAAAATGGCAATGCTAATTTGAAAAGACAGCTGAGTCCCCTTGTTCAATCCAGCATTGTTAACAATAGCCAAGATGTGAAAACAACCTGTGTCCATCCATGGATGAATGGATAAAGAAGATGTGGTTTACGTGTGTATGTGCTGTGCTTAGTTGCTTAGTTGGTGTCTGTCTCTTTGAAACCCCATGGACTGTAGCCCACCATGCTCCTTTGTTCATGGCGATTTTCCAGGCAAGAATACTGGAGTGGGTTGCCATTCTCTCCTCCAGGGGATCTTCCCAACCCAGGGATTGAGCCCAGGTCTCCCACATTGCAGGCTGATTCTTTACTATCTTAGCTACCAGGGAAACCCATGTGTATACGTATATATGTATAATGGAATATTGTTGCTGTTGTTCAGTCGCTCAGTCAGGTACAACTCTTTGTGACCCCATGGACTGCAGCATGCCAGGTTTCCCTGTCTTTCACCATCTCCCGTAGCTTGCTCAGACTCATGCTCTGCCATTAAAAAAAAGGATGAAATCTTGCCATTTGCGACAACACGGATGGACCCTGAGGACATTATGCTAGTAAAATAAGTCAGAAAAGGAAGACAAATACCATATGGGAGGTGGGGGTGAAGGGGGTCAAAAAAGTACAGATTTCCAGTTATAAAATAAGTCCTGGGGATGTAAGGTACAGCATGGTGACTATAATTAATAATACTGTATTGCACACCTGAAAGTTATCAAGAGAGTAAATCTTAAAAGTCCTTAACACAAGGAAAAAAAATCTCCTGTAACTATGTATGGTGTGGATATGGATATTGACTAATTGTGGTGATCATTTCACAATACATACAAATATCAAATCATTATGCACCTGAAACTAATATAATGCTGCAAGTCCATTATGCCTCAGTGAAATTTTTTTAATTAAAAAAAAAAACCCCTAAATGAAACCCTAGCAGATGTAATCAGTAATATTGTACTAAATGCAAGGATCATCTATGAAATCATAGAATCTGCTATTTGCATCTTTGTAGAGACTGAGACTGTGGCAAGCCCCCTGGTAATAACAGATGTTAACTGGTTACAGGAAAATGCTCTTTATATGAAATGTACCTTCCAGCCACAGCTAATCAATATGCAGCTGTCACATACTGCATGCACACACGCCTTATTTGGCATCATTCTTTGCAGGGACTTTCTA